>NC_057349.1:97807074-100307074 GCF_016509475.1 Prionailurus bengalensis | reverse complement strand
GTCTTACCATATTCAGTTTTTGAAATTTATGAGATTCTAATTGTAAAACCCTAAAAGATTCTTGCAAAATCAAAACAAGCAAAGATAACATGGACCACACTGCAGATTTAATTCCCCCCTCCGCCCCCATTTATTTGGCTTAAAATAACTCCTGTCTTCAGATAAATAGCTATATTTATCTACATGAAAAATACCATAGTAAGAGGAATAAATAGTTGAATTTTGCCAATGAGACAGAATGAGATCATTCATGTAACGTGTCTTTGTTTCACCCCTTCCTTCATGGCAACAAAAATGGAGTAAATAGCAAACTAGACAGGAAGTGGTTAAGTGTTACTAAGGGAAAAAAAAGTAAAGAAGAGTGAAGGGTAAGGGATAGGGAGTGATGGTTAGAGAAGACTTTTCTGAGGAAGTGAGTCTAAGTAGAGATGTGATTGAAGATTGAAAGCAAACCATGTCAGGGTTCAGGGCAGGCTTTCGAGGCAGAGAGAATGGCAAGTTACTTGAGTGTAGATCAAGTTAGAGAGGAAAAGGTGATTGGAGTGAGTAGCAAGGACAAGATAAAGAACCTTGTAGGGGTGCCTGGGTGGCTCGGTTGCTTAAGCGTCCAACTTCGGCTCAGGTCGTGATCTCACCATTCGTGAGTTCCAGCTCCACATCGGGCCCTGTGCTGATAGCTCAGAGTCTGGAGCCTACTTCAGATTCTGTGTCTCTGTCTCTCTCTGCCCCTCCCCTCCTTGAATGCTGTCTCTCAAAAATAAACATGAAAAAAAAAAAAAAAAAGAACCTTTTAGACCTTGGTAAATAGTTGGATTTTTTTTTCTCCAACGTTTGTTTATTTTCAAGAGAGAGAGCACAAGTAGGTGAGGGGCAGAGAGACAGGGAGACAGATTCCCAAGCAGGCTCTGCTCAGTCAGTGCAGAACCCAATGCAAGGCTCAAAGCCACAAACCATGAGATCATGACCTGAACCAAAGTCAGACACTTAACTGACTGAGCCACTCAGGCTCCCCTAGTTGGATTTTTTGAAAAATAGAAATTACTTTATAACAATCATATAGAAGGCTCTGACTTAAAAGCTTGAAAATAGCTAGTGGGGGGGAAGTTCATACCGCAAATAATGACTGCTACCAGATTACTCCTGTATTTGATGTCAGCTACACTGTCAGACGTGACAGAAATGGGGTCCTAATGAGGGTAAGTTCTACTTAGTGCCCATTAGATAGGCACAGTATTTTTTATTTTTATTGATTTATATTTTTTAAAAGCTTATTTATTTATTTTGAGAGAGATAGAGACAGTGTGAGTCAGGGGCAGAGAGAGAGGGAGACCAAGAATCCCAAGCAGGCTCTGTGCTGCCAGTGAGATCATGAACTGAGCAGAAACCAAGAGTTGGATGCTTAACCAGCTAAGCCACCCAGACACCATGGGAGAGTTTTTTTGTAAATGAAAAGTGAATAGGTTTATCTACCTAAAGATTTCACCAACCACTTATTTACAACTAAACTCTAGGGAGATATAAAACTTTTTTGCATGCAAATTCATACCTGTTTATATATTATTTCTAACTACATCATCTTTGAAAGTGATAGTCTGGGGGTACCTGGCTGGCTTAGTTGGTAGAACATGTGACTCTCAATATCAGGGTCATGAGTTCAAACTCCCATGTTGGGCATAGAGCTTACTTTATGTTTTTTATTTTGTTTTGTTTTTAAGTTTATTTATTTATTTTGAGAGAGAGAAAGAGGCAGAGAGAGAATCCCAAGCAGGCTCGGTGCTGTCAGCTCAAAGCCCAACATAGGGCTCAATCCCATGAACCATGATCATGACCTGAGCCAAGAGTCGGATGCTTAACCAACTGAGCCACCTAGGTGCCCCAGAGCTTACTTTAATACATAAATAAATACAGGTGCCTAGCTGGCTCAGTCGGTAGAACATGTGACTCTTGATCTCAGGGTTGTTAGTTGAAGCCCCATGATGGGCATGGAGCCTACTTTAAAAAAAAAATGAAAATGGTAGTCTATATCAGAGGTACTGGTGTAGTTTCAAATCCTCCTAAAATGATGTAACATGATATTCCAGCTTATTTCATCTTGCTCTGAACACTTGTTTCTCTCTCTGCCGTGTAGATTTTTGCTTCTTCCTTTCCCCATTCTAGCTGATGCCCTAGAGAAAAAGCCAGCCTCAACATAATTAGGGTCCTTAAGTAAGGTCATGGTCTTCTTAATCTCTTAAGTTCCTGTCTACACAGTTTTCATGGGCTTCATTTGACTTGCATGAGTGTTTTATACAAACACACACACACACACACACATGTACATATATATAATAGGCAAATTGTCTCTGCTTAGTGAATTTGTAAAATTATTAATAAGCAGACAAGCAAAGTGACATGAGTGCTGTTAATTAAAGGACTTTGTTAATGAAGAGCTTTAACGTTTGACAGAAAGTCAGAAATGGGTGAAGGTGCTTGAAAGGTCTCGGGTTTTCTCATACATGTTCAGAGTATAGAGAAAAAAAGTCATTTTTTTAATAGTCATTATGATTGAAATTAAGGTGTAAACAGTTTGCACTCCTTTTTGTCCCTAGTTTTTTGAAAGTGGTATTTTTTTTTTGAAAGTGGTATTTTTAAAAGAAGTAACCAGATTGCAATATTTTATATGTTAATCTGTGGTAAGTTTAATTGAAAGGTTTTGGAGCAGTTTTTGTTTGTTTTTTGAGGTTTTGGGTAATATTAAATATAAATAAGGCTGAATTAGGCTAGCTGAGTCTAATTAGAGCAATAAGTTGCATTACTTCATCTCTGAATGATAAAAATAATTTGAAATACCTTTTTCTTTTATTTCAGGCCTTTTTATGGTTATCATGAGAAGGAAAGACACTTTATGAAGATCTATCTTTACAATCCAGCAATGGTGAAAAGGTACAAAGATAAAATATGAATAGCTATCACTTAAGTATTTTAATAATAAAAAATAAAAATCTAGAAGAAAGGACTGTGTCATTTGTAGCATTATTAAAGAAAGGAACCATAATATGTGTATTTATGTGCAAAGAGAGATCTATGGCTTGGCCTCTGGGAAGGATGTTTTAAGAGTGAAGGGACCTTGCTTTTTATAGTCCCTAACTGCTGCTTTTCTGTTTTAGATTTCGAGAGCTTGTAGAAGTAGATAAGGAGAGATGATGGCTGCCTTGTAGGATCTTAGTGCTCTACTAGCCAGACCAATGTTCAGTACCAGGAGAAATCTACTCTTCAATTTCAAAACAAAAAGAAATGTATAAGAGGCCAGAGTGTAAGGGCTTCTGAGATCTCAGAATCCTGTTGACTCTTTATTAATGCTAGTGAAATTTTATATCCCAGATTTTTTGTTTGTTTTGTCTCTGGTTGTTTTTTGTTTTTGTGTTTTTGTTTTTGTTTTTCTTCTCTCAGTAAGTCTATCTGTCTGTATCTTATTCTGTCAGTCATCCTGGAGTCTAAGTTCCTGATGGCAAGAAGGGCACATACAGAGAAGACTTCATTCGTTCTCTAGGGCTCAAAACAAGGGTTTTCAGTCTGTGTGGTGACAAGCTAGGGTAGAAGTGTTCTTGGATAAATGCTGAGTGTCTTTTCAGAAGATCTTCTCTGTTAGTTAAGTACTAGGTTTCAAAAGGTAACCTTTTGATAAGACACAAATTCAATACTTCCCAGAGTGAATTTGGGCAAGAAGAGGAGCAACTATCCAGGATATGAGGTTTACCCTGAGTTAGGCCAACTGAGTGCTTCACTGAATCACTGCCCTAATTAATCCCTATGGTTATTTGCTTCTCCAAGTAACCAGTGAAAACTAGTTTTCTCTGTAATGTGCCCCTACCCTTATCCCAAACAGCTTCTGTTAGGTAGGGTACCAAAACCATTTTCCAGGATAGGCACTTAGAGACAATGATGTTTCTTGTACCACTTCCCTTTGGTCACACTTTCTCATATCCATGGAGTCCAGAAGAGTCCCTGTGAATTCTTAACCCGCTTTCTCATACACAGTGGTAGGAGAGTACACCTTAGTCATCCCAAGTCCATGCTAGAGAGGGAACCTTGAATAAAATTTGCATACATCTTTTATAAATAGCCTACAAACTGTTTTTGGGAGAAAATATGTAAATATAATCTGTTTTTCTTCCTTGTGACTATAGCAATCAAATATTTATTAAACTATTTCCAGTAAGTTTGCTTTAAATTACATAGTTTATCTCAGTCCTTATCTGATTTATTGAGAGACACATTCATTTATTCATTTCAAAATAAATATTTGTAAAATACCTACATTATTTAACGCACTATGGAATTTGCTGTAAACAGTGATAAAGTTTGCTTGGTTCCTGCCCTCAGGGATCTTCTAGCATATCAGAACATACAGACAGTAAACCTGTAACCCAAATATATAACAAAAAATTGTAATATATACTATTAAGAAAAAGGATTCTATGAAATAAAATACCTTCTCCCTTTTTAGTTATTTTTTTATAATACCTTTATACATGAATCATTTGCATTATAGTATTAAACTAATACATAATGTAATAGTTAAGATTGTAGATTCTGAAACCAGATTGCCTGTATTCAAAATCTGGCTCTGCCATAATCAGCTGGGAGTCTTTAGGCAAGTTATCTAATCTCTCTGTGACTTATCTTCCTCATCTGTAAATACAATTGATGTTAGTGCATATTGTTTTCTTGAATGAAAGTGCTAATATCTATAAATCACTCAGAACAGTGCCAGGCACATTATAAGTGCTGTGTAAATGTTGGCTGTAGTATATATGTAAAACGTTAAACTACAACGTACTCTTACCCTCATTCATAACCCTTTTCCCTAGAGGCAATAATTTTTAAGAGTTTGGTGTAAGTCCTTATATTTTTCGTAAATATATATGTACATATATACACATATCCTCTTTTTAAATTTTCCATATAAAATTGGTATCATGCTAGAATGTAAGTCCACATTTTTTTTCTATGTTTGCTGCTTAGTCCTCAGTGTTTAGAATAGTATCTGGCACATAATGGTCAATAACTGTTTGTGGAATGAATGAATGAATACTATAACGTATCATTTGGAGACTGGCCTCTTGATTTCTCTACTTGGCCATCTCCTATGAGCTTTACTTCCATTCTTCTTGAACTACCTACTCTCACCACACTCTAGAACTTGTCCTACCTCTGAGATTTTAAATGCAAACGTCTTGGCTTCTGACTGTAATCTTTTTTTTTTTAATAAATTTTTGAGATATAATTTTACTACCACAAAATTCACACATTTTAACTATACACAATTCAGTGATTTTTAGTAAATTTACAGAGTTGTTTACTTACGCACTATGATTCAGTTTTAAAACCTTTTCATGGCTCCAATAAGATCCTCTGTCTTTTTTCTTTTTAATTTTTTTTTTTTAACGTTTTATTTTTGAGACAGAGAAAGACAGAGCATGAATGGGGGAGGGGCAGAGAGAGAGGGAGACACAGAATCGGAAGCAGGCTCCAGGCTCTGAGCCATCAGCCCAGAGCCCGAAGCGGGGCTCGAACTCACGGACTGTGAGATCGTGACCTGAGCTTTTTTTTTTTTTTTTTTTTTTTAATCTTTTCAACTCTGTCCCTGAGTTACTCCTACTCTACCTGTTTTTAGGTTTTAAATTCTCTAGCTTCAGTACTACTGTCCCATTTTGTAGCCTTCTGCTGCAATTAATTTTTTTCCTTTCCATCTTAGATTCTATTCTTTATCTTCCCACCTCCTTTCTGCCAGATGAAACCATCAATTCTGGGTTAATCCATTTATTTACTCTCTTTCTCAGCTAAACTGGCTTCTGAGTACTGTAGGATACAAAACAAAACAAAACAAAACAAAAACAAAAACAAAAAAATCCCAACAGAATGGTGCCACTGTGAATTCAAGGTCTTCAATTTCACCTGGGCCCTTCCCTGCCGTGCCTTTTTTCTGCTTTTCTCTAATTATCTTACCATTCTCTACCCTCTTCACTCAAATGTTAACCAAGCCTGTCCCAAGGCTTTGCCTCCTACTTCATAGAGAAAATAGAACTCATCAGTCTAGCAAAGTGGTTGTCAAAGTGTGCACTGGGGAGTCCTGAGACCCTTTCAGAGGATGTGCGTGGTCAAAATCATTGACCTCCATGTTGTTACACTTAGTTAACACCTTTTTGTCCTTACCTTTTGAACTTGTGTCATTGTTTATAGTGCCTTAAAATAAGCCCAAGTGTTAAGTTTCTTTGATATAAACCTCCTCTGATTTTCCTCATACCATCTGATTATTCGTATTTATGTCATTTTGTTAGTTCCTCTTTGAACATCTGCAGCTGTTCTTGGGGTTGTGTCTTAGGCTTTCATCTTACCTCTCTGTACTTCCTCCTCACTGTATAGTCTTATCTACTCTCTTGGTTTGTTTTGCCTTTTTTCTTTGTTGATCTTCATGCATTTGACTTCCAGGTATATGTCAATAGCCTAAATTTTCTCCAGAGCTCTGGATTAATGGTATCATAAGTTTGTAGTGAGGATTACTTGAGAGTAAGCATTTAAAACACCTAACACAGGGGCGCCTAGGTGGCTCAGTCGGTTAAGTGTCTGACTTCAACTCAGGTCACAATCTTGCAGTCCATGAGTTCAAGCCCCGTGTCGGGCTCTGGGCTGATGGCTCAGAGTCTGGAGCCTGCTTCTGATTCTGTGTCTCCCTCTCTCTCTACCCCTTCCCCGTTCATACTTGGTCTCTCTCTGTCTCAAAAATAAATAAACATTAAAAAAAATTTTTTTTTAATAAATAAATAAAACACCTAACACAATGTCCAGTACATAATGCTTAAATAAATATATAATGCTATGTAAATAAAATTATTCTTACCTTCATCTTCATTGTCATTTGTCATTATTTTCATGGAAATATACCTTAATACCTTACTATACCTAAACCCCAGTATGTCTAAAACTGAGTTTATCCTTATTCCTCCTCCAAAAAATTCTGCAAAGAAACATGTTTCCTTCCAGTCCTTTCTCTTCCAATAAATGTGGCACCACCAAGAAATCAAGGCATCATCTTCAACTCCTCTATTCTGCCACACCCTCCACATCTAGTCAGTCATCAAGGCTTCACCATTTTATTCTTTGTATGTATCCTGAATCAACACATTGCCCTGATCTTTGTTAAAGCCACCATCATTTTAGTTTTCCACAGTAGTCTTCTCACTTGTATCTTTAGGACTGTGCGTTCTCTAGGTAACTTGGTCATTTCTCTTTTTCACTCTTCGGAGGCAAATTCTGCTATTTCTTGAGATGTCTTAGTAGGCTGTGCATGATCTGACTGTTCATTACCTCTCTAGGCCATCCCCTCCATAGACACACTCACCACAGCTTTTGTCACTAAGCCACACTCAGTGGTTTCAGTTCTTAAATAAGCCACATTTTCTTATGACCCTTTACATGTGTAATTTAATTTGTGTGAAATACTCTTCCCTTTCTTCACAGAAGTATCTTTAATTCATTAGTCTCTTGCTCAGAGACTTCAGGAAGCCTTTTCAGAAATAACCTCTATACCTTTATCTTATTAATATCCCTTCTGAATGTTTCATGTACTTCAATTCTTTTCTCAGTTTTTAAAAGGAAAAGCTCATATTTTAAAAACTTCTGACATTTTGGTTTTTTAATATAGTTAGTATTAAGTTGGTTTTAGAAGTCAAAATATTCTTCATCCAAGATTTTTATCATGTTCTTTCAGAGTGTGCAGCTGACTTTAAAACTTGACAAACTTGTCATTTCTAACAAAATACAAATTTCCGTAAAATTTAAATAAAAAATTTGTGTGCTAATGTGTTTCATTTTCTATAGTAGTGTAATTATTGTTGCACTTAACATTTTAGGAACCATAATTTTATAATACAACTTTCTTTTTTCTAACTTAGGATATGTGAACTTTTGCAAAGTGGAGCCATAATGAATAAATTTTACCAGCCTCATGAAGCGCATATTCCCTACCTCCTACAGCTGTTCATTGACTACAATCTCTATGGAATGAATTTAATAAATCTGGCTGCTGTCAAGTTCCGAAAAGCAAGAAGGAAAAGTAAGGTTAATTTCTCAAGTTCAAATTAAAGTTTGAGACAAGTGTTAATGTAATTAATGATTTATAAAATAACATATACTTAGAAAATAACTACTGGGTGGATAAAGAATAAAAAAGAAATATGCAGAATGGTATTAGGTTTTATCAGGAAAAGGAATCTCAAAAGAAAATTTTTTGGTAATTGATTGAAGTAGAATTCACATACCATACATCTCACTCATTGAAAATGGACAATTCATTGGCTTAGTATGTTCACACAGTTGTACAACCATCACCACAATCAAATTTAGAACATTTCCAGTACCTCTAAAAGAAACCCTGTAGTCTTTACTACTATGTTTTACTGGGAAAAAACATTTTTAGATTACATATCTGATAAATTACATGTATCTAGAACATACAAAGAACTCTTTCTTAATAGTAAGAAAGCAGAAACCCAATTAAAAATGGCCAAGGGGCGCTTGGGTGGCTCAGTCAGTTGAGCATCCAACTCTTGATTTCAGCTCAGGTCATGATCCCAGTGTCGTGGAATTGAGCTCCATGTCAGGCTCCATGCTCAACTTGGAGCCTGCTTAAGATAGTCTCTCTCTCGTGCTCTCTCTCATTCCCCCCCCTCCCCTGTCCCTCCCCAACTGCCCCCTCTCCTTCTCTCTCTAAAATTAATTTAATTTAATTTAATTTAATTTAATTTAATTTAATTTAATTTAATTTAATTTAATTTAAAAATGGCCAAAAGACCTGGACAGATACTTTAGCAAAAAAGATGTAAGGATGGCAAACACATGAAAAGATGATTGTTAACATTATGTATCATTAGGGAAATGCAAATTGACACCACAAAGAGCTTCCTCTACATACCTATTAGAATGGCTAAAATCTAAAAACTAGCAACACATGCTGGTAAGGATGTGGAAGGAGAGCAACTCTCATTCTTTGCCTGGTGGGAATGCAAAATAGTGCAACCACTTTGGAATACAGTTTGGCAGTTTCTTATAGTGTTAAACATAGACTTATTAAACATAACATTATAAACATAACATAAACATTCCTTCTCATTTATCCAAGTGATTTAAAAGTTGTATCTGCCCAAGAACCTGTATGCAAATGTTTATAGCAGCTTTATTCATAATTGCTAAAGGTCTAAAGTAACCAAGACGTCCACTTTGTTGTGGACAGTGGATAAACTGTGGGCAGTGGATAAACTGTGATGTAACCATACTGTGGAATACTATTTATCAATAAAAAGCATCAAGCTATTGATTCACACAACATTGGTGAGTCTTTAATGCATTTTACTAAGTGAAAGAAGCCTGACACAAAGGGCTACTAATTGTATGATTCCATTCATACAACATTCTGGAAAAGACAAAATGATAAAAATGGAAAGCATATTAATGGTTTCCAGGGATTGGAGGAGAAGGGAGTATTAACTACAGAGCAAATGTACAGAGGAACTTTTAGGGTGAAGGAAGGAATATAGACTGGCATGGGTCTATATATTTATCAAACCCATAGAACTATACCTTCCTTAACCAAATGTTGAAGGTTAACATCCCCAGTGGTGTCCTATATATTGTGTACCCCTCAGATGAGGTGATGAGGAGGACACTTCATCTCTGTGATATTCTTTCAGAAACCCATGACCACAGTCTAATGATGAGAAAAACATCAGACAAACTCAGATGGGAGTGAGGGAGACGTTCTACAGGTTACCTGTCAAGGCCATGAAAAACAAGGAAAGACTGAGAAATAGACCAGAGGAGACCTAGGGAGACATGATAAATAAATGCAATGTGGTGTCCTAGATTGCAAAGCAGACAACAATGGAAAAACTGGTGAAAGTCAGATATAATGTCTAGTCTAGTTAAATATTAATGTACCGGTGTCAGTTTCTTTATTTTGATATAGGTACTGTGGTAATGTAAAATGCTAACAGTAGGAGAGACCTGGTAAGCAATGTATGGAAACTCATACTATCCTTGCAATTTTTCTGTAAATGTAAAATTATTCCAAAATAAAAAGGTTAATGGGAGAAAAAAAGAATATAACAGGTTGGTTATCAGTATCAAATATAGATGAGAGTTCAAGTAGGATTGAGGATTGGAAAAGACTATAGACCGTGAACAGTAGGCATTTATAGGAAAAGGAAGTAATTTTCATAAAAGTTTGTTTCCAGTAGGTAAAAAGTGTGAGAAAAATTTGAATTCTCAAATATATGTAAGACATTTATTTCAGTTACTGAAGTTAGATGAGTATTAGAATGTTAATTGGAAGGAATTTTTTTCAAAATATGGAAAATTTTTACAACGCAGAAATACATGAAATTTAGTTGGGGGAAATTAAAAGGAAAATTGCTGTGAGTATGATGAAATAAAGTTGATATCTTAATTCATTATACTAAATAGCCCTCAGGTTTTTGTTTGCTTTATTTTGCTTGTTTTGTATAAAAGATTATAGTGAAATCATGGGAAGAATAAGTGAATCACTTTTTGTATTTCATGTTTCTCAGACACCATTAAACTGACAGTAAACTTCTTATTAAAACTTAATTCCTGGGGCGCCTGGGTGGCGCAGTCGGTTAAGCGTCCGACTTCAGCCAGGTCACGAACTCGCGGTCCGTGGGTTCGAGCCCCGCGTTGGGCTCTGGGCTGATGGCTCAGAGCCTGGAGCCTGTTTCCGATTCTGTGTCTCCCTCTCTCTCTGCCCCTACCCTGTTCATGCTCTGTCTCTCTCTGTCCCAAAAATAAATAAACGTTGAAAAAATAAAAAATAAATAAATAAATAAATAAAAAATAAAACTTAATTCCTACATATTACATGTATATATGCATAACTCAACATTTTTATCTTATAAGACAAGTTATCCTAGTACATAATGTAGTCTTACTTTTGAAAATGGAGTAAATTCAAAAGTGAAAAAGATGTAGAAATTTTAATAGTATATATGCATATACAATTTTTCTCTCAGTACTTCAGTTATATGATCATGTGTCAGATGAACTGGAAATGGTACTAATTACTACGTTGTTAAGGTGAAGTATATAAAGTAAATAGATTAAATATTTTGAGCACATAGAGGCAATTTGTATTTTTTACCATCCATAGTTGAAAAATTATAATAATATATATATATTTAAATTAGGGAATTTCCCTGTTCTTTAGGGAAATATGCTAAAACAATGTATAAGAAGTGTAGGTGAGATGTGAATTTTTTGTGATGTTATCAGTAACTCTGAATCAGTAAACTTGTACTCTTTATTCACATAAATTTATTAGAAAATAATATTTATGGTAATGTACAACTCTACAAAGTAATTTCATATCAATGCCCTAGCCACCTAATAGCAAAGCCTTTAAAAACTTCTGAAGATATGTAGAATCAGTTTCATGTTTTGGCATATGTTTTGCTGAAATAGCAAAGATGGTAGTACCTAATCTCAGTCTTAATTACACCATTTTGTGATCAAGCTAAACAAATAAGAAAAAGTATTAAATTTAGCTGGATTAGAAAATTGCAAATTTAGCATCTTTCTCAATGTTAGGATTCTTTCTATGCTACTCACTTATGCTTTCTCTTAGAATTTAAATTCCCACAAGAGATTGCAAAACAGTTGCTAAAATTTAGAGAATACTTTCAAAGCATGACCCCAGGACTCAGTTCCTGAAACTTAGACAACTAAGCAAACATGCATTTTCCCCTTCTACTGGTGGTCAAATTGTATTTGCATTTCCACTCACTGTTAACTGCCATCACTTCTGGAATGTGTTGCATATTTTCTCTTTGTTCAGGGATTAGTATTAAAGTATGTTTTGAATTTTATCTGGAATCTGAATTCCATTAGAATTTTAGTTTAGACTCATACAGAATACCCTAGGAATTTAAAGTCTATAAACAATCTTAACTCTTCATGATTTTCAAAGTGAGATTTTAATCCTACCACAATAGCACATTTAAATGTATCATACTAGCATGTAAGCATTGTAGCTGTTTCTCTTTCATATCGATATTAGAAATACTTTCTTCCCCTTTTACTTTAGAGCCACTATTCTCAACTGTGCATATGTGTTCCTGTGTGTGTATGAATTTTAAGGACACAATTGTAGGAACTAGTCATGTTTATATATTATTTTACTTAAAGGGTATTTATATGCAAGTTAAAAGTAGAACTTATCTTCTTTTACCTTTCTGTTCCTAGGTGATTCGATGCGTACAACTGGATCTTGCAAGGATCAGCTACCAGGAGATTCTCTTACTGGTACTTTATTTCGGTGGGAAGAAGATGAAATACCAAGGTTAGTTAATGTTGTAAAGGGAAAAAAAACCTATTTGTGTATATCCTACTGTATTCAAAACTCAGTGGTTATTATAATTTAATTTTAATCTTCATTTTTTTAATCTATAAGCTTGTCAGAGAAGCTCATCTCAACATTAGTATGTTACATGGAATCACAGATTTTATTTTTATTTTATGTTTTTTTCTTTTTATTATTTTCTTTTTTATTTTTTTAAACTTACATCCAAATTGTTAGCATATAGTAAAACAGTGGTTTCAGTAGATTTCTTAGTGCTCCTTACCCATTTAGCCCATCTCCCCCTCCCACAACCCTTCCTATAACCCTCAGTTTGTTCTCCATATTTATGAGTCTCTTTTGTTTTGCCCCCTCCTTGTTTTTATATTATTTTTGTTTCCCTCCCCTCTTATGTTCATCTGTTTTGTCTCAAAGTCCTCATATGAGTGAAGTTGTATGATTTTTGTCTTTCTCTGACTAATTTCACTTAGCATAATACCTTCTAGTTCCATCCATGTAGTTGCAAATGGCAAGATGTCGTTCTTTTTGATTGCCGAGTAATACTCCATCGTGTGTGTGTGTGTGTGTGTGTGTGTACACACACCACATCTTTATCCATTCATCCATCGATGGACATTTGGGTTCTTTGCACACTTTGGCTATTGTTGATAGTGCTGCTCTAAACATGGGGGTGCATGTGTCCCTTCGAAACGGCACACCTGTATCCCGTGGATAAATGCCTAGAAGTGCAATTGCTGGGTCATAGGGTAGTTCTATTTTTAGTTTTTTGAGGAACCTCCATTCTGTTTTCCAGAGTGGCTGCACCAGCTTGCATTCCCATACTTTTATTTTTTTTATATTAAATATAATTTATTGTCAAATTGGTTTCCATACAACACCCAGTGCTCATCCTAACAGGTGCCCTCCTCAATGCCCATCACCAGCTTTCCCCTCTCCCCCACCCCCCATCAACCCTCAGTTCCTCCCTCAGTATTTAAAAGACTCTTATCATTTGCCTCCCTCCCTCTCTATAACTTTTTTTTTCCCCTTTCCCTTCCCCCATGGTCTTCTGTTAAATTTCTCAGTGGAATCAGATTTTACTTTTTTTTTTTTTTTTTTTTTTTTTTCTGAAATTTATTGACAAATTGGTTTCCATACAACACCCAGTGCTCATCCCAACAGGTGCCCTCCTCAATACCCATCACCCACCCTGTCCTCCCTCCCACCCCCCATCAACCCTCAGTTTGTTCTCAGTTTTTAACAGTCTCTTATGCTTTGGCTCTTTCCCATTCTAACCTCTTTTTTTTTTTTTTTTTTTTTTTCCTTCCCCTCCCCCATGGGTTCCTGTTATGTTTCTCAGGATCCACATAAGAGCGAGACCATATGGTATCTGTCTTTCTCTGTATGGCTTATTTCACTTAGCATCACACTCTCCAGTTCCATCCACGTTGCTACAAAAGGCCATATTTCATTTTTTCTCATTGCCACGTAATATTCCATTGTGTATATAAACCACAATTTCTTTATCCATTCATCAGTTGATGGACATTTAGGCTCTTTCCATAATTTGGCTATTGTTGAGAGTGCTGCTATGAACATTGGTGTACAAGTGGCCCTATGCATCAGTGCTCCTGTATCCCTTGGATAAATTCCTAGCAGTGCTATTGCTGGGTCATAGGGTAGGTCTATTTTTAATTTTCTGAGGAACCTCCACACTGCTTTCCAGAGCGGCTGCACCAATTTGCATTCCCACCAACAGTGCAAGAGGGTTCCCGTTTCTCCACATCCTCTCCAGCATCTATAGTCTCCTGATTTGTTCATTTTGGCCACTCTGACTGGCGTGAGGTGATACCTGAGTGTGGTTTTGATTTGTATTTCCCTGATAAGGAGCGACGCTGAACATCTTTTCATGTGCCTGTTGGCCATCCGGATGTCTTCTTTAGAGAAGTGTCTATTCATGTTTTCTGCCCATTTCTTCACTGGGTTATTTGTTTTTCGGGTGTGGAGTTTGGTGAGCTCTTTATAGATTTTGGATACTAGCCCTTTGTCCGATATGTCATTTGCAAATATCTTTTCCCATTCCGTTGGTTGCCTTTTAGTTTTGTTGGTTGTTTCCTTTGCTGTGCAGAAGCTTTTTATCTTCATAAGGTCCCAGTAATTCACTTTTGCTTTTAATTCCCTTGCCTTTGGGGATGTGTCGAGTAAGAGATTGCTACGGCTGAGGTCAGAGAGGTCTTTTCCTGCTTTCTCCTCTAAGGTTTTGATGGTTTCCTGTCTCACATTGAGGTCCTTTATCCATTTTGAGTTTATTTTTGTGAATGGTGTGAGAAAGTGGTCTAGTTTCAACCTTCTGCATGTTGCTGTCCAGTTCTCCCAGCACCATTTGTTAAAGAGGCTGTCTTTTTTCCATTGGATGTTCTTTCCTGCTTTGTCAAAGATGAGTTGGCCATACGTTTGTGGGTCTAGTTCTGGGGTTTCTATTCTATTCCATTGGTCTATGTGTCTGTTTTGGTGCCAATACCATGCTGTCTTGATGATGACAGCTTTGTAGTAGAGGCTAAAGTCTGGGATTGTGATGCCTCCTGCTTTGGTCTTCTTCTTCAAAATTCCTTTGGCTATTCGGGGCCTTTTGTGGTTCCATATGAATTTTAGGATTGCTTGTTCTAGTTTCGAGAAGAATGCTGGTGCAATTTTGATTGGGATTGCATTGAATGTGTAGATAGCTTTGGGTAGTATTGACATTTTGACAATATTTATTTTTCCAATCCATGAGCAGGGAATGTCTTTCCATTTCTTTAAATCTTCTTCAATTTCCTTCAGAAGCTTTCTATAGTTTTCAGCATACAGATCCTTTACATCTTTGGTTAGATTTATTCCTAGGTATTTTATGCTTCTTGGTGCAATTGTGAATGGGATCAGTTTCTTTATTTGTCTTTCTGTTGCTTCATTGTTAGTGTATAAGAATGCAACTGATTTCTGTACATTGATTTTGTATCCTGCAACTTTGCTGAATTCCTGTATCAGTTCTAGCAGACTTTTGGTGGAGTCTATCGGATTTTCCATGTATAATATCATGTCATCTGCAAAAAGCGAAAGCTTGACTTCATCTTTGCCAATTTTGATGCCTTTGATTTCCTTTTGTTGTCTGATTGCTGATGCGAGAACTTCCAGCACTATGTTAAACAGCAGCGGTGAGAGTGGGCATCCTTGTCGTGTTCCTGATCTCAGGGAAAAAGCTTTCAGTTTTTCCCCGTTGAGGATGATGTTAGCTGTGGGCTTTTCATAAATGGCTTTTATGATCTTTAAGTATGTTCCTTCTATCCCGACTTTCTCAAGGGTTTTTATTAAGAAAGGGTGCTGGATTTTGTCGAAGGCCTTTTCTGCATCGATTGACAGGATCATATGGTTCTTCTCTCTTTTTTTGTTAATGTGATGTATCACGTTGATTGATTTGCGAATGTTGAACCAGCCCTGCATCCCAGGAATGAATCCCACTTGATCATGGTGAATAATTCTTTTTATATGCCGTTGAATTCGATTTGCTAGTATCTTATTGAGAATTTTTGCATCCATATTCATCAGGGATATTGGCCTGTAGTTCTCTTTTTTTACTGGGTCTCTGTCTGGTTTAGGAATCAAAGTAATACTGGCTTCATAGAATGAGTCTGGCAGTTTTCCTTCCCTTTCTATTTCTTGGAATAGCTTGAGAAGGATAGGTATTATCTCTGCTTTAAACGTCTGGTAGAACTCCCCTGGGAAGCCATCTGGTCCTGGACTCTTATTTGTTGGGAGATTTTTGATAACCGATTCAATTTCTTCGCTGGTTATGGGTCTGTTCAAGCTTTCTATTTCCTCCTGATTGAGTTTTGGAAGAGTGTGGGTGTTCAGGAATTTGTCCATTTCTTCCAGGTTGTCCAATTTGTTGGCATATAAGTTTTCATAGTATTCCCTGATAATTGTTTGTATCTCTGAGGGATTGGTTGTAATCATTCCATTTTCATTCATGATTTTATCTATTTGGGTCATCTCCCTTTTCTTTTTGAGAAGCCTGGCTAGAGGTTTGTCAATTTTGTTTATTTTTTCAAAAAACCAACTCTTGGTTTCGTTGATCTGCTCTACAGTTTTTTTAGTTTCTATATTGTTTATTTCTGCTCTGATCTTTATTATTTCTCTTCTTCTGCTGGGCTTAGGCTGCCTTTGCTGATCTGCTTCTAGTTCCTTTAGGTGTGCTGTTAGATTTTGTATTTGGGATTTTTCTTGTTTCTTGAGATAGGCCTGGATTGCAATGTATTTTCCTCTCAGGACTGCCTTTGCTGCATCCCAAAGCGTTTGGATTGTTGTATTTTCATTTTCGTTTGTTTCCATATATTTTTTAATTTCTTCTCTAATTGCCTGGTTGACCCACTCATTCGTTAGTAGGGTGTTCTTTAACCTCCATGCTTTTGGAGGTTTTCCAGACTTTTTCCTGTGGTTGATTTCAAGCTTCATGGCATTGTGGTCTGAAAGTAAGCATGGTATAATTTCAATTCTTGTAAACTTATGAAGGGCTGTTTTGTGACCCAGTATATGATCTATCTTGGAGAATGTTCCATGTGCACTCGAGAAGAAAGTATATTTTGTTGCTTTGGGATGCAGAGTTCTAAATATATCTGTCAAGTCCATCTGATCCAATGTCTCATTCAGGGCCCTTGTTTCTTTATTGACCGTGTGTCTAGATGATCTATCCATTTCTGTAAGTGGTGTATTAAAGTCCCCTGCAATTACCACATTCTTATCAATAAGGTTGCTTATGTTTATGAGTAATTGTTTTATATATTTGGGGGCTCCGGTATTCGGTGCATAGACATTTATAATTGTTAGCTCTTCCTGATGGATAGACCCTGTAACTATTATATAATGTCCTTCTTCATCTCTTGTTACAGCCTTTAATTTAAAGTCTAGTTTGTCTGATATAAGTATGGCTACTCCAGCTTTCTTTTGGCTTCCAGTCGCATGATAAATAGTTCTCCATCCCCTCACTCTCAATCTAAAGGTGTCCTCAGGTCTAAAATGAGTCTCTTGTAGACAGCAAATAGATGGGTCTTGTTTTTTTATCCATTCTGATACCCTATGTCTTTTGGTTGGCGCATTTAATCCATTTACATTCAGTGTTATTATAGAAAGATACGGGTTTAGAGTCATTGTGATGTCTGTATGTTTTATGCTTATAGTGATGTCTCTGGGACTTTGTCTCACAGGGTCCCCCTTAGGATCTCTTGTAGGGCTGGTTTAGTGGTGACAAATTCCTTCAGTTTTTGTTTGTTTGGGAAGACCTTTATCTCTCCTTCTATTCTAAATGACAGACTTGCTGGATAAAGGATTCTCGGCTGCATATTTTTTCTGTCTAGCACCCTGAAAATCTCTTGCCAATTCTTTCTGGCCTGCCAAGTTTCAAAAGAGAGATCAGTCACGAGTCTTATAGGTCTCCCTTTATATGTGAGGGCATGTTTACCCCTTGCTGCTTTCAGAATTTTCTCTTTATCCTTGTATTTTGCCAGTTTCACTATGATATGTCGTGCAGAAGATCGATTCAAGTTACGTCTGAAGGGAGTTCTCTGTGCCTCTTGGATTTCAATGCCTTTTTCCTTCCCCAGTTCAGGGAAGTTCTCAGCTATGATTTCTTCAAGTATCCCTTCAGCACCTTTCCCTCTCTCTTCCTCCTCTGGGATACCAATTATGCGTATATTATTTCTTTTTAGTGTATCACTTAATTCTCTAATTTTCCCCTCATACTCCTGGATTTTTTTATCTCTCTTTTTCTCAGCTTCCTCTTTTTCCATAACTTTATCTTCTAGTTCACCTATTCTCTCCTCTGCCTCTTCAAGCCGAGCTGTGGTGGTTTCCATTTTGTTATGCATTTCGTTTAAAGCGTTTTTCAGCTCCTCGTGACTGTTCCTTAGTCCCTTGATCTCTGTAGCAAGAGATTCTCTGCTGTCCTGTATACTGTTTTCAAGCCCAGCGATTAATTTTATGACTATTATTCTAAATTCACTTTCTGTTATATTATTTAAATCCTTTTTGATCAGCTCATTAGCTGTTGTTATTTCCTGGAGATTCTTCTGAGGGGAGTTCTTCCGCTTGGTCATTTTGGATAGTCCCTGGCGTGGTGAGGACCTGCAGGGCACTTCCCCTGTGCTGTGGTGTATACCTGGAGTTGGTGGGCGGGGCCGCAGTCAGACCTGATGTCTGCCCCCAGCCCACCGCTGGGGCCACAGTCAGACTGGTGTGTGCCTTCTCTTCCCCTCTCCTAGGGGCGGGATTCACTGTGGGGTGGTGTGGCTCGTCTGGGCTACTTGCACCCTGCCAGGCTTGTGATGCTGGGGATCTGGCGTATTAGCTGGGGCGGGTAGGCAAGGTGCTCGGGGGCAGGAGGGGCAGGCTTAGATCGCTTCTCCTTAGGTGATCCACTTCAGGAGGGGCCCTGTGGCAGCGGGAGGGAGTCAGATCCGCTGCGGGAGGTTTGGCTCCGCAGAAGCACAGAGTTGGGTGTTTGCGCGGAGCGAGCAAGTTCCCTGGCAGGAACCGGTTCCCTTTGGGATTTCGGCTGGGGGATGGGCAGGGGAAATGGCGCTGGCGAGCGCCTTTGTTCCCCACCAAACTGAGCTCTGTTGTCAGGGGGCTCAGTAGCTCTCCCTCCCTTTGTCCTCCAGCCTTCCCGCTTTCCGAGCAGAGCTGTTAATTTCTGACCTCCCAGACGCTAAGTCGCGCTTGCTGTCGGAACACAGTCCGCCCGGCCCCTCCGCTTTTGCAAGCCCGACTCGGGGGCTCTGCTTGGCCGGC
Organism: Prionailurus bengalensis; assembly: GCF_016509475.1. Classification (NCBI taxonomy): domain Eukaryota; kingdom Metazoa; phylum Chordata; class Mammalia; order Carnivora; family Felidae; genus Prionailurus; species Prionailurus bengalensis. The sequence continues at coordinate 100,287,870 of NC_057349.1, read as the reverse complement.
GAGCCGCCCCTCCGCCCCGGCTCCCTCCCGCCAGTCCGTGGAGCGCGCACCGCCTCGCCGCCCTTCCTACCCTCTTCCGTGGGCCTCTCGTCTGCGTTTGGCTCCGGCGACTCCGTTCTGCTAATCCTCTGGCGGTTTTCTGGGTTATTTAGGCAGGTGTAGATGGAATCTAAGTGATCAGCAGGACGTGCGGTGAGCCCAGCGTCCTCCTAAGCCGCCATCTTCGGCAACTAACTCTGGAATCAGATTTTAAACACTGACCTTGAAAATAGGATGAAAATGGACCTAGTTATTACCTAATTAATAAAAGTAATTGGGTATTAATTTTTATACTTCTTTCCAACATATGTCTTCATTATGCATTCTGAATTGATATGCTAGAACTTGTCAAATAAAAATCACATGATCAAATAACAATTTAAAATCTAAGAAGCAAATTTTTTTGAAAAAATAACCCCCAAATTTCTAAATGTTTTTATGGAAAAAAGTGGGTTGACATACTGTATATGAATAAGCAGTTTGCCATTTTTTTTAATGTTTATTCATTTATTTTGAGAGAGAGTCTACACGGGGAGTGGCAGAGAGAGAATCCCATGCAGGTTCCATGCTGTCAGCCTGATGCGGGGCACTGTGCTGTCAGCGCAGAGTCTGATACGGAAGTTAAGAATCTCATTAAGGGCACCCGAATGGCTCAGTCGGTTAAAACGTCCAACTTCAGCTTAGATCGTGATCTTGTGGCTCCTGAGTTCAAGCCCCACATTGGGCTCTGTGCTGACAGCTTAGAGCCTGGAGCCTGCTTCGGATTCTGTGTCTCCCTCTCTCTCTGCCCCTCCCCTGCGCGTGCGTGCGCTCTCTCTCTGTCTCAAAAATAAACATTAAAAAAACAGAAGACGTCTAAGAAAGAATCTCATTAAATAATGATAGAAACACATTGTTTAATGACAGAAATATTGTGCCAGAATAAAACTGCAAGGACTTCAAAGTGAAATGACACCCTACCTCTTGATTGACCTTGACAAGTATCAGGACTTTTTGACAAACATGCACACACACTTACACATACGCTTACATGTGTACTTCTTGGTTCCTTCTCAGATACGGCAGAAGTATTTTTTAATCAGATTGAAATGGCATAATTTCTTTTCACAGAATATTACCACATCAAATTCAAGTTCTAATCATTCCAAATTGATCAACAAGCAACTTGCTTTCTTCATTTTTTTATGCCTGTGATACAGTTCCTCTATCTCTCTGAAATTGGAGCACATCAACTTGACTCAAAATTTTACCTATTCACTAGAGCCCTTGATTTTCAGAGTTCTATATTTTTTTTTTTTAATTTTTTTTTTCAACATTTATTTATTTTTGGGACAGAGAGAGACAGAGCATGAACGGGGGAGGGGCAGAGAGAGAGGGAGACACAGAATCGGAAGCAGGCTCCAGGCTCTGAGCCATCAGCCCAGAGCCCGACGCGGGGCTCGAACCCACGGACCGCGAGATCGTGACCTGGCTGAAGTCGGACGCTTAACCGACTGCGCCACCCAGGCGCCCCCAGAGTTCTATATTTTTAATAACTTGTTTTTGCATGATCAAATAAGACCAGAGTTTATTAGCATTTGAAATCTTTTTGTAAGCAAACTATCTTTCTAGCTAGGTCATAGTAAAGCTTTATTGGTTAGAAGTAAGTTTGGGGAGACCTTATATATTATAATGAAAAGTTTACATTTTAAAATGTTTTTAAAAGAGACCTATTTTATTACTCTTAACGAATGACAACTTATTAGCAAAGATATGTGTAGGCAAACTAGTGAAATTAGACAAGGTATTCAGAATTAGAATCTGTAATAAATACAGTATAGCTATATATTTTTGTCTCAGATTATCCCATATTTTTGTATTTTGGAGATGCTTACATTGTAATAAACATGAAAATCCATTATTTCATCAAGTACAAGTAACATAATGTCAAAAAATTTTACTATATATCAGTACTCTTTGGATTTTTATCAGTCTCATTTCTATCCCCAGTGCTGCTAGCACCATCTTGCTGGGTGCCTTTTTTTTTTTAATAAATATTTTATATTCCTTCACAAACATTATTACAAGGACTATGACAAATAGCAGCAAACTCATAAGAGATGGGGAGTGCTGAGTTAGCAGTTCTACTAAGCCTACTTGTTAACTCATTATAAATTACCACATATCATGGACCTTCAGAGTCATTTGCCAGAGTGTTGAATCTACAAATGTCAAGTATGCTGAGTAATCTCAACCCTGACTGCCCATCAGTTGATCAAAAGAGACGTTTTAAATTGTAGATGTCTGAGCTCCACCCTCAGTGATTCTAATTAGTAGGTCTGTTGTGTTAAGCTAGGAACAGAAATGTTCAGAGAGGCACAATTGTTACTGTCATATTACTTATCTATTTTTCATGACTATAATGAATTGTTTATATGTATTTGCTGACTCAAATTTTTACTTGCGGTGTTTTATCTACTGGAGACATTTTTAATTGTGCAAACTATTTCCTTTCCCTAGGAACACTTCCTATTCTGAATGTCTAAAGTAGTTTTGTAATAAGGGCAAGAAATGGTTATAAATTTCTACTATGAGATTGCATTTTGTGCTGTTATTGTTCCCCTCCTTTATCACAGATGTGCTACTCCTGGAAAATTCACTCTTGAAATTTACAATATAATTCTTCCAAAAATTGTGAAACTTTTTGATATAAGGAAAAAACTGTTGACTAAAAACTATTTTATCTACTACTTTAATTCATGGCAAAACTTATGTCATTAAATTATATGAATAAAAAAGACAAGCTACATTGAGAATTATTTTTTCTAAAAGTAAAAAGGCATATATTGTGATAGGTTGGCTAATATGTCCCTTCTGTATCAATGGTAAAAAGATATGTGTGTGTGTGTGTGTGTTTTATCTACATGTATATATGTATATACATACAGATTTATTTGAACTATAACAATTCTGTGGTTAAACAAATTTCTAAAGTTTCGTCAGATTTCTTGAGGGATAGACAACGGAAAATGAGGTTTTGCTAATATGTTTCTCTTAAAACATAAAAAAAAAATATTTCCAATAAAAATGTTAATCAAATCTGCCATCACCCACTTTCTAGTAAAAGTTCTCCTTTTCATATGGGGTCTGTATTAGTAGAAGATCTAAATTTTGGAATGAGTAAACTGGTATCCACATTAGATGTATATTCATTCCTTCAAGCAGGGACATATATATGGTGTCTTCCTGATTTTATTTATTTATTTTTTTGTGGCTCTGAAAAACAAAATGCTTTTGAGTCACACAGCATTAATGGGGAATAATCCTCTGCATTATTACAATCATTACAGCTATACAATTATTACAATTATTGTTACAACTATTATTACAATTATGACCATTTTGTCATAAAAATTAATGACCTCATGGTATCACCACTTCTCTTAGCCATGATCCCATTGTTGAACTCCTGTGATTTCTCAGTTTGCAGCTATAGAGACTTTTAAAGCATTCCTCAGCTCAGCAGTAGTTGAGGGCAGGGAGAACAGTATCATTTGCTCACTTTTCAGTATGCTCACTTCCCCTGATCTCTTGTAGCATACTCTGTCCTCATTTTTAACAACTGTCTGTGATTGCTAAGAAAGATGCCTCTGGGCAAGTGATTTTGCATATGTATATGGTTTTTGATGTATCCCTCTGTTATCCCTCTGTATCTAATCCCATTCTACCCTGAATATGACTCACATGCTAAAACATTGTACATTCTTTATATATAAAATATAATGAACCAAAATATGTAAAATATACTGCAAAAGTATCTCAACAGAGCAGGTTTTGTATTTTTCTCTTCCTGTTTTTTATTTATATGTACACACAGAGTATCAGTTGGGTCATGAATAATTGTGACTAAACATGAAAGTTCTATAAGCAAAGTCTTCAGAAAATTTGCTCTTATGTGGTTATTATATATGTATATTTATTTAATCTGTTATTTTATTATTTTTTTTAAATAATCTTGTGCCCAACTTGGGGCTCCAAGATCAAGAGTTGCATGCTCCACCAACTGAGCTGGCCAGGCGCCCCTAATTATTATATTTTTTTAATAATCTTTTTAATACAGCTCTTTAATACTGGAAGGTGTTGAACCACGGAGTACATGTGAATTAGAAGTGGATGCTGTCGCTGCTGATATCTTAAATCGGCTAGACATTGAAGGTATGTGCACAATTAATGTGTTTGTATTTTTTTTTTAAGTTTATTTATTTGGGGGTGGGGGGAAGGGAAGAAGGGCGGAGAGAGAATCCCAAGCAGGCTGTGCACTGTGCAGAGTGCAGAGCCCAACATGAAGCTCAAACTCACAAACCGTGAGATCATGACCTGAGCCAAAATCAAGAGACGCTTAACCAACTGAGCCACCCAGGCGCCCCTATGTGTTTTTATTTTTAAAATTTAATGACTAAAGTACAGTGGAAAAAGTAGGGAAGAAAACATTAGTAGAGAAGTAACATGTTATAGAAGGAGGATGCAAAATGTTACGAAGATTTCTTAACCTCTGATGAGATGGTCATTATTTTTTCATTAATATTTTCATTCATGTGAGTATGTTTGCATAGACATAAGCCTAAAGTAAGTGTGACACTAAATACGTTAGCCATCATTAAAGAATTTAATATACTCTGCCTTTTAAACTTACAATTTTCAGTTTATATAAAAGGGAGGGGACTCTTAGGTATATTGGCTGTCATCAGATATTTTGGTCTTATTGACCACTTGCTGGGTTTTGGGGAGCCAGTAGGAGGAAAACAAAAAGGAGTAATAAATGTAGGTTGGGTAGTTTGGTCATTATGTTACACAAAACAGGTAAATGGTTGTTTTTGTTTTTTTTAAGTCAGTATTTATTTTTTTAAAGTTTGGATTTCTTTTTTTGAGCAAGTATTTTTCACTTTGACCCTTGTCGTATTGAAGTATTGTTGTAATTATAGCTCAGATTGGTGGAAACCCTGGTCTCCAGGCCATATGGGAAGATGAAAAGCAACGGCGAAGAAACAGAAATGAAACTTCTCAAATTAGCCAACCCGAATCACAAGGTATAAACCTAATAGTATTCTGGTGACATTTTTTTTTTTACACCAGATATTCTAATGGAAAAGTTTAAGCCATTGAGTTTTTACCTTAACATTAAATTTTACTTTTCAAATTACCTTTCTGTTCTGTATATTTTTTCCTATTGTCATTGCTCTGAACTGTAATTCTTTACCTCCCAGGTGTCATTCATTGTTCTCTCCTTCTATCCGCCCCTGCCCGCCCAAGAATTGGCATCCTCATTGTCCTTGGTTTTTACCTTACCTCTTGTCCCACCTCTCTGCTCCTTTTTTATTTTCTAGTATATTCTAGCCTTTTGTATTTCCAAATGAGCCAGAATACTCACAGAAGATCATGGGTCCCAACTTAGAGACACCACACTATTTTGTTCATATAAACTCTCACTTTAATCATCTTATACAGCTTTGAAGAAAATACTCATTTTATATATTCTACAAAAAGAATTTGAGGGCTTACATAAATGCCATGTACACAACAAAAATTTTTAAATAAAAGTAAAAGAATAAAAGACCTAATTCAGAAGGTAAATATATTTGTAATATAGCAGTAAGCATACATTGAAGTCCAATTAAAATTTTTATTATGTCTTGGGCACTAAAAATGCTGTGGTAAATTTTGAATGTCTTCTAAAATAGAACTATTATATTTTATAGGGTAGAAATTTCTAGGTTCAGAGTGTGCAATACATTTATAGGTACAGAACAGTGTTTTTGTTTTAGATTTAAGTTATAATTATAGAACTTAATCTTGAACTGACTTTAAGTGCTTAATTTTATAGCTTCATTAACAACCATTTCTCTTTTGTTTGCTGTTATGGTAGAACTACTTTTAGGTGGTATTATGTGTGTCAAGAGAAAGATAAGAAATTGTTACCGTTTTAAAAGCCACTCTAAGAAAAAGGAAAATATTTCATTCGTTATCTACATTTTTTAATGCACTTTTGAAATTCAAAGATCGCAGGTTTGTGCCAGCAACAGAAAGTGAAAAAATTTTTCAGAAGAGACTTCAGGAAATTCTCAAACAGAATGATTTCTCTGTGTAAGTCGTTATTTATTATAGATCTCAAAACTAATTTTATTGCTTTGTTATCTAGTTTGTTATAAAGGATATGTTTTAATTAACCAGAACATTATCAGGATCTGTGGACTACAGCGATGGATCTCAGGAGTTCTCTGCTGAGTTAACATTGCACTCTGAAGTTCTGTCTCCTGATATTCTTCAATGTACGCCAGCTAATCTGGTAGAAGTCCACAAAGATACAGAGTTGAGCAAAGGTGAGGTTTTCAAGTATGCAGAAAATACTATAATAGACATCTGTATATCTGGCACGGTAATATTACTATTTGGTTGAATTAGCTAAGTTTCTCCCATTCCTTTACCTTTTCTTGATCTCTAGATGTAAGCACTATTCTAAGTTGGTGTAAACTGTTCCCATATATGATTTTACATTTTCTTATATATGTATGTCCATGATATATACTGTTATTTTATATTTAAAATCTTACATAAAATAGGGTCCTACTTGGCGTAAAGTAAGCAACTTGCTTTTTTCATTCGACATAGTTTTTTATTAATTGAGGTATAATTTGTATAATATAATATGCACTCATTCAAGGTGTACAATTCATTGATTTATCGGAAGTTTATAGAGCTGTGCAGGCATCCCCATAATTCAATTTTAGAACACCTGCTTCACCTCAGAGGATTCCTTGTGTCCATTTGCAGTCATATCCGTTCTCATCTCCAACCCCAAGTAACCTCTAATCCACTTTCTTGTCTCAAGATCTGCCTTTTCTGGGTGTATCATATAAATGAAATCATACAATATGTGATCTTTTGTGTCTTCTTTCATTTAGCTTAATGTTTCAGGTTCATCTATATTGTAGTATCTATCAATATTTCGTTCCTTTTTATTGCCAGATAGTATTTCATTGTATGGATATACCATATTTTATTAATTCAGTCATCAGTTGATTGATATTTGAGTTATTTTCACTTTTTGGCTCTTAATTCTGACGCGAACACTTGTATGTAGGTGTTTGTGTGGATGTAGTATTTTCATTTCTCTCGAGAGACACCAAGTAGTGGAATTGCTGGCTCATTTGGTGAACTTGTATTTAACTTTTGCATAAACTACAAAACTGTTTTCCAAACTGATTACACTGGTTTACATTTCCTCCATCAGTATGTGAAGGTTCCAATGATCCTGCATCCTCACTAACACTTGTTATTTGTCTTTTTTTGTATAGCCATCCTAGTGTGTGAAATGGCATCTCATTATGGCTTTAATTATCTTTTCCCTCATCACTAATGATGTTGAGTATCTTTTATGTCAACATATTATAACTTTGATCTATCTTTGTTCATACATGTTTCTAGTTCACTCACTTCAGCTGCTTAGTGTTCCTTTGTATGACTAAACAAGTTTATTAGCCCTCTACAACTATTAGATGATTTTCACTTTTGCACTGTTATTAATAGTGTTATTTCTGTCATTTTGTGGCTCTATGCAAGAGTGTCTCTATAGAAGACATATAGAAGTGTAATTTGCCAGGTCTTAGGGTATATGTACTCTACCTAGATAGCATATGTTCTAATAGAGTTTCTGTAAAAATGTAGTTAGCTTATACACAGTTGGTAAATAAAAGAATGATCAAAGTTTTATTCCATAGTCACATTGTTTCATATGCAGTTTTTCTAAGCAAGGGAGCCAGAGTAGCAGCAGTAAAATTACAGCTTTAAGCAGTAATAGAAAAGCCTCTTTTATACTGCCTCATTAGCAGCAGAGGCTCTTTTGACCATATATATTTTTAAAGACTTTATTTTATTTATTTCTTGAGAGAGGAGGAGAGGGATAGGGAGAGAGCGCAGAGTCCAACATGGAGCTCAATCTCATGACCCTGAGATCATGACCTTAGGCAAAATCAAGAGCCAGACACTTAACCGACTGAGCCATCCAGGCACCCCTCTTGACTATATTAAACTACAATTCAAAATGAGCATCTACACTCAGGGCTTCTCCCTCCCTAAGAGATGCATCCCAGCATTGTGCAATCTCTGACTCATGGCAAGTTACACCTGAGATCTCTTGAGCTCACCTTAATGGCAGCCTACTGGCTCAGAGTTCTGCTTGCATTTGCTTTTCTTAGCATCTGCCAGCCGCACTCTAATAAAAAATGTACCCAGCATTTCCATACTGTTATTTTCAGAGCATTTTAATATCCACTATAACAGCTTCTAGCCACACTGGGCTGATCAGAGTTACCTTCTTGGGTGCCAATTATTGGAATTTGTTAGTGCTGTGGCTACAAAGTTGCATTGGTTTTGCCTTAACCTTTCCACCCATAAGCTCTGTTATTTTTAGAGCTCCATTTTTCAGATTTCAAAGTATGTTAACAATAAAAATATCATTATAGTAGTAATGCCATATTACAAAAATTAGTCTGTAAAATGATTATATCTAAGTTTACATTCCCACAATGTATTAGAGCTTATATTTAAATTCTTTTATTTATTTTGAGAGAGAGAGAGAGGAGAGAGAGAATCCCAAGCAGTCCCCATGCCATCAGCACAGACCCGCCTGATACAGGGCTCAAACTCATAGGCCATGAGAGCATGACCTGAGCCAAGATCAAGAGTCAGACACTTAACTGACTAAGCCACCCAGGCACCCCTAGAACTTATATTTAAAAATTTTTGGGGCACCTGGGTGGCTCAGTCGTTTGAGCATCCGACTTCAGCTCAGGTCATGATCTCGCGGTCCGTGAGTTCGAGCCCCGCATCGGGCTCTGTGCTGACCGCTCAGAGCCTGGAGCCTGTTTCGGATTCTGTGTCTCCCTCTCTCTCTGGCCCTCCCCCATTCATGCTCTGTCTCTCTCTGTCTCAAAAATAAATAAACGTTAAAAAATGTTTTCTTTTTGCCATTCTGATTCTTTGAAATGGAATCTTCTTAGTTTAAGTTGCATGTCCTGATTGCTAATAACTTGGAGCATTTGTGTTTTTTATCTGAGAATTGCTTATTTATATTTGTGGCTCATTTTAAGTGTTTGCACATCTTCAATTTCGTTTTTTTGTTTTTGTTTTTTGACTGTAGTCACCATGTGTGCATTATGTTCTCATGACATTTTTTTGCTATTTTTTTAAATAATTTTTTAATATAATTTATTGTCAAGTTGGCTAACATATAGTGTATATACAGTGTGCTCTTGGTTTTGGGGGTAGATTCCTGTGATTCATCGCTTGTATACAGTACCTAGTGCTCATCCCAACGTGTGCTGTCCTCAATGCCCATCACCCATTTTCCCCTCTCCCCCAACCCCATCAACCTGTATTTAAGAGTCAGTTTGTTCTCTGTAATCACCAAGATTTGTTCTCTGTATTTAAGAGTCTCATCGTTTGCCTCCCTCCCTCTCTGTTTGTAGCTATATTTTTTTCCCCTTCTCTTCCCCTATGGTCTTCTGTTAAGTTTCTCAAGTTCCACATATGAGTGAAAACATACGATATCTGTCTTTCTCTGATTTTTTTCACTTAGCATAATATCCTCCAGTTCCATTCACGTTGCTGCAACTGGCAGCATTTCATTCTTTCTCATTGCCAAGTAGTATTCCATTGTATATATAAGCTACATCTTCTTTATCCATTCATCAGCTGATGGACATTTAGGCTCTTTCCATAATTTGGCTCTTGTTGAAAGCACTGCTGAAAACATAGGGGTACCTGTGCCCCTATGAATCAGCTTTCCTGTATCCTTTGGATAAATTCCTAGTAGTGCTATTACTGGGTTGTAGGGTAGTTCTATTTTTAATTTTTTGAGGAACTTCCACACTGTTTTCCAGAGCGGCTGTACCAGTTTGCATTCCAACCAACAGTGCAAGAGGAGGGTACCCATTTCTCCACATTCTTGCCAGCATCTGTTGTTTCCTGAGTTGTTCATTTTAGACACTCTGACTGGTGTGAGGTGGTATCTCAGTGTGGTTTTGATTTGTATTTCCCTGATGGTGAGTGATGTTGAGCATCTTTTCATGTGTCTGTTAGCCATCTGGATGTCTTCTTTGGAAAAGTGTCTATTCATGTGTTCTGCCCGTTACCTCACTGGATTATTTGTTTTTCAGGTGTTGAGTCTGGTAAATTCTTTATAGATTTTGGATACTAACACTTTATCCGATATGTCATTTGCAAATATCTTTTCCCATTCCGTTGGTTGCCTTTTAGTTTTGCTGATTGTTTCCTTTGCCATGCAGAAACTTTTTATCTTGATGAGGTCCCGATAGTTCATTTTTGCTTTTGTTTCCCTTTCCTGCGGAGATGTGTTAAGAAGTTGCTGCAGCTGAGGTTGAAGAGGTTTTTGCGTGCTTTCTCCTAGGATTGTGGTGGTTTCCTGTCTCACATTTAGGTCTTTCATCCATTTTGAGTTTATTTTTGTGTATGGTGAAAAAGTGGTCTAGTTTCATTCTTCTGCATGTTGCTCTTCAGTTCTCCCAGCATCATTTGCTAAAGAGAATGTATTTTTGGGGCGCCTGGGTGGCGCAGTCGGTTGACCGTCCGACTTCAGCCAGGTCACGATCTCGCGGTCTGTGAGTTTGAGCCCCGCGTCAGGCTCTGGGCTGATGGCTCAGAGCCTGGAGCCTGTTTCCGATTCTGTGTCTCCCTCTCTCTCTGCCCCTCCCCCGTTCATGCTCTGTCTCTCTCTGTCCCCAAAAAAATAAATAAACGTTGAAAAAAAAAAAGTTAAAAAAAAAAAAAGAATGTATTTTTTCCACTGGATACTTTTTCCTGCTTTGTCAAAGATTAGTTGGCCATATATTTGTGGGTCCAGTTCTGGGTTCTGTATTCCATTGGTCTACGTGTCTGTTTTTTCTGCCACTACCATACTGTCTTGATGATTACAGCTTTGTAGTAGAGGCTAAAGTCTGGGATTGTGATGCCTCCTGCTTTGGTTTTCTTTTTCAACATAACTTTGGCTATTCGGGGTCTTTTGTGGTTCCATACAAATTTTAGGATTGTTTGTTCTAATTTTGAGAAGAATGCCGGTGCAATTTTGATTGGGATTGCATTGAATGTGTAGATAGGTTTGGGTGTTATTGACATTTTAACAATGTTTATTCTTTGAATCCATGAGCATGGAATCTTTTTCCATTTCTTTGTGTCTTCTTCAATTTCCTTCATAAGTTTTCTATCGTTTTCAGCATACCGATCTTTTACATCTTTGGTTAGGTTTATTTGCACATCTTCAATTTTGATATCCATTTAACAACTTCTTTTTCCTTAATGGTTTGGTTTTTGTACCTGGTTTACAAGTCCTTTCCTACCCTGATGTAATGCAAGTGTTATCCGTAAGGCTTATGTGTGCTTACAATTTGGTTTTTCACTTTTAGGTCTTCAACGCATCTGAAATTTTACTTGAATATAATAAGGATCTAATTGTATCTATTTTTCTAAATATAAATAGCTAGTTTTTCAACATATTTACTGAAAAAAATTTTATTCCCACTGAATTCTCTCACTTCAGTCATGCAGTCACATTCCCCTATGTTAATGTCACATTGCTGTAATTACTATTGACATGTAAGTGTTGATATATATCAAGGGCAGACCTTAACTTGTTCAACTTCAAAATTGTCTTATCTGCTTTTGATCTTTTTTTTTTTTTTAAGATTTTTTTTATTTTAAGTAACCTCTACACACAACATGGGGCTCGAACTCACAACCCTGAGATCAAGACTAGTACACTCCACTGACTGAGCCAGCCAGGTGCCCCTACTCTTGATCTTTGAAAAAAAAACCAAAAAACAAAAAACTGTCCCCTATTAATTTTAGTATCCGATTGTTCATTTCTGGGATTTTATTGAATTTATATACTGATTAATTAACATTTTTAATCTTTCTGTGTGCAAATCATCTCCTCTATGAACATGATACATTTCTCATTTTACTAGATCTTCTTTCATATCTTTTAATAGAGTTTTGCCATTTTCTTTTGTAAAATTTGGTATCTTTTATTAGAGATACTCCAGGTGTCTTAATTGTTGCACTTAGGAGTTTATCTTTCAAAAGTCACATCTTCTAATTATTGGTATTTAGGAGCTTCACTGACTTTTGTATGTCAGTCTTATATACAGCAACTTTTATTACCGCGAATAGTTTTTTTTAATGTTTCTTTTTATTTTGAGGGAGGGAGAGAGTGAGCATGCATGCACACACTTACGCAGGGGAGGGACAGAGAGAGAGATGGAGTGAATCCCAAGGAGGCTCCGCGTGCTGTCCGCATTGAACCGGACCTGGGATCGCACGGTCCATGAGATCATGACCTGAGCCAAAATCAGGAGCCTGATGCTTAACCGACTGAGCCACCAACACACCCTAGTGCTAATAGTTTTATATGTCTTTTCTATTGGATATTTTGTGTGTAGAGTCATCATGTGTAAATAACAACTTTACTACTTCTTTTCCCATCTTCATACTTAAAATTTTTTTAATGCATTAAGAACTCTAGAGTAATGTTAGTTAGAAATGATGGTCTTTTTCCTGGTTTTGAAGGGAAAGGCTTCTATATTTCATCATTAAATATGAAATTTACTACAGGATGTTGGTAGATAACTTTAATTAGGTTAATATCTCTCCTCTTTCTTTGCTGTGAAGTTTAGTTTTTCAAAACTCATGAATGGGTATTAAATGAAATTTTACCAAATTTTCTGAATTTGAAATAATCACTTTTTTTCCCTTTTATTATCCCTCTGATAATATAGTTACATTAAAATAATTTTTATTTTCTAATGTCAAGTTATGTGTGCACTACTGAAATAACTCTTCTTTGTCATGGTGTGGTGTTTTTTGAAACATTGCTATGTCTACTTTGCTAACACTTTGTTTGGAATTTATACTTTTTGTTTTTAACCAAGAAAGATTCATACTTTGCTTCATTAAGTGAGTTGTGGAGTTTTGTTTATTTTGAACTTTTTTCAAGAATTTTAATGATGTATAAAATTGTCAGATCACTATGTTGAAAACCTGAAACAAATATAACACATTATGTCAACTATACTGCAATTAAAAACAAAACACAATTTTTATTGGATTTGTATAATCTATTTCTTAGAGATTTGATAGATCTCATCTATAAAAACATCCAAACTGGATAGTAGGTGAATTTTGTGTTGGGACTGAAAATAGAGTGAGTGGATTTTAAACTACTAGTTCAATTTCCATAACTGTTACAAGTCTACTCAAGATTTCTATTTCTGTTTGAGTCAGGTTTTATATCATGTTTTTCCTAAGAAATTATTCATTTTATCTGATTTTTCCATGTTTTTGGTATAAAGTTGTTCATAGTATTACTTTAGTATCTCTCTTATTTTTGGTACTTTAACTCTTATTTCTAACATTATTTATGCCTTCTATTTTGTTTTGATCTTTCTTGTCAGTCTTGTCTATTTTATTATTAACCTTCTGAGAACCAGCTTTTGTTTTTACTGATCCTCTCAGTTGTCTTTTGCTTGGGGATGAGCTATTTTTCACCGTTTGTATATTTGTTCTTTTGTTTTGATGAAATACTCTTTATTAGCCCACTGTGTCCTAGGATGTGTTAAAAATATTTCTTCCTGAGGGGCACCTGGCTGGCTCAGTTGGCTAAGCATCCAACTCTTGATTTTGGCTCAGGTCATGATTTCACAGTTTGTGAGGTTGAGCCCCATATTGGGCTCTGTGCTGAGAGCGCAGAGCTTGCCTGGGATTCTCTCCGCCCTCCCCCCCCCCCGCCCCTCCCCACCTCATGCACATGTGGACACATGCAGTCTCTCAAATAAATAAACTTTTAAAAAACTTTTTCCTGAAGACTTTAACTTTTTGAAAAACTGTTGAAAGCACTTAGTTTTAAGTCTGCATACCAGAAGTAGAAAAACAGAACTGTTTTCCAGTTAGCTCTAACTACGTGCCCTTTTTTGCTATAGTCTTTTTTTTCCTACTACTATTTGCTTTTTATTGTTACTCTCTCTCTTTGACTAGATTATAATATGAGACTCATTTTATCTTTTTTTTTTTTAATGTTTATTTATTTTTGAGAGAGAGAGAGAGACAGCATGATGGGGGAGGAGCAGAGAGAGAGGGAGACACAGAATTGGAAGCAGGCTCCAGGCTCTGAGCTGTCAGCATGGAGCCCAACGCGGGGCTCGAACTCACAAACCGTGTGATCATGACCTGAGCCGAAGCCGGACATTCAACCGACTGAACCACCCAGGCATCCCAATTTTATCTTTATTCCTAAAATTATTGAATCCCTTTGTACAATTAGACTTATAAAAATCAAATGTTGAAAGAAATTTTTATTTTTTTTATTTTTTTATTTTTATTTTTTTGGTGTTGTAAAACCGTTTTGAGTTCTTTTTTTTTTAATATATGAAATTTATTGTCAAATTGGTTTCCATACAACACCCAGTGCTCATTCCAAAAGGTGCCCTCCTCAATACCCATCACCCACCCTCCCCTCCCTCCCACCCCCCATCAACCCTCAGTTTGTTTTCAGTTTTTAAGAGTCTCTTGGGGCGCCTGGGTGGCGCAGTCGGTTAGGCGTCCGACTTCAGCCAGGTCACGATCTTGCGGTCTGTGAGTTCGAGCCCCGCGTCGGGCTCTGGGCTGATGGCTCAGAGCCTGGAGCCTGTTTCTGATTCTGTGTCTCCCTCTCTCTGCCCTTCCCCCGTTCATGCTCTGTCTCTCTCTGTCCCAAAAATAAAATAAACGTTGAAAAAAAAAAAAATTTTTTTAAAATAAAAAAAAAAAGAGTCTCTTATGCTTTGGCTCTCTTCCACTCTAACCTCTTTTTTTTTCCTTCCCCTCCCCCATGGGTTTCTGTTAAGTTTCTCAGGGTCCACATAAGAGTGAAACCATACGGTATCTGTCTTTGTCTGTATGGCTCATTTCACTTAGCATAACACTCTCCAGTTCCATCCATGTTGCTACAAAGGGCCGTATTTCATTCTTTCTCATTGCCACATAGTACTCCACTGTGTATATAAACCACAATTTTTTTATCCATTCATCAGTTGATGGACATTTAGGCTCGGAAAGAAATTTTTAAATCATGAGTTGAAAGCTGAAAAGTGTAAAATTTACAGTTTTTAAGCCATAGAGAATAAAGAATTGTATTACACTTTTCCCTTTGTATATTTTAATTTGCAATGATTTTTATCAGAGTAGTATAACTGTAACTGTACAAGGTGGGTAGGATTAATGAGATTGTAAATATTTAGTGAATTACAGATTCAAGGTCCTTGTTTATTTCTTTTTTTTTTTCTTAATCCATGTGACTAGATATTCCTGTGGCTTTTACTAAGTTTTATTATGTTTTTATTTAACATATATATCACTAATGCCTCAGATTTTTAAATAGGTTTGCATTGTCATGTTTCCTAATTTGCACAAATTCTTAACAATAAATTTTAGATTTAAGCCATTGCTTTAATGTTTTTGTATTTTTTGTCATCTTAAGGTCACACTGTACACAAAGTGGAAGAAGCTCTTATTAATGAAGAAGCAATTTTGAACCTCATGGAAAATAGTCAGACTTTTCAGCCTTTGACCCAAAGACTGAGTGAGTCACCAGTTTTCTGTAAGTAATGATTCTACCACAAATTTTCAGTATTTTAATCAATGAAAATATGTATGTGAGGGGGGATTTTTCCTTTGGTTTAAAGAGGTTAATGTTGCATGTTCAGTAAATCCTTATTGTAAGTATAAAAATGAAGCCTTGAATTAAATGAAGTAGCTACACAGCTTTTCCTAAAAAAACAATTGTGAAAGAAAAGAATTCCTTTCCTTTCTTTTCTTTTTTTTTTTTTAAGTTTATTTATTTTGAGAGGGAGAGAAAGCACATGTCGGGGAGGGACAGTGTGTGTGTGGGGGGGGGGAGAGAGAGAGAGAATATCCCAAGAGGGCTCTGCACTGTCAGCATGGAGCCTGACACGGGGCTTAAACCATGAACTATGTGTATGAGATCATGACCTGAGCTGAAGTCAGACGCTTAACTGACTGAGGAACCCAGGTGCCCCCACCCCCACTTCCCTTTTTTTTTTTTAACTTCACTTTGGTTGGAGAACAGCCATATTGTTTTAGGGGGAAAATGCATTCATTTTGAATTCAAAATTCTCCAAAGTTTAGTACATAATTAAATACCATAATTGAGTCTTCCTTTGTGAGTATCAGAAATTTCCTGAAAAATTCTTTTTGAGTCATTAGTTTTTGGCTAGTATAGAACATGACAGTTATTTCTGTGTGTCTTTGCGTTTCCCTAGATGCATTTTCATTAGCATCATAAGGCATTTGCTAGATTTCATTTCATTAATTTAGTAGAAATTACTGACATCTTATTCAGAAATTTATTTAAAATTTCATTATGGGGCATTGGGTGGCTCAGTCGGTTAAGTGTCAGGCTCTTAATTTTGGCTCAGGTCATGATCAAGCCCCACATTGGGCTCTGCACTCTCCTGCTTGGGATTCTCTCTTTCCTTCTATCTCTGTCCCTCCCCTGCTCATGCCCTTGCACTCTCTCTGTCTCTCAAAAATAAACATTAAATTAAAATTTCATTGCAGAAAGTGATATGTCATTGAGTTTCATGCGTATTGTTTTGCTTGGTGTCATGATTTTATGTTTCTTTTATTGTGAACTTTGTATTTTTTCCATTCTTACTGTATCAAATGAGAGATGGCATCAATTGTGTTCCCAGCTTTCTACAGTGTCCTCTGTCTGTTATCTTCATTTTCATTCGAATGGAACACAAATTGACTAGGACCAGTTCCAAAATTATTGTACACAGTCATATTTCAAGAACAATTTAGACAAGAGTAGGAAACTTTCTTCTTTTATAAATGAATGGCATATCGAGAAAGAAATGATCCAAAGAAAAAATAGGCAGCTAAAAGAGAGGAACACAGAGAAAATGAAAGAATTGAAAAAAAGAGTGAGAGAGGTATATCCTTATTTCATTACATTAGGCAAATAAAATGTATCATTAGTAGATAAATTCCACCTTGCCCTAAGCTTAGAATTTATGTGTTAGTCACAAATGCATTCTCTGTGTTAGTCAAAGAAGTGAAAGTCAAATATCTGTAGTTCATTTGGTAATACTAGTCTTGTTTTTAAGAATGAGACAGGAAAAATGGATTGCAGTTCTAGGTTTAAGAAAGATTTTTGCCAAACTGGCTTTTGCAAGCAAATATCTTTTATTTTGGCCTTATGTTTGGTAGCGTATGTGAACCAATTTCTTTAATGTCAGTGAAGAAAACCTGAAACCTGATATTTTAGTAAATAGGGAGTATATTATCTCATTTGACAGAGAAAAAAGTTATGTATTAGCTTCGAGCAAACCTCCATCTTCATGGTCTTTTTTTTTTTAATAATAGCTTTTATTGAAATATTTCACATAACCATAAAATTTACCTTCTGGTGTGTACAGTGAATTTTATCATGTTCACAGAGTTATGCAATCATTACCACTATCAATCCAGGACATTTTTAGCACCCCCCCCCCAAAAAAACCCATAACCATTAGCAGTTACTTCTCATTCTTCCCTCCTCTCAGCTCTTGACAACCTCTGATCTATTTTCTCCTTTACCGGATTTACCAATTTTGGTAATTTCATATAAATGGAAATCATGTAACTTTTGTTGGTGGTTTCTTCCACTTAGCATAATGTTGTAGCATGTGTCAGTACTTCATTCCTTTTCACTACTGAAGAATATTCCATCATAGGGATATAACATCATTCATTTATCCATTCATAGGATGATGGATATGTGAGTCGTTTCCATTTTGTTTGGCAGTTATGAATAATGCTGCTGTGGTTATTCATGTGTATGTTTTTGTGTGGACATATGTTTTTAGTTATCTTGGGTATATATCAAGAGTGGAATTTCTGTATCTTATGGTAACTGTGTAACATCTTGAGGATCCATCAAGCTTTTTTCCAAAGCTGCTGCACCATTTTACACTGATCAACAATGTAGAAAGGTTCTAATTTCTTTACTTCCTTGCCAGTACTTATGGTTTGTCTTTGATTTAGCAACCCTAGTACATATGAAGTGGCATCCTCATATGGCATCGTTGTAGTCTTCAAGGTTTTTTAAATAATGTCATTAGCCACTTAAAAGCTTTCTTGTGTCGTTCAGCTGCAGGTTTCATTTGTCTATACTGTGAGCTAAATAAAACTTAAGTGAGGATAAGATGTTCACATGTATTGTTTTTAAGGCACTTCTTGATTAGCATCAATCATACATTTATTACATATTTTGTGTTTGAACACTAGTGACTGGATGTTGTTTAGTGCTCCTCAAGCTTACTTGTGCAGTAACAGTTTGGGCAGCTTGTTAAATGCATATTCCTGGGCCCTACCTCAGAAATTCTGATTCCTTAGATATAGGATGAGGTCTGGGAAGACACAAAATCATTCCAGTGCAAGTAGTCCAAAGACATCACACTTTGATAAAAGAGCTACATCAACAAAGAAGTCAGCTGTATTCTTTCAGTGTGTGCCAGTATCTGTGATTCTGTTGTTTTATAACTGATCTGAATTATGTTGAAAAGTTATTTGTTAGTGATGCTTCACTTGTTTTATAGTGGACAGTAGTCCTGATGAGGCTCTGGTACATCTTCTTGCTGGTTTGGAAAATGATGGATATCAGGCAGGAAGAAATAGGATGCCATCACAACGTCATTTCTTTGGAAACCCTAAAAATTCCCAAAATAGTGATGATGAAGAAAATGAACCACAGATTGAAAAAGAGGAAATGGAGCTTAGTTTGGTGATGTCTCAGAGATGGGACAGCAATATTGAAGAACCTTGTGCCAAAAAGAGGTAACGTTTTAGTTATTTCCATTACTTTAATAATTTCCTATTGTCATTATCACTCTTCTTTAATTAGAAATTATTATTTACTATTATTCATAATGTTAAATACCTTATAAACTAATAGTCTTCTTTTAAATCCCTTTAAAGTAGTGCTTTGTTTTTCATGTAGCTTAAGCTTCATATTCTAAGCAAAATAAAAGCTACATTTAAAAAGATTAAATCTAAGTGGGGATTTTTGGCAGTTTTATTGAGATGTAATTATCTTACATCACTGTATGAGTTTCAGTTGTACAGCATAAAGGTTTGACACATATATTGTGAAATGATTACCAGAATAAGTTTAGTTAATATGCATCATCTCAGATAGATACAGTAAAAAGAAATGGGGGAAGGGGAGGAAAAAAATGTTTCTTCTTTTAATAAGAACTCTCAGGATTTACTCTAACAACTTTCCTCTTTATCATACAGGAGTGGTAACTATAGCCACCATGTTGTATATTACATCCCTAGTACTTATCTTATAACTGTAAGTTTGTACCTTTTGACCACCTTCCTTCAATTCCCATTTCCCCTATAAACCTAAATTACAGAAGTCATCTGTTTATATTATGTGTGGATCATAAATGGGACAAAGTAGAAGGCCTTCTTCTCTCTGAATTTGGGGAAAAAGAATACCTTCTGAGAGTTAAACTGTTAATGGGTTGGAGCAACAGTTATAGGGTCAGCTTGAAAATAAGAAGCTTTTAGGTCTGATTAGACTGAAGGAATTAAATATTAAAAATAAAAGAGTCTCAGAAACAGACACTGATATTCTGGTTCATTTCTCAAGCTAAATGAATAAGATGGCTGAATGCATAAGATAGTTTTCCACATCAGTCTCTCTCTTTTTTTTAATGTCTATTCATTTTTGAAAGACAGAGTGTGAGCAGGGTAGGGGCAGAGAGAGAGAGAGGGAGACACAGAATCCGAAGCAGGCTCCAGGCTCTGAGCTGTCAACCCAGAGCCCAACGTGGTGCTTGAACCCACGAACTGCAAGATCGTGACCTGAGACGAAGTCGGTGCTCAACCAGCTGAGCCGCTCAGGTGCCCCCACATCAGTCTCTTGTGAGCCTGATTGGTTTGAGTTGTATCTCTGTATGTAGAAAAAGATTAGGCTTCTGAGACTGAAACACTGAGTATGCCTCTCCTTTAAAGTTATGTAGACAATACTAAAACCTCCAAACTCTTTTGTTTGAAATTTTCACCCTCAAAGCCATTATTGAAGGGTGGAAGAGATTAATCCATAAATATTAAATATACATGTAAGATTTCCTCTAGTTTCTCAACACTACTTAAAAATAAAATTTCTGGCCCCTTGTTATCTGGGTGTATATCAGAATCCTTTCTTCTATATTTTCAAACTGTGTTCCTACAAAGAATTCCGTTTTCATTCTATGAGTAGAAAATTCCAAACCTGCATAATATTATTTAATACTTTTCCTAGCTTCATGTGTTCAGCTCCCTTTGCTGTGACAGTTATAAATCATTCAAAGACTCAGCCCTTGACCTTTGAAGAACTAATGCTGCCTGGTCCAGACAGAATCAGTGTTTGATTTCCTGATAGATTTGACCCTCGACAGTGTCATAAAATGTCTTTTGCCAATATTTCCTAATCAAAAAAAAAAAAAAGTATGGTGGAATTTAAGATACACAACAGATGAACATAAGGAAAGGGAAGCAAAAACAATATAAAAACAGAGAAGGAGACAAACCATAAGAGACTCTTAAATACAGAGAACAGACTGGAGGTTGCTTGAGGAGTATGGGGGGGTGGGGCTAAAATGGGTGATGGGCATTAGGGAGGACACTTGTTGGGATGAGCACTGGGTGTTAAATGTGAGTGATGAATCACTAAATTCTATTCGTAAAATCATTATTACACTAAATGTTAACAAACTTGTATTTATAAAGTAAAAAAAAAGAAAGTGAGGTGAAAGACATAAAGCTTTTTGTAGCTCGTCTGTATGTTGTTTTTTATATATAAACTTGATAAATCTTTCCATGAACTATCAAATGCCTCAACCACATCAACCTATAAAAATAGCTTTGTTCTTGTTTCTCTGTTATTTCTGTAATAATAAATTCTCTACCCTCACCTCACCAACTTCTGAAAGTTTGTAATTTCAGTGTTTTATTTGACTTGCCCTCCTTATACCCCTGTTTACTGTTTGGTCGTGTCGGTCAACTCTTGTCTCCATAGCCTTTGTTCTGTCCTACCCCACTCCTTCCCAAGGTAATATCCTAATTTAGGCCTTCATTATCGTTTATCTGGAATACTATGATTCACTTTTTAACTGGTCTTCTCCTTGCTACTTGTTTATAGTAGGGGTAATAATTATGATTATTAAATAAACATTTTATCGGCACTTAAGGAAGTAGAGAATATCAGGACCCTTCATGAGTCCAAATCATGCTCTATCGTCTTTATATCCTTTTTAAATATAGTCAGTTAAGGGAATGTTATAATCATATTGAGTCTTAATTTCAATAGGCTTTTTAGTAAAATCTTACATATCATCCTGATAGATAAGAATACATGAATTTGAATTTAAAAACTACCTAACTGCTTAAATGCCAACTATCATGCTAGATTAGATTGACGTTGTCACAAACATTAGAGATTGGTAATTCATTGGATGACAGAATATAGATTCAGAAATACCTTGAAACTAAATAGGTGATGCCTAATAGAGAGTCATATGTTTAGGTTCAGTGAATCAGTTGTATAAATATAGACTGGATAGACCTTTAGTTCATTCTGGACTTAATAATTTCTATGGGAACGCCATGATTTTACTTGATTAAGAGCACAGTAAGTCTGTAGTGTTATATGGTTACCAAAATAGTGAATTTAATTATTGGCTACCAGCTGTACCTGGGGTAACATTTATTATTCTAACAGATTTTGGATTTTATTAATAAAATAATTATAATAGTTACTTGATGTAGTTAAGTCTTGCTGTCTTGCTGTAATAAATTGGATTGTTTCTTTCATATTTTAGCAAAGTGTTGACTATTTGATATTTCTATTTGATCTTGTGGCATTTTACTTTTTCTTATTTCCATCTGTTTCTTCACTGTTTTATTTTGGTATTGTTTCTTTGATTTTTACCTCCAATATAACATTTTTTCTACAGTTCCTTAGATTCTATCTTGTTTAACTATTTATACCTTTATACCTGTATCCAGTAAATTCACATTCAAATATACAAAATTCTTATAAAGTCCCTCTCTACTTGTAATCAGTAATGTCACCCTGTTTATTTTTTTTTTAAATTTTTTTAACATTTATTTATTTTTGAGACAGAGAGAGAGAGCATGAATAGGGGAGGGTCAGAGAAAGAGGGAGACACAGAATCCGAAACAGGCTCCAGGCTCTGAGCTGTCAGCACAGAGCCCGACGCGGGGCTTGAACCCACGGACCGTGAGATCATGACCTGAGCCGAAGTCGGACGCTTAACAGACTGAGCCACCCAGGCACCCCAATGTCACCCTGTTTAAAATACTAGTCATGGTTTATCCCATGATTAATGCTTACATGTTCACTGACTGAATCAATTCTGTGAAAACCATGCCCAAGTCAACCTTGGGAAAACAAAACCTTTCATTTCATAATATTTAATAAACATTTCATAAATGCATATTAGATAGAGATTGAAAAATAGAAGTATGGTGTCTAGAAAAAGACTCATTCAATTCTCTTGTATAGTGGATGTTCTGTTCTGCCCTGAATACCATATTTTAAGAATCCTGAGAAAGTAAAGAGAAAAAAGAGGAAGAAAAGGAAGGATCTGTGAACATTCACTTTTAAAGAGCAGTGACAAGGGGCACCTGGTGGCTCAGCCAGATGAATGTCCAACTCTTGATTTCGGCTCAGGTCATGATCTCATATTTGTGAGATCAAGCCCCAAGTTGGACTCCGTGCTATGTGTAGAGCCTGCTTAGGATTCTCTTTTCTCTTTCTCTACCCCTACCCTACTCACGCTCTCTCTCTTTTGGAATAAATAAATAAACATCCTTAAAAAATAGGGGCACTTGAGTGGCTTAGTCAGTTGAACGTCCCACTTCGGCTCAGGTCATGATCTCATGGTTCGTGAGTTTGAGCCCCACATCGGGCTCTGTGCTGGCAGCTCGAAGCCTGGAACTTGCTTCAGATTCTGTCTCCTTCTCTCTGCCCCTCCCCCACTCATGCTCTATCTCTCTCTCAAAAATAAACATTTAAAAAAAAAACAGTACGAAGAATAGATGTTTGGTCTAATTAGAGAGGAATTATGGGGCAAATGATAAATGCCTTCAAATATTTTAAAGGTTATCATGTGAAAAATAGCATAGATAGGCTACACGTAGCAACACCAGACAAAAACAGGAATAATGTATGGAAATTGGAGAGTTTTGTGTAATATAGGAAGAAAATCACTAAAAATTAACAGTGGAAAAGATTAATTACTCTGTGAGACAGCAAGCTCCTTAAACTGAGAATGTAAAACTGGAGGTTTTAGCATCTATTAAAAATAAGGTTTTTGAGTAGAAAATTGGACTAGATGACCTCTAATAATTCTTTCAGCTCCTAAGAAAGTGACTTTAGGACAAATTGTGATTTGGTAAAGGCTTAATGGAAAATCTGTTCTATGTATAATTAAGGGACGTTTTCAAATTTTTGAGACAAGAGAAAGAAAAACTTAGGTATAGATAGAAAGTAAGTTTGCCCATCCGAATAGAAGGGAAAATATCAAGCCTAGGACCTAGTGAAAAAATTTTAATCAATAAAAGATGAAGTCATTCTGGATTTCACAGCCCATCTGAATTCCTTATTAACCCTCTTTACAGCCACTGCTGGGATTGACCCAACACCTTTACCACTTCCTAGCCTCTCTCTGATCCCTGTTGTTTTCTCTTTCAACCTGACCGGCGTACCCCCTTGCTTACCTATTTGTTTGTTTCCAGTTCACAGTATAGAGATTGTATATTTGTGGAGACTTCTTAAAATATGCTGAGATTCCACCTTTTTTAGATGTTACTGGGTTCTTACCCATGCTGTTATATGTGTATATTTAATGATAGGATGAAGGGGAGAATATATGGAAGAACATAACTTAGGGGTGCCAGGGTGGCTGAGTTGGTTAAACATCAGACTCTTGATCTTATTTCAGGTCTTGATCTTAGGTTCATGAGTTCAAGCCCCGTGTTGGGCTCTATGCTGGGTTTTGTGAAGCCTATTTAAAAACAAAAAACATGATTAGATATGATCATCCAGGACATTACAGAGCTTGGATACAGAAATGATGTTGTCTTGTAGCTCACATGAAAAGGATTTTAAGTCTATCTGCAATAACTTTTTATAGGACGTGATACTAAAGCAAAATAAATCTGCTTTTATTTTTAGTTACAATTTTCAGATCTTTTTAGTTTTACTATTATAGCATCACATTAGGCAGCTGTTCGAATCTGACATGCTTTTTTCTATGATCGTACTCACTAGTGAATTTTAATATTCTCTAGATCACTGTGTAGAAATAACCATAGAAGCTCAACTGAAGAAGATGATTCGTCTTCAGAAGAAGAAATGGAATGGAGTAATAACAGTTTGCTTCTAGCCAATCTTTCTATACCTCAGTTAGATGGAACTGCAGATGAAAATAGTGGTAAGTAAACTGATACACTATGAGCATTTCATTACGTAGGGGCTAAATATGTATTTGATTTTAAAACTGTAATCACACTTTCTTATGAAATTGGCTAACTGTGAGGCTCTGACAGTACTGTTACGTTTTGTCCTGCAAGATTTTTTCTTTGAGTATGTAGATATGTGATTCTTTCTCATTTCTAAGAGGATAACATTTGTAAATCACTGATTTAAAGTTTCATAAACTTTAATCAGTTGATCATGTTAACATTTAAGTAGCATAAGAAACTGCAAGAAATATGCTCAGATGTTAACTAACGAATTTAAATAAAAACTTGAAAAAAAGAAATAGCTTATTTGAAGTGATAATGCAAAGAAGCATATTGCTTAAGGAAAAATTTTCAAGATGACTGTATTTTTCCCTATTCCCCAAAAAGGCACTGAATATGAATATAATTTATTTCTGATCAAAGGAATATATGTTTAAAATAATGACTAATAATCAAGTATGACTGCCTCTTGATTATTTAGATTGAGTTATTATCCTAATGATAGGAACAACCTTTTTGTTGAGACAACCATTTTAAGCAAAGAAAATTTCATACAATTCCTTTCATGGTGATAGCATGGGAAAAGATTTTAAAAATTAAAATCACGGAGGTGAAATAAATTCTTTTTTCCCCCATTTCAGACAATCCATTGAACAACGAAAATTCTAGAACTCACTCTTCTGTGATTGCAACGAGCAAGCTATCAGTAAAACCTTCCATCTTTCACAAAGATGCTGCTACATTAGAACCCCCATCTTCTGCTAAGATTACCTTTCAGTGTAAACACACAAGTGCCCTTTCTTCCCATGTTTTAAACAAGGAAGATTTAATTGAAGACCTCCCACAGCCAAACAATATAGAAAAATGTCTAGATCATTCAGTTGCTTCTTTTACAAATGAAAGCACTTACTCTATGAAATACCCTGGATCTTTAAGCAGTTCTGTCCATCCAGAAAACTCTCATAAAGAAAGTAGTAAGAAAGATATCCTCCCAGTATCTTCCTGTGAAAGTAGTATTTTTGATTATGAAGAAGATATCCCATCTGTTACAAGACAAGTACCAAGTAGAAAGTATACAAACATTAGAAAAATTGATAAGGATGCCCCTTTTATCCATATGAACCGTCATAGTAGTGAAAGTACATTGGGCAAAAATTCTTTCAACTTTTCTGACCTTAGTCATTCAAAAAGTAAATTATCCTCTGAAGGAAATGAAAAAGGAAACAGCACAGCTCTGAATAGTTTATTCCCTTCATCATTAACTGAAAATTGTGAATTGCTATCATGCTCAGGAGAGAATAGAACTATGGTACATTCTCTTGATAGCATTGCTGATGAAAGTGGGCTAAATAAACTTAAAATTAGATATGAAGAGTTTCAAGAACATAAAACTGAAAAGCCAAGCCTCAGCCAGCAAGCAGCACATTATATGTTTTTTCCCAGTGTTGTTCTTTCTAACTGTCTCAGTAGACCACAGAAACTCTCGCCTGTAACATACAAACTACAATCCAGCAGTAAACAGTCCCGATTAAAAATAAATAAAAAGAAGCTCATAGGTCATCAAGAGACTTCTACCAAAACTAGTGAGACTGTATCCACAAAAGATAATTGTATACAAAATAATCCCTGTAATAGTAATCCTGAGAAGGATAATGTATTGGCCAATGATTTAATTAAAGTCACTCGTGGAGCTTTTGAAAATAAAACCCCCACAGACGGTTTTATAGACTGTCACTTTGGAGATGGAACCTTAGAAACTGAGCAGTCCTTTGGATTGTATGGAAATAAATATACACTGAGAGCGAAACGCAAGGTGAATTATGAGACTGAAGATAGTGAGTCAAGTTTTGTAACACACAACTCAAAAATTAGCCTACCTCATCCCATGGAAATTGGTGAAAGTTTAGATGGAACTCTCAAATCTCGAAAACGAAGAAAAATGTCTAAAAAGTTGCCCCCTGTCATCATAAAATATATTATTATTAATAGATTTAGAGGGAGAAAAAATATGCTTGTGAAGCTAGGAAAAATAGACTCTAAAGAAAAGCAAGTTATATTGACAGAGGAAAAAATGGAACTATATAAAAAGCTTGCACCTTTGAAGGATTTTTGGCCAAAAGTTCCTGACTCCCCTGCAACCAAATATCCCATTTATCCACTAACACCAAAGAAAAGTCACAGAAGAAAATCAAAACATAAGTCTGCAAAGAAAAAAACTGGTAAGCAACAAAGGACAAATAGTGAAAATATTAAAAGAACTTTGTCTTTCAGGAGAAAACGGTCACATGCTATCCTGTCTCCTCCCTCACCATCCTACAATGCTGAAACCGAAGACTGTGACTTGAATTATAGTGACGTTATGTCTAAACTAGGTTTTCTTTCTGAGAGAAGCACAAGTCCCATAAATTCTTCTCCCCCTCGCTGCTGGTCTCCCACAGATCCAAGAGCTGAAGAAATGATGGCTGCTGCAGATAAAGAAGCAATGCTTTTTAAGGGTCCTAATGCATGTAATAACAAGACTGTTAATTCTCGTATGGAAAAAAATAGTCGAGCAAGAGCGCAGGCTAAGAAATCCAAAACTAAGCTTGTTAATCCTTCTGTAGTTACTAAGAAAAGGAACAAACGAAATCAGACAAATAAATTAGGAGATGATGGAAAAAAGAAACCGAGAGCAAAACAGAAACAAAAAACAAATGAGAAAGGTATGTCAAGAAAGCACATAATGAAAGATGAAAAAATTAAATCTCAGTCTGGTGCTGAAGTTAAGTTTGTGCTGAAACATCAGAATGTGTCTGAGACCTCAAATAGTTCTGGAGGCTCTCAGCTACTTTTTAAACAGAAAGATGTGTCACTAATGAGCTCTGCTGTAGATCTTCCCCTTTCTGCTCCCCTGCCCACTGGAATTCATGCACAACAGAATTTATCTGGCTGCTTTTCTTCTTTCTTAGAAAGCAAGAAGCCTGATTTACAAACATTCCCCAGCTCACGAGATGATTTGCATTCATCAGTTGTTTGTAGTTCTTTGGGACCTGGAATCTCAAAAATTAATGTCCAGAGGTCTCACAATCAAAGTACTATGTTTACTCTAAAGGAATCAACTTTGATTCAAAAAAACATATTTGATCTTTCCAACCATTTATCTCAGGTAGCCCAGAATACACAGATATCTTCGGGTATAATGTCTCCAAAGACGGAAGAGAATGCAAATACACAAAAAAACTATTTGTCATCCATCGGAAAGTTAAATGAATATCGTAATTCTTTAGACTCAAAGCCAGACCAGGCATATGCCCCTAACTTTTTGCATTGCAAAGACAGTCAGCAGCAGATTGTGTGCATGGCAGAACAGTCAAAGCACAGTGAAACTTGTACTCCAGGAAATGCATCTTCAGAGGAAAGCCAAATGCCTAATAATTGCTTTGTAACTTCCTTGAGGAGTCCAATCAAACAAATAGCATGGGAGCAAAAACAAAGGGGCTTTATTTTAGATATGTCAAATTTTAAACCTGAAAGGGTAAAACAGAGGTCATTGTCAGAAGCAATTTCACAAACCAAAGCAGTTTCTCAGTGTAAAAGTCGAAATGTGTCAACACCTTCAGCATTTGGTGAAGGCCAGTCTGGACTGGCAGTTCTAAAAGAATTGTTACAGAAGAGACAGCAAAAAGCACAAAATGCAAATATTATGCAAGACCCATCATCTAGTAAACCTCAACCAAACAAAAATATTTCTGGCTCCCTTGAGCAAAACAAAACAATTAAACGAACACGATCAGTAACATCTTCAAGAAAACCTCGAACTCCTAGAAGTACAAAACCTAAAGAAAAAATTCCCAAACTTCTTAAAGTAGACTCTCTCAATTTACAGAACTCTGGCCAGGTGGATAACTCTCTATCGGATGACAGTCCCATCTTTTTTTCAGATCCAGGTTTTGAGAGTTGTTATTCACTTGAAGATAGCTTGTCTCCTGAACATAATTATAATTTTGATATTAATGCAATAGGTCAAACTGGATTTTGTAGCTTTTATTCTGGAAGTCAGTTTGTCCCTGCTGATCAGAATTTGCCACAGAAGTTCCTAAGTGATGCAGTTCAGGATCTTTTCCCAGGACAAACGATAGAAAAAAGTGAGTTTTTAAGTCATGATAACCAGAAGTGTGATGAAGACAAAAAACATCATGCCTCAGACTCAACCTCATGGATTAGATCAGGTACGCTAAGTCCTGAACTATTTGAGAAGTCATCCATAGATAGCAATGAGAATCATCGCCACAACCAGTGGAAAAGTAGCTTTCATCCTCTAACAGCTCGCTCTAATTCAATAATGGATTCTTTCTGTGTCCAGCAGACAGAGGACTGTCTGAACGAAAAATCCAGATTGAATAGGAGTTCAGTAAGCAAAGAAGTGTTTCTTAGCTTCTCACAGCCAGGCACTTCAGACTGGATTCAAGGTCATACCAGAAAAGAGATGCAACAGTCTCTTGACTCAGTCAGTGCCTCTTTTACTACAATACTGTCCTCCCCTGATGGTGAACTTGTGGATGCAGCCTCTGAAGATTTAGAATTGTATGTTTCAAGAAACAATGATATATTGACACCAACTCCTGATAGTTCACCAAGGTCTACCAGCTCTCCCTCACAATCTAAAAATGGCAATTTTACCCCTCGGACTGCTCACATTTTGAAGCCACTTATGTCCCCGCCAAGTAGGGAAGAAATTATGGCAACTTTGTTGGATCATGATCTTTCAGAAACTATTTACCAGGAACCATTTTGCAGCAATCCTTCTGATGTACCAGAAAGGCCCAGGTAATCAGAATTATTTTTTCCCTTTGAGTCACTCTGTATATTGTAGCGAGTATAACATTGGTACCTGAATGCTAATTTTCTGGCTGTAATACTGTATTTATAAGCAAATCATTGTAAAAGCTATTCATAATTTTGGACTTCTGAGAAAATTCACAAACTACCTGGATGATTGCCCCTTGAGAACTTTAAGTTGAAGAGTATTGGTCTTGGGTTATTAACATTGTGTCAACCTTAAGGATTAGAGATGCAGAGGCTCACTGTGACTTGATACCAGATTAAGAAGGATGTCATAATACTTGAAAAGTATATTTATCATTTTAAAAATGATATTTGTTTCTCAAAAGTGTAACTTTATAATTTTAAAAGAACTTTATTTTTTAAAAGTGAAAATGAGCATACATATGTTTTAAGTACTTTTATGATATATCTCTAAATGAAGATTAAGTTGTTTGTACTATATATCACTTTCTTTTCACGTTGCCAACATCTTCAATCATACTGTTACTACTGTTAGTTTGTATAGTTATTAGGGTGCAAGATGGACTTCAGTTCCTCTTATCCCTCCTTTTTTTTTTTTAAAGAATCTCCAGAGAAGCAGTAGACGGATACACACACGCACGCGCGCACGCGCACACACACACACACACACACACACACACAGCCGATAGCAAAATGCAAAGGAATCAGTATTGGTTTATTTATTAAACCAGTAAAGTAGGTATTCTGTACTACTTGCATCACCAAGGTAGAATATAACCGATAGGGGGCTAAGTTGGAGAATATGACTTAATCCATGTGGTTTAAGTGTTGACTTTGGGTCCTACCCACCTGTGTCTTGATTCCATTTACCTAACCAGTTGCAAGAAGAGGCAGTTCTTTTCAGCCATTCAGTCAGAAGCAGAGGAGGTTGGCTAGGACTGCAGAGGCCCACTTGGCTTAGTCTAAATGATGGGAAGAGATAGGAAGAATCTGCTATATACACTAACCTGACCATGTTAGTAAAAGCACCATGTTCTTGACTCTAGTAAAAAAGGCACAGTGAATGCCAGACTTTTACCGTGCAGATCAGCAATAACTCCTGCAGGAGTCCGTTTAAGAAAGGGTTGAGAAAAAGTGATCAGAAATATAGGGTAGAAGTTTCCTCTAAAGACTTAAAGTGGGAGACAGAAAATTTCCTTCCCACCCTTCCTAATACAGTTTTAGTTTTGTTTTGCTTTGCTTAGTTCCCATATGTGGTCTTTTAACATGAATGGGACTCTTTCTCTTTATTTCACTGACAGAATATATGAATATCTGTTTCTTACACATTAGTTTCCATTATATGAGGGGCTTTGGCTTTATAGGTGGTAAATATGGTATATTTTTAATTGACCTGTTTTTTCTGTCTCAGCCTTACTTACACATCTAGTTTTTAGTTCTCTGTTAACTTACCATGTGTTAGTCATTAATGCTGTGTTGCTGTTACTTGTCCAAATTTGAGACTTGTCGTGCGGCTGAAATAAAAGGATGATAGTCATCATTTTTGAAAAACACAATTTTTATTAAGTTTATTTATTTATTTTGAGAGAGAGAGAGAGGGAGAGAGAGAATCCCAAGCAGCCTCCGCACTGTCAGTGGAGAGCCAGATGCGGGGCTCAAAACTCAAACTGTGAGATCATGACCTGAGTTGAAATCAAAAGTCAGATGTTTAACCAACTGAGCCACCCAGATGCCCCTGGCATAATATATATATATATGTTATATATATTATAATATATATTATAAAACATCATTGTTTTTAGTATTATATATAATATATAATACATATATAATATTTAATATACAACATTAAATGTATATAAATGTAATATTAAAAACAATATTTTAATATTAAAGTCTTCACTGTAGTAAATTTAGGAGGTATAAAAGCATAAAAATCACACCATTTCTCTACCTAGTAATGACCATTCTTAATATTTTAATTTTTTAAAATTTCTTTAAATTTATAATTTTTATTTTGTTTTATAAAATGTAATCTTACTATAGTCATAGTATTACAGATTTTTTTCACTTAATATTATAAACATTTTCTAAATTTATGAGTTTCTTGAAACATTTTAATGGCTACATAATAATCCTATCATATATATATATTATTGGACAGAAACTTTGTTCCTTATTCTAATATGATAGATAATTATGTGATTGTTTTCTTCATAAAGCATTTTTTTGTATTTTGGGGGTTTTCCATATAGTCTTGTAAGTAGGATTACTGTTATATGTAAATGATGAATCACTAAATACTACTGAAACCAATGTTACACTATATGTTAACTACTTGAATTTAAATTTTAAAAAAAAAAGGATTTCTAAAAAATTTAAGGCTCTTAATATATATTATGACATGCAATTATCATGCTGCTGACAATATTTAAGAGAGCTGAACTTACTACACCTCACCAATTTTGGGGTTTTTTTGTTTTGTTTTGTTTTTTTACTTGATTATGATCTCTATACCATTAATGTTAGAGATGGGCATGGCATATAATATGTACTCATTTTCTTCAGTAGCAGTAATTCTTCTAGTTTTTCATATAGCTGAGAGGCGGATACAGGAAAGGTGTAGATTTTGGTTACAAAGTTAATTAATAAGGGCCAAAGTCTTACCATGTAAAGAGGAAAAGGAACTGTGGTAACCCTTCAGTCCAAATTAGAAAACGTGAATCCAGTTCATTGAGTTTTATGTAGGGAATGACTACGATGTTTGGAAAATCATGCCCTAGAAGAAGTGATTGAAAAAACTAAGATCTATCTTCATATCCATGAAAGAAATACCATAAGGAAGAAAAAGTTGACTTCTCTTGCTGCAGATGATAAGTAGTACCAATGGATATGTTAGACAAAGAGAGAGGTTTAGCTTGATACTTGCAACTATTGGAAAACTAAGCCAGGCTACTATTTAATAGTGGTTCCCCACATACACAAACATTATCAGCATTTATGCTATGCATTCTGTGTACTCTGGTAACTCAAAGTTCGGATGTAGTGTTAAACTTTGCCATGTAAAAGGGAGAAAGAATTATGGTAATTTACTTCAATTGTATGTGATTTTTTTTTTAATGTTTGAGGGGATTTGGTCGGGGCGGGGAGCGTTACAAAGATATGTTTGAATTGACTGGTTTTGCTAAACTATTGTAGCTATTAGAAAATGTCTAGAGAGGCTATAGATAAAATCCAGGCACACAGTCTCTAATGATAAATTCTTCCATTGTTTTTATTCATATGTGGTAACAGTGGAAAGTTATTTAAGATGAGTAGAGGAAAGTAGAGGATCAGTTTGTGCCATCTCCTTGAAGAAAAGAAAGCTTCATGGGTCACTTAAAACAAAAAATACCTTCTTTCCCTGGTATTGATGAACTTAATTTAGTCATATACCTGGAAATTAATTTAGTCATATACCAGTGAAGAAAAACATATTAAGACTAAAGAGGCTGTACCTGCATAAAGTATGTAGGGGGAAGGTGTAGAAAGGGAAGATATGGGCATTTTTAAGAATCCAAAAGGGACTTTAAAAAATCTCTAGAGGGGTGCCTGGGTGACTCAGTTGGTTAAGTGTCTGACTTCCACTCAGGTCATGATCTCACAGTAGGTGGGGTCGAGCCCTGCGTCAGGTTCTGTGCTGCAGCTCAGAGCCTGGAGCCTGCTTCGGATTCTGTGTCTCCCTCTCTCTCTGCCCCTCCTCTGCTCACACTCTTGTCTCTCTATATCTCTCAAAAATAAGTAAAAATGTTTAAAAAAATTTTTAAACATCTCTATGATAGGGAGCTAAATATTTTGGTAATTGCTCTTTGAGATGAAACAGTTGTTCTAAAATATGTTGTTTGTAGGGAGATTGGTGGACGGCTTCTCATGGTAGAAACTCGACTTCCAAATGATCTGGCTGAGTTTGAGGGAGACTTTTCCTTGGAAGGACTTCGTCTGTGGAAAACAGCATTCTCAGCAATGACTCAGAATCCACGACCAGGGTCACCCCTTCGCAATGGCCAGGCAGTGGTCAATAAAGGGTCAAGTAATAGCTGTAAAATGGTTGAAGATAAAAAAATTGTGATTATGCCTTGCAAATGTGCCCCAAGTCGACAACTGGTTCAAGCATGGCTTCAAGCCAAAGAAGAATACGAACGTTCCAAGAAACTGTCTAAAACTGAGCCAGCTGGAGTCATAAAATCTGCTGAGAACTTCAGCTCTTCAGTTAACCCAGATGACAGACCTGTAGTGCCTCCAAAAATGAGTACAACTCCACATACACTCCCCACTACAGCACATACCAAGGAAGATGTTGATACTTCTCAGATTGCTTTACAAGCGCTAACCACAGGATGTAGTCGAACTGTAAGTGAAAGTCAGACACTGCCACCAGTTGCTTCGGCAAATGATCCTGAGAAAGGTGAAGAGGATGATGATGACTATTATGTTAGTTACAGCTCCCCTGATTCTCCAGTAATTCCGCCTTGGCAACAAGCAGCATCCCCAGATTCTAAAACATTAGATGGAGAGGAGAGACCTGCATCACAAGTAGAGGAACTACATTCCCTGACTATTGAGAACTTCTTAAAACCAGTAAAAGATGATATACAGAAAAGCCCCTGCACTGAGCCTTTGGAGCCTCTAGTGATATCTCCAATTAATGTTAGGGCAAGAACCGGAATATGTGAATCACTTTGCCTTCATAGTACACCAATTATACAGAGAAAACTTCTAGAAAGGCTTCCTGAAGCAAGTAGCCTGAGCCCTTTGTCAACAGGTAAGGTTACAAAGAAGAGGAAGACTTCATAATTCTTCTTCAAAGATTAGAAATTAAATGAAAACATTAGACTATATAATGAAATTCAGAGCTTTTTAAATGAAATTTTAACTCTACTAGTGAGGTGTTATTATGACAGTTTCTTGTAAAGTCATCGATCATCTCATGGAAACTTAATTTTTATCTTTCTGCTGTGAAATCTACTTATATATGCTTCCATCCTATCTTCTTACCTTCTGGGTGAAATATAGGAGGCCTCTCAGAAGTCTTCCTTTTTCTCAACTTGATTTTTCCCACTGGCTTTAATATATACCCAGGTCTTTCTCACCCTTTAAGATATAAGGAAAACCAAAAACCTTCCTTCACCTTAGATCTGTAGCTTCTACTCTTTTTCCTCTTCTTCAAAGCCAGATTTCTTAAAAGATTTCTGTAATTTGACAACTCCCATTTCTTTTACCTTCATTTCTCAGCCCATTCAACATTGCATTCAACCCCCATCATTCCACCAGTATTGCTCTTGTAAAGAATGTCAATAAGTTTCATGTAGCTAAAGCCAGTGTGTATTTTTTGTTCTTACTGTCACATGGCCTGTTAAACAGCCGTTGTCCTGTCAACCATTACCTTGGAGCCTCTTCTACCCTTCGCTTTTCTCCTACTCCTCTGTTTCTGCCTACTTGATTTCCTTTGAAGCTTTACTCTATGTTTTCTCCCTAAATGAGTGAATTCCTGCCCACAGGATTACTACAGATAACCCACAAGTTTAAATTTCCAGTTCAGAACTCTCTTAACCTCCAGAACACTATATCTAACTGTCTATTTGGGATTTCTACTTGAATGCTCAAAGGCACCCCAACCAAGGTCAATATTTTTAAAACTCAATTCATGATCTACAGCATATACTCACTACCAATTGTGTGTACTCATAAACACAAACATGCATGCCTACACATAGAAGCCCATATGGTCCTTTCTGGGTTTTCCTTCAATAAATAGTACCACCATCTCTTTGTCACTGAGTTATGCAAGTCAGAAGCATGGGGTTTATTTGTAACACCTGTCTGATTCACCTCACTGCCCATCCTGTGATTCCTAGTCCATTACTAATTTCTATCACTTTGTTCCTAAATTACCCAAATCTCTACTGTTGCCTCTGTCTCTACCACCACAACCTCAGGCCAAGCTATCATCATCTGTCACCTGGACATCTATCCTAGCCTTTTTATTCACCCATAGTAATTTCCACTTCTTTTGCTGGGTAATCGGGAAATCCTCACTCTGTTCCTAGGTAATTACTACTCTTTCTCCTGATTTTTAGCACAAAAAAGCCTTCCTAATCTCCCTGACCTGTAAAAATTCCCAATTATATTCCACTTTGTTATACTTACCCCAATTATAATTTTATTTTTCTGTATTGGATGAATATATGATTCTCTTTCTAGACCGTGTGAGAGAAGAAACTGTATCTTTTCTTCCTCTTCATATGTTCTCTACAAATAAGTAAATGAATTAAATGATTGCCTAGGATATGACTGAAGTAAAAGCTCAATAATTAAAATAGAAACATTTTTATTTAAAAATACAAAATTTTAAAGTTATTTTGCTGGAGATCAGAGATTTGAATTAGTTTTGTTTTTAAATTATGAAGTTTTAGGGAGGAATTAATAGGACAGTATTCATAGATGGTACTCAAGAGTTTGGAACAGCAATTTTTTTTTTTTTAAAGCAGGCAATTTTGATGTATATGTTAAATATGATCTTTTTTTCTACAGAACCAAAAACCCAGAAATTGAGTCATAAGAAAGGAAGTAATACTGACACTCTTAGAAGAGTACTCTTAACACAAGCAAAGGTAACTATGCTAAACATATTTAATGTTCAGTGGACGATCCATTCTTATCTTAGATTTCAGTTAGATAATTGATAAATTTGTGTCTCATTTTTTAAAATTTTATTATATTTTTACATCATTTTATTTACATATCTTTGAGACAACAAGAAATTGCCTAATTTTTTTTAGTTTATTTTTTGTTGTTGGGATCTAAAAGATTCTTATATGTAAATACAAATATTACAGAGAAAGTGAATATGATAGCCAAAATGTGGATTATGAGGATACAAATACATTAACTGATTACTGGCAAAATCAGAACAATCCAATGACAGCAGAGCTCAAGTAAGTGATTTTTGATCCCACCAAAAATATATCCTTTTTCTTGGTTTATTACTTTTTTCTCAAATATAACATTGACTTTTTTCAGTTCATTTTACTAAGTAGCAAAGGAAAGCAACATTGTTTACCACTGAAACTCTGAAAAATCATAAATATCTTTATTTAAATACTAAAAATATGGTAATACTTAGAAATATATGGCTATATAAAAAAAGTAAACATTAGACATGTATCCTTAAAAATAGATGACAGAAATCACTTCCATATTGGCTACATTTCATTAATATTAACCACATGAAATACATTTCAGTATTTCTATTTTAAGACTATAAATACGTTTTTAAAACTTTTATTTTTAAATACTATTGAATTACAAGCTATTTATGTCAAAAAATAAATGCAAATGTGTTGTGGACATAAATCAACACTTGGGGGAAATGGTTAATGGATTTGGAAATCAGAAAATATTTTAAAAAATAGATTCTATTTTTTCTAAAGCCTTCAAGATTATATATATTTTCATTCATCTTTCAGACACATGTTGTGTTTGGGTAAAATACAAACCCAGAATTTCAAATCTTGTATAAACTTTAGCCAAAATTAGTTGCAAATATATTGCCTGCTTGTTTGCCATACTTCCCAGAATTTGGTCAAGATCAATGTCCATGTGGTGTAAATGTCAACTCTCCAACAAGACTATTAGTTTCGTTATTTGGAGTTTGAAAACTCAAAGATCAACATATGGTTTGCTTACAGATTGTATCAGATATTTCTACATATATCCAGTTCTGCTATCTTGAATTCCTAGCATGAAAAGAATGTTAATAAAATACTTTGTTTCTTCTTGGGCCTAAAGAGGTGTTACTAGTTTATCATGTATTATTTTACCAAACACATAAAGCAGATTATCTAGGTAGAAATAATTGATTAAAAAAAAAAAGATTGCTCATTTATCTTTTTCTGGCTGTGTGTGTGTTTTTTCTTTGATAGAATCAATTTGCAGCAGTAAATACCCCAAAGAAAGAAACTTCTCAGATTGATGGACCATCTTTAAACAATTCTTATGGTTTCAAAGTCAGCGTACAAAACTTACAGGAGGCAAAAGCTTTACATGAGGTAAAACTGCAACAGTAAGGACACATCCACTGTTTAACTCTCATGTTTTATTTTATAGAACAAGTATGGGAATTTCTTACTGAGGGAGGAATACATTGAATTCTGTTCCTGTTAATCTTCATTTTGTTATTATTTATGTATCTATATAAAATAGATGAACTTTTAAAGTAGCCATCAGTTAGACTGCTTTGTGGTTTCACAATTTTCACAAATCTTATAGCTGAAATTCAGGTTATAGAAGCTAAAATTGGAAAAGCTTTTATAATTATTAGAAAATCTCTATATTATTCTGGGATTGTTATATTAGGATGTTATATCCTAAATGAGATATTTACTAGTATTTTCTGTTTGGTTGGTTCAGTGGATTAGTGCTTGCTAATTCATTTGCTACAATTCATTTGTTCACATAATCTCTATATAACCCAGTTCCCTTCACAGCACAGACCATATGCCAAAGAGTAGGAAGCTATTTTGTAAGAATGTAGGTTGGTCACAAGATGGAGTAGAGAATATGTGCAAATGGATCACTGTAAATTTATCTGTATTAAAGAAAACACAACTCAGAACACATATCTGACTGGCAGTAAAGTGGAAATTAGAGTATATTTTCATTGTTTATACCTGTGCTGGCCACCACTAGCAATGTGCCTATTGAGAATTTAAAATTTACCTTATCCATCTAGGAAGTGAATTCTATATTTTATTTAAATAATTTAGATTTAAAACTGATACTTGACTCGTTTACTAGAAAACTTTTAAGTATGTGTGGAACAACTTAGGTTTTTAAAACTACTTTTTCAACTGTAAATTTTATGATATCTAAATACAGGTCAAGTATTTATTTCCATGCAGAAATTTAGCACCCACATTGAAATGTGCTATGAATGTAAAATGCACACTGATTTTGAAGACTTTAAACAGGAAGAAAGGATGTAAAATATTCATTAGTAATTTTTATATTAATTACACATGTTGAAAGGATGATATTCTAGATGTATTGAATGAAAATATTTTTAAATTAACCTATTTTTACTTTTTAAAATGTAACTACTAGAAAATTTTAAATTATATGTGACTTTCATGTTACACTTTTTTTTTAAGTTTATCTATTTTGAAAGAGAGAGAGTGCACATGAGGGGGAGCAGGGGAGGGGCAGAGAGAGAGGGGAAGAGAGAATCCCAAGGAGACACAGGTCTGGATCTCACAAACCATGAGATCATGACCTGAGTTGAGACCAAGAGTCATATGCTTAATCAACTGAGCCACCCAGGCACCCCCATGATATTTCCATTGAACAGTTGTTTTAGGTCCTTGTCCTCTTTAGAGCACAGAATTCAATTTATTTTTTGTGTTTTTGTTCTCAAGTCAATTCTGTCTTAAACTGTTCTAAGGATGAGCATAAACTAAAAGAAATATTCAAATATTGTCCTCATTTTTATCCTAAATTTGAAATAAGATTTGTACTTTTTTTTTTTTTTTTCAACGTTTATTTATTTTTGGGACAGAGAGAGACAGAGCATGAACGGGGGAGGGTCAGAGAAAGAGGGAGACACAGAATCGGAAACAGGCTCCAGGCTCTGAGCCATCAGCCCAGAGCCTGACGCGGGGCTCGAACTCACGGACCGCGAGATCGTGACCTGGCTGAAGTCGGACGCTTAACCGACTGCGCCACCCAGGCGCCCCAAGATTTGTACTTTTCTAGAAGTAGATTAGAACATAGTCTAATTGCCTAATTGTTTGTACATTTTTCCATTCAACAGCATTTCATTTAGTTCCTGAATTTTACCTACTTGGCCCTGTACTATTCTCTGTAGCCAAGATAAACTAAGTAATAAACATAGGAATACATGTCTTAATGAAGAATACACCCAAAATTAGAAAAATAAAATACCATGATAAAAAAATCTTTTATTAATGCAAATTTAATAGACCTTAGCAAATACATGTTACATTTGATTATCCTTTATTTATTTGAAAAACTTAATCTTCTTCTTATGCTCTTTATTTTCTACATAACCTCATCTCAGAATTATGGGCCCTCTTGAAGTTAAAATCACTTGGGAGGACTGGCAGGTTGCTCACACCTTCTTCCCTAAGAAGGCCTCAAGGCATACTACAAACAGCCACCTGGTGGTCAAATAGGGAATGAACCATAAAAAATCTGCACTGTGTATGCTGTCCTTTTTCTAGGAAATTGTGCCCTCAGCACTTATTCTTCTGTGTCCCATTATGCTACACTAACTTCTCTCTCTTCTGCATATAAATACTCAGGGTAGAAGAGAAGGGGTATAATCCTCATCCACCTTTGTCCCCTACCTCTTTCTTAGTCATACTCAGTAAATCTCTCCCCCATCTCTTCATTTCATATATTTGCTTATAAAGAAAATGCCCCTAAGATCAGTGCATTTTATATCAAAGAGTAGAAAGGGCAAAATTTTATTTATTTTTTATTTTTTTATTTAAAAAAAAAATTTTTTTTTTAACGTTTATTTATTTTTGAGACAGAGAGAGACAGAGCATGAACGGGGGAGGGTCAGAGAGAGGGAGACACAGAATCGGAAACAGGGTCCAGGCTCTGAGCTGTCAGCCCAGAGCCGGACGCGGGGCTCGAACTCACGGACCGCGAGATCGTGACCTGAGCTGAAGTCGGACGCTTAACCGACTGAGCCACCCAGGCGCCCCGAAAGGGCAAAATTTTAATGTGAAGTTTGACCTACTAAATAAATAAACCTCCACAAATCTTTTGACCTGAAATTGTCTTCAGTCTTCTCCATAGTCTTTGCACATGTTCATCCTTTTCTAACTAAACCAGTTTTTTGGTTTTGTTTTGTTTGAGTTAGGGAAAGGTTTTCCAGTTACATTTTTTTACTTACTAAATTAATACGTGCTTTGTGTTAAAAATATATGCTCTTTAGGTTTATATATATATTTAAAAGTAGAAGTTCTTTCCATTAGCTCCCCATTTTATTGGTTAGATTTTTTTTAAGTAAAAAAAATTTTTTTTTGACATTTATTTATTTCTGAGAGACAAAGAGAGACAGAGCATGAGCAGAGGAGGGGCAGAGAGAGAGGGAGACACAGAATCCAAAGCAGGCTCCAGGCTCTGAGCTGTCAGCACAGAGCCCGATGGGAGCTCGAACTCACAAATTGCAAGATCATGACCTAGGCGGACATCAGACACTTAACCAACTGAGCCACCCAGGCGCCCCTTAAATAATTTTTTTTTAAGTTTATTTTTATTTATTTTGAGAGAGCAAGTGGGGGAGGGACAAAGAGAGAGGGAGAGAGAGGATCCAAGCAGACTCCAAGCTGTCAGTGCAGAGCGCAACACAGGGCACGACACAGGTTCAAGCCCTGTGTTGGGCTCTGCGCTGACAGCTCGGAGTCTGCTTGGAATTCTCTCTATCCCTGTCTCTCAAAAATAAACTTAGAGAAACAGCAATGTATAAGGAAAGTGGTAGATTTGTGGATATTTGTTTTATTATTCTTTATGCTTTCTATCTGCATAGTTAATGTTCTTTATAGTTTAAAAAGTACTTAACTACAAATTTACTAACGAATACACACAACATTACATGTATATGGTAAAAAAAATTCAATCAGGACCAAAAGATTTACAATGAAAATTAAGCTTCCCTCCTACCTCAGACTAAGTAGCCCTCCTACCTCAGACTAAGTAGTCTCCTTCCCCAAAGGCAGTAGAAGTAGTTCTGTGTTGTTATGTCTCTTTGCAGAAATTTCCTATGCATGTGCTTTAACATTTTTTACATACATATACACATACTACACTCACTGGTTCCACTTTTCAATGTATTATGGTGATCTTTTTGTACTAAAACATCCAGATCTGGCTAATTCTTTTGAAAATTTTAAAGGTTAAAGAGTATTCCATTGTATGTAGCCTTCATGGAATGTCACATAATTTATGTAACCAGTCCTCAACTGATAGATATTTATGTTTTTAGTCTTTTATGACTTATGAAAGATTAGAAATATCATAATTTTTAATGCACATCCTCATACATAAATTTTGGCTACATGTATGATTATATCTGCAGGATATATTCTCAGGAATAAAATTGCTAGATCAAAGGGTACGTCTATTTTTAATTTTGATAGATAACTTCTAAATTGTCCTCCAGAGAAGTTTACTAAATTCTACTCACATCACTAGTGAGAGCCTTATATTGATTACATTTCTTCAACAGCTGGCATGCAAAATAAATACAAAATACAAATCGTTCATTAAATCTATATGACTTCAATAATTACCAATATTGTAACAGTAGTCTACTGTTTTTCTATTGCCAGGTATTACTGGTACAGTGATGGTTATAATTCCAGCTGTAATCATGAATCTAACTTAAGTTGTTTTTTTTTACCCAGAATTTCTACTCAATTACAGTTAAATCCTTTTTTTATCAACATAGGAAAGTAGGTATAAAAAGCAAAATACTACCTTTTTTTGCATTTTTGCCAAAGAGAAAGTGTGTATGGGCAGAAATCTAGCTATTGTTGTAGTTGATGCCATAATATTCTTATGATATTTTTTAAAGAAAAACTATTATAAAAAAAACTTGCGGGGCGCCTGGGTGGCGCAGTCGGTTAAGCGTCCGACTTCAGCCAGGTCACGATCTCCCAGTCTGTGAGTTCGAGCCCCGCGTCAGGCTCTGGGCTGATGGCTCAGAGCCTGGAGCCTGTTTCCGATTCTGTGTCTCCCTCTCTCTCTGCCCCTCCCCCGTTCATGCTCTGTCTCTCTCTATCCCAAAAATAAATAAACGTTGAAAAAAAATTCAAAAAAAAAAAACAAAAAACAAAAAACAAAAAAAAAAAAAAACTTGCCCAGTACATACAGAAGTAAATTGAAGTAGTAGAGAATTAATAGGAGCTTCAAACTAAAATACATCTCTCTTTTTAAACTATAGGTGAAACCATAGTTAACTGGGTAGAAAGTAAAAAGTAGCAGACTTTGATTCAAATAAACAACCACTTGGACTAGTCATTCTCTTTCTCAAACAGGAATGAAAAAATTGAGAGGCACTTGCATGTATTTTAAAGAAATAGTTTTAAGTATGTATTGTCACTGAGAAATTATAGCATAAGCAGTTTTTCTAGAATAAAAACATGAATTAATTTAATCTAATCTTAGTGAAAATCCTTAATCCGTGGAGTATTAAACTGTGGCTGTGTCCTTTATGGGTTTTTTTTTTTTCAATTTTACACATATTTCCTGGGAATCTTTGTGAAACATTTCTTTCAGCATGTCCCAAAAAATAATCTAAAATCCTAATTTTTATTTCCTTTTATAGATACAAAATCTTACCCTAATCAGTGTGGAGTTACATGCTCGAACTAGACGAGACTTAGAACCAGATCCTGAATTTGACCCAATCTGTGCTCTGTTTTACTGCATTTCATCTGACACTCCACTACCAGATACAGACAAAACAGAACTCACAGGTGTAATAGTGATTGATAAAGACAAGCCTGTCTCCAGCCAAGGTATTTATTCATTTTTATTAATTTTGTACCTACCCACCCTAGGATGAACCTTTTAATGGGGCAATTTCTGTGCTGGAGATCTAAGCCAAGCAAGTATAAGGAACTCCTTTTATATTGTTCTAAGTATTGTTTTAGAGTATATTAATTGCTAATACTGAATTAAAATGATAATCTGTAGGTTGGGTGAACAGTCTTCCTTATGTATGCATTGCTGGTATTTTGCTGCTAATATAGAGTTTCTCTTTGCTTTTAAGAAGTTATTAGTGTCAAT
This sequence comes from Prionailurus bengalensis, assembly GCF_016509475.1. Taxonomy (NCBI): domain Eukaryota; kingdom Metazoa; phylum Chordata; class Mammalia; order Carnivora; family Felidae; genus Prionailurus; species Prionailurus bengalensis. The sequence goes on along the minus strand of NC_057349.1, from coordinate 100,244,556 downwards.
TAATGGATTAAAAGAGACTTTTAAGATGTATTCCAATTTTGTTCGTATGTATGTTTTTGGCTTAGATGTTCTTCATATAGTATACCATATAAAGGCATTTTATAAAATATCAAGTGTCCTTCTGCAGTTTTGAATAATAATACATGAATTCAGTCAGCTGAGAAGGAAGTCTTAGCACTGAACAAAACCATGTAGGAATTTACAGTTTAATCAATGGTGTGCTTGAGCTGACTTGTACCAGCTCACAATCCAGTTACTAAATTTTTATGAATTCTTTGAACTAGTTGGTGTCACATTGGTAGTTTGAGATCAGCATGGAGAGGAGTCTTTTATGGAAAAAGGCAAGCACTACAAAGCAGGTCTTTTTTTTTTTTTTTTTTTTTTTCCTTAGGAGGTAGTTATAAACAGTTACCAGCATACCATTGATTAAAATATTCTCTACTAGGGGCACCTGGGTGGCTCAATGGGTTAGGCATCTGACTTTGGCTCAGGCAATGATCATGTTGTTCATGAATTTGAGCCCCCCATTGGGCTCTACTGTAAGCACAGAGTTCAAATCAGATCCTCTGCCCCCCTCTCCCTCTGCTCTTCCTCCACTTGCATGCGTGTGTGCACACACTCTCTCTCTCAAAAGTAAACATTTAAAAAAGTAAATAAAATATTCTCTACTAAACAAAGCTCTTCCTATGGGAAGAGTAAAGACAGGAGCAAAGTAATGAAATTTTTTGAGGTGACACATTATTACTTGAGGAATTTGGTGACTGTAGACTTTTCAGGAAAATAACGGAATGAAATTTGAATTTTCAGTTGCATATTAAACTAGGAAAACTTTAGGAAAGTTTTTAAGAAATAGACTTAAATTATGTATTTACTTTGGGGAATGCTCTTTTTTTTTTTTTTAATGTTTATTTTGAGGGAGACTCCATGTGGGAAGGGGCAGAGAGAGAGAGGGAAAGAGAGAATTCCAAACAGGCTCCACACTGTCAGCACAGAGCCCAAGGAAGGGCTGTAGCTCATGAACCATGAGATCATGACCTGAGCCGAAGTCAAGAGTTGGACACTTAACCAACTGAACCATTCAGGCACCCCTGGGGAATGCTCTCTTAATTTAAAGTATTTCAGTAGCATAATTTCACTCAAAATTTAGGGTTTATATTATTTACACAATGTGTGTAATAAACATTTTGCTTATTTTTTAGATATCAGGTATCAGACCCCATTACTGATTAGATCTGGAATTACAGGACTAGAAGTTACCTATGCACCTGATGAGAAGGCACTTTTTCAAGAAATTGCAAATATAATAAAAAGGTATTGTTTTGTATTTTCTGATTTTTCCAGCTTTTGTTCAGAGGGTCCTTTCTTGCTCTTGATTAATAACATGGGCAAAGGTAGGAAAGAAGAAGAGAATTTCTTCCTGTGGCCCTTAAAAGTAAAATTATCCTTGGAAAAATTTTGCCCTTACCTCTCATCACCATCCATCACCATTTTCAGCAGACTAGGGACGGCAAAACAATATTCGGTTCTCAAGATGGAAGAAGAAATATTGGTTTAGCAACTCTGGCTTTCCCAGTTGGATTTTAGTGTGATTTTTCTATGGTAGTGAAATAATGGGGAACTGTACTAAACTTAAATTGTATTATTCATTAAATAGGCTTCTACCTTGGAAGTCAGCCACATTTCAATACATTTTTTTTTATGTTTTCTGAGTTCTAAACCAATGTTTTCAAAAAGTGTTAGTATGCAATCTATTCGTAAATCTAGGATTATGTGGTCCATACTCTTTTGTAATACATAGTTCCTTAAAAATCTCTTTTGATCATTTGATGGTTGGCCTGGATGATTGATAGTAGAATCTTGTCAAAATTTATGAAAAGGATTTTTTAAAACAGAAGTATTTTAATTTAAAAATAATTAAGTGAATCTTTTGCATTTTCTAAAGACTATAACTTTTGGTAACTATGGACCCTTCTGTTAAATGCTTCACTTTTCCAGGCACTTAAAATTTCTTCCTATTGCTAGGCTTAGCTTTTTAAATACCTAAAGCAGGCTGGAAAATAGCCTTTGTATCTTTATGTCTGGATAAAAGCTCTCCTTGAGCGTGTCGTTACACTCACCCCTTTCTGTTTTGCTTTCTGTGGTTTGCTTTCTGTAGTTGAACTCTTTCCTGTAGAACTGAGACAGTATTCTGCATGAAAGATCAAGATGATATCCTACAGACTGAATATCTGATTCAGTCCCACCCAGATGCGTTAGCATAAACCATTTTGAAATTTAGAAAACCAGAACATGTTTTCAACAAAACAAAATTAAATTAAATGTCAGGACGTCAAAAATAATGCACTGCTTACCCACCACTCTAGGGAGGAAACAAGAGAAAAGTATTTTTACTCTTTATAGTACTGGTGACTGGATGGATTCCCATCCATTTGAGTCTTGCCATTGTCATTCCTACCTTTTATCTTCTCACAGAGGTTGTCATCAACATGTCAGATGCTTCAGTGCCCACACTTTTATTTCTGCAAGCAGCTTAGCAAAAAGAACATGCAGAGTTTTAGTCAATACCATTTTGTGTGCCAGCACATGTTCAATAATGTCCCTGGGCTTTGTATGCTTGTGTACTCCTTGTTAGATATATTCCCAACAACAGGCTTATCTGCCAACATTGAGAATTTTAGCAATCATTTGCAAGTGTAGTAACTTTCTTCATGTCCATAACATGAATTATATTAGTCATTAAGAAAAATATAGTAAACAAAATAAAACTAATTTCTGGTTCTTACACTAGAAGATCATATGATTACTAAGTGCCTAAATAGCAACATTTCAGTTCTGTAATGTCCTTTATAATTATTCTAAACAGGCCCCTAAAAGATTATTTTATTCCTTCAGCACTCAACACAGGCTTTGTTAACAACATAGATTTTGGTTTGGGTTTTTTTTTTTTTTTTTTTTTTTTTTTGAAAATTAACAAATACATTTATTTATTTTTTTTTTACTTTTTTTCAATATATGAAATTTATTGTCAAATTGGTTTCCATACAACACCCAGTGCTCATCCCAAAAGGTGCCCTCCTCAATACCCATCACCCACCCTTCTCTCCCTCCCACCCCCCATCAACCCTCAGTTTGTTCTCAGTTTTTAAGAGTCTCTTATGCTTTGGCTCTCTCCCACTCCAACCTCTTTTTTTTTTTTTTCTTCCCCTCCCCCTGGATTTCTGTTAAGTTTCTCAGGATCCACGTAAGAGTGAAAACATATGGTATCTGTCTTTCTAAGTATGGCTTATTTCACTTAGCATCACACTCTCCAGTTCCATCCATGTTGCTACAAAGGGCCATATTTCATTCTTTCTCATTGCCATGTAGTACTCCATTGTGTATATAAACAACAATTTCTTTATTCATCAGTTGATGGACATTTAGGCTCTTTCCATAATTTGGCTATTAACAACATAGATTTTGAAGTCAGCCAGCTCTGTTTTGTTTTTTTTTTTTAAGAATATGGCTGTTTTATATGCTTCTGCATCTATATTTTAAACTTATATATCTTAATGGAAGATGTTACTGGAAGAACAGGGTTTTTTTTAAGTTTTTATTTTAATTTCCAGTTCGTTAATATATGGTGTAATATTAGTTTCAGGTGTACAATATAGTGATTCCATAGTTCAGTACATCATCCCTTGCTCATCACAGCAAGTGCGTTCTTTAGTCTCCATCACTTATTTCCCCCATTGCCCCACCACCTTCCTTCCACTAATCATCAGTTCTCTATAGCTAAGAGTCCATTTCTTGGTTTGTCTCTTTTCCCCCCCTTTTTTCATTTGCTTTTGTTTCTTAAAGTCCACATGTGAGTGAAATCATGTAGTGTTTGTCTTTCTCTGACTGACTTATTTTGCTTAGCATAATACTCTGTAGCTCCAAGTCATTGGCATATGTTTTTTTGTCTTGAGCAAGTTACTTATCTCTCTAAGCTTTAGTTTCCTCACCTGTAAAATGGGTAATAGATATGAAAATTAAATGAGATAATGCACATAAAACTCTTAGCCTGGTCAGTACATAAATGTTAACTCTGAGTGTAAGGTATAGTAGTAGGTGCTAAATATAAAATTGAATAAAATATAGAGGCACACTTTAAGAGTTTTATTGTTGGGGCGCCTGGGTGGCTCAGTCGGTTGAGTGTCCGACTTCAGCCAGGTCACGATCTCGCGGTCTGTGAGTTCGAGCCCCGCGTCAGGCTCTGGGCTGATGGCTCAGAGCCTGGAGCCTGCTTCCGATTCTGTGTCTCCCTCTCTCTCTGCCCCTCCCCCGTTCATACTCTGTCTCTCTCTGTCTCAAAAATAAATAAATGTTAAAAAAAAAATTTAAAAAAAAAAAAAAAGAGTTTTATTGTTTGTATTTTTCCATTCTTAATATTATATGTCCTCAAATGGCAAACATAAAAAGTAGTATGAAATTATATTAGACAAGTAAAACCAAATCCATTGTGTTGTCACAATCATTTTTTTCCTCTGTATTTCCTTGAACTTATTAATAATTTTCCATTTTTCCCAGCCTTCCTAACTTGGATATAAGCTTTGACTTCTTCCTTTTTCTCTTTCCTGCATGCATATATTACATTTATCTAACCTCAGAATTATGTTTCAAGATTATTCCTTTCCCCCACCCCACCCTGCCATTGCCACTGCCTAGTTAGAACCCCCTCATCTCTCTTCTGTACAGATGTTAATGGGTTATTTAAAATTCTAGTTGCGGGGGCGCCTGGGTGGCGCAGTCGGTTAAGCTTCCGACTTCAGCCAGGTCACGATCTCGCGGTCCGGGAGTTCGAGCCCCGCATCAGGCTCTGGGCTGATGGCTCGGAGCCTGGAGCCTGTTTCCGATTCTGTCTCCCTCTCTCTCTGCCCCTCCCCCGTTCATGCTCTGTCTTTCTCTGTCCCCAAAATAAATAAATGTTTTAAAAAAATAAAAAAATAAAAATAAAATAAAATAAAATTCTAGTTGCAGAAACAGCTTTTTTTTTTGTTTTTTTTTGTTTTTTTTTTGTTTTGCCTAAGCAAGTAAATCATTTTCATATTTCTGCTGCTTCTGTTTTCTCCAGTTTTATTTTTTCCTTCACCACTAATCCCATCTACCCAACCTTGTTCTTTCCATAGCTTTTAGAAACCAGGTACAGTTGATAAAAGTCACCAAAATTGAAGAACAAGTCACAAAGATTTTGTTATTGTCACCAAATGTTTTCACAGAAGAAATGAAATTCTTGTGGTTTTGAACTTGAGTTGAGACCTGTCTTATCAGCCTTAAGAGTCTCTTTAGATGAAATGGCCTCTAGGTCAAAAAATAAATATACATAATAGATCTGGAAAATATTGAAAGGACTAAAATCTAATCAGTTAAGAGAAGCTGAGTGTTTTCTGTTTTTTTTTTTTTTCAGCAGTCATCTCTGAGCAGTAGCAGTTTATAAAATAGACAACTTTTTAAAATATACATATTTTTTCAAAACATCAGAAAATAAGTGTACTTAACCAACTCTATTAGGTGCTGCAACATAGCAGATAGCTAACTGGAATAATAATCCTTGCAGTAATAAGATATTTTATGAATCTGGGAAATTCAGATAAAGAAGTCAGAACTGCCTTTATAGAAGAAGAAGGGCTCTGTAACCATCTGGCATCATCTTCATGTACCTGTGCTTAGAAATATATGTAGTAGGCATTCCAGCAATCTTCCACATTCTTAAGATCAAGGCCAACTGTGGCCACATTGTAATGCCTGTTCTGGTTGTTCTTGGTATTGAGGCAGTCAACTGCATGGGTTCTGGTATATGTGTATGGGAATCCTTCAAATCCCTGATAATCCTTAGAGCCACTTGATACGGTATTTCTGCCCCAATTTCTCAAATTTAGATGGTGCATAGTTTTCAGGAAGATGCACTTGTCTGTCAGATAACTGCCCTGAAGAGAGTTTAACTTAATTGAAGAATTGATGAAATTGCTATCAACAAAGATATGTTAACCTATTAGATGTTATGTTAGAAGACTAATGAGCAGGAAGAGTGTTGAGAGACTTCTGTTTTCTTGGGTGCCTAGGATCTTTCTGGACTTTTTGTTTAAGAATTAGTCTACCTTTTTAGCCTTTAATCTCTGAGATTAAATATTTGCCTCATTGTTGCTTATTGCCTTATTTTCCTTTGCTTCCCTGTACTCATGTCTTACCCCTACCCTTTGTTCCAGAATTGCCAGCCATGAGGCACTTTCTTCCAAGAAAACACTTTTTTGTAGGTTGGTGAAAAGGTCCATTTGGCTGTTCTGTTAAATTGATCAAGTGGTTTTCTCAGAAATTTCAACCCTATTTGTATGGAGAAAAACACATGGATAATATATACATTATCTTTTTCTCCTGACAAGTTTGAGAGCTATTCTGTAAGTCCATGGTATAATAGCAGGTCACAAGCAGATTACCAGATATTGAAATTTATGTTATAGAATGTATTTTGATAGGGCCTTTAAGGGATGGAGAGAATAAAAAGAATGATGTTGCAAATGTTTGAACCTAATTCTTTTGACATCAGCCATTTAAATATACTCCAGGATTAAAAATGAGACATTTTTGTGACATTCTTATATTCGTTGACTAAGTGAAAACTAAAGCCATTCAACCCCATCATTTTAAGAAAGCAGTTATGGAAGTATGGTAAACTATTAGCAAACCAGTTCTAAAAATAGATCTCATGATCTGCTTATGATTCATTGTTATACCAGAGACTTCCAGAGTAGCCATTTATAGCTTGCATCAGTAAATTAGTAGGATCCTACTACTAGGATACTTTGAGTGATACTTCAGGTGTTAAATAATACCATATGGACAGGCTGCACATTCCCCAATTCAGAGTGACTATAACCAATGAGGTAAAACCCAAATTTATAGGTTTTTATGATTTTTCACTCTGCTTTTTGGCTTTTATCAATAAGAAAATAATCAGTAATTTAGAGCTTCTAATTGGGAGCATAATCATAGCTTTTGCTCTCAAAGTTTTTGTTCTCATACAGTTTTTCCATTGAAGTAAATCTTCAAGTTTATTTTTCCTTGCACTGTAACCAAACATTTTCCTGTGGTGGTCACTATGAAAGTCCTAAGAGGAGCCACAAAGAGGCTCTTTCTGAGTTGGATGCACATTATCAGTGCAGTTTTACCAGTGCAACTGTGTGACTGCTGAGCACCTTTTTTCCCTAGTTTCTGTTGCTTAGCTTCCCCACATTAATCTCACCCCTGTTAATATTTCATTCTTCCATTAAGCTGAGTCACCTTCTTCTTAAGTTTAGAGGACAAACTTGTCATTACCAAGGCCTTACTTCCTGTAAGGAACAAGTCATTAATTAAAATTAAGTGGGAAAAGGAAGATGTTTTCATTTTCTTTCTCAGCATTAAAACTGTTTAAGGACAATATAGGTTAGAGGGGTAGGGAAGTAGCAACAAAATGACCTGGGGGGATCTTTTTCAAAACATGTGTCCACACATGCCCTCACACTTCACCCTGCCCCTACCCTCATGATATTCTCAATCATTCTCTCATTCTTGTACTTCAGTGGTAATGCCTCTCTCGTCCCAATTTCTATCAGCTTCTTTCCAAAGTCATATCAAATGAATATGTAGTCTCAGTAAAAACTATGTTTGCTTTATAAAAGTAGCTTCCAATCAGAAACTCTAATCTATTCCTTCTTATATAGAAAGTGTATAGGTGCCATTGTACCATCCCTTCTCCATCTGAGAAACCGAATAGATTTTTATCTTTTGCACTTTATATCACAAAGAAACAATTCTTCTGATTAAAGCTTCAAATGTGTGGTCCTTGTTCAATTTTTTCATTCCTTTAGGTATGATCCTGATATTCTGCTAGGATATGAAATTCAGATGCATTCCTGGGGTTACCTCTTACAAAGGGCTGCTGCCTTAAGTGTTGATTTATGTCAGATGATCTCTCGGGTGCCAGGTACGAAGCCTTGTGAATATTTTATGGTTCAACCACAGAGTAAATTACAAAGTGAATAAAGACAAGGTGTTAAAAAGTACTATTGTTCTAGCCTGATTTTAATACTAAATTATGTAAGCTCTAGATGTATCGTAACTCCATTATGGACAAATTCAAAAATCAAGAAAAAAGAAAAAACACCCCCATGTTGCTGTTATATATGCTGTTAATATATTTGTTGGTATCTTTTCTTTCAGTCATTTTTCATATACATATGTAAGCCTCTTTTATATAACTTTAGTCACATATTTCTCCCATTTTTATTATGCTTCTTTCATCTAGTATCTTATTGTGAGTATTTTTCTATATTCTGAGATAGTCTTCATAATCATTATGAAGCACACAACATTTCTTTGGTTGATGTACCATAATTTTATTTTGTCTGGTTCTATGTTTTATGCTTTTGGTTGGAACGCTGTTTATTTTTATTTGGGTATCAGGCTAAAAAATTTGCATGAATTTTGAAGGCTGTTTCCCACAAGTCTGATTCTGTTCGAAGGAGGGAGGCAATAACATTCATACCAAAATTAAAGTTGATAAAGCACCTTTCAGAGTTATGTTTTTCCTTATAACTGTAGAATTTTTAATAACTTGGTTTTAAAGTCATAAGTCTGACTAGGACAACAGCATATACTTTGGGTATATTGATGAAAACTAATCAAGAGAACTCCTGGGAGAGGTTATGACTTCAGTACCATGTCTTAAGTGTTAGTAATTTTAAAGGGAAAGGCTGAAGCTAGAAGATTCAAAGACCATAAATATTTTGAACTATGCAAAAAGCTTGGAATAAAAAGGCAGAGATAATTTTAGGTTTTCACTGCATAAATTTCTTGTAGCTTTTGTGTCCCTTGGGTGCTAGGAATAGTGTGGTATATCTCAATTTTCTTAACATTCATTTGGGATAGGTTTCTGAATATTCAGGAGAGGCATCATGAATGTTCAGGTGTACATATTAGTTTAATTAGCTGTAACAGGTAAGGTATATGACTTAAGATCAGAAGAGTGAATGAAAGCTCGTCCTTTATTTATATATATACACACACACACACACACACACACACATATATATGTATATATATACACACACATATATGGCATACACATATATATACACGTGTGTGTGTGTGTGTGTGTGTATACATTTTTTTTTTAAGTAGGCTCCATACCCAATGTGGGGCTTGAACTCACAACCTTGAGGTCAAGAGCCCCATGCCCTACTGACTGAGCCAGCCAGGAGCCCCAGGGTCTTGTCCTTTAAGAATACCACAGAAGCCATTTTTATGAGGCAACATGGTACAGTAGAAAGGGGATGGTTAGGAAGGCAGTAAAGAGCACAGATTCTGGAGAAGGACTGGCTAGGTTCAAATCCTGGTGATCCTGCTAACTAGCTATGTGATGTCAAACAAGTTACTTAACCTATTTATACTTCAGTTTGTTCAGCTGTAAAACGAGAATGATAACACAACGTATCTCATAGAGCAATTGTGAAGTACAGAGCAATTGTGAAGTACTTAGAACAGTGCCTAAGACCACAGTAAACATTATGTAAGTGTTAGATGAAAAAAACTTGTAAACATCATCTCTTTAAATTAAAGAAGAGGGATGAATGTGTGTACACGGTCTCTCTGGAATCAGGTAACCCTGGTTTATAGTACTGGTTCTGTTTCTGTATGACCTGGGACAAGATATAACATTTCTGAGTAAAATTTACTACAATGCAAAATGCAAATTATACTAACATAATAAAGTGGCTAGGTTAAAGTAAAAGAAACAATAAAGTTCTTAGAACATAATAGACATTCAGCATATAGTAAATATATTTATTATTCCAGATCTTCTAATTAACAACATTTGTATATATCCAGTGTCATATAAGAGAAACACATTTTAATTTCTATTCTAGGTAAAGTCATCACCTAAGAAACTAGACTCAGAACTCTACTCTTCATCTAGTGGTCCATGCAAAGTTAGAATTTCATTCTGAATAGGAATGTCATTAATTGATGTCAACAAATTTTCAGAGAGTTTAGGTTAAAAACTCTACCATGTTTTCCAGGAAGTGACCAGTGTAACTATAAACATATTCATCCTAATACTAAAGGAATGCTTTAGTGTTAGGTGTTCATAAAAATGGCACCAAAAATTAACCAAATTTAAAGTAAAAAGAATATTATTTTTAAAATATGTGTGTATGCACATTTTTATTATTTAAAAATATATAATTTTCAATTACATTTCACAAAATTTCTTCATAACTTAGAGTCTTTTTTAAGTTTCATTTGTTAGAGCATGAGCAGGGGAAGGGCAGAGAGAGGGAAAGATCACATCCAAAGAGGGAGAGATTTTGCCAAGAGAGTCCACTGATAGTGTTGAGCCCAGTGCAGGGCTTGAACTCACAAACCATGAGATCATGACTCGATCTAAAATCAAGTCAGAAACTCAACCAACTGAGCCACACAGGCGTCCCACTTTCATAACTTAGAGGAAAGAAAATTGTTTCATTAATCAAAATAGTGATATTCACTCTCTAAGTCTAATACAAAATAGCGAATTATGTTTCATCTTTAATCTTTCTCTTTCATTTTTATTCTCATTTTATTTGGCATAATTTGCTTGGAAATTTGGTTCCTGTGAGTCCTGATACAGTCTATTCATTTCTGTAGATGACAAAGTTGAGAACAGATTTGCAGCTGAAAGAGATGACTATGGATCAGAAACAATGAGTGAGATAAATATTGTTGGCCGAATTACACTAAATCTTTGGAGAATCATGAGAAATGAGGTAAGGTGCTTCATCTAAAATTTCATTGGAAATAAGAGATTAGGTCAGTATAACTTTCATTTATTGTAGAGTATTAGTATAGTCCACCATGTAATTTATGCTTCTTTGTGAATTATTTTTATTATACTTAAGTAGAGTTACAAAAATAAATACTACCTTCTAAAATGCAAAGCTCCAAGAGTATTTAATGTTGTTGATGTGTTAATTTTTTTTTTTTTCCATTTGTGTCTAAGGTAGCAGTAGCTAGGAAAGTCTACAACTATCATGAAGTATTATGTTGTATGTGTCAAATGTTATATAGTTTCATCATTTTTTTCACTTAATACCAGATAAATTCAGCTTGGCCTTTCTGATTTATTAAGTAAGAAAAATTAGTTTACACATAAGAAGGAACTAAGGATATTTAAAAACTGGGTCAGACGAAGAAGGTAAATTGGAGAGACAGTACTTGGAAATAGTTAATAGCAGCTTCCAAGTGAGGCTTTGGGGGTCCAGATAAGGATTTTTCGTAGTATAAATTTCAACAAATTATCTCATTAGTTTGCAGTCACTCAGAAAAATAATTGTTTCACCAAAAATGTAAGATCATAGGATCTTAAAGTATGTTTGCATTCTTGAAGTTGCTTGAATGTAAACTTTTATTAAAATGCAAATGTAAAAAATGTAAAAATGTAAAAAATTTTATTAAATGTAAAAAAGGATACCTACTGTAAATTGGTCTGTTCTCAAATTTTGGACTTTAGGTAATATTAATACAGAATGTTTATATTTAAAAGAAAGCTGTGTTCTTCAGTCGCTTCTCTTTGAAACTACTTTCTCATTATATACTTTTATTATACACTCATCATTAACTATGATCTTTCTGACTCTTCTAGATTTACATAAAACATTTGACTTTCCAAACATGCCCTCTGCAATTCTTTTGGGCACCAAGACACAGTAATCCTTTCACATAAAGAAATACATTCTTTATATAAAATTCAGGTGTCCTTATTTTTCTTATTTCCTCTCTATACCGTGAGCCTAACGTTATTCTCATGTTTCATCCAATTTGAAAATGTTTAGTATATGTAACTGCTTGAAGATGATTTTATGTTATTTTCTTCTCAAAATATTATCAGAGCATAAGAATCCCTAATGACTTCAAAATAGCTCCTAATGACACAGCATAGGATATGGAAGGTACAAGAGATTGTGGTGTATTTGGTTTGTTTATTCCATTATATAATTTAAACTGTGGTCTCTGATATTGTCTGTGATGAACACATAAATTATGTAAACACAAAATTAAATTCTTGAATCTTAGTTTCATCCTTGAAGATCCAAAAGGCAGCTATACAGTTATTCACTATTAGCTTAGAATCAGAAATTGGAGAGTAATTTTTTTTTTTTAATGTACAGCTTTCTTTAGTCCTTTCAGAGGCCTCCTCTAATTATAAGCTGAATATATAGTCTATCTGATCTTTATTTGTAAATAAGGGAACGACTGTGAGAAAGTATGAATTGGATAATTTCCTAGATGGGCCAAACTGCGAAACCGGATAGTCGCTTTTTTTTTTTTTTTTTTGCTAATCCAAAGTATTCCCGATAATTTGGAAATTTCCAGGAAATCCTGAATGAACCTGTGGGAAGTACTATCTTATAACTTAAATTGTTTTGGAACTTTAAGGGTTATGACTTTGGACAGAAGCTGGCCCTGAGAACTTTCATATTAGAGATCCTCAAACTATTTTTTTCTGGATTTAAACAGTTCCAGAAACTCCTTTTTTTTAATCTTTATTTCTTTTATCTATATCTTCCTCATGACACTTAGCAGTTTCTAACTAATTGATTTTAATATGCTTTTTGTTAAAAATAATTTGTATCCACTATTAAAACAAAATGAATGCAGACAAGTATGCAAAATGAAAGTGAAATCCTTTTGTCTCTCTAGGACATCTCCTCAACTGTTACACTCTCCTGATATAGTTTACAGTTGAATGAATATCTTTCCTTATATGCCTAGTTTGAGTTTTTTAAATTTTGTTTATTTTTTAATATAATAGTTTTCACTCTCCTGCTAACTTTAACATAAAATTACTGCTAGACTTTGAATCCTCAGTAACAAACACAGTGCCTCTTAAATAGTGCTCATGACGTACTTGTTGATTGCTTGAATAAAAGAATAAATGAGTCTTCCCCAGAAGATGGTGTTTAGAGGCCTTCTGGATATCAACTGAATCTAGACCTTTCAAGAATTTGCCACCAGATACTTATTACATGCCATCTCTATAGCCCAAATTTGAGCCAGGGGGTAGATCAATTAAGAGCTTCCTCTATTTTAATAGGCAGAGAGGCATGTTATATGGATGCAGATGTTGGTAGGTGGGTAGATGTAGCAATGTGTGGAAGTTCTCTTCTGACCGCTTCAATTTTCTCAGTGAAATAGCAGTCATGGTTCTCAACTGAGCGTGAGCATAGTGGAGGGACTTGATGGGTTTGAGGGGAGAAGAAGAGTATGAAATAGTTATCTAGGAGAATTTGAGGATAGTTATTTAAGAAAATAAAGTATAAAAGCTAGGCAGTGTGGACAGCACATTTGAGATTCACATCATAAAATTAAAGTGATACCTGCCAGCTATGTTCAGATTCACAGATACAAGCGTAGATAAGACAGGGTTAGATTCAACCACCACTCATAAGCAAAGGATTATGACTTTGTGAAAAAGTAATTAATTGCAGAGCAGGTGAGGGGCAAAGAAGGAAATAGTAGTGAAAGGTTGTGATTATGATTGTGCAAATTGAGCTAGATGGGAGCTCGGGGTACTAGAGGGAGTAAACTAGGAGGATGAGAGATGGTGGTCAGAGAATGGGATGAGGAGGGGGTAATTATTGGTAATAATAGAACTTGGAGTATGATCATGGGACTGGATGGCTAAGGTGGGATGGAGGCAGTGACAGGTGAATTTGCCTCATACCTCGCTCTCTGGTAGCAGTATGGAAGGGGACAAGAACAGAGGTAAGGAAACCAGGGAGAAGATTATTGGGGTAGCTCAAATGAAAGTTGGCAGTCATGTAAGGATTTAAAAAACAATTTAGAGGATAAATCCACAAGAAAAAGATGAAGAGGAGGAGGTGTCAAGAATGAGGATCAGGGTTCTGACATAGATCATGTTTAGGTGGGAAAATGATTTAAGAATATAGAGCATGAGATATCAGTCAGATAACCAGGTGAAGGAAGATGCGCAGCAGGCATATACCTAAGTCCCAAGTATGGGGTAGAAGTCTAGATTAGAGATCCGGCCTTGGAAGTCACATCAGAGTAGATGAGCTCACAAAGAAGCAAATACAGGGAGTGATCGAAATTGAGCCAAGGACATTTTTGTGAATGAAACCCTTTGAGTAGACAGAGGAATCAGCTCCTAAGAAACAGTCATAAGATGAAGAACCTGGAGAGAATATTCCTAGCAGAGCCACTAAGGAAGTCTGATGTTTCCACATAAGCATGTAAGCCTCCCATTATCTCAATTTGGCAACATCAGAATCTGTTTGTAATATGTCCTATTAAAATCTCAGTCTGTCAATAAGCATGTCAGGTGCTTTAAAAATTTTTTTTTAACATTTTATTTATTTTTGAGAGACAGAGAGCACAAGCTAAGGAGGGACAGAGAGAGGGAGACACAGAATCTGAAGCAGGCTCCAGGCTCTGAACTACTAGCACAGACCTTGACATGGAGCTTGAACCCATGAACTGTGAGATCATAACCTGAGCCAAAGTCAGATGCTTAACCGACTGAGCCACCCAGACGCGCCCAGCCTGTCGGGTGCTTTTAAACAAAGACAATGTGATGGGCAATGAAGATTAGGTAGAAGTAAAATAATATACTTGCTACCATTCATATATTGTTTTATCATTTATAAGGCATTTTTACAGACTTGTCACTTTTACGTTTTGCTACAAACTTGTGGTATAAATAAGACAACAGAGTAGTGAGGTACTATTCCAGATAGAGAAAACTGAAATTCACGGAGGTTAAGTGACTCGTCGAAAGCCTCATACCTAGTAAGGGGTCGAGACTCAGACTCATTGTAGGCATGCTGTCTGTCTTTAGAGAGCTTAGTGTACATTTTATTTTAAATATAAATATGTATAAAATATAAAATAAAATATAAGCTCTCTGAAGATAGCCTTCCAGTGTCCTAGAAATTTCTTACATCTTCATATTGGTACTGGTTACATGGTTGTGTGTGTGTGTATGTGTGTGTATAAATTTATGAGTTGTTCACTTTAAATTTTAATATAATTCTTTATATAAAGTATGTGTCAGTCAAAAAAATTTTTAATTGGAGACTGAGGAAATGAGCAACTGAGGGAATAAAGTGATGGAGGATATAGGGCACAGGTGCTTGCTTATGATCTGCTTCCATTTTTCTTTGATTTCATCTTTATTTCCTCTATTCCCCTTAACTAATTCTGCCTCTCCCAGTTCTGAGTAAGTTTATTTCTAAAGTGATTAACCATTGTGTTATGCACATTGACTCTGTGAATGGATAAGTGTAACCCACCTCTGTCAGACCATTACCTAACAATAAATAAATGGACAAGCATTGTAACACTTTACTTATATCAGTTCTGACTTTGATCTACATATTACATTTATTCAGTGTTGAAGTTACTTAGATTTCCCCTGAAAACAAGTTGCAAACTCCTACTTCATATTTCTGGATTCATATTCCAACTTCCACAGTAAATCACTCTCTATAGATTAGAATATTCCGAAGATAGATCATCTTAGAGTTCACGTTTCCTTCCTTTAGTTTTACTCACAGCTGAGATTATATAGCTAAGTATATTTATGTTCCTGTGAACACCAGGAAGACTCAAAGTAGAGTGGGTGTCATAAGGTTATATTTGTGTAGTCTTAATTCAGTTTGTGAAGTTGTTCTATTTGAAATAAAATCAATCCAGAACATAGATCTGCCATCTGCCTCAGATATTGGGGACCAGTTTCTTAAGATTTTAAGTTTACTTTGAGTCACAGAATCCCCTAGTTAGTACTTATAGGTCAACCTACATGGCAAGCTTCAAAATGTTCCCTAATGAGAGAGCTACAGGACAAGAGGACCTTTTCTGAAGAGGTTTCTTTCTTTTTTCTTTTCTTTCTTTCTTTCTTTCTTTCTTTCTTTCTTTCTTTCTTTCTTTCTTTCTTTCTTTTTTTTTTTTTTTTGATTGCTTGTGTTAATGAGGATATATACTCCAGCAGGAGTTTAGATTTGGTCTAAAGTGATATATGTGTATTAGGTAATCATGTAACTACCTGAAATCAGATGTTTGGCTACATTTTCTATAACATTAAATGGTAATTTTTTTAAAAAACAAAACCAAATGAAAATATTCATTAGAAAGTAGAAGAGTAACTCAAATATGGGGATTTAATAATAAAAGGAGTTATTCATTTATTTTTGAAAGAAATATTCCAGGTCATTACTGATTGTTGAAAAAAATGATGATTAACTTCCAAGATAATGGGTTAGTACCTGCTTTATACTGGTGACTCTAACTGTGTGTGTGTGTGTGTGTGTGTGTGTGTGTGTGTGTGTGTGTGTATGTTTGCAAGTATACTAATTCCAGTGCTGTTGAAGTAAGACCAAAGATCTTTTGATTCTTTTGGAGATGAGCTTTTAAAATTCAGTCCCTGTTTTACACCTGCTGGGTATAGAAGTGGAAAAGAAAATATTTTAAAATTATAATACCCAAATGTGAAGTGCTTCTGAACTATTCCTCAGAATCCCAAGCTGACCTGAGAATGAGGACTGCTGATTCCTCAGTTTCCATTATGCATTGAAATACCTGCCATTGTCTAGATTGCTTCTGTCCTATAGGTATTTTTGAGACATTGTCTAGGTAGAGGTATGTGTCATGAATTTGGACCTTTTTAAAAAAAGTATTCTTTTCCCATTAACATACTTTTCCCTACATATTTTGAAGATGGGGAAACATTTCTGCCATTTCCTTTCATCTTTTGCTTTTGGAATGAAATTAACTGACTCTATAATGTCCATGTATTGGGTCTTAGTACCAGTGTAATTCTTGGAAGCAGAATGAATGCCTGCCCTTAACTAGATAATTCATTCTTGAATCTGTGGAATTCTGTTAATCAGCATGTCATCACAGACCAAAAAGTAGGTGTGCAAAAAACAGAAAATTAGTGTGTTTAAAAATGCTTCTTACTGTAAGAGGTGCCTGAGTGGCTCAATGGGAAGAGCATTCAATTCTTGATCTTGGGGTCATGCATTCAAGCACCACATTGGGTATAGAGTGCTAAAAAAGATAAACTTAAAAAAAAAATTTAATGCTTCTGTCAGTATTTGCATTGGTATAGAGTATAAAAAGAAGTGATGAAAACTGAGATCTCTGAAGTATGTCATGACCAAGTTGAACTCATCAGGTGTGATTGTTTTCCAATTAAATGGTAATTAATTCTGGACAGAATATTTCTCTCTAGAAGGCTATATATATGTAGTTTTAAACTATTTATAGTTCACTTGTAACATTTTTGCAGGTAGCTTTCATGCCTAGTATGAAAAGTTTCAAGTACTATTTTGGATCTCTTAGAACCAAATTTGCTCGTAAGTACAAACATTATTATAATGAAGTCTTGGTTCTTTTGGTTTTTTGTTTTTTTTTTAGGTGGCTCTAACTAACTACACCTTTGAAAATGTGAGCTTTCATGTTCTTCATCAGCGTTTTCCCCTCTTTACCTTTCGAGTCTTATCAGATTGGTTTGATAACAAGACAGATCTGTACAGGTAATGTTTTATAACTCTGAAAAGGATAATAACTCTTTGTTAGTAAAATCAGTATCATTAGAGTGTGATTTACATACAATAAAATGCACACATTTAAATTGTATTGTGCAATGACTTTAAAAAAATGTATACACCCTGTAGCCACTACCCCAATCTAGACAGTGAACATTTCGAACACCCAGAAAATTCCATCGTGAGCTTTGCAGTTAAGCTATCTATCCATTAATCATCCAGGTAAGTGCTAATTGAATTTCTGTTACGATAGATCTGTTTTGCCAATTCTAGAACTTCATATAAATAGAGTTATTTACCATCTACCACTTTTTGTCTGGCTTATTTCAAGAACTCAGCATGCTCTGTTTTGAGATTCAGCCTTGTTGCTGTGTAAACCAGTAATTTGTTCAGTTTTATTAAGAAGTAGTACTCCATTGTATGGATATACCACAGTTTATCCAGTCACCTATTGATGGACAATTGAGTTGTGTCTTGTTTGAGGCTATTAAGAATAAGACTACGTGCAAGTCTTTGTGTGAACATACATTTTCATCTCTCAAGGAGTGAAATTGCAGGGTCCCATGGTTAGTGTGTTTAACATTTTAAGAAACTGCTAAATTGTTTTCTTTGGCAATTCTTCTAGTGCAAGTCCGCTGGCAACAAATTCTCTCAGCCTTTATCTGTAAATGTCTTTATCACAACCTTATTTTTGAAGGGTATTTTCAGTGTCTAATTCTGGAGTTGAGTTTTTGTTTTTTGTTTTTTGTTTTTTTTTTCTTTCACCATTTTAAAGATTTCACTCCTTTTTTTTTTTTCTGGCCTCCATTGTTTCTAATGAGAAATCAACAGTCATGCTCCTCATTTTTCCAGTGTATGCAAACAGAAGGAATTACTCAGCTCTCCTGGTCCAGAGTCAGGCTTTAGAAGTTTCTATTCTCCTGAGGCTCAGGGATGAGTCTTTCTCAACATTCCTGCACCTCCCACAGTGCAATGGACTTCTGCTTTGTACCCTTGCCAGGTCTTGGCCCCAAGCAGACTTCTGACTCTCCCCCAGGGGGAGAGTCCTTCTCTCCTTCCTCAGCAGCGCTGTTTCTTTGCCTGGAATCTATGATGGGAGGGTCTCCTGCCTCTTTTCCAGTGGTAGACAGCTGCTGCTTGTTACTTAGTACAAGGCACACAGTTGGAACAGGGGAGGTTGCCTGCCCTTCCCAGCATTAGACATCTTTTGCATTTATTCTTTCCCCAGAGATAATGGATCTCTGCTTAAATCCTGAGGATTAGAGTTTCTTGCCAGTCCCATAGCACCTCAAGCCTTTGCTTCATATGAGAGATGAGTCAGAGGAAGATTTCAATCCTTTGTGCCCTGCCCCCAGTTTTCATGGGGGGCCCATGGAAAACTACTCTTCTGGTATCTGGGGTTCCTAGTGATTCTAAACTATCATGCATCCGATGCATGACCTTTAAGAATTTATTAACATTTTAACTTTCATTCTTAAATGATTTTATGGCAGCTGCCTTGGCTGCCAGTGCTCTGCCAAAGATGAAATAAGTTATGTGTCCTCAGATGTGTTTGTCACCCTGTGAAATTTAGTTCACCTGATTCTCTTGTAACTGCAACTGTCAGATGGCTTCCAGAAAACATGATTGTGTAGATTTTCTTGCTTTTTATTATTGTTAGACTGGAGTGATGTACTTTATAGCTTTCAATATCTGAAGCAGAATTCTGTAATTTTTTTTTTCCTGGCTGCTTTCAAAGTTTTTCTCTTTGCTTTTGGTTTTCAATAATTTCACTATTGTGAAATTTTAAAAATTTACCTACCTTTCTTGGTGTTTGCTGTGCTTCCTAGAGATTTAAGTTGATGTTTTTCATCAAATTTAGGAAATTTTTGGCTATTTCTTTAAATAATTTTTCTGTCCCAATCTCACTCTTTTGTAAGACTCCAATTACACGTGCGTTAAACTATTTGACAGTGTCCCACAGATTTTTGAGGCACTGTACAGTTTTCTTCAGTCTTTCTCTAACGACCTATCTTTAGGTTCACTAACTTACTTCTGTCATCACCAGTCTGCTGTTAAGGCCAGCGAATAACCTTTTTGAATTTCAGTTATTGTATTTTTAGTTCCCAAATTCTCACTTGGTTCTTTCTTTTCAGAGTTTCCATATTTTGTTTCCCTATTCATTTGCTCATTAAGACTTTATTTTTCTTTTAATTTTTTGAATATTTTTTTTCCTTAGATTCCTGAACATACTTGTAATAATTACTAAATGCAACACCTGGCTCTCTCTGTATTAGCTTCTGTTTAACTGCTTATTTTCCTAACTGTGGGTCATATTTTTGTTTGTTTCTTTGCATAATTATGTAATGGATATTGTTGATGTTCTGTTGTACAGATTCTGGAGATTTATTATCTTCCTGTGAAGCATGTTTATCTTTGCTCTAGTTTGCAATTCAGTTATTGGCTGATCACTTATTGAACTTATGCAAACCTAGTTTTTATTTGTTAAGGTGGTTTTCTGGAAAGCCAAGGTGTTTCCTACATCCCTCAAACTTGGCAGGACTCTGTCTCCAAACTCTATCCCGTTGGCATGTTGCTAGTGCTTAGTTTGAGGTTTGTCTAGAGTAGGCCTTGTTCTAGGACAAAGGCCTCCGAAGGCACAGTTTTTCTGGGCTCTCAGCTGGATGCCCAATTGTTAATAAAGGGATAATGACATCTCTCCTCTGGCATTGCTAGCCCTCCAACCCCAGCACTGTCTGAATAGTTTAATTCCAAACCCAAGCCCACAGCAGCTCTCCTTAGTAAGCTTCATATGGTTTCATCTTCCTCATTTTCAGTGCCGCCCTGGGCCAGTCACTCACAGGAACCCCCCACCTGGATTACTGACTGCTAACCTCTGCTCCTTGCACATATACCCTGTCCCATAGATTCCAGCTACAAACTGCATAACTCTAATCTCTGTCTCCGTGGCTTAGCAAGACAGCCACACTATACTTAGACTGTAGTATACTGCAGTATATTTTAGGAAGTTTTCTCCTCGTGGGCTGGGGTTCACCTCATGGGTTTTTCTTCTCTTGAGAAGCACAGTCTTGCATTGCCTATTGTTTGTTGCCCAGAAACAATCATCTCAACTGTTATAGCAGCTTCAGACTAGTCCAATACCAGTTGTTCTGTCATAGTCAGAAGTGAAAGTTCCCACCTCTACTTTTCCTTAAGTTGAAAGTAAAATGATAGTAATAAGCTTAAAAAATAGTTATGTAAAGAAAAAAAGCCATGAAATTATTGTGTCTGATGTTTGAAAGGAATGAAGCTCTGCTTATTGAATTGGAAGGCCACATGATGATGAGGCTGGAAAGATGTAGCCTTAGAAATAACTTGATGTGTTTAGGGGAACTGCTTTCTAGCATGTCATCTGCAGTCTCCTTTGAGGAATCTCAAGTAAACTGAAATCACAAAAAGCACTAAGCTTATAATGAAAGCCTTATAGAAACAGAAGTTTAGAAGAAGTTATCTACCAGTAAATAAAATGAAACTTTTATTATTTTTTTAATGTTTACTTTGGGGAGAGTGTGCATGTGAGTGGGGGAAGGGCAGAGAGAGGGAGCCAGAGGGTTCCAAGTGGGCTCTGCGCTGACAGTTCAAACTCCTGAACCGTGAGATCATGACCTAAGCCAAAGTCAGATGCTTAATCGACTGAGCCACACAGGCACCCCTAAAGTGAAACTTTTAATGGTAATATTAAAGTTACCATTGAAAACTACATTTATTGGTTTATTTTTAAGCCCTAAGTGCTGTAAATGCATGTTTTGCTACCTCTAATTAGGATGATAAATAATTGCTCTTGCCAAGTGAAATCAAGAGCTGGACCTCACATATTACATAAGGGACTTGAACTAGACATTAGACCATTTATGTTAGATGGCTTGTGTTACATGGAGAGTCCATACAGTCTTTCTTTGGAGATACTTTGGAAGATCACACAATTTTATTTTAAAAATTTAAGTGGATTTTTACCAACAAAGTGAGTCATACTCTTTAATTTGCATTTGCTTTGTACAGTGTTTTAAGTAAATATATACATATTTTATAAATGGTCTCAGAAATTAGAGTAACTTGCTAGTCAAGAATTTCTTGTATTAAATCTGTTTGTAAAGCTTGGAGGAGCCCTGATTATCACTTTGTTTTTATGAAGTCACATTCGGTCTCCTGAAAACCCTTGATTTATATAAACAAGTTATGTTCCTGAAGTTTTGTTGTTTGGGACTTAGAATGTATTTTTTCATAAAATACTATGTTTCATGATTAGATTCCTCTATCAGTCTATAAAACCTCTCCTAATCCCTAATATTACTGATCTAGAGAACTCATAGTAGCATTCTGATTTCATCTACTTTCCAAGCAATAGTTATTAAATACTATCCCAGTTTCTGAGGTAGGAGCTCTGTGTTGGTAGTAGAGTTACGTAGCTCAAGAAGATAACGTTCAAAATGTTTTTCTTCATTTCCTGGATGTAGATAGAGCCAATCCAAAGAAAAAAGTTCAGAATAAGAAATTTGTACTTAGAATTCTTAAATCTCCTTTTTTTGTCACCTTCTTACATGCCCTGTCCCAAAAAATACCCTGTACCCTCAAAATGCTCTAAGTTCACCACCTACCCAGGCCTACATGAATAGCTTATACTTTATATTTCCCTTCCTCTTCCTCTTTTGTGTTGCCTATCACACTTGAGTTTCACAAAGTGTTAGGAGGATGGCATAATTCTTTAACGACAACAACAAAATTACCTAACAAAATTCTGCATTGTCACACTATGTTTATTTTTTTTAAGTCCACAGTGTAATTCCATTCTCTTTTTATATCACTTGGATAACCAAATAGGTCTAGAAGTTAGGGATGAAGGTGATTTTATGTTAAAAAGATTGCTTTTTTAATTTAAAAAGTCCACGTTTTAAATACTTTAAAAATATACATTAGGAAAGATACAGAGTGACATCAGCAAGATGGTAGAGTAGGAAATCCTAGGCCCTCCTTCCCCTATAAACACACTGATTCAGCAATGCTTCACAGACAGATTCCCTTTATGAGAAACCCAGAAACTGATGGAAAGATTCTTGCACCCTGGGTGAATGCAGAACCAGACTCAACAAAGCTGGTTGGAAGATTTGGGACACCCTCTTGCTAGGGACCCTGCCTCTGGCGCAGGGCCCTATGATCAGGAAAAGGCCCCTAGCTTCTCTAAGGGAAGGGTATGGGAGGGTGGTTTGCATGTCCAGCACCCCAACTTTTCCAAGGAGTTTCTAACAACCAGCACAGTCTAGCTGGCAGAGCCAAATGGAGATGGTGGTATGGGCTGGTAGATGCCATAGATCCTTCCCCCTGCCCAGAGTGAGTGGATGAAAAATCCTACCTCCCAGCTTACCCCTGGGGAGAGAAAGAGATACATGCATCCAGTGCCCCAACTCCTCCACAGCTACACAAAGAACTTCCATCTGTCTTTCTAGTCTTAGAGCTCTGACAAGTAGGACATGGTCCAGCTGGCCAGAGGAGAACAAAGATAGTGGTTTGGACTAGCAGATAACATAACTCCCCCTTCTCAGCACAGTGGATGAACAGAAACCACAGCTGCCTGCTTCTTCCTGGGAAGGGAAAGAGTTGGTAGAGTTCCTCAGAATCTCTGGCAGGGCTAGACTATAAGGCTAGTCCATGGACTATAAGGCTAGTCCATGAAGACTGGGAGAAACGCCTGCTTTGTCTAATGTTGGACACCAACATAAAGAGTCAAGGAAAATGAAGAATCAGGCAAAGATGCTCCAGACAAAGGAAGAAAATAAATTTCCAGAAACTGACCATAATGAAACAGAGCTATATGGTTTACCTGACAGATGTCAAAATAGCAGTCATAAAGATGCTCACCAAGGTCAAGAGAACAGTGCATGAGCAAAGTAAGAATTTTATCAGAGATAGAAAATATTTAAAAGTACTAAAGAGAAATCCTGGAACTGAAGAACACAGTAACTGAACTGAAAAATTTATTAGAGGGGTCCAACAGTAGACCAGACTAAGCAGAAAAAAGAATCTGGGAACTCAGCAGGTCATTGACCATCCATGACCACAGAACGCATGAGTCATTAGATCTATTTTGTTTTATTTTAAAGGGACTGACTGAATCCACATATAATGTGTTATCTCAGATTCACATTTGCCAAATCTGTATTATTGAAGGATTACCTTAATAATCTGAAACAAAATATATTAAAATGGGATACATTTTTTTTTGCCTATAAACTAGTAATAACTTAAAAAATTATAATCCCCAATATTGACAGAGATGCAAGAAAACAAGCACTTTATCATCTCTAGTTTGAATGTAAATTATTAAAACCCTCTGGAAAGTAGTGTGAGACTAATATTAAAAACAAAATCAGGGTTCCAGGGTGGCTCAGTCCGTTGATCCTGATTTTGGCTCAGGCCATGATCCAAGGTTGTGGGATCAAGTCCTGCATTGGGCTGAGCATGAAGCCCACTTAAGATTATCTCTCCCTCTTCTACCCTTCTCCCCTGCTTGTGCATGCTCTGTCCCTCCTTCCCTCCCTCAAATAAAAACTTTAAAAAATTTAAAAACTAAATCATAGCAGACCTTTGACCATATTTAGGCATTTATTTTAAGGAAATATTTCAGCATCTGTACAAAGACTCAACTGTAAAGATATTCATTATAGCATTGCTTATGGTAATAAAAGATACTCAAAACCAAGCCACTAAATTATAAATGATGTAATAGTCATGTAAGGTAAATATCATAAACTCATATAATAGTCAATAGCTATAAAATACATAAATATGGGGAAACAGTCACAATATATTAGGTTAGAAATACAAGTTATAGAATAGTATTTCTGTTTATTTTATTTAAAAATTGAATAATTATATAAAGTTTTTAGGATAGGTTTTTGTTATTTCTTTTTAGCTGTTATTCAGATATAATTCACATACCATATAATTCACCCATTTAAAGTGTACATACAGTTAGGGGTGGTGAGTGACTCAGTTGGTTAAGCACCCAACTCTTGATCTCAGCTCAGGTCTTGATATCAGGGTTTTGAGTTCAAGCCACATGTTGGGCTCTGTACTGGGCGTGAAGCCTATTTATGAATAGATAGATAGATAGTACAGTTAGATGCTGTTCGTATATTCAGTTGTGCAACCATTACCACAATAAATCTTAATATTTGCGTTATTCCAAAAAGAAACCCTGCATCTCCTAGCCATCACCCTCCAGTCTTCCCTTCTCTACCCCCACCCCTACTAATCTACTTACTGTCTCCATAGATTTGCCTATTTTGGACATTTCTTATCAATGGAATCATATAATGTGTTGCCTTTTGTGACTGACTGCTTTCAGTTTATGTTGTCCAGATTAATTCATATTGTAGCATGTGTCAGTACTTCATTTCCTTTTGTTGCCAAGTAATAATTCCATTGTATGAGTGTATACCACATTTTATTTATTCATCACTTGATGTATACTTGGGTTATTTCCACTTTTTGGCTATGAATAGTGCTGTTAAGAACATTCATGTACAAGTTTTTGTGTAGATGTATGTTTTCATTCCTCTTGGATATATACTAAGGAGTGGAATTGGTGAATTACATGGTAACTCTATGTTTAACAATTTGAGGAATTTCCAGACCATTTGCCAATGCAATTGCGCTATTTTACATCTAGTTTTTCTACATGTATGAATCATGTATCATGACTTTTAAAACTTTATTGAACAGTTATGACTATTCTAAAAGATATACTTAAAGGTTGCAATATATTTGAACCTTAATCATTAAATGAATAAATTTTATTCTTTAAAACTTCTGTTTATGGCTTTGGGGGAAGGTTTATTGTTGTTATTTGTTTTCTTAACAAAAAAGGTAAGGAAGGAGCACCTGGCTGGCTCAGTCGGTAGAGTATGTGACTCTTAACCTCGGGGTTGTTAGTTTGAGCCCCACGTTGGGCTTGGAGTCTATTTAATTAAAAAAAAACATGTTAGGGTAAAGAGTTTAATTTTTGTAAAGGTTTAAATCAAAGAACAGAATATTAGTATTTTCATAGAAAATACTGATTTGACATATTTACCCCATGTATAACCTCACTAAAGCTATTTTCCTAACTCACCAAATTATTGTATTTTTTCCCATTAACAGACAATGCATGCTGTTAGACTGGTAGTTACGGTGATATCCCAAAGCCTTCACATTCTTTTTTTTTAATTATTTTTTAATGTTTTTATTTATTTTTGAGAGAGAGCACAAGTGGGGAAGGTGCACAGAGAGAGGGAGACACAGAAACTGAAGCAGGCTCCAGGCTCTGAGCTGTCAGCACAGAGCCCTACGCAGGGCTCAAACTCAGAAACCATGAGATCATGACCTGAGCCGACGTTGGACACTTAACCGACTGAGCCACCCAGGCACCGCCCCAGCCTTTATGTTCTTTAAGAACGTATATGTGGTAAATTATAATTGTGTAATTATTGCATCAGCAGCAGTGGCATCTAAGAGAGAATGTTAATTTTTTATAACAAAAATAGAGCAACATCAAGCAAAATACTGAAAATAATTATCCTTAATCTTACCACCTTATCGCAAGTACTATTTTAAACTTTGATATTTTCACTAGGTTTTATGCCCTTGAAATATATGAAATTTTCTAATGTTTAACTCCTTTACATATTTTGCTAAAGACTCACACCATGACTCCCTCCTTAAATCCTCATTTTTAATGTGTAGGTTTTGGCAAGAATTAAAACAGTACTAGTTTCAAGTGTCCAAATTTTTTCTTAATGTTCATAGCATGGATTCTCTTTTAACAGATGGAAAATGGTTGATCACTACATTAGCCGTGTCCGTGGAAATCTCCAAATGTTAGAACAGCTGGACTTGATTGGGAAAACCAGTGAAATGGCTAGACTCTTTGGCATTCAGTTTTTACATGTACTCACAAGGGGTTCACAGGTAGGAAATCAGTTTTCCCTATATACCACGAAAGTTATGTGTGAGTGATAACTTGTGAGATGTTTGAGGTGATTTGATATTTTGAACTTTCTATGTGGTACGAACTAATATATAGCTGGTTAATCATATCTTGTAATTTATTTTCTGGAAAAGCTTTAATTTCACTTAACAGCTCCACTTTTTATTTACTCTCCATACCAACTTTCTGGCCACTGCTAAGTTTTTTATGCTGTTGAAAAACTCAATGGCTGTGTCCGTGAGAATATTTGTGCCTGAATAATATCAGTGTCATCAGGGATGCCTTCAAAGGCCCCTTAAAACTAGGGAAGCATCAAAGAAAGTCAGCCTCTCTTGTTTTATATTCCTAATTTCAATGTCTCCTATTTCCCAACAAATAAGGTTTTTTTTTTTTTTTAAGTTTATTTATTTTGAGAGAGAGAGAGAGAGAAAATCTCAAGCAAGCTCTGTGCTGCCAGCACAGACCCCAGTGCAGGGCTCAAACTCACAAACCCATGAGGTCATGATCTAAGCTGAAATCCAGAGTCAAGCACTTAACCGACTGAGCCACCCAGGCGCCCCACAAATAAGTTTAATATAAAAATAAAGAAGAGGATTTGGGAATCAGTATAAGTGGCTGTATCACTTTTTTAAGAAGTTAAAAATAGGATCATAAAGTTATTTAATTCATATCTTTTTAATTAATTTCCCAGGGATATGAGAGATTTCGTCAGATGCATCACCCAAAAGGATTTCATGCATTCATTCAACAAATATTGATTTGAATACCTTTAGTGTGTTAAATAAACACTGTGCTAGACATCAGGGATACTACATTAATTCACTTAGGTTCCTTAACCCCACAGAGCTCTAATTTGGCATGTTTATTAATAAACAAGTATGTTTATGGGGCGCCTGACTGTCCGACTTCGGCTGAGGTCATGATCTCACAGCTTGTGAGTTTGAGCCCCGCATTGCGCTTTGCACTGACAGCTCAGAGCCTGGATGGAGCCTGCTTTGGATTTTGTATCTCCGTCTCTCTCTCTCTGCCCCTCCCCGACTCGCACTGTGTGTCTGTCTGTCTGTCTGTCTGTCTCTCTCTCTCTCTCTCTGTCTCTCTCAAAAATAAAACATTAAAAACGTAAAATAAACATGTTTGTTTATTTAACTGTATTAATTTTTTAATTTATATCTCCCCACAAGTTTTTAATTTATATCCCTCCACAAGTTTTAAAAACAATTTGAAAAGGCAAAGATACCTTAAAACCACATGAGAACATTTCTGTGATCCATGCTGGTTCTTGTGAGTGCTTTCTTTTTCTAATACTCCAAACTATCTGCTTATTGGTGGATGTTATAAACAGTTAGTAATTGCTTGATTCAGTTTTGTGAGGAACCAGTATTAATCTGACTACTGTTCAGTTCTGGAATCCTTGTGTTTCCTTCCTTCTCGGGAAATTGGAGTAACTTGAGATTTATCCATCTCAATTCTCCCGACTTTCACTCTCTAACTTTCTCAAATCTGTCAAAGACCACTGGCCAACTTTTCAAATGAAATTGTTAAACTATACAGTCTTTCCTGTATCTGTTTATTATTAAATAGATGTATTTAAATATAAGAAGAAATCTAATTGTGTCTCTTTCCAAAATTGACTTATAAGATACTTAATGTATTTTACAGTTTTTATATAAGTTATAGGAATACAAGAAAAGGATTTATGAATGCCTTCTCTGGCACCTGAAAGCTGACTAAGTAACCTATATTATATAACTGCATTGTAAGAAAGCAGCCTTCTTCTGAAGAGCAAAACATCCCCTTAAATAATTATCAGATGTTCAGAGACCAATATATTTTTATTTAAACTGTTTCTTCTTTTCTTCCTACTTCTACCTCTCTGCCTGCAGTACCGTGTGGAATCAATGATGTTGCGTATTGCTAAACCAATGAACTATATTCCTGTGACACCTAGTGTTCAGCAAAGATCCCAAATGAGAGCCCCTCAGTGTGTTCCCCTAATTATGGAGCCTGAATCCCGCTTCTACAGCAATTCTGTTCTCGTTTTGGATTTCCAGTCACTATATCCTTCGATTGTGATTGCATATAACTACTGCTTTTCCACCTGCCTTGGCCATGTGGAGAACTTGGGAAAGTAAGTTTTTTTTTTTTCATATTTATAATTATGTTGTGATTGTACTTCTTACTAAAATTAGACTTTTTTTGAGTGTCTCTTTGCATTTGAGACTGTCCTTTTGAGCAAGGTGGATGGGCTGTAGCATAGCTAATTCATTCTTTGTTGTTACCATACTAATTGACCTGGATTTGGGTAACTGTATGACTAATTCAGCATCATGAATGGATGATTTATATGAAGAAGATTATGAATAGATCAGTCTTGCAGCTCATTTGTTTCATTCTCTGTGTATGTCTATGCATGCTCTCTCTCTCTCTCTCTCTTTTTTTTTTTTTTTTTTTGAGAGAGAAAGTGTGAGCAGGAGAGTGGCAGAGAAAGAGAGAGAGAGAGGAGAGAGGAGAGAGAGAGACTCTTAAGCAGGCTCCACACTTAGTGCAGAGCCCGACACGGGCTGAATCTCACCACCACGAGATCACCACCTGAACAAAAATCATGCTTAACTGACTGAGCCAGCCAGACGCCCCCTGTGGTCTCTTCAAATGAGAGTTAAATTTAATTTGTTGATATAAATCACTTTTCAGTGGAACAGTTTAAGGATTATGATCTTCTGTCTCCAGCTATCGCCTCTTCTTGACTTTTCTTAAAAATAGTCTATGATTTTTTTAAGTTAAATTGTTAAATGTTAGGTTTATATATTCATGTCAACTGAATTGTATACTGAATGAGAATAACATTTTTAATACTCAAAGGAGTATGTATTTTTCTCATATAAGAAATAGTCTTCATTTATAATGATTATTGTATGTGTAAAATCAAGCATTGTAGTGTTAACCTAGAGTATACTCATTCCTTTCTAGAAAGCATTTGTGGAAATTATGTTGGTAATCCTGTCTTTTTATTAAGAACAGAATTTGGAAAAGTTATTTATAATCTTTTTATTTAAGGCTTAAAATTTTTCTTTAAGGAACTTAGTGTAAGGTGATCATATGTTGAGTTGAAATCTGGTATTTCAATATAGATTACCCATAAATTTTAGGATAATGCCATTTAAGAAATGTTTCTTTTAATAATTTGTGAAAATTTGAAGAACTGCTATTTGGTAATTAAATAACGATATTGCTAAGTAAATAAATTCATGCTTAGATATTTGAAAATGAATTTCTAATGGAATCAGATTCCTAAAATTGTCTAGTATCGCTGTTCTGTGATTTGAGAAGTATTTGCTTAATGTTTTCTTTCTTAATAGGTATGATGAGTTCAAATTTGGCTGTACCTCTCTAAGAGTACCTCCAGATTTACTTTACCAAATTAGGCATGATATCACAGTGTCCCCCAATGGAATAGCTTTTGTCAAGGTAATACTCTCTTATAAGTGAAAGGTATCGACTGTGGCTTAACCTTTGGAGAGCTAATGGTTTAGATGCTGTTGGCATAGAATACAAAGAAAAAAGCCCAAGTCTGCTTGAATATCTTATCTTAAAAAGTAAAGATTATAGGAATTTTCTAAGAAATTATTTTTAAAAACCAGTTGTCTTATTTTGCATGAATTTAGATTTAAAGTCTTTTGTTAGATTTTAGTTTTTAATAAAATACTGAAAGAAATGTGCATATGTGCCTTCTGACCTCTATTAGAATCTGAGATTAGCTAATTGACGATCACAACAATGTTAAAAGATTTAAATTGCTCTAATATGTAAATTCTAATTGTCCTACAGTATTTTAAAGTAAGACTGCCTTAGAAATGATACTCTAATATATTTATTGATTGCATTTTTAAGATACCCAAACCAGTAATAGGATCTCTTTTCTTCTAGCCCTAATCTCCCCATAAAAGAGACAAAGAAGAGCCTCATAAATGAATAAATTAAAGACAAATAGAGGAGAGATTCTAGGAGAAGAGTATATTGCCTCTTTTATGCCAACTTCATTCCTTTTTTGTTCTATTTCCTTAGCAGTGAGTCTGTATTAGAATCACGGTACAGTAGGGTGGTTGATGGTAGCATGGACCCCACAAGCCCTCAGATTCATTCTGGTGTACTTAGCAAAAGTAGCATCATTTTCTACCAGTAAGAGAATGCTGTGTTTGAAGAGTACCTAAAAATTAGCTATTTAGATAGGAGGAAGATTCTCACCAGAGACTCATGACATACTCCTCTGAAAAATATTACCTCTTTAACATAACATATATTACATCTTAACAAAAACATTGTGACTGCTTCATAAGGTACACAGAATGAATTAGAGGTTAGAATATGTTTTCGTTGTCACATATGTAGCAGCTTGTTATATATGATTTCCCTTTAACAGCATTTTTAAAACTTGCATCTACATTTTGACCCAATATGTAAAGCTTAATAAAACTAAGATTTTTTAATATTCAGGAGTGTGATTATCCTATACCTAAGGTTTAATTGTTCAGTCCGACATGCATTACCTTGCACGTGTCTGTGAATCATCTTCAAAGTTAATACTGTTTTGTGGTTTTCATTCCTACTGGAGTTCTCATAAATTCTCCCTAGTCTTGATTAATACAAATGATTTTTTTTTTTTGGCATCAACAAATTTTATCACCTCACTATTCATCCCCTCTTCCAGATTGCTAATAAATATAGGCCGGAGGGGATGGCTTAGTGGTCTAAGCATCAGATTTGAAATACCTAGAGTCCCTGGAACTGCAGGTTTGAATGTCAGCAGAGTCAACCCAGCTCATCATTCTTCCAAGGTAGATAAATGGAGTTCCATGCAGATTACTGTGTGGGGTCATTAGGATGAGATCTTTAAAAACTGAGGTTTGTTATGAGTGATACAAATCCCGTGTGTCTTTCTGAAAGAGTGGGGGTTTGGATCAAAGTTTTGGACAAAATTTCCCTCTGAACTTGTTGTATGATCTCTTATGCGCTAGCTTGACATCCTCCTTTCTGGAGGTCTCTGAACTCACATAATAGTGCTACATTAGATTTATAAACATTATAGGAACCTTTTAGGAAAAAAGTGCTCTTCAAAAGAAGGAAAATGTGATGATTTTGTATTGATGGCCACTGGCCCTGTGGCCACTCAATTGTTAGTATGTTTCAGTTCATGACAGTTGGCCATTGTTATACTTTGTACTTCCTTCTTAATTATCTAAATCTGTAACTATTAAGGGATTTTAAATATTCTTTTTTCTTTACAATAGCCTTCAGTAAGAAAGGGTGTGCTACCAAGAATGCTTGAAGAAATTTTGAAGACTAGACTCATGGTGAAGCAGTCCATGAAGGCTTACAAGCAGGACAGAGCCCTTTCACGAATGCTCGATGCACGTCAGCTAGGACTTAAGCTTATAGCAAATGTCACATTTGGCTATACAGCTGCAAATTTTTCTGGGAGAATGCCATGCATTGAGGTAAGTCCTAGAAATCTGTAGTTTTTTCAAGATACTAAAGCAGCATTAAATGAATATCTGTTCATTAAAGTATTTTGTTTTATTTTAAAACTTTAAAGATTTTCATTTCCGTGACATAAGATCAGCTTTTCTCAAACTGGAACTTGTATACATAAAAAAATCTTCTGAGTTTTGGGCTTTTCTCTATGAGAACTCTTTATCATACATCTATTTCTACATAGCTCGATGAGCATACTGTAGCAAACTATTATCATGAGATTTTAGTGCTGCATTTATAGCAGTGTTTACAACAACCTTGGTACTGAATAATTCCTTTTAAATTTTTTTTTTTCAACGTTTATTTATTTTTGGGACAGAGAGAGACAGAGCATGAACGGGGGAGGGGCAGAGAGAGAGGGAGACACAGAATCGGAAACAGGCTCCAGGCTCTGAGCCATCAGCCCAGAGCCCGACGCGGGGCTCGAACTCCTGGACCGCGAGATCGTGACCTGGCTGAAGTCGGACGCCTAACCGACTGCACCACCCAGGCGCCCCTTCTTTTTTTTTTTTTTTTTTTAATTTTTTTTTTCAACGTTTATTTATTTTTGGGACAGAGAGAGACAGAGCATGAACGGGGGAGGGGCAGAGAGAGAGGGAATAATTCCTTTTAATGTGTTGACAAATCTGATGTTAGGTTGGCTTCTCCGAATGTCAGAATGACCAAACATTCCATGTTTACTAATGTACCAATAGATGTAAAACAAAACCTTTCTTTTGCCGAGGTAGTTGCAATTCAAAGATACTTTTCATAGAATAGGGCTAATTTCTTGCTACTCACTAAATTAGGGTGTAAATTTAACATGAATACAATATAGTGTGACAGAGTAATGCAATAACTTACTAGTGATTGAGAAAAGAACAGAGTAGTATTATTTTATTGGTGCTCTTTTTATGCCAGATGAAAGCTGGAACATTGCAGTATACCATGTTAGTAGTTCAGGAAGGGAAAAGCAGTGGAAGGATAAAGTCCCACATAGCCCACAATAGGCAGAATAAACTTCAAAAACTTGTGCAAGGGACTTTCAATTTCAGGTCCAGCATATAAGAAACTCAGAGGAGCCACTTTCTCCCCACAAGTAAAAAGCTGAACATACTAAAAAAGCAACCATTCTGAGATCTGTCAGAAGTGAGGTCACAGGGCAAAGCACTACCCCCAAAATTGAAAAGACCCAACAGGTAAATACAAAGAAGCACAGCTCACAAGAGCAGAAACCTCTGCAGGAACCAGTGCTTGAGGTAGGGAAACATCAACTGATGAATTGCTGGAAGTTCAGTGTGGACAAATCTGAGAGACTACGACTCCAAGGGACCTAGTCATCAGGACCCCCACACTTTTGTGATTTTTACCTCTAGGAGCTCAACCAAGTTCTCACAAGTTTTCTCTCACACAAGAAAAATTCCCTTGTGCTTCTGACACGGAGAGGGGAAAGGAACCATGTTGAAATACACCAGAGCATCCTGTTCTTAACAAGGTCTGCCTTCAGGAGAAACTTTAACTAGAGCCTAACCTGCTAGCGTTCTGTCAGAGCCTAACTGACCTGAGAGAAGGGAAATACCCAGCTCCGAGTGCTCTGGCCTTCCATGTGGAGGAAGGGAAATACTCCAGCCTCTTCTAGCCATCCTGTCCCACCAAAGGTGGGGAAAAAGACTGAGAAGCACATGTAAAGTACATAGTCCAGAGGTACAGTTTTACTGAAAGACTAAGTCTTACTCCTAGAACTGTAGAAGACTTCCCCTCCCCCCGCACAGATTACCACTGTATTACTAAAGGCCTATTTCTAGCAATTCCTTTTTACTTGATACTTCATGTCTAGCTGTCAAAAAAAAAAAAATTACAAGACATATCTAAAGTAAAAGACACAGTTTGAAGAGACAGAGCAAGCATCAGAACCAAACTTAGATGTGGCAGAGATGTTGGAATTATTAGACTGCAAATTTAAAACAACTATGATTAAGGTGCAAAGAGCTCTAATGGATAAAGTACACAGCGTGCAAGAACAGATGGGCAATGTAAGCAGAGATGCAGATTCTACAAAAGAACAAAAAAGAAATGCTAAAGATGAAAAGCACTTGAACAGAAATGAAGAATGCCTTTGATGGGCTTATTAGCAGACTAGACATGGCTGAAAAAAGAATCTCTGAATTTGAAGAAATCTCAACCCAAACTGCTAAAACTGAGAAGCAATGAGAAAACAGACTAAAAAAAAAGAACAGAATATTCTAAAACTGGGACAACTACAGAAGTTATAACATACATGTAGTAGGGATTCCAGAAGGAGAAGAAAGGAAGGAACAGAAAAATATTTCAAACAATAGTGACTGACAATGTCCCCCAAATTAGTGTCAGACACCAAACCACAGATCCAGGAAGTTCAAAGAACACCAAACAGTGCAAAAAAATAAACCTAGGGATATCATTTTCAGACTACAGAAAATCAGTAAAAGTGTTAGATCCTGAAAGAAGATGGGGGTCAGGGATAACTTACCTATGCAGAAACAAAGATAAGAATTACATCCAGCTTTTCCTCTGAAACCATGCAAGCAAGAAGAGAATGGAGTGAAATATTTAAAGTGTTGAGAGGAGAAAGTGCTCCAACCTGGAATTCTGTACCCTGAAAAATTACTGTTCAGAAGCAAAGGAGAAATGAAGACTTTCTCAGACAAACAAAAATTGAGGGAATTTGTGGCAGCAGAACTGCCTTGCAAGAAATGTTGTAAGAAGCTCTTTAGAAAGAAGGAAAATAATATAGGTCAGAAATTCAGATCTACATAAAGAACAAAAGATCCTCAGAGAAGGAATAAGTGAAGGTAAAGTAAAATAAATACTTTTATTTCTCTTATTCCCTTTTTCTTTTTTTTTAAGCTTATTTGAGAGAGAGAAGGGTAGGGGCAGAGAGAGAAGGAAAGGGAGAATCCCAAACAGGCTCCACACTGTCAGTGCAGAGCCCAACATGGGGCTTGATCTCACAAACTGTAAGATCATGACCTCAACCAAAAAAAAGAGTTGGACATTCAGCCGGCTGAGGCACCCGTTTTTCTTATTTTTAATTGATCTAACAGATAACAATTTGTTCAAAATGATAATAGCAACAATGAATTCGATTAGGTATATATATATGCAGATGCTTATGTATAAGTAAAATGAGTGACAGAAATGACATAAAGGCTGGAAGAAATTAGAATTATTTCATCATTATGAAGTACTTGCCCTGCTGTGAAGTGGTATAGTGGTATTTCACAGTGGTATATTGAAAGTAAATGTATTATTGCAAAATCTAAGGCAACCACTTTTACAAAAAATAAAAAAATATGATTGATGTGTAAGAAAAGAGAAAAATGGAATCCTATCAAATAGAACCACAAGAGGAAGAAAAAGAGAAGAAAACAAAAATAGGAACAAAAAACAAGGGCAACAAACAGGAAAAAATAAGCAAAATCAGTAAGAATGTAGTTGAACTCAGCAGGACAACCAAATGAATATAGTGGGCATTTATATATAGACTACTTCATTCAACACCAGAAAATGCATTCTTCTCAAGCTTGCATGGAACATGCA
The DNA here is from genome assembly GCF_016509475.1 of Prionailurus bengalensis. NCBI lineage: Eukaryota > Metazoa > Chordata > Mammalia > Carnivora > Felidae > Prionailurus > Prionailurus bengalensis. The sequence goes on along the minus strand of NC_057349.1, from coordinate 100,208,862 downwards.
CCAAGACGGATCTCATTCTGGGTCATAAAACACACCTTAACAAATTTGAAAGAATATAAATCGTATAATGTCTGCTCTCAAATCATGTTGCAGTTGATAGGCTAGATATCAATAACAGAAAGACAGCTGGAAAATCCCCAAATGCCTAGAGACATTCTAAAAGAAATTTTAAAATATTTTGAACTAAATGAAAACACAATTATCACAATTGGTGGAAATAAGCAAAAGCAGGCGTAGAGTTAAATTTTTATAATATCGAATCCATTATTAGAAAAAAAAGAGAAAGATCTAAAACTAATCCTCTAAGCTTCCACTTTAGGAAACTAGAAAATAAATTCAAAGTGAACTAAAAAAAAGTAATAATAAAAATTATATCAGAAATCAGTGGAATTAAAAACAAATTGAGAAAAATCAAAGAACCCAAAAGCTAGGTTTTTTTAAAGAATAATAAAATCAGTAATCCTTTAGCCAGCCTAAGAAAAAAAAAGAAAGAAGACACAAATTACTAATATTAGAAATAAAAGAGGAGACATCACTTCAGGCCCCATAGGACATTAAGAAGATAATAAAAGAATACTATGTACACAAATTTGATAGCCTAGATGAAATGAACCAATTATTTAAAGGACATAATCTGCCAAAACTCACACAGGAAGAAATAGCCTGAACAGGCTTTCTCTATTAAAGAAATTGAATCAGTAATTAATAACCTCCAAAATAGAAGGCACCAGGCCCAGATGGGTTCCCTGGTAAGTAAATTCTACCAAACATTTATGGAAAAAATTATACCAATTCTCTACAATCTCTTTCAGAAAATAAAAGCAGAGGAAATACTTTCTAAGTCATTCTGTGAGGCCAGCATAATCGTAATACTGAAACCAGGAAAAGACATTACAAGAAACTACACACCAATCTCTCTCATGAACATAGATGCAAAAATTTTCAACAAATATTAGCAATTCAAATCTAACAATATATAAAAACAATTACACACCACAACCAAGTGGGATTTATCCCAGGCATGCAAGGCTGGTTTAACCTTTGAAAATCAATTAGTGAGATCCATCACATCACATGCAGGGAAAAGCCACATGATCTTAACAATAGATGCAGAAAGAGCATTTGACAGAATCCAATATCCATTCATCATAAAAAGCCCTCTGTAAACTAGGAAGAGGGGAACTTTCTCAGCTTCATAAAGAATATCTACAAAAAAACCTACAGCTAATACCATACTTAGCTATGAAAAACTTGAAGCTTCCCTACTAAGATCAGGTACAAGGCAAGGATGACCCCTCTCACCACTGCTTTTCAACATCATAGAAGTACTGGAAGTTCTAGTTAATGCAGTAAGACAAGTAAAGGGCATAAAAAATACACAGATTGCGGGGCACCTGGGTGGCTTAGTGGTTGGGCAACCGACTTCAGCTCAGGTCATGATTTCACAATTCGTGAGTTCGAGCCCCGCATCGGGCTCTGTGCTGCCAGCTCGGAGCCTGGAGCCTGCTTCGGATTCTGTGTCTCCCTGTCTCTCTCTGCCTCTCCCCCACTCGCACTCTGTCTGTCTCTCAGAAATGAATAAACGTTAAAAAAAAAATTTTTTTTAAATACACAGATTGGGAAGAAAGAAATAAAACTGTCTTTGTTACATATGACATAATCCTCTATATAGAAAATCCAAAAGAATTAGCAGAAAATCTCCTAGAACTAATAAGCAGTTATAGCAGGGTTGCAGGATGCAGGGTTAATACACAGAAGTCAGTCGCTTTCCTATATACCAGCAATGAACAAATGAAATTTGAAATTAAAACTGTATCACTATATTAGCACCCCACAAAATGAAATATTTGTTATAAATCTAACAAAGTATGTATAAGATCTGTATGAGGAAAACTGTACAGCTGTTGAAAGAAATGAAAAAGCTAAATAAATGGAAAGATATTCCATGTTGATAGATAAGAAGACTCAGTATTGTCAAGAAGTCAGTTCATCCCAGGGCACCTGGGTGGCTCAGTCAGTGAAGCATCCAACTTCGGCTCAGGTCATGATCTCGCGGTTCATGAGTTCCAGCCCTGCATTGGGCTCTGTACTGACAGCCTGGAGCCTGCGTCAGATTCAGTCTCCCTCTCTCTAACCCTCCCCTGCTTGCGCGCTTGCGCTCTCTCTCGCTCGCTCGCTCTCTCTCTCTCTCTCTCTCTCTCAGTAATAAATAATAAACATTAAAAATTAAAAAAAAAATTCAGTTCATCCCAAATTGATGTATAGATTGAATGCAATCCTAGTCAAAATCCCAGCAAGTTACTTTGTGGATATTAACAAACTGATCTTAAAGTTTATGTGAAAGGTAAAAGACCTAGAAAAACAATACAATTTTGAAGAGTAAACTCAGAGAACTGACAGTACCTGACTTTAAGCCTTACTGTAAAGCTACGGTAATCAAGGTAGTGTAGTATTGGCCAAAGAATAGACAAATGTATTAGTGAAACAGAAGAGGTTACAGAAATAGACCCACGTAAATATAGTTAATTGATCTTTAACAGAGGAGCAAAGGCAATACAATGGAGAAAAGTAGAAGATAGTCTTTTCAATAAATGGTGCTGAGATAACTGGATATCCACAAGCAAAATAAGTGAATCTAGACACAGACCTTACACCCTTCACAAAAATTAACTCAAATTGGATCACAGACCTAACTATAAAACACAAAACTATAAAACTCCTAGAAGATAACATAGGAAAAAATCTAGATGACCTTGAATTTGGTAATGGCTTTTTACTTGGCAACACTAGAAGCATGATTTATAAAAGAAAGAAAGAATTGATAAGCTGGACCTCATTAAAATAATTTTCAGCTCTGCAAAAGACAGTCAAGGGTGAAAAGACAAGCCACAGACTTGGAGAATGCAGGGATTAAGGGCACTGACCCTCCCCACAGAGTTGAAAATCCACATATAACTTTTGACTCCCCAAAACTTAACTATAAATAGTCTACTATTGATTAGTAGCCTTACTGATAACATGAACAATTAACACATATTTTGTATGTTGTGTATATTATATGCTGTATTCTCACAATTAAGTTAGAGAAAAGAAAATGTTACTAAAATCATAAGAGAAAACACATTTACAATACTATACTGTATTTATTGAAAAAATCCACATATAAGTGGACCCATACAATTCAAACCTGTATCATTCCAGATGATTTTCTTTGTGCATTCATCTGTCAGTGGCCACTTTGGTTGCTTCCATGTCTTAGCTATTGTAAATAATGCTGCAGTGAACATAGTGGTGTATATATCTTTTACAGTTCGTGTTTTCATTTCCTTCAGATATATACCCAGTAGTGGAATTGCTGGATCATAATGGTATTTCTATTTTTAATTTTTTGACGAACTTCCGTATTGTTTTCCATGTTAGCTGCACCAATTTGCACTCCCACCAGTGGTGCACGAGAGTTCCCTTTATTCCTCATTCTTACTAACACTGTACTTATTTTTAGAAATTTTGTACTTAAATATTTTTCTTATTATGACTTTTCAGGATCCCAACCATTGCCTAAACTGTAAAACCAGTTCCTTTCCTCTTTCTAAATCTAATCTCTTAGCCCTATAATGGAGTAATGTTCAAATTAGGAACCATGGCACAAAGTAGCAGAATCACTTTTAATTTAATTATCACTCCTTCCTTCTTCCATCTCCCACCACTAAATCCTTCACAATGCAAGGTCTTCGGGACAGCTGCAAGAGTTCTCTTTAAGAACAAGAGTTCTGTTCTTCCAGGTGTAACTTAAATGGGCCAGAGTAGGTAACAGGAGGCAGACATTTAGGGTCAGTATGTGTATTTATTCATATGTGTGTAGCTTAAAAGCATATTTGATTCTGACACTAGATGGTTTACCCTTCCAGCTATTTGCCATCACATATTTTTAAAGTTTATCTTGTTTTGAAAGTGGCAACAGATGACAAATTGACCATTTTATTCAAACATGAGTTTCGATTAGATAACATGACTTTTTTTAATGTGTCAGGATATATATAGTTTACATTCTCAAGGTTTTCTGATATACTAAAGGTCTCAATAGAATTCATGGTTCTTAATTTAAACCCAATAAGTTTCTGCTACCAGTTTAAATCTATTCCTTTGTTCATTTAACATTTCCTTTGTAAAGCAACTATAAAGAGCCTTTTAAACACTTATTCAATCCTACATTTAGTTCAGGTGATTCAAATTTTACAGTAAAAAGAGAAAGATCATTATAACTGTTGTTGGCTTCTTAATACAAAGAAAAAGTGCATAATTCTTCTAAAATTTTAAAAGGAATGCTCCATTTATGCCAGATGGAAGTTTTCCCCAGCTCTTAGTTTTAATGAGTTTAGTGGATGGAGGCACCTGGCTGGCTCAGTCTGTAGAGGATGTGACCCTTGATCTTGGGGTTGTGAGTTCAAGCCCCACGTTGGATGTAGTGATCACTTAATATATATATAAAGCAAGCAATAGTCCTATGCTGGTCTCCTTAATTTACTTAACTATAAAATATAATCAGCTTGTTGTATTTGTCAAGATCTGTCATCTTTTTGTTTTGTCATTATGTCATGATCTTTGTTTAAACTCACTAATCACCAATGAAACTGTCCTTGTTAGGAGAGCCTTGTTGGCTCAGTTGGTAGAGCATGCAACTCTTGATCTGGAGGTCACGAGTTCAAGTCCCATGTTGGATGGAGACATTACTCAAAAAAAAAAAAAAAAAAAGTATTCTTGTTAGACATATCTGTGTACTTGATTTAAATTGAACACTTATATTTTCCATCATAGAATTATACATTTTTCATTATATTCTGTATTATCTAAAAATTATGTATAGCCAATCACTAGGATTGAAGTTCACCATTAACTTTAATGATATTAAAAGAAATTATCCTAATACTCCAATAGAAAAATTTTGAAAGATATACACACACATACTCATACACATACACAGTGTAATTTCCTTCTGAATTGGTTATAAAAGCATATATGAGGGGCACCTGGGTGGTTCAGTTGATGAGGTGTCTGACCTCAGCTCAGGTCATGATCTCATGGGTTGTGAGTTCGAGCCCTGTGTCTGGCTCTGTGCTGACAGTGCAGAGCCTACCTGGTTCCCCTGCCTCCCTCTCTCTCTGCCCTTCCCTCACTAGTTTGTGTGCTCTCTCTCTCTCTCCTCAAAAATAAACATTTTTTGGAAAAAAAAAAAAACAACAACATATATGAAAGTCCTTGAATAAACCAAACTTATTCTTCCAGGAATCAGATGTAACTGTATACCTTGTATAAAATATAATCCATTGTACTTATTGATACACTCACAGGTGAGTCTATATATCGATTGATTCCTTTCTTTATATTCTTCACCTCATTTTCTTCATGAGTACTTGTAGAAAGAACTATGACACTAATGACTGTTTTCTTTTTTACGTTCTTTTCTCCTTGTTTCATATTTAGAAATAGTAGTGAAAATTAAGTATTATATGTTAAAGTCTACTGATATATACTAAGCTGTGTTAAGAAATTACTTCCAATGTGTTTGTACCAACAGGTTGGTGATAGTATTGTTCACAAAGCCAGAGAGACCTTGGAACGAGCTATTAAACTGGTGAATGATACCAAGAAATGGGGTGCCAGGGTTGTATATGGAGATACTGACAGGTAATTAACTTCCTACTTTATAGTTGTCTTTTTGCATATCTTCAGATATTCATTTCAGTGTTTGAAATGGCTTAAGGGTAATCCTTCCTAAAAACAGAGTTCTACTTAAGTCTTCCTCAGTCCTTATGATCTTGTGATCAGAAGTAGCACAAGTCCTGAATTACCAGATATGATCTTAAGAGACAGAAATTTTAAGTGTCCTGAGCCACAGACTTATGGAGATTCCCATGGCATGCCTGCAGGTAGCAAAGTAGATAGTGATCTGCAAAAAACTGTATACACAGGGGTCTAGTCTAGTCTTTTTAAAAAACAATAGCTCTTAATGTAAATGATTCTTCATATAGCTTCAGCTCTGTGAATTTAAATACATATCTTAACTTTGGAAGATATCTGCCAAAGCTATGAGTGGTTAACTTTCCTTGGCCCAAAATACTTTTGACCTTCTACAAAAAGTACATGTAGGCAGATACAATTTTCCATTTGATTCCAGAGGGCTCACAGACTTCCTGAAGTCCATCATCCATGGGCTGACAAAGAATAGGACTGCCTCTGGGTCCTGAATTAATAACCTCAGCTTGGTTGCCTGCCTTGGTATTTTTTTAGGGCCCAGTTATTGATGTAACATCTTATTTGTATGACTTCATAAATTCTTCTAGATTATAAGTATTATGCAGATTTCTTAGAGTCTGATATTTTTCATATTGAAGGCTTAGATTCACAGTGTGATCATGCTTAGAGCACTTGCCTCAGGGACCTCTGATGACTTTACAGCCCAGTGAAGCTATAGGACATAATGCTTCTAATCATTAAAAATAGCTTCTAGGTAATCTTTGAAGAGCACTTAATCTTCTCCAGTTCTTTAAAGCACGTATAATCAGCATAATCATATTAATGCTGAATGAGACTTGCTTCATACAGCAGCTGTTTCATTACTAACAGGTGGGTATACTTTCAGGTTATCCAGGCCCCAGCTATCCATAGTGTCTACTGTTCTCCATCAAAAGCGACTCTTCAGCTTGACTTTAGTATTTCACTGCTCTGTAAAACCACTTCTGCTGAGTAGTCTAGCAAAATAAAAGTTACTAGAACATGGTTTTGTACCTTGTTAGCAGAGCTCCTTGCAAAAAATTTAGGGAAGAGGAAAAAGTTAAACATTGAATTGTTGAGTTTAATTCAGGGTCATACATGTCATGGTTGATGACACACACAATCAGAAGTTGGCATGGTTCTCATTGTAGTTATCTTTGTTTAGTATATAAGATCTTTAAGAATTCAAACCAAAAAAACAGACGCACAGAATGTCAGAACTGAAAGACAGCTTTGGTGCTATTGAGGTCAGCAGTTTTCACATTGCTGGAGGGAACCCTTAGAAGCATATTCTTATGTGCTGCTTAAAAGCACATTTCCCTAAGATAAGAAACTTGTCTAAGATCACCTGACTAGTCAGCAATGGAGCCATAAATTAGTACTCAGTGTTTTTTGATTCCTAGCTGGTACTGTCTCATTACATCAGAATTCACAGGTATTTTATGATTCCAATCAAAGAATTTGCAATATTATTAGAACTTTTGCTCTCCATTCACTAATTCATTCAACAAATGATAATTGAAATATACTGTATGAGGGCAGTTCATTCTTGAGCATGCATTATCAATGGTAACAGTATCACCCTAACCCAGTACAAATTGGTTCTCAGGGAGCAAAACCACTTAGATAGTACAATGGATTTTTGGCCCTACAAAGTTCAACCACCCAACAGTATTTTATTTCTTAATAATTACTTTCTCTTATTAAATTTACTTTTGGGGCACCTGGGTGGCTCAGTCAGTTAAGCATCTGACTTTGGCTCAGGTCGTGATCTCATAATTTGTGGGTTTGAGCCCCATGTCAGGTTCTATGCTGACAGTGCAGAGCCTGGAGCCTGCTTCAAGTTCTGTGTCTCCCTCTCTCTTTGCCCCTCTCCTGCTCACTCGCTCTCTCTCTCAAAAATAAAACATTAAAAAAATCTTAAGTTAAAAAAATTTTTTTAAATAAAAATAAATTTTAACTTTTTTGAGAGAACAATAATGATAAAAGATTGAGAAACACTGCTTTAGGGATAATAGATAATGCTTGGTGAAGTGAAAAAGTTCTTAACTGAGAGTGAGGAGATCTGGATTTGCTTTCTAGCTATACATCTAGTCGGTGCATGGCCATTAACAAGTCTTTTAGCCTCTCTGAGGCTCAGTTGCCTCATGATCAGAATAAAGGAAATCTGATAGATGATGGTGAATGATCATTGCCTCCCTCCGATTTCAAGACTGCTGATTTTATGAATCTTGGGAACTAGCTAAGGGCAATCAGTTACCAAAGCATCAAAATTACTGTTACAGAAAGGTGTTTCTGTCTCTAAAGCAGTTATGCATTATTGTCCATTTAGAAAGTATAATAAACACACTATTTCTTTTTTCAATTAAATGATATTTTTTATGAAAATATAACTGGGAGTGCTTGGGTGGCTCAGTTGGTTAAGCATCTGACCCTTTTTCCCCCCCCCCACATTTATTCATTTTTGAGAGACGGAGCATAAGTTGGGGAGGGGCAGAGAGAGAGAGGGAAACAGAATCTGAAGCAGGCTCTAGGCTGTGAGCTGTCAGCACAGAGCCCGACGCAGAGCTTGAACACACAAATCGTGAGATCATGACCTGACCCAAAGTCAGATGCTTAACGGACTGAGCCGCCCAGGCACGCCAGGTGTCTGACTCTTGATTACAACTCAGGTCATGGTCTCATGGTTCATGAGTTCAAGCCCATGTTGGGCTCAAGCCCCACGTCATACTACACACTGACAGTGCAGAATCTACTTGAGGTTCTCTTTTCCTCTCTCTGCTCCTTTCCTACTCATGTACTCTTGCTCTCTCAAAAATAAACTTTAAAAAATAAAATTGACATACAGTATTGTTTCAGGTATATAATACAGTGATATGACCATTATATACATTACAAAGTGGTAATGTGGTTTATACAAAGTTTGTAATGTGTATATACATTACAAAGTGGACAAGTGGTTTAAACAGTTATTTTATAGAAGAGTGGTTCTCAGTCATATTTACTACACCCTAGTGGAATATGACCTACTCCCATCAGTTATAGGAATTCTCTATAGTAGTGCTAATAGCTCTTATATAGAGTGGCAGCAGAAGAGTGGTGTGGAGCTAGAATCCGAATCTCTAGAAAAATTCATCTGAGTATAATTGAGAAAGGCTTTCTAGGTTGTTCTAATATCCCCACTCACGCCCTACTATGTGAAAATCACACTCTGTATGTGTGCTTGGATCTCTCAACCCAAAGATGATTGTTACTTAACTAGATTAAAAGCACCAGTGACAGACAAACTTATTTTAAAACAGTCTTTCTCTTTTTTGTAGGACAGTCACCTCCATTCTGTTAAGTGATCAAAAATTTCCATTAATCTTGGCCAGCAGTCTTGAAGCTTAGCTCCAAATAAAACTGGCCAAAGCAACATAGATGGACTCAAACCCACTAACTACTGGGTAAAATCTCATACATGTAGCCTATAATAATATTTTTTAAGATATCAACTTCATTGAGGTATAATTTTTAACAAAACACATAATTTAAAAAAATGTAATGTTTGTTTTTGAGAGAGAGACACACACAGACAATGTGAGCAGGGGAGGGGCGGAGAGAGAGAAGGAGACACAGAATCCCAGCAGGCTCCAGGTTCTGAGCTGTCAGCACAGAGCCCGACATGGGGCTCAAACCCACAAGCCTTGAGATCATGACCTGAGCCCAAGTCAGACATTTAACTGGCTGAGCCACTCAGGCACCCCAGAAATCCTTCCGTCTTGACCTGCGTATACTGCTGGTGGAATTGTACATCAGAAATTTCTTTCTGGAATTCAGTTTGACAGTATCTTTCAAAAAATATTTTTGGAGTATACATTTACCCAGAAATTTCACTGATAGAAATTTGTTCTAAGGATACAACCAGAGGTGTGCCAAATTATTATATGTGAAATATTAGCAAAAAAATTTTAAGTAACCTAAATTTCCAGTGATTGAGGTTTGGTTAAATTACGATACACCTATACATTGAAATACAGTACAACTGTTAAAATAATGTAAAAGAACTAAGCAGTGTGAGAAAATATTAACAATTAATTGAATTAATTAAACAATTAAATGAAAGAAGAAAGTTATCCAACAATCTGATCTGTGATCCCGAAGGAGAAGCGATTTACAGATATACAGAAAGGTTTGTAGTGCCTATTTTCTGAATGGTCAGATTAGGTGGCTGTTTTCTTCTTTGTGCTTTCTGTTTTCTGACATTTTCTTCAGTGAACATATATTATAAAATATATGTGTGTCTTTTTTAAGTTGGGTGGTTCTGGAAGGAAATTTCCTCCCATATCACAAGTAAATTTTTCATTTCTTTATAATCACATTTTCTTTTATTTTATGACTGATGTAATGGTGCATCATATAAAGCCATTATTGTCTAGGAATGACCCAAGACCTTCTTGGCATCTCTGACAGCTGAGCTGGTCTATGTGAAGCTAAACTAGAAATATTAGATGTTTTTAAAATCTGTAATAATACAAGGGAAGTATGATAAAGCAAGAAAGCTTAAACAGGAAGCAACTTCATAAGCAAAAGGGGCAAAAAAGCTTTCTTTGGTATTAGGGTATTATCCAGGAAAGTAAAGTTACTCTTGATGAAATTTTTTGTTACAACAATCTCGTTTTTAACCCTCTTAGTATGTTTGTGCTACTGAAAGGAGCTACTAAGGAGCAGTCTTTTAAGATTGGTCAGGAAATTGCTGAAGCTGTAACTGCTACCAATCCTAAACCAGTGAAATTGAAGTTTGAAAAGGTAAGAGAAATATAATTAATACTGGAAATAACAGATGAAATTCACATACCTCATGGAGATTTTGGTCTTGCATAATACATTTTCAGAATCAGTAACAGTATAATGCCTACAAATTGTTGTATTTAAAATATTTTCCCTGAGTTTTGTATAATTTTCTCAAAAAAAAAAAAAAACGCTTTGTTCCAATTAACTATTGCTGTGTATCAGACACCCCCCCCCCCCAGCCAAACTTAATGATGTAAAACAGCCACTCTTTTATTATGCTTACGGATTTTATGGGTCAGGAATTCAGAAGAGGTGCAGCAGGGATGGCATGTCTCCGCTCCACAGTGTCTAGATCCTTAGCTGGGAAACTTAATGGCTGAAGGTGATACAACTTGAAGCTTGCTCACTCTGCTGTCTGGGGGTTGATGCTGGCTGCTGTTGGGAACATCAGCTGGGGCTGTCAGCTGGAACACCTGCATTTGGCCTTTCCCTGGGATTATTTGTTCTTCCTCACAGCATGATGGCACTGAGTTCCAGGAATGAACATCCCAAAGAAAAATAGACAAAAGCAGTTTTGTTTTTTATGACCTAGTCTCAAAGTCACACCACATCATAGCCTGTCTAGATTTAAGAGAGAGCATAGATTCCCATCTCTTAATGGGAAGAATGTCAGAATCACATTGTAAGGTCATGTGGAATGGCAGATATTATTTATTTGGACAGTACAGTCTGCCATAAGGACCTTATTAGACTCTTTTCACTTTACCTTCCATATCATATATGTATTTAGTTCTTTCCATATAAAAGCTACTAAACTAGGAGAGGTGTGGAATGCAAAGAAGCATAACACACAGTCCCACTAAGCCGATAATCATGAGAGCAGTCTCCCTAAACACTGTAAGAGCACAAAGAAAAGGAGGTATTATGTCATCTTGGGCTGGATGAGGAGACTCCATGGAGGAGTACTTCCATGAGGAGGTAATATTGCACTGTGTCTCAGAAAATGGTTAGAATTTCAATGGGCAGCCATGGGGCTGCAGTCATTCTGCATAGAAGAAAATGGCGTGTAGGAGGATAGGGAGTTGGAAAAGCATAATATGGGAATATAGAGTAGTGGGAGAGAACTCTAGAAAATAAACTTAAGACCAGATTGTAGAGTGTCTTGAATACCAAGCTAAAATGTTTAAACCTGATTCAGAAAAGTGTATCAAACAAGAACATGACATGATCAGAGCTGTTTGGGGAGGATTAGTCTCACAGTGGTATACAAGATGGTTTGGGAAGGGGAGAAGCTCAGGACAGGATGCAGCCTGTATAACCTGAACTAGGGAAGATAAAGAGCAATTCAGGAGATACTGAGAAAGAAGGATCCGTAGGAATTAGAAATGGTTGATTTAAGAAAACGGGTGTGAAAAAAAAAAAAGAAAACGGGTGTGGAAAGGATAAAAGTACCTACTATGAAGCAAGAATTGTCATAGAAGAGATTCAAAGAGGACTCAGATATGGTATCTGCCCTGAAGAGTGAGCATTCTGATTGGGGCAGAGATGGGGAGAACAGTTAGAAAACAAAGTAAGAATGAAGTACATGTATGGTAGTATGGACACAACCCATCTGGCAAAAATGAAGAGTATGGCCTGCTTAGAAAATAGCACCAGACATGAAAACTTACCTGAAATAGATCACAGACCGAAACATAAAAGCAAAAAACTGCAAAACTTCTTAAAGAGAATAAACATTAGTTGAGAATTGTGATGTATAGTTTCATGATGAATATTGTAGTTTTTTTCTTGTATTGTCTTTGGCTTTGGGACAAAAAAAAGAGGGGGGAGGGCTGGTTTCATAAAATGAGTTGGCAATATTCCCATTTCTATTTTCTGGAAAAAAAAAAAAAAGTAAGATTAGTACAATTATTTCTCTTAAAAGTGGTTGATAGAATTCATCAGTGAAGCTCTCCAGTCCTGACATTTTATTGGGGGAAAGGGTGGGTCATAGATTTTTAATTACAAATTAAACATCCTTGATAAATACTGAAATACTCAGGTTTTCTTATATCAGTGTTGATAACTTGTGGTTGTCAGCGAATTTGTCCATTTCTCCTAGATTGTCAGATTTGTTGGCATGAATTATACTTCCTTAATGTCATTTTGAGATCTGTAAGATCCTTAGTGATCTCCCTCCTTTCACTTTTGGTATTGATAATTTTTTTTGTTTTTTTCCCCACAATCATCTACCTAAAGGTTTATCCATTTACTGAACTTTTTGAAGAACCATTTCTTCAATTTCCACTCTTTATTCTTTCCTTCCTTATACTTACTTTGGGTTTAGTTTGCTTTTCTTTTCCTGTCTTCTTAATTTAGAAGCTTGAATCTTTGATATTAAACAAATATTTTTTAATGTAGGTGTTTAAAGATATAAATTTCCCTCTAAATACTACTTTAGCTTTGGGGTGCCTGGGTGGCTCAGTCGGTTGAGTGTCCGACTTCAGCTCAGGTCATGATCTCACAGTCCTTGAGTTCGAGCCCCACATCAGGCTCTGTGCTGACAGCTCGGAGCCTGGAGCCTGTTTCAGATTCTGTATCTGTCTCTCTGCCTCTCTCTCTCTCAAAAATAAGTAAACATTAAAAAAAATTTTTTTTAAATAAATATACTTTAGCTTCAATTTTTGGTATCTTGTATTTCCATTATTATTCATTTGTTTCAGTGATAAAGACCCATACATCATTTAGACTTGTGTTAAGTTCCAAATATTTAAGGATATTCCAGAAATAATACCATTATTTCTAATTTAATTCCATTGTGGTCAAAGAAGATACTCCGTATGATTTTAATGCTTTTATTAAGTTTATTGAAATTTGTCATTTGGCCCAGCCAGTGGTCTATCTTAGTGATTATACCCATGTGACCTTAAAAGCTTTCTGTATCCAGCTTTTTGGAATGTCCTATAAATAGTGATGTTGTTAGGTAAGGTAATAGTGATGTTGTTGAAGCCTTCTGTATTCTTAATGATTTCCTGTCAATTTCTAAGGGAGAGGTGCTGAAGTTTCCAAATATAATCATAGATTTGCCTTTTTCTTCCTTTTAGTTCTGCCAGTTTCTATTTCAGATATTTTGCAGTTTTCTTTGTAGGTATATACACATTTAGGATTATGTATCTTCTTGGTAAATTGTTATTTTTATCTTTGATAATATTTGTCTTGAAATCTACTTTTTTCTGATGATAAAACACTCTTGTTTTGGTTAGTGTTAGCATGTGTATCTTCCATTTTTTATTTTTAACCTTCTTATGTCCTTGTATTTGAAGTGGATTTCTAGTAGTTTATTGCTTTGTCTCATTTTTTGATCAGATCCAATCTGATCACTTCTGCCTTTTAATTGGGATGTTTAGACCATTTTATACTTAGTATAATTACTGATAATGTTTGAGGACAGAAGAAAGGACCAGTTTGGTAGGTCCATTGGACCCTTAATCTAGGAATTCAACTTCAGGGAATTTAGTAGATTAATCCATGCAAGATTGTTCACTGGAACACTATTTGTAATAACAAAAGATTGGAAACATCCTAAATGATCCACAGCAGTAGGTAACTGGTTACATAAATTGTGATATCCTCCCGTCATGGACTACTATACCTACAAAATAAAAGGAGCTTTCTGTACAAGGATTGAATATTCTCCAAGATAAATTATTAAAATAAGCAAAGTACAAAATGATGTATACACTAAGCTACCATTCATATGTATAAATATCTCTGGAAGGCTATACAGGAAATCAATAGAGGATGCCTCTAGGCATCTCTCGGTCAAAGACAGTAGAGGCTAGGGGATGAGGACTTTTCATTATATAGTCTCTTATAACTTTTAATGTTGTACTTAATAACTTTTAAATATATAAGTGTTACTTAAAGTGATTTTTAATTTTTAATAGACTTTTGAGAGAGTAGCCTCAGTTGCAGTAGGGACAAAATTTGATAGTGCAAACAAAGGAGTTGAGTGGGAAGGAAATAAAGACAACTAACTAATTTTGTGTGCTTTATGTTTAAATGTTATATCATGAATTTCATTGGTGCTGAGCCATATTTAATGGGGGTTTTTGGAATTGATTTTTGATTAATTTGGTTAAAGAGAGAAAAAGGGCGCCTGGGTAGCTCAGTTGGTTAAGGATCTGACTTTGCCTCAGGCCATGATCTCATGGATCATGAGTTCAAGCCCCACATTGAGCTCTCTGCTATTAGCACAGAGAGAAAAAGACATAAAAATAAGATATTCATGGTAGGGAAAAATGGTTATTTAGAGGCGTTTTGTTAATCCATCACAGGTATATTTGCCCTGTGTCTTACAAACAAAAAAGAGGTATGTGGGTTACATGTATGAAACACTGGATCAAAAGGACCCGGTATTTGATGCAAAAGGAATAGAAACCGTCAGAAGAGATTCCTGCCCTGCTGTTTCTAAGGTAAGGTTTATCTATCTTGTGTTCATCGTTAAGAAATAAGTAGGATTTTCACCAGATTCTTTAGCTTAAACACACATGAGGTGGTCCTCCTAGTCTCTTTGTATGTAACTATCAGTGGAGGAACTATATGATTTTGAGAATTTCATTTCTAATGAAAACGACTTATTTGATTTTAGTCCTTAGTTTCTGACTTCCTCCCTCACCTTACCTTTTATCACAATTACTGAAAAACAACACATGAACTTGACAAGAATTTCCTGCCTATCACCTGGATGATGATATGTTATCATATAACAACACCCAAAAGCTAGGGAGCAGGATAAAGAAAACTAGCAATGGAAAAATTTTATAAGTAATCCATTCTAGATAAACTGAGTTACTAACACAAGTTAGAAAGATTTCTGAACAATGGTACCATAAATTACCTAAATTTCTCAACCACGGTAATTTTAACCATAGTATTTTATATTTTTTATTTACTCAGGTCCAGACTCCTTCTGTAACAGACTAAAAATAAATGGTATAAATGGAATAGTACTCTACACACTGAGTTTTTTAAGAGCATAAAAAGCGTAATAGATGGACTATTGTCAGTGTGTCAGTATGTTATGCTATATATGTAATGTTATGTGAAGTTGAGATATTATTTAATACTAGTCCCTGGAAGAGAAATCCACTGCATTCTTTCTCCAAGGGTAGAATTGTGCTTAGGCTAAATTAGCAAACTTAATGAGTAAATATATATTGGTTCCAGTATTCACAAAATACAGAACTTCCACCCAGAACTAATTAAATTCAATCCATTCCATAAATCCACTGCATGTCAGTCATTTCCTAGTAGAAATATTTCCAGAAAATATAGCAACAGTGATTAAATATACTAGGGGATATTTTATCTTTATGAATGTATCTTTTTTTTTTCCTTAAGATACTTGAGCGTTCTCTAAAGCTGCTATTTGAAACAAGAGACATAAGTTTAATTAAACAGTATGTTCAGCGACAGTGTATGAAGCTTCTAGAAGGAAAAGCCAGCATCCAAGATTTTATCTTTGCCAAGGAATACAGAGGAAGTTCCTCTTACAAACCTGGAGCTTGTGTGCCAGCCCTTGAACTTACAAGGTAATGATGGGGGCACCTGGGTGGCTCATTTGGTTGAGCATCTGTCTTAGCTCAGGTCATAATCTCACAGTTCATGGGTTCAAGCCCCATGTTGGGCTCTGCACTGACAGTGCAGAACCTACTTCGGATTTTCTGTTTCCCTCTCTACCCATACCCTGCTCATGCTCGCTCACTCTCAAACAAACATTAAAGGGGGGGGGGGGGCAGTAATGATGCATACAACAGCACAACTCTGTACCTAACAAGTGTTGTCCTAGGATGCTGAGTGGTTTGAAATAGATGAAAAGATACCTAGTCCACAGGCACATAATTGTTTCTTCACCTGCCCCAATGAAGCCTCACTAATGGTAAATAGATGCTCCCCCATACTTTGTAAGCTCTGAAGAGGAGGAAGGAACTCCTTTTCTGGGCTTCTCTTGGGAAACTAAATTCAGTGAAATTTTAATCTTGTACAGAGCTTGAATTGTCATTTTCCCACATCAAAATCCCTAGGTAGTCCTTAATAGGGATCTACCAAAGCACTTAGATGGCATCATTCTAGAATCAGATCATCTAACGAGCTAAATTTTCTCTTTCACTGTTAGATTTATGATCATTCTGACTCTTAGGAGATAGAAATTAATACATTTTAAGCTAGTTGATATATGGCAACTCATGTTGTTTTTCACAGCAATGATTTACAGATCAAGTTTTAAACTCTTAACATTATATCCATTTGGTGCTGAGTCAAATGTATATAGCTCTCAAGAAGGTTGTAACTCGAAGTTGTAATCTCGTGGTTTCATAATTATTTCACTCTCCCTTAATCTGCTAGTAAGATGCCTTCCATAACAGCCTTTGAGTGAATATTTATGTGGTTTTAAATAGGAAAATGCTTACTTACGATCGGCGCTCTGAGCCTCGAGTTGGAGAGCGAGTGCCATACGTCATCATTTATGGGGCTCCTGGAATACCACTTATCCAGTTGGTGAAGCGCCCAGTGGAAGTGCTGCAGGACCCGACTCTGAGACTGAATGCCACTTACTATATCACCAAGCAGATCCTTCCACCCCTGGCAAGAATCTTCTCACTTATTGGTATTGATGTCTTCAGCTGGTATCATGAATTACCCAGGGTAAGCCTACTAAATAGTATATACCTGTGCTGTGACTTGCAATTTCTAGTAGAACTAAAGATTTTATTTCTGTGCTGAGAGGCAACGTGGATGCTCTATTATCCTACACTGACAAAGGTGCCACACTCTTCTGGTTTCCTAAAAAAAAAAAAAAAAAAAACTTTTAAGTTTTCTACAAACACCTTCCCAGTTTCTGTCAGACTAGCCAGATTGTAGAATATTAAAATAAATCCCACCACTATGTCAGTAGTAAATACTTAATAAACCAGCTAATAAATAAATGGAGAACCAAAATTCCTTAAAAGTGGGTGTTTAGTATATAGAATACAGTGTCTAGACATAGTGCTGAAGAAATCAAACTAAAGAAGTAATGTTAAAATAGCATTATACTAAAGTAAAACATGGAATGTGGAATCTTAGCAAAGGGAGTTTTGCTTGAACTCTTCTTAGTTAGCTCATTGGAAGCCTGAAGGAACTATAGGTGATTGTGTAATAATCTGCGCTACATTAGTCGAGGAGAGGAGCAGTTTCAGTCTGCTGTTGAGAATTAGATCTGCTCAGTCATTTGCTGTTATCTCAGACTGTGAAAGACTGATGGTATTCAGGGAAACTGGTGAAAGTTGATCTTCAAATTACTTTTACTTTCTCAGCAAGCACGTATGGCCTCAAGGAAACTAATACTGAGGTTGAGGCTGTGCTTCAGAGAAGCTGTGCTGGCCAACATCTGTGATGCTGTATCCTGGCTTTGCACTGGAACGCTGTTACTGATTTTCATTTCGTCAGCAGGAAGAATGTTAAACCAATGGCATTTGTTAAGAGACTGACCTAATAATCTCTATGAAGAGTGATTTGTAAGATACAGGAGGAGACACCAAGGGTATAATAACCACATGATAATGTTATTTCAGTGTAAAAACAGTTCCAGAAGTCAAGTCTCTGAAACCAGTATTAACTTCAAATGAAGAATGCTTAGGTGACACAGCCTAATTACATTTGAAATTCTCCAGGTTTACTTTTGCTTGAATTTTGCACCCTACTGCCTACCAAGTTACTTTTAACCCTTTTCTTGCCTTGTTTCCATGGCCCAGTTGTGCAGCCTTAAACAGTATCCACTCTCAATGTGGATTTCTTCCATTGCCCTCTCCAGTCTCCAGTGCCCTGGATGATCTCACACATCTATGTATCTCAACCAAAAAACTGAGTGGCAGGAGACTGTTTTTTTCCCAAAAGAAAAAAAGAAAAACATCATATCTGATGATATTAACACATAAGCTCTGTAAAAAGGATTTTGTCCATTTCTATAGCCCCATTATCTAGAACAGTACCTGACATTGAGTAGCTACTTAGTACTTGTTGGAAGAAGGAAATAGTGCCTTCGTAAACCTGCAGTTAGCATGAGAGCAGTGGCTCTACTGTGAAGCTGGATCAGAGTTTCATTAACTTTTTAAATTTTTATTCCACTATAGTTAACATACAGTGTTCTTTTATTTCAGGTGTACAATATAGTGACTCAACAATCCCATACATTACTCAGTGCTCATCATGATAAGTGTGCCCTTAATCCCCATCACCTACCCCCCCCCCACTTCCCCAAAACTTATTTCTGAATTAATGTTTTCATAGATACAGAAAGCCACCAGCTCCTCTCGAAGCGAACTTGAAGGGCGGAAAGGCACTATTTCACAGTATTTCACTACTTTGCACTGTCCTGTGTGTGATGGCCTGACTCAGCATGGCATCTGTGGTAAATGTCGGAGCCAACCTCAGCATGTTGCAGTCATCCTCAACCAAGAAATTCGGGAGTTGGAACGTAAACAGGAGCAACTTGTAAAGGTACGGCCTTCTTTGCTAGACCTTTCCAGGAAATATCATCAACCCTTGAGGTATAGTTTGAGATACGAAACTGGTATGAAAAGTAGGAGTAAAAATTCTAGTATCAAAATATATAATTTGATTATAATATATAATCAAAATATCAAAAATATAATTGAACTAAATTACTTCAAGATGGCTTGGTAAAGATTTTGGATACTAACCCTTTATCAGATATGTAATTTGCAAATATCTTCTCTGGGTCCATACAGTGTCTTTTAGTTTTGTTGTTTCATAATTTATTTTTGTTTTTATGGAATAGTGTATTGTTTATTAAAACCTAGAACTACAATGTACCTCTACCCAATTTCTTTTATAATATTTACCAGTTTCTCTATCATGTCTGTCTATTTACCATTCTCATAAAAATCTGGTTGTCCTAGAGAATTGCTGGTAAACTTGAAAGGTTCACAGTCTAAGAGTCTAGATAGAAAATTAATAGTTAACATGATTGAGTCTTATTATATGCTAGAGACCTCTTACAAATGAGTAAACAGACACAAGAGGGCTAAGTATTTGCCCTATGTTATGCTGCTGATAAGTAGCCAGGCTGGGATACAGACATAAAATACAGAGATGACTTTTCAAATGTGGGAATTCTACCAGTAATAAACAGCAGAAACCTCTTTAAGTTGGAAAATGAAATCTGAGGAAACATTATCCTAGCACATTAAAAAAAAAAAAAAAAAAAAAAAGTATTTCTTAAAGGAGCGATTGTACCTTTTAAACCATTGTATTGCCAGTACATTTTTTGCTTTCAGGCTAGAGAAGAACAACTTCAGAGTGAAGTTTATTTTGTGTTATAAGAGCAATATATAAAGTTATTGAAATGTTTAAAAACCAACCAGATAATTGAGAGGCAGTATGATTTAGTGGAAAATGAACCATAGGGCGCCTGGGTGGCTCAGTCGGTTAAGCGTCCGACTTTGGCTCAGGTCATGATCTTGCAGTCCCGTGAGTTCAAGCCCCGCATCAGGCTCTGTGCTGACAGCTCAGAGCCTGGAGCCTGCTTCAGATTCTGTGT
This sequence comes from Prionailurus bengalensis, assembly GCF_016509475.1. Classification (NCBI taxonomy): domain Eukaryota; kingdom Metazoa; phylum Chordata; class Mammalia; order Carnivora; family Felidae; genus Prionailurus; species Prionailurus bengalensis. The sequence continues at coordinate 100,188,734 of NC_057349.1, read as the reverse complement.
CTTTCTCAAAAATAAACATTAAAAAAAAAAGGAAAAAAATGAACCATGCTGATAATAAGGAGGGACATCAGGATTCTAGTCTGGACTTCATTATATTGGACTTGTCCTTCCTTGGTTTTATCAGAGTTCTTTCACGGGTCCTGTCTACTTCCAACGTTGTAAATTCTTTTATAAAATCATTCCTCACGGTCCTAATAGAATTCAAACCAGGATGTGAAGGCCAGCCTCTGCACCTTGTCCTCAAGGTAAAGAAGCTTTTGAACCAAGACAGAGTATCAAACTTAGCTGCCATGAAGGTGAACAGGGAGAGAAACCATGTCTTAGGAGACAAGGCTCTTAAAAAATTTGAGCATCAGGGGCGCCTGGGTGGCGCAGTCGGTTAAGCGTCCGACTTGAGCCAGGTCACGATCTCGCGGTCCGGGAGTTCGAGCCCCGCGTCAGGCTCTGGGCTGATGACTCAGAGCCTGGAGCCTGTTTCCAATTCTGTGTCTCCCTCTCTCTCTGCCCCTCCCCCGTTCATGTTCTGTCTCTCTCTGTCCCAAAAATAAATAAACATTGAAAAAAAAAATTTTTTTTTAAAAATTTGAGCATCATATGAAGATGATTAAGGATTGATAAAGCATAGACTATTTGCTCTGTACCATTCTAGCTGCCACATTTTGTACTGGCAAAATTGTTAAGTTTTAGAGAATATAGCCAGTCATCTAGAATCCATTAAACATTTCATTAAGGATGGTAGAATCTTAAAGGTATGATTATTTTGATGCAACCACAGAAACCTAGCTATTGAAATAAGTTGATTTTTTCCCCTCTCCCCTTTCATCTCCTATATACTTCTTAAATACCCTCACTTTTCTCCTTCCTTTCTTTTATCATCCTAGTCCAAACCACCATCCTCTCTCCCCTAAACTCCTGCAGCAGCTTCCTAGCCTGACCCCCTGCCGCTGTCTCCATTCTTAAAAAAACAGATCATTCTAGCCAGTGTTAAGTTTATTTTACCTATTTTGGGCGGGGGGGGGGGGGGGGGGGGGGGGCGCCTAGAATCCCAAGCAGGCTTTGCACTGTCAGCGTGAAGTCCGATGTGGGGCTCGAACTCAAACTGTGAGATCATGACCTGAAGAAATCAAGAGATGGACGCGTAACCAACTGAGACACCGAGGCGCCCCTAAAATTACATTTTAAAAGTAGAAGTCTGGTACTTTCTCTTTCTGTCTGATAAAATTCAAACTCTTTAGTATGCTTTATTAGTCTTTCTCCATTCTAGCACCTACCTGCTACCTTTCAGTCCATTGCTTAACCTTCTCCCTGTTACACTCTTCAATACAATGCTATAAAGCTAGAAATTCATTATAAACTCAGAAAACAAAACGATTGTTGCCACTTGGGGAAATTTTAACTCCCAATTAAACACTACATGTAAGATTCTAGACAGCCATAGCAAATCTCAGAGAAAATTTCCATCACCTCAAACACTTTTAATAATAAACAGGAAAGAATAAGGAATGAAATAAGCATCTGATTGGCTTACTTTTTCAAAAATTTTCGGAGGAGCAAAAAGAAAGACTAAAGCAGCCTTTTTTTTTTTTTTTTTTAAATGAGCTAAGTAAGTATCCCGGTTGTGGTGTTTTGAGTTTTTAAACATAAGCTGAATTTAGCTATAGTGCTCACAGTTGAAATCACCAGTAACAGATCTTGAAACTCAACATTGAGTTAAATTTAAAGAGGCAAGTAATTCCATCCTGGCTTATTTATCAGACAAGCACAGAGAGTTGCATAAACATTTATCAGTTTGTCCTGACACCTGAATATAGCTGCAGTACGTATAGCCTCAATACAGAACTTCTGTATTTGGGGATAGTTTTGAGTCTCATGGCAGAGATCTCCTTAGTGAAAGACTTCATAGAAGAACAGCATACTTTGTCATCAGAGAACACAGAGTAAGTACACAGTTTCTCAGCAGTTTGTTTGGACAGCATCATAATAATTGGTACAGTAGCCTCAGGAAAACTCCTCTTCACTTGACTAATACAGATGAGAGAATGAACCAGAGCAGTTTGATTTTTCTCTCAAAAGACATATCTAGAGCAGAAGCAGCTATTTGGTATCCCTTTTGGATAACTTTTTTATTGGCGTCTGAAAAGATAAATCTGAGTAATGTGAAAAAATATTGTTTATGGCTCATTTAAAAGACGGTCTTTAATGGTAATTGGATAGCTTATTATATGAATCTTAACATACCTTTGACCTTATTATATGAATCTTAATATACCCTATGAGGTACATAGGAGTTAGGGGTAACTACTCTCTCCTAGACAAAAATCCACATATGAATTTTGACTGTCCAAAAATTTAACTAATAGCCTGCTGTTGACCGGAAGCCTTACTAATAACAAATAGCTGAGGAACAATATTTGTATGTTACATGGATTATACATTGTATTCTTTCAATAAAGTAAGCTAGAAAAATCATAAGTTAGAGAAAAAACATTTATAGTACTGTACTGAGTTTATTGAAAAGAAATCCATGTATCAGTACTTACCTGTTAGAAATGCCTCAACATAGGGTAGGTGAGGCTTCAGGGATGAAAAGTAATGAAACTTCTTGTAATAAGTGTTATTTGTCTGCCAGTAATCTGTGGTGGGTCAGAGAGGAGGGACTATAAAAGTTTGTTAACACATATACATAGGACCTCTCCTATTGTTTTATGTATTCCTCTTATACTTTCAGATATGCAAGAACTGTACAGGGTGCTTTGATCGACATATCCCGTGTGTATCTCTGAATTGCCCCGTACTTTTCAAACTCTCCCGAGTAAATAGAGAATTATCCAAGGCACCATATCTCCGGCAATTACTAGACCAGTTTTAAATTGTCAGTATCACAGAATTCCAGGTGCTATTTTTTCAGTGTTTACCACTAAACTGTTGTGCATGGTGCTTTTTCAACTTTCATCGAGTCAAGTGTGTTCACTGTCTATTATCTGAAGACTATGAAGGCTTTTATGCTAACTGAATTAAAAATTGTTCTTATTGATCTCTGAATAGCTCACTTCTTACAATGTACAAAGTCTCCATCCTTACACCTTTTTAACGTTGTTTTATAACGTATGTGTTGAATTTGCTCCCGTATGTGTAACATCTTGTAAATCCATTTGCGTAGATCATACTGACTTCCCTGTGGAAGGAGCACTGAAAACCTCTTTAAAAAAAAAAACAAAACAAGACAAAAGAAAAAAAAAACCCATTCGTGTGTTTTCCTTGAACTGTCTGTATCAAGACGTGTTACTTAGAGATACTCATTCACTTTATAATTTTGACTGCGAAATATTTTGTAAATACACTTTTTTACTTTTCAGACAACTGAGTAAAATAATGTGCAATGAATTTTATACAAATGATTTTCAAGTTGTTAGGTATATTTCCTCTAGGTTTTGCTTGACTCAGAGTAGAGTTGTTATTTTGATCAAACTGTGCAAACAATAGTACCATGTGTAGCATTTTGAAACCTTATTTTCTAAAACCGCTGTCTTGCTTTAGCTATTAATGGGGCATTGTGAGGAACTGTGCAAAGACATTTTTGTTACAAACCTGTGGGCCTGTTGCAATACTTTAAAAATAAAAATTTTATTCCATTTTTGCTTGTTTTGTATAGACATTTCTATTGCTTCTAAATATGCTTAAAATATTTTCTTTCCTTATGTACTGTACAGTTAATCTTATTTGCCATCATCTTGAACACAAAATGTGTATTTAGAATATTTGTATAACTGTATAAAATTAAAAAGGAATTATGTGGTCAGTGCATTGTTTTCTAAACTGGAAATCATTTTGTTTTAAAAGTTAATAATGGAAACCATATTAAAATTGAATAAAATATGAAATATGGCAGTGTGATTTTATCTTGGTCTAAGTGGTATTTCTCCACCTGTTGTATTAGCCTGTGATGGTTGCATCTTAGTAACGAGGTGAACTTAATTCATTGTTATATTCCAATTGATGCTACAAATTCCTTCACCAAACCATGCAGATTAAAAGGGAGGAGGGCAGCACAAGTAGTCTAATCTAGCTCTCATCCTTTTATAGTTGTAAGAAGCTACTTGGTAGGGTTTCTGTGCACATTTTCATTTAGATATGACTAGTCTTGAAGCCAGGACTTTGCGGAGGGAAAATAATTACATTATTCCTTTTAAAAAAATTAAACACCAATTTTTTTCAATAGAAAACAATATGGAAATAAGAATTACTTTCTCTTTTCTAAGTTCTGTGCTATTAGGATTCCCACTCACATCAGCTCTCCCCTTGAAACTGGACATAGTATTCTCAACAGAATAACCATTCTTAATATCTTTATTAACTGAACACTTTATAACTCTTTATAACTGAACACAACCAAACTAATCATTGTTAAACCACAAGTGCCCAAAGCTAGCTAGGTTTACATTCTTCCCCTATCTCTGGATCCCTTTTCGGTAGGGAAGTATGTCCCTTGTAACACCGTCCTCCGAGTCTGTTAGACTACCTTTTTAAAGGAGACTCCTTTGCTGTTTAGTAACTGTCACCTGTGAGGGTACTGAAACTTGGACTTCTTTGACCAAAAAAATATTTTGCAAGAAGCTTGCGGCATACTTTCCTAATTACTTTCCCTGCCTTTTTGATCAGCTGTTAATACAAGTTTTGTATTTCACCCAGACCACAAAAAGAAAACATTCGAGTAATGCTGGAGAGAGAGAATGTCATTAACATTGGCTTAAGTTTGCCCACTTCCCACCAGTGTGTTCCTTTCCCTAGATGTGAAGTCTTAACAAAAGTTACCCACAACTGTCTCTCTTCCCCATTCCCACAGCCCAGTCAAGAGTGGGAAACAGGCAAATGCTGAACCTATAATACTCCATTCTGTATGAACTTCAGTCTCCTAAGTGTGAAGAAGGCTAAGACACTGGGAAAAACTGATAAAAATGTGAACAGAGAGCAAATTGGAGAATTTTGAGAGGAGGTAGTCCTGTGAGGGCTGAAGCAGGCCACCCAGAGAGTTTGTGGACTCTATTAAGCCCTGCTAATTGTCACAGGTACATCTCCATTAGTCTCAGGAGGCACACAGTCCCTGCCAGCAATCACACTGCCCTGATGACCTAAAGGTCTCTTCCAGAGCTGTATTTTATCGAAGTAAAGTCTTCGAGCTATGTAATCTTTATCCTTCCATTTCTGTTGTTTACCTTTTCAAAATAACTATAGGGATATTCCTTTAGGGCCTATCAAATAAGCTTTTAAATTGATTTCTCAATTTCAGAACAGTATTTCTTAAAATATACATATATTTGATTTTATAAAGTAAAACACTTGGCTACAAATGACATTAGGGCTCTGCCATGAACAGAGGGAAGGCAGTGGTACACCAGTAGCTATTTTTAGGCTACATGTGTTCCATTCTCTCTCAGCAAGACCTACACCTCTTAGAGTACAGTCTGCCTAGAGCACCATGATGAGACATGTTACCTCTAGCCATTTGGGGTTTTATAAAAGTGAATGAAATCTAATACCATTAATGCCCCTGAGTTCTGTTCATAATTGCTCTATATAGGAAAATTGTCATGGATTGCTTCTAGCATTTGAGATCTGAAGAAGTCGTCAAAAGACAGCACTGAGTCCACTGTGTCTTCCTCGCCCATACCTATAGCTGTTTTCTCACGTTGGCAAAGCTCCAAGGGGGGCTAAAAAGCAAAATATCTTGTAGAGGAGCTCTCGGGTTTATAAAATCAGGTTTCTGCGTATATTTGGGGAGAAGAGAATGTGACCAGGAAGATAGTTGAGGCATTGTTAAATCAAAATACCATCTTATTGCCTCAGAGTCTTTACCTGACTTGCTATTAATACCATCACAGGTGCCTTTGTTGGAGGGAAGCACTGGGAGGTTCCAGGAAAATAATATGCTTGGAGTAAAGAAACCCCATGCTCTGGTCTTTCTCTTGATTGCTACTGGAAATGCAGCCCTTTCGAAAAGCTACGAATTTGGTCATAGAGATTAAGAAGCTTAAAAATAATCATTCTTACGGACTTCAAGCTGTATTACAAAGCTGTAACCATCAAGACAGTATGGTACTGGCACAAAAACACATGCAGATCAATAGAATAGAACGGAGAACCCAGAAATGGACCCAAAAACGTACGGCCAACTAATCTTTGCCAAAGCAGGAAAGAATATCCAATGGAATAAAGAACAGCCTCTTTAGCAAGTGGTGCTGGGGAAACTGGACAGCAACACGCAAAAAAGTGAACGTAGACCACTTTTCTTACACCATACACAAAAATAAACTCAAAATGGATGAAAGACCTAAATTTAAGACAGGAAGCCATCAAAATCCTCAAGGGGAAAGCAAGCAAAAAATGTCTTTGACCTTGGTCACAGCAACTTCTTACTCAACACGTCTCAGGAAGCAAGGGAAACAAAAGCAAAAATGAACTATTGGTACCTCATCAAAATAAAAACTTCTGCACAGCGAAGGAAACCATCAGCAAAACTAAAAGGCAAACGACAGAATGGGAGAAGATATTTGCAAATGACGTATCAGATAAAGGGTTAGTATCCAAAATCTATAAAGAACTTATCAACTTCAACACCCAAAAAACAATCCAGTGAAGAAATGGGCAAAAGACATGAGTAGACACTTCTCTGAAGAAGACATCCAGATGGCCAACCGACACATGAAAAAAAATGCTCAACATCACTCATCATCAGGGAAATACAAATCAAAACCACCATGAGATACCACCTCACACCTGTCAGAATGGCTAACATTATCAACTCAGGCAACAACAGATGTTGGCAAGGATGCAGAGAAAGAGGATCTCTTTTGCACTGGGGGTGGGAATGCAAACTGGTGCAGCCACTCTGGAAAACAGTAGGGAGGTTCCTCAAAAAAATAAAAATAGAACTACCCTACAACCCAGCAATGGCACTGCTAGGTATTTATCCAAGGGATACAGGTATGCTGCTTCAAAGAGGCACATGCACCCCAATGTTTATAGTAGCACTATGGACAATAGCCAAAGTATGGAAGAAGCTTAAGTGTCCATCTATGGATGAATGGATAAAGAAGATGTGATACACACACACACACACACACACACACACACACACACACAAAATGGAGTATTACTTGGCAATCAAAAAGAATGAAATCTTGCCATTTGCAACTACATGGATGAAACTAGAGGGTATTACGCTAAGCGAGATTAGTCAGAGAAAGACAAATATCATATGACTTCACTCATACGGGGACTTTAAGATACAAAACAGATGAACGGAAGGGAAGCAAAAATAATATAAAAACAGGGAGGGGAACAAAACCTGAGACTCTTAAATACAGAGAACAGGTTTACTGGAGGGTTTGTGGGAAGGGGGAATGGGCTAAATGGGTAAGGGGCATTAAGAAATGTACTCCTGAAATCAGTTGCACTATATGCTAACTTTAAATGTAAATTGAAAAATAAACAAAAAAGAATAAGTGAAGCCAAAAAAAAAAAAAAGCGACATGAGATATCACTCCATACTTCTTAGAATGACCAATATCCAGAAGACTGACACTACATCCTGGTGAGGATGTGGAGTGACAGGAACTCTCATTTGTTGCTGGTGGGACTGCAAAAATGGTACTGCTACTTTGGAAGACACTTTGGCAGTTTCTTACAAAGCTAAACAATACTCTTACCTACAATCCAGCAATTGCACTACTTGGTATCTACCTAAAGTTGAAAAATAAAACCCACACAAAAACCTTCAAGTAGCATCTTTATTCATAATTGCCAAAATGTGAAAGGAATATATCCAGACAATGGAATGTTATTCAGCACTAAAATTAAATGAGCTATAAAGCCATGAAAAGACACAGCAGAACCTTAAATGCATATTACTAAGTGAAAGAATACAATTTGGAAAGGCTACAAACTGTATGATTCTAACTACATGACAATTTAGAAAAGTTGGGGGGCCTGGGTGGCTCAGTCGGCTAAGCATCCGACTTCAGCTCAGGTCACAATCTCACAGTTCGTGGGTTCGAGCCCCACGTCAGGCTCTGTGCTGACAGCTCAGAGCCTGGAGCCTGTTTCAGATTCTGTGTCTCCCTCTCTCTCTGACCCTCCCCCGTTCATGCTCTATCTCTCTCTCTCTCAAAAATAAATAAATGTTAAAAAAAAAAAAAAGAAAAGAAAAGAAAAGGTAAAACCATGGAGGCAATAAAGACCAGTTGTTACCAGGTTGGGAGGAGAAGGGGATGAATAGGTGGTGCATGGAAGAATTTTAGGGCAGTGAAACTACCCTGTATGATACTACAGTGGTATATATGTATGTCATTATACATTTGTCTCAATCCATAGAATGTACAACACCAAGAGTGAACCCTAATGTAAACTATGGACTTTAGGTGATAATGATGTGTCCATGTAGGTTCATCAGTTGTAACAAATGTACCACTCTGGTAGGAGCTGTTGAAAATAGGTAGCTATGCATGTGTATAGGGCAGGGGATATATGGGAAAATCTCTTTACCTTCCACTCAATTTTGCTGCGAACCTACAATTGCTCTAAAAATAAGGTTGCTGTAAACACACACACACACACACACACACACACACACACACACTCAGTCTTTGAAAACAACACCTTCTGCCCTGATTACTTGATAGAGGCTTTATGAAGGGGAATATGAGTGAATGCAAAGATTTACACAAATGTAAATTATTAGCTGTTCAGTAAATATTTACTGAGCACCTAAGTTGTGCCCTGCATTTTGCTCATTTAAAGATACCAAGGTAACCCACTGCATCAAGTATGTCACACTATTGGGAGAGATAGATAAGTAATGACATTATTTTCAAGATGATGACATAAAGATGTTTTTGTCTCTTCCTCTTCTGTTGGATGAACCCAAAAATAAGAAAGAGAAAGCCAGCATTAGAGAACTCCAGAAAATTTTAGGAACAGAAGACCCCAGATGTGAACTAATTATTTAAAGGGAGAAGTTAGACCTCACAGATCACCTAGACTCCACATACTCAGGTGACCACACCCTAGCCCCCCTCTCCCCCCCACCCCGCCACACACACACAGTTGACTTTAGTTCTACTCTATAGCAAATGAGAACCAGAGAGGCACTGAACTTGAGGATGCTGGGCACTGACGGGGACAGGACTAGGTATATACCACTAAGAACAGGGAGATGAAGTCTGAAGTGAGACCCCACACCTCGCCAAGGTGCAAAACACCAAAAGCCAAGTCCACGCTCCCATATCACTGTGTGCTTCTTTGGCTTATAATAATTACATTTGCTCATTTATACCAACTTTTGATATCAGTCTCTCCATTAAATTCTATATATCATGAAGTCAGAGATCATGTCTGATATGCTCCCCAACATAACCCACCACCAGCATAACACCCTCATATTACTGATAAATAACAGTGAATTGAAGGGTTTAAAATGCCCATCTGGTGAAAAACTGACAGTATTTCCCCTACTGTTATTCAGCAGAGTACTGGAAGTCCTAGCCACAGCAGACAAGAGGAAGGAATAAAAGGCATCCAAATTGGTAAGGAAGAAGTAAAACTTTCACTGTTTGCAGATGACATGATGCTATATATACAAAACTCCACCCCCAAAAAAAAGAAAGAAAAGAAAGTAAAAAATAAATATTAAAAACAAAAAAAAATTTTTTTTAATAAACTCCACCAAAAAAACTACTGAGACTGATAAATTCAGTAAGGTTCCAGGATACAAAATCAATATACAGAAATCCATTGTATTTCTATACACGAATAAAGGAACAGAAAGAGAAATTAAGAAAATGCTATTTATACCTGAGTCAGAAGTAATAAACTACCTGGGGATGAACTGAACCAAGAAGGTAAAAGACCTGTACTCTGAAAACTATAATGTTGATGAAAGAAATTGAAGATGACACAAATAAAAAGATATTCCATGCTCATGGATTGGAAGAACAAATACTGTTAATGTGGCTATACTACCAAAACCAATCTACAGATTTAATGCAATCCCTATCAAAATGCCAATAGCATTTTTTCAAAGAACTAGAATAATCATAAAATTTGTATGGAACCACAAAGGACCTCAAAGAGCCAAAGCAATCTTCAAAAAGAACAAAACTGGAGGTATCACAATCCCAAATTATAAGGCATACTACAAAGCTGTAGCAATCAAAACAGTATGGCACTGGCACAAAAATAGACATATAGAGCAAGAGAACAGAACGGAGAGCCCAGAAATAAATCCCCCATTATGTGGTCAACTAATCTTCTAAGAAGTCAAGAATATTTAATGGGAAAAAGCCTCAACAAATGGTGCTGGGAAAACTGGAGAGCTACATGCAACAGAATGAATCTGGACCACTTTCTCACACCATACACAAAAATAAACACAAAATGGATTAAAGACCTAAATGTGAAACCCGAGCCATAAAAATCCTACAAGACAACACAGGTAGTAATTTCTCCAATAATGGTCATACCAACATCTTTCTAGATATGTCTCATGAGGCAAGAGAAATAAAAGCAAAAACTGTTGGGACTACATCAAAATAAAAAAGCTTCTACACAGCAAAGGAAACAATCAATCAAACTAAAACACAGCTTACTGAATGGGAGAAGATATTTGCAAATGACATATCCCATTAAGAGTTAGTATCCAAAATACATAAGGAATTTATATAACAACACCAAAACAAAAAGAAATCCAATTTAAAAATGGGCATCAAACATGAACATTTTTCCAAAGAAGACATCCCCATGGCCAATAGACACATGAAAACGCTCTCATCACTCATCATCAGTGAAATACAAATCAGGGGTGCCTGGGTGGCTCAGTCAGTCAAGCATCTGATTATTGATTTGGTCTCAGGTCATGATCTCAGTCATGAGATCAAGCCCCAGATTGGGCTCTGTGCTGACAGCGTGGAACCTGCTTGAGATTCTCTCTTGCTCTCCCTTTCTCCTCTCTCTCTCTTCCCCATCTCCTGCTGTCTCTCTTTCTCAAATAAACATTTTTAAAAAATTAAAGAAACAGCAAGTGTTGGCAAGGATGTGGAGAAAAAAGAATTCTCATGATCTGTTGGTGAGAATGCAAACTGGTGCAGCTGCTGTGGAAAACAGTATGGAAGTTCCTCAAAAAGTTAAAAATAGAATTAATATTTGGGTAATTTATCCAAAGACTGCAAAAACACTAATCTGAAAAGATAAATGCCCCCCTGTTTATTGCAGCATTATTTACAATAGGCAAATTATGGAAGCAACCCAAGTGTCCATCAATACATGAATGGATAAAGAAGTACATACATACATATATACAGACATATACACACACATATACCTACAATGGAATATTATTCAGTCAAAAAAAGAATGAAACTTTCCCATTTGGATGGAGCTAGATAGTATAATGCTAACTGAAATAAGTCAGAGGCAAACATATGATTTCACTTATATGCAGAATTTAAGAAACAAAGAAAGAAAGAAAAGAAAAGGGTCAAAAAACCAGCGGGAGGAAGGGAGGGTGAGAGAGAATCCTAAATGTATAGAACTGCTGGTTACCCGAAGGGAATAAACTGTTGGGGGAATGGGTGAAGGGGATTAAGATTACACTTAATGTGATGAACAGTGAATAATGTATACAGTTGTTGAATCACTGTATTGTGCACCTGAAACTAATGTAACACTGTATGTTAACTGACAACCAAGGCCTAGGAAGGGTTGAACAGTAAAGATCATCTCCTACAGGAGACCACCCCTTTATGAAGTGGCTGGTTTTTTTTTTAATTTTTTTCTTTAATGTTTATTTATTTTTGAGACAGAGAGAGACAGAGCATGAACGGGGGAGGGGCAGAGAGAGAGGGAGACACAGAATCAGAAGCAGGCTCCAGGCTCTGAGCCATCAGCCCAGAGCCCGAAGCGGGGCTCAAACTCACGGACCGTGAGATCGTGACCTGAGCTGAAGTCGGACGCCCAACTGACTGAGCCACCCAGGCGCCCCAAGTGGCTGTTTTATCTAGAAACCAACACAGAGAGTCAAGGAACATGGAAAATCAGAGAAATGTGTTCCTAACAAAAGAACAAGGCAAAACCCCAGAAAAAGTCATGAAACAGATGAATGATTTACCTTGTAAGGAGTTACAATAACAGTCATAAAGATGCTCACCAAGATCAAGAGAATAATGCATGAACAGAGAATTTCAACAAAAAGATACAAAATGTAAGGAAGTACCAAACAGAAGTCACAGAACAAAAGAATACAATAACTGAACTGAAAAATACATTTAGAGGGGTTCAATAACAGACTAGATGAAGCTGAAAAAGAATCAGCTCAAAGACATAGCAATGTAATCCATCCAATCAGAGTAGCAAAAAGGAAAAAGAATGAAAAACAGTGAAGCTAGTTAGAGAGACTGATGAGACAACATCAAGAAGACTAATATTTGCAGTACGGGAAGGAGGAGGGAGGGGTCCAGAAAGAGGAGAGAAAGAAAGGAACAGAAAATCATTTAAAGAAACCATGGCTGGGGCACCTGGGTGGCTCAGTCGGTTAAGTGCTGACTTCAGCTCAGGTCACGATCTCACGGTCCGTGAGTTCGAGCCCCGCGTCGGGCTCTGGGCTGACGGCCCAGAGCCTGGAGCCTGCTTCCGATTCTGTGTCTCCCTCTCTCTCTGCTCCTCCCCCGTTCATGATCTGTCTCTCTCTGTCTCAAAAATAAATAAACGTTTAAAAAAAAATTAAAAAAAAAAAAAGAAACCATGGTTGAAAACTTCCTTAACCTGGGGAAGGAAAAAGATATCCAGGTCCAGAAATCACAGAGAGTTCCAAATAACATGAACTCAAACAGACCCCACACCAAAACACATTATAATTAAATTGTCAAAAGTTAAAGACAAGGAGAGGATCTTAAAAGCAGCAAGAGAAAAACTTGTTATGTATAAGTACATCCTACTAAGACTAAAAGCGGATTTTTCAGCAGAGACTTTGCAGGCCAGAAGGGAGTGGCATGACACAAAATGCTCAAAGAAAAAAAAACTGCCATACAAGAATCCTCTACCCAGTAAAGTTGTCCTTCAGAATTGAATGAGAGATAAAGAGTCATCCACACAAGCAAAAGCCAAAGGAGTCGGCGACACTAGACCAACCTTACAAGAAATGTTAAAGGGACTTCTTCAAGCTGAGATGAGGGGGTACTAATTAGTAAGAGAAAATATATATGAAAGTATAAATTTCAGTAGTAAAGATAAATATATAGTTAAATTCAGAATAATCTAATGTGATGGTGATAGGCTAATCACTTGTAAACCTAGTATAAAGGTTAAAAGACAAATATAGTAAAAATAATTATAACTACAATGTCAATGGGTACACAAGATAAAAAGATTTAAACTATAGGGCACCTGGATGGGTTAGTCAGTTAAGCATTCAACTTCAGCTGAGGTCATGATCTCACAGTTTGTGGGTTCGAGCCCTATGTGGGGCTCTGTTCTGACAGCTCAGAGCCTGGAGCCTGCTTTGGATTCTGTGTCTCCCTCTCTCTGCCCCTCCCCCACTCATGCTCTGTCTCTCTCTCTCTCTTGAAAATAAACATTTAAATTTTTTTTTTAAGATTTAAACTGTGACATCAAAAACAAATGTGGGGTAGGGAGAGTAAAAATATAGAGCTCTAAAATGCATTCAAATGAGACTTGGAGGGGAAGATGGTGGCACAGTAGGAAGATCTTGGCTCACCCTGTCCCACAAATACAACTAGACAACTATCAAATCATCATTAAATACCCCAGAAACTGATCTGAAGATTGCCAAGTCTCCACAACTAAAGATAGAGAAGAGGCCACATCAAAGAAGGTAGGAAGTGTGGAGATGGGGCTTAGGAGAGAAACAGATTATGGCCGCTGTGGTGGGAAGGGAGCCACAGTCATGGAAAAGGGCAAGAGGTAGTCTAACACACAGGGAAGTACATGGGGGAAATAGAACCCACAGCACTGGCTTAGAAAGCAAGAGGGGCCAAATTTTTTGAGTTCTTGAAACCAGTGGGGCATAAAGCCCGGAGTTTTAAAGGTCAGCATGCTTGCCTGTGGGAGAGCTTGGAAGACATTGGGGCTGCTCTTGGAGAAAAGGCAGGGCAAACAGCCCAGGGACTGGGAAACATGGAAACAGCAATCTGAAGGGCACCTGTTACACACAGTGGGGAGGTTAGTTGCCCATCTTGGAGCATGTCCCAGAGAGGCAGCATTCACAGAGAGATCTCTCTGGGATCAAAAGGACTGGCAGGTGCTATTTCCCTTCCCTGCCCCTCAGCATAAATAGAGCCATCTGTGGGAGCCACCAGAGGGCCAACACTCACTACCTAACTTGCTTACGCCAAACACGCCCCACTGCACTCCAGAAGAACCATGGTTCCCAGTCATGTTTGCCTCAGTCCCAGCATGACTGGATCCTTCCCCGAGAAGACCAGCCCAACCCCTGCCAACACTACATCCCCTGACTGGGAAGTTTTGCAAGGCTTCAGTTCCAGTGGCAGTGGCAGCAGGTCTCATTTCACAAGCAGACCAGAGCACACCTATTTAAAACATACCACATTCAGGTCAGGGACCAAACACTGCCCATAGCAGGCATCTGTAGATAACTGGCCTGAAGGATAAAGAGGCCAGGACATAACAGCAGAGTGTAGGCAGCACACATTAAAGACACTCCCAGAATTGCCAGGGCCTGGAGAATAGCAAACACTACATAGCAGGGCACTATAGAACCTCTTCTTCACAAAGCCGTTACCCTTGGGGTGCCTAGGTAGCTCAGTTGGTTAAGCATCTAACTCTTGATTTCAGCTCAGGTCATGAGTTCACAGTTGTGAGATCAAGCCCTCTGTTGGTGTCCACGTTGAGCACAGAGTCTGCATAAGATTCTCTCTCTCCCTCCCTCTCAAAAAAAAAAACAAAACACCCAAAGCCTTTATCCTCAAGAACAGGAGACATAGCTGACTTTCCTAACACAGAGAAACAGGCACAGGACTTAGACAAAATGAGAAGACAAAGGAATTTGTCCTAAATGAAAAAACAGGGTAAGGCCACAGCTGAAGATCTATAAGGACACTACAAGAAAAGAAAATTACAGGCCAATATCCCTGATGAATGTAATTACAAAAACTCATTAAGATTTTTTTTTCTTTTTTTAAAGCAAGGGGGTGCCTGAGTGGCTCAGTCAGTTAAACGTCTGATTTCAGCTCAGGTCATGATCTCATGGTTCATGAATTTGAGCCCCTCATCAGGCTACATGCTGACAGCTTGGAACCTAGAGCCTGCTTCGGATCTGTACCTCCCTCTCTCTGCCTCTCTCCTCCTTGTGCTCTTTCTCTCTCTCAAAAATAAACATTACAAAATTTTTTTTTAGCAAATTGAATTCAACAACACATTAAAAGGATTATACACCATGACCAATGTACCTATCAAGTGGGAGGCAAGGATAGTTCATTATGTGCAAATTGATCAATGCAATACACCACATTAGCAAATGAACGATGAGAATTATATGATCATCTCAATAGAAACAGAAGTATCTGACACAGTTCAACATTCATTCATGATAAAAAGTCTCAACAAAGTGGGTACGGAAGGAACATACCTCAACAGAATAAAGGCATATATGACAAGTCCGTGACTAACATCATACTCAGTGGCGAAAAACTGAAAGCTTTTCCTCTAAGATCAGGAACAAGACAAAAGATGTCCATTCCCACCACATACTACTGGAAGTCTTAGGCAGAACCATTAGGCAAGATATAAAAGTCATCCAAATCAGAAAGGGAAAGTAAAACCATCTCTACTTGCAGATAATATACTGTAGAAAACCCTAGACTCCACCAAAAAACTGTTAGAACTAATAAATGAATTCAGTAAAGTTGCAGGATACAAAATCAATACACAGAAATATGTTGCATTTCTATATACTAATAATGAACTTTCAGAAAAAGAAATTAAGAAAGCAATCCCATTTACAATTGCACCAAAAAGAATAAAATACTTAGGAATAAGTTTAACCAAGGAAGTGAAAGACCTACTCTCTGAAAACTGTAAGACATTGATGAAAGAAATTGAAAAAGACACAATAAATGTACAGATATTTCATGCTCATGTGTTGGAAGAATAATGTTAAAATGTCCATATTACCCAAAGCAATATAAAGATTCAATGCAATCCTGAATTCCACATATGGCATTTTCACAGAACTAGAACAAAGAATGCTAAAATTTGATAGAACCACAAATAGCCAAAACAACCTTGAGAAAGGACAAAACCAGGTGAATCATGATCCCTGATTTCAAACTATTTTACAAAGCTGTAGTAATCAAAACAATATGGTATTGCCATAAAATCAGACACATCAGTCAATAGAACAGAGAAGGAGCCAAGGTGGCAGAACAGCATGGAAGTTGTTGGGATTTTCTGTTTTTTGTTTTGTGTGTGTGTGTCATGCCTGAAATGCAGCCAGATCAATGCTAAACTATCTTGCACACCTAGAAAACTGATTTGAGGATTAACACAACAATCTGCACAACCTGAACCACAGAACTCAGCAGGTACATGGTGCAGAGAGGTGAACTGGGGGAGAGAGAAGCCACGGAGGGCAGGGAGATGTTTTTGCTTGTGGAGAGAGGATGGAGATGTGGGGAGAGTATGAGAAAAGCACCCCCCCCAAAAGCAGCTGGAGAGAAAGTGGAAAATGGAAACAGCCACAGGGACTGAACTAAAAAGAGAGAAAGGAGAGAGTTTAAATTCCATTAAGACTCTATAAACAGGAGGAGTGCAGAGTCTGGACTCCACAGCTTGATACCTGGCAGTGCTCTGGTGGGAAAAGCAAATCACCAGGAGCAGAGAGCGAGTTCCGAGGGGTCCTCCGGCCACACAGGGAGAGGTGGTTTCCCTGCTGGGAGGGCATTTGGAGAGGCTGTGTGACCTCCTCACAGGCAAAGGTCCCAGTGGACCCCAGAGAACAACCACATTCACTGGTGTTGGAACAAGGACATAAAAGGTGAAGCCTGGTGCCAGATGTGTGTTGTCATTTGCCATAATCCCTGAAATGCTGTAGCTACATGATCACAAGAACTTTTTCTGGGATGGGCTGGAACCCACCCACAGTCTCGGCATCAGCAGCAGCACAGTCTTGTGAACGTTCCTGGGGGTGGGCTGGTACCCGGCCATTGCTCAGCGAGACCCTCCCCCAGAGGGTCTGAGTGGGTCAAAGCTGCAGTCCCTCAGAAGTGAGAGGTTGGGAAACGCAGCTGCATCTGAGATAAAACTCAGGAGGGAGGTGCCACCTAGCAGACTGACAGCCTGGTCACAGACAAAGTAGAAGCAAGAAGGAGATGGGAAGCCAGAGACAAAGGAGCGGTGCTTGATTGCCAGTCGGGGAGAGCACAAGAGTTCTGATACTAGAGACTGGGTAGCTGGGTGACGCCATTTTCACCCCTTCCATGCATGTGCATACATGCCTACAGGCACCACAACAATTGACCCCAGTAAGCTAAGCAGCACTATATAGTGGAGAATGGAGCCATTACACTAAGCCCTGCCCAACTGGGCCAACCACACTCTTAAGGAACACCACAAGTCTCTCTGCCTGCTTAGTTTATGGACTATAAAGTGCTTCAATAGTCTGACTTCTAAGGGAAACCAAATGTAATCTCAATTGTATTTCATTCTTTTAGCTGGTCCATCTATTCAATAGTTTTTTTTTCTTTCTTTTCTTATTCTTGAATACAGAAAGAAAAAATTTTTATTTTACATTTTTATTAAAACTATTTTTGTTTTCTACTATATTTTTTATTTTTGTAAAAATTTTAAATTCTATTTTACTTCTATTATTTCATTTTATTCTATTTTATCATATTCATTTTTGCAAATTTTCAAACGTTTTCCCTTCCCCCCCCCTTTTTTTTATCTTTCCCTTTTTTCTCTAATCTATCAAGTTTATTTCAACAACCAGACCAAAACACACCTAGGATCTAGCATCATTTATTGATTTTTTGTACTGTTTTTAATTTTTAATTTTTTTTTACTTTATTCCTTTTGTTCCTTCAAAATGACAAAATAAAGGAATTCACCCCAAAGAAAAAACAGGAAGAAATGACAGGGATTTAATCAACACAGATACAAGCAAGATGTCTGAACCAGAATTTATAATTATGATAATAAGAATACTAGCTGGGGTTGGAAATAGATTAAAATCCCTTTCTGCAGAGATAAAAGAAGTAAAAGCTACTCAGGATGAAATAAAAAATGCTATGATGGAGCTGCAATCTCGACTGGATGCCATAGTGGCAAGGATGGATAAAGCAGAGCAGCAAATCAGTGATGTAGAGGACAAACTTATGGAGAACAATGAAGCAGAAAAAAAGGGGGGACACTAAGGCAAAAGAGCAGATATAAGAATTAGAGAACTCAATGACTCATTAAAAAGGAGTAACATCAGAGTCATAGGGGTCCCAGAAGATGAAGAGAGAGAAAAAGTGTAGAAGGTTTATCTGAGCAAATCATAGCAGAAAACTCCTAACCTGGGGAAAGACACAGATATCAAAATCCAGGAAGCACAGAGGACTCCCATTAGATTAAAAAAAAACCCAACCATCAACAAGGCATATCATAGTCAATTCACAAAATACTCAGGCAAGGAAAGAATCATGAAAGCAGCAAGGGAAAAAAAGTCCTTAACCTACCAGGGAAGACAGATCAGGTTCGCAGCAGACCTATCCACAGAAACTTGGAGGCCAGAAAGGAGTGGCAGGATATATTCAATGTGCTGAGTTGGAAAAATATGCAGCCAAGAATTCTTTATCCAGCAAGGCTGTCATTCAAAATAGAAGAAGAGATTAAAAGTTTCCCAGACAAACAAAAATTAAAGGAGTTTGTGACCACTTAACCAGCTCTGCAAAAAATTTTAAGGGGACCTCTCTGGGAGAAAAGATGAAAAACTAAAACAGAAAGACTAAAAGCAACAAACTCTAGAAAAGACCAAAGAACATCACAAGAAACTTCGACTCTGCAGGCAACACAATGGCAATAAATTCATATCTTTCAGTACTCACTTTAAACATCAATGGACTGGGGGGACCAGAAGATGGCAGCTTAGGAGGACGCTGGGCCCACTGCGCGTCCTGCTGATCACTTAGATTCCACCTACACCTGCCTAAATAACCCAGAAAACCACCAGAAGACTAGCAGAACGGAGACTCTGGAGCCAAGCGCAGACGAGAGGCCCAAGGAAGAGGGTAGGAAGGGCGGAGAGGCGGTGTGCACTCCACGGACTGGCGGGAGGGTGCCGGGGCAGAGGGGCGGCCCGCCGGCCAGAGACCCTGAGTCTGACTTGCAAAAGTGGAGGGGCCGGACGGAGTGTGTTCCGACAGCAAGCGGGACTTGCTTAGCATCTGGGAGGTCATAAGTTAACAGCTCTGTTCGGAAAGCGGGAAGCCTGGAGGACAAAGGGAGGGAGAGTTGCTGAGCCTCGGGATGACAGAGCTCAGTTTGGCGGGGAACAAAGGTGCTCGCCAGCACCATCTCCCTTGCCCATCCCCCAGCCAAAATCCCAAAGGGAACCAGTTCCTGCCAGGGAACTTGCTTGCTCCGCGCAAACACCCAACGCGGTGCTTCTGTGGAGCCACCCCTCCAGCAGCGGGTCTGACTCCCTCCCGCTGCCACAGGGCCCCTCCTGAAGTGGATCACCTAAGGAGAAACGATCTAAGCCTGCCCCTCCTGCCCCCGTGCACCTTGCCTACCCACCCCAGCTAATATGCCAGATCCCCAGCTCCACAAGCCTGGCAGTGTGCAAGTAGCCCAGAGGGGCCACGCCACCCCACAGTGAATCCCGCCCCTAGGAGAGGGGAAGAGAAGGCACACACCAGTCTGACTGTGGACCCAGCGGTGGGCTGGGGGCAGACGTCAGGTCTGACTGCAACTCCACCCACCAGCTCCAGTTATACACCACAGCACAGGGGAAGTGCCCTGCAGGTCCGCACCACTCCAGGGACTATCCAAAATGACCAAACAGAAGAATTCCCCTCAGAAGAATCTCCAGGAAATAACAACAGCTAATGAACTGATCAAAAAGGATTTAAATAATATAACAGAAAGTGAATTTAGAATAATAGTCATGAAATTAATCGCTGGGCTTGAAAACAGTATAGAGGACAGCAGAGAATCTCTTGCTACAGAGATCAAGGGACTAAGGAACAGTCACTAGGAGCTGAAAAACGCTTTAAACGAAATGCATAACAAAATGGAAATAACGACGGCTCGGATTGAAGAGGCAGAGGAGAGAATAGGTGAACTAGAAGATAAAGTTATGGAAAAAGAGGAAGCTGAGAAAAAGAGAGATAAAAAAATCCAGGAGTATGAGGGGAAAATTAGAGAACTAAGTGACACACTAAAAAGAAATAATATACGCATAATTGGTATCCCAGAGGAGGAAGAGAGAGGGAAAGGTGCTGAAGGTGTACTTGAAGAAATCATAGCTGAGAACTTCCCTGAACTGGGGAAGGAAAAAGGCAATGAAATCCAAGAGGCACAGAGAATTCCCTTCAGACGTAACTTGAATCGATCTTCTGCACGACATATCATAGTGAAACTGGCAAAATACAAGGATAAAGAGAAAATTCTGAAAGCAGCAAGGGATAAACATGCCCTAACTTATAAATGGAGACCTATAAGACTCGTGACTGATCTCTCTTTTGAAACTTGGCAGGCCAGAAAGGATTGGCACGAGATCTTCAATGTATTGAACAGAAAAAAATATGCAGCCGAGAATCCTTTATCCAGCAAGTCTGTCATTTAGAATAGAAGGAGAGATAAAGGTCTTCCCAAACAAACAAAAACTGAAGGAATTTGTCACCACTAAACCAGCCCTATAAGAGATCCTAAGGGGGATCCTGTGAGACAAAGTACCAGAGACATCGCTACAAGCATAAAACATACAGACATCACAATGACTCTAAACCCGTATCTTTCTATAATAACACTGAATGTAAATGGATTAAATGCGCCAACCAAAAGACACAGGGTATCAGAATGGATAAAAAAACAAGACCCATCGATTTGCTGTCTACAAGAGACTCATTTTAGATCTGAGGACACCTTTAGATTGAGAGTGAGGGGATGGAGAACTATTTATCATGCTACTGGAAGCAAAAAGAAAGCTGGAGTAGCCATACTTATATCAGACAAACTAGACTTTAAATTAAAGGCCGTAACAAGAGATGAAGAAGGGCATTATATAATAATTACAGGGTCTATCCATCAGGAAGAGCTAACAATTATAAATGTCTATGCGCCGAATACCGGAGCCCCCAAATATATAAAACAATTATTCACAAACATAAGCAACCTTATTGATAAGAATGCAGTAATTGCAGGGGACTTTAACACTCCACTTACAGAAATGGATAGATCATCTAGACACACGGTCAATAAAGAAACAAGGGCCCTGAATGACACATTGGATCAGATGGACTTGACAGATATATTTAGAACTCTGCATCCCAAAGCAACAGAATATACTTTCTTCTCGAGTGCACATGGAACATTCTCCAAGATAGATCATATACTGGGTCACAAAACAGCCCTTCATAAGTATACAAGAATTGAAATTATACCATGCATACTTTCAGACCATAATGCCATGAAGCTTGAAATCAACCACAGGAAAAAGTCTGGAAAACCTCCAAAAGCATGGAGGTTAAAGAACACCCTATTAAAGAATGAGTGGGTCAACCAGGCAATTAGAGAAGAAATTAAGAAATATATGGAAACAAACGAAAATGAAAATACAACAATCCAAATACTTTGGGACGCAGCGAAGGCAGTCCTGAGAGGAAAATACATTGCAATCCAGCCCTATCTCAAGAAACAAGAAAAATTCCAAATACAAAATCTAACAGCACACCTAAAGGAAATAGAAGCAGAACAGCAAAGGCAGCCTAAACCCAGTAGAAGAAGAGAAATAATAAAGATCAGAGCAGAAATAAACAATATAGAATCTAAAAAAACTGTAGAGCAGATCAATGAAACCAAGAGTTGTTTTTTTTATGTTTTTTTTTTAATTTTTTTTTTTTTTTTTTTTTTTGGGACAGAGAGAGACAGAACATGAACAGGCGAGGGGCAGAGAGAGAGGGAGACACAGAAACGGAAACAGGCTCCAGGCTCTGAGCCATCAGCCCAGAGCCCAACGCGGGGCTCAAACTCACGGACCGCGAGATCGTGACCTCGCTGAAGTCGGACGCTTAACCGACTGCGCCACCCAGGCGCCCCCAAGAGTTGGTTTTTTGAAAAAATAAACAAAATTGACAAACCTCTAGCCAGGTTCTCAAAAAGAAAAGGGAGATGACCCAAATAGATAAAATCATGAATGAAAATGGAATTATTACAACCAATCCCTCAGAGATACAAGCAATTATCAGGGAATACTATGAAAAATTATATGCCAACAAATTGGACAACCTGGAAGAAATGGACAAATTCCTAAACACCCACACTCTTCCAAAACTCAATCAGGAGGAAATAGAAAGCTTGAACAGACCCATAACCAGCAAAGAAATTGAATCGGTTATCAAAGATCTCCCAACAAATAAGAGTCCAGGACCAGATGGCTTCCCAGGGGAGTTCTACCAGACGTTTAAAGCAGAGATAATACCTATCCTTCTCAAGCTATTCCAAGAAACAGAAAGGGAAGGAAAACTTCCAGACTCATTCTATGAAGCCAGTATTACTTTGATTCCTAAACCAGACAGAGACCCAGTAAAAAAAAGAGAACTACAGGCCAATATCTCTGATGAATATGGATGCAAAAATTCTCAATAAGATACTAGCGGGGCGCCTGGGTGGCGCAGTTGGTTAAGCGTCCGACTTCAGCCAGGTCACGATCTCGCGGTCCGGGAGTTCGAGCCCTGCATCAGGCTCTGGGCTAATGGCTCAGAGCCTGGAGCCTGTTTCCGATTCTGTGTCTCCCTCTCTCTCTGCCCCTCCCCCGTTCATGCTCTGTCTCTCTCTGTCCCAAAAATAAATAAACGTTGAAAAAAAAATTAAAAAAAAAATAAGATACTAGCAAATCGAATTCAACGGCATATAAAAAGAATTATTCACCATGATCAAGTGGGATTCATTCCTGGGATGCAGGGCTGGTTCAACATTTGCAAATCAATCAACGTGATACATCACATTAATAAAAGAAAAGATAAGAACCATATGATCCTGTCAATTGATGCAGAAAAGGCCTTTGACAAAATCCAGCACCGTTTCTTAATAAAAACGCTTGAGAAAGTCGGGATAGAAGGAACATACTTAAACATCATAAAAGCCATTTATGAAAAGCCCACAGCTAACATCATCCTCGATGGGGGAAAAACTGAGAGCTTTTGCCCTGAGATCAGGAACAAGACAGGGATGCCCACTCTCACCGCTGTTGTTTAACATAGTGTTGGAAGTTCTAGCATCAGCAATCAGACAACAAAAGGAAATCAAAGGCATCAAAATTGGCAAAGATGAAGTCAAGCTTTCGCTTTTTGCAGATGACATGATATTATACATGGAAAATCCGATAGACTCCACCAAAAGTCTGCTAGAACTGATACATGAATTCAGCAAAGTTGCAGGATACAAAATCAATGTACAGAAATCAGTTGCATTCTTATACACTAACAATGAAGCAACAGAAAGACAAATAAAGAAACTGATCCCATTCACAATTGCACCAAGAAGCATAAAATACCTAGGAATAAATCTAACCAAAGATGTAAAAGATCTGTATGCTGAAAACTATAGAAAGCTTATGAAGGTAATTGAAGAAGATTTAAAGAAATGGAAAGACATTCCCTGCTCATGGATTGGAAGAATAAATATTGTCAAAATGTCAATACTACCCAAAGCTATCTACACATTCAATGCAATCCCAATCAAAATTGCACCAGCATTCTTCTCGAAGCTAGAACAAGCAATTCTAAAATTCATATGGAAACACAAAAGGCCCCGAATAGCCAAAGTAATTTTGAAGAAGAAGACCAAAGCAGGAGGCATCACAATCCCAGACTTTAGCCTCTACTACAAAGCTGTCATCATCAAGACAGCATGGTATTGGCACAAAAACAGACACATAGACCAATGGAATAGAATAGAAACCCCAGAACTAGACCCACAAACGTATGGCCAACTCATCTTTGACAAAGCAGGAAAGAACATCCAATGGAAAAAAGACAGTCTCTTTAACAAATGGTGCTGGGAGAACTGGACAGCAACATGCAGAAGGTTGAAACTAGACCACTTTCTCACACCATTCACAAAAATAAACTCAACATGGATAAAGGACCTGAATGTGAGACAGGAAACCATCAAAACCCTAGAGGAGAAAGCAGGAAAAGACCTCTCTGACCTCAGCCATAGCAATCTCTTACTCGACACATCCCCAAAGGCAAGGGAATTAAAAGCAAAAATGAATTACTGGGACCTTATGAAGATAAAAAGCTTCTGCACAGCAGAGGAAACAACCAACAAAACTAAAAGGCAACCAACGGAATGGGAAAAGATATTCGCAAATGACATATCGGACAAAGGGCTAGTATCCAAAATCTATAAAGAGCTCATCAAACTCCACACCCAAAAAACAAATAGCCCAGTGAAGAAATGGGCAGAAAACATGAATAGACACTTCTCTAAAGAAGACATCCGGATGGCCAACAGGCACATGAAAAGATGCTCAACGTCGCTCCTCATCAGGGAAATACAAATCAAAACCACACTCAGATATCACCTCACGCCAGTCAGAGTGGCCAAAATGAACAAATCAGGAGACTATAGATGCTGGAGAGGATGTGGAGAAACGGGAACCCTCTTGCACTGTTGGTGGGAATGCAAACTGGTGCAGCCGCTCTGGAAAACAGTGTGGAGGTTCCTCAGAAAATTAAAAATAGACCTACCCTATGACCCAGCAATAGCACTGCTAGGAATTTACCCAAGGGATACAGGAGTACTGATGCATAGGGGCACTTGTACCCCAATGTTTATAGCAGCACTCTCAACAATAGCCAAATTGTGGAAAGAGCCTAAATGTCCATCAACTGATGAATGGATAAAGAAATTGTGGTTTATATACACAATGGAATACTACGTGGCAATGAGAAAGAATGAAATATGGCCCTTTGTAGCAACGTGGATGGAACTGGAGAGTGTGATGCTAAGTGAAATAAGCCATACAGAGAAAGACAGATACCATATGTTTTCACTCTTATGTGGATCCTGAGAAACTTAACAGAAACCCATGGGGGAGGGGAAGGAAGAAAAAAAAAAAAAAGAAGTTAGAGTGGGAGAGAGCCAAAGCATAAGAGACTCTTAAAAACTGAGAACAAACTGAGAGTTGATGGGGGGTGGGAGAGAGGTGAGGGTGGGTGATGGGTATTGAGGAGGGCACCTTTTGGGATGAGCACTGGGTGTTGTATGGAAACCAACTTGACAATAAATTTCATATATTGAAAAAATAAAAAAATAAACATCAATGGACTAAATGCTTCAATCAATAGACAGAAGGTAACAGAATGAATAAGAAAATAAGATCCATCTATATGCTCTTTACAAGAGACCCATTTTAGACCTAAAGTCACCTTTAGATGGAAAGTAAGGGGCTGGACAACCATCTGTCATGCTAATGGTCGCCAAAAGAAAGCCAGAGTAGCCATACCTATATCAGACAATCTAAATTTTAAAATAAAGACTGTAACAAGAGATAAAGAAGGGCATTATATCATAATTAGCAGTCTATCCACCAAGAAGATCTAACAATTATAAACATTTATGCTGCAAACGTGGCACCATCCAAATATATAAATCAATTAATCACAAACATAAAGAATCCATTGATAATACCATAGTAGTAGGGGACTTCAACACCCCATTTACAGCAATGGACAGATCATCTAACCAGAAAACCAACCAGGAAACGATGGCTTTGAATGACACACTGGACTGGATGGACTTAACAGACATATTCAGAACATTTCATCCTAAAGCAGCAGGATATGCACTCTTCTCCAGTGCATATGGAACATTCTCCAGAATAGATCACATACTGGGTCACAAATCAGCCCTCAACAAGTACAAAAAGATCGAGATCATACCGTGCATATTTTCAAACCACAACACAATGAAACTTGAAATCAAGCAAAAGAAAAAATTTGGAAAGATAACAAATACTTGGAGACTAAACAACATCCTACTAAAGAATGAATGGGATAACAGGAAGTTAAAGAGAAAATTAAAAAGTACATGGAAGCCAATGAAAATGATAACACCACAGCCCAAAACCTCTGGGATGCAGCAAAGATGGTCATAAGAGGGAAGTACAGAGCAATCCAGGCCTTCCTAAAGAAGGAAGAAAGGTCTCATATATACAACCTAACCTTACACCTTAAATAGGTAGAAAAAGAGCCAATAAAACCCCAAAACAGCAGAAGATAGGAAATGATAAAGATTAGAGCAGAAATCAATGCTATCGAAACCAAAAAAACCAGTAGAACAGATCAAAGAAACCAAGAGCTTGTTCTTTGAAAGAATTAACAAAATTGATAAACCCCTAGCCAGTTTGATCAAAAAGAAAAAGGAAAGGGCCCTAATAAATAAAATCAAGAATGAAAGAGGAGAGATCACAACCAACACAGCAGAAATACAAACAATAATAAGAGAATATTATAAGCAATTATATGCCAATAAAATGGGCAATCTGGAAGAAATGGACAAACTCCTAGAAACATATACACTACCAAAACTGAAACAGGAAGAAAAGAAAATTTGAACAGATTCATAACCAGTAAAGAAATCAATTTAGTAATCAAAAATCTTACAAAAACAAGGTCCAGGGCCAGATGACTTTCCAGGGGAATTCTACAAAACATTTAAAGAGTTAACACCTATTCTTTCGAAGCTGTTCCAAAAAATAGAAATGGAAGGAAAACTTCCAAACTCATTCTATGAAGCCGGCATTACCTTGATTCCAAAACCAGACAAAGACCACACTAAAATGGAGAACTTAAGGCCAATTTCTCTGATGAACATGGATGCAAAAATTCTCAACAAAATGCTAGCCAACCAGATCCAACAATACATTAAAAGAATTATTCACCACAAGCAAGTGGGATTCATAACTGGGGTGCTGGGCTGGTTCAATATCTGCAAAACAATCAATGTGATACATCACATCAATAAAAGAAAGGACAAGAAGCACATGATCCTCTCAACAGATGCAGAGAAAGCATTGACAAAATACAGCATTCTTTCTTGATAAAAACCCTCAAGAAAGTAGGGATAGAAGGCTCAAACCTCAAGATCACAAAAGCCATATATAAAAGACCCACTGCTAGTATTATCTTCAATGGTGAAAAACTAAGACCTTTCCCCCTAAGGTCAGGAACACGACAGGGATGTCCACTCTCACCATTGCTATTCAACACAGTATTGGGAGTCCTAGCCTCAGCAGTCAGACAACACAAAGGAATAAAAAGCATCCAAATCAGCCAGGAGGAAGTCAAACTTTCACTCTTCGCAGACGACATGATACTCTGTGTGGAAAACCCAAAAGATTCCACCAAAAAACTGCTAGAACCGATCCATGAATTCAGCAAAGTCGCAGGATATAAAATCAATGCACAGAAATCAGTTGTGTTACTATACACCAATAATGAAGCAATAGAGATATCAAGGAATCAATCCCACTTACAATTCCACAAAAACCACAAAATACCTAGGAATAAATATAAACCAAAGAGGTGAAAAATCTATATACTGAAAACTATAGAAAGCTTATGAAAGAAATTGAAGAAGACACAAACAATGGAAAAATATTCCATGCTCCTGGATAGGAAGAAAAAATATTCTTAAAATGTCAATACTATCCAAAACAATCTACATATTCAATGCAATCCCTATCAAAATAACACCAGCATTCTTCACAGAGCTAGAACAAACAATCCTAAAATTTGTATGGAACCAGAAAAGTCCCAAATAGCCAAAACAATCTTGAAAAAGAAAACCAAAGCTGGAGGCATCGCAATCCCAGACTTTAGCCTCTACTACAAAACTGTAATCATCAAGACAGTATGGTGCTGGCACAAAAACAGACACATAGATCAATGGAACAGAATAGAGAACCCAGAAATGGACTACAAATGTATGGCTACCTAATCTTTGACAAAGCAAGAAAGAATATCCAATGGAATAAAGACAGTCTCTTCAGCAAATGGTGCTGGGAAAACTAGACAGCAACACACAGAAAAATGAACCTGGACCACTTTCTTCCACCATACACAAAAATAAACTCAAAATGGATGAAAGACCTAAACATAAGACAGGAAACCATTAAACCCTAGAGGAGAAAGCAGCCAAATACCTCTTTGACCTCGGCCATGGCAACTTCTTACTCAACACATCTCCAGAGGCAAGGGAAAATCAAAGCAAAAATGAACTATTGGGACTTCATCAAGATAAAAATCTTCTGCACAGCAAAGGAAACAATCAGCAAAACTAAAAGGCAACCAACAGAATGGGAGAAGATATTTGTAAACGACATATCAGATAAAGGGTTAGTATCCAAAATCTATAAAGAACTTACCAAACTCAACACCAAAAAAACAAATAATCCAGTGAATAAATGGACAAAAGACATGAATAGACACTTCTCCAAAGAAGACATTCCAATGAATAATAGACACATGAAGAAATGCTCAATGTTACTCATCATCAGAGAAATATAAATCAAAACCACAATGAGATAACATCTCACACCAACCAGAATGGCTAACATTAACAACTCTGGCAACAACAGATGTTGGTGAGGATGCAGAGAATAAGGTTCTCTTCTGCGCTGCTGGTGGGAATGCAAACTGGTGCAATCATTCTGGAAAACAGTATGGAGGTTCCTCAAAAAAAATAAAAATAGAACTACCCTATGACCCGGCAATTGCACTACTAGGTATTTATCTGAGGGCTACAGGTATGCTGTTTTGAAGGGGCACATGCACCCCAATGTTTCTTTTTTAATTAAAAAAAATTGTTTTAAATATTTGAGAGAGCAAGCAAATATGATCAGGGGAGGGGCAGAGAGAGAGAGGGAGACACAGAATCCAAAGCCGGCTCCAGGCTCTGAGTGGTCAGCACAGAGCCTCGTGCGAGGCTCGAACCCATGTACCATGAGATCATGACCTGAGCTGAAGTTGGATGCTTAACCAGCTGAACCACCCAGGCACCCCACCCCAATGTTTATAGCAGCATTATTGACAATAGCCAAAGTATGGAAAGAGCCCAAATGTCCACTGATGGATGAATGGATAAAGAAGATGTGGTACATACATTCAATGGAGTATTACTTGGCAATCTAAAAGAATGAAATCTTGCCATTTGCAACTAAGTGGATGGCACTAGAGGGTATTATGCTAAGTGAAATTAGTCAGAGAAAGACAAAAATCATATCACTTCACTCATATGAGGACTTTAAGATACGAAACAGATGAATATAAGGGAAACGAAGCAAAAATAATATAAAAACAGGGAGGGGAACAAAACATAAGAGGCTCTTAAATATGGAGAACAAACAGAGGGTTGCTGTAGGGGTTGTGGGAGGGGGAATGGGCTAAATGGATAAGGGGCATTAAGGAATGTACTCCTGAAATTATTGTTGTACTATATGCTAACTTGGATGTAAATTTAAAAATTAATTAAATAAATAGAACACAACAGAGCCCAAAAATAAAAATACCACTCATATTGTCAGGTAATATACAATAAAGGAGCCAACAAGATACAGTGAGGAAAGGACAGTTTCTTTAATAAATGGTGCTGGGAAAACTGGACAGCCACCTGCAAAAGAATGAAACTGTGCCACTATCTTATACCATACACAAAAAGCAACTCAAAATATATTAAAGACTTAAACCTAAGACCTGAAACCATAAAATGTCTCAAAGAAAAAATAGGTGGTAAACCCCTAAACGTCAGTCTTAGTGATGATTTTTTAAATTTGACACCAAAAGCAAAAATAATCAAGTGGGACTACATCAAAGTATAAAAGCTTATGCACAAGAAAGGAAACCATAAGCAAAATGAAAAGGCCATCTATAGGTTTAGAACTCATCTCTCAATGACAGAAAGTATTTACAAATCGTATATCTGATAGGGGGTTAATATTCAAAATACATAAAGAACTTGTACAATTCAATTAAAAAAAAGCAAAAAAAAATCTAATTTAAAAAATGGGCAGAAGATCAGAGAATCTGAATCAACATTTTTCCAAAGAACACACACGATGGCCAACCAGTACATGAAAAGATGCTCAACATCATTAATCATCAGGGAAATGCAAATCAAAACCACAAGATATCATCTCATACCTGCTCAAATGGCTGTTATCAAAAAGACAAGAAATAACAAGTATTGACAAGGATGTGGAGGAAAGGGAATCCTCATGGTGGGAATGTACTTTGGTATAGCCAGTGCAGAAAACAGTATGGAGGTTCCTCACAAAATTAAAAACAGAACTACCATATGACCCAGCAATTTCACTTCTGGGTATTTCTCCAAAAGAAATGAAACCACTTTCTCAACAAATGGGTAAAGAAAATGTGATACACACACACACACACACACACGGAATATTAGCCATAAAAGTAAGGAAATCCTGCCATGTCATACATGAATGAAACTTGAAGGCATTATGGTAAGTGAAATAAGTCAGATAGGGAAAGACATATCCCGCATAAATCTCTTATATGTGCAATCTAAAAAAAAAGAAAAAACAAAGCCAAAAAAACTCCTGAACTCAGAGAACAGATTATTGGTTGCCAAAGGTAAGGGGTCGGGGTTGTGTAAAATGAGTGAAGGTGGTCATTTCAGAATGCATACATATATCGAATTATGTTGTACATCTAAAACTAATACAGTGTTACATGTCAATTACTTCTCAATAAAGCAGAATATATTTATATTCATTTTAACGTTTATTTTTTTGAGACAGAGAGAGACACAGCATGAACGGGGGAGGGGCAGAGAGAGAGGGAGACACAGAATCGGAAGCAGGCTCCAGGCTCTGAGCCATCAGCCCAGAGCCCGACGCGGGGCTCGAACTCGCGGACCGTGAGATCGTGACCTGAGCCGAAGTCGGACGCTCAACCGACTGAGCCCCCCAGGCGCCCCTATTTATATTCATTTTATATATGTGCATATAAACACTTTTTTGTATATGCACAGATATCTCTAGATGATGCACAAAAAGGACAGTAAGAGCGGTTGCCTTAATGAGGGTTGGGGTCAAGGGTGAATAAGATCTACTTTTAATTTACCTCTGTATTGTTACTGATTCTGTTACTGTACACATGCATTCTCCATTAAAAATAATTGTGTGCTTTTGCTGTTTCTCACTCTTTTATTGCCAGGGGCCCCATTTACCTTAGCTATTTGGTCAGGTCCAAGGAAGTCCATCCTTGGCATAGTACCTAAGCAGAGAGCTCCCAAGGCCAGGTGTGTGAACTCTCAGCCATCTGTCTTCTTACTGGTGTGGCGGGACAACTAAATAAATGTTCTTGTGACCCATACCTTGTTAGCTTAGTTAGGGTGTCCAACCTGGCCTTCCCAACCAGTTATTAAAAATTCTTATCATTTCCATTTTGTTGGTGGTCTCTTTTACTAATCTAGTGAATATTCCTTTATGAATAAAATTCCCCATTTGTGGCTGCTTTATTTTTTCTTTTGGCTTAGTGGTTTGGAAACAATAAAAATAGTAATAGTAACTAACCTTCACTGTGTACTTATTATGTGTATTAGTTCACTGGGGGTGCCATAACAAAGTACCACAGAGTAGGTGTCTTAAACAACAGAAATCGTTCCCACAGTTCTGGAGGCTAGGAGTCTGAGATCAAGGTATTGGAGGGCTGGTTTCCTCTGTGGCCTCTCTCCTTGGCTTGTAGATGGCAGTCTTCTCCCTGTGTCTTGACATAGTCTTCCTTCTGTGCCTGTGTCCAAATTTCCTCCTCTTATAAGGATACCAATCACGTTGGATTAGGGCCCAGCTTAATAACCTCATTTTAGCTTAATTGCCTTCTTAAAGACCCTATTTCCTGGGCACCTGGGTGGCGCAGTCAGTTAAGCGTCCGACTTCAGCCAGGTCACGATCTCGCGGTCAGTGAGTTCGAGCCCCGCGTCAAGCTCTGGGCTGATGGCTCGGAGCCTAGAGCCTGTTTCCGATTCTGTGTCTCCCTCTCTCTCTGCCCCTCCCCCGTTCATGCTCTGTCTCTCTCTGTCCCAAAAATAAATAAACGTTGAAAGAAAGAAAATTAAAAAAAAAAAAAAAGACCCTATTTCCAAATATTCAGTCTGGGATACTGGAGGTTAGGACTTCAACATACAGATTGGGGGGGGGAGAGGTGCAGGCACAGTTCAACTCGTAAATGTATGTATGATGCAGTATACTACATGCATTCAAGTCTCACTGCCTATCCCATGAAAGAAAATAGAGGCCAAGAGATCGAGTAATGTGACAAAGGTAGTAGGTGGCAGTCAGAATTCAAATCCAGTCTGACAGACTCCAGATTCCACACTTAACCATTACACCACACATGAGCTTTTGTTGTGTGCCCTCTAGGATCCATTCAAGTTTCCCAAAGGACAGAGAATGAAACAGTTGCTATAGTGAGCAAATAGAAAAATTCCATCTCCCAAGCCATTGTCTTTTCCAGTGGGTGGTAGCCAAGAGCCCCATGTCTGTGTCCTTGTAAACCACATCTCTCACCCTATCCTTCCCGCCCAGGGAACACTTAAGAGCAGGTGCTGTGGCCATTTAATCCGTTCTCATGCCCAACCAAATCCATGGAAGATGAAGTAGGAGTGGAACTATAAACGAAGCCCCTGCTTCATCAGGGAAAGCATTGGGGACCCTGGATATCACAGCCAGTTCACTTGAAATCCTATCCTATCTGGCCCAATGCCAAGGCTTCTAGAGTTTTGTATTTAGGAGGAGTCAGAAAAGGCTAAGCTTTGCCCAGAGTCCCTGGCATGATGCAAAGGTACAAGATCCCTGCCCAGGGCAAAGTGCACAGCTGTAAACTTAGATCACCGAAAGCTGAGATGGCAGCAGTCAAATGAGGACACCTACAGTGTCATTACTAACTGCTCAGATAAGACCAGGGAGAGTGTGCCATTTAGTTTCTCTCAGCTCAAATGCTCCCACTTTAAAAACGATCTTTTCCCAAGACTCCAATACAGTGTGAGGGGATGGGGAGGCTGCTATACACCTGAATCACACTCTAAGTGAGAAGCATTTAACCAGATCACTACCACAGTTGTGTTAAACAAGACAAAAAGGGCTGTGGTCACTAACAGCGGGCTTTCAGCTGCAGGGCCCTGTATGAACGAGAAGCAAGGAGAAGCACCCCCGTCTCTGCTTGACGCACAATTCTGAAGACCTTTTTCCCATTCTGAGACAGAGATAGAACTGTAATCATCTTAATTAGGGGATTATTCTTCAAATAAAATATTAATGAAGAAAAAAAATATTAACAAAGATATCCAGCTAGCAATAGCTTCTTTGGTGGACTTGGAAATTTAGAAATTGGATCATAGGGGCGCCTGGGTGGCTCAGTTGGGAAGCGCCAGACTCCAGCTCGGGTCACGATCTCACAGTTCGTGGGTTTGAGTCCCGTGTCAGGCTCTGTGCTGACAACTCAGAGCCTGGAACCTACTTCGGATTCTGTGTCTCCCTCTCTCTCTGCCCCTCCCCCCCATGCACTCGGTCTCTCTCTCAAAAATAAATAAATGTTAAAAAATTAGAAAAAAAAAAAAGAAATTGAATCATAAACCTAAGAGAAGCTGAAGGGCCAGAAATGTTAGACATTATCAAAAGATGTTAGGTGTCATTTCTAAAATATCCACGTGAAGTGAAAAAATACATACTACTCACATTTTAGGAACTCAATACAACTACCGTATACGTTTTGGAGCACTCACAATCTGAAGTCTGGCAATATTCTTGACTAATCTCTGGAAATGCCAAATTCATTTTTAAGCATCCATGAAATGAAACACCAATCTTATCTGAAGCCAACATTACCATTTATTTATATCAATATTTTATTCAAATAAGCTTTACATTGTACAAAGCCATGTAAGTAGTGAGCAGTCTTAAATACAGAGGTACTCAATTTACAAGGTCATCCCTACCACTTCAAGCCCCCCAAATCAAAACTAGTGAAAATCTGTCTAGAAGGGCAACCTCCAAATGGTCCAGGTTTGGTTTCATTTCAGGCAGGATTTCAAACAAAGAAGCTCTCAAACACTTACTCAATGACTGAATAAAAAAAAAAAAAAAATTCTGAAGTAGAGATAACAAACTTTGAGGTAGATGTCTGATAGAATCTTCCATCTACTCAGGATGTGGGTGATACTAACTTGATTATAACGGGCTAGA
Organism: Prionailurus bengalensis; assembly: GCF_016509475.1. Lineage (NCBI taxonomy): Eukaryota > Metazoa > Chordata > Mammalia > Carnivora > Felidae > Prionailurus > Prionailurus bengalensis. Next base: position 100,154,227 of record NC_057349.1, on the reverse strand, counting down.
AGTCTGCCTAGAGTTTGAAACCGTACTAACAAAAGCATGGGGTTTCTCCATCCTCTTTCCTATAGTTGGTTTCTTCTGAAAAAACAGATATCTAAGCCAAATAATGAAAGCACCCAAAAAAATCAAAAACAGAACTACCATATAATCCAGCAATCACACTTGTGGGGACAACCAAAAGAATTACAAGCAGAAATTCAAACAGATGTTTGTACACCAATTTCCATAGCAGCATTATTCACAATTGCCAAAAGGTGGAAACCCCAGAGTCTATATAATAGATACACAGATAAACAAAATGTGCACTCAAAAGACTATCCCTTAGCCTTACAAAGGAAATTCTCACACATGCTACAACATGGATGAAACCTGAAGACATTATGCTAAGTGAAATAAGCAAGCCATAAAAGGACAAATACTGTATGATGCCATTTATATGAGGTACTTAGAGACAAATACTGTGTGATGCATATATGAGGTGTGTAGAGTAGTGAAATTTGTAGAGATAGAAAATAGAATGATCGTTTTCAGGGCTGGGAGGGTGGAATAGGGAGTTAGAGCATTTAATGGGTTACAGAGTTTCAGTTTTGTGAATGATGGCAGTGATGGCTGCACAATAATGTGAACGTACTTAACTAAAAATAAATAATTCTTTTAAAAAGCACCCTATAATCTCAACAAATTGTTCAGAGGCTAAAATGCCTTAAGTCACTCATGTCATCTGATAACTTCAACGTTTTTTATTAACATATATAAACACATCAAAGGCAATTTGCCATAAACTTAGAGACCAGACATGAAAGGCATTCTGCAATTAAAAATACAAGCCAAAAGGAAGACAATATATGAGAATTAACAGCCACAGTGTAAGAAACTAAGGGATCTTCTCTGCAAGAATTAAAAGAAATAAACAAGGCAGAAATCGAGGACATGAGAACACATAGTTAAGACAATTACCCAAAAAAATGCTGGAATATATAGAAAAATTATCTCTGCCAAAATTCAATGTTATGAAACTTTAGAACTTGTTAAATATGAGACTACTTATAGCTAAATAAAAATCCAAGTCAAGTTCAACTTAGCTCAAATGCATTCAGTGGGAGGAGCTTAAATCCTCCTGGCCACCAACATGACCCAGCCTCGGTTTGCTTCCTTAACACACATGGAAAGATAAACCTCTTAGATCACTGAACACCACTGTCTACCACTATAACCCATTAAAACCAGGCCTTTCCTAAGTGCCATGATAATTTACATTATGCCGTTTGAGAAGGTATCTATGACAACTTTTCTGACCCCAAATACTTGTTAATTTCTAATATAACAGAAAATAAAGTCTTCCTGGAAACATCTTGTGTGATGTTTCTCCCACTATACCTGCGTTATCAAATATGGAAGCCACCAGCTAATGTAGATATTTAAATTAAAAATTCACTTTCTATGTCTTACATGCCATATTTCAAGGGCTCAATTCACCAAATGTAGCCAGTGGCTACTGGGCAGCGCAGATGTAAAACGTTCTCATCATTATGGAAAACTCTACTGGACAGTACTGCCTTAGAGGCCAAGTTCCACGGAGGGAGGAACCTCCTGATCTTCTCACCCGTGTACACATAGCACCTCCCCCAGAGACTGCCAAATAGGAGGCATTCAACAGACATAAGGAATAAATATTCAACAGCGAATACAGTAAACGGAGAGGACTGGAGAGAATTCAGAACAGAGTCCTAGAGAGTGTGTGTGTAAGAAAGAGGAGGGAGTACATGGGGACTATAGACTCTTACAGATTTAAGGTCAGTAGAGAAGCTAAAACAAAAACAAACTGAATTCCCCAACGCAGTAAAGAATTTGACATTCCCAAAAAGTGAATCTTGCAACCCAAAGTGGTCGGTCCCCAGGCCAATAGCTCCCTATCTCCTAAGAGTTTGTTAGAAACGTAGAGTCTCAGCCCCTATCCCAGGCAGTACTGAATTCGAATCTGCATTTTAACAAGCAACTCAAATGCACATTACAGTTTGAGAAGCGCTAGTCTAGTGCTCTACCCTTGCAGACTGAGAAAAGGATCCCTCACTCAGGAAATGTGAAAACAAAAAACAAAGAGCCACTACGTACAACTGCATGAAAATCTGTAATAATCACGATAAAAATTTCAGTTAAAAAAAGGAACATTTCTGGGCGCCTGGGTGGCTCAACCAGTTGAGTGTCTGACTCTTGATTTTGGCTCAGGTCACGATCCCAGGGTTGTGGGATCAGGCTCTGTGCCGAGCATGGAGCCTGCTTAAGATTCTCTCCCCTTCATGCTCTCCAAAAAAAAAAAAAAAAAAAAAAAAAAAAAAAAAAAAAAAAAAAGGAACATCTCTAAAAAACTTGGAATCATACCTCAAGCTTTTTTGTATCCCTTCTCTGCCACCTCTACCCCCACTGCACCCCCCGAGTACAGGAAAATATCAAACCCACATGATATCTGTGAGTTCACATATGCAAACACACACACATTCACAGCACTGTGAACAAAACAACTGGCCCTTAACACACACAGACACAGGGTATCCCAGAAGAACAGATGTTCTTCCATTAAGAACTTCAAGCTCGATTTTAGTGATAACTTTTAAGTGGCAAGACTGAGTGATACGTTGCTATGGTTTTATTTATTTATTTTATATGTATATAAATTACAAGTCTTCAAACTAACAACCAGTCCATCAACTATAGTGCCCATGTACTCTGGACACAAAATTCAAGTTGTTTCTGAAACTTTATCTGGTAGGAGGAAATTCTCTTTTTACCTCTTTACCCAGGAAATTACATTGATGAGAAATTAAGAAATTTTTTTAGGTGTTTAAAATTATAAATTACTTATACAGGCCTGGCTGGTGCAGTCAGTAGAGCATAAGACTCTTGATCGCAGAGTCCTAAGTCTCAGCCCCACGTTGGGCACAGAGATTACTTTTAAAAAATAAATAAAAACTATATAAATTACTTACACTTGTCCCTTACATTTTTATGTACTTCCCTAATCTTCCAGCATGACCTTTCTTTGTATAAATTACTTATACTTGACCCTCATTACTTTTATATAATAAAAACTGATTTTTAGGGGCACCTGGGTGGCTCAGTCAGTTGAGCGTCTGACTTCAGCTCAGGTCATGATCTCACACTAGTGAGTTCGAGCCCCGTGTTGGGCTCTGTGCTGACAGCTCAGAGCCTGGAGCCTGCTTTGGATTCTGTGCCTCCCTCTCTCTCTGCCCCTAACCCATTCACATTCTGTCTGTGTGTCTCAAAAATAAATAAACATTAAAAAAATCTATAAAAAACTGATTTTTAAATTTTTTTTTCAACGTTTATTTATTTTTGGGACAGAGAGAGACAGAGCATGAACGGGGGAGGGGCAGAGAGAGAGGGAGACACAGAATCGGAAACAGGCTCCAGGCTCTGAGCCATCAGCCCAGAGCCTGACGCGGGCCTCGAACCCACGGACCGCGAGATCGTGACCTGGCTGAAGTTGGACGCTTAACCGACTGCGCCACCCAGGCGCCCCAAAAAACTGATTTTTAAAAACAATTTTTCTTTAAAAAAGAAGAGTAATTGAAAAATGCTCTCAACGTCTTCTTGGACTTTACTATGAAAATACAATTAAACTGAAATTTACCTATTTCCCTCATAGTAAGCTGCATTTGAACAGGCTAAAAGCATAGTGGTAAAGGACATAAAATGTCAAGGGAAAAAAAGGCGTAACTCGGAGTTAGCCTATCCAGTACCCCACAAACAAAGAGATTCTCCCCTATCAGGTTTGTTGGCCTGGCCTATGGGGAGCCTTCCATCCCCACATTAGTTCACTCGGTTTGGTACCTATATCACTTTCAATAACTTCTGAGGGTTTCTTTTCCCCAGCTCAAACTTTTTAGTTCTCTTAAACCTTGGTTCTATAGGTACCAGAGCGTAGCAAACACACTCTAAGGCGACCCCCTATGAGCCACATCTCTGTATTAGCCTCTCCCCTGGAGTTTGGGTAGAATTTATGACTTGCTTCCCGCCAAGCGCAGATGGAAAAGGTGACGGGAGGTCACTCCTGTGATTATGTTATAGAAGATTCCAACAGAGTGGACTCAGGTGAGAGATTCTCCTGCTGGCTTTGAAGAAATAGGCTGCCATGTTGTGAGAGGATCTACAGAGGCCTGCTTGGCAAAAAAAAAAAACCCAAAAAAACCCGTGGGAGGTTCTGGGAATTGGTACCGGTGCTGGCTGACAGCAAAACAACAGGGACCTCAGCCTACCACAGCAAGGAACTGAGGATTGTCAACCATCGCACACATGGCCCTGGAAGAGAACCCGATGCTCCAGAAAGGAGCACAGCCGTACCCAACGACTTGACCGCAGCCCCACGAGACCCTGAGCAGAGGATCCGGGGAAGTCATGCCCAAATTCCTGACCCAAGAAACTGTGAGATAATAAATGTCCAAACTGCTAAATCTGCTCTTCAGCAAGAGAGAGCTTCACTCTTGGTTACTCACAGATCAACAGACACTTACCTAAGAACTGCTTAGGATGAATGCTAATTCTTGGAATTGTACTAAGTCTTATCCTTCCAATATGGAAATACATCATCAAACTTTCACAATGCCTATAATCTCACATGGCCATTCACATTTTGGTTTGTGGAACCCTAGTGGATTTTCCAGTTTGGATTTCCAAATTTGCTGCCATGTTCTTATTATCATCCTTCTCTCCCCGAGCTGCATCTTCTACCCCTTAAACGTAGATGCTGCAGACAGAATCCCTGTTCCAGCAAGCCTCCCGGCTGGCAAACAGTAGCAACTGCCTAAATTCCACCAACCTGAGAAAACGCACTAAATGCAGCAGGGGTGGTCTCCAAGTGCCAGCTAGAAGTACAATATAAAAAGAGCAAGAATAGGCGTTTTGCTGTACATTTCTCCACCAGCCTTCTCCAAAAGTGCTAGATTATTAACATAAACAATTATCGCAGCAGGTAGAGAAGGTGAGTGGGCAGTGGTTAAGAAAGAGACCGTATTTCGCTTAGGAAAAAACAAAGGCAAAATTATAGAAATGAGATAAGAGAAAGCAAACATACCACAATCGAGTAGAAATGAACTGTTATTCACCATAAAACTAACAAAAACTATCATCAGTGCTAGTCATTTGCCACGCTCCTATGAAGTACTCTTTGTGGTCCCTGGACCCCTAAGCTATCAAGCCACTTTCTACTCATTATTTTGGTTTCCCAGATGTTTCAAACTCAGAAAGGAAGAGCCCTAGATGGGTGATACAAATATTCCCAACACTGGAAAAGACTGTGCCTCTTTGTAAATTAAACTAGCAGCCTAGTTTACAGTGTTAACAATGTGATTACCAGCCAGACTCAACGAGGAGCGAGTCCTGGAAATGCAAGGCTCAGACCCAGAGCCTGTTGCTAAGGAAGACACTGTCCACAGCTGTACTAACATAGTAACTCTGAAGAAACAGCTTTTCAAGTCGGAACATCGCGCCTCCAAATCCTGCTTGAACATCAAGAAAGTCAGCATATAAAAATAACTTTTCTCTTTAAAATATCTGTAAAAATAGTAAAATCTCCATAACTGAATGGATTACTGTTTAAGACACTGATTGTAACATGCAACATTACTTCGTATATGTACACGGACAACCATCAGTTAAATTTTGTCAGTGTTAAGAGACTACTGACTGTAAGACAAAGTCTGATCTCAGAGATGTTAAAAATGTGAAAATAAATGTGAAAAGAAGGTGCATCTTAGAATGGATGAAATACTCAAAATGTGTTTTGCAAATCATTATTAAACATGGAGTCTCTTAAACTGACACGTATTCACAATTGGTACTATGCTTAAAACTATCAACTTTGCTTCATTTGTCATTTGAAAGGAAGAATGGATGGCACTTATATTAATTTCTAACAGCCATCTTGCACAAACTTTTTTTTTCCCCCTTGCATATACTTTAAATAAAAAAAACTTATGGATTCCTAGTTTGAAAACCACCTCAGTTTCACTTTTGGAATCACAGGTCAGGAGAGAAGATAAATGAGGCCTGCGTAAGTTCAGTGACTGAGTGCAGGACCAGATAAGTAGGAAGCAGCGGTCAAGGTTTGAAGCCAGGTCTCTTGGGGTCCCGTTCTGTGTTCTCTTCATAGAAATCAGAAATCAGAAATCAGAAATCAGAAATCAAATGAGGATTAGCGTTTTCTGGTGCGCTACTACAGAGAGGGCAAAGCAATGAAAAAAATCCCTGTCCACTTGCAAAGTTGCTCTTTTATGAAACGACACTCGTCAACTTCCCTGGCAGAATACTGATGACTGATCATTTGTTCGGCTCATCGATTCAACTGTTAGACGGTTTCACACGCTATTTAGAATGGAACCCAACCTCTCAACAACAAACACCTTCTTTGCACGCTCTGAGGGATGGAGACCATAAAACATTACTGACTCAGCCACGTGCCAAACACTAGCCTCACAACAAGATCCTGCTGTATGAGACCATTTGTTCTTTATGGAAAAGTCTGGGAATTACAGAACCTCCCAAAACTTTTTTAGCATTTGCTAAACGTACTCTGAGCTAGAAATTTTGATTCCCCAAAGCATGTTGAAAATCCGTTAAGGCTCTGCTCTGACTGGCTTCTTTAGAACTGGAGACTATTCAAGGAGGTCAGTAAATAATCCAACTTCTCTAGGTGTTAGTCCCTTTTAGCCTGGTTTCTTGCAAGGTGATTCACAGGGGACTTGCCAGTATTAACTGGAGAGGACTCCAACACCACCGCACTGGAGTGGGAGTGACTGGAGACTTCAGCTAAGGGCTCCGTCAGAATATTTCTAGATGTCTCTATTACGGAATTCCTCATTGTATCATTCATTTCAATCACTTCAAAATCCATTTCGTTCCACTTTTCTGCATCTTCTTCCTCATTGTCTTCGTCGTAGTCATTTAGCTCAGAACTAGAAAGCAAAGCTTTCTGGTCCTCGCTTTTTCTGTGTTCTTTCCGCTGTGGATCGAGAGGTGAGGTGGCGAGTTTATAGAGCACAGGAAATAAAACAGCAGTGGCTATCGATGCCCCCAAAGAGGTATACAAAACTACAGGCAAATCAGGGTATTCTCCTTGAAGAATTCCAATTACCGCAGGAATAGCCATTTCTCCCAGGGCAGCACCAACTACAAAAAAAGCTGCGGATTTCCCATGGATGGTGGTGTATTGCTCAATCCAAGAAACACCGCTGGGAAACGTGGTTGCCATCGAGGCCCCATACACTGACGTTGCTATCCAGAGACAAACTGGGCTCTTGTCGAAAAGCACCAGCAGTAAAGATGACCCCAGGCTGCCGATGTTGCTTAACACAATCATGGTTCCAGGTTGTAAACACGTAGCAAAGAAGATTGCCAGGCCCCTGCAGGCTGCAAAGGTCCCCCAGAAGATGGAGTTCAACCCAGCTGCTTCACTCTCCTTCATGCCGGCGTGGGTGGTCGCGAACGAGAAAACGTAAGAGCCATAGGTTACCTCGGCCCCCACGTAAAAAAAGAAGAACAGAAAAAGCAGACACAGAAGGGCATTGTGATATTTCGCTCTCCGAGACCTCTGAGCTGATGCTTTGGTTTTTTCCTGCCTTGAGCTTTTCTTCAAAAACAGAGCCAAAAAAAAGACAGAAACTACAAAAATGTAGGTACCGATAACAGCGTAAGCCCACAGTAAATTCAGATTGTCAGGTACTCCAAGTAGAGATTCTGGGTCAGCTTCAGACGACTGGTTGAGAGAACTGTGAGAGTCAGCTTCTGTGTGGTTGTCAGCAGACCCCGTCGTGCCCAATGCCAGTTTAGCCAGTAGTGGAGCCAAGAAGGCACCCAAGGCAAAACTGAAGTGTAAGGCCTGCATATGTGGGGCTCCTCTGTCCCCCCATATGGCCAAGATTAGGACGTTACCACCTACCAATGAAAGATGAGGAAAATGATTTAATCACAGAAACTTGGCAAAAACCCGTTCATTACTATCAGAAAGAGGAAGAGCCTACTTTATGTGGCACTAGGATTATATAACATTCTAAATGATCAGATGTTACAACTCGCCCAATTCTGTGATTAAGGCACTCTAACCTCCCACCACCAGAGAACTGGAAGCAGTGTAACATCACATACTCACAAATGGATTCCTCAAGCTAGTAAACCACTCCCTCCTAGAGCTAGGGACATTAGCCCAAGGCTTTTTATAACACAGTTCTAATACCAGGATGGCAGGGCGAGGGTGGATATTTACTTATAAGCATTTTAAGTATATATGATCACCAGATACTGGTCAAATTACCAAGCAGCCAGTTGAGGGAAATGATTCATGTATATTAACAGATGCAAAACACGTGTTCAGAAACCCGAACACTATAGAGTTCTGCTGTGCCCATGACAGGTAACAAGGATACCTCCTCTACAAGGTGAAAGGCAAGAAGCATCAAGTCTTGGGTTTTCTTTCTGTTGTTTTTTTTTTTTTTTTTTTTTAAACCAAACAAAGCCTAAAGTACAAAACATCCCCGATCTATTAAGTAACAGTAGAGCAAGGGATAAGAGTTGCTTTTAGGGGTGGACAAAAATGCCAAGCATATTATTTAGTAGGTTTTTAAAAGATACCAAGACCCATGGAGAGGATCTCCTGCAAGAAGGCAGGAGGTTTTGAGAGTAAACAAAAGAGCAGGAAAATAATACAGAGCACAGGTTGCTCAGAAAGGCAGAGTGCTTTTTAAAACTGGATAGCCGCTTCTAGGTTTCCTCAGCCAGCTGGTTCAACCTAGTAACCCATCAATTCCTCCCATACTACACTGATCAAGTTCTATCCCAAAATGAAAGCCCCTTCACCTGCACCATAGTTACCCACGTGGCGGACCCTTTCCTGTTTGGATACCATAAAGCAATAATCCCTCACTGAACAAAGTTCTTTAAATTCACTCCATGGTTGGCTGCTCAAAAACAGGTACCCGACTTGGCAGGAAGAGTAGTTGCCAAAAGGGTGGTTCTGACTGGGTGACCCCAGGAGCAATTCAGTAGGCTGGTGTCATTTTACACTGCAAATAGCCATTTGATGTCATCCATTCTACTTTTTCTAATAGGAAGTCCCCACTCCCAGAGGGGACACTGAAGGGCTCACTGACCTGTATCCAGAATGCCAATTGAAACACCAAAGATGGACATCATGACAATCAGTAATCCCGCTGTCTTACAGAACGGAACAAGATAGAGACCAACTGTCGTGGCCAACATTGACACCCCTGAGAAGAAAGGTAAAAGTCAGCTATCAAAAACAATATTCGCGAATCAAGTCAACATCATAAAAACTATAAACAGAAGTAGGTGAAATTACAATTAAGTAATAGCAAGTGGATGAGAGGTTCAGCATCTACAAATGGTTATTTCCTTTACAAGCTTCCATAATCTTTATGGACCATAAAATCCAAGTTGTCCTAACAGGAGTTCATTTCTAACAACACTAATAATCAAATCAGATACCATAAGGCAAAGTTTTATAGCAAACCAGACAGCTCAAGAGAACCTAGAGGGATTTTTAGATAGGAGGTAAGAAATTAAAAAGAGAAAAATAAGATGCAATTACTATAGTTTGTTGTAGAAGGGTATTAAATAATTAGGTAGGGAATAGGGAGGGAAATGCCACACAGATATGTTTCTCAACCCACTTTGGAAATCTGAGTGGTTATTCATTTATTCATCAATAACAGTAAATTATTCTCCTTACTTCCAAAGCAGTTTCATCACACTAATCCAAATTTTTTAATTTAATTTTATTTATTTTTGAAAGAGAGAGAGAGAACGCAAGCAGGGGAGGGGCAGAGACACACACACACACACACACACACACACACACACACACACAGAATCTGAAGCAAGCTCCAGGCTCTGAGCTGTTAGCACAGAGCCCAACGCGGGGCTCGAACCCACAAACCATGAGATCATGACCTGAGCTAAAGTTGGATGCCCAACTGACTAAGCCACCAAGGTGCCCCAATCCAGATTTTCTTTAAACATATCTATTTATTCAGGGGCGCCTGGATGGCTCAGTCAGATAAGCATCTGACTCTTGATTTTGGCTCAGGTCATGATCTCACAGTTTGTGGGTTTGAGCCCTGCACTGGCTCTGTGCTGACAGTGCAGAGCCTGCTTGAGATCCTGTCCCCCTGTCCCTCTGCCCTTCCCCCACTCGTGCTCTTTCTCTCTCAAAAAATAAACTTCAAACATATCTATTTATTCAAAAAGAGTAAGTTAAAAGCTTTGCCATCTATTCTGAGGGTGGGGTAGAGAGGTCTGGAGTCACCATTAACATGGGGCGGCAGGGACAAAAATTTAGCCTGTGTCATTTCACCCACCGTTCCCTCCCACCTTCATGCTCAGTCCAGGGTCTAGCCTGGGCAGGGTCAAGGAATTCATTCTGACCTATGGTGGCCCTAGGAGATCTGCCCTAAGCCCTGACAAGCCAAGATCTTTGGACAACTGGTATGTTGGCTGGTGGATCCAGGGGTGGTGCCTAAATTACAGTGATGGTCAGGAAGGCGAAGGACAGGTAGCACACCTTGGGGCTAATCTAAATTTCCGGAGCGGGCCCAGCACAGATTCCCTATAACTGCAAAGATTAAAACAGGCATGCACCCATTTGAGTCGTCAACCACTCTGCAAGCTAGTATATTTCATGTTTTAAAAACAAACTGTGAATTCCACAAAAGTTGCAAAGAGCTACAATTGGTGTTGTACTTACCCAAGAGTAGAAAATGATTCATGGCGTCAAGAAGAACTCCGCCAATCACAGAGCCACTCAAATAGCCAAAGGCACGGCCCACAAAAATCAGAGAAAGACTGCTAATGTTGCGGTTCACATTTGTGGCCAGATCTTGAAATGTGGGTCCCAGTATAGCAACACTCATTCCCTAAAATTTAAAAAGACGAAATCTCTTACTTGCAGCCATTAAAATAATGTCTACGTGGTAGCTTTCTTCCCTATTAAAAAGACAGGAGGGGATTTCAATGTAACGTAGGGGAATATTTTAAGTCTTACAGCCAGGAAAATTTCAGGACGACAGTACTAGTATACTGGAGCTTCAGGCTCCCTGTATCTGGTGTGTCAAATCCTACTGGTTTTCTAGTTTTGACAACTCTCAAGTTAAAAAAAAATATATTTAATTTTTTTGGCTCTTTGCTGCAGTTTTGTTTCCTTTTCGAACAATACCACAGAAGACTCTGTTGTACCAACGGTAAAATGTAACATTAAAATAATTTTTGTCTTGGCATTTCAATATACTAGATTATATACAAATAATAGGAACTTAGAGGTTAAAAAATTTATTAAAATATTGTAATATTGTTCCTGTTTTTTTGATGTTGTTAAAACAGAGCAATATTTCTGGATGCACTTGGGGGTCCTTCCTCTGACACATACAACATCCGCAGGAGATAAGCAATTTAAATGTTTCTGAGTCTACATTTTTCTTCAAAGAAAACCCCAAGCCATCAGAGGATAGTTGCTGGACACATAAAATGTTTCTATCGGTCTAGGCTTCAAGATTAATTGATTCTACTTGGACTGCTCTGCTCTAAAACTTGGGTGTGCCTCTTGCCCCAGCCAGAGCAGTCCCAGACTAAGGGCAGAGTGAGCACCTGGTATATGGAGGGAAGGCTGAGCTTCATCTCCAATCAAATTACTTCCCGCCTGCCAAGCACTTAAAACAGGACCTGGCGCAAGGTGAGGACTCCCCAAGCGTCCGCAATGATTTTTCCTTTTTCCACATCGACACATTCTAAGAATCCGTTGTGACTCCAGAGAAAGATGCTAAAGGACCAGAAGCGACTCTCCTCAGAGAACTCACCCTACCAAATCCCCAAGATCCCAATATTCCAGACAAGTGACGAGACGGAGAGGTCCAGAAATAAGGTAATGGCTGGAAGGTCAAGGGGTTGGTCAAAAGGCGCTTCTGGCCTTGCAGTTTACTCTAAGAAAAACACCGAAGGATCTGCGGGTTTGTTTTACATAAGATTGTGGGCAGAATAAGAGATATATTATTCCTGGCTCTACCACTTAAAGCCAGCTGTGTGGTCTGGAAAAGGCATTTTCCCTCTCTGGGTCTATTTCCCCATCTGCAAAAATAAGGAGGTGGCTATATTTTGTCAGACGAGGAAGAAGAAATCCCAGAAAAGCAGCTTTGTGTAATAATATGGGGTCTGCGTGGGCGCGAGGGGCAGGGGCTATAAACCTGGCAAACCCCCTTGCAGCTCCCCACCCCACGTAGGAGAGGGAGGACGGTTGGCTGGAGCTGGAAAATATACTAGGAAAATCACTTGACAATAACCCTCCAAGATTAGAACTGTGCCCATTTTTCGGATTAGGAAACTAAGTCTGGGGGCAGATGAATGCGCCCAAGGTCGCACAGTTTGCAAGAGGCAGAGGCGAGACTCGAACTCGGAAGACCGCGTTCTCCGCAGGACGCCTGCTCACGCCCCCGGCCTGGGAGGATTCCAGCCCCCGGCTCTCACCAGACCCAGGAAGGCGGCACACAGGATCACGGTGATGAACCAGCGCAGCATGCTTCCCGCCCGGCGGCTCCGCCGGGAACCCGCCACCGCCTCATTCTCCGCCGCGGCCTCGGCCTGGAGGAGCCGCTGCCCGGCACCCGGGGCCCCGGCCCCGCGGAGTTCCAGCTCCAGCTCCAGCTCGGCGGCTCGGGAGAAGCAGTCCTGCTGCCGCCCGGCTTCTCAGCCGAGCCTCGGGAACTGGGAGCTGAGCCAGGCCCCGCCCCTCCAGGCCCGGCCGTCCCCGCTGGCGCCACCTCCCCACCTTCCTGGCCCCCTTCAGGGCCGGGAAGTCCAACTTCGGAACTAGCCGGAGGTTACAGGCCCGCGACGCGCGCCCTTCAGCCCTCAAGGTGCCTGGCGGGGGGGTGGGGGGGGTCACGTGGCGGAAATGTGGCCTCTCGCCAACCCCAGCCTGCCTCAAACCGGAAGTTTATGTGGTTGCCTGGGAGACCGGACTTCGCCCTAGGGCCCGGGCATCACACACAGCTGAGCCCACAGAGGCCCCGCGAGCGGGCGCCGCGTGGCGGAGTGAGCTGAAGCTGCAGCCTGGGACCCGATCGATCGTGAGGAAAGACGCGGCCACACTGTCCCGAGGAAATGCGGACCGAGGTTTGCAAGGTATGGCTTTGCGACCGCTCCCTGGGTCTCCTCGCTGGGCAAAGGAAGCCCGGAGGTCTGTGTCTTAGCTCCCTAGAATTGCTGCCCTCGTGCCTTTGAACTATGTCGTCCATCTGTCACTCCACAGCATTTGTTGAACCTCGTGGAAGCGTTCACGGGTATCATCTCAATTAACGCTCATAACAACCCTCCAAATTCCATGTTACCCTCGTTTTACACACAAGAGAATTAAGTCATAGAGAATAAGTAGAAACTTGCCCAAGGTCAGTCAGCGAATAAGGGGCTGTACATACACAGTGTAACAATGGCTCAAGAGAAATCTGGACCCAAAGCCGAGGTTTCAAGCACACTCCGGCTTCAATCCCTGCGAAGAATACCGTTGTTGTAAGAAAGCGGAGCAGGACGTGGGTTTTCAGGATCCCTGAGTAAAAGGTATGCCGCCGGAGGAGGAAAGGCCTTGTCTTTATCCGATTCCAGCTTTTTGATTCCTTTTGCCCTTTGACCGGACCACAGCCTCAAAACGCGTAAATATTGTTCTTTATTGTCTATTGGAAATGTTCTTTTGCACCTGGTTTCTTTTACCCGCTTAGGCTCCCAGACTACAAACCTGAGCCTCCTCATCATTTCCCTTCCAACCCATCTCTCCAGCCCCATCCATTTGGTCATTAAGCCCTTCCCAATTTACCTCAAAGTACAGATGCTGTGATTTAAGGGAACCTGTTTTAGATTGCAGAGTCCGGGAAGGCCTCTGAGAAGAGTTTGATGTGGTTGAAGCAAAAGGTATGCGTATTAAAGAGAATAGAGGATGATAGAAGAGGTAGGTTAGGTGCACATTACCGAGGGTCTCGTGCGCCATCCAGAGGAGTTTGGTCTTGAGCTCCATGCTTCAACTCACTGAGATTTAATATATTCTGTAGGAATTCAAGCTTCACAGTATTTTATCTTTATCACCTGAAACCGAACTCCTCCTTTTCCTAAAGAAATCTGCTCCTGCTCTGGGATACTCCATGCTGATACCACCAGCCGCCTGGCCATCTTTGTAAGGAACGTGAGATCCTGCCTTGCTGCTTCCTTCTTTCTCCTCGGTTTATCTCCAAGTCCTGCCAGTTTTATTTCCACAGATATTTCTAAAACTCTGCTATGATCACAGCCTACTTTTTTTTTTTTAACATTTTTATTTATTTTTGAGACAGAGAGAGACAGAGCATGAACGGGGGAGGGGCAGAGAGAGAGGGAGACACAGAATCGGAAGCAGGCTCCAGGCTTCGAGCCATCTGCCCAGAGCCCGACGCGGGGCTCGAACCCACGGACCGCGAGATCGTGACGTGAGCCGAAGTCGGACGCCCAACCGACTGAGCCACCCAGGCGCCCCAATCACAGCCTACTTTTAAAACTTGGTCACCTCTCACCAAAACTATCCCCTAAGCTCCTAATTAGGTTTCTCTCCGCTAGTCTTCTGGTCTCCCATCTTTCACTCCTGAGTAGTTCAGTGAAATGAAAATCTGCGGTATAAAACCCTTCAACTCCTCAAGAATAAAATCCATCTTCCTCTGCCGCAACCCACCTCTCTAGCTTTATCGCATTATTTACATTCCAACAGCATCAAAATTGCTATTAGCTCTTTACATGTTTTTTCTCTCTTCCATACCGCTTTGATCATATTGTCCCCTCTTGTCCAAAATGCCTTTCTCTTTCACCTGCTGCAGGAGAGGCTGCTAGCTATGCATCAAAATCCATTTGCCTTTTCTTCCTAAGTAACGAAGCTATGACCCAGTGTGTGACTCCCCCAGCTCCACTACATCTCCCAGCTGAATTTGTAGTTAGGATGCCAATAGAATGTGAGCAGAAAGGCCAGAGACAATGCCTCCCTCTGTGATATGAGAGAAAAAACCTGTTTTTTAAAATCACTGAATTTTTGTTACAGCACCTTAGTCTCCTGTAACTAAAAGCATCTGCCTTATTCCTGCCTGTCTTCTCAATAATCATACTTATTTTAAAGAATTTAAGAGAGAGGCACCTGGGTGGCTCAGTTGGTTAAGTGTCTGACTCCTGATCTCAGCTCAGTTCTCAATCTGTGACTTGCAGCCCGGCATTGGGCTCCACGCTGGGTGTGAAACCTACTTAAAAAAAAAAAAAAATTTAATATAAAAAAATAAGGATTTTTATATTAACCGAGATAGCTAGATTTGCTGCTGCTCCTCCTTCATTTCTAAACATCCACGTTTCCTTCTGGGTATCCTTTCCCTTCATCCTCAGCGTTTTTTAGGGCAGGTCTACTGACAGCAGCTTTTTAAGTTTTCCTTCATCTAGGAATGTCTGTATTTCACCTTCATTACTGAAAATGTTTTCACTGGATATAGGCTTCTGATTCTTGTACTTTACTTTCCACACCTAGAGGTGTTGTTCCAGTGTCTTCCGGCTACCCTGAGCTCTGCAGTCATTTGATCTTTGCTCTTGATGTAGTGTTTCATGTTTCTCTGGCTGCTTTCAAGATTTTTTCTTTATCGCTGTCTTCCAGTAGTTTGATTTTGAGAGATCTAGGCCTGATTGTCTTTGAATTTAAGTGTTGGAGTCCACCAGATTTCTGGAATCTGTAGATACGCCCTTTACCAAATTTGGGAAGTTTCTAGCCATTACTTTTTCACATGATTTTTCTCAGCCTCCTTCACCTGTCTTTCTGGGACTCGAATGACTTGTACGTTAGACCTTTTGATGTTGTTGCATAGGTCCCTGATGCTCCTGTGTTCTGTTTTTTTTCCCCAGGCTTTTTATCCCCTTCTCTTCAGTTTAGATAATTTCTGTTGACTTATCTATCTTCAAGTTCACTGCTGCTTTCTTCCATCATCTCCGTTCTGATATTGTACCCATCTAGTGAATTTGTTTCTTTCACATTCTGTACTTTTCAGTTCAAAATTTCCACTCAGTTCTTTTTTATACTTTCTCTGCTGAAAATGTCTTTACATTTGTATCACGTGTGTTTATCTTTACCTCCTGCAACATGTAATAGCTGCTTTAGAGTCTTTGTCTGAAAACTCCAACACCTGTGGGGTTGTTATGGTGATTGTCTTTTCCCCAAGGATTCGGCCACCGCTTCCTGGTTCTTTGTGTGACAGGTGTTAACCTTAAAACTAAAACAGCCAGTTATTTTACCAGCAAAAAAAAAAAAAGGACTTATTTGTGAATAGCATAGAATTGCAGTCTGGAACAGGAAGCTACCACAAAACCATTGGCAAGTCCAGAGAACAAAGGGGAGGAACACTCATAGAGGAAAGAGGAGAGTTGGGAGAATTATTATGAACAAAATGTCCACTGGAGTAAACCGGGAATTCACAGTATGATGGATTTTCATTGGCTGACTTGTGACATTCTGTCATTGGCAGGGCTGTTGCCAGAGGAGGAGGAAAACCTCTCTTCCTTCTTGCTAGGATAGTCAGGTAGTATTTAGAAGTAGTCTCCAACTTACTATGCAGCAAGGTATGTCTCCTGCTATTGGATCTGCAATTAAGGATGAGTGGTGGGGTGAAAGAGCTCCCCCTGCTGGCCTCTTGACTCTATTTTATTTTATTTATTTTATTTTATTTATTTATTTTATTTTATTTTATTTTATTTTATTTTATTTTATTTTATTTTATTTTATTTTATTTTATTTTATTTTATGTATTTATTATTGAGAGAGAGAGGGAGTGAGAACACAAGCTGGGGAGGGGCAGAGAGAGAGAGAGGGAGACTCAGAAACTGAAGCAGGCTCCAGGCTGAGCGCTCAGTGCAGAGCCCAATGCAGGGCTCGAATTCACCAACCGTGAGATCATGACCTGAGTCGAGGTCAGACACTTAACCGACTGTCCTTGACTCCATTTTAAACAAAGTTTCCTTCCATTAATTTTTACACAGGTTGTTTTCTATCGTATCGTGGACATTGTGAGAGTTAACATGGTGCTGCCTTTGGATCCTGTTAAAATCCTCCTCTGGAGAATGTATGTTTGTTTAAGCAGACTTTCAACCTGGTTGAGTTCACATTACAGGTTTTGTATCACCTTCTGTGGGTGAGGATTTCATTCTCAGTTCGGTTTCCAAAGCCTCTGCTCCGTGGCTCTGGGTCCGTCCTGAACATGTACCACTTAGGGGTTAGTCTGAGATTTGCCCTGTGGTTTGACTCAGTTGTCAAAGCCTTTGCTTTGCTGCTTTGGCTAAAAACAAGTGCAACTCAGCAGTGAACGAACCTGAGACTTAAAGTGGTTCCTACACAAAATTAGGAATCACCTTCTGTAACCCTGTCCTCTCCCCCCTCCCTCCTCACTTTCCAACTCACAGGGGAACCTTTTCTCAGTTCCCAGGACCTTTCCTCAGTATCCCTGGATAGAAGACAGTGTTTCTATCAGAGTTTTAGCTACTCAGGCAGCCGAACAGTTCCCTGGGGAACTGGGGCCTCCCCTCAGGACAAAATCACAAGAGAAAGGAAAAAAAAGGCCACGAAACCCATCCGCCTTGCAGGTTTCTTTTTCAAGTTGTGCCTCTCCTTCACAGTCTTTTCCTTTTCAGAATCCTCAGGCAGTTGCTGCCTGTATTTTGTGATGAGTTTTTAGTTGTAATCGGTGGGAGAGATGGACGAGAGTAGACTTACGATGCCAAAGCCGTCCCAGAACTCTTCCTTATCTTTAAGAACCTGCTTAGGTGTTACCGCCTCTAGAAAGCCTTTCCTGACCCTCCTCTCCATCTCGAGGCTGTTTTAGTTTCCCTCCTTTGTGCATACTTTCCAAGAGCCCACCTACGGAATGTTCCTCTTTATGTATCATCTTCTCTACCCGTACTCAGAGTGTCCGAAGGGCCGGTACTGTGTCTTATTTCTCCTTCAGCACGGTGCCCGGCACACAGTGGGTCTTCAGTAAATATTGACCGTAGTAGACTTTCTTTGGTCGCGCTAACCAAGTATCTGAATTCCTGTGTAGTTATGCCGCTCCTCAGTTTTCTGACACGTTCTAGCTTGTGTTATAAATATTTTAGCACTTATCTTTAGTTTCCTGGTAGATTGTAAGCTCAGAAGGTTTTGCATCTCTATCTCCCCTGTAACATGGTATTACATACTCAATAAATATTACTTAATTGAGGATCACTGAACTGATTTTAAAGTGTTTAAATTTTTTTTTTTTTAACATTTATTTATTATTGAGAGACAGAGACAGAGCATGAGCAGGGGAGGGGCAGAGAGAGGAGGAGACACAGAATCCGAAACAGGCTCCGGGCTCTAGGCTCTGAGCTGTCAGCACAGAGCCCGATGCGGGGCTCAAACCCACAATCCGCGAGATCACGACCTGAGCCGAAGTCTGACGCTTAACCGACTGAGCCACCCAGGTGCCCCTCAAGTTAAATGTTTTAATTCATCATGATTAAACTTTCAAAAACAAACCTCCTCTAAATGGAAGGATCTATTTTCTAATTCTACCCCCACCCCACCCCTTCACTCCTAAAAATAGCAGGATATTTTTTCCAATTGCCTCCAGAGGTCACTCACCACCTTTTAAGAAAAAAAAAAAAAAAAAAAAAAAAAGGGTGTAAAATGGAGTATCGCTTCATGCAGTTTTCTCTCTAGGCCAATTTGTGAGAATAACTTCTGTGCGAGACAATTCAGGAGAAATAAAAATATTGAAGGGCTATTTTTTTCAGTTGAAAATAAATATAGCTTCATTGATTCCTTGAAAAAATTGGTATTTTACAATCTACATGATAATGTATCAAAAAGGAAAATATCTGGACCTTAGTCATTAATGTGGTACTATATTGGCGTATTTGTGAAATGGCAACAAGGAGAGAGATTTTTTCATTTAAAAAAAAATTTTTACACTTATTTATTTTTGAGAGACAGCATGAGCAGAGGAGAAGCACAGAGAGAGGGAGACACAGAATCTGAAGCAGCCTCCAGGCTCTGAGCTATCAGCACAGAGCCCGACACGGGACTCAAACCCACGAACCGTGAGATCATGACCTGGGCTGAAGTCAGACGTTTAACTGACTGAGCCACCCAGGAGCCCTGGATTTTTCATCTTTTAACTTGAAATTTTATCTTGAGTAAGAGTGAGATGTTAGACTGCACATCGCTGTTAGGACCTATTCAATCTATATTCTCTGGAGGGACCATTCTTTTTACTTTATCAAATAATATCTAATTAGTCCTTAAAGCACATCATGGAAAACCGAGGTGCCATTAACTATTTCAGTATGCTAAATTGTGGTGTCTGGGGCACCTGGGTGGCTCAGTTGGTTAAGCGTCTCTTGACTTCAGCCCAGGTCATGATCTCATGGTGCATCACCTGAGGCAGAACAAATGTGATAGAAGTTTATTGAATACATTGCAAGGGAGCGGCAGGCAGGACAGCAGAGGAGAGACTTCAACGAGGTGTGGTGGGGGGCTGTACCTAAAGGGGGAAGATGAGAAGATATGGTGATGTATGGAATTCTCCCTTTTTTGGTAACTGCCTGGTTGTAAGTAGCCCCTTGGTCAGTTGTGGCCTATGGATATTTTGAGGTGGGTCATCTGCCGTGCCTGTCTGTATTTAGCCACGGGGTCACTGTGGGCCCTTTCTACATTCCATTCATTGCTCAAGCCTGTTGCCTAAAAACAGCCTCTATGTAAATGATCATTCTTTAACTTTAGCATTAAAAACCCAGTCTAGGGTTGCCTGGGTGGCTCAGTTGGTTAAGTGTCTGACTTTGGCTCGGGTCGTGGTCTTGCAGTTTGTAAGTTTGAGCCCCACGTCAGGCTCTGTGCTGACATCTCAGATCCCGGAGCCTGCTTCAGATTCTGTCTCCCTCTCTCTCTGCCCCTCCCCTCCCCCTTAAAAATAAACAAACATTAAAAAAAAAAAGAGTCTGTTACGGCCAACTGTCAGAAAGATTTAATTTCAGCAAAATAACTTTTGTTTGTACTATATACTTTGAAAAGTTTAAAATAATACTGAAAGGATCTGACTTCGGTGTCTGGAATTTTGTATCTCATTAAAAATAAAAACTTACTGATTTTTAAATTTCCTTTTTTGAAAAAAAATCAAAACTTAGAATTTCCTTTCGTTGGATTCATTGTAACATTCAAGATTATAGAACTCTTTGATCTACCATCATAATGGTCTCCTATGCCGTTTAGATCAGATAAAATCTTTGGCATACTGTACTGTTATTAGCCAAACTCAGCTTATCAGGAGAATAAAAGCAACCCAAAGTTGAGAGCTTGCCTACTATACGCTTAAATAGAAACAGTCTAACATTTCTTAATGTACTAAGTGCTTCAGGAGCAATTAGAGTTGTCTGCATAAAAAAGGAAACTACTTTAGGGCTTTAAGTGCTCTGTAAGAAATATGATCTTCCCTGTGTCTGTACACAGAGGCAGCCACTTATCCAGAGCTGGATACTACTCTGCTCCAGAGCAAAGCCATTCTTGTTCAATCTCTGCCATCTAATATCACACTAGCTACTACCTGCTTGGAAAAAGTCCAGCTCCTTTGCAGAAATCCCTACAATGACAGGGACTATTGTGTTGCTAAACTAGGAACAAACACCAGTAACAGTATTTTTTTTTTTTAATTTATAAGCAAACTAAATAAAAGCCCACCTCGTCATTGATTTAGTCATTAAATAGTTATTAAATAGCTAGTCCGTGCCAGGCATTGATCTAACAGTGAAAAAACAGACAAAAATTCTCGCCCTCATGGACAAGGTAGAAAATGAACAAAGGCATTTGTAATGTGTTGATGGTGATAGTAACCTACCGAAGAACAAAGAATAAAGGGGATAGAGAGTGATTGAGAAGGGGGTATTTTTAACTAAGGTAGTGTTGCAGAAGGCTCCTGGGAGTGACATTTGGACAGAACCCTAACTGAAGTGAGAGAACCAGCCATGTAGAGCATACCAGAGAGAACAGCAGGGACAAGCCTCCGGGAGCAGGAGCCAGCTTGGTGTGTTTGAGAAGTAAAAAGTCTGGTGTGGCTGGAGCCGTATGAATGAAGGGAGAGTTGGTAGAAAATGAGGACAGAGCAGGCAGGGTTCCTGGGTACACACCCAAGCCTTATGTTAAGGACTTTCTGGATGTGTTGAAAGAATACACTAGAAAGGAGCAGGATGGAGAGCCGAGAGAATGGAGGTCTAATTGAGAGGTTATTTGGTTAGGTGCAGATACTTGTATTTGTGAGAGTGGCCAGATTTGGGAAGTTACTGAAGCTAAAAACAGTAGTATTTGCTAATTGTTAGAAATAAGCCCATCGACCCATCAAAGGAGGGATGCGGAGACTTGGAGCACAGAGAAGCGAGGCTTTAATCAATGTTCTTGCAAGAGTGGGTGTCTGATGGACAGGCACACTCGGGCAGTCACAGCAGACAATTTATCTCCTAGCATGCAAATCCCTCCCCTGGTTCCTCATTGGCTGAGTACTACAGAGGTTACAGCCTTACCCAGAAGTCACCTATGCCCATATAAGACAAAAAGTAGTCTGACTGGAACAAGTGTACCTTCCCTGAGATGATGCAGAGACTTTCAGCCCCTCCTTTGTTCTTTGGAGCATGCTCATTGCAAAGCCCATGAAAATAAGCCTGCAAAATGGAGAGGGGAAGAAGAACCAGGAAGGGAAGTGTCTAAGGGTTTGGGACTCCGTTGTGGGGGTTTGTACATATTTCCAATAGGGTGTAAACCTACTGTTAATTAGCACAGCTTTTATTTAGTATGTCTGAAAATGAATCATCTGCCTTACTTCTCACACTAATGGACTGGGTATGTGAGACAAAGAATATATAAAGTATAAAAAAATGACTGCAAGGATTTTTACTTATGTCAAAGAAAAACTAGAGCTGAATAGTAGTTGAAGCCATAAAAACAGATTTCACTCAGGGACTGTTGCAATAGGGGGAAAGTATAGAACTGGGCTCAATTTTATTTATTTTTTTTTTTCTAAAAATTTTTTTTTTCAATGTTTATTTATTTTTGGGACAGAGAGAGACAGCATGAACAGGGGAGGGGCAGAGAGAGAGGGAGACACAGAATCGGAAACAGGCTCCAGGCTCTGAGCCATCAGCCCAGAGCCCGACGCGGGGCTCGAACTCCCGGACCGCGAGATCGTGACCTGGCTGAAGTCGGACGCTTAACCGACTGCACCACCCAGGCGCCCCTATTTATTATTATTTTTAATGTTTACCTTAGAGAGAAACAGAGACAGAGAGACAGAACGTGAGGGGGCGGAGAAGGGCAGAGAGAGAGGGAGACACAGAATCCAAAGCAAGCTCCAGGCTCTGAGCTGTCAGCACAGAGCCTGATGCGGGGCTCAAACTCACAAACCATGAGATTATGACCTGAGCCAAAGTCTGATGCTTAACCAACTGTGTCACCCAGGCACCCAGAACTGGGCTCAATTTTAAATACAAGGAAAAGTGGGAATCTATAGCCAAGGGGCCGGGTGCAGGAGGAGGTTAGAAAATTACTAGGAGGAAACGTCGGGTAAGGGGGGGATTCTGGCTAAACCAACCTTACAGGATTCTTGCTGAAGGCAGGCCAGGGTGATCAGACATCACCAAGGGAACAGTAGAGGTTGACGGACCCAATCAGATGCCAACAGGATTCTGGCCAAAGTTGGGCAATTCAAAGATGGACACAGAAGTCCAAAGTCCAGGTCTTACTGGGAAGAGAATTCAGAAGAGCCTGACTAAAATTTGGTCAAGAGACTGTTCACTAAGCTACTGGTGAATAATAGTCCTCTTTATTCAGATGGAGAAGATTGTGGAAGGAGCACAAATTCTCCTGGGACATGGAAGAAAATCAAGAATTCTGGCTGAATGTGTTAAGATTACATTGTATAAATAAATGAAGGCATCAAGTGGGCAGCCAGATATTCCCCTCAATAGAAGGAGGAAACACTAGATATAAACTGGGAGTTAGCACATAGATGGCATTTAATCCTATGTAACTGGGTAAGATTGCCTCAGTTGTGAGTATAGACCAAAGAGGGCCAGGGACTCAATAATCCCTGAGGCCACGCCACGTGTAAAGGTAGGGAAGGTGAGGAGCTTCCCACAAAGGAGACTAAGAGAAGAGGAAAATTAGGAGAGTGTGTGGTTTTAAAACCCAAGTGATCACCTGTAATTCCTGTGGAGCATACACTGGATTTAAAGAATCACAGTCATGTTGGATAATTATGTAATTTTTCTCAGCCTCCCTTTCCGAATGCATGGGTTAAAGTAGATATCTCTGAGGTCCCTTGTAATTCTGACTTTGAGAAGAGCAGCAAATAACTTAATCCGTTTAAAACCATTTCTTACTCATTTTTGTCCCAATAGTAAGAAAGCAGCTTGAAACTGGTATACCAGTAGTATTGTTACTCCCTTCTTCAAACCTTCAGACTGGGGCTGTCCTTCAAAGTTTTGCGGTAGGTAATTATAAAAACGGATTGTCATAGGTGCTGTGTTTTGATAATTCTTTAACAAAATTGTTGTAACCAAAACTACAATATAAAGAGAGTCACTGAAAACTTCCATTGTAGACATCTAGGAAGAATTAATTGAGTGTGAACCCTACAGCGGTGAAGGAAGGATTCAATGAAGTCTGAGGTAAACAAATTATTCAAAGTATGTCAAAGTAAAGAGTTGAGGCAGAAAAGGCTTGGGAATTTGGACAGAGGAATCATGGTGGAGTAGCTGAAGGGCCAAGAGAAAAGCAAGCATTGTGTGCACCAGGCCGTGTGGCAGGGGTTCAGGAGACATGTGAGATTTGAGTCAGGATTGAGCTCGGAAACAGCATTAAGAGAGGCCCAAAGGTGAGGACCGTCTAAAGTGAGTTTAAAAATAATGAGTTGACCACCTTTACTAAGTGGAAAGTTCTTTGAGAGTAATAGGTAAGTCTGGAAAGGCATTTGGGGGCTAGATTGTGAAGAACTTTGAAAACCAACTGAAGACATAATCTTTTGATCATGGTTTGACTCCAGGAAGCTGTAAAAGGTTTCTGAGTAGTAAGAATATCACGTGAATGCGGAGGACTAAGAACATGAGCAGGCAGTATTGGCCAGTTGAACTGGAGTAGGAAGAATCTAGAGAAAGGGAAATAGCTTTAGTGGTTTTATTACATAGATTAGCAAGGTGATCATTATATTTGCACCAGAGTGGTTTGGTGAGGATGGAAAGGTGGGTATGGGGGCAACGCTTCCCATGACCTTGTGTGTGTGTCTGTGTGTGTGCGTGTGTGTGCACATGTGTGCCCATGTGAAAGTGTGTATTTTCCTCTGCACATACATGCTCAGTGGTGGCTCCAGAATTTCTATAGAAGAACGTGTAAGGAAGGGCTCCTGAGAGGTTCAGTCGGTTCAGCATCTGACTCTTGATTTGGGCTCAGGTCATGGTCCCAGGATCTTAAGATCTAGCTCTGAGTCAGGCTCTGCGCTGAGTGTGGAACTTAAGATGTATTCTCATTCTCTCTCTCCCTCTCTCTCTCTCTCTCTCTCCCTCCCTCACTCCCCCTTTCCCCTTCTCCCCTTCTCTCCTTCTCCCCCTCCCCCCCCTTCTCCCTCCCTCCCTCCCTCTGCCTGATTCTCTCTCTCTCTCCCTCTGCCCCACTCATGTGCCCCTGTCTCTCTAAAATGATAAGATAATAAAATTTTTTTAAAAAGATGGTGTAAGGTAACAATCCGATTGGAAGGTGGGGAGAGTTTGGGGACTTGTATTCAAGATAAACCGTTTTTGGGGCCCTGGGTGGCTCAGTCGGTTGAGCATGTGACCCTTGACTTTGGCTCAGGTGGTGGTCCCGTGATTGTGGGATGGAGCCCCGCCTCAGCTCTGTGCTGAGTGCGAAGCCTGCTTGGCATTCTGTCTTTCTCTCCCTCTGCCATTCTCCCCACTTGCTTTCTCTCACTCTAAAATTAAAAATATATACATATAAAACATTTTCACCTCAATTGTAGCTTTATTTAGAGCGGCTGAAGGGAAGGAACTAAAGGAAATTTTAAGTGAGCTAAACTGCTCCCTGTCCCACTCCAAGCCACCCTTTGCTACTAATCGTAATACAGGGAAGGCTCAAATGATGTAAAAAATATGGCCCTAAGATCCTAGGTCTAGCTTTGAGGGCTCTTCAAAGAGAGAAATTATGCATAGTGGAAAATGTTCATCCAACCCAGGCTGGGTCAGGGTCGGCTCTGACCATTAACTTGAGACGGAAATGCTTCTTATCTATTATTTCAGTGGGTTAGACCTATTGGGAACCCAGGGAAGGGAGCCAAAATAGTCAAAATCCATGAGAATGAGTCAAACTGAGTCATTAAGCAAAAGCGTCTAGTATAGAATAGGAGCTAAACTGATAAGCCAAAACAAGGGGCTTGTGAAGCCATAAGAATGAGTTAAGGCATGCCAAAATAGCATATTCCTAAAGCCCAGCTTCCATCTGGTTTATACATCAGTTACCACCAATAGTTTATCATTTTACTATCTTCCTTGACAATTAGGGAACATTAATTACACACTCAAAACCATTACTGAGTAATAATTTATTGGAGCTCCTCGGTTAGGTTTTCAACTCTTTCAGGGCCTCTTCGATGACAATTTCATAAAGAAACAAAAATAACCTGCTATGGACTAAATTGTATTCCTTCCCTGCAAAGTTATGTTGATAACCTAACCCCTCTGTGCTAGTATTTGGAGGGAGGCTGTTTGGGAGGTGAGTAGGTTTAGATGAGGTCATGATGGTAGGGCCCCATGATGGGATTAGTGTCCTTATAAGAAGAGATAGACCAGAGCCAGTGAGCTCTCTTGTGAGGACACAAAGAAGGCAGCCTTCTGAAATCCTGGAAGAATGCCTTCCCAAGGAACTGAATTAGCACCTTGATCTTGGACTTCCCAGCCTTTGGAACTATGAAGAATAAATACCTGTTAAGACATCCAGTCTGTGGTATTTAGTTATGGCAGCCCAAGATGACGAAAATATAATCTTTCATAATACTTTGTGTTTTTCACGCAGATAACAACTCTTCGTGATAATAGCTGAATTGTTAAAACTGAATATTTTCTCTTATACATATAGACTGATTACTAAACCTAAAGAAAAGCCTGTTTGGTTAGTAGTACATATTAAATGTTATTAATAATAAAAATAAAAATTAGTATATTGGTGCTGTCATTTAGAGATGGTGAAAAGAGGAAGAGAGACTGAGAGGGAGAGAGAGAGAGAGAGAGAATAGTAAATGAATGAGACAGATGAGCTACTCAGGCCAGACCCCAAGGTCAAGTCTCTTCAGAGATCAACTTTTCAAGGTTAAGAACTAAACTGTTAGCTCATGCAGAATGGATCAGTTCCCAGAAAACTGACTGATATGACCACACCCAAAGATGCTAATCTGTAAACAGAGCGATATGCCCTGCATCTAGTATTCCCAAGGCACCCCTTCCCAACTAGTTGGACCAGTCTGGTCAGATCAATGATAGGTTAGGTAAGAGGTCAGCAAACTGAAGCCCACAGGCCATATCTGGCCACATCCTGTTTTTGTAAATAAAGTTTTACTGGAACACAGCCACATATATTTATTTACCCATTATGTATGGTCTGGATTTGCACTACAGTGACCAAACTGAGTAGTTGTGACAGAGACCCCAAGGGCCCAAAAAGCCTAAAATATTTACCATCTGGCCCTTTACAGAAAAAGTTTGCTGACCGCTATATTTCTTTTTTTTTTTTTTTAATGTTTATTTATTTTTGAGACAGAAAGACAGAGTGTGAACGGGGGAGGGTCAGAGAGAGGGAGATACAGAATCTGAAGCAGGCTCCAGGCTCTGAGCTGTCAGCACGGAGCCCGACACGGGGCTCGAACTCGTAGAGTGTGAGATCATGAACTGAGCCAAAGTCGGATGCTTAACTGACTGAGCCATCCAGGTGCCCCCTGACTGCTATATTTCAAGTTTCTCTATTATAGCAAAAGATTGAGGAGAAGGAATTTCTATATATCCTTAGAACTTTAGAACCAGATAAATTGCCCTTTTCCGCTGTCAGGCTAATTTTTTGGCTGTATTAGCAAAATCAGAATCGTAGAAGTATTGGGGATGTAGGAACAAATTGTTACCCTCTAAAGCTCTTTTTAACAATATCCTTGACTTCTGAGTTATGAGTCTTCCTATCAGTTTAGCCCTGATTGTTAGGATTTTAGATTTCTATCTTTCCTTTCAGGGAGATGACCTAGACCTGTCTGAGATTTAGATTGTACCCTACTTTTATCAGTAGCATCTTTACAAATCATTACTCTGATATGTTATTTTCACAGAAGATTTCCGCAGATAGCTACTCCTATCCATTTAAGGTCGATTCTTTTTAGTTTCAAAATATAAATCCCCCCCCCTTCCACTTTAGGGGTGAGATTTTCTGACTTGGTCCACAAATTCTTAGAATGGGTTACATTTGTGGCTGTCAGATCAAGGGTATCCCACAGCATGTACTGACCATCTGAGTTTCTCAGTATTTAATCATAAAAGGAAACTAATTCTCTGGTAGGTCAAAAGGTTGAAATGAGCAGTTATTGGTAGCTTTTAGCATCATGTCAACTAGTTATCAACTGATTGCCTCTGAGCTCCACATTCACCCTCAAGGACCTGCCCTCACTAACAGACTAGACTCAGGCATTTCTCTTTTACTGTGAAGCGCACTGTTAAACCTCTCTGGAGGGGGCGCTGGAGGGACATTGTAGGAGGAAGGGGGCGGGCGTCTTCTCCTGGTTCCTCTTTGTTGCATTTTGCTTTCTCTTGCCCTTGTTGCCCAGTCTAACAGCCGTGAGCATGAGATTGGGGGGTATCCCCGCAAGTGGTGCTCTGCCGCCACTGTGCATAGTCCCTTGGCTACGGCAGTGGCACAGACCCGGCCTGGGCCCAGTGACCACCTTCTCCCGGTCTTCCCAGAAGCAGACCCCAGGCCTCAGGCTAGCAGTAGCTTGCGACCTCTGTTTGCACATCTACCCGCCAGCCTCCGCTCATTTGGTGTCCGGAAGATTGTTTTCTGCTGCCCTCCTGACATAGACTTCGTCTACCCCCAGGCCACACCAGCCTGCCAGCAAGCTGACCCCTGAAGCCTTCTGTGTCCACCTACCCTTGGGTTTATCAGTGAAGCTGTAAGTTAAAATATAAAAATATTTAACTCCACTAAAGGTTTGTTTTTTTTTTTTTTCCTCATGTGATGAGAATGCACGCATTTGCATCATGTTTAGTATCCATTATTTAGATTGAAAACCTCAGGGGCTCCTGGGTGGCTCAGTCAGTTAAGCATCCAACTTCAGCTCAGGTCATGATCTCACGGCTCGTGGGTTGGAGCCCCACGTCAGGGTCTGTGCCGACAGTGCGGAGCCTGGAGCCTGCTTCGGATTCTGTGTCTCCCTCTCTCTCTGCCCCTTCCCCGCTCATGCTCTGTCTCTAAAAAATAAACGTTTAAAACAAAAAATTTAGATTGAAAACCTCAGGAACCACATATGCATAAAAAAATGTAAGTATTCATTCATCTTACCTTAGTAATCCCATTCTGGGAAACCCAGTTTAAGAAAATTACCAGGAATGTAGAAGAAAATTTACATTAAAGTGGTCACAGCAGCATTCTGGTTTTTGTTTTGTTTTTTTAAGTAAACTCCATGCCACAGGTGGGGCTCAAACTCAGCAATGGCATGATTCGACCCTAGATTCTGCCATATCTGATGTCAGATGATACCTGAACTTTTCATTCTTTTGCTTGAAGCAGTTTTCATCTTTTGTCACCAAAAACAAGAACATGAGAAGATATTTACAAATACCAAGTGAAAAAAATATTTTGCAAAAAATTGCATGTTTAGTATTTCTTCACTTTTGCAAAACATTTCCGTAGATGTAGTCTTAAGGGATACATTCTGTAATTATAAAGGCAATTAATTATCTCTGGATGACGGATTGGGGTATTTATTTTCTTCTTTAATGTCTGAAAACAAGCTTTTCTCTTCCTATAAAATTAGGAAGTACTGTAAGATTTCCATGAGTGTCCCGTTCAGCTCCATTATGCTAGCATTGCATTTTACATTAAATACAAGGACATCTATTTAGCTGAGTATCAACCATCTGAGTCCCTGCTGTTACAAGGTCGAATATGGAGGTATACTCATGGCTCCTGGAATATCATTGCTTCTAGGCCCTCTAGAGGGGCCTGGAGGGGCAGAGGTAGGAAGTAGACGTATGAGCACATGTGTATCCCTGCCCCCAGCACAAGTGCACACATAACACACATATTCATACCACATTTTCCAGTTCCAGTCCATCACCACAGCACCATGTTGGAAGCCTCCCTTCTCCAACAGTGGAAACCTCAATCTATTCACTTATCTGTTCAAGCCCGATATATGGCATTAATCTCCTGACTGTGTAGGCCCTCTCCTTGGCCTTGGGGCAGCCATGCCAGCCAAGCTATCCTCAGTCCTGATCCTGATCTTGCCAACTCACTCCAGCTGCACTGGCTGAGTTCTCTAGGGGAATGTTCCCAAGATGGAGAAAGTCAATATTATAGTGTTGACAAGTTTGGAAACCATGCAGTCAACAAATAATTATTGAGCACCTTCTCTATGCCAGGCGTTTTTCTTTCATTGTCTTAATTTTTTAAAGATTTTATTTTTATCTTATTTTTATTTTTTATTATTTTTATTTTAGAGCAGGGGAGAGGGACAGAGGGAGGAAGAAAGAGAGAGAATCCTAAGCAGGCTCCACACTCAGTACAGAACCTGACATGGGGCTTGATCCCACAACCCTGGGGTCATGACCTAAGCCAAAATCAAGAGTTGGACACTCAGCTGACTGAGCCAGTCACCCCTGCCAGGCATTTTTCTAAGTGCTAGAGATAAAACAATAGACAACAACCTTACCCTTGTGGAACTTACAGTCTAGTGTAAAAGCCAGACAATAAAGAAGATAAATAAAACATAAATTACTAGTGATAACTGCTAGCTAAGGAGAAAAAAATTAACTTGGGAAGCAGGATAAGGAAGTGTCGGGGAGGGGGAATTAAATTAAACAAAATTTTTTTTGTTTAATGTTTATTTACTTTAGAGAGAGACAGAGACAGAGCATGAGCAGGGGAGGGGCAGAGAGGGAGACACAGAATCTGAAACAGGCTCCAAGCTGTCAGCACAGGGCCTGAGGCCAGGCCGAACTCACAAACCTCAACATCATGACCTGAGCCATCCAGGTGCCCTGGGGGTGGGGGGAATTAAATTTTAAATAGTTAGGGAAGGCCTCGTGGAGAAGACTTTTCAGTAAAGCCCTAAAGGACATGACAGAACAATGCAGGTGGAAGGAACAGTCCAGCCAGAGGAAGAGCAGCCTGGGCAAGGGGCAGCAATGTAAGGACGGAAGTCGAAGGAGGCAGGTGGTTCAGGAGGAGAGAGCAGGAGATGCAGTCAGAGACATAACAGGTGCCCAAACACGTGGAGCTTTGCCGGTGATGGCAAGGACTTTGGCTTTTTCTGAGAGAGGGAGCCACGGGAGGCTTCTGAACAGAGGACTGACTTCACCTGACACATTTTTTTTTTTAATTTTTTTTTTTCAACGTCTATTTATTTTGGGGACAGAGAGAGACAGAGCATGAACGGGGGAGGGGCAGAGAGAGAGGGAGACACAGAATCGGAAACAGGCTCCAGGCTCTGAGCCATCAGCCCAGAGCCCGACGCGGGGCTCGAACTCCCGGACCGCGAGATCGTGACCTGGCTGAAGTCGGACGCTTAACCGACTGCGCCACCCAGGCGCCCCTCACCTGACACATTTTGACTGGGTCGTGCTGGCTGTTCTATAGAGAAGAGACAGAGGAGAAGCACGGGATGGCAACAAAGAACAGAAGAGATCATGATGGCCTGGCCCAGCATGGCAGCAGGTGGCAATCAGAAGTGCTGACTCTGGATGCATTCTGGAAGGAAAGCCAGTAGGACTTGCTGGCAGACCAGAAGTGGGTGTGAGCATGAGGGGTGAGGATAACTCCGAAGTTTTTGGTCTGTATAACCAGGAAAATAAAATTGCCATTTACTGGAATGAGGAGAGCTACAAAAGAGGCAAATTCTGGAGGGAATATCAGGAGCTTAGTTTGGGAT
This sequence comes from Prionailurus bengalensis, assembly GCF_016509475.1. Lineage (NCBI taxonomy): Eukaryota > Metazoa > Chordata > Mammalia > Carnivora > Felidae > Prionailurus > Prionailurus bengalensis. Next base: position 100,122,953 of record NC_057349.1, on the reverse strand, counting down.
ATGTTAAATTACGAGATTCTTTTTAGTCATCCAGTTAGAGGTGTTAGGTTGGCAGTTGAATCTAAGGTCTGAAGTTCAAGGGTGATGAGGTATGTGCTCCAACAGCCTCTAGGTGACAACCCGAGTTGTGAGCCAGGGTGGTCACCTAGGGAGAGCATGTGGGTAGAATAGAGAAGGGGTTCCAAAACGAAGCTACGATGTGCTCCCAGTGTTTAGAGGTGGGAGACTGGGAAGGAGTGGCTAGAAAGAATGGAGGAACACCAGGTATGTGTGTGGCACCGGAAGCCTGATTCAGGGATCAGGGATTGAATCCTGTGCTGAGTGCTGCTGGTCATTCAAATAAAATGAGGACTGAAAAATGACAATTTCATTTAGTGACGTGGTGGCCAATGGTAACCTTGAGAAGGGCAGTGTCAGCAGAGTGGTGGGGGGTAAAATCCTAATGAAGAGGACTTAAAGGAGAATAGGAGATAAAATCGAAGAGGGTGAGTAGAAATTTTCTCAAAGTTTTGTTTTTTGGCCTTTTTTTTTTTTTTGGCCTTTTCTAAATGGATGGAAAGAAATGAGATAGTAGCTGCAGGGGGCATGCGAGTTTAAAAGAAGTCTTTTTTCCCTCAAGATGGGAGAAATAATAGCATGTATATAATGACGATGGAAATGATCCAGTAGAGGGGGAAAAATTGATACAGGACAGTTGAGGAAGCTAGAAGTGTTTAATGTGAGGAGTGGGGGGGTGTCGGGGGAACTAGTGAGCTGAATATTCGGAGAGCTGTTTGGCGGTTTTTAGATCCCCGGAGTAAGGGTAGGGAATAGACAGAGGGAACAGATCTGGTAAATTGAGAGTGAGTGGGGATTGGGAGAGAATGGAGTCAACAGGAAGATGAGCTCAGAGTTGAAGAGCAGGTCAAATGGAAGCGAGAAAGGTGGGATAACGTGACACTAAGTCATGATAAGAGAGAGGGATGTTGATATTTGAGATTTCAAAGATGAAGGGCGCCTGGGTAGCTCAGTTGGTTGAGCATCCGACTCTTGATTTCGGCTCAGGTCATGATCTCGAAGTTCATGAGTTCAAGCCCCACGCTGGGCTCCGTGCTGACAGTATGGAGACTGATTGGGATTCTCTCTCTCTCCTCTCCGTCTCTGTCTCCCAAAATAAATAAATAAACTTAAAAAAAAAAAAAAAAAGACTTGAGGCACCTGGGTGGCTTAGTTGGTTAAGCATCTGACTGACTCAGGTCACTCTCTCACGTTTCGTGAGTTCAGGCTCCGCGTCGGGCTCTCTGCTGTCAGCACGGAGCCTGCTCCGGATTCTGTATCTCCCTCTCTCTCTGCCCCTTCCCTGCTTGTTCTCTCTCTCTCTCAAAAATAAATAAACATTAGAAACAAACAAAAAAAGACTTCAAAGACGAACCCACTTCCAGAGATGACAAGGTTTCAAGTGTTGCTTTTGGGTGTGAGTGGAAATAAAGTTGCTCCCCATAAATACTGGCCGTTTGCTGGAATCACTAACTGACAGAAGTACAAGAGTGGCGAGGGAGGTGGTTAAGCTGGGACAAGGGGACAAGGACAGGTGGTTAAGCTGAATGGGGTGAGTGTGGGAAGCAAAGGGCCCAGCTACAGAAGAGACCACCATTGGGGGGGGGGGGGGGGTAGTGAGCTTCCTATCCCTGGAAGGGTTCAAGAAGACACCGGTGACTCAGAGTTTAAAAAAAGAACTCTTCAATCTAAAGTTTTAGGTTCATTAGCAGGAGATTTGAGAACTTTCTAGCCTAAGTCGGATACAGTAATTATTTGATTTGAGCTATGCCTCTAGAAAAATGAAGTTTTCTATATACATTAGAAATTGTTTTCTGTAAAAATTATTTTCCCGGGAGAGTGGATTTTATCCTACTTAAGATCAGTAACAATCTGTCATACCTAGTCCCTCACGGTTCTCTCAAAAGGCTTCCAGTGGCCTGCACATTCTGGCACCTATGTGCAGGCATGTAAATAATTTTGGAGTAAGTGATACATCACAGATCCCATATTCTCGAGTTTAACGTATACATTCTCTTTAGCGCCGTTAAATGTAAATAATGATTGGCTTTGTAGTTAGGGCACATCACACAATAAATAACCCTTGACTACAGAGTCGGTTTTTCTCTAAGTGGGTCTCCACCAAAATGCCAGCCTGTTCTGGATCATCCCTTGAAAGTGTCAGCGAGGCAGGGGTCTCAAGTACCAGCTGAATGTAACACGTTTCATCAGTTTAAGTAAAACAGTAATGTAATTCAAACTACAAAAAAAGAGTGTCAAAGAGAACTACTTTTGGGACTAGCCAGTGCTTTGGGATTATTTCTATCCGTGTCGCTTACCAAGGAGAAATAACAATACCCAAACACACTTGGAATACGTGTATGCGGCTTAAAAAGCACACAGCTTATTTTTCTTTTATTCAACACAGACAGTTTCCTTCACCTCAGTAATTTTTCCTTCCCTCATCTCCCCGGGGAACTCTGTAAGTATAATCACAAAGCCTTAAAGAAATTTGCTAGAATTTTTTTATTGTATTTACTGAGAATATCACATTGTTCCACAGTAAATGATTTTCTTCTCCAAATGATTACAAAGCTCTTTTCATTAAAAAGGATTTGCTTATCTATATGAAATTGCACATTATAAAAAAAAATCAATTATAAATTATACTCCTTAAAAAGAAAAAAACACAGTTTTTAAAGGCAAATGCTAAAATACTGCATACTGATCAAATCCAGCATAATCGTTTCACATAGTGATCTACACTTAAAACAACTACTGTGCCAAAAATGGCATCCTGTGTAGGTAGAGAAGCAGAGCCACGCTCTGGTGCACAGTGTGCACTTGGAATAATTTGGTTTTGAGGTCTAAGATATAGCATGTTTTTCTAACTTTGAAAACATGCACATAATTTAAAAATTGCTTTTTGAGATAAACATTAAAATAAGTTGACATGAAAAATGTCACATTATATGAGGAGATACTTAAAATACCCAAGCTGTCTCTTAAAATTGTAGGGTTCTGTTTGTTGTGGCTCCAACTTTCAGGCTGAAATAAACTGATCGGAGAACGAACTGACAAAATGCAAATTTATCAAGCATTGTGCAGTGCCTTTGCAAAACGTACAGTTCTCCAATCACAATAAATTAAGTTACATCAGAAGTTACTGAAGGGATATTTAATCTCACTGTACAGTGACTTCTGATGAACAAGTCCCCATTCTCCCCTCCACATTTAACTCATGTTAACAGTAGAAAGGAGTTATCGTTAGTTAGCAGGGAATCCAGTATACTCTAGTATGGTCTTCCTAATTTTCTATAGTGCACCATTTTCCTAATTTACATTTATAAAATGCTCATAGTTAAGGTAGTCTACAAAAGTCAGCAGGATTAAATAAAAACCTGTTGTCCTCACTTCATCTGAATCCTACTTACGAGACATTAAAACTCAGAGATCCATGTGGAATTTTAGGGGGGTGTCATACAATTGGCTACAACCATGAAATGCTGAGAACCCTTAATAAATCATAGATCTGAGGTTTGCTGACACCCAGATGTGGTCCTTACTCACTCAATTCTTTGTTAAATCTGAAAGACGAACAATGATACTTTCAGTGAGAATTTTTTTAAATGTAACTCATTGTCCAAGTTTTGAGATTGATGACTCCCCAAACTCGAATTTTAGCCTGAAAAATAGCTTAAAATATCTACTTAAAATAAGCTTATTAGAAAGCTATTTTGTACATATGTAAATATAGATACACGATGAAACATACATAAAATTTTCTCTGTACCCTCTCAGAGTTACAGAATACTTTGAATAGCTAACTTTGTGCTAGAAACATTGATAAGGGACTTTTGTATTTTTTAACTGAGATATAACTGACATATAGCATGGTACGGGACCTCTTCCTTAAAGTTATTACCTTGGGGGGCTATGTTCATTACTAAGTTTTCATTTAGTGATTATTTTCGTACCAGTTTTACACTTGGAAGCCTTATGTGTTAACAAAAATCATATACCTCTAAGTAGATACTGGTTTTTAGGTGAGGTTTTTTTTTTTTCCTTAGATGTATATACAAAATACAACATGCATAATACTGCTGGATCTACACCTCTCCTATTGTGTTATATTTAAAAAGAAAAAATAATTTTGAAAGGAACATGAAATTTAGCACCAGTTTTGACCTAATCTTTCTTTGGTAGGAAAAAAAGGCACCAAATATATAGTGTGTTCATTGTACGGGATCCAAAAACAGCACTCATGAAACTCTCAGTCCCTGACATACTCTTCCAATATAGACTGAATTATGAAAGATACTTTGACCCATTAACTTTCTAGCATATTAGAACATACTACAGAAGACTACATTTAGAGAATATCATAATAGAAAATGTTTTTGTGCTTACCCACATTTAAGATATTTAACGGAATGACTCTTCTAATATGGACAGATACTGAAAAGTATTATCTGGTAAAGAATAAAAGTGATACATCAGAGGCTCCAAAATATTATCACAGAATTAATTATAATGTTAATTTATATTGATAGTTCCTACAATATGCATGGTTAGTGACATTCAACTCCAAAATACTTTTCTTACAACATGCATACTGAAAGGCTAGAAACATCTTTAATTAGATTAGGAACTTGGGAGTTAACTCCTTCACTGTTGCCACACTCAATGACAGCATTTTTAAAAACTCCAGTGGTCCCTGTTCCACTAGGAAAGGGGTGCCTCTGACAGGAGTTTAACATGTAAGCTGTAAGGTTAAGTAAGGCACAAGCATATAATCTGTTGTCAGTGATCATCCATTTTCCTGCCAAAGAAAACACAAATGAAAACAAGAGTTCATCGTCAAGCTGCCAGTATAATTTGAAAAGCCACTAGTGAAGCATTTTAGTTAAGTGTTCATTATAATATAGCAATTATAAATTTCTCCAGTTTTTCTGTTTCAGATTATCCACAGGGCACATTAGTTAATATTCCTTTTTTTGTTCTTCTTATAGCCACTTGTCAGAACAAAGCACTTAAGAAATTTTACTATATCGTGGCCCCCTTTACTACTTGGACTCCCTTGCCTTTCGATCTCAGAATCACCACTAGCTCCCTTCTGATTAAGCAAGAATTGATTAAGCGGGGCTTTTAGTTGGACACTGAAAGCTGAGGTAGGTGGACCATCAGGATCAAGTACTTAGAAAGGTTTGATTTCATTCCCAATGTCTTTCTAACATACTAACAAAAATTTGAAATCATCTGTTTTGTAAATGAGGTAGCCTCCTATATTGTATCCTGTCAAGAAACCATGAGGATTTCCTTGAGTGTATAGATGTCAAGATGATTAATGTTTACTCTTTCAAAACTGACAGTTTTAAAAAGGACACGCTAAGTAAACTATGTCCCAAGTTTCAAGGTTTCTTTGAGTGATTCAGAGATGTGACGTAAATTGTTTTCTGGGTCTTTATTGTCTCAGGAGTCATCTGAAGTCATCTGATCAAGTCCACATTTATGTAAGTTCAGTAACTGTGGTTCTAAGTTGTATGCGGTTTTCACATTTAGCTATGGGCATTTGGCCCTTTATTTTTGACACTGTAACCTATCACTCTATAGTGTATTTATAAAACAAAGCGTTAGTGTTTGCCAACAAATCAACTGATGAAAATGGCTGTGACTATAAGATTATAGTGAGCCCAGGAGCTCTCTGTTGCTCTCCTCGTTCTTCTTTGCCCCGCGAACCAGTCTCAGACTCAGCTCTAGATGGTCTTTTTAGTTCCTTTACACCAAAGTATCAACAAAACTCAGTTACTATAATATGAGCAGAATTAATGATTGTCAGCCTTCCTTGTCTCCTGTGTCCTTATTTCACATTACCACATCACCGTTAACAAATGGCCAACTTGTTCTTCTGTTTTAATAACAAGGCACAGTTTTGTTTTTAAGAGTTAATCAAATTATCATGGATGATACATTTTTCTCTTAGCCAAGATACCACTTATCTTTCAAAGTAAAGAATATAAATGTACGGGTGCCTGGGTGGCTCAGTCGTTTAAGTGGCCAACTCCTGATTTCGGCTCAGTTCATGATCTCACAGTTCATGGGTTCGAGCCCCATGGGGGGCTCTGTGCTGACAGTGCGGAGCCTGCTTGGGATTCTCTCTCTCTCACCTCTCTCTGGCCCCTCCCCTGCTTGTGGTCTCTTTCTCAAATAAATAAAAACTTAAACAAATTTTTTTAAAAGAATATAAATGTAAAATAATGTTTCACTTCCTTCTCCTTTTCACACATGGGAAAAAGCAACAATTTTTAGCCTAATGCAAAAAATGCTCCTTAATGTTTATGCCAGCAATGATGAAGTTTTCAATTAGAAATTTCCTAAGGAGTCTAAAACTTAAATTGTTTACATATTTTAAAAAATTTGTTTTAATGTTTTTATTTTGAGAGAGAGAGAGAGAAAGATTGTGAGTGGGGGAGGAACAGAGAGAGAGAGGGAGACACAGAATCCAAAGCAGGCTCCAGGCTCTGAGCTGTCAGCACAGAGCTCGAACTCACAAATTGTGAGATCGTGATCTGAGCTGAAGTTGGACGCTCAACCAACGGAGCCACCCAGGCGCCCCTGATTGTTTACATTTTTTTTTAAAGTTTATTTTATTTATTTTGAGAAAGAGGTGGGGGGCAGGCAGAGGGAGAGAGAGAATCCCAAGCAGGCTCTGCACTGTCAGCACAGAACCTGATGCTGGGCTCAATCCTATGAACTGCAAGATCATGACCTGAGCTGAAACCAAGAGGCAGATTAACTGACTGAACCACCCTGTTTACAGGGCATCCCTTTTTACCTATTTTTTTAATTAGAGCTAATTAACTTATCCTTTCCACTTGTACCTCTAGACTCTGGGAATTTAACACCCTTTACCATAAAGTATCAGCCTGCAGCGGATTTCATTAGGAGCCGTCTCTGAGAGGCCACTACATTCCACAGCATCCTCCACGATGTGCTCTCAATGGAATATGAAAATCAAAGTAAAAAATTATGCTCTCTGAAAATATTTGAGAACTTGACGATCTTTTCTCTGAAAGCATTAAACATTTAAATAAAGTTTTATATATTAGCACAAAAGATGCCAAATATATAACACCTATCACTTCCTCCCCAAATTTTAACCACACAATTAAACAATTTTTTCAATGGGGACCAATAGAACTCTAAGTTGAAGGCTGAGAGCAAGCTATTCTACCAGGTGACAGGTGACGTGAAGCTGGATGCGATTTCATCCTGTGAAGCCATAGGGACCAGTAAGTAGTGCAACTAAACAGCCAGTGGAACTAAGCAAGGATGTCAATGGACTCTTGAGCAGGTTTTTGAAAGAGGGAAGTAAAGGGGAAAAGAATGATAAGGATAAAGATAATAGGAAGAGTAAACAAATGAGGCCTAAGAAAGGGTTAGGGGGGTGCCTTGGTGGCTCAGTTGGTTAAGCATCTGACTTCAGCTCAGGTCATGATCTTGAGGTCTGTGGGTTCAAGCCCCACCCCCACATCAGGCTCTCTGCTTGTCAGCAGGGAGCTCACTTCAGATTCTGTCCCCCCCCACCTCAAAAATGGATAAATATTAAAAAAAAAAAAAAAAAAAAAAAAAAAAAAGGCCGAAAAGTGCATGGCCAGGAACTTCCCTTATGCTACCCATGCTGGAGGTTGCCTACCCCTAATTGCATTTTCTATTCAGTTATCTATTCACGTAAGCACAAAAGTCATTTGGACATAAAGTGGTTTGTAAATAACAATGGTACAAATTAAAATATTCTTAAATGCAGTTGAAAGGATTAGAAGTACCATAAGTAAAGACAAACCTATGTTTATTTACAATTAGGTGTACATTTACTTTAAAAGTGTGGAAAGTTGAAGCCAACAGAGTTAAGGTTTTCTTCATACTTGGGAGGGGATCTTCTGCAAACATGTATAAACAGATACAATGGATCAGGAAGTACAAATGAAGTCTTGTTTCTATTTACGGATAGAATTTGAAGCTTAATGCAAGCATGATGCAATTTCCAGTGGATATTACAAGTCTTGTCGTAGGACTGTAGACTAAGGATTTTAACTGGGATCAAAGAAATTTATAAATTTTGAATAAAGTATCGATCTGGGTGGTTTATTACTACTGAAATGGATGGATCCTAATAATGTCTACTGCAGTAAAATTTAACTGCAATGTTTCTGGAAGATCCATAGGCAATAGTACCTGATCCAGAGTCTCTGTAAAGGGAGAAAATAGTTGCTCCCTTTATGTTGTTGGCCTCAAATACCAGAACCTTTGAATTTGAGAATTTGCTGAGTTTTATCAGAATTAGGATGATGAGATAGAAAGCAGAGTTCTGACTCTATTCTTTTCCTCTCAAAAAAGTGTCTGGATTGAACCAAAAAATTTAGGCCCATCGAGTCACTTTATTGCAATAGTAACACTCTGTTCAGAGATTACAAAGGATTTACTTTGAAAGATTATGGTACTCTTTCTTGTCTAAAACACAAATCCTTATGAATATTAGTATTTTTCATTTTATCCTTAAACTTCAGACTTCTAGAACTTTTTGTACCAAACAACATATGTTATGAAATATGCATTTTATAGAATTCAGCATCGTTTATACTTTTTAACTTTATATTATTACAGCACAGACCTCCCCATAACAGTCTATTATAGTGGAGCTCTTTTAGTATCATAGATCCCATTTAATTCATTCCATTAGACTGAAAGCTGCATATGTGTAATATTGTACACAAAATATTCTGAGATCTAAATACTATACTAAATACTATTAATACTTCAGTCACTTTGCTCTTTTATTATGGAAACTAACCAAGCAAGAGCAAGTCAGATTGTTACTTTTTTTTCTTTCTAAAATCAGCCAAATTTTGAAAGGGAAAACATTTTGGAGGTCTTTACAGAGCAAATTTTCTCTTTTAGAATTCTTTCTGTAAAAAGCGGATTTTCTTTCTGTAAAAAAGGCAGTCTTAGGAGTCTATGCTAAAACTATCAAAAAAAATTTTTTATAATGGCAAGTTTGATGATTGATCTTAGTTGTATGTTCTCAAAAGTACTGATAATAATCAGGAAATAATGTTTTATGTAATTGGGTGTGAATAAATGAATCCGATAATATCTTACCTTATCATTTCTAAGTCATTTTCTAAAAGCTTTAAAATAAGAATATGAAAGGGCAGTATGGTCAAAATATAGTTGTTCTTTTAAGCAACAGAACCTTCCAAAAAACAAATTACCCAAGTTTCCTAAATATGAAATATAGAAGTACTGGAAGTTGCAACCATATGTATGTAGTAGATGGCTAAGTGATGTCTTCACAATAAAAAAACCACTTAAAATCCTATTAAAAATAAATTCCGCATTCAGCATTCCTACTTTGAACTTTTGGGTTTTTCTAGCTGTTTAATTAACTGCCTCGCTTCCCTCCAGCCCCCTGTGTGCCCTGCCCCACCCTCGTCAACAACTACAAATTCATATGCTCTTCAGGTACCTATATCCTCAGCTAGAGGCAAGGAAACAATAGAAGCTGAAAAGAAAAGCAGGGAGATAATAGATTAAGTTTCTGTCCATCCAGAGAAGTTAGAAACCTATGGATCCTGAAGGTGCTTTAGAAAAAGACAGCATTCTTCCCAAGCAAACAAGCTACGTTTGAGGAAGCTCTAATACACATTTATACTTAGGAATTAAATATACTTTGCATATTATTAATTTTCAAAGACATAAATAAGAAACATGTAGTACTAAAGTATAGTTTCAGGATGAGGAAATTGTTCTTAGTTTTTTGTAGACGAGTATAGGTCATGGCATGACTTCGGTTTTAATGTTTAGGTCCTTAAAACTTTAATAGCTTTCATACAAGTGTTTTTGTATAAATAGAAAAAATATTGGGAATGTTAATGGGGGAGCATGCTAGGATAAATACTGATGAGTGCAAATTTTTGCCAGAAAGTTTGAGAAATACAGAAGTTATTTCTCTTTATAAGTGCTTTTAACCTTTCAAGACCCATTAATTTTATAAACCAATTTGAGCAATTATTTCCATCAGAAATACCTTCTGCATGATTAAAAGATTTTTTTCGCCATTTGCACCTGAAACTGCATCTTGATAACATGCTCGGTAAGACTCTGCTGAAATGTCAAGTCTAGTGCCAACAAAGTCAGAAGCCAGAAAAATTCTATGTTAAAACTGCCAGAATCTCTTTCATTCGTTCTATTTTACTTTATTGTTAAAATTTAAACAACTTCAGAAATTTGGGGTGTTTCTGGCTACCTGAGTAAAACATACTGCAAACCAAAAGAGAACAAAAAGTAAGTGGAAGAAGCGCCTGATTTCCAAATTGCTCTGCCCTAATGAACAGGATCCTTTTCATCTCACATATACTGAATCTGAACACAGTGTTACCATCAGCACCAAGAAGTTCCCTTGACACTGAAGCAAGTCAGGATAACTTAATTTCATATCTTACTTAACAGCAGGCAAGCAACTTTAACATAGACTTGAGGTTTAGGTAGGTCTGACATTATCTAGAATCCAGGCTTAAAGGTAAAAATTTCCAAATAGCAGAAGAAATTAAAACGGAGATACCAGAACTAAAAACACCATGTGAGACGATAAACGTTATTTCCAGTCCTAACCAAATTGCAACCCTTTCAGTATAGCGTGAGGTATTTTTTTTTATTATTTTTTTTTAAAAACATTTATTTTTGTGTGAGAGAGAGAGAGAGAGAGAGAGAGAGAGCAAGCAGGGAAGGGGCAGAGAGAGGGAGACACAGAATCCGAAGCAGGCTCCAGGCTCCAAGCTGTCAGCACAGAGCCTGATGCGGGGCTTGAACCCACGAACAGCAAGAACACGACCTGAGCCGAACGAAGTCGGACGCTCAACCAACTGAGCCACCCAGGCGCCCCGAGGTATTTTTAAATATTTGTATAAGCTTATTAGCATTCACAGTTTCCAAAGTTGCTTTGGAATAGCTTCAATTCTCTTAATATTTGACTTCCAGACATGTTTTCATATACCATAGTCTCTGCCCCCAAACTCATGGAAATATCAAACAGCTAGCTATTCTGTGGCAGAAATGGTTCTTGCAGTAATAAGGGTTCTATTTCCCAATTATTGTGCTATTCTTAAGATGTAATTAAAAAAATAGGAAATTTGCAATTCATATAAAAGGGAAACTTGCTTAAACTTCCGAAAGCAAGTCCAGTCTGGTGGAGGTATATAAGACATTAAATAACAGAGTCAGATTCTTTCTTAAAGATTCCAGGTGAGCTTGACAGCAGAGAGTTCTGGTTCTCCAACATTTTCTCCATCTTTTCTCCTCCAGTGGTTTTACCAATCTCTCTTTGCTTCTTACTGTGGATCCATGGGATAAAACAAAGGACAGCACCTCCAATAAGGGGAGGAATTCCAGCGAGGTAGAATGCCACATCGTAGGAGCCCAGCTTGTCACGAAGTAACCCTGGGAAGGGAAAAAACTGTCACCAAGAGAGAACCAAGTGTGGCTTTTAGGGGTCTCGGATCAATCACACTGATGGCCTCCTCCTAAGCTAACAACTTCATCTCAGCAGGACTAGTTCAACCATCTCAAATATCAGACATTGCCTAGGAAATGGGTCTGAGGTAAAAACCTTTCCTGATAGGAGGAAGGAAAAGATCTTAGATCTTTAATCTCGTCACAGACTACAAGCCTATGGGTTTTCATACCAAGTTATCACATGGAAAAAAATATTTGCAACCAAGCTTTGGCTTTCTCGAAACCATTCAAAGGCCATTTGGGGTATTCTGACCTTTGGTGTAATGGTCCTTACAACGTCTACATTTCACATCTTTCTTAGGCCTATTTGTTTATGAAATAACATGAAACTATATTTAAAATTATGATCCGAAATCGTAACAAAAATTATAGATCTAAGAGGATGAAAAAGTTAGACTGTTACATACATTTATCAGCACGTGGGAGTAAAACATAAGAATATATGTTTGCACTTTAATAGATCCTTGGGCTCTGCTTCTAAAAACGGTTATTTTGAATACTCCTTATTTCTAATTTCTCTAACAAAATCCAGTTTTTTTTTAAAAGATTTTATTCTTGCGGGGCACCTGGGTGGCGCAGTCGGTTAAGCGTCCGACTTCAGCCAGGTCACGATCTCGCGCTCGGTGAGTTCGAGCCCCGCGTCGGGCTCTGGGCTGATGGCTCAGAGCCTGGAGCCTGTTTCCGATTCTGTGTCTCCCTCTCTCTCTGCCCCTCCCCCGTTCATGCTCTGTCTCTCTCTGTCCCAAAAATAAATAAACGTTGAAAAAATAAATTAAAAAAAAAAAAAAAGATTTTATTCTTGGGGTGCCTGGGTGGCTCAGTTGGTAAAATGTCTGACTTCAGCTCAAGTCATGATCTCGTAGTTCATTAGTTCCAGCCCCCCATCGGGCTCTGTGCTGACAGCTTAGAGCCTGGAGCCTGCTTCAGATTCTGCCTCCCGCTCTCTCTACTCCTCTCCCACATGTGCTCTGTCTCTCTCTGTCAAAAATAAATAAAAACATTAAAAAAAAATTTTTTTAAGATTTTATTTTTTAAGTAACCTTTACACCCAACATGGGGCTCGAACTTATAACCCCAAGATCAAGAGTCACATACTCTACCAACTGAGCCAGCCAGACACCCCACAAAATCCAGATTTTAAAAGTTATCCTAGTGGTTTTTTTTTTTAACGTTTATTTATTTATTTTCGAGAGAGATAGAGCGCGCACACGCACGCAGGGGAGGGGCAGAGAGAGAGAATCCCAAGCAGGCTCCTCAGTGTCAGTGCAGAACCCAGTGGGGCTTGAACCCACAAACCGCGAGACCATGACCCAAGCCAAAACCAAGAGTCGGACACTTAAGCAAATGAGTCACCCAGGTGCCCCTATCTTAGTGTTTTTAAACTTTTGTAACTTTTACCATAAGACCTAAGTTATCAGAAATGTCCAGGGAACAAACCGTATGGAGTATCTGACTTTTCTAAATAAACAGCTGAGAATCTGTCAAGTACCGACACATGAAGTGTGCATTTATTCTAGATAGAAACATAAAATATACAATATATCTAAATCTACAATTTTCTTATCTTCTGAGTCAGAATATTCCTTATATACTGACCCTTTCCTTCCTTATGAACACCAGTCATCATGTTTGGACTGTAATACTATGATCCGTCAGAAGCTCCTGAGGAGTCAAGAGCTTTCTGCTGCCAGTTGCTGGGTGCTGTTCTGCCAACTTAGGAAGTTTCCAGTTATCTCCTTATTCTTGGTCTGTTATCAGTTATTTCTAGTTGCAAACACCATTCCTACCAAAGTGCTGCTTATTATCTGCTTTTGACTTGGAAACCCTAGAAACCTACGTTTGTAAGGTGTAAAAATAGTGTGAATAGTCTATTACCTGCAAGCAGGGGAAGAAGGGCTGGAGGGTTCTCCTCCTACAGGGAGACTGTGACCTTTAGTGACTCTGTGTGCTTGATTCGTGACTAGGTTCCCAGCAGGAAAAGTTGCTAGATATGTGCAATTCTGGACACGAGAATGAACTTTCTCTGAGCCCCTTACATGCCAAACACCAACGATAATAAATACATTTGAATTTTATCCTAATTTTATCAAATTCTAATCTAATAATTCACTGGCACCCCAGTGATATTGAACATGAGACAATTTTACGCTATTGAGAAGATTTCTAAAGGTGAAATGCATCATAACATAAATTAACCATTTCTGTGGCACTTACCACATTCACAGTGTTGTATAACCGCCACCTCTATCTAGTCCCCAGATATTTTTATCACACCAGAAGGAAATGCCATACCCGTTAAGCAGTTATTCCCTACTCCCCCTTCCCTCCAGCCCCTGGAAACCACCAATCTGCTCTCTGCCTCTGTGGATTTACCTATTCTGGATATTTCATATCAATAAAATCATACAGTGTGTGACCTTTTGTATTTGTGCTTCTTTCACTTAGCATAATGTTCTCAAGGTTCATCACCTGGTAGCATGTATTGGTACAATACTTCATTCCTTTTTATGGCCGAATAATATCCCGTTATGGCTGCACCACATTTTGTTTGTCCATTCATCCACTGATGGACATTTGTTTCCACTAAATGGTATTTTTCATTAATTATTTCTAGGGGGGATACAATCTCTTGCCCAAAGCATACATATTTAGAAATCTTTTAGAATCTTCACCTCTTTTTTTAAAGAAACTATGTTCCCATTTCTCCAAAACACATACTAAGTGAAATACAGGAATTGTAAAAGCTTAAAGCCCAGAAGATTGCAATTACACATTTTACTGAGTGTGTCAGATTATCAATAAGGATAAGAGAGACTCCTCAGCAAACTTTTTCAACATGCCATTTACAGCTGGTCTTATTAAAAATGTTATCAATAAGGCACATACAAAAGCAAAAGACCACCAACCAATAAATCATAATATATTTTACATATAATTACTGGAGAACCATTACATTTACCTGCAATAGGTGGGCCCACAGTCATGGGTATAGACATGAATCCAAGTAGAAATCCAATTGCTTGAGAAACATCCCGGGCACCAACTAACTCAAAGGCAATGGGAGCCATAATGGAAATGAAGCATCCATCGAAGAGACCCATGATGAGACAGACAGCAATGAGGGCCCCAAAGACACCACACAGAGGAATCATCATGGACATCAGACCAATGAAGAAAAAGGAGAGTACCTAGAATAAGACACCACCACAATGTCAACTCTGCTCTCAGGAAAAGTATATGTTGCAATATACTGAGCAACATGCATGCCTAGGAATATTAACTGACTCCTCCCTGGAAGAGTTGCCTCCCTGGCCCAATTCACCTTGATTTTATGTAGTCAATCCCCATAATCATCTCCCCTAAGTTCCCCTAGCACTTTCTTAAAATTTCCATTAAGAATAAAGTATTTTTACATATTTACGTTCCCCTCCAGTCTGTAAGTTCTTTGAGGTCAGAATCTGTACAAGTCCTCTTTGGACTAGATATTCTAAGGATTAAGAATCTTGCACCTGGTCAGCGCTCAATAAATATCTGTTCTTTGAGTATTGGCTCAAATGCATTCATCAAAAATCTGATTTTGAAATTATATATACTCTACTGGTGTTAGTCCTTTGCAAAAGGAAAATATGCCAGCAAGATCAGATCAGATCACAAAGCTTCCCATTCGGGGAATGCAATGATGTAAGGTTTAGATATTTAAATAATTTAGAATACACTGCCTGCCAATATTCCAGACATATTCCAGATATTCAGACCAAGTGAGAGATTAAAATAAGTAACTATGATTTGATAGGTATTATACAAATATGTACTGAATTTTGATTATTCAAATTCTAATTAAATTCTGACGGTCATAGGAAATATGTATAACATGCAATGAAAAACAAATTATTCTGCTATAACATTGAGGAACTAAATTTTCTAATCCTATTTTACTTGACAGTGTAAATCAATAAGATTAACAAATGATACTTTCAAACACTGTTTTCTGGTGATACAGCATAGGTATATCCTATTTAAGCCTCCAGAGTTAAGGTTTGGAAATACTTTGAGCCATGGAATACTTTCATTTTAACGTTAGAGTAGTTAATAGAACCGAACACTTAATTTTGCCTGCCATTTGGTAGCTCTGTGCTGTGTGCTATGTGAATAATACCTGGTCCCTACCCTTGGGCTGTGGGGAGATGAACGCGTGAAACAAGTGCACATCAAGTGTTCTAGATGTTGCCATAGTTGTATACTCCAAGTATGGTGAATACAAAAAAAGAAGCAAACAATTCAATAACTTTCTTTAGGCAAAGAACGAATTAAAACTGGACAAGTCACTAGGCAGCAGAAGAAATGTTTCAAAAATGCATCAAGCTTTTGAAAAATATGCATATAATAGCAGCTATCATTTATTGTTTATTAAATGCCAGGCACTGTTCTAGGCACTTTAATAATCTCCTAACAACTTTATGACGTGGATACTAATATTGTGCCCATTTTACAGATGCAGATAGTGATTCTGGAAGAGGGGTAGTAATGCGCCCAAACGTGCCCATCCTGGAACCCTTGGTCTACACAGGTAGTAGTAGAGAGCAGAAGGAACTACTGTTCCTAGAGGATACGCTTCAATGACAGGGAGGTGGGGGGGAAGGGAAAGACCATGAAGCAGCCATCTGGATCACCATCTTTGCCTATCCTGTTTTTCCTAGGACCCACTAGGCACACCTACAGCGTACCAAGCTCGGTAGCTCACCTCAGGGCAGCCCCTCACAACCTAGTACACATCAGGATTACCTGAGGAGTTCCTGAAGCTGCAGACTGAGTGAAGGGATACAGGAATAGCAGTCTGGCCAAGCTCTCCAGATGACTTTAATACAAGTGGTCCACTGACCCCACAATAAGAAACATGCTCTTGAAAAAAGTTTCAAACTCCAGGTTAGATCTCTTTTCGACACCATCACACCATGCAACTGAAAACTTTTCTTCATGGTTAAAACATGGCTTTATGGTATAATGATTAGTATAAGACTCCGAGTTGGTTGTTGAAAAATAAGCCTGGCACTCACATTTCCCAAAGAACACAATCTCCCATTCTCCTGATTTTTTATTTTCTACTTAAACATCTTCGTCTCTACCCCAACTTCAATGAAACCACATACAGAATTTCTTGCATGGATATTATTGGGCTTGCAGCCTGATAGGTTGGAAAGAACTAAAGGCCCAGAGGAACAAGACCAGGTTCCAGCATTCTGTGACCTTGAGCCAGTAAAAAGGCTTCCTGATGCTTCCCATCTATACAAACAGATCTAAAAATAAATCAAAATGTAGAAAGTGGGTTGAAATTCATAAGTAGGTAAAGATTTCAGGAGTTATTGATAAAATAACCATACTTTAAATAGTCTTAATTGTATATACATTTTTTAACTCTACCTGCAAAACATAAAAGGAGATAAACATGGAAAGTCATTTGAATCTTAGAAACTTATCTCTATTATCACAAACTCCAGAGGATCTACAATAAAACTTCAGGACACTGTGGGGCCACATTGCCACAGACCAAACATTCACAACCATGCCACTGTAACTATGCTATGTGTTAGCTTTCAAGAATATTCTTTTCTTTGAATGTTTCCTATTCTTTTACTATTTTGTTTAGTACAAATCTCTTCCAAGATAAGAGAACCAGAGTGAATTAGTGAAACCCTAGCATACTACTTGGCACAAAGTCAACTGTGCTCAATAAATGAATGTTTTTCTTGGACAAACTTATGTAACATGAGACCCAGGTGCTTTACTTTCGGTGGTTATCCTGATTTTTCTATACATCGTTGGCCCCTTGCAATTTTTGTTCTTTGGTTAGTTTTGTAAAAAATCATTCACTTAAGAGTTTCGAATTTATTACTATATATTTGAACCATATCATTTCTTAATACTTTACCTGACTACAAGTTCTCCTCAATCCAAACTATATTATCTTCTTTTTTAATTACTTGGCAGTAATTGTTAGTTATTATTTGAAACTGTTAATTTTAATAACTTAAATAGAAATTCTTATTTAAAAGTAAACTTTCTCAGTTTTTCTTTAAGAATGGAATTCACAGGAATTTACACATTTATTCCTTAGCATTTCTCAGAAAATAGCTTGCAAACTGTTCATATGAGAGGTTCCATACTTCATCACTTCCCCAAATAAGTACTGATCCAGGGGTACCTGCCTGGCCCAGTCAGAAGAGCGTGAAACTCTTGATCTCAGGGTCGTGAGTTTGAGCCCCATGTTAGGTGTAGAGATTGCTAAATAAATTAAACCTGTTAAAAAATATATTGATCCATACATCAAATATTGATTTGTAGATGCCCCATTTTGAAAGATGAATACATTTAGTATTACTACAGTCTGTTTTCCTCTCCTCAAACACAGCAACTCTGGTTAGATTTAAATAAGGTATTCAGAGGCTCCTAATTCTCCTCTAATCTCTGGCAATGACATTTAATTTAATAAGGCATTGACTGTTGAGATGTATTTCTTGCTTTTGTTTTCTTAAAACCATCCAAGGAAATACCTTCTGTCATAATATTATAGGCTTTAGAAGAATAACCCCTTGCTTGAGTTAGTTTACATACTTTAAGAACAAAAAAAAATTGTTTTTTTTTTTATATTACCCTTCCCTATTTCTATCACAAAGAGAACATTCTTGGAGAAATGTCAGTTTAAGTTCTGCTCAGGAATCTAAGTATAGCTCAAGAGGAAGAATGAGCTGCACCTGAATAAGCAGGAGGCATTTTCAGAGGCAGGCATGAAGCTGGCCAGAGTTAGGTTCAAGTGTTGCTCCTACAAATTTATTCAATATAAAGTTTCCAGACTTTCAGGGCCTCTGGCTAGGAACCCAGAGCAGAAAGCCTTTCACCATTATAATTCCATATAATGCAATTCAGTCATCTCTTCAGCATTTAAAACTGTTAGGCTGGGGGCGCCTGGGTGGCTCAGTTAAGTGTCTGACTCTTGATTTCAGCTCAGGTCATGATCTCACGGTTCATGAGTCTGAGCCCCACATTGGGCTCTGTGCTGACAGTGTGGATTTTCTCTCTCTCTCCCTCTCTCTCTGTTCCTCCCCCCCGCCTTGTGCTCTCTGTCCCTCTCTCTCAAAAGAAATAATAAACTTAAAAAACAAAATGTTAGCTGAAAATACCTGGAAACCAGGACCTTGATAGAGTTTAAATTCAGAACTCTTAAGCAAAATGTGAGTATCTATAAGCTAAGTGATCTATAAGCAAAGATCTCTAGTTCAGGATAACCAAAGTCTCCTTTCTTAAGATCTGTTCCAAATCAGGATTTGCTTCAGTATTTGATGAAATAAAAAGGGGACGCCTGGGTTGCTTAGTTGGTTAAGCATCTGACTCTTGATTTTGGCTCAGGTCATGATCTCACGGTTTCGTGAGTTCGAGCCCTGCGTTGGGCTCTGTGCTGGCAGCTTGGAGCCTGCTTGGGATTCTCCCCCTGTCTGCCCCTCGCCAACCACACAATAAAAGGAAGGATGCATTAATCCTCCACTCTGGGCTGGCACTTTACATAAGTTGTCACCATGAATCCTTACCACAGCCCTCTGCCAGTTCTGAACACGGCTGGTGCAAGGACTGGGCTGAACTCGTGTCTCCAGAGCCTGTGTGCTTTTCTGCTGCGCAGCCTCCCAAACCCAAGATGCCTGTGACCAGAAATTAGACCATGTGGGAGGCTGTGAGGTGTGATCTGTGCCCAGCTGCTAGGAGACAGGGAGGAGTTGGGCTATAACAGACAAAAGCAGGCAGTGGGCATGTCTGCACCACCAACGACAGCAAGGTAAGGAGTGGGAGCATTCCAACTTTTAAAGGCTAGGCCAAAAGGCAGCCAGCCATTGAGGGAAAGAGAAAGAGGAGGAAGCAAACAGAGCTGGAGCTGGCAACAGCAGAGAACAGCCAAGAATCAAAAGCCACACCGAATGGTTGGCAGGTGGGCAGGGAAGCCAGGAAAAAGGAGAGACAGAGGAGGGGAGTGATACAAAGGAGTGAGTCCAGTAGCCACACGGGCAAGGCCTGTGTTGGCTCCTGTGCCACTGTGTTCACAGGAGGAGCGCACTCCCAGCAGCCACAGGACACGCAGGACACACTGAAGGCCTTTTTTCTCCTTCACAGGCTCTCTGAAATGCAGTCATGTCACTCGTGACTCAGCATATGCTGCTGTGGAGAATGGATTATTGCTTCCACCCCAGTAATCTATCCTCCAGAGACAGAACAACCACAGTGACTTAAAATGTGAAATCAGACCACTTCATTCTCCAACAAAGACCCACAACACTTAAAGCAAAATCTCTTCAATTTGACTTTCAAGGCCCTGTATAATCTGGCCCCTCCTAGCTTTCCAACTTCTTCCCTTGTCACTCTCCCTGTCTTCCTGAGTTCTTCATTTTTCCTGCCTCCAGTATTGCTCCAGGAACTCAGGGACCACGTGTGTCTTGTTTGTATCACCCCACCAAGGTCTAGGCTGGAGCACAGTAGACACAATCCTTTGCATGAATGAAAGGAAGCTGAAAGTCTGTAATACAAGGGCGCCTGGGTGGCTGCACTGACAGCGTAGAGCCTACTTGGGATTCTCTCTCTCTCCCTCTCTCTCTTTGCCCCTCCCCTCCCTGCTTGTGTGCTCTCTTTCTCAAAATAAGGATTTTTAAGTCTGTAATGCATCGAATGTCCATTAGAGGGTTCTCTTGACACTTGAGAACAAAACCAAATGTTCCACAAGAATACCCACAGTTAGGTTCTAAAAAAGGGGGGAACGATCATAATACAGTAAATACTTGTAAAAGTAGCACTCTACCAGCTGTCTACTCTCCCTTCTGCTATGTGACCAGACTCCTTTCTGCAGCTGGCTGCCGGGACCTCTACACAGACACCCACAGTGAGTCAGCCTCTGTTCCTTAGGGTTTGTACCTCTGAGTGGAAATAACAACGATACTTTCCTCTTAGGGCTGGTGCAAGGAACAAGGGAGATTGCATGTGGGGCACTTAGTTCATTGTGTGGCACATGGAAGTACTCAATAAATGGCGGCTGGGTGATTTCAGATCATCTAATGGAAGCTTCTTTATCTGTAATGAATGCCTTTTCCAATCATTTTCCTGCACCTAAATCCCAGCTCTACTTCAAAGCCCAGCTCAAATACTGCCTCCCATCTATACAGTGAGCTGGCACGCTCAATTCCCCAATCCCAAATTGCCCCCTTCCCCGGGCTCCTCTTCACTCTCCTCCCACAGCCAAGGTGTTGGGCAAAGTAGTCTACGTTTCCGTTTTTTCAGCTAATCATGATCAGTCTTTAGCACCTGCCATGCCACTGAAACTCTGTTGCTAAATGCAATGAAAGCCTTTTAGCCTTTAATGTGCTTGCCCTGTCACTAGCTACCGACACTGTTGACCACTGCTGTCCCTGAAACACTCTGTGCCCTGCTTCTTTCCCACTAAGCTGGCCACTCCCTTCAGTCTTCATGCACATCCCTCGTCCTCCGCTTACCCATACAGCCCACAAATGCCGAAGTCCCACAGGTCCCTCGGGCTCTCTCAGGAGCTCCAGACACAACATGGCTCTCCCATGAGCACCAAAAATTTAACATGGCAAAAGTGAACTCCACATCTTACTCCGATTTACTGAAATGACTCATCTTAAACGCAATAGCACAACCATCCATTCTGTTACCAGAGCCACAAATCTCAGACCCAGCTTTGGTGGCTCCATCAAACTCTTACTCCCATATCCCTATTTTACTGCTGTTTGATTCCAGTGTTTCTGCCTTGGTTCCTCCTGCTTAGACTGCTTCAATGGTCTCCAGCTAGTACCCCTGCTTCCACTCTGTTGTTGTTGTTGTTGTTGTTGTTGCTGTTTTTAATAACAGCTTGATAGAGATAAATTCACATACCATAAAATTCACCCATTTAAAGTAAATAATTCAGTACGTTTTACTGAATTTACAAAGTTGTACAACTATCACTACTGCCTAACTTTGGAATATATCACCCCAGGAAGAACCCCCATAGCCTGTAGCAGTTACTCCCCATGGCACCCCCCCCCCCCCCCCCGCCAGCCCCGGGCCACCAGGAATCCACTCTGTCTCCGTGGCACTGCCTATTCTGGCCACTCCACCAAAACAGAGCTGCACAACATGTAGCCTTTTGTGACTGCCTGAGCTCCTGCCCTCCCACGTCATCCACCCTTCATAGCCACTGCATTAAGCTTAATAAGATACAACTCCTGTCATGTCACTCCCTCGGTTAAAACCCTCTAGTGGCTCCTGGTAGATTTCAGGATAGTGTCATCCTTCTCCTAACCCAGCTCCTGCCTCTCCCCCCCCTCCCCCCCCCCCAGCCAGTCAGTTTATCGCTCTCCCTTTATTCCATTCAAACACTCAGTTTCGCAGACATAATATACTATGTCACACCTCCACCTCTTTGCCCATGTGGTTTCCTCTGCTTGCAACACACTTCTCTATCTTCCTTCTCTTTCTGACTGCCACTCACCTCTTAATACCACACCAGCCCAGGAAGCCTGCTCAGAGCCTCACTAGTGATTCAGATAGTCCGTGCCTATGTTTCTAGCACCCGTCTAGCATAGCCATTATTCCACTTTGCTGCAACACTGTCTCCCCATGAGACCATTAGCGACTAACTGAGGGCACAGACCATGTTTCATGCTTCATCCGCAGCATTTAGCACAGTGTCTAGCACGGAGGAGTCATTTAAGTGCTTGTCAAGTGAGTGTCCGTGTGAGCTTGGAATTAGCATTTGCGTAGTGCACAGCCCTCAAAACCCAGGAGGCAATCTGCAGTAAAAAAGTTCAAAAGAAACAGGCCCCTGAATTTCACAAGGAGGTGCAAAAGGCACATGACTATGAGAACTGTGCCAGAAATAAAACATTCTTCTTAGAAAAAGCAGTGGGCAAAAACCATCTCGATTTGGTGGAGTGCCGTGACAAAACAAGTAAGCTTGTTGTGTGATCGCCAATTTCTCATGTTGAAAACCCAAAATTCATAACTGAGTTTGGCCTTGAAAAACTGCTGGTAGAAGTTAGGTTCTAGAAAACATTTGTAATTTTTACGGAAGAATTTAAGCAAACACATACATACGTATAATGAGACATGAAGTGACAAAGATAATTCTGCTGGGGGAAAAGCAGCTTAAGAAAGTACCTGAAGATAAACCTTCTTCACACCAGGCATATAATCTGCGATCCGGCCAAAGAGCAGCCGTCCGACTCCTGAAGTGATGCCAATGCACATGAGAACCACCTCTTTATTTTTTCCATCTTGAAATCTTTCATTCACATATTTCATCTGTGGACCATCAAGACAGAAGCAACACTAAATACGGTAGGAAAAACTGACAAGTTTTGACACAAAATGCCTTTGTGTCTCCACAATGTTATGGATTCTCACCCCCTTCCAATTCCAAATATTTATACAATTTCTTCTGTGATAATTGTTCGTCAGAACATACGAAGACAAAGCTAACATGATTTAGCTTGCACAAAAGAAGAATTGTTAGGAGAGGTCCTATTTCAAAAAATGACGAATGTACATTTTATAAGTTAACCTTGAGCCATTAGCTAAAGGAAGAGAACATACTTTGAACACACCATACGGCCTTCTCCTCTCAAGGTCCCAATTATCTGTTCTCCTTACAGGCTATTTAAGGCAGTTTTATCTCTTGTAGGAGGACCTGAACCAAACTGACACCCCTGAAACAGCTGGAGTGGAGCTTCCAGGATAAAGCAGAAGTTAGGTTCCCTACCTGTGAATTTGCCTATCTGTGCGACATCAGAACAGACAGATACACAGTTTAACACAGCGGTTAAGAGAAAAGCCTCTTAGACTGCATGGGTTCAAGTCTTGGTTCCATCCCTTATCAGCCTTGTGACCTTGAGTAATTTCTTAACCTCTAGGTCCTCAGTTGCCTTGTCTGTAAAATGGAGATAGCAACAGTACCTCAAGTATTTAAAATATACAACCTATCACTGATACACATATCCATTGTAAAAAAGATCCCCCCCCATCAAATTAGTTAACACATCTATCACCTAACGTATTTACCTTTTTGGGGGGAGGGGGGTGAGAACACTTTCTATTCTCTTGCAAATTTCAGTTATACAATACCCTGTTGCCAACTATAATCAACAATGTAATTAGATCCTCAGACCTTATTTATAACTGAAAATTTTAATTTTAGCCTTCTTTTAAAGTTTATTTATTTTGAGAGAGTGTACATGCAAGCAGGGGAGGGGCAGGGAGGGAGGGAGAGAGACAATTCCAGGCAGGCTCCACGCTCAATGCAGAACTCGACACAGGGCTTGATGTCATGACCAACCAACCAACCAGGTGATCATGACCTGGGCTGAAATCAAGAATCAGTTGGTTGGGGCACCTGACCTGGGTGGCTCAGTTAAGTGTCCGACTTCAGCTCAGGTCATGATCTCACGGTTCGTGAGTGCAAGCCCTGCATCAGGCTCTGTGCTGTCAGCTCAGAGCCTGGAGCCTGCTTTGGATTCTGGGTCTCCCTCTTTCTGTCTCTGTCTCTCTCAAAAATAAATAAACATTAAAAAAAAAAAAAAAAAAAAAAAAGAATCAGTTGGTTAAATGACTGAGCCACCCAGGCATCAGGCACCCAATTTTAGCCTATCTTTTTTCAAGGACCTTTTCCCTCTATTTGCAGTGTACTTAATGACTGTAAAACAACAACCTGACTATGTTTTAAAAGGAAGTGTGGCCAGGCAGTTGTTATACTGGGTGAAAGAAAAATACACAGCAACTCAGCACCCACTAACATAAGCTTTGCTCCCACAGCCCCAAGTTTCATCCCTATCTTAGGGATCTTATCTTATCCCTTTTCTCAATGATCATTTATCTGTGCTCACAAGGAAAAAAAGCATGTCTCTACTCCCACTGTTTTCTCTGCAATCGCAGAGATGTTTTAACTAACCCCAACAGTTGTTTCAAACAATCAGACTTGCCGTTCCCTATACCAAACTTTGGCCTGAATTCTAGAAGCCTGCAAAGCAAATTACTCAGCAAACTCAACGGCCCATTGATTCCCAAGTGTTCCTAGTAGCCTGTAGGGATGACGTCTTCTTAAGAGACTTCCATTTCACATTTTTAGGCCCACTTGGATATGCCAACACCATCACTCTGTCTTTTCCCTTCCCAAACTGGTAACTCTCCTCCCTAACTTCTCTATTTCCGCACTGCTCCGGAATAATTCTCCTAAATAGGACTTTAATCTGATCAATCCCTCATCCATTAGTTACCCACCACTGACATTTATATTCGGTTTGGTATTAAAAGCCCTTCATAACCTGTCACCAGTCGTCTTTGTGCCTTTATTACCTATTGATCCTTGACTCAAAAGCAGAAAACTCAAATATCTACAGGACTCAGGCAAGTGGCATGAAGGAGTGAAAGAGACTTCCTGGAAAGAGGGAACACATACTCCAAGCCCCCTTTTATTTTAAAGGGAAGTCAGAAATTTTTTGTGGAAATGTTGGCACCTACCTTAAATTTACAACACAGCAGGATCCAACCCCATGCCAGTCTGCAAACTGCATTAGGCTGGCTTTGATCTCAGCCCTAATCCCATCTGGCCCAGCGGGACAGGTTTATTCAAATAGTGTTGCTTAAACACATCTCATACTTTCTTACCTCTCTACATTTCTGCTGTCTCTTCTTTGACTTTCTGAATCCTACCCATTCTTTAAGACTCTGCTCAAATCCCACCTTTTCTATAAAGCTGTCCTTGATGACCTCCACCTTATATCCCATTCTTGTTATTGCCTAAAGTTTTCATTGGCACCTTAAGTATTGATTGTTCCTACCCAGCCTTTCTAGCTTCTAAGGCTACACATTCTGTTGTATAAACTCTTGCATGTCACCCTAGGCCTATCTACCCGTCTGTTCCAAAGACACCTCATGACTCATGCTGAACTCCTCTCCCCCTCACAACCTGCCTTCCCTCCACTACTACTTTTGGCCCAACTCTCCAAGGGAGAAACCTGAAAAGCATCCTAGATTGCAGATCCAGGAGTCACCGCCACATTCTGATGATTTTACCTCCTCCCCCCTCTCAGACACACTTCCTTTGGTCTGTGTTCCCTGTGTTTCAGTTCGGGCTCCCATCACGCACTTAGACAACAACAGCCTCCTAGCATGCTTCTGGCTTGAGCCCCCCACTCCTGCATCTTTAAATTCTCTGAGACCACCAGATTAAGTTCAAAACGAAAAACACTTCTCTGAGATCCTTTGACGGTTCCCACAGCCTTCAGGATAAAGCTCCCGCTCCTGCTTCAATAGATAAAAGCTTTGCTACTGCAGCCTCACTTCCAGCTGCCTCCTTACACACACGCTGTTAACACTGTGCTGTTCAATGTGGTAGCTGCTAGCCACACAGAGGCTACTGAGCACTTAAAAAGTAGCTACTTCAAATTGAGATGCGCTCGAAGTGCAAAGTACAGAAAATTTAGAAGACTTAGTGGAAAAACATGCAAAATATCTCAATAATTTAAAAATTGATTCCATGTTGAAATAATATTTTGGCTACATTAAATAAAATATATTGTATATATCATGAAACTAGTTTCATTTGTTGTTAATTTTTTTAATGTTTATTTAGTTTTGAGAGAGAGAGAGAGAGAGAGAGAGAGAGAAACAGGATGAGCAGGGTAGGGGCAGAGAGAGGCAGAGACCCAGAATTTGAAGCAGGCTCCAGGCTCTGAGCTGTCAGCACAGAGCCCGACGTAGGGCTTGAGCTCACGAGCTGTGAGATCATGACCTGAACTGAAGTCAAGGCTTAACCGAATGAGCTGCCCGGACGCCCCGGTTTTTAATTCTTTTAAATATGGGAAGTAGAGGGACGCCTGCATGGCTCAGTAGGTTGGGTGTCCGACTTCGGCTCAGGTCATGACCTCGCGGTTGGTGGGTTTGAGGCCCGCATCGGGCTCTGTGCTGACAGCTCGGAGGCTGGAAGCCCTGCTTCGGATACTGTGTCTCCCTCTCTCTCTGCCCCTCTCCCCACTCACACTCTGTCTCTCTCAAAAATAAATGGACATAAAAAAAATTTTTTTTAACTATGGAAAGTAGAACATTATAAATTATATGGCTTACATTACATTTCTATTGAACAGTGCTGGTCTAAGAAATCCACTTGTGGCTGCAAAGATAAGGTAGCTGTTGATAAAGGTGACCTCAAACTGGCTTATTCCTCCAGGCCTTTATCACTCTTGGTAAGTGAAATTAGACAAAGTGGAAAGATGGATTCCAGCTCAATTCCGAAGAAAATGAATAACATGATTTAAGGCACGTAGAATATAATTATGTGTATTCATCAACTTATTTAGAATTTGAATCCAGACTTAATGTATTAATCTACTTCAGTAAGTACCCAAAGGATCTAACTTTTTAAAAGATATTGTTCAGTATTAAAAACAAAAAAAAAAACCCAAAAAAACAAACAAAAAAACTAAACTAAACTTACCAGTCATTCTTTTGATGAAACTAAGAACACTTGCCTGCCAAACTGCTATTTTCATTAGTGGTTTAGTTTAGTTTTCCCCCTGCTCTACTTTAAGATCCTTAAAATGGATAATAAGGTGAATTGTTTTGGGCCTTTTGAAAGTGGGTGAGTTTGTTAAGTCCAAATTATGCTTAAGTGGAAACTTAGTTCTTCAACTATAAGGGGTGTTATTTCATTGAAATGTGTTGCTGTTGTTGCTGTTGAAATAAAACAAGGACTTCAGCTTCCAATACACCTCCTCACCCTCGGCCCAAATCTGCAAGCTCAAAAACAGTCGGTAAGTATGGGAATCTAGGGGGTGGGGGTGGGGGGGGGTCGGAGAACAGAGTCTAGGGATGCTAGTCTCTGGGTCCTAGAGATCCTTCCTTAATTGAGGTAGCAGTTCCCTGGAGATCTGGTGCGTTCTACTTCAGCCTGGTCTCCCATGATTGCTGCAGACTATTTGATGAATCTCTGCCAATGTCTCATCCTCTGGAGACTGCCATGCACTTTAATTTAGCGGAGCGCATGACTATTAGGCCAAATTCGTATCTCTCAAAAAGCGTTACATGGATAAGGACGTAAAAATGTTGGGTAGATGTTTCCCTATTTAACCTAACTTTATAAACGAACACAGAACTTACAACAGAGGCCACTATCTACGTAAAAAATAACCTCATTTTATAGAGCAGTTGTTTCAAGTTGACTTTATCTGAATGTATTTTCAGGGTAGGAATTAGTCCTTTATTTAGGTCCTCAAACATTGATTTACTCCAGGGCTGCACGCCTGTCAGGGATTACCAAAACCTTGCTGACAACTTGAATGCTGCCTGCTCCTAAAACATTTTTTATCATTCAAGCAACATTTGCTACCCATAGAAGCCATTTGTGGGTTGTGTGAAACCCTTTTATTGTTTTGTCATCCAAGAACTCATATCCAAAAATATCTGTTCATTCTACGTCATGCATGAAAGAAAGAAAAAAAAAAAAGAACAGTTCACAGTTTCCCCTTCCTCCCAACCATCCCCACTTCCAAGTAAACGGCAGTTCAACCGTTCATTCATCTATGGATGACATGTTTCTTTTTTTTTTTTTTTCAACGTTTATTTATTTTTGGGACAGAGAGAGACAGAGCATGAACGGGGGAGGGGCAGAGAGAGAGGGAGACACAGAATCGGAAGCAGGCTCCAGGCTCTGAGCCATCAGCCCAGAGCCCGACGCGGGGCTCGAACTCACGGACCGCGAGATCGTGACCTGGCTGAAGTCGGACCCTTAACCGACTGCGCCACCCAGGCGCCCCTGGATGACATGTTTCTGACCAGCCAGAGGGAGTGGTTCCTCTCCCCTCACTAGAGCCTAGATGCGGATTCCCTTTTGAGAGGTTGAGGTAGGAGCCTGACAAAGTCACCTTGTGGGACGCCTGGGTGGCTCAGTCAGTTAAGCGTCCTAAGCATCCAACTCTTGGTTCCAGCTCAGGTCATGACCTTATGGTTCATGGGTTCAAGACTCACAGTGGACTCTGTGCTGACAGCACAGAGCCTGCTTGGGATTCTTTCTTTTTCCCTCTCTCTCTGCCCCTTCCCTGCTTTCTCTCTCTCTCTCTCAAAAACAAACATTAAAAAAGAGAAAAAGTCATCTTGCTGGGTTGGCTTCTTTCCTCTCTACCTCTTCCTCTTCAGAGGAGTGACAGTGCCAGACACAGGGAGACATCAGACAGTGTTTTTCCATGGAGAACCCAGCCCAAGTCCTCTGGCTTTTAGTCAACCATGAAGAAAATTAAATGGGTGACCACAGAATAAAAACAGCTCCTATAAAACTGATGTAAGTGCAGCAGAAACTCAAGTTTCTCCTTGACAAATAGTTGCACGATAGAATACCCAACAGAAGGGAACCCTACATAACTTTACTTACAGAAACCCTTAAAACCCAGTGGTGGCACACACCAGCAAAACAAGGAGGTCACTGGCCAAAAAAGGTCCAATAATGATCCACAGTATTTTATAAAATTGTGGTATTAGCCATTACTATGATGGTCTTCAGCCTCAACTGCCCTTGCCTCCAGCGTTTTAAGGGGATGGGTGGTTTTAGCTTAGTGTCTTTTATGTAACGTGTATAATTTATTACATAAAGAATATGATAGGGGCGCCTGGGTGGCTCAGTCGGTTAAGCGTCCGACTTCGGCTCAGGTCACGATCTCGTGGTCCGTGAGTTCGAGCCCCGCGTCGGGCTCTGGGCTGATGGCTCAGAGCCTGGAGCCTGCTTCCGATTCTGTGTCTCCCTCTCTCTCTGCTCCTCCCCCGTTCATGCTGTCTCTCTCTGTCTCAAAAATAAACATTAAAAAAAAAAAAAAGAATATGATAGAACTTTTGTACATAGAAGTTAAACTATATATCTTTGGGGAATAATTAATTAAACAAGAGGGACTACAGGCTACTTAAAGATGTGGACTTGAAGTAACAGCTGCTGACTCCACTATGGAGTGCTTAAAAAAAAAAAAAAAAAGGCAGTAACTTCGGGAGGCCAGGAAAGCAAGACAAAAACAGCTTCACCAGAGCATTGCAGGCTCTGGAACTGGTAGAACTTCAACTACCTTTGCAGAACTGAGCAGGAAAAAATCAACAACAGTTATCATCCACGGCTGTTGCAGTTACTGTGCCCTCTGAGAGATAAACAGATTCCCATAATGCAGTCATCAACTGTCCTTGCCTGTGAAGATTTTGATTTCCTGATCTCCTGCCCTTCCTCTTCAGATACACATCGTCAAGCTGGACACCAGGTAAACATCAGCACCCATTTTGTCGCTAGAAGAATAAACTCTGCTGGGCAGGTCAGGGGACCTGTAACTTTTACGTTTACATGCTATATCCCAAAACGGAGTAACAAATGCGACACGGTATTTTCAGTGGTTCTGTAATAAAGAATGATTTCTGCAGCTCCCTACTCTCCAGCAGGGATATGGAGTTCAGAGCAGTTTCACTCACTTGCTATTCACTCCAAAGATCATTAGCAGCTTCAACCTGTTGCCTCTGATTCACCTGCAGGTTAGAGTAGGTTTCTGATACATCCATTCAACATTTGAAAAGCTATTCCATCAACTCTAAAAGATCATTCTGCTTAAAATACATTTTTTAAAAGATAAACTCAAAGAAAAGAGCCTGGCCCCTTTAAAAATTAGATGTACATTTGAAAGGAAGTAGAAAGCTTGCTAGAGTAGTTAATGGATAATCTTAGAATTTGTTGCAAATCAAAACTTTACACTACCCTTTGACTTCCAAGTAAGATGAACAGAACTCTGAATGGAATGAGGGTTTGGTCTGGGTCCTTTTTTTTTTTTTCCTGTCTTTTTTAAACAAGTATGTTTTCTCTACCTCTGTTTTTGCTAAGAAAAAAAAGTAAAACAAGTGAGGCATTCACTTAGAAAGTTTTTTCACAAGTACATTGTACACCAGCAAACCCAGTGAGGCGATCAAATGTGGAAGAAAACTAAACTCCTAGATTTGGGTACATAAAAATCAAGCCCTTTACACCATATAATATTGAAATAGGACTTTATGGCTATTAAGATAGATATTCCTTGATTAGGTCAGCCTCAAATGCCATTTTAGCTTGTTAAATCTGATCAACTGTGCTTTCAGAATAAAGCTCTAAGATGTGCTTGAAATGAAAACATAAAATTCTTTGCCCACTAACATTTTTAAGAACATCTTAAGGCAGCCCAGTGTCTACCTACTAATAAGATGTCTCCATCATGACTAAACTTGTGGAGCAGGTGCCCCCCGGCCTCCAGCAGCTGACCAGGTAGAGAGCAGAGCAGACCTTTGACCTAACAGGGCCATTAGAGGTACAAGGAGCTGACTCTGCATGGTTTCTTAAATGGCCAGTCTTTCCATTTCATGAAGATGGGCTTCCACGTTGCCGGTAATCACACATGGCACTGTTAAGACACGTAAAGGTGGGGACTCAGAAAAAAGAGGGAAGGGTTTCCAGAGTAAAGATTACTTAAAGGCCACCAAGGGACAGAAAAAGAAAAGTTCAGAAGGATGAAAGATGGCTGATGGCTCAAAAAACCCTGGTCTAATTTTAAAAACATTTTCTAAGATTTCTTTAAAAAATTTGTTATTTTTCTGGTTTTTGTTTGTTTGTTTGTTTGTTTTTAATGATTTCCCTTGGGGCACCTGGGTGGCTCAGTTCGTTGAGCATCCTCTGGCTCTTGATTTTGACTCAGGGCATGATCCCACAGTTGATAAGTTCAAGCCTCTACATCGGGCTCACTGCTGTCAGCTCAAAGCCTGGAGCCTGCTTTGAATTCTGTTTCCTCTCCCTCTGCCCCTCCCCGATGTGTGCATGTGCGCGCGCGCGCTCTCTCTCTCTCTCTCTCTCTTAAAAATAAACATTTTTTCAAAAATTTCCATTAGGGGTGCCCGGGTGGTTCAGTCAGGTGAGCATCCAATTTTGGCTCAGGTCATGATCTCATAGTTCTTGAGATCTCATAGTTCTTGAGCCCAGTGTTGGGCTCTGTGCTGACAGCTCAGAGCCTGGAGCCTGCTTAGGATTCTGTGTCTCCTCTCCCTGCCCCTCTCCTGCTCATACTCTGTCTCTCTCTCTCTCTCAAAAATAAACATTAAAAAAAATTTTTTTTCCCCTTAGGTTAAAAAAAAAAGGCAAAACAAAAGTCCATTCTTGACATAGCATTATTTTTAATTAAAAAAATTTTTTTTAATTTTATTTATTTTGAGACAGGGAAGGGGCAGCGAGAGAGGGAGAGAGTGAATCCCAAGCAGGCTCTGAGCTATCGGTACAGAGCTCAACACGGGGTTCCATCTCACAAACTGCGAGACCACGACCTGAGCTGAAATTAAGAGTTGAATGCTTGGGGAGCCTGGGTGGCTCAGTCGGTTAGGCATTGAACTTCAGCTCAGGTCATGATCTCACAGTTCATGGGTTTGAGCCCTGTGTTGGGCTCTGTGCTGACAGCTCAGATCCTAGAGCCTGTTTCCGATTCTGTGTCTCCCTCTCTCTTTGCCCCTTCCCTGCTCGCACTCGTGTGTCTCTCTCAAAACTAAACATAAATTTTTTTTTTAAAAGAGTTGGATGCTTAACCAACTGAGCCACCCAGGCGCCCTTGACATAGCATTATTTAGATCAGATCTAGATTTGGCAAAATGTTCTATTGGAATTATCAAAACCAATTTGGATTTAGATGACAGTTCAAATAATCCTCATTTTAGAAGATGGACTTCAACTTAAAATAGAAAATAAGGGCACTTGGATGGCTCAGTCAGTCAAGCGTTGGACTTCAACTCAGGTCATGATCTTGCGGTTCATGGGTTCAAGCCCCACGTTGGGCTCCATGCTGACAGCCTGGACCCTGGAGCCTGCTTCAGATTCTGTGTCTCCTGCTCTCTCTGTCCCTCTCCCACTCATGCTGTGTCTCTGTCTCTCTCTCAAAAATAAGTAAACTTAAAAAAAATTGTTTAAAAAAATCTCTAGGATTTTGAGGTAACTTGAAATTTAGTGACCCTGACAATTTCAATGCCAGATATTTCACAAATTACCAAAAATTGTTCTAGTCTTTCCTGAACAATGAAAGATGTTTAATCTGTTGGTTTATTTTAATTTTTATTCATTCTACCTAAATCCAAATTTGATTCTGAACAGTTTCCTTCTTGGAGTCTCATTCTTGGCATAGATTCAGCACTCTCTCAGATCCTTGGTTCCTGGCTAGTTTGGATGAACACCATGAACTGTGAATTTAGACAGTATCTGTCTTTGAAGGAGTTAGACTACCACCTCCCTCCCTTCTGGTAAGATGGTTCCAGAGGGCTTAGCCACTGTCCACAGTCTGCATGCATAACCAGTACTTGAAAGAGCACTCTGAAAATACATTGTGGCCACAAAAGCTTTGCAGATGTGGATCCTGTTTGTGATGACTGCTCTTTTTTGGGGCATCATGTTTCCACGTTTGTATTTCTTTAGAAAAGGGAATATGTCTCCTCTCCTTCAGTCTTTGTAAGGCATACAGGGATGAGTCTTCTGTCAATTCTAAGAGTTATCTAATTGCTAACCTTCTCCCTAGTATCACATCAAAGTAAAAAAAAAAAAAAATGTATCTGAATTGTTAGGATTGAGCCTAGGTCAATTTTCTTCCCGCTGTTGTCATTTCCATATACATATTTCTGACTGTCTACCCCCATTTTTTTTTCAATTTTCTTAAGAAATAAGCCTATTTCAGAGTTTTGGGGTAGGTGGAGGGGGTGTGTGATTAACAGTATTTTAAACATGTTCAGCTCTGTCTTGTGATTTTAAAGGTTTCAGGAAGAAAAAAAGCACACCCCTTTAGGAGGATAGGTAAGAAAATGGAGGCCCTGAGTGGTCTGGATTAAGGATGCCAGCATAGCAGTGAGAAAACTTGTGTGACTGAGAATTGGAAGGCTGAGTTAAATTATGAGCACTACTCCTTACTGATTTTAAGATCTTGGCATCAGTTTCCTGATCTGAAACAAATACTGCACATTGGCTCACAGCATCTTTTCATGTGTCTGTTAGCCATCTGGATGTCTTCTTTGGAAAACTGTCTGTTCATGTCTTCTGCCCATTTCTTCACTGGATTATTTGTTTTTTGGGTGTTGAGTTTGATAAGTTCTTTACAGATTCTGGATACTAACCCTTTATCTGATATGTCATTTGCAAATATCTTCTCCCATTCCGTTGGTTGCCTTTTAGTTTTGCTGATTGTTTCCTTTGCTGTGCAGAGGCTTTTTATCTTGATGAGGTCCCAATAGTTCATTTTTGCATTTGTTTCCCTTGCCTCCAGAGACATGTTTAGTAAGAAGTTGCTGAGGCTGAGGTCAAAGAGGTTGCTGCCTGTTTTCTCCTGTAGGATTTTGATGGATTCCTGTCTCACATTTAGGTCTTGCATTGATTTTGAGTTTATTTTTGTGTATGGTGTAAGAAAGTGGCCCAGGTTCATTCCACTGCATGTCACTGTCCAGTTTTCCCAACACCATTTGCTGAAGAGACTTTTTTTCCATTGGATATTTTTTCCTGCTTTGTCAAAGATTAGTTGGCCATCCATTTATAGGTCCATTTCTGCGTTCTCTATTCTGTTCCATTGATCTGTGTGTCTGTTTTTGTGCCAGTACCATCCTGCCATGATGATTACAGCTTTGTAATACAGCTCGAAGTCCAATTGTGATGCCTCCAGCTTTGGTTTTCTTTTTCAGGATTGCTTTGGCTACTCGGGCTCTTTTCTGGTTCCACACAAATTTTAGAATTGCTTATTGTAGCTCTGTGAAGAATGCTAGTGTTACTTTGGTAGGGATTGCACTGAATATGTAGATTGCTTTGGGTAGTATAGACATTTTAACAATATTTGTTCTTCCAATCCATAAGCATGGAATGCTTTTCCATTTTTCTTTGTGTCTTCTTCAATTTCTTTCATAAGCTTTCTATAGTTTTCAGCGTACAGATCTTTTACCTCTTTGGTTAGGTTTATTCATAGTATCTTATGGTTTTTGGTGCAGTTGTAAATGGGACTGATTCCTTGATTTCTTTTTCTGTTGCTTCATTATTGGTGTATAGAAATGCAACCAATTTCTGTACATTGATTTTATATCCTGTGACTTTCCTGAATTCATGGATCAGTTCTAGCAGTTTTTTGGTGGAGTCTTTTGAGTTTTCTACATAGAACAACATGTCATGTGAAATTTGACTTCTTCCTTGCCAATTTGTATGCCTTTTATTTCTTTATGTTGTCTGATTGCTAAGGCTAGGACTTCCAGGACTGTGTTGAACAACAGTACCGTTTTTACTATTTTTTAAGTATACACTTGAGTGGCATTAAATACATTCACCCTCTCTGCAGCCATCACCACCATCCATTTCCAGGACTTCCTCATTTTCCCAGGCTGACACACTATACCCGTTAAACACTAATTCCCCATTTTGTTAAAGCCCTGGCAACCGCCATTCTACTTTGTTTCTATGGATGTGACTACTTTAGGTCCTCATCTAGGTGGAATCATACAGTGTTTGACCTTCTATGGCTTATTTCACTTAGCATAATGTCTTCAGGTTTCATCCATGTTGTAGCATGTGTCCCAAGCATTAACAATAGAGGCTCCTAGTAGGCAACAGGCTTGAGCAATGGCAAAAAGACCCACAGCGACCACCAAGCTGAATGCAAACAGGTTCATTAAGCAACCAACCCTGAAATAGCCATAGGCCCTAACTGACCAATAATAACCAGGCACAGCTCCTAAGATTACCAAAAAAGAGAAAAATCCAGAAGTCCCCATACTTCCTCACTCTGCCCTAGAACTGTGGCCCCTCACCACCACCTCATCACGGACAGTCTCTCCCTTTGCTGTCCTGCCTGCTGCTCCCTTGTGGGGTACTCAGTAAACTCCTATCTTTTTTGTTCTGCCTTGGATAAATTCTTTCACTGCCTGCGCCACTGACCCCCCACCCAATTGGGATGCCCCACATTAGGTGCCCCCCCATCCAATTGGAGCACCCCACATTAACTTTTAAAATACATATGATTTTTAAAAAAAATTACTTCCTTTATTTTTTCTTTATGTTAAAAGTAAGGTATTATTTTTTTAAATTATGTGTATGGGTAGTTTTTATGAACTAGTTATTTTATTTCAGAAGAGAAAAGGAGGTCCTGGGTCTGACATATTACTCTAGATATGTGACAGGGTTGTTGTGAAGGTAAACTTGATATCGAGCTTAGAAAGCACCTCACGAGGAAGAGGTGGGACAGGGACAGAGTAATCCTGATCCCAGGATTGAGAATGTCTTGCAAGCTGAAGAGCATGAGCAAGAGACATGTGGCAAAAACTGTGAAAAATCCCTGAGGCAGCTCCTGAGTAAGAAACATAAAAGAAAAAAACACGTGTTCACGTAAGTAGAAATACAGTTAAGTAGGGACAGGAACACCTGATTTATGTTGAGGCTATTAAAATGCCTCATAAATTCAATAATCAATATATGGTGATATTTTAAACTCCACAGATGTATGTGGGGGTCAAGATTGGCACGGCCATCTGTTAGCCTACTTTCTGGGCTGTTGTTACCCTCAGTCATCCCAATCTTCTGGAAGCAGCTAGAAGGTACAAGGCATAGGAGGTAACGCCTCGCCTCAACACGGTTAACTATGTACTTCTTACCACCCATTTCCAGATCTTCCCATTACTCCACATTGAAACTAGATAAGGGTACTTTTCTATTATATAAACCTCACCCTGTCACTATATGTGTGTGATCAGAGAAAGTCTCTAAACCAGCTAATGCCTTTCCATGTAAGATGGAGATAAAACTGTTGTCACCTTCAAGGTTTATATAGTGAAGACCAAAAGAAAGAAAGAACTTAAAGAACATAAAGTGCTATTAGAAAAAGAAGTAAGCATAAGTAGAGAAATTAGTAGAACTCATACTTTAGCAATTCAACCAATCTATAAGCTCAGGGTGGAAATGGTCAAAAAATATTTTGAGTGCCAGGCACAGGCTAGGTGCTGGGGATGGAGCGGCAAAGAGGGGGGCTCTGTCCCTACCCTTTGAAGTATCCAGTCTACTTTACCCGTTTATTCTTTGCCATTTCCTGAGGTATCAAGACAATTCCCACACAGAACTCCCCAGTGCATTTTGTAGAAAAACTCAGTTTTCATCAATAAAATCAAATATGTTGTATAGTATAAGGGCTTGACAAAAATACACTATTGCTGGTTTTCAGTTAAAGTCATTTAGTTTGGTATTTAAAAATGTCTGTGGATTTTTTTTTTCTCCCCCACAATTTCAAAAGCTCTTAGCAGTTTGGAACCTACATTCTAGGGATAATTTTCGTACTGAATATAAATTATGCATCACTCCTAAAAACTAATTGAATTACCTGTACACACTTGTCTTTGTCTAAATATAATTTGGAATACATGATAACTTATTGTCTTACTAAAAGCAGCAGCTCTGCCTTAGTGTACTTCTTTGTAAATGATCAGTATTCTGTCCTGTCAAGTTCCTATGTTAGTATATTACAGTTTGGAAGAGAAAAAAAACACACACACAAAACAAAACAAAAACTAAAAAGCAGACAAACAAACCAAACCCAACTAGCTTGTTTTGATGAGAGTGTTCTGTAGTTCTTTAACTTCTGCCATTAATGAAGTACAAGCGCCCGAAGTAAAGATCCTTATTCATCTTCAGTAGGAGAATACTGGTGAATACTGCCTAAGGCACAAAACTGATAAGTGAGCAAATTTTCACTAACCTGAGCGGTCAAATTGCAGCAGATGTTGAGATCTGCAGGGAAATAAGTGCAAGGTTAGAAGGGCAAGAAAAGCAGAGACACCATTGGAAAAAATCTGGAAGAGGAGATAAAGTGAAGGAGAGAAGATGTCTCATCGTTAATGTAATAACCACAAGGACTGAGGAAGAGTAGTGTATTTTTAGAAAATATACATAGTGGGTAAAGTATCTGAAGAAAAAGCAATCCTTGGGCCCTGTGCAAGATTTTAAAATTTTCAACATGCAGATTTCAATATAATACACCAGATAAAAAGTAGGCTAAAAGAATCATCAATCATTGGCTGGCCTTAAAGATAGAAACTAGAGGGATTCTATGTCCTAGGCTTCCCAAGGGCAATAGGAAGCAATCTTGCTTTTATATTCTCTACATAGCTAATACCGTCCCTCATCCATAGAATTTACTGTCACCTCAAAGTTGTCGCTGAAGTGACCTTCCACCATTACCTTTCATCTCTTTTTATTTTCCTCAAAGAAAACATCACTATTTGAAAACTACCTTGTTTATGTGTTTATGTGTGTACTTATCTATCAAGCTGTTCTCACCACTGCATCCTCACACCCAGCAGGTACCCAGTATTTGTCAAATGAATGAATGCTTGAATCTGTTCAACTGAGCTGTAATTAGAGGAAGCCACACACATGCAAGGGAAAAATAAAAAAAAAACCTGGCAGAATAATGGGAATAACCCATTCTAATTCTAGTAACACCCCTTCCACTACTGTGCTACCTTGAGCAAATAAAACCTCTGATCCTCAAGGTTCTTAATCTATTCAACATCAGTACTGCTTTCCTCCCAAAAGGTTGCTGTGAGAAATGAATCAAAAAGCGTATGTTTGTGGGGCACCTGGCTGGCTCAGTTGGTAGAGCTTATGACTCTTGATCTCAGGGTCATGAGTTCAAGCCCCATGTTGGGTTGTAGAGATTGCTTAATAAATGGAAATTTTTAAAAAGCCTCTTAAGAGAAAATACATTTACAGTACTATACTGTATTTATTGAAAAACATCTGTGTATAAATGGACCCACACAGTTCAAACCCATGTTGTTCAAGGGTCAAATGTAATTTTTATTTTATTTTTCATTTTAAAACAGCCTTATAAATTTGACACAAGAATATCTCTTTACATTTCTTGTGAGTTTTTTTGTTATGTGGTCTGTTATGTGGCCCTTCTCTTACAATTTTCTTAATATTTACTCTAGCTTATTTTATTGTAAGAATACATTATATAACACATGTAACATATAATATGTCTTAACTGGCTGCTCATTATCAGTAAAGCTTCCTGTCAATGGTGGGCTATTAGTAAAGTTTTGGAGAAGCCAAAAGTTATCTGCAGATTTCTGACCACATGGGGGTCCAGTACCCCTAACCCCTGCATTGGTCAAGTGTCAGCTGTACTTAAATTAGAAAACTTGGGGTTGCCTGGGTGGCTCAGTCAGTTAAGTGTCCAACTTTGGCTCAGGTCATTATCTTGTGGTCAGTGAGTTCGAGCCCCACATCGGGCTCTGTGCCGACAGCTCAGAGCCTGCAGCCTGCTTCTGATTCTGTGTCTCCCTCTCTGTCTGCCACCTCCCCCCACCCAACCCCACGCTCATGCGTGTACTCTCTCTCACAAAAAATAAACATTAAAAAAAATTTTTAAAGGAAAATTTGGTGGAAAAAACAATGTGATTACTTTTTATTCTGAAAAGTACCAAAACATTCTGCATAGCTAATAAATGTCAAAGTAACAATCAACATAAAGATAATTAGAATAAACCAAAACCAAGAATAAAAGAAGGAAGAAAATTAAAATGTTAGCCCCTAGTATTTAGTCTCTATTGTTTTAGCCTCTAGACTAAAAACAGAATTCAAATATTAACTCCATATCAGCAACCTGATTATAGTGCAAGCAAGACTGACAGGGAAACTCTTCAGATTATACAATTCCATCATAAATCAGTTTAAAAATGTTTCCAAAGCACAGCAACCGTCACCCACATGGCTGTAATGAGCCCCAAGGCTTTTCTCCTGTCAGAACCTTACCGTGATCAGTGATCAATGCAGCAGGAGAGATCAGCTCAGCAGCCCAGTCCTGGCCCAAAGCACAATAACCTTTGGTTTATAAGGATCCTACTGTGAAGTCTGCATTCTCTGCACTCTCTGGGCTCAACAACCTCGACCCTGAGCTCCAAATAGATCAGCAAAAGAAAAAATAAAACAAAACCAGGATAACTGCCATTGGCAACTTTGAAGAACTGAAATGTGTCAAAATGGCAAAGGAACCCTGGACTAGGAAATGAATCCTATGAGTTGACTAGGGTTACATTTCGTGAGAAAACTATGTCATTCCTCTAAAAATTCTGTTTCTGGGGTGCCTGGGTGGCTCAGTCGGTTAAGCGTCTGACTTTGGCTCAGGTCATGATCTCACAGTCTGTGAGTTTGAGCACTGCGTCGGGCTCTATGCTGACAGCTCAGAGCCTGGAGCCTGTTTCAGATTCTGTGTCTCCCTCTCTCTCTCCCGCCGCTTACACTCTGTTTCCCTCTCTCAAAAATAAATAAACGTTAAAAAAAAAAAACAACTAAAAAAAATTTTTTAATAAATAAAAATAAATAAAAATTCTATTTCTACTATATACACATTTATATTTTAGGCTATAATAGGCATCCACTTATTTTCTATGGATACTCCTGGATGTTATTACAGTGGTTCTGCAGCTTTATAACGATGTGACTTTTGGCTAGCAACTTAACCTTTCTGTGCTTTAGTTCCTTTTCCTTTTAGTTTCCTTTTTTACTCATTAAAAAAGTGCAACTAAATCACCCATACGATGCCTTTCAACTCGTAAATGACTGTTATATCTTTGCAGGTACATAAATATCTTATTTAAAAGTCACACTCTTCAGAGGAGCCAGGCTCAAGCCCTGGCCATACCAGCTACCAGCCTTGCATGATTGCCTATCTCACAGTGTGGCCCTGAGACTCCAGTGAAAGATAACGTTTGTGGGAACTTCTTGTATGTCAAACGTCAATAAAAAGGTGGGAAATCAGTAAATGTTGCATTTGTTTAAGAAACTGGTGGTTTTAAGCAAATCCTTCCATGGCTGTGAGGACTGGACACGCTGAATCCTAAACCACATGCTCGGAGCTCTGGACGCGGCAGCTGTTCCTGCCGTGTTACTCCAAGAATGAATCTGTTCAATTAGACATGGGTGCAGACACAGCTGGCCTGTGGACCTGCACACCAGCTGTCCATGTTTGCAGTTCTGCCTCCACATGGCAGGCACTGCCTACCAGTAAATGGGCTTTTCTCCAGTTTGTTACAAAGGAATATAAACTTCCTGATTATGAGTGAGCTGTAAAAAACTAGATACAGATAACGGGGACAGAAAGCAGGAAAAGCAAAGGGGAAATGGACAGTGGCATGGGCAGTCCGGGGGCTAATACATAAGAGATGTGCATCCCTCAAACTGGCTTTGGGCACTAAAGACTCTTCCCTTCAGGACAAATATATAACTAAGGCCTATTCTGCTCTGTAATCCTGGAGTTAGTGTCTACAATGGCTTCTCCAAAAGAGATGCTCCAGAATTTGGAGATAAGGATAAATTAGCAGAAATGTACTCTCAATGGATCAGACAACTCTGTCCACCTGCCAGAATCACCCAGTAAATATGGGGTAAAGCCAATGTCCAAGTATAGCCTCACAAAGGGAAGATTCTTCAAACAATATTTTTATTTCTATTCATCGTCTAATTGATATAAAAACCACAATAGGACCCTCACCAGCTAATTTAGGTCCTTCAAACTTCAACAAACTTTAATTTGATACTAATCCAAACAATTGAGGGATAAGCAAATATCCACATAATGGTTAAATTTTGAAATTATTCAAAAGTATATTTTAACAAATAAAACCTGAGATACTTAAAAACAAAACAAAAACCCTGGTGACACTAGACATTAACAAGAGAGAGGGAACAGCTTTCCAACACCAGGACTCTTTAGGGCCTTCTCAGGACACTAATGATCAGTGATGGACGGATACTTTATAACTCTAAAATATAAGCAATTTACTTTTTTTCCATTTTCCTGTAATAGTACTTATGTTAACCAAAAGAGGCTGGATCTTGTAAATTTTTACATTTGTCCATTTTTTTCTTCTGCTATGCTTAATGTTTATTGTAGAACTCAAAACCTAATGCAAAACTGTGTATATTCCCTATTCTGCTTGTCACAGGTTGTGAAAAGCGATTCAGTTTTCTCATATTGACAATGTAGTAGAGATGAGAAGAGTTGACGTACGGCTGGAAATACGCTTACATGACACCCTCTCCTTTACATCACATCAGAACAGAAGCCTGTTTCCTCCACGGTCCTGTCCATGGCTGCACAGCAGGCTCTGAGAGCTGCACTGGCCCAGCAACGCCTCTGTTCTTAGTTCTGAGAATGGAAGGGAAACTTCCAAGGCAAAGGAAACTTGGCCTGATAACAGGCAGCACTCCATCTGTGGGGTGACTTGATGAAGGGACAGCAGACTCTTTCATAAAAAGAACATGAGACTTAGACTCCAACACTTGTGTTCAAATCCCAGCTCTGAGCATAACTCAGTGAGTGACGTTGAACTCAGCACAGTCATTTCCTTAGCCCTAACTTTGATACACTTGATACACTCATCCTTGTGATGGTTATGTGAGATTTTGTGAAAATGCCTGATACATTATGGATTCTCCCTGAATCTCCCTCTGATGAAGCCTCAAACTGATGAAAGCATGTATGCTGTTCTTGTTTGCATGGCTCAGCACCCTGAGGTCTGGTTTACAAAATTCCTGCTTTCACAATATGAAGAGAAGGGCCCTGGCCAGTGAGGTCTAACAGTGACATTTCTGTATTGGCCCATGAGAACATCTGGCATTAATCAAAGCTATAAAATGTCTCTTGAGGTACTATATGCCCTGTTTATTGGCATATTGGTCTTAAATTTTCACTCCTAGTTTAAAAATATAAATTGTTTGTCCCCAATTACCACTGGACTTGGTGTCCACTTAATTGTCCTGTCAGCATGCAAATGACCGTGACCGTGTCTTTGATCACAGTATCAGATACACGGGTCTTTCTACAGATCAAAGTTTCTTTTGAGAACAATTACTTCCTGACACAAAACTGACACATTCCTATCTTATCATGAAGTTTTGAAAACAGGCTAATCAACACATATATTGCAGATTACGACACGAGTCAGTCATCTTCTCCCTGATAGAGAACTATGTGGGTCGAAAGCTTAAACACTAAAACTCAACCCCACTACCATGTTCTAGAGTCAAGGAACACAGGTACTAAATAGCTGCTTTTCAAGATGAGTAGTGG
Organism: Prionailurus bengalensis; assembly: GCF_016509475.1. Taxonomy (NCBI): domain Eukaryota; kingdom Metazoa; phylum Chordata; class Mammalia; order Carnivora; family Felidae; genus Prionailurus; species Prionailurus bengalensis. The sequence continues at coordinate 100,080,180 of NC_057349.1, read as the reverse complement.
TGGAGAGATGTGAAAGTAATTAAAACTAAATCATGATCCTCGTATTGAGGATGGAGTACTTCATGTTACCTAGAAAAGTTACATTATCATTGTCATTCTTAGGCATTTATCAGTCATCTGACTGACGTGGCCCTGTGTCTTACCAAAGCTACGTAGACCTGTGGTCAGACTATGGCTCCTGCATCCAACCCTGTTCCAACACGCACCACCCAAGGCTCTTTAAGATTTTCAGTCGCTACTCAGTAGGGCAGACACTAACTGTCTAGCTTTCCTAGTTAATGGGGATGGCTACCAAGCGTTCCTATTCTCTCCTTCCACATACTTACAGTAGTGACAAAGACACAGAAATTTCTCCTATTTATCAAGTTATAATTTCAACATAATGCATATAAAGATGTGGGTCAGGGCAAAACACATAAATTACTTTCTCCGTTAAAATATGGCACTTGGAGTGGTGCCTGGGTGGCTCAGTTGGTTGGGTGTCCAATTTCGGCTCAGGTCATGATCTCGCGGTTCGTGAGTTCGAGCCCCGTGTCGGGCCCTGTGTTGACAGCTCAGAGCCTGGAGCCTGCCTCCGATTCTGGGTCTCCTTCCCTCTCTCTCTGCTCCTCCCCCTCTAGCATTCTGTCTCTCTCTCAAAAATAAATAAAAAACATTACAAAAAAAATTTTTTTTAACCAGATAAAAGATGGCACTGGGGTACCTGAGTGGCTCAGTCAGTTGAGCGTCCAAATCTTGATTTTGGCTCAGGTCATGATCTCATGGTTTGTAAGTTCAAGCCCCACTTTCGGCTCTGCGCTGACAGTGTGGAGCCTCCTTGGGATTCTGTCTCTCCCCTTCTCTCTGCCCCTCCCCCCACTTGTTTTCTCTCTCTTTTTCTCTCTCAAATAAATAAACTTTAAAAAAAGATGGCATGAGTGTTGATTATTCTGAAGTTTGCTGAGTTTGAATTATTAACTGTTTAATGAATATGAATACTATCATGTCCTATAAAATGAGAAAAATATATAAACATATGTGGAAAATCATTATGGCATCAAATAGGGAATTTTAAAGATCAAAATGGTGAGAAAATGAATTGCCTATATAATGTCGCTTTAGACTTATATATTCAGTCACTGGACAAATACTTAAGCACCCAATGTGCTTTCTGCTAGGTGTCTAGGATCTATTGCTGAACGAAACAAAAAAAGACCCTTGGCTTCATGAGGTTTATATTCTAGCAGATACATATATACAGATAGCCAAAAATAATCATAATAATTAAATTATGTAATATGTTAGAAGGTATTGGGTGCTATGAAAAAAGGAAAAGCAGTGTGAGGGTGTTTGGAAATGCTGTGGAGGGGAGAAGGAAGGAGGGAGTTGTAACCAGGTGGTCAGGGTATGTCTCGTTAAAAGGTGAAGAGTGGGACGCTGGCTGGCTCAATTGGAGGAACGCGCGGCTCTTGATCTCAGGGTTGTGGGTTCGAGCCCCATGATGGGTATAGAAATTATTTAAAAATAAAATCTTAAAAAAAAGGGTAAATAACAAAAAGGACAGTGTGGCAGGAGCAGAGTGAGCAAGGGGGGCAAAGATACAAGATGAGATCAGAGAGGCAGGAGGGGCCAGATCATGGAGTACCTTGTAGGCCACTATAAGGACATTAGTTTTTACTCTCAAAGAAATGGAGAGCCATTGAAGGATTTTTGAGCAGAGTGAATTATGTATTGAAGGAACCCTGGTGGCTTCTGTGTAGAGTACAGACTGCAGCAGGCAGGGAAGGTAGCAGGGAAACCAGTTGTGAGGCAACCGCAGTGATCCAGGCTGGGGATGATGGCCTGGTCTAAGGTGTAGCAGTGAGGATAATGAAAGGTGGCCAGATCCTGGATATATTTTGAAAGGAGAACCACCAGCATTTCCAGACCGGATCAGGAGTGTAATATGAAAGAAAGAAGAGCCAAGGATGACTCCAAGGTTTGGGGCCCAATCACTTAGAAAGATGAAATTGCCATCTCCTGCGATGGAGACTGCTGGGGGGCAGAGAAGTTTTGTGAGGGGGTAAGATCAGGACTTTAGGGTTGGACATATTAAATCTCAAACAGGTAGCAGTCATTCAGGTGGAGATACTAAGTAGGCAGTTGGTTCTCAAAGCCTGGCAGAGTATTCAGGAAAGAGGTCTGGGTGAGAAATACAAATTTAGAGTCCCCGGCATAGATAAGATGTTTGGACTCTGGAGACTGGAAGAAACCACCAATGGAATGAGTAGATAAAAAGATCAGGGACAGGCCCTGGAACACACTGATATGAAGAGTCAGGGTGGAAAAGGAACCAGCAAAGAAACTAAAGAGTGATGGAGAAGTAGGACAAAAACTAGGAGTGTCATACTTTTGGAAGCTAACGAAGAACTGGATAAGGAGAAACCATAAATGTGTAGCCCAGAAAATAACATAAAACAACTCTCAGGCAAAAGGGGCAAATAATAAAAACTGAAGCAGCTGCCAATAGGAATGTTTATTTAGAAAGTTAGGCCTCACTTAAACTGATCTAGAAGATTTGTACCCTCACAGTGGAGACTGTAAGTGGGTAGGCCTAAAAGAGAAATCATTTCACAGCTTTCAGGAAACAATAGGATTCTTCATCTTTAAAAGTCAACTACTGGGGCACCTGGGTGGCTCAGTCGGTTGGGCGTCTGACCTCAGCTCAGGTCATGATCTCGCTGTCTGTGAGTTCAAGTCCTGCATCGGGCTCTGTGCTGACAGCTGGGGGAGCCTGGAGCCTGTTTCAGATTCTGTGTCTCCCTCTCTCTCTGCCCCTCCCCTGCTTGTGCTCTGTCTCTGTCAAAGATAAACATTAAAAAAATAAAGAAATAAAAGTCAACTACTAAAAGAGAAAACCTCCAACCCTGCTTCAAGAGCAAGACTGACACAGAGCATGCATATTTTCTCTCAAGTCTCATGTACAGCCTAGCAGGTAAAAATCTTAGAGTTTTTAACCTAACCACTTCATTGTACTTCTGGATCTTCAAAGAAGACCTAGATAAATTAATTCCCTGCTTGACTGGGGATCTGAATGTAACACCAACCTCAAGCTCAAGGCTCAACTCCAATCCTGGGAAGCTTTTACTAAGCCCTTTTCCAAATGGGTATCATCTCTCTCCTTTGACTCTTCTATAGCCCTCACTTAAAGCCACTCAATCAGCAATCACATTGTCTTTAATTCTCATTTTTATACCAGGACTGGATAGATGCTTTACATACATTTTTTTCTAATCCTTACAACTCTACACAATTGGGTTTATCCCTATTTTATAGATGAAGAAACTGATGCTCACAAGAATTACTCAAGGTCATGCAACTAGTTAGGGACAAAACCCAGATCTGTCTTACTGCAGAGCCCTTACCTTGACCCAATATACACTACTGCCTCTGGAATAGAAATGCCACACCAGTAATTACCAGTAACTATTTTTGTGACCCTAGACAAGTTTTTAAATCTCTTGGTGCCTCAGTCTTTTTATCAGTGAAATAAAGATGTTGTATCACAAGTACCCCCTGTTGTGAAGATGAAATAAGATAATGTATGTAAAAGTTGTAAACTATACAACAGCTCTTATTATTATATTTACTAGATTTTATCCTCTTTCGACAGGTTCTTATACCTTGTGTGTGTTCCCTTCAATACACAACAAAGGGTTTAATGTGAATTGAATATCATCTACTTGTGTTTGGAAAGATGTAAGACACCTTTTCCTCCTCTAAGGGGAAGGCTGGATCCATGAAGCCTGAATTAAGCAAGCATCCACAATCCAAACCTTAATTTACAACACGAGCAAGCAACTTGGTGCACCCATTAAACACGAGACTCCAACAGCCCGCATGGCAACAGCCCGCAACTGTCTGGTGTTTCGTCTCCAACACAGCTTTTAGTGTTATAACTGTTCGACAATGCGAAAAATCACAAATGAAAAATATCAATACATTTTCTAAGAAAACATGCCTGGAAGGAAGGACAGCAGAAAAAAGACCTGGTTTGTTATTGGAGTTAACAGAGACCCTATTGTTTTGTGTACTATCTGATTTACAGCCTCCTGATGACAATAATATCTAGAATACCATCTAACTCATCACTCACTATGAAATTTGATTTACTTTAAGGTTAGAGAGGGAGGGAGCTAAAACATAAGAGACTCTTAAAAACTGAGAACAAACTGAGGGTTGATGGGGGGGGTGGGAGGGCAAGGAGGGTAGGTGATGGGTTCTGAGGAGGGCACCTGTTGGGATGAGCACTGGGTGTTGTATGGAAACCAATTTGACAATAAATTTCATATAAAAAAAAGAGAAAAAGACCAATAATATATTTATCAAATTTCCTTAGGCATACTCACTTCACTTAACATTTTTGAATATGAAGAAGTCACTTAACATCTTTGCTAATGATGGATCTGTTTTCCAACCTACACAGTAAGGACTAATATTATTTTGCCTATGTCACAGGTTTTTTGTAAAGGTCAGATGAAATAACATATGTAAAATTAATTTACAAATTATAAATGTTACAAGAATAACTAGACAGTCACCCACCACTTGTCCTTTGGTAAATGTCTGGTATTAACAAAACAGGGGCGCCTGGGTGGCTCAGTTGGTTAAACGTCTGACTTCAGCTCAGGTCATGATCTCACAGCTCATGGGTTGGAGCCCTGCATCAGGCTCTGTGCTGACAGCTCAGAGCCTGGAACCTGCTTCAGATTCTGTGTCTCCCTCTTTCTCTGCCCCTTGCCTGCCCACGCTCTGCCTCTTTCTCTCAAAAATAAACATTAAAAAAAAAATCAGTCATAAGTTGCAGAAAACCTTTATTTAAAAAAAAAAACTGAGATACTGATTTCTCTGTGTGCGCTCACTTTGTAGTAGTACCTAAGAGAATTTTTAAGTTTTTTTTAATGTTTATTTATTTGAGAGAGAGAGAAAGAGCGTGAGCAGGGGAGAGGCAGAGAGAGAAGGAGACACAGAATCCAAAGCAGGCTCCAGGCTCTGAGAAGTCAGCACAGAGCCCGACACAGGGCTCGAACTCATGAACCATGAGGTCATGACCTGAGCTGAAGTCGGATGCTTAACTGACTGAGCCACCCAGGCACCCCCCTAAGAGAATTTCTTTAAAAAAATCTATCCATCTATGAAAAGGACACCACAAATGTTTTAACTCTAGAAGCTATAGAAGAGATAGTTGGTAAAGTAGATCCTCCCACAACAGATCTATATTCCAACAACAACAAAAAAGCTTCAGATGGTTCAGATATGCCTTCCTAAAAGGGTAAAAATGGACTGTGAAGTCAGAATGTAGCCACATACTAAAAAAAAAAAAAAAAAAAGATATAGTCACACACTACATATGTGACAGGTGTCACATATGAGGTCATTTTATCTACTACCTCAGTCTCTGCAAAATGCCGAGTGACTCAGAGTACTAAAAACCAGTCCTTTTCCCTGCCTCCCATTGGTTACCCCAGTGCTTCTTCAACACCTCTGGCAAAACAGGAATTAGGAGAATAGAGAAATCAAAATTAGTTCTAGATCCAGGACTGCTTACCATTTCTCTTCCTGTTTCCTTGACTTAATTCTTTTCTGGACTAAGCATAGGAAACCACAAAGGACTGATGTCATAGTTTACAAGCTGACCGCTTGAGCCCAAAAATCCTTGAGCTGTGTTACCAACTTCCACCGAAACTTTAATGAAAAGTTACACAAACATCCAAAAGAAGACTAAGAGCTAGAAAAGATCCAAGTTCTTACACAGTATACATACCACAGAAGGATGTACCTTTGCATCATTTTGCTTGTCACTTATCAACTATGTTGAACTATAAATATATTTTTAGCCACAATAGCAAGAAAAAAGGAAGGGACGTAATAAGCACTTTAGAGCAAATTTTGCCAGGGGAAGATACTTTAGACACTGCCTATTCTTGTTTCAGTATAAAGAGGCTTAAATTTGCCTTTGTGATAGAAATAAACAAAATAAATTGCTTGAGTACTTGAATTCTAAATCTCCTATGAAATCTTTGCTCTCCCCTCATTTGAAATTGCTAACTAACATTTCTCAAATAATCCTCTGAATAAAATCCCCAGTTTCCCAGAAGTATCCCACAAGTAGGTGTAATGCTTCTTTGTGTCAAGACCATTTGGCTTTTACAGCCTACCTAATTTCTGTACCATTCTGTCAAAAAATAATTTATTGATGTGGGCAAAATCATTGCCCCATCTTTGTCCCTGATTATGATTTGTAAGCTACTTAAAGAAAAAGTGACCAACTAAGTTTTTTGTATTGATGACATTTGTTCCTGTATTTTAGCCTTCCTTTTTTTTTTTTTTTTAAGTTTTTTTTCCATTTTTTACGGTTTGGCAATTTTCTAAATTCCAAAAGCACACCACAAAACCTATCCTCTATTTAATGATCTGATGGATGTGTTGACCTCGTCTTAAGGGACCTTGAATTTCAAGAGTCCCTGAATTACAACCAGGATAATGTTTAAGACCAACCTCCACGTGATCTATCTTGCTCTTCTAAGAAATTTTCCTGTATGAAATAACAATACCCGTTACCAGCAAAGCCGGAGAAGCATACTCACCAAGTGAACATAAGGCACAAAGTATCCGAAAAGTGCAAGCGGTATTCCAACTGCCCAAACCGCATAAGCGGTCACCTTGAAGAGGGCAAAATTGAAAAATTTTTTTGGAGGACTAAACTTCCTCCTGGAAAAGAGGGAGAATCTGTTGTTGCCTCCTTTGGTTCCACCCTCTTTATCTTTGGCACTTGGAGCAAGAGGTCGGTACGTAAAGCTAGCCAGAAAGAGAACAAACATGAAGATGCAGAGGACCCTCAGTGTGTGAAAGAGGCCCACGGTGTCGGTCAGAACCCTTAAAAGGAAAGGCAGCAAAATTGTGAAGATGCTGCTGCCCGCGGTGACAATGCCATTCACCAGTCCAAGGCGCTTCTTGAAATAGTGTCCCAAAATGACCAGCGAAGGCTGGTATGCAAAGGAGCAGCCACAAGCAAATATGATTCCATAGGTAAGGTACAGAGGCTCGATGGAGCTGTGGGGAGATGAAACAGAGAGAAAGCAGCTTTCATTATTTTTATCAAGTGCTTGGTAGAATAAAACCTTCTAGTAAGAGTGGGTTTTAGCTCTTCAACCGATTTTACACAAATAAAAATTTAACAGAAAGAGGTGAAAAACTCAATATGCTAAGAATATGACACTAAAAATATTTTCACGTCATCTGAATGGATAATAAAATGCCTCAACTATGTGAAAAATGACCATTAAGGCCATCAGTGATTTTGTTCCTCTTCCTCTTTTCATGGATTCCAGGTGAACCGTGCAGCACTCAGTCAGAACTGTTGTGCTCTCCACAACTCAGAAAGGACAGTGCCAGGAAGGGCTTCAGTAAAATGACAGTGATTAAACTAACGAACAAAAAAACCTAGTCTCAATAAAAGCTTTTGAAAATTATAATTTTACTATAAAAACTCATTATTTTATTGAGACTTCCCAGACACTTACTAAGCAATCTATTCAAGGGAAAAGCTGCATTTGATATTTTCTCCCCAAGGTTATGTCAGAAACACTTGCACAGAGAAGCAGTTGTGTCTCATTTCTGCTGGCCTAACGGCTGTGGACCAACCTTCGCCCCTGTACTGCACGGCTCTCAGCATTGTGCAAGACAGCAAGAGACCATGTTCTGACTGCCGGAAGACGAAGGGAAGTGTGTTATTAGTGATCCCACCTTGTAAGTTTTAAGGCCACGTATGCCTCAAAACAATAATAAAGGATTGAGAATTGTATAGTTTCACCAAATAACTTAATTACATATCTCTTAGGAACATCAAGGATATTATTACATTCTTTGAAACAATTAAGGTAAGGAGTAAAAGAATACTAATTTTTTTTCTTTTTGAAAAGCCCAATTCAAAAGGCTGTATCTCAGTAGCAAAGGCAAATTATTTATTAGAAACTAAGACAGATAAAGTCGGTTAATAATTAAAATTTGAACAATAACACTAGTCTAGCAATATGCTAAGGTAATCATAAGGAACTCTAGAATCTGATAAAATCAAGGCAGGTTGGCAATCTTCTCTGAGATGCCCTTCCCCCATTATTAGTCCACAGCGAGCACAATCTCCAAATGAGGCTCAAGAGTCACTCCTAGGTTTTCCCAGGTTAATTTTACTTCACTCTGATCACCCTCTACTCAATCTCCACTCTATTCCATAAACATATATTCAGCAGCCATAGGTTCCAGGTACTTGACGAAAAAAATATTAAACATGTAAAAAACACCCTACTCATAATCTTTGTGAAACAAGACATCTACCCAAACAATATAGAACAAAATGCTTCATTCATTCTGCCTCAGTGCCTCAGTTTTTCCACATAAGTAGTTTTCAAGATAACTGCAACTTACTACTTAAGGTGCTATTTTTATTTAACAATTTTAAAGGAAAAATCTAAATCCACTGTACATTTCTCTGCCTTTTTCAAAACATATATTAAAAACAGTATTGACAACACGGTACAATCATGGACACCTGTATCTATACAATATGTCACAGTACTGTAAATCTGTCAGTTGGAAAACCTGAGAGCCATGGATATAAACTGGAAACATTCTCTTGGGCACTATTTTAAATACTAAGTGCTGCGTGATATTAAGCTTTGCATGTCTCCTACAGAGTAAAGCACATAAGCACAAATGATGGCATTTTCAATGCTGCTCAGCATCTTTCACTTCTAAGTTTTCACCTCAGTAACAGCTGGTTCAAATCGTTGAAGTTTGACAACTGGAAAAGTGCAGTGTACATCAGTAAATATCAACCATGTGTGTAAAGAGGATCCCGAGAAGGGATGTGATGTGACCTGGAGTTGCTAGAGAAGGCTTTCCTAAGAAAGCTGAACTTGAACTATAGGAAAGTGAGTCCACTGTTCGACACCTGGAATTTATACCACGTGACCCCTCGCTCCCCTTAAAGCTTGATAGCTTTTGATCAGTGGGTTAAAAAAAATGCAACTGAATAAAAAATATGAGAGAGGTGCAAACAAAAGCACTCAAATTATGAAGCTCTCTGACTTGCTGCCATGGATAACACTGTGTAAGTCATAGTGCTTAAAGCTTACGCAATGAAAAGAGGATTTTTTCCTTGTAAACAGCAAAGTTTCTGAAAGCACAACTTTATGGTATCTAACAGTTCTTGAAAAGCAGCATGAAGAACCAAGTCCTTACCGGGGCGCCTGGGTGGCGCAGTCGGTTAAGCATCCGACTTCAGCCAGGTCACGATCTCGCGGTCCGGGAGTTCGAGCCCCGCGTCGGGCTCTGGGCTGATGGCTCGGAGCCTGGAGCCTGTTTCCGATTCTGTGTCTCCCTCTCTCTCTGCCCCTCCCCCGTTCATGCTCTGTCTCTCTCTGTCCCAAAAATAAATAAACGTTGGAAAAAAAAAATTAAAAAAAAAAAAAAGAACCAAGTCCTTACCTTACAAAAGAACTGGACAGGAGTCCAATGAATCCAACAGCAGCACCCACGACAGCTGTCTTCTGACAACCAAACATGTCTGTGAAGACGCTGGCTATTGGGCAGCAAAAGAAAATCATCCCCATGGACAGAGAACTTACCCACGCTGTAAAAGAGGGACAAAAGGGACATTATGTTATGGCAAACTGCATCTGTAGTTATCCCATAGGATATAATATGTATTTAGAATAACATTAGTACAAAAAAGCTACTACTTTTTTGGAATGGGAAGAAATTGGAATAAATTAGAAACAGATCTGAATCACAGCCCAAAGGACTGACCAATACTAATTATAACTGGCACAGCAATTATTTGTGTTTAACTGAATTTTTAGTTTGTTTCCGTAATCAAATCAAACACTCTTCTATGACCCAAACTCTATTAATCTCTAACCTGGTATCTATGGTTTTAAGCAACTTCTAGTCTATGGAAAGAAAGTCATTTAAAAAAATTTAGATACATTTACTAATGCATGCTTAGGTGGTCAAACTGCGAAGAAATGATGACCACTGGAAGTCAGGATAGTGGTTAACGCTTAGGGGGAGGAAACAGAATTATAATCATTTGGAACCAATAGTTAAGAACTGAACATCTGCCTAGAGTCTGGGCTTAGTTCTTGTGCTAAGGCAATCAAGTCATACACAGGTCGACTATCTGTTGACCTGGATAATAGTTACTGGGTATCCCTTTATTGATGAAACCACACACACATTTTATCTTCTTTTCCGAAAGTATGTTATCTGTCACAATTAAAAATAAAAACAAAACTTAAGAATCAGAAGTCATGGGGCACCTGAATGGCTCGGTCAGTTAGGCGTCTGACTTTTGAGTTTGGCTCAGGTCGTGATCTCGCGGTTTGTGGGTTTGAGCCCTGCATAGGGCTCTTCATTGATGGTGTGCAACCTGCTTGTGATTCTCTCTCCCTCTGTCCTTCTCCCACTTGCATGTGCACACTCTCTCAAAAAATATAAACATAAAACATTTTGAATCAAAAGTCATAATTTCCTGTTCTGATTCTGTAAAAGCCAAAACAAAAGGGAACCAATAACAGAGAAATACTGAATATAAATTACAATTTTGTGCAAAAGAAACAAGTGATCTCACAAGATACTAAGTCTATAAATTCTAATTAAAAAGTATAATAAACTAATGGGACCTAAGTGCATGGGCTAATAAACAGACAGATTTGGGTCCAAATCCCTTGGCCCTATAACTACAATACATCCTTAAGCAAGTCACTTCTGCTTAGTCTGTTTTCTTATCTCGAAAGGGGATCTAACACATACCTTTCCAGAATTATTAAGAATTAGGGAAAATATATCTAAACCTCAATATCTAGCACAGAAGACCTTAATGATTTAGAGTTTTAACAACAACAAATTGTCTGTCTTATACATTGGAACAGATGATCTCTAAAGCTCCTTCCTCTAAACCGAAAGTTTACTAGTTAGTATATTTCCTCAGCAAAGGAAGTAAGTCCAGACCCTATGTAAATGATCACTTCTTCATAATGGGGTACAAAAAGAAGACTTTATCAGGCTAACAATTTAATGCTTTGCCTTCTTACATTTTAAATTATGCATATTTTAATCAGTCATATTTTGATCTTCTTCCTAACCTTACCAGAAAGGAGACTATGTTCTTAGAACACAATGAAGAGACTGTACAAACAAAGCAATATTTTTTTAAATTTAACAATAATTAACATACAGTGTTCTATTAATTTCAGGTGTACAACATAATGATTCAATAATTCTATACATTACTCAGGATTCATCATGATAAGTGTATTCTTTTTTTTTAATATGAAATTTATTGTCAAATTGGTTTCCATACAACACCCAGTGCTCATCCCAAAAGGTGCCCTCCTCAATACCCATCATCCACCCCCCCTTGCTCCCACCCCCCATCAACCCTCAGTTTGTTTGCAGATTTTAAGTCTCTTATGCTTTGGCACTCTCCCTCTCTAACCTCTTTTTTTTTTTAATTCCCCTCATGGTCTTCTGTTAAGTTTCTCAGGATCCACATAAGAGTGAAAACGTATGGTATCTGTCTTTTTCTGCCTGAATTATTTCACTTAACACTCTCCAGTTCCATCCACATTGCTACAAAGGGCCATATTTCATTCTTTCTCATTGCCACATAGTATTCCATGTGTATATAAACCACAATTTCTTTATCCATTTGTCAGTTGACGGACATTTAGGCTCTTTCCATAATTTGGCTATTGTTGAGAGTGCTGCTATAAACATTGGGGTACAAGTGCCCCTATGCATCAGTACTCCTGTATCCCTTGGGTAAATTCCTAGCAGTGCTATTGCTAGGTCACAGGGTAGGTCTATTTTTAATTTTCTGAGGAACCTCCACACTGCTTTCCAGAGCGGCTGCACCAATTTGCATTCCCACCAACAGTGCAAGAGGGTTCCGGTTTCTCCACATCCTCTCCAGCATCTATAGTCTCCTGATTTGTTCATTTTAGCCACTCTGACTGGCATCGGGTGATATCTGAGTGTGGTTTGATTTGTATTTCCCTGATGAGGAGTGACGTTGAGCATCTTTTCATGTGCCTGTTGGCCATCTGGATGTCTTCTTTAGAGAAGTGTCTATTCATGTTTTCTGCCCATTTCTTCACTGGATTATTTGTTTTTCGGGTGTGGAGTTTGGTGAGCTCTTTATAGATTTTGGATACTAGCCCTTTGTCCGATATGTCATTTGCAAATATCTTTTCCCATTCCTTTGGTTGCCTTTCAGTTTTGCTGATTGTTTCCTTTGCTGTGCAGAAGTTTTTTATCTTCATGAGGTCCCAATAGTTCATTTTTGCTTTTAATTCCCTTGCCCTTGGGGATGTGTCAAGTAAGAAACTGCTGCGACTGAGGTCAGAGAGGTTTTTTCCTGCTTTCTCCTCTAGGGTTTTGATGGTTTCCTGTCTCACATTAAGGTCCTTCATCCATTTTGAGTTTGTTTTTGTGAATGGTATAACAAAGTGGTCTAGTTTCATTCTTTTGCATGTTGCTGTCCAGTTCTCCCAGCACCATTTGTTAAAGAGACTGTCTTTTTTCCATTGGATATTCTTTCCTGTTTTGTCAAAGATTAGTTGGCCATACTTTTGTGGGTCTAGTTCTGGGGTTTCTATTCTATTCCATTGGTCTATGTGTCTGTTTTTGTGCCAATACCATGCTGTCTTGATGATGACAGCTTTGTAGTAGAGGCTAAAGTCTGGGATTGTGATGCCTCCTGCTTTGGTCTTCTTCAAAATTACTTTGGCTATTCGGGGCCTTTTGTGGTTCCATATGAATTTTAGGATTGTTTGTTCTAGCTTCGAGAAGAATGCTGGTACAATTTTGATTGGGATTGCATTGAATGTGCAGATAGCTTTGGGTAGTATTGACATTTTTACAACATTTATTCTTCCAATCCATGAGCAGGGAATGTCTTTCCATTTCTTTATATCTTCTTCAATTTCCTTCATAAGATTTCTATAGTTTTCAGCATACAGATCTTTTACATCTTTGGTTAGGTTTATTCCTAGGTATTTTATGCTTCTTGGTGCAATTGTGAATGGGATCAGTTTCTTTATTTGTCTTTCTGTTGCTTCATTATTAGTGTATAAGAATGCGACTGATTTCTGTACATTGATTTTGTAGCCTGCAACTTTGCTGAATTCATGTATCAGTTCTAGCAGACTTTTGGTGGAGTCTATCGGATTTTCCATGTATAATATCATGTCATCTGCAAAAAGTGAAAGCTTGACTTCATCTTTGCCAATTTTGATGCCTTTGATTTCCTTTTGTTGTCTGATTGCTGATGCTAGAACTTCCAACACTATGTTAAACAACAGGGGTGAGAGTGGGCATCCCTGTCGTGTTCCTGATCTCAGGGAGAAACCTCTCAGTTTTTCCCCATTGAGGATGATATTAGCTGTGGGCTTTTCATAAATGGCTTTTATGATGTTTAAGTATGTTCCTTCTATCCCGACTTTCTAGAGGGTTTTTATTAAAAAAGGATGCTGAATTTTGTCAAATGCTTTTCAGCATCGATTAACAGGATCATGTGGCTCTTTTATTTTATTAACGTGATGTATCACATTGATTGATTTGCGAATGTTGAACCAGCCCTGAAGCCCAGGAATGAATCCCACTTGATCATGGTGAATAATTCTTTTTACATGCTGTTGAATTCGATTAGCTAGTATCTTATTGAGAATTTTCGCATCCATATTCATCAGGGATATTGGCCTGTAGTTCTCTTTTTTTACTGGGTCTCTGTCTGGTTTAGGAATCAAAGTAATGCTGACTTCATAGAATGAGTCTGGAAGTTTTCCTTCCCTTTCTAATTTTTGGAATAGCTTGAGAAGGATAGGGATTATTTCTGCTTTAAATGTCTGGTAGAATTCTCCTGGGAAGCCATCTGGTCCTGGACTCTTATTTGTTGGGAGATTTTTGATAACTGATTCAATTTCTTCACTGGTTATGGGTCTGTTCAAGCTTTAAATTTCTTCCTGTTTGAGTTTTGGGAGTGTGTGGGTGTTTAGGAATTTGTCCATTTCTTCCAGGTTGTCCAATTTGTTGGCATATAATTTTTCATAGTATTCCCTGATAATTGCTTGTATTTCTGAAGGATTCATTGTAATAATTCCATTTTCATTCATGATTTTATCTATTTGGGTCATCTCCCTTTTCTTTTTGAGAAGCCTGCTAGAGGTTTATCAATTTTGTTTATTTTTTCAAAAAACCAACTCTTGGTTTCATTGATCTGCTCTACAGTTTTTTTTAGATTCTATATTGTTTATTTCTGCTCTGATCTTTATTATTTCTCTTCTGCTGGGTTTGGGGTGTCTTTGCTGTTCTGCTTCTATTTCCTTTAGGTGTGCTGTTAGATTTTGTATTTGGGATTTTTCTTGTTTCTTGAGATAGGCCTGTATTGCAATGTATTTTCCTCTCAGGACTGCCTTCGCTGCATCCCAAACTGTTTGGATTGTTGTATTTTCATTTTCGTTTGTTTCCATATATTTCTTAATTTCTTCTCTAATTGCCTGGTTGACCCATTTATTCTTTAGTAGGGTGTTCTTTAACCTCCATGCTTTTGGAGGTTTTCCAGACTTTTTCCTGTGGTTGATTTCAAGCAGCATAGCACTGTGGTCTGAAAGTATGCATGGTATGATCTCAATTCTTATATACTTATGAAGGGCTGTTTTGTGACCCAGTATATGACCTATCTTGGAGAATGTTCCATGTGCACTGGAGAAGAAAGTATATTCTGTTGCTTTGGGATGCAGAGTTCTAAATATATCTGTCAAGTCCATCTGATGGAGTGTATCATTCAGGGCCCTTGTTTCTTTATTGATCTGTGTCTAGATGATCTATCCATTGTTGTAAGTGGAGTATTAAAGTCCCCTGCAATTACCACATTCTTATCAATAAGGTTGCTTATGTTTGTAATTGTTTTATATATTTGGGGGCTCCCGTATTTGGCGCATAGACATTTATAATTGTTAGCTCTTCCTGATGGATAGACCCTGTAATTATTATATAATGTCCTTCTTCATCTCTTGTTACAGATTTTAATTTAAAGTCTAGTTTGTCTGATATAAGTATGGCTACTCCAGCTTTCTTTTGACTTCCAGTAGCATGATGGATAGTTCTCCATCCCTTCACTTTCAATCTGAAGGTGTCCTCAGGTCTAAAATGAGTCTCTTGTAGACAGCAAATAGATGGGTCCTGTTTTTTTATTCATTCTGATACCCTATGTCTTTTGGTTGGAGCATTTAGTCCATTTATGTTCAATGTTATTATAGAAAGATATGGGTTTAGAGTCATTGTGATGTTTATAGGTTTCATGCTTGTAGTGATGTCTCTGGTACCTTGTCTCACAGGATCTCTTGTAGGGCTGGTTTAGTGGTGATGAATTCCTTCAGTTTTTGTTTGTTTGGGAAGACCTTTATCTCTCCTTCTATTCTAAATGACAGACTTGCTGGATAAAGGATTCTTGGCTGCATATTTTTTTCTGTTCAATACATTGAAGATATCCTGCCATTCCTTTCTAGCCTGCCAAGTCTCAGTAGATAAATCCATCACTAGTCTTATCAGTCTCCCTTTATATGTTAGAGCATGTTCATCCCTAGCTGCTTTCAGAATTTTCTCTTTATCCTTGTATTTTGCCAGTTTGACTATGATATGTCATGCAGAAGATTGATTCAAGTTACATCTGAAGGCAGTTCTCTGTGCCTCTTGGATTTCAATGCCTTTTTCCTTCCCCAGATCAGGGAAGTTCTCAGCTATGATTTCTTCATGTACACCTTCAGCACCTTTCCCTCTCTCTTCCTCCTCTGGATCCCAACTATGCATATGTTATTACGTTTAATTGTGTCACTTAGTTCTCTAATTCTCCCCTCATACTCCTGGATTTTTTTTATCTTTTTCTCAGCTTCCTCTTTTTCCATAATTTTATCTCCTAATTCACCTATTTTCTCTGCCTCTTCAATCCGAGCTGTGGTCACCTCCATTTTATTTTGCAGCTCATTTATAGCATTTAGTTCCTCCTGACTGTTTCTTAGTCCCTTGATCTCTGTAGTAATAGATTCTCTGCTGTCCTCTATACTTTTTTCAAGCCCAATGATTAATCTTGTGACTATTATTTTAAATTCATTTTCTGTTACATTGCTTAAATCGTTTTTGATCAGTTCGTTAGCTGTCGCTACTTCCTGGAGTTTCTTTTGAGGAGAATTCTTCCGTTTCATCATTTTGGATAGTCCCTGGAGTGGTGCAGAACTGCAGGGCACTTCCCCTGTGCTGTCTGGAGTAACTTGCATTGGTGGGCGGGGCGCAGTCAGACCTGATGTCTACCCCCAGCCCACCTCTGGGGCCACAGTCAGACTGGTGTGTACCTTATTGTCCCCTCTCCCAGGGACAGGACTCACTGTGGAGTAGTGTGGGCCCTGTCTGGGCTACTTGCACACTGCCAGGCTTGTGGTGCTACTTCGATGGGATCTGGTGTATTAGCCGGGGTGGATCCGCAAGGTGCACAGGGACGGGAGGGGCAGACTCAGCTTGCTTTGCCTTTGGTGGTCCACTTCGGGAGGGGCCCTGTGGCACTGGGAGGCAGACCCATCGGAGGGATGGATACGCAGAAGCATAGCGTTTGGTGTTTGTGCCGTGCAAGCAAGTTCCCTGATGGGAACTGGTTCCCTTTGGGATTTTGGCTGGGGGATGGGAGAGGGAGATGGTGCTAGTGAGCGCCTTTGTTCCCCACCAAGCTGAACTCTGTCCTCTGGGGCTCAACAACTCTCCCTCCTGTTGTCCTCTAGCCCTCCTGCTCTCGGAGCAGAGCTGTTGACTTATAACATTCCAGATGTTAAGTCCCGCTGACTATCAGAACACACTCCGTCCTGCCCCTCCGCTTTTGCAAGCGAGACTCGGGGGCTCTGCCTTGACGGGCAGGCTGCCCCTCCACCACCCTGGCTCCCTCCCCCCAATCCGTGTAGCACGCACCACCTCTCCGCCTTTTCTACCCTCTTCCATGGGCCCCTCATCTATGCTTGGCTCCGGAGTGTCCGTTCTGCTAGTCTTCTGGTGGTTTTCTGGGTTATTTAGGCAGATATGGGTGGAATCTAAGTGGTCAGCAGGACACGGTGAGCCCAGCATCCTCCTACGCTGTCATCTTCCTCCAGAAAGATGTTAAGTGTATTCTTAATGCCCTTTATTTCACCTATCCCTCCACCCACCTCCTTTCTGGCAACTACCACTGTTTTCTGTATTTAAGAGTCTGGGTTTTGGTCTATCTGTTCATTTGTTGTTGGGGTTTTTTTTCTTAAATTCCACACATTAGTGAAATCATATGGTATTTGTCTTTCTCTATCAGACTTATTTCACTTAGCATAATACCCTCTAGTTCCATTTGTGTTGTTGCAAATGGCAAGATCTTATTCTTTTTTAGGGCTAATATTCCATTGTGTGTGTATACATGTTGTATATGTATTTTTACATGTATGTGTATATATGTTTACACATATAACCTACATCTTCTCTATCCATTCATCTACGGATGGACACTGGGGTTGCTTCCATCTCAAATAATGCAATCTTGACTTAGATGTTGGTAGTGGGGGACTCACAAGTGGAGAGTACAAGGAAGAGACTGGCCAGGTTAGGTCTGTAGGTGGATTAGAAGATAAAATTATGGAAAAAGAGTTAGTGCAACCCCAGCCCAGGTGGGCAGAGCTGTTCAGTATGGGTCTACTTCAGGAGAATTAAGAATTTTTTAATCTACTATCTTATATAAAAATGTCACTGATTAATAATAATCCAATCTAACTTAAAAAGTTCAGTCATCTATCGTGTTTTTTTCATGAAATAATCTAAACAATCTAGGCAAAATAGAAGAATAACATCCTGACATTTATTTTTGGATAAAGGCACTTTTACAACAAAGTAAAATCTCAACACTAAATAGGATCCCACATTAAGAAATCAACACTAAATAGGATCCCACATTAAAAAATCCAAAAGCATACACTTACATTGTGTGTAATGTTCATATAAATCAAAGTGTTTTTAAGAATAAAAACAAGTCTTAGAGCACCTGGGTAGCTCAGTCAGTTAAGTGTCTTGATTTCGGCTTAGGTCATGATCTCATAGTTCATGAGATCGAGCCCCACTGTGGGTCCACACTGACAGCATGGATCCTGCTTGAGATTCTCTCTCCCCCTCTCTCTGCCCCTCCCCTGCTCATACTCTCTCACTTAAAATAAATAAATAAACTTAAAAAAAATACAAGTCTTTACTCATTTAAAAAAAATGCATCATTGTTTAGATTTGGATGCTATACCAAACATGAAAAATTTTACAGATTTTGATGTCCATTGAACAAGCACTAACTGCAGGATATAATCAAATACAACTTTATTTTTGTCCCAACTATCCTCTTAAAACTTATGTGGGGGAAAAATGTTACCTTGCAACTGGATGACCACTTCAGCAGGTCCATATAATTCTTCTAGCCAATGTTAAATAACAGAAAGGCCTAAGTTCGCTTTCGGTAACAAACCAATCTTCACTTGGTTATCAAATCTTTTTCTCCAGCTCCAGCTTTGTCTCTTTTCCATGACCTCTTCTCCACTTTCTAGCTGCCATATTCTCTAAAGTAGGCATGGGAAAGAGGGAAGCTGGGACAAGGAAGGTAAGGAGATTTTTCTCCCTTCCGCTTAAAAGTGCCTATATGTTCTAGGCACTATCCTAGGCTACTGAGAATACAAAAACAACTAAGAGATTTCTCTACCTTTCAATAATTTTCAGTCTAGTAACATATATGCAAATAGAGGTCCAACAAGACCACCACATAGAAGGTGATAAATGCCTTAAGAGATATAGATGTCAAAAAATGCATAATAGGGACGCCTTGGTGGCTCAGTTGGTTGAGCATCCAACTTCGGCTCAGGTCATGATCTCGCGGTCTGTGAGTTCGAGCCCCACATCAGGCTCTGTGCTGACAGCTCAGAGCCTGGAGCCTGTTTCTGATTCTGTGTCTCCCTCTCTCTGCCCCTCCCCCGCTCATGCTCTGTCTCTGTCTCTGTCTCTCTCTGTCAAAAATAAATAAACATTTTTTTAAAATGTATAATAAAGAAACTCTTTAAAATGTGTTTGTATACTCTTATTTGAATATATGTATGTGTATGTGATATTATAGAAGGAAACATCCAAGAAAGGCCATGCTGGGGAATCTTTGCCAAAAAATACTAAGTAGCTTTCCAATTTCCCCATCCAGATCCTTTGTTTCCTCCTCCATATGGAGAACAAATCCTCAGCTTTCAGTATATGGCCAAAGGAGAATGCAAATCACTGAAAGGAAGTGGTTAGGTTTAATATATAAGATTTTCCTGCATATTAAATAAAATAAAGGTGTTATAATAATGCAGACATAAATGATTGCAAGGGCAAAGTGTTTACAAATGAAAATACTCAAAGAGAGAACTACTGTGGTTAGTTTAAGGTTGATATTCTTTTACCCTTTTTTGGTAGTTCCAACCCTCATTTTCACTTGATCTTGGTCTCTTTTCAAGATATCTTTGCTTTCTAATATCTCAACATTGTTTTAATAGCTTCAAGTAAAATGAAATAATACAAAACTGAGATTAGAATGCAAAATATCATTCAACAAAGTTCCCATGACTCTTGGGGCATAGAGCTATCTGGCAAATACACAAAAATTCAAGAATGAGTAGACTGTACTTGACCATTTCCTTGCTACCCTAAATGTTATTTCGGAGTTATACTTCCACTAACGAGGGTTTTTTTTAATTACTTGCTATCAACTTCTGTTAATAGCATCAGAGTGAAATGGTCAAGCAAACCCTCCTGCAGAGAACAATTATGGCATGTGTGCACTGGAAAAAAAAAAGTATTTAAACACACTAGAAAATGTCTAAAGCAGATAGAAGGTGGAGAAGAGTTTACCCTTGAAAAGCTGAAACTGAAACTAAAAACTGTAAGTCTGTGGGCTTTTTTGAGGATCAAGACACAATACAAGTGCTGGATAGACTAGTTAGGGGCCAGACTAAAGACAAGTAACAGCTAGAGAAAAAAGAAAAGCAGCAGCTGAAGGCTGTAAGAACTGAGCAGAGATTATCAGTTGCTGCACATCACAGAGTGACAGTTTGCAGGAGTCCAGGCAAGCTAACTGCCTACTAGGAACAAAAACTCAATAACCTTGGAAGAATACAATAGAATCAGAGTTACTTCAAAATAGTATCTATAATATCCATGTTTCAACCTACGATTATCAGACATTCAAAGAAATAATAATATTAATGGACTCTGAATGTGCTCAGATATTGCATTTAGCAAAGATTTCAAAACCTGTTATAAATGTTAGAAGTATTAGAGGATACCATTTGAAATAATTAAATGTAAATATAATCTTATTCAGTGTGCAGATAGGGAATCTCAACAGTGAAATGCAAACTACAAAAAAATGGAAACTCTATAGTGATGAAAAGTACAATAACTGAAGAATGCATTCATAGGCTCACTAGACTGATAACAAAAGATAAAAAAGTATATGGAAATTTGAAGACAGGAAATACCCAACCTCAAGAACAGAGAGAAAAATATTTTTTAAAAAGGTACAAAGTGTTACAGGTCTGTGAGACAAAAATCCAAAGGACCAACATGTGTATGACTGAAGTCCTAGAAAGGAAAAACAGGGGCAGAAAATATATATGAAGAAATAATGAAACCCCAAAGTCACATATTATGTGAAAAACTAACTTACAGATCTAAGAAGCTCAAAGAACCTCCTTAAGCAAACCACTCCTAAACACACCATAAACTTCAGAATGTCAAAGATAAACAGAAAAATTTGAAAGTAAAGAAAAGGATAACCTATTACATACAAGGAAAACAATGATATCATTATCAGTTGGCTGCTCATAAGAAATAATGAAGGACAGAAAACACTGGACCAGTGTTATTTAATGGGCTGAAAGAGGAAAAAACTGTCTACCATGGATTCTATATCCAGCTAAACTACCCTTCAAAAAATGAAGGCAAAATAAAAACATTTTTAGATAATAAAAACAGAGAATTTGTCACTGGGAGATTTCCACTACAAGAAATATTAAAGAAAGTGTTTCAGGCTAAAGGGAAATGATACCAGCTGGCAACATGGGTGCAAAGGAAGGACTGAAATACACATACACATGCTTTTTCTTTATAATTTCTTTACAAGAACTTATATGACCATTTAAAGCAAATTATAACAGTTAGTATATAATAACAAAAAAACTAAAAATGGAGATAGATGTTACATACTATTGCAAGTTTCCTATATTTCACCTGCAGCAATCCTACATTAATTTAAGATGCATTTGGACAACTTAAAGATGCATATTATAAACCCTAGAGAAAGCATTAAAAAATAATGCAAAGAGATATAGATTAAAAGTCAACAGAGAAACTAGAATTGATTACTCAAATTCTTTGACTAGTGCAAAGGAAGGCAGAAGAGAGGAACAGAAGAACAAAAAATGGATGAGACAAACAGAAAACAAATAGCAAAATGTCAGACCTGAATATGACCATATCAGTAATTACAGTAAATAAAAGTAGACTAAAGACTCTAATCAAATGAGAAAGATTTTCTGACTAGATTTAAAAAATCAAGAACCAATTATATCCTGTTTAAAAAGATGCACTTTAAATACAAATACACAAGCTGAAAATAAAAAGATGGAAAAAGATATGCCACATAAATAACCCTAAGAAGAATGGAGTGGCTCTACTCAGTTTAGACAAAACAGGCTGAAGACAAAAAGTATTACTAGAAACACAGAGGGATATTTTATAATGATAAAAGTATCAATGCATCAGGAAGATATAACAATGATAACTTTATACACATTTCATAACAGAGCTTCACAGATACAGGAAACATTAAAATTTGATCCCTACTTACACCATCTTTAAAAATTACCTCAAAAAGGATCATAAAACTTAAATGTGAAACTGAAAACTTTTAAAACTTCTGGAAGAGAACACTGGAGAAATCTTTGCAACCTTAAATTAGGCAAAGATTTCTCAAATACAATACTAAAAGCAATCTATAAAGTAAACCTCACAAAACTAAGAATTTCTCCTTGAAAGACACTGTTAAGGGGCACCTGGGTGTCTCAGGGAGTTAAGCATCCAAGTTGTTTGTTTTTTTTTTTTACACATTTAGTTTTATTGTAACAAAGCAACTTGTACACTTTTAACATTTGAAACTAAGCATCATCTTTCCTTTCTAGTGAAACAAAAGGAAATTTTTAAAATAAACAGGAACAAAATTACAAGAAGAATGTCCATTCTAAATAAGAACCTACAGATTCTGCTAATTGTCCCATAGAGTGGCAGGGAAGTAGTCATCATTAGGAGGGAATTTCATTTTAAAAGTGTCATCTTCAAGAATGCCCATTAAACATCACAATTAAACATGCCAAAGGAGAAGCCATGTTGTTAAAATGCCCACTTAACCCACCCAAACATTTCGAATCCACCCATAAGCATCCGACTCTTGATCTCAGCTCAGGTCTTGTTCTCAGGGGCATGAGTTCAAGTCCAGTATGGAGCCCACTTAAAAAACAACAACAACAACAAAAAATAAAAGACACTGTTAAGAGGATAAAAAGAAAGTCATACACTAGGCAGAAAGATTTGCAAATGATGTATCTAATAAAAAACCTGTACCCAGATTATATAAAGAATTCTTAAAACTCCACGAAAACCATGCAACCCAATTAGAAACCAGGCAAAATATTTGAAAAATCACTTCACAAAAAAAGATAAGCAAATGGAAAATATGCATATGAAAAGATGCTCAACATCATTAGTCATAAGGGAAATGTAAATTAAAATAATAATTAAAAAACCACACATCTATTAGAAAGGCTAAAAGGAAAAGGACTAATCATATAAGTGCTAATGAGGTCATAGAGCAATTGGAACCATCACACGCTGCTACAGGGAATATAAAATTGTTCAACTACTTTGGAAAACAGTTTAGGAATTTTTTTTTTTTTTTAAGTTAAACATACCCCTACCATATGACCTAGCCATTCCACTCCTAGGTATTTACCTAAGAGAAACTAGTATATGTCCATACAAAAACTTGTAAACAGCCACTTATAGCTGCTTTATTTCTAATAGTCAAAAACTAAAAAGAATCTAAGTGTCCAGAAATAAGTGACTATATAAACAAATTAAGGTGTATTTATATAATGGAATACAACCCAGCCATATATACAGGAGTGAACTCCTGATAAATATATCAGGGATGAATAGCAAAATAATTATACTCAGTGAAAGAAGATCAACAGAGCACATAAAGCATGATTCCATTTATGAAAAATGCAAATTAGGGGCACCTGGGTGGCTCAGTCAGTTGAACATCAGACTCTTGATTTTGGCTCAGGTCATGATCCCAGGGTCAAGGGTCGAGCCCGACATTGGACTCTGTTCTGATGTGGAGGCTGCTTAAGATATTCTCTTTCTCTTTTTCTCTCCCCCCGCCGCCACCCCAGTCACACACTCTCGCTTTAAAATTAAAAAAAAAAAAAAAAAAAATACAAATTAATCTATAGTGACAGGAGGCACATCAGTGTTTACCTAGAAGGTGGGAAGGAGCTGGAAAGAGGGATTACCAAGGGACAAAGAAACCTTTGAGGGTGATGGTTATGTTCATTAGTTTGACGGTAGTAGTGGCTTCACTGGCATATACATCTGACAAAACTCATCAAATTACATACTTTAAACATGCAGCTTATTACATGTCAATTACACCTCAATAACACTGATTAAGAAATGAACTTATATGGAAGATTTCAACAACAACAAAAAAAATAGAGGTCATAAAAAACAAATACACAAAACTAACAAAACTAGACAAATCCACAATCATAGCTGTATATTTAGCATATCTGTCTCAGTAATTAATAGAAATGAAAAGACCAAAAAAAGCATTAAAATATAAAAGTTTGGATGACACTATAAACCATCTTAACCTAATGACATTACAGAACACTATATCCAACAATGACTGCAAAGAATTGTCTGCTCTGCCAGGAAAAATGTTAATCACTGGTGAGGGTGGGGTGGGGACAGACGGGAAAGAGAACATTTCTGGAACGTCTCCTAATCCTTGGAAAGGACCTGCACAGAATTGTCATTAGCTCCTCAGGCAATCTTGTGAGGAATTATCTTCATTTTAAAGATGGGGAAGAAGAGATTACAGGTCCTAGGTAACTTGCCAAGGTTATGCAACATTGGTGGGATTCGAACTAAATATCCAGGGTGGAAACAGGAATAAGAAGACATGTCCAAGAGTCCTTCATTAAAAAACAGACACTGGGCACCCACAGCTAGGTGCCATGTTTGATGTTGTTGATAAAAAAATTTGCCCTTCCTGGGGTGCCTGGGTGGCTCAGTCAGTTGGATGTCATCATGATTTCAACTTAGGTCACGATCTCACGGTTGTGAGACTGGGATCCACGTGGGGCTCTGCACTGGGCTTGAAGCCTGCTTAGGATTCTCTCTCTCCTCCTCTGTCCCTCCCCAGCTTGGGCATTCACACACTCTCTCTCTCTAAAAAAAAAAGAAAAGAAAAAGAAAAAGAAAAAGAACAAGAACAAGAACAAGAACAAGAACAAGAACAAGAACAAGAACAAGAACAAGAAAAAGAAAGAAAAAGAAAAAAAAAAACGTAATTTAAAAAGTTATCCCTTCCTGGAGAAGCTCACAATCTAGGTAAATTAAGACAAAATCCAAATCCCAATCAAGGCGCACAGTGAATTCAAGTTCCATGTATCATCCTCTGTTCCAAACACAAAATAATGATAGAATTAGAATATACATACATATTTTTCAAAAGATACCAAAAAAACCTGTCATGGGCTACAGACTACCTGCAAAAAGGAACGGACTAAGTTGGGCCTGTCTAATGGAGTCCAGGTCTGTAAGCAGATACTAGGCATTGTTAAGAGGACTAAAAGTACTCCCTGTGAAACAGAAAAAAGCCAAGCTCACTGACTGAGCCCAGAGCTGGAACTCCCCCCATACACCTGCAAAAGGAGACTGGAGAAGGCAAGAGTGAGCTAGATGGGATTTTAGTAATGTTTCCTTTTTAAGTTTTTATTTAAATTCTAGTTATTAAGGTATTTTAGTGATTTCTATCCAGATTAAAGATTTAGAACTCTACAAACTTCTAGGGGAAGGAGAATACAGACTCAGCCTCATGACTAGGCCTGAAATAAGGTCCTCACTGGCTCTCTGGCTGGTCTGTGAGATTTTTAGTGCTACTGTGGAACACGAAGCTTAAAAGACCTTATTCTGAAACTGGGAATTCAGGGAGCCTAACAGAAGACCCGTTAGGGAGGGAAGGTGAAGAAGGAGAAAACAAAACAATATACCTCCCACTAAGAATGATTCTGTAAACTCAAAATTCCAAAAAATTGAAGTCAGTCCAATGCTAACAAAGACAGCTAACAAATCACCAATTAGCAAATATAGTCACTCCAGATGAAATTAATTCTGTAGACCAGTGTAACTACCACTCCAAAATGAGTATATTTAGAACTTTCAAAGAAATAAAATGAAAGAATATTTTCATTTAAAAAAAACCTATGAAACAAGCAAAAATAAAACAAGGGCAAGTGTGTTTAAAAAAGAGTATTAACTAGAAATCCTGGGTATTAAAAATTGTCACTGAGATAAAAAAAATTCAATAGAGAAAAATTTTTATCCCCAGAATACAAACCTAAAATATAAAAAAAATTACACATCTTAAAAAAAGAATATCTTGAACTCATGATAGAAAAGTATTTCCAGACATAAGCACAAACCATGAAGAAAAATATGGATAAAATTTACAATTCCTAGGCAAAAAAAGACACTAGAACCAAAGCAAAAAGAGACAAGCCACAGAATGGGAGATCACTGCAGGGCATATAAACAGTAAATTATTATCATCTTGCATTTGTAAAGATAGGCTATAAATCAACAGGACAAAGAAGACAACCCAACCGAAAAATGGACAAAAGAGTTCAGAGGAAATACACAGAAAAAAAAAACCCAATGGCCAAGTGACATTTGGCTCAGATGCTCATTAGTAGAAAAATGCAAATTAAAAGAATAATAAATGACCATAATTTGGCAACAAATAAGAAGTCTGAGTTTTAGTGAGACAATGGGAAAATGGGAATTCCTACGCATACCAGCATAAATAGAAATAACCATTGTGAGTAGCCATTTGGCAGCATCTAGGAAAGCCAAGGATATGCATACTCCATATTCTTGCAATTCCACTCCCAGTTATGTACTCCAGAGAAATTTTATGCAAAAGAACACATGAATAAGAATGTTTACTGACGCATTGTTTGTAATAGTGGTAAAAAAAAAAAAAAAAAAAGCAACAACCTAAATATCCATCAGCATTTGAAAAGAAATGTTGGTATTAACATCCAATGGAATATGGATTCACACATATGTAGTAATAGTATAAAACATGATGGGACTCATATGTGGATCCTGAGAAACTTAACAGAAGACCATGGGGGAGGCGAAGGGGGGGAAAAAGTTACAGAGAGGGAGGGAGGCAAACCATTGGAGACTCTTAAATACTCAGAACAAACTGAGGGTTGATGGGGGCGGTGGAAAGAGGAAAGAGGGTGATGGGCATTGAGGAGGGCACCTGTTGGGATGAACACTGGGTGTTGTATGGAAACCAAACATACAATAAATTATATATAAAAAATAATAAAATAAAATAAAACATGATGGGAATAACAAAAGCCAGTAAGGCATAGTTATTACCTCTAGGAAGGCATGGATGAAGAAGGGGACACAGGTGACTACAACTGAGTCTAATGTTTTGCGTTTTATTTATTTATTTATTTATTTTTAATTCAAATTCAAGTTAGCTAACATATAGTGTAATAATAATTTCAGGAATATAATTTAGTGATTCATCAATTACATATAACACCCCATGCTCATCCCAACAAGTGCACTCCTTAACGCCCCTCACCCACCCAACACCCCACCAGCAATCCTCATTTTGTTCTCTGTATTTCAGAGTCTCTTACAGTTTTTCTCCCTGTTTTTATATTATTTTTGCTTCCATTCCCTTATGATCATCTGTTTTGTATCTTAAATTCCACATATGAGTGAAGTCATATGATATGTCTTTCTCTAACTTATTTTGCTTAACATAATATACTCTAGTTGCATCCACAGTGTTGCAAATGGCAAGATTTCATTCTTTTTCATGGCTGAGTAACATTCCATTATATATATATGCGCCACATCTTCTTTACCCATTCATTAGTTGATGGACATTTGAGCTCTTTCCACATTTCGACTATTGTTGATAGTGTTGCTATAAACATTGGGGTGCATGTGCCCCTTCGAATCAGCATTCCTGTATCCTTTGGATAAATATCTAGTAATGCAATTGCTGGATCATAGGGTGGTTTTATTTTTAATTTTTTGAGGAACCTCCATGCTGCTTTCCAGTGTGGCTGCACCAGTTTACATTCCTACCAGCAGTGCAAAAGAGTTCTTCCCCTTTCTCTGCATTCTCTAATATTCCGTGTTTTAGAAAGAAAATCTTAGAATCTGAGTACTGAGTAGTAGTTATACAGTAACTTATATATAGTAGTTATAGTAGTAACTTATATGGTAGTTATATAAACCATGCATTTGTTATCTTATTTTTGAGAGAAAGACAGAGCGTGAGCAGGGGAGGGGCAGAGAGAGAAAGAGAGGAGACACAGAATCTGAAGCAGGCTCCAGCCTCTGAGCTATCTGCACAGAGCCCAACATGGGGCTTGAACCTATGAACCACAAGATCATGACCTGAGCTGAAGTTAGATGCTTAACTGACCAAACCACCCAGGCGCCCATGTAAACAAAGAACTTTAAAGCAACACTAAGTTCATGCAAATGTAAAGTGAACTAAAGCTTCACTTCCCGGTATCTCCAGGTCCTGGCATACATAGAAAATATTAACACTTGTACAGCTCACTAAAGTAAAATGGACAAGGTTGCTCACGGCTGCAGACAATGGCTCAGAAACTTGGGACTCAGGAGGTGATCAACACTCATGCTCACCTGTAACCATTCACCTCACTTGGGAAGCACTAAAGTGAAGTAACAGCTACAGAGATTTCTGGAATCATGTATCACATACTATTCCAAAAATATGAAAATTAACAAAGTCCAAGGTTTAAAAATTCACAATACATCATACCCATACCAATTGCTGGGGTCTTCAGGGTTCATCTTTAATTTATAGCTCTCAGAAATCCAAAGTAGCATATAGGTAGTTCTGAGTTTGTGTGATTTTTTTTTTTTACTCCTAAACATAGATTCACAGTACCAGTCTCTAATACAAAGCTCCTCACCCCAATTTATTGAAACTCACACTAAGAGTAATGAACATTTTCTAATCTTGCCATTGTTCAAAGTAGAAGATAAAATCCCCCAGCCCACATCCATAATGCAGTGTGCTACTCATACACTAAATGTGAGTCTGCTTAGGCCTCTCAATTTCCATGAGAGGATGCCAACCTGACAGTCTGCTAGTTTGATCTCTAAGGGAGATAAATCCAGTGTAATTCTACAATAAAATACCCACAATACAAGTCCTAAACTCCTGGGCAGCCCTTATCAAACGCCCTGTTGAAAGCAATGATATCTAAAGATGGGGAAATTGTGTATTATAGTCTCCACATTACCCTTGGATTAGGCTACACTTGGAACCTGTAAATTTGGTCAGATCACACTGGCCCCTGATAGAACTGCTTTCAGAGTTGTCTCTTGATGTCATAAACTCAACTGTCATCAACAGACACTTACAGAAACTGTCTAATGAAATCTATTATTACATCTACCATAAGGGTAATGCTAACATTCATTCGTTCATTCATTCATTCCTCAGTGCTCCCTACAAGAAGCTAAGGGTTAGGAAACACTTTACACTTTACTTCCTAGAGTAATGAGTAAATTTCCTCTTTAACCACCTCCATCATGCCTCCCTTTTCACTTTGGTTTCCAGGAAGCTTAGAGTCATTTATGTTATTGTATTATAACAATACAGACCCTTAATGGTTTATGTATTAATTAGGTACTATTTTCCCATACTATTAACCACATACCATATTTCTTCAATGTTCTGATTTCTTATTTTCTGCTCCTATCTTACCATTTTATTTGTATAGTATTCCATGCTTCTGAAAACCACCTCAAATCCTTTGTGGAATGAGGTAACATAAGTTAATACACATTTAATCCTATTGTTACTATATACAGTAATGACAGGATTAATGGCCTATAGTGGGCAACTTAGTTAAAGAGAATTTTTTACATTCTTATAGAAGATATTGAAAAATATTCTCCAAAAGAAAACAAACAACTACTCTTTCCCTGAATATCATTTTCTTATAAGACTCTATGATGTAATTTTAAATTCTAGGCCATCAAGAAAAATAATTTTCAACGTTTTTATTTATTTTTGGGACAGAGAGAGACAGAGCATGAATGGGGGAGGGGCAGAGAGAGAGGGAGACACAGAATCGGAAACAGGCTCCAGGCTCCGAGCCATCAGCCCAGAGCCTGACGCGGGGCTCGAACTCCCGGACCGCGAGATCGTGACCTGGCTGAAGTCGGACGCTTAACCGACTGCGCCACCCAGGCGCCCCAAGAAAAATAATTTTCTAATTAGATCCCCTTCAAACATCCATTCTTTCTATACCCACTTCTGTGTTCCTCTTCTCCACCATGGCGAACTTTTCTCTTTTTTTAGCTGCAAGAACCATATAGATCATAGCTACTAAATCATAATCATACCTAATAACTGTCAGTAGGAACACTAAAAAATTACTCACGACAAGCATCTTATCTTTGTAAGGAGAAAGGAAAACTAACATTCAGTGAGCACTACCATGTGGCAGACAATATGTGGGGCACTTTATATACACCACTTTATTCAATCTTTGAGGCAACCCCACGATTTGGACAATATCCCTGTATTACAGTGTCTGAAATAGCCCAAAGCACAGAGATTAAGTGATTTGCCTAAGGGTGCTCAGCTCTTTAAGTGGAAGCCTCTAGATTTATACCCCATACTGCCTGGTTTAAAGCTCTGTTCTGTCCATTCTTTCACCCCTTAAAAACAACCACACTGCTTTTATAAACTCTTGTCAGTGCACCTAAGCCAGGGAACATTTTTAAGGTGGGAGAACAAGTTAGAAACTTTCAACAGGATGATAAGGACCCAAAAAAGCTACTTAGCATGCTTCTGTGGAGGAATAGGTCAGAACCTAGCTCTTTCAATTGGCCTTTGGTGTTCTTTCCCTCCTCTGCTCTTCTGCAGCAGCTTCTAGTTGGTGCCACTCACTGTCACTGACCCAAGGTTCTTTTACCTTGTCTGTGCATTGTCTACACACACACACACACACACACACACACACACACACACACACACACGTCTCTCCAAGTCTCAATTCCTTAAATACCACCACCAGAAGTGCTGGGTGGCTTAGTCAGTTAAGCAACCAACTTCAGCTCAGGTCATGATCTCATGGTTCATGGGTTTGAGCCCCACATCAGGCTCTGTGCTGACAGCGCAGAGCCTGGAGCTTGCTTCGGATTCTGTGTCTCCCTCTCTTTCTGCCCCTGCCCCGCTTGCCCTCTCTCTCTCAAAAATGAAAATAAACATTTAAAAAAAGCCACCACCATGCCTTACATATGCTTTCCCCTTCCATTCTCCATATTATAGTAGGCAATCAAATAGTTATCAAATAAGTGAATGGGAACATTCAATCGTTGAGAAGGAAGTTATTGCCAGATATGCAATGTTAGTTACCTCAAAGAGGGCTGGATCCAAATCTACCTCCTTTGTCCAGATGAGATGTTCCTCCCTTACTGCAGCAGAATGCTGAGAAGTCAGAAAAGAGTTCTTACAAGTATAGCTGAAACTACTTACAGCCTAGTATCAACAATTTCTATACTACTTTACTTCTCCCGCGATGAAACAGTCCTGATTCATTAACACTTTTCTTGAAAAAGTCTGTTCTGCTGTAAGATTCACAAAACTAAGTCCTACATAATAGTGAAAGAATTTTTTTTGAGTTATCTCTAATAAAAACGTTAAAAAGAACATAATCGAGGTAAGGGCCAAGACATGAAAGGAAACATAAGTTCCATTAATCAGATTTGTAAGTGACACATTCATTCATTCAATATTTATTGAATGCCTATAACATATATATATTGCTGCTGTTTTAGGTGCTGAGGAGATAGAGCAATGATCAAAACAAACCCCTGTCCTCAGAGCCGCTCTTCCACTGGGGGGACAAAAAGGTAGGGAGAATGGTTGATATACTGGTTGGCAAAACGAGGACTTGAAATCAATATAAAGAGAAGACCAAAAGCAACAAAATCAAGTTTAATAGAGAAAAAATATATAGTACTTTACATGTAGAGTCCAGGAAATTAAATGGACAAATACGAATGGGAAGAGGATATACAGCTTTATACTAGGCCCTGGAGACCTCAAGTCCCAATCTCCAGAAGCTCATAACCAGGAGAGACAGACAGACAAGGATTGAGCAGTGTGCAGTGTGATAACTGACCAAGGTATGAACCATGTATTATGGGACCACATAAGACAGGTACCCACACCAGGAGGGAAGGAGCTGTCAGGCACTCTTTCCTCAGGGTAACACCCGAAGTGTCTTACAGGATGAACAGGTCTTAACCAGACAAGGATTGGGGAAAAGAGGCAGGAACACTCCATGCAGAAGGAACGGCATATACAAAATTAGTATCTATAAGTGGTTGTCTAAAGGTACAGCCAGAATCAGTGTACGGCTTTGTCTGCCATTCTAAGAAATGCAGACTCCATCCATTAGATGTTAAGGAGTCATTGTTAGGTTTTAACCTGGGAATTACATGATCAGATGACATTTTAGACACTCCACTCTGTGAACAGAGTGGACTATTGATGGGGGAGATTGGGAGGGAGGCAGCTGAACACTACTACAAGTAGTAAATGACAATGGTCTGAACTCAGAAGTGGCAAGGTAGCCACAGGGACAGATCAGAGATGTGAGTGGTAGAATCAACAGAAGTTATGATTCATTAGTTACAAAGAAATGAAGGGAGTAGCAGTAAGGTCTACTCTTAAGAGATCTGGCTAGGCGACAAAATGAAGGGGAAACAGAGGCAGAGTCTAAGAATAAGGAAAATGAATGGGTTTGGGGAACAGGGAAAGGAGAAGAGCAGTTTGTTTGAAAATGCCAGCAACTAACTCAATATGCAACTTTCTTCTTCCAAAATTGTTCCTTGGAAATAACTGAAATAATAGCCTTACGTTAAAGCAATAATTGCTTTATACTAAATTCTTTCAGGAGTTTCCATATCATGGGGCACTTTCTCAATTTCTATTTTGAACAAATTATTGTTAGGGAAATTACAAATAAGCCTCAAACTACCTCAACGACCTACTGTTGTTGGTTTTAGATACTACTACGGGTCACCTGATGGACAGAACTGGTTAAAAAATAAAAAAGGGGTACCTGGGTGGCTCAGCTGAGCATCTGACTCTTGATTTCAGCTCAGGTCATGATCCCAAGGTCGTGGGATCCGAACTGAGCTCCACACTAAGCATGGAGCCTGCTTGAGATTCTCTCTCTCTCTCTCTCTCTCTCTCTCTCTCTTCCTCTGCCCCTCTCCCCCACTCACATTCTCTCTCTTTAAAAAAAAAAAAAGGAATAAAAAAAATTCACACACATTTATATATTTTCCTGGGAGCACACTTCACACTTGCATGTTTGGATGTTACAAATTTCCAAAAGCAACATAGTGAGTAAGCAGTTATGTTGTAGAGATCACAAATATGCACCCACAGGACAAAACATCTGTCCTAATAAAGCTCCAGTAGAGACTTGCCACAGGAAACCTTCCGCATTCCCTGGCCTCTTGTTTCCATTCAGGGACTTCCCAGTGGAGACAACTCAAAGCCTGTCTCCACCTCCTCGGCAACTTCTCCTGGGGAAGAGGACTGTTTGCTTGGTGCCTTTAGTGGGAGGAACTGAGCATGCTCAGTCAGCCCCTTCTGGGGTTCAGTCCTCAGTCCTGGCCTGTCCTCAAGAGGGCCAAATTCTCTGATCATCCATGATCGGAGCTTACAGGGCAAATCCTGTAGGAAAGATTTACAGCTGACCTGTAACTACAATGCCAGCCCTATTCTTTAAATGCAGGGGGAGATATTAGGTGGCCATAGATCACAATAATACTGATGAGGATGACAACTAGAATTTACTTCAAATTCACCATGTGCCAGACACTCTACATGCTTCACATATATTAAGTCATTTAATATCCACAGCAAACCCATGAGGTAGGTTATTCCTGAGAAAGCTGAGACACCGAGATTTAAAAACTTGTTAAAAATCACATAAATCTAGTAGGTGGAAAGGCTAGAATTTGAGCCCAAAGCCCTCACTCTTAGTCATTATGCTATATTGCCTCTGAAATGATTTAACCAAAATTCATAATATTAAGAGGATAAGAAAAAGGGGTAGTATAAAAGAGTCGTATCTTCAGCCTCCACAGAAAGAAGTCTGCAGGTAAGTTTGAAAATTCAAAATATAGCCATGTAGGCATTTTGTTTAGAAATATGAAGATAACGGGGCGCCTGGGTGGCGCAGTCGGTTAAGCGTCCGACTTCAGCCAGGTCGCGATCTCGCGGTCCATGAGTTCGAGCCCCGCGTCGGGCTCTGGGCTGATGGCTCAGAGCCTGGAGCCTGTTTCCGATTCTGTGTCTCCCTCTCTCTCTGCCCCTCCCCCGTTCATGCTCTGTCTCTCTCTGTCCCAAAGATAAATAAACGTTGAAAAAAAAAATTAAAAAAAAAAAAAGAAATATGAAGATAACCATAAGACACTGCTAAGCAAGTTAAAAGCAATGCCTTTGGGGGCGCCTGGGTGGCTCAGTCGGTTAAGTGTCCAACTTCGGCTCAGGTCATGATCTCACAGTTTGTGGGTCCGAGCCCCGCGTCGGGCTCTGTGCTGACAGCTCAGAGCCTGGAGCCTGCTTCAGATCCTGTGTCTCCCTCTCTCTCTGCCCCTCCCCAGCTCGCACTCTGTCTCTCTCTCTCTCTCTCTCTCTCTCTCTCAAAAATAAACATTAAAAAAAAATTTTTTTAAGCAATGCCTTTGGAACAGGGTACTCAGGATAAGGGGGAGTGGGACAGGGGAATGCTACCTTCTATTATAAGACTCACAGAAGTCTTTTATACTATATACATATAAGCCTGATCATAAAAATTAATTTTAGAAAACTGATACCAAACTTTGTTAGAATTAATCAGGGCATATATCTAGCCTGCTTTTAAAAATCATATGACCCCATTATGATGGAATAACTTCACAAAACTACCCCGCAAACAGCCTAAGCTGAGAAGATACTACTGGGAATAGGAGGGTCATAATGGCGGTGTGGCCTGGCTCACAATTTGAGAACTCTAAGACAAATTCCAAAGGAGAGATGAAATCTGTGGGTCAGATATCAAAGATAAAAGTAGATTCTCTAAGCCCAGTCAAAACACAGCTTGTCCTGATTGGAGGTTGAAGGGGTAACAAGAAATTGTCTTATGCTTGTAACTAGTTTTATCTGAGCTAAAAACCCAGTTCAGTCACTAACTTGCTAGAACATCTAATCCTGGAAAGCATAAAGTCAACCATCCTTCCTTTAACAACAAGAATATTTGTCATGTGAAAGGGAAATGGAGGGCGAAAGTGATTGCCACAAAGCAAACCAGAGAAGAGTCCTGACTATGAATAGGCTGCCTTGCCCAGAAACGTCAATTCTTCAAAGGAAGGTAATAGTAGAGACAATTATTTAAAAAAAGAAAAAAAAGTCCCTTGTGAGATTTGGGAGAATTTGAAATCATAAAGCTTTATTTTGCTATTTAATACTTAATAGCAGCATGTGTTGTCTTAAAAGGTAAAAAGGAATATTATACCTCACAGAGCTGAGTAACCAAGGTCATTCTAGACAGCTACAGTATCTCCATTCCCTGCAAGAGGGAAGAAAGACCTGTTTACTCCTTTCAAATGGGGTTTATCTGAGTACAAGTAGTTTAGGTAAGTCTAGGACAAACTCCAAGGTAAAATTTCCAGTTAATGTCACATCATCACCACTTCAGTGGCCCAGAACTTTGTATACATTTCCTATGGAGTTTGGCACTAAGTAACATTTATTAAGTGCTTACTCTGTGCCAAGAACTTGTACATGCTTTATCCTTACAACAACACTGACTGAGGTCATACTATCCCTGTATAATGGAGGAAACTGAGGCAAAGAATGGTTAAAAAACTTGCCCAAGGCCACAAAGACAGAGAGTGGAGGAAGGGAACCCAGACAGTCTGGATGCCATGTTCTTAGCCACCCCACAGTACCCACTAAGAATCCAAAAAGAGCTATAACAAACCTTTTGAAAACACAGGGAAGCACCTCCTATAACTGTCATGTACAAACAAGCCTTGATATTCTAAGAAAGCATCAACCCACACAAGTAAGTTTGTACCTAACAGATAGATTTCTGTCTTGGTGAATCAAATGCCTCCTTGCCCTGCCCTAAGTACCAACTAAACAAAGATGCTCTGATAAGAGCCTTCCTAGCCACAAGTAATCCTGCCAGGGAGTTATTTACTACTGAAGAGCAGGAAATTAAGAGAGAACTTAAACCGCCAAGATAAACCACAAACTGCATATAGACGCTGGGTTGCAAGCCAAGACTCTCACATTCCTCCCTGACTGGATTTAGGACTTAGATCGTCTTTTACATAAAGGATTTATAAAGACACGTTGAATTGATAAATGATTGAGAAAAAAAATAGCTTAGAAGGATACCAAAACCATTCAGCCTTTGCTCTGTTCTACTATGTTTAGAAATCTTGATCTTGCCATAACATAAAAGGAAAGATTAGTCCTAGCCAAGTCTAAATTATCTCTGCCATTCTGTTTAATCTTAAAATCAAATTTAAATAATAAGCATCTGCTGAAAGTATTAACAGTGAAAAAGCAGACTCATGATCAAGTAAGGCCTAAAGAGGGGTATGATAAGATCAGAAGCAGTCCCTTAGAGCCCCACAAGAGGGACCCCTGCCCTAGACCCCTGCAGATCACACACTCCTGTGTGCATACAAATCTCATTAAAGAATACAGATGCTCAATCCTGACACAGGGAGACTTGTAACTCTAAACATGTGCTCTTGTCCAGGCCTCAGAGAAGCACATCTCTATATCTGTTGTCCTATGCCCACATAACAAAGGGGACCTCATCTAAATGCCATGAAGTTGAAGCTGTGCCACTGCAAAAGCACTTAGATAAGAGAAAAACAAATTAACTTATCAAATCTTCTAAGAGGACATGAATGCAATGAATTCTTGCATAATAAAGTTTCACTTCCAAGTAGAGCTAGTTGCTCATTTTCTTGCTTTTCTTCCTATTCCAATTCATGGTTCTGGTGGTACTCACTAATTAGCACTAAATTCACAGCTATTACACGTGGAGAGAAACATTTTGCAGCATTAAACAATTCCTATTATTCCTAAATACATACATATTTAGTGGATCTAATATGAGTGAAACATGACCCTGATTATTTATGTTGGGAATTAATAGACACTAAATGTTAGAACAATTTTGATTTTACAAAACTATTTAGTAAGACTTTATTAAATTTCAAAAATAAATCAAATTCAACTACAAATACTTTGTATTTAAAATTAAAACTCGTGGGGTGCCAAGGTGGCTCAGTTGGTTGCGCATCTGACTTCAGCTCAGGTCGTGATCTCACAGCTCGTGAGTTCAAGCCCCATGTCAGGCTCTCTGCTGTCAGCGCAGAGCCCATTTTGGACCCTCTGTTTCCTCTCTCTCTGCCACCTCTCTCACTCATGCTCTCTCTCAAAAATAAACAAACATGAAAAGAAAATTAAAACTTGATTTATATTCTGTATTTTGTCTTGATTTTTCTCATGTAACTATTTTAATGAGATATAATTCACATACCATAAAACTTGACCTTTTAAAATATACAACTCAGTGGTGTTTAATATGTTCAAAAAGTTGTGCAGTCATCATTATCTTATTACAGAACATTTTCCTCACCCTAAAAAGAAACTCTGTACCCATTAGCAGTCACTTCTATTCTTTCCTCTACTCAGCCCATCTTCATGGAATTGCCTATTCTGGATATTTTGTATAATGGAAGTACAAAATACACTTCCATTTGTGTCCAGCTTCTTTCATTTAGTATAATGTTTTCAAAGCTCATCCTTGTAGCATGCATGAGTACTTTGTTCCTTTTTGCGTTTAAGTAATATTCCACTTATGGATAAACCACATTTTGTTTACCCATTCATTCACTGATGGACATTTGGGTCGTTTCCACTTTTTGCTTATTATGAATAAAGCTATGCTGAATGCTTCTACACAAAGTTCTGCATTCACATAGCTTTTCAATTCTCCTGGGTAGAATGGCTGTGTCATATAGTAACTTTCTAAGGAACTGCCAGACTGGGGCGCCTGGGTGGCGCAGTCGGTTAAGCGTCCGGCTTCAGCCAGGTCACGATCTCGCGGTCCGTGAGTTCGAGCCCCGCGTCGGGCTCTGGGCTGATGGCTCAGAGCCTGGAGCCTGTTTCCGATTCTGTGTCTCCCTCTCTCTCTGCCCCTCCCCCGTTCATGCTCTGTCTCTCTCTGTCCCAAAAATAAATAAAAACGTTGAAAAAAAAAAAAAAAAAAAAGGAACTGCCAGACTGTTTTCCTAGGTGGCTGCACCATTTTACATTCTTACCAGTAATAAATGAAGGTTCTAATTTTTCCACATCCTTCCCAACATTTGTTATTATTCATCTTTTTTTATGATAGTTAGTCTAATGGGAATGAAATAGTATTTCACTGTGATTTCTATTTGCACGTCCCTAATTATTAGTGATGTTGAGTGTCTTTTCATATGCTCATTGGCCATCTATAGATCTTCTCTGGAGAAATGCCCATTCAAATCTGTTGCTCACTTTTATTATTTTTTTTTAATGTTTATTTATTGATTTTGACAAAGAGAGACAGAGAGAGAGAGAGA
This sequence comes from Prionailurus bengalensis, assembly GCF_016509475.1. Lineage (NCBI taxonomy): Eukaryota > Metazoa > Chordata > Mammalia > Carnivora > Felidae > Prionailurus > Prionailurus bengalensis. Next base: position 100,041,963 of record NC_057349.1, on the reverse strand, counting down.
CAGAGAGCGCGCACATGAGCAGGGGAGGGGCAGAAAGACAGAGAGAGAGAGAGAGAGAGAGAGAGAGAGAGAGAGAGAGAGAATCCCAAGCAGGCTCCACACTGTCAGCACAGAGCCCAATGCAGGGCTCAGTCTCACGAACCGTGAGATCATGACCTGAGCCAAAATCAAGAGTCAGACATTTAACCAGCTGAACTATCCAGGTGCCCCCATTGCCCATTTTTAAATTGTGTCCTCAGGGGTGCCTGGGTGGCTCAGTCAGTTGGGCGGCCAACTAAGGCTCAGGTGATGATCTCGTGGTCTGTGAGTTCGAGCCCCGCATCGGGCTCTGTGCTGACAGCTCAGAACCTGGAGCCTGCTTCCGATTCTGTGTCTCCCTCTCTCTCTCTGCCCCTTCCCTGCTTGCTCTCTCTCGCGCGCTCAAAAATAGTAAACATTAAAAAAAAAATTAAATTGTGTTCCTTGCCTTTTCATCATTGACTTGTAAGAGTTCTTGATATATTCTGGACACAACACTTCCTCCCATTCTGTGGGTTCTTTCTTTTACTGTCTTGATGGTGTCCTTCAAAACAGAAGTTTTTAATTCTAATGAAACTCAATGTATCTATTTTTTCTTTTTGTTGTTTGTGTTTCTGATGTCATATCTAAAAAACCACTACCTAATCTGAGGTCATGAAGATGTATGCCTATGCTTTTTTCTGAGAGTTTTACAATTTTAGCTCTTACATTTAGGTCTTTGATCCATTTTTAATTAATTTTTGTACAGGATGTGAGATAAAGATGAAACTTCATTCTTCCTCATGTAGTTATCTAGTTGTCCCAACATCTTTAGTCAAAAAGACTATTCCGTCTTGGCTTGCTTTTTTATCTCAATAGTTTTTACTATGCAGGAGAAGACGAATAACATTTTCAAAACAAAATTTTCATTTTTTATAATTTTACAGATGAATTGTTATGCAATATACTGCACATAAAGTGCTCAATGGGAAGCTTTGGCAGCTGTACCCACGACTGCTACAATTAAGACAATGAATATTTCTATTCCTTCAAAAGTTTCCTCATTCCCCAGTGTAATTCCTCAGTCCTGCCCCTTCCCAAACAACTGCTGATTCATTTTCTGTCACTATAGATTAGTTTGCATTTTCTAGACTTTTCCATAAATGGAATAATACAGTATGTATTTTGTTTCTTACTTTTACATTTGCTTTAATTTACACCTTTGTTGAAAAGTATTCAAATATTGTGGTTCAAATACAATCACCTTATTTTTTAATCCTTAAATCATCACTGTGACTACATCTTGTTGCCAATACACCAAAATATCTTGATTATACTAGCATGCAATTTTGCTGAAATAAAAGGTAAGTTATTTTATAGAATTATAGTAATTTGTGAATATATTTTACTTTATTAGTTTTATTACTGAACCAAACATTACAGGCCTAGCAAAGTATACAAAATATATGAAATAATAATGGAATTCAGCCATCTTTGGTATTTTGCTAACATTCAATTAAAACCATAACTTTACAGGAGCACCTGGGTGGTTCAGCTGATTAAGCAACCAATTTCGGCTCAGGTCATGATCTCATGGTTTTTGAGTTCAGTGCAGAGCCCGCCTCAGAGCCTCTGCCCACCACCCCCGCGTCTCCCCCGCTCACGTGCGCACTTTCTCTCTCTCAAAAATAAACTTTAAAAAACCATAACTTAAAATATCTCTTAAATCTTTTACTAGGAAGGTTTATCTTTCAAGATACAGAGAATATTTTAACAGTTTTTCGACATAAGGTATATAGGATTCCATTTGCACTTTAGAAGCAGGCTGGGCTGGTAATATTCTGTTTCTTTATAAGGGTGTTCATAATTATCGTTTATGTTTTACACCATTCTATATATAGGTTATATTTCACAGTGAAAGGAAGAGAAAAAGGAACAGGAAAAAGCATTCCAGAAGGTCACTGTATGTGACTCTGATAGATGCTATGAATTTTCCAACCAACTTGGTATAAAGTATGGGTGAAGTGGAGTCAGTTCGCTCACTTTGTTCTTATATGAATTCAGCTTTTGGAGGATCTGAGTCAAGCCATAGAACTCTCCAGGATCCTTGCTCCCTCAGGCAACTAGGGACTTTCGATATGCATCACCTCCAATATGGTCAGAAGAACTGGAAAGGAATCAAGAGAAAAGAACATCCAAATGGTACTCTGGTAGGCCAGGCGTAGGGCCAAGGGCTTTACGTACTCATGTTATTTAATCCTTGGCTTTACATACTCATGTTATTTAATCCTTGCAGTAACTGCCAGACAGCGAGTACTGACTCCATTTCACTGATAGGAAAGTTGAGGCTTACAAAGATTAAGTGATTCTCCAAAGGTCATATAACTAGTTAGTAAGGCATGGGCTCAAGGCCATTTTGCTGAAAATTCATTCATCAAATATACCAAATTTATTAATTCATCAAAGGTGGAAGAAAGATCTAGAAATGAGAGAAACAAGAACACCATCATGATGAATAAGACAACCGGTCTAGGAGTTCAAAGACCAGATCTACACTTCCCTGCCTGAAATACACTCCTGCCATCCTGACTATCCCATTTATTTATTATTCCCACTCTTACTAAGTAATAAAAAATTCTCCAAGTTTTATAATTAGAAAACAAAGTATAGGGGTGCCTGGGTGGTTCAGTCAGTTAAGCTCCCAACTCTTGACTTCAGCTCGTGTCATGATCGCACAGTTCATGAGATCAGGCCCCGAGTCCAGCTCTGAGCTGCTTGGGATTCTCTCTCTCCGCCTCTCCCCAAACCCTTGCACACTCATGTGCTCTCTCTCAAATAAACTTAAAAAAAAAAAAAAAAAGTATCGGGGCACCTGGATGGCTCAGTCAGTTAAGCGTCTGACTTTAGCTCAGGTCATGATCTCACAGTTCATGAGTTTGAGCCCTTTGTCAGGCTCTGTGCTGGCAGCTCAGAACCTGGAGCCTGCTTCGAATTCTGTGTCTCCCTCTCTCTGACACTCCCCCGCTCGCTCTGTCTCCCTCTCTCTCAAGAATAAACAAACATTAAAAAAAAAAAGTATTTCTTTTACTTTGTGTTCATATAATGTTTACCATATGCTAGACACAGTCTTGTTTTATAAATATTAACTCATTTAATCCTCATAACAACCCCATGAGCAGAGCATTATTAGTATACCCTTTTTACCTAAGGAAACCAAGTAACTTATTTGAGATTACATAGCTAGTAAGTAACCCAGACAGGATTCAAATACAGTTTGGATCGTGCTCTTAACTACTACACATTTCTGCCTATTAAAAAAAAACCCAGGTTATTCGTATAGGAAAAAGCTATTTTATTATCTTAATGAATTCCATCAGAACAGAGATGGGCAGGTGGGAGCATGGATGATGGCCAAATGGAACCCAAGTCTGGGGCCCAGGGAGGGAGCAGGTAGTGTGTGCACTCACAGACACAGAGGTACCTGGCAAACGGCAACAGCAAAACATGAGAGGCCTTTCTGCCCGGGAAGGCTGCAGCCTCCCTGAGGGCAGATGTAATGTTTACCAAGCCAAAATGCAGCTCTACACACAACCACACAACAGGATGTCCGGTGCTGAGAGTACAATAGTGGTCATTGAACTAGAGCACTCAAAAACAGGTAGAGACAACAAAAAAAAGAACAGCTCATGAAAAGATGCTTTTTTTCTAGACACCATTAAAATGTAAACACAAAGGAAATGGCCATATGCCAGTGAACAGGTTCACTGAAGACTGTCGCATAAATAAGTTTCTGTAGTAGAGAAGAAAGCCTTTATGTGAATTTAACAGAAAGACCCGCTCCCCCAGAAATTAAACTGTGCTGACTCCACTGTAGTGGCATTTATTTAGAACGCATTCCTCACCCCCCCACACACAACCTATATAGTGCTCCAGTGCCCACACTTCCCTCAAATTCTTGTTATGACAGAAAGGGAGAGATGTCTTAAAGAATATACAAAGAAGTGTTTCAAAGCAAACTATATATTCTGATATAATGATGTGTCCCATAATTAAATATTCCGGTTCATAACTCAAATACAGGCATCCTTACATTGTAATGGCATGAATTTAACATAAAACCTGACTTTGGAATTCTCGTTTGTATAAATTTTTTTCCCAGGGATTTGCTGTGTGAGGTGACTTCAATCAGATCAAACGAAATGTGCCAAAGCCCAAAAATCATGATGATACTTCGAATTTTACTTGTTTTATAAAAGAGAAAAGTGGAAACAAGTATGTATCTCTACCAATTGTCTCAGGCCTTGTCCAAACAGGTTTAACAGGATTTCTACTTTGTCCCATTGCCTTTCACTCAAGTTACCTCTTGTCACATCCAGGAGGCACAAGAGAAAAAGGCCGATTTGGATAGGGGAACTTTCAGGAAAGATCCTGAATATGGGATTTCATCCTTCAGGACATCTGGAGCTTGAACATGGAGGCTTCTGAATGCATGTAGCTGGTCTACAGTTAACACAAATTAGAAAGTTGAAAACCACTTTGAATTAAACTGAATTTACAGAATAACAGCTTTATCACTAAAATAGCATTTATCAAGAACTCTGTTCTTCCACTCTGATGAAACTAGATTTTTGACCAATAAGTAACTATTAAAGCCCCTGCAAAGAGCAAAATATTGATAATTTTGACAAACGATGACGCATTCCCTATCCACTAAGGTTTGGCTGTCATTTAAAGTACCATATCAGGTAGGGACTGTTTTCCCTCTTTCCCAACACGGAACTCAATCAGCTTGTTAGTTTCACATGGGCTCCAAATCACTGTATTTTTCCATCCCCCCCGACTGGCTTTCTTGGAAGCCTGACAGACTACATGGAAAGATGAAGACTTTCCAAGGTCCAACACACAGTTGCTCCTTCCAAGGCCAGCTCCAAAACTGACGTTGCTGGCTTGGTAGGCATGACCCCAATCGATCATTAATGACTTGCAGCCTTTCCTGTTCCAATCTTTTCCTTTTTACTGGAGAGACTTACGGCCTAACTTAATAACACATTATAATATAAAATTAAATGAAAAGCATTCTAGAACTGTGTACAAATTATATACAAATAAACAAGAACTAGAAGTGCATGTGAAAAGATAAAAACAGTTAATCTGTTGAGGTAAAGATTTTTCTTCATTTACAAATTATTTTTTATTATATTGTTTGTGTAATTAAAAGCCACTAAAGAGGTAATAATCACAATCTGTCACTGGTAAGCCCCTTCTTTAAGGGACAATACATCCTCTTTTGAAGAAACAGAGGTACCAGTTCTCTCCTCAATAAACAGCCTTCCTAAATGCATGTCATTTCATGTGGGTGGTATACAGGTGAAATTCTTCAGAATAGAAAGGCTTATAGTATGGCACTATGGAATTGACTTCCATATTTCTTAAAACCAACTGGTATTGTCTTCATTAAGTAGACTACATTTTCCAGTAGAAGAACATCACCTCCCCCCCTTTTCAGACCATTAATAATCAATAAGTAACTATTAAATATGTAACAGTGTGCAGAAGCAACTAAGAGTATCATGTCTACTCTAAAATTAAGCATAGGTTTGAACCCTGGGCTTCAATGACCTGCTCTGGGACCACATGTACATAATTAACCTCTCTGTGCTTCATTTTCCTCATCAGTAACAATGGAAGGTTAGTAGCACCTACCTCAGAGGGTTTCAGGATTAGCAGAATAATGTAGGTAAAAGAGCCTATAACTAACTTTTAGTAAGTATGGTGGCTAAATGTTAGCCAATATAATAACTACATATGACCATTATGTTAATTGATCGATTATCATAGCTAAACTGATGGAATGACTCAAAGAAATAAACTCCCAAGGGAAGAGTACCTTGTTGTAAGAAGAAAACACAAAGGTATCACTGCCCCTTTTGGCCTCAGTGGAGATGAGGAAAACTACTAACAATCTCAGGCTAGAGAATCAAAGCAGCAGCATCTGGGCTGCACTGCCTGGATTCATGATGAACCTGGGAGAGACATGGCCCAGCCCGTACAGACTCACACATGCTACCTCAGGAAGCCACAGGTTAAACAGCATCCCTCACCTCCATGCTTTTTCCTTCACTCCCCTACTTCCTAATCTCTATTTCATATCCATTGTTCAGAAATAGTCTTTTTATCGTTTCCCCCCACTTTGTCGCAACCCCCCCATGCCCTTCAGACTTAGAGAAACAGATTCACCGACAGATAACACAAACCATAATGTCACCTGAGAGGTGACTGCTGTGAGAACACATGATAATAAATAGCATCCATTATCAGATTAGGAGTATACCAGCAGGAATACTGGGTGTGTGCTGCTCTAACTGCTAATCTGCCGTGTGCTAGTTTTATGACACAGAAGACTCTAAAGGACAATAGCTGTGTTTCATCTATACCTCTATTTCTTGGCACCTCCCTACTGTTTGCTCAAAATTGAACATATCCCTCCCCTGCTCAAAAAAACCCAACACTTGGAAGAAACCCAAGCTCTTTTCCCTGGCATACAAACCCTACACAATCCAGCCCTCCACCTCTCCACGCTGGACAATGTCTCTCTGTTCTGTTATGCCCTTACCCTGCCTCTGTTTGCACTGTTTTTCTCCTCCTAGAAAGCTATTTCCCTGGATCTGCACACAGCTATGGCCACTTGGGTCTCAGATCAAATGCCACTTTCTCCAACAAGACCGTCCAACTAAGAATGCCCTCTCAAGCATTGTCCATTTTACTTTCCTCAAAGTTCGTGTCACATCATGAAGTTCTCATTGACTCATTTACCGTTTCTACTACTAAAACATAAATTCTATTGGAGTAAGGACTATATTTGTCTAGTTCACCATCATGTACCTGATGCCTAGCCCAGCGATTGGCACAGAAAAGGGACTCTCAATTTTTGTTGAGTTAAATAAATAATAACCTCTGAAGATGATAATGCTACCTAATATTTATTGATTCTAAATAGTGTCTACCCATTATCTCTTTTAAACCCTCCAGCAAGCTCACAAGGTCCTCCATTCTACAGATTAGAAAACCAAGGCTTAGAAAGAGTCACGTGCTACAAGGCCATGCAGGCAGTAATTGGCAGAGCCAGGGTTCTGGTCTGATTCATAAAAGAATATATAAAAAATATATACTCCTAACCATGGTGCTATACTATCTTTAAGTCCTATTTCTTCATTTGTAATATGATAATAACCATGTCATCTCACTTGACTCAAATTTATTGTGAGGAGTAAATATATAAAAACAGGTTAAAAAGTATATAAAGTGCTATGCAATATATTACAGTATCTTAAAATAATCACAGACTGCCTAACATGAATCTAACTAGGTCAAAAAAAAAATGAGTAAGCAATAAAATTCTTTAATCTCACACTTCATCTCTGGTGCAGCTGGCAGTAGTAGCATGAATCTGACACTTCTAGATATATTTTTTAACCTTTTTTTAAAGGTTTATTTATTTATTGAGAGAGAGAGAGAGAGAGAGAAAGTACACACAAGCGGGGGAGGGGCAGACAGAGAGGGAGACACCTTGAGATCATGACCTGAGCCAAAATTAAGAGTCAGACGCTTAACAGACGGAGCCACCAGGTGCCCCTAGATATATTTTAATGTAAGTCGATTCATGTTCTGTCTACTTATCCTTCAGCTGCAACTGCATAAATATGAAATACGGGAAGAAGCTAACCAAAAGACTGGCATCAGAAAGAGGACATACAAATACCAAGAAAATACTTATCTTTATAACCAAACACCAACACACCAGCTCCTCATTCATCACACGAAAAAAAAAAAAAAAAAAAAAAAGAGATAACACCCAATTTGGAACACTGCTTTGAACAGTCTCCAAAATCTTAATACCTTTTATTCTAAGGATTTCACATAATTCCCACTAAAATAGTAAGTGGTTCTCAACTATAAATCTAAAAATAAGGCACTATTGATTATAATTCTGACATTTATGACAAATATTACATACATATAAACACCTACCATAAAATATGCATGTGCCTGTGTCTGAACAAAGCCACTATTGATTTAAGTTACTAATTTCCTTGACTGTCTTCACTAAGAATTTATAATGTAAATCAGTGTACAACGGTATCCAGTATAGAACAGTAGAAGGAACACGGAGTTTGGAGTCCAGAGATCCATGTTTCAGACACCTCCTGCTTGATCCAGTTAATCTGAGCCTCAGTTTCCTCATCTGTAACCATGAGGATAATAATAATACCACCATCCTACATGTTGGTCATGTTAGGATAAAGGATGTTATTTTTGTAAAAATATATTAGAAAGTGTAAAGCAGTAAACAGATTGACATTTGTTATACGGCAATTGACTGCAATTCTAATAGCAAATATATGCAGTATACATATAAAGTTGTACTGATATTCAGGTTAGAGAGAGTTGTAGGAAATATTAATTTGACCACAGAAATATCTAAGAAATTACATTCTCTTATTCAGACTGTCTAGAAAAACTTAACAGAGGCAAAGGGATTTCAAGGACAGTTTGATGAGATACGGAAAGAATAGTTTTTGGAGAACTCAAGTCAGATGGTTTTTCAATAAGTCTTAATCGTAACATCTTACTGTAAATGTGTCCCAGTTTCCCAGAAATTTCTTGGGAGGTAAGTGATAACCACTCCATGCCCATATATATTTATCAAAACATACTACCATTTCTAGAAAGATTTGCCCCAAACTGCTCCCATTAGCCCTGAAGATGATCTAATAAATTATCTCTAATTTAATAACACTGTTTTTAATGCCAATAATGTGATCTTTAGTGTGGTTAATTATAGAAGCAAAAAGATCTTTGAACTAAAATAAGTCTGCAGATTTCACGATCTACTTGAGGAATTTAGAAACACAAATGAAACCAAGGGTAAAATTAGATTTACTAACAAAACTTAAGATACCTTCATAAAATATTTTTCTAATTGTATTTATCCTTCCAGTATAACAGTACTAAGGTTAAAGGATGACTACCTTTAATGAATTGTGCCATTTAGCCATCAGGACTTAGGATTCAAAGTCTTACTAATTAACAGCGAGGAAAATTTCCATATACTGTGCAATGAACTGAATTTGAACTCTGACAGTCATTAGTGGATAAAATTACAGAGGTAGGAAAAACAAACAGTTGATAAGCAGAGTTTATAAACATTTGTTTTTCCCATAGAGAGTCTATAAAGAACATTTTCTACTTCATGTTTCCAGAGATTTATTTTTACATCATACTAAAGATCACACTAAAAATTATTATACTCTTGCATTCCCACTCAATAACCTAAGCTAGAATTAAATTTTAGGGATTCAGTGAAGGAAAAGCACTCTGTTGGAGAAAACAAAACACTTAAAAATATTTTTTCAGGGGCAGCTAGGTGGCTCCATCAGTTAAGCATCTGCCTCTTGATTTTGGCTCAGGTCATGATCTCACAGTCTGTGAGATCGAGTCCCGTGCCAGGCTCTGTGCTGACAGTGCAGAGCCTGCCTGGGATTCTCTCTCTCCCTCTCTCTGTCCCTCCCCTACCTGTGCTCACTCTCTCTCTCTGTCTCTGTCTCAAAATAAATAAATAAACTTAAAAAATATATTTTTCAAACTGTAAGTACAAAATAAAAGTCCACTTCTTAGCCATCAACCAAACCCAAATAATTAGGATCAGAATGAGCAGATAAAAGGCCCTAACTTAAGAAGAGTTGAAAGCATAGGGTCGTTTGTATTCTATGGCCAATCTCATCACCCAGAGTTTACTTATTTTGTGGCAACTAAAAAGCCCACTGCTAATCAAGAACCCCTTCATCTTGGGGCCCCTAGGTGGCTCAGTCGGTTAAGCATCTGACTTCAGCTCAGGTCATGATCTCAGGTTGGTGAGTTCGAGCCCCCCATCGGGCTCTGTGCTGACAGCTCAGAGCCGGGAGCCTGCTTTAGATTCTGCGTCTCCCTCTCTCTCTCTGCAACCCCCCCCCCCACGCTCTGTCTCTCTCTCTCCCTCTCTCTAAAAAATAAACATAAAAAAAGAAAAAGAAAAGAACCCTTCCATCTTATGTCTTAGAATGAAATTATCTTGGATTCAGGGCAATTTCCTCTTAGGACCTCAGAGTGTTTGGTTTGCTCTTAATGCAGCCTCTGAACACACCCTGGAGTAGATACTGGAGCCTGCGGCCTCTTCCCACCTCTGAGTGGCCTACTTTCCTGCTTCTTCTGATCCAGTCCTGACCCCCCAGTTCTGGGACTTCCTGGAGATTTGAAAGGGAAAAAATGGGGAGAAGGTGGGATTTAAGCCAGTGTCTCCCTAATGGTAATATAATGTAAACCCTACTGCCCTTTGAGGAATATCAGTGCTACTTCAGGAGGGCATTTAGGTAAGAAAAGGCCCCTTGAGCTGAGTGAGGGTCACAAAAGTTAGTATGAAGGACAAAGACTCAAATCCAGGCCCTCTGGGAAACTATCTCTGATGAGGGGCTCCAATTCAGACTTGTATTTGCCCCTTAGACCTATATCAGAATATTCTGGATCTTTTACTAGTTATTAGTCTACTGGAACACAACAGAATCAGACAACGATTACTCCCTGGCTCTAGGGCTCAGACAGGGAACCCTATTTAACTGAGGGAGCAGTGCATCTCAGCCAGCAGGTCTCCCTATTTTAGGCACTAAATTAGACACTGAGGAGGAGGCTAATATCAGGCACTGATCCTTCTCCAGAGGGAGTCACAGTCTCGGAGCTACACTAACACATACCTGAGCATGGACACGAATTACACAAGTAAATAAATAATTGATCCAGTAAGCTATGAGAGGCTGAAATGGAAAGGATTATTTTACACTGTAGTAATCTGAAGAGACTTCCTTGCAAGCATTAAAACATCCTGGGCTGTGGCCTTTACACCAGGATTATCAGGCACAGTTGCTCATGAGAGAATTGTATTTGACAGGGAAGGTAAGAGTAGGTAGGATGAAGAGATAAAACCCCAAAAGCAAAGTTACTAAGGAACCAGGCAGAATCAGCCTGACAGGATGACAAGTAAGAGGTATGGGCTAAAGTCCAAAGAAGCACCTGATGATAAAAACATACACGAGGAGTAATAAGATCCAGATCACACCAGGCTCCAAGATCACGCTGATCTTCTCAGAAGTTAATATGCAACATGTGAGTGAAAAGCAAGTGTAAAAATATTATGCCATGAACAGGTGAGGCAACGTTTATCTTCCAAATGGAATGATTGTCAGTAATGATGAACTGGCAGTAAATAAAATACCAACAGCAGTACCTAGTGATCACACTCAGTGCCCCTCTCCCAGGAGATGGGTGACAGCCGGCAACTGAGGGTGAACTCCAGCCACACAGAACAGCCTGAAACAGAATCCACCAGTTCTCTCCGGGGAAGCAGGAAGCAGGAGCCGTACTGAGTGTGCTAAGAACCTTGATAAAAGCTGGGTAACAAGAGCCCTTGCCTAAACCAGGTGCTAAGTCTGCATGGAAAAGCTGCGCCTAAATGACTGATCTCAATCGTGCCCTGGACACTTTAAAGAAAACAGTGAGAAAAATGCCAGACTTCCTCCCTAGCCAGCCCCCTGTGGAGGAAGAAGTTCTCGTTGGTAGGCAGTTCAAGAATTAAAGCTTCTCTTGCCTGGAAAATCAGTGACCCAGTGCTGCCAGAATCTGAACTCCTTTGTGATAGTATATTGGGTTCCATGTTTAAAATCTCGGGGCGCCTGGGTGGCTCAGTCGGTTAAGCGTCCGACTTCGGCCCAGGTCATGATCTCATGGTCCGTGAGTTCGAGCCCCGCGTCGGGCTCTGTGCTGACAGCTCAGAGCCTGGAGCCTGTTTCGGATTCTGTGTCTCCCTCTCTCTGACCCTCCCCAGTTCATGCTCTGTCTCTCCCTGTCTCAAAAATAAATAAACGTTAAAAAAAAATAAATAAAAAATAAATAAAATAAAATCCCAAAGCATCTCCTTGTGTATGCAGCCAAAGTGAGTTTCTAGGGCATGCTGAGAAGCAAACTAGACTAAAGCCAAAGGGCAGAGTCAGGTCCAAGTTCAGGACACAAAAGAGCAAGACACAGGAGGCTGTCAGTGAGGGGAAGGAATGAATGAAGGGCCATATCTTCAAGGCCAGGGGACTCACAGGCAAAAATAAGGCCAAGCCATAGTCAAAAAACCCACGGGCTCCCAAAGTCAGAAATTAGGAAGCTGACAGACACAGGGACAGGAAAGAAACTCAGTTCAGAGCAGAAATCATCCTTGGCATTACATGCTCACATAAAAACCACATGCTTAGGGGCGCCTGGGTGGCGCAGTCGGTTAAGCGTCCGACTTCAGCCAGGTCACGATCTCGCGGTCCGGGAGTTCGAGCCCCGCGTCAGGCTCTGGGCTGATGGCTCAGAGCCTGGAGCCTGTTTCCGATTCTGTGTCTCCCTCTCTCTCTGCCCCTCCCCCGTTCATGCTCTGTCTCTCTCTGTCCCAAAAATAAATAAACATTGAAAAAAAAAAATTTTTAAAATAAAAAAAAAAAAAAAAAAAAAAACCACATGCTTAATGAAAGATGTGTTCTGTCAGAACATACCATATGTAGTAAAAATACAGTAAATTGAGTAGGATTACTCTTCTGACCAAAAAGCCTCATGGGTCCAGTTTATCACACATCAGATATCATGTATGTTTGTATAATCCAACTTGAAGAGGGCTTATCTTTCTATCTGAAACATTTTAAGAGAGGCTACTGATGCTGTGCAGTCACAGTAAAGAGAACAAAAAGTGCCATTACTAGCATGAATTTCATCATCATTTTTATACCGTGCAGTGCTAGTCTTAAATATAAATTCAAGAGCATTTAGCTCATATGCAGAATCACTGAAATTCCAAAATTTATATTTCATGGCTTGTTCCCAGAGGGTACCTCAAGCCAGGCAGAAGAGACAAATTCAAGCCAGACTCAAGAAGGTTGGAAGGAGGGGGCGCCTGGGTGGCTCAGTCAGTTAAGCAGCCGACTTCGGCTCAGGTCATGATCTCACGGTCCGTGAGTTTGAGCCCCGCGTCGGGCTCTGTGCTGACAGCTCAGAGCCTGGAGCCTGTTTCAGATTCTGTGTCTCCCTCTCTCTCTGATCCTCCCCCTGTTCATGCTCTGTCTCTCTCTGTCTCAAAAATAAATAAACGTTAAAAAAAAAATTAAAAAAAGAAGGTTGGAAGGAGGAAGAAAGGGTGCCTCAGGCTACCCAAAGGAGCACTCCTTCTAGCATAAAAATATTCAAGGGAAAAGTACATACCTTTAAGGGGGGAGGGGGACCGCAAGTATATGCTTAGGCCTGATGGCTGTTGGGTTTTCTCTTCTGACCACCCACTAGACTGAGGGGAAGGAGAGCCAGGCATCTCCCCTATTGGCCAGCCACCAGAATCCATGGCAAGTGATGCCCACGGGTTTTTAAACCTCTGCACCCGGACATACTCGACACCTAGACTGGGGGTAAGCTAAACACTGACCCACTAAACACGCCAGTGTGCTGCCAGCCAGGGGCAGGGCTGGCCACCACCACTCCCCACAACACTATGAGATATAGGTAACCAACCCCAACCATCCCTAAGCCTGCACCCAGGCCAAGCAGAAGCCGGAGAGTAACAGCAGAACATCAGCCTCCTCCTCCCTAACACGACCCACTTACCACCCCAGATGAAGAGCGGAGGCAGACATGGGGCAGTGGCTGGGAAGGGGAAGCATAACAGGGTCTGGGGAGGTAGAAAGGCAAAACTGTAGAGCCAAGGTCCCAAACCCCCAGCACAGGCTCCATTGTCCCATCGGACTTCATGTACCAAACAAGATCAAATACAACAAAATGCTGACAGCAAAGCATTAAACCAAACATGGGATCCTTCTGAGCACAAAGCCCTGTACAACTGCATACGCTACATGCCCAGGAAGCTGAGGCTTGCTTGCCTGGTTCTCTACTATAACATGAAAATCAAAGGTAAAGGAGGTTAGTCTGTAGCTTTCTACAAATGGAAAGCTTCTTGAAATTATGCTTTAAATGGAAATAGAATAACATGGAATTTCTCTAAAAATTATGTTCTTCCAAATACGACGAAATCTTGATAATGCTGGTGTCAAAGAACTAAACTAATCCAGATCTATGGGGTAACCATGCTGCCTCAAATCCTCCAACAGAGGGTGGGAAGCATGTGTGCCATATTATATGTTATTTTTTTTGTTTTTATTAAAAAATTTTTTTAATGTTTTTATTCATTTTTGAGACAGAGAGGTAGAGGTAGAGAGAAAGAGAGAGAGACAGAGAGACAGAGAGACAGAGACAGCACCCGAGAAGGAGAGGGGCAGAGAGTGAGGAAGACACAGAATCAGAAGCAGGCTGCAGTCTCTGAGCTGTCCGCACAGAGCTCGACGCGGGGCTCGAACTCACAAACTGTGAGATCATGACCTGAGGTGAAGTCGGACGCTTAACTGACTGAGCCACCCAAGGCACCCTTTACATGTCATTTTTTGACCCATGACTCATTTAAACCATGTAAGAAGCTGATTGCATTGTATATTCCAAAATCGCTTGGCAATAAACATTCCAAATATACTTTGAATGTATGAGTTAAAAAAACAGATGAACAGAAATATTTCACAGAACACTTCACATTTTTTCATCAGAGAAATAAAATTCCTACCTCCCTCATATCCACACACCACATTTTAAAAATTATTCCCCACAAAACAAGCTTTATTTCAGAGTAGTTCAGTTTACACCAGAAGTTCTAAAGAGTAAAAATAACTCTGACACCTGTCAGACACCTATCAAATAAATTCTTTAAAAAAATCACATTAGCCACTCTGCAGTCACTGAGACAAACCTAATCTCTTGTTCAAATACTAAAAATCAGCACTATGGCATGATGTTCATCCTCTTTGTCAAAGGCTGTCAAATAATCTATACTACCTATTGGTACACAGCATAAGTCACTGAAACTGATGCTTAAGTGGCCCATGGATGGGTGCCAGTCCATAAACTAGCCACCAGTTCACAACAAGACAACTAAAGTAACAAAGTGTTTTAAAATGTTTACAGCAATTTGGGGCACCTGGGTGGCTCAGTCGGTTAAGCGTCTAACTTCGGCTCAGGTCATGATCTCACAGTGCGTGGGTTCAAGCCCCACATTGGGTTGTGCTGACAGCTTGAAGCCTGGAGCCTGCTTCAGATTTTGTGTCTCCCCCTCTCTCTGCCCCTCCCCCGTTTGCCCTCTGTCTCTCTCTCTCTCTCAAAAATAAATAAACATTTAAAAAGTTTTTTTAATAAAAAATAAAAATGTCTACAGCAATTAGAAAGGGTTATTTTATGTCTGATAAATCTAATATAAAATACAAATCCAAAATCATTGCCTTTTTCTTTTTAAATAATTCTAGACTGGAGATATGCATACAATAACAGATTCCAACTGGCATTTTACTTCTATTTAAAGCGTGAAATTTATATTGTGTACAAACTATAGAAAAAGATATTTAGAAAAAGCAAAGGCTGCCAGGTTTATCTGGCCCTATATTAGTCTATAAACTAAGGTAAGTCTCTAAAACAATGTCATATAGGAAAACTGGCATTTATCAACTTCAACCTCTGATTTAGGGGCCCATTTTTGTGTGTTTATGTTTATTTTTAAACAGTATTGGATGAGCACTTTTCACACTGGGCATATGCCTGTGATTTATAAGTAGACCCAGAAAAAAAATGCCTTGATTATTTATCCAAGAATCTGAGAAAGTATTACACACAGAAAAAAGAGAAATGGAAAAAATGCTTCACGGAACCCAAACTAGGGATGCTGGAAGAACAATGTCAGCATGTCAGTCTGAATACCAATGTGATTCTGCAATGTGAAGACATGTGCAAATCAGGTTTTATGGAAATAGATTCAGGCCTTACAGTTATGACCACATTTTTCCTATTTCTAAATATCCTAAATTATTATCTGTGTTGGATGTCCCCATTACTACTACTTAATGTTTGTTTAAACCAACTCCATATCTAAAAATTGCACCTGACCAGCTTTAAAAGAAATTCCTTTATCATAGAAATTATGTATTTGGATACATAAAATATTTGAAAGAAACATCCAAAATGATAAAAGTAAAGAATAGAAATCCTTCCAATACCACAGCTTCCAAACCAGTAGGGTTATAGTGTTCCTCTGCAATGTTGGTTTCCAAAATTCCAAGTCCTAGGTAGGGCCTGGATATGATGAAGCCCCAGACAACATTAAATATATTCACCATTACTGACTTTTGTGTTTTGTTTTGTTTTGTTTGTTTTGTTTTGTTTTGTTTTGTTTTGTGAGAGCCAGAGTTAACAGCCATGGCACAGTGAGGTTAGTAACAATTATTTAAGTATGAAATAAATGTGTCCCATTTTACTTGGTTTACTCACCCCTTATCCTGAGGTGAAAACCTGCCTCTTCCTTTCTTACACTGCTTTCCCAATACCCTAAACACACTTGTGGATTTGATTATGAAATCTAAATATAATACAAAATAGTCACAGTTCATCCCACCAGTACATCACGCTTTCAAAATACCCCAAATACAAACAATCAGGAACAATAACGAATACCATAAACAAAAACAAAAAACAAATGACAAACTGGCAAGAGTACTTGCAACTCATATCACCGACAAATGGCTGAGGTTCTGAACAAATCAGGAATTCCTACTAAGCTATAAAAGAAAGCCAACATCCCAGTAGAAAAATAAACAGTTCACAAAAAAGAAATACAAATAAGTAACACTTTTTACACAAGAGAAGATCCTCAACTTTACTCATTATATAAGAGAAATGCAAGTTGTGACGTAGTACCATTCTTTCCCTGACAGTCAAAATGCATTAAAATAATTGTGTTGGTGAAGTTGAGGGTACATGGCACATTCTCATGTACTACTTTAGGGAAAAAAGTGGCAATATGGAGACAATCTGGTAATTGTTATTAAAATTAGAAGTACAGACCAAAAAGGAGATTATTGGGTCAAATGACAAAATTAGAATATGGGTTTTATATCCTGAAGAAATGTATTGTATCTATGTTCAACTTACTGCAGTTGATAACTTATTGTAGTTATATAAGAGAGTATCCTTATTTTGAGGAAATATACATTTAAGCATTTAGAAGGAAAAGGCCATAAGATATTCGACTTATTTTTTTCAGCTAATTCTTAGATGGTTCAGAAAAAAAAATTTTTCTCAAATATATGTGGATGTATGTGTGTACATATACACAAACACAACACCAGAAAGAGAAAGTGTACAGGTATACACAAATGATAAAGCAAATGGAATAAAATATTAGGAGGTGATAAAGGGTTTACAGGGATTTTGATAGTATTCTTATTCTTGTAACTTTATTGCTGAATAAAGTTTTTAAAAGTGAAAAACTGCACACATACTTTGACCCAGAGCTTTCACTTTTAGGAATGTACCTACAAATGTACTAACATATGTTAATACTTTGTATGTATAAAAATATTCATTATAACATTGTTTGTAAAAGCAAAAGACTGAAAACCACCTACGCTCCAACAGTGGGAATCAGTTAATTATGGGACATCCATACAATGGAACGTTGCAGAGAAGCATACAGAAGGAGCCACTGAGCCCTTAAACCTAATATTCAATTCAGTTACTGGAAAACTTTTAAGTATGTTTGGAACAAATTATGTATGCGAATCTGTTTCTCCCAACTGTACATTTTAAGAAACCTAAATACAAAATCAGTATCAAGCATCCAAATTGGAACGTGCTATAAATGTAAAGAACACAAAGGATTTCAAAGGCTTATTATGGAAAAAAAGAATGCTAAATATCTCACTAATTTTAACATTGATTACATATTAAAATAGTAGCATTGAGCTATGTTAAAATATAATATTAATTTTCCCTGTTTCTACCTTTTAAAATATGGCTACTAGAAGATCTTGATTTACATATATGGCTTGTGTTCTATTTCCACTGGCAGGGCTGCTACAGAGCAGCGGTAAACAAACTACTGCCTGCGGGCCAGATTTGGCCGGCTGCCTGTTTTTACACAGCCCCAAAGCTAAAAATGGTTTTTACATATTCAAATGGTTGAAAAAAGTGAAAAGAAGACTATGTCATAACAAATTATTATATAAAACTCAAACGTCAGTATCCAACAATGCTTTAACCGAAACACAGTCATACCCATTCATTTACATGTTGTGTATGGCTGCTTTTGTGCGACAACAGGAGCACAGCTGAGTAGCTGTGAAAGAGACTGTTTGGCCTACACTAAAATATGTATCATACGGTCCTTTACAGAGATCATTTGCCCACTCTTGCTACGGAATGAAAAAGGATGAGGCATTTCTATATGGTCTGATTGGGCCCACCTCTAAAATATATAATTTAGTTAAAAAGCAACCTTGAATGTTATTTTTACCCTGCTCACTTCCAAATGGGATTTGAGGGGAGCTATTTTTGTGTCAGTAATATTAAAATATTAAGTTCAATCCTCTTATCAGAACTCCTGGGCTGGTTTAGCCCAGATGATAAGGTCTGTTCAGAGATGTGGCACATGGTTGCCAAGGACAGATAACCCACTCAGCCCCCTTACTTGGCTTCAGAAAACCACACTCGGCTTCAGAGTTACAACACAGTCCAACCCCTGTCTTCAGTATGACATCCTCCAATAACTAGACTTTGGTCCCTTTCCTATTTTGATGATTCTCTTTCCTTGGCTTTGTCTTCCTGGGGCTCTGCAGTAATTTTCTGAAGAGGGATGAGGATATCCATTTAGTCAGATATGCGCCAGCTTCTCTATTTGTATAGGGCACGGAAGGAAAGGAAAATTAGGTACGGATACCTAGTCTCAACTGTTTTGAGCCCTTCACAGCTTTCTTCCTAGTGGTTCACGGTCTGCAAACAACACCTGAGTAATTCATCTACAGATGCCAGATAGGATCGAATGAATGAGTAAAAAGAAATTTAAAGCTACCACAACTTTTCATGAAATTCATTGACCAGGTTGTCTTCATCTTTTACCACTTGCACTGCCATTTCCTTCCATTTATTTCCTAAAATTAGAGTAGACTGTCAACAAAAAGCCCTGTAAGGCCAATGGTCTTTTTTTTTCATTTGAGAGAGAGAAAGCACAAGAGTGCAAGTGGGGCAGGGGCAGAGGGAGAGGGAGAGAGAGAGAATCCCAAGCTGGCTCCATGCTCAATGCAGAGTCCATGTGATGCAGGGCTCAATCTCAAGACTGTGAGACATGACCCAAGCTGAAATCAAGAGTCAGATGCTTAACCCGCTGAGCCATCCAGGCACCCTGCCAATGATCTTAATAATAACTTTTGTATGTAAATTGTTTACCTTGAGGTAGCAATATGCATTTATCATTTGCACTTTTTAATTATGGCTGCATGTTTTTTCATTTTTATTATACTCCTTCTTTGATGAATTGTCTAGTCATGTCTTCTACCCATTTTTGTTTTGGGGTGTTTTTGTAAAAACTATAACTAAAATGATAATGACATCAGGTCCAATGTTCTTTCCTTCCTGAAAAAGCAGCCCCTAAAATGTCAATAATTTGGCTCTGCTCTCCCTTTCCCTCCTTGGATAATAGAAAGGGTACTAGATAGATATGAAGTCCTAAGACCTATAGGTTCATTGACGATTCCCTGGTACTCACTTAACTATAAATGAGGATGCTGGATTAATTGCTTAACAAGGCACTGAAGGTCTAAAACTGTTTCAGTCTATTAGTACTATTCTATCCTCTCATCAGTCCCACAGCCCCAATCTACCTATGATGGCAAGATGGTTTAACCATGCATTAATCATGGGACTTTTTTTGGTAACTATAAATCTGTGGTTATGTAAAAATCAAAAACAAGGGGCGCCTGGGTGGCGCAGTCGGTTAAGCGTCCGACTTCAGCCAGGTCACGATCTCGCGGTCTGTGAGTTCGAGCCCTGCGTCAGGCTCTGGGCTGATGGCTCAGAGCCTGGAGCCTGTTTCCGATTCTGTGTCTCCTTCTCTCTCTGCCCCTCCCCCGTTCATGCTCTGTCTCTCTCTGTCCCAAAAATAAATAAACGTTGAAAAAAAAAATTTAAAAAAAAAAAAAATCAAAAACAAGAAGTACAAAGAAAAGAAATGATCCATCGTGTCCTCAAAAGATTCAGTTTCTACCAAAATGATAAAATTAGTTAAGATTCTACCATCTCAGGGGCGCCTGGGTGGCTCAGTCGGTTAAGCGTCCGACTTCAGCTCAGGTCACGGTCTCGCGGTCCGTGAGTTCAAGCCCCGCGTCGGGCTCTGGGCTGATGGCTCAGAGCCTGGAGCCTGCTTCCAACTCTGTGTCTCCCTCTCTCTCTGCCCCTCCCCCGTTCATGCTCTGTCTCTCTCTGTCTCAAAAATAAATAAACGTTAAAAAAAAAAAAAAAGATTCTACCATCTCAGGGTCAGACTATGGCTCTTGTGAGGATGCTAACGACATTATTGCAAACAAATAGCTTCAAAGCAAATAACCAAACATTGACTAAAGCAGACACAGTCCAAAAATTTATTTGGTAGTGCAAAAGAATAAGCCAGTCACATTGGCTTTGATCCTCCCACTTCTTTTTGCCAATCTTCTGCAATATTCTGATTTCCACACAATTGTACTAGGCCAACTTACTTCGAAAAGACAAAATTAAATAATCAATATTTGCGAAAGCAAACCTGGTTTAAAATGTTTTAGTTTTGTCTTCAAAAGGGCTGCTACTTTTAGTTTCCTAGTATCCTCAAACCTACCATCTGCCGTTTTCTTAAAGAGAAATTTAAATTTTTCTTTAAAGGATCTGACCCAGACACACAAAAAAAAGAAGTACAAATATTTTTACAAATGGTGAGAGAAGAAATCCACTCAAAATTCTACCATTTTAATACAACTATTTTGTCGTTGTTGCTTTTTCCGTATTCCCTTCATCTTTGTTCACATTCACATACGTTTCTAGAGTCACATCATGGTACATCTGCTCTTCTCACCATCGAACATTTTCTATGTTGCTACATAGCACTCATTATCATTTACGGTTGCAATATAATCCATCAAACAAGACTGTCATCATTTATTTACCATTTCTAGAATTGGGGACATTTAAATGGACTCTGAAGTTTCACTTTTTTACACTCATGGTATAGTGGAAAGCTTCTGCATGTAGTTTTTTCTATCTTGTGAGTCATTAGGCAAGATTTTAGGGAATGAGATTCTGGGTATCTGGCACTTTTTTATAGATTTTGCCAAATTTTATTTTAATCAAACAGTAAGGACTACTAAATACCTAAGTGTGATAGGAAAATAATATTATGGGATATGAAAAACAGTCCTTCACGGAGGTAGAAGGTTAAGGACCCCGAAGGGTAGTGTGATAACAACACAATGCCCCTTTCGGCCCTACTCTCCTCACCACCGGGGAAATAAACAAACACCCTACTGCAGCCCTTTCAGCTGGTGGCAGCAGGGGAAAACCGAAATACTTCTTAGGTTTCAGTAAAAGGATTATAAAGAGTTCATGAGCTTCAAGGCCCTGTTTTAGAAGTCTCTTTATCAGATTTCTAGGCATGATAGTATTTTTTTGTTAAGTAAGCTCTACCTCCAACGTGGGGCTGGAACTCACAACCCCAAGATCAAGAGTGGCACACTCCAAAGACTGACTCAGCCAAATGCCCTGAGAGTACTAACTGTTGTTCAACTTGTACAATTCTCATTCTTAGGACCTGACCTCGACAGACACCTTACCGCAAAGAAAGAACAAGGGAGCAACCAAAAAAATGGTTTCAAAGAAATGAAAAATGTAAACATTTTCTTGCTCCTTATTAAAACCAAGAAATAATGCCAGCCAAGCCTATTCATTCTGTGACCCTTTTTATCATTATTAAGGCAATACACGGTATGTCTTTTAATTCATACACAAAAATGAAAATGCAGAAAGGCCCAGCCTTCCCACAACAGCAGCAAAAACAACAAAACCTGCTATGGTGTGACAGATGTAGGAAAAAGTCTGAAAAAACACAAAATCAAATACTGCTAGAAGGTAAAATAGGATCCACTATATGTAGAATTTTGCAACTTGCTTTTTTGTAGCTTTTAAGTACATATTTTTCATTATGAAATATCTATAGCATACAGAAAATTACAGAAATTCACCAACCAGCTTTGTCTAATCTTAACTTTTTGCAATATTCTATTTGGATTTTTAAAAATAAATTATTGGGACACCTGGGTGGTTCAGTTGGTTGCATCCAACTTCAGCTCAGGTCATGATACTCATGGTTTGTGAGTTTGAGCCCCACGTTGGGCTCTGTGCTGACAGCTCAGAGCCTGGAGCCTGCGTCAGATTCTGTGTCTCCCTCTCTTTCTGCCCCTCCCCCACTCGCACTCTGTCTTTTGTGTGTGTGTCTCTCTCTCTCAAAAATAAATATTTTTAAAAAATTTTTTAAGAAATTATAGCATTGAAGCCCCTTATGTGGCCCTGTCCTCTACATTCCTCCCTCCCTTCATAGAGATAAACTAGAGATCCTGAATTGGCTATATATATCATTTCTATGCATGTTTTTATATTTTTATTATATAAATACATTTCAATAAGGTGTATCTATCTTACTTCTTCAATTCTAAGATGCTTTTTTTTTCATATTAAAACATCTATAAAGGGGCACCTGGGTGGCTCAGTCAGTTAAGCGTCCGATTTCGGCTCAGGTCATGATATCGTGGTTTGTGAGTTTGAGCCCCGCATCGGGCTCTGTGCTGACGGCTTGGAGCCTGGAGTCTGCTTCGGATTCTGTGTCTCTTTCTCTCTTTGCACTCCCCACTCCTGCCCCCCCCCCCCCCTGCTCACACTCTAGGTTCTCTCAAAAAATAAATAAATGTAAAAAAAATTTTTTTTTAAATCTATAGACTGGGATGCATCTTACAATAAATTCAGTGTATGTAAAATAATGGTGCATCTTAGCATCAATAGCGTTTTAGATTCTAGGGAATGTATTGTTTTACATGTTTTCAAATGAAATGTAAACAGTATCACATTAAACACTCTACAACTTCATATTTTCACTCAATACTATCTTCTGGAGATTTCCCAATGTTACTACATGTATGCAACATCTTTAAATGTCTTAGGTCACCATTGCACACCACAGGAGTAGGAGTCAATCGGGTAAGGAGGAAGTCCTATGCTTGCTAGTGGAAATGGGAAGCGCTATGTTTAAATGCCTGTGCTTGACTAAATTAAAGGAGTAGCAGACAAGATAGAAATAAGAAAAAAGGAAGGAAAGGCGAGCAACAGAAGAAGCTGCCTGCTTCATTCCTAAGTAACTGGCAATACTAGACATCTGAAAAACTAAACATGATGATTCAGAAATAAAAATGATGACAGGAAAGTTTGTTTCCTGGACATTTGTGCCGTTGCTACCCCAGAGCCCAGCCGGAGATGCAACCTGCTTATGTCAGCCTAGCAGGCACTAAGACCCCAGATCCCGCCTTCACACAGCAGACTTCTCTCACTCCCACAAA
Organism: Prionailurus bengalensis; assembly: GCF_016509475.1. NCBI lineage: Eukaryota > Metazoa > Chordata > Mammalia > Carnivora > Felidae > Prionailurus > Prionailurus bengalensis. Next base: position 100,018,378 of record NC_057349.1, on the reverse strand, counting down.
GCGGGCAGAACACCAGAATAGGATGGGGCAGGCCTCAGTGACGAAGACATTTACACAACCAAACCTGGAGCCTCAGTCTTTGTTTCCTCTGATTCTGCTCCTCCTTCCCCGCCCACCCCTCCCTCACTTCTGCCCTTTCTATTACTTCAGTGGAGGAAATCCATTTCAAAGACCTAGGTCTCTCGTCTATCTGCATGCACACATACCACAATAAAAAGCCATAGTAATCACTCAGGACTAGATTTTGCAGATGATATATAAGAAAATTTCCATTATTGTCTCTAAAACCAAACTCCAGTTTAGCTCACTGAGAGTTTAAAAAGGGTAAAAAAATTCTAGAACTATAGCTCCTAATAGCTTTTCTATTCTCCTTCATTATGATCCAAAAAATATCTTGCTGGAGGCAGATTTTGTTTTTTTAAAAGGGCCTCAGTGGGTTTTTCTACACACACAGAGAGCCCTTACCTTTTGGAATCAGAGGACATACTGTGATTATTCTTATAGGGATGTCATTATATTGCTAATTAATTCTTATATGTGTATTTTGCCCCTTTATATACACTTAAACATAAGCCAGTTGGAAAAAAAGACTTTAATACCAGTTAACACAGAAATGTCTATATTTGCGCATATTTCTTAAAGTTTTACTGAATCCATTAATAAATGGAACTGTAAAAAAATACAATTCCTAATTTATTAATACATTAACTATATATTTTTATCTTTAACAAAGGGAATTATTTTTAAACCCTAGTGTATTTTATTTAATACCAAGTAATAGTACCAAATAGCCCCAAACAATTTTATTGGTTTTTCTTTCTCCAAAACATTACTATAAGCCATAAAATCCACACCGCTATTTTGCCGTTTTGGAGTATTCTGCCACTAAAGTTCCTGTAACCTGCTGATATATTTGAAGTGTGTGTGAACATAAATTATTGGAACATTCTTTCAACTCTCAAATTTGATTAACTCACTTTCTGTCAAGTTATCCTAATTAACCTACAGCCTTCAAGCTTTGGGATTATTGCTGCCAATTCTGTACAACCATTTGTTTAATGCACAATCTACTCTAATACTTCCAAGGTGAAACTGCAAATATAAACCCTTTTTGATTTCTACTAATTAACTAGACATTGGAATGTGGCATGCCCTATAATCTGTATTAATGTGAATACAAGTTTTACTTACTTTATAGGAAGCATGTAGAAAGAACTTATTAAACTAAAGTAAATTCTTTCAGCAAAGGACTTCCAAGTGTTTAAAAACTTCACTGATGGGGCGCCTGGGTGGCTCAGTCGGTTAAGCATCCCACTTTGGCTCAGGTCATGATCTCTCAGTTCGTGGGTTTGAGCCCCACGTCAGGCTCTGTGCTGACAGCTCAGAGTCTGGAGCCCGCTTCAGATTCTGTGTCTTCCTTTCTCTCTGCCCCTCCCCCACTCATGCTCTGTCTCTCAAAAATAAACAAACATTGAAAAAGTGAAAACAAAAAAAACTTCACTGAATGCCTACTATGTGTCAAGCACTATGCCAGACAGTACAGATATCATTGTGAACAAGACAGACATAGATAGCCTCTGCACTCACAGACCTTACAAGCCTAGTAAGGCAGATAGACATTAACAAATAATTACAACTAAATATCAAGAAAGTTAATGCCACAATTTGGGCCTTGCACAGCACCTGCCAAAATTAAGCTCAGTACCTACTGTTGTTAATATCTCAATTTCAAAAATACCAATCGTGTACCCAGTAAAGGACTATGTTGAATTTATAGGTCAGGAGTAACAGAAAGGGAGAAAAGAGATGACAGAGTCATGCCTCAAATTAAAATTGTAGGATAGTGATGGGTGCACAACATTGTAAATGTACTTAATGCCACTCAAGTGTACACTTAATAGTGGTTAAAATGGTAAATTTTATATTATACAGATTTTATCACAATTTAAAAAAATGTAAAAAACTGCATTTGGTTGTCAAATCAACTTTACCAAAAAGATGAGGTGTATAAAAGGTGAAGAGAAGAGGAAGCCACACAGCATAGAGCTGAAAAGAGACAAAAAATGTAAAATCATTTTGCTTCAATTCTCTTCCAACCTTATAGCAATTGTTCAGTTCTCCTTCCCTGTTCACTTATCAGGCTGCAGAGGACGGTAAGTTGGAGGCGGGGGGGGAGGGGGGGGCACAATCTTGGAAACTGATTTCACCACAAATTCACGTTTTCCAATCTTGGTGGAGTTCTCAGAGCTGTTATCAACCCTTCTCCTGCTCACTACTCAGTCCCCAAACCTCTGCCACTCTCTTCATATCTACTACTCCACCCCAATACGTACACTTAACAAATACCTTCCCAGACAAAACAAAGGCCCCCTCCGCTTCCTGATCCTCAGCAATCCCACCTCCCCTTGCTCCTGTTCTTTCTTCTCTCCAGATCCTGAATAGATGGCACCCCTGGCAAACTCCCCTCACCCCGCCCCTGCCACCAGCAGTGCTCTGGATTCCTTATCTGACTTGCTCATGAACCTTATCTATTAATTAGCCACTTGCTGACTTCACCTTCTTCCTCGATACAGGCTCCCTCTCCTCAAGCTACTCCCATCTTTTAGAAAATTAATGATTACTCTCCCTTGATGCTGATCCTCCTCTAGCTACCACCATATTTCTCCTCTTGTCACTTTTTCACTTCTCAGCCTACACCCCCATCTCTACTCCCCATTCACTGCTCCACAAACTAATCAGGCCCCACTTACCTCCACCCACACCAATGAGGTGACTTCTCACGGACTCATTCCAATGGACCCTCTTCAGTCTTTTTTAAAAATAGGAAATATTTGACTCAGCCATATTTGACTCTCTTGATCGGGAGTACCATTCACCCAATCACCCAAGTGAAAAATCTATCTTTCCAGAGTCCTCCACTTACTATTTCACCTCCTCATTCAGTCACAATTTCTTTTAATTAAAAAAAAAGAGGGGCGCCTGGGTGGCGCAGTCGGTTAAGCGTCCGACTTCAGCCAGGTCACGATCTCACGGTCCGTGAGTTCGAGCCCCGCGTCAGGCTCTGGGTTGATGGCTCGGAGCCTGGAGCCTGTTTCCCATTCTGTGTCTCCCTCTCTCTCTGCCCCTCCCCCGTTCATGTGCTGTCTCTCTCTGTCCCAAAAATAAATAAACGTTGAAAAAATAATTTAAAAAAAAAAAAAAGAAAAAATACAGAGGCACCTGGGTGGCTCAGTCGGTGAAGCATCCGACTCTTAATCTCACCTTAGGTCTTGATCTCAGGGTCGTGAGTTCAAGCCCTGTACTGGGCTCCACACTGGGCATGAAACCTACTTAACAAAAAAATGCATAGTATCATCTTCTTATGAAATTTAAAAATATAGATAAGCATATAGAATAAAATTCACATTAAAATAAGGTGCACAGGAGACATGAAAACATAGGTAACTACACACAAATGTTCAAAGCAGCACAATTCATAACAGGCAAAAACTAGAAACAACTCAAATGTCCATCAACATGTAAATGGATAAAAAATTGTAGTATAGGCAATAATGGAATACTATTCAGCAATAAAAAGGAATGAACACTAATATATGAAACATGGGTGAATCTTCAAAATGATCAAGCTGAGTGAAAGCTAGAAACAAGAGAAAAATACTGTATGATTCCATTTATACAAAGTTTTAGAGCAAGCCAAACTATAGGGACAATGCTGATCAATGGTTGCCAGGGGCCAGGGTCTAGGCGAAGATTAACTGCGAAGAGACACAAGAACATCCTGGGGTGATGGAAAGGCTCTATCATGATTGTGATGGTGGTTTAAGACTGTGCATTTGTCAGAATTCATCAAATTGTAGACTTAAAATTGGTGAATTTTATATGAAATTATCTCTCAATAGAGTTGGATTTTAAAAATTAAATTGAGCTTTCTAAAATGTGTCCTAGTTAAGATTTCTAAACCTTCAACTGTTTTCTAAAGTCCAAATTTATATTTAGTTCTAAAGTCAGTCCCATATACAGTATTAGGTTTCTCATAATGACACAAATCTTTCTCTATTGATTGGAAACAATACTTAGCAGAATTCTGCTTTGTTTCCAGAAACCTTAGAAAAGCAATAATTTGTAACATACACAAGTGAATTTTATTATCAAAATGGCATTACTTTGATTGTGATAAATAAGCAATATATCTCTGATTCCACCTACATAACAATCTCATTTACTCTTAAATATAAAGATTCACTGGGAACCTCATGAATGAGGACCTCAAACTCCAAAAGTGAATACTAGTCTGCATTTGAGACACTGTACCCATGCTGAAAACACAAGGCTAGGACTTCCTCCTTTTTTATTCTTTTGGAATTGAAATGTATACCTTTCTTTATTCCTGTCCCCATCCCTAGCATCTAATAAGTACAGTACCTAAACAATGTTGACTCCTTCGAAATATTTATTTAATGCACAAGTAAATGGAATTGCTGTCCCCAAAAGACTTTTTTTTTTTTTTTTTTGGGACAGAGAGAGACAGAGCATGAACGGGGGAGGGGCAGAGAGAGAGGGAGACACAGAATCAGAAACAGGCTCCAGGCTCTGAGCCATCAGCCCAGAGCCGTACGCGGGGCTCGAACTCCCGGACCGCGAGATCGTGACCTGGCTGAAGTCGGACGCTTAACCGACTGCGCCACCCAGGCGCCCCCAAAAGACTTATTCTTAACAACCTATAGTCAAGCCAATTTTATAACATAATTAACTTGCCTAATTCTAAAAACCAAAACCATATACACAGGTCACAAGCCTTTACCTGTTATGGCAACTTTGTTAATCCTGAACTAACAGGCTTTGAAGGCCCACCTGAAAACCACAAGGTAGTATATTAATATATTCTCCCTGTTGGTCCATATACAATGTCCGGAGTTATAGAAGGATCACGCTACAATACAGGGGAGAAAGGGTTGCAGGCAACTAGTTTCTATTCACTTATTATTAGATTTAGAAAAGCTGATTGATTTTGACAGTTCTACTAACTCACTGACTTGCTTTCCAAAAAACTAAGGATATTTCCAGTTAAATAGAGTAATTATCCAAAGATTAGTGACCAGTGATTAATTTATCCTCTTAAGTGACCATAAATAATGAGGATTACATTGCCTTGACATTTTTCCATAACCCATTCTCAGTTGCTCCCAGACACCTGAAGTCATCACAATGAATCAGAGGAAGAAGACAGATTAATTGGATTAAGCATTACTTTTACTAGATTTTTTTCCCAAAAAGAGTAATAGTCTGCCTTTTGATTTAAGTGGCTCATGATTTGTTTCCTAATCAAAGTTAAAAAAACAACTACCACATACACACAAAACTGTAACAGCATACATATAACAAATGAACATTAAATTATAGAAAACAGTGTGTTTTGAAGTCAATACCAAAAACTTACAGTGCTCTTTTGTGATTCCTGACCTTTGCTATTAGCAAGTCTTTTTCTGCCTGTAATGTTGGCATGGGATTTAAAAGATTACATGGCTTCTGTTTATCAAACTCGGAGGAAAAAATGCTTCAGTTGGACTTCCCTTTTCCTCCTCTCTCCATAACTGTTAGATATCAAATTTACTTGTCAGCAAGCCAGGACTTCAATTCATCCCAGCAAGCACAACAGGAGGCAAGCATGGTCAAAAAATACTGCCTTAAATCCTGACATGTGCTTTAATACACAACTTGTAAATGAAGCCAAATGATATGAAAAGATAAAACAGTTACTGCAAAGGTAAGAGTATCTTACAAAAAAAAAAAAAAAAAAAGGGCAGATACCCTCTTCTTACACAACTATCAATTCCCTTTCATCCACCCCCTGCTTTTACAGGTTCTTCCTCCAGGGTCACTGCACTTCCAACACCTTCAACCGGGCTTCGATCACAAGAGAGCAATTCAGGACCTGAGTTCTAAAAGATTACCGCACAGCATGTGAGTCAACACACACCCCCCGCATATAGGCACTATGCCAAGCTGCTCAATAACAACATTGTTTGACATATCTGTGCTGTTTTACGCATCCAAAAGCACTTTGACATTCTATTATCTTGCTTGAGTCTCACTGTTACACTATGTGACAGGAAACTAAGGCAAAATATACCTGAGCATAGCCAGACGTCCAATTATTATCTGAATTACAACCAACTCCATTCCCAGTCAGCAAGCACATGAGGACACCTCCTCCTCCCACTGCCAGACCTCAGATATCTAGTGTGACGAACTTGGAAAAGTCAATCATGTTTCTTAAACAAATGTGCAATATTCCACCCTAGTGCTAGTCAAAGAACTTAAATTCATTTATTCTGATTTCCTAGTTTTCCTAGATAATTTTTTAAAAAGTCAGCCTACACTAAAGAGTTAGCTATTTTCATTATGAATTGTAAATGAAGTAGCTGACTCAGTTACTACACCCTGAAAACTGATCTACAAGATAACATTTGCCTGTAGAACGGGTTTTCCACCACTGTCAATACTTTACATTTCAATTTGAAATACATAAATGAATTAAAACTAAACATCTTGAAAATAAGACTTACAGACTGGCTTAATTACATCATGCTTGAAAGAAAGAGTAAATGTCAATAGCCTTAGAGATTATGCTAAACTACAGGGAAAAAATAATTCTCAGTACTACGTTTTGGAAATACTTAAGACAATGATAGTAAAAAAACAATTCTGACCTTTGGGAAGTTGCAGATCTGAATCAGAGAAATCTAAATGCTAGAAAGACTTTAAGGAACGAAGTTTTGTTAATTTTAAATAAGACGATTTCAAGGGACACTAAACTACCTCGGAGAAGCCCCCAGGTCTGCTTGAGACAGAATTTCTGGGTTTCTTTTATCAACATCATGTTCCTCTTAGAGACGCATGGTCTTTCCAAAGCTCTACCTCTAGCTTCAGCTTCATTCTGAGGCTCCAGGTTTACATTTCCAGTTATCTGATATCCATCCCCTGATGTCCTGCTGGCATTTAACATTCAAATGTCTAACATCTGAGTCAATCTTTCCCTGTCAACTCCTCCTCCTCAAGTCCTGACAATGGCACCATCCAGAACTGTCTACGTAATATGTAGCACTGGTACAGAATGAAAATGTGGGGCTCCCAGTTTAAAAAGTACTAAGACATACTCTTTAACAAATGGTGCTGGGAGAACTGGACAGCAACATGCAAAAGAATGAAACTAGACCACTTTCTTACACCATTCACAAAAATAGACTCAAAATGGATGAAGGACCCAAATATGAGACAGGAAACCATCAAAACCCTGGAGGAGAAAGCAGGAAAAAACCTCTCTGACCTCAGTCGCAGCAGTTTCTTACTTGACACATCCCCAAGGGCAAGGGAATTAAAAGCAAAAATGAACTACTGGGATCTCATCAAGATAAAAAGCTTCTGCACTGCAAAGGAAACAATCAACAAAACTAAAAGGCAACCAACAGAATGGGAAAAGATATTTGCAAATGACATATCAGATAGTATCCAAAATCTATAAAGAACTCACCAAACTCCACACCCAAAAAACAAACAATCCAGTGAAGAATTGGGCAGAAGACATGAACAGACACTTCTCTAAAGAAGACATCCAGGTGGCCAACAGACACATGAAAAGATGCTCAACATCACTCCTCATCAGGGAAATACAAATCAAAACCACACTGAGATACCACCTCATGCCGGTCAGAGTGGCTAAAATGAACAAATCAGGAGACTATAGATGCTGGCGAGGATGTGGAGAAACGGGAACCCTCTTGCACTGTTGGTGGGAATGCAAACTGGTGCAGCCGCTCTGGAAAACAGTGTGGAGGTTCCTCAAAAAATTAAAAATAGAACTACCCAGCAACAGCACTGCTAGGAATCTACCCAAGGGATACAGGAGTGCTGATGCCTAGGGGCTCATGTACCCCAATGTTTATAAGAGCACTTTCAACAATAGCCAAATTATGGAAAGAGCCTAAATGTCCATCAACTGACAAATGGATAAAGAAAATGTGGTTTATATATACAATGGAGTACTACTTGGCAATGAGAAAGAATGAAATCTGGCCATTTGCAGCAACGTGGATGGAATTGAAAGGTATTATGCTAAGTGAAATAAGTTAGGCAGAAAAAGATACTGTATATTTTCACTCATATGTGGATCCTGAGCAACTTAACAGAAGTCCACAGGGGAGGGGAAGGGGGGAAAAAGTTACAGAGAGGGAGGGAGGCAAACCATCAGATACTCTTAAATACTGAGAACAAACTGAAAGTTGATGATGGGGGGTGGGAGAGAGGGGAAAGTGGGTGATGGGCATTGAGGAGGGCACTTGTGATGAGCACTAGGTGTTGTATGGAAACCAATTTGACAATATATTATATTGTCAAAATATATGCATATTCATATTATATATATATATGTAAAGTATTAAGACATAGACTCCAGATATAGGCATCATCTCTGCTTCCATGTCACAGTCTACACCCATCATTTGCTAAAGTTCCCTCAGTCTATCCTTTAAAATGTTTCACATCGGTCCCTTCCTTCCCATTTCAACAACTGTGGCCTCAAATCTCACCCAGCTCTCAGCCAACGATTTTGTAATTGGCGTTCCTCCTAACTATTTCCCTCTGCAACCCAGTCACATCTTTTTAAGGCACACTTCAGACACCTTCAATATCTCCCCATTGCCTATTATCCAAACTTCTTTTTTTTTTCTTTAATTTTTTTTTTTAACGTTTATTTATTTTTGAGACAGAGAGAGACAGAGCACAAACGGGGGAGGGTCAGAGAGAGGGAGACACAGAATCTGAAACAGGCTCCAGGCTCTGAGCTGTCAGCACAGAGCCCGACGCGGGGCTCGAACTCACGGACCGCGAGATCATGACCCAAGCCAAAGTCGGCCGCTTAACCGACTGAGCCACCCAGGCGCCCCTATCCAAACTTCTTAACCTGGCATTCAAACATCCTGTTCCCCAGCTCCCTCATTCTTTTCCAGCCTTATCTTCTGCGACTTTCCTTACATATATACCCTGGCCCTAGGCAAACCAAACACTGTGCATTCACTTAATAAGTCCAGTGTGTACTCAGGTATAAAGAGCCTGGGTCCTAATGCAAGAGACTTAAGTTCAAATGCAGCCCCACTGCTCACTAGCCTTAGCTGCCCATCTAAAGCAGGACAATCATAATAGCAGTTATATCATATGATTATTGGATAGATAAAACAAGATAAAATATAGAGTAAAGCACAAAAAAAATCCCTTATTAGGCTGCCTCCTAGCCCTTGCCTAGGCCTTGCACTCCACCTGAAATACCTTTTTCTGCTAGATCTGCTGAGGAAAAGTCTACCAATACTTCAAAGCCTAACTCAAAAGCTATCGCCATGAAGCCTTCCCTGATCAGCTCAGTTAGAAAACATTTTGCCTTCCTTTAAAATCCTAGATCTTATGTATACTGCACTCAAATAAGTGTAGCATATTGCATTAGAGTTATTTATGTACATGGCATTTTGCTTCAAGAAGTCAAATTTGTTTGTTTCTTGCATGACCCCTAGTACATGGTTTGTATTCAATAAAGGATTTCTAGATCTTTTTAAAACTAAAAGCAAAACAACAACGACAACAACTGTAACACACATACACCCAAATTAATTAACTAAAGCTATTTTTAACCAAACTGGCTGGGTCTGGAGAAGGTTGAGGCAAGACGATAGCACAGAGAAGGAGACAGGGCTGCTCATGGAGACTTGATCCTCTGAAGGATTAGGTGTCACCTGGAAGAGTCAGGAAGTACTTCTGGCTGAGTCTCCAGATGGTTAGTTTCCATCCCCACTTCTAATCCCAAAGAAGGCCCTGATCAACACCTGTGCTGAGAAAAGATGAATGGGAACAAGGGTGTGCCCCACCTACCAAGGTGTGTCAGGTGAGAATAAAAACGAGAATAATCTCAGGCCTTCCTAGCATTCCCACCCGTGGTAACAAAGTTTTACTCTAAGATATTTATTGCTATATGCCCCCTTCTATTTCCAGATATTACACATAGCTGCCAAACCATGTTGCTGCTTCTAAAGAGCTCAAAAACTGGGGAAACCCATAGCCCTAAAAGCAATGAAATATAATCTAAAGCTGCTTTTTAAAAATAGCATTGGCACTTATCAAATTAGCAAATATTAATAAAAATAAAACACTGGTAGGATTTTCAGGTAACCAATATATTGCTAGTACACAGTAAACTGGCTCAAGTTCTCTAAAGAACAACCTGGCAATGTGTAACAAGTGTTATAAAGTTGTTCATACCTTTTGAACCAGGAATCTTACTTTTACATATACCCTAAGGAAGCACTCCACAGGAGAAAAAACAATTTGTTCCAAGATGTATATAGATATGATACTTACACTGCATAACACTGCCTACAATTCAAACATCCAGCCAAAGGGGCTGGTTAGTAATCTAGGATAGACCAGTACAGCAGAAGAACACGCTTACTGAAAGCCTTAAGTAGGTACACTATGTGATACAGAAAAATGTACCTTAAAAAGAATGGTTACTGAGAAACAAAAAAGAGAAGTAAATATTTTTTAATGTTTATTTAATTTGAGAGAGAGAGAGAGCATGAGCAAGAGAGACAGGCAGAGAGAGAGGCAGACACAGAATCCAAAGCAGGTTCCAGGCTCTGAGCTGTCAGCACAGAGCTGGACAGGGGACTGGAACTCACGAACCATGAGATCGTGACCAAAGCAGAAGTCAATCACCCAACCAACTGAGCCACCCAGGTGCCCCAACAAAAGTAAATATTTACATGTAAATCTACAATTCCATATTGGCAATTCTGAAATCCCAAACCCAAAGTTTTTTGTAAGATGATATCAACACTCACTTGGAAGCAAAATATAACCTGGGGGCGCCTGGGTGGCTCAGCTGGTTAAGCGTCTGATTCATCTAGGTCATGATCTCTCAGTTCGTGAGTTCAAGCCCCACATCAGGTTCTGTGCTGACAGCTCAGAGCCTGGATCCTGCTTTGGATTCTGTTGTCTCCCTCTCTCTCTGCCCCTCCGCCGTTCATGCTCTGTCTCTCTCTGTCTCAAAAATAAATAAACACTAAAAGAAAACTTAAAAAAACTGAACTGACATGAAACTATGGCCTTTATTTGTCCCATTTGCTCTGAATACTCATAGATTTTGCTGCAGAACTATCAAGGTATCTGACTATGGGGCCCTGCCTCAAACTCCCCTGTAGGGATTGTGGCTCCATACTAATGACATCTATACACATGTAAGAACACTGGTATATACGCATCCATTATAAATTTGAAGAGTTAAAGTTTAGTATTCATTGGCTTTCCATTTCCAGACTATTCCATAATTAACATTTTTCTCTTGAGTAGGAGAAAAACATAACACCTAAAACTGAAACTCCACACATTATAGGGGCGCCTGGGTGGCTCGGCTGGTTAAGCAGCAGGCTCTTGGTTTCGGCTCAGGTCATGATCTCACAGTTTGTGAGTTCAAGCCTCTTGTGGGGCTCCTCACTGGCAGTACAGAGACTGCTTAGGATTCCCTCTACTCCCTCTCTCTCTGCCCCTCCCCTGCTTACTCTCTCGCTCACTCTCAAAATGAATAAATAAGCTTAAAAAAAAAAAAAAAAAAAACCAGGGACACCTGGGTAGCTCAGTCATTGAGCGTCCAGCTTTGGTCAAGGCCATGATTTCGTGGTTCATGAGTTTGAGCCCTACGTCAGGCTCTGTGCTGACAGCTCAGATCCTGGAACCTGCTTCAGATTCTGTGTCTCCCTCTCTCTCTCTGTCCCTCCCCTGCTCATGTTCTCTCTCTCTCTCAAAACTAAATAAAAACATTTTAAAAAATCAAAAATTATGGGGCGCCTGGGTGGCGCAGTCGGTTAAGCGTCCGACTTCAGCCAGGTCACGATCTCGCGGTCCGTGAGTTCGAGCCCCGCATCAGGCTCTGGGCTGATGGCTCGGAGCCTGGAGCCTGTTTCCGATTCTGTGTCTCCCTCTCTCTCTGCCCCTCCCCCGTTCATGCTCTGTCTCTCTCTGTCCCAAAAATAAATAAACGTTGAAAAAAAAAAATTAAAAAAAAAAAATCAAAAATTAAAAAAGAAACCTTCATACATCTATCATTTATTCCTATAGAACATCTTATTCTTAGCGCAAGTTTACTACTATAGTCATGAAAGTTAGTATTTCTAATGCTAATGGTGAACTATTTTTAATATTAATATTTTTATTATTATAAAAGTAATACTTATTCAACATGGAAAACTTAGAGGCCACAGATAAACTAATAGAAAGTAAGAAATCCAAAATCCTGGCACTGAGGGAGAAGTATGAAGTTAAGGATATTGCTGCCAAAGTTTGAGTGTTGCATTAGTATAGAGCAACAATGCTAACTTTCTGCCCCCGACTGCACTAAAACATCAATTAACTTTGTGGAATGTCGTTTAAACAACTATTGACAAATGTGAATCCTTTGAGATGCTGCCATTTGAAAAAATGGAACATGAAGTCAAAACCAATAAAAAGGATAATTAAGCAAGATGAAAAGGTTTTTACTATTAAAAGGCCACCAGACTAACCCACTTGACTTGGCATTAATACCGATCTACCCAGAAGAGTCAAGAAATACCTCCATTTAATGAATAGTGGTTTACTGCTTTTATAAAGTATATCAGAGAATTGGTTTTGAATCCAGTCTAAGTTTGTCACAAGAATAAATTTTGACTTTCTGAATACACACAGAACACTGCTGATGCAATTTACTTTAGCAAAGGAAAAAAAAAAGTAATAGCTGAACAGCATACCAATGCATAAACTCTAGTCAGTGATTCTCTTCCATATGGGGGAGCAGTGTTTCTGGCCAACTTTGTTCCCTCTTGATAAACACAGAAGTCTCATAATCCTTGATGCACACCTCTAAAGGTAGTTTACCTTTTGAATGAGTAGCCATAATATTCAAAAGATAAAGCCATGCTTCTGTATTTATCCACCAGCTAAGATTTTGTCACTTTTGGTTGTATTATGGAAATAATTAGATTCTTTTGTTTTTCGCATAATCTTGACTATCCTTTTGTAAATTAAATGTGCTTCTCTGGAACTTCTGATATGCTCCTTGTGGTGGTGGGGGGGGGGGGGGTGTGGATCTGTGCTGCCTTCTCAGACTCATATATCTTTCCAGAATTAACTTAAGCAGAAACACTGCTTTGGTCCATATACATTATTTCACATCTGTATTTCATATGTATCCCCATAATTAAAAATTATTGAAATGAAAAAATACTTGCAACTTGGAAATAAGGCATGTCATTGTCTCAGTTCTTTTAGCTCTGGTTCCTATATTCAAGGTAGGGAATTATTTCTGCTGTTAATGAAGATACCTTAGCATTACTTTAGCATTTGGTACATGTACATATACATCTGAAAGCACTGCTTTCCTCCATCACTACAGTCTCAGAGGAACTGGCTATGGTGTGGTGGGTTTGTACAGCTCCCAGGAGTGCTGGAGTTGCTCATTCTGAATCACTGCCAATAAAAACACCATGGTTCATGGGTGGCACCAGGCTAGGCTAATGCTCAGAGCCATGGTGAGCCAACTTTTCAAGTAGTGTTTGGGGTTTAGTTTGTTTTTGTCAAGGTTTGTTTGTTTAATCTGAATATGAGATCAGATCTCTAATTGGATTGTAATAACTCTAAATAGAATTCTATTCCAAAAGCAACTTCCCAGGATTTCTGATATCTTGGGTACAAGACACTATTAAAGTTCTAGAGAATATATAGGGAAATAAGCAGAAAATAGTTTCAAGGAAGAAAACAGGCAAGGTTCTACATTTCAGGACAACTTTAACATAAGCACAAATTTTTACACAGCTGAAAAGATGCTCTTAAATTCAACTTGAAAAATATAAACACTGATATCATGTGCCCCAACCCGAAACTGTGCAAGTTAAAACTTTCTTATCTGTGAATGGAGGTAACAGCACGCTACAAGGCTACTCTAAAAAAATAATGTTAATGTGTATGAAAGCTCTTTATTTATGATAAAGGACTGTGCAAATTGTCACTTAAATATGGATTCTCTTTAAAATACCATTCACAGAATGCTAGATTAGAATAGACTGCAATTACGTTCTCTGTCTTCCACTTTAAGTCCTTTTTAAGAATAATCTCTATCCTCAACATGGGGCTCAAACTCACCACCCAGAGATCCTCCTCCCCCTCCTGCTCCCCCTCCCCTTCCCTTCCCATACTCTACTGACTGAGCCAGCCAGGCACCCGCTCTGTCTTCCACTTTAAATTTAATTCCTAACTCATTTGAATTCATGTTACTCCCAAAACATTCCAATTGCATCAAAAATGTAACAACACTCGCATAAAATCATTGTTTTCTCCCATGGTTGTAACAAAAGGAATAAAATGGCTAACCATTTCATCAGAATCTTACAAGGACTAACAACTACATTGAAGAGAGGAGAGGCACACATAAAGGCATAGAGGCAAAAGATAGCAGGATAAATTTGGAAAAGCACAAGGCTTTCAGCTTGGCCAAAACACAAAGAACAAGAAGGAAGAGAGGTGAGAGACAAGGCTAACGGGTCAGGCAAGGGCCAGAACTTGGAGTCCTTTGGTGTATGGAGCTCAACATTTTCCTAGAAGTAATGAGTTTCACTGCAGGCTTTTAAACAGAAAGATGATATGGCCCTAAGTTTTAGAGAAGTCACTTAAGTGTGTAACTGAGGACAGGTGGACCAGTTAAAGCATTATGACAATAATTGAGGCCAAAATTAATGAAGGCATGAATTAAGACAGTACTAAAGGAAAAGAAGGGGATTGATTTATGAGGCATTAAGGAGGTCAATGCAAAAGGACTGTGTCTGATTTAACAAAATAGGAAAGGAAAAGGCAGAAATAAGAAATTAAGATGAATTCCAGGTTTCTGACTCAAGCAACCAGAGGTGTCATGCACGGAGAATTCAGAAGGAAGGATATGTCTATTTGCAAGTGGGCTATTCTTTTTGGTGGAGATATATTATGTATGTATATATGTATATATATGTATATATATGTATATATGTGTATATATATATGTGTGTGTATATATATGTGTATATATATATATATATATATATATATATATATATATATTATGGGGTGGCTAAAAAATGAGTTCATTTTAGTTGAGTATGATATACCTGTGTATCCACATGGAACTGTCCCAATATAATGAATACGGGTCATGAACAGAGAAAAGAAATTTGGAAATAACAACCCCAAGATAGTGCCTGGAGCCATTGGGTGTATGAGACACACAGGAAGGTAGGAAAAGTGAAGTACATGGCCTAGGATGAAGCCTCAAGGAACTGCAACACAGATTCAACAAGAACCCATCCAAAAGATATAGCAAATCACATCAGGAGCACAGAGTATAATTTATTCAAAAAGATATCTCAAAACCCCTCCTGACATAATTCTGGTATCCATTTATTTTTTATTGATTTTGTTCTTTGAGCAGTTAATTTTTTTTTTAAGTTTACTTATTTTGAGAGAGAAAGAGAGAGCGTGCGCACAAGTTGGGGGGGGGAGGGGGACAGTGAGCGTGGCGGGGACGGGGGTGGCTCAAACTCACAAACCCTGAGATATCATGACCTGAGCTGAAGTCAGTCGCTTAACTGACTGAGCCACCCGGGTGCCTGGAAAACTTTTTTTTTTTTTTTTTTAAACCTTCAGGGGGGCGCCTGGGTGGCTCAGTTGGTTGAGCATCCGACTTCGGCTCAGGTCATGATCTCACGGTCCGTGAGTTCGAGCCCTGTGTCAGGCTCTGTGCTGACAGCTCAGAGCCTGGAGCCTGTTTCAGATTCTGTGTCTCCCTCTCTCTCTGCTCCTCCCCTGTTCATGCTCTGTCTCTCCCTGTCTCAAAAATAAATAAAACGTTAAAAAAAATTAAAAAAAAAAAAACCTTCAGGAACATGAACTGACTTGAAGATTGAGAGGTGCTAGTAGGATTATACTGAAAGATCTAACAAGATGTATTGCTCCTTAAGTGCTATTGAAAATCCTACTTTGTGATTTTAACTGTCTAAAGAGCAATCTACCTCCACACAGAGAAGGCAGAGTTCCATTAAAGATTGTAGACAAAGAGCCTCCCCTTTTGGAACCTTTTTAATAATCTACTTCTCTTTAAAACTACTGAATTTTTAATACCTTGATTTCTACTTTAAATATCCAAGAAAGGAGGATAATGCGCCGTGTTTCCCAAACTTGTTGAACCACAGACCTCCACTTTGAAGAAGGTTATTAAAGAACACATTTTGGGAATTACTGAAAGAAGCCTCCGGAATTCCCAAAGAAGCCTTCGGAATTTACTTGACCAAGCCTCTGGACCACAAAGATATCCTATCTCCAAAAGAATATCATTAACTACTCTGAATACTGATTCTGAAAACATACTTGTTTTAAATAAATATATTTAAAAAGTGAATATGCCATTAAAATATTTATTTCTCCAGGAAGAAAGCAGGGAAGTAAACTAGATTAATACCCTCGTAAGATCCCAGAGTGTCCACAGCACTGCATCTGAAAAGTACCCTTGACTCTTTATCAATTCCATGAAGGAACCAAAAATGGGTTTTCCAATATCCAGCCAAGTAGTGATTTCTAAGGGAAAATAATGTTCCAGTTAGTGGTAGTAATTATTTTCGTGTTCCCAAAAGCATCAGATTTACCTGTGCACATGTGAACCGGTAAAAGTTCAACTGAAAAGAGACCACTCGAGCCCAGCTTGTTTCCTCTGATGTAGCAGGAGGTGTGAGGCAGACCTCTGAGTACCATGTCATCAGCAGCCAGGATAACACAGTGGGGCCGGGATACACTCAACACTTTCCATTAGTTCTACTGCCTAACTTGCAGTTCAGCTTGCTTGCCCTTTCCAAAGTCTCACATTAATAAAGTAAGATTTATTACCATAGAGAAAGAGGCCATCAAATGCCTTTCTCAGCCCTCACCATTCACTGGAATTTCCTTAGAATTGCAGCTTTTTAAAATAAGACTGAGCACGGATATATTGCAAATGCCTCAGGGAAGTATTCTGTTTAGTCATTTGTATCCCACAGAAGATCAAAAAATCCTTGGGAACAGCTGACCTTGTTTCTCTCAATTACCATCTCTAGGGCCCAGCACAGAGTGTCAGAAACTTGGTAAACAGTTGTAGAATGAATAAGGAGTAACATGAAGACGTATAAACTAACTTATATCTTCGTGTGAATGAATTTCTTCAGGGCCTTTCCTGAGAAATTTTGGGTGGATCATCAGTTGCATAGGAAGAGGTTTTTTGGTTGTTGTTTTTTTTTGTTGTTGTTGTTGGGTTTTTTTGTTTTCTTTTTGTTTTGCATAGGAAGAGTTAAGATAGCCTGAAAAGAAGTAAGCCTGAGAAAGGCTCCTTTTCAGTTCTGTCTGGAAACATCATCCTACCGTGTATCAATCTAAAGGAACATGGTTCTTCAAAGGAAACCCCAGATTTTTGCTTAAATGCCATATGAAATTATCTTGTTTCTCCATAGAAGTCCCTCTACAAAAATCTATTTCAATGAGACATTAACAATTGGCAATCGTTTATTGATAGCAAAGTAAGATCAAGAAACAGGCACCCTAATCTTTCAGACTTTTTAAGCCTTTTCTTTATTTTGAAAGAGACAGAGAGTGAGAAATTGCTCCAGTGCACACACAGGAGAGGGGTAGAGACAGACAGAATCCCAAGCAGGCCCTGTGCTGTCAGCAAGGAGCCCGACTTGGGGCTCCAACTCACAAACTGTGAGATCATGACCTTTCAGACTTCTTTTCCAACCCTAGAATGCCTGGAATAGTGCTCAGTCAATTAATGCTTGAATTGATATACAACATAAAGAATACTGAATTAGCAGGGGCGCCTGGGTGGCTCAGTCAGTTAAGCATCTGACTTCTGCTCAGATCATAATCTCATGGTTCACAAGTTCGACCCCTGAATCAGGCTCTGTGCTGACAGCTCAGAGCCTGCTTCATTCAGATCTTGTGTCTCCCTCTCTCTCTCTCTGCCCCTCCCTTGCTTGCATTCTCTCTCTCTCTCTCTCTCTCAAAAATAAATAAACGTTGGGGTGCCTGGGTGGCTCAGTAAGTTAAGCATCCAACTTCAACTCAGGTCACGATCTCACACTCTGTGAGTTCAAGCCCACATCGGGCCCTGTGCTGATGGCTCAAAGCCTGGAGCCTGCTTCAGATTCTGTGTCTCCCCTCTCTCTGCCCCCCCCCCTCATGCTCTGTCTCTCTCACTCTCAAAAATGAGTAAATGTTTAAAAAAATTTTTTAATAAATAAATGTTTTAAAAAAATTTAAGAACACTGAATTAGCAAAAGTTATCTACTCAATGCAATATGATCAATCATTAAAAACCCCATTTCTAGAGACATAAGCCTGAGGCTGAATCCTGGCTCCACTACTTACTTAAACTCTGTAAGCCTGAGTTTCCACATCTGAAAAGAAAGATATTTAATTAAGCCAATATCCTGGACTTGTTGTAATGTTTAAATAGGAATGCAGGCACTGGGCCTGGCACATAGGTAGTTCTCAAGAAAAGTGAACTATCATTTAGAAACCTCAATTTGCATTCCATCACTACCTCCCTATGTGCCCTAGGGCTCATCACTATGAAGAAACCAATGAAAACATGGAGACAGAATTAAATGCTCTCTAATGCTGAGATTATCAATCATGAATAACAGTAATAAAAAATGGACCAAAAGTTTGAAAAATAAAAGCCTTAAACAATTCAGGTATTTTTTTGTATTGTACTTGAAGCTTGCATCTGTTTGATCACAGATGACTCAGCATTAGAATATCAAAATAAAGAAGCCTGAACAGTCAAACTTCAGGTATTCTCAAATACTTTAATACCTGCTGTGAAGGATGGACTATGAAACACCTGCGCGCGCGCGCGTGTGTGTGTGTGTGTGTGTGTGTGTGTGTGTGTGTGTGTGTGTGTGTGTGTGTTGGGCTGGCGCAGGGGGTGGGTAGGTCTCAGTATTAACTGGCTTAAAGAGTATCTTGTTACCATTTTTTCACAGATGAGGTTAAATCTTTGTTCTTCCTTAGACCTTAAATTTTATCAGTTATCAGCTCTGTATCACATAGTATCCAAGTAAAGATTCAATGTAGCTGCTATGTCATACAGGGCCATTACAAGTATATAGGCGGGCACCCAGAGCACAGGCTGGTTTTCAGGCACCACTTACCCTGAGTTGGGCACCTTTGTGCAAGGGCACAACCATACATGGGAGTCATGTGCAGAAGTAAAAAGATTTTCAGTATTTAGCTGGCATATTTGTATAACTATTTATACAATATACACCCACATATACACAAACATGACTGAAAATCGTCAAGGATTCAACTGAGTAAATGGAGAAGGATATTCATCAAAACTGAAAATAGCTTCAAAAAGCTCAAGACAGCAGGTTCCTGTCCCCTCCGTCCCCCCTCAGGTGGCCTGTGTTGGAACATTGTAGTCAACAGGAACTTTGGGGATGGAAGATAGGTCAAGGCTGCGACACAGTAAAACTCTGGCCCTCCTATGGTTTTTCCCCCATAGTTGCTCACTCACACACTCTCACTCTCATAAAATGAAGGAGAAAAAATCCACAGATAGAAAGGACCTACTCACCTGAGTTGGCAGAAACACTGGTAAACAAAAGACTGTTGTCTTGCTATCTTGACTGCATTAAAAATCTGTAATCCTAGTCAAGAATATGCTAAATGCTAAAGGAACCAGTCTTAAAATGTTGACTCTACCATTTCCATCTGCCTCCTTGAGCTTCTCCCTACCAGATACCCATGCTCATATAAAAAAAAATTTTTTTTGTTCAATATTGCACATGCATATCAATTCTGCTAGACTTTCAACAGTTGCCTTCCATAAAAATAAGTATAGGATATTACATTAGCCTATTACTAGCCCTGTGACCTGCGTAACACAGTAGTTCAAGAGCTACTGTTTAAGGAACAGAAATTCCAGATTAAATATGGTACATTATCACATATGCAAAGAGACAGTGTACAAGAATATTCATTGCAGCATTGTTTATATTAAGTTTGGAAGTAATCTAAACGTTTATTAAAGGGAGAATGCATTAGTAAAGTATAATATATTCATACAATGGAAAACCTGGAGCTAAAATGTAAAGAATTTAAGCTACCAGTTCAAGTTGAGATATTATGTGGATAAATTGCAAACAATGCAGAGTAGAAGAAAAGCACACTGCAGAATGATACATACAGTATAATAGTATTTATAAAAGGTTTTAAAACTCCCAACATTACCTCTGCCTTAGAATTTGTTAGAACAGTCTCTTGCATGTTCTTTGTATGCACACTAAAGTCCTAAGGAACAGTCACTAAAAATAGAAAATTAAGGTTTAAAAAAAGACTATTAATCATATAAAGTTCCTCAAATGGCAGGGAGGAGCCTTATTTAGTCATGGAAATCCCTTAGCCCTTTAAGTCATAAGATGTGTGTTCTATCTCCATTCTGCTACTCACGAAGACACTATTTTACCAAGCTTCAGTTTTCTCTCCTAAATAAGGCTGATAACACCTGCCTTGCAGGTTGAAGTACAATAATGTATGTAAAAGAGTTATATACAAAAGGTCTTGGACTTGTTTTTTGCCTGTCAAGAGATCACATTATAAGTCTCTACAGGGAAAAAAAAATGTTGAGTCTGCACTTTTTCATCTAGTCTAGTATATGGTGAAATATGACAACACAGCAGGAAAGGGCAACCCTTCACCTTCCTCCTCCCAGTCCCTGATCTGGCTGCCTCCTATGCTTTCTATATTTAGCACACAGTGCCCCCCCCCCCCCCGCCCCAAACAAGCAAACAAACAAACAAACCACGAAACCAGGGCTCTTGGCAGAGCTCCCTTGGGGAACTCCCCTTGACCTTGGAATAAATCTCTTTAATCTCGCCAACCGTGCCTCCCCTCAGCACACACGCCCCTCTGCAGCCCCGGAGGCACATGAACGAAAACCCAACGGTCACGGTCGCATAAGAGACTGCAAAAATCACAGTGCGGTGTCGTTGGGTTTGGAAGGTTCTGTTTGTTCTCGACAATTAAGAGGAAAGTATACGTAGACTCTTACACCCTACTCTTGCTTACTGGGAAATAAGTTCTGCGGCTTGTTTCCAAACACACTGTGCCCAAATCTGTATTCACTACAAAGCCAGGCACACCGAGGCCCCTGGAGCGATAGGCTGCATTTGCGATGGGACAGACCCACCTCTCTCACGCTCTCCCACACACAGGGACCCACCGAGGCGCACAAGCCGGCGCGGGCACACTCTGCACGCGGGATGCGCTCAGGGGCCCCATGCCCGTTCTCCCCCTACCCCGGGCTGGCCCCGGCCGGCTCCGCGCCTCACCTGTCTTGAAGACCATCTTGTCATCGTCCGTGGACCCAAAGGTCTTCAGCATGGACACGAAGAGCACCCCGCAGGCGTTCTGGATGCCGAACACCGACCCGTTGCACCACATGGCCGCCAGCATCACCAGCCAGCCCCAGCCGCCCTCGGGAGGCTGAGGGGGCTCAGCGCCTGCCGGTCCCGCCAGCTCTACCTCCACCTTCTCGACGACCGCCTCGGGGCCGTCCGAGGGTCCCGGGCCCGGCAGCGGAGCTGCCCCGGTGGGCGCGGGGCCCGGCGGCTGCGCCTCGCTCGTCCCCCGCGCGGCGGCGGGCTCCTCGGGGAAGGGCACCATGGCCCGAGGCGGCCCCCTCGGGAGCCAGGGGAGCGCGAGGGGTGCGAGTTCCCGGCGGGCTCACGGAGGAGCCGCCGAGCGCCCGGCCGGCGGGGTGGTGAGGCCGAGGAGAGGGCGGTGGAGCCCCCGGTGGGACGGCGGCGCAGGGCACCGAGGCTGCCGCGAGGAGGAAGGCGGAGGCGAGCCGGCACCCCAGAGCACAGCACTCAGGCCTCCAGCCCACAGCCCCGCACCCCCTACTGCGTCGGGGGCCCGCCGGCCGGCTCTTAAAGACGCCCCCCGCCCCGCAGGCTGGGGGCGTGGCCGGCGCGGGACGTACCCCAGACTCTCCAGATGATTGGGCTTCGGTAGATCGGAGGCGGGGCCCCCCGCCTGGCTGAGCCCGGAGCCAGGTGTCCGCGGGTGGCGGTCTGTGCGCGCGCGCCTGCGGCAAGGCCTCCTCCAACCTAGTTGGGGGGTCACGGATGTGTGGGTTACCTCGTCTCCAAGTATTAAAGGAAGGGGCGCGAATCTGCCTAAGTACAGTCTGGGTGTGTCATCACAAAGCAGTATGAGATCTTTAGCCTCAGCTGACAGCGTCACAACCAAACTAACATTGTCTCTTTGCTTTGTTTTTGTTTTGCTTTTTGACATGCACCTCTTATTACGAACCATAATATTTGGGGTACATAACGCCCCCTGCTTACTTAAAAGAAAGTCAGAAGTATAAGGGGCCTTATGTAATCGTTTCATTTCTCCTGCTTTCATATACGATTTCCTATAAATACTTGGCACATTAAAATGCCCATTTTGTAAGACACTGTAATACCAAAGCCTTCCAGTAACATTTTTGACAGACAGCTGGAAAACATTACATTTAAACTACAGCACAGTTATTTGCACTTTAAACAAAAACTAGCACCTATATTCAACTCCCTGAAGCATGTAGCAACAACAATATATGTGAAAGAAAGGAAGAATAGCCATGAAATTGAGCACAGTTAAATTTGTCAGTTACTCAGGTTCTTCGCTTCAAAGTCAAAATATACTAGTTATTTTATGGGCTCATCACTGCAATGGAGTACACAGATGAGTGTGATTGATCTCACTTCTTCTTCTGCCCATTAATAAACTACCCAGGAAAAAGTCCTGGGATAAAACAGGAGGCTCAGATGGTGAGTATTATAATACATACACAACAAAGAGAAGTGGGATGGAACCATAAAATTCTCTTCAAAACACTACAGAAGAGCTTCTACAGCAAGATGCCTTGGAGCTGAGCCCTGAATCAAATAGGGAAATTGAGTGGGCAAAGATAGCAGAAGAGCATTCTCGGTAGAGAAAACCGCCTAAGCTACAGAACGCAGTGTATAGTTGAAGAAAGGGAACATAGCTCAGGTATAATGAATGTGTCTTAGAGATGGGGTTAGAATAATACACTAAAAATAGTCACACGAGTGCACAAAAATGAACGCACAAGGATGTTATTTCAGCATTGTTGGAAATAGGAAAAAGTGGCGGGTTGATTAAATACATACTGCATAACCTCTAAATGTTGTCCACCTCTGTTGACTTCGAAAGCTATCCACATTTTACTTAGCCATGAAAGTACATTTTTAAAAAGGCATGGATTAGAACGCAAAATATAAAGTAAATATCCACGAGTCAATATCGATATAAGCAAATGATTAAGTATATTAAGTCTTCCTCTCAAGACCCATAATCCCAGTCTAATCATTAAAAAAAAAAAAAAAAAAAAAAACCAGACAGCGGTGCCTAGATGGCTCAGTCAGTGAAGAGTCTGACTGTGGCTCAGGTCATGATTCCTGATTTGAGACCCTGGGTCTCTGCTGTCAGCACAAAACCTACTTCAGATCCTCTGCCCCATCTTCTCTCTCTGCCCCTCCCCCACTCACTCTCTCTGTCTCTCTCAAAGTAAATAAATAAACTTTAAAAAAAATTTTTTTAAATACTAAACAAATCCCAACTGAGGGACATTCTATAAAACAACTGACAAGTACTTGTCAATACTGTTAAGGTCATGAAAAACAAGGAAAGTCTGCGAAACTGTCACATCCAAGAGGAACTGAAGGCAGCTGAATAACTAAATGTAATGTGGCATCCTAGATGGGATCCTGGAACAAGAAAAGGACATTAGGAAAAAAACTAAGGAAATCTAGGGGAAGGATGGCTCAGTTGGTTGAGTGTCCGACTCTTGATTTCACCTCAGGTCACGATCTCACAATCATGAGATTGCACCCCACATCTGGCTCCATGCTGCACATAGAGTCTGCTTGGGATTCTCTCTCTCCATCTCCCTCTGCCCCTACCCCACTCAGACGCCCTTGTTCTCTCTCCCTCTAAATAAATAAATAAATAAATAAATAAATAAATAAATAAATAAATAAGGAAATCTGAATAAAATACAGACTTCAGTTAATTATTAATATTGGCTTATTAATTGTAATGAGTGTGGAATGTGAATTAAGATGTTAATAATAGGAGAAAATGGGTGAAGAGGGTGAAAAGGGATGGGAACTCTGTACTATCTTTGCAATTTTTCTATAAATCTAAAACACTTCTAAATATAAAATGTATTTTTAAAAAAATCTTTAAGCTCTAGGCTCAGTGTGGAGCTTGAATTCATGACCCTGAGATCAAGAGTCATATGAAAGAAAGAAAGAAAGAAAGAAAGAAAGAAAGAAAGAAAGAAAGAAAGAAAGGGGCGCCTGGGTGGCTCAGTTGGTTAAGCGTCCGACTTCGGCTCAGGTCATGATCTCACGGTCTGTGAGTTCCAGCCCCATGTCGGGCTCTGTGCTGACAGCTCAGAGCCTGGAGTCTGCTTCAGATTCTGTGTCTCCCTCTCTCTCTGACCCTCCCCCATTCATGCTCTGTCTCTCTCTGTCTCAAAAATAAATAAACATTAAGAAAAAAAAAAGAGTCATATGGTATACCGGCTGAGCCAGCCAGGCACCCCTAAAGTTTTTTAAAAGTTTATGTATCATGAACCCATTCTTGTAAAAATACGTACATGAGTACATAGCAATGTATTAAATATGATACAGTTTAAGTTTTACTTTATATATAATTGTTACACATACCATATTTATAACATTATTTCTAAGCATTATATAGTGTACTTTATTTTCAGATTAAAGTTTGACATTTTTCATGCAGATTGATTTAGGAATAGCTCTGATTTAAGGGATTAAAAAGTTAATGCCCACAGACCACTTAGCATGGTGACTCGTGCACAGCAAGTTCTTAGGAAAAGTTAGCAGTTACTACCATTATTATTACTATTGATGACATCATTGTTTCTGTCTAGGGACTCGGAATCGAGCGATTTAAATGGATGTTTACATTTTTATAAACACAACCTTTATTTAATCACAAATATATCAGGTTAGGAAATTAAAATATGAAAATATTTGAATTTAGGAGCTTAGACATCCTTGTCCTCAACTATTATGTTGTCTATTCCTTAAAGAGAAATTTATTTTCCACCACTCACTGTTTCCCTAACTCACAAAATGCACCCCTTACAAAATCCAATACAAAGTCTACAACACAAATAAATGGGAAGATATTCCATGCTCGTAGAATGAAAGAATATTGTTAAAATGTACATACTACCCCAAACAATCTAAAGATTCAATGCAATCTCCATCAAAATACCAATGGCATTTTTCATAGAACTAGAACAAATACTCCTAAGATTTGTATGGAACCAAAAACATGCTGAATAGCCAAAGCAATCATGAGAAAGAAGCACAAAGCTCTCCCATTTCAAACTATACTACAAAGCTATACTAATCAAAACAGTAGGATACTGGCACAAAAACAGACACATAGATTAATAGAATAGAATAGAAAGCCCAGAAAAGTCACATAAAGTTCAATTAATCTATGACAAATGAGGCTAAGAATATACAATAGGGAAAAAACAGTCTCTTCAATAAATGGTGTTAGGAAAACTGAACAGTTACATACAAAAGAAAAAAACTGGACCCTATCTTACACCATATACAAAAATAAGTTCAGTGTGGATTAAAGATCTAAGTATAGGACCTGAAATCATAAAAGTCCTAGAAGAAAATGTAGGCAATAAGTTCTTTGACATTAGTTTAGCAATATATTTTGGCCCCATCTCCTCAGGCAGGGCAACAAAAGCTAAAATAAACAAATAGAATTACCTCAAACTGGGGCAACTGTGTGGCTCAGTCAGTTGAGCATCCAACTCTTGATTTCAGCTCAGGTCATGATCCCAGAGTCACAGGATCAAAACCCATGTGGGGCTCTGCACTGAGCATAGAGCCTGCTTAAGATTCTCTCTCTCTCTCTCTCTCTCTCTCTCTCTCTCTCTCTCTCTCTCTCTCTCTCCTTCTACCCCTCTCCCACACTCTTTCTCTCTCTCTCTCTCTCAAATGAAAAAGAAAAAGAAAGATAAAATTGTTACATCAAACTGAAAACCTTTTGCACAATGAAGTAAACCATCAACAAAATGAAAAGGGAACCTGCTGAGTGGGACAAGATATTTGTAAATCATACATCCACTAAGGAGTTAATATCCAAAATATATAAAGAATTTGTACAAGTTAATACCAAAAAAACACATAACCCAATTTAAAAATGGGCAGAGGACTTGAGTATACATTTTTCCAGTGAAGATACACAGGTGGCCAACAGACACATGAAAATATGGTCAACATCACTAATCACTAATCAAGGAAATGCAAATCAAAACCACAATGAGATATCACCTCACATCTATCAGACTGTCTATTATCAAAAAGACAATAAGTGTTGGCAACGATGTGGAGAAAAGGGAACCGTCATACACTGTTGGTTAGAACGTAAATTGGTACAGCCACTATGGAAAACAGTATGGAGATTCCTCAAAAAATTAAAAATAGAACTACCATACAATCTAGCAACTCCACTTGTAAATATTTATCCAAAGAAAACAAAAACATCGATTCAAAAAGATATATGCATCCCTATGTGATGAAGCATTACTTACAAAACCAAGATATGGAAGCAACCTAAATGTCCATCAATAGCTGAATGGGTAAAAAAGTTGTAATATATCAATGTAATGGAATATTACTCAGCCATGAAAAAAATGAATCTTACCATTTGCAACAACATAAATGGACCTAGAGGGTATTATGCTAGGTGAAATAAGCCATACAGAGAAATAAAAATACTATATTATTTCGCGTATATGTGAAACCTAAAAATAAGTGAACAAACAAAACAAAACAGAAACACACTCGTAGATGGGAGAAACAAACTTATTATCAGGGTGGGGAGCAGTTGGGGGTTGGAGAATGGCAGAAATAGGTGAAGGGAATTAAGAGGTACAAACTTCCAATTATAATACAAATAAGTCATGATGATGTAATGTATAGCATAGGGAAGATAGTAATGTTATAATAACTGCATGGTGACAGATGGTAACAAGACTTATGGTGTAGGTCATTCATAATGTATAATAATATTGAATCATTATGATGCACACCTGGAACCAATAGGATACAGTATGTCAATTATACTTCAATTAAAAAAATAATCAAGGGGCGCCTGGGTGGCTCAGTCAGTTGAGCATCCGACTTCGGCTCAGGGCATGATCTTGCAGTCTGTGAGTTCAAGCCACGCGTCGGGCTCTGGGCTGACGGCTCAGAGCCTGGAGCCTGCTTCCGATTCTGTGTCTCCCTCTCTCTCTGCCCCTTCTCTGCTTATGCTCTGTCTATCTCTGTCTCAAAAATAAGTAAAAATATTAAAATGTTTTTAATATAAAAAATAATAATAATCTGATATGGGGTGCCTGGGTGACTCAGTTGGGTAAGTGTCCAACTTCGGCGCAGGTCAGGATATGGTTCGTGAGTTCGAGCCCCACATCAGGTTCTGTGCTGACAGCTCAGAGTCTGAAGCCTGCTTCAGATTGTGTCTCCCTCTCTCTCTGCCCCTTCCCTGCTCACACTCTGTCTCTCTCCCTTTCAAAAATAAACATTAAAAAAAATTTTTTTTTAATAATAATCTGATACAAAATCTCTCTCTCCCATTACTAACTAGATCTGTTTGGAACAATTGGTTCATTTACTCAGGGCAAAGTATTCTTCTAAACTATGGTCTGAGTGAAGGGCATATACTGAAGTTTACCAATAAAAACAGAAGTTCCATTCTAATTAAGCCACAAGTTGGCTTTGCCTTCACCTTCACGGCTTTCCTTTGCCTTTCTCAAATTTCTAAGTTGGTGAAAGAAAAGATGTCATGATGTGAAATGAAAAAATAAAACACTTTAAAAATAATAAGATGCCTTAAGCATTAAAAATCAAGAGTTATTTTAGGTTTCCATGCTCTTTGGAAAAGATATTCTAGGCCCCAAATTGGATTCTGGGCTGAAATTGTATTAAATCAGGCAAGTTTGTGTTTAGCATTTTGTTTTGCTATATCAAAGGGGGAAACTTAAGTCAGATTTTCTTATTTGAATGTTTTTTACAAGAAAGCTAAATGCCAATAAGCCACCTACTAAAGCAAAGTTTTGGGTGTGAAGAGAAACTATGTTCTATTTCTACATCCAAACCTGCCACTAACTTACATTGTGTACGTTGACTTCTTGCCTCACCTTCTCCATCTGAAAATATGAAACTGTTTATATATAACTACCTCATAATATTGGTATATTCCTTAATGGGTTCCTATTTATTAAGCACTTTGTGATCATGAGATAGAAGGATTTATAAAACATAAAACACAGGGTACCTGGTGGCTCAGTTGGTTGAACATCTGACTGTTGATTTTGGCTCATGTCTTGATCCCAGAGTCATGGCATAGAGCCCCGTGTCAGGCTCTGTGCTGAGTGTGGAGCCTGCTTAAGATTCTTTCTCTCTCCCCCTGCTTCACTCCCCTGCTCACACCCTCTCTCTCAGTAAAATATATATATATAACCGATAAAATATATTTGAACAACATATAAAGAACAATATGTTCTTTAACTCTAAATGCCAGCAGTAACTTCACAGTAAGGCCTTTTCACCTGTAGTTTGTATTAAACCTATTATTTATAAAAACTTTTTAAATTTTTATTTATTTCTGACAGAGACAGAGAGAGAGACAGAGCATGAGCAGGGGAGGGGCAGAGAGAGAGGGAGACACAGAATCCGAAGTGGGCTCCAGCCTCTGAGTTGTCAGCACAGAGCCCGACGCAGGGCTCAAACTCGCAGACCTCGAGATCATGACCTGAGCCGAAGTCGGACGCTCAACTGGCTGAGCCACCCAGGCGACCCAAACTTATTATTTATAAACTAACTACTTATTAAAGTATCCTTACTTGACTCCTCACTGTATCCTGAGATGCCATTCTTTCCTATTTAGGAGAGTCTCATTTTTTAGTTAAACATTAACACTTTCCACTCTCCAAGAAATGTTCTCCATCTAGTGCAGTTCAGCATAAATACTCTTTAAACATCTGAGTTGAACTGAATATACTAAATACTAAATTACTAAGTTATGCGGTCATGGATTTCCAGCTATGTTCTATGTAATCCAGTACATAATACCTGCTTTGATACCATTTTAATTACTGTTTTAAATCTAGTGGCCAACAGTAGCTTTCTACTGCTTTTGTGGTTATGGACAAATTCTAATGCCTAATCTTTCTAAGTGTCTATTCTCCAAATCACAAAATAGGAATAGTACTATCATGGTGATTATTTGGGAGAAGATGGAGTATTAGTGAACTGCTACAATAAAATCAAATTTAAACACACACATACACACACACACACAACCTAGATTTTATTGTGAATGTTTTGATTAAAAACATATGCATAGAGATTCTTCAATATTGACTTGCACAAGTGATAAATGAGGATTTTGATGCTTAAAACTGCACTTTATAAGTGACACTGGATTAACTCTCTGACTTCCACTTCCTCACCTCTTTTAAAAATCCCTTCAATCTGCTCTTCCCCTAGAATCCCCCTAATCTTCTCCAAACCAGGCTAATAAGCTGGGGTTCCTCCTTTATATCCCTTTTCCCTAGGTAGGGGCCCAGGGCAGGCTGTCCCCAAATGTACCCTTGTGATATATTGATTATTTTGAATTGGAACTACTTGGGAAATAGCCGGAGTAAGAACACTCAGACCCTCCTATCCCTTTCTCTCTCTCTCTCTCTCTGAAAGCAGGAAATAAATCTCCCATATGAAAAATACTCTCCCTGGGGCACCTGGGTGGCTCAGTTGGTTAAGCGTCCAACTTCCGCTCAGGTCATGATCTCTCAGTTCATGGGTTCGAGCCCTGCGTCAAGCTCTGTGCTGGCAGGTCAGGGCCTGGAGCCTTCTTTGGATTCTGCATTTCCTGTTCTCTTTGTCCCTCCCCCACTCACGCTCTGTCTCTCTGGCAAAAATAAATAAGCATTAAAAAAATTTTTAATAAAAAAACTTAAAAAAAGAAAAATCCCCTCCCTATACTAAGAAGTAAAAAACAACAACAAAAAAAATCCATATCACCAGAGACAGGTACTTTAAAGTTCAGAAGCCAGGGAAGCAAACCTTGTTACTAATCCACTGCCTCAGCCCAAATTCCACTTAGAATTCCTTACTAATTAAAGATCCCAAACACCTGTTTTCTTTATCCTGTAAATTCCTCGCAAAAAAAAAAAAAAAAAAACAACAACTACCTGACCCGGTCATTTCTTTGGGTCTCATTTTCATTACTGGGCCTCCATGTGCACATAATAAAACTTAGCTTTTTTTCCCCCTATTAATAAAATCTCATGTAAATTGAATTCTTACTCCAGCTGGAAGAACACCTAGTTCCCTCAAATATAATCCAGCCAATTCCAACTCCAGAAGGTCTCCTGACTGGCCCCCTGCCTTCCATCTAGCTGCTGGTTCCCTAATGATTCCTTCTCATTTCACGTGGACCATCACAGTGACCTTCTAATTAGTCTTGTTGCCAAAAATCCCTGCCTCCACCAATTCATCCTCTACCCTATCTCTGCCCAATTTCTACTCTCCAGGCTTAAGACCTGCTCCTTATTTCAAGAACAGGTATAAACAGCTCTATGCCTGCCGTCCTATGGCCCCTCACCTTACAAGTGAAAAACTGATGCTAGGAAAAAGGAAAATGACTGTGTTTTGACTATTCCATGAACACACATACATCAAAGCCATGATAGTGACAAGACTCCAGCCCTTGTGATCCTAATTCTGCAACTTAAGTGGATAAGTTTCTTTTTTTTTATTTCTGATAGAGAACATTTGCTTAAAGTGGATAAGTTTTAACTGTGGTTTTCATTTACCCATTTTACATTTCTAATTGAAAATAACTTTAACATTTCCTTTTTTTCTAATACATCTTTTTTGTTTATTTATTAAAGATTTAAAAACATGTTTTTAATGTTTATTTATTTTTGAAAGAGAGAGACAGAGTGCAAGCTGGGGAGGGGCAGAGAGAAAGGGAGTCACAGAATCCAAAGCAGGCTCCAGGCTCTGAGCTGTCAGCACAGAACCCAATGCGGGGCTCAAACCCACAAATTGTGAGATCATGACCTGAGCCGAAGTGGAATGCTTAACCGACTGAGCCACCCAGACACTCGGTTTGTTTGTTTGTTTGTTTGTTTATTGAGAGAGAGTTAGTGAGTATGAGTGGGGGAGGGGCAGAGAGAGAGAGGGAGGGAGACAGAGAGAATCCCAAGCAGGCTCCATGCTGTAAGTGTGGAGCCCCACGAGGGGCTCGATCCCACAAACCATGAGATGATAACCTGAGCCAAAACCAAGAGTAGGCTGCTCAACCGACTGAGCCACCCAGGTGTCCCTAATGTAACAACTTTTAACACCATGATTTGTCTCCAGATATTTTTGGGTTTTATGTATATTTTGTAAAGCAAAATATTTTGCATCAATGTTTATACTGTTAACTGTTCCAACAGCCTTCTCAAACTCTGTGCTATGGTGTTCTACAGGACAGGACAGAGACTGGCCTGGGGTTCACTGGACACTGCTCAGGCTAGAGTCTGAACACCTGCACCTTGGGGGTGCAATGTAGGTCCAGAGTCTGGTCTTTAACTCTGTGTTCCAGAATTCAATTATTTCCCCTCACCAGGGTCATTTGTCTTTTAGAGAGTGAGTCAGTCTAACTAAATCCACAGTAAAACTAATTAAGAACCTAGGATATAGTTTTTAAATGTAATTTCATATACTTTCAGGCCAACTTGGATATTCTAATGGTTTTGCACAGCGTCTTGTTTTCCCAGAGGGAAAAATCTGCATGACAAAACCTATTACTACCCAAAGGCTGTTAGGAGATCCTACGCCAGGTTAAGAAGGTTGAATAATCTTCAGAGAAAATGTTCAAGCCTATGCTACCCTTATGCCCCCTAACTCCACTACAGAACACACAGGCTATCATAGCAAGAACACTTGGAATTAGAAAATGAGCTTCTGTCACTTCACCATCTGAATGACCTTGTTCTGGTCATTTGCTTTCAAGAGCTTACCTGCAGGTCAGTGCTGGAGACCCAAATACAATTCCTCAGCATCTAACCCAATTCACTCACCCAACATATTCCATCCTTCCAGTATGACAGCATTACCTCAGTCATGTGACAGCATTACCTCAGTCATGCTACAGCTTATCATAGGTATATTTTAGTATCATAAAAAGATGATTGGGGAAACCCATTCTTCCCCCCCTTTTCCTTCCTTCCTTCCTTCCTTCCTTCCTTCCTTCCTTCCTTCCTTCCTTCCTTTTACTTTTTCTTTCTTTCTTTCTTTCTTTCTTTCTTTCTTTCTTTCTTTCTTTTCTTTTCTTTCTTTCCCTTTCTTTCTTTCTTTCTCTTTCTTTCTTTCTTTCCTTCTTTCTTTTCTTCTTTCCTTCTTTCCTAAATTTAGGAGTGTGCCCTAGTGGTGGCCTGTTCTCCCCATGCCTAGTTCATCTATACCAAGTGTCCCCAAAGTATGGGTGCTCAACAAAAATCTCTTGAGTGCAGCATCCCACCGTTAGCACAGGCCCTGCTAATGTTTGTTGAATTGTACTCAGTAGAATTACATTTACTGACATGAGAAGAAAAAACATATTTGATCACTTAAATTTGATAACAATAATCCCTCTGCATGTGGTACAGTAGAATTCTAGACAGTTTTGGAGGAAAGAGATTTGAACTCAAGCCCAGGCTTGCCCTCTCAAAAGCTGCCAACCTAAGACCCCAGGACTGTTGAGATGGAGTGGGATAATAAGCTCTGTGACCTATGCCTCATTGCAGAGGGACTGATGTCATTATTGATATTAGAGGAGTGTCCTTAGTTATGAGTATTTATTGAAATTTTGTATTCATGGAATCATACAATATTACCTCTAGAGAGGGGATCCTATTATTTTGTACAACTTCCTGCTTAAAGCAAGAATATCTTTTTTTTAATGTTTTATTTATTTATTTATTTAGAGAGAGAGAGAGAGAGAGAGAGAGCAAGCAGAGAAGGGGCAGAGAGAGAGAGGGAGACAGAGAATCCCAAGCAGAGCCTGAAGTGGGGCTCAAACTCATGAACTGTGAGATCGTGACCTGAGCCAAAAACAAGAGTCGGAAGCCTAACCGACTGAACCATCCACGCACCCCAAGAAAGAATCTCTTCTAAGCATTATAGTGAAACCAAAGGGGCTACAATGTGCAAGAAATCCTGTCCATGTATATTAAAACCCTCAAGATGTCATGGAATCGGCATTGTTTAACAATATGGCTCCCAGTTATACCTCAGCCTCTTCTCACCTTCTGAGTTGCCTGTGTCTGTCACAGTCTCAGTACAGAGACTTGCTTTCTTGGGTTGAGGGTGTGGGATGACATCATGGAAACGTATTCTCCGACCTCACCATGAAGGTAAAGCCCCAAGGAATACTTTTTGCAGACACAGAGAAACCAGAAATACCAGGCTAAAGGAACCTCAGCAGTCATGAATTCCTATGTTTTTAAAACATTTTTTACTGTGATCCAGTTAGAAACACATTTAATGTAATAACCCAGTACACACACACACACACACACACACGCACGCACACAAAAATTGGAACAAAAGTTTAACAAAACAATATTTACTTTACAAAGTACAACAGCACATTCTGATCTCTTTTATTTCATCTTTTAAAAAGCTTTGCTAATCTTAAAAATAAAACAGCCAGTTATTTTACCAGCAAATGGCCTTACTCAAGGATAGGAGAGAATTTGCAATTTGGGACATACAAGCTATGGCAAAACCATTGGCAAGTCCAGGGAACAAAAAAGAGAGACACTTTTATAGAGGAAAGGGGGGAGTTGGGAGGGGCTATTATAAACAAAGAGTCCATTGGAGTAAACTGGGATTTTGAAGTGTGGTGGCTTTTCACTGGCTGAGGTGAGGCAATCTCTCATTGGTTGGGCAAGAGAAAAACTGCTTCCCACCTGCTGGGGTAGTTAAGCATAGGTTTCTTCTTCTTGGGTCTGCAAGGAGCTGAGGAGGAGTGGTAGGGTGGGAGAACTTCTCCTGCTGGTCTCCTGACTCCATTTTATTTATTTATTTTTATTATTTAAAAAAATTTTTTAATGTTTATTTGTTTCTGAGAGAGAGAGAGAGAGAGAGAGAGAGAGAGAGAGAGAGGGAGACAGTATGAGTGGAGGGGGAGCAGAGAGAGAGGGAGACACAGAATCTGAAGCAGGTTCCAGGCTCCAAGCTGTCAGCACAGAGCCCGACATTGGGCTCGAACTCACAAACTGCGAGATCATGACCAGAGCCGCAGTCAGACGCTCAACCAACTGAGCCACCCAGGCACCCCTCCTGATTCCATTTTAAATAAGGTTTCCCTTTATTAATTTTCACAATCTGTCAGTGAAAATTCTAAATTGATTTTAAAACCTACTAATGAATTCAGATTTGAGGTTTGAAAAACACTGATCCAATCCAATGCTCTCACCTTACAAGTGAAAAACTGATGCTAGGAAAAAGGAAAATGACTGTGTTTTGACTATTCCATGAACACACATACATCAAAGCCATGATAGTGACAAGACTCCAGCCCTTGTGATTCTCATCACGGCCCTCCCTCAGAACTTCCTATTACTTCTCCTGTCTTATGTATAGAGACAAGTTTCCTCTATTTTAAGAGCCATTTAAACTTTAAATAATTAAAGCTAAATAAAATTTAAAATTCAGTTCCTCATGCTCATTAATCACAGTTCAGATGCCCAATAACTACATGTGGCTAGTGACTACCATATTGGACAGCACAGAAATAGAACATTTTTTTCCATCATAACAGAAACTTCTGCTGGGCAGCACTGATCTAATGAGCATGGTGATAGTACCGTTCCTCTCTGATTCTTTCAGTCAGTCCTGAGCATTCCTTTTCAAATCAAACACAGACAAAGAGGGAAAAGAAAAAACCAGAACATAACCACAAAGCTAAAAGACATCATTTGGCAAGGAATTCAAAGAAACAGAGAAGTTTAGTCTGACAAGAGGAAAACCCAGTGTAAATGTGAAGATTATCTTTAAATATTGAAGGACTGTCATATAAAAAAACTAATATTGTTCCATGACTTGAGGAATAGAATTAAACCCATGGGTCAGAGTTAGAGGAGAAAAGATTCTGGCTCAACAGAAGGAGAAACTTCTTCCGTGCCAGAGCTTCCCTGTCAGTCCATCCCAAAGACAGAATGGACTGCCTCATAGAGGAGTGAGCTCTCCATCCTGGGGGTGTTCAAGCAAAGGCTGAGCATATGCCTGCCACACAGATATTAAAAAAAAAAAAAACTGATGGAAGAAAGGAAGTTATTTGTCATGCACATCAGGGAGAAAGTATGAATTCAAACATAAATGGGTAGTTGGAATTGATGATCTTTGAAGCCTCTTTAAACTCTGAGAATCTCTGACTCCTCTGATTGGTTTTCAGCCTATGGGTGAGAAATTCTGGAAAGCACAGGTAAAGTAGGGAGTGTCTAGACTATTTTGAGCAAAATCAGGTAGAAACTCAAGCATATAACACAGTGAGGGGTGCCTGGCTGGCTCAGTCAATAGAGCATGCAACTCTTGATCTCAGGGTCATGAGTTTGAGACACACATTGGGCTTTAAAAAAAAAAAAAAAAAAAAAAAGAATATGATGGTGACAGAAGGCTCCAGAGAAACCGAGAGGAAGAAGGGGGATGAGTAAGCAATTTAACTTCAATTAAATGGAATAGGGGGACAGAAAAGAAAGTGCATGAGGAAAAGGGGATTGTGAGAAAAAGAAAAAGAAAGAATTGGGATGGGGTGAAAGAATGAGATATTTGTAAGAGGTCTGTGATAAAAGACACAAATAGAAGCTTCAGTTTTGACTCTCCCTGACTCAGTAAGTGACCTAATAAGTTTGCTTAGATAGCAGTAGAAAAAATATGATAAAGGGAAGGACAAAAACAGATAAATATAATACAAAACACTACCTTTTGAAACCCTGAAGTGGAAAATACTTAACCACCCCACAGAGCCAAAAGGATTTCTTCCACTGCTACCTATCCACCCTCTAGCTCTTCAAGAATATGATAAAAAAAAAAAAGCATAAGAGACTCTTAAAAACTGAGAAAAAACTGAGGGTTGATGGGGAGTGGGAGGGAGGGGAGGGTGGGTGATGGGTATCGAGGAGGGCACCTTTTGGGATGAGCACTGGGTGTTGTATGGAAACCAATTTGACAATAAACTTCATATATTGAAAAAAATAATAATAATACAACTATTGTGAAATGAAGACTGTATTCGTTTTCTATTACTGCTACAACAAATTATCACAAATTTAGTGGCTTAAAATACCAGTGATTTAAACAAATTGATTCTCTCACAGCTTTGGAGATCAGAAATCTGAAATGAATCTTACTGACCTAAAATCAAGATATCAGGGCTGGCTCCTTCTGGAGCCTCCAGGAAAAAATCTGTCCCTTTCCTCTTCCAACTTATAGAAGATGCCTGCATTCCTTGGCTCATGGTGACATCACTCCAACCCTTGGCTTCTGTGATCATATCTCCTTTTCTAATACTGACATTCCTGACTCCTCTTGTAAGGACTCTTGTGATTACTTTGGATCTTCCAGATAATTTAGGATAATCTAATCTCCCATCTCAAAATACTTAATCACATTTGCAAAAAAGCCTTTCTACCATGTAAGGTAACATATCCCCAAGGTTCTTAAGATCAGGATGTGGACTCCGTGGAAGGCCATTATTCCGTCTACCATAAGGGTGGTAAGCATTTGCATTTCTTAGTTAAAAATATTATATGAAAGTATTCCAAATTAAGGTCACTGATCCAGTATTTGTAGGACATATGCTATTAGGGAGCATGGTAGTGGAAAATGCAATGAATCAGGATTCAGGGGTCCCAGGTTCTAGTCCTACCTCTACCATTAGCTAGCTCAATGACTCTATGAAAAGTCACTCCCTTTTCTCTGGAATTCCCCTTGCCTATGAAATAAACTATCATTCTCTTCTGGGGAATTGTCAAATTAGTATTCTTGGCCTATTTTTTTTCTTCATTGTGTAAAAGGACATAAATCTTTCCTAAAAGTTATCAGTTCATTCATTGTCGCCATAAAGCAAATTTTTCTCTTAGTAACCAAATGATCTGGGATTCTAGACAAACTCTAGCACACTTTATGAAGCGTGGCACTTAGTCTCTGCCATAGTGTCAATCTGTACATTGTGTGTGTCAATTAAGTCTCTTAAGAAATCAATATTCTGAAGTTTGTTAAGATAAGACCTGTGAGGGGCATCTGGGTGGCTCAGTTGTTAAGCGTCCAACTTCAGCTCAGGTCATGATCTCCCAGTTCATGGGTTCGAGCCCCATGGTGGGCTCTGTGCTGACAGCTGAAAGCCCGGAGCCTGCTTCGGATTCTGTGTCTCCCTTTCTCTCTGCCCTTCCCCTTCTCGCGCTCTGTCTCTCAAAAATAAATAAACATTAAAAAACATTTTAAAAAAGAAAAAGGTGAAACCTATGAATTCCATGTGAGTTCAGCATCCTAGACTTGTCCTCTCAAACAGCGATTGAAACTATTATTTAAACACATACATTCACTTTAACAAATATTCATTGAGGGGCGCCTGGGCGACTGAGTCAGTTGAGCGTCCGACTTCGGCTCAGGTCATGATCCCGCAGTTCATGAGTTCGAGCCCCGCATCGGACTCTGTGCTGACAGCTCAGAGCCTGGAGCCTGCTTCGAATTCTGTGTCTCCCTCTCTCTCTGCCCCTCTCCCACTCATGCTCTGTCTCTGTCTCAGAAATAAATAAAAAACATTAAAAAAAAAACCACCACAAATATTCATTGAGCATGCTGAGTACTGCAAAGCACTGTGCCAGGCTGACGCCCAGCAAACTTGGTTCTTGATTATAATAAAGACTACTATAACCTAATAGAGTAAGTGGAACACTTGAACATTACTACTCAGCAAACAATTCAAAAAACACTTATTAGGACAAAGCACAGGAAATCAGGAACTCAAGTTCTCTGACCTCAAGTAATACCATACAAATATAATATGAAGCAATATATTAAACATGCCTCAAGATTAGTGTTTTTTCCCCGAAGTTTTCATTTTCCTTTGTATCTACAATTTATTTTTTTTAAGTCAGCCTCCACCTTCACTCCTTTCCAGGTGCTGCTTCTCCTAGTACAGAAATATGAGTGTAGACTTTTGATCTTAGGTTCTGAGTATTTTTCCAGTTACAAATAGTATAATCCCATTTTTTTTTATTTCAAGAAGTATGTGTGAGGGCGCCTGGCTGGCTCAGTAGGTTGAGCGTCTGCCTCTTGGTTTCCACTCAGGTCACGATCTCACAGTTCATGGGTTTGAACCCCACATCATGCTCTGCGCTGACAGCAGGTAGTTGGTTGGGATTCTCTGTCTCCCCTTCTCTTTGCCCCTCCCCCCTTGCGCTCTCCCTCTCCCTCCCTCTCTCTTAAAAATAAACATTTTTTTTAAAAAGTATGTGTGTGTTTTTCCCTTCAGGATAGGAATTTGAGGGTTTCCCCTCCTGTTTTGTTTATCCACATTTTCTAACTTTTCAGTAGTGAACATTTATTAATCATATAATGAAATACATCATAATGTTTTAATAGAAAATAGATCCTTACCACTTATGATAAACCTACTGTCAAAATGATCTCACTTATGATAAACCTACTGTCAAAATGATCTCTGTTGGAAAACTTAGAAGTACTACTCAATTTTCACAATAGTAGTTAGTACGTGTCTATGCCACCTGATAGCTTCAAGTAATAATTGTAGTCATAAAGCACTTATGAGATTGTAAGATTAAATTTTGGCTCCTCTCTGACTCATTCTGGAACTCGGAGAACTGTTAAATTTCTCTGCACTGTGGTTTCTGGCCACATTTCACTCTGGGCATTCTTCTCTAACCTGGCACAAATGAAGAATGATACAGGCTTTGATGGTCAAACAGCCTTTGAAAGCTTTCTATTTATTATATTTATATGTGCTAATGGTCATTTAATGATATAAAAAAATCGAGGGAATTAATTTGGCACAAATTATAAATCTCTCAAAACTTGCCCAGCTAATTAATTTCCAAATTAGATACTAAATCCTCATTGCAGCTTCCTGAAGGTCAACAGGTGAAAGACAGAAGCTAACGTAAGCACCAGCGTAAGGTTATAATTTAACCAGTGGCTCCCGTTTGAGATGACCACATTCCTACACAGAAAAGGAAATGTTTGTTCAACAGTTTTATCTGTTTTCTTCCATGGGATTTGAAGGGATTTACAACTGAGAATCAGTAACATATTATTCTAACTCCAGCTACTTTCTTCAACAAACTTCAGGATGGAGCTCAATTCACAAATAAAGCACATCAAAGGTGGTAGTCCGAAATTTGATTGTACTCCTTGACTCAACCCCAGAAAGATTAAGTCACCCAAGGTCACATAGTTATGAGAAGAGGAGGGATTAGAACATTGAGTTCCCGGGGCGCCTGGGTGGCTCAGTTGGTTAAGTGTCCAACTTCAGCTCAGGTCATGATCTCACAGCTTGTGAGTTCGAGCCCCACATCGGGCTGTGTGCTGACAGCTCGAAGCCTGGAGCCTGCTTCGGATTCTGTGTCTCCCTCTCTATCTGCCCCTCCCCTGCTCATGCTCTGTCTCTCTCTCCTTCAA
Source organism: Prionailurus bengalensis (assembly GCF_016509475.1). Lineage (NCBI taxonomy): Eukaryota > Metazoa > Chordata > Mammalia > Carnivora > Felidae > Prionailurus > Prionailurus bengalensis. Next base: position 99,978,434 of record NC_057349.1, on the reverse strand, counting down.
AAATAAATAAACATTAAAAAAAAAAAAAAAAAAAAAAAAGAACATTGAGTTCCCAGTCTCTGGAATAATCAAGGAGACCTGTTTCGTGTTTTATTGAATCACGCAATTCCCGTTTTAGGTTCCAACCACAACAGTCTCCGGTTCTCACATATCACAGCTTGTTGTTTCAGCCCCCCACCTTATTCCTTCACTCAACAGCCATTTTGAGCACCTGCTCCATACCAGTCACTGTATTAAGCACTGATAGGATAACCAACACATTATAGTGTTGTGCTATTTACAAGACACTTTCACAAACACCATAACATTTGGTCATGTAACTTGACCTATCCAAAGTCAAGAACCAAGACTCATTCATCTTTGTATCATCTGGGACTTAGTTCACTGCCTGCACAATGCACCGAACATTCACTGAATAGATGAATAAATGCAGGAGACAATGAAGGAGTGACTGAATATAGAAGGCCTCATATCTCTGGCCTATAACATCTTTTGTTTTCATAGGATGGGCAAACATTAACTTTTCTCCTTAATCTTTCTTCCTTTGGAAAAGCTTTTTCTTTCCTATCCATTTCTTTCTCTCCTGTAGAGCAACACCTCCTAATCATGCTCAGAGGCAAACCCCAGGCCCCCAGAAGTCCCTAAAACTCCTACCTTTGTCCCTTGGCCAGGACCCTTGCCATTAGCTGCTATAAATCTCTGGTTGAGAGGACGCCCACTCTAGTCTGTTTTTATTTTATTTAAAATAAAAAATAAATTTATTTTTCTTTTATTTTTAAAAATTTTTAATGTTTATTTATTTTTAAGAGTGAGAGCAAGCAGGGGAGGGGCAGAGAGAAGGGGACAGAGGATCCAAAACAGGCTCTGTGCTGACAGCAGTGAGCCCAGTATGAGGCTCAGACCCACAAACCTCGAGATCATGACCTGAGCCAAGTCAGAAGCTCAACCAACTGAGCCACCCAGATGCCCCTCCAGCCTGTTTTTTTTTTAACTTTATTTATTTTGAGAGAGAGAGAAAGCATGAGCAGGGGAGGAGCAGAGAGAGGGAGAGAGAGAGAATCCTAAGCAGGCTCAGCACGGTCAGTGCAGAGCCCAATGGGGGGCTCGAACTCATGAACCGTGAGATCATGAGCTGAGCCAAAATCAGGAGTCAGACACTTAACTAACTGTGCCACCTAAGCACCTTCTAGTTTGTTTTTAAAATTGACCAACTTCTATAAAGAGCTTGGCAATTGGATTATAATACAAATTCTTGTCACTTGTCTTCCTACTGTAGAATTATTTTAATTGGGATAAAAACCTGTGTAATTAGATTTTCCTTATAAGATTTAGAAACCTGGAAAGCAACAAGTCAAGAAACCTAGAAAGCAATGGTGGGGGTGCCTGGGTGGCTCAATCAGTTGAGCACCTGGCTCTTGATTTGGGTGCAGGTCATGATCTCATGGTTTGTGAGTTCGAGCCCCACATTGGGTTCTGTGCTGACAATGTGGAGCCTGCTTGGGATTCTCTCTTTCCCTCTCTCTCTGCCTCTTCCCTACCTGTGCTGCCTCTATCTCTCCCAAAATGAACAAATAAACTTGAAAGAAAGAAAGAAAGAAAGAAAGAAAGAAAGAAAGAAAGAAAGAAAGAAAAAGAAAGCAATGGTAGAAACCACAGCTAAGCTGATGTGCAGTTAGTGCTCAGGGTGAGGTCAACAGACAGAATCAGGAAGTGGATTGTGCCCAGGGATTGCTAAAAAGAGTTCAAGCAATTATCTACTAGTCTCACTAATAGACAGCCTTTTTTTCCCTATGTTTTCGACATACTTTCTAGATCACCCCAACATTTAAAAACTTCTCAGGGCATCATCTTGAAAAAAGCCCTGAAGACAGGTAAGACCCCAAGAAAACCAAGTGCACCTTTCCCATCTAAAGTGGCAATGGTCAACTTCCAGGGAAGATGGCAGAGTAGGAGGATCCGAGGCTCACCTCATCCCATGGATTCACCTAGATAACACCCACATCAATGTAAATAACCCATAAAATGACTCACAGACTGGAAGAACACAGTCTCCACAGCTAAATGGAGAGAAAAGGTCACACTGAAGAGGGTAGGAAGGGGGAAGACATGGTCAGGAGCCAAACAGACCCACAGGACTGTCCACAGGAGGGAGGGATCCACTGGTCATGGAGAGGGGAGAGTAGAACCCATCCCAAGCAGGGGGCACCCACACTGGGAAGACAAATTGCCATAACATTTGGCTTTGAAAACCAGAGAGGCCTAACTTCATGAATTCTTACAATCAGTGGGGCTTAACACTTGGAAATTTAAAAATCAGTGGGCTCAGCTCTGGGAGAGCCAGAGGGCAACAGGAAACCAAGTCCCCCCCCTTAAAGAGACAGGACAACAAACAGCTCTGCTGAGATACAGCACAGAAGCAGCAGTTTGAAAGATTCCTCGGGTGTATGGGAGGGAGATTTATTTCCTAATCTAGAGGCCTGTGGGGAAGGGGCAGGGATCTTTGGGAGACTTCTCCAAGAACACAAGAGTTGGCAGGCATCATTTCCCTCCTCACATCCAGCTTAGATACACGGACACCTGTGAGAATCAACAGATCACAGTGCCAACACTTTCCACCTAGCTTCCTAACAGTGTGTCCCACCCCCTGGAAGAGAACTGGCTCCCTCCAGCCAACCTCCTCCCATAGCAGACATGCAAACTTTGCTAACACTGCAGTCTCGCCCCTGCAATCTCTTGTGGACTTGTTCCCTCCAATACACCCTTGGTAGGAGTCCATCCAAAGTTTGCACCACAGCTGTCAGCAAGCAGCCCCAACAGGGATCAGCATCACCCCAAACTGACTCCTCCTACCCAGGGAGAGAGGAAGAGAACCACACATACCAGTTTGACTGTGGTCCCAGCAGCGGGCTGGGGACAGACAACTGGTCTGACCGCAGACCTCAGCAACCAATAATAGCTTCTCAGGAGACAAAACAGAGACAGAACCCCATGGTTCAGTGCTGCCACAGTTCTGGCAAAAGCTTTATCTGACCCAACTCAAGCACAAGGTGGCCCGAGACTGGCACACTAACAACACAGGGACCAAACCCTGCCCACAATAGGCAAAGAGAGCCATTGCAGGTGACTGGACTGAAGGCAAATGCAGCTCAGCCACAATAATAGGATGCACACTACACACATAGAAGACTCTCCTTAAGCACCAAGTTCTGGTTAACAGGGGACATGCAGAGAATTATAAGACCTCTTCTTCATAGGCAACTACATTCAAGAGCAGAAGGCACAGCTGACTTTCCTAAAACAGAGAAACAGACACAGAAAGTTAAACAAAATGAGGAGGCAGAGAAACATGTCCCAAATGAAAGAATAGGGCAAAATCACAGAAAGAGAACTAAAGGAAAGGAAGATATGTAAGATACCAATGGTCATAAACTTAGTCATGGAACTTCAGAAAAGAGTGGAGGACCTCAGTGAGATTCTGAACAAAGAGATGGAAAACATAAAAAAAGAAACAATCAAAGATGAAGAACTCAATAACTGAAATTAAAAATACACTAGAGGGAGGGTACACCTGGGTGGCTCAGTTGGTTGAACTTCCAACTCTTGATTTCAGTTTTTGTCATGATCCCAGGCTTGTGGGATCAAGCCCCACATCAGGCTCCTCACTAAGCATGGAGCCTACTTGGGATTCTCTTTCTCTCTCTCTCTGCCGCTCCTCCCCCTACCCATCAAAAAAAAAAAAAAATACACTAGTGGGAATAAATAGTAGACTAGAGGAAGCAGAAGAATGGATCAGCAACCTGGAGGATACATTAATGGAAAGTAATCAGGTTGACTAAGAGAGAGAAAAAAGAATAATAAAAAATGAAAATAGACAAAGAAAACTCAGTGATACCATCTAGAGTAACAACATTTGTGAGGCATCTGGGTAGCTTAGTTCGTTCAGCATCCAACTCTTGATGTTGGTTCAAGTCATGATCTCACAGTTTGTGAGTTTGAGTCCCACATCAGGCTCTTCACTCACAGTGCAAAGCCTGCTTGGGATTCTCTCTCTCCCTCCCTCTCTCTCTCTCTCTCTTTCTCTGCCCCCTCCTCCACTCTGCACTCTCTTTCTCTCAAAATAAATAAATAAACATTAAAAAAAAGAGAGTGATAATATTTGCATAGAAGGATCCTAGAAGGAGAAGAGAAAGAAAGGGGAGCTGAAAATTTATTTGAAGAAATAGTAGCTGAAAGCTTCCTGAATCTGGGGAAGAAAACAGATATCCAGATCCAGGAAGCACAGAGAGTTCCCAACAAAATCAATCCAACGAGGTCCACACCAAGACACATAGTAACTGAAATGACAAAAAGTAGTGATAAAGAAAATTTTTAAAGCATTAAGAGAGAATAAAACAGTTACATACAAGGGAAACCCCTTAAGGTCCATCAGCTTATTTTTCAGCAGAAACTTAGCAGGCCAGAAGGGAGGGGGATGGTATATACAAATTGCTGAAAGAAAAAAATCCCTGCAACCAAGAATACTCTATCCAGCAAGAATATTCTGACACTCAGAATAGAAAAGAGATAAAGAGTTTCCCAGACAAACTAAAGTTAAAGGAATTCATCATCACTAAATCAGATCTACAAGAAATGTTAAAGGGGATTCTTTGAGCAGAAAGGAAAGACTAAAAGCAAGAGTAAGAAAAGTAAGAAGCACAAAAGCAATAAAATTAAGTATATCTATAAAAATCAGTCAAGGGATTCACAAATTGAAAGATATAAAATATGACACCATATACTTAAACATGGGGGGAGAGGAGTAAAAATTTAGTGCTTTCAGAATGGGTTCACATTTCAGCAACCATCAACTTAAGATACACTGTTATGATATATATGCATAAGATGATATATATAAATCTAATGGTAACCACAAATAAAAAAAACCAGACATGCAAAAAGAGAGAGAGAGAGAGAGAGACAGAGAGAGAAAGGAATCCACGTATATTATTAAAGAAAGCCAACAAACTGTGAGAAAAGAGAGCAAGAGAAGATAGGAATATAGAGGAACTACAAAAACAACCATAAAACAAATGACAAAATGGCAATAAGTACAGACCTGTCAGTAATTACTTTGGATGTAAATGGACTAAGGACTCGAATCAAAAGACATAGGGGGATGGAATGAATAAAAAACAAAACCTATCTATTTGTTGCCTACAAGAGACTCATTTCAAACCTAAAGACACATGCAGATTGAAGGTGAAGGGATGGAAAGGCATTTATGCAAATGGCAATAAAAAGAAAGATGGGGTAACAATACTTGTATCAGACAAAATAGACTTTGTTCTATTTAGATAGGATTTTTTTTTTTAATTTCAGAGAAATAGAGAGAGTGAGTGGGGGACAGGGGCAGAGAGAGAATCTTACACAGGCTCCACACTCAGCACAGAGCCCAACACAGGACTCAATCCCACAATCCTGGGATCGTGACCTAGGTCAAAATCAAGAGTCAGACACTCAACCGACTGAGAGACCCAGGCACCCCTTGGACAAAATAGAATTTAAAACAAACACTGATAAAAAGAGACAAATAAAGACACTATTATAATCATAAAGGGAACAACCTAACAAGAATATATAACAATTATAAATATTTATGCACCCAACATGAAAGCACCAAAATACTTAAAGCAACTAATGACAAACATAAAGAAAGTAACTGATAGTAATACAATAATAGCAGACTTTAACACCCCACTTACATCAGTGGATAGATCATCCAAACAGAAAATCAATAAGGAAACAGTGGTTTTGAATGACACATTGGACCTAATAATGACACACTGGATCCAATAAATATGTATTTCAGAACATTCCATCCTAAAACAGCAGAATACACATTCTTTCGAGTGCACATGGAATATTCTCCAGGATACATCACATGTTAGGCCACAAAAAAAGTTTCAACATATTCAAAAAGATTGAATTCATAGCATCTATCATGTCTAACCACAATACTATGAAACTAGAAATCAACCACAAGAAAAAATCTGGAAATAACACAAATATATGGAGGTTAAATAACATGCTACTAAACAATAGATGGGTCAGCCAAGAAATCAAAGTGAAAATCAAAAAATACATGGAGAAAAATGAAAATGAAAATACAATGTTTCAAAATCATTAGGATGCAGCAAAAGCCGCTCTAAGAGGGAAGTTTATGACAATACAAGCCTACCCCAAGAAGCAAGAAAAATCTCAAATAAATAACCTAACCTTACACCTAAAGGAGTTAGAAAAAGAAGAACAAACAAAACCCAAGAACAGTAGAAAGAAGGAAATAATAAAGATTAGAGTAGAAATAAATTAAATAGAAATCAAAAAACAACATCAACAAAAAAACAATAGAACAGATCAATGAAACCAAGGGCTGGTTCTTTGACAAGATCTAAAAAATTGATAAACCTTTAGCCAGACTCATAAAAAAGGAGAGAGAGAGGACTCAAATAAACAAAATAAAAAATTAAAGGGGAGAAATAACAACCAACACCACAGAAATACAAAGGATTAAAAGAGAATATATGAAAAAATTATATGCCAACAAATTGGACAACCTAGAAGAAATGGATAAATCCCTAGAAACATGAAAGCTCCCAAAACTGAATCAGAAAGAAATAGAAAATTTTAACATATCAATTATAAGCAATGAAATTGAAGCAGTGATCAAAAAAACTCCCAACAAACAAGAGTCTGGGATCAGATGGCTTCACCATTTGGTGAACTCTACCAAACATTTACAGAATAATTAAGTGCACGGTGATGGACTGATGACAGCCCTTCTCTGTGGGCCTTTCATAGTGTGCCGGTGCCAGAGATGCATGCAAACCATTGCCCAGCCTTCTCACCAGTGGGCTGTGAGCACTGAAGGGAGCTGTACAGTGTGAAAAAATGACAACAAAAATAAAACATAGAATTAATATGTATTCTTCTTAAACTATTCCAAAAAATAGAAGAGGAAAGAAACCTTCCAAGTTCATTCTATGAGACAAGCATTACCCTGATACTAAAACCAGATAAAGACACTACCAAAAAAAGACAACTGCAGGCCAATATCTCTGATGAACATAATTAAAACATCCTCACTGAAGTATTAGCAAACCAAATCCAACAATACATTAAAAATCATCCGCTATGATCAAGTGAGATATATTTATTCCTGGGACCCAAGGGTGGTTCAATATTCACAAATCGATCAACATGATACATCATATCAAAAAGAGAAAGGACAGGGGCACTTGAGTGGCTCAGTCAATTGAAAGTCCAATTCTTGATTTCAACTCAGGTCATGGTCTCACAGTTCATGGGTTTGAGCCCTTCATAGGGCTCTGTGCTGATGGCGTGGAGCCTGCTTGGGATTCTCCCTCTCTCTGTGCCCCTCCCCAGCTTACACTCTCTTGGTCACTCCTACAATAAATAAACTTTAAAAAAAAATTTCTTAATTTAGCAAGAAAAAGGATAAAAGCCATATGATCATTCAATAGATGCAGGAAAAGCATTTGACAAAGTACAACATCTATTCATAATAAAACTCCCTCAACATAGTAGTTTTAGACAGAACATATCTCAACATAATAAAGGCCACATATGAAAAACCCACAGCTAACATCATACTCAATGGTGACAAACTGAGAGCTTTTGCCATAAGATCAGGAATAAGACAAGGACATCCACTCTTACCACTTTTATTCAGCACACTACTGGAAGTCCTAGCTATAGCAATCAGATAAGAAAAAGAAATAAAAGGCATCCAAACTGGTAAAAGAAGTAAAATTTTCATTATATGTAGATGATATGATACTGTATATAGAAAACCCTAAAGACTCCACCAAAAAACTACTGGAACTGATAAATGAATTCAGTAAAGTTGCAGGATACAAAATCAATTTACAGAAATCTATTGCATTTCTATACACTAATAATTAAAGCGCAGAAAGAGAAATTGAAAAAAAATCCCATTTACAGTTTCACCAAAAATAGTAAGTTACCCAGGAATATATTTAATCAAAGAGATGAAAGACTGCACTCTGAAAAACTATAAAACTCTGATGAAAGAAATTGAAGATGACACAAACAAATGGAAAGATACTCCATGCTCATGGACTGGAAGAACAAATATTGTTAAAATGCCCATACTACTCAAAGCAATCTACAGATTTAATGCAATCCCAATCAAAATGCCAACAGTGTTCTTTCACAGAACTGGAACAAATAATCCTAAAATTTGAATGGAACCACAAGACTCCACATAGCCAAAGCAATCTTGAAAAAGAAGGTAAAAACTGGAGGTATCACAGAGGCACCTGGCTAGCTCAGTCGGTAGATCATGCAACTCTTGATCTTGGGGCTGTGAGTTCTGCCCCCATGTTGGGCATAGAGTTTACTTAAAACAAACAAAGATTTTAAGAAAAACCTGGAGGTCTCACAATGCCATCTTCCCAGACATACTACAAAGCTATAGTAATCAAGACAATATGGTACTAGCACAAAAATAGACATATAGACCAACAAAACAGAATAGAGAGCCCAGAAATAAATCCTTGATCATACGGTCAATTAATCTTCAGCAAAGGAGTCAAGACTATGCAATGAGAAAAGGATAGTCTCTTCAACAAATGGTGCTGGGAAAACTGGACAGCTACATACAAAATAATGAAATTGGACCACTTTCTTATACCTTATACAAAATAAACTCAAAATGGATTAAAGATCTAAATGTGAGGCCTGAAACAGTAAAAATCTTAGAAGAGAGCACAGGCAGTAATTTCTCTGACATCAGCTGTAGCAACATTTCTCTAGATATGTCTCCTGAGGCAAGGGAAATAAAAGCAAAAATAAACTATTAGAACTACATCAAAAGAAAAGTTTATGCACAGGAAAGAAAACAACAACAGGAAAAAAAAAAACCTAGTGAATGGGGAGAAGATATTTGCAAATGACATTTCTAATAAAGGGTTAATATCCAAAATATATGCAGAACTTTTACAACTCAACACCAATAAAACCAAACAACCCAATTTTTCTTTTTTTTTTCAATATATGAAGTTTATTGTCAAATTGGTTTCCATACAACACCCAGTGCTCATCCCAAAAGGTGCCCTCCTCAATACCCATCACCCACCCCCCCTTGCTCCCACCCCCCATCAACCCTCAGTTTGTTCTCAGTTTTTAAGAGTCTCTTATGCTTTGGCTCTCTTCCACTCTAACCTCTTTTTTTTTTTTTTTCCTTCCCCTCTCCCATGGGTTTCTGTTAAGTATCTCAGGATCCACATAAGAGTGAAAACATATGGTATCTGTCTTCCTCTGTATGGCTTATTTCACTTAGCATAACACTCTCCAGTTCCATCCATGTTGCTACAAAGGCCATATTTCATTCTTTCTCATTGCCACGTAGTACTCCATTGTGTATATAAACCACAATTTCTTTATCCATTCATCAGTTGATGGACATTTAGGCTTTTTCCGCAATTTGGCTATTGTTGAGAGTGCTGCTATAAACATTGGGGTACAAGTGCCCCTATGCATCAGTACTCCTGTATCCCTTGGGTAAATTCCTAGCAGTGCTACAAACAATCCAGTTTTAAAAATGAGCAGAAGAGGGGCACCTGGATGGTTTAGTCGGTTGAACATCTGACTCTTGATTTTGGCTGGGGTCATTATCTCACTGTTCATGGGATTGAGCCCCACGTCGGGCTCTGCACTGGCAGCACAGAGCAAGCTTAGGATTCTCTCTATTCCTCTCTCTCTCTGCCCCTCCCCAGTTCTCTCTCTCTCTCTCTCTCAAAATAAATGAATAAACATTTAAGAAAAAAATGAGCAGAATACATGAATAGGCATTTCTCCAAAGAAGACATCCAGATGGCTAACAGACACATGAAAAGATGCTCAACACACTCATCAACAGGGAAATGCAAATCAAAACTATAATGAAATAACCACCTCACACTTGTCAGAATGGCTAAAATCCACAACACAAGAAACAGTAAGTGTTGACGAGGATATGGAGAAAAAGGAACCTTCATGCAACTTCCAACTATTGTTGGGAAACTGGTGCAGCCACCATGGAAAACAATATGGAGGTTCCTCAAAAAATTAAAAATAGAATTACCATATGACTTAGTAATTCCACTACTGGGAATTTACCCAGAGAATACAAAAACACTAATTTGAAAACTTATGTGTACCCCTATGTTTATTGCAGTATTATTTACAATAGGCAAGTTATGAAAGCAACCCAAGTGTTCATCGATAGATGACTGGATAAAGATGTGATACATACACATATATTGGGGGGGCAGGCTTGCAGCCAGGCCAAGTGCCTAGCTGCATATATACACACACACACACACACACACACACATATATATATATAGATAGATAGATATATATTCAATGGAGTATTATTCAGCCATAAAAAAGAATGATATCTTGGCATTTGCAACAACATGGATGGATCTAGAGCATATAATGCTAAGTGAAATAAGTCAAACAAAGACAAATATATATTTCATTCATATGTGGAATTTAAAAACCAAAACAAATAAAGAAAAAAAGAGGAAGAAAAAGACTCTCCACTATAGAGAACAAACTGATGGTTACCAGAGGGGAGGTGGGTGGGGGATGGGTGAAATACTTGAAGGAGATTAAGAGTACACTTAAGGGAATGAGCACTGGGTGATGTACGGAATTACTGAATCACTATATGGTATACCGGACACTAATATAACACTGTGTTAATTATACTGGAAATTTTAAAAATAAATAAAAGTTAAAAATAATCAAAAAACAAAGTAGCAACGGTCCAGTTCCTTTGTGCACTTTTTCAACAACAATCTATTGAACATCTATTTGTCAAGCAGTCTTAGGGACATAGTGTTTAAAACAAAACAAAACAAAACAACAGACAAATGAGGACGCGTCTGGGTGGTCAGGGAAAGAAATGACACTTCAATTCATCCCTGAAGCACATGCAAAAGGTTCTGGCCTGTTCCCCCAGCCAGAGACCAGGAAAGGAGAGGGTACGAGACAAGATCTATAATGGAGGCAGATGAAGAAGGGCCTGAAGTCAGAGGAGGCGGCTCAGTTTTATTCTGAGTACGATGGAGAGCCATAAGAGAAGAGAAGTGGCAGGCTGTGATGTGTTTTTATTTGTACCACATTCAGTGGCAAGACCTTTAAGGTAAAATGGCCATCCAAAGGGCACAGAAGGTTTTGACTATCCCTTTGCCTCATTTATTTGGATGCCACTTTAGAGGATTGGCTATGTCAATATGTTTTGTTACTTTACTAAACACTTCCCTTTTTAATAAAGATTGTGCCAGGTTTTATCCAAATTATCACATTAAATCTTCATGAAAACTTGCTTTATGTCAAAACCACCTGCCACTCTTTGACAACAGCTTTCTAAGACTTCCCCATCCTGGAGTACCTACCGGGCTATGCCTTGTTGGCATGATATTCCAATAAGGCAGGGGAAGAGAATCCAGATGAGGATCTGCTTCTGCAATAACTTTCACCACCGGGGCAAATACATCTGCTTGTAGATTTTGATCAGGAGCAAATGTTTATTTCCTCACTCAGCACATAGTTATGGGCACTAAAGATATGCAAGGGGGAAAACATAAGCCAGATCCTGTCCTAAGAAGGAGAGGATCTAGTAAGAGCCCAGGTCTCTTGCCCTCCTTTTCATTGCTCCCCTGTCCACCTACACCCCTCATGCATTTCCATGATGGGTAACAGATCAGGGCTCCTGGACAAGCCACAGGGGAAGAGGGAGAGTTGTGTCCCTCAGGCAGCTCACACCTTGTAAATGCACCACCGAAACATTAGGCCTGAGATCAGGTGAAAATTGAGATCAAGGTTGGCCTTTGGAGAAAAGAAGACAGGCTGGTGGAGTTGCCACAAGCATGGACTCTGGCATCGTCCAGGCCAGGGCTTGGGGAGTGGTCTGCCACCAATAGCAGGACTCTATGCAAGTTACTTAACCTCTTTACGTCTTTATTTCTCACCTGGAAAATGGGAAACAATAGTACCTACCTCACTGGATTGCTGTAAGGACTAGAGGAAGTGGTAAAATGGTATAGGAAGCACCTACCTCAGAGCCTCACATGTGCGTGTTTAATAATCGGTGACTAATATTGCCTTGGATAATATAGCAGAGACCTGGATGTGGAGAGGAGAGGTTGTCCCATGGCTGTACCGTGTGATGGGCTGGCAAGGACTGGGCCCACAAAGCCACACATGATGGGGAATGCATGCCTCCTAGGCCACCTTGTGCACACGTAAACTCAGGTCAGAAGAGAGATAAGCAGGGTATTGGCACCAATGGGAGGGCTGCCTTCTCAGTCTCCTTCCCTCTTTCCTTGCCCAAGTCACCACTGTTCATGAAAGGCAGCAGCAGCAGCAGCCACAGGGAAGAGACCTTGGGAAACGGAAACTGTTTACATGTTCTGTTAAGTTTCTGTCTCCCTCAGCCCATGAGGCCCACTCCATTCATCCAGCCACAAGGAGGAAAACAAACACAATGTGGCCCAGAACCAGCTGCCTTCATAGCCTTTACATGTACCATATAGAGTTACATGATGCCTGTAACATTCACCCTGCTCTGAATCTGGAAGACAGGATGACACCAAACAGGACAGGCACAAACAGAACTTTGGGGTTTAGAGGAAGGAGGAAGGGAGGAGGGACTACATCCCACTGAGGGGCCTGGGATGCTCCAGGAAAAAAATGGCTTCTGTGGGAATGGAAAGGGAGGGTGTGTGTAGATCACAGACACAATTATTCAAGCACCTTAGCTAATGAGAGAGAGAGGAGAGAGAGAGAGAGAGAGAGAGAGAGAAGCCCCGGGGCATGGGGGAAGGTATACAGAGAAGAGAGAGAAGTCATTAACTAGGAAGAAAGAAGATCAGAGAGAGGAAAGGTGTGTGTTCTTTTTTTTTTAATGTTTATTTTGTGAGAGAGAGAGAGCTCAAGGGAGAGAGGGGGAGAGGGACAGAGAGAGGGAGAGAGAATCCCCAAAGTAGCCTCAGCCGCTGTTAGCACAGAGCCCGACATGGGCTGGATCTCACAAACTGTGAGATCAGGACCTGAGCCAAAATCAAGAGTCAGGACACCCAACCAGTTGAGCCACCAGGTGCCCCGAGGGAGTGTGTTCTTAGACCCACATGGCTTGAGCATGGGTGTAGGCTGAGGGAGGGAGCTGAAGGAGCAAGCTCCCAGAGGGCTGTGAGGGGCTTGGACTGGCCTGAGCAGAGAGGGCAGCATACCTTGTGACATGAGGAGAGGAGAGGAGAGGAGATTAGTTGTAAATGTTGGTAAAACAGAGAAGGGACGGGTTGTTTAGGTCCTGGAAGCTTCGTGGCTCAATTTTCTCAGTGAAGTAGAGTTAATTCCTGAGACTAAAGCAGGGTCGGTCAGGTGGGGCTTAGGGAGAGAGGTGAGGCAAGAGTCACTGAAGAATGCTAATTGGCCTGGAAGGCCCAGCTGCAGCTGGAGACAGATTTTTCCCTGCGACCATAGTCCTCACAGGTGCGCAGTTTCCTTTAACAAATGAGAAAAGCCTGTGTGTCCCCAAGTAGGCAGCCTACAGAGGGAGCAACAGAAAGTTGGAAGAAGGGGCAAGTCATTAACTGTGTGGTCCAATCTGGATAGAAAATCAGACGTCAACAGAAGACAGACACACTGGGACAAAGTAGGGAGACCATGAAACTGGAGGACCCTATGAGGAGAAAGAGAAAGGTCGGTGTAGGGAGATTCTGAGAGTTGGAAAAACTGTGTCTGGGGTTGAACAGCATCTTCCAAAAGTCCATGTCCACTAGAACCTCAGAATGTGACCTTATTTGGAAATACAATCTTTGCAGATGTAATTAGTTAACATGAAGGTGGGTCCTAAGTCCAGTAACTGTTGTCTTTATGAGAAAACAGAAACACAGAGCTATACACACACACAGAGGAGAATGCCCTAGAAAAACAGAGGTGGAGACTGGAGTGTTGCATCCACAAACCAAGGAATGCCCAGGATTGCTGGCAACTCCCAGAAGCTAGAACAACATGAAACAGACCCTCCTGAAGAGACTCTAGAAGGAAACTACCCTGCCCACACCTTGATTTTGGACTTCTAGCCATCCGAACTATGAGACAATAAATTTCTGTTTTAAGACAATTGGGGCGCCTGGGTGGCGCAGTCGGTTAAGCGTCCGACTTCAGCCAGGTCACGATCTCGCGGTCCATGAGTTCGAGCCCCGTGTCGGGCTCTGGGCTGATGGCTCAGAGCCTGGAGCCTGTTTCCGATTCTGTGTCTCCCTCTCTCTCTGCCCCTCCCCCGTTCATGCTCTATCTCTCTCTGTCCCAAAAATAAATAAACGTTGAAAAAAAAAATTAAAAAAAAAAAAGACAATAAATGTCTGTGCTATTTGCTATAGCAACTCTAGGACATTAATACAGACGGGAAGAAGGTCATGGTGTGAAAGTTGGAATTGACAGATATCAGCATCCCCACTCCCACTCTTGCACTCTGTCATGGCAGTGAGGATGAAGAGGATTGGTAGGTGCTAGAGAGATCCTGCAGAGGTGAACTCGGTGACCTTGGCAACTCCTTAGATGATGGGCGGGGAGGGGGGGGGGGACAGGATGTGCACAAAAGGGGCAAAGGTGACCAAGGTTTCACAGCCAATAAATGAGATACCACTTTCCCCTGATCTTGTTCTGTGAATAGCACTACTCTTCTCCCAGAGAAAAACAGGATATGGTCTGAGAAGATTCAGGAGTCTTTGTGTCACCTCGGGAAAGAACTGGAGGAGGGGGCCGCACTGCAAAGGGATGAGGAAGTTTGTGACGAGGAAATGGAAGTGGTTAGAAGGGATGAAGTTGGCAGATGTTCAGGAATGAAAGAGGAAGCTCAAGTAGCTTCCTGGGCTAGAAAAGATACGTTCTTCAGACATCGGTGTGGTTTGTCTGCTAAAGGGTTATCTTGGGCTAAGAAAAATTAATATTGCTCTCATTTTTCTCTCCCACCCCATACAT
This sequence comes from Prionailurus bengalensis, assembly GCF_016509475.1. Taxonomy (NCBI): domain Eukaryota; kingdom Metazoa; phylum Chordata; class Mammalia; order Carnivora; family Felidae; genus Prionailurus; species Prionailurus bengalensis. The sequence continues at coordinate 99,963,374 of NC_057349.1, read as the reverse complement.
ATGCATAGATATAGAATATATGTTAAACCGGACCACATCTCTGCATCATAGTCCCAGTCTATACAACCTTGTACTTGAGTCAGTCACAGATGATGAAACACAATTAGAAGGAGACTCAAAGAGTGCATGCTAGTGACCGTGTTGTCAGCAGGTAGAGATCGAGGACACAGGGAGTGATGAGAGACAGTGCCCTTTGGTACATTGGTGTTGTTCTTCTGAGATGGTGGCTCCCACCCCCACTGTCCCCACTCTACCTACGTGGTGGTCTCCCTCTGGAGGAGTGGGGATAGTGGCTGCCTTTAAGAAGTTCTGTGCCAGGGGTGCCTGGGTAGCTCAGTGGGTTAAGTGTATGACTCTTGATTTCAGTTCAGGTCATGATCTCAGGGTTCATGGGTTCGAGCCCCCCATCAGGCTCTGCGTTGATGGTGCAAAGCCTGCTTGGGATTCTCTCTCTCCCTCTCTATGCACCTCCATTGCTCATGCTTGCGCCCTCTCTTTCTCTCTCTCTCAAAAATAAATAAATTAAAAAAAAAAAAAAAAGTCCTGGGTCTCCTGGTCAGCAGGGGCTGTGGCTCAGGGGAAGCTTGGAAATTACCTCCTCCCCTGTTTCTAGATCACAGCTAAGGTTTCTTCTGCTTGTATTTCTGCTAGATAAGGGCCCATCTCCTAAGGTTATTATATGTCTGACTCTGACAGCAATTTGTTGTTGTTACTCTTTATTGCTTCTAAGTAGGACCCCTTGGCATCCATTCCTGGCACAGAAACAAAGAGCTGGTTAAAGCTAATACCTTGTTCTAGTGGAGCCCTGGAGATCAAAGCCAGAGGACGGGGGTGGGCAGCTCTCTTCCAGAAGCCTGATAGGCATCTCCCTTCCAGTGCAATTTTCAATTTTCGTGCACCCCTTTCCTCTGTTTGCTCAGATGATTCTTCACCGTAATATCGTTCTCTTGCTCCACTTGCAGTCCGATGCCAAGGGGAATTCACACTTATTTATTAAAACTTGACAAAGAACAGAGTTGAGAAGGATGAAAATTAAGAACAGAATCAAATCAAAGGCATAGGTGTTTTATTATGCATACCACCACCCACACTGAGTCTGCTGATTGAGAGATAAGGGGGAAAGGGCTAAAGGGGAAGAGCCAGGGAAATTGGTGAAGGAAAGTTTTCTTTATGAATAGCTCCTCTAGGCCACAGCTCTGTGTGACCCAGTGTGCTCCTCTAGGCCACAGCTCTGTGTGACCCATAGGACAACATTTGACAATATTTGAGGGCCAGAATAAGATCATAGAAACACGGAAGAAATGCAAACCTTTGATTAATTCATTCAAGGTTTTGAGCACCTACTGTGTGCTAGGCATTGTGCAAGGAATACTCAGGGGATATAACAATCCTTGGTCTTGTGTAGTGGCAAGGATTAGGGATTAAGGCCTAGACAACACACACAAAAAGGGAGTTGCCGATACCGCTTAGGGAAGTTGGGAAGGCTTCAGGGAGAAGGTGATAATTCAGGCAATTCTGTGAGGATGAGTAGGAGATTAGCTAAATTAGAAACAGCATATACTAAAGTACAGAGTTATGGAGAATGTATTTTGTTCAAGGAACATTAAGAAGCTGAAGGCAGGGGCACCTGGGTGGCTCAGGCGGTTAAGCTTCCAACTTCGGCTCAAGTCATAATCTCACGGTTCATGGGTTTGAGCCCCACATCAGGCTCTGTGCTGACAGCTGGGAGCCTGGAGCCCATTTCGGATTCTGTGTCTCCCTCTCCCTCTGCCGCTCCCTGACTTGCACTCTGTCTAAAAATAAATAAACATTAAAAAAAAAAAAAAAGAAGAAGAAGCTGAAGGCAATGGTAGGGGATGTGGCCAGAGAGGCAAGCTAGGAACATCCTGTGAAGAACCCATTCTACTACACAAGAAATGTGGATTTTATGTGAATGGAGTTCTGCCGAGAGTATTTAAGTAGGAAAGCTGCTTGGTGAGAATTTCATTTTAAAATGATAGATTGACCAAAAGCAATGAGATACCCAAAAATAAACCTAACTAAAGAGGTAAGAGATCTGTATTCTGAAAACCACAGAACACTTATGAAAGAAATTGAAGAGGTCACAAATAAATGGAAAAGCATCCCATGCTCATGGATCAGAAGAACAAACATTGTAAAATGTCTATACTACCCAAAGCAATCTATACATTTAATGCAATCCCTATCAAAATGCCACCAGCATTTCTCTCAAAGCTAGAATAAACAATCCTAAAATTTGTATGGAACCACAAAAGACCCCGAATAGCCAAAGCAATCCTGAAAAAGTAAAACAAAACTGGAGGCATCACGATTCCAGATTTCAAGCCATACTGCAAAGCTGTAATCATCAAGACAGAATGGTACTGGCACAAAAACAGACACATAGGTCAGTGGAGTAGAATAGAAAACCCAGAAATGGACCCACAACTACATGGGCAACTAACATTCAACAAAGCAGGAAGGAATATCCAATGGAAAAAAAAAAAACCTCTTCAACAAATGGAAAACTGGGCAGCAACATGCAGGAGAATGAAACTGAACCACTGTCTTACACCATACACAAAAATAAAATCAAAATGTATGAAAGAGCTAAATGTGAGACAGGAAACCATCAAAATCCTAGAAGAGAACACAGGCAGCAACTTCTCTGAGCTTGGCTGCAGCGACTTCTTACTAGACACATCTCCAGAGGCAAGGGAAACAAAAGCAAATAGAAACTACTGGGACCTCATCAAGAAAAAAATCTTCTGCACAGTGAAGCAAACAATCAACAAAACTAAAAGGCAGCCAACGGAATGGTAGAAGATATTTGCAAATGACATATCCGATAAAGGGCTAGTATCCAAAATCTATAAAGAACTTACCAAACTCAACACCGAAAAAACAAATAACCCAGTGAAGAAATGAGCAGAAGACATGAATAGACACTTTTTCACAGAAGATATCCAGACGGCTAACAGACACATGAAAAAATGCTCAACATCACTCATCATCAGGGAAAGAGAAATCAAAACCGCAATGAGATGCCATCCCACACCTGTCAGAATGGCTAAAATGAACAACCCCAAAACAACAGGTGTTGGCAAGGATGTGGAGACAGGGAAACACCCTTCCACTGTTGGTGGGAATGCAAACTGGTGTAGCCACTCTGGAGAACAGTGTGGAGGTTTCTCAAAAAACTAAAACTAGAACTACCTGACAATCCAGCCATTGCACTATTAGGTGATTCCTCAAAGAATGCAAAAATACAGATTTGAAGAGGTACATGCATACCAATGTTTATCATAGCACTATTGACCATAGCCAAACTATGGAGAGAACCCAAATGTCCATCAACTGATGAATGGATAAAGAAGATGTGGTACACATATACGATGGAATGTTAGCCATCGAAAAGAATGAAATCTTGCTATTTGCAATGACGTGGATGGAGCTAGAGTGTATTATGCTAAGCAAGGTAAGTCAAACACAGAAAGACAAATATCGTATGATTTCACTCATGTGGAATTTAAGAAACAAAACAGATGAACATACGGGAAGGGACGATGGAGAGGAGAGAGGGAAACAAGTGACAAGAGCCTCTTAACTGTGGAGAACAAGCTGAGAGTTGATGGAGGTCGGTGGGTAAGGGATGAGCTAGATGGGTGATGAGTATTAAGGAGGGCACTTGTGATGAGCACTGGGTATTGTATGTAAGTGATAAATCACTGAATTCTCCTCCTAAAACCAATCTTGCACTGTATTTTGGCTAACTACAATTTAAATAAAGAAATAAAAATAAAATGACAGGTTAGGTGGGATGCCTGGCTGTCTCAGTGGGTGGAACATGCAACTCTTGATCTAGGGGTTGTGAGTTCAAGCCCCATTCTGGGCATACAGCTTACTTAAAAATTAATAATTAAATGATGGCTTGGACTAAAGACTGGGGGACTTAACGGCTGGTGAGCCAGGAGACCCCTGGGGGGATGAGAGTGCTATTAACAGACAAAGAGATTATATGGCAGGCAGCAGGTTTGTCAGAGGGAGCCACACATGCCCTTCATACCTACTGAATGCGCTAGATGTTCTCCAAGAGAAGATATCTTGGAGGCAGTTAATAATATGAGACTGTGAGGGCCACCTGGCTGGCTCAGTCAGTTGAGCATCCTACTTTGGTTCAGGGCATGATCTCACAGTTCATGAGTTTGAGCCCCCACATTGGGTCTGCTGCTGTCAGCATGGAGCCTGGAGCCTGCTTCAGACACTCTGTCCCCCCCTCTCTCGCGGCACCCCCCCCCACTCATGCTTTATCTCTCAAAAATAAATAAACATTTAAAATCACAAGGAACTCAGAAGAACCAGTGATCCAAGGGGTGAAAGCCTAGCAGATGGCGAGAGCTTTAATGAGTAGATGTATCTAGCCCGGAACACCTGACTCTCCCACATTTGACAAACATCCGTGGTGAAGGTGAAGAAAATTCCTCAGGTGGAAGGCAGCTGAAATCTTCCTGTCTTTTCCTTTGTTTGACGCTGCCTCTCACCTCACCCTCCTCTCTAGTCGCAATCTAACCCACTTGCCACAAGCGGAATCAAGACCATGTGGACAGGTCAGCCCGGTGACAGCTTGGTTGCTGCAACCTGGGAAGGAAAAGCAGTTTATCTTCTCGGTTATAAGATTTGTTTATTTTTGGGGCGCCTGGGTGGCGCAGTCGGTTAAGCGTCCGACTTCAGCCAGGTCACAATCTCGCGGTCTGTGAGTTCGAGCCCCGCGTCGGGCTCTGGGCTAATGGCTCAGAGCCTGGAGCCTGTTTCCGATTCTGTGTCTCCCTCTCTCTCTGCCCCTCCCCCGTTCATGCTCTGTCTCTCTCTGTCCCAAAAATAAATAAACGTTGAAAAAAAAATTTTTTTTAATAAATAAATAAATAAAATAAAATAAAAAGATTTGTTTATTTTTTCACCATGATTAAATAAGATACAGTAAAAGAAAATTTGGAAATAATGAAAACAAGAATGCCTCTACTTTCAGAAACCACCTTTTAAACTTATGGTGTATCACTTTCAAAGTCTTTTTCTACATACACAGGGATTTTGCTTATTGTTATTTTTGTTTGTATTATATATACTATAATGGTTCATTTAAAATAATATTTTAAGCTGTGTTCTCATACATATTTCATAAATATCACTTTTAGGGGCTGCGTAGATTGCTTTGATCGGAAATAATAATTTATTTCAACAGGGTAAAACATGTATGTGGTAAAATATTCAAAATGCAGAAAGGATACACATGAAAAATAAGTCTCTCTCCCATCCCTATCTCCCAGCCACCCAGTCGTCCTCAAACATAGTAACAGTTCTAGTCTGTTGTGTGTTCTTCCAGAGATATTCTACATATATACAAATATGCATTTACAAATAAATATCCTTCTAGCTTCTCCCTCTGAGGGTAGCTCACATACACACTGTCTACACTTAGTTTTTTCACTTCTCAGTGTATCTTGGAGCCTATTCCAGATTGCCAAATTAAAGCTGCCTTCTTCTTTTCATTCGAAAAGCAATTTCTTAGCCGGCAACAAATGGTGGCTCTCCCAAGAGCCACCAGACCCTCCCTTGAGCCCAAGTGACAGGAGCCTGCCTGCCAGGTTTGCTCATGTGAGCCAGGAATGTCAAGTCTGAGATTTCCATTTCCCACCCACAGAGTGGTGGCACTCAGAAGCCAAGGAGACAGTAGTGTCTCCTGTTAATAAATGAAGACAGCAAATACAGAGAAAACAAGACAGGAAGAGTGAACTTTGCTCAAGAAATGAGGTTGTTTTCTGTCTCCCATTCACTAGCTTGTGCAAGTACACATGTTCCAGGAAACCTCCCCAGACCTCCCCAGCCTTCAACCTCTCCAATGCTTCAAACACAGATGGGCCGCTCCAAGACTGGTGTGATAACCTGGCCCACAAACGTCCCCCCATCTCCTTACCATGGCTCTTTTCTCTTAGTTTTCTTGAAATCTCCCAGTTAGAGGAACAGCCTTCTCTCCTAGCTTTATCCTGCTAGCATTTTAGGGTGTGTTACTACCTTACCAAATCAACTAGTCTATGCATTAAATACTCAGAAAGACAACAAAAATCTAAGGTTTGTTATAATAATAATAATAATAATAATAATAATAATAATAATATCAATGGCACAAAAACAGACACTCAGATCAATGGAACAGAATAGAGAACCCAGAAATGGACCCACAAACATATGGCCAACTAATCTTTGACAAAGCAAGAAAGAATGTCCAATGGAATAAAGACAGTCTCTTCAGCAAGTGGTACTGGGAAAACTGGACAGTGACATGCAGAAAAATGATCCTGGACCACTTTCTTACACCATACACATAAATAAACTCAAAATGGGTGAAAGACTTAAATGTAAGACAGGAAGCCATCAAAATCCTCCAGGAGAAAGCAGGCAAAAACCTCTTTGATCTTGCCTGCAGTAACTTCTTACTCAACATGTCTCCAGAGGCAAGGGAAACAAAAGGAAAAATGAACTACTGGGACCTCATCAAAATAAAAAGCGAAGGAAACAATCAGCACAGCAAAGGAAACAATCAGCAAAACTAAAAGGCAAGTGATGGAATGGGAGAAGATATTTGCAAACAACATATCAGATAAAGGGTTAGTATCCAAAATCTATAAAGAACTTATCAAATTCAACACCCCCCCAAAAAATAATCCAGTGAAGAAATGGGCAAAAGACATGAATAAACACTTCTCCAAAGAAGACATCCAATCATAAAAGCCATTTATGGGGGCGCCTGGGTGGCGCAGTCGGTTAAGCGTCCGACTTCAGCCAGGTCACAATCTCGCAGTCCGCGAGTTCGAGCCCCGCGTCGGGCTCTGGGCTGATGGCTCGGAGCCTGGAGCCTGTTTCCGATTCTGTGTCTCCCTCTCTCTCTCTGCCCCTCCCCCGTTCATGCTCTGTCTCTCTCTGTCCCAAAAATAAATAAACGTTGAAAAAAAAAATTTAAAAAAAAAGCCATTTATGAAAAGCCCACAGCTAATATCATCCTCAATGGGAAAAAACTGAGAGCTTTCCCCCTGAGATCAGGGACATGACAGGGATGTCCACTCTCACCGCTGTTGTTTAACATAGTGTTGGAAGTTCTAGCATCAGCAATCAGACAACAAAAGGAAATCAAAGACATCAAAATTGGCAAAGATGAAGTCAAGCTTTCACTTTTTGCAGATGACATGATACTATATATGGAAAACCCCATAGACTCCACCAAAAGTCTGCTAGAACTGATACGTGAATTCAGCAAAGTTGCAGGATACAAAATCAATGTACAGAAATCAGTTGCATTCTTATACACTAATAATGAAGCAACAGAAAGACAAATAAAGAAACTGATCCCATTCACAATGCACCAAGAAGCATAAAATACCTAGGAATAAACCTAACCAAAGGTGTAAAAGATATGTATGCTGAAAACTATAGAAAGCTTATGAAGGAAATTGAAGAAGATATAAAGAAATGGAAAAACATTCCGTGCTCATGGATTGGAAGAATACATATTGTTAAGATGTCAATATTACCCAAAGCAATCTACACATTCAATGCAATCCCAATCAAAATTGCACTAGCATTCTTCTCAAAGCTAGAACAAGCAATCCTAAAATTTGTATGGAACCACAAAAGACCCCGAATAGCTAAAGTAATATTGAAGAAGAAGACCAAAGTGGGAGACATCACAATCCCAGACTTTAGCCTCTACTACAAAGCTGTAATCATTAAGACAGCATGGTATTGGCACAAAAACAGACACATAGACCAATGGAATACAGACTCCAGAATTGGACCCATAAATGTATGGCCAACTAATCTTTGACAAAGCAGGAAAGAATATCCAATTGAAAAAAGACAGTCTCTTTAACAAATGGTGCTGGGAGAACTGGACAGCAACATGCAAAAGAATGAAACTAGACCACTTTCTTATACCACTCATAAAAATAAACTCAAAATTGATGAAGGACCTTATGTGAGACAGGAAACCATCAAAACCCTAGAGGAGAAAGCAGGAAAAAAAACCTCTCTGACCTCAGCCACAGCAATTTCTTACTTGACACATCTCCAAAGGCAAGAGAATTAAAAGCAAAAATGAACTATTGGGACCTCATGAAGATAAAAAGCTTCTGCACTGCAAAGGAAACAATCAACAAAACTAAAAGGCAACCAATGGAATGGGAAAAGATATTTGCAAATGACATATCGGACAAAGGGCTAGTATCCAAAATCTATAAAGAGCTCACCAAACTCCACACCCGAAAAACAAATAATCCAGTGAAGAAATGGGCAGAAAACATGAATAGACACTTCTCTAAAGAAGACATACAGATGGCCAACAAAAGATGCTCAACGTCACTCCTCATCAGAGAAATACAAATCAAAACCACACTGTGATATCACCTCACGCCAGAGTGGCCAAAATGAACAAATCAGGAGACTATAGATGCTGGAGAGGATGTGGAGAAACGGGAACCCTCTTGCACTGTTGGTGGGAATGCAAACTGGAGCAGCCACTCTGGAAAACAGTGTGGAGGTTCCTCAAAAAATTAAAAATAGATCTACCCTATGACCCAGCAATAGCACTGCTAGGAATTTACCCAAGGGATACAGGAGTGCTGATGCATAGGGTCACTTATACCCTAATGTTTGTAGCAGCGCTTTCAACAATAGCCAAATTATGGAAAGAGCCTAAATGTCCATCAATTGATGAATGGATAAATAAATTGTGGTTTATATATATAATGGAACACTACTTGGTAATGAGAAAGAATGAAACCTGGCCTCTTCTAGCAATGTGGATGGAACTGGAGGGTATTATGCTAAGTGGAATAATTCAGGCAGAAAAAGACAGATACCATATGTTTTCACTCTTATGTGGATCCTGAGAAACTTAACAGAAGACCATGGGGGAGGGGAAAGGGGGATAAAACGTTACAGAGAGGGAAGGGGGAAAACCAGAAGAGACTCTTAAAAACTGAGAATAAACTGAGGGTTGATGGGGGAGCGGGTGGGAGGGGAAAGTGGGTGATGGGCATTGAGGAGGGCACCTGTTGGGATGAGCACTGAGTGTTGTATGGAAACCAATTTGACAATAAATTTCATATTAAAAAAAAGAAGAAGACATCCAGATGGCCAACCAACACATGAAAAAATGCTCAACGTCATTCATCATCAGGGAAATACAAATCAAAACCCCAATGAGATATCACCTCACACCCGTCAGAATGGCTAATATTAACAACTCATACAACAACAGATGTTGGCGAGGTTGCAGAAAAAGAGGATCTCTTTTGCATTGCTGGCAGGAATGCAAGCTGGTGCAGCCACCCTGGAAAACAGTATAGAGATTCCTCAAAAAACTAATAATAGAACTACCGTATGACCCAATAATTGCACTACTAGGTATTTATCCAAGGGATACAGATATACTGTTTCGAAGGGACACATGCACCCCAATGTTTATAGCAGCACTATCAACAATAGCCAAAGTATGGAAAGAGGCCAAATGTCCATCGATGGATGAATGGATAAAGAAGATGTGGTATACATATACAATGGAGTATTACTCGGCAATCAAAAAGAATGAAATCTTGCCATTTCCAACGATATGAATGGAACTAGAGGGTATTATGTTAAGTGAAATTAGTCAGAGAAAGACAAATATCTTATGACTTCACTCATATGAGGACTTTAAGATACAAAATAGATGAACATAAGGGAATGGAAGCAAAAATAATATAAAAACAGAGAGGGGTATAAAACATAAGAGAATCTTAAATATAGAGAACAAACAGAGGGTTACTGGAGGGGTTGTGGGAGGGAGGATGGGCTGAATGGGTAAGGGGAATTAAGGAATCTACTCCTGAAATCATTGTTGCACTATATGCTAACTAATTTGGTTGTAAGTTAAGAAAATTTTAAAAAGGCTAAAAACCAAAATAATAATAATAATAATAATGATAATAATAATATCGAGTCCTAAAAAGAAAGACATTACTTAAGAGAAGTGGACGGCAGCCTGAAGCAGCTGTTCCTATTTTCCTGAACTTCTATGACCTACCCAACCACAGACAAATGGAAAGAATGGTTTATCATGTTTACAGTAACAAGGAGACCCAAAATTCCATATTACATGGCTCTTGATCTCAAAGAGTATATAATCCACTATATGCCAAGCACTGTGCTAGGCATTATGGACAGATACAAAAACAAGGTAAGGAGAAGATCATGGTCCAGATGGTAAGACAAGACATAGTCATGAAAAGTCAAATATCAGTGCAAGAGATACCACTGGGTGGTAAAAATAAGTGTCAAAACAATTACTTATTTTTTTTTATTTAATTTTTTATTTTGTTTAATTTACATCCAAATCAGTTAGCATATGGTGCAACAATGATTTCAGGAGTAGATTCCTTAGTGCCCCTTACCCATTTAGCCCATCCCCCCTCCCACAACCCCTCCAGTAACCCTCAGTTTGTTCTCCATATTTATGAGTCTCTTCTGTTTTGTCCCCCTCCCTGTTTTTATATTATTCTTGTTTCCCTTCCCTTATGTTCATCTGTTTTGTCTCTTAAAGTCCTCATATGAGTGAAGTCATATGATTTTTGTCTTTCTCTGACTGACTAATTTCACTTAGCATAATACCCTCCAGTTCCATCCACATAGTTGCAAATGGCAAGATTTCATTCTTTTTGATCGCCGAGTAATACTCCATTTTGTGTGTGTGTGTGTGTGTGTGTGTGTGTGTGTGTGTGTGTGTATTCCACATCTTATTTATCCATTCATCCATCGATGGACATTTGGCCTCTTTCCATACTTTGGCTATTGTTGATAGTACTCCTATAAACACGGGGGTGCATGTGTCCCTTCGAAACAGCATGCCTATATCCCTTGGATAAATGCCTAGTAGTGCAATTGATGGGTCATAGGGTAGTTCTATTTTTAGTTTTTTGAGGAACCTCCATACTGTTTTCCAGAGTGGCTGCACCGGCTTGCATTCCCAATAACTTATTTTTTAAAACGTTTATTTTTCTGAAAGAGAGAGACAGCGAGTGAGTGAGAGCAGGGAGGGACAGAGAGGGAGGGTGATGGAGGATTGGAAGCGGGCTATGAGCTGACAGCAGAGAGCTTGATGAAGGGCTTGAACTCATGAACTGTAAGATCGTGACCTGAGCCAAAGTCGGACGCTTAACCAACTAAGCCACCCTGGTGCCCCAAAACAATAATTTAGATCAAATTTTCAAACGATGGTTCTTAATTCCTCACTGGATCATAAAAGCAAATTTAGTGGGTGGTGTATGTGACCAGAATCTTTTCAGTTAATGGAGTAGAATAGAATGTGTGGCACATATTTTGATTACTGCTTTGTAATACTTCTTTTTCAGCTATATATCTGTATGTATGTAAATGTGTGTATATATCTATATATCTGCCTCTATCTATCTATCTATCTATCTATCTATCTACCTACATACCTACCTATATCTGTATATATCTTTTTTTTCAGTTACATGTGTTCTGGCCATGATACAAAATATATTTATTACTGTGGATTATAGAACAAAGTGAAAACAACTGACTTCACAGGAAGAAATGATCAGTGTACCTTTGAATAGCCAGGGAAGAATTCCTCAAAACTACAAGAGCTAGCACAAAGTAGGTATACCAAAATGTTTGTTTATTGAGGCTGTACATGCTACAAGACTTTAAGAAAAGGCCAAATAAAGCAAGTTTGGGTTCAATGGTCCTGGATAAGTAAGGGAAAATTCTTGGTGTTCACATGGGTGCTGCTCAGGCAATGTACCTTGTTTCTAGAATTCATCCACTCTGCTCCAACTCCATTACTGCCATTCTAATCCAGGCCCTTATTATCTCTGGTCTGGACTTTGGCAAAGGCCTCCAAACTGGCATGCCTTCTTCTGGTCCAGACCTCTGTATCAGTTAGGAATGTGTTCAGCTGTAACAGGAATCCCTGCTTCAGTGGCTTAAACAAGTAGGGAGCAAAGTGTGGCTGTAAGCTAACCAGAGCTTATATAGCTGCACAAAGGTGTCATCTGAAAACCAAGCTCCTTTTATGTGCCAGCTCTAAATCCCTGGCATAAAACCTTCATCTTGATGGGTGCAAGATGGCTGCTGTGTCTCCAGGCATTGTAAGCTTTACCCAGGTAGGAAAAAGAAAGAACAGTGAAGGCCAAAGGGACATGCATGCCTTTACATCAGTAAAACAAGCCTTTCCTGAGACTACTGAACTCCACTCAGTAGACCTCCAAATTGTATCCATTAGGCACTTGTAACACTGTCACATGACCACCTCTTGTGCCAAAAGAACCAGTCGATTTGCATTTTTGGCTGAACACATCAATGCCTTGAGCAAAAAACAAGGTTTGGTTGGCAAAAAATTAATATCTAAAAGCATTTGCTACATCTCCTTCAACATACTCTTCCTCATACCCCTTCCTCAAACTCTTCAATGGTTTTCCACCACTCTTAAGAGCAAATCTGAAATCCTTAAAGTTATGCTGTTATGGACTGAATTATGCCCCTGAAAATTCATATGTGGAAGCCCTATCCCCCTGTGAAAAGATAAACTGAGGTATATTCAAAATTTTAAGGGTTTATTTAAGCAAAAGTCAACTCCAATTGGGCAGCACCCAATCTAGCAGACAGAAAGGGACTCTAAGGAGCTGTACAAAATCAAAGACTTTCATAGCCAGAAGGGAACAGGAACAAGGAAGTTCTACTAAGCAAAAAGGCAGTTGTTTGTTATAAGATTACTTTCTTTTAGGGGATGGGGGGGGCCTATCGGACAGATCACCTAACTAGCACTGATCAGGCGATTCCCAATTGGTGTAAGTTTCCATTTCTGGGAGAAATGAAACTGTCTTAAGTCTTAGTTTGGTGATGGGAGGCTTAGCACCAGCAATTCCATTTGGGGCCTGTGTCTTGGTTTTAAGACCCCAATATTTCAGAATGTAACTGTACTTGGAGATGGCCCTTTAAAGAGGTCATTAAGTGAAAATGATGCCAGTGGCCAGGGATTCCATCAATCATGCCAAAGTAATGAAGCCTACATAAAACCTCAAAGGGACCAGGTTCAGAGAGCTTCCAGGTGATTGAACACGTGGAGATTTGGGAAGAGTGGTGCATCCAGACAGCATGGAATCTCCGTGCCCTTTCCCCATAACTTCCCTATGCATCTCTTCCATATGGCTCTTCCTGGGTTGTATTCTTTTATAGTAAACCAGTGATCTAGCAAGTAAAATGTTTCTCTGAGTTCTATGAGCCACTCTAAGTTAATCAAACCTAAGGAAAGGGTTGTTGGAACCTCCAATCTATAGCCAAGTTGGTCAGAGCACAGGTGACAACTTGGAATTGGCCGTTGGCATCTAAAGGGTGAAGGGATGGGGCAGTCTTTTAAGACCAAGCCCTTAACCTGTAGGATCTGATGCTGCCACCAGATAAATAGTGTCAGAACTGGGTTAATTGCTTAGTGTGTGGGGAACAAAACATATATCCTATGGCCCTAGCAAACTAATACAGTTGCTTAAAAGAGCTAAGTATAGCCTGGATTCCCACTAACCTTGGGCTCCCTCTGATGCCATTCTCCCTTGCTTGCTGCCTTCCAGCCAGGCTAGCCTTCTCTAGTTACCAGAACAGGTGAGACTTGTTCCAGGCTCTGAGCCTTTGCATGTACTATTCCTTTTCTCTAGGACTCTGTTCACCCTGCTTTTTAAGTGACTAACTCCTTGTCCCACAGATTTCAGCTAACATATCACTTCCTCAGAGATGCCTCCTTGACCACCTTGTCTAATGAAGGTGGTTCGTTGATATTCTCTATCCCAGACCATGGTATATTTCTTTCTTCATAGATCTTATGAAAGATTACTGTGATTTGTAATAACTTCATTTGTTTACTTTTGTCATCATGTCTTTTATTTGTCTTTTCCAGGAAAATACCTCAAACTCCATCAGGGCAGGAACAGGTCTAGTTCATAGATGTGTCCCTGTGGCCTAGCCCATCCTATACCTCCAATAAGTAATTTCTGAAAGAGTGAACAGGATGTATGTTATCTGATATTTCCTGTTGGTTAAATTTATTTTTAACTACGTCTGAATGAGAAGAGGAAGAGCCAGGCTGGCCTTTCTAAATGGAAGATGGGTAGCAGTTGGATATAATCACCACCCACAGATATGCCCTTGGGGTTTGGGGGATAACACTCTCCTGCCTCCTGCTTCCTTTGAGCCATTTAATGCTTTTTACTGACTTCATTGGCATGGGGTGAAGCTGATCTTCCAAAAGCTTTGCTTAGTGATACTAGTAACAGCTTGGTGAAGAAGAAGTTTGGAAGTAATTGTATGACTTAAAATTGGTCCGAATTTCATGAACTGTAGCAAATTCTCCTCCAACTCTTCTCTAAACTCTACCTAACTCATTAAATGAATGCTTCCAAATACATTCAGGCCCTGGGATGCCTGAGTGGCTCAGTCAGTTAAGCATCTGACTTCAGCTCAGGTCATGATCTTGCAGTTCATGAGTTAAAACCCCATATCGGGCTCTGTGCTGACTGACAGCTCAGAGCCTGGAGACTGATTCTGTGTCTCCCTCTCTTTCTTTGCCCCTCCCCCACTTGTGCACGCGCTCTCTCTCTCTCTCTCTCTCTCTCTCTCTCTCTCTCTCTTTCAAAAATAAATAAACATCAAATATATATATATATATATATATATATATATATATATATTCAAACCCTTATGTGCTCCCTTTGCAACAATCTAGCAACAAAAAACAAAACACAAGCTATTTTAAGTTTTGTAGAAGGGAAGATTATTCCAACCATCACATATTACAAAGGTTGAACTGTTCAACAAAGACTACCAGTGGAAACTGGAATCTGCTCCAAGTCTTTAGCAATGAGACAGGAGTAAAAAGAGTCTGTTATAGTCTCTACATCTAACTTGAAACCTCAAGATTTAGAACAGTGATTGCCCTGCCTCAGCTGACCATAAATATCTTCTTGTCTGAAAACTCCATGCCTGCCAGATTGTTGGGACAATGCAATATTATTTCAAAACACCTCAGTTTGGTGCAAAAAGCAAAAGGACTAACTAACCAAAAATAAGGATCTAATAAAAGTCACTGGAGTTCCATTAATAAAATTTATTTCAAAAGGTGTTTATAGTTTCTGGCCCAAAGGTTTCTGGGCCTCGGAACATGTTTGAGGGAAACAAAAATATTACTTTTGCATGTTTATGCAATGAATGAATAAAATATGGACAGAGTTGGTCGATCGTCAATAATTAGATCAGGGTTTTACCTCTAAAAGAAATCCAAATATTAGTTTTCCCATTTTTCTCATTTTATAACCATAGGTGTACCTTATTTGAAAGGACCATTGTGTTGGGGCGCCTGGGTGGCGCAGTCGGTTAAGCGTCCGAGTTCAGCCAGGTCACGATCTCGCGGTCCGTGAGTTCGAGCCCCGCGTCAGGCTCTGGGCTGATGGCTCAGAGCCTGGAGCCTGTTTCCGATTCTGTGTCTCCCTCTCTCTCTGCCCCTTCCCCGTTCATGCTCTGTCTCTCTCTGTCCCAAAAATAAATAAATGTTGAAAAAAAAAATTTAAAAAAAAAAAAAAAAAAAAAAAAGAAAGGACCATTGTGCTCCTGGAAGGTTATGTGCAAATAATATTTTTGGAAACAGAATCATGTAATACCTAAAGATGCCAACTATTTTAGAGATCCTTATAGTGAATTTTGCTTGAAATATTAATATTAATATTGACTAAGTTTGTAATGAAAATACTCACTTTTTAATTCTTCCATCTTTGAAAAGCAGAATTTAGAGGCTCAGATTTGTCTTGTAGGAATAGTATTTATCCCATGAATGCAAGATTGGCTTAACACAAAACATCCAAAATACATCACATTAATAGAATAAAGGTCAAAACCCCACAGGATCCTTTAGTAGATGCAGAATAGCACATGACAAAATCCAAGACCCCTTCATGATAAAAACACTCAACAAACTAGGAATAGAAGGAAAATTACTCAACCAGATAGAAGGCATCTACAAAAAACCCACAGCTAACATCATACTTAAAGTGAGAGATTGGTTGCCTTTCCCCTAAGATGAGGAACTAGACTCCACTTTTATTCGACATTGTGCAGGACATTATAGCCAAGGCAAGCAGACTAGAATAAGAAAAGAAGGCATCCAGATTAAAAAGGAAGAAGTAAAACTATCCTATTAACTGATGATGTGATTTTGCATAAAGAAATCCTAAAAAAGAAATCCTAAGGAAGGGGCACCTGGGTTGCTTAGTTGGTTAAACTTCCAACTCTTGATTTTGGCTCAGGTCATGATATCACAGTTTGGGATTTCAAGCCCCACATCAGACTCTGTGCTGACAGCATGGAGCCTGCTTGGGATTCTCTCTCTCCCTCTCTCTGCCCCTCCCCTGCTCACACACCCATGCTCTCTCTCTCTCTCTCTCAAAATAAATAAACATTAAAAAAAAAAAAAAAAAAGGAGGCCACGAAAAACCTACTAGAGCTAATAATCAGGTTCAGCAAGTTTGCAGAATACAAGATTAATATACAAATATAAATTGTATTTCTACACAATAGTTACAGTGAACAACCAAAAAAATGAAATAAAGAATTCTACTTATAATGCAGTGCCTGGATGGCTCAGTCTGTTGAGCATCTAACTTAGGCTCAGGTCATGATCTCATGGTTCGTGGGTTCGAGCCCTGTGACAGGCTCTGCGCTGAGGGCTCAGAGCCTAGAGCCTGCTTCAGATTCTGTGTCTCCCTCTCTCTCTGCCACTCCCCTGCTCTCATTCTGTCTCTCTTTCTCTCAAAAATAAACAAATATTAAATAAACAAATAAAATAAAAATAAAATTTTTAATTTTTAAAAAAGAAGACCTACATAAATGGAGAGACATCATATGTTCATGAATTTAAAACTTAAAATTGTTGAAATCTTGCTAAGGAAAATAAGTCAGTCAGAAAAAAACAAAATACCATATGATTTCACTCATGTGGACTTTAAGAAACAAAATAAATGAACATAGGGGGACAAAAAAGAGAGGAAAACCAAGAAACAGACTTTTTTTTTAACTTTATTTTATTTTTATTTTTTTTGAGGCAGGGAGGGGCACAGAAAGAGGGAGAGAGAATCTTAAGCAGGCTCCATGCCCAGCGCGAAGCCTGATGCAGTCTCACAACTGTGAGCCGAAATCAAGAGTTGAATGCTTAACTGACTGAGCCACCCGGGATTCCCCAGGAAACAGACTCTTAACTACAGAAAACAAAGTGATGGTTACCAGACAAAAGGTGGGGTTGCGGGGAGGGCAGTGTTAAATAGGTGATGAGGATTAAGGAGGGCACTTACTGTGATAAGCGTCCGGTGTTGTATGTAAGTATTGAATCACTAAATTCTGCATCTGAAACTAATATTACACTGTATGTTAACTACCTGGAACTTAAACCAAATCTTGGAGAAACAAACAGGCAGACAAAAAAACCTTAAAATTGTTAAGATGGAAATACACTTCAAACTCATCTACAGATTCAGCACAGACCCTATCAAAATCACAGCTGAGTTCTTTTCAGAAATTGGCAAGCTACTAAAATTCATGTAAAAATTCAAAAGACCCAGAATAACCAAAATAACCCTGAAGAAGAACAAGGGTGGAAGACTCACATTTCTCCATTTCAAAACTTACTACAAAGCTATAGTAGTCAAGACATTTGTGGTACTGGCATAAGGAAAGACATAGAGGCCAATGGAAAAGAATCAAGACTCTAGAGATAAACCCTCATACTAACTGCCAATTGATTTTTTACTAGGGTGAAAGACCATTCAATTGGAAAGGAATAATCTTTTCAACAAATGATGCTGGGATACTGGATATCCACATGCAAAATAATGAAGTTGGAACCCCTACCTCACACCATACAAAAATTAACTCAAATGGATCAAAGACCTAAATGTAAGAGTTAAAACTCTACAAGTCTTCAAAGAAAACATAGGAGTAGGTCTTTGTGACATTGGCATAGGCAACGGTCTCTTAGATTTGACACCAAAACACAGCAAAAGAAAAAACTGATAAATTGGACTTCATCAAAATGTAAATTTTTCGTACTTCAAAGGATATCATCAAGAAACTGAAAAGACAACTCACAGAATATGAGAAAATATTTGCAAGTCATATATCTCATAAAGGACTTGTGTATCTAGGATATATTTTTAAAAACTTTACAAGTCAGTAAAAAAAGACAAATAACCCAATTTAAAGTATATAAAATAAAAAGCATCCCAAAAACCCCCACACAATAGACATTTCTCTAAGGAAGATATACAAATAGCCAATATGTGCATGAAAAGATGCTTAACATCACTGGTCATCAGGGAAATGCTAATCGGAACAACAACGAAAAGCAAATCTGCGTGAAAACAGCATATGACAACCTGTTATTTACTGACAAAGAAGTATCCTTTTAGTTGGCAGATGAAATAAAAGGCATCCAGAAAACACACAATGAAACAGCATTTCACATCTGTTAGGATGGCTATAACAAAAAAGTAAGACAAGTGTTGGTGAGAAGGTGGGAAATTGAAACCCTGGTACATTGCTGGTGAGAATGTAAAATAAAATAGTACAATGGCTGTGGCAATAGTGTGGAGATGTCTCAAAAAGTTAAACAGAGAATTAACCACACGATCAAGGATTCATTTGTCCCACTCCTAGTTATATACTCAGAAGAATTAAAAACAGGTATTCAAACAAATACACGTACATGAGTATTCATAGCCACGTTGTTCCCAATAGCTGAGTGGTGAAAACAATTCAAATATTCATCAACAGACGAATAAATAAAATGGGGTAAATCCATACAATGGAATATTATTTGGCAATAAACATTAATGAAGTGCTGATACATTGCACAGAATGGATGAACTTCAAAAACATTATGCTAGGGCCCCTGTGCAAGGATGGCATACAAATTCATGAAGCATTCCATATTTTTACAAAACTAAGTTCAAGGGGGTGCCTGGGGGACTCAGTCAGTTGAACATCCAACTTCAGCCCAGGTTATGATCTCACAGTTCGTGGGTTCAAGCCCCTCAGTGGGCTCTGTGCTGACAGCTCAGAGCCTGGAGCCTGCTTTGGATTCTTATCTCACTCTCTCTCTGCGTCTTCCCTGCTTTCACTCTGTCTCTATCTCTCAAACCTAAATAAATGTTAAAAAAAAAAATTAAAGAAAAAACAACTAAGTTAAAAATGGATGGAAGACCTAAATGTAAGACAGAAAATGATCAAAATCCTAAGGAAAACACAGGCAGCAACCTCTTTGACCTCAGCCGCAGCAACTTCTTACTAGACTTGTCTCAGGAGGCAAAGGAAATAAAAGCAAAAATGAACTACGAGACCTCATCAAGATAAAAATCATCTGCACAGTGAAGGAAACAACAAATCTAAAAGGCAACCGATGGAATGGGAGAAGACATCTGCAAATGACATATCAGATAATGGGTTAGTATCCAAAATCCATAAAGAACTTACTAAACTCAACACCCAAAAAACAAATAATCCAATGATGAAATGGGCAGAAGACCTGAATAGACACTTTTCCAAAGAAGACATCCAGATGGCTAACAGACACATGAAAAGATGCTCAACATCACTCATCAAAAGAGAAATACAAATCAAAAGACAATGAGATACCACCTCACACCTGTCAGAATGACTAAAATTAACAACACAGGAAACAACAGATGTTGGCAAGGATGCGGAGAAAGGGGAACCGCACTGCACTGTCAGTGGGAATGCAACTGGTGTAGCCACTCTGGAAAACAGTATGGAGTTTCCTCAAAAAATTAAAACTAGAACTACCCTATGATCCAGCAATTGCACTACCAGGTATGTATCCAAAGGATACAAAAATGCTGACTTGAAGGGGCACATGAACCCCAATGTTTATAGCAGCACTATCAACAATAGCCAAATTATGGAAAGAGCCCAAATGTCCATTGACTGATGAAATGGATAAAGAAAATGTGGTGTGTGTGTGTGTGTGTGTGTGTGTGTGTGTGTGTGTAATGGAATACTACTCGGCAATCAAAAAGTATGAAATCTTGCGGTGCCTCGGTGGCTCAGTTGCTTAAGTGTCCAACTTCAGCTCAGGTCATGATCTCACAGCTCATGAGTTAGAGCCCTGCGTCAGGCTCAGTGCTGACAGCGCAGAGCCTCAAGCCTGCTTCGAATTCTGTGGCCCCCTCTCTCTCTGCCCCTCCCCTCCTCATGCTCTGTCTCTCAAAAATAAATAAACATTAAAAAAATTTTTTTGAAAAAAGTATGAATTCTTGCCATTTGTAACAACGTGGATGGAACTAGAGTGCATATTGCTAAGCGAAATAAGTCAGGCAGAGAAAGACAAATATGTTATTTCACTCATGTGGAATTTAAGAACCACAACAGATAAACATATGGGAAGGGAAGGAAAAATAAGATAAAATCAAAGAAGGAGGCAAACCATTAGAGACTCTTAAATACAGAGAATGGACTGGAGTTTGCTGGAAGGGCGAGGGGTGGGGGGATGGGTGAGGTGAGTGGTGGGTATTAGGAAGGGTACTTGTTGGGATGAGCACTGGGTGTTGTGTGTAAGTGATGAATCACTGGGTGTTACTCCTGGAACCAACACCACACCGTATGTTGACCAACTTGAATTTAAATTAAAAACAAACGAACATGCTAAGTGAAAGAGGCAGTCACAAAGGATCACATTGTATCACCCTGTTATATGAAATATCAGCTTAGGCAAATTCACAGAGAGCAAATTGATTAGTAGTTGTCTTGAACTGGTGAAGGAGAAACCGAAGGATGGTTGCTCAGGGGAGGTGCTTTCTTTTGGGATAATAAAAACGTTATAAAATTGATTGTAGTTATAGTTACACAACTCAGTGAATATTCTAAAAGCCATTGAATGATACATTTTAAATGTGTGAATTGTATGGTATATGAGTTAGATCTCAATAAAGCTACCTAAAAAATTAACAGTAACACTTAAAAAACAACAACAAAGCAAACTACTTCCTTGGGGGAAACGCTAATACTATTCCTGGTACTGAGGTCAAAGAGATGTTTCTTCTACAGATGTTTATAAAGAGGATCCTGTGAAATGTAGTAAGACAGTCCCATGGAGATCCTTCAATAAATGCAGCAACAACTGAAATGAAGATATTCGTAGAATACTCTTTAACACAGGTTAGGGCACCAAAGTAAATGCAACCCACCTCTGGCTTCATCAAAGAATGCACTCTGGACTCTAGGGAAATGGACAGACTGCACATCTTACAGAACTTCCGTAACTGTTTCTCTCAGCCTATTTCTTTTTCTTTCCTCCTCCTCTTATTTACAAATATAAAGCATGCTTGTTGAGGGAAGGAAATGAAAATCACCCATAATCTCATCACCTAGAAATGATCACTGTTAGCATTCTGATCCTTGAAGTTGGAGATAAGTAGTATTGGAAAAAAGTTGTTGAGGGGTGCCTGGGTGGCTCAGTCGGTTAAGCATCCGACTTCGGCTCAGGCCATGATATTGTGGTTCACGAGTTCAAGCCCCACGTCCAGCTCTGTGCTGACAGCTCAGAGCCTGGAGCCTGCTTCAGATTCTGTATCTCCCTCTCTCTGCCTTTCCCCTGCTCATGCTCTGTCTGTGTCTCTTTCAAAAATAAATAAACATTAAAAGAAAAATTACAGAAAAAAGTTGTTGAAAGGAAATCCACTTAAAACAAGAATCAATATTACATAATGAATAGTGTTTGGGGTAGGGAGGAGAAGGTTTGATTTGGATTCTACCTGGAAAAATAAAACTAAAATTTATGAAAATGTACACAATTTATATTGTTTTTGCAAGTGTGAGTGAATCAAACTTTTAAGAAATGTGTGACTTTATGACTATATTTGTTTAATAGCCTGGTTGGATAGCCTTCATTTCATTGTTTGACCTTTACAGTACAATTTCATAAACAATGTTGTTTTTACAAATATATTTGAGAATTATGTCCATTTTCCAAGGGCCTGGCTTATCTTTGCTAAATACAGAGTGACAGTGAGTTCAAGATTACACTCACTCATAAAGAGGAGTAAAGTATTGGGGCACATGGGTGGCTCAGGCAGTTAGGTGCCCGACTCTTGATTTCAGCTCAGGTCTTTTTTTTTTTAATGTTTTTTTTTAATGTTTATTTATTTTTGAGAGAGAGAGAGACAGACAGACAGAACATGAGCAGGGGAGGGGCACAGAGAGAGAGGGAGACACCGAATCTGAAGCAGGTTCCAGGCTCTGAGCTGTTAGCACAGAGCCCGATGCGGGACTCAAACTCACAAACCCGCAAGATCATGACCTAAGCTGAAGTCAGACATTTAACTGATCGAGCCACCCATGCTACCCTAATGTTTTTTAATTTATTTTCAGGGAGAGAGAAAGCCAAAGTGGGGGAGGGACAGAGAGAGAGAGAGAAAGAAGCCTAGAGAAAATGCCAAGCAGGCTCTGTGCTGTCAGCACATAAACCATGAGATCATGACCTGAGCCAAAACCAAGAGTCAGACATTTAACTGACTGATCCACCCAAGCAGCCCTCAGCTCAGGTCTTGATCTCACAGTGGTGAGTTCAACCCCCCACTCTGGGTTCTGTGCAGGCTGTGAAATCTACTTGGGGAAAAAAAAAAAAGGAGTAAAGTACTGACACATGCTACAACACGGATGAACCTTGAAAACATTATGCTAAGTGAAAGACCAAACACCAAAGACCACATACTGTATCACTCCACATATGTGAAATTTCCCAAATAAGCAAATCCATAGAGACAGGAGTAGATTAGTCCAAGAAATAGAGAATGAGCAGTGACTGTTGATGAGTACGGGATTTCTTCTTGGGTAATTCAATTGTTCTGGAACCAGATGGTGGTGATAGTTTCACAACTCTGTGAATATACTAAAACCATCAAATTGTATACCTTGAAAGGGTGAATTTTATGGTATATGAGTGACATCTCAATAAAGATTATACTCCCTGATAAGTTCATGGAGAACAGCCATTCTCTGCCACTAGTAAATGATCTTTCTGTACAAATTGAGGACCCTGAGGATGACTAGGGCTAGAAAGTAGCCCTTATCACATTCTCTAGAGGTGACAAGGAGCCACAGACCATAGCTTGAGGAGCCCCGCTTGGGGAGTTGTATCTTACTCCTATCCATTATGCACCCCTCCCATCCAGAGAAACTACCAATAAGTTTCTCTGGCAAAAGACTCTAAATATACTGTTCTTTTATATAAGAAATTGATAATTAATGATCTACTTCATTGAATTAAAATTCCACAAAGTAATATAGTCCTAAAATTATGCCTGCACTCTTTCCTGACGATTCCAGAAGCATATAGGCAAGGACTGAAGGAGATCACGGAAGAATGAAAGCAGCGGTTTCTTGACAGGGCTATTTTCCCCTTTTCCTTCTCTCTCTCTCCTCCTCTTCCATTTCCTCCTCCTCCTCTCCCTTCTTCTGTTCCTTTATTGTTCTTAAGTTTGCACAATAATAATTATATAACTTTGTCCTCTAATACATTTTCCAATTATATAATTACATCTTTTGTCTGGGTTAAAACCTGGGTAGATATCATTAGAAATCATTATTTTTACTTTTATTTATTTTTTTGAAAGTTTATTTCTTATTTTGAGAATGAGAGAGAGTGAGGGAGGGGCAGAGAGACAGGGAGAGAGAGGCCCAAACAGGCTTCTCAATGTCAACACAGAGCCCCACACAGGGCTCAACTTTGAACTGTGAGATCATGACCTCAGCCAAAATCAAGAGTTGGATGCTCAACCGACTGAACCACCCAGGTGAACACTTTTTAATGGACAAATATATTATTACTTTTAATGGACAGATATAGGGACACCTGGGTGGCTCAGTAGGTTAAGTGTCTGACTTTGGCTCAGGTCATGAACTTGCAGTGTGTGAGTTCGAGCCCCATGTTGGGCTCTGTGCTGACAGCTCAGAGCCTGGAGCCTGCTTTGGATTCTGTGTTGCCTTCTCTCTCTGCCCCTCCCCAACTTGTGCTCTGTCTCTCTTCATCTCTCAAAAATAAATCAACGTTAAAAAAGTTAAAAATAAATGGACAGATGTAGTTAAATGCTAAAGAATCCCCCTCATGTTTATTATTAACATGTGCTCACACTTCCTATACACCAACCACAGAAGATGTCATTTGACTGAAGGAAGACAACACATCCTTCCTTTCCCAGGCTTTCAGGGCACACTTGAATGTTTTCTAACGGTCTATTGTTAAACCCAGACTTAGTAAGAAAAAGAAATATTTCTTCTATCAGTGGCCTTACGAAGTAGTGCAAATTACTGCAGTTGGTTTATAAGCTAGATTTCTATTTGCTCTATAATTCACGTTGAGGGACCAAAGTCACAAGTTTAGTTTCAGGTCCTTCTAGTCGTAGTTGTTATTCACATTAGTAGGAAATGTGGTTTTTAAAAAAGAAAAAACCTGAGGCGCCTGGATGGCTTAGTTGGTTAAGTGTCCGACTTCAGCTCAGGTTATGATCTCATGGTCAGTGAGTTTGAGCCCCACATCGGGCTCTGTGCAGACAGCTCAGAGCCTGGAGCCTACTTTGGATTCTGTGTCTCCCTCTCTGTCTGCCCCTTCCCCACTTATACTCTGTCTCTCTCAGTCTCTCAAAAATGAATAAACTTCAAAAAATTTTTAAAAAATAAAACAGAAAAAAGAGAGAAAGCAAAACCTCAATAGCAACAAAAAAGAACTTAGAACTTGGTCATTTTCCTATCCCTGCATGTCCCACTATTAAAAGGTTGGACTAAGCCAAAACTTGTCTCCATCTAACTTCCAAACTCAGAGGTCATATTTATGACTCTGACATTTCCCAGAACAAGTGTAATCCCTTTTCTTCATGATTACTTTTCAGGTACCTGGAGATAACTATTACACCCCTAATTCATCCATCTTTCATTTCACAAACACTTTGCACCAGCAGTTCCCAGTTCCTGGAATGCACACCCCCAAATCTCCATACACTGCTTCCTTCTCAACTCAGAACTCAGTTCAACTCCTGTGTCACCTTTACAGAGAGATCTTTCCTTGTCATTCTAGTTAAAGTAGACCCTTCTTAGTCACTCTTCACCTATTTTGCATTATTGTCCTTTTATCACTTACCATTTTCTAAACTTATCCTATTTGTTCATGTGTTTTACTGCCTCCTTCCCTCAACTAGAATGTGAGCTTCATGGCATCTGGGAGCTTCTCTGTCATTCACTCAGTTTCTAATGGAACTGTATGTGCAAAATAACCCAACCATTCCACTCCTAGGTATTTAACCAAAAGAAATGAAAACATCAACAGAAACTTGTAACATCTGTGTTCATAGCAGCTTTTTTCATAATAGCCCCAAACTGGAAACCCACATGTTCCCAAAGAGATGAACAAGAAGCAAATCAGGTGGTACATCCATACAAGGGAATGCTACTCAACAATGAACTACTGATAGATGCAGCAAGATGTGTGAACCTCAAAATCTTCATGCTGAGTTAAAGAAGCCAGTCACAGGAGATGTCCTTTTCTATTCCATTTACTATATGCAATTCTAGAAAATCTTCATTAATCTGTAGTGACAGGAAGCAGATCAGTGATTGCCTGGCCTTGGGATAAAGGGATAATGGACTACAAAGAAGGGTGAAAAATCTTTCTGGGGTAATGAAAATGTTCCCGTCTTTAACGTGCCAGTGCTTTCGTGGATATATACAAACGTCAAAACTCACCAAATTATATACTTTAAATGGATGCACTTTATTATACAGGGGTGCCTGGGTGGCTCAGTTGGTTGAGTGTCTGACTCCTGGTTTCAGCTCAGGTCATGATCTCATGGTTCATGGGTTCAAGACCTGCATCAGGCCCTGCACTGACAGCATGGAACCTGCTTGGAATTCTCTCTCTCTCCCTCTCTGCCCCTCAAAATAAATTTAAAAAAATAAATGGACGTACCCTTTTATACATAAATTATATTCCAACTAAGCTGATAAAAACAAATTTTGTTCAGTGAATGCCTTTTTCCCCTGGGAAATTATTTCGGCCTCATCTGGCAAGGTTTGGAGATTCTCATTGCCCTCATCATCATCTTCTGAACACACTCCAGGTAGCTCAAGTTCCTCCAAAGGTGGTCCCCAGAACTGGAACCAATACTGTAGATGTGGCTTGGGCAAATTAGAGACACTGGGTCTCTGTTACCTCTACCTTTTTACTATATATTCATATCAGCCAGTGCTATTTTCAGACTTGCTTTTCTATCTCATGTATACTATTTCAGTCAGCCTGAATGTTCTACTTCTGTCAATGCAACTTACATTTTTGTGGAACTTTCTGGAAGTCTACTTAACACTGATGACTGACAAGGGGTTTGTTTCCTGGGTTGTTTCTCAACTATAGAACCACATCTCCCTTACGTTTTTTCATTTATTTTTTTTTCATTTTTTTTTAACGTTTATTTATTTTTGAGACAGAGAGAGACAGAGCACGAATGGGGGGAGGGTCAGAGAGAGAGGGAGACACAGAATCTGAAACAGGCTCCAGGCTCTGAGTGGTCAGCACAGAGCCCGATGCGGGGCTCGAACTCACGGGCCGCGAGATCACGACCTGAGACGAAGTCGGACGCTTAATCGACTAAGCCACCCAGGCACCCCTCATTTATTTTTTTTTTAACTTAAGTAATTTCTATGCCCAACATGGGATTGGAACTCATGACCCCAAGATCAGGAGTTGATGGGGACCCTGGATGGCTCAGTCAGTTAAGCGTCCAACTTCCACTCAGATCATGATCTCGCAGTTCATGAGTTCTAGCCCCACATCAGGTGGGCTCTGCACTTAGGATTCTTTCTCTCTTTGCCCCTTCCTTGCTGGCACAGGCCCTCTCTCAAAAACAAATAAATAAAACATTTTTAAAAGTTAAAAAAAAAAGTTGCATGCTCTACCAACTAAGCCAGCCAGGCACCCCTATCCTAACTATATTTATATTTTCCCCCCTTGGAACGGAATTTCTCACTTATCTTACTAAATTTCTCCTTTTGGCTTCAGTCAAAATATATTTTTTAGCCAATATATTTTCTAGCCCAAGATACATTACAATTATGTCATCTAATATTCTCCTTGCTTTATGTCATCCACAAATTTAGTAAGTGTGTCATTTTGTCATCATTCAAGTGGAAAGTAAAACTGTTTAGGAGACAAAGGCCAAGGACAGAGCCCTGTGGCTTGCCAATAAAGATTTCCTTTGCAGATGCCACAGACTTATTCATCATTCATCAATATTTTTTGTGTGCAGTAGCCCTTCAAATTGCTATGAAGCAGCCTAAATGTGTTAGTTATATCACATTTCACCATTTGATTCACAAGAATACTTGGAGAGATTTAAATGTTTTGTTGAGGATCCACTAGACTAGAAATTAGAAGACAGCTTTCTCTTTGGTAATTAGAAAAATGACTTGGTTTTTCTTTTTTATAATTAGGGAAAAAAATCAAACCTGTATTTTAAGAAAAATGCTTTTTAAATTCTAACTATATGTAATGAAGGCAGCTGCAAAATAATCATACTTGGTAAATGTGGAGTGAATGATTACTCCCCTATCTACCAGGCAAGGTCAGTTGACCCTTGAACATCACAGTTCTGAACTGCTCGGGTCCACTTATGCATGGATTTTTTTAAAAATTTTTTTAACGTTTATTCATCTTTGAGAGACAGAGAGAGACAGAGCATGAGCAGGGAAGGGGTAGAGAGAGGGAGACACAGAATCTGAAGCAGGCTCCTGGCTCCGAGCTGTCAGCACAGAGCTTGACGCGGGGCTCAAACTCACAAACTGTGAGATCATGACCTGAGCCAAAGTCGGACGCTCAACCAACTGAGCCGCCCAGGCGCCCCACACATGGATTTTTTTTTTATAAACACAGGACAGTGCTATAAATGTATTTTCTCTTATGATTTTCTTAATAATTTTTTCTTTTTCCCACTTTATTATAAGAACATGGCATTTAATACATATAACATACAAAATATGTGTTAATTGACTGTTACCAGTAAGCCTTCTGGTCAACAGTAGCTATCAGTAGCTAAGGTCTGGGGAGGTCAAATGCTAGACATGGATTTCTTACTGCACAGGAGGGGGATTCCCCTAGCCCCTGTGTTGTTCAAGAGTCAACTCTTTTCCAAAAATAAAGGGGATTGGGCCCCAGGGTGGCTCAGTCGGTTGAGCTTCTGACTTCAGCTCAGGTCATAATCTTGCATTTGGTGACTTTGAGCCCCACGTTGGGCTCGCTGCTGTCAGTGCCCGCTTCAAGATCCTCTGTCTCCCTCTCTCTGCCCCTCCCCTGCTTGCACTCTCAAAAATAAATAAACATTTTTTAAAAAGGTTGGGGGGAACGGTTGACACTCTTAGTCCCCACGGAACCCAGGCTGGCTCCCAGCATTGACTATCTCCATTTCTGCATAAGAGCTCACAAGCCACCTACATGATTCTTCCCCAAATGTTACCAAGGCCAGTTCTAGAAGATAACTACCTCTACCCAACGCCACAACTCCCCACAATTCCTCTGAGATTAACTGATTGTCCCTGTCTGGGATTGAGATTCCAAATCATTTCAATCAGCCAAGAGCTTTCCATACCATGCTTAACCCCCCTTGATGTCACAAGATTACTCTCTGGAACTCTGCCTCTCAGCCATGATGGCTTTACTCCTCTCATATTCAAGCATGGAAGTAATGTAAGAATTCTGTCAGCTAGTATCATACCACCTGCCTTATTAGGCACTTAAAAATTCTTTCATACTACCACCACAACAAAACAAAACCTCATTTGTTTCCTTTGTATTTCTGGGGAAAATGCTGGGAACTAACCACTCCAACATTACTCTTAGAAAACCATACTACTAAATGGTGCTGCCCATCATTTTATGCTCTCCTTAATTAGATCCTTGTCCTTTTCATTTTTTAAAGTTTATTTATTTGGGGAGCCACAGAGAGAACGAGCAGGGAAGAGGCAGAGAGAGGAGAGTGAGAATACCAAGCAGGCTCTGCATTGTCAGCACAGAGCCCAACACAGGGCTCAAACTCACAAAACCATGAGGTTGTGACCTGAACAGAAATCAAAAGTCAGACGCTTGACTGAGGCACCCAGGCATCCCAGATTCCTGACCTTTTAAATCTCAGCTGAGCTCTCAGCATCAGGAGTCAGTTTCTTTTAATGCCACAACTTTCCCCAAACCCCACACTGCACTGCCTCCCTCCCATGTATTCCAGTCAGAATTCTTTTAAGGAGCTCCCATGCCGTTTGGGCTTTATTGATTTTTCAAGATTCCATCTAATCCTTCCCTAAGGTCCCCTTATATGGAGAAAGGTGCTGGGGGTAAAACTCAAAACACATTTGTGACCTGGGCTAGCTTTAAGTGATGAGCTAAATGGATGGAAATGGGGCCTAATGGGGACAATGAATTCTCATGCTCTTTCCTCCAGGGTCATAAACCTGAAAGCTGCCTCTGAGAGGCTGAACCAGACATGCTGTCACAGGTCATCATCTAAAGTGAGGTCTGTTAGGTCCCCTTGCCATCTGCTCTGTCAGAGGACTCTGGGGAACTAGCTAAGGGACTGAGGTAGTAAATTCCTCAAGTTGATGAATGTGAATCTTCCAATCTATTTCAAATGCACCTACTAGTTTGCACTTTGCTTCCAAGAACCCCTGCGCTCACTTCCAGCATTCTGAGATGGACAGAGGGGTTACCTGAACAAGGCCTGGCTTCAAGCCCCTTACCCTGGTCAGGCATCCAGACGTGGTGCCTTTGCAGCTGAGTGGGAGGGTGTGCCTCCCAGAGCCAACACCCGCCACTCTGCTTCTTGCTGAGCCCTCAGAACACTGGCTTTCAGTTTGAAGAACCAATCCTTGGGGCACCTGGGTGGCGCAGTCGGTTAAGCGTCCGACTTCAGCCAGGTCACGATCTCGCGGTCCGTGAGTTCGAGCCCCGCGTCGGGCTCTGGGCTGATGGCTCAGAGCCTGGAGCCTGTTTCCGATTCTGTGTCTCCCTCTCTCTCTGCCCCTCCCCCGTTCATGCTCTGTCTCTCTCTGTCTCAAAAATAAATAAACTTAAAAAAAAAAATTTTTTTCTGAAGAACCAATCCAACCCCAGTAAAGTTCAGGGGCTTTCATCTTTGCTTGGCAAAAATGCTAACTGCTGAGTTCTACAAGCTTTGTCATTTCCCCATGATCTGCCATCTTTCATACAAGCCCCAACCCTGCTCAGCAGGAGCTTGTGGTGCCAGCCATTTCTCCCGTATTTGGAACCCATCTTCTGATGCCCTAGAGTGGGTGTGAAGGTGGAGGTGGGGGGGAAATGGATTTGGGGAGGGAGGAGGGCAAGTTGTTTAAAAGAACAAAAATAGACTTAAAATGCATATGTTATCTAAAAAGAAAGGCTTACCTTATATATTCCCCTTATTTTAAAACTCTTTCCCAAAGAGCTTTCAAGTGGAAAAAGTGCAAACGGCTCCAATTCAACCTAAGCACAGTTAAATCCTAACATGGGCCACTCTGGGTGATACAGGAAACATAGTGACAGTTTTGCTATTTTTCAACTTGAACTCAAGTTGTTGGTTTAAGAGAAAAACAATATACATTTAAAAGCAAGTTGACTTTGTCACAGCTAGTATAAACCTCAAGCCAGTGAGCCCATTTTACCTCCTGGTCCATAGTAACTTATTTCAATGAATGTGTAGAATATTATTCATATATATTTCATTATATACATAATGAAATTGTGTAAAACATTATTCAATTGTGTAGAAGATATGGTAGGATATATTTGCCTTTAATGCCGCTTGGGGATATTTTGACCATGTTGACGATCTATTAAAAATACTGTTGATATAATGAAGACCCTGTATATTTATTTGCAGGCGCTGAATTTTATGAGGGACAAAGCACCAATAACTGAAATTCAGTTTATTATTATTTTTAGGAATTTTTAATGTTTATTTTTCAGAGAGAGAGCAAGCAGGGAGGGGCAGAGGGAGAGACACACGCGCAATCCAAAGCAGGCTCCATCCAGGCTCTGAGCCGTCAGCACAGAGCCTGACACAGAGCTCGATCCATGAACCACATGATCATGACCTGAGCCTAAGTCTGACATTCAACTGAATGAGCCACCCAGTTGCCCCTGAAATTCGGTTTAAAAACAAGCCTTTCCTTGGTCAAATGTTAGGAATAGTTTTAACTTCTTCCATTATAAATAAAGCTTTTCTCCCGGCCCCACCTGGGGGTTGGGGGGACATGAAATTGCTAACAGTATAAACGAAAGGAAAGAGAGATCAGAAGAAGCTAGGTAATCAGATAACGGAAAACTGACTTGGGGTGAATTCTTTTCTTCATTTCCTGAGTAATAACATCTCTACTTTGGATTATGTTCAATACCAAGAAAACAAATAGTAGCATTTAGGTTATAAAAAGGAACCAAATTTCATGAAATTATATATAGCTTGGTATCAGTATTAACAACCTATAAAAAAGAAGAATTTGGTATTAAAAAAAAAATTCTTCATCTACCAAAATCCAAAGTGTTAAGTAAAACTTGGTTAAGTAAAAACGAAGTAAGACAGGCAGTTTACCACCTCTCCAATTTATGTATGCTGTGTCCTAAGTTCAAGGACAAGTGGAAATTAAAACGTACTTTCCACAGAAATGGTGATATAAATGGTGGATCAAGGGTTCCAGATGGCTCAACAACTACGACAAAGATTCCTTTAAAAAAAAAAAAAAAAAGAGAGAAAGAGAAAAAAAGTCTTCCAACTACATCTCAGTAATACTATATACTTCTCTTACTGAACAGGATGCAAATACTTACTAGACACTCTATAATCTGAGATAAAAATTACCTAAGAGAGGCACCTGGATGGCTAAGTCATTAAGCATTCAACTCTGGCTCAGGTCATGATCTTGCGGTCCATGGGTTCAAGCCCCACATTGGGCTCTGTGCTGACAGCTCAGAGCCTGGAGCCTGCTTCATATTCTGTGACTCCCCCTCTCTCTCTGTCCTTCCCCTGCTCACGCTCTCTCTCAAAAATAAAACATTAAAAAAAAATTACATAGGAAACAAAAGGATGCATTACCAAATCTCAACAATTTTTAAAACACTCCAAGATAATGACCCACATACCAAAAATGTGGCCATCTGTACATTAAAATCAGTTGAATTGCTGGGATAGAGGTCAACGTATGACAAGATCCTTCCTGTAGGTGGCTAATGTGCCCCATTGCTTTGCTGCATCACTATTTCCCAAAGTGTTAGCTGGAAGTCCGGGGTCAGGCACTGGGGAAAAACTCTGCATTCACTATTTCTGATGCCCCTTTCATGACTCCCCTTCTCCCCACCTATTATCCATTTACTTATAGATGGCTGGATATGAATTATTTTAACTTTTTCTCCCCATTCAGACATAAAATATAAAACGTAAACATCTGCTTCAGATCTAAAACTCTATGGTCTTTGGTTAAATGTATAATCAAGCAATAAGTGTAAATGAATACAGCTCCTTTCTTATGAGAGGTATTAGCCATCTGGAAAGGGAAGGGGAGAGGGAAGGCCAAGGAATAGGTTTACAAGGGAAAATATATGGAAGGTAAAACCGAGGCTCTAGCTTTGACTTAGTATCAGCAAACTCCCATAAATGTACACACAGGCCCCTGACATGGAATCAAAAACAAAACATTTCCACTTCCTAGAACAATCATAGTTTATAGAGGTTTGTGTTTTTACAACATGGTAGGTTTGCACTTGCATGGAGCTTCTTTACCAGGAACCTAAATTCGACATTTAAGGAAAACAAGTATGCATCACTAGGAGGAGGAAGTGAACAGTTTCTTCCCATTTCCTAGGCACAAGGCCCATCTTGAAGAAAATTTCAAAACAAGCTGTTTGGCTTTTGCTTATTCCCACTTGCTGTGCAAACACCCAGGGCCTTTATGTGACCTTTAACTACCCAGGGCTACTCAGTACCTAAAGTGCCCTCTGTCTCAAAACTTACCAATTCTCTCCTCTCTCACTTCTAGCCCTACTAACACTGCCTTTCTTTCACAGGAGTGGGGATAGGGCTTAGTGGCAGAATCTCTTCAGATAACCAATAGTACAACCTAAAATTAGTATTATACTGTATGTATGTAAATGAACTGAAATTTAAATAAAAACTTGAAACAAAAAAACCCAATAGTATGGTAATATGTCAATGATCAGGTACCGGACATGCTCTTAGAGAAATGTTTTAAGACGCAAAGTTAAAAATCTCAAATGAATCTCAAACAGGCAAAATAAAATAACAGAAAGGTAAAAAAACAAAAGTCAGACTATAGGTCTGTGCTGGAAGATGGGGTTAACTTTCCAGGTAGTTCACACTGGGCGTGTATACAGTTCCTTTGGGCCAATTCTACTTTCCATGGCTTCCTCCCTTTATTGAAAGCTTAATCCAGAAATTCTTTAAAATACCAATCGTTGTTCTGGAGATCCCTTCTCACCTACCAATCCAATGAGACAGGAGACTTTGCAGGAGGGGGGGTGGGTAGAGGGCAAAGGGAATACCATAACATTGAAAGAAAATGGCCCACCAGGATAAGTCTCAAGTAAGAGGCTTGGGATGCTTGGGTGGCTCAGTTGGTGCGCATCTGATTCTTATTTCAGTTTGGGTCGTGATCTCGCAGTTCATGGGTTTGAGCACCACATGGGGTTCTATGTTGGCAGTGCATGGCCTGCTTGGGATTGTTCTTCCCGCCCTTTATGCCCCTCCCCCACGCACATGCTTTCTGTCTCCCTCTCAAAAATAAACGAACATTAAAGAAAAAAATTAAAAGGGGGCAGCTGGGTGGCTCAGTTGGTTGAGCATCTGATTCTTGATTTCGGCTCAGGTCATGATCTCACGGTTTGTGGGTTCGAGCCCTGCATCCGGCTCCACACTGACAGTGTACAGCCTGCTTGGAATTCTCTCTCTCTTCCTCTCTCTCTCTGCCCCTTCTCCACTTGTGCTCTTTCAAAATAAATTTTAAAAAATTTAAAATATATACATATAAAAAGAGGCTTACTTTCAACCTAATTCATAATATTTTTAAGTTTAGGTAAATTTATATATAGTTTAGGTAAATTACCATGTTATAAAAATATACAATAAAATCTTGTAAGAAACTCTGAAATGACTGATGCTTGATAACTCTATTAGGTAAACAGACTACAATAACACTGCAGTTATTGGCTAGTTCCATCAATTTTTTTTAATTCTCTTTGATTTTTTCTCCTGGTCTTCTGTTATCCTTTCTGCAGGTCGCTTCTTCAACCCCTTCATTTTCCTGGTTTGTAGTTTGCTTAGGTCTTGCTTCTGCATATGAATCCTTCCATAAGTTGTGCCAAAAGTGTCATGGGAGACATTTTTCTTCTTCTTTGGCTATGAAACAAGAATATACATATATATATATACATATATACATATATATATAGGTAATGGTCTCTACTACCATAAACTGGTAAAAATCTAGTGTACAACAAAGGTCTTACTAACAATTTCCATTGGTGAGCTCCTACTCAATAATATAGTCTATAAGCCTACAGACTTTTCTTCCCAAACTTAAGTACATACAAATCACTTAAGGATCTTGTTAAAATGCATATTATAATTCAAAAGGCCTAGGGACCTGAGACTCAGCATTTCTAACAACTCCCAGGTAAACTGTCAGACAACATTTGAAAAGCAATACTATAGACTACACTAACCATTGTCATCCAGTGAGAGAATTTCCTGTGTTTAGCTTAAGGAATTGTGACTATCTAGTCAATCTTTATTGGCATTCCAGAGAAACCATTTCTACTTGTTTTTCAAAACCATTCAAAAGTCAAACACATTTTAAACAATATGAGTTACACATCCTGTGCTCTAAATCCTCCATCTCCACAACGCCCCACACAATTCTTTCTTGCTGAAAACTGGCAGTCTTGGCTACCAGAAAGCTCTCAGCCATAGTTGATGCATGGTTTCTACAGCTCTTTTATTATCCTTTATGGTTGGCTTATGTGCTTCTTCCTCCTTTTCTTTGTTCTGAGAGTCTAATTTTATCTATTTTATCGATCTCTTTCTGTACGTTCTTTAATGTACTATGCTGCTAATCTTTTTTGGAAAGAAGAGTGGAATATACAAATAAATATGGCACCAATCTGCAAGTTATAAACCTTGAGGGCTTTTGGCATTTTCATAGATAATCTGTAAAGATCATCTGACGCCAGATGTGTCCTCCTCAGAACCAGATCCAATGAGGGCCCCATCTCTTCCAATTCAATCCTTGGTGTTTTACAACCAGACTTCTTCAACAGCAACCTTTGTGAAATAGAAAAAAAAAAAAAAAGAAAGAAAGAAAGAAAAATGTTGCTTTGACTTTGATGGAATCCTTATCCCCTCAAATATTTTTGTTCAAGAGAACTACAGTTCCATAAAATGACACCGTCTTTAGGAGGCTAAACTTCTTTTTTTAAATGTTTTTATTTATTTTTAAGACAGAGAGACACAGAGCATGAGCAGGGGAGGGGCAGAGAGAGAGGGAGACACAGAATCGGAAGCAAGCTCCAGGGTTTGAACTGTCAGCACAGAGCTCGATGCGGGGCTCGAACCCACGGAGTGTGAGACCATGACCTGAGCCAAAGTCAGATGCCCACCAACTGAGACACTCAGGTGCCTCTAGGAGCCTAAACTTCTTAAATGCTTTACACATTTAGGCCAAGTATATTCTTTGGCTTGCTGGTTTT
Source organism: Prionailurus bengalensis (assembly GCF_016509475.1). Lineage (NCBI taxonomy): Eukaryota > Metazoa > Chordata > Mammalia > Carnivora > Felidae > Prionailurus > Prionailurus bengalensis. The sequence continues at coordinate 99,927,433 of NC_057349.1, read as the reverse complement.
TAAAAATCAAACACAAAAGTATACAATACTGTTGAGAAACAGCAAGTGAGACAGACAACTGTTTTAAGAAATGGAATCCTTTGATTTGACTTCTTCATCTTACTTACAGATTTACATAATTATAAAAACATTTTCAGTTGGCCCTTTGAAATGTTATGCTTACATGATTAACAATTCTTATTTCTTTAATGTTTATTTTTGAGACAGAAAGAGAGACAGGGCATGAACGGGGGAGAGGCTGAGAGAGATGGAGACACAGAATCCAAAGCAGGCTCCAGGCTCTGAGCTGTCAGCACACAGCCTGATGTGGGGCTCGAACCTACAAACTGTGAGATCATGATCTGAGCTAAAGTCAGACGCTCAACTGAATGAGCCACCCAGGTGCCCCAACAATTCTTATTTCTTTAAAGATCCATTCAGAATCCACTTTTGTCCATAGTACAGACATTTACTGATCTCCATAGACTGGAATGAATTTTAAAAGCTTAATATAACAAAACCACAACTTTCTAGATAACATATGTCCAAATAGCTATGGATGTGGAAACAGATGAGGAATGTGGAAACCGGAGGAAGGGAGACTAACAAATTCTTTTTGTGAGTCACAGAACAGTCAAGAACAGCTCAAAGACCCGGCGATTATTTGAGCTGACTCAATTTGTTATAGTGGCCAGATCTCCACATGGACTATAAGAATTGAATGAAAACAATATTTATAAAAGGTCAAACTTTTCACACCAAAGATGGAATGAGAGAGAGACAACAAATGACATGAGAGAAGAGAAAGAACGTAAGAGTAGAGCACAGTAAGGAATACCCAAGAGCAAGAAAACACCAGGAAGCAGAAGTGAATGTGCATAATAAGCTCATTAACAGCCCTTTGGGCCCTAAACGCGTCACATGCAGACAGTCCACCCATGGGAGGTACATCCACTAGCTGCAAGAAGAGTCATAATGATAGATATGCTGTATCAGATAGTTATTTATACCCAATTGAACAAGACAAAAAGAAAACAAAACGAACACCAGCCTAGGATATGTCAAAAGCAGAAGTGTTAAAAAAAAAAAAAAAAAAGCTCCAATAACAGTACAAGGTAACATGAATATTTTATGGGACTTGAAGGGAGCAAACAGAGAGAAAAAAGCCAAAACAGGAGCCTTCAGGCCACTCTCTGCATACTGGTTCCAGTAGAAGAGAGTTGAGAGAATGCCTGCCTCAGGCCCACTGTGGGGAAAATACTTTTAGAAACTAAATGGTGATATCAGGGCATCTTCCATAAAAGCTAATTCAAAGCATATGGTAGCAGTGACCATTTGACTCAGTTCTAACACACATACTTCTGCTTTTGCATCCACACTTTCAGTACCTCCAATAAAGGATATTTAAAGCTGAACTCCCATCAAAATATCTTGATTAATGTCTTGTGTTCAGCAGACTATTTAAGACATCAGGGACATTGTATATATAAAAATGTCAAACTAAAAATGTTTCTACCACTTAAAATGCTGATTTTCAGCTAAATGAAAGAGTTGTAGATCTAGAACAGCTCCTGGCATGCCTGACGGATTCATGTTACCCAAGTACCTTTTAATTTATGAAAGTGTCCTCCTAACAGAGTAACCTTTTGAGTGGTGTATATAATTAAGATTTTCTACATAACTACATGTATATATATAACTACATGTGTTGCCATTTACCAAAGAATTAAGTTACAGTGCCATACTGTCTGCATAGATGATCTTATCTGAATTACTTCACTGAGCAGGTTTACTGGCACATCAAACGGACAGAAATAGAAGAAAACTTTCTCCAGATATCAGTTTTCTACATATGGTTGCTGGTGATAGACCTTTAATCCTTTCTCTTTGTTAAACTTTTTATTTTTTAATATTTTTTATAGTTTGTTTTGAGAGAGAGGGCATGAGAGAGAGAGAATCTCAAGCAGGCTCCACGCAGCATGGAGCCCAATGTGGGGCTTGAACTCATAAACCACGAGATCAGGACGTGAGCTGAAGTCAGACACTTATTTGATTGAGCCACCCTGGCGTCCCAACTTGATTAAACTTTTAACAATGAAATCTAGAATCTAAAATGATTGAGGAAATGTATTAATAGAGAATTTATAAATGATTTTTATAATCACACTAAGCAAAAAGAAGAGACTGACACTGACCCGTTAAAAACACAATTGAAACCCTTTTCCTTCACCCCCATTCTATTATTCATCTCACACTTTTTTTTATTTTTTTAAAGATAGACATTTCAATTCTAGGCCATCATGTCTCCAGCCAAGTACCTACGCCAAGAAGTGTTATACCAATATGCCTATTAATCTCCATCTCAAGCTTTGTTTTGTTTTGGCTCCCTGTAATCAAAAGTGATATTCAATTCCGCAAGGTTATATACTATAAGACACAAAGACAACCCAGCTCCTTTGCTTTCAGATGGGCTCAAGCTATAAGATATGTTGATGGGTAATTTCTGTATATTTTAAAATACTGTTTGCCTATTTCTTGAGAAAGACTGCCATTACCACTTTTGTTCAAGTTTAATTTCTTTACTTTTCTCCCTTCCATATCCCTCTCTTCTGCTGATATTGTTTTCTTGCCTATAATGTTGTTTGCTTTTTAAGGTATGCTAATACTTCGTTTGGCATGTTTCTCCCCATAAAACCTTACAAATGCCATCGTAAAGGCAAATGTGGCAGTTACTAAAAATTTTTATATTCAGAACTTTAACTTTCTAAGTGAATAAAATTCTCCAAGGAATACAAATGATCACTCACATATGAGGAATTAATTACTATACAATATACAGGAAGAGGCCAGTTAACAATATGATTTATTCCCCCAAAAGGTCAGATCAAAGGATATATTAACACAATTTCATGTTTACACTTCCTTTCATTCAAGAAACTCTAAGCCATTTTATAAAGTTAACCTTATTAATCTTCGCAAGTAATGTGTGGTAATGTTACCTATTACCTTGTACCAACTGTTCCAGGTAAAAGCAAAGGCAGGACACAGAAGTGTAGCTCGCAAGAATGCCTAAGGAACCACACGAAGTCAGGCACACTTCTCTGGCATATTCCCACCTCTACCTAAAACTCTTTCCCCCTTATAAAGGAATTACTGTTGATCACAGAGGGGCTGCAGAATTACCAAAATAGCATCACTACATTTTGCAAAGGAAAAACGGAGGCCCGGAGAAGTGCTCTAAGTCATGTGGCTAATGCCTGGCCCTGAGCCAAGTCACTAGGCTCAGAGGTGATGTTCATTCCTCAGACCACTTCTTTCTTCCTCTCCCAAGTGGGGCACAGCCCCTGCAGGCTAAACTAATCTAGTGATTTTTTTCTCCACTAGCATCTTGCTCTCAATCACACAATACTTTTTTTTTTTTTAAAGATCTTATTTTTAAGCAATCTCTACACCCAACATGGGACTCGAACTCACAACTCCGAGATCAAGAGCTGTATGCTCCACTGACTCAGCCAGGCAGGCACCCACAGTCTATCTTCTATTTTAAATCAACAGCTAACAGGTATTACAAGGCCTATACAAAATACTTGGGGTTAAAAGTTTACTCTAGGGTCTCTGATCTGAAAAATTCAAACCTTTTTTTTTTTTCCACTAAGGGATGGAAATGGTTATGCCGTGCTAACCTAACAGTGATTCCAGTTAATTCTTCTTAAAGTAAGTGGATGGGTAGATATGTGTAGTTACACTGCTAATTTACCCATGTTTCGAAGTCTGATTTACTAATTTTCTGACCATTTTATTATCTCTGCATTTCTTTCTTTACAAATTAATCTTTCTTTTCACTAAATATGAGTTCTGATATAAGTGAATACTTTCTTTGAAATTATTTACAATGAAAGAGTTTTAGATTACTGTTACCCATTTTTCATCCTCAAAGATTTTGATCTTTATATTTTTAGCTCCTTTATGTCCCTAGGGCCTGCTTAACACAAGTTTCCAAAAAGATTCTTTTTATTTAGTGATTTTTCATCTTTCTTGTTCTATAAATTGGAGCCATCTACTTTATAATATATTCTTCACAGCCCCAAAGTAAGTTGGGAAATTCCAACACATTTAAGGGGCTTTCAATCTCAACCAGCTAAAAATGATTATAAAATCCCTAACTACATCTTGCAATCATGTGGATTATTTTATTGCATTTTCCCTATTATTATTATCTAAACAAAAGGAAAATAGAAAAACAGAAATGATGACACCAAACATATAGTGAGAAGAATGGAGTTATCTCTGACTCAATACAATTGAGACAAAGATGTAAATTATTAACAAAAAAGGTGAATATTTACTTTCATTTGGATGTTCATTGATAGAAGCTAGTCAACCAGGTATTTCATCATGAAGGAAAAAAACCAAAATGAGGGGTGCCTGGCTGGCTCACCAGTAGAGCATATGACTCTTGCTTTCAGGGTCATGAGTTCAAGCCCCACGTTGTGGGTACAGTTTACTTTAAAAAAAAAAAAAAAAAAAAATTAAACCATAGATGAAATGCTGAAGTCCCCAAGTGGCTGCACGTATAGCACAAAGGCACACAAGTCACTGTCAACACTGAACTGTCAGTGGCTCTCAGGCTGCACTTCCATACCATAGCTCAAAAACGGGCATCGGTCTTTCATGTACAAAGGAAGGCAGCTTGTGGAAGTCAATATATTCTCTAGGCAAGTGTGGGCTTGATCAGCCAGGGCCAACACTTTGTTATAAATAAGAAAAAAAAATCATGCTTATCTCAAAAGGCACAATTGTAGCATGTCATTAAGCTTTTTAATGAAAATAAAATCAGAGCGTTAGGATTCGTATTTATATTGTGGTAGGGGTAGAAGGGCTAGGCTGAAGAGGGTAAAAGAGCCACTGAATGTGCTCGTTCCATTCAGACTCCAGTTTTTAGGCTCAGAAGACTCAGAGTTTTGAGATTTGCTTTGGCTGGTCTAAGACTTGTGACTCGGTGTTCTAAATCCAGTCAAGAAAAAGGAGATATTGCACAATGAATTAGTGTTCTAAGCTCGGAGGACTGCAGCACCAGATGCTCTGGGGCCCTGGAAAAGCAGGGTTTCAGAGGCAGACGTGAGCAGGGGGATGACACATCTGAGGATCAGCACAGAGCTGCTGTGCCTGCCACTGCTTGTCTGCCAACTCTCCAGACAAACTTCGGACCAAACGCCAATTCTAAGTTCGAGCTCTATAAAAGTCACACTAAAGTGCTGTAGCCCTGGATTCAAGAGTATACTAACAAATGCACTCACTTGTAGCTTCGAAAGTAAATCTTCCCATTCAGTGCAGTGAAGTGCAGAACATACTCTAAACCAGCCAGGCGGATATTTGATACTGTGGGGCCTCTGAAGAAATCTAAAAACAAATTTTAGGTTGTTAAAAAAACAAAACACAAAAAACTAACATGTTTTTAAATTCAGTTACAGAGAGCTGGACTGTCGATGCTCCATTTTGTGCCACTGCTCACAAAAAAAGATAAAAAGGTGGTACAAAAACTGGTCCCCGAACAATGTCTGAGACTCTCATCCCTTTACCATTTAAGCTCATGACTATTTTTCCGTGTTTAGCTCACTAAACCATGTAATTTTTCAGTTGTGAAGTTCTCCTTCTAAGCCAATGCTCAGCATAAGAGTCCATCACATTTATCATGCATGTTCACTTTTTTACAAATGTAAATCAAAGCATAAATTTTTTTATCTAGGAGACAGGTAGGTTAAGACGGCAAATTCCTATAAAAACAGCTGTTCAAACTTTGACTGTTAAATCAAACTGGCCTCTGTTTTATGGTAGAAGTCAAGACACAAGAAAATTCTAACAGGAAATCTCAATTAAATGAGCAAAGATAGCAAACTAAATTGTTAAAGCCAGAAAAGAACCACTGAGATCCATGAATAGGCTGTTTCCCCACGAGTGGCACATGAAGTGATCTTGAATGATACACAGGCAGAATAATTTACGATGCATTATTTATCTTTTTATCAGATACCATTTGCCATTCACGGCAGAGACATAAAGTTTCCTTGTAAAAAGAGGAGTCAGTGTAAAGAAACCTCTTCGGAGAACACCACCATAATACTATGTGGACTTGGCTAAAGGTATGAAGGTAGCACAAGAATGAAAGAAGTCTGAAAAACAAGTTTGGTCCCCTCATTTTACAGCCAAGAAGACTGAACCCCAAAAAGGCTGAACATAAATACACAAATAATATTTAGATAAGAAAAAGTTATACATAAAAGTTTATCCAACTTAATTAGGAAGAAATGCCCCAAGGCAAGTGATGTAGTAAACGGAAAAACTCATTGGGTCCCAATTTGTAGCCACCCAGCATTGTCCTTCTCACTTCCGATTAGCTCAGATGAGAAACATCTCCAGTGCATGGACATACACATCCTTTGTTGTTTGCTTTTTTCTTTCTCATGGTTAACTAAAAGAAAATCACTAACGTGTAGAAAAGAGGAACAACTGTGTATGCACATGTATATACCACCCTTCCCTACTCCCCCAACAAAAATCCCTCAAGGATATTTTTATAAACCAAGTATGTACTTTTTCAAAGTAATCTGATCTAAATTTGCATCATAATCAATAAACAGGGCTCCCATTATTTTGTCAAAATCTAACTCTCCTTCAGTGGCCAAGTTAATAAAGTCCCCCTCATTGTGTTGGAAGCACTAGTGAAGTTAATCTTTCTGGGGAACAAGATATGTACATTTCAGTTTCCCTGAAGCAGCTTTTGTAATGTAAATCATACAGCAGGAATATGTGTTTCTTCCATAAGCTTTTAAGAATGCAAAGGAAAATAATGATGGTAGAATTTTTTTTTTTTTTTAATGCTTATTTTTGAGAGAGAGAAACAGAGCGTGAGCAAGGGAGGGGCAAAGAAAGAGGGAGACACAGAATCCGAAGCAGGCTCCAGGCCCTGAGAGCTGTCAGCACAGAGTTTGATGTGGGGCTCGAAACCATGAAGCACAAGATCATGACCTGAGCTGAAGTTGGATGTTTAACTGACTGAGTCACCCAGGGGCCCTGAAGTAGAAAGTTTTAAAATCACTGGCCCTTTCCTCACACCATACACAAAAATTAACTCATGATCATAACTAAATGCAAAACCTAAAACTCTTAAGATTTCAACAAGAAAATACTAGAAAAAGTCTTTGTGATGCTGCTGAGGTAAGCAAAGGCTTCTTAAAATACAGGAAGAACATAGCATTACAGAAAAAAAATGTAAAACAGACGTCACAAAAATCAAAAACTTCTGCTCAGGACACCTGGGTGGCACAATCACTTAAATGTCTGACTTCAGCTCAAGTCATGATCTCACGGTTTGTGAGTTTGAGCTCCACGTTGGGTTGTCTGCTGTCAGCACAGAGTCTGCTTTGGATCCTCTATCCCCCACCCCCCCCCCCCAGCTCACATATTCTCTCTCTCTCTCTCAAAATTAAATAAATGTTAAAAATAAAACAGGGAAAGCTTCTTTTAAAACAAAATAAAACAAAACAAAACAAAACAAAAACCTTCTGTTCTTTGAAAGACGTCACTGAAAAAAAGGCAAGCCACAGATTGGGAGGAAACATTCAAAGACTGCGTATCAGACAAAGAGACAAAGGACTTCCCTCTCCCTCTCTGCTCCCCCCTCCCCCCACACACCTTATTCCTTATTACTCAAGAAGACAAATAACCTCCAAAAAAATAATAATAATAATAAGGCAAAGATTTGAATAGACACTTCACCAAAAATATATGAATGGCCAATAAGCACACAAAAAGATGTTCAACATCATTAATCATCAGAAAATGCAAATTACAACTTCAACAATAGCACTACTTTATTTTATAGAAATTTTTTAGAAATTTTATAGAAATTATTTAGAAACACATACTATGAGCATACAATATTCGTTAGAATAACTAAAATTAAAAAGAATGGTCTACCAAGTATTGGCAAGGCAGTGGAACTGGAGCTTTTCATACACCATTGGTAGGAATGTAAAATGGTACAACCGTATTGGAGAACAGTTTCTTAAAACGTTAAACATATGCTATTCAAATGACCCTACCATTCCATTCCGTTCCATTCCCAGCTAGGTATTTACCCAAAAGAAATGAAACCATATGCCTTCACAAAAATCTGTATATAAATGCTCACAGCAGCTCTACTGATCAAAAAAAATTTTCTTGAAAGCGAGCACAAGCAAGGGAGGGGGAGAGGGAGAGAGAGAATCTCAAGCAGGCTCCACGCCCAGCCCAGAGCCCAACGTTAGGGCTCAATCTCACGACCCTGGGATCATGACTTGAGCCGAAATCAAGAGTTGAATGCTTAATCGATGGAGCCACCCAGGCGCCCCAAGAAATGAAATCATATGCCCTCACAAAAAATTTGTATATAAATGTTTTAATTTTTTAATGTTTATTTATTTTTGAGAGAGAGAGAGAGACATAGCATGAGAGGGGGAGGGGCAGAGAGACAGAGGGAGACAGAATGGGAAGCAGGCTCCAGGCTCTGAACTGTCAGTACAGAGCCTGACTCAGAGCTCAAATTCACGAACCATGAAATTATAACCTGAGCCAAAGTCACACAGTTAACCTAAGACTGAGCCACTCAGGTGCCCCCTGAATATAAGTGTTCATAGCAGCTCTACTCACCAAAATTTTGATCTAATCAAAAGCTGGAATCAACCTAAGTGTCCACTGACAGATGACAAAATAAACAAATTGTGAAACAGCTATAAATGGAATACAGTTCAGCAATAAAAAGAAATGAACTGATAGATCCAACAAATCTCAAAACAAGCTGAGTGAAAGAAGCCAGACCAAAAAAAGTACATACTGTAGTGTACATACTGTGATTCTGTTCATCTAACGCTCTATAAAATGCAAACTAATCCATAATCACAGAAAGCAGATTAATGTTTGCTTAGAATACAGAAATACGATAGATTGCACAGGGACACAGGCTAATGTTTGGGTGTAATAGGTTCTGTACCTTGACAGAAGTGGTGTTTTCACAGGTGTATTACATATGTCAAAAACCATCAAATTTTAAATCTTTAAATATGCAGACTTGCTTTTATGTAAAGCAGATCTCAAAAGTTATATAATTTAAAATTAAAAAATTTAAAGTAATCCCTAAAAACTGAAAACAAATGAACCTGCGTACTGAGCTGAAGGCATAATCATACAGAAAAGAACTGTTTCAAGTGACTTCAAAACAGTGATTTGACCATATATTCTTAGCAGGATGTATTTTATAGACAAAAAGAACTGCAAAAAACCCCAAAAACAACACAACAAAACCTTCAACTGCACTCAATATTCACATCATCAGTAGTAACACTGTATGGTAGGTAGTACAGTATAAAAGAAATGCATACTTGTGTTGGATCACTGAGAACCTGGATTTTTTTCATGGACGAAAGAAGGTACATATGTGAAGTCAATGAAGTTAAGATCCTTTGGTCCTAAATTTAAGTTAGAAGTTTCAGTATGAACTCAGATACATTTTATCTTAACAAACAAATTTTAATTCACAGTTCCATTCTCTAAAAAAGCCTACAATGACCAACCACAAAACAATCCCTGGCACCCAAACTGTGGTTTCTAAAATAATTTCTCATTTTAAAAATGTTCATTCAGGGTTGGGGCACCTGGGTGGCACAGTCAGTTAAGCGTCGGACTCTTGACTTTGGCTCAGGTCATGATCTCACAGTTTGTGAGTTTGCGCCCCACATCGGGCTCTGCACTGACAGCCCAGAGCCTGCTTGGGATTCCCTTTTCCCTCTCTTTCTGCTCCTCTGCACATGTGTACACTGTCTCTCTAAATAAATAAATAAACATTAAAAAATAAAAGTTCAGGGCTGCTTAGAGAAAACAGCTGATTGCAGGGCTGGAGCAATGAATGTGTAAGAGGAGTCTGAAACATGGAAACCTCACCTCAAAGGGGCAATGAATTAAAATGTGTGGAAACTCAGAACACTGCCAAAAAAGCTGACCCGAAACTGGGCAGGAATGATGGCTAAGGTAACAAGAGAGATACTAATGAGTAATGATAAACATAAAAACCTGGTTAAATACAAGTAAGGGGGTGGAGAAGAGGTAGAAGATGAACTGGTTATGGTCAGAAGGAAAGCCCCAACTTGGATCTTTTTTTCAGCGGATCAATTCCAAGTAAAAATAAGATCTCACGTGTGGCTATGTCCACGAGTAAACACATCGAGAAAGGGGACAGAAGGTTACCATGTGTTGACAGGAAAGACCAGGGGATCCACAGTTAGAGAACACAGCAGATCCTGATTCTGCCACTTACTAGCTCTTCAATTGGCCTCAACTTCATCCACAGTATGGGAATAATATTATCATAATATACTGAATGTTTGCCCCTACCCCCTTGCCACTCTAAATTAATGTTAAAAGTCCTAACCCCTAATGTGTTTGAATTTGGAGATGGGCTTCTGAGGAAGAAATTAAGATTAAATGAGGCATGCCATAAGGGTGGGGCCCTGGTCCCATAGAATTAGTGTCCTTATAAGAAGAGACCCTAGAAAGCTGACCCCCCCCCCCCCCCCGCCCACCTCTACCTCTCTTCCCTTCCCTTCCTTCCTCCCTGAAGGAAAAGCCAGGAGCACAAAGCAAGAGCTGGCAAGAATCCTCATCAAAAATTGTGATTTTGCACCTTCAGCCACCAGAACTGTTTGTTTTTTAAGCCACCCAGCACATGGTATTTTTTACAGCAGCCCAAGCAAACTAACATGATTGCCTTTGTAAAGCTATAGAAAGAGTCAAATATAATAAATTACCTGACCTACACGATCCCACAGTTTTGGGATCGAGCCCCATGTCGGGCTCTGCTCTGACATCACGGAGCCTGCTTGGGATTCTCTTTCCCCCCCTCTCTCTCTACTCCTCTCTCTCAAAATTAAAAAAAAAAAAAAAGATGCACTAAATCTAAAAATAGATATACTGATTTTCTATAAGGAAAAGCAATACCACTAAGATTAAATAGAAATCTAGATAGTATTTAAGAAAGCAAAACAGAAGCAAAAAAAATTTAGTTCGGCATGAACTAAATGCGCACCTGGCATAAAAACACTGAAGCTAATAACTTCACTTTTCTTTCTGGCCAATTACCAAAAAAAGAAAACTTCCTAAAAGGATGGAAGCCCTTGATAACATTCTCTTTCCCCACCACTCTACTTTACTTCATATGAACACAAAACATACAACATGGAGTCTGCAGCTGGCTTACTTCATATTTACATTGAAAACACAACTGCCCTTGGGACCTGACAATCTCACTTCACTCCTCTACCTTCCTTCTTTCCCCAGATTCCTTTTTTGGTTTTCACTCCCTCCCCATCACCACTGCATTATGTGGTGATTCTTGCCCTCTAGTGGAAGCACAAAATAATAAAGTTTTTATAAAAACCAATTATACAAAAGCAAATGAAAGCCTTCTGTTATAACAAATATATACTGACCATTAACAATTATTATGGAACAACTGGAGGGAAAAAGGCAGAAAATCTGGGCCAATGGAGTACAAGTAATCTTAGCTAAAAACCATCCTTGATATTTTGGGGTATGTAATTTTGAAAAAAGGAAATGTTGGTCATTGTCTTTCATGTATGATTTTCTTTTTTTAACTCATCAAAAATTCAGGTAAGAACCTATAGCAAAGATTGCAATAAGTCAATTGAACAGACATCCAGATGGCCAACCGACACATGAAAAAATGCTCAACATCACTCATCATCAGGGAAATACAAATCAAAACCACAATGAGATACCACCTCACACCTGTCAGAATGGCTAACGTTAACAACTCAGGCAACAACAGATGTTGGAAAGAAGGCAAAGAAAGAGGATCTCTTTTGCACTGCTGGTGGGTTTGCAAGCTGGTGCAGCCACTCTGGAAAACAGTATGGAGGTTCCTCAAAAAATTAAAAATAGAACTACCCTACTACCCAGCAATGGCACTACTAGGTACTTACGCAAGGGATACAGGTATGCTGCTTCGAAGAGGCACATGCACCCCAATGTTTATAGCAGCACTATGGACAATAGCCAAAGTATGGAAAGAGCCCAAATGTCCATGGACTGATGAATGGATAAAAAAGATGTGGTATATATATATACAATGGAGTATTACTCGGCAATCAAAAAGAATGAAATCTTGCCATTTGCAACTATGTGGATGGAACTAGAGGGTATTATGAGAAGCGAAATTAGTCAGAGAAAGACAAACACGATATGACTTCACTTATATGAGGACTTTAAGAGACAAAACAGATGAACGTAAGGGAAGCAAAAATAATATAAAAACATGGAGAGGAACAAAAGATAAGAGACTCCTAAATATGGACAACAAACAGGGTTACTGGAGGGGCTGGGAGAGGGGGGATGGGCTAAATGGGTAAGAGGCATTAAGGAATCTATTCCTGAAATCATTGTTGCATTCATATGCTAACTAACTTGGATGATAAACAGATAGACAGATAATTAATTAATTAATAGGGGCGCCTGGGTGGCTTGCTTAAACATCCGACTTTGGCTCAAGTCATGATATTGTGGTTCATGAGTTTGGGCCCCGCGTCAGGCTCTGTTATGACAGCTCAGAGCCTGGAGCCTGCCTCCGAATTCTGTGTCTCCCTCTCTCCCTGCCCCTTGCTCCCCCCTCAAAATTAAACAAAAAAAAAATGAAAAAAAAATGAAGGGGACTTGTGAACACATAGGAAAGGATGTAGTCATCACATAAGTCCTTAGGAACTAGTGTTCCTATTCACCAAGAATAACTCATCTATAAGACAACCTTACAAGGTTGTGAGAATAAAACAATACACATAAAGCACCTAGTATATGCTTGGCATTTAGGATCGATCATTAAGGATAATAAAAAAAAGCTGTTGGGAAGTCACTGAAAGTTTTCTGGGAAAGAAACTTGATCTGAAACTTGCAAGAATGGAAGAAACTAGGTAAACGAGAACAAAAATCAGAAAAGACAATAGGAATGTGTACAATGTATTTTTAATAAGCCACTTTAAATGGAAAAAAGAGGAAGGAAATTGGGAGAGATAAAAAAAAAAGTTATAAGGGGTTAGAGTCTAAAAAACCTTGCCTATCAAGACTAAGAAAAATAGAGGTTTTTGAGTTGGAAGTGGATGATGTACAACAATCTTGAAAATTTAAGTTCTTAATTTTCTAAATTTAATGATGCCAATAATGACATAAAATGGGTGGAAGCATTTTATAAAGTGTAAAATGTTTCATATATAGGTTGACAATGAAGTTACTAGAGCATCAAAAAATAAAAATGATCAATGCATTATAACATCCATTAACTCTCCCTTACTGCTAGTGGGGAATAAAGAAAATAATGAAAGGGTGCCTGGGTGGCTCAGCTGGTTAAACGTCCAACCTTCGGCTCAGGTCATGATCTCGTGGTCCGAGAGTTCAAGCCACACGTTGGGCTCTATGCTGACAGCTCAGAGGCTGGAGCCTGCTTTGGATTCTGTCTCCCTCTCTCTCTGTCCCCACCCCCACCTCAAAAAAAAATTTTTTAAAAATTTTTTTTAAAAAAGAAAATAATGAAAAGGGGGGAAGAAAGGAAAGAGACCAAAAAGAAAAAGATGTATATATACAGTGAAGTGGCAAAGTGCCACCAATGACAGTCTTAGATTGCCTACTTGAGCAAACGTGTGGAGAAGTATTAAAATACTTACCAATAAGAAGATTTTTTAGCCTCCTGTAGTCTTCTGTTACATCAAAATCATCACCAGCAAATATTAACATGGGTTTTGTTCCCTCAGGACATTTACTATTCTATGAAACAGAAAAAAAATTATAATTATAAAATTATCAATTCTAAACTATTTATAAGTTGATTTTAAAGTAGTCAATTCTGGGGCGCCTGGGTGGCTCAGTCGGTTAAGCGGCTGACTTCGGCTCAGGTCATGATCTCACAGTCTGTGAGTTCGAGCCCCGCGTCAGGCTCTGTGCTGACAGCTCAGAGCCTGGAGCCTGTTTCAGATTCTATGTCTCCCTCTCTCTGACCCTCCCCGGTTCATGCTCTGTCTCTCTCTGTCTCAAAAATCAATAAATGTTTAAAATAAATAAATAAATAAATAAAAATAAAGTAGTCAATTCTTACACAGTGATTAGTTTTCATATTTTAACTGTCCTAAAACTATATTTATGAATACTGATTAAAATCTAAAGATTTAAAACTACAGTTGCAACTTTTAAACTAAAAAAATATTTTTTGTTCCACTCCCTTCATATCACCAAATTAATAAGTGGTCAAAGAATGATGTAAGCTATTTTTTAAAGTTATTCTGTACAAAGAATAAAAAGCTAAAATTGCTGCAAAACATACACAGCCTTTTAACAACCGACATCTCAGAGTCTAAACAAATTTAATTTCTTTAAATCATTTACTACCACTGTGCCTTTCTTACTGTGTCACATAAACAGTATTTAAATGAAAGCTAGATTAAACTACCAACTCCACAGTAACATGGGAAACAAGAGAATTTTATACAAGCTATAGAAAGTATGGGCAATCCTTACTCAGCATGGTTGAGGCTCTGACTAAAAAAAGCATTTTGTCCAGTTCTGGATTTTCCATACAAAGAAGAATGTGATGTGAATAATAATAACCTTTAAAAGCCACCAAAATAAAAGAAAAAAATCTAATAGAACTCTTTAACTGAATGATTAATTTATGACAGTGAACAAGTGTTAGTCTGAGCCTCCCATTGATTCTAGCACCTCTATTTTGGTATCAATCAAGGACTGTACACATCTAGAAACAAACCAACAAACCAACAAAAAACAGGACAAGAAAACAAATATCCTCTGCCCTAGGACCAGAGGTCACCTGTTGCCTCTTCCTGTTCACTCTTGTTGACAGTCTCTGCTTCCTAACTCTGAACCTTAACTGTCTCTACTTAGGAGGTGTACCTAAGATCTGTGCCTCTAGGGCCTGAATGGACCTTCCAGACCCAATGACTCTTCCATGTTCCATCTGTGCCTCCCTGACCCTGCTGCTGCTACCCCTAGGTCTATGGAGGCTATTTAAGTATACAGAAGGTAATGGGGCACTGGGTGGCTCAGTTGTTTAAGCGCCAGACTTCAGTTTAGGTCACGATCTAATGGTTTGTGGATTCGAGCCCCACATCAGGCTCTGTGTGGACAGCTCAGAAGCTGGAGCCTGCTTCAGATTCTGTGTCTCCTTTTCTCTCTCTCTCTCTGCCCCTCCCCTGCTAACTCTGTCTCTCCCTCTCTCAAAAAAAATAAATATTTTAAAAAAAGAAAGTACACAGAAGGTAAGAGAAAGTGAAGCAACATCCTGACCACAATGCATTATAAAAAATATGTTACGTCATGACCCAGTACACACATCATAAAAATATAAATGAACAATGGGGCGCCTGGGTGGCTCAGTCAGTTGAGCATCTGACTTCGGCTCAGGTCATGATCTCGCGGTCTGTGAGTTCGAGCCCCGCATCAGGCTCTGTGCTGACAGCTCAGAGTCTGGAGCCTGCTTCCAATTCTGTGTCTCCCTCTCTCTCTGTCCCTCCCCTGCTCATGCTCTGTCTCTCTCTGTCAAAAATAAATAAACATTAAAAAAAAATTTTTTTTAAATATATATATGTAACTGAACAAGTTACGTGAAACAGTATTTAACACGTAGGTCACTGATA
Source organism: Prionailurus bengalensis (assembly GCF_016509475.1). NCBI lineage: Eukaryota > Metazoa > Chordata > Mammalia > Carnivora > Felidae > Prionailurus > Prionailurus bengalensis. The sequence continues at coordinate 99,911,711 of NC_057349.1, read as the reverse complement.
TTTTTCACAATGTGTAAACCCAGAACTAGAAGAAACTACAACAGATGAGCTTTATTTGAATTATCTAAAAGGCACTAAAAATTCAAAATATTACATAAGTACTGTCATATAGTATACTAAAAACATTATAATTGTGTAATGTCCTTGAACTAAATTTCTGAATTAAGTTTTTTTTAAAACAAAGGGAAAGAAAGGAAATAATTCTTTTCTTTAAGTGTATTTATTTCTGAGAGAGAGAGAAAGAGGGAGTGGGGGGAGGGGCAAAGAAAGTGAGGGACAGAGGATGTGAAGCAGGCTCTGTGCTGACCACAGAGAGCCCGATGTGGGGCTCAAACTCATGAACCGTGAGATCATGACCTGAGCCAAAGGCAGACGCTTAACCAACTGAGCCACCCAGACACCCCAGAAATGTCTTATAAATTATAAACAAACTTTCCAATAAAATACTCCAAGGCACCTGCAATGTATCTTTTCCTATCTAAAATAAAACCATTGGAAAAAGTAAATAAAAATTTAAAAAACAACAACATTGGCCTTAAATTTTAATCATTTCATCCATTAAGGCTTATTTTATGTAAAACAACCATCCCTAAAAGTTTGGCCACATCTTAGAAAATAAGCTCCCAGAATAATCATTCAATTTCCTGGTAGAACTGAATCACTTCTCACTTAAGAGTAAACAGGAGGATGAGGCTTGGCTTGGCAATAAAAGTAGGCAAGTGAGAAAAGAAACATCTGGCGAAGAGGTCTTAAAAATAAGGAGGTAGACGCAGAAAAGAAATAAATATGAAGAGAAAGTATAACAGACATGCAATTCCAAAACAAACTAAAAACAAGTTGTAATGGAATAACGAGGTAAAAGTGAAGCTCTGGCTAACAGTGTAGGTAGGGACTGCCAATGTAAGCATATGGTCATCAATTAGTGATTATTATAGTTATGGATATGCTCCATGAGTGAAAATTTAGTATTCAATTTAAATGGTGCTTGTTAAGCGTGAGACCTGACAAACAATAATGGTCTTGTGACCTGGTGGTTATAGAAGCTACCGAGGGCTAGCATGCGTGCATCAACCAGTGCTCACACCCACTACCTGGTGACCAAGCCAGATATGCTGCTCCTCTCCAAGGATTCATACACTGCCCTAAAGACAAACTGTAATAAAATGATAGCTTCCACCATAACAAGGCATCACAGTTTACATACTTTAACAAACACCTTCCAAAACATTATCTTCGCTGATAAACATTTTCACATATATTATCTCATTTGATATTATTATACCTATTTAATACTTGATTGCAATCTGAAGGTCAGGCAAGTAATTTATCAGGTCACAAAAGTCATCTAAATGGCCAACACAGGCCTTCAATCCAATTGTTGTCTCGAAATCCAATCTCAGGCCACTGTTCTACCCTGTACCTGAAGAAGCTGGTGTAGCTAAGTAACATCTGGGAAGAGCCTTTTTGCAAACACACAACAAACTTGGAAGGCATGTCCTCTTTTTAGGGGAGACTAGGAAAAGGAGTCATGACACATTTTACAATTCTTTCAACTACACCATGACCTTCAAAGACCCATAAACAAGAACAATTATGTAACTTTCCACTGCAAACTTCAATATCCTTTCTTTCTAAGTTCTATATGTATGACTCCAGATCACCAATGGAATTCCCCTGGGCCTCAATCTCCAACTTTATCCAATAGGAAAAGTAATTTTAGCCTTACACAGGGTAGCAATGAAATCTAAAGAAAATAATTACTTGATGGAACATTTGATGGAACAGATTCTGCTAAAGTAGAGTTCTGAGGGAACAGAAGCCCAGTTTGGACCCAGGAGCTAAACTAGGACAGTTTTCTTGCCTATTTACTACTTTCTATTTAATAATCCCATGCAAACAAAGGAGATACAAAGATGCAAGTCCTGAAGGGAAAGACTGAACTAGCATTTTGGTGGCCAGCAGCCAAAATACTGTAGGACCCGCCAAAGTATCGTAGGTTTAGAACAAGGCTCGCTTTCAAACTCTGGTATTTATTTAAAAAAAATTTTGTAATGTTTATTATTTTTGAGAAAGAGACAGAGTACCAGTGGGGGAGGAGCAGAGAGAGAGGAAGACAGAACCTGAAGCCAGCTCCAGGTTCCGAGCTGTCAGCACAGAGCCCGACGCGGGGCTCGAACCCATGGACTGCGAGACCATGACCTCAGCCAAAGTCAGACACTTAACTGACTAAGCCCCCCAGATGCCCCAGAAAACTCCAGTATTTCTGAGGTTCCATAAAATAGGTACTGTGACAATTGAGGGAGAGGATAGCATTTAAACTATGAGCCTAGAGTTAAAAACCACTCTAAATCTAACTGCCAGAAGATCCAAATATGTGTTATATGTTTATATCTCTTTTTAAAGTAAAAATAAAATGAGGGAGTTTCCACAGCATGAAAAGGAACAAAAAATTTTAAATACAGTGTATTTGCCAGCTTCCTGTCTCTACACCAAAATAAAGTAGTGACACTCAAAAACATAAAGATAAAATGAAATTTACTTTTATCTCAGAGCACACTAGAATAAAAACAAAGTTAAGCTACAAACTGTAATAGTACTCTTCACCACAAGATGTCACTATTGCCCAAGAACAACATTACAAAATGTTTTTATTTTTATGATTAGTATCGTACCTTGATGTCTTTTAGAGAGACAAACTTCTCAATACCTAATTCGATCATATCGAGCACGTGGAAGTCATACATACGACCTAGAAGGAAAATACATTTTCTTTTAAACATTTATTTTTCCCAAAGAGCCACCTTATATGTACCCACTTAATTTGCATGTCCAAAATGTTATTATCTCCCTTTTATTTTTTCTCCTTATACCCCACCAAACATGTCCCCTTCTTTCTTAAACTTTCAACTCTACCTAGAATACAGTGTTGCAATCTTGGCCCTGAAAGGATCTTGGAAATCGTTTAACCAAACTCCCTTATTTTATAGAAGAGTAAATAAAGGCCCATAAGAAGTAAAAGGGGTTGTTGCCTAAGCCAATGACGATACCAAATTAAATGTCAATTCTTACTGGTGAAGGGTTAATTTATGTGGGCAGGTATGCTACTGTTTTTTTCTCTAACACTGATTTAAGATACATATATTTTATATTAGAAAAATATTGGCAACTTTTGGTAAAGTAGTATTTTTACATGCCTATTCTCTACCTGCAGTCTGATAGATTAAAAATTTCATTCAAAGGCACAAGAAAAATTTTTAAAAACCAGCTTAGAGCTTACTTGTTACTCCTGAAATCTCAACACCATCAATTAATCTGAGTCACAAAACAGACTGTAAACACAAACATTAGGAAAGTAAATTATATTTACCTATTACTAGATTATTTGGCCGCTTCTTATTATGGGAGCCAAACATGAATAAAGAGCAATCTGACTTCTTTGAAAAGAATTCCTATAAAACCAAAGAAATCCCAATTAATGCATAAATATAAGAACTTTACGAACTGTATTCTGGGGGCACCTGGGTGGCACAGTTGGTTAAATGTCCAACTCTTGCTTTTGGCTCAGGTCATGATCTCAGTTCATAGGACTGAGCCCCACATCCGGCTCAGCGCTGACAGTGAAGGAGCCTGCTTGGCATTTTCTCTCTCCTTCTCTCTCTGCCCCTCCCCTGCTCGTGCACACATGCACATGCTCTCTCCTCTCTCTCAAAATAAACTTTAAACTTTAGTCATAGTTTTAAAAGTATGAAAGTCTTACTTCAAAAATAAACAAACAGGGGCGCCTGGATGACTCAGTTGGTTAACCATCTGACTTTGACTCAAGTCATGACCTCCTGATTCGGGAGTTCCAGCCCTGCATCGGGCTCTGTGCTGACAGTGGGGAGCCTGCCTGGGACTCTCTCGCTCTCCTGCTCACTCTGCCCTTCCACCCTGCCCCCCAAAATAAATAAACTTTAAAAATTAAGTTAATAAATCTTACTTCACTTTCACTTTACATCAAAATTCCCTCATATAGGATGATTTCGAATTCAAAACATCACAAATTACTAAAGGAACAGTAATTAGTCCAATCATGTATATGCTGTCTTAAATCAGAGTTTCTTGTACTCACCAATGATGTCTGATCCTCAAATGGTCTTGTAATGTTTTTCCTAAAAATATTTTTAAAAGATTACCTTAATTTTAATAATCTTAATTAGCAATTCACCCATAACAATTAAGTAATATATTAAAAAAAGATAATTTTGTAGATGATCAAAAATAAAGTTAGAGGGATATTCATTCATTCAAATATGTATTTAGTGCCTATTATGTGTCACTCACTGTTGTATGCGCTAAGGATACTAGGAAACAAACAAGATCTTTGCTTTCATACAGCCTACATTCTAGTGGAAAAATAAAAATTTCAAACAGTAATTAACTGTAGTGACAAAAATAAAATAGGGTATTGTGTTAGTTATGAACAGTGGAAAATGACTATTTGAGCTGAGATGTGATAGATAAGGAATAAGCCATTGAAAAGTTTTGAGGCTGAGGTGCCTGGGTGGCTCAGTCAGTTAAGCGTCTGACTCTTGATTTTGGCTCGGGTCATAATCTCATGGTTTGTGGGTTTGAGCCCCACTCAGCATAGAGCCTGCTTGGGATTCTCTCTCTCTCTTTCTGCCCCTCCCCTACTCACACTCACACTCTCTCTCTCAAAATAAATAAACATTTTTTTTTTTTAAAGTTTTGAGGCGAAGGGTATTCTAGGAAGAAGGAACACAATAAGCAAAGATTCTGAGATGGAAACAAGCTTAGACTATTCAAGAAATGGAAAGAAGGCAAGTATCACCGAAGCTTAGCATGCAAAGGGAAAATGGTGGGGCATGAGGTCAAAGATGTAGGCATGGCCCAGATTATGTTGGTCAAGGTAAGGCCTTGTTGGTCAAGGTAAGGAATGTAAATATTAATATAGTAACAGGAAGCACTAAAGAGTTTCAGGCAGGAGAGTGACATGACTGAACTCAAATTTTCTTTTTACTACTTTTTTAAAATCATAATCGTTTTTAAATTTTTTTTATTTTAGAGAATCTCTACCAGGCTCCCCGCTCAGCACAGGGCCTGATGCAGGGCTCAATCCCACGACGCTGGGATCATGACCTGAGCCAAAATCAAGAGTTGGATGCTCAACTGACTGAGCCACTCAGGCACCCCTCAAATTTTCTTTTTAAAGGACTATTCTGTCCACTATGTGAAAAGGGAATGTAGTTATGGCAAGAGAGAAAAGAATTAGCAAGAAGCTATCACAGTAATCCAGGAGAGAAAGAAATAAATGGTGTATTGGACCAAGAACACTAGTAGGGGAGCTGGAGTAGAACATGCTATCTTTCATGCAAAAGGGAGAGAAATACGTATATTTTTCTTTGCTTAAATATGCATAAAGAAATTCTGGTAAAACATAAACTATATGTGTTCACTTATAATCTCTGATTTCTCATCATGTAAATGAAGTTTCCATAAAATAGTTCATAATTTTTATGAAGCAAAATCTATGTACATGATCTTAACTTTGTTCAAAGAATAAAATAAACATACAGACATGAAAATATCTGTACACATGTGAAAATGGGTGAAGGGAATGGGAGATACAGGCTTCCAGTTATGGAATCAATAAGTCATGGGAATAAAAGACACAGCATAAAGAATATAGACAATAACATAATAATGGCAGATGGTAGCTACACCTATGATGAGCACAGCATAATGGAGACACTTGTCAAATCACTATGTTTTACACTGAAACTAATGTAACACTGTATGTCAACCATACTCAAATAAGACCAATTAAAATATGTATATACCCAGGGAAAACATGTCAGAATGTACATAGTGCTATGGGTGATTATTCTATTATCCCAATTATCTAAGAGTAGCATGTATTACTTTTATAATCAGTAAAAAAAGAATTTTTTTTTATGTTTATTTATTTTTGAAGGAGAGAGAGACGGAGTGTCAGTGGCGGAGGGGCAGAGAGAAAGGGAGACACAGAATCTGAAGCAGGCTCCAGTCTCTGACCTGTCAGCACAGAGCCCGACGCAGGCCGAACTCACAAACCATGAGATCATGACCTGAGCCGAAGTCGGACGCTCAACTAAGCCACCCAGGCACCCCAAAAAGAGTATTATTTTTAAAGATGCAAGGCAAACAAACTAAGAAAACTACTGCAGCATTTATGATTAACAACCATCAGCTAACTATAAATCACAAATAAGCAAATATGACCTGCTGAAAACATGGAAAATGCAAGTTAAACAAAGTATGATTTTGACTTCTTAGCTTAAAAACATAAACAAAAAGTGGGTAATGGTCTATGAAACTTGTATATTGCACTCTGCTAAAAGGACAACCTTTCCAAAAAGCGGTAATTAATATGCTTTATTGGGCATGAAGTAATCTCATGTCTAGAAATCTCACATAGGAATTAATTCAAAAGGATAATTCATTTGTGTAAAAATGGCCATTTTAGCATAATTTATAAGAACAGCAAAAAAGAAAAAGCTACATTTTTAGCAATAAAATTGCTAAAATTTATAAGAATAGCAAAAAAGAAAAACCATAAAATTAAGGTAAGTTATAAATGAATTTTAGTATAACCATTTAATAGATATTATATTGGCAATGAAAATAATACCTAGGGCACCTGGGTGGCTCAGTCCGTTAAGTGTCCAACTTTGGCTCAGGTTATGATCTTAACGTTCGTGAGTTCAAGCCCTAACATCAGGCTCTGAGCTGCCAGCACAGAACCTGTAATGAATCCTCTGTCTCCCTCTCTCTCTCTCTGTCCCTCCCCCATTTTTGCACGCTCTCTTTCTCTCTCTCTCTCAAATATAAATATTAAAAAAAAAAAAAAAAGAATACCTAAAGGATCACCTACTAATAGAAAAATTTTAGGGGCGCCTGGGTGGGCTCAGTGAGTTAAGCATCCAACTTCTGCTCAGGACACAATCTCACAGTTTGTGAGTTCGAGCCTCATGTTGGGCTCTGTGTTGACAACTCAGAGCCTGGAGCCTGTCGTCATATTCTGTGTCTCCATCTCTCTCTGCCCCTCCCCTGCTCGCACTCTCTCTCCATCTCTCTCAAAAACACATAAACATTTAAAAAAAAAATTTTTTTAAGAAAAATGTTTATAATATAAATGAAAAAGGCTTGATATAAAATGTAATGTATGTTGGGGCGCCTGTGTGGCTCAGTCGGTTAAGTGTCTGACTTCGGCTCAGGTCATGATCTAGCGGTTTGTGGGTTCAAGCCCCACGCTGGGCTCTGTGCTGACAGCTCAGAGCCTGGAGCCTGCTTCAAATTCTGTGTCTCTCCATCTCTCAGTCCCTCCTCTGCTCATGCTCTGTGTCTGTCTCTCAATACTAAATAAACGTTTAAAAAAAAATTTTTTTTTTAATGTAATGTATGGCAAAAACACAGATAATATTTTATCATTTTGCTAAAGAAAGAAGATAGACTCTGAGGCTATGTGTTGTATGATTCCATTTATGTAACATGCTAAAAAAGGAAAAACTATAAGGATAGCAAACAGTTCACTGGTTACAGGGGGGGAGGGGAAACAGTGGCCCTCAAGAGCACTGCACAAAGAAATTTTTAGGATGATGATACTGTTTCTGTATCATGACTGTTTCCATATCATGTGGCAGACACAGCTCAATGCATTTTTAAAAACTCATAAAACTGTACACCACAAAGACTAAATTTTACATACTTAAATTCAAACAACAACCGAGAGAAAAGTGGAGAAAAACTCAAAATAGAATACAATCTAATAAATGACCCTAAGTGTAGTTTAAAGTAATAACACAGGGGCGCCTGGGTGGCTCAGTCGGTTAGGCGTCCGACTTCAGCTCAGGTCACGATCTTGAGGTCTGCGAGTTCGAGCCCCGCGCCGGGCTCTGGGCTGATGGCTCGGAGCCTGGAGCCTGCTTCCGATTCTGTGTCTCCCTCTCTCTCTGCCCCTCCCCCATTCATGCTGTGTCTCTCTCTGTCTCAAAAATAAATAAACGTTAAAAAAAAATTTTTTTTTTTTTAAAAATAAAATAAAGTAATAACACAATCGGGGCGCCTGGGTGGCTCAGTTGGTTAAGCGGCCGACTTTGGCTCAGGTCATGATCTCGCATTCTGTGAGTTCGAGCCCCGCGTCGGGCTCTGTGCTGACAGCTCAGAGCCTGGAGCCTGTTTCAGAGTCTGTGTCTCCCTCTCTCTGACCCTCCCCTGTTCATGCTCTGTCTCTCCCTGTCTCAAAAATAAATAAAACATTAAAAAAAATTTTTTTAAATAAATAAATAAAGTAATAATACAATCACATTAAAGAGGCAGAAAAAAACCCAACCTAAGTTACATTTGAAAACAGTGTTTGAACTGGACACCCTAAGGCTAAAGACAAAGACCTGTACACACATTCTATACTTTAGTTAGTAATTTTGTTTCTCACAGGGTTAGACATTCTGAAAGTATGCACGTACTAGAAACCTACAAATCAATAAACATATTATCAATCACGAAAGCCAGGTTTCTTACTGTCAGAAGAAGCAAAGTTACAAATAAGAAAAGAAGAAAGGCTGGAATGAAGTCTGTGGCACTGGACTAGAATTGGAAGTAGTATTAAGACTCATGATTTTTTTAGGAAGTATCAGTATGAACTCAAGAGTTTTTTAAATACATAAAATTAAATTAGATGTACATGTATGCATGGGTTAACATGCATAATACTTATTTTCAAGGTCTGTCTGCTAAGAGGATCTAGAGACAATGACACTTTCGTAGCAACTAAGCATACTTTTGTGCCCAGATCTCTGTTTTCTAAATTACCAGCCCCCGATATATGGAAACAGGGCTCCACAGAGGAGGGATTGATTCCAGAGCTTTAAAATACAAGATGAGCTTGGAGCATCGTGTGGCACCAAAAAGGAGGACTTAAACACAAGGGGCATGTTGAAAGAACATAGGAGCCACCCTGAAAGAGATCTTAATGGCAAAAGGTATAACAATTTGAGCAACAAAATAGTGACAGCATTGGATTATAACTCAAAGAATATAATAAGTATCTGTAAGTCCACACTAATATAAATGAGTAATTCAATAGAGGAGAGATTTTCCTTACAAAATTCCAATTAATAAATGTAGAAGGAATGAGACAGAAAACCACCATTAGAACACCAAGAGTAATCCCCTATGTAGACAACAGTCACTGATGCATGCTAAAATTAATAAGCAAAAGTGTGAGGAGAAAGAGGATTATTTGCACAGTGTTTGCACAGTCTCCAAATATTTCCTCCAAACATTTACTAGTTACAAAGGGAAAAATAGTAAATTTATAGTGGAGAAACCAAGCAGACATCACTTTAACTGAGGTTAATGCTACCAACATAAGACATCCTGTACTCCCTGGTATCATTTATTGAGAAAAGCACATCACTTTTGTGGTACCCTTGCCAAAAACACATAAGGCTCAATCTATTCATGAGAAATGTAAAACAAATACAAACTGAGGTATATTTTACAAAATAATTAACAAGTACTCATCAAAAACGTCAAAGTCATCAAAAAGGGAAGGACTGAGGAACTGTCACAAATGGAAGAGTAAGGAGACATGACAACTAAATGCAATATAGGATCCTGGAAGAGAAAAAGGATATTATTGGAAAAACTGGTGAAACAAGTCAAGTCTATAGTGCAGTTAAAACATTATTGTACCAATGTTCATTTCTTACTTTTGATAACTGTACTATGGTTACATAAAACATAACATTAAGAGAAGCTGGATGAAGGGTATATGAGAACTCTACTATTTCTGCAACTTTTCTTTAAATCTATAATCACTCAAAATAATATACATATGATAAGATTACAACCATGTAAGAATATTCAATACACATGAAAACACAAACTAGAAAGAAATAAGTTTTAAAAATACTAATGATAAAAAATAAAAAAATAGGGGCTCCAGGGTGGCTCAATTAGGTATCCAATTCTTGATTTTGGCTCAGGTCATGATCTCACAATTCATTAGTTCAAGCCCCAAGTCAGGCCATGCTGATACTGAGGAGCCTGCTTGGGATGCACGCTCTCTCTCTCTTCCTTTCTCTGCCCGTCCCCTGCTCACATGCATGTGTGCACATGCATGTGCTCTCTCTCAAATAATAAATGTTCAAAAATTTAAATAAAAACATAAATAGATAAAATAAATAATGTTAATAGCTGTATTTAAGGAACTGTCATTTTCTTTTTTTTTTTTTTAATGTTTATTTGTTTTGAGACAGAGAGGGAGACAGTGCCCATGAGCGGGGAGGGGCAAAGAGAGAGAGAGAGAAGAAGGGGGGGGAGAGAGAGGAGGAAGGAGGGGGGGAGAGATGAGGGGGAGAGAGAGGGGGGAGGGGGGAAGAGAGAGAAAGAAAGAGAGAGAGAGAGAGAGAGAGAGAGAGATCATGGCCTGAGCTGAAACCAGAGTTGGTTGCTTAAACAAATGAGCCACCCAGGCGCCCCTGTCATATTTCTTAAACAAAGTATTTTTCTAAATCTCCCATAAAGTAATTATTACTTTTATAACAGAATAATAGGAGTTAAAATAAATCACTACTTACTTTTTATACAGAACGCCATATGGTTTTTTCAATGCATACTGTAAAACATAATTTAGTTTTCAAAATAAATTACATTCTGAAAAGCAGAGATAAAAATAAAATTGTATTATATCAGTCATTATACAAGATTACCTGGTCCCTGAATCCTATTCTGAGGTCTTCTGCTTGGCTCTCTTTGGATCACTTATCTAAACCTGTAACATAAGCTTAATATTCTGACTTAGACTACACTTTCCCAATTAAAAGTTTCTATGCCCTGAGCACCTGGGTGGCTCAGTCGATTAAGCATCTGACTTTGACTCAGGTCATGATCTCACAGTTCAGGAGTTCCAGTCCCACATCAGGTGAGCTCAAGCCCCCACTTGATGTGAACACAAGCCCCACTTCAGGTAAAAACATGAGCCCCACTTCTCTCTCTCTCTTTCCGTCTCTCTGCCCACCCCCCAGATTCTCTCTCTCTACCCCCCTGCCCTTCATTCACTTGTGCCCTGTCTCTCAAAAAAAAAAAAAAAAAGTTTCTATGCCCTTTCAAAAATCTATCCAACTTAAATGATTTCTTTCATTTGTTTAAATTCTACCTATTCTATTCTTTCCAGGAAAACAATTTGAGAGTAGAAAGAAAAGCAAAAGAAAGCAGATAAAAACAAATCCTATCGGGGCACCTAGATGGCTCAGTCAGTTAAGCGTCTGACTTTGGCTCAGGTCATGATCTCATGGTTCGTGGGTTTGAGCCAGCCCCATGTCAGGCTTTGTGCTGACAGCTCAGAGCCTGGAGCCTGCTTCGGATTCTGTGCCTCCCTCTCTCTCTGCCCCTCCCCTGCTCGAGTTCTGTCTCTCTCGCTCTCAAAAATAAATAAACATTAAAAACATTTTTTTAATAAATAAATAAAACCTATCAAGAAAAGCTGACAAAATTGAAATAATGTTATCTGGAGATGAGAGAGCTGAGAAACAGTTACAATGAGGACAATAAGAACTAGAGTTTTTAAATTCAGCCCTTTAAAAAATTCCTGTCGAGGCGCATGGTGGCTCAGTTGGTTGAGTGTCCAACTTCAGCTCAGGTTATGATCTCACAGTTGGCGAGTTCGAGCCCCGTGTCGGGCTCTGTGCTGACAGCTCGAAGCCTGAAGCCTGTGTCAGATTCTGTGCCTCCCTCGCTGCCCCTCCCTCGCTCACGCTGTATCTCTCTCTCAAACATAAACATTAAAAAAAAATTGTTTTAAGTTCCTGTTGTTCAGCCCTCTTTTCATCTTTTTCTTATTTCTTTCCACTCATCCACTAATAATCAGTTGTTACCAGTATGATCAGTTCTGCTCTACTATAAGGAATAACAAAGATCTAAGGCATTACCTTACATTAGGGAAAGGAGTAAATGAGGGAAACAATGAAAAAGGAAAATGACTGTCAGAGCTGATAAAGGAAATCCAGCAGTAAAACCTATCTTTTAAGTACTAAAACTTTTTTTTTCTTTTTTTAAGTTTATTTATTTGTTTTAGTAATCTCTACACCCAAACTGGGGCTTGAATTCATGACCCTAAGATCAAGAGTCACATGTTCTTCTGACCGAGCCTGCCAGGCACCCCTTCAGTAGGAAAACTTTTTGGTAATTCTTGACCAAATATTTCCCTGCCTTGGTGTAATGCACACTAGCACAGTGACAACTCAAGAATCATTCATCAATATGAATGCTAACTACTGTAATAACCTGTAACATTGTGCTGTTCTTGGAACTTACTTAAATACAGGGCCAGAATCCTATCAACACAATGACACTGAGAAGGATGAGCATGTATTAGATTATTCAGCTATCTGAACTGACTATTGTGTTCAACAAACGTCAACAATTTAGTCAAGTTTAAAAATCAATTATTTAGTTGATTTAACTCAAAGAATCTATCTGTTGTATCCAAGGCCTAAATAATCAGCCACTTACTAGGTATCTCCATGGACTATGCCTTTCATTCACTGATTAAATATTTACTGAGCACCTACTGTGTGTCACACAAAGGGCTAGACATGAGGCTACAGAGGTAGGAAAAACATAAAGCTTTTAACTTCATCACTTACATTATAGGCCCTGAACTGAACATATTACTTTTCTCTTCAAACCTGTTCCACATGATATATTCTCTACTTGCCATTATCACTTCTCAAAACCCCAACCCAGAAACCTGGGAAGTTCATACTTCTTACTCATGCCCAAACTCTTCTACCCTCATCATCTAGTCTCTCTGATGATCTCTCATTTTCACTGGCACCACCACATTCCAGATACTCATTACCCGGCTGAAAACAATGGCTGAATCAGTTGCTACATTTGCTCTCAGTTTTCCCTGGTCAAACTGATTAAAAGGACTGATCCTACCTGCCACCTCCAATCTTTCAGTGGTTCCTCAGATCTTTTACAACAAAGCTCAAACTCCGTGTTGCTACCTGATCCCTGCATGTTCTTCTAGCTCCATCAAGCCCACGTTCCTTTAGCCATCCCCAATTATTTACAGTTCCCCAAACACATCATATGCTCCTTCACGTTCCCTTTTGCACAAGTTTTTTCCTCAACCTTGGAAGACTTTCTGCTTCTCTTCCTCTCCTCCTCCTTGTTCTGACTCCTCCTTCAAAATGAAGTGTCTCCTCTGGGAAGCCCATTCTGCGTATGGCTACCCCTATGGGATTTTAACTGCCTCCTATCCTAGCCTCTACATGCCTCCAGCACAGCAGTTAATTCAGTGTTATAATTTCTTATTTGCCTGTCTCCCTCATTAAGCTCACTGAAGGGACAGACGTGTCTTATGTAACTCTTAATCCTCAGCACCTAGCGCAGTGCTTGGCGTTGCTGACGGAATAAACAGATAGTGATATGCAGTTATTTCACTTTACAAACTAGAGATGTTCCTAAAATGTGGGTAAACCAAAGTCCAGTCATTGAAATCAGTTCAAATTTACAAAAGGAACAACAGTAGCTGCTTTAAGGAAAACCAGTGGATAGTGTCTTGCCATGGCAAATTATCTCCAACTTGAGCTTTTTTCTAAGGCAAGGCAAACTTATCCACGTATCCAGCAGCCCAAACTTGTATGCTGAAAATTTCCTAAAATGATTCCAATACCATTTAAAAAATAAGTGTATAGGGACATCTGACTAGCTCAGTCAGTAAAGTGTGCTACTCCTGATCTCAGGGTTGTAAGTTCGAGCCCCACAATGGGTGTAGAGATTACTTAAAAAATAAAATCTTTCAAAAATAAAAATAAAAAAATTATTATATACATACCACATCTCTAAGTACTTGTGTCACCAGCAAATTTGCATTTCCCCCTTTAATCAGCATAGCATTTTTAACATTTTCACTAAGTTTCGGTTCTCTCTTCTCAAGGAATCTCTTGGCTCGTTTCGTTTTTGGCTTTCTGTTTGGAAAATCACAATTTGTAACAACTTAAAACATTTTCCTCATAGTACAAAATCATGACTTTACTAACATGCAAATTCTTAAAAATCAACAAATATTACATAACATTTATCAGTTAGGATTCCACCACTAAACAAAAATCTCACTTTTTAGGGAGATATTAACAAAAGGTATTCAGCTATTACTATTAAGTAAGTGTTAACTTTATTAGCTTTTGATTTTTTTTTAATCTTTTTTTTTTTTTCAACGTTTATTTATTTTTGGGACAGAGAGAGACAGAGCATGAACGAGGGAGGGGCAGAGAGAGAGGGAGACACAGAATCGGAAACAGGCTCCAGGCTCTGAGCCATCAGCCCAGAGCCTGATGCGGGGCTCGAACTCACGGACCGCGAGATCGTGACCTGGCTGAAGTCGGATGCTTAACCGACCGCACCACCCAGGCGCCCCTTGATTTTTTTTTAAGGCTTTCATTTTTTTAATATCACCAACATTCCTTTATTACTGTTTTTTCTCTAAACCTTTCATAAAAAAAAAAAAAAGACTCAATGAAGACTGTTGCTATTTTTATTCCATCATTTTTCCTTCAGCCTTAGAGCAAACAGCACTCTTACCCTAACACAAAGCATTGCACACCAACTAGTGATCAGTCTGTGGGCAGTTACCAAACACAGGGAGGCTACTCATTGTCTATCTTTCCTACAGGTTGTAGACCTACCGGGAAGTATACACTATCCCACTCCAACATCACAGCTGAAAAAGCCAAACATTATTGCCGCCAACGGGGAATAACAATGACTGACACTTTTATAGAGTTACCTTACTAAGGCTTATCTTCACCAAGACCCTACCACACAGGTAAAATTATTATCTTCATTTTACAGATGAGGCAACTGAAGCCAGAGAGGTAATTTGGCCAAGGTCACACAACTTGCAAGTAAGCCAATCTTCAAAATGAGCAAAATTTAAAAACTCATCTCGACCACTGTGCAAAATATGAAGGGAAAACAAATTCATTATTCTGACTTTATGATGTGACAGCAGGAGTAGAATGGTGTTATACAATTCTGTTCAGAGAAATTCTGTTCTGCTTCCACTGTATCTTGCTTTTCCAACAGTTCTTGGCCATCTACTGAAAGAATTCCTCCTCTCTTAAATAACTACGACCCACCATCCTCCTTTCAGTCCTGTGGACACTTTGAGCAGGAAAAGAAAAACGCAATATACACACACTTCATTTATCAAGCAGAGTTTAAAAATTCTCCTGCAGACAAAGTGTTAAGCAATATAAATAAAGCTTCCAATCACTTACTGTTTGATAAAGATACACATTATTTATTAAATCAAAAAATATTTAGTATGTCTTATGGCAAAAAACAGTGCTCTATATTTCATGTGGTTTATTACTTCTCACTCATCAACTAATGCAAATAACATCTTCTATGTTGTATCAGCTGTTTGTTCCCCAATCAGATCATAGTCTTACTCATCTTTGCAGTCCCCATACCTAGAGGGATACATAGCAGATGCACAAAATTCTCTGAATTAATGACTAAAAAACGAATTTGTTTTGATTAGATGTTAATCCAGGCAAATCCCAAGAAATAACAGCAAGACTATTCAGAAGACCAATAAATATTTTCTGAACGCATTTAAAACAAACATCAACTCAAGGGAACAAAAAAACTAACGAACATTTCTACGTGCTGTAGCAAAGGCTTTACGTACATACATTCTCGCCAGTAATCTTCATAGTTCAATGAAGTACGAGTATTACGAACGCTATTATACAAAGTAAACTGAGGTTTAGGGGGATTAAATGGCCTAAAGTCACAAAGTTTTGTGACCGCGCCCGAACTGTCACCTACATCTGTCAGATTCCGAGGCCTTGTGCTCGTAACCATTCATTCGACCACCTTCCTCACGCTTCTCGGGAAACCAGGACTTTTCTAACTGGCTAGAATAAAAGCGGCGAACACCTGCGTGTTACCGCCTGGCAGCTCCCACCAGTGGGCTTCCCGGCACTTCATCGCCCAGCGAGCTGCACTACTAGAGACTTAGGCTAGCGGATGCATCGACCCACCACAAGCGAAACAGCGGGAGGAACGAGAGGAGTAGCCCAGGCGAAGAGGACGTTTTTTCACTCGTCCCCACCACACGAGTCCCATTCCCCAACGTCCCCCAGAGAAGGGACCCAGCGCACTTACACAACTCGATCCAAAGCGTCCATGGCTACCGCAACACGAACCCGGAGAACACACGTGCACAGCGCGGTTACGCGAGTTACGCCAGTGGCCCGGAACAGGCGGAACCGGAACTTGAGCGTGGCGTCACTTCCTGGGACCGCCCCATCATGGATGCCTAGGCTTTTTTTTTTTCCCCCTTCTCCCTTTAATGAAATTGCGCCCCTTTCCCTTGGTAACAGATTTTTGCCTTGGCTTTTAGCCGGAAATTAACACTTTAGGTAACATCGTGTATAGCAGCTTGATGGACGCGCCTGTGTGTATACCTGGAATAAGGTATTCAGGGACCAGATGTTATTTTTCTGGGAATCTCCCAGAATGTCAGAAAGGTTCACATGGTAGGTACTCACACAGTGAGTGAAATCAATGTGAAATATGCACTATTGACCTAACTGTAAGCTCAATGAGGCAGAATTTATAAATACTGCAGTGCCCGACACATAGAAGGTGTGCATTGAAATTTAACACTATGGATCTTCATTTATAGCCCCAATTTTTAAATTGCCATATAATTCATATGCCATAAATTTTACCTCTGTAAAGTGTACATTTCACTGGTTTCTAGTATATTCACAAAGGTGCAACTATCACCACATCTAATATCAGAACATCTTTATCACCCCAAAAGGAAACACCCACCCTATCAACCCAATAGTAGTCACTACCCATTTTCCTGTGCGGTAACACACAGGCTGTCAGCTACCTAAGCTTGAGGTCAAGCATGCCATGCCCTCTTTTGCCTCCTACAGAATTGACACAAACTTGGTGGTAAGAAATCCCAAGCTCTTCAAGAGCTGGCTTGGGGTGCCTAGGGGCATCAACGTCTGTGGCCTGGCCTCTGCCATCACACTGATTTGCTGACTTCCTCTGGCCAAGCCAGACCATTACCCTACACCTTCTTTTCTTCAAAGAGTTTTATAATTTCAGCTCCAATATTTAGGCCTTTGGCCCATTTTGAATTAATCTTTGTATATCGTATAAGATAGGAGATCCAACTTCATTCTTTTGTATATGGATATCCAGTTGTCCCAGCATCATTTGTTGAATAGATTATCTTTGGGGTGCCTGGGTAGCTCAGTGGGTTAAGCAATGGGACTCAACTTCAGCTCAGATGGTGGTCTCATGGTTTGTGGGTTGGAGCCCCACATCAGCATGGATCCTGCTTAGGATTCTCTCTCCCTCTGTCTCTGCCCTTCCCTGCATGTGCACGCGCAAACTCACTCTCTCTCTCTCTCTCTCTCTCTCTCTCAAAATTAATTAATTAATTTTTTTTAAAGATTATCTTTGCTCCATTTTATTGCCTTTGCTCCTTGGTCTTAAATCAGTTGACTATATTTACATGGATTTATTTCTGGGCTCTGTATTCTGTCTATTAGGTATTATCTATTCTTTTGCCAATACTCACTATCTCCATTATAGTAGCTTTATAGCAAGTCTTGAAGTTGGGTAGTGTCAGTCTTCCTACTTTGTTTTTCAATATTGTGTTAGCCATTCTAGGCCTTCTGCCACTCCATATAAACTTTATTTTTGTTATGATTCTTTTTTACAAAAGTTTATTCTTAAACGTACAAACGGATCTAAGACAACACTTGATTCTAGCTATAGGTGGCAACAGATACTATGACAAGGAATCCAAATGTTTGAACAGGAATGGAATTAAGGATCACATTGTCTCAGGGCACCTGGGTGGCTCAGTCGGTTAAGCAGCCGACTTCGGCTCAGATCATGATCTCGCGGTCCGTGAGTTCAAGCCCCGCGTCGGGCTCTGTGCTGACAGCTCAGAGCCTGGAGCCTGTTTCAGATTCTGTGTCTCCCTCTCTCTGACCCTCCCCCGTTCATGCTCTGTCTCTCTCTGTCTCAAAAATAAATAAACGTTAAAAAAAAAAAAAAGGATCACATTGTCTCAGGCATAAAAAAACAGCTTACTTTTTGTCAGATTTCTTAATTCCACCTGTGGCCAGGAGGCCCATCCCCATAGCCTTTGCTTTTAGCTCCTTGAGTTTCTTCTTCATGAGCTGCTTCAGGGGCTCCTTCTTGCCACCTTCATGGTCAGACATGGCACCTGACACCCCTTCCCCAGACCCTGCCACCAAAAGCTCCTCCATATAAACT
The DNA here is from genome assembly GCF_016509475.1 of Prionailurus bengalensis. Lineage (NCBI taxonomy): Eukaryota > Metazoa > Chordata > Mammalia > Carnivora > Felidae > Prionailurus > Prionailurus bengalensis. Next base: position 99,893,336 of record NC_057349.1, on the reverse strand, counting down.
TTAGAATCAGTTTGCCAATATCCACACAATAACTAGCTAGGATTTTGATTGATATTGCATTGAATCTATAGAGCAAGCTGGAAAGAACTGATATCTAGACAATGTTGAGTCTTCCTTTCCATGAATATGGAACATCTTTCCATTTAGTTCTTCTTTGATTTCTTTCATCAGAATTTTTGTAGTTTTCCTCATATAGATCTGGTATGTGTTTTGTTACATTAATACCTAAACTTTTCATTTTGGGAATGCTAATATAAATAGTATTGTGCTTTGTTATAATGAGCACTGGGTGTTGTATATAAGTGATGAATCACTGAATTCTACTCCTGAAACCAATATTGCACTGTATGTTAACTAACTAGAATTTGAATAAAAACTTAAAAAGAAAAAAATAAAGCTTGAATTATTTAAAATTGTAACGGTATAAAAAACAAATAAAAAATAAAATATTAATAGTATTGTGTTTTAAATTTCAAATCCTATTTGTTCATTGCTGGTATATAGGAAAGCAATTGCTTTTTGTGCATTAACTTTTACCCTGCATCCCTGCTATAATTGCTAATTAGTTCCAGGAGTTTTTGTTTGTTTGTTTGTACATGCTATTTTCCACATAGATGATCATGTTATCTGAGAACAAACAGTTTTATTTCCCTTTCTTCTTTATTTGCATTAGCTAGGACTTCCAGTGTAATGTTAAAAAGCTGTGGTGAAGGGGGACATTCTTGCCTTATTTCTGATCTTAGCGAGAAAGCTTCAAGTTTCTCACCATAAACAAGATGTTAACAGTAGAATTTTTGTAGATACTCTTTATCAAGTTGAGGAAGTTCCCCTCTTTCATTCCTGATATTAATAATCTGTCTCCTCTCTTTTTAATTAGTTAGCCAGGCTTGAGGCTTATCAATTTCATTGATCTTTTCAAAGAACCAGCTTTTGGTTTCATTAATTTTCTCAATTGATTTCCTATTCTCAATTTCATTGGCTTTTTTGTTCTAATTTGTATTATTTCTTTTTTCTGCCTACTTTGAATTTAATTAGCTCTTTTTTTCTAGTTTCCTAGCATGGAAACTTAGATGATTGATTTTAAATCTTTCTTATTTTCTAACATATGCATTCCATGCTATAAATTTCCCTCTAAGCACTGCTTTCACTGTATCCCACAACTTTTGACAAATTGTGTTTTCATTTAGTTCAAAATATTTTTAAATTTCTTTTGAGAGTTTTACTTGCCCTGTGTGATATTTAGAAGGGTGTTTTTTAGGGGCACCTGGGTGGCTTAGTTGGTTCAGTGTCTGACTTCGGCTCAGGTCATGATCTCATGGTTCATGGGTTCAAGACCTGTGTCGGGTTCTGTGCTGACAGCTTAGAGCCTGGAGCCTGTTTTGGATTCTGTGTTCCCTCTCTCTCTGTCTCTCCCCCACTTGTGCTCGCTCTCTCTCTCTCTCTCTCTCTCTCAGAAATAAACACCAAAAATTAAAAAAAAAAAAAAAAAGAAGGGTGTTCTTTAATCTCGGAGTATTTTGGAATTTTCTAACTGTCTGTTTAATGGTTTCTAGTTTCATTGTGGTCTGAGAGCAGACATTGTATGATTTCTATTCTTTTAAATTTGATAAAGTGTTTTTTGTCCCCAAATGTGGTCTCTCTTGATGAATGTTCCATGTGAGCTTGAGAAGAATGTATGTTCTGTTGTTATATGAAGTAGTTTATAGATGTCCCTTATGTCCAGTTGACTGATGGCATTGTTGAGTTCAACCATGTCCTTACTGATTTTCTACCTGCTTGATCACTCCATTTCTGATAGAGAGATGTTGAAGTCTCCAACTATGTTAGTGGATTCATCTATTTCTCCTTGAGGTTCTATCAGTTTTTGCCTCATGTATTTTGGTGCTCTGTTGTTAGACACATACATGTTAATGATTAGTATGTCTTCTAGGAGAATTGACCACCTTATCAATATGTAATGCCCCTCTTTATCCCTGATAAATTTCCTTGGTCTGAAGTTGGCTCTGTATGAATTAATATAGCTACTCCTATGTTGTTTTGATTAATGTTAGAATGATACATTTCTCCATCCATTTACTTTTAATCTTTATGTGTCTTTATATATAAAGTAGGTTCCAGGTAGACAACATTTAGTTGGGTATTGTTTCTTGATCCAGTCTGACAGTCTTTGTTTTAATTGGTGCATGTAGAGCATTGACATTCAAAATTATTGTTTATATAGTTGGATTCATATCTACCATATATATTACTGTTTTCTATTTGTTGCCCTTGTTCTTTGTTCCTATTTTTGTCTTCTATTATTTTTCTGTCTTTTGTGGGTCTGGTTTTTAAAGATTTTATTTTAATGTTTATTTTTGAGAGACAGACAGAGCACAAGCAGGGGAGGGGCAGAGAGAGAGGAAGACACAGAATCCGAAGCAGGCTCTAGGCTCTGGGCTGTCAGCACAAGACCTGATGCAGGGCTCAAAGTCATGAACGTGAGATCATGACCTGAGCTGAAATTGGATGCTTAACCAACTGAGCCACCCAGGCGCCCCTTAAGATTTTATTTCTAAGTAATCTCTACACCCAAGGTGGGACTTGAATTTACAATCCCAAGATCAAGAGTTGCATGCTTCTCGTAGTCTTCTGGGTCTGGAGTTCTCTCTTGTCCAGCAAGGGAGCGGATGCAGGATTCAAATGCAAGAGATGATAATGTCCAAGAGGAGACAAGAGTCCCAAGTAAGAGTTCTTGCTCCGTTTTTATTAGGATCAGAAGGCTTACAAGCATGATGGACGTGCACAAAGAGACAATGAAACCATGAACATTAACTTGTGGGTGTGAGGGAAAGGGGGTTTTGAAAATATGCGGTGTTAGGGATTTGGGTCAATACAAAACTAAATCCTGGGCAGAAGGTTGTTTACAGCAGACATGAGGCACCACCTCTGTTTACCTAAACTGGTCTAGGGGACAAGAAAGACAGAGTATGCTACCTCAGGGTCAACAAGACACCTTTCTTTTGCTAATTAGCTCCTCTCCCCAGGCAACTTCCTCCTGCTGCAGTCTATAGCCCTGTTTACCTGTTTTTGTCCTTCCTTCCAGTGAAAGAAGCTTTCTGCTATTGTACTAAATTGGGGGGTGTTTCTGCCCTGAATACCTAATCTTGTTTACTAATCTTGGATGTTTTCATCCTGAGATTTCCTATTCCTATACCTTTGTCCTATACTGGGGGCCTTTGCCCTGTTTACCTAATCTTGTTTTACCTAATCTTGGATGTTTTCATCCTGAGATTTCCTATTTCCTATACCTTTGTCCTATACTGGGGACCTTTGCCCTGTTTACCTAATCTTGTTTGCCTAGTCTTGGATGCGTTCATCCCGTGGCTTTCTATTTCTTTATGTCTTGTTAACCCATCGGTGCAAATTCAGGGAATTCCTAACCTTATTCCCCACACATGCTCTACTGACTAAGCCACCCAGGTGCCCCTGTATTTTGTGATTTTAATTAACCATTTTATATGATTCCATTTTCTCTCTTTTCTTAGTTTAGTTGGTTAAAATCTTTAAGATTTTAAAGTAACCTCTGCACCCAACCTATGCTCAAACTCACAACCCTGAGATTAAGAGTCACATGCTCTACCAACTGAGCCAGGCAGGAGCCCGTACACTTTTTTCCTTTAAGTTTATTTATTTTGAGAGAGAGGAGGGGAGAGAGAGAATCCCAAGCAGGCTCCTTGCTGTCAACGTGGAGTATAATGGAGGGCTTGATCCCACAAACCATGAGATCATGACCTGAGCCAAGACCAAGAGTCAGAAACAACCAACTGAGCCACTCAGGTACCCCTGCACACTTCTTTATAAACACTTTTTAGTGGTTTCCCTAGAGTTTGCAATATACATTTACAATTAATCCACATCCATTTTCAAATAACAATATACTACTTCATGGGGTGTACAAGTACAAAAAAAACTCCTAATTTCTCCTGCCAGTCCCTTGTATCATTTCTGTCATTAATTTCACTTATACATAAGCACATATGTCTTAGTCCATTCAAGGGGCTATATACCAGAATACCATATACTGGGTGGCTTATAAACAACAGAAATGTATTTCCCACAGTTCCAGAAGCTTTAAAGTCTAAGATCAAGGCATCAGCAGATATGCTGTCTGATGAAGGCCCATTTCCTGATTCGTAGACAGCATCTTTTCACTGTGTCATCACGTGGAACAAGGAACAAAGGAGCATTCTAGGGTCTCTTTTATAAGGGTACCAATACCATTCAGGAGGCCTCTACCCTCATGACCTAATCACCTCCCAAAGGCCCTACCTTGTAATACCATCACATTGAGGGGTTAGGATTTCCACACATGAATTTGGGAAGGACACATTCTGTCTATAGCAATCCATATATACAAAGGCATACATAATCAAATATATTGTTGTCGTTATTATTTGAACAGATTTTTCTGGTAGATCAATTAAAAATAAAAATAGGGTGCCTGGATGGCTCAGTTGGTTAAGTGTCCAACTCTTGATTTCAGCTCAGGTCATGATCTAACAGTTCATGAGTTTGAGCCCCATGTTGGGCTCTGTGCCTACAGTGCAGAGCCTGCTTGGGATTTTCTCTCTCTGTCTCTCTCTCTCTCTCTCTCACTCCCCCGCTTTATGCTCTTTCTCTCTCTCTCAAAATAAAGTTAAAAAAGTAAAAGTAGAAGTTTTTATTTTACCTTCACGTATTCCTTTTCTGATGATCATCCTCTCTTTATGCAGATTTGAGTTTCTGACTCATATCATTTTACTTCTCTCTAAAGAACTTCTAACATTTCCTGCAAGGCGGGTCTACTGGCAACAAATTCCCTCAATTTGTGATTGTCTTTATCTTTTTGAAAGTCTTTCTTTCTCACTTTTAAGGGATAATTTTTCAAGATACTGAACTCTACTTTAGTGTGTTTTTTCTTTCCACATTTTAAATATTACATTCTGGGGCACCTGGCTGGCTCAGTCAGTTAAGCATCCAACTCTTGATTTCTGCTCAGGTAATGATCTCAGAGTTTGTGAGTTCAAGACCCTCCTTGGGCTCTGAGCTGACAGTGTGGACCCTGCTTGGGATTGTCTCTTCTCCCTCTCTCTCTCTTCCCCTCCCCCACTCATGCACTTGCTCTCTCTCTCTCCCTCAAAATAAATAAAGTTAAAAATAATAATAATTCATTCCATCTGTCTTCTTGCCTGCACAGTTATTGAAGAGAAATTAGATGTAATTTTTATCTTTGCTCCTCTATAGGTATGGTGATTTTCCCTGCTCTGGTTCCTTTCAGGATTTTAAATTAATTGTTGATTTTATGTAGTATGAAAATGATATCCTGGAGTGCCAGGGTGGCTCACCCGGTTAATCGAGCAATGGATTCTTGATTTCGGTTCAGGTCATGGTCTCACAGTTCTTGAGTTTGAGCCCCGTGTCAGGCTCTGCACTGAGCCTACTTGGGATTCTCTCTCTCCCTGTGCCCCTCCCCAACTTGCATGTTCTCTGTCTCTCTAAATAAATAAATAAAATGATATCCCTAGATTTAGGGGTTTTTTGGCATTTATCCACTTGGTGTTCTCTGTGGTTTAATGTCTGATATTAATTTGGGGAAATTCTCAGTCATTATTGTTTCGAATATTACTTGTTTCTTTCTCCCTTTTTTCGCTTCTTGAATTTCCACTACATGTATGTTACATCTTTTGTAGTTGTGCCATATTTCCTGATTTTTTTTTTTCTTTCAGCCTTTTTTCTCCTTTTCCATTTCCATTTTGGCAGTTCCTATTGAAATATCCTCAAGTTCAGAGATTCTTTGCTCAGCCGTGTCCAGTCTACTAATAAACCTATCAAAGACATTCTCCATTCCTGTTATGTTTTTGATTTCTAGCATTTGTTCTTGGTTCTTTCTTAGACTCTGCTTACATTGCCCATCTAGACTTGCATGCTGTCTACTTTATCCATGAAAGCCCTTAGCACCTTAATCGTAGCTTTAAATTCCCATTCTGACAATTCCAACATCCCTGCCATACCTGAGTCCGGTTCTGATGCTTACTCTGCCTCTTCAAACTGTGCTTTTTGCCTTTTAGTATGTCTTGCAATATTTTTGGTAGCTGGACATAATGTGCTGGGCAAAAGGAACTGTTGCAAATAGGCCTTTAGTAATGTGGTGGTAAGGTGTGGGGAAGGGAAAATGTTCTATAATCCCATGAGTTGGTCTCAGTCTTCTATGTGACTCTCAGTTTTTCTTCTTCTGTTTGGTGGGACAGAATGACTAGAGTGGACTGGAGTTGGGTATCTCTTTTCCTCAGGCCAGTTACCCACTGATAAAACCCCAGCAGGTTAGGCTCTGGTTACATACTTTCTCCTGAGGGTAGACCTTTTTAAGAAGACAGAATGCTCTGAGACATTTCAAAACCATTCCTTTTGTCTTCTCCTTTGTGGAAGCACGAGGAGATTTTTCTCCAACACTCACTGTGAGAACCTAGTTGAGCTCTTGGAGGCAAAATTGAAAAGTGAATGAGGACTTCTGATAACTGGGTCTTCCTGGAGTTTTTAACATTCAAAGTTATCCACATTGAACCTCTAGCAATTTATCGATTACAGTTCAATTTTTCCTATCCTATAACTGGTTCTCATAGAGGTTTGTGCTCATAGGCTTCCGCTCCATTAAGTTCTGATCCTCTGTATTCATCTGTCTGTGGTTTGTCCTGTGACTTCACTTGTTCTAAAGTAAAGAGTTATTGATAGGTCTTTTCAGTTCAGCTTTTTATTGTTACACTGGAGCGGCAATTTCCACCTTCTCAGCATCAGACCAGAAACCAGAAGTGTCTTTGATAGTATTTTGAGTGCCAGACATTGTGAATTTTACTTTGCTGGGTGCTGGATATGTTATTCTACAGTGTTGTTCTGAGATGCAGCTACTTGGAAACCATCTGATCCTTTCAGGTCTTCCTTTTCAGTTTTGCTAGGTGTGGCAAGAGCCTTATTTAGGCTAATTATGCTCTAAGGCAAAACCCTTCGGAGTACTCTATCCATGCTCCATGAAATATGAGATTTTCTACTCTGGCTGAGAACTGCACACTGCAGGGATTGTTCAGACAGCTCTTTTCCCTGCCTCCACTATTTTTCTGGCACGTATGTGATCAGTATTCCACTGAAGACTCCGGGAGGATTCTATATAGATCATTGAAGCTTTCTCTCTGTACTCTCCCCTTTCTGATATTCTGCTGTGCAAACTCCAGCTCTCTTGATCTTCTTGGTCTTCCAGTCCCATCTCCTCAACTCAGAAAGCTGACTGAATTCCACCTGGACTCCTCCTCCTTACACTGTAACCTGGTAATTCTCTCTAGGCAGTATTCTAGGGAAATCATGAGGCTACCTCACTTGTTTCCTGACAAGTTATGCACCAAAGTGTAGAATGACAGTGTGGAAGACAGAACAAGTTCTCTCTAAAATGCTCAGGTCCTACTCCCCAGAACCTGGGAATGTTCTATGTAAAGGGGCTTTTACAGACATGATTCAGTTCAGGATTTTTTTTTTTTTTTGTAATCTTTTAATGTTTATTTTTGAGAGAGACAGAGACAGAGAGTGAGCAGGGAAGGGGCAGAGAGAGGGAGACGCAGAATCCGAAGTAGGCTCCAGGCTCTGAGCTGTCAGCACAGAGCCCGACATGAGGCTTGAACTAACGAACCATGAGATTGTGACTTGAGCCGAAGTCTGATGCTTAATAGACTGAGCCACCCAGCCACCCCTCAGGATCTTTAGATAGGAAGGTTATCCTGGATTTTCTGTATGAGACGAATCTAATTACAAGGGACCTTTTAAGAGGGACACAGGAGTATAAGAATCAGAGAAAATGTGATGACAGAAGCAGGAGAGAGAGATTTAAAGATGTTACATTACTGATTTTGAATATGGAGGAAGGGGCCTCAGGCCAAGGAATGCAGGCAGCCTCTAGCAGCTGAAAAAGACAAGAAAATGGATTCTCCCGTGGTATGTCCAGAAGGAATGCAGCCCTATCAACATCTTGATTTTATCCCCGTAAGACTTATTCTTGGAATTTGACCTCCAGAACTATAATATAATAAATTTAATCGTGTTTTAAGCCACTAAAATTGTGGTATTTTGTTACAGCAGCAGTAGCAACCTAATACAATCACCAAATGAAAGCATGGGATATGAAGAGAATACAAGAGTTTGTGAAGACACAATAGTGAAAGAAATCTTACTTGGGATCTGAAAAAAAAGTAGGACCTTTGCTATCTTGACATCCTTATTCATACGTTAAGTATGGCAACGTTAAACCCAAAACAAAGTACCAGTTGTCCCCCCCACACACACACCCAAAGAAAAAAATTTTTAAAGAAAAAGATATATATACCAGTATCTAGAAACTACGTATTGTCATTAACAAAGGCATATAATTACTCTGTATTGAATCAATAAAATGTACCTCTAGACAATTTTATAAACAGGATTCTCTTATTCCATAAGAGAAAGAACGGTGGGGTCACCTGAGTGGCTCAGTCAACTGAGCCTCGACTCTTGGTTTCAGCTCAGGTCATGATCTTACAGTTTATGAGTTCGAGCCCCAGCATCAGGCTCTGTACTGACAGTGTGGATCCTGCTTGGGATTTTCTCTCTCTCTCTCTCTCTCTCTCTCTCTCTGTCCCCCCTCCCTCTCTCTCTGCCCCTCCCCTGCTTGTGCATGCACTCTCTCTCAAAATAAAAACTTAAAAAAAAAAAAGAATGGTGGAAGTCATAAAAGAGAGACAGCAAGTCCATTTCTAGAATCAATGACATTTCTGGAGAGAACTGTATGCAAGCCTAACACATTACGAAGTTTTTTCAGTTTCACATAGGAACAACAAAAAAATGAAAACAGTAGATTCTGGAAAATTATTAGCTGCTGCTAAGTAGCTAACCACATAATATCAATAATTTCAGCTGACTCTGTCAACAAATTTGTTATGATCCACTATATAGTACATAATGAACAAATGTGTGGATTTCCTAACATTTCTATAATGGCCTTAAAGAGTAATTCCCCATGATGAACCTTAGCCATATAAAATCCTATTAAATAGAATATCATTGGGGCGCCTACGTGGCTCAGTTAGACGTCTGACTCTTGGTTTCAGCTCAGGCCATGATCTCATGACTTCGTGGGTTCGAGCCCCACATCAGGTTCTGCACTGACAGTTGGAGCCTGCTTGGGATTCTCTCTCCCTCTCTCTGCCTGTCCCCACTAGCACTGTCTCTCTCAAAAACAAATCAAAACAAACAAACAAAGCCATTTTAAATAGAATATCATTATTTGTTAAGCAAAAGCCACCTATTGCATTCAGTGTCAGAAGCAGTATTGTGACAGCTACAAAGAGACTGTAGTTCCAAGATTCGTTTGTAAGTGATAGCAGTTAAATCAGTAAGACAGACCAATGGTGGAGAAATTAATTTGTGAAGTTCTAGTCTGACAAAACATTTCATAATTGAAAAATAAGATTCATTTTACTAAATTCCCAACATTTATCCTCACATCCTCATTTACAGGCAAAGAACTAAAAACACGTTATGTTCTTTTCAGAATATAAGACTTTATTATCCTCTTCAACTTAAGGTAGAACTACATCACACATCAGATGAGTTTCTTTGCAAGATTACAGGTCTCAAGAATTTTCCATTCTACTTCCTTACCCTTTTCTCCAGTTTTCTAAACGCATAATGTATTAAATAGGATTACATGTGGCTATTACAGCATGACTTAAACAAGAGGAAAGGTATTTCTCCCTCACACAAAAGGCCGGAGGTAGGTAGTTGCAGTGCCTTCCCTGCCTGAACAGCAGCAGTCACAGGTTAGGAATGACGTTCACACTCAGGACCCAACAGGTCTTCTGGGACTGAACCCGGCACCAGGCTCACTTCACTTCATTGGAAACAGAACAACAGCATGAGGTTTGTTTCAACAGGAGGCTTTACTCTGGCACCCAAGTGTCAGATCCGGTGTAAGGGAACAAGATCATCTGGGTGGGTGCAGAAGCCATGCTGGCTTAGAAACTTCAGGCTCCCCAAGAACCAGTATCTCTTTTTTTTTTTTTTAAAGTTTAATTTAATTTTATTTATTTATTTATTTTTAACGTTTACTTATTTTTGAGACAGAGAGAACCAGTATCTCTTGAAACAGCCATGAATGTAGCTTCCAGGGATCTTTGTAATAGGAACCACAGTGCTTGAAGCACCTGGCTGGCTCAGTCAGTAAAGGACATGACTCTTGATCTCAGGGTTGTGAATTCAAGCCCCACATTGGGCATGGAGCCTATTTTTAAAAAAAAGAAAGAAAGAAAGAAAAGAAAAGAAAAAAGAAAAAAAAAAAGAAAAAGAAACAGTGCTTCAGGAGGCCCAGTCCATATTTTCCGATGGGTATTTACAGTTGTCATATAGTCTTCCTGGTCTAGATACCATTTACCAATAAGGGGTCATTTTTAATCATAAGCAATATTGCCTGACATCACAGTTGACATTCTATTATTTCATCTTGTAGATTTCTAGGGAAAACAGTGCCAAAAGTTAAACTTGAAGTCATTCTACCATGGAGAAAAAGAAAGGGTTCTATTATTAACCTTCTTTATTCTTGGCAGTCCAGGGCAGCATATCAAGATCCAATCTTCTATCTTGTTGCTTTGCCACTCGTGACTTCTATTTCCAAGGTTACTTTCTAGTCTCAAAAGCCTGCTGAAGCTCTAGCCACCACATCCATGTTCCAGCAGGAAGAAAGAGAAGATGAACTGGCCCACTTCCCTTTATGTCTTAAAATTTAAGGAAACTTTCCAGAAGCATCTATCACTCAACACTTGTAATTCCATGTCACTGGCCAGAACTTAGTCATATGGCCACATATATGCATACACATGGGCAAATTGATAACCTGAATAATTCTGGGATTGTTACAAAATGAAAAAAGAAAAAACAGATACTGGGTCAGGTAATTAGCAAGATGAGTCAGAAATAGTATGATGGAAGAAGCAGGAGAGACTCAAAGAGTGAGAGGGACTTGACCATTACTGGCTTTAAAGAGAAGAGGACCATAGCCAAGCAATGTATGCACCCTCTAGAAGGTGGAAATGGCTCTCAGATGATAGTAAGAAAATGGGACATTGATCCTTCAATTGTAAAGAATTGAAATCTGCCAATAACTGAATGAACAAGGAAATAAGAGTCCCCAACCCCAACCTCCAGTAGAGAATGAGGTCCTGCCAACACTCTGATTTTAGCCTAGCCCATGTCAGCTAGCTGACCTACACTTGTGTCATTTTAAGCCACTACATTTGGAGTCATTTGTGACAGCTGCAATAAAAAATGATACACTTACCTTAATAAAACTTCCAATTTAAAAGACTTACCAGAGAAGGGTCCCTATAGTCATTTACATCATATTTTTAAAAATTCAATTTATATCTGGTCCTTAATGACTCTGGTATATTAAACTGTACTACAATTGGAAATGTGTGTAGAGTCAACAAAACTAGTAAAATAGTGAACTGAAAAGCTACACAGTCAATTATTTTATATAAAAGCTCCAAAAAGTTTGTTACTAGTTACTATGAGAAACATTTCATCTAGGAGTGATTTCTAAGGCAGTATCTTGAGTTTCCATAAATACAGAACCTTCTGACTCAGAAGGGATATCAGTAAGAGAACCAGAATTCTCTATCTCCAAGTTCAGTGGTTTCTCCTGTTCATAACTCAGGTTTGAACTATCTTTCATTTGAATCTCTTGCTCTTCCAGCTCCAAAGGTTTCTCTGAGCCTGGAGCTACCACATCGTCATCTTCACTTTCATGCAGAAAGCTACAAATCATGTTGGGTCTATAGGAGAAATCATTGTCCTTGATCTGCAGCCATTCCACACCACCTGGTAAGGGAGGGTGAGGGATGGGAGGACAAACCAAGAAAGAAACATGAAAAAGGAATTTCAGGCATTGAAGTATATTTCTCTTTAATTTAAATTTTCATCCTATGGATACACGTCAAAATAAAATCCCAAGGTAAACCAATGAACATGGTGCCCATAACTACTGATAAATAATCATGGAATTTCCATCTTATCTGGAGATCTTAGAATGCCTATAGTGTATGCAACATCAAAATCACTAAAAACGGGATATAGTCAATAATATTTTAGTAACTTTATATGGTGACCAGTGGGAACTACACTATATGGTGAGCACTTTGTAATGTATATAATTATCAAGTCACTATGTTGTATGCCTGAAACTAATATAATATCGTATATCAACTATACTGCAGTTAGAATTTTTTTTAAATTCAGACTAAAAATAAATCTCTAAAAAAAAATCACTAAAAGTAATTAACTTTAGTTACCATTCCAACCTCCTTTTCCAGAGTCCAATTCCCAAATCATCCTGAGAGATCACTGAGCTGTCACTGCCACCTCACACCTTATAGAAAATTCTGTCACTTCCATACAATTTTCTCCTCAGTTTTCGTAATGGATGATAACCACCCTATCGTCTTTCAAGTCAACAGCAACATGTCATTTTGAGTTGGAACATCCAATGATGAAATAAGACACCTCTCCAAAAAAAACAAACAATAAAAAACAAAAACTTGAAAAAAATTGTTTTCCCTCTCGTACTTACAAAGCCCTAACCCATCAATGAACCCCCCATAATCAAGAACTGCTTCTGGCACAAAAACAGACACATAGACCAATGGAATAGAATAGAAACCCCAGAACTAGACCCACAAACGTATGACCAACTCATCTTTAACAAAGCAGGAAAGAACATCCAATGGAAAAAAGACAGTCTCTTTAACAAATGGTGCTGGGAGAACTGGACAGCAACATGCAGAAGGTTGAAACTAGACCACTTTCTCACACCATTCACAAAAATAAACTCCAAATGGATAAAGGACCTGAATGTGAGACAGGAAACCATCAAAACCCTAGAGGAGAAAGCAGGAAAAGACCTCTTTGACCTCAGCCGTAGCAATCTCTTACTCAACACATCCCCAAAGGCAAGGGAATTAAAAGCAAAAATGAACTACTGGGACCTTACGAAGATAAAAAGCTTCTGCACAGCAAAGGAAACAACCAACAAAACTAAAAGGCAACCAACGGAATGGGAAAAGATATTCGCAAATGACATATCGGACAAAGGGCTAGTATCCAAAATATATAAAGAGCTCACCGAACTCCACACCCGAAAAACAAATAACCCTGTGAAGAAATGGGCAGAAGACATGAATAGACACTTCTCTAAAGAAGACATCCGGATGGCCAACAGGCACATGAAAAGATGCTCAACGTCGCTCCTTATCAGGGAAATACAAATCAAAACCACACTGAGATACCACCTCACGCCGGTCAGAGTGGCTAAAATGAACAAATCAGGAGACTATAGATGCTGGAGAGGATGTGGAGAAACGGGAACCCTCTTGCACTGTTGGTGGGAATGCAAATTGGTGCAGCCACTCTGGAAAACAGTGTGGAGGTTCCTCAGAAAATTAAAAATAGACCTACCCTATGACCCAGCAATAGCACTGCTAGGAATTTACCCAAGGGATACAGGAGTGCTGATGCATAGGGGCACTTGTACCCCAATGTTTATAGCAGCACTCTCAACAATAGCCAAATTATGGAAAGAGCCTAAATGTCCATCAACTGATGAATGGATAAAGAAATTGTGGTTTATATACACAATGGAGTACTACAGGGCAATGAGAAAGAATGAAATATGGCCCTTTGTAGCAACGTGGATAGAACTGGAGAGTGTGATGCTAAGTGAAATAAGCCATACAGAGAAAGACAGATACCATATGTTTTCACTCTTATGTGGATCCTGAGAAACTTAACAGAAACCCATGGAGGAGGGGAAGGAAAAAAAAAAAAGAGGTTAGAATGGGAGAGAGCCAAAGCATGAGAGACTCTTAAAATCTGAGAACAAACTGACGGTTGATGGGGGGTGGGAGGGAGAGAAGGGTGGGTGATGGGTATTGAGGAGGGCACCTTTTGGGATGAGCACTGGGTGTTGTATGGAAACCATTTTGACAATAAATTTCATATATTGAAAAAAAAAAAAAAGAACTGCTTCAATGATGCTAATCATTTCTTCTTTTATCCTTCTGACCCTTTCAGTCAAATATTTTCAGTGGTTCCTCATTAATTTCTATAGCAAGCCTTAGTTATACCTTCAAAATGCCATTAGATATCTCTAAGATACCACAACCTATCTTGCCACCCTGTCCACACTTCCATCTGCTCCTATTCACCACCAGAAGCTAACTCTTCTGTGACTGTTTGTTGAACCATCCTTATGGCTGATGCCATGTCTTCTCATATGTTACTACTGTAAAATCTCCTTCTATCAAAAGTTGATTAGTCCTTTTCCCTCCAGCCAGCTTCAACCATTCTTTCATTATTTTTTTTCCTGCAATACCATCATTCGCATAGTCACCAGGTTCAAAATCTTGAAGCCATCCATCCTATTGCCTATTCTGTTATTTAGCTTAAATACTTGGCACATAACAGAAACTTAAAATAAGTTGAATGAAACGGGTATTGAGTCCCATTCACACATGTCTGTTTCAGTGTGATTGACTTTAGAGTGCAAACTCCCAGAAGGCAGGGCCCACATCTCCTTTTCTTTTGTTCTGCCTGCAGCATATTGCCATGTTTGGTAGCCTCCAAGATGGTCCCCAAAGATCTTCACCTTCCCGGTATTCATGCCCCTGTGTCGTCCCTTCCCATAATAAATAAGATATGGCAGAAATGACAGAATGTGACTTCTAAGGCTAGTTCATAAAAGATATTGTGGCTTCTATGTTGTTCTCACAGATCACTTGATCTGGAAGAAGCCATCTGCCATGTCAGGAGCGCACTTGAACAGTACTATGGGTAGGCAAGGTTCTGAGGCATCCTGCTAACACCCAGCATAAACCAGCCAGGCATGTGAGTGAGCCAACTTATATTCAGATGTTCCACATTACTCAAGCCTTCAGATCCTTCTTCAGTCCAGCCAACATATTGACGGTAACCTCAAGAGAGACATTGAGCCAGAACCACCTGGCTAAGCTGAACCACCTGGCCAAATGCCTGATTCACAGAAACTGTGTTAAATATTTTTGTTGTTGTTTTAAAACCATTAAGTTTAGGGGCGCCTGGGTGGCGCAGTCGGTTAAGCGTCCGACTTCAGCCAGGTCATGATCTCGCGGTCCGTGAGTTCGAGCCCCGCGTCAGGCTCTGGGCTGATGGCTCAGAGCCTGGAGCCTGTTTCCGATTCTGTGTCTCCCTCTCTCTCTCTGCCCCTCCCCCGTTCATGCTCTGTCTCTCTCTGTCCCCCCAAAAATAAATAAATGTTAAAAAAAATTTTTTTTTAAAATAAATAAATAAAACCATTAAGTTTAGAGGGAATTTTTTATGCAGCAATGCATAACCAATATAGCGTTGAGCTAACTAACATATTTGATTACACAAAACACACAAATCTTCCCACGGTCGACCTGGTGGTTTATTAAAGACTCTAGGAAAGGAAATTCTACAACTTCCTGCTTTAAAAAAATATATCAAAATAATAGCTAAGCTATCTGATATGTATCTGCCTTTCAAGTCCATTCTAGAACTTCAAGTACCTCTTTCTTCCTGTTATTTTATTTTATTTTATTTTATTTTATATTTTGTTTTATTTTAGAGAGAGACAGAGTGTGAGTGGGGAAGGGGCAGAGAGAGAGGGAGACACAATGCAAAGCAGGCTGTAGGCTCCAAGCCGTCAGCACAGAACCTGACCCAGGGATCGAACCCATGAACCATGAGATAATGACCCGAGCCGAAGATGGACACTTAACCGACTGAGCCACCCAGGCACCCCTCTTCCTGTTACTTTCACGAAATGCTAAAAATGGGGATAGTTTTGGGATATACAAGTTAAGAACAAAGATTTTTTATGTACTTATATGTAACTGGTATAATTAATTTCTACATGATTAATGTGCCTTCATATGTTTATTCCTCAAATATAATAAATCAAGCCACAAATATTCATCACTAGGGTCATGTTTATCAGAGTTTGAAATATGTCTTTGAGCAATGAGCTTTTTTTTCATTAGTAAATTTTTTAAAATGGAAGAATAGATGACACACAATGTGACATTAGTTTCAGGTGTACAATACAGTGATTTGAAAAGTCTATATATTATGCCATGCTCAAAACTGCAGCTACCATCTGTCACCATACACCATACGACACTATTACCGTACCATGGACTATATTCCCCATGCTGTGTCTTTTATTCGAATGACTTACTCATTCCATAACTGGAAGCCTGTATCTCCCACTCCCCTTCACCCATTCTGCCCATCCCACCACCCCCACCCCTCTGGCAACCACCAGTTTGTTCTCTGTATTTATGGGCCTGTTTCTGCTTTTTGTTTATTAGTTTTATTTTTTTATATTCCATGTATAAATGAAATCACACATTTAGACAAATGTGTGATTTCTCTTACTTCACTTATGAGCAATGAGCTTTTAAACTTCCAAGTAATTATTTGCTCATCTCCACAAATATGTGCCTACTATGGATGGGTTCAAGAAGCACTAGTTCAAAGTCTCTACTCTGGGATGACCAGCAATTGGAGAAGGCTCAGCGGATGCAAATTAAGAATGAGATTTAGGGGCACCCGGGTGGCTCTGTCATTAAGCACCTGACTTCAGCTCAGGGCATGATCCCACCATTCCTGAGTTCAAGTCCCACATCGGGTGAGCTTGAGCCCTGATTCAGGAGAACATAAGGGCTGCATCGGGTAAAACATGAGCCCTGGATAAGCCTTGTTTCTCTCTCTCTCTGCCCCTCGCTCATTTGTGCTCCCCTCCAACTCAAAAAAAAAAAAAAAAAAAAAAAAAGAGTCTCCGGTCTAAAACCTGTGAATCCTTCCCTCACATATACAGCCAGCTTCTTCCAGTTGTGAGCTTCTTGGGAAAGGATGCCACCGCTGCCACAAGTTTCCAGGAGATCCTCTGGGGTTACACCTTGACGACACAGATCCTGTCGTCTCCATTTACAAAGAAGTTTTAATTAAGGGGATGGGGTGGGTAGCAGCTGCTGAATTCCCTAGGGGCTGAAAATCTATCAAGTTTCTTGACAAACTCCTCACAATTGTTTCCACGCAAAGCAGATAAAAGATTTCTTATACGTCTCTAGTGCCCTCTGCCACACCAGAGTTCAAATAAATTTTAAATCTATGTTTGATACTTTTCATGGAACACCCTCAATTTTCATATTACATAGCTATTACTACAAAGTACAGGAATGTCCTGGCAGCAATGTGTCATTATCAAAGCCGATACTAAATCACCTACTTTCAGAGAACTAAGTGAACTAACCTATGTTTTCTTCTCCTTCCTTCTTTTCTGTCAGAAGAGTTCTTGTCATGCTGAGCTTCTTCATTGTATGGCACTTATATTTTAACACCGTTCTATTACTGCCTTCTGCATCACCTAGAACATAAAATGAACTCAATTATTTTATTGTTGATGCCATCAAATAGTCATGTTTGGCCCCAACAATTCCGGTTCAGAGTCGCCTGGGTGGCTCAGGTGGTTAAGTGTCCAACTTCAGCTCAGGTCATGATCCTGTGGTTCGCAGGTTCGAGCCCTACATCCGGCTCTGCACTGGTGGTGCTGAGCCTGATTGGGATTCTCTCTCTCCCTCTCTGCCCCTTCCCCACTTGTGCTCTCTTTCTCTCTCAAAATAATTAGTAAACTTAAAAAAAAATTTTTTTAAATAATAATTCCAGTTAAAGAATTAGACTAAACTACTTCCTGTAGAAATAGTGTAGTAAGTTCAAAATTTAACTCATCCCTCCTGCTCCCAGCACAGAGAAGTAACAGATAAAATACATAACAACTGAAGGCAAAACTGGACTCAAAAACAGCAAACATCTCCAGAGGACTAAAACACAAAACTGCGAGTGAAATTAAAGCTATAGGCCTGTTAGGCTCCAGCCCTGAAGTACAGAAGTGGGGCCAGGAAGCTGGCCTTACAGGGTAATGAGGTCTCAAATTCTACCACTCAAAATGAAGCACCGAAGTCAGACCTACTACCTGCAGCCAGAGACTGGAGTGAGGACATTCCCAATCACGAAAGAAGGCTCAGAAAAAAACTTGCTGCCTGGGGGTACAGCTTTATAGGAAACTGTGGGCACGGGCAAGAGGGAGGATGAGGCTCTGAGCTACAGGTGTGAAGCACAATGAAAATTTGCACATGCTGTTACATGAGTGTAACCGATACTACCCTTTAGAAAGGATCACAGTCATATCTGTTTGGTTGAACCACATGAAACGGTCCATATTCAGTCCAAGCTGGTCACTTCATATGGTTAAACCTAACACACACTCAGCAACCTACTAATTCCATTTCTAAGCGTATATGTTAGAGACATTTTTACATACATGCACAAGGAGACACACAAATACTCATGGCCGCATTTCTGCAATGAGTTAATATGTATAATTAAGATCAGAGGCTCTGGACCAGACAACCTGGGTTCAAATCCTGGCTGTCGCACTTCGTGTATGACCTTTGGAATGTTACCTACCTCTCTGTGCTTCAGTGTTTTCAAATATAAAATGAAGACAGCAATGGTATCTACCTCACAGATGTGATGAGGATTAAATGAGTTAATACACGTGGCATTTAGAACAGTGTCTAACAAATAGAAGGCATTCAATAAATGTTCAGAGTTATCAATATTTAACGGTAAAAATAAAAGTGATCAACCTGTCCAGTAACTGGAGAATAAATTGCGGTATGGTCACAAATAGAATACCAAGCAACAGGGAAAATAGAATTATACATACCGATATGTATAAATCTCAAAACCTATCTATAACTGAAAAGGGTTATAGAATGATACATGTAATTTATATCAAGTTTGAAAATATACTAAAAGAAAAGCTATTTATTGTTTGTGGGTGGATGGATGTGTGTATACATATACATATATATATATACATATACATATATACATATATATACATGTATATATATATAACAAAATCAAATACAGGAAAGAAATACATCAAATTCAGAATAGTGATTACCAAGACAGAGGAAGGGACATATGTTTAGAGAGAGGTATACAAGAGGCTTCAAATGTATCTGGAATGTTTTTTAGCTATCTGGCAAAATGGTAGGATTTGATACAGCTAGACAATGGATACATGAGATGTTTAAGTTTAACATTCACTGTACATAAGTTTGTAATATTTCACAGTAAAAAGATCTGAGTCAGCACTGCAAGCACTTACCATGTTCAACATTTTCTTCGAAAATAACACAGGTCCCAAGAGTGTCTGCAGAAAAGTTGAAAGCAACTTGTTGAGAAATAACAATGATTTTCTGTGGGAAGCATATAAAAAAAGTTTCATCTATCTGACATCCTCCTACCTTCATACTCTCCAGCAAAGACATAACTGTCCACTTGCAGAATGGGCCTCTCAGTGTCAATTCCCTACAACAGAACACAGGATCATAAAAAAATCATCATTAGAAAAAGCCTTGCAGGGTTGGGTGAAATGAGTGAAGGCAGTCAAAAGATATAGACTTTCAGTTATAAAATAAATAAGTCCTGGGAATGTAATGTACAGCATGGTGATTCTACTTAATAATACCATATTGTATACTCGAATGTTGCTGAGAGCAAATCTTAAAAGTTCTCGTTATGATGGGATGCCTGGCCAGCTCAGTCTGTAGAGCATGCAACTCTTCATCTCAGGGTCCTGAGTTCAAGCCCCACAATGGGCACAGAACTTACTTCGACAAACAAACAAAAACTCTGTAAGAAAAAATATTGTAACTGTGTGTAGTGATGGATGTTAACTAGACTTCTTGTGGTGGTCATTTCCCAGCACATACAACTATTAAATCATTATGTTGTACTCTGAAATATAATGTTATATGTCAATTTTATCTCAATTAAAGCCATAAAAGAGCACTCAATACATAACCTTGCTACCAAGGAGAGTGATCTCCACAACTGGGGAACCTCTGGAGCTTGAACTAGCAAGTACAAGATAAGCTAAAAATGGTCTGAATACAGCAGCTAAGGGCCTGAAGAACACTTAATTCATATCCAAGGAGTAACGTGTATTTCAATCAACATCCTCCTCAAGTTAAGGTAAGAGCAGTGTTGTCCACAATAGCTGAAAGATTTTAAAGTAAAGTGATAAAACAGATGGTAACTTATGACACCATAGCTCAAGTCAACAGCAGAGCTTGAGGTCTTGTAAGTTTAGTACGAATCTTTTCTCCCTTCTCCAGGTGGCGTCTGCGTGCACATCTGAGCTCTCTTCGCTGCGTTTTTTCTCCCGCACTCACTATCTAAAACAATGTGGGTTTTTTTCAAAATGTATTGTTCCATATCAAAATGCTACCCCCTCTAAATCTTAAACTCTCGCCGGCCACACATTCAGACCCTCAGGCCGAGTGTGGCATTTTCTCCCACAATCCCTTTGTACTTCTACCTAATTGTCCTTAGAATTCAATGCTTTGTAACGAGGAATAGATCTTCGGGGACACGTATTTCTTTTATTCTTGTTTAAATGTAAGAAAACCTACAAATATCCTCTAACTCTAGAAGACTCACCAAAATCTTGCATTTATTTTCACATTTTGATAGAAAGTCTGAGTCAATAATTCCGGACAATTCCACCAGAACCAACTGCTCCTGGTGGAAGAAAGAGGAGTTAACATGCTAGCACCGCAGTGTGCAGAAAGAGGCAGTTAACAAGAGAAGCCAAAACTCCCCAATGCAACGACCCCAACCTTTGTGAACACTAAGTCCTGCTTTCAACGAGAGGAAGCAAGCGACGTTACCGAAAGCGACTGCCTCTACTTCCCCATTCTAACGACCGTGTGGCAGCCAGGGCAGGGGCCCACCCTCCTGGCCTTACGCGCTGGGGACTCTGCCTCCCGCCGGCCGCATCCCGACTCCCTGCCCCGCACGCCGCCTCCACCGCACAGGCCGCCGCAATACCACTCACTGCCTCCTCTTCTTCCTCTTCTTCTTCCTCTCGGCTCCGCTCCTCCGTCGCCGCCATGATACGGCACCTTTTCGGAACCTCCGAGTCACAGGCCACGCCCTCCATGGCCGCCATCTTGAGTACGGGCGGCAGCTCCCGGTCCGGCTGCCGCTCTGACCCCGCGGACTGCTCCTGCCAGGACGCGAGATGGCCGCCTCCGTGCCCACGTGGAAGTCCAGTCCGAGCCTTCTCCTTGTTCCTTTCTGGAAAGCAGGCGCTGGGCTCTAGTGGCTGCTGGCCGGGGACGGCCTACGACCGAAGACGCCTTCGGACTCTGGGCCCCGGGTTAGGGGAGAGAACTGGGGAGGGAGAGTTGATAAAGCAGGTGCTTGCAAAGAAACCACTTTGTGGGAGGGAAACGGAGAGGCCTCGCTTTGCCCCGAGCCTACATTTCTTGGAAAGAAATTCTTTATAGCGTGTGAGCACTACCCCTCAATTCAAGTTCTCCGTGAGCCGAGTTAAGGGCACATTTTTTTTTTCAATATATGAAATTTATTGTCAAATTAGTTTCCATACAACAGCCAGTGCTCATCCCAAAAGAAGGGCACATTTCAATGTAACGCGTAAGGAGCACGTGCTGCAAAAAACCCGCTAGAAGGTGGGCTTGGGTTTCAGGCAGGCCGGCTGCATGGGATCTAAGGTAGAGAATGGGACTCAGCCAATTGTGTGCTAATCAGATCGCCATAGGTGCTGTAAGACAAACATTGTCCTGGGAATACAGAGACCTGGGGAGGTGGAGTTTTGAACAGGATTTTCTCAAACTCATGGTTTCTCTGATTGTAAAATAAATTATCTTTGTACATGAGACGGGATGATCTAGCGCTGAAGAGCATGAGCTTTAGGGTCTAATACTTGTCCAGTTCAGCAGCATTTTTAGCAGCAAAATCTTAGGCAAGTTGGTTATTGTGAGGATTAAATGAGACAATACATGTAAAATTTAGCCCGGTATTGGGCATATATTAAGCACTGAACTATATTTTATCTGTTAGTAGTGACATACAAAATTTTAGAGTATTGACTTTTTTTCCCCCCAAAATTTTTAATGTTTATTTATGTTTGATGGTGGAGAGAGGGAGACAGAATCTGAAGCAGGCTCCAGGCTCTGAGCTGTCAGCGCAGAGCCCCACATGGGGCTGGAATCCAGGAACCAGCAGATCATGACCTGAGCAGAAGTTGGATGTTTAACTGAGCCACCCAGTTGCCCCTAGAGTATTGTCTTTTAAAAAACACTTTGGGGTGGGGAGTGGGGGGAGGGCTGGTAGCTCAGTGGGTTGAGCAGCCGACTCTGGACTTTGGCTCAGGTCATGAGCTCAAGGTTTGTGGGTTAGAGCTCTGCATCGGGCTCTTTGCTGTAAGCATGGAGCTTGCTTCAGCTTCTCTGTTTCTCTATCTGCCCCTTCCTCATTCGCGCTCTCTCTCAAAAATTTACATTAAAATTATATATATGTACATATATATACACACACATATCCTTCCTTTTTTTTTTAATTATAAACACTTTTTTTGAGGTAGTCAGTTTGTATGTTTTAAACTTGTTTTCTCACCATATGTAGTATCATGGATGTTTATTCCAAGTTTTCCATGGTAAATACTGATCTACATCATAATTTTTAGTAATGCATAATGTTTATTGTGTAATATTGATATTACACAACGCTTGGGGCGCCTGGCTGGCTCAGTGGGTGGAGCATGCTACTCTTGATCTCCTAGTGGTAAATTTGAGCCCCGTGTTGGGTTAGAGATTAACGTCTTTAAAAAATATATTACACAACACTTTAGTAAACATCTTTGTACTTTTCTACCCAGTTGCCCCATTAAAGAAATAGGATATCATAGCTTTAAAAAAAAAGCTAACTTGGCCTGTTAGAAGTTGTAGATTTGGGGGCGCCTGGGTGGCACAGTTGGTTAAGCGTCCAACTTCAGCTCAGGTCATGATCTCACGGTTTAGGGGTTTGTGGGTTCCAGCCCCATGTTGGGCTCTGTGCTGACAACTCAGCCTGGTGCCTCTTTGGGATTCTCTGTCTCCCTCTTTCTCTGCCCCTCCCCCACTCATGCTCTGTCTCTCAAAAACAAATAAACTTAAAGCAAATTCGTTTTAAATTGTAGATTTGAATTCTAGCTCTGAAATGTAATAATTGTGATCTAGGACAAACTGCTACACTTTCTAAACTTCAGTGTTCTTATTTATTAAATGAAGATTAAAATATTTTATACTTATTGTCTATTTTGTATTTGAAGATTAGATCATGTTGTAACTAAAAGTGCTTTGTTGAGGGGCTTGGGTGTCTCATACGGTTAAGCGTCTGACTTTTGGTTGTGGCCCAGGTCATGATCTCACAGTTCACGGGTTCAAGCCCCGCACTGAACTCTGTGCTGATATTCTCTGTCTCCCTCTCTTTGCCCCTCGCCAGCTAGGGCTCTCCCTCTCTCTCTTTCAAAATGCATAAATAAACTAAAAAATAAAAAAATAAAAGTGCCTTGTAAATTGAAAAATTACAGAAAGTGTCAGATTTTATTGGAGTAAAAGGGAAGATAATGAGGAGAAGGACAATCCAAGCTGAGGGAACAGCAGCCACAAAGACTTGAGGAATGAGAAATGTGTGTTTTGCAAGGTCAGTGTAACAATTCAAGAGGTCCCTTTCAAATAAATAGCTTCATATTTCTAATCAAGGTTATTCCTGTTTACTATTTATGAAGTAATTATTATTTTTATTTATTTTGAACAACTTACAAGAGGATATGGAGTGAGAAGTTATCTTTCCATCCCTGTTCCCCAACATCCTCTTTCTGTAGGCAACCATTTTTACCCATTTCTTATATGTCATTTCAGAGATATTCTATGTATTTACGAAATCATGGATACAAAATCTGTATAAAGTAATTTTAATATTATAACTTAGCACACAGACTAGAAATCCATTCCCTCGGGAGGACTGGAGACATTATAGTATTGGCTTCATAGCCTAGAGCTCAAGCTCTTTGAAAATTAGCTTAAAGTTTGAAACATATTGGACAGTAAAACATATTTATTGGGCAGAATAACCTATCAGCATCAGCTTTGAAAGAGGGAGAAAGAGAAGCCTTTTGGTGATTGGGAGGAATTTCAATGGTTTGTAATTGGAGTCCATTCTTTTTTTTTTTTTTAAGATTTTTTTTTCAGTAATCTCTACATCTAATGGGGGCTTCAAATTTACAATCCCGAGATCAAGAGTCTCATGCTCTACTGATTAAGCCAGACAGATGCCCCTGGAATCCATCCTTTTTTTTCTTTTTTTGAAGCTTATTTATGTATTTTGAGAGAGAAATTGTGAGAGTGGGGGTGGGGCACAGAGAGAGAGAGAGAGAGAGAGAGAGAGAGATTGAATCCCAAGTAGGCTCCGCGATGCCTTCGAGGAGCCGGACTCAGGGACTTGAACCCATGAACCATGAGATCATGACCTGAGCCGAAATCAAGAGTCGGATGCTCAACAGACTGAGCCACCCAGGTGTGTGCCCCTTACCTGACCCCCCGCGCCCCCCCCCCCCCGAGTTCATTCTTTTTTTTTTTTTTTTTTCAACATTTATTTATTTTTGGAACAGAGAGAGACAGAGCATGAACGGGGGAGGGGCAGAGAGAGAGGGAGACACAGAATCGGAAACAGGCTCCAGGCTCTGAGCCATCAGCCCAGAGCCTGACGCGGGGCTCGAACTCACGGACCGCGAGATCGTGACCTGGCTGAAGTCGGACGCTTAACCGACTGCGCCACCCAGACGCCCCCCGAGTTCATTCTTAATTCGTTCTATTCTCAGGGTGCCTAGCTGGCTCAGTCAGTAAAGCATGCCACTCTTGATCTCTAGGTTTTGTAGTTCAATCCCTATGTTGGGCATAGAGCTTACTACAAACAAACAAACAAAAAAACATTCTATTCTCAATCCTAAAAAAGATAAAAAGTCTCAGATCCCAGCTTAAAAAGACTAAATTATCTTTACTTCAATATAGAAGAGGGGCATCTGGGTGGCTCAGTTGGTTGAGCGTCTGACTTCAGCTTAGGTCATGATCTCGCAGTTCGCGAGTTCAAGCCCCGCCTCGGGCTCTGTGCTGACAGCTGGGAGCATGGAGCCTGCTTCAGATTCTGTGTCTCCTCTCTCTGCCCCTCCCATGCTCATGCTCTGTCTCTCTCAAAAATAAATAAACATGGGGGCGCCTGGGTGGTGCAGTCGGTTAAGGGTCCGACTTCAGCCAGGTCACGATCTCACGGTCCGTGAGTTTGAGCCCCGCGTCAGGCTCTGGGCTGATGGCTCAGAGCCTGGAGTCTGTTTCCGATTCTGTGTCTCCCTCTCTCTCTGCCCCTCCCCCGTTCATGCTCTGTCTCTCTCTGTCCCCAAAATAAATAAAAACGTGGAGAAAAAAAAAATTTTTTTTTAAATAAATAAATAAACATTGGGGCGCCTGGGTGGCTCAGTCGGTTAAGCGTCCGACTTCAGCTCAGGTCATGATCTCGCGGTTCGTGGGTTCGAGCCCCACATCGGGCTCTATGCTGACAGCTCAAAGCCTGGAGCCTGTTTCGGATTCTGTGTCTCCCTCTTTCTCTGCCCCTCCCCTGCTCATGCTCTGTCTCTCTCTGTCTCAAAAATAAATAAACATTAAAAAAAAAATTTAAAAAAAAAAATAAATAAATAAACATGAAAAAAAAAAAAAAGCAATAGGGGTACCTGGCTGGCTCAGTAGATAGAGCTAGAGCATCCCTTCTGACTCTTGATCTAGGGGTGGGAAGCTCGAGTCCCACCCTGGGTGTAAAGGTTGCTTTAAAAAAACGGAAGTGGGGTGCCTGGATGGCTCTATCAGTTGAGTGTCTGACTCTTGGTTCCAGCTCAGGTCATGATCTCACAGTTTGTGGGATTGAGCCCCATGTCAGGCTCTACACTGTCAACATGGAGCCTGCTTGGGATTCTTTCTCTCTCTGTCTTCCACTCACATGCGCTCTCTCTCTGTCAAAAATAAGTAAGTAAACATTAAAAAAAATGGAAGTAATAAACCAAAGGTGGCAGATCTATATATGGAATCTTATTTGCCCACAAAAAGGAATGCCGTACAGATACATGCTACAACATGGATGAATTTGAAAGCGTTACACCAAGAAGGCAGACACAAAAAGCCACATATTGAATACTTCCATTTAGTTATTTTATTTTAAGTAATCTCTACACTCAGTGTGGGGTCTGAAACTCACAACCCTGAGATAAAGAGTTGCATGCTCCTCTGAGCCAGCCGGGCGCCCCTTGAATGCTTCCATTTATAGAGATGTCCGCTAGGCAAGCCTAGAGAGAGAAGTAGATTAGTGGTTGCCAAGGCCTCGGGGGAAGGGGAATGACTGTGGCTGGGTGCGTGGTTTGGTGGGTGATGAAAGATTAGTGGTGATGGGTGCACAACTCTGTGAATATACTAAAAACCACTGAGTTGTGTACTTTAAAATAGTGGATTTTATGGTATGTGAATTATAACTTCATATAGCGGTTTTTAAAAACAACAACGATAAGAGAAGCTGCTCATTTTAAATGGAACAGGGAAAAGAAATTGCTTAGATGATTAAGGAAAAAGCCACCTCTTTGAAAGCCACCTCAGGGCCAAATACTATGGCAGCTGCAGAGCAGAAATATAATTTGGCCCCGGATCCAAGAAGATGGCCTAAGAACCCATGCTGGAGGAGGTTGGGGGGAGTTGGTAAGGGTCAGGTGTCATTAGCTTGTTTTAACACTTTAAGCCTCGTGACAGTCTCAAGAGGTAATTGTTATCAAGAATGATGTTCAAAACATGTCACTTACTTAACAGGATGACAGGAAAATTTAGTCTCTGTCCATTTGCTTTCTTTTATACTCCCAGATATTACACACTATTTGGAGAGAACTTTCCAGTCTTCAGCCCACATTGGATACCGCTGAAATTGCCATGGTGGAAGTCACACGGGTCCTTGAAATGCAGGGACTCTGTTTCCCAGAGCCCCGGAATCCCTGCTGTGTTTGGAAACCGTGATGTTTAGAGGGCTACCCTTTCTTTTTTTTTTTTTTAATTTTTTTTTTTTCTCAACGTTTTTATTTATTTTTGAGACAGAGAGAGAAAGAGCATGAACGGGGGAGGGGCAGAGAGAGATGGAGACACAGAATCGGAAACAGGCTCCAGGCTCCAAGCCATCAGCCCAGAGCCCGACGCGGGGCTCGAACTCCCGACCGTGAGATCGTGACCTGGCTGAAGTCGGACGCTTAACCGACTGAGCCACCCAGGCGCCCCGAGGGCTAGCCTTTCTAAGCAGAGTACAGATCTTGGCACCTGTTCAGGGTGCTGTGAGGGGAATGAAGACACACAGGTTTACACTCCTTCCCAGACTCCAGTTTTGAATAAAGGCACCCTCTCCCCCTTTCCTTGTCAGACATCCGGCGTGATTTTTTTTTTTTAATTTTTAATGTTTATTTACTTTTGAGAGACAGAGAGAGACAGAGAGAGTGCTAGCAGGGGAGGGGCAGAGAAAGAGGGAGACACAGAATCGGAAGCAGGCTCCCGGCTCCGAGCTGTCAGCACAGAGCCCGACGCGGGGCTCGAGCCCACGAGCCGAGCCGTTTGATCATGACCTGAGCTGAAGTCGGAGGCTCAACCTACTGAGCCACCCAGGCGCCCTCTAGCGTGATTTCTTTAGGGAGCTCAGACTCTAACAATGGACAGGAAAAGGCATGGTCTTCAAGTAGCTTCAGCTTTACATTCGTTAGATATCGAGACGATGGAATACAAAAGGCCTGGCTACCTGCTTGGAAGGGATAAAGGGGAATATGTAGGGTATTAGTATCTCCATAAACTATCCTGTCTTACCAATAACATCTTTTTGAAAAAATCAAATCTTGTCTTGTTGGTTTTAAGAGTCAAAGAAATTCGCTCACATAATTATAACCTGTGAGCTTCACAGCTCAAAGTGCTAACTGGAAAGAGATTTGGTGGCAGTGTCTGTCCCAGTACAGTAGTTACTGGGACATTGCAAGAAAGGGGATGGTATGGGGGAGGAATAAAGGGTAATGGTCTGGTTTCCGGGGCGCCTGGGTGGCTCAGTTGGTTGAGCGTCCGACTTCGGCTCAGGTCACGATCTCGCGGTCTGTGAGTTTGAGCCCCGCGTCGGGCTCTGGGCTGATGGCTCGGAGCCTGGAGCCTGCTTCCGGTTCTGTGTCTCCCTCTCTCTCTGCCCCTCCCCCGTTCATGCTCTGTCTCTCTCTGTCTCAAAAATAAATAAACGTTAAAAAAAAAATTAAAAAGGGTAATGGTCTGGTTTCCTTCAGTCCCACAAAGGAAGAAAACGCCTTTCTAAGTGTTCTAAATAATGAGGTTCTACTGCTAAGAAGTAACAAAATGAAGGAAAATTTGTAAGTTGGTTTAAAAAGACCCGTGATAGAGACAATTTACCTGATTTTCTATAGCCACAGAGCAAAGAGAGAAAAAAGTCTATGGAATTTGGTGGGGAGGGCCAATTGATTTTAACTGCACTTAATAAGAGGAATCTTATGAGAAAATCAGAAATATAATTTTTAAAAAATATAAATAGGGCGTTGTGTTCAATATTTAAAAGCCTGCCACTAGGAGGAGACAAATGAATTAAAAATTGTTTAATTGGCTCTTTTTCCTCTAGAACACATGTTCTTAATTGAGAAGAGCCTGTACAAAAAAATATATTTAGTAGCAGAATTCTAGTAAAAAAGACTTTAGCGGAGGGGCGCCTGGGTGGCTCAGTCGGTTGAGTGTCCAGCTCTTGGTCTGGGCTCGGGTGGTAATCTCACGGTTCATGAGTTTGAGCCCCACATTGTGCTCTACACTGATAGTGCAGAGTCTACTTGGGATTCTTCCTCTCCCCTCTCTCTCTTTGCCCCTATCCCAGTCACGCTCTCTCTCTCTCAAAATAAATAAACCTAAAAAAAATGTTTTTTTTAAATAAAATAAAATAAAATAAAATAAAATAAAATAAACTTTAGGGGCACCTGGGTGGCTCAGTTGGTTAAGTATCCAACTCTTGGTTTCGGCTCAGGTCATGATCTCGTGGTTTGTGGGTTCGAGTCCAGCGTTGGGCTCTGCATGGGCAGTGCTGATTCTGCTTGGGATTCTCTTTCCCTTCCTCTCTCTTTGCTCCTCCCCCCGCCACCCCCCCCCCCCACTGGTGCTGTCTCTCAAAACAAATGAACTAAAACCATATATATAAATAAAATCTTAAAAAAAGAGCAATTTAGGGGCGCCTGGGTGGCTCAGTCGGTTGAGCGTCTGACTTTGGCTCAGGTCATGATCTCGCGGTCCATGAGTTTGAGCCCCGCATCGGGCTCTGTGCTGATGGCACAGAGCCTGCTTCAGATTCTGTGTCTCCCTCTCTCTGACCCTCCCCCACTCTCACTTTGTCTCACTCTCTCAAAAAAAAAAAAAAAAAAAAAAAAAGAACAATTTAGGGGCGCCTGGGTGGTGCAGTCGGTTAAGCGTCCGACTTCAGCCAGGTCACGATCTCGCGGTCCGTGAGTTCGAGCCCCGAGTCGGGCTCTGGGCTGATGGCTCAGAGCCTGGAGCCTGCTTCCGATTCTGTCTCCCTCTCTCTCTGCCCCTCCCCCGTTCATGCTGTCTCTCTCTGTCCCAAAAATAAATTAAAAAACGTTGAAAAAAAAATTAAAAAAAAAACAACAACAATTTACACTTAAATAATAGTTTATATTCCATTAAGTTCTTTTAAAAAAATCTGTATCTTACCTTGTTTTCGATCTGAAAACTAATGCTAGGTCAGTGGTCCCAAGCTGCATCAGAATAACCTAGAGGGTGGGGTCCTGGGTGGCTCAGTGAAAGCATCTGACTCTCAATTTCATCTCAGGTCATGAGCTCATGGTTCGTGAATTGGAGCTCTGCATCCGGCTCCACACAGGATTCTGCGCACTTAGGATTCTCTCTCCTTCCTCCCTTTCTGCCTCTCTCTCTTCTCTGCCCCTCCCCAACTCATGCTTGTGTGTGCTCTCTCTCTCAAAATAAATGAACTTAAAAAAAAAAAAAAAAAAAAAAGAATCGTCTGGAGGGCTTTTTAAAATGCAAATTGCTCAGCCCCAAGCCCAGAGTTCCTGATCCAACCAGTCTGGTGTAGGACAGGACAGAATATATGCATTTCTTTCTTTCTTGTTATTTTTTTTTATTTTAGAGAGAGAGAGAGAGAACATGAGTGGGGGAGAGGGTCAGAGGGAGGGAGAGAGAGAGAAAGAGAGAGAGAGAGAGAGAGAGAGAGAGGATCTCCAGCAGGCTCCATGCTCAGCACAGTGCCTGAAGTGGGGCTTGATCCCACGACCCTAAAATCATGACCTGAGCCAAAGTCAAGAGTTGGACACTTAACTGACTGAGTCACCCAGGCACTCCAGAATATATGCATTTCTAACAAGTTCCCAGGTGACTCTGGTTCTTCTGGTCTGGGGGACACATTTTTGAGAAAAGTTTGAGAAAAAAGTAAGTTATCAGAAATAAGATTCAAATTATCATTTTTTGAGGGCTTTGAATTCTTTTTTTTTAATGTTTATTTATTTAGGGTTTTTTTTTTTTTGTAATTTAACTTTATTTTTTAAAATTTACATCCATGGGGTGCCTGGGTGGCTTGGTCGGTTAAGCGTCCGACTTCGGCTCAGGTCATGACCTCACGGTCCGTGAGTTCGAGCCCCGAGTCCGGCTCTGTGCTGACAGCTCAGAGCCTGGAGCCTGTTTCAGATTCTGCGTCTCCCTCTCTCTCTGCTCCTCCCCTGTTCATGCTCTGTCTCTCTCTGTCTCAAAAATAAATAAACGTTAAAAAAAATGTTTTTTTAAAAATAAAATAAAATTTACATCCAAATTAATTAGTATATAGTGAAGCAATGATTTCAGTAGATTCCTTAATGCCCCTTACCCATTGAGCCCATCCCCCTCCCACAACCCCTCCAGTAACCCTCAGTTTGTTCTCCATATTTGTGAATCTCTTCTGTTTTTCCCCCTCCCTGTTTTTACATTATTTTTGTTTCCCTTCCCTTATGTTCCTCTGTTTTCTCTCTTAAAGTCCTCATATGAGTGAAGTCGTAGGATTTTTGTCTTTCTCTGACTAATTTCACTTAGCAGAATACTGAGGGCTTTGAATTCTAAAGAAAGCAGTTTATACTTAATTAGGTAGCGGGGTGGCCCTTTTGGAAACTACTGAAGTGGGTTGTAGGCAGTAGTGAAATGAAAGAGCCACATAGACTGAGGGCAGAGAGACTAGGTAGAGTCTGCCGAGTTCTTCTCAAACCAGGACCCAGGTCCCCTGAACGAAGCTCCTGCTAAACCGAAAATGTTCTCTAAATATCCATTTGGCTCACTGGCAAATAACTAAAAGCTTCTTTTATTTTTATTTTTATTTTTTGAGAGAGAAAGAGAGAGAGTGAGAATCTTAAGCAGGCTCTATGCCCAGCACAGACAGAGCCCAGTGCAGAGCCCGACATGGGGCTTGATCTCACAACCATGAAATCATGACCTGAGCCCAAATCAAGAGTCGGATGCTTAACCAACCGAGCCACGCAGATGCCCTAACCTGCCTGTTTTGAAGATAACAGGAGTCTACCGAGATATGTCTCCAAAGTGGGCAGAGGAAGAGTTAAAAGCTGCTAAGGGCTATAATCCTGAAGGACACCCTCCTCCTCACCCTTTATAGTTTCTCTGCTGTTAGAGGTACTTTTTGGAAAAGTTTGAGAATACTGGTGTAGGTCAAAAATAAATGACAGTTTGGAACACCATGATGAATTCTATGGTTGAAGAGCCAGCTTCAGCCACCCCTGTGATGGGTGGCAGAATCTGTAGAATATGGCTTCAACTTAGATGGATAGAATGAGGGGAAGGGAGAGAAGAACCAATAGAAACAGCTAAATTAGTATGAGTAAGAGAAGAGCCTGGGTGACTGGGTTAAGTAGGAGTTGTTTTTTGTTTTGTTTTTGTTGTTGTTAAGACCCAAGAAAAATGTGAGGAGGAGCTTGTAGGAGGGACCTTATGTTGAGGTTGGCATTAGACACTGAGCTCCTTGGACCAGTAAGGTGGAGCTACTGCTAATAGTCGAAATGTAGTCATGGAACTCAAGAGGGCTTGGGTTCTAGAGGGCTTTGGGGGGGGGGGGGCGGGGGTAAATTCTACAGGTATTTTTATTTGTTTATTCATTCATTCATTTTTAAAGATTTTCTTTTTTAAGTATTCTCGTCACCCGACGAGGCTCTAACTCACAACCTTGAGATCAAGAGTCACGTGCTCCACAAACTGAGCCAGCCAGGCACCCCCAGAGGTGTCTTCATTAAACTCAAAAAACCAAAAAAAACCCAACGTTACAGCTTTTCCCTAAAATCTGTCCCCAAGAAATTTCAGATAGGTGGGTTCCTCAAGGGAAAGGGTAAGAGGTCGTGATAGAAAGGAAATATCAGCGTGGGGAAAACAAGCATTTAAATATTATTGACTTGGGGAGCCTGGGTGGCTCAGTCGGTTGAGCTTCCGACTTCGGCTCAGGTCATGATCTCACGGTCTGGGTATGAGCCCTGCGTCGGGCTCTATGCTGACGGCTCAGAGCCTGGAGCCTGCTTCCGATTCTGTGTCTCCCTCTCTCTCTGCCCCTTCCCAGCTCATGCTCTGTCTCTCTGTCTCACTCTCAAAAAAAATAAACATTAAAAATTTTTTTTAAAAAGAGACCTGAGCAGAAATCAAGAGTCAGACACTCAACCGACGGAGCCATCCGGGTTCCCCAAGAAGAAAATTTTTTAAAATCTCCATTTATGAGTCAGAAAGTCTGTTCAGAAGACTGCTATTGTTGACACGAGGCAGAGCCCCAGCTGCTCTATCCAAACAGAGAAAAGGGTCCGTAGTAACCAGGCCAGTGGTTTTCGAGAGTGGCCCCCAGATGTAGACAGCATCACCTGGGATTCTGCTACAAATGCACATTTTCAGGCCCTACTCCAGATACTAAATCAGAAATGCGAGGAATGAAGCTCAGTACTTTGTGGTTTCACAAGCTCTCTGGGTGATCCTGATGCCCACTTAAGTTGAACACTGAGCTAATAGGCCAGGTGGATTTTTTTTTTCTTTCAAGAATTTGAAGTGAGCTATGCAGAGAGAATCAGTCGGTTGATTGTGGGGAGAGAAGCTGAAAGTCGGTTCTAGAAAGACTATGAGTCAGCTGGAATTATGAGTAAGCAGAAGCTATAACTAAACGGGGTAGTCAGCAGGTAGTCATAGAGACAGGAGGAATGGTGTCACTCCTGTGGTTGGAGAAGACTTCATTCCTGCCGCAGCCGAGAGTGACAGGCGAGCCCAGCCTCTGCAAGTGTGTGCAGTTTGTCCAATTCCCTGTTTGTTTTCCTTCCCAGTTGAAGCCCGATCATATTGCTATTCTTAGGTTCCTTTGATATTCTTATCTCCTTCATAGTCATGTGCATCCTTAAAATAGCCAGGCTGCCCATTACTTTAGGTGACCCAAGTGAATCTGCATTCCTGAACCATCAAAAGCTGATCTAGCTTCAAAGTAGATGGAACAAAAGTTTAAATTAAAAACAAAAAAAAACCCCAAAAAACAAAAAACAAAGAAACTCATGAAAAAGAAAAATTATGGGGGCACTTATTTTTTATTCTTTTTTAAAAATAAAATAATCAGGGGCGCCTGGGTGGCGCAGTCGGTTAAGCGTCCGACTTCAGCCAGGTCACGATCTCGCGGTCCGGGAGTTCGAGCCCCGCGTCAGGCTCTGGGCTGATGGCTCAGAGCCTGGAGCCTGTTTCCGATTCTGTGTCTCCCTCTCTCTCTGCCCTCCCCCGTTCATGCTCTGTCTCTCTCTGTCCCAAAAATAAATAAACGTTGAAAAAAAAATTAAAAATAAAATAAAATAAAATAATCAATCATCTTAACTATCTTCTAAGTAGACACTGCCATAGTTAAGTATATTCACATATTTGTGCTACCAATGTCCAGAACTTTTCATCTTGCAAAGAAATACTTTTTATTTTATTTTATTTTTTAATTTTTATTTTTAATGTTTATTTATTTTTGAGAGAGAGAGAGAGAGAGAGAGACAGAATGCGAGTGGGTTAGGGGCAGGGAGAGAGGGAGACACAGAATCCGAAGCAGGCTCCAGGCTCTGAGCTGTCCACACAGAGCCCGATGCGGGGCTCAAACTCACGAACCTCGAGATCATGACCTGAGCCGAAGTCGGATGCTCAACCGACTGAGCCACCCAGGTGCCCCTCAAAGAAATATCTTTTTTTTTTTTTAATTTTTTTTTAACGTTTATTTATTTTTGAGACAGAGAGAGACAGAGCATGAATGTGGGAGGGTCAGAGAGAGAGAGGGAGACACAGAATCTGAAACAGGCTCCAGGCTCTGCACTGTCAGCACAGAGCCCAATGCGGGGCTTGAACTCACGGACGTGAGATCATGACCTGGGCCAAAGTCGGACACTTAACTGACTGAGCCACCCAGGCGCCCCAGAAATACCTGGGTTTATTTATTTTGAGAGAGAGAGGGAAGGAGAGCACAAGTGGGGAGGGGCAGAGAGAGAGGGAGAGAGAGAATCCCAAGCAGGCTCCACACTGTCAGTGCAGAGCCTGACACGGGGCCCAAACTCATGAAATGTGAGAACATGACCTGAGCCGAAACCAAGAGTCAAATGCTTAACCAACTGAGCCACCCAGGTGCCCCAAACTGAATAACTTCTAAACTTCACCATCAGGTCTAATGCTCAGGTTCATACTTGGAGGTGTTTGTTTTGTCTTACTCACCTTGTTCTTTTTTTTTTTTTTTTAAGTTTTATTTGCTTAATAAATAAAGTCCCCTGACAGGGGCTCAAAAACACGGCCTGAAAATTAAGAGTTGCATCGTGTCCTGACTGAGCTGGCCAGGTGCTGCTACTATTCTTATTTTTAATCTCCTTATTCAGACAATCCCTCTGAGAAATTACTGTCAGTTTTTTAGCTGGAATGTCTTTTGACCTCTCCTCTCATTTCCCTCAGCTGTTGCCCTAATCCACATCTAAACGTCCCACCCTTAGATTTCAACATTTTCTGCGTATGGTGTCTTTTTTCTTTTCTGTAATTAAAAAAAATTTTTTTTCATGTTTATTTATTTTTATGTTTATTTATTTTTGAGACAGAGAGAGACAGAGCATGAGTGGGGGAGGGGCAGCGAGAGGGGGAGACACAGAATCGGAAGCAGGCCCCAGGCCCTGAGCTGTCAGCCCAGAGCCTGACACAGGGTTTGAATCCACAAACCACGAGATCATGACCCGAGCCGAAGTTGGATGCTTAACCTACTGAGTGACCAAGCACCCCTACGTGTATTTATTTTTGAAGGAGAGAGAGAGAGAGAGAGAGAGAGACAGAGCGTGAGCGGTGGGAGGGGTAGAGAGAGAGAGGGAGACACGGAATCCCAAGCAGGCTCCAGGCTCTGAGCTGTCAGCACAGAGTCTGACGTAGGAGAGAACACGGGAGCGAACTGTAAATTAATGACCTGAGCCGAAGTCGGACGCTTAACCGACTGAGTCACCCAGGTGCCCCTCTGTAATTTTTATGTTTCATATTTTTCATATTGATCTTCTAATTGCATCATCATGCAACACAGGTAGATCTGTGAACAGTAAGGATTCCAGCAACTGTTGGTTAGTGAGGCAGCAACCTAGCCTGGCATTGTCAGTGCCTTAGGACCCCGCTCTGCCTGGATCTTTGATCTCTCTCATCTGGTAAGACAGGGGCTGAATTGCAATAGATAATCACTAAATTTTTTCCGTCCATGACATTGCCTGTGCCATTATATTTTGCTTTATCATCTCGATGGCATTTCCCTTTAGCCTATTTACAACATAATACTTAAGTAGCTTGGTCTTATAGAATTAATGTTTTACTATCAATACGTTTCAAGAAAGGCAGCCAAAGTTCTAAGAACAAAACTGTCATACTTAGGGTGTTACAAGTGTTTCAATTTGTTATGACAGCTGGTTTGGTATCAGAACGTACCATACCTTATCAAACCTCACACTCTTCCTTTCCACCCACCAACTAACCCTTTCGTTCCAACCAAACCAATCTGTTGAAACTCTTACATCCTGCCCCCTTTTTTTTTTCTTTTTGCCACAGGGCCTTTGCTAATGCCATTTGCTCTGCCAGGCTACCCACTGCCCCTCAGTCCATGCCCACTACTCCTCTCACTCCGAGAAACTGGTCCTGACTAGCTTACTGTAATCTTACATTTATTCCTTAAACATACATTTACTGAGCGCTTAATGTTTGCCAGGTCCTCCTTCCACTTTTCCTATGAGTTTCTGTATGCAACTGTTAAATTTAATTAAACAAGGAGCCCATTAGATTCAGGTGGTTGTAATGAACCCACACCAAGCAAACCAAAATCTAAGCCTGTAAATGCTTCAAGTCTACAAAGTTGAAACCTAAGGACAAGGAAGCACAAAAGCCAAACAGGCTTTAAGCTACAGCCAATCATGGGGCGCCTGGGTGGCTCAGTTAAGCATCCGACTTCGGCTCAAGTCATGATCTAGGGGTTTAGGGGCTTGAGCCCCATGTTGGGCTCTGTGCAGACAGCTCAGAGCCTGGGGCCTGTTCCGGATTTGTGTTTCCCTCTCTCTCTCTCCCCAGTCCTTGTGGAGCACTCCTAACCACTTGTGGCTTGGTGTTGTTTGATTCAAATCAATTTTTGCTCAAATAAACACCTACAAACCTTTAAATGCCTCGGTTTAATATCTTTAAGTTTATTTATTTTTGAGAGAGAGACAGAGAGAACAAGTGGGGGAGGGGTAGAGAGAGAGACAGAGAGAGAGGATCCCAAGCAGGCTCTGCAGTGTCAGCGAGGAGCCCGATGTGGGGCTCGATCATGACCTGAGCCGAAACCGAGAGTCTGACGCTTAACAGACTGAGCCCCCCAGGCGCCCCCTCAGTTTAATCTTTTAACACAACTTTAAATCATGTTGTTCACGTTCTGCTTTGCATTTGTTTGTGTGGGTGGATTTTTTTTCTCCCTCAACTTGATTTTAATTTGGGGGGTTTTTTTGTACAGTATTGTGGGTTAATTAAGATTACTAAATAAATGGAGAGATGAATTAAATAATGTAAAACAGCTTTAACTGAGAGGAATTTGAAAGAAATACTTAATTAGAATTTAAAAAGCATTCTACATCCAAACAGCTTTGAGGGTTACATTGTAGGTGATTCAGTTGAGTGACCTATCTTTAGACTGTGTCCTCCACCTTAAGCATTTTTTACAGGAATCACTCATTTTTGACTCTTCATCATCCACCATTTATATTATTTTTTCTCTGTCAAAGTTTTAAGTTGAACCAGTGACTAACAAATGTTAAACATTCAGAAGATATTTAAAAAATTTCTTTTTTAATGTTTATTTTTGAGAGAGAGAGAGCATGAGAGAGGGAGACACAGAATCTAAGCAGGCTCTAGGCTCTGAGCTCTCAGCACAGAGCCCAACGTGGGGCAAAATCCAGGAGCCATGAGCTCATGACCTGAGCTGAAGTTGGACGCTTAACCAACTGAGCCACCCAGGGGCTCCTGCTGTAAGGATTAAATGAGTCAATACATGTAAGGTGCTTGGGACAGAGCCTGACAGTAGGAATACTGTGTATATGTTGGCCATTATCAGAATTATAAGTATCCACTTTCCAACAAATAGTACATTTCTGTATAAAGCCTGTCTTATTTAAGAAAATCGAACCCACAGAGTTTTTCCTTTCTTTTTCCTGTTCTGTTTTAGGAAAGTAAACATTTCAGGGGCACTTTGGTGGCTCAGTCAGTTAAGCATCTGACTTCAGCTCAGGTCATGATCTCATGGTTCCTAGGTCTGAGCCCCGAGTCAGTCTGTGTGCTGACTGTGTGGACCCTGCCTGGGATTTTCTCTCTCTCTCTCTCTCTCTCTCTCTCTCTGCCCCTCCCCCACTCACACACACTCTCTCT
The DNA here is from genome assembly GCF_016509475.1 of Prionailurus bengalensis. Classification (NCBI taxonomy): domain Eukaryota; kingdom Metazoa; phylum Chordata; class Mammalia; order Carnivora; family Felidae; genus Prionailurus; species Prionailurus bengalensis. The sequence goes on along the minus strand of NC_057349.1, from coordinate 99,855,285 downwards.
CGCTCTCAAAATAAATAAATAAACTTAAAAAAGAAAAAGAAAAGTAGACACTTCAAGCCAGAATATTGCCTTATTGCAGGGTAAACCTGGACAAAGAAAGCTTAGATCTTTTATCACAGGCTGATGAGCCAGAGATCAGTACTCAGTCTTCTGTCCAGCTTCCCCATAATTAAAATCACGTAAAAAGGGCAGGGATTCAAATGAGTCTGACATGTTTTCTCACTCACCAGAAAGCGTTTGGGTAGCTACAAAGGGCAGCAAAACACAAAGCCTGTTGTAGCAACAATCCCATGGCCAAATCACCTCCTGTCTCAGGTCTGTTTGGAGAGCACGTTGACTCCAAGGCTGCTTCTTCCTCTTGTCTCCAGGAGGTTTGCTAGCCTCTGATAGACGGAAAACATTCCCAAGACCGAACCGGAGATTTTATAATTCCCCATTCCCCTCCTTTTATAGAGTGAGATGAGCTTTGGCAACTGATCCCTTGAGGATGGATCCTTGACAGCAGGTGTATCTGGGAAATTTAGGACCGCTTTCCACAATGGGCTCCTTGTTGGTGTATATCCAGACTGGATATGATTAATTGACTCGTTTTAAATTAGGCTTTCTTTTTCTCATGTGACTTCTGGAAAGTGAGTTAAAATTTCTACTTTCCCATTTGTAAAAAGGAACTTTTTTTTTTTGAGGGAACTTACATTTAGAATCTTTGTGCAACAAGGAAATCTTTTTAAGACAACTAAATATAATTTTTAACTGTTTCTAAAAAAGCTTGATCCAGAGGGGTTGAGGGACTTAAGGTCAAAGAGCTGATAAGTGGTTGGGTCAGGAATAAAACCTGTAGAAGGTAGATAATTTTGCTACTAACAAAGGGCTAAAATTGAGGAACCACTGAAATCTTTGCTTGAAGTCCAAAAATTTAAATGCCATTGGTATTTTATGTCTTGGTACTAATTATTGCTGACAATTTAGCTCATGAATAAAAACATAAAGAATTATTTTCTAATGTACCTAATGAGAATACAACAGAAGCTTTGCTGTTAAACATAAGATACAGAATTTTCAAAGTTTCTGTAGATACATATTTTTCATAATAATTTGGGATCATAATTTTAATTGATGTTTTAATGAATCAATTAAAAAAATTATTTCATTATGGGGCACCTGGCTGGCTCAGTCAGTAGAGCATGCTGCTCTTGCTTTCTGGTTGTGAATTCAAGCCCCACGTTGCATGTAGAGCTCACTTAAAAAAAAAGAAGGGGGCGCCTGGGTGGCGCAGTCGGTTAAGCGTCCGACTTCAGCCAGGTCAAGATCTCACGGTCCGTGAGTTCGAGCCCTGCGTCGGGCTCTGGGCTGATGGCTCAGAGCCTGGAGCCTGTTTCCGATTCTGTGTCTCCCTCTCTCTCTGCCCCTCGCCCGTTCATGCTCTGTCTCTCTCTGTCCCAAAAATAAATAAACGTTGAAAAAAAAATTAAAAAAAAAAAAAGAAGAAGAAGAAGAAGAAGTGGGGTGCCTGGGTGGCCCAGTCGGTTGGGCGTCCGACTTCGGCTCAGGTCACGATCTTGCGGTTTGTGAGTTCAAGCCCCGCGTCGGGCTCTGTGCTGACAGCTCAGAGCCTGGAGCCTGCTTCAGGTTCTGTGTCCCCTTCTCTCTCCGCCCCACCCCTGCTTGTGCTCTGTCTCTGTTTTCCAAAAATGAATAAACATTTAAAAAAATTTTTTTTAGAGAATAAATTGCAGACATGATGCCCTTCTAACCTTAATTCTTTAGTGGAAAAAAATATACCACACCCAGTAACTGTAGAGTCATCTCCAGTATCGGTCTTTTCAGCAACACCCACTCAGACAGATCATAATCATTGGTCATACAGCATCATTTTCAATTTGTAGCATCTTCTGACTTGAACAATGGTAGATAAAAATCTAGCTGTAAGAACAATTAATATAGTCTTTGCTCAATAGAAGTTTACCAAAGAGTACATCAGCACCCTCGTGGATGAAAGAATAAAACATGTCATATTATGTTCATTTTAGAGATACTGAGCTCAACAAAGATTTCTCTTTCTCTTTGTCTCTCTGCTTTATTTTCCCCTTATACACTGAAGCATTTTCTTTCAGGATGAGAAGACGATGTAAACTATAAAATTGCATTTGCTTATAGATGAAGGATCAAAACATCAAATCAGAAATCTAAAATGAGCAGTTCTGAACTCTCTAAGAATTAGGTGTTGTTTTCAGCAGTTTCATTATTGTGTTGGCTGTTTCTGTTTTTGTTGAAGTTGGAATGAAATTGAAGGGTGTCAAACGGGTCTTTAAGAAGTTTCTGTTCTTGCTTCTATTGCACTGTTTTCCAAATTATGTTAACATTCAGTGGATGCTTGTAGTGCTAAGGAAACCTTTCACCAGTCACCTTGAACACACATTCTAGATGCTTTCCATGTGAACCCTAATTCCCCTGGCATCAACAGCCATAGATTTTGTGAGATCATATTAAGGATACAATGGACAATACAGGTGCCCTTATGTTTAAAACTGCCATAGGTGGGGCACCTGGGTGGCTCATTTGGTTGAGCATCTGACTTCAGCTCAGGTCATGATCTCGCAGTTTGTGAGTTAGAGCCCCTTGTCGGGCTCTGTGATGACAACTCAGAGCCTGGAGCCTGCTTCCGAGTCTGTGTCTCCATCTCTCTCTACCCCTCTCCTGCTCATTCTCTCTCTCTCTCTCTCTCTCTCAAAAATAAATAAACATTAAAAAATAAAAATTAAAAATTAAAAAAAATTAAAAAAATAAAAATAAAATAAATAAACATTAAAAAAAATTGATGTGAAACTAGCTTCTTACCATATTGTGAAGACACGGTCATCTTTCTAGTGCCAAAGTAGATTTTGGTGCCAATGTGGATTTTATTAATTAAGGTGTGAAGAAAAATACTTTATAACGTGAACACAAATAAAATGCACTTTGGTCTTGTTGTACTGATAGTCAAGACTACTAGTAAAAATCCCAACTAATCTCATTGCCTGCTGTAGAAATGTAGTGTCAGTAAATATTTATCAAGCACCCTTAGTATATGATACTTCTCTATGTATTCATGTGTGTGGAAATAAAAGGTTGATGATGCAATTTTGATTAGATTGCACTATGATTTATGAGGCTGTGCTTTTCCCACCAAGATAACGTATTTTTTTCCTACTTTGAGTGACACAGGATAGCAATTAGTTAAGGATAAGAGCATCCAACATCAAACAAAAATCTTTCAGGTTACTTTAAAAAAAGAATGTGATTAAGTAGTTGACATTGGATCTTCCTCTTACTTTGTTTCACTTCATTCTTTGTTGTTTTTTTCCCCCCCCTTTTCATTCTTTGTTTAAATGATGTTTTTAGAAGTGCCCAGGTGGCTCAGACTTTGGCTTGGGTCATGATCTCACGGCTCATGATTTCAAACCCCGTGTCGGGCTCTCTGCTGACAGCTCGGATTCTGTGTCTCCCTCTCTCTCTGCCCCGCCCCTGCTCACGCTCTGTATCTCTCTGTCTCTCAAAAATAAATAAATATAAAAAAATTTTTTTTAATAAATAAACAAATGACATTTTTAGGGGCACCTGGCTGGCTCAGTTGATAGAGCATGTGACCCTTGATCTCAGGGTCATGAGTTCAAGCCCCACATTGGGCATAGAGCTTTCTTTAAGAAAAAAATAAATGGGGGACCTGGGTGGCTCAGTCGGTTAAGTGTCTGACTTCAGTTCAGGTCATGATCTCATGGTTTGTGAGTTCGAGCCCAATGTCAGGCTCTGTACTGACACCTCAGAGCCTGGAGCCTGCTTCGAATTCTGTGTCTCCCTCTCTCTCTTTTCCCTCCCCCGCTAGCACTCTGTCTCTGTCTCTCTCAAAAATGAATAAACATTAAAAAAAATTAATAAAAAATTAAAAAATAAATAATAAACATATTTTTAAAAATAATAAAATAGGGGCACCTGGGTGGCTCAGTCTGTTAAGCGTCCAACTTCGGCTCAGGTCATGATCTCACGGTTCGTGGGTTCGAGCCCCATGTCGGGCTCTGTGCTGACAGCTCGGAGCCTGGAGCCTGCTTCAGATTCTGTGTCTCCTTCTCTCTGCCCTTCCCCCTGCTAATGCTCTATCTCCCTCTGTCTCTCAAAAATAAATAAAAGTTAAAAAAAATATATGGCCATTTTATCTTCAAAACATGGGTCATGCCCTCTCTTTTGGAGTAAAAATGGTTCTCAGGATTTAAATGAAGATGCCTTATATTTTAAAATAAGGAGCAAGCAGACTTAAGTAAAAAGAACTGAATTTTAATGTTATTTAAGATTAAGTATACAGAAAGCATCCTGCTCTGAAACTGCTGTTCTTTTCTACAATGACAATTTCATAGAATTAAAAGGGGGTCATTAGCAGCCTGAGAATAGTTGTTTGAAGTTCATGGAGTAATTTTTGTGCTGATGATCATAGGTCATAACAGATCAGCTGTTTTCTCAATCCTGTCCCAAGTATCAACTTCCTGAGCTTTCCTGATATGAGTTGCAAAGGTTCATTAGAAGATAAGAGATCTGTGTTTATTGAGTTCACCACTGAATCCCTACTCTGTGACATACACAGGTACTAATAAATACCTGTTAAATACAAAAACTAAACAAAGAATTTTAAGGCCATCCATAATCTTATCTAACTTCTCACTTTTCCAAAGCAATACTGACCGAGGGTTTATATGCCCTGGAAATCTGAGGGGAATTAAAACATTTAGGAGTGACCTCATATACAACTTTACGACGTTCATGGGCTATAAACAGAAATACTTGAGCATAAGGATATGTTGCTGTCAGCAGCAAGCCCCAAACTAAAGTAGGTGCAAAACATAATCCAAGATGAATATCCAGTATCCATCTTAAAAAAAAATGTTAAGGAAAAATGAAATTATGTTCTAAGCATTTAATATGTGTATTATCGTCAGGAAGAACATGTCTCATGTTGTAACAGTTCAATGATTTTTTTTTCTCAAATTCCTAGTTTTTCCTCTCCCACTTAGAACTATCTAGTATCTTTGAACACTATTAAGGACTTTTAAAAACAGTTTTAGCTTTAAAAAAGGATTATGTCAAATAAAACACATGTGTAGAAAAGGCCTAGAAGGTAGACCCCACTCAGATAAAGAGGGAGGATGTGGCAAGCATTCTACAACCTCAGCCTTTCAGGTGCCCAGCCTCCCTTCTAAGAAGCCACCATTATCATGGTATTTAAAGTAATCATCTCCTTCCATTATAAAAAATAGTTTTAGGGGCGCCTGGGTGGCTCAGTGGGTTAGGCGGCCGACTTCGGCTCAGGTCATGATCTCGCGGTCCGTGAGTTCGAGCCCCGCATGGGGCTCTGTGCTGACAGCTCAGAGCCTGGAGCCTGTTTCAGATTCTGTGTCGCCCTCTCTCTGACCCTCCCCTGTTCATGCTCTGTCTCTCCCTGTCTCAAAAATAAATTAAAAAAAAAAAAAGTTAAAAAAATATTTAAAAATAGTTTTATCACCCAAGTATGCATTCCCTAGACACTTCAGTTCAGTCTTATGCATTTTAAAAACAGGAGGTCTTTTAAGTCTCTCTTTTTAAACTATGGGCTCCTCTTTTAGCCCTTCACTTTCTTATAATTTATCTGTGGAAGAATCCAGGCCATCTGACCTGTAGAGTTTCCCACAGTCTGGAACTTCTTATTGCACACTCACAGGGCAATTCCACATGCTGCTTTGTCTCTGTGTTCTCTTCCACTCTCCTTACAAGACTATGGATAGAGGCTAGCAAAATCGTAAGGGGCACATAATGTCTGGTTATTGCTCTTCTGAAGATCTTAGCCGTTATTTAATGGTGGTTGTAAAATAGTGATATTCTAATTCGTTTTTCATTTAGTAGTTGGAATACTATCATCAAGAAACATCTCCCCTCATATATAAATTTTGCTTATTCAGGTATACAGTTCATATAGGGAAGGTAAGACAAATAATTGTTTCTCCTTTACCAGTTTATAAAATAAATTGCTTTCCTATCATTTCCCAAAGGTGACCATTTAAAAAATATATATTAAGTCATGTATCTGAAGGATTTTAATCCACTGTATAACTATTGTTGAAGCTAAAATTGTCACATCTTAGTGTCTTCAAGTTGGCTCCTATATCTTTTTTTTTAATGTTTATTTTCGAGAAAGAACACACACACAAGCGGGGGAGGGGCAAAGTGAGAGGGGGACAGATGATCCAAAGCGGGCTCCCCACTGACAGCAGAGAACCTGATGCAGAACTTGAATGCGTGAACCGCATGATCATGACCTGAGCCGAAGTTGGATGCTTAACCAACTGAGCCCTCCAGGCACCTCAGCTCCCAAGTCTTTTTTGACACGACTCAAGTAGTTTTTGATAGTTTCTCTGCTATTTCATATACTCTAGACACATTCTTGTACATTTCGTGTCCTAGATCTAGAATCTGCGTTTCTCCAAGAAGTCCTGCATTATTTTCATGAGCAATGATCTATCAAGAGATAGCTTTACATACACAAAGTATCTCTTGAGTTCCTATTGAGATCTCCAATTCAAATTCAGGACTACAAAGCTCCTACTTAACTGCTTTCCTGTTCTACCTGTATCTCCTTTCTTCCACACATAAAATCCTGGCTGTCAAAGACACAAGGCGCAACAATTAAAATATACCATAAATACCTGGTTTGGTTTTTTTAGACTGTACATTATACGCAGAACAGTCTTTGAGTACTAACATTATTTATTATTACTAACACTAATGACCTGATTAATGAAAGCATTACAATTTTAATATATGCTCTTCCAGTTTTCCCCCTCTTTTAAAAAAGAGTTGTGCTGTATTTGCCTCATCAGAGCATATGGCTTTTACACAATGCACTCTTTCTAAGCCCTTAGTTTTAGTTCTACAGATACATTTACATTTAACATTTCCCACCAGTCCTTAATTTGATAGCTCACCAGTCATTTCAGTTGTCAGAAGTTCATGCTCTAGATTTCTCCGAAAGGGGTAAGAACATATTCTCCAAGTTCTTACAAGTTATTAACAGTTCCTATGTGATCTTTTTACATGAAGGCCAGTTTGGCTGTATATAAAGTTAGTATAGTCTGGGGCGCCCGGGTGGCTCAGCCAGTCAAGTGTCCAGTTTCGGCTCAGGTCATGATCTCATGCTTCATGAGTTTGAGCCCCACATCAGGCTCTGTGCTGACAGCTCAGAGCCTGGAGCCTGCTTCCGATTCTGTCTCCCTCTCTCTCTGCCCCTCCCCCACTCGTGTTCATTTTCTCTCTGTCTCTTAAAAATAAACGTTAAAAAAAAATAAAGTTAGTATAGTCTGAAGACACGCAAGCAAGGGTATACTAAACACGTTACTCCATCCTTCCCCCTCGCATTACAACATTGCTGTCAAAAAGTCTGATGCTAATCTAATTTTTACTTCTCAGAAGTAAAAAATTTTACAGAAGTGACTTTTTTTTTTAAAGGTGTCCCTGTCCCAAGGTTTTTTGTTGTTGTTTTTTTTTTCTTTAGAAGCCAGTAATTCTACTAGGATTTTCCTTGATATTGCTCATTCTAGGACCCTGTCCTTAGAGAAGTGCTGTGGTCATGTAATATATAGTTTCAAATAATCTAATTTCAGGAAAATAAAGAAGTTTCTTGAATTACAGATTTTAGTATTTGTTCGATTCCCTTGTTTTGGTTTTCCTCTTCACAGATTCCTACTGTCCATATATCAGTCGCCTTTCCTCTCTTCAATATTTGACACTATCTCTTGAATTTGTTTTACTTGTTTTCTTTTGGGCTTTAAACTTTTTCCTATTTGCACATTCTATTTCTATTTACGGCAGCATTATGGATTGTGTTTGATGCTGCTGAATTCCTTCTAGTTTAGTCTTCATTGTTAAATAATTTTTTGGTTTATTTTTACATTTTTTCCCCAAGTTTTTCCAAGTCTGTTTTGTTTGTTTGTTTTTTCGTGTCTTGTATATTTTTAATTTTTTAAACCTGTTTTGAAATTGTAGGCTATATTTGGGGGCACTTGGCTGGCACAGTTTGGTAGAGCATAGGACTCTTAATCTCAGGGTTGTGAATTCAAGTCCCACATTAGATGTGGAGTCTACTTAAAAAAAAAAAATTAGAAGTCATAGGTTACATTTGATCTGTCCTGTGGGCATATTTTCTGATGTGCTGTTATCGTCTGCAGATATGTTCTTCTATTCCTTATTCTCATAATAACTTTGTATGAGATCAAACCTTGATACTTTCCTATTACTGTTTTTATTTAATTAAAATTTTTTTGTTATGGGGCGCCTAGGTGCCTCAGTTGGTTAAGCATGCTACTTCAGCTCAGGTCATGACTTCACAGTTTGTGGGTTCAAGCTCCGCCTCAGATTCTGTGCCGACAGCTCAGAGCCTGGAGCCTGCTTCGGATTCTGTGTCACCCTCTCTCTCTGCCCCGCCCCTGCTCACGCTCTGTATCTGTCTCTCAAAATAAATAAATATAAACTTTTTAAAAAAATAAATAAACAAATGACATTTTTAGGGGCACCTGGCTGGCTCAGTTGGTAGAGCATGTGACCCTTGATCTCAGGGTCATGAGTTCAAGCCCCACATTGGGCATAGAGCTTTCTTTAAGAAAAAAATAAATGGGGGACCTGGGTGGCTCAGTCGGTTAAGTGTCCGACTTCGGTTCAGGTCATGATCTCATGGTTTGTGAGTTCGAGGCCAACGTCAGGCTCTGTACTGACACCTCAGAGCCTGGAGCCTGCTTGGGATTCCGTGTCTCCCTCTCTCTCTTTTCCCTCCCCCGCTAGCACTCTGTCTCTGTCTCTCTCAACAATGAATAAACATTTTAAAAAATTTAATAAAAAATTTAAAAAATAAATAATAAACATATTTAAAAAATAATAAAATAGGGGTGCCTGGGTGGCTCAGTCAGTTAAGTGTCAGACTTTGGCTCAGGTCATGATCTCACGGTTTGTGGGTTCGAGCCCCGCATCAGGCTCTGTGCTGATAGCTCAGAGCCTGGAGATTGCTTTGAAGTCTGTGTCTCCCTCTCTCTCTGCCCCTCCTTGGCTCATGCTCTGTCTCTCTTTCTCAAAAATAAATAAACATTGAAAAAATAAAAGATTTAAAAAAATAAAATGATAAAATAAATAAAATAAAATGACATCTTGGGGAGCCTAGGTGACTCAGTTGGTTAAATGTCTGACTCTTGATTTTGGCTCAGGTCATGATCTCAGGGTTCATGAGATTGACTCCCATGTTGGGCTCTGTGCTGACAGCACAGAGCCTGCTTGGGATTCTCTTTCCCTCTCTGCCCCTCTTCTCTGCTCTCTCTCTCAAAATAAATAAGTAAACTTAAAAAAATAAAATAAAATGACATGTTTACTATATGCAAGGAATACCACTAAATACTGTCTTAACTTTTTTTTTTTAGTTTGCTTGTTTGTTTTAGAGAGAGAGTATGAGCAGGGGAGAGGGGCAGAGGGAGAGAGAGAGATTCTTTTTTTTTCTTTTAAAAAAATTTTTTTTTTCGACGTTTATTTTATTTTTTGGGACAGAGAGAGACAGAGCATGAACGGGGGAGGGGCAGAGAGAGAGGGAGACACAGAATCGGAAACAGGCTCCAGGCTCCGAGCCATTAGCCCAGAGCCTGACGCGGGGCTCGAACTCAGGGACCGCGAGATCGTGACCTGGCTGACGTCGGACGCTTAACCGACTACGCCACCCAGGCGCCCCGAGAGAGAGATTCTTAAGCAGGCACTATGCTCAGCATTGAGCCTGACTCAGGGCTCAATCCCACGACTCTGAGATCATGACCTGAGCCAAAATTAAGTCGGTCAGCGGATGCTCAACCGACTTAGCCACCTAGGTGCCCCGTACTGTCTTACCCTCTTAAGTGAATTCTCTCATGCTCTGTTTTTCAGTTTATATTTATTTTCTCAGATGTTATACACCTGGGTTTTTTCTTTTTTCTTTTTTTAAAATCATTTGTTATTTTTAAGGAGGGAGGTGTTTGCTTCAATACTTTAGAACTCCTACAATGATTCCTCACATAATTTTCTATGTAGAGGTCACTCTAGTAGGTTGGGAGTGAGCATCGCCAGTGGCTTTTCAGATGTCCTTGATAACTTTAGACAGAGCTTTAGGAAGACGAAAGAATACTGCACTCACATTACGCCAAGTTAACAGCATCTATTTATCCTTCATGAACTTGGGTTCCATGAAACACTGTCCAGAAGCTGGTAAACGACTTGAGAGTAAGAGGGCATGTGTCACTTACTATCATGTCCTTCCGTGTCAAGCATAAAACAGCATACAGTGTGGGATATTGAGATACACTTGATGAAATGAAGCAATTCATCATAAAATGCTGGTGTGTACGTAAAAATTCAGTACATGAGGGCAAAAGAGGATCAACTGGGGGAAACAAAGTGACCTTAGTTATTCTAATGTTCCTAACATAAAAATCACATAGATTTCTGTTCAGAAATATGTTACCAAATCCAACTGGGTGTCATCTAAAGTTGAAGTTTGGGAAAAAAATATAAAAATAGAATAAAAACTGAGCCTGGGCGGCTTGGTCAGTTAAACATCAGACTCTTGATCTTGGCTCAGGTCATGATCTCTCGGCTCCTGGAATCAAGCCCCTTGTAAGGCTCCGTGTGTTGACAGAGAGGAGCCTGCTTAGGATTCTCTCTCTCTCTCTCTCTCTCTCTCTCTCAAAATAAATAAATAAACTTAAAAACATACATATATATATATGGGTGCCTGGGTGGTTCAGTTGGTTAAGCATCCAACTTTGGCACAGGTCATGATCTCATGGTCCGTAGGGTCGAGCCCTGCGTTGAGCTCTGTGCTGACAGCTCAGAGCCTGGAGCCTGTTTCTCCCTCTCTCTCTGGCCCTCCCCCGTTCATGCTCTGTCTCTCTCTGTCTCAAAAATAAATAAACGTTAAAAAAAAATAATAAAATAAACATTAAAAAAAATTTAAAAATATATAACAAAAACTAATTTCAAATTTCTCGTGTATTGTTGTGTTTGATATTGTTGATGTTCTTGGAGGGATAACAAAGGTTCTTTTCTGACTGGCAGGGAAAGAAAGTATTGCAATGCTTGTAGGGACCCAAAGATGGGCAGCAGAAGTTGCTTAGAGCACTTAATCATGTTGGTGCTAACTTCCTTTTTGCCTTTTTTTTTAGTGCTAACTTTCTGTCACAGACAACACATCCTGGAGATAGGAAGTTTAAGATATGTCCAAAAATGACAAATTATAGTATAAAACTTAAATATAAGTGTCTTTATCATTAAGGAAATGAATGAAAGAAAAAGCCTCGGGGCGCTTAAGCAGTTCTTTAGCAGATGTCAGCTCCCTCCTTTATAAAATGAGAAAACTGGGAGGCGCAGTTGGTTAAGCGTCTGACTCTTGATCTCAGCTCAGGTCGTATCTCACAGTTTGTGGGCTCGAGCCCCACATCCGGCTTTGCGCTGACAATGTGGAGCCTTCTTGGGACTGTCTCTCCTTCTCTCTGCCCCCTCCCCTCCTTGTGTGCGCTCTCTCTTTCTCTCTCTCAAAATAAATAAATGTTTTTAAAAATAAAATAAAATGAGAAAATAGGGAGGTGTCTGGCTGGCTCACTTGGAAGAGCATGTGACTCTTGATCTCGGGGTCGGGAGTTCGCGTCCCACCTTGGGTGTAGAGATTACTAAAAAAAAAAAAAAAGCAACTTAAAAAAAAAAAGTTAGATAATACTAAGATCCCTTCTACACAGCTTGCTTAATGCTTTTTCAGGAACCAAAGTTCTCATGGCTGAGACAAGGAACTGACAAACAACAGTTAACAATAAGAATGATGACAAGGATGATCAAGTAATACATAGTATCACGCTTGAGTAGTGCAAATCAGTGGACTTGTGTAACACTGGACCAGACACTCTGTTATTCACCTGATGTTATCCATGATTGTAACATTTTGCCAACATTTAGCATTAATTTTTTTTTTCAACGTTTATTTATTTTTGGGACAGAGAGAGACAGAGCATGAATGGGGGAGGGGCAGAGAGAGAGGGAGACACAGAATCAGAAACAGGCTCCAGGCTCTGAGCGGTCAGCCCAGAGCCCGACGCGGGGCTCGAACTCACGGACCGCGAGATCGTGACCTGAGCCGAAGTCGGACGCTTAACCCACTGCGCCACCCAGGCGCCCCAACCAACATTTAGCATTAAAGGGGTTTGCTGTGCTCTAGAGATAGACTGCCCAACAAGTGTGGTGGTCAAGAAATCTTTGTTCCAGTCTTGTGGTTCCAGTTTTCCTCCTTTCTTTCTTTTTTTTCCCCTAAAGGATTGGAACCCTTCATGGTTCCAGTTTTCTGATCCTCCTTCATTCTGCAAGTTGTTGGGCATTTACAAGTTGGTATTCTCCATTGTATTGTAATCTCTTGTGGGACAGGGATCACACCCTATTCATGTCTAAATCCCATTTTACTTTGCCTGTCCTTGGCAGATAGTAGATACTCAATAAATGTCGTTTGAATGATCTGTTTACAAAATAATTTTGAAACTGAGTTTTTAAGTGGCATTTCATATTAAAGAATAGAATATTCATATAGTGCCTACCACCTCAAATATTTGCTTTGCCTTATGCTCATTAAATGTTTGACCCTTCTTCAAGGGTTAGATCAGGTTCACCTTTTTCTATGAAGCACTCATTGTTTACAGCCCTTGAGTATGACTCCTTATTTTTTGTACCACTCAGGTGGCTTAGCATATTGGGTCTAAATCACATTAGATTTTTAGTTTGTCACAGGAAAGAATCATTCAGTGTCTCCTTGTATCTTGTAAGCATGGTACTTTCACAACAAAAGTGCAAAATAAATATTTGATAATGATCACAGTGATCATAATGACCAGGAATAAGTGACTTACTGCTAAGGGTTCAGATCAGTTGCTTATAGCAAATTCAAAAAAAAACTTCGACGACATGTTTTGTAGAAGGAGAGTGCTTTGGGAGTAGTGGCTTTGCCATGGTGTTCTTTAGTATAGGCCTTCTTCCCAGACCCCTGCAGCCTGCCTCAACTCATACCCAGGCATAACCTTCTCCAGATTTTATTGCTTTAGTTTTTCTGGAATCCAAGGAATATGGAGGAAGATCAAATGTTTAAAAAAAGAAAGAAAAAGAAAATAAAAATGTTTGTCCATGAGTTAATCGTGAACATATTATACAAAGGGTAACAAAGAACAGACATTGTAGACATTTGAATTCACTGTAATCTAATGGGATAATCTGGATACACACTGACAATATGTAACAATGGGGGTGCCTGAGTGGCTCAGTTGGTTAAGCATCTGACTCTTGGTTTCAGCTCAGGTCATTGATCTCACGGTTTGTGGGTTTGAGCCCTGCATCAAGCTCAGTGCTGATGGCGTGGAGCCTCCTTAGGATTCTCTCTCTCCCTCTCTGTCTGCCCCTCCCCTGCTCATGCCCTCTCTCTCAAAATAAATAAATAAGGGGCGCCTGGGTGGCGCAGTCGGTTAAGCGTCCGACTTCAGCCAGGTCACCATCTCGCGGTCCGTGAGTTCGAGCCCCGCGTCAGGCTCTGGGCTGATGGCTCGGAGCCTGGAGCCTGTTTCCGATTCTGTGTCTCCCTCTCTCTCTGCTCCTCCCCCGTTCATGCTCTGTGTCTCTCTGTCCCAAAAATAAATAAACATTGAAAAAAAAATTTTTTTTAAATAAATAAATAAATAAATAAGCTTAAAAAAAGAGAAATATGTAAGAATGCAGAGTATAGAAATATAAATGTACTATATCATACATGTATAATTGTCTCTCTATACGTAGAGGCAGAACTAGTCAAAGACCAGATAGAAGCAGGGAGACAGGAGGAGAGGAAGGAGAACAGGAAGAAGAGGCAAGATGAAAATGGCTACTAGGAGGGAGGCATGGTGCTAAGCGAGGCTTTGGGGGGAGTGTGCATGACTTTTGTGTGGTATACGTTTCTGGAATGGAGCTCACACTCAGCAGGTTAAAAAGCTGGTTGAGGAAGGAGGAAAAGTAAATTGAAAGGGTGCCTTAAGACTCAGTGTAAATAACAGTTTCTGAGATGCTTATGATCATCAAAAGCATCATTAATATAAACATTATACAAAATTTGCATGCATTCAAAACAGTGTTTGAGAAAGATGGATTGTGCTATACTAATATTAGCAAACATTTATCGGACACTTACTGTTGGTCAGTTGTATACATGCAAGTGCTTCATGTATTAGCCCATGGTATCTTACAACCACCTTATGTAGGAGGCACTGTTACTTCCATTGTACAGGCAAGGGGAGTGAGACAATGATCTGTTAAAGTGACATTTCCCAAGGTCGCATTGCTACTGAGTCGCATTGCAGACCTGGAATATTATGAACATGGGCAGTCCTACTCAGAAACTGGTGTTCCCACAGTGAACCAATTAGGCAAAGTCCCCGCACGTATGGAACGTGCAAGGTTGTGTTATTAGTAAACACACACACGCACGCGCACACACGCACACACGCACAAAATAAAACAAAAAAGTTACATATGCATAGACCATGTCTAGAAGGAAATAGAACAAACTGGTAACACGAGTTGTTCAGGAGGAGCATGGAAGCAGAGGCACGGATAGCAGGAAAACTTCAATAGTATGCCTATTGAGTTTTGACATGTTATCTATTTGAAAGTCGTAATTTTTTTAAAACTGAGATAAGACGACTATGTGCTGTGTACCAAGACATATGGGTAAATGTGTATATAGGCAAATACATTGACAAATGTATGTTTGTCTATATGTGCATAGACTTTCTGACAGTTCATAGAAGAAAGCGGCAAAACTGGATGTTTCTGGCGAGGCAATTGGGTAGGTAGGTAAGAGAAGGAGAGTGACTTCACTCTATACCCTTTTGTACCATTTACATTAAACAAAAAATTTTTTTTTCAACGTTTATTTTATTTTTGGGACAGAGAGAGACAGAGCATGAACGGGGGAAGGGCAGAGAGAGAGGGAGACACAGAATCGGAAACAGGCTCCAGGCTCTGAGCCATCAGCCCAGAGCCCGACGCGGGGCTCGAACTCCCGGACCGCGAGATCGTGACCTGGCTGAAGTCGGACGCTTAACCGACTGCGCCACCCAGGCGCCCCTAAACAAAATTTTTTTTAATGTTTATTTATTTTTGAGACAGAGAGACAGAGCACAAGTGGGGGAGGGACAGAGAAAGACAGAGACACAGAATCCAAAGTAGGCTGTCAGCACAGAGCCCGACACTGGGCTCGAACCCGGGAACCTTAAGATCATGACCTTAGCCGAAGTCAGACGCTCCTCTACTGAGCCACCCAGGAGCCCCTGTACCATTTGCATTTTTTATAAATTGTTATTGATTACATACAAGTCTTAATTAAAATTTGAGTTTTGAAACTAGCAGAACCCTAGGAATAGAGGTTTTATATAGAAAGTAAATCGCGCAAGTTTTTTGTTTTTGTTTTTGTTTTTTTTTAGTATAGTTGACACACAAAATGTCACATTATTTCAGGGGCACAGCATAGGGATTCAACATCTCTGTACATTATGCTGTGCTCACAAGTGTGGCTCTCATCTGTCACCATACAACCCTATTACAGTATCACGGACTATATTCCCCATGCTGTGCCTTTTATTCCCATGACTTACTCATTCCGTTAATGGAAGCCTGTATCTCCCACTCCCCTTCACCCATTTTGCCCATCCCCCCACCCCTAACAATTGTACAAATTTTTAATGTTTTATATACTGGTGTGCTTTCTCCAAGTTGTAGCTTTCACCTAATTTCACAAAGAAAAACTGTGTGTGCGTGTGTACCCACATGCAGTCTAGGGGGACCCCCTCCCCCCGAGAAAGTTGGTGTTTGTGAAAATAAGAGGATTGAAATATTTTGGCCTTTGGCTAATGTGGGAAAAACTCCTCAGCTATCAAAATTCTCTAGATAAGCTTTCAAAAAATGCCCAAGGCGGTTTCACTTCATACAATAGACACACTGTTGAAACAGGTTCGGCGGGTGGCCAACCTCCACCCATAGGCTTCAGGGTTTTGTGCTTTCTTCTAGAACTAACTAAGCCTGACAAGATAGCTTATACCTGACTTTAAATCTGAATCGATTCACTCAGTCTTCACCAAACTTTGGACTGTGAAACCCCTTAATCTTTCACAGATGTAGGATGGTGAATTTTGGTGAAATCATGAATAGAAGATGTAGTTTTGTTGCTGATATTGTAACTGTCAGGGTTTTTAACAGCTTTATTGTGGTGTAGTTGACATACAATAAATTGCACATACTGAATGTGTTCAACTTGATCAATTTTGACATGGGTATAGCTATACCACCACAATCGAGATAATGAACATAGGCGTCACCTCTAAGAATTTCCTCCTGCCCTTTTATAATCCTTCTCTTCTGCCCTACCCTTCCAGACACTCTCCCCTCCCTGGGCAACCATGGGTCTGCTTTCTATCAACAGTAGTTTGCATTCTATAGAGAATTTTATATAAATGGAATAACATAGTCTGTACTGTACTGTTTTTTCTGCTTCTTACACTCAGCATAATTATTTAGAGATTCATCTGTATATGTACCAAGAATTCTTTAAGATTTATTTATTTATTTTAGAGAGAGAAAGAGAGAGAGAGCAAGCAGGGGAGAGAGGCAGAAGGAGAGAGAGCAAGAGAGAATCTCAAGCAGATTCCACACTCAGTGTGGAGCCCGACGCAGGGCTCCATCCCACGACTTTGGCCTGAGCCAAAACAAGAGTCCGATGCTCAACCGACTGAGTCACCCAGGTGCCCCTTTTTATTTATTTTAAGTCATTTCTACACACAACGTGGGGCTCAAACTTAGGACCCCTAGATCTAAAGTTACATGCTCTTCTGAATGAGCCAGCTAGGCGTCCCTATGTACCAAGAAATTTTTTTAAGTTTCATTATTTATTTTTGAGAGAAAGAGAGACCACACTTGCATGCAAATGAGGGAGGTACAGAGAGAAAGAGAGAGAGAGGGAGGGAGAGAGAGGGAGAGTATCCCAAGCAGATTCCCAGCTATCAGCACATGGAGTCCGGGGCTCCATCTCAGGAACCATGAGATCGTGACCAGAAATCGAGAGTTGGTTGCTTAACCAACTGAGCCACCCAGGCGCCCCTATACCAAGAATATTTTAATTAAAATTTGAGATTATAGGTCCACATGTGGTTGTAAGAAATAATACAGAGAGATCTTGTGTAGCCTTTACAAAGTTTCCCCCAGTGGTAACTTCTTGTAAAACTATAGTATAATTGGGGAGCCGGGTTGACTCTGTCAGTAAAGCAGGCGACTCTTGATCTTAGGGTCAAACAGTGAGTTCAAGCTCCGCATTAGGCCTAGAGCTTACTTCAAAAACAAAACAAAACAAAACAAAACAAAAGAACAACAAAAAACATGGTGCGCCTGGGGTGGCTCAGTCAGTTAAGTGGCCGACTTTGGCTCAGGTCATGATCTCGCGGCCCATGAGTTCGAGCCCCGCGTCAGGCTCTGTGCTGACCGCTCAGAGCCTGGAGCCTGTTTCGGATTCTGTGTCTCCCTCTCTCTCTGACCCTCCCCCGTTCATGCTCGCTCTCTCTCTGTCTCAAAAATAAGTAAATGTTAAAAAAAAAAAAAAAAAAAAGAATCCGACTTCGGCTCAGGTCACGATCTCACAGTTTGTGGGTTCGAGCCCTGCGTCAGGCTCTTTGCTGACAGGTCGGAGCCTGGAGCCTGCTTTGCATTCTGTGTCTCCCTCTTCCGGCTCCTCCCCCACTGGCACTCTGTCTCTATATCTCAAAAATAAAGAAACATTAAAAAAAAATTAAAGGAAAAAAAACCCCAAATACGAAAAGACAGACAAAACGACAGTATAATATCACAGCCAGGGGGCGCCTGGGTGGTTCAGCCTCTGACTTCGGCTCAGGTCATGACCTCACGGTTTGTGAGTTTGAGCCCCCCATTTGGGCTTGTGGCTATCAGCACAGAGCCTGTTTCTTTCTTACTTTTCTTTCTTTTTCTTTTCCTTCCTTCCTTCCTTCCTTTCCTTCCTTCCTTCTTTCCTTCCTTCCTTCCTTCCTTCCCCTTTTTCTTTTTCTTTTTCTTGTTTCTTTTAATGTTTACTTATTTTTGAGAGAGACAGAGACAGATGTGAGCGGAGCAAGGGCAGAGAGAAAGAGAGATAGAATCCGGAGCAGCCTCCAGGCTCTGAGCAAGCTGTCAGCAAAGAGCCTGACGCAGGGCTTGAACCCACAAACTGCGAGATCATGACCTGAGCTGAAGTTGGACGCTTAACCAACTGAGCCACCCAGGCGCCCCAGAGAGTCTGTTTCTGATCTTCTGTCCCCCTCTCTTTCTCTGCTCCTTCCCACCTTGTGCTTTCTCTCAAAAAGTAAATAAGTCTTAAAAATATATATATCACGGCCAGGATATAGACATTGATACAATGTACTAATCTTACTGTCTTTGGAATGCATTTATTTATTTATTTATTTATTAAAAAAAATTTTTTTTTAAACATTTATTTATTTTTGAGACAGAGAGAGACAGAGCATGAACGGGGGGAGGGCCAGAGAGAGAGGGAGACACAGAATCTGAAACAGGCTCCAGGCTCTGAGCTGTCAGCACAGAGCCTGATGCGGGGCTCGAACTCATGGATCGTGAGATCGTGACCTGAGCGAAGTCGGACGCTCAACCGACTGAGCCATCCAGGCGCCCCTGGAATGCATTTAATTTTGTATAATTTTATCACATGTAGGTTCACGTTTCCAGCACCACCTTCAAGATACAAAAGAGTTTTATCACTGCAAGTTTCTAATGTTACCCTCACTAACCTCCCAACCACACTTCTCACATCAGTGTATTCTATTTTATTGCTGAGTAGTATTCTGTTGTATGAATATGCCACAATTTATTTATTCATTTACCTACTGATGGACATTTGGGTTGTTTCCAGACTTTGACTATTACAAATAAGGCTATGATAGGGGTGCTGGGGTGGCTCAGTCGGTTGGGTGGCCGACTACCACTCAGGTCATGATCTTGCGGTCTGTGAGTTTGAGCCCCGGATCCGGCTCTGTGCTGACAGCTCAGAGCCTGGAGCCTGCTTTGGATTCTGTGCCTCCCTCTCTCTCTGTCCCTTCCCTGTTTGGTCTCTGTCTCTGTCTCTCTCTCTCAAAAATAATAAACATTAACAAAATTTTTTTAAACAAATAAGGCTATTATAAACATTAATGTACAAGACTTTTTTTTTTTTTTTTTTTTTTTTTTTTTCAGTAAGCTCTATGTGGGACTTGAACTCATGGCTCCCCAGATCAACAGTTGTGTGCTCTGGGGACTGAGTCAGCCAGATGCCCCCATGTACCAGTCTTTATACGAACATATGCTTTCACTTTCTTGTTGAAATATACAAGAATGGAACAGCTGATTTTTTTGGTAGGTGTATTCCTAACTTTATTTTTTTAATGTTTGTTTATTTTAGAGGGGGGGAGGGGCAGAGGGAGGGAGACAGAGTATCCAAAGTGAGCTCAGGGAAGAGCCGGATGCAGAGCTCGAACTCATGAATGTGAGATCATGACCTGAGCTGAAGTCAGATGCTCAGCCAACTGAGCCATCTAGGCACGCCCAACAAACTTTTACAAAGTATTTGTTTGTACCCATCAGCAGGGTATGGGAGTACCGGTTGCCACACATTCTCTCCAACACGCCAACCTTTTTTAAAAATATAGCTCTGAGATATAATTCGCATGCCATACAATTCACCCATTTAAAGTGTACAATTACAGGGGCACCTGGCCGGCTTAGTTGGTGGAGCGTGTGGCTCTTGATCTCAGAGTTGTGGGTTCAAGCCTCACGTTGGGTGTAGGAATTACTTAAAAGCAAAATCACTAAAAAAATAAAAAATAGTGGGGCGCCTGGGTGGCTCAGTGGTTGAGCGGCCGACTTTGGCTCAGGTCACGATCTCGCGGTCCGTGAGTTCGAGCCCCGTGTCGGGCTCCGTGCTGACAGCTCGGAGCCTGGAGCCTGTTTCAGATTCTGTGTCTCCCTTTCTCTGACCCTCCCCCGTTCATGCTCTGTCTCTGTCTGTCTCAAAAATAAGTAAACATTAAAAAAATTAAATAAATAAATAAATAAATAAAAGAAAAAATAAAAAAATACAAAATAAAAAGTGTACAATTACACTTTCTGCTAAGTGACAATAATCCTAATATTGATGAAAGCCAGGTTACTTCTGGCAGTTTTGTTCTTTCCTCTAATATTTATTACGTGGTGACTATGTGCTGGGCATACAGTTCCAGACACTCAGTATATTAGCTATCACTTACAATGTAACTAATTACACCAGAATTTAGTAGCTTAAAACAATAAACTTTATCTCTCACAATCTCAGTACATTTGAAATTTGGGAGCACCTTAACTGGTTCTGGGTTAGAATGTCATAAGGTTGCAGAAAAGATGTTGGCCAGGACCGTGGTCATCTAAAGGCTCTACTGGGTTTAGGGCATTTCTTTCTAAGATGCCATTTAAAACCCTTCTTTTGAAGTCGCACTTGATAATTTCCATAGCATCCTGTTGGCTACTTAAGTCAGCTCTATCAATGTGAGAACCTCTTGGAACCTGGCCTCCACCATTTGGGAAATAAAGAAATGAAACAGACATATTATCTCTGCCCTCAAATCTTACATTCTAGTGGAGGTAGCTGGATAATAAATAATAAACATGACAAATTACTTAGCATCTAATGGAAAAAATGAATAAAGATTAAGGAACAAGGGCGCCTGAGTGGCTCAGCTGGCAGTGCATGTGACTCTTGATCTTGGGGCTGTAAGTTTGAGCCCCATGTTGGGTGTAGAGATTACTTAAAAATAAAAGCTTAAAGAGCAAGGAATGTTAAGATTGCTTTGGGATCAAGCTACGATTTAAAACAGGTTATCTGTAAACTTAAAAAAGAAAAAACATTAAAGGGGTGCCTGGGTGACTCAGTCAGTTGAGTGTCTGACTCTTGATTTCGGCTCAGGTCATGATCTGACAGTTTGTGGGTTCAAGTCCCATGTGGAGTTCTGCACTGACAGCACTGAGCCTGCTTGGGATTCTCTCTCCCTCTCTCTCTGCCCTGCCCCGGCTCATGCGTGCGCGCACACTCTCTCTCTCTCTCTCTCTCAAAAATAAACTTAAAAAAAAAATTTTAAGTAGGATGTTTGAAAAAAGAATAAAATAGGCTGTTTTGGGGCACCTGGATGGCTTATTCAATATAACATGCAACTCTTGATCTTGAGATAGTGAGTTTGAGCTTCACATTGTAGGTAGAGAGATTACTTAAAAATAAAATAAAATAAGAAAATAGGATGCTCCTGGTAGGTCTTATTGAGATGCTATTTAAACAAAATATTTGGTTGGTGAGGGAGTGACCTATGTTGATATCTAAAGGAAGAGCATTCCAGGGCATAGTTGGTGTAAAGGTTCTGGGATAGAATCATGCCTGGTGCGTTCTAAAAAAGCAAGGAACCAGTGTTTCTGGACAGGGGTGAGCAAGGAGAAAGTAGATGAGGTCAGAGAGGAGGAAGGGGACAGATAAATCTATAAGGTAAGAAGTTTGGTTTGAAATTGAGTGAAATAGGGAAGTATTAGAAGGTTTTGAGCAGAGGGTTTTATGCTTTTCATTCCCTCTCACTACGTCATGCACTTCTGTTCAGTAAATATTTGTGGATGGATTTCAGTGGGAGTTGTATGTGAAAATGCTGACTTTAGTAGTTACTAATAGTGACAAGTGTTGGGTGGCCTCAGGGCAGCCAGAGGGGGAGATGTTTTGAGGCACACAAGACATAGCAGAACCTTTGGACTGTATAACACATAGCTAAAAACAATTTAGAAATACGAAGATAATTCACAGACTTTCCAAAAAAACATTTCGTAGCGATTCCCTTAATCTTGACAGCAAGCTTTTGGCATCAAGATTCTCTTCACCAGTTGCCTCCCATACTTAAAACTTCAGTCCTGCTGTCTCACTCATTCTTGTGAATGGAGACAAAGGATTCATTTTGATTACTGATAAAACTTGATGGCCTTTTACATTATGACCAGTGAATAGCACATCATACAGTGCCATTCAGTGACAATGTAGTTTTTAAAAGAAGAATCAAGGGGCGCCTGGGTGGCTCAGTTGGTTAAGCATCCGACTTCAGCTCAGGTCACGATCTCACGGTCCGTGAGTTCGAGCCCCGCATCGGGCTCTGGGCTGATGGCTCAGAGCCTGGAGCCTGCTTCTGATTCTGTGTCTCCCTCTCTCTCTGACCCTCCCCCGTTCATGCTCTGTCTCTCTCTCTCTCAAAAATAAATAAACGTTAAAAAAAAAAATTAAAAAAAAAAAAGGAGAATCAACAATGATAACACTTGATAATTTGATGAGAACTGAATGAGATTTCCTTTCAGAGTGTAGAACAATTAGCTATTAGATTAGGGATGTACTGATCATAACTGTCCGGTGCAAGAAAGGTTAGGTTGTGAAGCAATAGTTTTCATTAGGTTCTATAATATCCTTGAGCAAGTCTTGCCTCCCGGCATAGTAACAACAGGAATGATTATTTGCAATGGAAGGATCTACTTTTCAGCTGTAAGAACTGTTTGTTTTTCTAGGAAGTGAGGGGTGTATTTTATATGTATTTTAGTACCATGCTCTAAAGGTGTCTAATAAAAATTCTAAAAATTAAGCAGAATTATTCTGCCTTTAGTGTAGAGCTCATTTCCTCAGGACACGTAGCACCAGCAGTCAAATATGTTTTGAATGAACCTAATGAGCGGGGTGGCTGGCCTATGTCCCCAAATGCTAGCTGAATGCTTGCTTTATCTGGGCGGCATTGTGGTAGCGTCCCCTCCCTAAGGAAAAGAAAAAGAAAGAGAAGAAAAAGAGAAAGAGAAAGAGAAAGAGAAAGAAAGAAAAAGAAAAAGGAAAAGAAAACCAGAAAACCTCAAGGCAACCTGGCTAGGCACAATCCCTCACGACCTTGTCAGATGAGGCCACTTAATCAGACTGCATGTTTGTTACCATATATGGGAGACAAAGAAGTAGAAAATATATAAAAAAAACTATGCCACGTGGGGTTTGGAGCTCAGTTCTTCCTGTAGGAACCCAAGTGAGCTGTGCTAGCACGAAAAAAGTTGCTTCCTGGAAAGAGAAGCCTCGGTGTCAGGACTCTGTGTGTGAGAATCCTGCTACAGCATGATTTCCACAAAGACAGGAAAATGACCCTCAGCTGTCCCCTTTCTCATTCCTCAGTTTCCAATTCGGAAGTACATAAAGCTCTAGATCAGTGCTACAAAGTGTGTGGTGCTATCAGCCCCAAACGGCTGCCAGTTTGCAAACAGATAAATACAGAAACTGAGGGCAAGTATTCGGAGTTTTTATAACTATTTGGCAGAGTGATCTTGTCTGCTGAATAATTACTGAAGAAACAAAACAAAACACTGTACCTTTTAGGGGCACCTGGGTGGCTCAGTCGGTTAAGTGTCGTCTTCAACTCAGGTCATGATCTCACAGGTTCATGAGTTCGAGCCCTGCATCGGGCTCTGTGCTGACAGTTCAGAGCCTGGAGCCTGCTTGGGATTCTGTGTCTCCCTCTCTCTCTGCCCCTCCCTAACTCACGCTGTCTCTGTCAAAAATAAAAAAAACATTAAAAAAAACAAAACAAAACCAAACCACACTGTATCTTTTAAAACAATCCATGTTCGTAGTATTTGGCTTTTTGCAGTGTAGTCATTTAGGCCGTGAGAATTTGGAAATAAAAACTGTTCCAGATGACCCTTTACCTCTGAGGTCAATCAGAAAAATGCCATTGATTCCTGCATGAACCCAGCCTTGTTTTCATGACTGTGTGAATGCCGGTGGCCTCAATCTCTCAACCTAGTCTGTGACCTTGGCCTCCATTCCATTTCTGCATCAGGACTGAAAACCAGCGTACGAAGGCCTCCGTGGTGGTGTGCCTGCCCAGCGGGAGCTTCTAACTCAGCACTATCCCTGCAGAGTGCAGGTTATGGTAGGAGGCTCAAGTGAATTGGCAGCCAACAGCAGGAACGGTTTTTGTTGTTAGATATTATTTACTACTCAAATGGTAAGCCAGTATACCCCTATGGGTTTTGATAGCTACACCGAATTTCATTGTGGGATTGTTTGACCAGGGCCCTACAGGTGTGTAGGTTTGTTTTGCTTATGTGAATCAATCCTTTTAAGTCATCAATAAATTTAATAATTTGAGAATAGGTTAGGCATTCTTTTTTTTTTTTTTTTTTTAATTTTTTTTTTCAACGTTTATTCATTTTTGGGACAGAGAGAGACAGAGCATGAACGGGGGAGGGGCAGAGAGAGAGGGAGACACAGACTCAGAAACAGGCTCCAGGCTCCGAGCCATCAGCCCAGAGCCTGACGCGGGGCTCGAACTCACGGACCGCGAGATCGTGACCTGGCTGAAGTCGGACGCTTAACCGACTGCGCCACCCAGGCGCCCCATGGTTAGGCATTCTTTATGAAAGTACGCATAGTCTCACAGCCCCAGTGTAGCAAATTTGGGTTTATCCACCTTTTGGCTCATTAAACATATCCAAAAGCAAACCTATTCTCTTCTAGCCCAATCCTCCTCACCCTCCTTGTCAAGTAGGACCAAACCAGAAAACTCCAGGTTGCCTACTTGTTCTTTGGTGTCTCCTATTTATCATTTTGTTGCTGGGACTTCACCAAGTTAGCAGTCACATTTACCTCTCCTCTTGCAGAGGCTAACTGGTCTCTGGAAATCTAGCCTAACTTCCCCCAATCCATTTGGAAGTTCCTCACAGGATTATCTTTTTGGCCTCTTTAAATCCCCGCCCCCCCCCCAACCCCGTTAAGTTTCTTCAAGTATTTCCCTCATTATACAAAAGTCTTGTATAAACCATTTCTTGAGGGGCTCAGATGTGAGCTGTCCTGGTAAGGAAATCGATGCGTTGGTCCTGGGAGCAGGGGTCAAGGGAAAATGAAATCTAAGTTTACTACCAGAGCACCCACCATCTTAACCACTTCCCCTCCTATTCATTCAGCTCCTCTGCATAAATGGAGATGCTTGCAATTCACCTCGATCTCTTTGAAGCAAGATCTTAGAATGCTACATCCTTGCTTTTTAGTGGATTCTCACAGCTGTTTGGCCCAACCTCCCCAGGGAAGAGGCAGACTCTCTTCCATACTCTTGTAACACATGCCTTGATCACAATCATGAGTTTATGCATCTATTTCCTCTACAAGATCCTTGAAGGGGGAATGATTGTGGCTCATTTATATATGCTCAGCATCTGGCACTATGGCTCTTAGTTCATAATTTTTGGCTGAACGCATGTTAATTTTACCTGTACAGTAACCTAGTTCTCCTAAAAAGGTTGGGTGAGCTTTGTTCAGTATGAACTTTCATTTATTAGCTCCATGCCTTTTCCTTTTTAACGTTTATTTATTGAGAGAGCACGCATGCGAGCAGCAAAGGGGCAGAGAGGGGGAGAGAATCCGAAGCAAGTTTTGCAGTCAGTCCGCAGCCTAACGTGGGACTCAAACCCATGAACCGTGAGATCATGACGTGAGTCGGACCCTTAACTGACTGAGCCATCAGGCGCCCTCTTTCAGGAATTTAATGTAGGGAGGGGCACCTGGGTGACTCAGTTCTTTGACCATCGGACTTCGACTCAGGTCATGATCTCATGGTTCTTGAGTTTGAGCCCTGCGTCAGGGTCTGTGCTGACAGCTCAGAGCCTGGAGCCTGCTTTGGATTCTGTGTCTTCCTCTCTGCCCCTCCCCACTCATACTCCGTCTCTCTTAAAAAAAAAAAAAAAAAAAAAAAGTAACACAGGGGGTGTGCCTGGGTGGCTCAGGCGGTTAAGCGACTCACTTTGGCTCGGGTCATGATCTGTATTCGTGGGTTTGAGCCCCACGTCAGGCTCTCTCCTGTCAGCGCAGTCTGCTTTGGATCCTGTCTCCCTCTCTGCCCTCCCCAGCTCGTCCTCTCAAAAATACTAAAACTTTTTTCAAAAATAAAAATTTAATGTAGCTGCATAGAAATGGCCACATGAACTAACCAGCACCTTAGCTTTTGACATCTTGGTTTTTTCTACACACAATTTTGTTTTGGACTATGTACACATTTTGAAAATTTTCTTCAAAACAAAAAATGGATTACCAGATTATCCTCCCTAGGAAGTATTTTCCATCATTGTGTTAGTGTTTATTTCCAGAAAGCCTCATCAGTGTTAAGATTTCATTATTTCAACTCATTTTACAGGCTTTCAGTCCTTGCAAAATGATCAGTGCTGGTTGGGAAAATGGTTGAGGGGCAGATCCGAGGAATCTGCTTGGAGAGCCAAGGTCAAGGACATCAAGGGATTAATGGAGGCCTTTCTAACTTCCAGGGTTCACCTCAACCTCTTACTACTAAAATGCTAAAGATGAAGGCAAAACAGGAAAATGTGCTATCAAGAGTGGGGTTATTAATTCTTGAATTGTAAAGTAGGTGAAACAATTCAATTTCCACGTTTTAGGGTAGGCGTGAAAAGGATTATTTTTAAAAGTGGGCTGAAATACTGCAGTGACTAAGAAAACAAGTTGTGGGTGGGGTGCCTAGCTGGTTCAGTTGGTCAAGTTGTACTCCTGGTTTGGGTTCAGGTCATGATCTGTCATGAGATCCAGCCCCGCATTTAGGTGCTGACAGTGGATTCTCTCTGCCCCTTCTCTGCTCGTCCTCTCTCAAAATAAACTTAAAAGAGTTGAACACTTATTTCTATTTGTGAAACCTGGAGCAAAGTTACTTTATTTTCTTTTAATGTTTATTTTGAAAGAGAAATGAGAGAATTGGGCAAAGTTATTCAAACAAGACATTTCTGCCCCCAGTATTTGGGAGCCTGTTTTAAACCTAAAGTTCCATCACTAAACTCCCCCAAGGACAGGATTATCTTAACAGATTAAAGAGACAAGCCGTATGATCATTCCATGGGTACCAAAAGGGGGAGGAGAGGTCTGATAAAATTCAACACCCATTCCTGAGAAAATCAGAGAATATGAAAAAGGCATCTAACTAGACATCTATACGTAGAAACCAACAGCAAACATTTCTGATGGACTATGCAATGAATGTTTCCTTTCTAAAACTTAAAGGAGAGGACTTTATTTAATGGAGGACCAGGACAAGACTCAGGCAAGCAAAGCCCCCAGGGAGCAAAATGAAAGGATGTACTTATTCTCTCAGAAGACTGCTTGCAACAGTCTGGGAGCCCCTCCTGAATTTTGCCCCCTAGTAGTCTACCCTTACCGCTTAAATTCAACATGTACTAGAGGTCCTAACCAGTGCATTAATGAAGAGCTTAGCAAGGTCCTATAATAAAAGATTTAAAAAATTAAAAATTACAAATCAGAAAATTCAAATGACACTAGCACCAAGGGCTCGTGAAAATCATACAAAACATCACACAGAACACTCCTGAGAAAAACTTAAATGACAACAGATCCTACCCAGGATACTACCCAATTCTAATTACTCAATCTCAGTCTCTTTTAAAAGTAGAAATTGAAGGTGCCTGACTGGCTCAGTCAGTAGAACATGCGACTCATCATCTTGGGGTTGTGACTTCAAACCCAACCTTGGGTGTAGAGCTTACTTAAAAAAATAAATTGAGGAGTTTTAGTATTTACACAGAAATACAGGTAACCCATGGAACAGTCAAAGCATGGCAACAAACTGGTCCAATAATTTAAATTCCACCAAAGTAATTCAACTTAAATGATGCCAAAACAAATTATTTTGTTTTAAAATGGTGAAAGAAAGCACAAATGGTGCCAGAGTTAACTGCACAACCCATGGGTTAAAAAGAAACTTCAATCCCTACCTCATACCACACATAGAAATCTGAGGTGGATCATAGATGTAAAAGCCAAAATTATGAAGGTTTCACAAGAAAACAATACCACCACCACCACAATGTGAGGCTATGTAGATTTATTGAGACAGAAAAAGACCCATTCAGAAAGTTGATAAATCAAGACTTGAGATTAAGAACTTCATCAAGTCACTATTAGGAAAACGAAGAAACACCAGACTAGAAAACATCTGCAAAACTTTCTATTCAAAATAAAAAGCCAACCTGATTCAAATGTACAAAAACATTTTCAGAGAATATACTAATGGCGAATAAAGATAAAAACATGTTCAGTACTCCGATACAAGGCAGCCCGGAGCCACAAAAACACTTGTATGCAAATGTTCATAGCAGCTTTATTTGTTTTCCAAAAACTGGAAACCAATGTGTAACAGAATGAATAACAAATCATAGTACATTCATACAATGGATACTACTTGG
Organism: Prionailurus bengalensis; assembly: GCF_016509475.1. NCBI lineage: Eukaryota > Metazoa > Chordata > Mammalia > Carnivora > Felidae > Prionailurus > Prionailurus bengalensis. The sequence continues at coordinate 99,826,869 of NC_057349.1, read as the reverse complement.
CAGAAAGGAATACATGGTTCAACCCGTCAAAAACTTTATACCAAATGAAAGCACTGTAGGGAGTATATACCTTATATTTAATATAAAGTTCCAGAGTGGGGCAGGTGGGACCCTATGTTATGGTGGAAAAAAAAAAAAAATTTGGGAAAGTGATTAACTTAGGGTGGGGTAGAGTTGCCTAAATAGGGATTAAGTGAACCTTCTGTCCCTACATGGATGGGAGCTAAATAAAGTGTCCATTTTCCTGAATTGTAGTTAAGATCTGCAGATTGCAACTTCTAAATCTTACCTACAAAGATGTGCAGATAGATGTATCAAAGTTGAATTGAGTACTGTTTAAGGTAGGATATGAAGATTCAATATACTATTTTTGTTTATATATTTGAAAATTCTCCAATTAAAATGTTGAATTACAAATCTCATCTATTTTCCGGTGTTCTAGCTAAACCCTGCAGAGAGCTCAGTTACAAGGTCTCTCAAGGTAGAAGGGACAGATTCCAAAGGAACAGTTTCCATTTTAACACGAATAAAAGGGGGGATGGAAATATCAAGTTTGAAGGTGGGAAGTGAGGAATTGGTGCAAGTTATCTGGCCAGGACAATGAAAATAAGGTTCTTTACCTTTCATAGTGTAATATCATATTTGCAACTTAAGGTGTCTGAATATCATTGCTCACTTACCTGTTCTTGTGAAAGAACCTGGTATTGGAGGTATTACACACATCACATATGTAACAACTAGGATCAACCCCCTTTCTATTCACATTTTAGAAAATGTTCTCTAATATACTTTTCTCTGAAAAAGATCTGAATACACATTTTTATAAGATTCCAATTTTCAGATTATAGACAGGGACTGAAGAACTGAAATTTTGCCAAATAAGTGATCATGAGACATGTACCTACATGGCAAAAATGATCAAGCTTATAACTTTGTTCCAGTTAAGTTTATAGCTTGTTCTCCCTCACCTATTAAGAGCCTATTCTATAAAACCTGGAACATTTCACCTTCAAACTTCTGACTTAACTCCAAACTCACAAACACAATTTTTTATTCTTACCACTTACCTCTTCTACTCTGATATCCTGGTATATATATAGCCCAGCTATTTCTCTTAAGCTTTAGTTATGAGGCCACTAATAAGAAATGTTTAAATCTGAGTATAAATTACTTATTCTCCCAGGAGCTTAAAGATCTTCTGTCTTCATGATTACTCAAACATTGGACAATAACCACCAAATACCAATTTCCTCAAATTATAAAAATTGCAGATGGCTAGTATTTGGTCTATACTATTTAAAAAATACATCAACAAAAAACTTTTTGAATGTCACTAGACAATGAATTAAGCAAACTTTTATTGAAGCTTAAATTGTGGTACAGAAATACATTTCAACTGATTTAAGTCCAACACCATGAAGAGAGAAATTATGGCACCAAAATTTTCCCTCCTCCATCATACACACTAGGATTAATTTTGATTACTATTCAATCTACAGTTTTAATTCTTCTAGGCTTTATTCCATACAAATTTGTGCAGTTTTCAACATTAGATAGAAATCTTAAATCTATTAGAAAAAAAAAAAAAATCAGACCTCAAGCCAACAAATGTCATCAAATCTACTGGGACACTGTTCAAGAACAAAATCCACTTTGAGCATTGGTCCTCAAAACAGTACAAAACATTAATTAGGTACTGTGTGCTAATTACAGAATCAAACTGATCCATTGACTGAAAGTTTCTTCAATGAAACTTTGAATCAACATGCTTAAAATAAAAGTCAAAATTTGTGTTCCAACCACTTGATTTCAAACCAAGTAGATTTTATGTTTAGAAACACTAAAAAAAGTGTTTCATTTATAAATACGGAAGGAACAAAAAAACATCACTGCAACAATCCAGAAAGAATCAAAAAACTTTGAGGACAAGAATACAAAATTTAGTCAACTTTGCTGTTTTCTCAGCTGCTTATATCCCAGTATTTGCAAATATACCTAAAAGATGCCAACTCCTCAAAGCCTGTATTTTTAGTCATTTCCCATAGACGTCTGGAATTTTATGTCTTATGGATAGCATTCTGCTTCACTGTATGTCTGAATATCCTGAACAGTTCTCAGTCTGGGAAGTTTCACTTGATCCTATGAAACCATGGTGAAAGAACACCAGGAAGTCAGAACACCATCATAATGCATCACACAAAGTCAAAGAACTTTAAGTCATAACATGGCAAAGACAGACTCCATTTTGAACCAAAGTTTATGATATACTGTGAATGAAAATTATTGGAGATAGCTGCTAAAAGCAAAAGGTAAGGTAAATCATCTGAGATGACTTACTAAATCCAATACAACCTTTATCTCTATTTCCTTGCCAATAAACTTAGCGATAAAAATTCTTTTACACAACCACTTAGCAAGTTAGTAAAGGCATGGTACTCATGAGAAGCTAATCTCATTAATGGGAATACAGAATGGCATAGTTTCTGGAACAGTTCTGCCAGTATACCCTAGTAAAATTTATGTGTCTTCTTTGCTAATCACCATTGTTTATTTTGGTCACTATCTCCCAAAAGAGTCCATGCTAATATAAAAGGAGGACAAACTCCTTTGACCTTTAAATAAAATTAAGCCCAGGGTCCATTCCCCTTCCCCCTCCCGGGTATAAGATTAGTATAAACCCACAGTGTAACAGTATATTGCTTTATTGAGGGGGGGGAGGGGTTGGGAGGCAAGACACCATGGCAAGGAATGAAATCAATTAAAGGAAGTACAGGTACAGGAAGCAATAATGTTAAAATAGTAATACACAAAATGGGTAACTGCAATCATTTTCTGAAGAGGACTCGACTCGTGGAAGATAAACTTTAATCACTGTTGCAAAAAACATCTGTATGAAGTAGAAATTGGTTTCAGTACTATTAGTAGAGAATATGTTCTAGAAAGTGGAGGTAACTGGATGTAAAATCCTGGCAGCAATTTAATAGAACAGTCCCAGATGATTAGGCTGAGGCCAACACCTAATGAGGACGAAAGCCTTGTCTGTGGGGAATTTTGGATGATACCTGGAGAAATATTACATTGTGCGTAAACCAAATTGAATTGTTTTCACAAGTGTTGTAAAGTTTCATATAGTAAAAGGTTTTTTCTACATGCACTTCAATTTCACAGCAAGAGTGGCATAGGATACCTAAACACAGAAGAGAGCATTCATGCAAGATATCTAACTCCTTGATATAATAATGCATACAATTCAAAATGATTACACTATCATTACATCTAGGGCTTTCTGCAGCTACAAGGTGGTGGTTATGGAAAGCACGGCCCCCGGTATCAATATCTAAAAAGCAGCCACCACCTCCTTCTATGTGTGTTCTCTTTTTGCGTTTTTTCTTCATTTTTATTAATCAACTCTGCTGTTGTTGCTGCTTCTTAGCAAAACTGGTAAAAACAAAATTGTAATCATTGAACATAGCGCTCTGGCAATCAAGACGTTTAAAGCCTTCAATCTTCTGGGGCGAAGAAAGCACTGTGCGACATTTAGAACTCTGGGGAAAAGAATTTAAACCAACCATTAGTGCTTCCAATCTGCAGAAGTATTTTCAAACACAACAGTCACTTAGAAAGTATTTAAGACTACTATCTTAAAGAAACTGTGGCATTTGAATACTTAAGCTGTCCTGTGGGTGGATGGAGAGGGGCATCGTCCTACGTTGTCCCCCCACCTCCCCGTCTGTCTACAGGGAAAACAGGACAAGGAACCCATTAATTGGGCTAGATATAAAACAAGGACCAAGTCTAATCAATAACAAAGCATCGCTTCTACTAATAACCTCACCCAGTGGTACTTCTAGATATCTGCTGTTACATGCCATCTTAGGATACGTTTTATGACATGATTCACTATCCTTATTTCCTGTAAGATTTTATTGTCAGTAATAAAACAAATTACCTGATTTACAAACAGGGTGGTCACAAATTTTCCTGGCTTGAAGACTTCCACAACTTTCCTGATCAGGTCATCATAGGAGGTCTGACTTAAGTTTGTTTCAAAGCTAACATAAGAAAATTCTGGTTCTGGAGTGATGTGAATAGTCCAATAAGTTCCCTTAGAGAAACAGTTTTATGTTAATAATGAAATGGGTACACTTAAATATTTAACAATTAAGCAAAATATTACTTACATCCGATTTCATTCCATTCATCGAATACCCACAAGGATTGAACAGTGTGGCATCAATGACAGAACCTGGTATCAGGTCACGAATTCCACTCTCCTGGGAAAGGAAAGACTGAATTACATACAAATTCGAAAAATAGACTTATAGGCCTGGGTGGCTCAGTCGGTTAAACATACGACTCTGGCTCAGGTCATGCTCTCAGTTTGTGAGTTTCAGCTCACACTGGGCTCTGTGCTGACAGGTCAGAGACTGGAGCCTGCTTCAGATTCTGTGTCTCCCTCTCTCTCTGCCCCTCCCCTGCTCATATGCGGTCTCTCTCAAAAATAAAAAATAAACATTAAAAGAAGAAAAAAGAAAAAAAGAAAAAAGAAAAAAGAAAGAAAGAATACACTTTGAGTTAAAATTATTTAGTCCTAAAGAACAATTCCTGAAAATGCTTACACGAGTGACATCCTTTGCAGTAACACCATCTTTCATGTAGAACTGGTCCATAACTGCTGGGTCAAGCTCACTCATCAGAATTTCCAGGGTTTGATCTGGCTGACTGATTACCCGAGTCTCTGGGAAATCCAAAGTATACAAGTACCTATATAAAAATTAAAAAAAAAAAAAAAAAAAAAAAGTTTCTGAAAATGACAAATAGCAATTTAAAATAAATCCTATATAGACAAAAACAAAAAACAAAAAACAAAAAACCCATAAAACTGTGTCCAACATACCAACAGTCAGAATTCATACGTCCCATACAATATGCTGCTCCATCTGTTAAGGGAGGAGAATAAAATAAATTTAACAGCTCCATTTCATAGGATACTTTTGCCTCCACTCTTCCAATAGCTAGGGTGACAGTGCTTCCCTCCCAAGCAGGCAGGATCTCATCATCCCATTAAAAAAAAAAAAAAAAAAAAAATCATTAGAGATATACTTCAGCTAGGGAGTTAGTCTGAGTGCTGAGGAAAGTATGGCTCACCCTCTCCCCCTAAAACTCCATTAAGGAAATGGAATTTGATCACCTGTTTCTCTATACACTCCCAAGTAAATACAAGTCATTTATGTATTATGTTCCTTCCATATTGTTGTTCCAAAGCCTCATTTAACACAGTAAATTAACTGGAAGATATTTACACTAAATTATACTCGGCACTGATACAGCCTTGTATAGTTTCATATTAGATTAAGAACAGGATAGAAATTGGACTTTCTTTTCAAATCATGTCTGTGAGGGAGGAGGGGGGGGAATCTTAAATCATGCCTGTGAATGGTTTTGTGCCAAGTTAGTAAAATCATCCTAGGTTTTCAGCCTCTTCTAGGATATAAGTGTATTAAGGGTATTAGATTAGATAACTTTTAGTTCCCTGACCTTGAAGTTCAAAAAGGATGGCCTATAAATAAAAAAGTTAGTAAATGGAAGAAAATCTTGCCAATTTGGTTGAAGTGACACTCTGATCTCACTGTTTATCATTTTTAAGCCAGTTCAATTCCTGAATAGAATGCCAAGCCCAAGTTTCTTATATGGAACAGCATCTTAGCATGGGTTTATGAAGTCACTATACCTTTTTCTGAAGGAAGAGAGCACGGCCTTCATAACCATTAAATTCGATATAAATTAGAGCAACTGGCTAGACAAAGATCATGTCTCCTTCTGGCAAGTTATCAATTCATTTTCTTCTTCCATCCTGTCAACACTGACCTTACCGTGCATATCTAGAATTTGTAATTAACTTTATTGACATATTTATCCTTAATATATATCCTTGCATACATATGCTTTCACAAATATAAAAAGATCTCTGAAAGGATATAACCTCTAAGGAAACAAGTTTCAATTCTATTTAAACTTACTTGGGAAAATTGCATTAAGAAACTCTATTTCTTCCTGGAAATTCCGGTGTGGGTACCCTTGGTGAGAAGGCTTCATGAAATTCTTACGAGAATAAAAGAAGCTCTGAAAAAGACAGATAACTTCATACACAGAATTCTATCACCTTTCCTAGTCAACTATTTTCTGCATATGCATAACAAAATCAAATCTATAAATATTTTCTCCAATGAAATTTAACATGTTTTCCCTTTAATAGGTTTAAAAGATAGGTGATCTGTTGCTGGCCAACAAACAAAAATGAAGGCCCTGGTGTCAGAGCAAGGTTTCAGAGCAATATCCATGAATTACTGTCATACAGACCAACTTTATTTAAGCTGGAGAAGAGTATCAACAATGTATTAAGAATGCAGATCACATCTCTGAGTTTCTAGAAACTAAAAAATACCCAATCTATACATGATGGGTCTTAACAGCAGTAGAAACAAGGTACATTATTTCTAGAGCAGTAATTTTGGATCTGAGGTTTTAAATAGGCATGGAAACAATGATTTTTGAGAACATGTATACATTTAGTTTCAAAAAAATCAGTGACTACCCATCACAACTAAGAAGTATACAAAATTTATTTACTAGGCATATCACAGAACCCTACCATTTGTCTAGAAAAAAGGATTAAATGTTTGATTACTTACTTGAATTGAGTCAAACCCACTGTAATCCCTAGCAAGTTTCAACAGGGGAACCAGTGCTTTCAGCAAGAGGGTGGTACCACATGTCTTCAAAATGAAACGTCTCTTGGAGACAAACATGCTACTCTCACTGCATTTGGAAAAAGTCACAATGTTATAATGACGTTTATGTATTACTGAGATACAATTCATCTACTATTGGATTATCATTTACAATCTAAAATTTGGCTATTAATTTAAAATGTGAGGATCTCAAGGAAGCATAAAATGTACTACAGTATCCCGCCCTTTCTAGTATACAAAAATGAGTTTAAGGTTCTAGAACCCCACAAACAGGTCTTGAATCAGGTACAAAGCATATTAGCTCATTATACAAATCCCCTTTTACTGTTAAACTTTCCTCCTCACCTCACCTATCTTAGGATATTATTTACTAAATTCATGTCTCACCTTGTACTACCCACTCTCACACATTTTTCTGTAACCATCTCATTATTTCTTTCACTAGATAATAAGCTCCATGAAGAAAATGAATGTTTGTTTTTACTCACCATTATATTCTTAGCACATAATAAGCATGTGATAAAAACAAACCAGACACCTTATGTACTTTGTTAATCCAGTAGCCCCAAGGTCCATTATAACATGTATAAGAAATCAGTATTTTCATTGAATAAATTAGCTTTGTACCTATAAACATGTTGAATGGCTTTCTTCTATTATAGCAATTGTATTTACAGGAAGAAGCTACGCTTTCACTTTGCTCGAAGTTCTGACAGTGAGAGGCATACACTAAACAGGAACGCCTCTCTATCTGGGGCTGAGGGTAAAAGGACAATGCCATTCTACCACCTTTTACAGATACTTGCTGCTAACTACAAGGAGGTAAAGATGGCAACCATCTTGAAGAGCTATTAGGTAAAAATTCAGAACACACCGGGACATCTAAAGCAAACATTTTAGGGGTGCCTATGTGGCTCAGTTTAAGTGTCCAGACTCTTGGTTTCAACTCAGGTCACGATCTCACAGCGTTCATGAGGTTGAGCTCTGTGTTGGGCTCTGTGCTGATGCATGGAGCCTGCTTGGGATTCTCTCTCTCCCTCACAAAATAAGTAAATAAACTTAAACAAACAAACAAACAAAACTTTATTTTATACTATATTTCTCAAAGTAAAAATGATTATAGAACTAAAATCCAGAGGAACAATTTGCGATTCCATGTAATGAATGTATGGTTCAGACTGTTATCAGGTAGCTAAAAAGCTGGTTTTTGCAGGACTTACCTGAGTACATAAGCTTCCTGCTTGTCAGTTTTTGTCACACTTATGATTGAACATTGCACATCCTTCAAAAGTATGTCCCACTCGGATCTATTATTTAACACACAAAAAAATGTGATTAAGTCATAACAGCACTTGACTACTTGAATAAAAATTATAAAACTCTCACACTTGAATGTTCTAACAATTTACACAATGGATTTTTTATGTTGTCACATTCTTGTTCCATCTTCTCTTATGAATAATATTTAGCTTTATTTCTAAAGTCTATCTATAATTGACATATCCACTCAATAACAAAGAGTAAACTGGAAAACTGGAAATTATACACTACTTACAATTTATTAAGAAAAAACAAATGACAAAATGAGTAAGCCATGCACAGAGCAAATTAAAAAGGCCCATAAACCAAGGAAAATCATTACCTTATCACCAGCAAGCCAGTAAAGAAATTAAGTTAAAATGAGGTGTTTTTTGTCTATCAAATTCTTAGATTTTAAGGTTTTTTTTTTTAAAGTTTTTATTTATTTTTGAGACGGAGAGAGACAGAGCATGAGCAGGGAAGGGGCAGAGAGAGAGGGAGACACAGAATCTGAAGCAGGCTCCAGGCTCTGAGCTGTCAGCCCAGAGCCCAACGCGGGACTTGAACTCACAGACTGCGAGATCATGACCTGAGCTGAAGTTGGACGCTCAACTGACTGAGCCACCCAGGCGCCCCTCAAATTCTTAGATTTTTAAAACCTTACTATTGGAATTACAATTTAAAGAGCACCATTTCTTCACTGATTAGCCTGGTAAAAAGATTTAAAGGCCTGACAGCAAGTAAACTGGTACTCAGTGTATAGATACTATTTTCTATCAATTTGGCAGCTGATGATCATAATACCTAGTGGTGTCTCAAGTCTAAGAGCATAAAAAACTTGAAAAATGGCTTTTGCTGGCAATTTTGGGAACACTACAAGCTCTTTAATAGGATCAGGAAATGTCCATTTCAACAAAGTAGTCTGTTAAGTACAGGTAATAGACAGCAAAATGGAAGTCAAATAGGCATAACTAAATAAAGTAGTTTTAATTTATCTGAGACCTAAGAAGTGATTCCTTTTTGGGGTGCCCGGGTGGCTTGGTTGGTTAGGTGTCCAACTTCAGCTCAGGTCATGATCTCATGGCTTGTGGGTTCAAGCCCCGCATCAGGCTCTGTGCTGATAGCTCAGAGCCTGGAACTTGCTTAGATTCTGTTTTTCCCTCTCTCTCTTCCCCTCCCCCTGCCTAAAAAATAATAAACATTAAAAAAAATGTTTTAAAGTGCTTCCTCTTTAACATGCCCACTATAAACAGAAATACATAAAACAGTTCCACAGGACAAACTTAAAATTACCAGTTAAAAAAACATACTAGGAATGTTTTTTTAGTATTTTTAAATTTATTTTTGAGAGAGAGAGAGAGAGAGCGCGCGCGCACGCATGGATGAGCAGGGGAGAGGCAGAGAGTTGGCGGGGGCGGGGGGTGGGGGTGGGCAGAGGATCTAAAGCAGGCTCTGTGCTGACAGGCTGACAGCAGCTAGCCCATGTGGGGCTTGAACTCACGAACTGTGAGATCATAACCTGAGCCAGAAGACCAAGGATCAATGGACTGACCCACCCAGGCGCCCCAAGGCTAGAAATGTTTTTAAGGCTCTTAATGTTTGGCAGATCATTCTTGAATACCCCCCAAAATAGCATATTATGGTTAGTTTTCTTATCCAGTTAAGAATCTTTAAGAAATTCTCAACAGGGGTGCTGGGTGCCACAGTCGTTAAATGTGGAACTCCTGATCTTGGCTCAGGTCATGATCTCGAGGGCTGCGATGGGGCTCTGGACTAATGATGCGGATTATTAGCCTGCTTGGGATTCTGTCTCTCCTTCTCTCTGTCCCTCCCCCGCTTGTGCTCTCTCTCAAAATAAATAATACAAAAAAAAAAGATACAAAAAATAAAGAAAGAAATCCTCAACAATACAGCCAGCACAAAAACAGGTGGCACGCCTTGGGTGGCTCAGTTGGTTGAGCATCTGACCTTTGATTTTGCTCAGGTCATGATCTCACGGTTCATGACATAGAGCTCTGCCTCTGAGCTAATAGCAGCCTACTTAGGATTCTGTCTCTGCTTCTGTCGCTTGCTCTCTCTCAAAAATAAACATTAAAAAAAAATTAAAAAAAAATCAAGCACGGTGCCAATCAATCCTACCAGCATTTTGTGCCTGTTTCATCATTTTTAGAAGAGATTATTACTGGCCCAGTGGGCAATTATGTGACCAATAGAGAAGGCAGTAATTACATTAATACGTTGGGTAAATTAGTTAAATTGAACACTACTGACACCTATCTGAAAAAACTTAAACTTAAATACACATTAGAGTGGGACATATTTTTGCAGTTTGTTTCAAATTTTTAAAATGGTACAATTTTTTATTTAGGAAAGAAAAAAAGTTGCAATTAAGACGCAGTTCTGAACAATACAAACTGATCATCTGAATCCTCTTATTTTAGGAAGCCAAGCAACAGCTTGGGCTTTCCCATTTCTAAGACTCAAAATTCACTAATGTATGCATTTCAGAACCCACTGTATTCTAAAAAAAATTTTTTTTAATGTTTATTTTTGACAGAGAAAGAGGATCAGCAGGAAAGGGGCAGAGAGAGGGATACACAGAATCTAAAGCAGGCTCCACCCTCTGAGCTGCCTGCGCAGAGCCCAATGCAGGGCTCAAACTCACCAACTGATCTGATCATGACCTGAGCTGACCTGAGCTGAAGTCAGTTTAACCAACTGAGCCACCCACGTGTCTGGAACCCAGTATTCCTGCTTCAGATTCTGTGTCTCCCTCTCTCTCTGCCCCTCCCCAGCTCATGCTAGCACTCTGTCTCTGTCAAAAATAAATAAACTTAAAAAAAAAAATACTGTGTTCAAAATACTGAACACAAAGGTAAATAATGTTAATGCAATATTAATATAAATATTAATTATAATTAATACACTATAAATACAAGAAGCTTTAAGTCGAATTTTGAAGCACAGGGGTCTCTCTTTAGAGCTTATCTAATTTAGATCTTACCTAATGACTTCCCATTAGAATTCAGCTCACCCATTAGAATTCTACACTCACTGGCTATGCTACTGAGTCCTATCACCCCTTCTCAGTTTTTATTCACTATCCATGCTGACTCCCTCACCCCCAGTTTTATAAGTGACATACATATCGTTGTATGTAAGTTTATGGCCTACAGCATAATGGCTTGATTTACATATTGTGAAATGATTACTGCAGTAAGTTTAGCATCCATCTCAGATACAATAAAAAGAGAAAGCAAAAGAAGAAAAAAATTTCCACAATGAGAACTCTTAGGATCTATTCTCTTAACTTTCATGAATCATACAGCAGTGTTAACAGTATGTTAAGACTTTTAATTGTGCTCTATGAACTTTTTCTTTCTTGTATAACTTTGTTTTTCTCTGGATTTAAAAGTTGTCCTGCTTTTTCATTTGGTTTGGTTTTCTATGCATTAATTTATCCTTAGATCTTCCCCCAACTGTTTCCTTTCAACATTTCTTTTGAGTGATTCTTGGCCAAGAATAGGGTACTAAGACTTAGCTAGTCAGAAGGTCTACACACCCGGATGGGGTGTATTTACTGTGGGCCTTTATGCAGGGCACGGTGACTGGGTGGTTTCACTGCGGAACTCCTTCCCTATCACTATTTTTTTTTTAAAGTTCTTTCCTGGGCAAGTCAGATTACCCAAATATTCCATTCTCTTGCCTAAAGAGCATTAAGATTTCTAGAAGGCAAAACAGGGTAAGGGGCTAGGAATCCCAGTCACTATAAGCTTACATTCTTTATTTTCAGTATAGTCAATCTATCCCTCAACAGTTCCAGGTCCCCTCATTACAGAGTGATCCTTTTTTACACCCAGAGAATAAACTATTATCTAATCTTCTTATCTCCTGGCATTCCCCTTCTCATTTGACTCAAAATTTGCAATATAAAGACACTGTATCAGAAGAACAGTTGAAATAAATAAAACACACAGACAAAATATACAGGTAACTAGCTCTATCCCCATTCCCAGTATTTCAGTCACACTGGGCTTTTCCACCAACCATTCCTAGGCACCATAAACTCAATTTGCCCATATCATGCCATGTGGGAGTGAGAGTACTGCTGGAATGGATTTCACCCTACCTAGAACTCCTGTCCTCAGCCCCCTTCTTCTAGTTCAAATCACCTCACTATTCCCACCAGACCAAATGTCATTAAAAGGTTTTTTTACTTTACAGAGAAAAAGAGAGCACGTGCACACATAATGGTGGGGGGCAGGGGCAGAGAGAATCCAAGCAGGTCCCACACTCAGCACAGAGCCCGACACGGGGTTCAATCCGACAACCCCACTGGGATCATGACCTTAGTCGGACCCTCAACTGACTAAGCCACCCAGGCACCTCAAAGGGTTTTAAAACTCAGAATGCTGGGGCGCCTAGGGTGGCTCAGTCGGTTAAGTGTTCGACTTTGGCTCAGATCATTATCTCGCGGTTTGTGGGTTCGAGCCCTGCATCGGGCTCTGTGCTGACAGCTCAGAGCCTGGAACCTGCTTCGGATTCTGTGTCTCCTCCTCTCTCTGCCCCTCCCATGCTCATACTCGGTCTCTCAATAATAAATAAACGTTTAAAAAAAAACAAACTCAGAATGCTTACCTAGTATTTGTGTGGCTATTTTGGTATTCATGCCAATCCCAGTACACTCATTCCGTGTAGTTAGGGACTTTGTGTTGTATTGTGTTTATCTCCAGTGCCTAGTCCAGCTCATAGAAGGTCCTCAAATATTTGTTGACTTTGGCAATAAGTAATTATTCTGATGAGATCTTATGGACATTTGGAGAAATAACAGCCTTGAATTTTCATTTATTTTTAAAAAGTAATCCCTATGCCCAACGTGGCGCTTGAATCCGTGACTGAGATCGAAAGGTCACATGCTTTACCAAATGAGCCAGGTAGGCCCCCCGCTATAGCCCTAAAATTTTTAAATTTAAAATAGTTACATGATCCTTTACTGTTTAAATTTGTCATGCTAATAATTCAGGTATTTGGAGGGCAATTCTTATTAAAAAGGTAAGTGTATCTTGTTAACTAGATCATTCCACTTGAAATGCCATCTTATTTTAATCTACATAAATGAAACTTACTCATTTCACGGCCAAATAATTTAGTTGTAGAATCTACTCATTATAATGAACATAGTTCTGTTTTCAGGTTTTTTCCTGCAACACACCCTTCTCTTTCTGGGTCATCGGCTGATGCAAACATATTAAACTTTTTGGTCTGAACAGAACCTGAGAGACCTTTGGGACATTTCTTCCAATCTTTTCTGTGTTGTTCAACTTGGGTAACTCCTAGTGATCTATCTTCAAGTTCAGTCAATCTTCTGTCATCTCCATTCTACTAAAGACCACCCAATAAACTTTTTATTCCAGTAGTTATTTTCCTGTTTTGTTTTTTTTTTTTTTTTTTGAGAGTACAAACAGGGGAGAGGTGGGGACAGTGGACCCAAAGGAGGTTCTGCACTAACATCAGTGAGCTCAATGTGGGGCCCGAACTCAAACTGCGAGATCATGACCTGAGCTAAAGTCAGATGCTCAACCTACTGTGCCACCAAGGTGCCCCTTTCCTGCTGTATTTTTAAATTTTTTCTTTTATTTCTCTAAGACTTCGTCTTTCCTTTTAAGAGTATTCATTCTTACTTCAAGGGGCACCTGGGTGGTTCAGCTGGTTGAATGGCTGACTTCAGCTAAGGTCATGGTCTCATGGTTCCTGGGCTCAGGCCCCACATCAGGCTCTGTGCTGACAGCACAGAGCCTGGAGCCTGCTTTGGATTCTGTGTCTCCCTCTCTCTCTGCCCCTACCCCCCTCAGATTGTCTCTCTCACATACCAAAAAAAAAAAAAAAAAAAAAAAAAAAAAAAAAAAAAAAAAAAAAAAATCCGCTCTTACTTCTTATGGAATGGTTATGATAGCTGTTTGTAAATCTTGATCTGCATCACCTTGAAGTTGCAGTCTTTTTCCTTTGATGGATGCTGAGAATTTCCTGGTGATTTGTTATTAATTTATGATTGCATCCTTAGCATTTTGATCATGTTATATAATTTTAAATCTTGTTTAAATCCTACGGAGCATGCTGATTTTTAAAAATTGTTTTAGGGGTAACTGAGTGGTTCAGTTAAGCATCTGACTTCAGCTCAGGTCATGATCTCACGGCTTGGGAGTTTGAGCCCCATGTTGGGGTCTGTCTGTGCTGACAGCTTGGAGCCTAAAGCCTGCTTAGGATTGTCTCCCTCTCTTTGCCTCTCCCTTGCTCACACTCTGTGTCTCCCTCTCTTACTCTCAAAAATAAACAAACATTAAAAAAGTAATTTAAAAAAATTCTTTTAGCAGGCAATTGAAATGGTTAAGTTCAGTCTTCAAGTTTTTACCCAACTTCTATGGGTTATATGTTATGATTTCTGTTTGTCACCCAGTGGCCAGACTGGGACTGGGAGGTGACCTATCACTTTTCAAAGCCTTTGATAAATTGTGATCAAATCCATACAGGAGCAGCTCAGTGGTATTCATATACATCTTTATGGGATCACTTTCTTCACCTTTCTCCTCCCCATAATCTTGCTGACAATTTCTGGTTAAGGGTGAGGGCCCAATTCTTGGTTCTCTCCGCTCTGCCTTGGCTATCTGTCCCTCTCTAGCCAAACAGGGAAATGAAAAGAAAAAATATCAACAGGGATATATCCATGATGCTCTTTACTTTTGGGACCACAGTTCTTCTGGCCAAAACACACACACACAAAGCAAAGCAATACAAAAACAAAAAAGATTTTCCCCCACTCTCTTGGACCAGGTTGGCCCTCTTTCGGAGCTCTTTTTGTCTGCACCTAGTGTGCAGTTACCAGCTTCTGGCAGCTTTTCAGACCACCCCAAGAGATAACCAAAGGAAATAAAAAACAGGAAATCATAGCTGTCTCAGTGCTATTTTGAGTTATGGTTTCCTTCTCCAATTCACCTGCTAACATTTACTTTCCAGAATCCTCAGCTGATCCATGCATTCTGTCCAAAGTTTTTAGTAAACGCTAGACAGTGTGCTTATTCCACCTTGAGGGACACCAGAATGCTCTTGCACTCACTCATTAGTTAATAATTTTTTGCAACCAAGCTCTTCCTCATCTAATAGAAACCATCTAGTATTTTTTCAAAGTCACAGTATGAGAGAACACAATTGCTTTAAAAAACTTTAGGGGTGCCTGGGTGGCTCAGTTGGCTGGGCATCTAGACTCTTGGTTTTGGCTCAGGTCATGATCTCCTGGTTCGTGTGTTCGAGCCTATATCAGACTCTGTGCTATCAGGGCAGAGCCTGCTTGGGATTCTCTCTCCTTCTCTCTGTCTGCCCCCTCCCCACTCATGCACAGGTGCTCTCTCAAAATAAATCAACATTACAAAAAAACACTTTGGGGTGCCTGGGTGGTTCAGTTGGTTAAGCGTCCAACTTCAGCTCAGGTCATGATCTCATGGTTTGTGGGTTTGAGCCCCACATCGAGCTCTGTACTGACAACTCAGAGCCTGAAGCCTGCTTCGGATTCTGTGTCTCCTTTTCTCTCTGCCCCTTCCTCGCTCATGCTCTCTCTCAAAAAAAACATAAAAAAAAAAAAACCCACAACACTTGTTAAAACAACTGGATGGGTTATCAACCAAAAAGACAATCTTAGAATAGCCCACAGGCTTTCAAAGAATGAATAAATCAAGGGGCAAGATGTAAGAGAACTAAAACCAAAAATGTCAATGCATGTATATGAAAAGAAAGGTGAAAAACCAACACCAACCTAAGGCTCAAACTCAACAACCATGAGACCATGACTTGAGCCAAAGTCGGGCACTCAACCAACTGAGCCACCCAGGCGCCCCAAGCCTCCTTTTGTAAATAAAGCTTTATTGGATCCCAGACAACCAGATCATGTATCACCCCAAAATAGGATACTCTTTACTAATAACAGTACATGGATCAAATAATCTTAGATCACTATGCCAGAAAAGCAAAATTTTATATTTTATATTTAATTTTTTTTTTTTTTTAGGGACGCCAGGGGGCTCAGTCAGTTAAACATCCAAATTCAGCTCAAGTCATGAGCTCACAGTTCATGAGTTTGAGCCCAGAGTCCAGCTCTGTGCTGACAGCTCGGATCTGAGTCACTTGCTTCGGTTTCTGAGTCACCCTCTCTCTCTGCCTTTCCCCTGCTCGTGCTTGGTCTGTCCCTCAAAAATAAATAAAATGTTAAAAATAAAGTTTTTTTTAAAAAAACCTTATTTATTTTTTAAAAGTTTTTTAAATGTTTATTTATTTTTGAGAGAGACAGAGACAGAACACAAGTAGGTTAGGGGCAGAGAGAGAGGGAGACACAGAATTCGAAGCAGGCTCCAGGCTCTGAGCTGTCAGCACAGAGACTGATGCGGGGCTTGAACTCACGAGCTGTGAGATCATGACCTGAGCCAAAGTCGGACGCTCAACTGACTGAGCCACCCAGGCACCCCAAAAGTTTATTTATTGAGAGAGAAAGAGAGAGTGCACTTATGTGCAGGGAGGGACAGAGGGACAGGGAGAGAGAGACAGAATCCCAAGCAGGCTCAGTGCTGATAGTGACCATAAGCGGGACTTCATCTCACTAACCGTGATACCATAACCTGAGCCTAAATCAAGAGTCATGCAACCAACGGAGACACCCAGGCACCCCTATATTTAAAGTTTTCTTAAATAGTCTGTGATTTAATGAAAACAGAACAAGCTGGAGTGTTTACAAGGGAAAAGAAACAACTAAAACGACTTGTTATCTGATTCAACAAGACCCCAAGTGGACAACTGACCATACTTTTAAATATAGTAAGTAAATGCCTCAAATGACCTTCAACAAAGGTGCCAAGACTACAAAATTGGGGGTTGGGGGGGGGGGAGTCATCTGATGGTGCTAGGAAAACTGGGTGTTTACACAAAATAATAAAGTTGGATCCTTCCTAAGACCATCTACAAAAATTAATTTAAGATAGATTAAAGACAAAAATTAAGACCTAAAGCTACAAAAGTCCTAGAAGACATGGGGAAACGCTTCAGTAGACTGGATCTGTTAGTGCTTTCTTAGATATGAACCAAAAAGCACAGACAACAAAGGCAAAAAAAGACAAATGGGACTGTATCAAACTTAACTTTTGCACATCACAGGAAAGCATTCAAAAGAGTGAAAACACAATACAGAATCAGAAAAAATATTTGCAAATCAAATAGGTGATAAAAGGTAAACATTCAGAATATATAAGGAACTTCCACAAGAACAAAAATAAATAACCCAATGCAGCACTTGGCTGGCTCAGTTGGTGGAGTGTGCAACCCTTGAACTCAGGGTGGAGTTCAAGTCCCATATTGGGTGTACACATCATTTAAAAATATCTTTAAATGTTCCGGACTTCAAGCTGTATTACAAAGCTGTAATCATCAAGACAGTACAGTATTAGCACAAAAACAGACACTCACATCAATGGAACAGAATACAGAACGCAGAAATGGATCCACAAACGTATGACCAACTAATCTTTGACAAAACAGGAAAGAATATCCAACAGACAGTCTCTTCAGCAAGTAGTGCTGGGAAAACTGGACAGTGACATGCAGAAAAATGAACTTGGACCACTTTCTTACACCATACACAAAAATAAACTCAAAATGGATGAAAGACCTAAATGTAAGACAGGAAGCCATCAAAATCCTAGAGGAGAAAGCAGGCAAAAAACTCTGATCTTGGCCGCAGCCAACTTCTCACTCAATATGTCTCCAGAAACAAGGGAAACCAAAGCAACTATTGGGACCGCATCAAAACAAAAAGCTTCTTCTGCACAGCAAAGGAAACAATCAGCAAAACTAAAAGCAACCGACGGAATGGGAGAAGATATTTACAAACAACATAGACATCAAAGGGTTAGTATCTAAAATCTATAAAAACTTAACACCCAAAAAACATAATCCAGTGAAGAAATGGGTAAAAGACATGAATAGACACTTCTCCAAAGACATCCCGATGGCCAACTGACACATGAAAAAATGCTCAGCATCCTTCATCATCAGGGAAAGACAAATCAAAACCACAATGAGATACCACCTCACACCTGTCAGAATGGCTAACATTAACAACTCAGGCAACAACAGATGTTGGCAAGGATGCAGAGAAAGAGGATCTCTTTTGCATTGCTGGTGGGAATGCAAGCTGGTGCAGTCACTCTGGAAACCAGTATGGAGGTTCCTCAAAAAACTAAAAATGGAACTACCCTACGATCCAGCAATGGCACTACTAGGTATTTATCCAAGGAATACAGGTATGCTGTTTCGAAGGGGCACATGCACCCCAATGTTTACAGCAGCACTATCAGCAATAGCCGAAGTATGGAAGGAGCCCAAAGGTCCACCAAAGGATGGATGAAGATGTGGTATACACACACAAACACACATACATATACAATGGAGTATTACTTGGCAATCAAAAAGAATGAAATCTTGCCATTTGCAACTACGTGGATGGAACTAGAGGGTATCATGCTAAGCGAAATCAGTCGGAGAAAGACCAACATCATATGATTTCACTCATATGAGGACTCAAGATACAAAACATATGAACATAAAGGGAAGGGAACAAAAACATGAGACTCTTACATATGGAGAACAAACAGGGTTGCTAATGGGGGTTGTGGAAGGGGGGATGGGATACACGGGTAAGGGGCATTAAAGGATCTACTGAAACCATTGTTGCACCATATGCTAACTTGGATGTAAATTTTAAAAAAATAAGTAAAAATTAAAAAAAATTAAAATTATAAAAGTATTTTTAAATGTTTATTTTTGAGATAGCAGGAGCAGGGAAGGCGCAGGGAGACAGGGAGAGAAGATGTGAAGCAGACTCTGGGCTGAGAGCAGAGCCCACTTGGGATCCTCTATTCCACTCTCTCTGCACCCCCCCTCACTCTCTCTCAAAAAAAGAAAATTACAAAAAAATGGTTAAAATGGTAAATTTAATGTTAGATGCTTAAAAAAAATTTTTTTAATTTATTTACTTTGAGAAAGAGAGCTCAAACGGGAAGAGCAGAGAGAGAGAGAGAGAGAGAGAGAGAGAGAGAGAGAGAGAATCCCAAGTAGGCTCCATGCTAGCAGTGCAGCAGAGCCTGACATGGGCTCGATCCCACAAAGCATGAAATCATGACCTGAGTTGAAATCAAGAGTCGGACACTTTAACCGACAGAGCCACCCAAGTGCTCTACGTGTTAGATGTTTCTTAATCTCAATTTTACAAAGTAAATGTCTGAAGGAACAGAATGCTGCTCGCAGGTGGAAGAAACCCTTCAGAGCAGTTTTATCACTCATGTCACCCAGAGTTGGATCCTACTAAGATGCAGATCAGACACTATAAACTACAATTTAATTTTTTGTAAAGGATGAGGGCTGGTTGCAAGGATTCTAAGTCATACCTCAAAATTAACTTTCCTAGAACTCCTGCCTTACTTGACTACATCATTGCACACTATTGCAGAATCAGTAATTTTACATTGAAGGAATTTACAACCCCTACCCAAGAAACCTTTTAGTATAAAAAGGTTTGAAGTAGAAAAGCTTCCTATTGAAGTAAG
Source organism: Prionailurus bengalensis (assembly GCF_016509475.1). Lineage (NCBI taxonomy): Eukaryota > Metazoa > Chordata > Mammalia > Carnivora > Felidae > Prionailurus > Prionailurus bengalensis. Next base: position 99,807,179 of record NC_057349.1, on the reverse strand, counting down.
CTTCTCTTGTTACCTTTCTCAAAGTTTTGAAAAAGTTTAAACTGCTATCTCCAAGCCCCCCTTTTTAAAGTGCACCTGTTGAAAGTAATCAACTGAATGTAGCAGTAATTATACGGATAGTGATTTAAATTGTAGCTTACAAAATTTGAAGGAGAGAAATGGCAGAACATCCCACTTTGTCCTAATGTTGTTTCCAACATGACCACCATAGATTGTAGGTTTTTTTTTTTTAATTTTTTTTTTCAACGTTTTTATTTTATTTTGGGGACAGAGAGAGACAGAGCATGAACGGGCGAGGGGCAGAGGGAGAATGCAGAGACACAGAATCGGAAACAGGCTCCAGGCTCTGAGCCATCAGCCCAGAGGCCAACGCGGGGCTCGAACTCACGGACCGCGAGATCGTGACCTGGCTGAAGTCGGACGCTTAACCGACTGCGCCACCCAGGCGCCCCTAGATTGTAGTTTTTATAGTTTCACATTAACTGCAAATAATACACCTCTAACCTTCCCATAATTTTTATTCTCTTCGCCTCCACTACAATTTCCCATCTGAACCCACTTCATTACTAAGAATAATAGCTCAGGGCTATGAATTCAAAAGAAAAAAACCTTTCCTCTCCTCAAAATTTCTAATTTTCCAACAGACTTCCTCCCCATAGCAGCCATTTCCTATAATATAATGTGTGAAATAAGCCAGTTTTAGAACACATCATCTATTCCTTTATTGATATGCAACACTGCTTTTTAAAAAAAATATTTATTTTTGAAAGAGAGAGGCAGAGCATGAGCAGGGGGAGGGACAGAGAGAGAGGGAGACACAATCCGAAGCAGGCTCCAGGCTCTGAGCTGCCAGCACAGAGCCTGATGCAGGCCTCAAACCCACAAACCGCGAGATCATGACCTAAGCTGAAGACGCCCAACTGACTGAGCCAACCAGGTGCCCCAGTGGGTTAAATGTCCAACTTCAGCTCAGGTCATGAACTCGCGGTTTGTCAGCTCGAGCCTCATGTTGGCCTCTGTGCTGACAGCTCAGAGCTTGGAGCCTGCTTCAGATTCTGTGTCTCCCTCTCTCTCTCACCCTCCCCTGCTCATGCTGTCTCTCCCTCAAAAATAAACAATAAACATTAAAAAGAAAATGATCTTCTTAAAAATGTCCATATTGTTAACCAGCATTCTTTAACCCAGTCCAGACAGGATTTTCCTACTTAAAATAACAAAACCATAAACTGTATAGTGTGCTCCATGTCTCCTTTGAGAAGTTAGTAAAAAGATTCTCCATATCACATACTTTGTTCAGATTATACTTAAGGTGAATTCTACTAAATGGCCTACAGGAGAGTAGGAAATGTTTAACAGAACAGTTCTAGATGAACTTGGGAGTTAAAGCTTGGAAAGATGAGCCAATTTTGCTTCAAGTGCATTGTATTCCCTCATACTATATTAAAAATAAAAATCAATTCCAGATGGAAATGCAGATCTAAATACAAAAAGCAAAACAAAGTTTAGGAGGAAAAAAGAACATCTTCATTAACCTCTAGTGAGTAAAGATATCTTAAATAGGATGCAAACCTGCTAAGTTAAGATCATTAACAGAATGAAAAAATTGTGGTATGTTGACACAAAACACTACACAAAATGTCTGTCTGCATTTTAATGGATGACTGACAGTGGAGATAAGGTCTTTCTGCCTTCAACATTTTTATCACTAAATAAAATTTTATCATTAAATAAAAATAAGGCTACAAAGATAAAATACTTCGTAGAATGTATTATAATGGTGCAATCTAAAACTCCCCAATGACACTATCTCCTCTACTGGAGTCAAAATACATCAAATTGCTAGGACACCCTTTAATATGTAGTCTTTTAGACTACCATCTGACATATTTTCTTCTACAACCTTGTTTGCTTGAAAAGAGGGAAAAGGAAAAAAAATGGCCTTTATAAAGCAAAAAAACCCAAAACCCCAACCCCCCCAACAAAAAACCCCCAAAGATAATAACTTAGAGTGGTTACTATGTGTCAGTTTTTAAAGTAGTGTACCTAAAGTAACCCACTTAATCCTCACAACTACTCCATGAAGGTAGGTACCAGTACTGTCTTCATTTTAGAGATGAAGAGACATCAAACAGCTAGTTATTAAATGCTGAATTCAAATTTAGATATTCCAGAGGCAGTTTATTTATGCTTGATTGACAGGTCACAGAGAAAGTTCCTACCAAGGTTGCCAAAAGACCTCTCAGTTAAACAGGTTTTCCAGTTCTTACTTGCTCTATCTACAACAGCTTAAGTGTGGTATAATCTCTCAAGATAGTGATTTAACGAATGTTAAAGGTCTATAAAATTACCGCACCAAATCACGAACAAAACAATATTCTGTCCTTGAAGGTTTAACTTTTGCCATCATTTTAAGAGCCACACTGAGGGAGCAAAACAATTTCTGCTGACCAAAGTACAAAGGAACAGTGGTTCTTACAGAAAGCAAACTGCCCTTTTATAACCCTTTCACCCTCCTCCTTCACTCAGGGAACTTAAGCAAAAAAGCCCAAGCTTAAATTCTGGCATTTCTGCCTAAGAACTTGGAAGGAAGAAAAGCCCTCTTCCCTTTATTAAGAATGTGTGCTTACAAATAAAGCTTCAGAACATTTAAAGAGTCAGAGCAAAACCATTTGTTAACCACCTTATGAGAGACTTATTCATTAGTTCTTCAATGACACGATTTTCTAGATTATCTGATCACAATTGTTTCACCAGACGCATATCACCACCAGGGAGTTTCCCCCTTTGTGAAATGGAGGAAATACTAAGCTTCCCAGTATTTGTAAGTAACTGCCTCCTATAATACAGTGATTAAAGCTGAACCTGGCACATAGTGAAGGTCTACGTTAGACATTTTAAGTGTCGAACAAAGCTTGAAAAATGAGACCTGTCACATTCTAGCTAACACGACGCTTTTAGCAAGAGGATCCTTCAAGACAGACCTACTGCCTTAAAAGTCCCGGCAGCACGTGTCCGCCTGGATTCCCTTCTCCAGTTGCTTTTTGTCAGGGACTGCAGCGAGCGCAGCCTACATTCCTGAAACGCCCATTGGCCCACACCCTGGGGCCAGGCTCTCGGTCGGGCCCAGGAGCTCATTGGTCGTCGCCTCAACGAGGCAGCCGCGCCGGTTCCTCCGCCGCACCGTCACACTCGCCGCACTTGTGCGCGGAAAGGCAAGGGGTGCCTAGCGGTGTGAGCGCCACGGGAAAGGCCCAGGCACCTTCGCCACCGCCTGTACTTCCATTTGCTCTCTGCTTTCCCAAGACCACGAGAAGACCTCTTCTTTTCTGCGCGATCAGCCCAGCGCTCTCGCGTGACTGCCGGGGGTGGGAGGCTGGGGCCCCAGATTCCTTTGCAGGCTTAGGCATTAAAGGTATTATGTCCTGGCTCGGACGGGCCTCTAGCCCGTAAATTTAGACAAACCTTTCTCCACCCCGCACCTCGCCCGGAACCCGCCGACGCGGTAACAGGTTACAAAGCCAAGGTCAAGAGTCTCCGGGGCCAGCCTCGGTGGGCTCCGGGGCCGCCCCGAAAAGCATTTTGGTGCAGAGCACGTTAGGGCGGCGGTGGGGCCCAGCCACTGCGACACCACTGCTCCCGCCCAATCCCCGCCGCCCGGGCGCCACATGCTGCCAGCGCCGACCGCGGGCGGGAGGCCTGCGCGCCAGACCCTCAGTCCGAGACCGGGAGAGCCCCCACCTCCCGAAGCACGCTGAGAGAACGAGCCAGGCTTCAAACCCACTCCCTCCCTCCCCGCTCCCCGAGAGGGGAACGCCCGAAGTAGCGCCTGACTAAGCTCTCTGAGCCACACCTGCCGGCAGCCCGCGCGGCCCCAAGGCGCCCCCACCCGGGGTCCCGACCGCCAACTCCGGAGGGGAAAGTCGGACGGCGCGGGCCCACAAACCACACCGAGTGGCGCCGCCCGCCGCCCCGCACGCTGCGCGGAGGACGTTACCTGAGCACGCGGAGCGCCGGCCTCCTCCCCCTCCCCCCGGGCAGCGCCCGGTCCGGCAACGGCGGCGGGAGAAGTCGGCTCGGGCCACGCGTGGACGCGGCCGCTCCCCCCAGCACCGAGCCCCCCCTCCACGGCAGCCGAAACGAGCCCGGCCCGCGGACCCACCCCCACCTGAAGGCTGCGGGAACCCGGGGCCCCCGACCCCAGCCCGTGGCTGGTGCCTTCCAGGCAGCGACAGCCCCCAGCACCCACCTTGGGATGGTGCGAAGATCCCCAGATCCTTGGTTTGCGTCGGGTTGCTGCCTGGAGAACCAAACCTCCAGCAGCTTCTCGGTCCCTTCGAAAAAATGTGCAGCTTCCATCACCGTGAGACTAGCGAACAACCAACAACCACAGAAAATCAACTAAATTAAATCTCTTCTCCCGCCGCTGCCGCCGCCGCTGCGGATTGTTCCAGCTGTGTTACTAAAGTTCAGGTTCCTTTTTTTTTTTTTGCTATAATTTTATATTAACTTTTTTTTAAAAAAGGATTAATAAAATTTTCCCGGCTTTTTTTTTTTTGTGAGCGAAAGTTGAACGTGAGTCTGTTGGAAATAGAGGCAGATACAGTTCAGTCTCTTGTAGTCCGCTGTTTCCCCGTTAGAGAGAGTAGAGCGAGCGCTAGCTAATGTCGCCGGCCATACTGTGGAAGCGAGGGCGCTGCGTGAGCTCCGCATTTATATATGCCGTCTCCCCCGAAAGGCCAGGAAGTGACGCAGCGTCCCGCCCCTGAGGCTCATAGGTGTTCCCGTCTGTCAATCAGCAGCCGCCGAGTTGCGGCTGGCTGGCGGCCCGCCTGCCGGGAGCGCGGAGAGCTACCCGCCGCGCTGCGGTTTGGGTTCGCGCTGTCCCTTGGGCGGGAGACGGCGCTGTGTTGTCCGGCTGGCGACTGAGAGCTTGGGGTCGAATGCAGAATGGGTGGGGAGAACGGGAACGGAGTGGGGAAAGGGTGCGCCGCGCTGCGTTAAACTGGTTAGCAGAGAACATGGGTGGATCCTTAGGGTTGGCGGGGTTCGGCGGGGGCGGTGGCCACTGCTGGGATGGCGTGGTGGTTTTGATCCTGTGCAGTTCACCGCGATTGCCGTGGTACTTGGCCATTCTCTAAAGTATGTGTTTCCTCAGGACGAAAGAAGCCACACATTAAAACTCAGTATTTGTCCGTGACGCACATGTTGCCGAGGGTCGGATTAGAAGGCGCTTTAATTCTACCCCTGCCTTAGCTGATGTTCGAGGAAAAGGAGTTCTCGATCCGTTTACACAATAGCCCGAAGCGTTGTCTGCCTATTTAAAAAGGGAAAAGCAACGTGGCGCCCAGCCTCGGAGGGCTCTACCTACCTCCAACCATGTGGTTCGCCCAGCCTTGGAGTTGGCCGAGCTCAGCGGCTGCCGTGAAGCACTGGCAACAACGTGCTCGATTAGGTCAACGGGTGGGAATTTATTTTCTAAAACTATTTCTAGAAACTGGTTTAATAAATATAATCTGAAATTGCCTCATAATATTTTTTTCAATGTTCTCAAACTGATGAGCTAGTTGAAAGGCCCCCCCCCTCCAAAATTTACAGTGCTATCATCTCACATGCTTCAAAAGAATTTACATGGAAATTTATATAATAGAGATTTCTGACCTATCATTAGCGGTGATTTAAAGAACCATGAATTTAAAAAAATTTTTAAATAAAGAACCATATATTTAATACTTCAGGAATAATGTAAACTGTAAAATAGTTGTTAAGGTGTAGTCAAACAGTTTAACCTGAGGTTGCAAAATTGTGGTAACAGTTATGACTTTCACTCAAGAATATGGGAGGAAAAAACCCAGCTGGTCATAAAATTACCATTTACAACACAAAAGACTTTTTCCCTATCATCCTTAGAGAAAGACTTCCCTCAACCAAAAGTGAAATGAGATCATGTTGTAAGTGTGGAAAACCTAGTGTAAAAGATGTGGTTTGAATTTGCACTCTAGATTCCCTCCAGGGTAGTACTTGTCTTACAAGAACGTGAATTTGTTCACATTTCTCCATGAAAACTGTTGAAAGAAGCTATGTTGTGCGGTAGGTACATAGAGTACTCTTGCCATGTTTTTAAAAGCATCCAACTCAAACTGGGAATTGGGACAAAAGAGAAATGTTGCTTATTTTATGATAATAACAATTCAAAGTGAATGTGGTGGTTATACTTGGAATAAAGATAAAAGAAGTATTTATGTGTTTTACAAGCTATTCAGTTATTTGATGGTTGCTTATTGAAATGAAGAATGTCTACTAAACCACCTCAAACACTAATTGTGGTGTAAACATAATTTGACTTATAATTGCTTATAATTAGTTGCTTTTCAATTACTGTTATGCTTTTTCCCAATGCAATTTAAGTTAATATAAAAGTGCCAAGAATCTTGGCAAGGTAAGTTCTTGTTAATTTGACATAGGATAATTTAAATAGTGTCTACCAATTGGATTGGTCATTTGTAAAATATATTATTTTTCTTAAGCATCATTACTAGCGTGAGGCTCAAAGTCCTTTGTACTAATAACTAAGTTGGTCAGTTAATCTTATTCAACTATTTTGCTAAACTTTACATGTCCAAAACATATTTTTGGCCCCCTCAGATGATTTACCAGAGAGCAGTCTGAGTGATTTTTTAAATCATAAATCCAGGGGAAAAAAAGAAAAACAAAAAACCCTAAATCCAGTTATGACACTTCTCTTAATATTTAAAAATACTCCAGTGCTCTCCCCTCATACTTAAAATCAAAACTCCTTACGTTAGTTTTCAAACTCCTACATGATCTGTTCCTAATTCTTCTCCAAGTTCATCTCCCTATGCCCTAGCCATACTGACCTTTCTCTTTTTAGGTCTTTTTCATTTGTCTTAAATGCTCTCTCTCCACTTTATATAGCTTTTTCATTCTTTTCACTTAGCTCTTAGCTTAAATGTCATGTCCCCACCTCTGAGAGGTCACCTATAGTAGTAGGGCATAGGCTAAGACTACTATAACAGAGATTCTGAAATACAGTAGCTCGAAAAACGATTCAAGTTTATTTCTCTCTCACATAACATCCAGAGGCAGGGAGGTGGTAAAGGATGAGTGGGCAGCTCTGTTCTGGAGATCGTTCAGGGACCCTGGTTCCTTCTACCCTGTTCTTACCATAGGGTGCAATCTTCACTCACATGATTAAGGCTGGTCCACATATGTCTACATTCTAGCCTGGAAAAAGAAGAAGAAGAGAGAGTGCAGAAAAAAACAATTTCCCTAAGAAAATGAGACCTGGAAATTGCATTATCAGTTCTGCTCACTTAGTCATGTGTTCATACCTAGCTGCAAGAGAGGCTGGGAAGGAAGTATGATTCCTACTTGGGTAGCTAGTTGCCTGGTCACAACTTGGGGGATTCTATGACTTAAGAGGAAGGAGGGAGAGAATGGATGTGAAGGACATTCTACAGGCCTGACATACTTTTCCTTACCTTCTAACCTACAGTAGCCAAGTAGTCACTCCCTAACATACCATTCTGCTTTAATTCTCTGCAAAATTCTTTTTTGTTGTTGTTTATTTATTTTTGAGAGAGAGAGAAGCAGAGGAGGGGCAGAGAGAGAGGGAGAGAGAATCCCAAGCAGGCTCCACACTGTCAGCACAGAGCCTGACATGGGGCTCAAACCCATGAACCATGGGATCACGACCTGAGCCGAAATCAAGAGCCGGACGCTTAATCGACTGAGCCACCTAATTCTCTGCATAATTCTTATTATTCTCTTGTATTTACTTACTTGTTGATTGTCATGTGTCTCTCACCCTCATATTTTAAGCCATGTAACAGCTTGTTTGTCCTTGCTTAAGGTGGATAGCATTGCCCCCAAAAAGTATTTGGCATAATATATTCAATCAGTATTAGTTGAATACATGAATTTAAAAAATTTTTTTAAATGTTTATTTATTTTTGAGAGAGAGACAGTGAGAGTGGGGGAGGGGAAGAGAGAGAGGGAGACACAGAATCCAAAGCAGGCTCCAGGCTCTGAGTTGTCAGTACAGAGCCCCATGTGGGACTTGAACCCACGAACTGTGAGATTATAACCTGAACCAAAGTTGGACCCTTAACCAACTGAGCCACCCAGGCACCCCAGTTGACTACATGAATTTTTAAGTGCCCTTCTAATAGATTCCGCTCTTTCAAACTAGTCTTATCTCCCAACATTCCCTCAAAGCCCTGCACTCAATTCTTTGCACTCAAAAAATCTTATTCAATTTCTAACACCAGCTATAATTCCACATAACATTCTCCAGGACAGTACTCTGGCACACACTGACTGCATTAGTTATCTCTTGGTGTGTAACAAATTACACAAACTTGGTTGCTTAAAACAGCATAGCTGTTTTTATGTCACTATTTGTGTGGGTCAGGAGTTTGCACATGGCTCAGCTAAGTCCTCTGCGTCAGGGTCTCTCACAAGGCCACAATCAAGCAAGTCTGTGCTGCAGTCTCCTCGAAAGGTTTGACTAGGAAAGGAGCCGTTTCCATGTTCTCATGGTTGTTGGGAGAATTCAGTTCCTTCAAGCTATTGGACTGAGGGCCTCAGTTCCTCGCTATGCGGGCCTCTCCATAGGTCAGCTCAGAACATAGTAGCTTGCTTCATCACATCCAGAAACAGAGTTCTGCTAGTAAGACATAAGTTACAGTGTGATATACCAATTGCAGAATGGCATTCCATCAGCTTTACACCACTGTCATATTCCACTGGTTAAGAAAATCAGAATAAAGTCGCAAGTTCTACCCACACTGTAAAGGAGTGGATGCCATAAGGGTGTGAATGCTGGGAGTCAGGGATCACTGAGTTTAGAACCCACCATCATCACACTCGCTACCCGCTGCAAACGTCAAAAACATTTATCATTAGGACTACATACTTTAACATTTAATAGCTTCATTGTTGGTCTAATGTGCCAACTAAATTGGCACATCCATATCTTTTATTTTGATATCTCAATCTCAAAACAAGGCACATATGTAAGTTTTCATATACTTTGGGAATGAATTGAAAGTGCCTGGGTGGTGTGTTGCAGCTGACTTCTTCCTGTTTGCAAGAGCCATTTGTTAAGTTTTCAGGACTTTTAGGAGCCAGTTGACGTAAGTTGAATGGACCAGAATGGGAGTATTTATTTCAAGGAAATTGGCAGACTCTACAATTGGGGTCCTCCATACCTTCTAAGAGTCCATTGTTTTTTACCAGTTTTTAACCAGTTTTTAACCAGTATACCACTGGTTGTCACAAATTTGTCACTTTCATGGTATTGAAAACATGGATTTCTCTAATGTAAATGTGAATTCCATGACCCAGGGCTGTTGTGGACTTCCTTTGGGATTATAAGTGATAAATGTGGTTAGGAAACTGTAGAACAGCATATATGGCATTATCACTGCAAAATACAGAAGCAAAGGTACTGAGAAAAAGAACAACCTTGAAATACCTGATGTGTTTTACATTAAATTGTGAAACAAAAGTGCCCAGATATAATCTGGCCTAAAAGCTGTTTGACTTCTTTGGTGTGACTAATGTGAATAAGAGAAGATATGCCAAAAGTGAAAAATGCAGTTTTATTTGGAATGATTCCCCTTAAAGTTCTGTGTTGATTTTCAATTAGTGAGACATGGGGGAAAGACAAGTAACATAAAATAAAACTAATAAGAGAGAACAAGAATCTCAGGATATAACAAATTTAGCGATGGTGTTTCCTAGGGTGAATTAAATATTTAACAACAGATATAAAGTTAAAAATAAGAAAAGATATGGGGCGCCTGGGTGGCGCAGTCGGTTAAGCGTCCGACTTCAACCAGGTCACGATCTCGCGGTCCGTGAGTTCGAGCCCCGCATCGGGCTCTGGGCTGATGGCTCAGAGCCTGGAGCCTGCTTCTGATTCTGTGTCTCCCTCTCTCTCTGCCCCTTCCCCATTCATGCTCTGTCTCTCTCTGTCCCAAAAATAAATAAACGTTGAAAAAAAAACCTTTAAAAAAAAAATAAAAAAAAAAAAAAATAAGAAAAGATAGACAATGACCTTAATGGAATTGGACAGAGCCTTTTATAAACAATGTATTGGCCATCGTGCTGACAAAATATGCTAACATAATTTTCTTATTTATTTTCATTAGTAATTAAATGTTCAGTAAGCAAAGAATTTGTAATGTGTTGTTTGTAAATTTTATGTGGTTCATAAACACCTTATTTCAGTTTTCAAATATGTAGGCAGATAGCCTCTTCAAAGGGTTTTTTTTTAATTTCATTTTTCTTTTGAGTTTTTTTTTTTTTACTGGTTTTGAGCTCCACTTTTGTATTTTCTTTTTCTGTCATGATCTCAACTTGTACTCATTTGTCATCTAAAAGATTAAAAAAGTGTTTTGAACATGTATGAAGTATAAATTAAATGTTAAAAAATCACAAATTAAAATTCTGTTCAGATACTTCAGAAAGCTATTTTTTCCAAAACGTATAGTTATCTGTTAAAATTAAAGACAATAAATACATGAATTATCACAAATATATGAATTATAATAACAATTCCTAACTTTATACAGATACGTTCTTAAAATTAATTTTTACACATTTATGAAACATTCAACATTTTCATGAAAATTAAACTATTTGCAATCTCATATAACATGTCCATTTTGCTACTAATGTAAAGAGTCTGTATCACACTTCATGTATGTTATGTCTATACCTACCTATACATAAATTTAAGAATAATATAAAAGTGTTTGGTTTTGTAAAATGGTCTTCAGCCACCATATTGAACTGTTTGAATTTTCACTCTAATTTGTGAGTATCTCCGGTGTCCTGAGACAAGCAAGAAAATGGGTACTTGGCACCAGGAAAAGATACTTCATGAGGTCCAAAGCTATTGCATTCACAATAAGAGGAAGAATTTGACAATTATTTTGTCTTTTCTCTTATCCATTTCTGCTATTCAAATCTTCCCCACATTCCAAAGCAAAGTCTTTCTTCTATGTCAACAGCACTATGAACCATAAACCTTTATGACATTTGTCTTCAGTTGGCTTTTGCATTGTGAACATAAGGCAAGACATGTGTAAAAGTATTTCCCTGGGGTCTGATTGGTGTTATTTCCAGGAGTGGAGAATACATTTATGAGCCACACTATGCCAACAATGTGCCTTGGATTTCACACGACAGAGGTACCCATATGTTATTTTATTAAATGCTTTTTGGGGTATGTTCGTAACATGCAGGGTCCAAGGCAGGGCCCTTCTTGCTGGGCGTGAGGTACTGGTCCCAGAGTTCACAGAATTATTATTTCTGGACTTTAGCTTCTAACAGCTTTTTATAGGGGCTTAAAGCCCCAACCTTCCAACTCTTCCCTAGTGCTTTTATGCCACTAGACATAAAGTTTTCTTAGAGATTTTTAATGTTTTGGGTCCCACCAGCCACTCTATCTCAAAAAAAAACCTGTCACATTGAGATAAAAAAGCCCGGGGACACTGGGGTGGGTCAATCAGTTAAGCTACTGACTCTTGATTTTGGCTCAGGTTATGATCTCACAGTTCATGAGTTCAAGCCCTGCACTGGGCTCTGCACTGTCAGTGCAGAGCCTGCTCAGGAGCCAAGAGCTTACAATCTTTTTGGAGTGCTTAAATACTTACAGCCAAGTATCAGATATTTGATGAGAGCCTTCAACATTTAAAGAGAGATCAAAGTAAATAGGAAAGAAAGGAAACCAGAAGAAACAGAAATAGTGTAGAGAGTAGAAGTAAACTTCCAAGAAAAAAAAGGCCATAATTATACACCATGAAGATAAGAGAAATTGCTCTATCCACAAAAACAAAACAACCAAAACAGACAAAAACAAAATACTAAACAAGAAATGTTTAAAGAACAAAAGAGAGTGCTTGAAAATTAAAAATAAGACAGGTGACATTAAAAAAACAGGTGGGAGGGGCGTCTGGGTGGCGCAGTCGGTTAAGCGTCCGACTTCAGCCAGGTCACGATCTCGCGCTCCGTGAGTTCGAGCCCCGCGTCAGGCTCTGGGCTGATGGCTCGGAGCGTGGAGCCTGTTTCTGATTCTGTGTGTCCCTCTCTCTCTGCCCCTCCCCCGTTCATGCTCTGTCTCTCTCTGTCCCAAAAATGAATAAACGTTGGGAAAAAAAATTAAAAAAAAAAAACAGGTGGGAGATAAATTTGAAGAAATCTCTGAGAAGGTAGGATAAGCTAGAGATGAAAGATAGGAGAGGAAAGATAGGAAAATTAGTTGATCAGTCCAAGAGTCCCCCTACCCACGTAATAAGAAAGAAAGAAGAGAGGAAGTAAAAATCAAAGAAACAGTATAATGCAATATAATTTAAAACATTTCAGAACAGTGAATTTTGTTTTTACTGAAAGTGCTCTCCTGGTGCTCCACACAATGAATGAAAAAAAAAAAAAAAGACCCAAACTAAGGCACATATTTGTGAAATTTCAGGATACTTTGAATAAAGATTTTTAGGGACTTCTGGGTGGGTCAGTCCATTAAACTTCTGACTCTTCATTTCAGCTCAGGTCATGATCCCAGGGTTGTGGGACTGAGCCCCAGAGTCAGGCTCTGCCCGGAGCATAGAGGCTGCTTATTCTCTCTCTCTACTTCTGCCCCTCTTCCCCCCTTGTGCTCTCCCTCTCTCTCTCAAAAGAAAAAGATAAAAAAAAAAAAAAAGATTTTTAAAGCTCACAGAGAGAAACAAGAAAGGTTCGATCAAAGGATAAATAACTGGAAATCATTGGACTTTTCAACAGCAACGTTGGAAACTTAAAGACAATGGAGAAATACCTTCAACACGTTGAGGAAAAAGTATTTTTTTAAGTATTTGTTTTGAGAGAGAGAAGGAGAGAGAATCCCAAGTAGGCTCCATGTTCAGCATGACACAGGACTCACTCCACACGGGGCTCAGTCTCAGGATGCTGGGATCGTGACTTAGCTGAAATCAAGAGTTGGATGCTTAACTGATTGAGCCACCCAGGCACCCCTGGAAAAAGTATTTTTTTTTAATGTTTATTTATTTTTTGAGACAGAGCATGAGCGGAAAGGGAATGCAAGAGAGGGAGACACAGAACGTAAAGTGGGCTCCAGGCTCCACAGGATCAGCATAGAGCCTGAAGTGTGGCTCGAACTCGTGGACCACGTGACCATGTCCCTGAGACCCTGTCCTGAGCCCAAGTCGGATGCTTAACCGACTGAGCCACCCAGAAGCCCTGGAAAAAGTATTTTTAACTAAGAGCTCTATACTACATGCAGTTTCAGGCAACACCTAGATTCCTATCTTTAGTTTTTTTGTCAATTAGTTATTTATTTTTATTTTTAAATATAATTTTTTGTCAAATTGGTTTCCATACAACACCCAGTGTTCATCCCAACAAGTGCCCTCCTCAATGCCCATCACCCACTTTCCCCTCTCCCTCACCCCCCAATAACCCCCTATTTATTTTTAAATGGAGGTAAAATTGACATATATATTAGCTTCAAGTGTACAACATAATGATTTACAATATTTGTATGCATTGCAAAATGATGACAAGTCTAGTTATAACTTGTCACCATACATAGTTACAAAAAATATTTTTTTTAATTTTTCTTATAAGGACTTTTAAGATTTACTCTTTTAGCAACTTCCAAATATACAATATGGTATTGACTATAGCCACTGTGCTGTATATTAGTACCTAGATTACTTGGTAGGCATGATGCTAAACTGAATATATCATGCTTTAATGCAAGGCGTTAGTAAAAGCAAATTATAAAAAGCAACTTATTATAACCTATTAACAAGAAAAGCAAGTGATCTCTACAAACTATTAAACATCAGAAGTAAAATGTGATTGTTCTGTTTTTATACACAGAATGGTATCGCAATTAGAGCAATGGCACAAAGTATTAATGAAGTGTTTAAGTTCTTTTCATGGTTTATTGTACTCTCCTTGTTTGAGAAAGATGGTAACTGGAACAATTGGACAATTGGAGCAATAAACTATCACTATAAATGTTATCTCTTTTAGGATATGTTTATTTGGAGCTGGAGAACAAAAGCTATTCTGGCACCTGGAAACAGGTTTTAGTGGGTCATTCAAAGCTTCCACTCACTCTGGAAGCTAGAGAGGTGGTTGGGAACCAAGAACTTTTATTATACCATGTCCCCCTTTTAAAAAAGATTTTAGTTTTAAGTAATGTCCATACCCAACATGGGGCTCGAACTCACAACTTGGAGATCAAGAGTTGCATGCTCTACAGACTGAGCCAGCCAGGCGCCCCCCCTTCCCATTTTTATTTATTTATTTTTTTGCTTTTGTTTTATGAGGGGGTGGAGGGGCAGAGAGAGGGAGAGAGAGAATCCTAAGCAGGCTCCATGCTTAGTGCAGAGCCCGACATAGGGCTCAATTCCATGACTCTGAGATCATGACCTGAGCCAAAATCAGGAGTCAGATGCCCAACTCACTGAGCCAACCAGGCAACCCTAATGGACCCAACTATATCTGCCACATACCCAAAGCCTACCTTATTTTGTAATAAGAATATGCTGATACTATTTGACATTTCTGCCATCCATAGCCTGAACTCCCAACTTGAAAGAGACCAAAAAAAAAAAATAATAATAACCAACGGACAAAGTCCAATTTCAACCTATCTGGTATCTGGTAACTTGAGGTACTGCTTGTTTCATCCCCACGCACACCCTTTCTCAGAGAATCTGCCATACCCACAGTCCTTGGAAGGGGCAGCTCTACTTCCATAAGACCTTGTCTCCTGAGCTGTGGCTGACTGGACAAGGGGAGAACACCTATCCAATAAGGTTCTTTTGCTTGTTTATGTGAACCCAGAGACCTAGACATTGAGTCAGTATGGAGGATATGGAGGACACTACAGCTATAAGATCAGGTAGGCTCAGGAGTGGCAGCCATTTTTTTTTTTTTTTTTTTTTTTTTTGCTGTATGCATGCAAATAAACTGAGAAATCTGCCTTCAGAGAGATAAGCCATAACCTGGATGTGCCAAAGGAAGCAGAAACCTTACAGCTCTAGAGAAAGATGGAGAAATAATGGTCTGACAACTTGGACCGTTTCTATATTTGCGTTGGGAACAATGAAATTCCCCTCTGGGACTTCTAAACACCCCCTTTTTACTTGAGTTAATTTGGATAGCTTCCTTTTTTGGCTTGTAACCAAAGAATCTCTGACTCAATAGTTTTTAAAAGTTCTTTTTTGGCACCCCACGACTCTACTGTTTCATACCTCTCTGTAACCATCTGGATCCTACAGGTCCTCTGTACTCTGTTTTAAGTTAGTTGGGATCAGGGGAAATATCAGAGAAAAGACATTTCCTTGCAATGTCCTACAGAAGGGATGCCTGGATCTTTCTAGTTACAGGAATTCAGTGGTGCTTAAATGATCAATCTCTTCAAGACTCAGTCTGTTATTCAGCAGACTTTTTTTTTTTTTTTTTTTTTTTCTTAATAAGAGAGATTGAGCGAGCTGGGGAGGGGAAGAGAGAGAGGGAGAGAGAGAAAATCCCAAGCAGGCTCTGTACTGTCAGCTCACAAACCATTAGGATCATATTAGTTGAGTATAAACTCAACTAATGAATTTCATTCCACAAAATATAACTTACAAAAATTTGAAATAAGGGAGATCACATTGTTATGAAGAGTAGATAACTTTTTGTATAGGCAAACATCAGATAATTATGGGTACTCTCATATCTGGTCATATCACAAAGTATGTACTTTTTTTCTTTTTTTTTCTTTTTTTTTTTTTTTTGAGGTAGGCTTCCTGGCCAGTACAGGGCCTGAAATCACAACACTGAGATCAAGACCTGAGCTGAGATGAAGAGTCGGAAGGTTAACAGACCCAGCCACCCAGAAGTCCCTGAAACTATGCAGTTTTAAAGTAGATTCCTCTTTAAATGACTTTCAAATTCTGAGATACTAAAAACCATACATTTATTTATATGCCAGTCACACTGTTTACAATCATTAAATCCTTATGAAAGTATGGTGGACCAAAAATGACAATAGTCATCATCATAGATGAAAGAAATTAAATTGTTTCTGCTTTTAGGTAATTAAAACTTCGAATATTTTATGGGTTTAACTACATATGACAAGCTAATTCTTATCTACTTTGAATAGTTCAGTCACAGTATGGCTTATTTAGTTATATACCTAAATGAAATGTGAAAGTTTTCCATTCATTTTGATATTTCTACAATCTATTTCATATCTAGTATTATGTTCATTTAGCCCTAAAAAGAATATAGGCTTTTTGGGGTGCCTTGGTGGCTCAGTCACTTAAGCATCCAACTTCTGTTCAGGTCATGATCTTGCAGTTCAGGTGTTTGAGCCCCTCGGGTGTTTGAGCCCCTCGTCGGGCTCTGCTCTGACAGCTTAGAGCCTGGAGCCTGCTTCTCCTGATTCTGTGTCTCCCTCTCTCTCCCTCCCCCTCCCCCGCTTGTTCTCTCTCTCTCTCTCTCTTTCTCTCTCAAAAATAAATTTAAAAACTTAAAAAAATTTAAAAATGTAAGCTTTTTGATACTTATAAGCTTAAGGTTTTCCTAAGAATATGCCTAAGAAAAACAATACTTAAGGAGGTAATTAATCACTTCAATTTATCTAATCATTGTTTTTATTAATTTTCCAATAAGTATTTTAAAGCTTCATTTTTTTAAGGAAGCAATTATGTGAACAAAGTATTACAGTAATTTTAGCTTAGGTTTGTCCAAATAGGCTGGTATTAATGTATGCACTTCAGCCACTCAGAATTATAATTACACTGAAGGCGTATTGCCTTTATCTGCTCACGTTATACTCCCACCCAAGGAATTATATAGAAAAGAGTGATTCCTTTCTCCTGTGTACTCATTTATTTTCCTTTTCATATACCTTGCTGACCTACATAAAAGTTAGTTGTAGCTCATTTAAATTCAGTCTCCAGTGTGAAGCAGTGTATTGCTTAACTATAACCCAAAGTGTGAGAAGGGGAGTGTCAGTGTTTCTCAACAGCAGTGTCTGTAGCAATTAAGGTGTGGCATCGCCAGTGCTACAGAACCCTATTCCAGTCAAACATGTTTCTGTTCTGCATCTTCCATTTTGAAGTAAACTTTCTAGTATATGGCTTCTAATTATTAAATAAAGTAGAAAAAAGTAGCTAGAAAGAAAAACAAAAATCACCATCCAAACCCAAGAGTCATCCATAGCCTCTGAAAATTCTTGGACACAAAGCATCAGTTACTGGATGTCCCTTCACCCCTGACAAGCTCCTCAGCCTCTGAGCAGATTTCCCAACAGGAGGCGAGAGAGGGCAGCAGGGAAAGGTTGCTAAGTAACACAGTGGGTACAGTTGTGTGGTGGGCCTATGAGATGACACAACCTTGAACCTTATGCTGGTTCACAGTCATTCCATGATATAATAAAAGACTACATATATATATATATATATATATATATATACACACACACACACACATTACATACTATTATTGTATATTAATACAATATACAGTATAATACAAAATACAGTATAATAATACAATATAATATTATGGAGATACAGAGGCAAAATAGAGAATTACTATCTTCAATTGTTAGCTCAAAAAGTCAGGTAGTTAAAGAATGTCATGGTTACTTATACCTATGAATTTTTCTTGCTAGTTTTATTTTTTTTCCCAGAATACTTTTAGGTTTAGGTATCATTTTTATGTATCCATGAATTAATTAACTAATTAATTCAATCATTCATTCATCCAACAACTATTCACTGCGTACCTACTGTGCCATTTTATTAGGTCGTAACTATTGAGACTCTTACAATGATATTGTGAAGTTTCCATAAGAAGTTTGTTATAAAAACGAACAGGTATAGAGATCAAAATCAGGAATTCCTTGCATCATTTATTATTGCTGCATTTTATTTTTAATATAAGTTAGTATAAAAGACTTTATTTGATATACCTATGGGTTACAAAACAGATATTTCCCAATTATTAAGGGAGGTGGGGAGGAAGTCTAAACATGAATAGCAACATAATACATATTAGAAAATACAGTATGTCACAGAAGAAGTTACCAGAGTTTCCATTTATTTAAAAACAGTTTTTTGGCACAAAACAGACACTCAGATCAATGGAACAGAATAGAGAACCCAGAAATGGACCCACAAACATATGGCCAACTAATCTTTGACAAAGCAAGAAAGAATATCCAATGGAACAAAGACAGTCTCTTCAGCAAATGGTGCTGGGAAAACTGGACAGCGACATGCAGAAGAATGAACCTGGACCACTTCCTTACACCATACACAAAAATAAACTCAAAATGGATGAAAGACCTAAATGTAAGATAGGAAGCCATCAAAATCCTCGCGGAGAAAGCAGGCAAAAACTTCTTCGACCTTGGCCACAGCAACTTCTTACTCAACGTGTCTCTGGAGGCAAGGGAAACAAAAGCAAAAATGAACTATTGGGACCTCATCAAAATAAAAAGCTTCTGCATAGTGAAGGAAACAATCAGCAAAACTAAAAGGCAACCGACAGAATGGGAGAAGATATTTGCAAATGACATATCAGATTAAAAGGTTAGTATCCAAAATCTATAGAGAACTTATCAAACTCAACACCCAAAAAACATAATCCAGTGAAGAAATGGGCAAAAGACATGAATAGACACTTTTCCAAAGAAGACATCCAGATGGCCAACCGACACAGGAGAAAATGCTGAACATCACTCATTATCAGCAAAGTACAAATCAAAACCACAATGAGATACCACCACACACCTGTCAGTATGGCTAACATTAACAACTCAGGCAACAACAGATGTTGGCGAGGATACGGAGAAAGAGGATGTCTTTTGCACTGCTGGTGGGAAGGCAAGCTGGTGTAGCCACTCTGGAAAACAGGATGGAGGTTCCTCAAAAAATTAAAAATAGAACTACCCTACAACCCAGCAATTGCACTACTAGGTATTTATCCAAGGGACACAGGTGTGCTGTTTCGAAGGGGCACGTGCACCCCAGTGTTTATAGCAGCACTATCGACAATAGTCAAAGTATGGAAAGAGCCCAAATGTTCATCAATGGATGAATGGACAAAGAAAATGTGGTATACACAATGGAGTATTACTTGGCAATCAAAAAGAATGAAATCTTGCCATTTGCAACTACGTGGTTGGAACTGGAGGGTATTATGCTAAGCAAGATTAGTCAGAGAAAGACAAATATCATACGACTTCACTCATATGAGGACTTAAAGATACAAAACAGATGAATATAAGGGAAGGGAGGCAAAAATAATATAAAAACAGAGAGGGAGATAAAACTTAAGAGACTTTAAATATAGAGAACAGAGGGTTGCTAGAGGGGTTGTGGGAGGGGGGATGGGCTAAATGAGTAAGGGGCATTAAGGAATCTCCTCCTGAAATCATTGTTGCATCATGTGTTAAATAATTTGGATGTAAATTATAAAAAATAAATAACTTATTAGATTAAAAAAATTTTTAATGTTTACTTATTTTTGAGAGAGAGAGAGAGAGAGAGAATGTGGGGGGTGGGCAGAGAGAGAGGGAGACACAGAATCTGAAGCAGGCTCCAGGCTCTGAGCTGTGAATACAGAGTGGGAAGCAGGGCTCAAACCCATGAACCATGAGATCATGACCTGAGCCAAAGTCAGATAGTTAACCTACTGAGCCACCCAGGCATCCCGAGAGTTCCCTTTTAAACAGAAGCTCTTGGTTTGACTTTAACCAATTTATACATATTTTAAAAAGCACATTGTGGCATCTGGTTGGCTCTGTTAGTAGAGCACATGATTATTGATCTCGGGGTTGGGAGTTTGAGCCCCTGTTGGGCATAGAGATTATTTTAAAAAGGGAGGGTGCCTTGCTGGCTCAGTCCTTATAGCATGAAACTCTTTATCTCAGGGTCATGAGTTTAAACCCCACACTGGGTGTAGTAGAGCTCACTAAAAAAAAAAAAAAAAAAAAGAAAGAAAGAAAAAAGAAAAAGGAAAAAGAAAAAAGCACATTATTGTTTAAAGTGAGCTATACCTCTTATTTATTTTTGCATACCCATTCCGTATTCTTTATCTAGTATAAGTTTCCTTTTTTTTCCTGGAAAACTTGATACGCCTAAAATATATGAATAATGCTAATATTTATTGACCACTTAATTTATACAACTTGGAGTCGTGTGAAATACTACATGTTTTATCTCCTTTAATTTTTAAGAAGTAGATACTGTCATCATCTCCACGTTACAAATAGTAAAACTAAGGTTATATAAACACCACTATGTTGATTGCAGCATTATTTTCAATAGCTAAGATACGGAAGCAACCTAAGTGTCCATTGATAGATAAATGGATAAAGAAGATGTGGTATATATATACACAACGGAATATTACTCAGCTACAGAAAGAATGAAATCTTGCAATTTGCAACAACATGGATGATCTAAAGGGTACAATGCCAAGTGAAATACATCAGTCAGAGAAAGACAAATACCATACAATATCACTTACAGGTAGAATTTAAGAAACAAAACAAATACATAAGGAAAAAAAAGAGACAGACCCCCCCCCCCCGCAAATAAAAAAACCAGACTCTTAACTATAGAGAACAAACTGGAGGTTGCCAGAGGGGAGGTGGGTAGGGGAATGGGTGAAATAAGTGAAGAGAATTGAGTACACTTACAGTGATGAGCTCTGAGTAATGTATAGGATTGGTGAATCACTGTACTGTAAACTTGAGCCAAATATAACCCTGTATGTGTATTAATTATGCTGGAGTTAAAATTTTAAAAATTCCTACCACATACAAGAATAAAAATAATGAAATCTTGCCATTTGTGACAGCATGGATGGAAGTAGAGGGTATTATTATGCTAAGTGAAATAAGTCAGGCAGAGAAAGACAAATACCGTTTCATTTCACTTATACACAGAATCTAAAAAAACAAAACTAAACAGAAATAGACTCATAGATACAGAGAACAAACTCATGGTTGCCAGAGGGGAGAAGGGTAGGGGAATGGGTGAAATAGGTGAAAGGGATTAAGAAGTACAAACTTCCAGTTATGAAATAAACTTCACAGGGATGTAACATACAGCATAGGGAATATAGTTGATAATATTGTAAGAACTACATACAGTGACAGTAACTAGACTTATTGTGATGATTATTTTGTAATGTATATACAAGTAGCATACCTGAAACTAATATAATATTGTGTATCAACTACACTTCACTGAAAAAAAATGGGGAGATATGTGGACAGAGACACACAAGAACAACACCATGTTAAGATGAAAGCAGAGATTGGGGTGGTGCTTTTACGAGCCAAGGGATGCAAAAGATTGCCAGCAAATTATCAAAAGTTAGGAAGGAGGCATGGAACAGATTCTTCCTCACAACCCTAAGAAGGAACCAATCCTATTGACATTTTGATTCTAGACTCCAGACTGCAGAACTGAGACAATAAATTCCTGTTGTTTATAAATAAATAAAGTAAGCAAAATAAAATTAAAATTAATTTAAAAAAAGGTTGGCGGGGGGCACCTGGCTGGCTCAGTTGGTGGAGCATGCGACTCTTGATGTTGGGGTTGTGAGTTCAAGTCCTACATTGGGCATAGAGTTAACTTTAAAAAAGAAAAAAAGAAAGTTAAGTAAGTTGGCCAAAGTCATACAGTTATTGAACTGTTACAGAACCAAAGCCGGACAGTCTGTCTCCAGAACTCTCCCCATTAATCACTCTGCTCTACAATTTCCCATGAACTTCAGGTATATTTATCTGATAAAAATTTTGTATGGTACAGCAAAATGCCTGTAACATTTAAAAATGTTGAACTAAAGAACTATAGCTTACTAAATGTAGTTTGGTTTCTCATTTATTGGGAATAAAATCCACCCATATCCACAATGCATTAATCATAGAAGAGTGCTTAAAAATCTCAAATTCCGGGGCGCCTGGGTGGCTTGGTCGGTTAAGCGTCCAACTTCGGTTCAGGTCATGATCTCACGGTCCGTGAGTTCAAGCCCTGCGTCGGGCTCTGTGCTGACAGCTCAGAGCCTGGAGCCTGTTTCGGATTCTGTGTCTCCCTCTCTCTCTGCCCCTCCCCTGCTCATGCTCTGTCTCTCTCTGTCTCAAAAATAAATAAATGTTAAAAAAAAAAGTAACTGCTTAAAAAAAAAAATCTCAAATTCAAACCTTGTCTCTTATAGCATTTAGAAACAGAATACCTAAAATTATAAAAATAAACTGCATTACTTTTTAAGGGCAAAATTCATGAATTCATATATCAAGGACATAAAAGCAAGTTTGGTTTTAGCCACTTGTAACATGATAACATGAAGTTTAATTTCAGTCTATATTGTATACATATTTTGTCCTAAATACAAAAACATGTGAAAGATTTTCTTAAATCAAAAAACTATGTTTTTTTTAACATAATGAATTTAAAGTAAATGGAATAGCGTATGTCTCTTGTGAAATGGGAAATGTTTCCTTTTCTGTAAAGACAGTTTCACTAGGCTAACAATCTCTTTGATTCTCCCCTATGTTTCCCAGCAAAGGCAAGTGATTTGACTGATAGATTTGAGGAAAGAAACTGGGTTTGTATATCTCATTCACTACTTCCATTCTCCTGATAACTGGTAGCCTTCAAGAACATCCAAGTATTGTCATATGGGGGAAGGGGCTCGTCTCTTCAAGGGAAGCCTGGAGTTTTTCAGCATTACCTGTTGACAAGATAGGCAAATTTGCCTACTTTTGGAGGTCAGCATTAGGAAGTCCACCTGCCCACATATATAAGTCATATTCTCTAATATCTGCTTTTAGCATTAATAAAAGATATCCTGGGTTTTCACATTTAGAACTCAGGTGGGGAAGAGGAATAATGTTTGTTTCCCTCAAACATGTACATGTATGTGATTGATATTATTAAATAGTATATTACAATTAACCAAGTTGTTTTTTTTTTTTTTTTTTTTTTTTAGGTAGGCTTCACACCCCATGTGGAGCCCAGTGTGGGGCTTGACCTTGTAACCTCAAGATTAATACCTGAACTGAGAGATCAAGGGTCAGATGCTCAACTGACTGAGCCACCTAGGCACCCCTGAACCAACATTTTTTTGAATACTATTTTAAAAAAAAAAAAATTTTTTTTTCAACGTTTATTTATTTTTGGGACAGAGAGAGACAGAGCATGAACGGGGGAGGGGCAGAGAGAGAGGGAGACACAGAATCGGAAACAGGCTCCAGGCTCGGAGCCATCAGCCCAGAGCCTGACGCGGGGCTCGAACTCACGGACCGTGAGATCGTGACCTGGCTGAAGTCGGACGCTTAACCGACTGCGCCACCCAGGCGCCCCAATACTATTTTTAATAAAAATAGCCAATGATGTTTAAAATATATATGCATATACATATTTAAGTAATCTCTAAACCCAACATGAGACTCGAATTCACAACCCTGAGATCAAGTGTCATGTGCTCTACTGACTGAGCCAGCCAGGCACCTTTAAAAATATTTTATACTTAAAATCAGCTCTTCATCACAGACCATATTATTATTATTATTAATATATTTGTTTATTTAAGTAATCTCTACACCCAATGTGGGGCTTGAATTCACAAAGCCAAGATCAAGAGTTGCAGGCTCCTCCAATGAGCCAGCCAGGAGCCCCCATCACAGACCATATTAAAACATGACATAAACGTTCACATCTCTAAAGAATGCTAAGATTATATAATTGAACATAAATCTTTTTTTTTTAAGTTTTGTTTTTTTTTTTTTTTTTTTTTTTTGGAGAGAGAGAGCAAGGGAGGGGCAGAAAAAGAGGGAGAGAGAATCCCAAGCAGGCTCCACACTGGCAGCCTATAGTCTGATGTGAGTCTGGATCTCATGAACTGTGAGATCATGACCAGAACTGAAACCAAGAATCTGACACTTAACCGACTGAGCCATCCAGGCACCCCTGAATGCAAATCTTAAGCAAACCTAAGGGCCAGTAGGATCCAGAAGCCCATTTCCTCTATACTAGGGTTTCCCAAACATCCCTAGCACCTGAGCCACTTGTCAAATCTGCAGATTATCAGGTCTCTCTTGTGGACATCTTGATTTGTTAAGACTTGATTGGGGCCCAGGAATCTCTGTTGCTAATTTTCTCCTAGATAAGCTTTCCCATTAGGAAAACTTGGAAAAACATTATCTCTTGCCAGAAATAATGAAGCTAACATATTTTTATTATAGCTATGTACAAAAATGTAGAATGAAATTTAGGTTTGTTTTATGACATCATCCAACAAATAAATTTGGGCTTCTTTTTCTTTTTTCTTTTTTAAAGCTTATTTATTTTTTAAGTAATTTTTAACCCAACGTGGGGCTTGAATTCATAATCCTGAGATCAAGAGTTGTGTGCTCTTCTGAGTCAGCCAGGTGCTCCTGGGCTTATTTTTCTAATACTTCCAAATAAACTATTTGTTCACAAGAAATATTACAGAAGTAAGCATACTATAAAATATAGAAAAAAAATTTTCAGGATCCCTGGCTCACATAATTTGCACATAAAATAGTAGATACCATAGCAGGTGGATTCAAATCCTAGCTCTGTCACTTCCCAGGTAAGTGATCTTGTACAAGTTATTTGACCTTTCTATTCCTCGGCTTCTTGATCTTCAAGGAGATTTTATTAGTAGCAACTTCCTATAGGGTTGCTTTGAAGATTTACTGAGATAGAGTCTTCACAGTAAGTAACTGTTGAACATTGTATTAGGCCTTGTGCTAATTTCAAGAGTTAATACACATAAAGCCCTTAGAAGGGTGCATAGCACATAGTAAGCACTCAATGTAAGTTATTATTACATAAAGTAATATTGAGATAATAAAGACCTTTATTTCTGTGACTATATTTTAACATCCAACTTTTCAAAAAAATTGAAAAAAGTTTTTCTTTATGTTTATTTATTTTTGTCAGAGAGATAGAGAGACAGAGCATGAGTGGGGGAGAGGCAGAGAGAGAGGGAGACACAAAATCCAAAGCAGGCTGCAGGCTCTGAGCCGTCAGCACAGAGCCTGACGTGGGGCTTGATCTCACAAACCTTGAGATCATGACCTGAGCTGAAGTCAGACACTTAACCGACTGAGCCACCCAGGCGCCCCCAAAATATTTTTTAGAGAGAGAGAGAGCATGAGAAGAGGAGAGGGACCGAGAGAGAGAGAGAGAGAGAGAGAGAGAATCTCAAGGAGGCTCCACACTCAGCACAGAGCCTGAAACAGGGCTTGATCCCCTGACCCTGGGATCATGACCTGAGCCAAAATCAAGAGTGGGATGCTCAACCAACTGAGCCACCCAAGCGCCCCTGCACATCCATTTTCACATAAATATCCTTTCATTTGTTCTTTCCATTAACACTGTGATGTACGTGTTATTAGACTTTTTTATTAAGGAGGAAATTGAAACTTAGAGAGATTAAAAATTAACCAAAAGTTCACAGCTTATTATTTGAGCCCCACTTAGAAGGTTCAATGTGCAGGTGTTTGTGAGGTGGGACTGTTTCTTTTGTCATAGTAAGGCTTGGACCCAGGGAATACTTCATAACTATTTGATGAATTTAACTGACCAACATCCTTTCTCAGATCCTTAGTAGTTTCAATGCATCTAATAAATCAAGCACAAACTTCTCTGAGTTTACCATTTCATTGTCTTGCCTTGTTTTACTTAATGTCACTTATCAGATACCACCTTGTTCACTCTCTCTGCTTATGTGAGACAAGTATGTTTCTTGTTTCTGAGGCCTAATTATGGTAACTGTATTCTCCAAATCTAAGCTTGGGACATATGATTTGATTGATAGTCCAACAATGGGGCAGAACATTGAAATCAAGTTGAGCCCAGATTACTTGGGATATACAGTCCCTACAGGGATGACTCTCCTTTTACTCTAGATTTTTCACTCCTGGTGGTATGTTATTAATTCTTAACCTCAGTCCCTACAATTCTGTCTTAGAAAGGTGCTCAAAGAATATGTACTTACATTTGCATATACACTTAAAAATTTTGGGAAAATACACACCAAATGGTTAACAGTAGCTACTTCTGGGGAGTGGCATTGGGAGTATCCAATCCTGACTTTGATTTTTTAAAATACTATATAAGTTTTTATTAGTCGAATGGTATTACAAAGATCATGTTTCTTCTGTATTTTTTTAAGATATTTTATTTTTAAGTAATCTCTATATCCAATGTGGGGCTTGAACTCACAATCCAAGATCAAGAGTTGCATGTTGAGGCACCTGAGTGGCTCAACTGGTTGAACATCAGACTTCAGCTCAGGTCATGATCTTGCGGTTCATGAGTTCAAGCCCCAAATGGGGCTTGCTGTTGTCAGTCTGTCAGCACAGAGCCTACTTCAGATCCTCTGTTCCCCTCTTTCTGACCCTTCCCCATTTATGCTGTCTCAAAAATAAACACTTGAAAAAAAAAAAGAGCTGCATGTCTATTGACTGAGCTAGCCAGGTGCCCTGTTACTTCTGTATTTTAAAAACTGCTTAGGAATATTTTTAAAATTAATCACAAATAGAACTAAAATCAGGAAGTCTTCTTTTCAAATAATAACCACTACTCAATCTAGGTTTCAGTCAACTAATAAAGCCAATTGTTAGACTATCTCAGCCACTCCAGTTTGAACACTAAATTCAGGATATCAAGTCAGTTCTTACATTGATAACTTTTGCCTAATTTTGCTTATATTCTATCTTCCTTGTACTAACACTCTTAGAATCCATTCCCACAAGTTTCCCAGTTTCCTATTAATACAAACTTGCATGGTTTTGCAATTATTGTGGCATGTAAAGTCTTATCTTCTTGGAACACAAATGCTGTTTTCCTCTTAGGGTGCCCTGGAAATTTAACTGATTTCTGGAGGCAGGAAGGGATGGTGCAGATGGGTCTTCAGGAAAATAGGTATCCTCTACCAAGGTCGGTAAGGTTTTACAGAGTCTTTTAACATGGGGAATCATGTAGCACCAACTAATCTTCAATAAAGCAGGAAAGAATATACGATGGAAAAAAGAAAGTCTCTTCAGCAAATGGTGCTGGGAAAACCAGACAGCCACAAGCAGAAGAAAGAAACTGAACCACTTTCTTACACCATACACAAAAATAAATTCAAAATGGATGCAAGACCTAAATGTGAGACAGAAAACCATCAAAATCCTACAGGAGAAAACAGGCAGCTTTGACCTCAGTCACAGCAACTTCTTAGTAGTTATGTCTCTGGAGGCAAGAGAAACAAAAGCAAAAATGAACTATTGGGATCTCATCAAGATAAAAATCTTTTGCACAGCAAAGGAGACAATCAACAAAACTAAAAGGCAGCCAATGGAATGGGAGAAGATATCTGCAAATGACATATCAGATAAAGGGTTAGTATCCAAAATCTATAAAGAATTTATAAAATTGAATACCCAAATAATCTAGTGAAGAAATGGGCAAAAGACATGAATAGACACTTTTCAAAGAAGACATCCAGATGGCTAACAGACACATGAAAAGATGTTCAACATCACTCATCATCAGGGAAATACAAATCAAAACCACACTGAGATACCACCTCACACCTGTCAGAATGACTAAAATTAACAACACAGGAAACAACAGATGTTGGTGAGGATGCAGAGAAAAGGGGAACCCTTCTGCCCTGTTGGTGGGAATGCAAAAGGGTGCAGCCACTCTGGAAAACAGTATGGAGGTTCCTCAAAAAATTAAAAATAGAACTTCCCTATTACCCAGCAATTGCACTACTAGGTATTTATCCAAAGTATACAAAAATGCTGATTTGAAGGGGCACATGCACCCCAATATTTACAGCAGTGATGGGGTTTTGGGGTGATGGTGGGGTTTGGAGCTGACAGCCAAGAAAGAATTCTTGAAGACGTCTTTGGTGCAAAAAGGTGATTTTATTAAAGCATGGGGACAGGACCTGTGGGCAGGAAGAACTGCACTGGGGTTGTGAAGAATGATTGGTTATATACTATGGAGTTGCGGGGGGGGGGGTTAAGTCAAGAGGAAGTTTCTTTTTTTTTTTTTTTTTAAATTTTTTTTTCAACGTTTATTTATTTTTGGGACAGAGAGAGACAGAGCATGAACGGGGGAGGGGCAGAGAGAGAGGGAGACACAGAATGGGAAGCAGGCTCCAGGCTCCGAGCCATCAGCCCAGAGCCCGACGCGGGGCTCGAACTCACGCACCGCGAGATCGTGACCTGGCTGAAGTCGGACGCTTAACCGACTGCGCCACCCAGGCGCCCCGAGAGGAAGTTTCTTAAAGGCATTTTCATATGCTAAAGACTCACAGATTACTGAAGGCCTAGCTATTGTCAAGCTAAGGTTGTTTTCTCCTCTAGCAAAGCATTAACATTAAGACAGTAGGGAGTTTCTGGAGAAATATCATACTCTGTATTTGCCTCAAGTATTTGTCAGAGGGCTGGCTGCAGGTTATAAGGAAATTTAACCTGCTGTTTCCTTCTTGTCTTTGTTCCCCACATCACTATGGAGGGGTGATGTTGGGGCTCTAGGAAACTGAGTCTACAGGTTCCTGGAGTGTAGGTTATTGATAAGATTGCTTTTTTCTTGTAATTTACTAAGTTATTTGTAAACTGATGGAGACCCATGTCCTGTGTGACTGTGATCTCTATCATTTAACCATTTGCTTTCTTTCCTTTCCTTTGTTCTTGGGCAGCCAGGAGTGCCTGAGGAATATCACACATATCCCATGTGGGGTGGGGGCGTGTGGTAGTTTATACTTTGCCCTCAGCCTGCCTTATGCTCGCTCCCTCATCAGCAGCGCAATCAAAAAGAATGAAATCTTGGGGCGCCTGGGTGGCTCAGTCCGTTGAGTGTCTGACTTCAGCTCAGGTCATGATCTCACACTTTGTGAGTTCGAGTCCTGCATTGGGCTCTGTGCTGACAGCTCAGAGCCTGGAGCCTGCTTTGGATTCTGTGTCTTCCTCTCTCTGTACCTCCCCTAGCTTATGCTCTGCCTCTCTCTCTCAAAAAAAAAAAAAAAAAAAAAAGAACGAAATCTTGCCATTTGCAACAATGAGGATGGAACTAGAGTGTATTTTGCTAAGTGAAATAAGTCAGTCAGAGAAAGACAAATATATGTGGAATTTAAGAAACAAAACAGATGAACATAGGGGAAGGGAAGGAAAAATAAAATAAGATAAAAACAGAGGGGGAGGCAAACCATAAGAGACTTAACTATAGAGAACAAACTGAGGGTTGCTGGAGGGGAGTTGGGGGGGGAGGGGCTAAATGGGTGATGGGTATTAAGGAGGGCACTTGGGATGAGAACTGTGTGTTACATGTCAGTGTTACATGTGTGTTACATGTGTGTGTTACACGTCAGTAATGAATCACTAAATTCTACTCCTGAAACCAATCCCAGACTATAGGTTAATTAACTTGAATTTAAATAAACAAAACAAAACAAGGGAAATCAGTTCCCTCAGGCAGAGAAGGAAGTTCTGCTTTCATTTGCAAGGAAGGTTGAGGGGAATTTGAGGATACAAGACTCCCAGCTCTGCCTGAGTCCATCTGATGGGGTTTTGGGGTGATGGTGGGAAGTTTGGAGCTGATGGCCAAGAAAGAATTCTTGAAGATGTCTTTGGTACAAAAAGGTGATTTTAATAAAGCACGGGGACAGGACCCGTGGGCAGGAAGAGCTGCACTGGAGTTGTGATAGGTAACTGATTATATATCTGCAGGTTGGCAGGGGGTTAGGGATAGAGTAAGTCTCTAAGGTATTTTGGAAGCAAGGTTTCCAGGACCTCGAGGGGCTGGCTGCTGTTAGGAAAATGCCATTTATTACCATTTAGTAAAACCTCAGTCATGAGACCCTTCATATGTATATCAGGGGGCCATAAGCTTGGAGTATGATTGCTAGCATATATCTTGGGGGAGTTGAGATAAAGGAAGTTTTCAAAGGAATTTTTATATGTTAAAGTAGACTTATAAGATCCTGGGGGGGTCAGGATAATATTAAGCCAAAATTCCCTTTTGCCCTTAGCAAAGTGTCATCACTGAGGCAGCTGAGCTCCTAGAGGGAGATTACTCTGCCTGTTTCAAGGACTTGTCAATGGGCTGTAGGTAGTAAGGGAATTTAATTTTTCATTTGTCTTTATTTCCCACATCACCATGGCAAGCACTTAAACCCCTTTACATCCTGATGAGGATCATATTAGGGCTCAAGGAAACGGAGTCTACAGATTTCTGGAGATTAGGCCATGGATGAGAGCCTTTTTCTTGCCTTTTACTAAGTTATCTGTAAACTGAAGGAGACTCCTGTCCTGGATGACTGTGATCTCTATCAGTGAACCATCTGCTTTCTTTCCTTTTCCCTGTTCTTGGGCAGCCAGGAGTGTTTGAGGAATATCACACATATCTCACCTGGATCGGGACGGGGCGGGGGTGGGGGGGGTGGGGTGGGGGGCTGTTAGCCTGTACTTTGCCCTCAGCTTGCCCTATGCTCCCTCATCACATCCAAATATCTCCAACTCAAGTCTCAAGAGTTTCCCTCCTTCCCAACTAATATACTAATCTTAACATAAAAGACTTGGTGAGGTTGTATGTGCTGCTATAATGCTGTCATCTGCAAAATTAAATTGGGGCCTTGTCTGCCAGACACTTGCAAGAGGTTAACTCTTTTAAGGTTATCATAGAATTTCTGTGGTTTTCTACCCGTTTCTTGAGCTCAGACCTCAGTGTTCTGACATTTTCTTATTTTTACTTAATATTCTTTTATTGACTAGTGTAACTAGAAGAAATCTCACCTCTCAGTTTTTGTGTCCATCTTTATCATCACACTAGGCTAGTCAGTACTTGAATTCTCAAAGCCTTGCCCTTTTCAGACCCTTCATCCCAAACAGATCACATTTTGAGAAATCATGATGTCATCCCATGTTGTAATGGTTAGTTTCATGCATTAACTTGGCTAGGCAACAGTACCCAGTTATTCAAACACTAATCCACGAATTCTGTAGGTGGGAATGAGATTAAGTTCTATAATTGTTGACTTTAAGTAAAGGAGATTATTCTCTATTATTATTATTTAATTGGATAATTATTCTCATCCAATCAGTGACTGCCTTTGAGAGCAAAGTGCCTGAGGAAGAAATTTCACTGGATGGACTTCAGTTTTAGTTTCTGCCTGAATTTCTACCCTGAGAGCCTGCCTGTCTTATAGAATCAGACTTGCCCAGCCAGCTGCCTAAACTGCTTAAAGTAATAGTTCCTTGAAATATATATATTTATGTAAGTACTAGAGAAATAGATATAATAGATTCTGTTTCTTTGGTACCTTAGAACCCTGGTACACATGCTGCTGATTCAAAGCTAGTTATATAATTTGTTTGGCCTGCTACAAAATGAAAATATAGGGACGCTCATTAAAAAAGCAGGAAACAAGTGCCATTAAAGATATTAAAATAGAAAACTTTTTCCTTTAAAAATATTTTATTATTGGGACACCTGGGTGGCTCAATTGGTTAAGCATCCTACTTTGGCTCAGTTCATTATCTCACGGTTCGTGAGTTCTAGCCCCATGTCAGGCTCTGTGCTGACAGCTCGGAGCCTGGATCCTGCTTTGGATTCTGTCTCCCTCTCTCTCTGCCCCTTCCCTTCTCATGCTCTGTCTCTCCCTCTCTCAAAAATAAATAAGCAGTAAAAACATTAAAAAATATTTTATTATTTAGGGGTGCCTGGTTGGTTCAGTCAGTTAAGCATCTGACTCTTGATCTCGGCTCAGGTCATAATCTCATGGTTTGTGAGTTTGAGACCAGCAGCAGGCTCTGCACTGATAGTGTGGAGCTTGCTTGGAATTCTCTCTCCTTCTTTCTCTGCCCCTACTCCACTTGTGCTCTCTCTCTCTCTCAAAATAAATAAATAAACTTAAAATTTTCTTTATTATTTATAAAACATATGGAGTCAATAGTACATGAGTAAGAACATAAACTTACTAATTATAAAAACATATTTTTGGTGTCATAATTTTAAATAAATAATACTTTATTAATATGATATCTTAATTGATCACAAGATTTTTCTGCAAATTCATTTGCTAGGTCATCAAAATTTATGCCTTTAGCAACTTTATTTTTAATCAGTATAATGGAAAGTAACATCAGTTGATCTTGGCAAATGCCAGATTGCAAATAATTTTTTTTTTATTTTTATTTTTTCAATGTTTATTTATTTTTGGGACAGAGAGAGACAGAGCATGAACGGGGGAGGGGCAGAGAGAGAGGGAGACACAGAATCGGAAACAGGCTCCAGGCTCCGAGCCATCAGCCCAGAGCCTGACGCGGGGCTCGAACTCACGGACCGCGAGATCGTGACCTGGCTGAAGTCGGACGCTTAACCGACTGCGCCACCCAGGCGCCCCAACAAATAATTTTTTATAATTTTCAATTAGGATCCTGGGGCACCTGGGTGCCTCAGTTGGTTGTGTGCCTGACTTCAGCTCAGGTCATGATCTCACCACTCATGAGTTCAAGCCCCCCCATCAGGCTCTGTGCTGACAGCTTAAAGCCTGGAGCCTTCTTCAGATTCTGTGACTCTGTCTCTCTCTGCCCCTCCCCTGCTCATGCTCTGCCTCTCTCTCTCTCTCTCTCTCAAAAATAAACATTAAAAGATTAAAAAAAAAAAAAGAAGGATCCTGCTGATGCAACTGTTACTGGAGCTATTAGGAGTATTTTATAGACTTTGGCAATCCCTATCAAAATAACACCAGCATTCTTCACAGAGCTAGAACAATCCTAAAATTTCTATGGAAGCAGAAAAGAACCTGAATAGCCAAAGCAATATTGAAAAAGAAAAACAAAGCTGGAGGCATTACAAACCCGGACTTCAAACTGTATTAAAAGTTGTAATCATCAAGACAGTATGGTACTGGCACAAAAAAAGACACTCAGATCAATGGAATAGAATAGAGAACCAAGAAATGGACCCATAAACGTAGGGCCAACTAATCTTTGACAAAACAGGAAAGAATATCCAATGGAACAAAGACAATCTCTTCAGCAAGTGGTGCTGGGAAAACTGGACAGTGACATGCAGAAGAATGAACCTGGACCACTTTCTTACACCATACACAAAAATAAACTCAAAATGGATGAAAGACCTAAACGTAAGACAGGAAGCCATCAATATCTTCAAAGAGAAAGCAGGCAAAAACTTCTTCGACCTTGGCCACAGCAACTTCTTACTCAACGCGTCTCTGGAGGCAAGGGAAACAAAAGCAAAAATGAACTATTGGGACCTCATCAAAATAAAAAGCTTCTGCATAGTGAAGGAAACAATCAGCAAAACTAAAAGGCAACTGACAGAATGGGAGAAGATATTTGCAAACGACATATCAGATAAAGGGTTAGTATCCAAACTCTATAAAAAACTTATCAAACTCAACACCCAAAAAACATAATCCAGTGAAGAAATGGGCAAAAGACATGAATAGACACTTCTCCAAAGAAGACGTCCAGATGGCCAACCGACACATGAAAAAATGCTCAACATCACTCATTATCAGCAAAGTACAAATCAAAACCACAATGAGATACCACCTTATCATACACCTGTCAGAATGGCTAACATTAACAACTCTCAGGCAACAACAGATGTTGGCGAGGATGCAGAGAAAGAGGATCTCTTGCACTGCTGGTGGAAATGCAAATTGGTGCAGCCACTCTGGAAAACAGTGTGGAGGTTCCTCAAAAAATTAAAAATAGAACTACCCTATGACGCAGCAATTGCACTACTAGATATTTATTCAAGGGATACAGGTGTGCTGTTTCAAAGGAGCACATGTACCACAATGTTTATAGCAGCGCTATTGACAATAGCCGAAGTATGGAAAAAGCCCAAATGTCCATCGACGGACGAATGGATAAAGAAGATGTGGTATACACACACACACACACACACACACACACACACATTGGAGTATTACTTGGCAATCAAAAAGAATGAAATCTTGCCATTTGCAACTACGTGGATGGAACTAGAGGGTATTACGTTAAGTGAAATTAGTCAGTCAGATAAAGACAAACATCTTAGGACTTCACTCATATGAGGATTTAAGATACAAAACAGATAAACACAAAGGAAGGGAAGTAAAAATAATATAAAATTGGAGGGGGACAAAACATAACAGACTCTTAAATATAGAGAACAAACAGAGGGTTGCTGGAAGGGTTGTTGGGGGGGGTGGGGGATGGGCTAAATAGGTAAGGGGCCTTAAAGAAACTACTCCTGAAATCATTGTTGCACTATATGCTAACTCCCTTGGGTGTAAATTAAAAAATAAAAAAATAAAAAAAGAGTGTTTTATACACTTCGACAACACTGGGGTACATTTCTGATAATTTATGTTGAAAATATTTATATGTATTTATTTACATATATAAGTATAAATATAAATAAATGTATATATTTTTAATTTTGTTTTGAATGTTTATTTTTGAGAGAGAGAGACAGAGAACGAGTGGGGAAGGGGCAGAGAGAGAGGGAGACATAGAACTAGAAGCCGGCTCGAGGCCCTGAGCCATCAGCACAGAGCCCGATGCAGGGCTCATACAACCTGTGAGATCATGATCTGAGCCGAAATTGGACACTCAACCGACTGAGCCACCCAGGTGCCCCAAAAGATATATATATATATATATATGTGTGTATGTATATGTGTATATATACATACACACATATATACATATATATGTATATATACACATATATACATGTATGTACATATGTATATATGTATATATATATGGGGAAGTATTCCCTCAGAAAGGCTCTTGTCTTATTTACTTAGTTTTAAATGCATTTTTGAATTTTGAAAGGTTACAAAAATATGGTGTTTTTTGCTGCTGTTAACACCCATACATTCCCATTTTCCCTACTATCCCCAAACAGTGGAAACTGAGAAAGAAGTTCTGGAGTTAGAACCTTTTCAGTTAACAGGATGTTTTACTTGGGTGTTAGCATGGTAGCAGTGGAAACACTAACATGATGTCGAAAGATATATGTTTTTTAAGTTGATTCTATGCCCAATGAGGGGCTTGAACTCATGACCCGTGAAATGTCTATTTTAATTCACTTAGAGCTAATGATTCACATGAAATAAGTTTTTTTTTTTAATTTAAAATTTGTATTTATTTTTGAAAGAGAGAGAGAGAGTGCACACGAGCAGGGGAGGGACAGAGAGAGAGAGGAGGACAGATGATCTGAAGTGCTTTGCCCTGACAGCAGAGAGGCCTAGGTGGGGCCCAAATTCAAGAACTGCAAGATCATGACCTGAGCTGAAGTTGGACGCTCAACCAACTGAGCCACCCAGGTACCCCTCGCATGAAATAATTTTCCTAAAAAGACTTATGGGGCACCTGCCTAGCTCAGTCAGAAAAACATGTGATTCTTGATCTTGGGGTTGTAAGTTCGAGCCCCACATTGGGTACAGAGATTACTGGTAAAATAAATAAACTAAAAAAAAAAGATGTAATTCTACATATATATCAGTTTCATGTAAGTCTGAATTTAATTGCAAATGTAAATTTATGCAATGGTATTTTAATGTTTCTTCTGACATAACTAGAATTTGTAATGGTCATACAAGAAATTGAAAGTGGCTTTGTGATTTGTATATAACCCAAGATGATGGGTTATATACAAGAATGGGTTATAAACCCAAGAATGTTTATGCATTCTATTATTGTGTATTCAGTGAAAAGGGAAAAATTAACTTTCAATTTTTCTTTCTCCTTAATAATTAGTTCACTTAAAGCTTCATATGAAAGTAGTATTCTTGGGGCACCTGGGTGGCTCAGTCAGTTAAGTGTCCCACTTCAGCTCAGGTAATGATCTCAGGGTTTGTGGGTTTGAGCCCACATCAGGCTCTGTGCTGACAGTTCAGAGCCTAGAGTCTACTGCGGATCCTGTGTCTCTCTCTTTCTCTAACCCTCCCCTGCTCACACTCTTGTCTCTCTCTCGCTCGCTCTCTCTCCAAAATAAATACATATTAAAAAAAAGATAGTAGTGTTATTTTCCATCAAATATGACAATCTTTAAATTTTAAATTAAGTTTTTATTTGTAAACCCATGAATACTTGCTTTGCAATACTGTTGTTTTCAAACCTCTGAAATTTAGACTCTCTTAAAGACTTTAATAAGTCTCTGAAATGTTTTATTACAATATCCACAGGCACACTTTCATTTTGTAGTAATTTGGTGACAACATGTGCTACCTGCCAGAGTGCCGGCAGTTCCTGTCTGGGGACTCAGGTCAGAGAATTCGTATTGGTACTGATGCTGCCACCTCATCTCTCGTGCTGCTGTGGACTATCACCAACACCAGTCTGGGCCCAGACCCTGGCCCAGGCATAGCATGTGCACTGGGCCGCTGGACCAACTGCTCAATACCCCAATGGCCTGCTGTGCCCACGGGTCTGACCCCTTCTATGCACATGCTGCCTCCTTCCCTCCTAGTGTATTTTGGTTGCTCACAACGATGTTTCATTGCCCTACCGAACTTCACTCACAAAACCCAAGTTCAAATATAAAATTAAGTATGAAGCCTTTCTGAATGTGAGGCCCATCAACCCACGAAGCAGCCCTGCATGGATCGTTAGTATCCCAATTTCACTTCATTTGTGCTGCACTAGGTGAGCAACCCAATCTTCAAATTCCCTTCTTGAGAGTCAGTTTACTATATAAGGAAAATATGGTCAGTGCCTGTGAAGACTGGGTCTTCCAGGAAGTAGCTGTCAAGAAGGAGTTAGGAATGCAACAGATTTATTGAAGGGCAATGTTTGTGAAAGATAAATGGAGGGGGAACAGGGGTAGAGGGAAAACCTTCACATTCAGTGATTCTGTGAGAAATCAGGTAGCTTCAATCTAGGTAATATAAAAATATTAACCTAAAAACTAAATATATAAAAACTAAAAACCCTTGCTTAGAGAAAATCAAAATGAGATTTTCATTATGTTTTTAATTTCAAAAAAGCCTTCAGGCATAAACAGTCATGTTTCAAAGTAAATTTATAAAGTCCAATTTCAGAACTTCCCATAAAACTTTAAAAAAACATCTTAAGTACAAATACAGAAGTAGAGGAGTAACTTAGGAATTAAAAAAATGACTCTTTGTCTTTTGTACAGCTATTTTCAAAAGGCCATAATAACATAAGAAATTATTTTGTTATTCACAGTTTAAATGGATTGAAAGGTTTAATAGCTAAGTATAGATCATCTTAGATATATTCACGTAAAAAAAATTGATCAGGCGCACGGTTCGTGGGTTCAAGTCCTGTGTCGGGCTCTGTGCTGACAGCTCAGAGCCTGGAGCCTGCTTTGGGTTCTGTGTCTTTCTCTCTCTCTGCTCTTTCCCCACTCATGCTCTGTCTCTGTCTCTGTCTCTGTCTCTCTCTCTCTCTCAAAAAGAAAAAAATAAACATAAAAAAATTAAAAAAAAAAATTGATCAGGGGCGCTGGGGTGGCTCAGTCAGTTAAGCACCTGACTTCAGCTCACGTCATGATCTCATGGTTTGTGAGTTCGAGCCCCGAGTAGGGCTCTGCGCAGACAACTCAGAGCATGGAGCCTGCTTCAGATTCTGTGTCTTTCTCTCTGTCCCTCCCCTGCTCACGCAGTCTCTCTCTCTCTCTCTCTCAAAAATAAACACTAAAAAAAATTTTTTTTAAGAATCAATCAGATTTCAGTGTCTCCCTTTATACACTTTCTTCCCTCCATCCTTCCTTTAATGTGGTTAAAAATATTAAACGTTTACAAAATACCTAATACTTGCTGGGCTCTTTGGCAATTAGGAATGCAATTCATAACTGTAATTCATAATGGCAATTATAGTTGATTTACGAATTTCTTTGGCAAAAACTTCTTGGACTGCCACTTGGTATTAGGTAAAGTACTAGCTACCAGGAATTCAACAATGAATAAAGTATGCTCCTCCCATTTCCCAAAGTACTTATGAACTTGTGGTACACACACACACACACACACACACACACACACACACACACACACTGGTAAATAATAGTTACTTCCCTGTCAGCTCTGGCTCCCAAAATGAGAGAAGAGCAAATCTGAGCCCAACTTGCAGCCTGAGGCGTGGTGTAGAGCTAAGTCAACCTAGATCAGCTAAACCACAGTGGGCCTGCACACCAGAAAACATTAGAATAAATGCTTATTGTTGGTAAGCCATTGAGTTTTTGGTGTAGTTTGTTATGCAGCATATTGTAGTAAAAGTGTGGCTAATGCATATTTTACAGTTCTTTCTTCATCATTCCTTCTTACATTTCAGATTGATGTGTGCTTTCTTTCAGCCTAATGTTTGCCCTCTAGAACATCCTGAGAATCTTTGAGTGGAAAATTCTGAGTTTATACAGTAAGTTTCTTTATTTATCACTTATTCTTTTTTTTTTTTTCAACGTTTATTTATTTTTGGGACAGAGAGAGACAGAGCATGAACGGGGAAGGGGCAGAGAGAGGGAGACACAGAATCGGAAACAGGCTCCAGGCTCTGAGCCATCAGCCCAGAGCCCGACGCGGGGCTCAAACTCCCGGACCGCGAGATCGTGACCTGGCTGAAGTCGGACGCTTAACCGACTGCGCCACCCAGGCGCCCCTATCACTTATTCTTAAAGTATAATTTTGGGGACATTAAGTGTAGGTTGACCAATAGTTTTTCTCAACAGAATGAAGATATTATGCTTCTTTCTTCTGACTTTAGTTGTAGCTATTTGGTCAACTATAGTTATTGTCCATTTGCAGGAAATCTCTCTTCTCTCTGGCTGTTTTCAGAATTTCTCTTTGTTGTTGGCATTCTGAAATTTCATCATGACATAAGTAGGTAGGAATTTTGACTATAATGACTTCTTTTTATTCTCCTTAAAATTGATTGGGATTCTTGGACATGTAGATTCGATGGTATTGGAACAATGGACCCTGAAAGATGTCCATGTTCTAATCCTCAGAACCTGTGAATATGTTAGGCTCAGTTTCCACAGGGCAACACAAAGCAGGCCAGGTGACATCTATATATGCAGTTGGTTGTATGACAGGAAAGGAACACTAAACTTACAGAGCTTGCATATTTTCAAATGGGCCATAAGCATGCCTACCGTCTCCTCCAGAGGAAGACTTTATGGCAATCTTATGAGGCTGTACACAAATCTGCCTTCAGGTCCAGAGGGAGACGCCATCATTATCTTCTAAGACTGTTCACTACATAAACTGTTGAAAAGAGTCTGGAACAAAGGCAGTCAGGACCTCTGCTCATAAGATGTGCAGAAACTTGAGCAACTCATGAAGAATTGTCTTCTAACAATAGATAATTTGAATTGGGCCATGAACCCATGCCTGTGTTTGGCAAATTATTAAGGTAGCTTTATCCTCCCTTCTATCTTCTATCAAGATCAAGACAGATACATTTTCTTGCTATCCTCTGGTATATGGCAGGTGTTTTTTGTTTGTTTGATGAAAGCGTAGACCTTTGTGTTCCAGTTTGTGCATGTGTCTGTGTTTGTGTAAGCGTCTCCTATTAGACTCCCTACTTTAGTGGGAGTCTTGGGTTTGTCTCTTCATAGCTTTCATAGCCATTAGAACTCTAGTCCACGCTCACTAGAGTTTAGAAGACACCTCCCTCAAGTCCCATAAAATCTTCCTTTTGAGCTTGTTTACCTCTCCAGATTTCTGCTTTCACTTGATTTTTGGTCTCTGAGTATTCCTTAACTTTTTGGTATCTCAGAAATGTATTTCAACAGACATTTTTTATGTCCTGTTGAGAATTTTTTTTTTTTTGTATGAGAGGGTTATTCTGTGTCTCTAATCTCCTTTACTGCCAGGGTGGCTGAAATGCAGGGAGGTAATCATAATTGGAGCTTAGGTAGCATGAGTCACCTGTATGAATGCTGAATTCATCCAGAAAGCTGGTAGGTTTGAAATAATATACTTAACCAACATGATAGGAAATGAGGTTTTTTAGTTAACTGGACTTTTCTCCCAGTTATTTAAAGAATCACCTGCTTTGGGAGTAATACTCCAAAGGTTAGTAAGTGTGTTCAGTAAGGCTGCTAAACACAGGCCAGTAAGGCCTCAGGATTCTCTAAGTTGTATATAGTCATTGCACAGTTGCATTAGTTGATTATTTTGTTAGCAACTTTAGAAATATTGCACGTATTTGATTTTATAGCTTTGAAATAGTAACTACTAGGATCACTCCAGTGTTAACAGACTCTGAAACTTGCTACTCAAAGTGTGGCCCATGATCAACAGCATCAGCATTAGCACTACCTGGATGCAACTAGAAATGCAGATTCTTAGGCCTCTCTCCAGCCCTACTGAATCAGAATCTGCCTTTTAACAAGATTCCCAGGTGGTTCCTTTGTATATTAATGTTTGAGAAGCACTGCCCTAGAAACATGCTTCGAATAAGGTGCAGTTGTTGCTGATGACTCCAGCAGTCAAAATTTGGAGGCTGTGTAACACAATGTAGAAAGCATGGTTTTAAGAATCAGAATCTGGGGCCCTGGGTGGCTCATGGTTTGTGAATTCAAGCCCTGCATTGGGCTCTGTGCTAACAGTGCAGAGCCTGCTTGGAATTCTCTCTCTCCCTCTCCCTCTGCCCCTTCCCCACTCTCTCTCTCTCTCAAAATAAATAAATAAACTTTATAAAAAAGAAAAGAAAATAGGGTCTTTATAGATGTTATTAGTTAAGGTGAGGTTGATAGGGTTTAGGACACATTGCCTCAAAATATGACACCTTGGCATAGTTCATACTTTAAGCTGAAGGAGTCTGAGAAAACAGCAGAAGCAGAAAGGTCATCCCGACCACCCTCTCTCATCCTCTGAAATAGATCATAAAACTCTCATGTGAAAGGAGGCCTCCCTGTACCCAGAGGAAAGGAGTATCCTTATCTTTGAAGGAAAACAAAGGGACCCTGAGAAGAATGTGCACAGACAGGCTTTGCTAAATTTCCCCCAGTTTACTATACTTATACTCTTTAACTTATCATACTCCTCCCCAATTGTCTACTCTTCATCAAATCTAGCATAAAAATCTCAGGTCTGTTTCTATGGGTCCTCATTTTCTTATGAAGTTCTCCTGTGTCACGTGAAAGTTATTTTCAGACCCAGCTAGGGACCCTAAGAGGGTCAAGGAAAACTTTTTCTTCCCCCCAAAATTCATGCTAGATTAGTGTGGGCCTCAAATCCAATGACCAGTGTGCTTATAAGAAGAGGAGAGCACACAGAGATACACACAGAGAAAGCCATGTGCAGGCGGAGGCAGAGATTGGAGGTATGCTGTCCTAAGCCAAGGAATGCTTGGGGCCACCAGAAGGTGGAAGAACCATCTGTGGGAACATGGCCCTACTGCTTTGTTGATTTTAGACCTTTAGCCTCTAGATCTGTGATAGAAGTTTCTGTTGTTTTAAGCCAACCAGTATGTGATATTTTATTATAGCAGCTCTAGGGAACTTATGAAATAGGGCACTCGCTATTGAACAAGAAGATTTTTAAAAATATTTTTTCAATATTTATTTATTTTTGAGAGAGGGAGAGACCGAGCACGAGTCGGGGAGGGGCAGAGAGAGAGGGACATACAGAATCTGAAGCAGGCTCCAGGCTCTGAGCTGTCAGCACAGAGCCTGACATGGGGCTTTAACCTGTGAACTGTGACTTGAACCGAAGTTGGACACTCAAACAACTGAGCCACCCAGGCACCCCAAGCAGTTCTTAAAGTATGGTCCATGGACTTCTGGAAATCCCTAATGCCCTTTCTGGGATTCTATAAGGTTAAAACTATTTTCATAATGGGGGCTCCTCAGTTGATTAAGTGTTCAATTCTTGGTTTTAGCTCAGGTCATGATCTCATGGTTTGTGAGTTCAAGCCCTGATGGGGCTCTACATTGACAGTGTGGAGCCTGCTTGGGATTCTCTCTCTCTCTCTCTCTCTCTCTCTCTCTCTCTCTCTCTCTCAAAATAAATAAATAAATACAACGTAAAAAAAAAAAAAGCAAACTGGGGGGGGGGCACCTAGGTTGCTTGGTTGCTTGAGTGCTGACTTCAGCTTAGGTAATGATCTTGTAGTCCAAGAGTTCGAGCCCTGCCTTGGGCTCTGTGCTGCTGGCTCAGAGCCTGGAACCTGCTTCAGATTCTGTGTCTCTCTGCCCCTCCCCTGCTCATGCTCTGTCTCTCTCTCAAAAATAAAATAAACATAAAAAAAAAAAAAGTAAACTAGGGGCTCCTGGATGGCTCAGTCAGTTAGGTATTCAATTTCAGCTCAGGTCATGATCTCACGGTTCGTAGGTTCGAGCCCCACATTGGGCTCTGTGCTGACAGCTCAGAGCCTGGAGCCTGCTTCGGATTCTGTGCCTCCCTCTCTCTCTCTGCTCCTCCCCTGCTCATGCTCTGTCTCTCTCTCTCAAAAGTAAAATAAACCTTAAATTCTTTTTTTAAAGCAGCAACCTTTTTATAAAGCAGCAACCTTTTTATAATGATATTCTGACTCTATTTGCTCCCCTCCCCTCTTTTTACTGTGTTGATGTTTCAGGATGGATTCAAAAGCAATCAATGGTGGGTAAAATTGCTGCTGTCTCAGCATGTATGAGACAGTGGCACCAAACTCTACCGGTAGTCATTGAATTCTTTACTGCCACACTCACAATAAAGAAAATGCCAGTCTAAACATATTTTATGTGACTTTCCTTAGTGCAGCACCCAAAAGATAGTAGGAACTTAGCAAATGTTGGTCTCTTTTGCTTTGACAGTATCTTTGAGATGGATTATCCCCTAAATAGGTATGAGATTTACAGGCAGAGATTGGGGCACGGAGACAGGCTTTTTAGGCACAGAAAAGAGCATGAGAGGACACACAGGTGGGGAAAAGAATGTTGTTAAGAAAAGAATGAATGTTCTCAAGTTTTACTCATGGGAAGTAAAGAGATAGAAAGGGAAGTTCGGGCCATACTGAAGGGGCAACGTAAAAATTATTAGCTTTATTAAATCTTGACCTTAGAGTACATATCTTTTTATTTTGTGTGACAAAGTACTTCTGCTGCACACTGAAGTATAATGGTTGTCTTGAGGAAAACACTTGTGTAATCACTGGAATTGTGAGTTCAAATGACCACTTTTTTCCACAGACTATCATTTTTACTTTAAAGAATGACCTCCTGAAACACTATGATTATTCAGACTTGGGTATTTGGGGGCATTTTCTTAGAAATGAGTGAAATGACACTGTTACTTCAAGGAGAAGAGTTGATGGTGTTTGTTACCAATGAAAGCAGTTGAGCTTTCAAGCACAAATTGGTATTTTGAGGGGTGCCTGGGTAGTTCAGTTGGTTAAATGTCTGCCTGCTGATCTCAGCTCAGGTCTTAAACCTCAGGGTTGTGAGTTCAAGCCCGTGTTGGGCTCCATGCTGGGTGTGGAGCCTACTTAAAAAAAAAATTAGTATTTTGAAAAACTTATCTGATGCTGTGAGCTTGGTATTGTCCCAATGCTTAAAGGGTTTCCTGATGAGAGCCATGGTGATATTAACAAATGTGATTTTTTTTTAACAAATACGATTTTTATGATCATGAAATGCATCAACATTTGTTGGATCTACATAACTCCAGGAAACATTTTCCAAATGACTAATGTATGATGCTACAAATTAATGTTTAAGAAAAAGATATATTCAAGTTCAAGATAGACCAACGTTGATTTCTAGATAATAGAGTATGAAAACCTCATTGCTATTGGCTTCAGATTCTACACTGTAATTATCCTTTAATAAACCACCACTTGTTAAGTTCTGATATAGTATCAGAGAATAATATCCACATAATTATCTGAAGAGTCTATTATGATGTCCTTCCTGGGGCACCTGGGTGGCTCAGTTGGTTGAGCATCCAAGGTCAGCTCAGGTCATGATCTCACGGATCGTAGGTTCGAGCCCCACATCGGGCTCTGTGCTGACAGCTCAGAGCCTGGAGTCCTCTACAGATTCCGTGTCTCCCTCTCGCTCTTCCCCTACCCTGCTCACTCTCTATCTCTCTCTCTCTCTCAAAAATAAATAAACATTAAAAAAAAAAGAGATGCCCCTCGTTTTAAAAAATTATATGTCTGTGTGATGCTAGATTTTCTTCATTGCAAAACATAATCAACAAAACAAAATATAACCAAACAGAATGAATTAAAAAACAGATATGGAAATTTGCCTGTATTCTGTAATATCTGGATACAGAGATTTACAAACATGTAGAACAATGACATTCTTATATATTTTTTTAATGTTTATTTTTGAGAAGAGAGAGCATGCAAGTAAGCAGGGGAGGGGCAGAAAGAGAGGAGGGACAGAGGATCTGAAGCAGGCTCCACACTGACAGCAGCAAGCCTGATATGGGGCTCAAACCCCAAACCCACAAACCATGAGATCATGATAACCTGAGTGGAAGTTGGATGTTCAACCAACAGAGCCAACCAGGTACACTGACATTCTTTTCACTAATTTTATTTTTGTTTTAGAAAAGTTATTGTATTTTTTTTAAGTTTATTTATTTTGAGAGAGACAAAGAGTGTGAGCAAAGGAGGGGCAGACAGAGAGGGAGGGAGAGAGAATGCCAAGAAGGCTCCACACTATCAGTGCAGAGCCTGATGAGGGGCTTGAACCCATGAACCACAAGACAATGACTTGAGCGAAAATCAAGAGTCGGATGCTCAACTGACTGAGCCACCCAGGCGCCCCCTGGAAAAGTTATTTTTTATATAAATGTGCTAGTACACATATTACTGCTATTTTCGGATAAAAACTATTTA
Organism: Prionailurus bengalensis; assembly: GCF_016509475.1. Classification (NCBI taxonomy): domain Eukaryota; kingdom Metazoa; phylum Chordata; class Mammalia; order Carnivora; family Felidae; genus Prionailurus; species Prionailurus bengalensis. The sequence goes on along the minus strand of NC_057349.1, from coordinate 99,762,268 downwards.
AATATTATTAGTGTCTATTTCCTTTTTTAAAAATTTTTAAATGTTTGTTTATTTTTGATCGAGTGTGAGTGGGGGAGGGGCAGAGAGAGAGAGGGAGACACAGAATCTGAGCAGGCTCCAGGCTCTGAGCTGTCAGCACAGAACCCCACACAGGGTTCGAACTCATGAGCCATGAGATCATGACCTGAGTTGAAATTGGATTAGGGTCTATTTCTAGAGCCTAATATTTATAACTATAACCCCCCCACACACAAATGTTGTCGCGATCCTCAATTTTTAAAAACTTTTTTTTTAATGTTTATTTATTTTTGACAGAGAGAGAGAGACAGAGCATGAGCGGAGGAGGGGCAGAGAGAGAGGGAGACACAGACTCCAAAGCAGGCTCCAGGCTCTGAGCTGTCAGCACAGAGACCGATGTGGGGTTCGAACTCATAAGCCATGACATCATGACCTGAGTCAAAGTTGGATGCTTAACCAACTGAGCCACGCAGACGCCCTTGTTTATTTATTTTTTTTGAGAAAGAGAAAGAGAGCGAGAGAGTGAAAGGGGGAGGGACAGAGAGGGAGACAGGATCTGAAGCAGGTCCCAGGCTCTGAGCTGTCAGCTCAGAGTTTGATGCAGGGCTTGGAGTCATGAACTGTGAGATCATGACCTGAGCTGAAGTCAGCCGCTTAACTGACTGAGCCCCATGAGTCTTGTTTTAAAAAACAACTTTAGAGGAACCTGGGTGGCTCAGTCGGTTAAGCATCTGACTCTTGATTTGGGCTCAGGTTATGATTTCACGGTGTATGAATTCGAGCCCCATGTCTCACTCTTCTCTGGCAGTGCGGAGCCTGCTTGGGATTCTCTCTCAATTTCAGTTCTTTCTTCAATTTCAGTTTAATTAGTTCTTAAAATTAGGCTACCTGAAGCACTCTTTTTTTTTCTCTAGTAGAATCATATTTGTTTAATTTCTTTTTTTTAATGTTTATTTATTTTTGAGAGAGAGAGAGAGAGTGGTGGAGGAGCAGAGAGAGGGAGACACAGAATCCGAAGCAGGCTCCAGGCTCTCAGCTGTCAGCATACAGCCCGATGTGGGGCTCGAACCCACGAACCATGGGATCATGACCTAAGCTGAAGTCGGACGCTCAACCGACTGAGCCACCAAGGTGCCCCGTATTTGTTTAATTTCTCTAGATGTATTTACATTCTTAAAACTAGCTCTTTATCTCTTGATAATGGAGAAGGCTACACATTTGTGGGGATAGAAGATACATGGGAAATCTCTGTTCTTCCTTTCAATTTTCCTGGGAATCTAGAACTGCTCTATAAAATAAAGCCTATCAGGGGTCCTGGGTGGCTCGGTTGGTTAAATGACCAACTACTGATTTTGGCCCAGGTCATGATCTCACAGTTCCTGAATTCAGGCCCTGCATTTACCTCTGCGCTGATAGTGCGGAACCTGCTTGGGATTCTGTCTTTCCCTCTCTTTTTATCCTTTTCCCCTCCTCTTTATCTCTCTCTAAATAAATAAACTTGAACAAATTAAAGTCTACTAAAAGAATAAAGACTGGGGTACCTGGTTGGCTCGGTTGGTAGAGCATTCTGCTCTTGATCTCGGGGTCCTGAGTTCAAGCCCCACGTTGGGCACAAAGATTACCTTAAAAAAAAAAAAAAGAATAGATCCTAAACAGTGCTGTGGAAAAACTAGGACACCTAAAAAGGGGAAAACAGACTTCTATCACATTTGAAAAACTGTTAAAAAATAGTGGGGGTATGCCCTCTTGGTTCTGAGAAAAATTCATTTTTAACTTGGAATTGTATATTCAGCCAAAAAATAATCAAACACGTAGTTTGGAAAGCAGCCAATCAAATCCTTGCTCACTGAGAAGTTCACAGGCCTATCTGGGAAGAAAGACAGGTAAACATGATATACATAAGGTAAGAAAGTGTAAGGAGGTCTCACAGGTGTTACCAACATGGAAGGGGGGACCCAACCCAGTCTGGAGAGGCCAGAAAAGACTTCTTGAAGATGATCTTGGGTTGAGCCTTCAACCATGAGGAAATAACTTGGTAAATCTCTTCAATAAATTTCACTGACCTAGATTAGACTGTGGAAAGAGAAATTTTATCTCCAAATTCAAATTCGACTTTCACATAGCTTATAAATGGTGATGACTAAGGGTATAAGCATTAAAAAATAGTCAACAATTTTGCTTACTGCTTCCATCACCTATGCACTGAACCTGATTTGCAAGATTTGCAGCTCAGGTATCCTCATGACTAACCCATTGGAAGTGAGGCATACCTACCTTTTCTTCTGACTTGAACAAATGGTTGAAACCATCACTTTTTTCTCTTTTTTTTTTAAATGTTTTTATTTATTTTTGAAGGAGAGAGAGAGACAGAGCATGAGCGGGGGAGGAGCAGAGAGAGAGGGAGACACAGAATCAGAAGCAGGCTCCAAGCTCTGAGCTGTCAGCACAGAGCCCGGTGCGGGGCTCAAACTCACAAACTGTGAGATCATGACCTGAGCTGAAGTCAGACGCTTAACCGACTGAGCCACCCAGGCGCCCCTCACTTTTTTTCTTTCATTGTGGTTTCCTACCTGTGTCAAATCAACTCAGTTGGTTTACTTATTTATTTATTTAAAATGTTTATTTATTTTTGAGAGAGAATGAGAGAGAGAGAGAGAGGCAGAGGGAGAGGGGGACAGAGGATCTGGAGTGGGTTCTGCACTATCAGCACAGAGCCTGATGCGAGGCTCGAACTCACAAACTTCGAGATCATGACCTGAGCCAAAGTCGGATGCTTAACTGACTGAACCACTCAGGTGCCCCTGAACTCAGTTTTTTAAAATGTTTAGAGCAAACTTTTCAAATCCTTTATTGGCATTTGATTTAGGTCTTATTAATTTCTGTGTGATTATCATTTATATGTTTTTTCTTAGAACCTAGGGCAGGCTACATTCAGATATCAGAGAATAATTCATGCTATATTCGGGTTAAGAAGTTTAAAGAATGAAAGTGTAATTGGCATGTGGACTTTCTATTTCTTTATCTGTTTTTCTGAAAACACAGTAAGCCAAAAAGATAAATAGGGTAGTCTTGCTCCTACTTGGAAGGAATTTGATTTTTTCCTTTCCTGAATGAAAAAAATATGTCCCAGCTCTCTTTGAAATAAGCATCAGCTCAATAGTGGGACTGAAAACCTACTTCATTGTTATTTTATAGCATATTGTAGTTACTGTGTATTTGAAGATATATTTTCCCATACGTGATCTACTAAAAAATGACAATAAAAAGAACAAGAAGATCTTGTAATCTGTCTATAAGGCTAATTTTTTTTTAAAGTAAGCTCCATACCCAACATGTGGCTTGAACTCACAACCCTGAGATCCTGAGAGCAAGAGTTGCATAGTCTACAAACTGAGCCAGCCAGGTGCCCCTACAAGGCTAAGTTTTAAGAATCAGATTTATTTACCATGACATGTTTTTGTCATTAGAGCAGAGAAATATGGCTAAAAGATGGAGAGGGAGTGTTTTAATAACATTCCTATAGTTAGACGCTTCTTTATGAAAAGAAAAATATAAATAAGAAAGCCCAGACTGGGGATCCCAGAAACTCCCTCCCATTTCCACTGAATGTTGTGTGGGATGAGGGAAAAGCTCATTCTCTTCCTTTTTTTCAGGATAGCCCCTCATTCAGTGACAGTCAAAACTGGGCATTGTTCCTGGTTGAATAGTGTTCCCCCCAAATTGATGCCCACCTGGACCCTGACAGTGTGATCTCATTTAGAAATCAGATCTTTGCCAATGTATAAAAGTTAGAATGAGGTTGTAACTTGCACAATGAGAATTAGGGTGGGGCCTAAATCCAATATGACTAATGTCTTTTTAAGAAGAGGGGAATTTGGACACAGGCACAGATGGAAGATGGCCATGTGGAAACAGAGGCAAAGATTGGAGTTATGTTGTCACATGCCAAGGAAAGCCAAGGATTACTGGCAAACACCAGAAACTAGGAGGGAGGCATGTATCAGCTTCTCTCAGAAGGAACCAACCTTGCCTACACCTTGATTTCTTGACTCCAGAACTGTGAGGGAATAAATTCCTATTGTTTTATGCTACTCTGTTACAGCAGTCCTAATCTGACAGAGGCATCCAGCTCTTCCCCTGCCCTATCAGCAGCAGGTGGGTATCCCTCCCTTAGTTCAGTCTATACCCCGATCTAGCAGGAAGAGGTCTGATTCTTAACCCCATTGCCTCCCATTCCTCTTCTTCAGCTTCCCTGACACCGAGTCTGTACAAAAGAGACTAGAATCTGTTTCTCCACCAGCCTTTTAGCTTAGACCATCCTTATTAAAAAGAGCTTTTGGGGGCACCTGGGTGGCTCAGTCGGTTAAATGTCTGATGTTGGCTCGGGTCATGATCTTGTGGTTTGTGAGTTCGAGCCCCACATCCACATCAGGCTCACTGCTGTCAATGCAGAGCCTGTCTCGGATCCTCTGTCTCCCTCTCTCTCTGCTCCTCTCTCTCAAACATAAATAAACATAAATTAAAAAAAAAACTATTTAAAAAAAAGAGCTTTCAGGGTGTGTGGGTATCTCAGTCGGTTGAGCGTCGCCTCTTGAGTTTGGCTCAGGTCATGATCCCACGGTTGTGGGATCCAGCCCCACGTTGGGCTCCGTGCTGAGCGTGGAGCTTGCTTAAGATTTTCTCCCTCTCTCTCTCTCTCTCTCCCTTTGCCCCTCTCCCCTGCTTGAGCATGTTCTCTCTCTCTCTCTCTCTTAAAAAAAATCTTAAAAAAAAATATAAAGAGCTTTCTTCTCAGATCTTTAATCAATGTTTAAATAGTCTGAACATGGCTCCCAGAAGAGTAACAGGTATTTAGATGGGAATTCATACTCTGAAATCTGGTAGGCCAGAGATCTGTTGCTGTTTGAGGGGGGAAGAGCAAAAGCAAGGAAGGGCTCTTTAACATACTAAGACAATGAACGTCTCAATGGCTGTGGGAACACTCATTCTCTACATTGCATAAGCCCTATGACTCTTCTGTGCACTGAGAAACAGAAATAGATAAATGACATCAATCAAATATGAAGTAAAGGAAGCAGAGGTAGTAATTGTAACAAATATGAAGTAGAGTTTAAGACAAAGAGGACGGAATGTCTCAGTAGGATCATTTGATCTTGATAAATGGGACAGTTAATACTTCGTAGTGTTGTTCTTCAGTACCATAGAAACCTGGGGTTAAATCCTATCAGTGATAGTAACACTATAAATTATCTTTTTAGAACTTCTGGGGTTTTTTTAATCTGTAAAATGGAGATAATACATATCTTCCTCATAGGCCGGTTGTAAGGATCATATTAGCTAATTTATATAAAATGCCTAGGATTCAATAAATGTTAGCTTTCATTCTCACTCTGCTTACTTGCCAAAAAAATATATCAAGACCACCATTACTTCAAGCCCCATTGCTTTTTTTTTTTTTTTAAACTTTAAAGTAGGCCTCACACCCAGCACAGAGCCCAAAACAGGGCTTGAACTCACAACTCTGAGATCAAGACCTGGGCTGAGATCAAGAGTCAGATGCTTAACTAACTGAGACCCCATTGCCCCATTGCTTTTCCTTCTCTATATTTGATCATTCTCCTAGGTCATATAGGAAAGTTTTTATTTTTATTATAACGGGGTTATGACTCTCTCAGCTCTTCAATTCCCTCTTCTTCATGTGGGCCCAATCTTACTCTCCCCACTCACCTTCGGAAGATGATTTCTTCCTTTCTGTGTGAAGCCACCTCTGTCTGGATTTTGTTCTCTAGGAGCTCCATATTTTAGCCCCAATGTTTCCCATAGTTTTACCTTTTCTTTCTCTACCGGTTCTTTGCCCCCAGTATATTAAAAGCTTCTTTCTCCTGTTAAAAATGAACTAATAACAAAACCAAACTCTGAACCTCTCCTGAGGTAAAATAGGTAAAATCCTATCCTCCTCCTTTCTCAGCCAAGCTCCTACTTTTTTTTCATTTATAAAGTTTTTTTTTAATGTTTACTTTTGAGAGAGGGAGAGAGAGAGAAAGAGAGAGCACGAGCAGGGGAGGGGCAGACACACACACACACACACACACACAAACACACACACAGAATCTGAATCTGAAGCAGGTTGCAGGCTCTGAGCTGTCAGCACAGAGCTGAAGCAGGGCTCGAACCCCCAACTGTGGGATCATGGCCTGAGCCACCCAGGCACCCCTTTTTTTCATTTAAATTTTATTTATTTACCTTTTGAAAAGGCAACATTTCTTGGATCAAAATTCAAAAAAGCATACATTAGAAATTCTGTCTCCTATCCTTGATTCTCAAACAGTTTCCCTTCCCTGAGCAAAGAGTTTCCTGTGGTCTTTTTAGATATCAGTTTAGGCATATGCAAGCAAGTATGTATTTTTCCTTCTGTATAAAAATTTTAGCATACTATGGACACTCTTCTGATTCTTGCTTTTTTTTTTTTCAGTTAAAAATATGTCTTGGAGGTCTTTTCGTATCAGTGTCTAAACAATTTTCTCATTGTTTCAAGTCTTCTGGAAAGCAGGTGCCAAGATGGGATTAGACATGCAAGAGACTTACTAAAGGAAATGCCTTTGAGAGAGAAAAGGAGGCAGCTGGAGATGAATCAGATAGTGATGCTGATCTGAGCCCTGTGAAGGATGGAAGGAAGGCATGAGGGTTGGGGTAGGCAGGCACTAAGACTTCACCATAGTTCTAAAAAAGTTTCAGATGGGCTTAAACCTGGGGATTCCTTAAGACAAAGTCACACATCGGAGGAATCCTGTATCCTGCAGGAGTGGACCTTTGTGAACTTCCTGCTGTGCTCAGTCATTGGCTGGGAGCAGCCCATGGAGAGTTTGGCCTCATTGCAAATGCAGTGCTAGATTCAGGGCTTAGAAGCTGGACCCTCCCTTCAGGGAAGACATCTGGGAGGAATATTTCATAGCCTTCATATTATTTTTAGGGCTGCATAATAATCCAATGAAGGATGTGCCATACTTTGTCCATTATGAGAGACATATCATAGTATCTACCACAAGGAGTATAATTGTAGGAAACTACTATGTGGTTTTGATAGAGGCTGCCAAGGGGCGCCTGGGTGGCTCAGTCGGTTAAGTGTCCGACTTCGGCTCAGGTCATGATCTCGTGGTTCACGAGTTCGAGCCCTGCATCGGGCTCTGTGCAGACAGCTTGGAGCCTGGAGCCTGCTTCCGATTCTGTGTCTCCCTCTCTCTCTGACCCTCCCCCCATTCATGTTCTGTCTCTCTCTGTCTCAAAAATAAATAAACGTTAAAAAAAAATTAAAGAATGATAGAGGCTGCCAAGATCAAAATCTAATGTATATATTGGTATATATTTTATGAACGTGTATTCCACCAGCAAGGCAGGAGACTGTTTCCTCATATCCTTAGTAACACAGCGTGTGGTCAAGCTTTTTTTTTTTAAAGTTTATTTATTTATTTTGAGATAGAGAGAGAGGCAGGGAGAGGGAGAGAGAATCGCAAGCAGGTTCTTTGCTGTCAGCACAGGGCTCAATCTCATCAACTGTGAGATCATGACCCGAACCCAAATCAAAAGTCAGATGCATAACTGACTGAGCCATCTAGGCACCCAAAACTTTTGATTTTTTTTAGTTAACCTTTTCATAACCTACATTTGATTTTTTACTTACACATTTTCCTACCTTCCACTCACTCCCTAGTACATATTCATTAAGCCCTGGCTCTGCAATTTACTAGTTGTCTCAGTTTGTTCATATGTAAAATAAGAATTCTAAATCAACATACCTAATAGGAATATTTTGAGGATAAAATGAATGCAAAACTCCATGTTTAAAAACAGCAACCAACAGGGGCGCCTTGGTCGCTCAGCTGGTTGGGCCTCCAACTTTGGCTCAGGGCATGATCTCAGGGTTTGTGGGTTCGAACCTCGGTCTGGCTCTGTATTGACAGCTCAGAGCCTAGAGCCTGCTTCAGAATTTGTGTCTCCCTCTCTCTCTGCCCCTCTCCTGCTTGCATTCTGTATGTCTCCCTCTCAAAAATAAATAAACATTTAAAGAAATAAAAAAAAAAAAACCCAGCAACCAATGGATAAACACTCTCCACACTCCACCGTCACATACTGATGATTTCCAAATCTATACAGACTTTTTGTTGGCAGGTACAAATATTCATCTGCTTACTTGTTATTTCTTTTTTAATGTTTATTTATTTATTTTCAGGAGGGGGGGGAGAGAGAGAGAGAGAGAGAGAGAGAGAGAGAGAGAGAGAGAGAGAAAGCACACTGTCACAAAACATGAGCTCATGGGGCGCCTGGGTGGCGCAGTCGGTTAAGCGTCCGACTTCAGCCAGGTCACGATCTCGCGGTCCGTGAGTTCGAGCCCCGTGTCGGGCTCTGGGCTGATGGCTCAGAGCCTGGAGCCTGTTTCTGATTCTGTGTCTCCCTCTCTCTCTGCCCCTCCCCCGTTCATGCTCTGTCTCTCTCTGTCCCAAAAATAAATAAACGTTGAAAAAAAAATTAAAAACAAAAACAAAAACAAAAAAAAACCATGAGATCATGACCTGAGCTGGAATCAAGTGTCAGATGCTTAACTGACTGAGCCGTCCAGGCACTCCAATACTTGTTATTTCCATCTTGATGCCCCACAAGCACTTCAATTACAACATGCCCCAATGAAACTCATCATTTTTCTCTTAAAAATTGCTCCTATTCCTTTATTTCCCTTATTGTTGAAGTCAAAACCCTGTAAGTCATTTCAGATTATTTTCTCTCCCTTAAACCCACATTTAATTAATCCTCAGGTTCTGTTGAGTTTGATTCATAAATAATTCTGGTATCTGTCTTTTTCTTATGATCAGCACTGCCACTTGATGGTTTAATCTCTGTATTTTGTAAGTATTAAGGGAATAGCTTCTTTTTCTTCTTCTTTTTGTTTTTAAATAGCTCCATAATGAATGTGGGGCTTGAATTCAAGATCCTGAGATCAAGACTCACATGCTCTCCCGACTGAGCCAGCCAGATGATCCAAGGCAGTAACTTCTTTACTGTTCTCACCTTCTTCCAATCTATCCTGAACACTGTTGTCAGGAGGAGTTTTTGAATCACGACACTGATTATATTACTCTTTAGCTCAAGAGTCTTCAATGGTTTCCTATTGCCTATAGAATGATGAAATCTAAAACTTCCACTAGTCATATATATATATATATATATATATATCTTCATAATTTGACCTCTGCTTATCTGTCCAATCTCTTCTTAGATATCCCCTTTCCCTGCTTTAATCTGTAACATTCAAACTAGTTGCATTTCTCAGAATATATCATGTTCTCTCATGATATATGATTCAGCCATCCTGCCTTAAATAATTTCTGCTCCCTACTTGCCTACTTGCCCTTCACATAAAGTACTTTAAATTTTGGCTCAAAATTTCCCTCTGTTGTGAAGCCTAGCTTGACTCCTCTAGAATTCTTCCTATTCTACTATTGTTCTCTGTACCCACATAGTTTATTTTTAATTTGCTTGCATGTTTATTTCTTCAATAGGTTTTAGTTCTCCGATGGAAAGAGACCCATTTTCATCTGGTATCTCCAGCACTTATCATAGTTCCTGGAAATAAGAGACACTCATATACTCAGATATTTTCGATTGACTTCACGATCTGAGTTAGTTTCTCAGGAAATTTACTGTTGCAAATAAATGATCTCCCCAACACTCCAAGTTTTCCAGGTTTCTGCCAAAACCTAGCAGGCAGGTCACTACTAATTCTCCTTACCACTTTATTTTTATTATTATTAACTTTTTAAATGTTTACTTATTTTGAGAGAGAGAGACAGACGAGCAGGGGAGGGGCAAAGGGAGAGGGAGACACAGAATCTGAAGCAGGTTCCAGGCTCTGAGCTGTCAGCACAGAACCAGATGCCAACGGAACTCGAACTCACCAACCATGAGATCATGACCTGAGCTGAAGTGGGAAGCTTAACCTTAACCCACTGAGCCACCCAGGTGCCCCTCCTTATCACTTTAGATAAAAGTGACCATTTCCTCCTTTTTGCTCTCAATAAATGTGGTATATTAGTCTTATCCTAGCACCAATCATGTTTAGGATTGTATCCCAAGCATCTGACACGTTAAGTATGCAACAATTAAATGAATCAATGTTCACCTTGATGAAGGAAACTTTCTTAAACATTCTAGGAGAACGTCATCATTATGCATAGACCGTAAAAAATCTTTTACAATCCAACCCTGATGATTGTTTTAAAACGATGCATCCTGGCACTTTAATTGTCCTTAGACAGATGGCCAAACCTTGGCTATGGGAACCGCACAGTGTAGGAGGAGACCATGACTAGAGCGCGAGGGAAAGGATGATTGGCTGCTAGGGTTCAGAAGTTCTCCTCAGACGGATGCTAGAACTAGGAAACCGCTGATGGTTCAGCTTTTGAAATACCGTTTTTGCATCGTAAAGAAAAAAGATTAACCTATCAGGAACAACGGAGCACATCCAATTACCAATCAAGAACGGGAAAGGAGCCAAAGCCTGGGGATACCCACGCACCAAGGAGGACGTCATTCTCTAAGTCTCAGCCAATGAGAGATTGGGCGAAGGGGGCGGGGCAACGGGCGGACCAATTGCCACAGAAAAACAAACAATCTGCAGCACAACTGTCCTCACCACAGCCCTCGCCTCTCAAACCACTGGAGCAAACTCCTGAGCAAAGCACTTGTTAAATACTTTCCACTTTCCTTCTAGCCCGGGGGCAGTTACACTGGAGTACCTTCCTCATACTAGAACAAGGGCCTTCTTTCCACCAGCTCCCAAAGACTCGCAGAAAGAATACAGTAACTTTGAGCTTTCTACCTTCACAGGAACTGGCAGTCCGGAGCTACCTGAGGGGGAGGGGCAGCCCCAGTGCGCAGGCGTGCATGCCTTGTGGAGGCGGGGCTGTAGCGGCCCAAAGCATCCTGGGTGCTGTATTTCTTTTGCTTGCAAAACTGAACTGCTCCTGTAGCCTCCAGAACTACATTTCCCCGCAGCTCCCACGGCCTCGAGGTGGGCGGGATGGTTGGTTAATGAGCTCGAGGAAGCCGCGGCGCGGCCCACCAGGTTCCAAAACAAGGAAATGAAGGGGGGAGGCGGGACTGGGGCTGCCTGCGGGAGCCGCCGCCGCCGCCGCCGCCGCGGAGGAGGAGGAGGAGGAGGAGGAGGAGGTGGAGTAGGTGGCTGCCGCGGCCGCCGAGGAGTCCCTTGCTGAAGGCGGACCGCGGGGCGGCGGGCGGCGCGCGCGCGCCCGAGAGGCGGCTGTTGGAGAAGTGGAGCGGCGGTCGCGGGGGGAGGAGGAGGAGGAGGGACTGAGCGGCGGCGGCCCCCGCGTCCCGGTGCCTCTATGGGGAAAGCAGACAATGGATTATGATTTCAAGGCGAAGCTGGCGGCGGAGCGGGAGCGGGTGGAGGATTTGTTTGAGTACGAAGGGTGCAAAGTGGGACGCGGCACCTACGGGCACGTCTACAAGGCGAGGCGGAAAGATGGGTAAGAGCAGGGGCGGGGGGAGTAGGCTCGCTCGGGTCCTCGCCCTGCCCGCGACCGCGCGGGATGGGTGGGTTGGAGCCGGGTCGGGCCGTTCCCGAAGGGCGAGGCGGAGGTGGTCGCGGGGCCGCGTCCCAGCGCGGACTGAGGGACGCGGGTTCTGACTGCCCTCCGCGCGCGGCCCCGTCGCGCCCCTCGAACTCCAGCGGCAGCAGCCTAGTCGGGGGGCGTCGGTCCGGTTCCGGAGGGCGCCTTCCGCGTGCATGGAGCTGGCGGCGGGACTCGAGTTGGGACCTCGGCTGGAGGTGGAGTTTGTGGGGTCTGGTCTCTTGGGGAGACGCCGAGGGCTGGGAGAGCTTTGCCGAGTTGCCGCTCCGGCCCTGGGCTGGTGACGGTCGTTGTGGAACTTCCAATCGGCTAAGCGCCTCCCGGGGGCGGCGGTTTGAAACCTAGCGGAGGAGCTGGTCGGGCGGCTGGGGTCTTAGCCAGACTCTAGGGTCTGACCCACCGCGCATCTCTGCCCTTGGGGCCAGCCAGCCCATTGGCTTCTCAGCGTAGTCCCGCGTCCCTGTCTATACCCGGCGACTTCTGGATCCCTGCTCATTCGCCCCCGATTTCGCTTTTTCACATTCTGAATTCCGCACTTTAACTCGAATGTAGGACCTCCTCGGAGAACTTCAGAGTTCGCCTAGTTTTTTGGTAACTCGTATCCCCCCCGTTGGATATTCTTATGCTTTCCACTCCATCCCCTGGCTAAATGACTGCGTGCTGGGGTTTATCCAGCACCTAGATTATCCGGAACGGAATGCAGAGTGACAGAGATCTGGGCCTGAATCTTTGTTTACCTGGGATTTGAGGGAGAACCTTAGTAACCTCTTAGGAAGCCTTTATTGATTGTTCTCTTAGGAGATGGCGAGCTGGATTCTGTATTGAGAACGCCTATCCTTCGTCCTGTAGGGCAGACGGGCTCTAGGACAGGTGGAACCAGCTGCCGGCGAAGGGTAGGTTTAAACCAATCACCTGCTCACCGCCCTTCCTGGGAGGAATTCTCCTCCCCCAGAGTAAGGGAGCCCAGGAACATTTATCTACCTGTCCCGCTTAGATTTCAAAGACGGTCAAAAAGTATGAGAAAGAGAGTTTTTAGCATCCTAGCGGAACATTTCTGAATAAAGTGAACATCAGTCACAATGACATTAGTAAGATTTGAAATGCTGCCTAACGTTCTGCGCACTCTGTTGTAATTGATATAGTTGATTCATGAACTCGAGGACGAAAGTTGTTAAGGTGTGTGTGCTAATTTCATAGAGAATGAAAACACAACTTTACAAATTGTTTTATCATAAAGTATGGTGAAAATCACAAGGTACTATACACGTGTAAAGGATTGTTACTGCAAGTAGTTTTGGTCTTATAACTGAAAGGGCTCCATAGTAGTCAGTTGTAAACTTCTCTCATAATTCTTTTAGTTAATTGCCAGGTGTCCTTGAATGAGTATCTTGGAATGTCAGGTACTTAAAATTAACTTGTATTTTGTTTTTGGAATGTTTACTTGTTATACTGGTGTTTCTGTGGGAATATTATCAGATATATTTGAGGAAAGCACATCTAGTTTTCCTATTTGGACATTGGCATTACAAAACAAATTATATGTGGTGTTTTTCATACTCCTCATGCTAACTTTATAATGTACTTGATTTGAAATTTTTTAAATGTATTTTCTTTTTTTTTGTTGTTAAAATAACTTCCTTTTAGTAGGCAACTTTTAAGAAAAATCTGCTTCTGAATTGTATTTTGATAGCATGGGATAAAACAAAAAGCATAATTTAATTCCTGCTTCTAATTGTTCTTTTTGAATATTTTCCCCTCTAATAAAGTTTTTGATTCGACTGCACTTTCTTGAGTGAAATTTGTTTGATTAGAATTAATAAAGTTTCTTTAATAGAGTAAGATCAGTCTGTGTATCTTCAAAATATGCTTTTTAAAGAAATTTTTAGGATCTGAAAGCATTAGTTGATATCACTATATTCTAAGAAAAATCATTATAAAGGTAGGTTTCCTTGCACTAGGGGTCTAGTTGAGATTTGAGGCTTTATGTTAATAGCACATCTCTTGTGGGTTGGTAGCAATGATTTTAAAGAACAAAAAGTTTTTAAAGTTTTTAGTGATCGTTCTAAATTGTGATGCAGATTTGCATAGTAAAGATTTTACACTCTGATCATAGTTAGTTACAGTTTAGCTCTTTCCGGAATTTATTTTGGTTAATTCAGAAAAAAATGTATAATGCTACTTTAGGGAGCAAGAAAGAAATCACGTGCATACATTTAAGAGAAGTTATTCTGATGTATATAATGTAGTATATAACCAAAATCATTTGGGTCTTTTGAAGAAACACTGGAAGAAGTAATGTAACTTACAAAAGAAAAGCCTCTGTTTATAGTTTAGTACTACCTTTTAAAAAAATCTTAGAGTGATATTTCCATTAAAATAATGACTTTAACTTGGGCTGTGTTAATTATACTATGTAAATTTGTGACAGTGGAAATGAAAGATTACATTTGGGTTTTTCACCTTTAATAAAAATGTCATTTGTTCTTTTTGTTTTGAAGGAAGAGAATCTTTTGACCCAACCATCCTTTTTAAATAAATCAGGCTTAAATGTTATTCCTGAGAAACAAGTTCAGAATATTTCTAGACTTTTTAGTATGAACAAGAATTTGTAATAGTTTTCCTTTTAAAATTTGTAAAAAAAGGATATATGACAGTTTATGGTTACAAATCTCAAGACCATATTCCTCAAATTTGAAAAACTTTGCTTTGATTGATAAAGGATTATTTTAAAAGGTTCTTTTGTCAATAAGAGAGTCAAACAAACATGATTCCATAGGATAATATGTCTGAAAACTGTTACACCAAACAATACTACTATTCAGTTTTGCAGACATTCATTTAATCTTTTGAACCACTCCAATAAAAGATTACTCCTTTTTGAGATGTCTTTAAAAGATACTTCATAATTGAAAGTGAAATGGCTGACATCTTAACAGTTTCAGTTTTGCCTTAGGGTTTCAGATGAGTAGTTTGTGACTATACATCTTAGTGTATAAAGTTTTAGATGAGTAATTGGTGATTACACATCTTAATATATGTCATAAAATCCTTCACAAATAAGTGTAGGTACATATGGATACATACAGGTAAATAATAGGTATGGACCTATCTGCCTGGCTTTGATGGATTTTTCATATTTGGTTTGTAGTTAGAATAGACGATTGTATTTGCATTTTTGTGTGTGTGTGTGGGGGGGGATGTACAAAGATTAAAGATGTAGCACTGTGATCGTAGCATTTTAGAACTTTCAAGAGTTTTAGATCATTTAGTCTCACTTCTTTACAAATGAGAAAACCAGAGCTTTTAGAGGTTATCATGCCCATAGTCTCACAGCAAAGACAAGCCTCACAGAAGTTACAAGATAGTAGGAATCCAGCTCTCCTGACTGAGTTGTTGCATTTTCTAATGTGTCCTACTTCTTAATACCATACGGGGAAAACCCAAAAAGGCCATGTTAAACCTCCAGTTTTGACAAACTTATTGTATAAGCTTTTTCCATGCAAAGGATATATCTATACCAACAAATATGGAAAAGGGAAAATATTGCATGGATATTAAAAAAAGAAAAAAGAAGGAGTGCCAGCCTATAGATTCTACCATGTGTAGTTGCTTTTCTTCATCAGGTTTCTCTTCATCCTCATTATCATTACTTTTGGCCACCATCTTTAAAAAAAAAAACCCACCATTTTTGCATAGTAGCTGAATTGGTCTCTGCTGTTAGGCTAGTCTTTCCTTGTGATAGTCCAACATCCAAGTTGCTCAGGGTCATTTTTCTGCAAATAAAATCAATCATGAAACATCTTGGGAAACTACATTCTCTAGCTTTCAAACCATCATATCCAATTTTAATTCCTTACTTTGGCATATAAAGCTATTTGCATTAGGATCCTAAAGTTTTCTCGTCTTTATAGCCTTTATACTTGCCACCAACTGCCAGAGTTGGTGCAAGCCATGTTTCTGTAGCATTTTTTAGCACTTACTAAGTCTTTTTCATGTCTTTTTTTTTTTTTTTTTTTTACATTCAAAGTAAAGTGGTATTGCTCTGCCATTCCTCCCTCCCTTTTCTCCTCACTCCCATAAACTTGGCCAACTCCTGCTCATACTTCAATACCCTATTCAGATAGCTTTTCTTCTAGAAGCCTTCCTTTATTCACTTTATTAGTTGTGCTTGTGCCCCTCTTTGTTCTTAGGTGTATAATATCACTATAAGTAATATTAATCTGCCCCATAAACTATTAGCTACAAATGGGTCATCATTTATTTCCAGAGTCTTGTACAGAGTTTGGCATATAATGGACACTCAGAAATTTTATTAAAAAAAAAAAAGGTCCCATATTGGTAATACTGCCCTGATGTTTTCAGTAATTGTTTTGTTTTTTTTTTTTAAAATTTAACATTTATTATTTGACAGAGACAGAGCATGAGTGGGGGAGGGGCAGAGAGAGAGGCAGTCACAGATTCTGAAGCAGGCTGTAGACTCCAAGCTGTCAGCCCAGAGCCTGACACAAGGCTTGAACTCATGAACTGTGAGATCATGACCTGATCCAAAGTCAAATGCTTAACTGACTGAGCCACCCAGGTGCCCCTTCAGTAATTGTTTTGAAAGCCTGCAATGCAGTGATGTTACATAAGTGGTTACCATAAATAATTTTCTAGCACTAATTAGATCTAGTATAATTTTTTTTCTAAGAAATTATGTGCTGCTTTTTAAGACAGTTGATACATTTCTTTTAGTAGATTGATAAGGAACGTATGTAATTTTTTTGTTTTGAGTTAAGCATTTTTCCCTTTTAGGCCAGCTCTTGTAAAATTATTATAGAAATCTTGTGTTCTTTGCTTTCACTATCTATTTTATAGAGATGCTTAGAAATTGTGGGCATTTGGGGCACCTGTATGGCTCAGTGGGTCAGGCATCCGACTTTGGCTCAGGTTATGATCTCACAGTTTGTGAGTTGGAGCCTCATGTTGGGCTCTGCGCTGGCAGCTCAGAGCTTGCTTGGAATCCTCTCTCTCTCTCTGTGCTTCTCCCTTGCTCTCGCACTGTCTCTCAAAAGTAAATAAACATTGGGGCGCCTGGGTGGCGCAGTCGGTTAAGCGTCCGACTTCAGCCAGGTCACGATCTCGCGGCCCGTGAGTTCGAGCCCCGCGTCGGGCTCTGGGCTGATGGCTCAGAGCCTGGAGCCTGTTTCCGATTCTGTGTCTCCCTCTCTCTCTGCCCCTCCCCCGTTCATGCTCTGTCTCTCTCTGTCCCAAAAATAAATAAACGTTGAAAAAAAAAAATTAAAAAAAAAAAAGTAAATAAACATTAAAAAAAATGTAGGCATTCGAACATATTTTACGAAATTTATTGATCTTATGGGTTTATGTTAATAAATTTAGTATCTTTAGCACTTAGTAAATCAAATAAACATTGGTTTATGTTTAATTGGTTCTTCATTTATGTATTACAAGAACTTTTTGAAGCCCAGGAAAAGAAATATTTTCAATAAAATTTGATTGTTTAGAGCAGTGGTCGACAAACTTTCTTTACAAAGAGGCAGATACTAAATATTTTAGGCCTTGGGGGCCATACAGTATATGTTATAATTACTTGAATCTGCTGTTGCAGTGTCAAAGTATCCACAGACAAATGTGTAAATGAACACAAATTAAAATGTGTTTCAATAGAATTTTATTTATAAAACCAAGTGGTGAGCTCGCTTTGGCGGGCAGGCTGTAGTTTGCCCTGCTTAGTCTAGAACAGTGACGTCCAATAGATCTTCATGCAATGATGAACGTGCGTCTATGCTGTAAAGTATGGTAGCCACTAGCCATATGTGGCTCAAGGAATGTGATTACTGTGACTGAGACACTGGCTAGTAGCTGTGATGTTGGACTCGGAAGGTTTAGTCTTGGGGACAAGTAGCTTAGCAACAACATTTATAATTTTCAAATCCATGAAGTGACATTTTAATTTTTTTTAAACTTGGTTAATCTCTACACCCAATGTGGGGCTGGAACTCAGCACCCTGAGATCGAGAGTTGCATGCTCCACCGACGTAACCAGCTAGGTGCCCCTGAAGAGAACTTTTAATAAAAATGTGTAATTGACGGTGTGGACAAATGAAATAGGAAAGCCCACGTCTTTTCTTTTTTTTTTCTTCTTTTCTGCCAAAACCTGCACAAAGCTCATGTCTTTTCAGTTACAGGCAGAATTTTGAGGCTGAAACAGTTTGATAATGCAAACCGATACTCGAATCCATAAACTGTCAATTTGTGAATGGAATCAAGGATATTTGATCACTTTTTGAAAAAAGTATTTTTGTTAAAAAAAAAAAAGAATGTTGTTCAGTGAGTAGTAAGTGCATGTGCATAAGAAGATATACAATGTAGTAGTAAGCCTTCCCTTTCCCAACCTCCCTTTTCCCTTTCTAAAGACGGCCATTCTCGGTTTTCCTTTTTAGACATTTTCTTGGGGTGTGTGTATTTAATGGTAAATAGTTTACTGTACATTTCTCTATATTTTTTTCACCTTAAATGTAATTTGAAGATCATTACATAATTGATATGCAGAGATGCCTGGTTCCTCTTAATAATAGTTTCACTTGTATTCCACTGTATTGACTTACATAATTTACTTAACTATCCCTCTTGATGGACATTTTAGGCTGTTACTGGTCTTTTGCTAGTACTAACACTGTAGTGAACTGTACCTAGTAGGTACAGTTTTTGTGTGTATTAGTGTAGCTAATTTAAACTCCTGTAAGCTATTTACCTTTGGAAGTACTGGCTTGAAATGATTTGCTAATATGGTGATATATGAGATATAAATCACTAAAGATTGAAAACAATGGGGCTGAGAATAAGGAAGTCTTATTCCTTAAAGGCTTTAAAAGTAATTATTCATACATAAAAACGAGTTCCAAATCATTAGTTTCCATAGGAAATACAAGTTACCGTTTTAGCAGCACGAGAAAGGCTTGCCTCTGAGTTTTATGCAGGCAAAAAGTAGATCTATGGAAAGGTTTTTTTGATAGGGGTGTCAGTATTGATGAATTAAGGAATTTTACTTTTGTGTACTATATGTTTGGACTGAATATGCTGGGTAAAAAATTAATATGTGATGTTAAACTGTGTGCTTGGTTTGCAAAATGCTTAACTAGTGTAATGAGGTTTAGACATCAGTATAGAAGACTTGAAGGCAATATAGTACAATTCGAAATTTTCTTGGTGGTAAACGATGAGAGTAAGACTGCTTGGTTAATGTGTATATAAAGATCAGCCTGTTCGTTCTCTTGTGACGTTGGGACTGTATGTTAGTGCTGCTTTTGGATTCCAAAACAAAGGAACAAGATATATATATTTTTTTAAACAGAGCATTTTAAAATTTTGAATTATTAACATGACTATTTCTTTAAAAAGCAGGTAGTTTTTAAGGGCTAGAACCATGAAGAGGTAGCCGACAAAGCTATTTGAAGATTCTTGTCCATTTATAAATAGCTGATAGTTCAACACTTCCTGTAATAGCCCTTTTGAGCATGCATTGTGCAGGATAAAAGAGAGTCTCAAGAGAGAAGACAGGATGTAATTCAGGATACAAGTGTGCGGCAGTAGTTTTTTTATTGAGGGTGTGAATTCTTATCCAAAAGTGAGTGAATGATCAAAGAGAAGTAAAAACCTGTAAAGTCCTTAAATAATTGGTGTCCTTATAAAATATCTTTAATTTCTAATATAATAAGTCTTTCTAAAGGAGAAACACATGCTCCTCATAGAGGCTTTAAACCTGTTGTGTGTTTTCTATCTAAAAATATTTCTGTGACAGTTACCAAGTGGAACGTGATTAAGAAATGGATTTAATTTTGTTTTTATTGTGACCACAGACCAAAACCGTGTCATGGCAAACTATTTTGCAGATATTTGTAGATATATACATTTGGACAGAAAGGTGAGTTCATGGTTGCTGGAAAAGTAAGGTAAAACTTTTGCCTTATAGGTGGGCTAGTTGCATCTTTCTGTGGGAAAGTTATTCTCCTTAGGATTGTGATCTGGGGCACAAAGTGTGTTGCTTTTTACAAAAGTTAGTTTCCTTTTTCTCTTTCCCTTTTGTAATGTAATTATTATACTTGCATTTTAAGAGTGATTTAGACACTGAGTGAATCCAGTTGTTTTGGATTTAGGCACAAATTTAAAAAAAATGTGAGCTTCCTTTTTTTCTGAAGAAATTATATGTAATTTGAACTTATGTTAGTAACTTATAAAACCAGAGTTCTGTTCACTGATTTCTCAGCAATCTTTTGATCTATATATTTGTGTCAAAGTGGAAATATTTTTATTTTTATGCTATTAAAATTTATCAGATAATAGTTGTACATGATTTAAAAAATTCTAACAGTTAAACTATATATAAAATGAAAAGTAAAAGTCTTCCTTCTTATTGTCCACTCCCAAGCTTCCCTCATTTTTCAAAGATAGCCAGTGTTGACTGTTTCTGTTTTAAGTTTTGCTGGTGCTTACTAGTATAACTTTGAGTAATATGCATGTAAAAAATAATATGCATATAATTCTATGTTCTGATTTATCAACGTTAGGCATTTTTTGTTGATTTTCCTTTAGAAAAGCTGAGCAATTTCCCATCTCAACATTCAAATTTATTACCTTTGTTATTTTACATTTTTTGTGGCAAATACTTTTATAACTTTAAATCATAAACTTAAATCTTTTTTTTTTAATTTTGATTAGGCTCCTTGCTGAACATGGGGCTTGATCAGAGGACTGAGATCAAGAGTCACATGCTCCACTGACTGAGCTAGCCAGGCACTCCATTAAATTTCTTTTTCTTTCTTTCTTTAAAAAATTTTTTATTCTTTTTTTTTTTTTTTAACATTTTTTTCTTTTTTTAAAGTAATCTCTACACCCAACAACCTGGGGCTTAAACTCACGACCCTGACATGAAGAGTCACATGCTCTACCAGCTGAGCTAGTCAGCTATTCCATTAAATTTCTTTTTCTTTCTTTTTTTCTTTTATTCTTTTTAAAAAAATAATTGGTGTCCTTCTAAAATATCTTTAATTTCTGATATAATAAGTCTTTCTAAAGGAGAAACACACCCTTCTTATAGAGGCTTTAAACCTGTTTTTATTTAAAAAAAATTTTTTTTTAAGTAATCTCTACAGCCAACATGGGGCTTGAACTCATGACCCTAAGATCAAGAGTCTCATGCTCTACAGACTGAGCCAGCCAGGTGCCCAGATTTCTTTTTCTTGATTTATCAGTTTAGATACTATTTGTCTTCCTGATATGGATATTAAGAAAAGTGATATATTTCTCTTACTCTTTTTTCTCTATCTCTAATAAAATTTCTAATTTTTAAAGTAGACATTTATAGCATCCTGCTTTTTGTCTATGAGTTGATTCTAAAAAGCGAACACTGAAAACCACTTAATAGCCTTAAAATATTATGATTGTGAAAGTATTTGTTGAGGGATGAATTAGTATATTGAGACCCGTGGAGAAGGAAATGTAATCTTGTGCATTAAATAACTGCTGCTGGTCTTCCAGGTATTAAGCCCTAATGGGTCTTCTTAAGTTCTTTTGCCCTTCAAGTATCTGGATCATACTTAGCTAATAGTGTTTCTTTATATCTCTTAGGTGCTTTTTCTTGGATTTTTTTTTTTTTTTGGTTCAATTGAGGACATCTTTTTTTTTTTAATTTCATTTTTTATTTTAAAAAATTTATATCCAAATTGGTTAGCATATAGTGAAACAATGATTTCAGGAGTAGATTCCTTAATGCCCCTTACCCATTTAGCCCATTCTCCCTCCCACAACTCCTCCAGCAACCCTTAGTTTGTTCTCAATATTTATGTGTCTCTTCTGTTTTGTCCCCCTCCCTGTTTTTATATTATCTTTGCTTCCCTTCCCTTATGTTCATCTGTTTTGCCTCTTAAAGTCCTCATATGAGTGAAGTCATATGATTTTTGTCTTTCTCTGACTGACTGATTTCACTTAGCATAATACCCTCCAGTTCCATCCACGTAGTTGCAAATGGCAAGATTTCATTCTTTTTGATTGCCGAGTAATACTCCATTGTATATATATACCACATCTTCTGTATCCATTCATCCATCGATGGACATTTGGGCTCTTTCCATACTTTGGCTATTGTTGATAGTGCTGCTATAAACATGGGAGTGCATGTGTCCCTTCGAAACAGCACACCTGTATCCTGTGGATAAATGCCTAGTAGTGCAATTGCTGGGTCATAGGGTAGTTCTATTTTTAGTTTTTTGAGAAACCTCCATCCTGTTTTCCAGAGTGGCTGCACCAGCTTGCATTCCCACCAGCAGTGCCAAAGGGATCCTCTTTCTCTGCATCCTTGCCAACATCTGTTGTTGCCTGAGTTGTTAATGTTAGCCATTCTGACAGGTGTGAGTGGTATCTCATTGTGATTTTGATTTGTATTTCCCTGATGATGAGTGATGTGGAGCATTTATTCATGTGTCGGTTGGCCATCTGGATGTCTTCCCTGGAGAAGTGTCTGTTCATGTCTTTTGCCCATTTCTTCACTGGATTATTTGTTTTTTGGGTGTTGAGTTTGATAAGCTCTTTATAGATTTTGGATACTAACCCTTCATCTGATATGTCATTTGCAAATATCTTCTCCCATTCTGTTGGTTGCCTTTTAGTTTTGCTGATTGTTTCTTCACTGTGCAGAAGGTTTTTATTTTGATGAGGTCCCAGTAGTTCATTTTTGCTTTTGTTTCCCTTGTCTCCGGAGACGTGTTGAGTAAGAAGTTGCTGTGGCCAAGATCAAAGAGGTTTTTGCCTGCTTTCTCCTCGAGGATTTTGATGGCTTCCTGTCTTACATTTAGGTCTTTCATCCACTTTGAGTTTATTTTTGTGTATGGTGTAAGAAAGTGGTCCAGGTTCATTTTTCTGCATGTCACTGTCCAGTTTTCCCAGCACCATTTGCTGAAGAGACTGTCTTCATTCCATTGGGTATTCTTTCCTGCTTTGTCAAAGATTAGCTGGCCATACGTTTGTGGGTCCATTTCTGGGTTCTCTATTCTGTTCCATTGATCTGAGTGTCTGTTCTTGTGTCAGTACCATACTGTCTCGATGATGACAGCTTTGTAGTATAGCTTGAAGTCTGGGATTGTGATACTCCTGCTTTGGTTTTCTTTTTCAATATTGCTTTGGCTATCTGGGGTCTTTTCTGGTTCTGTACAAATTTTAGGATTGTTTGTTCTAGCTCTGTGAAGAATGCTGGTGTTACTTTGATAGCGATTGAATTGAATATGTAGATTGCTTTGGGTAGTATCAACATTTTAACAGTATTTGTTCTTCCTATCCAGGAGCATAGAATCTTTTTCCATTTTTTTGTGTCTTCTTCAATTTCTTTCATAAGCTTTCTATAGTTTTCAATGTATAGATTTTTCACCTCTTTGGTTAGATTTATTCCTAGGTATTTTGTGGCTTCTTGTGCAACTGTAAATGGGATCGATTCCTTGATTTCTGTCTCTGTTGCTTCATTGTTGGTGTATAGGAATACAACTGATTTCTGTGCATTGATTTTATATCCTGCAACTTTGCTGAATTCATGAATCAGCTCTAGCAGTTTTTTGGTGGAATCTTTTGGGTTTTCCATATAGAGTATCATGTCAGCTGCAAAGAGTGAAAGTTTGACCTCCTTCTGACCGGTATGGATGCCTTTTATTTCTTTGTGTTGTCTGATTGCAGAGGCTAAGACTTCCAATACTATGTTGAATAACAGTGGCGAGAGTGGACATCCCTGTCTTGTTCCTGACCTTAGGGGGAAAGCTGTCAGTTTTTCCCCATTGAAGGTGATATTAGCGTTGGGTCGTTCATATATGGTTTTTATGATCTCGAGATATGCTCCTTCTATCCCTACTTTCTTGAGGGTTTTTATCAAGAAAGGATGCTGTATTTTGGCAAATGCTTTCTCTGAATCTATTGAGAGGATCATATGGTTCTTGTCCTTTCTTTTATTGATGTGATGAATGACATTAATTGTTTTGTGGATATTGAACCAGCCCTGCATCCCAGGTATAAATCCCACTTGGCTGTGGTGAATAATTTTTTAATGTATTGTTGGATCCGATTGGCTAATATCTTGTTGAGGATGAGGACATCTTTTTGAGTTGCTTTTTCATTTGGATTTGTGTGCATATTCAGAGTTCTTGTGTGTCTGATAATGTGTTTTGACTTCATACTTGATTAATAGGTTGGCTGAATTTATAGTTTTAAGAATAATTTTTGAGGGGTCCCTGGGTGGCTCAGTTGGTTAATCACATGACTCTTGATTTCAGCTTATGTCATGATCTCAGTTTATGAGTTTGAACCCCACATCAGGCTCTGTGCTGATGGTGTGGAGCCTGCTTGGGATTCCATGCCTCCCTCTGTCTTTGCCCATCCTCCCCACTTTCTCTCTCTCTCTCTCAAAATAAATAAATAAACGTTTAAAAAATAATAATTTTTGTCTCAGAACCAGAAACTATTGCTTCATTTATTTCTTGTTGCTTATGGGAAGTTTCTTTATTGGAAGCTTGTCTGCAGTCTCAGGATTTTTTTACTTTATGCATTCTAAAATTTCACCAAAGTCTACCTAGAAAATATAGGTTGGGTGCCTGGGTGGCTCAGTTGGGTAAGTGCCCGACTTTAGCTCAGGTCATGATCTCATGGTCAGGGAGTTTGAGTCCCGCTTTGGGCTTTGTGCTGACAGCCTGTTTTGAATTTTGTGTCCCCTTCTCTTTCTGGTCCTCCCCCACTCACGCTCTCGCTCTCTCTCTCTCTCAAAAATGAATAAATATTTAAAAAAATAAAAACAAAAATGTAGGTCTTTTTTTTTTTTCTGATTTATGTGGCTAGGTTTTCTGCATCTTTAACAAAGTATTCATTGTTTGAATAGATAACCCATTCATATAATTTGAACTTCACAGGTAAAAAGTGGTATTTAGTCCAGTTGGACTCTTCCTAACTGATCCCCTACTCTTTCACTCCCCTTTTCCAATCCTGCCGGTTTCTTAGGAATCTTTATTGAGCTTTCTCTTTTGTCTTTGGTTTAGGGCAATTTTTATTACCTGTTATTTATTTATTTTTCCTTCTTCCTCTGTTGCTTCTCTTGTTCTCTTCCTCAAATATACATATTAGGAAATGTTGACCTTTTAGGCTCTGTCTTCCATATCTCTTAAATTCATTTGCAAAAATTGCAACTCTTTTTTCTCTCTACATTCTGGAAGATTTCCTTTATTGAATCTTCTAGATTACCAATTTGGTCTTTATTGAGATTGCTATTCTTTTATTCAGTGTAAGCCTAACTGCCTAAGTTCAATAAGGCATTGGTTTAATAAAGTAAATAAGTTCCCTATTAATATTTAGCTTGTTTTTAGTGTTTAAGTTATTTTTTGTGTGTGTACCATGTGCTGTTTTCAGTTTTTCCTTCTTAATATTTTTCTTATAATCTGAGTGCTAGACCAAGATCATGGAAATCTTTTTCTGTTTTCATATATAGAGAAATTATATTGGTTTTACCGTTACTTTAATAGTAAATTCTCAACATTCATCTGTTCACATATTCATCAACCTATCTCTATTCAAATTTTCATCCATCTATCCATCTGTCTATCTTCTGTCCACCTATTATCTCTTTTCATCTGTCTTCATTTTTCTGGCTATTTTCATTATTCCATTGTTTACTATTTATCATTTGATTCCTTTCCGTGAGCCAAGTATTGTGCCATAGATGCGAGGATACAAGGATAAATGAGATGTCATCTCAGACTGCAAAAACTGAGACTGGAAGTATTCACAACAAATTGCTAATAGTGATTGTCTACAGGAACGAAATTTGGGTTGACAGGAAGACTTTTTGAAAAAAGTATATACTCGTGTATTATTTGAAAAATACCTGTACATATTATTTTAATATATTTATATTACTTATTAAAATGGTAAAACATTTAAACTGTAGAGTATATATAACTTATGGGGAAAAGGCAAATACCGTAAAAATTTTTTTTAATTTTTAATTTTAAAAAATTTATTTATTCTTTTTAAGTAGGCTTCATGCCCAAAGTGGGGTTTGAACTCATGACCCCGAGATCAAGAGTCGCAGGTTCCACTGACCTGAGCCAGCCAGGTGCTCCCTATTTTTTGTTTTTTAATAAATATTTATTTCTTTTTAGAGTAAACTCTATACCCAAAGAGGGTTTGAACTCATGAACCCGAGACGAAGAGTTGCATTCTCTACTGACTGAGCCAGCTAGGCATAAAAAATGGCAAATATCTTAAAAATATATATATATATCTTTTATTATCTTATAAAAATCAATGTGTTAATAAAAAATCCAATATGTGTTCGTGCAAGAAAGGCTAGGAATTATAGAAACATAAAGAAGAAAACATAAATCACTCATAATAAGACCACTCAGAGATGAGCATTGATAATATTTTGGAATATTTATCTCCTGCTGTTTTTTTTTTTTTCAGTTCTATTGAGAAATAATTTACACATATTACTGTAGAAGTTTAGGGTGTATAGCATAGGGTGCCTGGCTGGCTCAGTTGGGAGAGCATGTGACTCTTGATCTTGGGGTTGTGAGTTTGAGTCCCACATTGGGTACAGAGATTACTTAAATAAACAAAACTTAAAAAAATAAGGTATGTAGCATAATGGTAAGATGTATAGCATAATGGTTTGATTTATATGTATTGTGAAATGATTTACCACAATAGGTGTATTTAACTATATCATCTCATAAAGGTACAATAGAAATTTCTCCTTGTGATGAGAGCTTTTAGGAACTATTCTTTTAACTTTCTTGTATATCATACACAACAGTGTTAGCTATAGTCATGGTGTTGTCCCTGTGCTTATTTATTTTATAACTGGAAGTCTGTACCTCTTGACCACCTTCCTCCAATTCCTTCCACTTCTCTCCTGGTGTTTTCTACCGGTTAAGTATGTGTAATTATTTTTTATTAGAGGTAAAATAGACGAAACATGAAGTTCATACTTTTAAAGTTGTACAATTCAGTGAGTTTTAGTATATTCATAGCATTGTGCAACCACTACCACCACTTAGTTCCTTATTGAGAAACTTTAGTTCCAGAACATTTTCGTTACACCAAAAGGAAACCCATATCTGTTAAGCAGTCGTTCTCCAATTTCCCCTCCCCTGGATCTTGGCAACCACTGTTTGCTTTTTGCTATGAATTTGCCTGTGGTGGGTAGTTCATGTAAATGGAATCATACAGTCCATGGCTTTTTTGTGGCTGGCTGGCTTTCACTTAGCACAATGTTTTCAAGGTTCATCCATGTTTTGGTGTATATCAGTACTCTATGACTTTTTATGTCTGAATAATGTACCATTGTATGGATATACCACATTTTGTTTATATTCATCCACTCAGAAACTTGGGTTGTTGCCACTTTTTGGCTATTGTGAGTAGTGCTGCTGTGAACATTTGTGGACAAGTTTTTGTTTTAACGTGGTTTCAGTTCTCTTGGAGCGTAACTGCTTGGTCATATGGTAATTCTGTTTTAACATTTTGAGGAGCTGCCAATGTTTTCCACAGTGACTGTCATTTTATATTCCCATCTACAGTATATAAGGGTTCTGTTTTCACCAAAACCTCACCAACACTTGCTATTTTCTGTTTTTTTTTAAATTTATTTTATTTTTTATTATAGCCATTCTAGTGAGTGTAGTTATCTCACTGTGGGTTTCTCTCCCTCCACTCCCAGTTTTATTGAGATATAACCGACATATAACATTGTATTAATTTAACATATATAGCATAATGCATAATGATTTGATATATGTATATATTGTGAAATGATTATCATAATAAGTTTAGTTATCATCCATTCATAGTTACACATTTTTTTATCTTGTAATGAGAACTTCTAAGATTTACTCTTAGCAGCTTTCAAATATACAATACAGTATTGTTAAGTATAGTCATCATGATGTACATTACATCCTTAGAACTTATTTATTTACAATAAGTTTTTAGGGGCCTGGGTGGCTCAGTCGGTTAAGCGTCCGACTTCAGCTCAGGTCATGAACTCACAGTCCATGAGTTCGAGCCCCGCATCGGGCTCTGTGCTGACAGCTCGGAGCCTGGTGTCTGTTTCAGATTCTCTGTCTCCCTCTCTCTGACCCTCCTCCGTTCATGTTCTGTCTCTGTCTCAAAAATGAAAAAAAAAGTAATAATAAAATAAAATAAAATAAAATAAAATAAGTTTTTAAAGTTTTACTTATTTAAGTAAACTCTATACCCAATGTGGGGCTTGAACTCACTACCCCAAGATCAAGAGTTGTGTGTTCTTCCGACTGAGCCAGCCAGGCACCCCTAGCTTATTCATCTTATAAATTTGAGTCTTTTGACTACTTTTAACCTTCTTTTCAATGCTCTGCTTCTTCCCCCAATCATCAATTTGTTCTCTTCATTTTAGTTTTTTAAAATTCCACATACAGTATAACCTTGGTTTGTGAGCATAATTCGTTCTGGAAATACGCTTATAATCCAAAGCACTCGTTTATCAAAGTGAATCTCAAGAACCATTGGCTCAGTTGTGATCATGTGACATTTGGCGTCACGTACTACTCATATTGCAAGACATTGCTTGTTTATCAAGTTAAAACTAGAAATGTTTGTGCATCTTGCAGAACACTTGCAGAACAAGTTACTCACAACCCAAGGTTTTACAGTACAAGTGTGAGATTCTTTTTCTCTGCCTTATTTCATTTGACACAATACCCTCAAAGTCCAATTTTATTGTCACAAATGGCAGGATTCTTTCTTATTTTTATGGATGAATAATATCCCATTGTACTCATATACCACATTTTCTTTATCCATTTATCTACCAGTGGAACTTAGGTTGTTTCCATGTCTTGGCCATTGTAAATAATGCTACAGTGAAGATGGGGGTGTAGATATCTTTTTGAGATGGCAATTCATTTCCTTTGGCTATATACCAAGAAGTGGAATTGCTAGATTTTATTGTTCTACTTTTACCTTTTTGAGGAACCTCCAAACTGGAATTATTAGGTGTCTCTTTTGACCTAGAGGTGTCATAAACAAATTATTAAGATACTAAGATCACTGGGTATAAGTTTGGGATCCTCTTACTTAAGATATGAAGAATTTTTATCCGTATTAAATTTCTTTCAAAAACTTGATTTAAAAAAAAAAAATTTTTTTTAACGTTTATTTATTTTTGAGACAGAGACAGAGCATGAATGGGGGAGGGTCAGAGAGAGGGAGACACAGAATCTGAAACAGGCTCCGGGCTCTGAGCTGTCAGCACAGAGCCCGACACGGGGCTCGAACTCACGGACCGCAAGATCATGACCTGAGCTGAAGTCGGACGCTTAACCGACTGAGCCACCCAGGTGCCCAAAAAAACTTGATTTTTAATGGATGTCTATATTCTTTTATCATGTGGATATGTAATGCTTTAGTTAACCCTTTCTAATTAGTGAACATTTAAGTTCTTCCCAGTATTAAAAAAAAAATTTTTTTTAATGTTTTATTTATTTTTGAGAGAGAGATAGAGAGAGATTGGGGGAGGGGCATAGAGAGAGGGAAACACAGAATCCGAAGCAGGCTCCAGGCTCTGAGTTGTCAGAACAGAACCTGACGCGGGGCTTGAACCCATGAACCATGAAATCATGACCTGAGCTGAAGTCAGATGCTTAACCAACTGAGCCACCCAGGTGCCCCTCCAGTATTTTGATAATACAAACAACACTGATAGATGTTTTTGTGTGTATATTTTGGTCCATATATCTGATTGTTTCTTACAGTAGTCTTATAAAGAAATTTACTGTGTCAAAATGTATTGTTTTAAGGCTCTTAATATATATTTCCTGATTGCTTTTCACATATAGTTTTATTCACCACCATAGACAGTACATATATATGTGCCTCTCTCATCTCATCCTTAGTAGTTTTGAATGTTCTTTTTTCTTTTGTTAAATCATTTTTATTTTATTTTATAAATGTTTTATTTTATTTTTTTTTTCACCGTGATTAGTGTACTCTTTAGTCTCTATCTCCTATTTTCCCTATCCTCCCACCCACCTGCCTTCTGGTAAGTGTCTCTGTAGTTAAGAGTCTGTTTCAGTAGGTGATGGGGATTAGGCAACACACTTGTCCTGTGATGAGCACTGGGTGATATATGGAATTATTGAATCACTATATTGTACGCTTAAAACTAATATAACACTGTATGTTAACTAATCAGAATTAAAATAAGAACTTAAAAAGGTCTGTTTCTTTGTCTCTCTTTTTTGTTTTTCTTTGCTTATTTGGTTTGTTTCTTAAGTTCCAAATATGAGTGAGATCATATGGTATTTGTCTTTCTCTTACTGACTTAGCTTGATCCATGTTTTTGCAAATGGCAAGATTTTATTCTTTTTTATGGCTGAATAATATTCCGTTGTATCTGTGTACCTCATCTTTTCCATTTATCTATTTATGGACACTTGGGCTGCTTCCATTGTTTGGCTATTGTCAGTAATGCTGCAAGAAACAAACCGGTGCATGTTATTATTATTTTTTTTTTGGGTAAATACCCAGTAGTGTGATCACTGGATTGTATGGTAGTTCTATTTTTAATTTTTTGAGGAAGCTCATACTGTTTTCCACAGTAGCCCCACTAGTTTATGTTCCCAGCAACACTGCAAGAAGGTTCCTTTTTCTCCTTGTCCTCACCAACACTTGTTACTTATGTTGTTGTTGTTGTTGTTGTTGTTGTTGTTGTTGTTGTTGTTTTAGCCATTCTGACAGGTGTGAGGTGTTACCTCATTGTAGTTTTTAAATTTTATTTATTTAATTTTTTTGAGGAGGGGGAGGGGCAGGGAGAGAGAGGGGCAGAGATGATCTTAAGCAGACTCCATGCCCAGCACAGAGCCTGACTTGGGGCTCAGTCTCACAACTGTGAGGTCATTACCTGAGCTGAAATCAAGAGTCAGATGCTTAACCGACTGAGCCACCCAGGCACCCTTCTCATTGTAGCCTTGATATACATTTCCCTGATGGTAAGTGATGTTGAGCATCTTTTCATGTGTCTATGGGCCATCTGTATGTCTTCTTTGTAGAAATGTCTATTCATGTTTTGTGTCCATTTTTTAATCGGATTATTTTTTTAGGGGCGGGTATTGAGTTGTATCAGTTCTTTACATATTTTGGATACTAACCTTTTATTGGATACATTTTTTGCAAGTATCTTCTCTCATTCAGTAGGTTGTCTTTTAGTTTTGTTGATTTTTTCCTTCACCATGTAGAACATTTTTATTTTGATATAGTCCCCACAGTTTATTTTTGCTTTTATTTCTCTTGCCTCGGGAGACACAGCTAGAAAAATGTTGCTGTGGCTTATGTCAGAGAGATTACTGTCTGTGCTCTTTTCTAGGATTTTAATGGTTTCAGGTCTTACATTTAGGTTTTTATTAATCCATTTTATTTTTGTGTATGATGAAAGAAAGTGGCTCAGTTTCATTCTTTTCCATGTTGCTGTCAAGTTTCCCCAAAACCATTTGTTGAAGAGACTTTTTCCCATTCTCTATTTGTTTCTCCTTTGTTGAAGATTAATTGACCGTATAATTGTGGGTTTATTTCTGGGTTTTCTGTTCTGTTCTACTGATCAGTGTGTCTGATTTTATGCCAATACCCTACTATTTTAATTGCTGCAGCTTTGTAACATAACTTGAATTCTGGAATTGTGACCCTTCTGGTTTCTTTTTTTTTTTCAAGATTGATTGGTCTCTTTGAGGTCTTTTGTCATTCCGTACAAATTTTACAATTGTTTGTTCTGTGAAAAATGCTGTTGGTATTTTGATAGGGATTGCATTAAATATGTAGATTACTTTGGGTAGTATAGACCTTTTGAAAATATTTGTTCTTCCAACTCATGAGCATGGAATATCTTTTCATTTCTTTGTGTCTTCTTGAATTTCTTTCTCCAGTATTTTATAGTTTTTAGAGTACAGGTCTTTCACACGTCTTTGGTTAAGTTTATTCCTAGGCATTTTATTGTTTTTCTGCAGTTGTGAATACAATTGTTTTCTTAATTTCGCTTTCTGCTGCTTCATTATTAGTATATAGGAATGCAATAGATTTCTGTACATTGACTTTGTATTCTATGACTTTATTGAATTCACTTAACAGTTCTAGAAGTTTTTTGATGGAATCTTTAGGGTTTTCTCTATATAGTATCATGTCATCTGCAAATAGAGTTTTATTTCTTCCTTACCAATTTGGATAACTTATTTCTTTTGCTGTATGATAGCTGTGGCTAGGACTTCCAGTAGTATGCTGAATAAAAGCAGTGAAAATGGAATATTTGTCTTGTTCCTGATCTTATGGGAAAAGCTCTTAGTTTTTCACCATTTGAATATGATTTTAGCTGTGGGTTTTTCTTATCTGTTCTTTATTATGTTGAGGTATATTCCCTCTGGACCTCCCTGCAGAAGGTTTTTATCATGAATGGATGTTGTGCTTTGTCAAATACTTTTTTCTGCATCTATTGAAATGATCATATGGTTTTTATCCTTTCTTTTATTAAAAAAAGTTTTTCAAGTTTATTTTGAGAGACAGAGAAAGTGAGCAGAGGAGGGGCAGAGAGAGAAGGAGAGAGAGAATCCCAAGCAGGCTCCAAGATGCCAGTGCAGAACCTGATGTGGGGCTCAATCTCATGAACTGTGAGATCCTGACCTGAGTCGAAATCAAGAGTTGGTCGCTTAACTGACTGAGCCACCCAGGTATCCCTATCCTTTTTTTTTTTTTTTAATTGATGTGATATATCACATTGATTGTTTTGTGACTATTGCACTACCCTTGCATCCTGGGAATAAATCTCACTTGTTTGTGTTGTGTGATATTTAAAAATGTATTGTTGGATTCAGTTTGCCAGAATTTTATTGAGAATTTTTGCATCTATGTTCATGAGGGATATGGACCTTTAGTTCACTTTTTTTGCGTGGTGTTTTTATCTGGTCTTGGTATCAAGGTGATACTGGAATCAAAGAATAAATTTGGGCATTTTCCTTCCTTTGATATTTTTTGGAATAGTTTGAGAAGAATAGGTATTAACTCCTTTTTCAGTGTTTGGTAGAATTTGTCTTTGAAGCCATCTGATCCTGGACTTTTGTGTTTTGGGAGTTTTTTGATTACTGATTCAATTTCATTGCTAGTACTTGGTCTGTTCAAGTTTTCTATTTCTTCCCTGCTTTAGTTTTGGTAGGTTGTATGTTTTTAGGAACTTTTCCATTTCTTCTGAGTTGTCCAGTTGGTTGGTCTATAGATTTTTATAATACTCTGTTATAATTGTTTGTATTTCTGTGGTATTGATTGTTATTTCTCCCTTTCATTAGTGATTTTATTTATTTGGATCCTCTCTTTTTTGATGAGTCTTACTAGAGGTTTATCAATTTTGTTGATGTTTTCAAAGAACCAGCTCCTGGTTTCTGCTCTACTGTGTTTTTTTAGTTTCTATCTTTTTTTTTTTTTTTTTAATAGGCTCCACACCCAACATAGAGCTTGAACTCACAACCCTGAGATCAAGTGTTGCATGCTGTGCTGACTAAGCCAGCCAACCACACCTAGTATCTATATCATTAATTTCTGGTTTAATGTTTATTATTTCCTTCCTTTTGCTAGATTTGGGTTTTGTTTGTTTTTATTTTTCTAGGTCCTTTACGTGAAGATTACCTTGTTTATTTGATTTTTCATGCTTCTTGAAGTAGGTCTGTATTGCTGTGAACTTTCCTGTTAGAACCATTTTTTGCTGTATCGCAAAGATTTTAGGCTGTTGTGTTTTCATTTTTATTTGTTTCCACGTACTTTTTGATTTCTTTGATTTCTTGGTTGACCCACTCATTGCTTAGTACCGTGTTATTTAACCTCCATGTATTTGTAGTCTTTCCAGATTTTTTTTTTTCTGGTTGATTACTGGTTTCATTGCATTGTGGTCAGGAAAGATGCATGGCATGACTTTGATTTTTTAAAGTTTGTTGAGACTTGTTTTGTGGCCTAATATGTGATCTATTCTGGAGAATGTTCCATGTGCTCTTGGAAAGAATGTGTATTCAGCTGTTTTAGGATGGAATGTTCTGAATATGTCTGTTAAATCCATCTGGTTCAGTATATCATTCAAAGCCACTGTTTTCCTGCTGATTTTCTGTTGGATGATCTGTTCATTGATGTAAGTGAGGTGTTAATGTCCCCTGCTGTTATTATATTACTATGGATTATTTCCTTTATGTTTGTTATTAACTGTTTTATGTATTTGGCTGCTTCCATGTTGGGTGCATAAATATTTATTATTATTAATATCCTCTTGTTGGATTGTCTCTATTATTACAGTGTCCTTCTTTGTCTCCTGTCATAGTCTTTTTAAAAAATTTTTAATTTAAATTAATTTTTTATTTTTAAAATTTTCTTAAATTTTTTAATGTTTTTATTTTGAGAGACAGTGAGAAGAGAGCATGAGTGGGGAAGGGGCAGAGAGAGACAGAGGCACAGAATCCAAAGCAGGTTCCAGGCTCTGAGCTGTCAGCACAGAGCCCGACGTGGGGCTCAAACTCACATACTGCAAGATCATGACCTGAGACAAAATCAGATGCCCAACTGAGCCACCCAGGTGCCCCTATTTTTAAAATACTTTTAATGTTTTATTTTTGAGTGAGCAAGCGCACAAGTGGGGAAGGGCATAGAGAGGGAGGAGACACAGAATCCGAAGCAGGTTCCAGGCTCTGAGTTGTCAGCACAGAGCCCAACGCTGGGCTTGAACCCATGAACTGTGAGATCATGATCTGAGCTAAAGTCGGACACTTAACTGACTGAATTACCCAGACGTCCCGATGTTTGCTTAAATTTAAACCCATTCTTTACTCTTCTCCCCATTCCATTTTAGGTATGTGTTTTGCATCTTTTTTTTTTTTTTTTTTAAAGTAAACTGAATACCCACTGTGGGGCTTGAACTGACAATCCCAAGATCAAGAGCCACAAACTCTACTGACTGAACTAGCCAGGTGCCCCTCATGTCCTTTTATTTTATGAATCCCTTCACTGACTTTTACAGAAATGTTTATTTTTACTGCTTTTGTTGTTTGTACTTGAATAACTTGTGGTCATTCCTTTCCACTTAAAGAGTCCCCTTTAATGTTTCTTGTAGGGCTGGTTTAGTGGTCATGAACTCCTTTAGTTTTTGTTTGTCTGGGAAACTCTCTCTCTTCTTCTATTCTGAATGATAGCCTTGCTGGATAGAGTATTCTTGGCTGCAGATTTTTCCCTTTCAGCACTTTGAATAGATAATACCATTCCCTTCTGGCCTGCAAAGTTTCTGCTGGAAAATCTGCTGATAGCTTATGGCGTTCCCCTTTTATGTAACTGTCTTCTTTTCTCTTGTTGCTTTTAAATTTTTTTCTGTTTCTATTTTTTTTTGCCATTTTAATTACTATATGTCTTGGTGTGGACTTCCTTGGGTTGAATCTTTGGGTGATCTCTGTGCCTCCTGCATCTGGGTATCTGTTTCCTTCCCCCAGTTAGGGAAGTTTTGAGCTATAATTTCTTCAAATAAATTTTCTGCCCCCTTTTCTGTCTTTTCTGAGATTTCAATCATGTGAATGTTATTACACTTGATGGAATCACTGAGTTCCCTAAGACTGGTCTCAATATGCATAGTTTTTTTCTGTCCTTTGCTCACCTTGGTAACTTTCCATTACTCTGTCTTCCAGGTCAATAATTTGTTCCTCTGGTTTATCTAGCCTGCTGATTATTCAAGTGTATTTTTTTTTTTAAGTTTATTTATTTATTTTGACAGAGAGAGAGAGAAAGAGAGAGAGAGAAAGAGAACCAGTGGGGGAGGGGCCGAGAGAAGGGGACAGAGGATCCAAAGTGGGCTCCATGCTGACAGCAGATAGCCTGATGTGGGGCTTGAACTCATGAACTGTGAGATCATGACCTGAGCTGAGGTCTGACGCTTAAATGACTGAGCCACCCAGACACTTCTCCATCAAGTGTATTTTTAATTTATTGTTGTCGTTTTTTTTTTTTTCTTAAATCTCTGTATAAGGGTCTCATTGATGTCCTCCACTCTTTCTGAAGTCCAGTGAGTATCTTTATGATCATCACTTTATTTATTTATTTATTTATTTATTTTTATTTTAATTTTATTTTTTAAAATTTACATCCAAATTAGTTAGTATATAGTGCAACAATGGTTTCAGGAGTAGATTCCTTAATGCCCCTTACCCATTTAGCCCATCCCCCCCCACAACCCCTCCAGCAACCCTCAGTTTGTCCTCCATATTTACGAGTCTCTTCTGTTTTGTCCCCCTCCCTGTTTTTATATTATTTTTGCTTCCCTTCCCTTATGTTCATCCATTTTGTCTCTTAACGTCCTCATATGAGTGAAGTCATATGATTTTTGTCTTTCTCTGACTGACTGATTTCACTTAGCATAATACCCTCCAGTTCCATCCACGTAGTTGCAAATGGCAAGATTTCATTCTTTTTGATTGCCGAGTAATACTCCATTGTATATATATACCACATCTTCTGTATCCATTCATCCATCGATGGACATTTGGGCTCTTTCCATACTTTGGCTATTGTTGATAGTGCTGCTATAAACATGGGGGTGCATGTGTCCCTTCAAAACAGCACACCTGTATCCTGTGGATAAATGCCTAGTAGTGCAATTGCTGGGTCGTAGGGTAGTTCTATTTTTAGTTTTTGAGGAACCTCCATTCTGTTTTCCAGAGTGGCTGCACCAGCTTGCATTGCCACCAACAATGCAAAAGAGATCCCTTTCTCCGCATCCTCGCCAACATCTGTTGTTGCCTGAGTTGTTAATGTTAGCCATTCTGACAGGTGTGAGTGGTATCTCATTGTGATTTTGATTTGTATTTCCCTGATGATGAGTGATGTGGAGCATTTTTTCATGTGTCGGTTGGCCATCTGGATGTCTTCCCTGGAGAAGTGTCTGTTCATGTCTTTTGCCCATTTCTTCACTGGATTATTTGTTTTTTGGGTGTTGAGTTTGATAAGCTCTTTATAGATTTTGGATACTAACCCTTCATCTGATATGTCATTTGCAAATATCTTCTCCCATTCTGTCGGTTGCCTTCTAGTTTTGCTGATTGTTTCCTTCACTGTGCAGAAGGTTTTTATTTTGATGAGGTCCCAGTAGTTCATTTTTGCTTTTGTTTCCCTTGCCTCTGGAGACGTGTTGAGTAAGAAGTTGCTGTGGCCAAGATCAAAGAGGTTTTTGCCTGCTTTCTCCTCGAGGATTTTGATGGCTTCCTGTCTTACATTTAGGTTCTTTCATCCATTTTGAGTTTATTTTTGTGTATGGTGTAAGAAAGTGGTCCAGGTTCATTTTTCTGCATGTCACTGTCCAGTTTTCCCAGCACCACTTGCTGAAGAGACTGTCTTCATTCCATTGGGTATTCTTTCCTGCTTTGTCAAAGATTAGCTGGCCATACGTTTGTGGATCCATTTCTGGGTTCTCTATTCTGTTCCATTGATCTGAGTGTCTGTTCTTGTGTCAGTACCATACTGTCTCGATGATTACAGCTTTGTAGTATAGCTTGAAGTCTGGGATTGTGATGCCTCCTGCTTTGGTTTTCTTTTTCAAGATTGCTTTGGCTATCTGGGGTCTTTTCTGGTTCCGTACAAATTTTAGGATCATTTGTTCTAGCTCTGTGAAGAATGCTGGTGTTATTTTGATAGGTATATGATCATTACTTTATTTCATGGACGCGAGACACACAAAAAGCTTCCATGCTGTTCCACCATCTTGTCTCCTCCCCGCTGATCATTACTTTAAATTCTCTATCAGGCATATTGTATCTGTTTCACTTTGGTCTCTTGTTGTGGTTTGGTCCTGTTTTTTCATTTGGGAGATATTTCTCTGTCTCTTCATTTTTTTTTTTTTTTTTTTTTAAATTTTTTTTTTTTTTTTTTTCAACGTTTATTTATTTTTGGGACAGAGAGAGACAGAGCATGAACGGGGGAGGGGCAGAGAGAGAGGGAGACAAGATCGGAAACAGGCTCCAGGCTCTGAGCCATCAGCCCAGAGCCCGACGCGGGGCTCGAACTCACGGACTGTGAGATCGTGACCTGGCTGAAGTCGGACGCTTAACCGACTGCGCCACCCAGGCGCCCCTCTCTGTCTCTTCATTTTGTCTAACCTTCTATTTCTGTGTGTGTGTGTGTGTGTGTGTGTGTGTGTGTGTGTGTTAGGAATGTCAACTACTTCTCTTGCTTTAAGGATAATAGCCTTGGGGCGCCTGGGTGGCGCAGTCGGTTAAGCGTCCGACTTCAGCCAGGTCACGATCTCGCGGCCCGTGAGTTTGAGCCCCGCGTCAGGCTCTGGGTTGATGGCTCGGAGCCTGGAGCCTGTTTCCCATTCTGTGTCTCCCTCTCTCTGCCCCTCCCCCGTTCATGCTCTGTCTCTCTCTGTCCCAAAAAATAAATAAACGTTGAAAAAAAAAATTAAAAAAAAAAAAAAAAGGATAATAGCCTTATGAAGAAGAGGTCCTGTCATGTCCTGCAGTGCAGTGTGCCCTGTTCCCCAGGGCCTGGTGCTTCAGGGAGTGTCTTCTATGTGTGTTGCATGTGCTTTGCTGTTGAGTCTTGGCCTCTTTTTCCTTCAGTCCAGTTGTCTACACAGGCTCTCTTTACCTATTCTGGGCAGCCTTTGGTACCTAGTATGTGTTGGGGTGCATTTTAACAAGGTGTGTGGTAGTCTGCTTGTGAAAGGACACCTGTGCCACCAGAACTGACGTCTCACAATACGTGGGTATCAGGAGATGTGGCAGAGTGTGTGCTGGTTTCCTGGGGGAGGGGCCTCCAGCACCAGACGTAAGGGGAGCGTGGCTGGGAAGGGTGGATCTGCCGAAGTGCAAGGGGGGCAATGTTTGGTGTTAGCAAGTTAGGTAGTGAGTGCACTGCACTGGTTCCTGCAGGTGGCTCTTGTTTATGTTGGGATGTGGGGGAGGGAAATGGCACCTGCCAGTTCCTATGTTTCTGGAGGGGACTCTCTGTGATCCCTGTCTCTCTAGGCCATGTTCCGAGATGAGCAAATCACTGTCCGTCATGTCTGCCCCTGACAGTTTTCAAACTAATGGTTTTATACTGTATCTACATGCGCTGTTTATCTGCTGTCTCTTTATGGGTGGGGATTCTGTTTCCTAACATCCTCCAGGCTCTGCCAGAGCTGAGCCTGCAGATTTAAAAATTCCAGGCTTTGAAGTTCTCCTGGTTGTAAGAACTCACAAATTCGGCCCCTCTCACTTTCAAAGGCAAATATGGGGATTCATTCCCTTCATTTCTGTGAAAGTCTATTTTGCGTCCTTCTCTGTGCCACTGGCTACCTCCCCACGAAGGATGGCCAAGGTCTGTTTCACTCCCAGACCGAGTCTTCGCCCTTCCTATGTTTTTCCATGTGGCCTCTTCCCTAGCTTTAGTCGTGGAGTTTGTTCCGCTAGTCTTTCCATTGTTTTCTGGGTTATTTAAGCTGATGTCAGTGTTATCTAGTCATATCTGTGGGATGAGGGTTCTCCTACTCTATCATCTTCCCAGCCAACTCAAATACTTTTCATATTTTGAATGTTCTTAATCACAGTTTGATAGATGTGATGGTTTCTGTCTTAGCTTGATAGGAATTAGGGATATTTTTTTCTATCCTTTGCCTGAAACTCAGTTAAAGGTCTGGCCAGCTTTACAATTTACATCTCTCTTTAGTTCCTTGGGGATTATGGTTCATGGTTGACATACTTCTTCTTCTACTTGTGTCACCAGTGTTTATCCAGTTTATAGTTGATAAATATTTCTGGCTATGAAGAAAAAGAATTTTTTTCCCTTGGAAAACGATGTATTTAAGTAATCTTAGCATCCACGTTTTTCCTACTTGCATGTCCAAGAAAATGACATGTGTTTTACATATAGAAATTGTCAAAATGTTAAACTACCTGAAAGAGGAGCAGATCTAGCTGTCCTTTAAATGCTGGAAAGAATGTGTTTCCGTGTCTAAGATGTGTTTCTGTGTCAGACTTCATATGACAGAAAAACCAATCAATAATGGCTTAAACAAGTAAAGGGTTTATTTTCCTCTTGTATCAAAAAGTCCAGAGTTGGAGAGTACAGTGCGGGTGCAGCTAGCCAAGAATATTACCAAAGATCCACCTCCTTCCCCCGGTTTTGTGGATTTTGTACACATGGTCAATGATTGTTGTACCTCCAGGTATTGATTCCAAGTTCTAGGTAGGAAGCAGGGGAAGAGGCAAAGGCTGAAAGACGGAAGGGGCTGTGCCGATCAAGTGGAAAGCAAGTGCCTTCTCCGGAATAGAAGAAAGCAAAAGAAAAGCAGATTGTGAATGGCTTCTGGGAGGCTAGTTAATAATAACTTGTAACACAACGTGGGACAGAGTTCACTTTGAGGTGGTGAAGGAGAAAGAAACCTTTGAATTAATTTTAAGCTGTTAAAAACCAAAACTCAACCAAGTAAATTTTAAAGATCTTACTGACTCTAATCAACAACTCATGAATTGGGCAGCATGCAATCTAGCAGGTGGAAAGGAGCTCTGAGAAGCTGTACAAAAGGAAAGACTTTTATAGGCAGAATGGAGAGGGAACAAGAAAGTTATAGCAGAAAAAAAAGTGGATTGGTTATGGCAAGGTTACTTTCCTTTAGGGGATGGCAGGGGTTTAACAGGCAGCTTACCTCTAACTAGTGCTGATTAGAAGATTTTTCATTGGTTTAAGATTCCATTTCTGGAAGAACCTAAACCGTAATTAAATAAAACTAGTTGGGTGATATGAGGCATAGCATAAATGATTCTATTTTGGGCCTGTTAAATGGACTCTCAAGTCCATAGAGAGGTTTAAAATTTAGAGAGATAAAGATGGGCTCTTAAGTAAAGCCATATGATATTATGGGAGTCCTTATCTTTGTATATAAATGGTAGGAAAATACAACTGAGAATTTGGTACTTAAAAGAGAACAGGGGCGCCTGGGTGGTGCAGTCGGTTAAGCGTCCGACTTCAGCCAGGTCACGATCTCGCCGTCCGTGAGTTCGAGCCCCGCGTCAGGCTCTGGGCTGATGGCTCGGAGCCTGGAGCCTGCTTTGGAGTCTGTGTCTCCCTCTCTCTCTGCCCCTCCCCCGTTCATGCTCTGTCTCTCTCTGTCCCAAAAATAAATAAACGTTGAAAAAAAAAAAAGAGAACAGAATTTAGTTATATTACATTTTACATGTGACCTTTGCTCTAGGCCAACTAACTAAGCTTCTTTGTTTACTTTATCAAGGTTGCAGATTCAGTACTTTTGTCAGGATGACATTTGAATAAACAAATGATTTTGGGTCCAAATGATTTAAATAAACTTATTCCTTCTTAAAGAACTACTTGAATTTCCTTTCTCCATGAGGGGTTTTTACTTCGGATCCTCCACAAATATACATATAAATGACAAGCACAACTGTGGTGTCAGGAAATCTTGGAACTGGAACCCTTCAAATCTGAGCTAGTACTCACTAGCTATGAGATTTTTGTAATAGCTCTAAGCCTTAATTTCCCTACCTGTTAAAATTTGTATGATGATAAATGACAGTCCCAGGTGGTTGCTGAGGAGTAATTAAATCATAATGTATAAAAGTCCCCAGCAAAGTACTCGTTTACTTATTCTCCAAATATATAAGGGATTTCCAGGATAAATTTCCCTGAAGATTAAATCAGCAAATAAAAAGGGGGGGGGGTACTGATGAAAATTCACCTTCGTTTTGAGAATGAAGATTAACCTTGTTAGGTTCATTAGGAAGACAGAATTTTTTCCCCGTTTATAATGAATTGTTACAAAAAAACTTTATCATATTAGGAAAGAAAAGTGGGTTCCGTGATGGGCTATTTTACTTTAAGCCTTCAAAATAAAGAAAACAGATGAAAGAGGAGAACCTTATTTTTTCTTAAATTAAAAACTTTTATGATAAATAGAACATATTTAAGAAAAATTAGAAAGTAGAGATAAGCACACACACATACAAAATGTAACTGTGAGATGACAGATGTAACTGACTTTATTGTGGCAATCATTTCCCAATACATACATAAATCGTCACATTATATACTTTAAACTTAAACAGTGTTATATGTCAATTATGTCTCAAAGCTGGAAAAAAATAAAGATAAGCAAAAAGTAAAATAATTCATAGGTGAACACTATGAATGGTATGGTATACATTTTTCTATATGTTTTTCTGGACAACATATGCTTTTATTTTCTCAAGAATGTGATTGTATTCTACATGATTTTGGTAACCTTAATTTTCCATTTAAAAATATATAATGGAGGGGCGCCCGGGTGGCTCGGTCAGTTAAGTGTTGGACTTCAGCTCAGGTCATGATCTCATAGTTGATGAGTTCTAGCCCCACGTTGGGCTCTGTGCTGACAGGTGCTTAGGATCCTCTGTCCCCCCTCTCTGCCCCTCTCCTGTTCGCTCTCTCCCTCTCAAAAATAAATAAAACAAAACAAAATTGTACAATTTGCATATACAACTCTTCTACCAATAATATCATTAATGAAATGCAGTTATTCTTGAGGGTATGGGTAAAAAAGTCTGCTTTCTCATCTTCCTTCCTCCGAAAACCCTTGTCTTTATTTTTGGTGATGCTATTCCACTGTATGGATGTACCACTATTTGTTTACTGTGTAACTCTGTTGATCGATGCTTATGTTGTTTGTAACTTTTTATTAGTACAGACAACGCTATGATCAACAGATATTTAGTTAAAACTTTGGTTTTCTGAGAGGGAATTTTCTAAAGTGAAATATATAAAGTGGGGCGCCTGAGTGGTTCAGTCAGTTAAGTGTCCGACTTGGGCTCAGGTCACAATCTCATGGTTTGTGGGTTCAAGCCCCGTATTGGGCTGTGTGCTGACAGCTCAGAGCCTGGAGCCTGCTTCAGATTCTGTGTCTCCTCTCTTTCTGCGCCTCTCCTGTTTGTTCTCTGTCTCTCTCTCTCT
This sequence comes from Prionailurus bengalensis, assembly GCF_016509475.1. NCBI lineage: Eukaryota > Metazoa > Chordata > Mammalia > Carnivora > Felidae > Prionailurus > Prionailurus bengalensis. The sequence continues at coordinate 99,719,567 of NC_057349.1, read as the reverse complement.
CAAAAATAAATAAACATAAAAAAATAAAAAAAATACATAAAGTGAAAGGAAAGAATACATAAATCAAAATGTGTTTAACTGACTTTAAAATGGAGATCACCATTAGGAAACTTCAAAGTGGACTAGTGTTTCCTAGTATTACTCTGTTGATCTGCATAAAGTAGGGGTTTTAAGAACTTATATGATTAAAAACTTAAAAGATTTCTTCCTGGATGTACTTACGGGTAGCAATAAAAACACAACATAAGCTTTTAGCACTTAATGGCATCTTTCTCTTTTTTTAAAAAATTATTATTTTAATGGATTTTTTTTTTCAACGTTTTTTTATTTTTTGGGACAGAGAGAGACAGAACATGAATGGGGGAGGGGCAGAGAGAGAGGGAGACACAGAATCGGAAACAGGCTCCAGGCTCTGAGCCATCAGCCCAGAGCCTGACGCGGGGCTCGAACTCACGGACTGCGAGATCATGACCTGGCTGAAGTCGGACGCCCAGCCGACTGCGCCACCCAGGCGCCCCTTAATGGATTTTTTTAAAGTTTGTTTTACTTTGAGAGAGCGAGGGCAGAGAGACTGAGTCGGGGAGGGACAGAGGTAGAGGGAGAGAGAGAGTCTTAGGCTCCATCCCTGGTGGGGAGACTGACAGTGGGGTTTGAGGTCACACCTGTGAGATAGTCACTTGAGCCCAAATCAAGAGTCAGAGGCTTAATTAACTGACTGAGCCATCCAGGCACCCTGAGTATCCATAATCTTAAAAAAAATTTTTTTTTAATGTTTATTTTTGAGAGAGAGACACACACAGAGTGTGAGCAGAGGAGGGGCAGAGAGAGAGGAAGACACAGAATCCAAAGTAGGCTCTAGGCTCTGAGCTGTCAGCACAGAGCCCAACATGGGGCTCAAACTCACCAACTGTGAGATCATGACCGGAGCCGAAGTTGGATGCTTAACCGTCTGAGCCACCAGGCGCCCCGTCCATAATCTTTAATGAAGAGATTGATGATGGCAAATTAATTATCATCATTTGTCAGGGTGCACTTTTCTATAATTTTTCTAAGATATTGATTGATAAGTACTGGATTTTTCATTGATGAAATATTTATTTAGATCCATCTTGGCAGATGCTCCCTTCCCCACAACAGTTCAGTGGTTTTAGTGTATTCACAGTTGTGTAATCATTACCACCAAGTTTAGAACATTTCATGATTCCCCCCTCATGCCCCCTCCCCAAAAAACCTGTATCCATTAGCAGTCACTCCCAGTTTCCCCATTCTCCTAGCTCCTGGAAACACTGTTCTACTTTCTGTCTCTGGATTTGTCTCTTCTAGACATTTCATGTAAGTGAAATCATACTATATGTGGTTTGTGTCTGGCTTCTTGCACTTAGGATAGTATTTTCAGAGTTCATCCATGTTGTAGAATGTATGACTATTGTTGAACAATGCAGGGGTTAGGTGCACCAACGCTCATGCAGTTGAAAATCCACTTAGAATTTTTACTTCTTTAAAACTTTACTACTCCCCTACTGTTGACCAGTAGCTGTACCGATAACATAAACAGTTGATCAGCACATATTTTGTCTGTTCTATGTTTAATATGTAGTATTCTTACAATAAAGTAAACTAGAGAAAAGAAAAAGTTAAGAAAACCATAAAGAGTATACATTTTCAGTACTATTCATATATTTGAAAAAATCTGCGTATAAATGGAGCCACGTAGTTCAAACCTTTGTTGAAGGTCAACTGCACATCATTCTTTTAAATGGCTGAAGAGTACTCCATTGTATGCATATATCACATTTTGTTGATGCATTCATCAGTTGATGAACATTTGGGTTGTTTTCATTTTTTTGGCTACTGCGAGTAATTCTCTATGAACATTTGTGTAGAAGTTTTTACTTATTTATATTTTAAATTGTCTTGGGCATAAAAAAGTGGAATTGCTGGGTTATGTTTACCCTGTATTTAGCATTTTGAAGAACTACCACACTGTTTTCCAAAGCAGCTGCACCATTTTACATTCTCATGCGCAAATGTGAGAGTTGCAATTTCTGTACATCCAAACATTTGGTATTGTCTGTCTTTTTGATTTTAACCATCTTAGTGGGCGTAAACTGGAATTCCGTTGTGGTTTTGATTTGTATTTTCCTAATAACTAGTGATATTGAATATCTTCTCCGGTGCTTTTTTGACCATTTGCGTATATTCTTTGGAGAAGTGTTTATTTAAGCCCTTTGCCCATTTTTTCGTTGGGTTTTCTTTTTATTCTTGTTGTTGTTGGGTTGTAAGAGTTCTTTATGTATTCTGGATACTAGGCTCTTAACTGATTTATGACTTGCAAATATTTTCTCTCATTTTGTGGATGGCTTTTCCACTTTGTTGATGGTGTCCTTTGAAGCACAAAAGTTTTAAATTAAAAAAAAATTATTTATTTGTTTATTTATTTATTTATTTTTTAATTGACATCCCAGTTGGTTAGCATATAGTGCAATAATGATTTCAGCAGTAGAATCAAGTGATTCATCCCCTCCATATAACACCCTAACAAGTGTCCTTCTTGATGCCCCTTGCCCATTTAGCACATTGTAAATGTGTATACAAAGTTTTTTTTCTACCTTGGGAGGAACTGGAAGGGATTAGGGTCTGAAAATAGAAATCTGTAAAATGGGGATGGTATCTTTTCCTTATGAGTTGTGAGGAATAAAGGAGATGATACTTTTATATTATAGGTAATACATGTGTTAATCCTGCTACTAATTTTTTAACATGAGATTTTGATGATCATTGATCCTTTAGTGTCTTTTATTTTCAGAGTGTCATGAAGTCTTTAAGAACAAATTGTTCTGACTTTCTTTTTATTTTCTTCTGCATTTCTTCATTAAAAGCACACCATATATTATAAAAGGAAATGGTTATGCATGTTATATATATGGAACTGATGATTATTGAGCTGTAAAAGGCAAATATTTTAAATTGAATATGGTTTTTAAAATAATTATAAGGGGTGCCTGGGTGGCTCAATTGGTTAAACATCCGCTTCTTGGTTTGGACTCAGGTCATGATCTCATGGTTGCGAGATCAAGCCTCACATCAGGCTCAGCATGGAGCACTGAGCCAACTTGGGTTTCTCTCTCTCCTTCTCTCTCTGCCCCTCCCCCACTTGTGTGTGCATGCTCTCTCTCTAAAGAAACTGAAAAATTGCTTAAAAAATAATTATAGAAGTCATATAATCTGCCAAAGTAATTAGATAGTAAAGAAAGCTATGAGAAAGAAAGTAAGAAACACTCAAAATCCCACCAAGTGATAATTACTTAATATTTTGGTGCATTTCCTTCTTTCTGTCTTTTCATTTGTGGTACGTACACAAACACACATATTCACCTTTACAAAAACAACTTAAAAAATGATTATCTTACATATGTAATGGTAATCTTTTTTTAATCTTCTTTTTTTTTAATGTTTATTTTGAGAGAGAGAGAGTGAGCAGGGGAGGGGCAGAGAGAGACAGAGACACAGAATCCGAAGCAGGCTCTAGGTTCTGTGCTTGTAGCACAGAGCCTGACACAGGGCTCGAACTCATGAGCTGTGAAATCATGACCTGAGCCAAAGTCAGACCCTCAACCTACTGAGCCACCTAGGTGCCCAGTTTCAATCTTTTTTTAAAAAAGAGTTTTTAGGTAATCTCTACACCCAACGTGGGGCTTGAACTCACAACCCCAAGATCGAAAGTCACATGCTCTACTGACTGAGCCAGCCAGGTGCCCCTAATCTTATTTCTTAAAATCTAAACGCTAAATGATGTTATCTTTCTGTGTTAGCAAATATAGATCCATATAATCATTTTGCTTTATGGTATTCCATTGTCTGGCAATATTTTAATATGATTAATCCCCTATTGATGAATATGTTGTTTTCTCGTCATTTTTACTGAATAAATAATGCTTAGTATGTTTGCCCACTTGTGTCTCATTATTCCTTTATAATAAATTCTTAGAAGCAGAATTGTTCGATCACAGGGTTTGCCGTTTAGCAATGTATTGCCAAATACTTTCTCCACATAGGATGAACCAACTTACACTACCAAAAGGGCTCAGTGCTCTCTCTTTCTCTTTGTCCTTGCCCACGTGGCTTTTGCTTGTTTACCTAAATTCATAGGCAGATGATATTTTGCCTTTATCTATATTATTATTGTTTTATTACTAGGGAAGTTAAATGCCTTCATTGTGTATTGGCTGTTTGTATTCATCTTTTGGGTATTTTGCATTCATTTCCTTTGTGGTTTTTTCAATAAGCAGTGTGTATGGCAATTAAGATTGGGCTTTGAAGTTGTATTATCTGGATTCATAATCGCAGCTATACCACTTTTTAGCTGTTTGACTTGGGCAGGTTAACTGTGTCTTAGTTTCCTCATCTGTAAAGTGGGGATAATGGTAGTACTTACCTTGTAGGGTTGTCGCAAGGATCGCATGACGGGCGAAGTGCTGGCAACAGGGTCTGGCAGATAACAAGCACTGCTATTACTATTAGTCTTTTCATGCTCGTGTATTTCTATAGGATAAATTCCTACTAGGATAGCTCTGTGTGAAAATAGATATCACTGAATTGCTGTTTTAAAGAGTTGTTCCTTTTGTACTATAACCTGCATAATAACTCTTTTCAGTGTCGTATCAGGATTATGATTGCGTCCAAGCCATCTCAATGATCTGTTTCTGTATTCATCTGTATTTTTTCTTTCTTTATTTTTTAAAAGACTTTTTGTTTTATATAGAGAGTGCATGCATGCCTGTACACATCCGGGGGGGTGGGGCAAAGGAAGAGAGAGAGAGAAAATCCCAAGCAGGTTCCATGCTCAGTGTGGAGCCTGTCGTGGGGCTTGATCCCATGACCCTGGGATCATGACCTGAGCCAAAGTGTAGAGCGGACACTCAACCAACTGAGCCTCCCAGGTGCCCCTATAATCATCTGTATTCTTGAGAAATCAAAAGATTCGTGTATAAAATTGTACGTATTTTAAACATACGGGAAAGTTTAAAGACTTAGTCCTATGATCACCTGTATATTCACTGTCTAGATGAGGAGTTTGCAAATTTTTTTTTTCTGTGAAAGGTTAGATATTTTCTGTATTTTTGTAAAGGGACAGTAAATATTTTAGGTTCTAGAGGCCAGTCTCTGTCACAACTACTCAATTCTGTAGTTGTAGTGAGAAAGCAGCCATGTAACAGGTGAATGAATGGACATGGCAGTGTTGAACAGAACTTTATTTACAAAAACAGGCACGGCTGGATTTGGCCTGGCTGTAGTTTGCCTTCCCCGGATCCATATTAAACAGTTAACAGATTGCTATATTTGCTTTCTCTGTAAATGTGTTTATGTATGCATATATATTTTTGTGAACCACTTGAAAGTTAAGTTGCAATCATCATGGTGCTATATACTTTAACATTTTAGTATGCACTCATAAAAATAAACACATTTTTCTGCATAACCATAACATCATCATTAGAGCTAAGAACATTATAATTTTGTAATTTGTAATAGAACCAAGCCTATAATGTAGCACATAAAGTATGAAAATCCTTAGATTTGCTTCTCAACCATTGTAACCCATTGAACTGTCTTTACCCCTGTTCTTTTCCTATCTTTTTCTTTAGGTAGATATTTGTATTGTGTCACACTGTTTGCTGCTTTCATTTGACCCAATTACACAATCAAATGAAGGAAATGTTGTGATTTCTTTCATGTGTTTGGTTTGTATTTTTTAAAATCTGGGTTTTGTTTCTATATTTTATATGATTTGAAAGAGACAATTTTGTAATTTATAATCGAAAGAAGAGATCTTACATAGTGTCTAATTTCCATTTGATTGTTGGTACTTGTTATGTAGTGGAAGGAACTGAAGGAAGGTAAAGCCAATCATGTGCGTTTAAAAAGTGGCCGACTTTTGAATTTTCATGCTAAAAGAAGGAGGGCAAGCAACATGGGTATTCCCACTGTTTTCAAGCTTAACTTTAATGTGCTTTTACTTGATAAGAAAATTTATAACACTTCTGGTAAAACCCTCTACTCTGTGAAAAGTTATGCTGCACATTTGTCCAGCGTCCTTGCTTTATTTTTCTCCACTCCACTGGCATCTTCTTCCCAGATTCAGCACTTTGTGTTGTCTTCCTCTTATATTATCTCTTAGGCTACAGATGCTAAGCATCATCTTATTTTATCCTTTTAGAAACGTCAGCTTTCTTGATTACAAGGAAAGAATTTGGTGTGTTGGTATAGCTGTGGGACTGTAGGCTACAGCTAGGAATAGCACGCGCAAAATGAGGTAAAAATGAGAGTATTTTCTTCTAGATTACTGTCTTGATAATAACTACCAGTAGGAGGCAGGTTGATTGTTAGGAACAGACTCAAGATTATTGTTACATCTCTGTATTCTACAGAGATATAAGCAAAAAATGTATAAAGTTCTAAAAAGAGAAACACAACAGCAAGTAATTCAGGATGGCTTGTGTAGGTAGTTGGGATGGGGGTTGGAAGTATGTTTGAGAAAGGCAGAACATGATCATTGTGTGCCTGACTTCACAATTTGGCCATTAGCCTGATGGAGAAGGGGAGCAATGGATTCCAAATGGAAGAGATTCTAATATTTCCCCAAATGGAAATAGTAGATTTTTTTCTGATCGTAAAAGGAACAACATACTGTTGTAAAATGCAGATTGATAGTACAAAAAGTAGGCATTCATTCACGAGAGTGAATTCTCCACTGCTAGCAGTTAGGTGTGTAGCCTCGTGGTGGGGAATTGCATGATGAGTTTTTGCGGTGGTGTGGATGGTGGAGAAGACAAGAGGGTGAGAGTAGAAGTAGGAGGCTATTGGGTCCAAGTGAGAAATGATGAAGACCTGTTTCTTAGTAGCAGCTGTGGGAGTAGGAAATGGGCAAGGCTAGGGTAACAGTTCAAGAGCTGTTTAGGAGATAGATGGGATTCAATGACCAGTTGGATGAATGGGCTGGAGGATCCCCCAGAGAAGTGGCCGGAATGGTGGTTAAGTGGATTTCTCAGAACTTGGGATCAAATTGTGGAGTCACTTGAAGTGGTATAAAAAGGGAAAATAGCAGTTTTGCCAATGGCATAATTCGACTGGGAAGTGTGTCCGGAGTTCTTACTTTCATCCTGTTTCCAGGCTTTTTTTTTTTTTTTTTTTAGAAGGGGAGCTACAAGTGAGAATTCAATTCTGTTTTGACAAGATAAGAGCTATTATATCATACATTTTTCTCTTACTAATTTTTCTCTCTTAAATTAGTTCAGGGTAGCAGTTTCCTTTGAGAAGTTGCTTCTGTTTTGGTGTGTAACTGTAGCATAACTTTTTTCTTTTTTTTTTTTTAATGTGTATTTATTTTGAGAGTGGATGGGATATGAGCAGAGAGAGGGAGAGAGAGAATCCCAAGCAGTTTCCGCAGCAGGGCTTGAACTCACAAACCCTGAGGTTGTGACCGGAGCTGAAATCAAGAGTCAAATGTTTAACCGACTGAGCCACCCAGGCACCCCACTGTAGCATAACTTTTACATTTTACAAAGTCCTTGTTCGCATCTTTCACTTTTTATTCTGAGGAACTGAGATTGGAGTGGGGTGAGGGAGGCACTTGGGCAAGTTATTTGCAGACATTTTTTTTGACTCTGAATTAAGGGCTGTTTGGGTCTCTGAGCAGGATCTTGCTTTCACCAGATTCTGCTGTGTTTCTCATCATTGGAAAGAAGGCTGTAGAATTCATGGTATGACACTTTGGCTCAGTGTTATTGTCACAGTAATGCAGTGTTAGCATAGACTCTGAGTTCTGGGACACAGTGAAGGATCCGCAGTATCCAGGTAACTAAAAGATGATTGGTTGGTTGATGGCTGGGGCTTTTGGAACCGAGGCATTCATTTCCTGGTGAAAAAGTCTTAGGTCACCAATGCCAACCTCTCTTGCTTTTTCAGATAGGATTAACCACGAACTTTCATACAGATAAGAATTTCTGCATTTTAAATGGTCCCATAGAAGGAAATTTCACTCCTTTTTTCTTTTGGTTTTTTATCTGTGCATTGAGCAGTCCTCATTGTTGGGACATTTTTAAACCTAGCTGAAATGCTGCCATTTCAGGACACTTCTTGTTCAGTTTTATGTTATATCCTTTCATGAACCCCTTATGAAATGTTGCCTGGAATATACATGTAGTATCACAGTAATACACTACTTTTGGGGTTTGAGAAGATGTGGATAGAGGTTTGAGAAGACATGGGTGAGGGTTATTGAATTATAACACAGTGTTAAGTTAATCTTTTTCCCTGGAGTTAGTTTCTTGCTTTATCTCTATTATAATTATTACTACCATTTTTAGTAACCTTTTAATGGATGTAGTTACTCACCTGAGGTATTATTCTAAATAGTATGTGTGAGAATAGGGAGGCTTTCCTTAGGGTCACGGGTTGAAATTGTATAACAGATACCTAGGATTTAGGAGAGACCTTGCCCCCTGCAATGTTTTCTTGTATTTATACTGGAAGGAATTAAGATAGTAATGAGAAAGATACATTTTGAAATTTTGCTGTTGGTTTTTGTTTATACTCTAAAGCTTATTTCAGAAACTTGAATTTTGGTTCTATCAGTTGTGTTATTTATTTATTTATTTACTTATTATTATCATTTTTTAAAATTAAGTGGACTCCACACCCAGTGTGGGGCTTGAATTCAGAACCCCAAGATCAAGAGTTGCATACTCTACTGGCTGAGCCAGCCAGGCACCTCCCAGCCAGTTGTGCTCTTTAAAGTCAGTTTTTTTCTCATCATTTAAAAAGTGGCTTCCTTGCACCCAACCAAAAAGTGATAAACAGCGATGAAGCATATGCAGGCTTAGTTAACTGGTGAGTTATTTACTGACAACTTTCTCTTGGCTCCTGTATTTTATGTTTATATCTAAGAATTTATGAGCTAGCATGTAATGGACAGCATTTGTTAGAAGCAGGCATTTCTGAGTTCAGATCCTAGCTGTTTAACTTCACAAATCACGTACTTCGTGAAGCCTTTAAAATGAGGTGGAGAACTATCTCACAGAAGTTTTATGAGGCTTAGTTGAAATTATGTATATAAAGAACCTGGTACAGTGATATATAGGGGGCACTAAAAGACACTGGCTCCTTCTGTTTTACATAAAAACAAACTTGAGCTCATAAAAAGTGGGAAACCAAAATCTCTTAAAAGTTTCATTTTTTCCCTTAAAAAAAAAAAATCTAAATGCTATCTCCTTTAGGCTTTCTCATCTTGTGGAGATGGGGATAGATGCACTCACAATAATACCCTGGGGCTTTTTCTCTTTCAAAGAGCTCATTATTCTGTATTTTAATTGCTTAGTATAATGCTTGGCACAGAAATGGTCCTATTTGTCGGAGGGATGTCTTGCAAAGAGAGAAAATGTTCTCTATTGCTTTCTCCTCTTGAACACCTCAAAAGTTGTACTGAAAAAAAAATAGATTTATTTATCCTCTCAGGATAGTTGGTTTGTTTTGGAAGAGAAATGATACATTATAGTTAAGGAAATTAAGTACAGTATTACTAACTGGCTTAAAATCTTGATGTCTTCTGATATATTCCTTATTATCAGAGTTTTTATGACTTGAAATGAAGGCAATAGTGTGCTTTTAAATGTTTGAGAATATGAAGTTTTTGAAGGGCTCAAGAATGACTATTTCTCTGAACTTGATTCATTCACCTGACATTTATTGAGTACTTCTGTATAGTCTAGACCCTGTGTGAAGGGCTATCAAAAGCCAAAGAATTTCTGATGGCTTCTGTCCTCAGGGAATTTTACTTTAGTGACAAGGCAGACAAGAAAACCAACCGTATATTATAATTGAGAAATATTGTAGTACCTGCCTAGAAAAGGTAAATATAGGAAGACTTTCTATTCACATTTGGTACATGAATGTGTTGTCTGTACCTGTGTTGGTGGTGGCTGCAGCAGGCGAATATTTTGGAGGAGCTGGGATTTGAAGGAGGGGAGGGGAGGAAGGTTCGGGAGAAAGCCATTGCAAGCACCTGTGCAAAGGCAGGGTGGTATGAGAAGCCTACAGGTTGTTCTTTGTATGATGAAGCTGGGATCATCAAGGACTGAGTTCCTTCTGTTTGCTTCACCGTCCGTTGGCATTGCTTCTATTACCTTGCAGTCCAAAATGATGGCCAGAGTGCCGCCCATCGTGTGCCAGTACCAGACACACTCCCAGCCAAGTCTGTTCCCTTCAAGTAGCTTTTCTGGAAGGTCACATCCATGACTTCCACTTACAGCTCGTTGGCCAGTCCTAGCAGCTGGGAAGGCTGGAAAGGGTACACTATTACTTGGGGGCATGGTGCCCAGGATAAAACCAGAGTCGGTTACTGAGCAGTAAAGGGAGAATAGGTATATAGACCGCCAGCAGTGTCTGCCACAGAGAGGATTGAGAGTGGAGGTGGGGAGACCAGTTTAGTATAGCTGCTAAGTAGTAGTAGCTTAGTCTCTTACAGAAGAGATTTGGTTGATAGTCTTGAAATGCAAGAAATGTAACTGTTTGGTAACTAAGTAGAGAAGCTATTATGCGGGGAAACCTAGAGGGTGGAAGCCATGGTTTTGATACCATACTGTTCAAGTTCTGGGAGTAAAAATCGTGCTTGAATGATTTTAATCCTTGAGTTACAAATCTTTCCACGCTTTTAGAAAAATTAAAGATTTCGGTACTAACGAGGAACATTGATAAGAATGGCATCGATAGGTATTACGTTCCAAAAAACTATCCAGTGTGGTTTTTTCAACTGGGTAACATACATTCAAAGGGGATTTGCAATTAGTTTTTCTCGAAGATGAAATAATGAGTGGTTTTATTTTTCTGCTCTATACTTTAGGTTTTGTACACTTGGCACGTTGTGACTTTTTTTTTTAAATGGGGTAAAATGCACACAAAATTTACCATTTTAATCATTCTTAACTGTACAGTGGCATTAAGTACATTCATAGTTTTGTGTGCTGTCACCACCATCCATCCACAGAACTCTTTTCATCTTGCAAAACGGAAACCCTGTATCTTTAAAGAATAACTCCACATTTCTCCCTTTCCCCCAGCCTCTGGCAACTTCCATCCTACTTTGTCTTTATGCGTTTGCCCACTACCTCAATAGAAGTAGAATCACACAGTGTTTGTCCTTTTGTGACTTACTTAGTGCATCTAGCATAATATCCTTAAGGTTAATCTATGTTGTAGTATGTGTCGGAAAGCATACACCACATTTAGACATTTTAAAATATTATTTTATTTTTTTAATGTTTATTTATTTTTGAGAGCAAGAGTGTGAGTGGGGGAGGGGCATAGGGAGAGGAAGAAAGAGACTCTCAAGCAGGTTCCATGCCCCCTGTGGAGCCCCCGAGGGGCTTGATCTCACAACTAGGAGATCACGACTGAGGTGGTAATCAAGAGTCAGGTGCTCAACTGACTGAGCTACCCAGGTGCCCCACATTATAAAAGAAAGTTTATACCACATTAAAAAAGAAAGTTTGAAGATCTAATTGGCTTTATTAAATGATTCATGAATCAGGTAGCATCTCATCCAGCAAGTAAGTAGAGAGGTGCTCTGAGGAGTTGAACAAAATGGAAGGTTTTTATAGGAAAGAGTGTGGGGCAAGAGAGTTCTAAGCAAAACAGAAGAAAGGACTGTTTCAGGCAAGATCATGTGTCCTTAAAGGAATGGGCTGGAGGTCTTATTATGCAGATCACCATATCTTCTTTTGAGGGATGGAGAAGGCCCGTGGCACACCTCAGTGGTGATGATCAGAAAATTTTTGACTCACTAGTTAAGACTTACATTTCTAGGGAAGTTGAAACTACATTTAGATCTGGTGTTAAGCCCTGGTTTACTGACTTGGGGCCTTAAACTAAGTGTTGCCTCTTAGGACTTTTGATTTTCTTTTTAACAATTACCTCCTTGGGATTAGACTCTCAGTTTAACTGAGAGATGTGCTCAAAATTTAAGGCATTGGCACTACTCTCAGCTATTGCTCTGGAAAGTTCCCACAGTTGTTGTTGCTGTTCCTTTGTGTGGTATCCATAGGTCATGTTTTTGGCCTAATCTCTGTGATATTCACAAGTAACCGCTTTAGGTTTGCGGTTTTTAAGTCAGTCATCCTTGTTGTTGTTGTTGTTGTTGTTTTTCCTGACATCCCATCTTAGGGAGATCATTTGCTTGGTGGTTAGTGGCTGCTAACAGGTGTTTAGAGTTTTTTTGAGAATGCAATTTGCCAGTAAGATTATTATGATTACTATAAACAGGATAATTTCTAATGTTTGGAGTGCATTTTGGAGCTATGGTCCCCAAGACCCAAACAAATTAAATCATATGGATCAAAGAAAGACCTGCTGAATGAATCACCTTTTTTTTGGCCACGTGGCCTGCCCAGTGATCTTACGTAGTTAAGTTTCAGCTTCCCCAGAAATGTTAATCCAGGTATAACTAACTAGTGGTATTGGCTATAGCATAAACACCTCCTTGCTCAGCTAAAAGATAATCAAGAGCTATCCTATTATCAAGAAAAACTCTGGCTAGAAAGTCTAAGGATCTCTTTTGGGCTGCTATTGCTTTTGCAGATTTTGCAATAATTTTAAGAATTAAGGAGAAGTTCTTGATCATAGCCTCATTACATTTATCCCTAACCACGGAAATAGGGACCTGTCAAAGAAGTGAATCCTGAATCGTGAATATCTCCTGCTAGTTCCTTTTTAAGTCAGCAATGTTAAGTATAGGGGAGCCTGCCAGTGAGATGTCTTATTTTGCTTAATAAAAGTTAGAGGCATAGATTTTCTCCTAGCCTGATATAAATGGTTGTTCTAGTTTCCAGAAGTTACCTCCTTAGTTATGGCCTGGGAGGTAAAGATGAGTATGTTATCTTTCCAAGCCAATGCCAGAGGAAAGGAAAGGAAGAGAAGAAAGAGTTTCATGTTTAGTTAAAGTATGAAATCTTGATCCATGGTCCTGGGCAGTAACAGTCTACCTTGATGTCAGCTACTTCTCTTCCTCATCAAATTGATTTGGCGGGTCTCTCCTGTCTGTGCAGCACTGGATGTCGGGTGGAGCCTTTTGTGAGATGTGTATTCAAGGCTCAACGCCTTTTAATTTTGCATCAGTGTCCGTGGTCAGGAGCACTTGGTAAGGTCCCTTGCAACGAGGTTTGAGGGCTGGTGTCCTCTGATGATGTTTCTGGAATATCGAATCACCAGGCCTAGAATGTGACCAATGGGATCCTTTGAATTGGGATCTGGGATGGCTTCTTTAACCTGTTAATGATAGGCTTGAGCGTAAGACATTAGAGACTTACAGTAGCTGGTCATACTAGGCTGAAATAACAAGGGATCAGCAGAAGGTGATAGACATTGGTCTCTTGGTGATTTTCTCATGTGGAATGAGTTTGTTTTCCAAAGGGGAAACTGGGAACAGTCAGCAAGATCAAAAGCAATAGCTTAGCCAGGAAAGTCCAGGAGTTTCATCAAGTTTAGAAGTTTTAAGTTTGAGGATCCCATTAGTTCTTTCAACCTTGACTGATGACTGAGGGTGATAAGGGCAATGAAAATTCAGAGAAGTTTGCAAGTCTTTCATTAAGGCTTGTATGATGTGCCCAGTGAAGTGGGTGCCTCCATCACTGGAGATTACAGGAGGTATGCCTCAACTATACCACAGTTTGTTTATCCATTTACCCACCAATGGAGACTTGGTTGAGTTCCAGTTTTAGGCTATAATGAATAATGCTGCTATGAATATGGGCATATAAATATCTCTTTGAGAGTCCCTGCTTTGAATCCTTTTGGCTATATACCCAGAAGTAGAATTGCTGGATACTATGGTAATTTTATTGTTAAATTTTTGAGGAACTGCCATACTGTTTTCTTTGCAATTACCCCATTTTGCATTCTCACCAACAACACACAGGGATTCCAATTTCTCCATAGCCTCACCAACACTATTTTCCGCCTTAAAAAAAAAAAAATTGTTAGTGGTCATCTTAATGGGCGTGTGATAGTATCTCATTGTGTTGAATTTTTTCCCCAATATATGAAGTTTGTTGTCAAATTGGTTTCCATACAACACCCAGTGCTCATCCCAAAAGGTGCCCTCCTCAGTACCCATCACCCTCCCTCCCACCCCCCATCAACCCTCAGTTTGTTCTCAGTTTTTAAGAGTCTCTTATGCTTTGGTGTTGAATTTTTTTTAAAGCTTATAAAATATTTAAGAGTGAGTTATATAATCACATGGCGGCAGTTTTATTTAATTAATTAATTAACTTTAGGCTCCTTGCCCAACATGGGGCTCGAACTCACGACCCTGAGATCAAGTCGCATATTCTACTGATTGAGCCAGCCAGGTGTCCCATATGGCAGTGATTTAAAAAAATGGAACAAAATCACCGGTGCTACTCTAACACCAGTATTATTTTAATGTTATTTGGAGATGTATGACCATATATATATTACTCATGATTGGAGTCATAAACATTTCCCTTTTTGTTTTTAACATGTTTTGTACAACAATCATTTGAATTTTAAGTTCCCAGGAAAATGTTACAAATGCTGAAGAATCTATATAGCATGATTGAACTTACGAACATTTATAATTGTTTGGTTTCTTACATATAGAGAAGTGCCTGGTTTATATGATTTTAGTTCCATAGTCTGGATGATACAGTGACTAAGTAGTCTGTTTGAATTGCACATCTGCTACTTCTGGCTGTGTGTGTTTAAGCAAGTTTCTTAAGGTCTTGTGTCTCAGTTTCTTTATTTGTAAAGTGAGGATAATACCTCAGAGTTGTGAAGACCAAATGACTTAATACCTGTGGAGCTCTTGGAATTGTTCGTGGCACATCATGCATCTCATAGTAGACTTTGCTGCCCTTATTGTTTTATGGGGGGAGGATTGTATCAGCTTGGTTTTTAGAAATATATGCAATATACAAGTAAGTAACTTAGTGTCTTAGATCCTTAGCTTAGAATGTCACAAGCAGTGTTTTAGCGGAGGGTGCAGTCTATAAGATTATTTTGGGAATTAAGAGAAGATAAATCTGAAGCAGATAATGTTGGGCAAATAGCTAAATTAGTAATATGGTACAACTGTCTCTTGGGGACTGTGATTTTTCAGGCTGCCATTTAGCCCTGACAACTACTCTAGGCTCTTTTGGTCAGCTTAGTCTTTTTGCTTTGGGCTTCCTTCCCCGTCTGGTTCCCCAGATTCCTTGGTTTGGTGCTCTGTATTCCCTCTAACAACTTAAAAAAAAAATTCTTATTTATTTTTGAGAGAGAAAGAGAGAATGAGAATAAGAATGAGTGGGGGAGGGGCAGAGAGAGAGGGAGACAGAGGATTCCAAGTGGGCTCTTGAGCTGACAGCGGACAGCCCAATGCAGGGCTTGAACTCATGAACCATGAGATCATGGCCTGAACTGAAGTCGGATGCTTAACCGACTGAGCCACCTAGGTGCCCCTATAACAGCTTTTATTAAGTTGGTAATTTAAGTCAGATGCACTGATTTAAATTTTTACAAAATATAGCATTCTGTGATTTTTAATATCTTATTTCATTTGATATTCAGTATAAATCTGTGAGATGGTGAAGGAGTCCTCATTGAACAACTCTGGTTGTGCTAAGAGATTAAGTGACCTGCTTGATGTCTCAAAGTAATTGAATGGTTTATCTGGAACTTGAATTGAAGCCATCTGACTTTAGGGCAAATGTTTTATAATATTGTTTCTTCCTTGACATAACATGTTTTAAGGCAACACTTTGTTTCTTCTTCCCTAATTATTTGATGACATTTTTTAAGGATTTCTAAATATTACATAAAAATAACATGCCCCCCTCTTTTAAATTAAACAGAAATTTTTTAAATGTTTATTTTTGA
This sequence comes from Prionailurus bengalensis, assembly GCF_016509475.1. Taxonomy (NCBI): domain Eukaryota; kingdom Metazoa; phylum Chordata; class Mammalia; order Carnivora; family Felidae; genus Prionailurus; species Prionailurus bengalensis. The sequence goes on along the minus strand of NC_057349.1, from coordinate 99,703,640 downwards.
GAGACAGAGAGACAGAGTGTGAGCCAGGGAGGGGCAGGGAGAGGGAGACACAGAATCCGAAACAGTTCCAGGCTCTGAGCTGTCAGTACAGAGTCCAGTGCGGGGCTTGAACCCACAAACTGTGAGATCATGACTTAAGCTGAATTTGGACGCTTAACCGACTGAGCCACCCAGGCACCCCCCCTCTTTTAAATTTAATAGCTAGTAAAATTATCTAATTCCTGCCCATCTACATCAGCTGCATTTTGTAAGTCTTTTATCCTACAAAAGAAAAGAATGAGTGAAATCTGAGTTCTAAAGATTTTACCTGATTATATCCTTAATTTTTTTTACAAGGGTGTTCTCTGAAAAGCTTTTCATGTTTCATACTTACATTTATTTTATAATATTGGAAAAGGTAGATTTCTCCCTTACTGCCTAGCATATGTAGTACCTTGCTCATTTCAACATTACTGTCCAACTTAAATTAAATCTTGGCATTAGAATATCTTTACGGTTCTACTTTTCCCTTTTTCCTCTGCCTTGTCCTCTTCCAGATCTGTTTCTAATTGTTTTTCTTCTGTAGCCCCAACAATCTCGGGTCCTAGAAAGAATGTACCTTGAGCTGTAGGGTCTATCACATTTCATGATGTGAAGAATATTTTTCTGCTTAACTGCTCTTATATTCTTAATGTATGTATTGGTTCTTCACATAATTTCATTATTTATTAATTTATTAATACTTATTATTTATTTATAAGTAACCTCTACATCTAGCATGGGGCTTGAACTCAGGACCCTGAGATCAAGAGTTGCATGCTCTACCAATTGAACCAGCCAGGCCCCCCCTCTCTCACGTAACTTTAAAAATTAATTTGTTACTTTCGGCATATATGAATTCCTACCTTGTTGCTCCTCTTAGTATCTCCAGTAGTACAAGTCACTTCTTTTGGTGAGAATATAAATTAAGGCTCAACTTTTGGTTTTTTTTTTTTCATGCAATTAGCTGCATAACATATAATGAACTCTGAATATTATCAGTATACTGTTGATTTGCTCATTGTCAAATCTGAGATCTGATTTCCTTGGCAGATATGTAGACTTGTGATAGGCATTTGGCATTTTATGTTTTGGGCAGTGTAACTTTAAATCTACATAAACTTCTCTGCCTTTTGCCTCTGCTGTGTTCATAGATTCCAGGAGGGCTTCGTGTATGGACCTCAAGCGTTGGAGGTAGCAGACTTTTCAGCAGAAGGTAAAGCAGAGTGTTGCCTTCTGGTGTCACTGTGTGTGTGTGCTGGGGTGGGTATGTGACAGGTGAGAACTCGTCACAAATGTCACCACAAAATAATTTATAATGATGCATTAAATAATTCGCAAAATGAAAGACCAGGTTCTGTAATTTTATTTAGTATTATTAAAATCCGTACAAAATATAAACCTTTAGATAGAACTAAAGACTGAATTTCACTCTCTGCTGTTAACTAAAGAGTAGGAGTGATTAAGAAAAGAGAGCATCATAATGTATGGTTTCTACTGCCTCGCTTTCTCAGACCTAGCTTCGTGATGATTTCTTCCTGGGAGGTTGTCCAAGGCATTATTCATATGTTGCATTCTTCCCTGCTGCTCCTTTTACTGAAAGATTGCTTCACAATAGAGGCAGCCTAGTCCATGACTCATGACTAGAGGATAGACATTCTTGCTGTAGGTCCCATGTGCCAAAAATGTTAGTTTCCAATATGTTAATTACTTCTCTCTTCAGAATGTGTTAATATGCTCTTCTCTCAAGTTAGTTCTTGTCTCAGGAGAGAAACAAACACATCCCACATATTTGTAAAATATGTTTTTATAGAGACCTTCTTAATGAGTTACTTTTAAAGAAAATAATGTGACACACCTTTCCGGGGTAATGCTCCTTTGACTTTTTTTTTTTTTTTTTTTAAACAATAGAAACATTTTACCTTTTATGTGCCAGTTAGTATAGATAGTACTTTCTGTGAATTTGTAAAACCACTTATGAACTTTCTTCGATGATGCTTGAATAGAGGCTTTTTGTTGTCGTCTGTTTTGCTTTTAAAGGTCTATAGCAGCTGACAAAATGTTGTACTCTTAGACATAATGTTCATAATGTGGCTAGTTTTGAGATAGATTCTGAATGGGATTAGAGGAATGGCTTTCTTATTTCTTGTGGAAATTTCATCTGTAGTGGCTATACCTTATATTTTAAATGCAGGTTGTACACCTTATGCGAAGTTAGGGTAGTACATATTTGGTAAATTTCTACTCAGTGCCCAACACAGGATCATTCCATTTTATAATCAACCGAGTGTAACTCTTTCTCTTTCCTCCTATTCAGAGAAGCTTTTATTAACTAGGAGATAGTTAATGGGGAGATAAATGAGTTTCAGACTGTTTATTGTAGTTAGCTGCAATTTTACCCCTTAGGCCATTTCTCCTTTCTTTTACTTTTCAGTGGCCGGTTGGAGGATATTTTCTATTTACTGACAATATTAGAAGTAATTTCTTGAAGGCCTTTTCATGCTTCATTTTCAGGCTAGTTGGCTATATTCACTACTGTTGAATTATGCAGCCTTATGTTTGCTTAACTAACCTGAGTGTGGTATATTTTGTTACCAGTTGAGAATCTCAATATATTACCCTAAGCACTAGCATAAAAAATACAAGATATAAAGTTAAAGATAAAAGAACTTTTATAAAGGTAAAAGTTCTGCTTCTATCAAGGCAGAGAAAGACTCTCCTCCCCATGTCCTTATCCCCCAATTTCTATGAGATGGGATGTGATGAAATAGATGGTTCTAAAATATTTTTTCAAAAATGATTGTCTTTATTTTTTAGAGCAGTTTTAAGTTTATAGAAAAATTGAGTGGAAAGTACAGAGGGTTTTCATATACCCCCTTACTCCCCCACCTTAACCATCTTGCATTAGTGTGGTATATTTGCTATAATTGATGGGCCAGTATTGTTAGATTATTATTAATTAAAGCCCACAGTTTACCTTCAGGTTCACTCTTTGGGTTGTACAATCTGTGGGTTTGACCATGTATAATCATATGTATCCACTAATATGATATCAAACAGAGTAATTTTGTTGCCCTGAACATATCCTGGGCTCCACTTATTTATCCCTGGCTTCTTTCCTTTGGGTCCCTGGCAACCATTGATCTTTACCTGTCTCTATAGTTCTACCTTTTTCAGAATGGCATAGTTGTAATCATACAGCATGTAGCCTGAGATTAGCTTCCTTCATTTAAGCTTCCTCCATGCCCTTCTATGGCTTGATAGCTCATTTCTTTTTAGTGCTGAATAACATTTCATTGTCTGGATGGACCACAATTTATTTATCCATTCACCTACTGAAGGATATCTTGATTGCTTCCAGATTTTGGCAATTATGAGGAAAGCTACTATAAACATTCATTCATGTGCCAGTTGTTGTGTGGACATAGTTTCTAGTTCATTTGGGTAAATACCAAGGAGTGTAATTGCTGGATCGTATGATAAGAGAATGTTTGGTTTTATAAGAAACTGCCAAACTCTTCCAAAGTGGCTGTATCATTTTGCATTTCCACCAACAATTAAGTGGCTCTCCTATTGCTTCACGTCCTTGTTAGCATTTGATTTTCTGGGTTTTGGCCATTCTAATAGGTATATCCTTTGTCCCATTGTCAGAGATCATTTGACTATATTTAAGTGGGTCTATCTTGTCTTGTGTTTTAATTTGCAGCCCTGTAATGACATATGATGTTGACCATCTTTTCATATGCTTATTTGTCATCTGCATATCTTCTTCGGTGAGATGTCTGTGTAGGTCTTTTGCCTGTTAAAAAAAATTTTTGTTTAATGTTTATTCATTTTTGAGAGACAAAGACACAGTGTGAGTTGGGGAGGGACAGAGAGAGAGGGAGACACAGAATCCGAAGCAGGCTCCAGACTCTGAGCTGTCAGCATGGAGCCCGATGTGGGACTCAAACTCACGGACCGCAAGATCGTGACCTGAGCCCAGTCAGACACTTAACTGACTGAGCCACCCAGGTGCCTGTCTTTTGCCCATTTTAAAATGGGGTCATTTCACCTCAATAAATGGGGTCCCTTATTGAGTTTTATCAAATTTTATATTTTGAATACCAGTCTTTTTTTTTTTTAATTTTTTTTTTAACGTTTATTTATTTTTGAGACAGAGAGAGACAGAGCATGAACGGGGGAGGGTCAGAGAGAGAGGGAGACACAGAATCTGAAACAGGCTCCAGGCTCTGAGCCGTCAGCACGGAGCCTGATGCGGGGCTTGAACTCACGGACCGCGAGATCATGACCTGAGCCGAAGTCGGACGCTTAACTGACTGAGCCACCCAGGCGCCCCTGAATACCAGTCTTTTAATTGATATATATTTTGCGAATATTTTCGCCCAGTCTGTGACTTGTCTTTTTAGTCTCTTGAAAGTATCTTTTGCAGAGAAATTTTTAATTTTAGTCAAAAGTCATCTCCAAACTCAAGATCATCTGGATCTTCTCCTACATTGTCTTATGGGAGTTTTACTGTTTTATATTTTACATTTAGATCTGTGTTCCATTTTGAACTAATTTTTGTGAAGGGTGTAAGGTCTGTGTCTAGATTAATTTTTTTTTTATGTGGATGTCCCATTTGTTTAGGCACCATTTGTTGAAATACTGTTTTTTCTCTCATGTTGTCCTTTGTCCCTTTGTCAGAGATCATTTGACTGTATTTGTGTTGGTCTATTTCTGGGCTCTCCATTCCATCCTATCAATCTATTTCCTATTCTTTTGCCAATGCTACCCTGTCTTTTTTTTTTTTTTTTTAAACGTTTATTCAGTTTTGAGAGAGAGAGACAGAGTGTGAGCAGGGAAGGGGTAGAGAGAGAGGGAGACACAGAATCTGAAGCAGGCTCCAGGCTCTGAGCTGTCAGCACAGAGCCCAATGCAGGGCTCAAACTCACAAACCATGAGATCATGACCTGAGCCAAAGTCTGATGCTTAACCAACTGAGCCACCCGGGTGTCCCAATGCTACCCTGTTTTGATTACTGTAGCTTTATAGTAAATCTTGAAGTTGGATAATGTCAGTCTTTTGCCTTTTTCTTCTTCAAAATTGTGTTGGATATTCTGAGTCTTTTGTTTTTCCATGTCAACTTGAGACATTTTGTCAATGTCCACAAAATAATTGGCTGGGATTTTGATTGGGATTGTGTTGAATCTATAGATTAAGTTGGGAAGAACAGATATCTTGTCAATTGGGGTATTCATAGTCATATACATGGAATCTCTCTCCCTTTATTTAGATCTTTCTTGATTTCTTTCCTCAGTTTTCCTTATATAGATCTTGTACATCCTTTGTTAGATTTATACAAAAGTGTTTCATTTTGGGGGGAGCTAATGTAAATGTTATTATGTTTTAAATTTAATTTTAACTCCAACTTTTCATTGTTGATATACAAGAAAGTAATTGACTTTTGTATATTAACCTTGTATCCTGAAACCTTGCTATAATCATTTATTTGTCCCAGGAGGTTTTTTTTTCTTTCTTTTTTTTTTTTTTGTTGATTCTTTGGTATTTTTTCCAAAGATAATCAAACCATCTGTAAACAGAGGTTTTATTTCTTCCTCCTTAATTGGTATACTTTTTATTTCCTTATTTTACTGTATTAGCTAGGACTTCCAGTATGATACTGAATAGGAGTGCCTTTTTCTGATCTTAGGGAAGCCATCTAGTTTCTTTCCATGGAGTATAACAATCTTAATAGATTATCCTAATCAATAGTATAAGAGATGTAATGTACTGCTCATGTTAGGTCATAGGAGGACTCTTTCTCTTCCTCCCACTCTCTTCCTCTCATTGAATCTTCTGTAAGAAAGATAGGATTAAATCGATGGTTTTAAAAATATTTTAAATCATGGGATTCAGGCAGTTTTTTATATTTTATGTTATATCGTAACTGCACACATTACTTAGTTCCTCCACTCTTTTGTGAACTTCTGTAGGACGAAGATTTTACCTCAATATATTATTATAATCCTTGTAGGGTCCAAATATGCACTGCCATAGGCAAAACTATTTGTTGAATGAAAAACTTAATTTGAGACTCTTACTGTAAATGTCCATTTTTTTTTTAACGTTTATTTATTTTTGAGACAGAGAGAGACAGAGCATGAATGGGGGAGGATCAGAGAGAGAGGGAGACACAGAATCCAAAACAGGCTCCAGGCTCTGAGCGGTCAGCACAGAGCCCGACGCGGGGCTCGAACTCACGGACCAGGAGATCATGACCTGAGCCAAAGTCGGCCGCTCAACCGACTGAGCCACCCAGGTGCCCCTGTAAACCTCCATTTTATTAGAAAAGGTAGATAACCAATAACATCAGCCCTCTGATCAATTAATCCATTAAATATTTGATTGTTAGTTGCTAGGTATTGTGATGGCTGTGAAGGCACACATGATGACACCTCCACTCAGAAAACTATTATCCATATAGGAAATGTTAATTTCAAATGTTACGTTTCATTTTTGCTGATATTTGCCAAAAACTCATATTCCTGTATCCCTTCCTAAGCATTCTAATTGAAATGTTTACTCACAGGCTTCTTCTTTCATATTATCTTAAGGAAAGTTTGCAGTTTTTTTAATGTTTACTTATTTTTGAGAGAGAGAGAGAGCGAGAGTGAGCAGGCAGGCATGAACAGGGGAGGGGCAGAGAGAGACAGAGATACAGAATCCGAAGCAGGTTCCAGGCTCTGAGCTGTCAGCACAGAGCCTGACGCGGGCTCGAACTCACGGGCTGTGAGATCATGACCTGAGCCGAAGTCGGATGCTCAATGGACTGAGCCACCCAGGCGCCCCTGAAATATACATTTTAAAAGGGTGAATTTCCATGGTTCCTGAATTCTTGTTTTGCTTTACTGTGCTATATATATATTTTTTTAATGTTTATTTATTATTGAGAGAGAGAGACAGAACATGAGCAGGGGAGGGACAGAAAGAGGGGGGAGACACAGAATCCAAAGCAGGCTCCAGGCTCTGAGCTGTCAGTACAGAGCCCAACGCGGGGCTCAAACTCACAAACTGGGAGATCATGACCTGAGCCAAAGTCGGATGCTTAACCAACTGAGCCACCCAGGCGCCCCATACTGCACTATATGTTTTTTTAATTGATGTACAGTTAACATACAATGTCATATTAGTTTCAGGTGGACAACATAGTGATTCAACAATTCCATACATTATTCAGTGCTCTTCATGATAAGTGTTGTCACCATCTGTCACCATACAATGTTATTAAAATATTATTGACTGTATTCCCTATGCTGTACTTTTTTTTTTAATTTTTTTTTTTAATTTTTTTTTTTCAATGTTTTATTTTATTTTATTTTTGGGACAGAGAGAGACAGAGCATGAACGGGGGAGGGGCAGAGAGAGAGGGAGACACAGAATCGGAAACAGGCTCCAGGCTCTGAGCCATCAGCCCAGAGCCTGACACGGGGCTTGAACTCACGGACCGCGAGATCGTGACCTGGCTGAAGTCGGACGCTTAACCGACTGCGCCACCCAGGCGCCCCTAATTTTTTTTTTTTTTTAACATTTATTTATTTTTGAGAGAGAGAGAGACAGAGCATGAACAGGGGAGGGTCAGAGAGAGAGGGAGACACAGAATCTGAAACAGGCTCCATGCTCTGAGCAGTCAGCACAGAGCCCGATGCAGGGCTCAAACCCACGGACAGTGAGATCATGACCTGAGCTGAAGTCGGACGCTTAACCGACTGAGCCACCCAGGCGCCCCCCCACTATGCTGTACTTTTAATCTCCATGACTTGTTTATTTTATAACTGAAAGTTCCTACCTCCTAATTCCATTTGCCTATTTCACCCATCTCCCCACCCACCTTCCCTCTGGCAACCACCAGTTTGTTCTCTGTATTTAAGTTTGTTTTAGGGGTTATTTCTTCATTTGTTTTGGTTTTTAGATTGCACATATATGTAAAACCTTAAAAAAAAAAGAACTGACATTTATTGAGCCTCTAGCTGGACATGTGCTAAGCATTTTATATATGTGATCTCAATTATTTTCAAAATAGTTGTGTAGTGTTGTTAGTATTATTCTCAATTCATAAATGCAAAAACTGGTAACCTGAGGGTGTAAGTAACTTATTAGCTGTGTGACTTAGTATATATAATAGGTGTATAATTCCATATCCCATGCTCTCTAAGTCACACATTGTGGAAAAGTACCATATGAAGTGGCATGTGATGAATGTCATGTGTATAGTATAGAGATGTGCTTGGTGAATGCAGAGAAGAGATAAAGTGTTCACAAAATTTCTGAAAAGCTTGACCTTGTCTTACTGGATAGGATTAATAAGGGGAAAGACAGATCAGGGGGATTCATAACCATGGGAAAGACAGAGGGCCACAAACAGGAAGTATTTTGTGATTTGACACTATAATATAAAAATGTAAGAAAAATTTCTGCTATAGTAGAAAAATGCAATAGAAGAAATTTTGTCTTTTACTTATTAAAAAAAATTTTTTTTAAATGTTTAGTTTTGAGAGACAGAGCGTGAGCAGGAAAGGGGCAGAGAGAGAGAGGGAGACACAGCATCTGAAGCAGGCTCCAGGCTCGGAACTGTCAGCACAGAGCCTGACGCGGAGCTTGAACTCAAGAACTGTGAAATCATGACCTGAGCCAAAGTCGGGTGTTTAACCACCTGAGCCACTCAGGCGCCCCATGTCTTTTATTTTAAATGAGAACCCCTCTCCTCCATTTTCCTCTTAAAATCATTTCAACTGGATTTGCTTATTAGGTTTTGAGTATGAGAGTGGATCACAGAACCACTGCATGGGAACATGTCCTCAGTCCCGAAGCTTATCTTTGCTGGGTTAGAGCAGTCAGTGTAGCAAGTGCAGAGAGAGCAAAAGCCTGGGGCGGGGGGGGGGGGGGGGGGGAGGAATGGAAGATCAAAGGAATCTTTTAAAAAGGATTTTCCTAAAATCAAGAAAAATCAAGTATTTATCCCTTTGCTGTATCTCATTTAGTTAAGTATCCCACAAATAGCCATTAATATGCTAAATGCTGTGGATTTGCAAAGGCCTATAGGAGGTATCATTCATTGTTTTCAGTGAACTTAGTGTTGGAAAGAGAAGCGTAAAGAATTAGAAACCACTTAGCAGTGCTAAGCACCAAATCACGTAGTTTACATTGTTAATACTGTAGGATCCTTTTTCTTAAATGATGTTCTTCAGGGTTCTGTCCCCTGCTATTCTCATGCTTTCATTTTCTAAATGCTTTCACCTCTCCATCTCCTGTCCACATCTCCCTTCTAAGATACTGGTTCATCCAAATGCCTTTTGGGCATCTCCATTTAGACAACACCACAGTCCTTTCAACTTCAACTTACCTGAAACACGGAATCACAAACACACAGATTGCTTAAAACCTTCTTTTCTTGGATTAAGTCCAGTTTCCTTAATGTGGTTCACCTGCTCTGTTTGCTCTGGCCCTGCCTCTTTTCTCCTTCAGCTTTAACTTGCTTTCACCTGTTTTCAACCAGCCTTACTGAACTTCCAATGCATCTTACTCTTCTGCATCTGACACACGCTATTCCCTTTTTCCAGAAGGGGAACGAGAAATGAAGCTATCGTGATTAAAAGCACAGACTCTGGGCACAGACTTCCTAGATCCAGGTGAATCCTGAATCTGCCACTTACCTAGCTGTGTGATCTAGAGTGAGTTACTTAACCTCCCTGTTTTCAGTGTCCTCCTCTGTACAGTGAGATGGTGATAGTATCTGCTTCACAGCATATTGTGAGGATTAGAAGAGTTAATACAGTTGAGACTCTTAAAGTGGTGCCTGCCTTGTACTAAGTACTATATAAATGTAGCTATTATTACAACTCTTATTATAAATGTGCTGTGCTATTGGATTATATTAATTTTTATGTTTTGAAGGTGATGTAATGATAACAGAAAAAATATTGTTTCCCTCTAAGTTGATTTGGCTGGCTCTTATTATTGGTATTTATCTTTTTTCTTGGATGAGCAGCAGCTTTATATTTCTAACTTCTTGTTTTTTAGCTTTTTAGTGACTAAAATTTGATCTTAGGTTGACATTCTTATGAAATGGATCATTTGACAACATTAGGTTTACCTGATTTTTTATACAAACCAATTAGTTTTTGTTCATGGAAACTTTTAAAAGAAAATTAATTCTTTTTTTTAAAAAATATTTATTTCTGAGAGAGACAGAGGATAAGCAGTGGAGGTACGGAGAGAGAGAGAGAGAGAGAAGGAGATACAGAATCCAAAGCAGGCTCCAGGCTCTGAGCTGTCAGCACAGAGCCCAACATGGGGCTTGAATCTACAGACCGCGAGATCATGACCTGAGCCGAAGTTGGACGCTCAACTGACTGAGCCACCCAGATGCCCCTAATTCTTTTTTTACTAAAAAAAAAAAATTAAATTTTAGAGCAAGAACAAGGGTAAAGGAGAGGGGCAAGGGGAAGAATCTTAAGCAGGCTCCATACTCAGTGCAGCGCCCAATGCGGGGCTTGATCCTAAGACCCTGGGATCATGACCTGAGCCAAAATCAAGAGTCAGACTCTCAACTGACTGAACCACCTAGGTGCTCCAGAAAATTAAATCTTAATAGCTAAGAGCTGACTTTTTACTTTATGATTTATGTGCCTTGCTGGTTAAAGTTTCAAGTAAAGTCCTTTAAAGGATTTCTCTTTTTTCTTTCAAATGTAGTTCAGAGATTGTGGATTATAATGGTTTGAATGGTTTGGGTTCTAGCAGGGATACTTACTATATTATTAAATAGACTGTCTGAAAGGGAAAACTCTATTTCTTTTTCTATTCACAATTCTGCTTAAATCCGACACTTTCCAGAACACTTCTGACACTAGATGTGTGGGTTTTTTCCCTCATCCTGACAAATTCTCCGACGCCAGCTGGATATCCTACAATTTAACTCAATTTTGACACTAACTGCTTGAAGTTGGTGCAGACTCCACAGACTAAGGGCTCAGTCTCACAAGATTGCCCCCAACCTCAGACCCCAGTAGAAGGTGGTGGGTTCTCAAGTCACCCACAACTTCTGTCCAACTCAGCTACAAATTGAGAATTCCAAGGACCCTCTCCTCAGGTTCAGTCATTTGCTAGAATGGCTCACAGAACTCAGGAAAACAGTTTCATTACTAGATTACTACTTTATTACAAAGAATATATTAAAGAATACAAACGAACAGCCACATGAAGAATAAATAGAGCTAGGTCTATGTCTGGAAGGTCTGGAGTACAGGAACTTTTGTATCCATGGAGTTTTGAGGTGTGCCACCCTCCTGGCAAGCAGATGTATTCCCGTTGACCAATCTAGAACTGTGTACTTCAGAGATTTTTTATGGAGGCTTCATTATGTAGGCATGATGGAATAAGTTGTTGACCATTGGTTTTCCACTTCCAACCAACTTCTTGGGGATGTGGGTACTGTTGAGGGGTGGAGTGAAAGTTCTCATCACCTGGTTTTCCCCCTATCAACCAGCCCCCATCCAGTGGTTATCCAGGGACTTTCTAAGCATCACCTCTTTAACGCAGTGTAGTTGAAAGGGGCTTGTTATGAATAACAAAAGCGGTCCTTTCACTTTTATCCTTCTGGAGCTATTCCAGGAACACAAACCAAATGTTATAATAAAAGATGACTCTGTGCTCTAAACACTTAGGAAATTGCAAGGCTTTTAGGAGCTATGAGCCAGGAATCCTGGAGGAAGACCAAAATATATATTTCTTATTATATCACAATATCACATTTTCTATTATCACAGTAGTTAAGGTCAGCCAGGAAAACATGCGAAACTGAAATTTTCTCAAAAGAAGATTCCTCAGTGCTATAGGTTTGGCAGAAACTTAAGTAGTATGGTGAAAAACATGTATTTCAATTTGAAGTGTTGATTTTCACATCTTAAAAGAGGACTTTGGCTGCCTCCGGTTGGACTTCAAACTTTCCAGTTGGGTTCTTTCCAGTTTGTCTGTGGCTCAAGCGGAAGACCCTGAGGGCAAAGCATCCTCTGATGGGAACTGAAACTACCCACTAGAGCAATGAGGGCAGCCCTGAGCCAGCAAACCCCCACCCGTGATTGACTCCAGCAGTGATTGATTTGACCTTCACTGCCCACCTGCACGTACCCGCCCATCTTTGCCCCACATTTTCCCTATATAAACCTGGAAGTATTTTCAGCACTTTGGCGACAGTCTTCGGGATGCTAGTCCGCTGTCTTCTGGGCATTGGCCTCCTGGAATAGAATTCCTTTCTTGTTCCTCACCACTTATTTCCCTCTCTCTGGTGAAAGAGAGATCGGCATGTGGCCGATCCTGCTCTGTTTGGGACCCCTGGAGCCAGGTGCTCTTGTACCCCTGTGCCCCGGTCACAATCTTGACTCTTAATTTGTCTTTTGAGTATTTATTTTTCATTGAGACTTATGATTTGGGATGATCTTGTGAAGACAGAAATAGGAAAATGTGCCTAAAAGGAGCAAGTTGTTCTCGTATCTCACCTGACAGTGCTAGATTTGAGAATGAGAAAGTAATTTCTATTTTTCTCCTTTCCTCCTAGAAGGAGATAGTTTGCTTTCTGGTTATTTTTTTAGATATGATGACTTTTCCATTAAAACTACTGGTGTTTGTGGGGTGCCTGGCTGGCTTAGTTGGTAGAGCATGCGGTTCTTGATCTTGGGGTTGTAAGTTCAAGCCCCACGCTGGGTGTAGAGTTCACTTAAAAAAAAAATTTAAATGGCGCCCGGGTGGCTCAGTTGGTTAAGCATCCAACTCTTGATTTCGGCTTAGGTCAGGATCCCAGGTTTCATGAGATTGAACCCCACATCGGGCTCTGTGCTGACAGCCCGGAGCCTGCTTGGGATTCTCTCTCTCTCCCTCTGTCTGTCCCTCCCCTACTCATTCTCTCTCCCTCTTTCCCTCCTTCCCTCTCTCTCTTTCCCCTGCTCTCTCCAAATAAACTTTTAAGGAAATAAAATTTTCCAGATTTTCTATGATGCTGAAAATATTTTTTAAGTTGATCGAGACTAATAAAAACATTTATTTCAGTGCAACAAATGTTTAGTTTCTACTATTTGCAAGGCACTTTGTTAGCTCCTAAAAAATAAAGAGAAATGAGTAAGATAGTCTCCTTCCTCATTTGGAGATGGGGAAAAAAGACATGAGTCAATTCCAAGTAATTCTAATAACAAAGTAGAGTACAGTACAGTCCTTGAGAGAGTTTGAGCGCAAAGTGCATAATCTACTGGTCCATGGTCTCGTCAAACACCAGCAGCTGCCAAATACGACCAGCTTTCCTCCATTCCCTCCTCTTTGTCTTTGCTTCTACATTGGATGCTTTTGCCCAGCTACGTTTTAATACTTGTCTTTTGGCTTTTGTATACAACTTCCTTATTTTTCTTTTAGCTTGCTAACTACTGCTTGTTACTTTGTTCTTTGTTTTTTTTTTTAAATTAAGAAAAGTTTTGTAAAAGCGGAAAAGTTTAAACTGTAGAACAATGAACATCCACACACCCTCCACCTAGATTTCAGTCTTGTTACCATTTTTCTGTATTTCTTTATCTCTCACTCTGTGTGTGTCTATATACATATATATATGTGTGTGTGTGTGTGTGTGTGTGTGTGTGTGTGTGTGTGTCTTTTGCTGACATTGACCATTTGAAATTAAGCTGCCAGTGTCATGACATGCCACCCCAAAATACTTGAATGTGTATCTCCTGACAATGAGGATATTCTGTATAACCATCATACCATTATCCTCTACTTAAGAAAATTAATAAAACACAGGGTGCCTGAGTGGCTCAGTCAGTTAAGCATCTGACTCAATTTTGGCTCAGGTCATGATCTCACAGTTCATTGGATTGAGCCCTGCATTGGACTCTGTGCTGTCAGCATGAAGCCTGCTTGGGATTGTCCCTCTCCCTTTCTCTCTGCCCTTCCTCTGCTCTCTCTCAAAATAAATAAATAGAAACTTAACAAAAAAGAAAATTAATAAAATAAAAATTAAAAAATTAAATTAGCCATGATAAAATAACATCTAGTCTATGGATTTTCACTGCTGTCCTACAAATAAAGCTTTTTAGCTGTTTTTTTTTTCCTTTTATTTAAATCCAAGTTAGTTGACATACAGTGTAATAATGGTTTCGGGGGTAGAAGTTAGTGATTGGTCACTTACGTATAACGCCCAGTGCTTATATATAACAAGTGCCCTCCTTAATGGCCATCACCCATTTAGCCCATTCTCCTACCCAACACCCCTCCAGTAACCCTCAGTTTGTTCTATGTATTTAAGAGTCTCTTATGGTTTGCCTCCCTCTCTGTTTTTAATCTTATTCTTCCTTCCCTTTCCCTATGTTCATCTGATTTGTTTCTTAAATTTCACATATGAGTGAAATCATATATTTGTCTTTCTCTGACTGACTTACTTCGCTTAGCATCATACACTTCTAGTTCCATCCACGTTGTTGCAAATGGCAAGATTTCATTCTTTTTGATTACTGGGTAATATTCCCTTGTATATATTTACCACATCTTCTTTATCCATTCATCAGACAATGTATATTTGGGCTTTTTCTGTAATTTGGCTGTTGTTGTTAGTGCTACTATAAACCTGGAGTACATGTGTCCCTTTGAATCAGCATTTTTGTATTCTTTGGATAAATACCTACTAGTGCAATTGCTGGGTTGTAGGGTGGCTCTCTTTTTTAATTTTTTGAGAAACCTCCATACTGTTCTCCAGAGTGGCTGCACCAGTTTGCATTCCCACCAGCAGTGCAAAAGGGTTCCCCTTTCTCTGCATCCTCGCCAACATCTGTTGTTGCCTGAGTTTTCCATTTTAGCCATTCTGACAGGTGTGAGGTGGTATCTCACTGTGTTTTGATTTGTATTTCTCTGATGATGAGTTATGTTGAACATCTTTTCATGTGTTGGTTGACCATCTGGATGTCTTTTTTGGAAAAGTGTCTATTCCTGTCTTTTGCCCATTTGTTCACTGGATTATTTGTTTTTTGGGTGTTGAGTTTGGTAAGTTCTTTATAGATTTTAGATACCAACCCTTTATCTGATATGTCATTTGCAAATATCTTCTCCCATTCTCTTGGTTGCCTTTTAGTTTTGCTGATTATTTCCTTTGCTGTACAGAAGTTGTTTATCTTGATGAGGTTCCAGAAGTTCATTTTTGCTTTTGTTTGCCTTGCCTGTGGAGACGTGTCGAGTAAGAAGTTGCTGTGGCTGGATCAAAGAGGTTGTTGCCTATTTTCTCATGTAGGATTTTGATGGTTTATTGTCTCATATTTAGGTCTTTCATCCATTTTGAGTTTATTTTTGTGTATGGTGTAAGAAAATAGTCCAGATCCATTCTTCTGCATGTTGCTGTTCAGTTTTCCCACCATCATTTGCTGAACTGAGTGTCTTATTTCCATTGAGTATTCTTTCCTGCTTTGTTAAAGATTAGTTGGCCATATGTTTGTGGGTCCATTTCTTTTTTCTTTTAATTAAAAAAAATTTTAATGTTTATTTTTGAGAGAGAGAGAGAGAGAGAGAGAGCGCGTGCCTGAATTGGGGAGGAGCTTAGAGAGATGGAGACAGAATCCCAAGCATGCTCCAGGCTCTGAACTTGTCAGCACAGAGCCTGATGCGGCACTCAAACGTTTGTGGGTCCATTTCTGGCTTCTTTATTCTGTTCCATTGACCTATGTGTCTGTTTTTGTGCCATTACCATACTGTCTTGATGATTATAGCTTTGTAATACAGCTTGAAGTCTGGAATTGTGATGCCTCCAGCTTTGGTTTTCTGTTTCAGCATTACTTTGGCTATTCGGGGTAGCTGTTTTTATTTGAACCACAGTCTAGTCAAGATTTTCATACACAATATTTGGTTGTTACATGTCTTAAATAGACTCCTTCCCCATTTTATCTTTTTTTTTTTTTTTTTTTCTTTTTAGGTGCCAGGCCAATTTTCTTGTAGAGTGTCTCACATCTAGATTTGCCTAATATCAAGGTCTTTTGAACGTTTCTCCTCCTGCAGCCTGTTAGAAGGTGGCATTTACTAGAGAAGGGCTTACCAACCCCAGGGGCATGGGTGCTATCAATGGGTTATGGGTCCTATTATTAATTCTTTAAGTTCTTTGGCCACCAGCGGGTTTTGGAGCAGGGGAAGCCTATGAGTCCCTTTACCTGTGCTATGAACACTGTCAGTTTACCCTGGTAATTAGGTACCATGATGTGAAAGAGCAATGGTCACCATTTTCAGCTCTTTTTTTCTACTGAGCACTTTCTCTTGTAATCACATTTACTTTTTTTTTTTTTAATATTTTTTTAATGTTTATTTTTGAGAGAGAGAGAGAGACAGAGCACGAGCAGGGGAGGGGCAGAGAGAGAGGGAGACACAGAAACTGAAGCAGGCTCCAGGCTCTGAGCTGTCAGCATAGAGCCCAACACGGGGCTTGAACTCACAAACCATGAAATCATGACCTGAGCCCAAGTCAGACGCTCAACCGACTGAGCCACCCAGGCGCCCCAACTTGTAATCGCATTTACATCTATAGTTTTAACAGTTGCCTGTGTAGTAATATTTTCTTTTCCAAATTCCATTTCTGTTATTACCTTTTGTTCATCTTCTTCTGGCTATCCAGTAGCCACTTCAGAACCACCATGTCCAAAATGAATTTATTCTCTACTTGCAAACTGGCTCATTGTCGGTATTATTATTTATTGAGGAGGCGGATTGTAGAAGGTATAGTATAAATGGCCCTGTTTTCACTGTGACAACACTGGCTAGGAACGTCAGTGATCTTCAGCTGCTTTTCTGTCTGTTCAGCTCTCTCTCATATACATACACACATGTGCATACACATTTACTCATCAAATATTTCTTTAATGCCTACAGTGTGCCTATATATATTTGGCCACAGTAGATGAGTCTATCTCTGGAATGCCTCTAGCATGCATTCCTTCCATTCTTAACTATATGTACTCTGATTTTGGTCCTTATCAACGCTTGCCATAACTTTTACAATGTTTTCCCAACCTCTGGTTTTAAATCTGCTGATCCATCCTGCACACTATCTGCTTGTTGAGAATACCTGTTTGATCATATGTTTCTCTTGCTTGGAAGCCTCTGATGGCTTCCCATTATACAGTGAGAATGCCAACTTATAAGCATACTGTATGAGACTCTGCTAATTCTATTCTGTTCTTTTCATTCTTATTTCATCTATTATGTTCTAGCTATGCAGGTCTCCTGCCAGTTTCTTGAATATAGCATAGATTTTAATCTTCGGACTGTCCCTGCATTTCTGGTGTCCTTAAGGCCCTGGCACCTCTTCTTTGCTTAATGAAATCTTGCTCATCTCTTAAGGTCCACTCACATTTTCCCTTTGAAAATTATGTAGCTGATAGCCCTCTATCTATCCCCTCCACCAGAACCAAAGCCTTCTTTCCATTCTTTATCTGATGTGCTTTGCATATGCATCTTCTATAGTGCTTATCAGATCGTGTCACTTGCTTGTGTGTCTCAGTGTAAAGGTTCACAAGGGAAAGGATCATCTTGTTCTTCTACTGTTCCTAGAGCCCAACGCAATGCAATGCCTGGCGCATAGCACATTCTTAGTAAAATATTTCTGGAAGGAGAGTCTGGCATTACTTGCCATATTAAACTCTAGCAAGGAAGTATGATTTGAGATTCATGAATTCTCCTTAGGAAGATAATATCTTATATTAAAGCTTTCGTTTACACTAAATATTTGGTAATAATTACTTTCTGTGTAATACAGTCCTTATTTATGTTTTAATTTTTTTTTTTTTTTAGTAATTTTTACACCCAACATGGGGCTCTAACTCACAGTCCCCAGATCAAGAGTCACGACTCTTCCAACTGAGCCAGCTAGGCGTCCCAGTTATTTATATTTTAAACTTAACACCTTGACACCTTAAATCTTAAAGCATTACTGTAGATCTATTTTAATTAAAATCACTTCTGAGCAATAAGAATTTGCCATCATAGGAGTTTCTGAAATTTTATCATTTTAGAGCCTTTAAATTAAATAGTAAATGTTTATCTGAATTGGAATTCTAAATGAAGGCATAGTATAAAATGAGGATTGTTTTTTTAGAGAAAGAGATGCATTAATCGGTTTTTGAGAAAAGAACCTAAATAAAGGCAATTTTTCTAAGAATGAAGGCAAAACAAAAACAAAAACTGTTGTCAAATTTCTGTGTTGCAAGAGAATCCTGAACTTGAATAAGGGGACTATTATTGTATTTTGGTGGTATTTAGAGAATGAGTAGATGAAATATTTGATAGATGAAAGCATAAAGAAGATGCTAGTAGTATTTGACATTTTCTATTAATAAGGGGAATAGAAAATATTAAGAGTAACTTGTGTTAACAAGATCTTCAATATTTCAGACTCCTTTTAAGTGTATTATTTAAACAAAAATACTCCTGATAAATTAAAAATATTATGGTGTTGAACTACTTATGAGTGAAATGACATGCCGGGTTTTGTTTCAAAATAATCAAGAAGAGGGGAGGCAGTGGAAGCGAGACTGGCCATGTGGTGATAATTGTTGAAGCTGTGTAGACAGACACATAGAATATCACTGCCATTTGTTTTTCATTTTCGGAAAATTTCATGGTAAGAAATTTAAAAATGTTACGGTATTATAAAGTAAAGAGTTTCCAAATAAGGAATTGTTACTATTAGGCTGGCTGAATACTGAATGAATGGTATCGGGTCACTCAGAATGATACCAACATAAAACTAAATGAGCTTTTTGGTTTTTGTTTTTCCAAATTTCATTCCATGTATCTTTTTCTTTTCCATGAGTGATGTGCAAGCCTTTCAATCTGCTAAGCCAAATTACCATATATTAAAAGAAAGGGATAGGATATTGATTTATGTCAGCAATCTTGAAGAAAAATTTGTTGGCAAGACTCAGGTGTCATATTGTTTGAAGAGTGCCTTATTGATAGCACCTACTCATAAAAACTGGTAATACTATACTATCTTGGATACTGTATTTCCGATGATGTCATTTTCTCAATTCTGTTTTTTATTAAAATTTTTTAAAATGGTTTTTAAATTAATTTATTTTTGAGAGACAGACAGTGCACGAGCGGAAGAGGGCCAGAGAGACAGGGAGACAGAATCGGAAGCAGGCTCCAGGCTCTGAGCTGGCAGCACAGAGCCCCATGCGGGGCTCAAATTCACGAACCGTGAGATCATGACCCGAGCCAAAGTCGGGCACTTAACTGAGCCACCTAGGCGCCCCTATTAAAACACATTTTTTTAAGTTTATTTATTTGGAGAGAGAGAGCACAAGGGGGGGGGGGGAGAAGAGAGAGAGAGAGAGAGAGAGAGAGAGAGAGAGAGAGAGAGAGAGAATCCCAAACAGGCTACTCACTGTCAGTGCAGAGCTGGATGTGAGACTTGGGCTCACGAACCGTGAGATCATGACCTGAGCTGAAGTTGGATGCTTAACCGACTGAGCCACCCAGTTGCCCCACTGGAGTTTCTTTCTATCTAAAAGAATCCTTAATGAGCTGAAGAACCTTCTAAGATCTGCCCAAGTCTTGTTATTAATGATATCATCAACCAAGCCCAGAACCTCACACTTCTTGCTTTAGCCTTCTTCATCTTCATTACTTACTAATTTGGTCCTACCAATTCCTCTTCTAGAATGACTGTCACAAGGGGCGCCTGGGTGGCTCAGTCAATTAAGCATCCGACTTCAGCTTCGGTCATGATCTTGCGGTTTATGGGTTTATGAGCCCCACATTGGGTTCTGTGCTGATAGCTCAGAGCCTGGAGCCTGTTTTGGGTTCTGTGTCTCCCTCTCTCTCTGCCTCTCCCCCACTCACACTCTGTCTCTGTCTCTCTCTTAAAAATAAATAAACATTAAATATTTTTTACAATGACTGTCACAAGGCACCTGGGTGGCTCAGTCAGTTGAGTGTCCGACTCTTGATTTCTGCTTAGGTCATGATCCCAGGGTTGTGGGATCAAGTCCTGCATCGAGCTCCATGCTGAGTTTGGAGCCTGCATGGGATTCTTTCTTTCTCCCTCTGCCCCTCTTCTCCACTCATGCTCTTGCTCTCTAAAAAAACAAAAACGAAAACAAAACAAACACAAAATAAGAATGATGGTCACAAGTGTCCCTTCTCTTCTCCAGTCTTACTGTGACCACTCTATTAGGGAGAGTGTTGGACTTGGAACTGGAAGATTTAGTCTCAGCTCTTCTCCTGGCTGCTTGCTTAGCTTCCCCATCTTTAAAAGGAAGAGGGTTTAACAGAGTTGTCTTAAACCTGTTTTGGAGCTAAGGTGTAGAAAACTATTCCAGGTCCTTACCTGCTCACACTTACATTGCTGCAATGTCCTAATTGTTTTTCACACCTCTGATCTCAATCCTTCCTAATAAGATTAATCTTCATACATGACTTTCATTGTCTTTACAATAAAATCTGATATTACCTTGTCTCCATTTATTCATGCCATCATTTTTCTGGGTGGGGGTGTTGTTTACATAATTAGACAAATTGGAAACTTTATCTGTCTTCAGAGTCTTCCTTTCACCTACAGAATCAAATTTGTACTAAGTTCTGTCAGTTCTGACTCAGAAATGTCTTTTGAGTCCATTTTGTTCTCCTGCTACTGTTCTAATCTGCTTCTTCATCTTCTCTTATCTGGACATTTGATGCAAACTCCCAAATGTTTGCTCTGCCACCAGTTTGTAGTTACCACAGTTATCTTTCTGAGCAAAGATCTGTTAACACATACTTTGGTCAAAAAACATTTTGCTGCCCACTGTTGATATATGAAACACAGGCTTTTTTGCAGGACTCACAGGGTCCCTTCCTTTTACTTTTCTAACCTTCTCTTGCTCCTTGGTATCATGACCCAGCTTCCAGCCATACTGAATATTAGTAGTTTCCTCTGTTATTTTTCTCATGCTATACTTCTGCCTCCAGTTCTCTGACCCCTTCATCACTTCTCTGCTGGGGAAACTCCTCCCCTAAAGGCATCACTTGTGTAGTTAAGTTACCTTCCCTAAAGCTCTGAAAGAAATACTGTTCTCATTCTCTCTGTGCCTGTTATGCATACCTCTTGGATACAGTGGAAGTCATATCAGAGTTACTTGTTTATATTTCCTACCCACCCAGAATCTCTTTCCAGGTAGATTGTGAACTCCATGATGTCTGGGTAGTCAGTCTCTAATTTTGTTCATCCTTAGAATTTGGCACATATTGGGACATATAATATTTACTCAGTAGTTGTTTGTTGGCTGATGTTAAAATAGTAAGCCTTTTTTGGCTTTCCTTCTAAACAACAACAACAAAGGGATTTAACTCAGTTTGAAGACTTAAATTTTTATGTCAGCCTTGCTTGAGTTTGAATTTCCTCATCTTATCTTAAAAGATGCTTCTAATTTTTTTTGTCTGTCATAGATCCTTAGGACCAAAGATGGTCCAGGGCTGATCTGGACACATTATTATTATTATTATTAATTTACTTTTTTAGAGAGTGAGAAAAAGCACAGGTTGGAGAGAGGCGCAGAGGGAGAGAGAGAATTTTAAGTAGGCTACACACTCAGTGTGGAGTCTGATGCGGGGCTCAATCCCACGACCCTGGGATCATGGCCTGAGCCGAAATCAAGAGTTGGATGTTCAATCAACTAAGTCACCCGGGTGCCCTGGTAGTATTATTGATAAGAATCAAAAAGCTTTTGGGCCATGATTTGGGCCAAGAAATAAAGTTTTGGCCAGACCTTAACTATACTTGTACATATAGGCTGCTGAATGGTGCTTCACCTTGCTAAAAGTGATTGGAGGCTGGCTACCAAATTGGGACATGAATGGTTTTCTGCCTGGGACAAAGCTTTCATTTTAAGACAACAGTTTCTACAATTTGCGCAAATACGTGCTTCTTATATTTTCTACTAACTATAGAATTGCTTGCATCACGGGTTTTCCAGAACATAGTGTCTCCGATGGAAAATTTAATAGAATTGCAGTCTCTGCCAAATTTGTTTTTCTATTTTGTTATTACATAATGTTCCTGTTGAATAATTGTTTTTCTTTGTCACTACTGAGAGCGAAGCCCACATGGTTTTGATATACATTACAGCCATATAGAAGAAATGTCTTTAAAAAGTTACATATTAAATATATCCATGTTTATGTTACAGATTTATATATATATATTTTTTTAAAATTTTTTTTAACATTTATTTATTATTGAGAGACAGAGAGCATGAGCATGGGAGGGGCAGAGAGAGGAGGAGACACAGAATCCAAAAGAAGTTCCGGGCTCTGAGCTGTCAGCACAGAGCCCGATGCGGGGCTAGAACCCACAGACAGTGAGATCATGACCTGAGCCGAAGTCAGACACTTAGCTGACTGAGCCCCCCAGGCGCCCCAAGATTTATATATTTTTGATTCTTCCTGGATTTATTTAGTAACCTCCTTTCTTTTTTCTTTTTTTTTTTAATCTTTTAAAACATTTATTCATTTTTGAGAGACAGAGACTGATCATGAGTGGGGAGGGGCAGAGAGAGAGAGGGAGACACAGAATCTGAAGCAGGCTCCAGGCTCCAGGCTCCAGGCTCCAAGCTGCAGCACAGAGCCTGATGCGGGGGTCTAACTCACGGACTGGGAGATCATGACCTGAGCTGCAGTCAGATACTTAACCACCTGAGAGACCCCAGTGCCCGCCTCCCCCCCACCTTTTTAAAAAATTTTTTCCTTTGATTGTTTTCAATAAGCAGTTACTCTAACCATAATACTTAATGTGCACTAAAATTTAGAAAGCAGTTTCTCTGAAGATTTTGCAATTGCTTTGTCTGTCTTTATTACAGTAAATAATAAAGTATTTTATTTTTTTATAAATTTTTTTTAACATTTATTTATTACAGAGAGACAGAGCATGAGCAGGGGAGGGTCAGAGAGAAGAGGAGACACGGAATCCCAAGCAGGCTCCAGGCTCTGAGCTGTCAGCACAGAGCCTGATGCGGGGCTCGAACTCACAAACCGCGAGATCATGATCTGAGCCGAAGTCGGACACTTAACCGACTGAGCCACCTAGGCACCCTAATAATAAAGTATTTTATTTAAAAGTAAAAGTAATGTTGAAATACTTTTAAGAAAGAAGTAAGCTGCCTCTAAAAGCCAGGCTGTCATAGCAGTCCAGGGCAGGTTCACCAGGTTCACCTGCTTTTCAGCCTTGTCATATAAAAGAACAAATTATATCTTTATGATACTTAATGTTATGTGTGTCTGAGACACATAAGCTGTGGGGTATGAATTATCACCACTTGGAGAAGGTCCCCAAGAGGGGCAACACTCCCATCGACTGAGAGCAATAAAGCGTCTCTGCCCCATGTGCTAATCATTGAAATGTTTGTGGGCATTGTGGGAAAGGACGCATCTGTAGTTTTCAAAACTAAGTTATTGGCATCTGACCAAAGACTGGCATTGACATAGTACAGTGGTGAACGTGAGTCCCATGTGCCTGCTGGGTTCTGCCACTTCTTTGTAACCTTTGAACCTCAGAGGTGCCACATTATCACTTATTGTCTGACAGTTAATACACAAGAGAAACGGTCAGGACACACGTACTTTTTTCCCCCTCAATTCCAAAGCTGCAGGTAAATCTTAAGTTTGCAGATCTCTGAGTATTTAGCTAATTTAGCAGATGGAAGTTATATTTAAACTTATTAAGTGAAATAATTACCGGGTTTGTTCCTAGATCCCATCCATATAATTCATAGTAAAGGCCCATGCTTCAGTTTCTTCTACTCAAGCTTTCAAATTCTTTTGACAGACTGGATGTGAAATTCAAAAGTCATTAATGTGATGTGTTAATTTTGCACTTTTTGACTTACTGCAAAAAAAAAAAAATCTTATAGTTTCCATAGCAACGATAACCTATCCAGATTGTGTAATATTCTTTACTGTATTAAAAATAAAACCATGCAATTACATGAGCTTCTGGAGCACTTCATTTAGGGAACTGGGGATTGAAATATTTTTGTTTAAAAAAATTATGATTTCATTGAAAGTTTTGCCAAAAAGCTTATGTAATTTTGTTTTCAGAATTTAATACATTTCTTAAATATTTAGCAATATATACTTGGTAGTTAAATTAATTACTAAATGTGAAATTCACATTGTAAGCATTATGTTAAGCATCTCAGATATAAGTGTTCTCCACGCATACCCACACATACATTTAAGGTGGTGGGGACATTTGGCTTTAATTACATTCAGTCACCTGCTGTGTGTACTTCTTAGTGGCTTCTGGCTGGTCTGAAAAAAGTCTAGCTTTATGTTTGGAGGAAACAGGATAGAGAAAAAGGATAAAATGATCACTTAAACTTTCCCTAGTTTTGACTTTGCTTTTTAAAACATGACTAAGATATTACTTTGAAAATACTAAAGACTGTTTTAATAGGGGACTGTTTTCAGAGGGTCAAATTATTTTGGCTTTTTTCTTTTTCCCTCTAATTCTGATTTAAAAGACAATATAACGTTAGCACGAAAGTTAATTAGCTTAAGTTCCTACATTCAACACAACTGATTTTCATTTTTTATATCATTTTCAGCATATGTCTATATATATGAATATTTTTATATGGTAGAATATGTGTTTTCTCACTAATACATAGTAAACATTTTCCATGTTTCTGATGACAGTCATGATTATCATTTTAATAATTGCATAACAGTCTATTCTGTTGATGTATCTGGTGTGTTTTCTGTTTGTTAAAATGAGGCTTAATTATTTCCTGAATGCCATATAGTGGAAGAAAAATGGATGTAATTTTCAAACGGATTATGGGAGGAAGTAACTATAATTCACTTATTTGCCCAAAACATAGATGATTGTGAAAATCTTTAAAAGGCGCGTAAAATGATATTTTAAAATGCATATTGTCAAAAACCTCTTAAACTGCTTCATCTGCTAGTAAACACAGAATGAGGAAAATAAGGAATAGGTACATAGGACCAAGGTGACACCATTTAGGTGCTATCATTTGAGAGAACCATCATGACATGATAAAGCTTGTTGAGGCTCCAGTATAATCAAAGACAAAACTCAGAGGGCATGGACAATACTTTTATTAGAACAACCCACAATATGAACCACATTTTTGACATTTCTCTGTGGCCGGTTCTGGTGTCAATACCCCATGGATATTGTGTTGCTCTGGCCGCTCATGTGATACTGTTTTTTCATGGAGGGTATCACCATTATTATTATTATTATTATTATTATTATTATTATTATTATTAAACTGCTGTCTTCCCTTGGTTGAGCACCCTGGTAACTACTGGCATTTCCCAGAATTCCTAAACCTACCTACATTATTTGGAAAATTTGCTGTAACTACTAGGATTTCCTGGAGTTCTTGAGAATGAGATGTTGGTGGCTAGAGTTTTGAAGTCTTTCCAAGGCTTTTGGTTGAGGTCTTATGGCTTTTGAACACCCCCTATCCTAGGTTAGAACTAAGGTGTCCAAATGGCTATAGCTCTTCCTTCCTATTAAATAGATCTTATACTATAAAGTTACTTTAAACAAATATAGAAGTTTGCATCTATCATTTATTTTTGCAGTTAATGTTTATAACAGAATGCTTTCATAGATTCCAGATAATTAAGACAGCAGTAGAATTATCTTGCAATATGCTTGAGTTTATATTTATGCTTGTTTACTTTTTGAAAGTAGTGCTGTGTTTAGTATCCTGTTTCAATTTTGAATTTTGTATTTTGGCTCTGTCTAGTGTTTTCATTGTGACATGAATTTTATTTTTTTTGGTATTTCGTATTTCTGTAGTTGAAATATTATCAGAAGCAGTAAGCAGTGCATGCATAGTGAGAGTGTTTACATATCACTGAGAGACTAGTGCATTTTTATTGTTTTTGTAGTTATAATTTTGAGTCTAAAAATAATGTTTAGAAAAAATAATTTTTTTTGTTCATATGCAGAAAAGATGAAAAGGAATATGCATTGAAGCAAATTGAAGGCACAGGAATATCCATGTCGGCTTGTAGAGAGATTGCAGTAAGTGGATATCAATATGTTATTTATTTTGTTATGGATATTGGATGATGAGTGATATTAATATAAAATAGTTTCATTGATGTATTCCATGCATAGTTATTTCAAAGATGTCAATTAGCTTAATGATGTTTTATATGAGAAAAGTTGCATAAACTTTTTAATTACTTGAAAGTTATCTTTAAACATTCTCTTAATGATATTTAGGATTTATAATATTGGGAATACTGAACTAAATGATGATTTCATTAATTTAAATTATGAATGAATATAATTAATAATTTAATAATTTAATGTCCATTTTCCTTATAATTTTAGGACTGATATATATGTTTATAGAGAAAGGAGTGATGTTATTAGATATTGTACATATAAAATATTTTTTCTGAAATACATGTTTTAGTACTAGATTTTACTAGTTGCTAGAAAAATAAGACTATCATAATAATAGGATAATTTCTTAAAGAAAGATCATTTCTTTTTTTTTTTTGTCTTTATATGACATACTTGTGCGTTTAAGAAATGATTGTCCTTAAGAATACCTAACATTTACTAAGTATTCAATAGGTACCAGGCTTACTAAGTGCGTTCAAGTATTAATTAATTTAATTTTCACAACAATCATATGAAATAAGTACTTTTAATATGCCCATTTAACAGATCAGTAAACAGAGGGAAAACCATAATTATGACTTAGAAGGCTTACTATTATTTTAGTTCTTTCTTATTTTAGTTCTTCAGTTTCTTATTGGGGCTTTATCATGATAACACATCTATTAGGGATTTTTGTCTCTAAATTGTTAAATATTTATATTGTCTATATCCATTAGGTATTTCTGTTTCTAATTTGGTAACTTGCGTATGCTGCCCACAGTTGCATGTTTCTTATCACGCAAATGGATGTACTCCATCATCACTCTTGGTCAAAGAAAAGTGTAGTGCAAAGAACACATGAGGCAGGAAATCTGTAGACCTAAGTGTCCATTGGCCTGAATGGCTAATTAGCCATGAGTGCCAGTTTCCTTATTTGTGAAATAAGGGAATTCTAAAGTCTCTTCTAGTCATAAACTCTTTGCTTTCGGAATGGGAACTTCTCACTAGACTGTGCACACTTTAAGGGGCAGGGACTCTGTCTTTTCATCCTCAGTTCCTACCGTAGTGCTTGGCATATAGCAGGTGGTCCATAAATGTTTGCTGAATAAATAAATGAATAAACAATAAAAAAAATTCTACTGGCAGTCCATGATCCTGAGTTTGCTTTAGAGTATATTGTTTAGAAAATTCCAAGTTGGCAGTTTTCTATTAGCTATTAAGTGGTATTTGTAATGGCCTATCAGAATAAGCATTTGGTAAGTGATTTTTAATTTTCTAAAATCCTAAACATTATTATCTCAACCAATATGAATATGGTGTGCAATTTTGCTATTTTATTGTACCATAATCGAGTATAACATGAGTTCACTTCTTCTGAGTTCATTGGGGGGAAAAAAACCCTGATATGTAAGGTATTAATTATTAGGAAGTGAAAACCCAGTTGTAGATGTTCTTTTTGAAACAGAGACTTCTCTATGATGAGGACTCCATGGGTTACCTTTTCTCTGCATTCTCACTAGCAGTTGTTCTCTCTTGTCTTTTTGATGGTAGTCATTATACAGGTGTGAAGTGGTATCTAAGTTGTGGTTTTGCTTTTCACTTCCTTGATGATTAACAATATTGAGCACCTTTTCATATACCTGTTGGCCATTTGCATTTTGTCTTTGGAAAAACGTCTGTTTAGTTCCTCTGCCTATTTTTTCTTTCTTTTTTGCTGTTGAGTTGTAGGAGTTTCTGATATATTTTGGGCATTAACTTTTTTTTTCTTTTAATTTTTTTTAATGTTTTTATTTATTTTTGAGACAGAGAGAGTCAGAGCATGAGCAGGGGAGGGGCAGAGAGAGAGGGAGACACAGAATCCGAAGCAGGCTCCAGGCTCTGCGCTGTCAGCACAGAGCCTGACGCGGGCCTCGAACTCACGGACTGTGAGATCATGACCTGAGCCGAAGCCGGATGCGTAACCGACTGAGCCACCCAGGCGCCCCAACTTTTATTAGATGTATGGTTTGCGAATATTTTCTCCCATTCTGTACGTTGCCTTTTCATTTTGTTGATTGTTTATTTTGCTGTGCAGAAGCTGGAAAAGCATGACCCCTCACAGTCTTCATATTTTTATTGAGAATTTGCTTAATAGACCTTCAGAAAGTATGTAGTTTCTAGATTGAATAGTATTTTATCACTACCTAAGTGACCTAGCCCCAGTGTGATAGTGATTTTGACACAAGTTTAACATGGATGTTATTATGTAGTGGCTAAGTGCATACATCCTTCTTTGGACATTATAAGCCTGCTAACATAGTTGTATAATTATTACTTTATGTAGTTGTCTTTCAATCATACAGAAGAAAAAAAAGTTACAAACAAAAATATGTTTGTGCTTTTTTTTTTTTTTTAATCCATGTTTTCCTCTTTACCAGAGCTCTTTATTTTCTGTGTAGGTGAATTAATGTCTGTAGTCCTTTCATTTTAACTGAAGGTCTCCATTTAGTATATTTTTATAAAACAAATCTGCTAGTGATGAATTGTCTCTCATTTTTGTATTTGGGAATTTCATAATTGCTTCTTCTGTTTTCCTTCCTCACCTGGTTCTCCTTTGATTTTTGCAGGCTAGTTTTGCTGGATACAAAATTCTTGTTTTTCTCATCACTTTGGCTATATTAACCCACTGCATTCTGGTCTCCATAGTTTCTAATGAGACGTCACTAGTTAATTTTATGAGAATCTCTTGTACATGAGGAGTTATTTTTCCTGTTGCTTTCAAGATTCTCTTTTTGTCTTTTGACAGTTTGATTATATGTGTGTAAGTGTAGATTCTGTTTGGAGTTTGTTGAGTTCTTGAATGTGTAGATTACTGTTTTTCATCTAATTTTGGAAGTTTTCAGCCATCATTTCTTCAGATGTTCTTTCTGCCTCTTTCTTTCTCTCCTTTCTTCTTAAGACTCCCATCATATACACGTTTATAGGCTTGATGGTGTTCTATAGGTTTCAGAGGCTCTGTTTATTTTTCCCAATTATATTTTTCTATTTATCATACAGATACTTTAAATTGCTTACCTTCAAGTTTGCTTATTCTTTGTTCTGCCAACTCCAATATGCTGCTGAAATTTTTATTTTAGTTATTGTACTTTTCAACTCCAAAATTGCCATATGCTTCTTTCTTCTTCTTTTTTTTAAATTTCTTTTAGAGAGGGAGAGAGAACAAGCATGAACTGGGGAGAGGGGCAGAGGGAGAGAGAGAGAGAGAGAAAGAGAGAGAGCGAGCCTCAAGCAGACTCCCTGCTCTGCATAGTGTACAATGTGGGATTCAATCCCATGACCCTAGGATTATGACCTGAGCCCAAACCAAGAGTCAGACACTCAACTGACTGAGCCACCCAGGTACCCTGCCGTATGTTTCTTTTTAACAGACTTTATTTTTTGGAGCAGTTTTAAGTTTACAGCAAAATTGAGTAGAAAGTCTAGAGATTTCCCATATATTCCCTATTCCACACACGCATAGCCTACCTCATTATCAATATCCCCCACCAGAGTGGTAGATTTGTTCAACCTATGTTGATATCCAGAATTCATAGTTTACATTAGGGTTCACTCTTGGTATGGTATGTTCTATGGGTTTGAACAAATGTTTAATGACACGTATCTTCCATTATTGTAGCATACAGAATAGTTCCACTGCCTTAAAAATCATTTATGCTCTGCCGTTTATCCTATACCTCCCCCACCCCCTCCCTGGCCCCTGGAAACTGCTGATCCTTTTACTATTTTCATGGTTTTGTCTTTTCCACAATGTCATATAGTTGGAATCATAGAGTATGTAGCCTTTTCAGATTGGCTTCTTGGACTTGGTAATGGACATTTCACATTCCTCCATCTTTTTCATGGCTTGGTAGCTCATTTCTTTTTAGCACTAAATAATATTCCATTGTCTGGGTGTACTATAGTTTGTATATCCATTCATCTACTGAAGTACATTTTGGTTGCTTCCGAGTTTTGGCAATTATGAGTAGAGCTGCTGTAAACATTGTGTGCAGGCTTTTTGTAGACATAACTTTCAGTTCTTTTGGGTAAACCCCCAAGAGCACAATTGCTGGATTGTATGGAAAGAGTTTGTGTACTTTTGTAAGAAACCACAAAACTATCATCCAAAGTGGCTCTATCATTTTGTATTCCCACCAGCAATGAATGAAAATTCCTGTTGCTCTCCATCCTTGCTAGCATCGTATTCTGGATATTAACCATTCTAATAGGTATGTAGTGGTGACTTATTGCTGTTTAATTTGAGACTCTGCTCTAGCCTTCATATCGTGTTGGTATAGCCTTAAGAGGTGAGAAATTAGAGCCTTTTTTAGCTATTTCCTGGACATGCCCACAGCTCTGCACATGGGCATAGCTAACAGTCTTTTTTCCCCTAGTTATATTTTTCCTACCCACTTCCATTTATAAAAAATTTGAGAAAATGCAAAGTAATCTATCGTGGTAGATAGTAGGTCAGTGATTGCCTGAGGATGGGAAAGGAAACGAGGAAATATTACAAAGGAGTATGAGGTGTCTTTGGAGAATGTAAGTCTTCATCATATTGATTGTCATGATGGTTTCATGGGTGTGTAGTACAAAAAAAGCTCATAAATGCTATGCTTAAAATTTGGGGGGAGAACCAATAAAGCTATATGGCTTTATTAGTGGGTAAAGGGTCTGTAAATGAGGAATTTGTAAAACCCAGTGGATCACAAGCATAGCTGGAGGTCTTGACCTTGAATAGGAAATGGAACAGCTAGTTTGTCTTCTGAAACTCCAGTGAAAGAAGACAGGATAGTGTCAACGTATGTCAGTTTGCTAGGGGGATGATGAGGTAGTTGCATTTTTGTGTGCCTCTTTCTTGTGGGTGTGCTGTTAAGCGATGAGCCTTTGAGGTAATTGATGAAGGATATGTGAAAATTTGCTGATCAAAGATAAGATTATAGAAGCATTATAGTCCATCTAAAGTAGGTGGTGAGTCATGGGACCAGTCTGCAGGATTGTACAGTTCTCTTCATTAGCAGCCCAGTGTAAGAAGGCAGAATTGGATTTTTCTGTTTGACTTGGTAGAACAGAGAAGGTAAGCTGGTTGAGAGTCAAGGGGTGAAGAGGGACGGCTAGATGGAGGAGAATGTGGACAACACCATAAATTAAAGTGTAGATACAGCTTGTTTCTACTTTTTTTCTTCTCTATCCCATGATATATATAACTCCTAGTATTTTCTAGTTCATATAGTCTCACATAGGCAAGAGGCTCTTCATGTGGAGAACATTAGGAACATTTCACTCATTACTCCAAAATGGTGGAACTGTTGTCCATAGAATTTCAGAGAGCAGGGTTGGAAGATGAGAAAAGAAGTCAAAGAACTTGCAGCCATGGAATGAACTTGGAAGAATGTGTACAGAATGGGAAGATGTTTAAGAACTACAATGTGTTGGGTGCCTGGGTGACTTGGTCAGGTAAGTGTCCGACTCCAACTCAGGTCATGATCTCAGGGCTCGTGGGTTGAAGTCCTGCATCAGTCTCTGTGCTGACAGCTTAGAACCTGGAGCCTGCTTCAGATTCTGTGTCTCCCTTTCTCTCTGCTCCTCCCCTGCTCATGCTCTCTCTCTCTCTCTCTCAGAAATAAATAAACATAAAAAAATTAAAAAAAATTTTTTTTTTCAACGTTTATTTATTTTTGGGACAGAGAGAGACAGAGCATGAACGGGGGAGGGGCAGAGAGAGAGGGAGACACAGAATCTGAAACAGGCTCCAGGCTCTGAGCCATCAGCCCAGAGCCTGACGCGGGGCTCGAACTCATGGACCTCGAGATCGTGACCTGGCTGAAGTCGGACGCTCAACCGGCTGCGCCACCCAGGCGCCCCAAACATAAAAAAATTTTTAAAAAGAACTAAAATGTGTTATTACTTCAAGTCTCATTTATAAAGAATGCCATATCACATAAAAAATTTTTTTTAATGTTTATATATTTTTGAGAGAGAGAGAGAGTGTGAGCAGGGAAGGGACAGAGAGAGAGGGAGACACAGAATTTGAAGTAGGCTCCAGGCTCTGATCTGTCAGCACAGAGCCTGATGCGGGGCTCAAACTCATGAACTGTGAGATTGTGACCTGAGCCGCAGTCGGATGCTTAACTGACTGAGCCACCCAGGCGTCCCAGCCATATCACATTTAAATTTCATTTGAACCTTATTTGTACTTGTGTATAGTGCTTCCAGTTTATGATATGCCATCACAGGGAGTAATTCTGGGTGATGGACATATCAGGAACATGTGAACATTAACATTTTTAGCCTGAGATTAAAGGGAAGTTCTAATGTAAAGTTTATTACCTTTGTGTCTTATGTAATCATAAGGTTGCTGGATTAGAAATGTGGTGAATGCCATTAATTCACATCTCATTAATTTGCTTCCTGGTTATGAAATTCAGATATGTTCATTATAAAATTCTCAGACAGGGGGTGCCTGGCTGGTTCAGTCTAAGGAGCATGCAACTCTTGATCTCCAGGTCGTATGTTTGAGCCCTGCATTGGGAGTAGAGATTACTTGAATAAATAGACTTAAAAGAAAGAAAATAAAATTCTCAGACAGTATGGGAAAAGCATGTTGAAAGCATCTATTATGCTAAGTTAGACATACTCACTATTAACATTTTGTGTATAGTCTTCTAGACTTTTTTTCTTTGCAAAAATATAGATTTTTTTTCCCATAAGAGTGGAGATTCCATTAATTTTATATAACATGTAATTTTATCTGGAGTGATACAAAGGTAAATTTCAACTATCAAAATAAATTGGTAGAACATTTACTCATCATACTAGGTTCTGTGGGCTGTAAGAAAGATTTAAAAATCTAACTCCCGAGGGAGTACCTGGCTGGCTTAGTCAGTAGAGAATGCGACTCTTGATCTTGGGGTTGTGAGTTCGAGCCCCATGTTGGGTGTAGAGATTACTTAAAAATAAAATCTTCAGGTGCCTGGGTGGCTCAGCCAGTTAAGGTTTCAACGAGATTTTGGCTCAGATCATGATCTTATGGTTCGTGAGATTGAGTCCTGTGTTGAGTTCAGCACTGACAGCACAGAGTCTGCTTGGGATTCTCTCTCTCCCTCTCTCCCTGCCCCTCTCCCACTTGCATACACATACTCTGTCTCTCTCAAAATAAATAAACATTTTTAAAAATAAATACAGTCTTTAAAAAGTAAAGTAAAAACTAAAAAACCCTCATGAGTACTCTTCAAAATATTGAGATGTTCTGAAAGAAAGTGAAGACAGACTTAAAGGAAAATTAGTCAGGGGAAGTAGGGCAGAGGGCATTGGCTGAGGCAGGAAGAGAACTCGAGAAAACCTGACTTCCTGTCAGACTGCTGTCTTCCTGACTGCTGGTTTTTGTTTGCCACTTCCTCATTCATTTCTGTATAGTTTTTTCCAGAGCGTATGTGACCACTGGCACCCCAGCATTGATGCTCTCCTGATGACTGGTAACAGGTGGACTGCCCCTGCCTAGCACAGAGCAGGCATGGTGGAGTGGCAGTTAAAAGACTTGCCACCATTTCTTCACCTCCCTTGCCACGCTGGTGATGTAACAGGCCACTATGGAATGCCTGGAACTCTCCCCTGTCATCAAGGAATAAGCTTTTGCTTTCTTAAAAAAAAAATTTTTTTTTAACGTTTATTTATTTTTGAGACAGAGACAGAGCATAAACGGGGGAGGGGCAGAGAGAGAGGGAGACACAGAATCGGAAGCAGGCTCCGGGCTCCGAGCCATCAGCCCAGAGCCCGACGCGGGGCTCGAACTCAGGGACCGTGAGATCATGGCCTGAGCTGAAGTCGGACACTTAACGGACTGAGCCACCCAGGCGTCCCAAGCTTTTGCTTTCTTAACTTTATAAATTGGAATTGATAAAATGTGTGTTTTCTGGTGATTCCTTGAGAAAAACTTTAACATGTCTATGGGTAAGGCTGCAATTCTTACTAAAATATTTCTTTTCATCAACTTTTTTGTTTTCAAGTTTATCTATTTTTGAGAGAGAGAAAGAAAGCACAAGTGAGGGAGGGGCAGAGAGAGAGAGGGAGAGAGAGAATTCAACGCAGCCTCCACATCACCAGCGTGCAGCCAGGCGTGAGCCTCAAACCCACAAACTGTGAGATCATGACCTGAGCCGAAGTCGGACGCTTAAATGACTGAGCCACCCAGGCCCGCTCTTTTTGTTAAACTTAAAACTATTTTGTTAAGTTTCATATATTGAAAGTCGAGAAATAGCTGCTTATTCTCATTAAGATTTTTTAATTATATCTCAGTTGCTTTTATGTTGTACAGAATACAGATTTTTTTTCCTTAAATATATGTCCAGCTCGATAGAAGTATAGATTTGTGCAAATAGATGTGTAATTCAGGTATTTGACCCTTTCTATGAAGGAGACAAAGTCAAAGTATAGTATTAAAATTTTTTTGTGAAAACCACTAAGGGTAGAAAGTTTTTTTTTTTTTTCCCCCAGTAGATTTTTAACATGATCGTCTGTCATAATCGTCTAGAGGCAGGTGAGTGGCTCAGTCAGTGGAGTGTCTGATTCTTGGTTTCAGGCCAGGTTTTGATCTCACGGTTGGTGAGATCCAGCCCTGGGTCGGGCTGTGCGCTGACAGAGCAGAGCCTGCTTGGGATTCTCTCCCTCCCTCTCTGCCCCTTCCCCACTCGCACATGCACTCTTTCTCAAATAAGTAAACTGAAAAAAAAAATTAAAAAAAAAAAAAGAGTGAGACCACTACGCACCCCATTACTATTACTTTTTAAGTTTATCCATTTTGAGAGAGTGAGGGAGGGGCTGAGAGAGGGAGAGAGAGAACCCCAGGCTGGCTCTGCACCACCTGTGAGATGAGATGAACCGTGAGATGATGACCTGAGCCGAAGTCGGATGCTTAACCAATGGAGCCACCCAGGTGCTCCCAAAGTGGATTATTTGTGAGAGGCTATACATTTAAGTTTTAAAATGTATTACTGTAGAAAATACAAAATTATAAAATCTAACATAAATTTTGGTAATTCTAGATTCAGAATAAGAGATCGACATAGGAAAACACAGTATTTTAAGACCTAAGCCTTTGGTTTCAGATTGTAAAGTGAGAGAGAATACGGACTTTGGATTCAGGTAGAGTTGGAGTCCTGTCTAGACTTCACCATTACTTTTGAACATCTTGAGCAAGTGGCTCTTAGTACAAGGACCCATTTTCTAGATAGCTATAGAAATGAAACCATTTTAATTAATTACATTTAAGTATACTTGGGATTTAAAGATGAAGCTATTTTAACAGGGAATCAGCTTACATCTTGATTTGCTTCTAGGGTTGACGTTTCCAAGGAAGTGGGCCATACAACAGTCCACAGGTTGTCTGGGTTTCTCAGATTCTCTGAGGTTCTTGCTAATGTTCTAGGTCATTCTCAGCTCTACCCTATAACAGGAATATCAGCTAAATTGCACAAAGTATTTTGACAAAGTGTTTCTTTCCAAATATGTTCAAGAATCTTAAAAGTTCTTAGGAGGGAGGAGTTGCCTTTGGGAGCAGAGAGTCTGACCCTTGTATGCATTTTAGTGGTGCACAATGCACCCAAACTTTTGGGTTAAAATATGTCTAATTTATAATTTTATTTCTAATTCATCCTTCAGACTATTCTGATTTATTTGGATTTAGAATTAAACATCCAATCTCTCTTTTCTTTTTTGGCCTAATAAAAATTATTAATCCTATAAACCAACTGTCAATGTATCTGATTTCTGTGGACCTTAGTTTCTTCATGTCTAAAATGGGATTAATGGTACCTAGTATCACAGAACTGTAGTAAAGATAAATTAAAGCACGTAAGCCTTTTGGTTCTTAATCAGTTTCAGTGAAGGTTAGGTTTCCTCCTTTTTCTAAAATTGAATTTGTTAATGTGATAGGAAAGGAAGTTGTTGGTGGCCTTAGCTTAAATCAATAATATTAAGTAGAGGTCCAGTAAATATGCCCTTAAAAATTCAGTTACTTTATTGTGGTCTGTGAATGCTGAATTATATTACAATATACTTATAGCAGCAGATACGGTTTTGCCTCCCCCCGCCCCATTCCTTCCAGTATTTCAGTCAATTAACGGAAATTGATTACGACTCTTTGTAACATAGTGTTGCTTGTTGAGAGATTATAGAACTGGTATTTTGGGGAAGGTGGAAGGCTTTATTTTTAAGCTGGTTGTTTGAAATGCCTTTTGCCTCAGGGAACACTGATAAAAATCATGCCCAGGTTACCAGCCTACCACACCAAAACCTGTTTAGCCTATAGGTAACTGAGTTATAGTACTCTTGTACTGCAGTACGAGAACTACTTATTGTTTCGGTGGAGAAACATGTTCATAATTAAAATCTTACACGTGAGGCTGTGTCTTGTCATTAGTTTTCTAAATGGAAACAGGCTCTTCAGGTCCAAGTCCCTGGCCGGGGGTCTGAGGCATTAGAAACTAGAGTAGGGATTGGAGAAGATTAGTCAGAGGTTGTGGAGTTTTACAGCAGCCAGAGGCAAGAATAGAAATTGTATTATCCAAGCAGTGAGGACTGGGGACAAGGATTTTGCCTGGGAGGAAAAAAGGAGGGAGGGGATAATGAGGGAGCTAAGGCAGTCCAGGGGACCTGGCAGCTGGTGGGGTTTCAGGTAGTAACCAGGTAAATGAGGAATGGAGGTCCCTGGCCAGTCAGTAGCTGTCTTGAGTCAGTGGAGAGAGCTAGTGAACAGGGTAATCTAAAGTGATAGGCATCAGAAACAGGGGAAAGCCGCAAAGAAGTTAGCATAATTAGGTAAAGGAATTTAGTTACTTCAAGTACCACTGGATTATCATAATGACATAGTCTCACATTATTCTGTTCCTTTAGCTTTATATCTCTTTTTCTGGTGACATAAGCTGTTCACATTTTTAATATAGGTCTTTCACTTAAATGACAAAAAACCAATCAGAATGTTGCAAAGTCAAGATAAAGTAGAACTTGAACAGATACAAGCTAGAGTTAATAGACTGTATTTTGAAAGGATGGAGATTATTGTTCAAAAGCAGATAATCTATTTTATTATAAAGGGCAGCATGTAATGGGAATGAGATAAACTGATAGAACATAAATGTTGCTTTACAAGTTTTTGAGCACACTCAAAGAGCAACTTTGAATAGACTACTTTTCTTAGAAGACATTTGTATTAATTAATTGGAAATTCTACAGTTTACAGATTTTACTGGTATTGTTAGACAATATAGCATTCAGATAGTTGAAAGTAAATTAGCATTTGAAACAAAATAATTGCCAGAGGATTAAAATTTGCCCAAGAACATGCTAGGTATTCTTTATTAAAATTACATCAAGAAAAGGGGCACCTGGGTGTCTCAGTCGGTTAAGCATCCAACTCCGGCTCAGGTCATGATCTCACAGTTTGTGGGTTCCAGCCTGCGTTGGGCTCTGTGCTGACAGCTTAGAGTTTCAAATTCTGTGTCTCCCTCTCTCTCTGCTCCTCCCCTGCTCATGCTCTGTCTCTCTCTCCTTCAAAAATAAATAAAAACATTAAAAGAAATTTTAAAAAATTATATCAAGAAAAGAAAAAGATATTTGAAAATCTTATTTGCAGTGTAGTAAGCAACTGAGGTTTGAGTATAAGCTGTTTTATCACTTTTTTTCCTCTATAATTAAGTTCTAATTTAAAAAAATAGAAGCTTTTTTTCCTTCCAGATTGTCTGCCTTTCTGATAAGTGTGCATACCACCTTTTATTAAAATGATCTGATTAATAAGCCTAATTTTATTTGTGGTTTTGCTCTTTAGATATTGCTGGCATGGTGTTCACTTTAATTTATTCCCCCTCAGAAAGAATTCTTAAAGTTAGGTATTTTTAATCCAATAGAAAAAGAGGCTAAAAAGTTAAATGAGAACTTAAAAAAAAAGTGAAACATTAATGGCCAGTAAATAAAAAGGATACTCAATTATATTGTCAGAGAAATAGGAACTAAAACCACAATAAGATATACTTTTTTGCCCACCAGATTGGTAACAGTATCCAGTATTTGCAATGATTTGGAATACTGGAACTGTAATACAGTGCTAGTGAAATTATAAATTATTACAACACTGGGGAAAACAGTTTGTCTAGTGAAGTTAAGATACACATACCTTGTTGTCCAGTAACTATAGCAGTGTTTCTCAATCCCAGCTGACCTAATTTTCCCTTTATAAGAATTATTCTATAGTTTCCTTTACTACCCTGAACTGAAATTCATAGATGACATAACCTATTTTCATGTGTAATTTAAAAAATGATTATATTCCTTTATTATAAAAAAAGGCGAAGAAAGTAATTTATAATGAAATAACATATTTACGTCTATTAAGAATCAGGCATTTTTATGATAATACCTAAATGCTAATCAGATCCGAGATGCATACCTAATTGTGGACCGTGTATGTAATTGAGGTGTGATACACATGTGGTTTGGGGTACCTTTGAATTACCATTGTTTTTTGTTTTGTGCTAAATGTATACGGTGGTATCTGTAAATTGCTTGACTTGTGGGCTTCCCAATTCATTAGGAGATTCTGAAAAGAAATTCTAACTGTTCCCAGATTCTTACCTTGAATCCAGAATGTAAGTGTGAAGCTTATTTGTATGCTAAATATTTTTATTTCATCTTCGCTGTTTCATTTCACTTCTCTTTCTCCTATTGCTTCTCCCATTTGTTGTTCCTCTTTGTATTTCTGCCTTACTTCTTAGGTATTTTCCATCTTTTTTTTCTACCATTTGCTAATAGCAGGTCTGTTCCATGACTGTAGCTGTTTGCGATTCCACAAAGACTGTTTGTACTTGTTTTATCTGTTTTTCTTCTTCTTATCTAGGACTGTCTTCCTATCTGCCCAGTTATGTAAGGTATGTAGGTTCATACTCAAAAACTTCCCAGAAGCATGAGAAAGTCCTTCATTACATAAACAATTGCTCAATTAAGTTATTAATAATTTGAAATGCTTTTTTGAAAACAAAAATTTAACCAGCCATTGGACTTTTTGGAATTGAGATTTTCGTTGTTGCGGGGTTTTGTTGTTGTTCATACGTTAGCATTTTAAAGGTATTTTTAGTATAGATTTGCTCTGCCTTCATAATATTTAGGTCAGGGATTGTGTCTGATATATTCCCTTTTGAATTTTTGGAATCTGTCTAGTACAGTGCTTGGAACAAAGTGGGCTCTTAATAAATTATTAAATAAATGCAAGTTTATTTCCATTTGTTACTTTAACAGTATTAACAGTTGAAGGCTGTGGTGTTTGTTCTGATGTTTTCCCAGTAGTAGATTTTAAACTTTCTGCTTAGGCTAATTATTATTTGAAATATAAAATTAGATTTTGTGGACTGTTTGTATTATCTAAAATTTGGGATCCATTCTTTTTTTTTTTTTTAATATTTATTTATTTATTTATTTATTTTGAGAGAGTGAGAGAGAGTGTAAACCGGGGAGAGGCAGAGAGAGAGAATCCCAAGCAGGCTTCATGCTCTCTGTGGCTCAGGGCTTGATCCCATGACCGTGAGATCACTACCTGAGCCAATATTAAGAGTCCCACGCGTAACCACCTGAGCCACCGAGGCGCCCTGTGGGATCCATTTTGATTCTCCTTCCCTTATACATGCGTGATTTAGTGGATAAATAATAGAAATGATATTTATATGAATAATTATTCAAATAAGTTTGATTTTTCACAAAATACTTGAGTATCTGTTGGAATCGAGGCATTGTGTAAGTAGTGAGGAAAAAGTAATGAAGAGAAATCCTCCCTTTCCCTCAAAAAGTTTAGTTTTGGAGGAGACGGATAAGAAAACACAGATTTCAGCACTATGTAGTCAACGCTATGACAGTTAAACGCAGAGTGCCAGAAGACCACCTAGCCCATTCTCGGGATTCTGGGAGGGCTCCAGAGTGATTTTGTGGTAGTATACGTTCAAAAGACACATAGGAGCTGGCTGGGTAGAGGAAGAAGGAGGGAGTGGGGAAGAGCATTTGACCTGAGGAAACAATATGTAGGAAGGGCCAGAAGTGAGACAGAGTGGGCTTGCATGCTCTTAGTTTTCTTTATGAACAACTGTGGAGAAGCATACTGTTTTAATTCTTTTAAGCCTGTCTAATTAATTAGTATAACAGCATTATACAAATTTCTGTTGTGTTAAGCAACTGAAATTTTGGGGTTTATTTTATTCACTGCAGTAACTAGGGTCACCTTCAGTAATGTATGAATAATAAAAGGTAGTATCCAAAGTTGAAACAAAAAATTGGTGTTAAGGATAATTTTTTTTTTTTAACGTTTATTTATTTTTGAGACAGAGAGAGACAGAACATGAACGGGGGAGGGTCAGAGAGAGAGGGAGACACAGAATGTGAAACAGGCTCCAGGCTCTGAACTGTCAGCACAGAGCCCGACGCGGGGCTTGAACTCACGGACGCGAGATCGCGACCTGAGCCGAAGTCGGACGCTTAACCGACTGAGCCACCCAGGCGCCCCTAGGATAATTTTTTAAGTAACAGTAGATGAACTAAAATGGATCACCTGAGTATAAGAAGGTGGAGAGAGAACATGGCGATGGGAGGTGGTAAGTGAACTGTAGTTCCATCTGAAAATATCAGAAAATCAATAATGTTTAAAGTTGGTAAGTCAATATGGTGATAATAAATACTTAGAAATAGGGAATAATCAAGAGAACCCAAACCAGAAAAAGTTAAAAGTAGTTGAATATAGGGAAGGGGAGGGGTGGATCAGAGGACTGTTTAATTATAGTCTCTGCTATGTTGTTTTGTTTTTGAACACTATAAATATATTATGTTGATGAAAAAATGAAAGAATGGCTAAAATTCAGAAGAGTGATTATACTGTTGTTGGGGAGATATCCTCCATATTGGAGTAACTGGTACAGGTGAAAGCATAAAATGGTGTAGCCACTCTGGTAAAAAATTTGGCAGATTCTGATGAATTTATACATATACCTATTGTATGAACCAGCAGTTCCATTTGTAGGTGTATATATCCAAGAAAAATAACACCTATGAGTGTAGAATACTTGTAAAGAATGTTCCTAACAGCTTTATTCATAGTAGCCCCAATCAGAAAATAACTCAAATGTCCATCAATAGGAAAATGAATAAACAGTTTATAGTATATCTATAGAGAAGATTACTACTCAACTGGAAAAAAGAAAACTGATACAGTAACATGGATAAATCTCAGAAATGTTAAGTTGAATAAAAGAAACCAGACTCAAAAGAATACATATGCGTATGATCTCATTTTATGAAATTCAGGAATGATAGAAATATCTATTGTGATAGAAATCGGACTGTGGTTGCTTGGAGTTGGGGGAAGGGTTGAGTGGAAAGGGGCTCATGGGAACTTTATGGGGTGATGGAAATATTCTGTCTTGATCTGGTTGATGGTTAAATAGCTGTACATGTTTGTCAGAATTCAAGCCGATCGCTTAAGAGTTATGCATTTTACTGTAAGTAAATCATCCCTCAATAAAATACTAGTAGTCTAAAAAGCACAAAATAAAAGCTACAGAGTTTGAGGCATTACAGGAACAAAAGAAGTCTAATATGGTTGGGTCGAGAGGAAGAGTTGGAGGTAGGAATGTTAGTGTTACGCGGGGGCCATCTCGAATGACTTTGTAAATTACTAAGGCTTATCCTAAGAATATCAGGAAGCCATTGAAGGTTTTTAAGAGAGACAGTATTAAGTTCGATTTTAAAACCATCCTTGCCTTCTCAGTGCACTGGAGAGGGGCAAGAATGGACATAGGAAGACTTGTTAAGGCTTTTGCTGAAGCCAAAATGAAAGATGATAGTGGTTTGTATCGGAGTGTAATAAAGGGGTTGGAGGAAGCAGACATTTAGTGATGGGGAATGCAAGAGAAGACAAGGCTGACCACGTTGTTTCTCTCTTGATCAGCTAGGTGGTTGATGGCATGATATACGGAGTAGAAGAGCAGAGGTAGGCAAGTGGTGCAGAGGTTAGGGGAAGATGGTGACCTGATTTCACAGATTAGATTGCTTAGTTTTGGGAAAGATACAAAAGATGTTATAATAGTAATATAGTTAGAAATATAATAAGACTAAAATTTCAAGGAATTATTACAGTCTAAATTATTATTTCTTTCTTTCTGCTCAAGCTGTTCATTATCCCTTCTCTTTTCTCTTCAGACATGGATGATTTGCCATTCATAGTCTATACAAAATACAACCACTTAAAAAAAAAGATAGTTTATACAAATAGAAAAGAGGAAGTTGGGTGGTTTTATTCAAGAGAATGGTTTTCCAGGTAACTCTCCATATTTAATTAAAAAAAATTTAGTGTTTATTTTTGAGAGAGAGAGAGAGAGAGAGAGAGAGACAGACAGACAGACAGTGTGAGCAGGGGCAGGGGAGGGGCAGAGAGAGAGGGAGACACAGAATTCAAAGCAGGCTCCAGGCTTCACACTGTCAGCACAGAGCCTGACGTGGGGCTTGAACTCATGAACTGTGAGCTGAAGTCAGATGCTTAACTGACTGAGCCACCCAGTCGCCCCTCCATATTTAATTTAATAGTCAACCATAGAGTATTGAAGTTATCAGACTTCCTTATGGGAGAGACTGCAAAGAGCCCAGTGCTATTATATTCTTTTCTAAAAATTGAGATATAATTCACAGACCATAAAACACATCATTTTAAAGTGCACAGTTCATTGATTTTTAGTATATTCACACAGTTGTGCAACCATCACTACTGTCTCATTCCAGAACATTTTCATTATACCATAAAGAAAACTTGCGCCTCCCAGTGGTAGTCATTTCCCTTCCCCCATTCCTCTCAGCCCCTGCCAACCACTAATCTACTTTCTGTCTTTATGGATTTGCCTGTATTCTTTCTATATTAGCCTATCTCCATTATCGTCATAGCTCATCATTCTATAGTCCAGAAATTCTCAAACTTCATGGGCCTACATATGACCTGGAGATCCTATTCAAAGACAGCAATATATGACCTGGTTCTCTCTCTCCCTCACTGAGCTTATATGCTGGTCATATGCTGGTTAGGTGAGATAAGACACATTTTTGAGTATAGTAAATGCTACCAGGTTGTGAATGAATCCATTCTGAAGGAATGGTAGAGTAAGTGGAGTGAGGCCACTTTGGTCATGGTGTTCTCAAAGTTTCACAGGTAAGAAAGTAGTTAAGATGGATTTTAAAGGATGAGGGGTGTGGGGAGGACAGGAAAGCATTCTAACAGTAAGTGGGGAAATAAGGTAGTCAGTGGAAAGGAGGGGGGGGCAGGGGTCTGGGTGGTCAGTTACTAATTCTGAAAGACTAGTAGAGTCGTAAGTGGAGTGAGGCTACTTTGGACATGGGGTTCTCAAAGTTTCATAGATAATATTAGTATTAGATTATCATTAATCACAACTCAACCAAATGTTTTTTATATCTAAGTTGACTTTTATCATGTGTTTTTATATCCTTCATGAGAAATTGTCTTCTATAACATAATTCTATCTTATATGGTTCTGCCTTTCCTACTTACTTAAAAGTTCATATTGTTTAAACTCAGTATTATATTGTTGACCTGTAATATGGTTATTAATACTTTCCAGATATGCCATGTAGTAATGGCTAACCTTTCCAGCTTGGTATTTTAGGGAAAAAATGGCATCTGATTTAATTTATATCAGAGTACCTTGTAGACTTTATGGTTTTATGCTAATACTTTAGCATAAAATATTGTTATTAACCTTTTCATATGTTCCATGTTACTATTTTGTTTTAATTTTTTTTTAACATTTATTTATTTTTGAGTGAGAGAGAGAGAGACGAAGCACAAGCAGGGGAGGGACAGAGAGAGAGGGAGACAGAGAATCAGAGTCAGGCTCCAGGCTCTGAGCTGTCAGCACAGAGCCCAATGTGGGCTTGAACCCACGAACATATCATGACGCTGAAGTTGGATGCTTAACTGATTGAGCCACCCAGGCGCCCCAACCATGTTACTATTTAGAACGTGCAAGTAAATATTTGCTCTATAGCAAAAAGATTGCCATCAGTGGACTTTGTTCCTTCTAAGTCTTTGTTTTAGGGATCCGAAGAGCGTCATTCTTTGTGGCAAGATATATTTTGGAAGTGTATAGTGCTCTTTCTTTTCCACTTAAGTATAAACTGTTTGCTATAAGCAAATATATAGTTCTTTATTAACATAGATAAAATAAACTTAAGCCACTAGTTTAAAACATTTTTCTTGGGGCACCTGGCTGGCTCAGTTGGTTAAGCCTCTGACTCTTGGTTTCATCTCAGGTCATGATCTCACAGTTGGTGGGTTCAAGCCCCCAGTCATGCTCTGCACTGATGGCGAGGAGCCTGCTCCGGATTTTCTGTCTCCCTCTCTCCTGCCCGCACCCTCCCCCCCTCAAAAATAAACATTAAACCAACAACAACAACAAATTTTTTCTTGATTACCCAATAAAGATAAGATTTAAGGAAAACACCCACTTCAATAGCTTTCATTAGGTAGGGAACATATTCAGGTTTTACCTGTTATGAGTTATTACTTAATCAATTCCCCCAGCACAATTTTCTTCAGGCTAGAGTTGAAAGAATACTTTACTTTGATTCTGAGGGCTTTCCAAAATTATGAATGGGAATGGCTTTTTAATAGTTTTCCCCTACATCTTTGTCCTTTTCTTCTTTAACTCTTGGAAGAAGGATCTGATTACAGCT
Organism: Prionailurus bengalensis; assembly: GCF_016509475.1. NCBI lineage: Eukaryota > Metazoa > Chordata > Mammalia > Carnivora > Felidae > Prionailurus > Prionailurus bengalensis. The sequence continues at coordinate 99,658,660 of NC_057349.1, read as the reverse complement.
GTTTACTCAAAACAGCTGGCATCAATTGCCTTCTCTACTTCTCTCCTATTATCTCCTAAAATGTCTCCTACCACCTTCCCTACCATGTACAGGAAGAAAAAGGTGTATGAAGCTCTGTTGCAGCAAGATTATAATGGTTGCAATGTGAAATATTCGGGTACTCTTCCCACCCCCTTTTCTCTTTACTTTTTCTTTACCTCATTGTTCTTTGAAGCTACTGGTGTTTTAAAATGGTATTAAAATATTGTTCCCATAGCAACACCTTACCAATTTCTTATGGCAAACACTGCGTCTTTCACAAGTTGGGTTGAGAAAGAGAAATGCTTTCAGGAAGAGTTTATTTATAAAATCAAGCCAACAGAACATAACTGTTTATTTTTAAAAAGGCATTTTAAGCAGACTGTAACAGAGGATTTTACACATCGACGTAAAGTGAGCTTCCCAGTGGGTTTCTTGCTTATGTAAAAGTTCAGGTTTGAATTTGTATTAAATTGACATTTGCCCCTCATAATTAGACTTGAACAGCTTAAATAAAAAATGGAAATCCTTCAAAATTCCAGTTAAATAATTTTTAAGTTCTTCTTAATGCAAGACTTGTACCCAGAAGTTTGCTGCTTATAAGATTGTTTGAGCCAAGAGCAATGCCCATAATACTCTTGTAATGATTTTCCAACCTCTTAGGCAGCATGGTGGATTTTGTTCAGGATCTATACCTCTGATTTCTTTTCTTTTTTCTTCTAATTTGTGTGTGTATGTGTCTGCCCATTTGTAAAAGCGATGTCAAGTAATTTTAAGTATTTTTTATTAAAAATTTTTTTAATGTTTATTTATTTTTGAGAGAGAGAGAGAGAGAGAGAGAGAGAGAGAGAGAGAGAGAGAGAGAGAGACACACCAAGTGTGAGCAGGGGAGGGGCAGAAAGATGGAGACACAGAATCTGAAGCAGGCTCCAGGCTCCGAGCTGTCAGCACAGAGCCCGATGCAGGGCTCGAACTCATGAACAGTGAGATCATGACCTGAACTGAAGTCAGACACTTAACTGACTGAGCCACCCAGGTGTCCCTTAAATATTTTTACATTTAAATTGTATAAATTAGATCATCCATTTTAAGCTGCTTCTTACTATCTGTTGACTTTTGGTGATACTCAGTTTCATCTCAGCATTTGATTCATTATTTTTTGAAGAAGGTTTAGGGAAGACATTATGTTTATAAAATTATTAAACCCATGTTTTCCTCTTCTAGTTACTTTAGTTTTCTTTTTTTTTTAAGTTTTTATTTAAATTCCAGTTAGTTGACATACAGTGTATGTTTCATGTACAGTGATTCAGCACTTCCGTACATCAGCCAGTGCTCATCATAAGTGCCCTCCTTAATCCCCATCCCCTGTTCCCCCCATTACCCCCACACCTCCCATCTGGTAACCATTAGTTTGTTCTCTGTAATTAAGAGTCTGTTTCTTGGTTTGCCTCCCTTTTTTTCCCCTTTGCTCATTTGTTTTGTTTGTTAATTTCCACATATGAGCGAAGTCATATGGTATTTGTCTTTTTCTGACTTACTTAACACTATATTCTCTAATTACTTTTCTTGCTGTAAATTTGGTTTAATTCTTATTAACCGAGAATTTTTGGCTTTTTCAAAATTCCAAAAGCATATGTTCTAGTTTGGCTACCGTTCTCTTTCCATTCTCTTGCTGGAATTTTTGAAAGGTTTGAATCCATAAGAAATCCTTTGAAGCCACCGTAGATTATATTTTTGGAGGTATAGATACATTTATGGAGGTTGTATTTAATGTACTTCAATTAGTGGTTCATTCAATAAATTCCATATGTGTAGATATAATAGTGAAAAACAACACTGAGAGTAATAATTCTGTCCTGATGGAGTTTACAAAGTGGATTTCAGCTGGAGACTTACTATTTTGAATACTTTTGTGAATACCTTTTGCCTTTGCTCACTTGGCTCTCTATTCATATCTCTATATTTCACAGTGCCAATTTGGAAGACCCCACTGGCTGATACCTTCTTCATGTCTGTATAATTTAGAATTCTGGGTGATTTCATATATTTCATTTTCTAGCTAGATGTCTATATATTAGTACTTTCTGATGTTGCACTATAGTTTCAGTCATATTTAATTCAGGCACAGAAACCAAAACTTAATCTTATCTAACTATGTATCTTCTCTGATGCCTTTTTTGTAATAGCTCAAGATGTACCCAACTTGATTACCAAACCTTGTTAATTTTTCTCTCAAAAAGTTTTTCCTCTTCACCTTTCTCATTTTATTTTTACTGCCTTCATCTAAGCCCTCTTTGTGCCTAAACTTTAGCAGCAGAGTATTCTCCCTTCTTGCCTGTCCTGGCCTCAACACAGCCACTGGATTAGTCTTCTTAAACTGTAGATGTGATCGTATCCCTTCCCTACTCCACAGTGTTTCTAGCTGGAACAAGAACCATATGTTGTTAAGATTTGGGGAGGAGGAAGGGATGGGCAACCCAACTTTGTTGTGCCTGAGGATCAGCAGGTCAGTGGTTGGTCATGCTTTTTTTTTTTTTTTTAATGTTTGTTTATTTTTGAGAGAGAGTGGGGGGGGAGGGGCGGAGAGAGACACAGAATCTGAAGCAGGCTCCAAGCTCCAAGGTGTCAGCACAGAGCCTGAACCGTGAGATGATGACATGAGCCAAAGTCAGAATCTCAACCAACTGAGCCATAGCCACCCCAGGTTAGTGATGCTTCTCAGTCCTCACCAAGTTATGTACTTGTTTTTTTTTTTTTTCTTTAAGTTTATTTATTTATTTATTTATTTAGAGAGAGAGGCAGGGAGGGGCAGAAAGAGAGGGAGAGAGAATCGCAAGGAGGCTCTGTGCTGTCAGCGCTGGGTCCATCACGGGGCTCTATCCTGTGAACTGTGAGATCATGACCTGAGCCCAAAGCAAGAGTTGGATGCTTAACCGAGTCACCCAGACACCCCAGTACTTGTTTCTTTGATGTGTGTTTTTTCTTTTTCTCTCTTTATTTCCAGACACTAGAACAGATAGGAATCTTCTGAATAATCGAGCTAGATGGGTTATTTCCGAACCAGTTTCTATTGCCTTGAGTCCGTGATTACACTTTAGTAAGACTTCATTTACTTTTTTGCATTTATAATGGCTAGTTTTTATTATTCTCTTTTAAAACTAGTTTGTTTAGAATGTTTATATATTTTCTAGTCTTTTAGCTTGTGCAGTAAAAGTTCACCATCAATTGTAGACTACATATAGAAGATATATCAGGTGTTGTTGCACTTTGTTAATCATTCTTTCTATTTTTTTTTTTTCATTTTTTTTTTTTTATTTTTTTTTTTATATTTATTTTTTTTTTTCTGAAATTTATTGACAAATTGGTTTCCATACAACACCCAGTGCTCATCCCAAAAGGTGCCCTCCTCAATACCCATCACCCACCCTCTCCTCCCTCCCACCCCCCATCAACCCTCAATTTGTTCTCAGTTTTTAACAGTCTCTTATGCTTTGGCTCTCTCCCATTCTAACCTCTTTTTTTTTTTTTTTTTCCTTCCCCTCCCCCATGGGTTCCTGTTAAGTTTCTCAGGATCCACATAAGACTGAGACCATATGGTATCTGTCTTTCTCTGTATGGCTTATTTCACTTAGCATCACACTCTCCAGTTCCATCCACATTGCTACAAAAGGCCATATTTCATTTTTTCTCATTGCCATGTAATATTCCATTGTGTATATAAACCACAATTTCTTTATCCATTCATCAGTTGATGGACATTTAGGCTCTTTCCATAATTTGGCTATTGTTGAGAGTGCTGCTATGAACATTGGGGTACAAGTGGCCCTATGCATCAGTGCTCCTGTATCCCTTGGATAAATTCCTAGCAGTGCTATTGCTGGGTCATAGGGTAGGTCTATTTTTAATTTTCTGAGGAACCTCCACACTGCTTTCCAGAGCGGCTGCACCAATTTGCATTCCCACCAACAGTGCAAGAGGGTTCCCGTTTCTCCACATCCTCTCCAGCATCTATAGTCTCCTGATTTGTTCATTTTGGCCACTCTGACTGGCGTGAGGTGATACCTGAGTGTGGTTTTGATTTGTGTTTCCCTGATAAGGAGCGACGCTGAACATCTTTTCATGTGCCTGTTGGCCATCCGGATGTCTTCTTTAGAGAAGTGTCTATTCATGTTTTCTGCCCATTTCTTCACTGGGTTATTTGTTTTTCGGGTGTGGAGTTTGGTGAGCTCTTTATAGATTTTGGATACTAGCCCTTTGTCCGATATGTCATTTGCGAATATCTTTTCCCATTCCGTTGGTTGCCTTTGAGTTTTGTTGGTTGTTTCCTTTGCTGTGCAGAAGCTTTTTATCTTCATAAGGTCCCAGTAATTCACTTTTGCTTTTAATTCCCTTGCCTTTGGGGATGTGTCGAGTAAGAGATTGCTACGGCTGAGGTCAGAGAGGTCTTTTCCTGCTTTCTCCTCTAAGGTTTTGATGGTTTCCTGTCTCACATTGAGGTCCTTTATCCATTTTGAGTTTATTTTTGTGAATGGTGTGAGAAAGTGGTCTAGTTTCAACCTTCTGCATGTTGCTGTCCAGTTCTCCCAGCACCATTTGTTAAAGAGGCTGTCTTTTTTCCATTGGATGTTCTTTCCTGCTTTGTCAAAGATGAGTTGGCCATACGTTTGTGGGTCTAGTTCTGGGGTTTCTATTCTATTCCATTGGTCTATGTGTCTGTTTTGGTGCCAATACCATGCTGTCTTGATGATGACAGCTTTGTAGTAGAGGCTAAAGTCTGGGATTGTGATGCCTCCTGCTTTGGTCTTCTTCTTCAAAATTCCTTTGGCTATTCGGGGCCTTTTGTGGTTCCATATGAATTTTAGGATTGCTTGTTCTAGTTTCGAGAAGAATGCTGGTGCAATTTTGATTGGGATTGCATTGAATGTGTAGATAGCTTTGGGTAGTATTGACATTTTGACAATATTTATTTTTCCAATCCATGAGCAGGGAATGTCTTTCCATTTCTTTAAATCTTCTTCAATTTCCTTCAGAAGCTTTCTATAGTTTTCAGCATACAGATCCTTTACATCTTTGGTTAGATTTATTCCTAGGTATTTTATGCTTCTTGGTGCAATTGTGAATGGGATCAGTTTCTTTATTTGTCTTTCTGTTGCTTCATTGTTAGTGTATAAGAATGCAACTGATTTCTGTACATTGATTTTGTATCCTGCAACTTTGCTGAATTCCTGTATCAGTTCTAGCAGACTTTTGGTGGAGTCTATCGGATTTTCCATGTATAATATCATGTCATCTGCAAAAAGCGAAAGCTTGACTTCATCTTTGCCAATTTTGATGCCTTTGATTTCCTTTTGTTGTCTGATTGCTGATGCTAGAACTTCCAGCACTATGTTAAACAGCAGCGGTGAGAGTGGGCATCCTTGTCGTGTTCCTGATCTCAGGGAAAAAGCTTTCAGTTTTTCCCCGTTGAGGATGATGTTAGCTGTGGGCTTTTCATAAATGGCTTTTATGATCTTTAAGTATGTTCCTTCTATCCCGACTTTCTCAAGGGTTTTTATTAAGAAAGGGTGCTGGATTTTGTCGAAGGCCTTTTCTGCATCGATTGACAGGATCATATGGTTCTTCTCTCTTTTTTTGTTAATGTGATGTATCACGTTGATTGATTTGCGAATGTTGAACCAGCCCTGCATCCCAGGAATGAATCCCACTTGATCATGGTGAATAATTCTTTTTATATGCCGTTGAATTCGATTTGCTAGTATCTTATTGAGAATTTTTGCATCCATATTCATCAGGGATATTGGCCTGTAGTTCTCTTTTTTTACTGGGTCTCTGTCTGGTTTAGGAATCAAAGTAATACTGGCTTCATAGAATGAGTCTGGAAGTTTTCCTTCCCTTTCTATTTCTTGGAATAGCTTGAGAAGGATAGGTATTATCTCTGCTTTAAACGTCTGGTAGAACTCCCCTGGGAAGCCATCTGGTCCTGGACTCTTATTTGTTGGGAGATTTTTGATAACCGATTCAATTTCTTCGCTGGTTATGGGTCTGTTCAAGCTTTCTATTTCCTCCTGATTGAGTTTTGGAAGCGTGTGGGTGTTCAGGAATTCGTCCATTTCTTCCAGGTTGTCCAATTTGTTGGCATATAAGTTTTCATAGTATTCCCTGATAATTGTTTGTATCTCTGAGGGATTGGTTGTAATAATTCCATTTTCATTCATGATTTTATCTATTTGGGTCATCTCCCTTTTCTTTTTGAGAAGCCTGGCTAGAGGTTTGTCAATTTTGTTTATTTTTTCAAAAAACCAACTCTTGGTTTCGTTGATCTGCTCTACAGTTTTTTTAGTTTCTATATTGTTTATTTCTGCTCTGATCTTTATTATTTCTCTTCTTCTGCTGGGCTTAGGCTGCCTTTGCTGTTCTGCTTCTAGTTCCTTTAGGTGTGCTGTTAGATTTTGTATTTGGGATTTTTCTTGTTTCTTGAGATAGGCCTGGATTGCAATGTATTTTCCTCTCAGGACTGCCTTTGCTGCGTCCCAAAGCGTTTGGATTGTTGTATTTTCATTTTCGTTTGTTTCCATATATTTTTTAATTTCTTCTCTAATTGCCTGGTTGACCCACTCATTCTTTAGTAGGGTGTTCTTTAACCTCCATGCTTTTGGAGGTTTTCCAGACTTTTTCCTGTGGTTGATTTCAAGCTTCATGGCATTGTGGTCTGAAAGTAAGCATGGTATAATTTCAATTCTTGTAAACTTATGAAGGGCTGTTTTGTGACCCAGTATATGATCTATCTTGGAGAATGTTCCATGTGCACTCGAGAAGAAAGTATATTCTGTTGCTTTGGGATGCAGAGTTCTAAATATATCTGTCAAGTCCATCTCATCCAATGTCTCATTCAGGGCCCTTGTTTCTTTATTGACCGTGTGTCTAGATGATCTATCCATTTCTGTAAGTGGTGTATTAAAGTCCCCTGCAATTACCACATTCTTATCAATAAGGTTGCTTATGTTTATGAGTAATTGTTTTATATATTTGGGGGCTCCGGTATTCGGTGCATAGACATTGATAATTGTTAGCTCTTCCTGATGGATAGACCCTGTAACTATTATATAATGTCCTTCTTCATCTCTTGTTACAGCCTTTAATTTAAAGTCTAGTTTGTCTGATATAAGTATGGCTACTCCAGCTTTCTTTTGGCTTCCAGTCGCATGATAAATAGTTCTCCATCCCCTCACTCTCAATCTAAAGGTGTCCTCAGGTCTAAAATGAGTCTCTTGTAGACAGCAAATAGATGGGTCTTGTTTTTTTATCCATTCTGATACCCTATGTCTTTTGGTTGGCGCATTTAATCCATTTACATTCAGTGTTATTATAGAAAGATACGGGTTTAGAGTCATTGTGATGTCTGTATGTTTTATGCTTATAGTGATGTCTCTGGGACTTTGTCTCACAGGGTCCCCCTTAGGATCTCTTGTAGGGCTGGTTTAGTGGTGACAAATTCCTTCAGTTTTTGTTTGTTTGGGAAGACCTTTATCTCTCCTTCTATTCTAAATGACAGACTTGCTGGATAAAGGATTCTCGGCTGCATATTTTTTCTGTCTAGCACCCTGAAAATCTCTTGCCAATTCTTTCTGGCCTGCCAAGTTTCAAAAGAGAGATCAGTCACGAGTCTTATAGGTCTCCCTTTATATGTGAGGGCACGTTTACCCCTTGCTGCTTTCAGAATTTTCTCTTTATCCTTGTATTTTGCCAGTTTCACTATGATATGTCGTGCAGAAGATCGATTCAAGTTACGTCTGAAGGGAGTTCTCTGTGCCTCTTGGATTTCAATGCCTTTTTCCTTCCCCAGTTCAGGGAAGTTCTCAGCTATGATTTCTTCAAGTACCCCTTCAGCACCTTTCCCTCTCTCTTCCTCCTCTGGGATACCAATTATGCGTATATTATTTCTTTTTAGTGTATCACTTAATTCTCTAATTTTCCCCTCATACTCCTGGATTTTTTTATCTCTCTTTTTCTCAGCTTCCTCTTTTTCCATAACTTTATCTTCTAGTTCACCTATTCTCTCCTCTGCCTCTTCAAGCCGAGCTGTGGTGGTTTCCATTTTGTTATGCATTTCGTTTAAAGCGTTTTTCAGCTCCTCGTGACTGTTCCTTAGTCCCTTGATCTCTGTAGCAAGAGATTCTCTGCTGTCCTGTATACTGTTTTCAAGCCCAGCGATTAATTTTATGACTATTATTCTAAATTCACTTTCTGTTATATTATTTAAATCCTTTTTGATCAGCTCATTAGCTGTTGTTATTTCCTGGAGATTCTTCTGAGGGGAGTTCTTCCGCTTGGTCATTTTGGATAGTCCCTGGCGTGGTGAGGACCTGCAGGGCACTTCCCCTGTGCTGTGGTGTATACCTGGAGTTGGTGGGCGGGGCCGCAGTCAGACCTGATGTCTGCCCCCAGCCCACCGCTGGGGCCACAGTCAGACTGGTGTGTGCCTTCTCTTCCCCTCTCCTAGGGGCGGGATTCACTGTGGGGTGGTGTGGCTCGTCTGGGCTACTTGCACCCTGCCAGGCTTGTGATGCTGGGGATCTGGCGTATTAGCTGGGGTGGGTAGGCAAGGTGCTCGGGGGCAGGAGGGGCAGGCTTAGATCGCTTCTCCTTAGGTGATCCACTTCAGGAGGGGCCCTGTGGCAGCGGGAGGGAGTCAGATCCGCTGCTGGAGGTTTGGCTCCGCAGAAGCGCAGAGTTGGGTGTTTGCGCGGAGTGAGCAAGTTCCCTGGCAGGAACCAGTTCCCTTTGGGATTTCGGCTGGGGGATGGGCGGGGGAAATGGCGCTGGCGAGCGCCTTTGTTCCCCACCAAACTGAGCTCTGTTGTCAGGGGGCTCAGCAGCTCTCCCTCCCTTTGTCCTCCAGCCTTCCCGCTTTCCGAGCAGAGCTGTTAATTTCTGACCTCCCAGACGCTAAGTCGCGCTTGCTGTCGGAACACAGTCCGCCCGGCCCCTCCGCTTTTGCAAGCCCGACTCGGGGGCTCTGCTTGGCCGGCGAGCCGCCCCTCCGCCCCGGCTCCCTCCCGCCAGTCCGTGGAGCGCGCACCGCCTCGCAGCCCTTCCTACCCTCTTCCGTGGGCCTCTCGTCTGCGCTTGGCTCCGGCGACTCTGTTCTGCTAATCCTCTGGCGGTTTTCTGGGTTATTTAGGCAGGTGTAGATGGAATCTAAGTGATCAGCAGGACGTGCGGTGAGCCCAGCGTCCTCCTAAGCCGCCATCTTGCCGCAACTCCAATCATTCTTTCTAAATAGTGGGAAGAGATTATTCTAATTCTCACAAGGGAAAAGAAATCACAATTTATATAAGCAATTTATCTAGCTTATGACCTGTTCATATGATTTCTGTGGGACTTACTTAAGAGTTGAAGCATAAAATACCTTTAATGTCATTTGTGAAAATCAGGAATGGTTAGTGTAAGTTTTGATTTATTTATTTAAAAATTTTGGTGGTAGACATAATTTTATCACACTTTTCCAGTCTTTTGTAGATAGGAAGACTAACTTTGTTTAGGTTAAAAACATGCAAGTTTAGAAATGAGATTAACTCCCCCTCTCTTCCCTTAAGATAGTTATTCCAGTAAGGATTGTTGCCTAACACCTATTACAAAACTCAGTGGCATAAAACACACTTTTTATTATGCACTTAGGTACTATGAGTTTGGAACTCCAAAGGGGCACAGTGAGGGTAAGTTTTCTCAGCTCTTCTGATGATGGGGGTTGCAGTTGAAAAAATCTGAAGGTTGGGATCAACTGTTGGGGGCTGGAATACTTTGGATAATTATTTGATAATTTTAAAGTTTGTCACTCTCATATCTGGCATCTGGGCCGGGAGGACTTGAAGAGACGAGGGCCATTGACCAGAGTACATACATGTGGCCTTGCTTCTGTGCAACATGGTGGCCTCAGCATAGGCAGATCAAGCTTAAGTGTCAGTGTGAACAAGAAGAAGGTTGCATTGTTTTGTTTTTGGATAAAGCCTCACAAGCTATGCATTTCATATCTGCTGCATTTGGTTGGTTACAAGTGAGGCATATCTGCATCCATATAGACTTCACCTCTTGCTGGGATGGTGGCAATTTCTAGAGAGCATTTGGTCCCAGAGATACTGTTATGGCCATCTTTGGAAGATACATTCTGCCACAGTAGTCAAGTCCGATATTTGCTAGTATTTTTCATTTCAAATGCATATAAATAAATAATAAAAGTAAATAATAAATAATGAATAAATAAGTAAATAAATAATAAATAAAAATAAATAAAAGACCAGGAATTCTTTTTTTTTATTATTGATATATTTTATTTTATTTTATTTTTTATTTTTTAAAATTTACATCCAAATTAGTTAGCATATAGTGCAACAATGATTTCAGGAGTAGATTCCTTAGTGCCCCTTACCCATTTAGCCCATCCCCCCTCCCACAACCCCTCTAGTAACCCTCAGTTTGTTCTCCATATTAATGAGTCTCTTCTGTTTTGTCCTCCTCCCTGTTTTTATATTATTTTTGTTTCCCTTCCCTTATGTTTATCTGTTTTATCTCTTAAAGTCCTCATATGAGTGAAGTCATATGATTTTTGTCTTTCTCTGACTAATTTCACTTAGCATAATACCCTCCAGTTCCACCCACGTAGTTGCAAATGGCAAGATTTCATTCTTTTTGATTTCCGAGTAATACTCCATTGTATATGTGTACCACATCTTCTTTATCCATTCATCCATCGATGGACATTTGGGTTGTTTCCATACTTTGGCTATTGTCGATAGTGCTGCTGTAAACATGGGGGTGCATGCGTCCCTTCAAACAGCACAACTGTATCCCATGGATAAATGCCTAGTGGTGCAATTGCTGGGTCGTAGGGTAGTTCTATTCTTAGTTTTTTGAGGAACCTCCATCCTGTTTTCCAGAGTGGCTACACCAGCTTGCATTCCCACCAACAATGCAAAAGAGATCCTCTTTCTCCACATCCTCGCCAACATCTGTTGTTGCCTGAGTTGTTAATGTTAGCCATTCTGACAGGTGTGAGGTGGTATCTCATCGTGGTTTTGATTTGTATTTCCCTGATGATGAGTGATGTGGAGCATTTTTTCACGTGTCGGTTGGCCATCTGGATGTCTTCTTTGGAGAAGTGTCTGTTCATGTCTTTTGCCCATTTCTTCATTGGATTATTTGTTTTTTTGGGTGTTGAGTTTGATAAGTTTTTTATAGATTTTGGACACTAACCTTTTATCTGATATGTCATTTGCAAATATCTTCTCCCAGTCTGTCGGTTGCCTTTTAGTTTTGCTGCTTGTTTCCTTCACTGTGCAGAAGGAAGTCCCAGTAGTAGTCCCAGCCCCTTTATTTTGATGAAGTCCCAGTAGTTCATTTTTGCTTTTGTTTCCCTTGCCTCTGGAGACGTGTCGAGTAAGAAGTTGCTGTGGCTAAGATCAAAGAGGATTTTGTCTGCTTTCTCCTCCGAGGGTTTTGATGACTTCCTGTCTTACATTGAGGTCTTTCATCCATTTTGGGTTTATTTTTGTGTATAGTGTAAGAAAGTAAAGACCAGGAATTCTTTACCTGTTTACATGAATGGAGTTTAGGACTTTAGGAATCTGTGAACTGGAGGTTGAAAACATGAAAAAAAAAAAGATTTTAAAAAGTATATTTGTCTATTACTTTGATGGTTGTCTTTAAAAATTTTTTTAATGTTTATTTATTTTTGAGAGAGAGAGAGAGACAGTGTGTGTGAATAGGGGAGAAGGTGAGAGAGAGAGGGAGACAGAATCTGAAGCAGGCTCCAGGCTCTGGGCTGTCAGCACGGAGCCTGACACAGGGCTCGAACTCATGAACTGCCAGATTGTGACCTGAGCTGAAGTAGGCTGCTCAACTGACTAAGCCACCCAGGCTCCCCTGATGATTGTCTTTTTAAAACCCTTTCCCTGCTTCTTAAAGTCAAAATTGCTTAGGTATTTTTTCTTCTTCTCTTACTTTAAACAAGTATAGTGTGGTAGATCATCAGTGTATCCAGTGAGATTATGTTCAGTTTTCATTGTTGCTGCATGTGGAGACAATGTCAAACAGTGTCCCATTGATAAGAATCAATACAAATTTATCATGCTATCTGTATTAATGCAGAGTCTACATTAAAAAAAAATTGAAAAGACTAGGAAAGGAAAAAAAGAAAAGAAAAAGTAGGACAAAACTTGGGCATCCTTTGATCTTAGTCTAAAGATTGAATGAGCAGAGATACAAAGCCATGCTTTTTCTCTGGCAAGATTCTTGCTAATGGAATCCTGAAGCCAGCAAAGCTGAAGGAACCTCTATGTCTGCCCATCCAGAAACATACTGGATAGTGTGAATTCTTTTGACAGGAAGGTGGCTTATTTTGAAAAGTCTTGAACCTTACCTAAATTTGGATTTGCCCCAGCACAAATAAACTTTATCTTACAAAATCTTGGAAGCAAAAGTAGTGATATGATTGGAGAGGCCTTAGTGGTGCTTTCTGAACTCCTGATGGGTTGTGACCGAGAGCCAAACAATGAAGTCTTCTTTCAGATGACATTGTTCTAGAACGGTTGACATATTGTCCTTGTTTTCTCTCAAATCTAGGTTTTAAAGGAATTAGCAGTTATGTCATTTTCTTGCAGTGTGTAACCAAATGAAATTCTGATGTTTCTTAGTAAAGCTTGTTTCTCTTCTCTGTCCTTGAAGAGCATGCTAATGTCATCAAGATTCTTGCTTTGTGAACCTATTTTGGAAACTGGAAAGACCATTGAGAGATGAAACAGTGAAAAGTGGCTTGCCATCAAAACTGATGGAATACCTGGTAACACATCTGGTTTTGCTGTTTTGATGAAGGAAGAAGCTCCATAGGTCTCTCTGAATCATTGCTTTTACATTAGCATCAAAGACTCTGCCAAAGATCATGAAAGAAGTCTTGTCCAGTGTCTTGAAAGTCACACTTTATCCCAGTCAGGGCCTTGAATCACTGCCTTGTCAAGAGCTTCTCTTGAGAGATGGGAGTGGAATATAAGGTTGTTTTCTGTTGCAGAGAAGTTCATTGATTCTCCAAAGAACAAGTTTCAAAGCATTGCGGAATTCTGATTCCATTTGCTGTTACATAACTTTGTGAATCAGAGTTTTCAGAACACTTGTAGGAATCTACTGGATTGCTAAACCACTCTCTATTCAAGAGAAAAAACTAGCACTCTTCTAATTGAAATCGATTTTTGTGTAATTAATTTTAATTCTCTTAAAATTTTTTTTTAATGTTTGTTTTCTTTCCTTCTTTTTTTTTATTTTTTACATTTATTTATTTTTGAGAGACAGAGAGAGACAGAGCACAAGTGGGGGAGGGACAGAGAGAGAGAGGGAGACACAGAATCCGAAGCAGGCTCCAGGCTCCGAGCTGTCAGCACAGAGGCCAACACGGGGCTCCGAGCTCACAAACCGTGAGATCATGACCTGAGCCGAAGTCGGACGCTCAACCGACTGAGCCACCCAGGCGCCCCTAATTTTAATTTTCTTTTAAATTTAAATTTCTTTCCTCATCTAAACATCCTTTTTAAGTTGGGAGGGTTTACTCTGTTTACATTAATGTGCTTATTCATATATCTCAGTTTATTTCTAATTTTTGTGTTTTGTATGGCTCGTGCTTTGATTTTTTCCCCCTTATTTTCTGACTTCTGAAGTATTGGTTGAGTTTTCTTTATTTCTTTCATTTTTCTGAACTTACGGTTTGAAAACCACATCTTTTTTTTTTTCTAATTTAGCAATTACTCTAAAATTCATGCGTTAAAAACAATTTTTTTTTAACATCTATTTATTGTTGAGAGACTGAGAGGCAGAGCATGAGTGGGGGAGGGGCAGAGAGAGAGGGAGACACAGAATCCAAAGTACGCTCCAGGCTCTGAGCTGTCAGCACAGAGCCTGACATGGAGCTCGAACTCAAGAGCTGTGAGATCATGATCTGAGCTAAAGTCGGATGCTCAACTGACTGAGCCACCGAGGTGCCCTTGCATGCATTTTTAAATGCATATTTGACTTAAATTGTCAAATTCACCCAGTTTCCTCCAAGTGGACTTCCTCCAAGAAGGACTTCAAAACTCTAACTCAGCTCTCTCCCTCCTCCTATTTCTGTTATTGTTTTTACTTACCCTGTCTTCTCCCCACCCAAACTTTGTACATTTTAGGTTTCTTTACGTTCAGGATTTATTTAGATTTACTTATATGGCTCTTCTTTTTTTTGCATGTTCTCCTTATTGAGGTATGTTTTTAGTGGTTCTTTCAGCAAGGGCTTGTTTGACCAGTTTTTTTTTAGCTTTGGCTGGAAATGTTTATCTTGCCCTCACTTTTAAAATATAATTTAGGTAGATATAGAATTAGAAATCAGTTTTTTCAGCACTTTGAAGATTTCTCCATGGTCGTCTGGCCTTGGTTTGGGCTGATGTCATGTCTGCTATCAGCGTAATGGTTTCGCCTTTCTGGGTCATCCATTTTCTCTCTGGTTTTAAGGTTTTCCCTTTGCCTTTGACATGTCCTGCACACTGCACAACACTGGGCCCAGGACATTCAGCACGCTCGTTTACTGCTTCCCCAGCCAGGGCAAAGCGTTTCTGGTCCTCTTTTCACTGACTTCTCACTGAAGTGCCTCCTGGGCTCTGGGTTCTGTGGAGGCGCTGGTCCCAGTACCCCAGTTTTAGACACCTAAGATGTCATCTTCCTTTTTCCCGTGGGGATTTAGAACCCCAGCTCCTAGGGCCCGTATCCAGGTCTCAGTTCAACATGGGGTGTACAGCAGCTTGTCCTTTTGGCTCTGATTCGATTTTTCTCTGTGTTCTTGGCTCCTGGGAATCTTCCTTTTTGTCTTTTCGGATTCCCTGTTTAACACGTGTCTAACAGTCGGAAACAAAAAATGGGAGAATCTTGAAAACAGGACATTTATTTCTCCATCTCGGGAGATTTCCAGAGTGCTATTATAAATGTTAGTTGGAGTGTGTAATAGGTCCAAAGCTCTAAATTCTTACTGACTGATTGCTTTATTCAACCAAAAGATTAAAAGTGCTATTTTGATAATAGTTAGCCCTTGCAGACTGATATCTTCCAGCCCCTCCTTCCTGTTTAACCTGAGAAGTCTATCAAAGCCTACAACCATCCTAAGCATGTTCAAATAATGGTTGGCTAACTCTCCTAGAAAGATTCTTTAATACTTCTTTAAATGAATCTTTGTATAGAAAGGCTCTTTGCTGTGATCTAAGGTAGTGGTTCTCAGAGTGTGGTTCCTGAATCCTCAGTGCCAGCATTACCCGGGATTACACAGTATACGTCTTTTCCTTGTTCATTAGATATTCTTCTTTGTCGTGCTTTTTATTTATTTTAAAAAATGTTACTTTGAGAGAGAGAGCATGAGCAGGGGAAGGGCAGAGAGATAGAGAGAGGGAGAGAGAGAATCCCAGGCAGGCTCCACACTCAGTGTAGAGTCGTGCACGGGGCTCAATGTCATGACTGCAAGATCACAACCCAAGGTGATATCAAGAGTTGGGTACTTAACTTACTGAGCCACCTAGGTGCCCCTGTCATGCTTTTTTTTTTTTTTTAATTAATTAATTAATTTATTTTGAGAGAGAGAGAGAGAGCAAGCAGGGGAGGGGCAGAGAGAGAGAGGGAGAGAAAGAGAATCCCAAGCAGGTTTCGCTCTATCAACACAGAACCCTATACAAGGCTCAATCTCAGGAACCGTGAGATCATGACCTGAGCTGAAATCAATAGTCAGTTGCTAAACTGACTGAGCCCCCATGGTGCCCCTCCCCTGTCATGTTTTTTAAATTCAAGTTTGATAAAATGTTTGAGCTCATAGCTTTTCCAGTGATGGATACTTTTTATAAATGGATGAAGTATGAATTTTATGACTTGACTTATTTTTATACAGAGAGTACTTATTTCTCTGGTATAATACCATGTTACACACTCTTATAAAAATGATAACATATGTTGGTTTATCTGTGATTTCCTTATACTTGAGCATCCTTTATTTAAAAAAAGTTCCTTAAAAAAATAAATTTAAATTAAAGTTCTTAAAAGTTGAGTGTTGGGGCGCCTGGGTGGCTTAGTCGGTTGAACATCCGACTTTTGATTGTGGCTGAGGTCATGATCTCATGGTTCCTGAGTTCGAGTCCTGCATTGGCCTCTGCACTGACAGCTCAGAGCCTGATTGGGATTCTCTGTCTTCCTCTCTCTCTGCGCCCCCCCCGTCCGATCTCAAAAATAAATAAACATTAAAAAACAACAAAAAAATTAAATGGTAGATGTGGAATTAAGGAAATGTTTTACATCTGTAAATTAATTATTTTTTTGCATAATCTGCCTATCTGAAAGCTCAGAAAAGTTACGGTATTATTTATGTAACTCTTTTTAATGGTCCCCATGGATTTAAAACACAATTAGCATTGTTGCATTTCCTTCCATAGAGAAAATGTATGCTTTTTAAATAAATATAATATGTTTTTGTTCATGAAGAATGTCATTGAGTAGTGCCAACTATTTTAGGATACTAAAATAAAAATATTTACAATCCAAAAATACTTTAAGATTATTCTTAGGAAGATGTTCCATTGTTTTTAGTCTATTACTTAATCACATAAAAGTACTGTTGAAAGCAAACTACATGGCATTTCAGGGTTCAGAGATTTGATTGGATCATCTAAATACAGTTTTTGCCAAGGAATTGAACACACGAAATGAATGGTAGCACCATCGTGAAGATTTTCAATACTCATTAGAATTATAATTAATTAAGTACTTTAAATTTTTTTAATTTTTATTATTTTTTTAAAGTTTATTTTTGAGAGAGAGCGAGAGAGAGCAGGGGAAGGGCAGAGGAAGAGGGAGAGAGAGAATCCCAGGCAGGCCCTGCACCATTAGTGTGGAAACAAGATGCAGGGCTCATGAAATGTGAGATCATGACCTAAGCTGAAACCAAGAGTTGGGCCCTTAACTGACTGAGCCACCCGGGCACCCCTTAATTAAGTAATTTAACAAAGCCCACACAGTGCCTTGTATATAGGAGTATTCAGAAAATGTTGGCTGAGTTTAGATTAGTTAAACTAATAACATAATGTTGTCTTTTTTTTACTTAGTAAGCTACTCTGAGATATGTTAGATCTTGTGAACTGGTCCTCAGTGCCCCAGAAGGCATTTGTAAGATGTAAGCTTGGTGAAAGGTGAAGAAAGTATTAAATATTAGAGGAAAGCAGGAAATGTCCTACCAAATTATTGATAAAGCCAGTCTGTAGACCTGAAGAATTAAAGAAAAGATAGTTGCTTAATAGATTTAAAAATGAATATTCACCAAAAAAGACAACCTAATCTAAAAATGGACAAAGGATTTGAATAGACATTTCTTCCAGGGAGCTTTTCACATGGCCAATAAGCACATGAATAGATGTTGAACATCATTAGTTATAAGGAAATTAAAAGCCATAATGAGATACTACTTCTCATCCACTAGAATGGCAATAATAATAATAAAAAGAAAATAACAACTGTTGATGATGATGTGGAGAATTGGGACCTTCATATATTGCTGGTAGAAACCTAAAATCGTGTAGATGCTGTGAAAAAAACATTTTTGTGGTTCCTCAAAAAGTTAAACATAGAATTACCATATGACCCAGCAACTCTACTCCTATAGGTAAATACCCAAGAGACCTGAAAACAGGTGTTCCAACAAAAGCTTGTGCACAAATATTTGTAGCAGTACCATTCATAATAGCCAAAAAAGAGATACAACCCAGATGTCCATCGGCTGATGAGTGGATGAACAAAATGTGGTTTATCCATACAATAGAATGTAATTCAGCCATAAAAAGGAGCAAAGTAGTGATGATACTTGCTACAATATGGGTGAACCTTAATAATATATTAAGTGAAAGAAACCAGATGCAAAAAGCTACATATTGTGTGATTGCATTTATAAGAAATGATAAGAATAGATGAATCTGTAGAGACCGAAAGCAGATTAATGGTTGCCAGGGGCTGGGATGAGCAAGGAATGAGGAGTAGTGGCTCAATGGGTATTGGTTTCTTTTTGAGATGGTGAAAGTTTTCTGGAATTGGTGGTGCTGTTTGTACAACATTATGGTTTTATTGGAAGTCACTGAATTTAAACTTGAAACTGGTAAAGTTTATATTCTAGGAATTTTAGCTCAGTAAAAAAAAGAATATTCGGTATGATTGTAATTCTTATCTTCGTGAATATTACCAAAGTAAAAATTTTAAACTCTAAGGAAACTGTATTTCCATGTTTGTTATTTTGTGCTTAGAAAAATCACAAACCATTATGTTAGGTGAAAATATATTTGAAGTCAAATAAATATTCTTTAGAGCAGGTTTCAGTAAAAGATATATGTGTTTTGGGCCTCATTCAGAGGAGTGTTGCTAGGTAGAATAAAACAGTAGAAGGCAGTCTCATGCCAGGCACTGTGCCTCGTATGTTGCTTCTTAACTGGCTGGCACTCTTTTCAGTCATGGGCAGTATGTCTCAACCTTGTACACTTCCTTGCCATCTTATTCTAGATCTGCTTGACTTCTTACTGTTGTGAGCTTCACGCGTGCCTTTCTGACAAAACAACAACAACAATAAACAAACAAACGAACCCCCCCCCCCCAAAAAAAAACCCCACAAAGCTGTATTCTGCTCAGTTAGCATTCATAGGCTCTCTATTTTTAACCTGCTCCTTCAATGACACTGTTTCCAGCCATTTTAGATAAGCACCTTGTTTATCTTGCTTTCCCACGGTCGTGTTCAGTTACCTAGATCCTTTTATGTTTCGGCATCCTCACATCTTCAACCTTACCAAAGAAACCTGGACAGCAAAGACCCCAAAGACAGGAACAAGGAGGAAGGGCGAATGAGAGCTAATGAAGCAAAGGCCCTATCTTCTTCTTTAATATTTACTAATTTTTGAGAGAGAGAATGCGAGTGACAGAGAGAGAGGGAGACAGAGGATCTGAGGTGGGCCTGCACTGACAGCAGAGAGCCTGATGTGGGGGCTTAAACTCACAAACCATAAGATCATGACCTGAACGAAAGTCGGACACTCAACTGACTATTGCCACCCCGGTGCCCTGCAAAGGCTCTGTCTTCTTTGTGAAATCTGTCAGAAGAGAAATTGTCCGTAGATGTGAGCACTGTGGTTCCATATTTGCCTGCTATTTCAAAAAATCAAACGTCATTTAATGTTTACTATATAGCTTATCTAGTAAATTTATGTTTTTATTCGATGTAGAACATGTAAGCTGTCTTAAGAGTAGTATTTCTTTCCCAAAATATATTCCACAGAATAGTAGTCCCTGGAAATAATACTAGAAGCTCTGCTTTTGAAGGGGGAGCATCCTCTGGTCAAATGTATTTAGAAAAAGCTGCTTATCCCCTCTTGGAGGTCCATAGCATACCTTAGCCTGCTTAGTACTCTGAAATGTAGTAGTCAAGAAGCTCATTTGACTCAGCATTTCCAAACTTATTTGAGCCCAGAGCTTTTGGTGGGGAAGGAAGTGACAGCATAGCTATTAATATCTTACATAATAACATCAGTTGGGAATACACTGTCTTAGAGCGTTGTAAATTTGTGCAACTGAGTTTTTTTTAAAAAGTAGCTATTTTTATATGTATGCATGTACATATTTTAATTCTAGTTAACATATAGTGTTATATGATTTTTTTTGTTTTTAATTCCAAAAAGGAGCTACTTTTACCAGCTAGTACCAAAAACTACCTGATGTTCATATGTTCTATTTAATATACATTATATGCATGTAGTTATCCTATAAACTCTCAAGGTAGACCTCATTTTTTTCCCCTTTACTTACAAGTGTCAGATTGTTGTCTTTCACTGATTTTCTTGCTCCTTCTTATTTAATCAGATCAAAATATTGTTTTGAAGGGTGACTAAAGTACTTAGAGCATTTTCAGTTTTATTTTTATTTTTTTTAAGCGTTTATTAGAGACAGAGTGCAAGCAGGGGTGGGGCAGAGGAGAGAGGGAGACCCAGAATCCAAAGCAGGTTCAGGCTCTGAGCTGTCAGCACAGAGACCGACGTGGGGCTCGAACTCACGAGCTGTGAGATCATGACCTGAGCAGAAGTCGGATGCCACCCAGGTGCCCCAGTTTTAAATGATAAAGAAATAACCTCTGTTAAAACTGTAGTACAAGTATTTGTTGAGCTAGTATAAAATTTAAGACTTGTATAATTCAAACACCCTTTGAAATCGAAGTCATGTTTTCATTTAGTAAGAATTTTTGTCGAGACAAGCCCTTTCTTAAAGAAGTAATTAGCCTTGGACATAGAAGGTATAATTAATAAATAAACAATTGCTTTGTTAACTCTTCTCTACAGAAAACAGCTGGCACTCAGCATTTATCCATTATTAACATATAAATATGTAGACACTAATTTTATGTATCACAATATATTCCTAAGAAATACATAGTAGGTATCATTACTTCTCTTTTCATTAGGTGTGATTAGTGTAGGATTTTAGCTTTAAAAGGTTTTAGCCTTTTCATGTACTTGAATTTCTTTTATCTATAAAATGCTTCTCATTACATTGTCCTTCTTGTCTTTGAGAACTTTATAGTTTATAATAGATATCATTAATATTCATAAATAATTTGTGAGTTCTTTTATTACAGACAGGATAAGATTGGATTGTTGTGGCTTGCCCCTTTGTTGTGTTGTGTTTGTTTTTTTTTTTTAGGTGCAGTGCTTGAATCTAATGAGGGAAGTAAGGCCTATGGCAGGCACTGTGGATTGGATTCCTTTTGCATGTTTTAGGGATGTATTATATTTCCATTTAGACCTGCTCTGCCTTTTGACTGATGACCCAGGTTTCTGTTCAGAGTTGTTTCTACATGGTTGGCTCCTGATCCCACACAAGTGAGCCACATCTGGCAGTGATAGAACATGGTGCTTTCAGGGCATCTCCCAGACGAAATAAAGATGACTCCCAGATGAGTTCTTTAAGAACCAGAACAGGTCTTCTCTCACCAAGACAGTCTTGGCACGTCGACAAAGCATCAAGTGGCTTTTTGTTTTTGTTTGAGCTGGCTTTGAGACTAATTTTGTATGCTTAGGAATTAATGTTTTTTCTATTGTATTTGCTTTCTGTAGGCAAGAGCACCTTCTCAAATGGTGTCTTGTACTTTGCATGGTTATATGTGATCTACTAGCTATTCGTCATAATATTTTCAGTTCTGTACATATTTTGTTGTCTGACTTAGAGGGGGTTTGAGAATGAAATTAGAATTGATACTCTAGTCTTTTTTTGTGATGATGAATTCCTAAAGTCAAAATCCTATTTGTTTGGAATAATAACACATGATGATATACAGATACATATATATAGTTATATATATATACACATATGTATGTGTGTATATACATACATACATACATATATATACACATATCATTAGCAAATAGATAATTGCCCATAGGAAGTTTTATCTTTAATGTTGGTTTGGGTCAGATTCTACTCTTGTATGTATATTTTGATGGTATGTAAAAATTTAAAGAGTAATAGAGCTTCTTAAAAAAGGCTTTCTAGCATGATTGTGAGTGAGAACTGTGAATTATAATTCTTGTTTTTTAGTCTTTCCTTTTTTATTCTGTAATTACATGTGGACTGGTATTTATTTTTTTACGTAGAAAATTAGAAAATACCTCTTTCCTTTCTACTTCAAAGAAATTGCATTGCCATGAATAAAGATCTCATGTAAAGTCTAGTTGCTGTTTACATAATAAATTTGTGACAGTCTACTATTTCTTGCCTAATATAATCTGACGCTTTGCCAAGGCAGACCTTTCTAGGTTCGTTATTTCTCTTTCTCCCTTCCCTTCCCTTCCCTTCCCTTCCCTTCCCTCCCCTCCCCTCCCCTCCCCTCCCCTCCCCTCCCCTCCCCTCCCCTCCCCTCCCCTCCCCTCCCCTCCCCTCCCCTCCCCTGTTTATTTATTTTTGAGAGAGAGAGAGCGTGAGCGAGAGAGAGCATGAGCAGGGGAGGGGCGGAAAGAGAGGGAGAGAGAGAGAATCCCTCTATGCTCACAGTGCAGAGCCCCATGCAGGGCTCAATCTCAGGACCATGAGATCATGACCTGAACCCAAATCAAGAGACCAATGCTCAACTGATTCAGCCACCTAGGCACCCCATAGGCACTTATTTCTTAAGTGGGTTCTAATTTCTTTTTTAATGTTTATTCATTTTTGAGAGAGACCGAGCGTGAGTGGGGGAGGGGCAGAGAGAGAGGGAGACATAGAATCCAAAGCAGGCTCCAGGCTCTGAGCTGTCAGTACAAAGCCCATGTGGGGCTTGAACCCATGAACTGTGAGATAATGGCTTGAGCTGAAGTCAGACACTTAACTGATTGAGCCACCCAGGCACCCCTCTTGAGCAAATTCTAAATGGTAAGGTAGAGAGAGATTGTTGAGATATCAAGTTGTTATTTTATTTATTTATTTATTTTTTTAATTTTTTTTTTCAATGTTTATTTATTTTGGGACAGAGAGAGACAGAGCATGAACGGGGGAGGGGCAGAGAGAGAGAGAGAGACACAGAATCGGAAGCAGGCTCCAGGCTCCGAGCCATCAGCCCAGAGCCTGACGTGGGGCTCGAACTCACGGACCGCGAGATCGTGACCTGGCTGAAGTCGGACGCTTAACCGACTGCGCCACCCAGGCGCCCCTCAAGTTGTTATTTAAAACTGTTGTAATATCTATGAACTTTAAAAGCTTTAACTTCTGAGTCTGTGGTGGTGATTATTTATTATTTTCACCCTCTTACCAATTTCCTTTGGAAACAACCCAAATGGTAGAATGCAGAAAAATTTGTATCACCTTTGGAAAATTAACAAAGATTCTCATTCCCAGTATCCTCCTGTTGAAGACCTTTGGTAGGAAACAGTAAAGGTAAGAGCAGGATGAGGGTACACGTCAGCCTGCAATTTGCCAGCCGGCACATTCAGTGGAAATTTGCTAAGGGGGTTGGTCAGAAAGACTGTTTCTCCTTTTAAGCCTAGTAACGTGTCCAGGCTGGGACCTAGGGCTGGAGACAAAAACGGGAACAGTGAAATCAGTAGGTAAAATCTGTATCCTACCCTGGGCGGGGCTGCAGGAGGGAGCTGACTCTTTAGTGTATATCCCGTGTGCTGTAGTTGTAGGGTCAGAGCAGAAGTCACCGTGGAGTATGGTCTTCAGTAGTTAAGTGACTATAGAGGAGTTTCCTACTGCTACCAGCTTCAGGCTGAACGGGGAGACTGTGCCCTATTCAGATCCGCATGATCTAGTATGATCTAGGCCAGTGCTGTCCAATAGAACTCTGCAATTAGGGAAATGTCTGTGCTGTCCAGTATGGAAGCCACAGTCACAGAACTTCTGAGCACTTGAAATGGAGCTAAGAACTGAATAGCTACCAAAAGCCTTTAAAAAGGGCTTTCCTTGGGGTGCCTGGGTGGCTCAGTCAGTTAAGGGTCCAACTTCAGCTCATCATGAGTTCGACCCCCGTGTCGGGCTCTGGGCTGACAGCTCAGAGTCTGGAGCCTGCTTCAGATTCTGTGTTCCCTTTCTCTTTGCCCTTCCTCTGGTCATTCTCTCTCTTTCTCTCAATCTCTCTCTCTCTCTCTCTCTCTCTCTCTCAAAAATAAAAAAAAACATTAAGAAACATTTAAAAAAAAGGCTTTCCTGTTTTGGTTATTTTTATCTTAAGAAGTTGATTAGACAAAAGCTATTTATCACAGCATTGTTTATAATATCAAACAACGTATAGAATATTGGAGTAACATAAACGTACTGTTTAAAGCAGTCTATTTCATACTCAGACATTGGATAGTATGCAGCCATTAAAACTGCTGATGTAGATAGACATTTATGTAGCAAAGTGTTTCCCATATGGTAAGTGAAAAGAGAATGGTTACAAAACCATGTGGTTAGCGTGTTGCCATAGTTTTGTGTAAATATTTGAAAGTTGTGTGTGTGTGTGTGTGTGTGTGTGTGTGTGCGCATACACACGTACATAGATAAATGGATCTGGAATTCAGGCATTAAAAGATTTATCTTAATCCTCATCGTGCCATTTATTAGCTGTGTGACATTGTGTGAGTTACTTAACCTCTCAGCCTCTTCAGGTTTTCTACTGTAAAAGAGGGATTAAAAATAGCCCCTATCTCATTGGGTTATTTTAAAGATTAAATTAAATAATGTGGCTGAATTGCTTAGCTGGGTGACTGTATATTATCTGTGATAAGATCATATCAAGCAGCAGCTTTTTCATGGTCATGGTGATTGTTACTGTCATCATATGTAGATGTGCATAGGAGAAAATTTACGAGTCCATAAAAAAATACTAAGAAGTTGTCTTTGGTAGGATTGCAGGTGGTCTGCATTTTCTTCTTCGTACTTTTCTATGTTTCCTGATTCTGGCATTGCATTTGAATGTATAATACATCCATAGTTTTAAAATGTTTAAAACTTTCTGTGTGCGTAAGTAATTAACATAAGATGATACCAGCTACACAAAAAATGACTCATGGTAAGTGGATGACTTCTAACACAGATTTCATCACTGTTTTTAGAGGTGCACAACTATTTTTGTGGTTATAGAAAGTCTGTAAAATTTAGACCAATGGAAATATAGTAATGTAATTGAAACACAGTCCTTAATGTAGAACTCTAGTTTTAATCACATTTATATCTGGGAAGACTAAGGCAAGTTATGTTTTAACTTGTGTCCTTCATAAGCTGGGCAAAAGAGTACATTAATTCTGTTTGGAAATGGTTTTGTTTGTGATTGCTTACTTCTGGGGTTCAAATTCGGTAGCTCTAATGGTGTTGTAGATTGTTGGCAAAGCCATAGATGTCTAGTTAGGGTATTGCTTTGGTGGATAGCCTCGAATTTTGGATTTTCGAAATTTTTTTGGCAGCAATCTTTTTATATTTCACTTTGCTTCGAACTTACACGATGTGTCAGGTTCTACTTTAGGCTCTGGGGAACGAGATGAGGGAGAAAGGGGGTTCCAGCCCTCAGGTGGCAGTCTGGCCAGGTAGGCAGTTAAACTACTAGAACAGTAAGATGTTATAAGTGGTGTGATAGAAGTAGGTGGGCACAGGGTGCCAATGAAGAAGTGGTCAGTTCTATTTTGAGGGAGGGTGGGTGGTGGGCAGAGAAAGGTGAAAGGGGACTATCGGGAAAAGACTTTCCCAAGGACAGGATGTGGAGCTGAATCTTAAAGGTGAGTGTCTGAGTATTTGCAGGTTGGGGTCAAGGCCTTTGTGGAAGTGAAGCAGCTGTGGTTTGAGGCAGCAGGCCCCAGAAGGCGCACTGGACAGCCTGAAGGTGGTTTGGTATGGCTGGGGTGGAATACAACCAAGAGGCCAGCCAATGGGAAAGCTGGAGAATCAGGGCAAGGAACTTCAGTGTTGATGCTTTACGAAATATTTTTAGGAGAAGAGAAACTGCTGACCATTTTTGTTTGTTTGTTTGATCAGACCTTTTAAAAAGTGCTCACATTTAGGGACACCTGAATGGCTCAGTCGATTGAGCATCCGACTTCGGCTCAGGTCATGATCTCACGGTTTGTGGGTTCCAGCCCTACACTGGGCTCACTGCTGTCAGCACAGAGCCTGCTTCAGATCCTCTGTCCCCCTCTCGCTCTGCCCCTCCCCTGCTTGCGCACACTCTCTCTCTCTCAAAAATAAATAAGCCTTAAAAAAAAAGTGCTCACATTTAATAGATTCTACAGATTTAGATTTGAGGTGTTCTGAACCATGGAAGTTTATATGCGATTATGGTCTGGTCTGGTCTGGTCTTTTCCTTTCTTTCATGATGTGGATCTTACCATATCATTATATTGACAACTGAAACTGTGTTGGTCTGTTTCCTTATTTAAGAATAGCCTTCCTGAAGGATCTTTCTGATCCTTCTTCCTTCTCTATCCCTAGTTCTGCCCCTCTTACCACCCCACCTTTACCAAGCTCTGACTCCCACAAGGTCTTGTTGCCCCTACGATAGGGACACCTTTTTTTTTTTTTTTTTTTTTTTTTAAATTTTTTTTTTCAACGTTTATTTATTTTTGGGACAGAGAGAGACAGAGCATGAATGGGGGACGGGCAGAGAGAGAGGGAGACACAGAATCAGAAACAGGCTCCAGGCTCTGAGCCATCAGCCCAGAGCCCGACGCGGGGCTCGAACTCACGGACCGCAAGATCATGACCTGGCTGAAGTCGGACGCTTAACCGACTGCGCCACCCAGGCACCCCGAGGGACACCTTTAAAGTATTTGTGAGGGAGAAGTAAAGGAAGGGAGGAAGCTGGGGAAAAGATGTGGTGTAGTAGCTGGTTTTGCCACGTTCACCCGCTCCTAAGGAGGCTATTCTGTTCTGTATCATAATCCTATGGTGCTTTTTTTTTTTCCTACTCATTAAAACAAAATTTCAGATCTTCAACCGATTAGATATTCATTTGGGCTAAATTTAGCAAATAATTCTGGGAAGGGTCATATATGAAGTCCGGGCAGATGTCTACTTTTTCCTTCTTTCCCATGGATTCTTTTCTCTCCATCCTTAAAAAATGTTGAAGACTCTTCTACCATACAAAGCAAAACAGCATAAAACCATCTCCTCGAGCCCTTAGTGCCCTCATTCATAGCCCGGTGTTTTCTCCTCACCATTCACTGTCAAGGGCAGCCCAGCTGTCGTTGCAATCTGACTTTGTTTCCACTTTCAGTTTAGTTTAAAAAAAAAAAATACTTTTCTGATGCCCACCCCCCCGACCGTCATTGTTCTCCACCCAATAAATGACAATGACCAAGACAGGTGTGAGACCTTTCCTTGTGGAATTTAAAGTTTCAGTGGAGAAAACTGTGCTTTCTAAGCTTCCTAAATACCTCCGTTAGAGGCTAACAAATCTAACAGAGCCTAACAGAGGCTAACAAATCAACACTCGAAATCATTATCTGTTCCCCTTTCCGAGAGGAAGGAAACCCTCTAGTTTTCATACCAGTATCCACTCCTGGGAGAAGAAAGTTTTCTTCTGAGTACACACTTTCTGAGTCTGTGTGTGATCTCCTTTTTCTTAAATGTTTCTTTTACAGACTCTTAAGGTTTTTATTTCCTAGAAGTGCTCTCTGCTAATTGCCCTTCGCATCTTTTCATGCAAAATGCTTCTGGGGCAACTCTGTGCTGATGACTCCATGGTTTTTTTGTTTTTTGTTTTTTTTTGTTTTTTGTTTTTTTTGGTCTTCAGTTGCTCACACTCTCCTGAGTTCCACATCCACATATCCAAGACTGCTATCAATGTGCCCCACAAACATCTCAAACTCGATAATGTTTGATACTAAAATGAACATTTCTCCCCACCTCAAAGCTATACTATTTTCCTTGTTTCTCATTTGCACCACTGTCTATTCAGTGGCTTGTGCCATCCTGGATCATTTGCCTTTGGCCTATCATATTAATTCTGTCCTGCCCTTTTTTTAATTCACCTTCTTCCTATCCTTATTGCCATTGTCTGTGTCCAGTAATATCTTCCCTCCCCTGACTCTCTTTTTTATTTAAAAAAATTTTTTTTAATGTTTTTGTTTATTTTTGAGACAGAGAGAGACAGAGCATGAGCAGAGGAGGGGCAGAGAGAGAGGGAGACACAGAATCCGAAGCAGGAGCCTCTGAGTTATCAGCACAGAGCCCGACGGGGGGCTTGAACTCACAAACCGTGAGATCGTGACCTGAGCCAAAGTCAGATGCTTAACCGACTGAGCCACCCAGGCGCCCCCCTTGACTCTCTTTTTTAGACTTATTGGACTCACTGCTTCCAGAATTAGTTTTGGCTTATGGTCCCACACTTCTGGGACATATGTGGATTACCAGAATCTATTTAGTCATGGAACCCATGCCCTGAACAACTTTTGGCTTCTAGGTTATATGAGAACTTAAAAATATAACTAAAAGTGTTTACTGATATTTACTCATTCATCATATGGAATGACAATATAGTTTACCAAATAGTTAATGTAAGTATGTAACTATATGTAACAATATTAGGATAGGTATAAAAAAGGTAAATAATACAGGAAACTGTATGTTAAATTCCAAAAGAGTGGTATGTATAATTGCCAGAGGGATTTGGAAGAGTGAGAGATCATTAACAGTAAAGCCCTTAATGAATGGAAAGGAACAAAGGAAGCAAAAAGCTAAGCAAGGATTAGTGGAGGGTGGGGCATGACTGAAAGGGAGAAAAAGATGCAAGTAGTAAAGACACCTGAAATTCGTTTGTGAAATTACAAAAAAATAAGTTTTCTATGGATGCAGTGACTGCGTAATATACATGGTTTGGTTGCCATGTTAGTGAAAACAAGGTCTTTTGGTTTCATTCTCCTGTAGTTCTTTAGTTGTATCTAATTTAGTGACTGAACTATGTTCCTAATCCTGGCTAATAATTTTTTAGTTATCTACCCTGATCAAACAGGTGATTGGGCAATAGACTGTGTTTGTAATCAGAACAAACACATCCTTTGACACGAAAAAGAACTTTAAAATGCATGACCTCACAAATAATCTGTTGTATATATATTTGAGCCATGTGGTCTTTTGTCAATATTCTGAAATTCTCTGATAGCCTAGCATTTTTTTTTAATTTTTTTTTCAACGTTTATTTATTTATTTTTGGGACAGAGAGAGACAGAGCATGAACGGGGGAGGGCAGAGAGAGAGGGAGACACAGAATCGGAAACAGGCTCCAGGCTCTGAGCCATCAGCCCAGAGCCTGACATGGGGCTCGAACTCACGGACCGCGAGATCGTGACCTGGCTGAAGTCGGACGCTTAACCGACTGCCCCACCCAGGCGCCCCTAGCCTAGCATTTTTAAGAGGTCTGCTATTTTGGTGATTTCTTTATAGACAAACAATCTTAACCAAACTTCTTTAATTTCATGTTTAAAAAATGTTTATTTATTTTGAGAGAGAGAGAGAGAGCATGAGCAGGAGAGGGACATGTCGAGAGAGAGGGAAAGAGAGAATCCTGAGCAGGCTCCACACTGTCAGCACAGAGCCCAACACGGAGCTCAGTCCCATGAACCGTGAGATCATGACTGGAGCCAAAATGAAAAGTTGATGCTCAACCAACTGAGCCACCCAGGTGACCCAAACTTCTTTAATTTCAACTTTAGCAATTTCAGAGATTATTAATATTTATAACTTATAATGTGGGGCTATTCCTAATATATGTATGTAGATTCATTTTTTAAAAATTTACTCATTTTTTAAAAATCAACCCGTCTTCATGTATATTGTATAGATGTCTTGTTATTAGTAAGACATCTATACAATATACATGAAGACGGGCTTAAAAACATCTTTTAAGATTTTTCAGAAATTATATTTTTTCTTATCACTTCAACTAATAGTATTTTTTTCAAGTTGGTCATACTAAGAATTGACATACAAAAACTCAGTTTAGTATAAAATGATTCTTGGTTTTGAGATGGCAATTATGAGGTCATCAAGATTTTTCCTGATTCAAAATACAGTTCACATACTATCCTAGAGCAGTGGTTTTCAGGCTTTTATCAACTGTGATCCACTCTTGGTCTGGCTGTCTCTTGCTCGTAACCTATGAGGTGCACTGGTGTTTTCAGTGATTTTCTAGTCTGGTAGTCTGGTTGCAGTGACTTCCCTTGGTGGGTGGGAAATGCTGGTTGCAGCTCACTAAACTGATTCCATAATCTATTAATGGTTATAAGCTGCAGGAGAAAAACAGTATCTTAGAGTAGGTGTTTACAAAAATTAATTTAAAAAATGCAGAGCCGTACAAGGTAGCAAATTCAAATTATGCATAATTTGTTCCTTCCGGTAACAACTGTTGATATTTCAGAAATGATGAAGACATATATGCGTAAGAATTCAAAATATATAGAAAGTTTAAAACAAAAAAACTTTAAACCTCTGTCTTCCTTGGCCTAGTCCTTCTGCACAAAAGTAGCTACTATAAATGACTACTTATGGCCTTACCAATGTTTTTTTATGCATATTCCAGCATATGTATATCTTTTAAA
The DNA here is from genome assembly GCF_016509475.1 of Prionailurus bengalensis. Taxonomy (NCBI): domain Eukaryota; kingdom Metazoa; phylum Chordata; class Mammalia; order Carnivora; family Felidae; genus Prionailurus; species Prionailurus bengalensis. The sequence goes on along the minus strand of NC_057349.1, from coordinate 99,628,541 downwards.
AGTACTAAGAGATATTATGTATTCTGTTCCATCTTTATTACTTAATATTATGTCTTGATAATCTTTCCACGCCAGCAATACAGATTTGTCTTATTTCTTACTGCATTCTTTCCCCCCCCCCCACTACCTTTATTTATTTATTTATTTATTTATTTATTTATTTAATTTTTTAAAATTTATATCCAAATTAGTTAGCATATAGTGCAACAATGATTTCAGGAGTAGATTCCTTAGTGCCCCTTACCCATTTAGCCCATCCCCCTCCCACAACCCCTCCAGTAACCCTCAGTTTGTTCTCCATATTTATGAGTCTCTTATGTTTTGTCCTCCTCCCTGTTTTATATTATTTTTGTTTCCCTTCCCTTATGTTCATCTGTTTTATATCTTAAAGTCCTCATATGAGTGAATTCATATGACTTTTGCCTTTCTTTAACTGACTAATTTCACCTTAGCCTAATACCCTCCAGTTCCATCCACGTAGTTGCAAATGGCAAGATTTCATTCTTTTTGATTGCTGAGTAATACTCTGTTGTATATATATATACCACATCTTCTTTATCCATTCATCCATCGATGGACATTTGGGCTCTTTCCATACTTCGGCTATTGTCGATAGTGCTGCTGTAAACATTGCTTCAATTTGCATTCTTCAATTAAGCAAGATAATTATGTTTTCATATAATTTTTGACTATTTTAGATTGTATTTCTTCTTGTGAAATGTCCATATTCTCTGCCCATTGTTTTATTGAAGTATTTTTTTCTTAATGATTTTTGTAAGCTTTGCAAATCAAGCAAATTAGCCTTTTAATGTTGGTGTCTTACAATTTGGTGATGTTTTCCAAGTTTGTTGTAAGCCTTTTGATTTTGTTTAGGGTTTATTTTCTGTACAAGATAGTTTTGTAGTCAAATTTATTGACCTTTTCCCTGTGAATTTTATTTAAAAGGAGATTTCCCTATAGCAGATGTTTGTTTTAAGTGTGACCAGAACTTATGTTGGAGAATAACATTTCAAAGAGGAGAGTCTAGTGAGATGTGAATTTCATATGTATTTTTTCAAGCAGTCTTGAATCAAGACATTTCAAAGTTCCAATATTATTCAAAGAAAGCTTACTTTAAAATTAATGCTGTCCTTTTTGCATATGTGCTCTGCTAAATACAATATTATTATTATTATTATTTTTTTTTAAGTTTATTTATTGGGGTCCCTGGGTGGCTCAGTCAGTTACGCGTCCCACTTTGGCTCAGGTCATGATCTCATGGTTCGTGGGTTTGAGGCGTGCGTCAGGCTCTGTGCTGACAGCTCAGAGCCTGGAGCCTGCTTCAGATTCTGTGTCTCCCTCTCTCCTTCCCCCTCCCCCACTCATGCTCGCTCTCTCTTTCTCTCTCTCAGAAACAAATAAACATTAAAAAATAGTTTATTTATTTATTTGGAGAAAGAGCAAAAGAAAGTGGGGTAAGGGTAGAGAAAAAGAGGAGAGAGGGAATCTCATCAGGCTCTGTGCCACAAAACTAAGGGTTTTGATTAGTTATTAATAGGTAAAATACCAATGCCAGTAATTCAACATATTTCACATCACTAAGCACTGCAGAGCCTGACGCAGGGCTCCAACTTGTGAACTGCCAGATGACGACTGAGCCAAAGTCAGATGTTTAACCGATTGAGCCACCCAGGTGCCCCTAAACACAACATTATCGAAAGTTATAGTATTTGGATTATTTTTCATTATTATAATATCATAATTACTAGTTTTTTCCCCCCTCATTGTTTTAACATATTTTCATAAAAGCTACATTAGTCACAATGAAGCTCTTTTAAATGTTAAAGTTAATACTCAGTGGAAATATTTAGGATTTATTAATTCTAGTAGATGTTTAATATAAAGGAGTCATTTATTTCACTGTGGAAACTCACCCCCCTCTGTGTTTGCTTATAATACATACAAAGGTTTTTTAACAGAGTAGGAAGGAAGTTGATTTTCTGTTTAATGGAAACAATACAGTAGACATTTCCTGGATTTGGTCAGATCGTTTAGTAGCTTTACTTATTACTGCTGTTTAAATTCCTGTGAGGTCTTCAGGAGTTATAAATGATTAATTTATTTGAGCCTTGACTTCATTGTGTTTATCTTCTCTAGAAGCATAGTGATGTGAAATACGTTGAGTTACTGGTATTGGTATTTTAGCTATTAATAATTAATCAAAACCCTTAGCTATAAATTGTAAACGTTAGTGCAATTTCTTGTAGTTTTATGGGAGGGGCATCTGACCATTGATAATACCAATAATTCTGAAAAGTAAAACATCCAACATGTATTAAACAAGTTCCTTCAGAGAGCAGACCCCTCTCTCTCTGAAGATCCTTAGCCAGAGGCAGGGGGTGGGAAGGGAGGGTGGAGGTTGGCACTGGGTAGGAGATGACTTTCAGGGCTATTTGGTTGCCTGCTTTTACTAAAGAAAATACAAACTGTATATTTTATTTTATTTATTTTTTAAAGTTTATTTATTTATTTATTTTAAGGTTGGGGGCAGAGAGAGAGAAAGAGAGAGAATCCCAGGCAAGCTCCATGCTCTTTGTGCAGAGGCTGACATGGGGCTTGATCTCATGAACTGCATGATCATGACCCAAGCTGAAACCAAGAGTCAGATGCTTAACTGACTAAGGCACCCAGGGATCCCTAAACCATATATTTTAGAAGTATAAGTATGGGTTAGGTGTGAACCCAGATAGCATCAGAGTGCACTGAGATAAAAATTAAGTTTATTATGGCCATTTAGGATAGAATTACTACTTTATTTGCTTAATTAATCAAAGGCTAGTTTCAATTTCCAGACTTCCTAAATTCCTTATTAGAAATTTTCTTAGTTTTAAAAATAATATTTTTTTCAGTGTGGAATACATGTCATTTACCCAATGTATTTGAAACCCAATTCAAACATGTTCTGTTGCTTTCATTTTTGCATTCAACAAAACTTGATGGGATTCTCTCTACTTTGTGCCAGGTTCAGTGCTAGGTGGTTTTATAAATATTCATCTGGGGGGAAAAAAAAGCAACATCTCTGTTACATAGTGATAGAAGTCTGCCACAGCAAATTTAGAATAGAATAGGGATTTCATTTGATATTTGCTCCTAAAAGATGAATAGTGAAGGAGTCCTTAGAACTGGTGTCTCCATGGCATAATGAGAATACTTGTTAGTGCTCTGCCTTGCTGTTTGAGGCTCTGTACTTCTCAGTTCTCTTTCCAACAAGCATACTTCATTAGGAGCACCTTCTGGGACTTTCCAGAGCAGGTTAGGTTTGCTGTATATGCATATTCTGCCCATTCATGATGATGGCATAGGGAATATCCTTAAGGTGAAGGCTACAACATATGGCAATTATGATACTCTCTTTATCAGGGAAAAGCTCACTAGTCCTTAATTTGGGTCCTATCCTATCCACCTGCCTCATTTACAATGCAGTTTTATCTTGAGTCTCAGCTCCCCACCCCCAGTACCCTCACCCCCACCAAAGAGATTATTTCTGGAAAAATAGATTTAGCCTTTGGGGTGGATGGTTTTTAAAAAAATTTTTTTAACGTTTATTTATATTTGAGACAGAGAGAGAGAGAGACAGAGTGCGAATGGGGGGAGGGGCAGAGAGAGAGGGAGACACAGAATTTGAGGCAGGCTCCAGGCTCTTGAGCTGTCAGCACAGAGCCTGACGCAGTGCTTGAACTCATGAACAAGGAGATCATGGCCTGAGCTGAAGTTGGATGCTTAACCGACTGAGCCACCCTGGTGTCCCTGGGGTGGATAGTTTTAAATGTCCTACTTAGGAGTTTTCACTTTGAAGCCATTTAAGATTTTGGAATGGGAGAGTTAACATCATCAGACTTTTTATTTTAGGAAGATATTCTGATGTCAATACATAGGATGTATTAGAAGAAGAGGTAGGAGATAAGTCATCCCTCATTAATTCAGCCAACATTTGTTGAACACCTACCATGTGTCTGGCTTGTACAAGACAATGAAAATGTAGAGATGGAAGGCATAGTCATTGCACTCCAGAACCTTACAATCTATTAAGAGAGATAGATAATTAAACTACATCATAATTTTATTTAATTAGTGGTATGTTAACAGAAATATACAGTACGGATGGAAACAGAAGAGACACCCACTTCTGACTAGGAGTTTTAGAGAAGGCTTCTTAAGCAGGGATAAATTACTCCTTTGAAAAAGCAAGTAGGCATTAATCAGACAAAGAGGATGGGGAAGATCTTTCTGGGCAGAGACAGGAGCACATGTGTAAATATTAGTTAAAGGTTTCTTTTAATTATTAAGGTGCGAATTCATGAGTGATATTTAAGGGGCAGAGTGTGTAGCACTTGTCCAGAGGCTGAGCCCTGACTGATTGTAAGTTATGAGCCTGCCTTGGTGATTAGGAAATATTAGTGTAATTGCAAGGATAGTGGACACGCTAAGAGGTCAAGGTGGGCAAGCTATGTTCAGTCTTGGATCTGTGGGTTTGAAGGTACAATGGAATTTTCATGTGGATGTATATATGCATAGTTGGAATTTGATGTCAGAGTTTAGGAGTGAGATTAGAGCTAGAGATTGAGATTTGGGATTCTCTATAAAAGTAGTAGCTAAACCTCAGACACATGTAAGATGTCAAGAGAGACTGCGGAATAGAAAAGGAAAAGAGAACTAGAGATAGAATTATGGGGAATAAAACAATACTTTTTTTTTAAAAAAAAGCAAGGGTCTAAATAAGGAGTTTTGATTTTATTTTTTTATTTTGAGAGAGAAAGAGCACATGGAAGGGGCAGAGAGAGGGAGAGAGAGAATCACAAGCAGGCTTCCCACCATCAGCACGGAGCCTGGCGCGGGGCTTGAAACCCACAAACCGTGAGATCATGACCTGAGCCAAAGTTGGACTCCTAAGCAAGACTGAGCCACCCAGGTGCCTCCTAAATAAGGAGTTTTAAATTAGTTTTCTTCCTTCCTCATTTTATTTCTAGGAGATAAAAAGGATAGATGAGAAGGAAATAAACATTTGTTAGGAGTTTTAACTACTGAAACCCCAAGGCACAATGTCCAGAGTGAAAGACAAATTTAGTTTCAATAATTGTGAATGTAGGAAGATTTTCAGCCAAGAGCATTGAAACATGAAAAGATTTTCTGATTACCCCCTCAAAGAATCAGAAAGCCCTTGAGAATTCTAGTTCTTTAGGTTTTACTTTGTAAACTCTTCATTTTGATTTCCATCTGTTTCATTTTTCATATTTAAACCTTATATATTCAGAGTGCCAGTGATTTATAAGATATGTGGTTTTCTCCTATGGACTATGTTACATGAAAGATTAAACACACATACTTTATTTACTTATTTAAATTTTTTTTAAGTTTATTTATTTTAAGAGAGAGAGCACAAGCAGGGGAGGGGCAGAGAGAGAGAGGAAGAAAAAGGATCATAAGAAGGCTCCGCTCAGTCAGCGCAGAGCCTAACAAGGGGCTCAAACCCATGAACTGTGAGATCATAACCTGAGCCAAAATCAAGAGTTGGGCGCTGAACCGACTGAGCCACCCAGGCACCCCCAAACACTCATACTTTAAATTTTTTTTTCAACGTTTATTTATTTTTGGGACAGAGAGAGACAGAGCATGAACAGGGAAGGGGCAGAAAGAGAGGGAGACACAGAATCAGAAACAGGCTCCAGGCTCTGAGCCATCAGCCCAGAGCCTGACGCGGGGCTCGAACTCACAGACCGCGAGATCGTGACCTGGCTGAAGTCGGACGCTTAACCGACTGCGCCACCCAGGCGCCCCTACTCATACTTTAAAAAGAACATATATGTTATCATAATTGAGGAGATATTTATTTATTTATTTATTTATTTATTTATTTATTTATTTATTTATTTATTTATTTATTTATTTATTTATTTATTTATTTATTACAGACCTCACTTGGTTTCAAAAATCGCTCCGTCGTTAAGTACCTTGTTGTGCTTGAGGTCAGAGAGAAGAGGAAACCAGATTGTTGCAGAATGGAAAGGAAAGTAACTTTCCCATAGCCGTAGTATTATAATAGATTCTACCCAGGGAGAGTTTCAGAAATTTGGTAAGGAAATGCTATAGCATTCCCCATCTCATTACATCTCCCTCTAACAGGTGTCTCTGTCTGGAGTGGTCAGTTCCTTCCACTTATATGTAATGAGAGTAACAGTTACTGTTCATCAAGAACTTCTAGTATTCCAGGCTTTCTGCATATATTATGTCATGTAGTCCTCATCACATTCTTGTTAATAAGAGTTAATTAATAAGAGTAATAACTATAATTTATCAAGTTCTTAATATGTCCTATGCATTATGTTACATAATGTGCTCGTATTTCATTTAATTCTTACAGAAACTGTGTTTATGTTTCACTGTAGATATTTATCATTCCATGAGGCCCAGAAGGATTTTTAAATCAACTTGCTCTGTGTCATATAGTTAATCAGTCAGGACTCAAATTCAGATCTCAGAATTCTAAAACCTGTACTTTTTTGCCTTGTGCCTGCTGCCTCACTGTCATTTCCTCTTTGTGGAAGTGGATCATTGACCTTCCTGAAGCTTATGACTTGTACCTAAGTAGTGTCCCTAAGGTAAAATAAAGCAAGAAAATGTAGGGCCACCTTTAACCAGAGCTGGGTTACTGTTTTATAGACCCCTTTTCAGAGTATGAGTGCCACCTGCTGGAAGGTTATAATGTATCTCTGTGTTTGCAAAGACCAGCTTCCAGAAGGGCTGCTGTCACAGATGTGCAAGTGTCAGATTTCAAAATGCTAATTCTTAGATTTCAGTTTAGGAATATTGGGGCATTTTGGAGTTAGGTGAATCCTGTTTGCCATAAAATAAACAGTTTCATGTGTGTGTGTGTGTGTGTGTGTGTGTGTGTGTGAGAGAGAGAGAGAGAGAGAGAGAGAGAGAGAGAGAGAGAGACTTAAAAAAAATGGTATACTCAGTGCTTCCTAAAGGAAAGCCATGTTCACTATGGGGAAAGATTGATAGTCAAATGAATCCTGCAGTTACTTTCAACAGATCAAATAAGAATAGAAAATTGAATTTACTTTGAGATAAGTGAGTTATTGAAGTATAAGAGGACCCTTTCCATTCAGATACCCTAAAAGAGGAATCTGGAACCGTGGGGGCATCAGAGACTTGGAGAACAGAAAGAGGGGATAAGAGGGGAAGAAAGATGTGTGGATAAAAATAAAAACTGGGTTCTGTAATTGTTAGTCTAGCCCAAGCCTCCTTGTAGTGAGTCAGGATCCTAAGTAGTACCTTAGAGATAAAAGTTTAGTATTATAACTTTGAATTATTATATGTTTAGAACAGTGAAAACTGGATACTCTTTATAATCACTTATATGCCCTTGAAGGAAGATCAGATAAAATCTTGGCATGTTTACTGCACATTCTTCATTAGCTCCTTTGAGATCATTTTAGTTTTCTGCATATCTGTCACAGGTACCATTGGTAAAATCTGATATTTCCAAAAATTAAGGTAGTAAAAGCATGACCATCTCCTTCTTTCTTTGTGTCCCTTTTCAGATCAACCACATAAGAAGCTGTGATAGTTTGATAGTCATCTTATCTTAGCAGGTAGATTTCTGGAGAGAAAGAACTGCCTTTTGCGGGTGTGTGTGTGTGTGTGTGTGTGCGTGCATGTGTGTGAGTTTTTAAATCCCAAGAGTAATGTTCATTATAGAAAACCTGTAAAATAGAAAAATAGAAAGAACTAAAAGTCACACATAATCCCACCATCCCGACATAACTATATTAATGTTTTGATCTATTTCCTATTTTATAAACATTTAATATTTTGCAGCCTTTTTAAAAAATATTTAAAAAATTTTTTTAACATTTATTTATTTTTGAGAGACAGAGCATGAGCGGGGGAGGGGCGGAGCGAGAGGAGGAGACACAGAATCTGAAGCAGGCTGCAGGCTCTGAGCAAGCTGTCAGCACAGAGCCTGACGCGGGGCTCAAATCCACAAACTGTGAGATCATGACCTGAGTTGAAGTCGGATGCTCAACCGACTGAGCCACCCAGGCGCTCCTATTTTGCAGCCCTTTTATGTTACATCACGATATTATTGTATAAGTGTTTTCTCATGTATTTAAAAACTCGAGGCATATGCCTATGAGTCAACAATATGTGGATATCCACATAGTTTACTTATCAGTCTTCTTATTATTGGACATTTATATTTACTGTTTTTGTTCATTTGTTTCTTCAGTAAATAGTGGTTGAGAAATTTCCTTCTTTTCATTTGTTTGCTTCCGTAAATAAGGGTAGAGAATACACTCTTGAGTGGCAATTATTTCGGGTCTAGCATTTGGTTAGTAAAGTCACCTTGAGGGTAACCAGTGATTGGATAAATCTTTCCTTTAGTTCCTCACGTGTGTCCCCCTGTGTCCCTTTTTCCTGTGTACATTTTCTTTAGAATTTTGTAGTGCTTCCCTTTCAGGAAACACCCTCATCATATCCTTTGGCTTTTCAGGTTCTATGCAGGTTAAATATTTCACCCTGAGCTATTAAGAGCCTTGTTTCTGCTCTTTACAGTAAGGCCCCACCCTTGTACTTCTGGTAGTGTGGGCGCTGGTGGAGATAACCATTCCTTTTTAAGCTTAAAATAAATGTAGCTTGAGGAAAGTGAGTATCCTTAGAAAAACTATTTGTAGACACAGTCTGTTCAGTTTATTAAAAACAGAATCATTCAAAACACCTTTTGAAACGATAGCAAAGTCTTACAATACTCCAAGCTCTTTACTGGTTTATTTTGTAAAAACCAGGTAAGTTCAGCAGATTTAATTCTTCTGACATTTGACATTTCTTGAGTGCTTACTGTGTGCCAGGAACCATTTTAAGCACTGGGGGTATAAAACCAACAAAAACTTCGCCTTCAGGGAGCTTATATGTTAATGGAGAGAGACAGATGATAAACAAGATAAAATAAATAAACAATAGCTAGGTCCACAATTTCTTAAATAAAGCCCCAGGAACAGATGTATTTTAGATTCAAACATTTTAAAGATTTTTGAAAGATAATATGGTATATATATTATGTTATCTAACCCCCAGGGAAGCAGTAATCAAACCTATTAATATTCTTTAGTATAGAAGTATGAACATTCACACTTGGATGAATAAAGACGGTAACAGCTTCACGTGAATGCAAGTGAGATATTTCCGCAAAATGAGTATTAAAGGATACTTTTCAAAAAAAAAAGGTTAAATTATGATGTGATACAGATATAAGATGAACACATCTTCAAGGTTTTATTTAATTTGTTAAATGAAGGAACCAAGTAGATGGTATAGCCCATTCAAAGGAGAGTCCCTAGGGCGCCTGGGTGGCTCAGTCGGTTAAGTGTCTGACTTCAGCTCAGGTCATGATCTCGCAGTCCGTGAGTTCAAGCCCCGCATCCAGCTCTGTGTTGACAACTCAAAGCCTGGAACCTGCCTCAGATTCTGTGTCTCCCTCTCTCTGTCTCTCTCTGCCCCTCCCCTGCTCATGCTCTGTCTGTCTCTCTCTCAAAAATAAATAAACGTTAAAATATATATATTAAAAGGAGACTCCCTAGAACAGGCATATTTATAGATCAGGAAGGTTAAAATGATGTGCAAGTGAGGTAAAACTGGCCTCTTCCATAATGAGAGAGGGAAGTAAATGAACCTCTACTGGACAGGACAATTTGCATGTGTATAGACAAGAATTATTCTGCATATTATCAGTTAGCTATAACGTACAGAGTTGTAAAACAGCTTCCATAGAATCAGAATCTGATAACCTGAAAGGATGTGCCCTTGACAGTGGATTTATTTTACCATTGAAGTTAAATTTGTTTTTCCTACATGAGTTCCTAGAAAGTTTTTGTTTCTCGTCCTTCCTTCCTTTTTTATTTTTATTTATTTATTTTTCACATTTATTCATTTTTGAGAGACAGAGAGAGACAGAGCAGAAGCAGGGGAGGGGCAGAGAGAGAGGGAGACACAGAATCTGAAGCAGGCTCCTGAGCTGTCAGCACAGAGCCCAACGCAGGGCTTGAACTCACAAACCGCGAGATCATGACCTGAGCCAAAGTCACACTTAACCGACTGAACCACCAAGGCGCCCCCCTTCCTTCCTTTTTTAATGTTTATTTATTTATTTTGAGAGAGAGAGAGTGAGCAGGGGAGGGGCAGAGAGAGACGGAGAGAGAATCCCAACCAGGCTCTGCACTTTGAGCACAGAGCCTGATGCAGGGCTCAATCTCACAAACTGTGGCCTCATGACCTCAGCCGAAATCAAGTGTCAGATCCTTAACCGACTGAGCCACCCAGGTGCCCCAAGCTTTAGGTTTTCCAAGCTCTTTAGAATTATAGATAAGGGATATAGAGCTGTAATATGTTTGGTAGTGATAGTACTTTGTAGAAAAAAAAATAAAGGTGGCGAGGGAGGTTATAATTTCAAATAGAAGGCCTGGGAAAGACTCACTGGGGAGGTATATTGCAAATAGAGCTAAAGTCTGAAGTTGTTTACCTGAGTAACTGGAACGATGAAGTTGCTATCAACTGAGCCTGGGGAAGAGCAGTTGAGGTAGAGGGCAGGGTACGTAGAAATCATTACCCTAGTTTTGGCTCGTAGATATTCAAGTAGAGATGTTGATACACATTGCTGGAGTTCAGGGAAGAGGTGTGAGCTAGAGATAAACATCTGGGAGTTCAGGCACATAGGTGACATTTGAAGCCCTCAAACTAGAGGAGATCACTAAAAACAGGGCTCCTTCTATGTTTCAGGCTGTGTTTAGTCCCTGGAGATATAGGTATAATTTAAAAATTGTCCTCAAGGTTTAAGGAGGGAGGCAGTTGTAAACCGTTAAAGCAATATAAAAATATATGAATATAAATATACATAAAGTGCAGATGATCCCGTGAGGCCAAATCTGACAGTCATCTTAAACTCACCCTCAAACTTGCTTGTTCAGTGGTCTGACCATGAGACACACACAGAAGAAAGCCAGACTGTGGTACCTTTAGTGTCAGCTGGTTTCTCCATTAACCCCCTGTGCCCAGCAAGTTTCCAGTGATATTAAAGAACCTTACTGGTGACACTTCTGCATGGATTGCAAGGTTCCTCAGTATTTGGCCTTTGCCTTATCTCTTGTTTTACTTCCTTAGACCTGTCCCTGGGGTTGGAGATGATCAGTCTTGTATCTTTGAAACACCACTTTGGCTGTCGATTAAAGGACAAATTTGAAGAAAGAACAGAATAGGCATAAGTAACATTAGCTTGCTATTTCTTTGCGTCATCTGCTTTCACATTGATGTTAGTGACTTATAGAGACCTGTAGGGTAGGAAAGACTCAGCAGATCTGCAGAAATACAAAGTATATATTGCTGTGCTAGAACATGCAAATTTGGGGATTAGGAAAAAATTTCTACTAAATGCATGCAGTTGAAAACTCTACACTTTTCTCTCCTGTAGGTCATATTAAAAGGAAACCTGTACGGTGGTTTCTCAAAAAATTAAACATAGAATTATCATAGGATCCACCAGTTTTACTCCTGGATATATAAAAGAAAATAAGAGATATTTGTGTATCAGTGTTCAAGGCAGCATTATTCATTCATAATGGCCAAAAGGTGGAATCAACCCAGATATCCATGGAATGATGGAAGGGATGAATAGATAAATAAATGTGGTATGTACATACAATGGAATATTATTTAGCCTTTGACAGGAAAGAAATTCTGACATATGCTATAACATGGATGAGCCCTGGAGACATGTTAAAGAAGCCAGACACAGAAAGACAAATGTTATATGATTCCACTTACATGAGGTACCTAGAATAGTCAAATCATAGAGGTAGAAAGTAGAGTTTCTCAGGGGCCATATTGTTTAATGGTACTGAGTTTCAGTTTGAGATGCTAAAAAAGTTTTGAAGAAAGGATAGTGGCGATTGTTGCACGACAGTGTGAATATACTTAATGCCATTGAACTGTACAGTGAAAAATGGTTAAAATGATAAATTTTGTGTTATGTATATTTTACCACAATAAAAAAAAGAACCTAGAAAGCGAAAGACCTAGAAATACATTGCTGCTGTAAGAAAGATAAAGAAAGATTTCTACATACTAACATTGATGGATTGAGGGATCAATTGAGGGATTTCTGATATTGAGGGATTTCTAAGATAGATTGTGCTAAGAAAAAGTTAAGTGCTATCTTTTGAGTAAATAAGGACAGATTAAAAGTATGTATTCCATTTGCTTTATTTCCATAAAGAAACACTGGAAGGATTAATTAATAAAAGTTGTTAATTCCAGCAGGCAAGAGGGACTAGGGTCACTAGGGGCAGGAGTGGTAATGAGGTATCTTTTAAGTACTTTTGATTTTTGGATTGTATTACCTATTCAAAATAATGTTGAAATATGGGAGTTAAAGTGGCTTCATTGTAGAGGGATCACCAATTTGTAGTCACAGAAAACATAATTTTTTAGAGATATTGATTAAATGTTGCTACATGTGATATCCCCTCCCCCATACAAGTCAGAGCCTAGTTTAGATGCAGAAGTGAGTCTCACTTTCCCTTCCACTGCAGGCAACAAAGACAACATATTTTGGGTAGAGACATAATAAAGCCAAACTTTCTAAGTTCATCCCTATTGAGAGAAAGAGAGGGTAATAAGGCATTGCACCTGCAGTGAGGCTTCTTACCAGTGTCCAAGCACTTGAAGGTTGACCATGGCAAGTGGGGTCATTAAATGTATTAACCCACTGAGTCTGGGAGCCTAAAATATTCAAAAGCAGGAAACTGGATATAGCTCTGCATCCCTCCAAAATGCCACTTTTTCTGATTCAGTCATTAATTAAGAGACTGTTTTGTCTAATATTTGCATCTGAAGCAAGAAGCAGGGTTGTTTAACATTTCTCAGGCAGAGGGAACAGATAGCAGCTGATAGCTGAGCACCCATTTAATCGCCCTCCTCTCTCCCTCCCCACCAAGGGCGTAGGACTATTATATCTTCCCCGGATATATCCTTCCAGCTCCTCCTTCTACCTAGATCCGATAGGAAATACGGATAGAATCCTGAGGCAGACTGTGAAAAGTAGACGGCTGTCTAGGCAGCTCAGCCCATCCTAACTCTGTTTCGGGGCATGTGGTTTGAGGGAGAACCCAGGGAGTCATATCTGGGAACCACGCCCAGATTAGAGCTGGTATAGCACCTTCCAGGAAGGTGGTCAAAGTGCAGGTGAAGAGAAAGAGCTGAAGTACAGAGCCAAAATAAGAGAATTGAAGAACTGGGAAACCTGATGTCAAAAGTAGGGAAGAATTAGGCAGCTGGGAAGTAATTTATAAGAGTTCCAGAGATGGAGTTCACACGATTTTTACAGAATTCCAGCACAGGCATGCAAGATATACTTTACTCATTTGAAGTTATTAGAATGGGTAGGCAATTCATCTTTCTCTTGTCTCGTTGATCTGTTTATATGTCTGTCTTGCCCAGTACACTGTAGGAATTGAAGGCAAGGACTTCAGCCATAATGGAAAAAGCATGGACTTTGGAATTAGGCAGATCTATTTAAATCCGAACCTCTTCTCTTTCTAGGTGTTTGATATTAGTCAAGTTATTTTTATTACACTGGACTTCAGGTTCCATGTACATCATAGGGTAGTTGTAAGAATTAAATGAGAGAAAAACGTGTGTGTGTGTGTGTGTGTGTGTGTGTGTGTGTGTGTGTGTAATCATCTTACAAAGTATTCAGTAGAAATGTTGCTCCCTCTCCCTTTTTGTATCTGCCACAGAGTTTTATATTTAAAAGACATTCAGGGGCACCTCGGTGGCTCAGTCAGTTGAGTGTCCAACTCTTGATTTCTGCTTGGGTCAGGATCCCAGGGTTGTGGGATCGAGCCCTGTGTCAGGCTCAGCACTGAGTATGGAGCCTGCTTAGAATTTTCTCCCTCCCTCTGCCCCTGCCCCCGCTCACATGCACACACTCTCTCTCTTTCTCTCAAATAAAATACAAAATAAATAAAAGACTGGGGCGCCTGGGTGGCTCAGTCGGTTAAGCATCCGATTTTGGCTCAGGTCAAGATCTCACTGTTCGTGAGTTCGAGCCCCACGTCGGGTTCTGAGCTGACAGCTCGGAGCCCGGAGCCTACTTTGGATTCTGTGTCTCCCTTTCTCTCTGCCCCTCCCCCATTCATGCTCTGTCTCTCTCTGTCTCTCAAAACTGAATAAAGGTTAAAAAAAATTAAAAAAAAAAAAAAGACATTCAAAATATCAAATTGAATATGTTTGTGTTAAATCTGAACCCTGGTTAAGGACAGCCTGTGGCAGGCATGTTTATAGGCTTTCATCTTGGACAGATAAAGTTATTGTTGCTAAATATTTTATCAGGCAACTGCCTGTTAAGTGCCAGGTGCTAAGTTTTCACTTGCTGATCCGGTCTATCTTTTTATGATTTCCTTGTTTATCACGGTGCAGCTTCTACTCTGTGCGGGCTTATCCTTTCTCTATTTATAGGACTCTTCTCCACACCAATTGTTTTTTTTTAATCAGTGGGTATGAGAGATTATCTTATACTCACTGCTTTCGTAAAAAAAAACCTCAACCACATGCTCTAGTGTAGGGATTGTCAAATATCTTTCCTTCTTTTGTCAAATATTTATTGAGCACATACTGTGTTAGAGTAGATATAGATAGTATTAATATGTGGTTCCTGTCCCCCAACAGTAAAAAAGATAGGCACATTCCAAAATATATTTAATCATTTAGTGATAAGATATTACTTTTGTTTACCATTTTACATATTACTACTTAAAATGATCCCATTTTATTTTATTTATTTTAAAATGTTTATTTACTTATTTTGACAGAGAGATCATGAACATGAGCAGGGGAGGGGCAGAGAGAAAGGGAGAGAGAGAATCCCAAGTAGGTTCCACGCTGCAGGGCTTGATCTCACAACCTTGAGATCATGACTTGAGCTGAAATCAAGAGTCAGGTGCTCAAACTGAACCACCCAGGCGACCCAAAGTGATCCCACTTAGAAACATACACATACACATAGAAAAAGAATCGAAGGATATGCACCAAGGTGTTGACAGAACTTATCTCTGAGTAGGGGTATTTTTTTTTTTTTTAATGTTTATCAATTTGTTTTGAGAGAGAGGGCACACACAAGTAGGAAGGGGCAGAGAGAGGAGAGAGAATCTCAAGCAGGCTCTACACTGTCAGCACAAAGCCCGGATGTGGGGCTTGAACCCAGGAACCGTGAGATCATGACCTGAGCCAAAATCAAGAGTCGGACAACCAGCTGAGCTTCCCAGGCGCCCCAGTAGGGTTTTTTTTTCCCTTTTATTTTGCTTAAATTTTCAAAGATTTCACTTTCAACTTATAGAAAGTTCATCATTCCCCCCTCCTTGCTAGCAGGAGAGTGACCCCTCTTCTTTCTCTTGCATTCAGCTTTTGCGAGAATTGAAGCACCCTAATGTGATCGCATTGCAGAAGGTGTTCCTTTCTCACAGTGACAGGAAGGTGTGGCTGCTCTTTGATTATGCAGAACATGATTTGTGGGTAAGTTTAAATTCACTTTATTTTTAGGACCCTTTTCATCTGGGTATGGAGAAACAAATGTATGCACTGCATATTACTAATGCACGTAAAACAAAACTTGCTCTGTTGACCAGAGTTCAAAATAAATATAATAAATGCAAATGCAATATAAAAAAAATTAAAAAAAAATAAATGCAAATGCAGATTTAAAAGAATTTGAGCAATGAACATTATCATGTTATTATACTGAGAAGATAGTATTTGTAATATTCAGAAATTTTACTTCAGAAAGTGTTAATGTGTATGAAACTGTGATTTTATGCAAGTAATTAATGGCAGTTTACTGATATGTGTAGTGAAAATGGCTTTCTTTTGTGGTACACACTGTAGTTCAAGTTTCACCAGTTATATACTTGTGAATAATTTCCCTAAGTTAAGGTCAATCTCTTGCAACATTTTGGCATTTAAAACCGACTCCACAAAATAGAGGTACATACATGGTTTTAGAAATATTAGCCCCAAATTCCAATTCTAAAGTTTTTAAGTTGGGAATCAAGATGCTTAAACATTTTATCCAAGGAGTTGCTAAAAGTAAAAAAAAAAAAAAAAAATCAAACTTGGCAGGAAGTTCAAATTTTGGGTAATTAAATTCTGACTTAACATAGTGTGGTTTGTCATCTACATAAAGTCACACATCTGTTTAGGAATAACTTTGACAGACTTCTCGGTCTTTAAGGAGCTTTCAGAGTTTATGCTATTACAGCATATTGATAACAGTGTCCAGTGAATTTTTCTCCATTCTTTTCATGGATATTCATAAAAATGATGTTTTCCCCATTTCTCCGGGTCCTTGTGGATTTGGATCCAAGAGTTACTTGATAATGTACGTACTTCACCTTGAACATCAGTGGTATGATGAAAGAACATGCAGTGCATTGGACTGATCGGGTCCTGTAGAACCATGTCGTTTGTAACATGATGGCCCTTAGCCATGTGTGCCTAGTGAGCACCTGAAGTGTAGCTGGTCTAAATTGAGATGTACTCTGAATATAAAATACACACGGACTTTTGAAGACTTACTATGAAAAAAAAAAATCTCATTAATATTTTTTATTTTGATTCTATGTTGAAATGATAATATTTTGAATAAGCTGGGTTAATTAAAATATACTACATTAATTTTACCTGTTATTTTTTTCTTTTGCTGTGGCTATAAAATGTTGAAAGTTATATATGTGTAGCTCCTATTATATATTTTCTGGATACTGCCCCTCCATATAAACCCTAATTTTCTATTATTTCCTTAAATAAAGTACATGTTGTTAAACAGCTTATGAAAAAGCAAGAAAGCTCTGTTAATAGGTTAAAATTTTTCTATGCCATTTGGCCATTTTTAAGTTAGTGGAGCATTATTGACAGCTTTACCAGTGTTGTTCAATAGGGGTTTACATGACCTTTATTTTTTTTTAATTTTTTTTAACGTTTTTATTTATTTTTGAGACAGAGAGAGACAGAGCATAAGCAGGGGAGGGGCAGAGAGAGAGGGAGACACAGAATCTGAAGCAGGCTCCAGGCTCTGAGCTGTCAGCACAGAGCCTGATGTGGGGCTTGAACTCACGGGCTGTGAGATCATGACCTGAGCCAAAGTTGGTCGCTCAACCGACTGAGCCACCCAGGTGCCCCTACATGACCTGTAATACCCATCATGTTGTGTTTTGCACAGGGTGAGGCAAAGATGGAGGTGGAGGTTTGGGGGACAGATAGCATATCTTCCCTATCAAAATGATGTTATCATAACCTACAAAATAACATGTGGTCATAAAAATTTGAATATAGTGATCCAGTTGTATTTATTTCAATGAGGTTGAATTCCGCCTTTTTCTCTCCTTCCTCCTTTCTAGTGATTTCCTATTTAATATTAACTACTAGGAATATATCCTAATTTCATCCTATGCCAAAAGAAGGTGGATTTTTGCAATAATTCAAATGTACACATAGTCAGTGAGATTATACAAATTTACTAAGTGCTAACTTTTTATACAGTAGTAAAGATTTAAGGGCATGTAGCTGGCTCGGTTGGTAGAGCATGTAACTCTTGATCTCAGGGTCATGAGTTTGAGCCCCATGTGTGGCGTGGAGTTTACTTAAAATAAAATATTTTTAAAAATATAGTAAAGAATTATAGAGTATTTTTTTCTTCTCTTTTAATCTTTCATTCTGTCAGTAGAGAATACAACTAACACTATTTTTTTTTTTTTTTTTTTTTTTAAAATACTAGTACTGTTTTTATGCAGTCTGTTAAGTATCAGTGCTTTTTACCTTTTGGTTCTATTTAATGAAAATCTTACTGGTTTCAGTAAATCTAGTTATTATACCCACAATAACATTGTCACACTCACCCCCAGTATAGGTCCCTTATCATTCAAATTATTTTTCTTTGTGTCATTATTGGCCTTTAATAAGTAATTTTTAAATGTAGAGAATTTATTGTAGACTTGATTGTGTTTTATTGATACAAATATTAGCAGAGACTATATGTTATAATAGTATGTTTTATTTTTTTTTAATTTTTAGCACATTATTAAGTTTCACCGTGCATCAAAAGCAAATAAAAAGCCCATGCAGTTGCCAAGATCTATGGTCAAATCATTACTTTACCAGATTCTTGATGGTATCCATTACCTCCATGCAAATTGGGTGCTTCACAGAGATCTGGTAAGTATGTTTCTTTTAAATTGATCAATATGGGTTTTTTTGACCTCTTTTTAAAAATACCTTTTCTTCTTGGTACAATTCTTATGAACATTGATTATAGAAAATTTTGAAAATACATAAAACCAAAAAAGAAGGAAATAAAAATCACCCATAAGCCTACGCTTAAAAGAGTACCCTTATTAACATTTGGTATATGTTCTTTCATTATATTTATGCATAGCTATAAAATGTCTGTGTGGTTTTCAATGCATAATTGGTATAATCTTAATGGAAGAGTCACATGTAAAATAAGTACCTTTCAGTCCATTTTGTTCTTCACATTATTGCTCATTTTCAGTAAAAATATTAATAATTAAAGATTGAGTTCTTACTGTTTTTTTCCCTTAAGAGCTAAACGGAAATAATGACCCTGCATCCAGTAAATAGAACGTTGTCAGTATTATCAATAAAGGTTGTTATCAGTATTATGAACAAATCAAATGTTTGATTTTACCTTTTTTTCAGTACACATGTAACAAACATTTGTTAATGTCAGATTCTATGCCAGTTATCTTTGCATTGTTGTTATTTTAGTTTATGTTGATGAGATTTTTTTTTGTTTATTTGTAAGAAAATATGGGTACTGAATCGTTGTAATAATCATGAGTTTAAAATTGGAAGTTTTGTTCCTAACTCTCCTTGAAAAAATGGTTTCAAGATCATTATTTCTTAGGCTTTTGGAGATTCTAGGGATATGGTAGGGATGAATCTAGGTCAACTCAGTTTTACTAATTGAGGAAAAGTATTTATTATAGAAAGGAATGAATACACAAGAAGATCTAGTTAGTACCTGTGGCTACATTGTCAGGCCTTGTCATCTGACTTGACTGTCTCTTGCTGTGGCATTGAAGATAAATTGGAGCCAAATGCCAGTGACCACAAAGATGGGTTTACCATTTCAACAGATGCATTTCACCTCATAATTCTGAACTGTAAAGTTCTCAAAGACTTCCACCTATCCACTTTACTATTAACCATGAATCAGCACATTTTTCTGTGGTTACATGAGGTTGTTCTAGATCAAACCCTCTCCTTCATTAATTGTTTATGTAATTAACATAAGCTATGTGAGTTATTTTTGAGGTCATGATCACGTTTGAATCATCGATCAAAATCTTTTATTGAAGACTGACTAATTTCAACTCTTCTCTTTTTTCACAACACTGTGTATTTTATTCTCAATAGCATAGATTCACAGATTTTATTTCTGATGTTGTCGCCTGAGTGTCCACTGGGACTAAAACTCAGGATGACTAGGACCTGGTTTTCTCTTTGTTGGCTTGCTGCTGCTTTAATGTCTATATTAGTTATGGCATCACCCTTTTCTCAGCCTAGAAAGTTCTTTTACCCCTTGCAAACCCTTGCACTGTACATCTAGGCCTTGCCTGGTCTTGTCAGTTTCATCTCTAAGCTCTCTCTCCCATCTGTCTATTTCCATCTCTAGTGCCTCATTCCTAGTTCAGGCCTTTATTATCTCTTTCTTGTGATATGGTACTAGCCTCTTAACTTGTCTCCTTGTAAACAATCTCTTTCCCTTCCATCCGCTGTAGACCTTCTGGATAATTACACAGCTCCTGATCAAGAACTTTGAAATAGTTCCTCATTGCTTACAGACTAAAGCTCTAGTTCCTTATTGGGCTTTCACGGTCATAGCAGATATAGCTCCAACTGTCTTTAGAATTTTTCTTTATCCCAATCCTGTAATCTTTCACTTACACTATACCATTAAACTATTGACTGTCCCCTGTGTCATCCTGAGATTTCCTGCCTCAATGACCTTTATTTATTACCCTATCTGTACATATTCAAATACTACTTGTCTGTGAGGACTTGCACAAATGTTAAAACTTATCCTCATATCCATTCCTACTTGGAAATAAGATCTCCTTTTTTTTTTTTTTTTTAAATGTTTATTTATTTTTGAGAGTGAGAGAGACAGAGTGTGAATTGGGCAAGGGCAGAGAGAGAGAGGGAGGCACAGAATCCAAAGCAGCCTCCAAGCTCTGGACACGGAACCCGATGTGGGGCTTGAACTCACAAACTGTGAGATCATGACCTGAGGCGAAGTCGGACGCTTAACCGACTGAGCCACCCAGGCGCCCCAATAATCTCTCCTTCTTGTGGGTTGCCGTTGTACTTCTTTACTTCTCTTACGGCACTTATCTGTTAGTATTATAGTGGCTGTCTTAGATCATCTTCTAGACCATACACTTCTTGAGAGAGCAGGGTCTACGAATCATTTTGGCACACTAGCAGTACTCGAGTGCACAACAGGTACTGAGTAAATATTTCCTCAGTGAATTAATATGAGTAAGAATAGATTCTTACGGTATGCTTCTGGATCAAGTAACATATTTATATTTCAACACACTGTCCTCAATAAACATTTATTATTTACCTTGTGTGTTTAAAGCAAGGATATATGGGGACAGTACACATACGATTGCATTAAAGACCTTCTCCGGAGTTTACTCTCAGAGAAGAAACACGACATACGCATAAACAGTTATGCTGTAAGATAGATGAGAAAGATGGTGATCATGGCTACGTGATAGGCACAGATTAAATGCTACTCAAGCTTAGAAGAGGTTATGAGGAGGGGATGAAGAAAAGTTTCAAGAGAGCTGCCACTTGAGCTAGACGTTGAAGTGGGAATCTACCCTGTGAGAGCCTACTCAGTTCTTTTCGCTGATCATGAGTACTGATAGCTGGACCACATTGTCATGGTTTTGCCAAAGTATTTTCAGGAGTAGAAGATTTAAACTGTATGTTTACTTGAGATAGATTCTCTAGTAAGTATAGAAATACAAAGCGTATCACATATGAATGTGGTGTTGAAAGCATGATGGGGACATGCAAAAAAATTATTTTTTGTGCAATAGAGTTGCAGTTTCAGTCGGTGAGTGTTTTTTCTTAATGCTTCGTTTCCCATTGACATAAGAAATTGGGCTTTACACTATTTGTTAGTCACAATTATTTCAGAGTATATACTGTCTCTGCAAGATCCAGAGTTAAAGGTGTTAGAGTAAATGTGAATTTGCAGTGGAATAATACAACCCCCCAAATTTAAAAAGTAAATAAAAAATCAGTGTTTTGGACTTTACAAAAGAAGCATTATATCATCAAAGAAGGTTGGGGTTTTTCTTTTTAAAATTTTTTTTTTGACGTTTATTTATTTTTGAGACAGAGAGAGACAGAGCATGAACGGGGGAGGGGCAGAGAGAGAGGGAGACACAGAATTGGAAACAGGCTCCAGGCTCTGAACCATCAGCCCAGAGCCCAATGCGGGGCTCGAACTCACGGACCGTGAGATCGTGACCTGAGCTGAAGTCGGACGCTTAACCGACTGAGCCACCCAGGCGCCCCAAGGTTGGGGTTTTTCATTGTGATTGATTATATATCTGTAATAGTAGTTAGCTATGTCATATGGATCCTAAAATTTACCAGAAGTAGAGAATTTAAACAAAGTCACTAAAAATATTACTTACATTGAGGAATTGCTTTAAAAAGAAAGGAGAAGAGGAGCTAAATATATTTATCTTGGCTGAGACAATGAAGTAGAGACATAAGTCTATAAATATTTGGAACTTGTAAACACCAAGGGAAAAAAGATGTATTTTAATTTTATAGCAGGATATAGCTAAGAGTAAGAAGATGAAATATAGGATGACTCACTTTTATGAGATTACTGTTCGGGTAGGTTGGAAGGATGCCAAGATAAATAGTTGATCCTGTTTTCAAAATTATGAGCTCCTGGGGAGTAAGGATCATATCTTACTAATTTTTGTATTCCTAGTGTTGGCATATTGTTTGTGCTCATAAGTTACTTGAATTTCAGCAAGGCATCTGGCAATTGCACGTTATTCTTTAGCAAAGAGAAATAGTGGCTAAATGGTTGTATTGTTAAGTAGATTTATGGCTTCTTGGTTATGAGTTTTGCTACTGGATCAGTGGCATAAACTGAACTGTGCGTTAAACCATCTCTTCATCACTTTATCATATCTCAGTACCTAAAACATGATAAATGCTAGGTCTTTATCAAATGAAAGATCTGAGTAAATGCTCTAGGGCCCTGACCTGCTCTGACTTTTAAAAAATATTTGTGGTGGTTCCAAACCAAAACTCTAACTTTAGTTTTGAATGGTAATTATTGTTCATAATAGTGGGTGAATTTGTACTCTTTTGAAGTCTGTGAGCACAGATAACTATATCTTTTGCAAACATGGTACATGGAAATTTAGTTGAGGGAGACAATAATTTTGTAGCCAGTAATCTTTTGGGTTTTGTTATTAGTTACCATCTACTGCACTTTTGGATTGTTCAAAAAATCACTTCTGACACAGACCTAAAGACTTATTTATTCTATTAGAGGTTAATAATAGTAGTAATAATAATAATAATTAATAATAAACTTGCCAATTCTTAGAGTCAAATGTAATTCAGCTGGTTAAAGGAAATGATGTAATAGATATTCTAGCTATAGAGAAATGTGTAGTGTATGACCCTGGATACTTTGTCATACTAACTAATGAAGAGCTATTTTAGTTTTGTTTTATTTTTTTCCTCATGATACCTGCTCGTTCAGCCAGAATACTTGATTTTTTTTAAAAATTATTTTAATGCTTATTTATTTTTCAGAGAGAGAGAGCGCGCGTGCAAGTGAGCATGCATAGGGGAGGGGCAGAGAGAGAGAGAGAGAGAGAGAGAGAGAGGGAGACACAGGATCTGAAGCAGGCTCCAGGCTCTGAGCTGTCAGCACAGAGCCCTACGGGGGGGGGGGGGGGGGGGGGAGATCGAACTCGTGACCGCAAGATCATGACCTGAGCTGAAGTTGGACACTTAACCGACTGAGCCACCCAGACACCCCCAGAATACTTGATTTTTAACAGCATTCTGGGTTGTCTATGACATGTTGGCTATGTATGTTGTAAGTCTGTATTAGTTACCTATTGTCGTATGACAATTTGCCCCAAAACTCAGTGGCTTTCAAGACGTTTAAATATTTATCATCTCACAGGTTCTATGGGTCAGGAATCTAGGTGTGGCTTATCTGGATCCTGTTTTACAGTCTCCTTAAAAGACTGCGGTCACCTGGAGTCTTGACTGTGAAGCATCTGCTTCCTTATTCAGTCACTTGGTTATTAGCAGGCTTCATTTCCTCCTGAGCTGATCAGTGGAAGGTGAAAGCTTTCCTTGGTTCTTTGCCACCTCAGCTTCTCCACAGACCATCTTACAACATGGCAGTTTTCTTCACCCGAGTGAGCAAACAAGATGGTGGAGAGTGTGTGTTAGCAAGATGGAAGTCGCAGTCTTCTGTTAGTGAATCATGGAAGTGACATCCCATCACCAGAGGTCACTTTTCCAGCCCACACTCACAGGAAGTAATTACACAAGGGTGTGTTTACTGGGGGCGGGGATATTGGAAACCATGTCCGAAGCTGCCTACCACCAACTTTAAGAGACTTTAAAATGGATCCTATTATTGTCCTATTTAGTAGAAATATAAAAGAAAAATACAGGTGCCTCCTTTCCATATTAAAAAGTTGCTTGGTTGTCAATAAATTTCAGAAAAAAAAAAAAAAGTTGCTTGGGTGGCAAGAGGATAGTTCTGGTTCTAAAGAGCTAAAAAAATATTATAATGTACCAATTGTCCCTTCCCTTTTGCAAACATTCTTTAGTGATTTATTTCCAGAATTTGGCATATGTTCCTTGCATTTCCTCTCCTCTCCTGTGCCCTCCATTCCTCCTGCACCCACTATTGAACCACAAGTTTAATCTTCTTAAATCTAGAGGGTGTGTTCAACGGAGATCCAGGATTTTTCACTTTGAACCTATCTAGAGATCCCATCTTTGTTAAACTGTCTGAGGCCTACGCTTATCACTGCTACTTTCTATTCTCTTTTTCTCGCATTTGTGTCAAACAGGGAAAAATGGAAAGAAAAATTTAAGTTTCCCATGGTCGCTAGTGCTGCCGAGTTGTAACAGGTAGCTGACGAGAAATATTATAGTTCTTCAGCTAAGAGAGAGCATTTGAAGACTCTTTAGGAATGTCATGTATGAAAGTCCAATGTACAAAACTCACAGATGGCCTCTTTTCTGCTCAGCTGGGGAAGAAGTACTGTACTGTTAATCTTTGTGAAAGTTTGATTAAAATAAGTGCTTGGTTGGAGAATGGTCTAGAAATATCTGTGTGCAGCTCTTCATACCTTGTCCGACAGGGAGATACATTAAGTCTTTAATTTTGTGTATACTAAAGAGGGCCTGACAAGGTGAATGTGCCACACTGCAAAGACACCCTTAAAATCTGACTGGAGCCATCATGCTGGCATTTTGAAGAATTTTAGTACTGTTTTAGAGTTTAGCCTCGCTTAGTTCTTACGAAATGGGAGCTTGGAGATCTTAAACTTAAAAAACATATATACATTTCTGGGAAAGCTAATCTTGATCCGTAAGCCTCAGTTTCCTCATTTATAAAATTGGAATAATGATAGGGACTTTGTACAGTTGTTCATCTCCTAGTCTTAGCTCCAGAGTTCCTGAATTCCTCCTAATTTCCATTCTGTAGAAGCTTCTGTACATTATTCTGGATCCCACCAGCAATCCAGAGATGCCCATTCTTTCAACTGCCTTTCCCAGGATTCCTTTATTTTTTTAATTTTATTTTGAAAAAATTTTCAAATGTTTATTTTTGAGAGAGAGAGAGAAACAGAGTCGGGGAGGGGCAGAGAGAGAAGGAGACACAGAAGCTGAAGCAGGCTCCATGCTGTTAGCACAGAGCCTGATGCCGGGCTCAGACTCACGAACTGTGAGATCATGACCTGAGCCGAGGTCGGATGCTCAACTGACTGAGCCACCCAGGTGTCCCGCTCTCCTCCTCCGCCCCCCGCCCCGCCACCACAATTCCTTTAGCCTACAACTCTAGCCCTTTCTTCTTTACAAAGTGGAGCCCTATCTGTTTATTATTTTTTATTTGATTTATTAAATTAACATGCTAATTAAAGAATTATGGCAGAAAGTGGTATTTATTTTAATATGACTTAATCGTTATAATTTCTTTTAGAATTCAGAGCTAACAACAAAAAAGGAAAATATGGCTTAGTTATTTTCTAACTTGCAACTTCAGGTGACTTTGGACAATTACAGATCTTGTCATTCTGAAGAATTACACTGGGGTTGCTGCTGGTGACCTTTGGTTCCTTACTAGTTCCTTAGAGCTGGGCCCTTGAGAGTCTGTGTCCCAGCAGTTCATGTCTCCAGCCTGAAGGCCTTTGATGGTAGTGATGTCATCCCTGTGCAGGGACTCCTGTTCTGCCAGTACACAGGGCCTTGTGACGATCAGGTGAGATAGTGTTTCTCAAGGTGCTCTAGATACTGTGACATATACCTGTGTCACAGGTGGGCTGTCATTTTTTTGGCATGACAGGTTTTCCGCCATCCACACCCACAGCCCAGTCATGGGAATGTTCTGCAGAATACACGTCTGTCCATTTGAGTTGAAGTGTAATGTCCCATCTGTTCCGTAGACAGGTGATACACACTAAGAATTACACTTCTAAGAGGGCCAGCTTCAAAGGGGATGAGGCCTCTTAAGGTTCAGCTCAGGGACAGGGCTCTTTTGATGATCCCTGTCAGACAAACACAGTACTGTAGCCTGTACTGACAAACCCACGTATCTAGAAGGTGGTTTGCCAAACTAACTTCAAAGTCGCTAAGAGGTGATAGTCCAGATACATTCCACAGTGGCAGGAATAGCAGGAGCTGGTTAAGAATCAAGGGCTACAGACAGGACCCCCAGCACTTTGAGGCCTGTGTTCAAAACTGAAGAACCATTTCAGGCATACTATTTTATTAAATTACTATTATTGAGGTAGAATTTGCATATAACAAGATGTACCCATTTTAGTTACAAATTGATCAGTTTGGACAAATGTATATACCAGGGTGATCACTACCACAGGCATCCTGTGTGACTGGCACCGTAGGATGATTCAGGATCTCTTATTGAAAGTGATGGTGTCTTCATCAAGAAGGGATCTTATATGCATGAACTGATTATTTCTTTGGGAGATTGCATATGGTGATTATTTTGGGTGATAAGATTCTCGACTAAGCATTCATCTAAGTAGAAGCCTTCTGGAGGTGAGGGCCATAAATCAATTAAGTGTTGTGCATTTTCCAGGTCCACTTTTGTTCTCATAACCCTGGCCTGCAGTGCATTTCTTAGAGACTTGAGTTCTAATCCTGGATCTGCCACTGTCCAGGGACAGTGAGCTTGGTTAAGGTTGTAGGACTTTCCCCTTGGTGTCTTCATGAGTGACGCAAGAGGGCTCAGTTTCATAATTTCTACCTCTGACATCCTTTTTTTGGGGGCAAAAGTTCTCACGTATTTATTACTGAACCAACCTACTGGTGCAAAAGCATAGTAACAGAGAACGATCATTTTCCTGGATAAACCATGTCTATTGTTCAGGTAGGCGTGATGTTTACAGAGTGAGAGGATGTGAGCACATGACCTTCATGCAGCAGAAACACAGGTGCAATCCCTTATAGACCCAGGTTGGTTCTTCTCTCATGTCTTCTTTTGGAGCCGCACCTGATTTTCTCACCAGTTTTCACCTGCAGGCACTGGGGAATGGGACAATTCTGCTTTTGATTCTGAAAGTCTCGTGAGAAGACTTGGCCAGGAAAAGTCATCTGCACCCATCACCGTGGTGGAGAAAAGGAGAAAGGAGCTCTACCTCTGACATTCTTAATTTGTCATGATAATAAGACGAATTATTTGATTTGAATATGAATGTCACAAATGTAAATCGAAAACTACTTTCTACTAGCATTGCTTCTCTGAGGACGGATTGTACTCATTAATGAGTAAGATAGAATCTGAATGTCTGTGCAGCACTCGTGCTGGCATTGCCATCAGTGTGGGATTTATCTTGATTATACTCTTAGTGACCTTGCAGTTAGTTAGGTAAATAGCCTTCTAGATACCTGTGTTTGTCTTGCATTAAGCTTTTTATAATGGCTGCTTTTTATTGGTTCTTGTTCGAGAAAAGAAAACCTTATCTCTGCTGTTCAGGCCTATAACCACTCCTAAAAGGCTGGAACAAAGAAGTGTATTGTTAACTGTTGTTTGGTGCTGGGGTGGCAGGCATTGTTTATTATGAACACCCAGGTTTGATTAACATAGATTATTCAGATTGACCTACTACAGATCCCCCTAGACCATTTTAAGGTAACATGAAAGGAATCACAGCATTTAATATTATAGTCTACTCCTGAGTTACAGATAGCTTGCACCTAGTTGTAGATACGTAATTTTGAACTGAGAAAGGCATTTTTGCTTAGAAACAGTTACGTTCTCTGAATACAAAGGCCTGTTCAACCCACAATATAGCTATAAAGTGCGACACTTATAGAACTCTGAAACCTAGTTGTCATTTTAACTACATTATTATTTATAACAGGATTTCTGTGAAGGAAGTGCTGGTTTACAGAGTTAAGAATATTTGCTGTACAAACACTTTGACCTCCTAATATGTGCCGGGCGCCATGTTGGGCACTGGGTATACACGGATAAATAAAATACAATCCCTTCCCTCAGTGAATGCATGGTGGAGAAGATACACAAACGGATCAGCATAAAACAGAAAGGTTTTGAAAAGACATTATGAGGTGCAGTCAGGGATTGGCTCTGCATAAAGTACTGAGAGCACAGGAGGAGAGCACCTGACCAGTTGGGATGGGGGCCGTCTTTGAGGACTCACACTGAGCTGAATCTAAAGGATGAGTAGATATTTAGAAGATGAAGGGGGCATTCCAGGCAGAGGAGACAGCTTAAATAAGGGCATGGGGTAAGAAACTGCAAGCACGTTGGTATCACTGAAGCAAAGCAAGAAATGCTGAAAGAAGCAGCAGAAGAGAAAAGTAGGGACCCAATCACGGTTAATCTTCACCGGCATGTTTTGAAGCATGGACTTTTCCTGTGGTCAGTTGGAGCTGAGCCGGTCAGGTTTCCGCTTAGGATAGACCACTCACACCGGGGTACGGAGAGTGGGTCGGAGGGTGCAGGGATGGCAGTTTTATCAGGCTATTGTAATCAGCGGCTTGAGAAATGATGAAGGCCTGGCTGAGGTAATCAAGTGAGGAGGGGAAATAGTCGACAAATATTTAGGAAGTAAGATAATCAGATCTGAGGATTAGATAGATTTGAGGGATAAAGGACAGGGTGTTCCGACTTCTGCTTTTGTTGATTGAGAAGAGAATACCAGAAAAACAGGAAAAAATCAGTTTGAGCACGCGAAGTTTGAGAGGATTGTGAAGGCCAGCGTACCGTTTGACGTAACCCTAAGCCATATAGAAGTTTGGAGATGTATGGTTATGGATTCGAGAGTCATTAGCATATGGGTGGTTGCTGAAACTCCAGAATAAACCAAAATCAGATTTTTTAAAAACCTGTTCTATCCACAAGCAGAGTGTTCCTATGAAATCTTTTGGAAGCTGAAATGGAGGAAAGTGAAGAAGTACTAACCACTGATTTACATGGAAAATTTTTTGAGCATTCCCAGACCCCCAAAATAACCTCTCTTAGGCTTTTCTGATGCCTTAGGACACATCTCGCTAACAGATGCACAAAATAAATCCAGAGAAAGAACAGATGTTCCTAGTTGAAAGCTATGGCAGGCTGATGCTGAGTGTGGTCTTGGGGAAGGAGCCCGGTGGGGGCCGTCTCCCCGCTTAGGGCGTGCTGGCTCTGTGAGGGCTGCTGCAAAGCAAATGCTAAATGCTGTTTTCACTTTTCACCTTTTTTCCTAAAAGCAAAAATCCTCTTCATGTATCTTTCAGTTCAAAAGAAATAGGTATTAATGCAGATTTTTTGTAAAAGTAAAGTGGTGTAACTGAACTTTTGAAAAGCAGGGGTTACCCGTATTCAGAAGTGAGCTTGGCATATTTTGGGGAAGGTACTGACTCTAGTTTCTTGCAACTTCATTCATGCATTCATTTATATTTTTATTTTTTCCTTAAGATTTTATTTTTAAGTAATCTCCACACCCAATGTGAAGCTCAAACTCGCAGCCCCACGGTCAAGAGTCACATGCTCCACCAACTGAGCCAGCCATGCGCCCCACAGTTTCTTTTAAAATTGAAAACTTTCCAAAAAAAAATTGAAAACTTTCAGGGCACCTGGGTGTCTCAGTTGGTTAAGCGCCGACTTTGGCTCAGGTCACCATCTCACAGTTCATGGGTTTGAGCCCCGTGTTGGGCTCCGTGCTGACAGCTCAGAGCCTGAAGCCTGATCTGGATTCTGTGTCTCCCTCTCTCTCTGCCCCTCCCCTGCTTACGCTCTGTCTCTGTCTCTCAAAACTAAATAAATGTTAAAAAAAAATTTTTTTTTTAATTGAAAACTTGCCTACCAAAAGACCATGAGTACTAACCACTGACAATTTTTATTCACTCATCCAATAAAAGTTTATTGAATATTAAGTCCCTGGATTTCAGCAGATACAAAAAGCGGTGACAGAAATATCCTCCCTGCCCTTTGGGAGGTTCCAGTTATAATGATCAGATTCTTCATATATGTGAACCCTCTGCTATCAATGAGGTTATTTTAAGGGGTAAACAGTGATGATAAATGGACTCTATTAGCAAATGACTGTTGTGTTTGCTAAATGATAAAAGAAACAACAACATATTTATCTCCCCCTTAGTTCGCTGCTCGATTTGTTACGACACAGAATCTGTTTTGTTCAAGGTGAACAATGGAGAACAGAATAAAGAAAGGCACAAACACTGATGGTTTTCTCCTGGAATGTACTTTTGTATCAGATGTGAGGAGAGTTGTGTGCTACTACATTTATTATTTATTTATTTAGTTTTTTTTTTTTTAATGTTTATTTATTTTTGAGAGAGAGACAGAGCATGAGCAGGGGAAGAACAGAGAGAGAAGGAGACACAGAATCTGAAACAGGCTCCAGGCTCTGAGCTGTCAGCACAGAGCCCGACGCGGGGCTCGAACTCACAAACCATGAGATCATGACCTGAGCCGAAGCCGGATGCTCAACTGACTGAGCCACCCAGGCACCCCAACTACATTTAAATAAAAGAATAGTTGTAGCCATCAATACTAGGTTAGCACTATTCATTGTTTAAAAACTAGTCTGATTGATGTTCTGATTGGTTTTGTCCCTATTATTCAGGGTTGTAGACAGTTGTGTTTGTATTTTCCTCTCTTTATTGGTGCTGATAAGAGTCATCTTGTGGCTTCATATTTTTGTCCCAAATGTCCTGGGGTGGGGAGCACAAAGCAAATGTAGTAGGGCACTTGTGTATCTTTAGGCCATTCTATTTATGAGGTGCCAATTAGCTAAAATTAAATTTAACCCTGTGGAAAAAAAACTGATTCTATAGGAGGAAAAAGCAAATCTGAAGTACATGTAAAGCCTCATGAATGTAAATTCAAGAATTAATAACTAAATCCTGCTAAAATGCAGGTATTTCAAGAATAGTTTTTAAGTAATCATATTGCTTATCACATGATTTCCCTGACTTTGGCCTTTAAAATGCAATTTAACTAAAATGAACCCTGCGGCCTTGATGTGTCTATCCGATTTTATTGCTGATAACTTAAACGCGAAGCATCCAACTCCTGCCATTTCTGCGGTTTCTATGGTAACTAAAGTGTGCAAACCCAGCAGTATCACTTTCTTTCACAGCTGGCGTTTTGTGTTCGCAGTAAGAGGAGTTTTAGTAAAGCATAGTCTGTGTTAATTGGGATGTAAGTAGGTCAGAACGACTTTGGTATCCTCTCCTCGTTCTTTTTGGTGTGTGTGGGTGTAGGTGCATGTGCGTGAGCTGCAGTTCCCTTTATATTTTTTTAAAGGGTATACACTCACTTAGATCAATCACTATTAAAGTTAATCTTTTGAAAATTAAGCATAATATCTGGAAAAATGACTTGATTTGGAATCTTGAAGATTAGGTGGAGTTCTGAGACTTGCCCCAGCCCTGTGGGCCCTGGAGAATTCCTGTTATAAAAAAGGAAATGATTGATATGAAAATGCTTTGAATATTTAAATCCTTTTTATTGGTGGTCATGACATTTATTTTGTTGTTATTGTTCTTTTGAACCATCAAATATCTTATGAGCTGAACATGTATTTACTTATTCTTAACATTTATTTACTTGTTATGTGTAATCCCAGTTAAGGGGTGTGTATATTTTTTAAATGTTTATTTATTTTGAGAGTGAGGGAAGGGCAGAGAGAGAAAGAGAGAGAATCTCAAGCAGGCTCCACACTCAGCCTGGAGCCTGACGTGGGGCTCAGTCCCACGACCCTGAGATTGTGACCGGAACCCAAATCAAGAGTCGGATGCTTCACTGACTGAGCCACCCAGGTGCCCCAAGGTGTGCATTTAAAAATAACATCCTGTGTAATTCTAGATCGTCACCTGACTACAGGAGCCCTTCTCTGTGGATACTGCCCAAACTCTGCATTCCTTTCTCAGACTGTATGAAAGAGCTTATAGCCACTGCTCCCCACTGTACATGGGGACCCCACAGTTAGAGATTCCATAGGCTTCAAGTATCCTCTGTAAAAGGTATTTTTGGGCACCTAGGTGGCTTAGTCGGTTAAGTGCCCTAACTCTTTGTTTTGGCTCAGGTCATGATCTCAGGGTCGTGGTCTCAAGCTCCTAGTGTGGCTGAGGGTGGAGTCTGCTTGAGATTTTCTCTCTCTCTCTGTCTCTCTCTCTCTCTCTCTCTCTCTCTCTGTCTCCGCCCCTCCTGTGCGTGCTTTCTCTCTTTTTCTCTCAAAATAAATAAATAAACTTTAAAAAAAAAAGATATTTCTACAAACTTCAGTACCAGTTAGAATCCCTGTTTCTCTCTCTCTGTATCCTCATTCCACTGTGGAAGGGGTCGTTGAAAGCTATTCTCTGTTTCTACACAGCATGACTGCAGGAACTTCTAATGAGAGTTAGCTAACAGTGATCTAAGACCAGCTTCCTGCTCTTCTGCCATTCAAATGCTCATCATCTATTTTCACTTCTTACGTGAATCAACTTTGCTCCCGTATCACATACTGTGTGTTTTTATCTTACAGCTTTATTTTGGAAGGATTTAAGCTCAAAATGTAAGATTACAAATAATGTAGCAGAAGATATATAAGATGGTTGATTTGATAATTCTAAGATTTTTTTAAACGTTTTATTAATTTAAGTGATCCCTATATCCAATGTGGGGTTCAAACTCATGACCCCAAGATCAAGAGTCGCATGCCCTTCTGATTGAGCCAGCCAGGTACCCCAAGAATTGTTATATCCCAGAGAATCTATTCTCCCTAAGACCTTCCAAAGTATACTCTAATTCTGCCTTTACCTTCTTCCCACTTATTTGGGTCTCTTTCCCTGTGTCTGTCTTCTGTAAATGCCAGGAAGTTGCCTTTTTTTATCTTTCATTCTATTGCACCTGAAGACCACCTCTTCCTTTTTAAGCTCTCTTAGCTTCTAGAATCCTATGCTGTTTTCTCTCCTTGGTTCCTCCTTCATAGGTTTTTCCCTGGGCTCTTTTTCCTCTAAACACCCTTTATTCCTCTCAGCATTATTCATTTTTGTTAAAAAATGCCATTTCTTTAATTAGAAACAATACCAAAAAATATAAAATCAAACATTATAAAAATATATAATGTAGAAAATGATAATCTCTCCATATTCTGTTCTCAGGGATTTAGCAAAATGCCAAAATCCACACTGTACAACCTGTAAAAATTATGGGTAAGATGAAGTAATATAAAATGATGCCAATTCTAGTCATGTAAAACCATCATTCTGTATGATTGACAGCCCCGCCCATCTTCACCTTACCTCTCTGCTGCTTCTCCTATACTAACTCTCCTGTCATGTTGACTCCAGCTGCATTGACCTCTTTGCTCTTTCTCCAGTTAGCCAGCCTGCTAGCTCACCAAGGTTTCCTCTTGCCCTTCTGCATGGCCTTGCCCTTCTGCAGATCTTCTGGGGGGCCCTCACCTACTGTCAGAGTACAGGCCAGACAGTGCTCAAGAACTTCTCCAAGTCTGGTACACAAGTGACGTGTGCCCAAAGCAGAAGCATTGGGAACAGCAGGCCGGACTTCTGTTTGGTTTCCTTGTCTCTAGAATCATCAGTGCCTTATCATTCTGTCCTTCCTGATGCCCATTGTTTTGTTCTCCCTCACAAGTCTCCAGTTCTCCAGGCAAGCGCCTGTCTCAGGCCTTTCCAGCTTCTCTTTCTCTTTGCCTACCCTGCCCTTCCCTTATATTCCAGCAGCTTATTACTCTACTTTCTTCAGGTCTTATCCCAAGTGTTACCTTCTCAAGGAGACATTCTCTGAGAAATTTAAATAGCGCTTATTACTGTTGAAAATGACACCCTCCCAGCAGTGCATATCCCCATTCTTTGCTTTATTTTTTGTCTTTACAAAGACTATGTGGAACGTTTACATACCTTACAAGGTGTAACAGTGGAGAGCCTGTCACTTACCCTAGTAACTGGAACATCAGCCATAGCTTGCTTCTATTTATGCCTTTCCCCCCATCCCATCTTCCTGCTTTGTCAAGAATAACAAATATCCTAAGTTTTGAATCCATTATTTACTCCTTTTTGTTTGTTTGTTTATTTTGAGAGAGAGCACGAGTGGCAGAGAGGAAGAGAGAGAGAGAGAATATCCCAATTTCTACTGTCCGCACAGAGCCCAAGGAGGAACTCGATCTCACAAACCATGAGATCGTGACTTGAGCCGAAATCAAGAGGCAGATGCTTAACTGACTGAGCCACCCAAGCATCCCTACATTATGCACTCCTTTTTAAAAATAGGTTTATCACATTTGTATGTGTGCCTAAATAGTATATTCTTAGGTTTGCTTGGTTTTAAGTTTTAAGAAAATGGCATTCTGCTGTATATAGTCTTCTAAACTTGCTTTTTTCACTCAGCATAATGCTGCTAAGACGCAAACTTTTTTTACCTTTATTAGTAACCTCCAAATTTTCATTGCTGTTTTAAAATTCATTGTGTGCTTCTACCACAATTAATTTCTCCATTTTCCTGTTAGCTAGAAATTTGGGTTGTGTTCAGATTTTTTCTTTTCTTTTCTTTTCTTTTTTGACAACCTATGCTGCTAGGAACATTCTCTGGTGTGTCTAAAAATGGAATAACTGAGTCGAAGGGTATGCAATTGTTCAGGTTTGCAAGATGATGTCACATTGTTTTCCAGAGAAGTTGTACCAAGTTATTCTCTTAACAACAATGTTTTGGAGTTCCCCCTGACTTCCTACTCAGCAGTTCTTAATTTTTAACCAATATACTAGGTATAAAATGGTATCTCATTTTGATTTTAATTACATTTCCCTCTTTATTAATGAGACTGAACATCTTCATATGCTTAATGGTTAAATGTTTCTTATTTTGTTAAATGCCCGTTTGGACATTTTGCCCATTTTCTATTAGGTTGTTTTTATATTGATTTGTGGGAGTTCTTTATTCTGGATACAGAATCTTTGTTACTTATCTGTTGCAAACTTCTTCCATTTGTGCTTTGTCTTTTTCTTTTCTTTATTGTTGGTGGTTGAAAGTTATTTTAATAGCCAGATTTGTCAGTCTTCTCTTTCATGATGATTTTTTATATCTCGTTTTAGAAATTCTTTCCTACCTGAGGGTCAGAAAGATATTAGCTATATTCTGCATCCCCCCCCCACACACACAGTTTTAAAGTTTTGCTTTTCATGTTTAATTCCTTAATCTGCTCAAAACTGTTGTGTGGATGATATGAGACAAAGATTCATTTTATTTATTTTTTTTCCCACTGGGATACCTGTTGTGCCAGCACGATTTATTGACTAGTTCCTTTTTTCTCCACTGACTCTGAAGTTGCTCTTCTCACAGCATCATGGTTCCGCCTGGGTTCTCCATTCTATCACATTGATCAGTTTCGTCTATCTCTGTACCAGTATCATACTGTCTTTACTATGGCTTTAAAATAAATCTTGGGGCGCCTGCGTGGCTCAGTTGGTTAAGCATCCTACTCTTAATTTTAGCTCAGGTCTTACGGTTTGGTTTGATCTCATGATTCATGGGTTGGAGCCCTACGAGGCCTGCTTGGGATTTTGTCTCCCTCCCTCTTTCTCTGTCCTACCCCCTGCTCTCTCTCTCTCTCTCTCTCTCTCTCTCAAAATAAATAAATAAACTTAAAAAAATAATAAAATAAATCTGGATGTCATGTCTTAAGCCAGATTCCCTGGATTTATAGATAAGAATGGAGAGAATTGATGTCTTTACTATATAGAGTCCTCTTATCTATAAACATGACTTCTTAATTTATTTGAGAGTTACTAATGTCATTTAAGATAAAGTTTCAAGATTTTCTGTATAAATATCTTCTACATCCTTTAGTGTATTTATTCTTAGGTACCTTATAGTTTTTTTTTATTACTGTAGAAATGCTGCCTTTGAAAAATTTTATTTCCTACCCTTTTTTTTCTTTTCCTGGTATATAAAAATACAGCTGACTTTTTCATATTGTTCAGTTAGCCAAACATCTACTAATCTCCCTTACTATTGCTAATAATTTGTCTGTAAATACTTTGTGTTTTTTATGTAAATAATTACATCATTTGCAAATAACAATAATTTGGTTCCTGCCTCTCCAATTCATATCCCTTTAATTACTGTTTTATAGCACCAGACTTACAGTGCGATGTTGATTTTAGAAGTGGTAATGGTGGATATCACTGCATTATTCCCAATTTTAAAGGGAATCCTTCCAATGTTACTTCTTAGTTTTTGATATATACCCATTATCCGGTTAAGAGGGTAATTTTCTAGTCTAACTTGCTGAAAGATTTTATCATGAATGGGTATTAAATTTTATTAACTGCTTTTTTAGCTTCTGTCGAGATAATTATATCATCTTTCCTTTTTCATATGTTAATATGCTGAGGGACTTATGTAGGTTTTCTCATGTGAAGCCATCCTGGCATTCCTGTTAATGGATTTAGCTTAATAGTATTTTGTTTAATATATTCGCATCTGTACTCGTGAGTGAGGTTGGCCTGAAATTTTTTTCTTTCCCATACTTTGTCTGTTTTTGCTACCAAGATTATACTGTCCTTCCAGAACTTATTGGGAGCATTCCCTCTTTTTCTGTTCTCTGCAAATGTTTGAATAAGATTGAATAACCTGTTCACTGAAAATTTGTGGAGAACTTGCATCTGTGGTCATTTGGGGTTTGGTGTTTTCTTAGTAGGGAGATTTTTAAATATAGTTTCAATTTATTTAGCACTTACTGGTTTGTTAAGATTTCCTAATTCATCTTGAGTCAATTTGTAGGTTATATTTTCTCGACTTTGTCCATTTTGTATACATTTTAAGAGTAATCAGTATAAAGTTCTTTGTGGGGTTATCTTTCTCACTTCCATTGGCCCTAGATTTATGATCCTCCTTGTAATTTGTAATGTTTATTTGCACCTTCTATCCTCTCATAATAGTTGTCCTAGAGGCTTCATAAATCCTGTCTCATTCATAGATTTCTGCCTTTACCTTTATCTTTTTACTTCTACTTTCTTTTGGTGTATTTTCTTGAGCTCCCCCCCCCCCCACTCCCCTTAGCTTGGGTACATCATTATTTTCAGCCTTCCTTTTTTCCTAACATAAATATTTAAGGATTCTATAAATTTCCCTTGTAAATACTGCATTAGCTTCATTTCACAGGTTTTGATAGGTAATACTTACATTATTTCATTTCTGAGTATTTTTAATTTCTTCATAGATTCTCCTTTTACTTCTGAGTGATTTAGAGGAAATTTTTTTCCTATTAACGAAATAACATATTTTACTAAAAATAAATTGGGGCACCTGGTTGGCTCCCTCAGTAGAGCATATGACTCTTGATTTCAGGGTTGTGAGCCTGACCCCTATGTTGGGTGTGGAGATTACTTAAAAATAAAATCTTAAGGGGCACCTGGGTGGCTTAGTGGGTTAATAAGCATCTGACTTCAGCTCAGGTCATGATCTCCCAGTTCATGAGTTTGAGGCCTGCATTGGGCTCTATGCTGACAGCACAGAGCCTGGATCCTGTTTCAGATTCTCTCTCTCTCTCTCTCTCTCTCTCTCTCTCTCTCTCTCTCTCAATCTCAATCTTTCCCCCCTCCCCACATGCACTCTGCACTCTCTCTTTCTAAAATAAACATTAAAAAATTTTAAATAAAATAATTAATAAATAAAATCTTTAAAAATATAACTATATCTAATAAAACAAAAATATTTAGTGAGAAACAACTAGGCAGCATACAACTGCACAACTCCTTTTTCTTCTAGACAACTGTTGGCTTCATAGTGCAACAGAAATGCTTTATGTATACATCTCATTTTATCAGAGTATTAAAAAGATACGTATACTCAAGGTTTGAGATTTAATTAATATTTTTTACTCTTTCATCAAGGATATTCTTAATTAAGTTGCACTGTTTATCCTATGGGGTAATGGCTGTGAAGAATACAGTGGCCACCAGTCTAAATGCTACTGCCTTGATTATTTTTCTTTCTTTCTTTCTTTTTTTTAATTGAAGTATAGTTGACACACAATAGAAGTTGTTGTTGTTGTTGTTGTTTTAGTTTGTTTATTTATTTATTTATTTATTTTTTCCAACGTTTATTTATTTTTGGGACAGAGAGAGACAGAGCATGAACGGGGGAGGGGCAGAGAGAGAGGGAGACACAGAATCGGAAACAGGCTCCAGGCTCTGAGCCATCAGCCCGGAGCCCAATGCGGGGCTCGAACTCCCGGACCACGAGATCGTGACCTGGCTGAAGTCGGACGCCCAACCGACTGCGCCACCCAGGCGCCCCTTAGTTTATTTATTTTTGACAGAGAGAGAGAGAGAGAGACAGAGCATGAGCGGGGGAGGGGCAGAGAGAGAGGGAGACACAGAATCCGAAGCAGGCTCAAGGCTCTGAGCTGTCAGCACAGAGCACGATGCGGAGCTCGAACCTGTGAACCCTGAGATCATGACCCAAGCTGAAGTCGGATGCTTAACCGACTGAGCCACCCACAATAGAAGTATTTTTAAATTTCCAAATAGATGGAGTTTTAAATTTATACTTTGGTGATTGACTTTTAACTTCATTGCATTGTAGTCAGAGAACATTGTAGTCAGAGAACATTGATAACAATTCCTTGAAATTTCTTGAGACTTGCTAGTATGTGATCAGCATTTGTAAACATTCCATGTGTCTTTGAGAAAAATGTGTATTCTCTAATTATTGAATAAAAAGTTGTGTATATGCCCACTAGATGAGCCTTGCTAACTGTGTCTTCTGGATGGTCTATATCTTAACATTATCATTGTTTTCTTCCTTCCCTGAAGTTATATCAACTTTTGCTTTATATATATTTCAAGTCCACGGCAAGTTTAGGAATGTTGCCTCTTCCTGGTGAATTGAACCTTGTATCATTATATAGTGACCATCTGTATTCCTAATAATGCTTTTATCTTAAAAGCTATTCCATCTGACATTACTAATAGG
Source organism: Prionailurus bengalensis (assembly GCF_016509475.1). Classification (NCBI taxonomy): domain Eukaryota; kingdom Metazoa; phylum Chordata; class Mammalia; order Carnivora; family Felidae; genus Prionailurus; species Prionailurus bengalensis. Next base: position 99,589,654 of record NC_057349.1, on the reverse strand, counting down.
TGATCTAACTCTTAGCAGTTTGCCTGATACACCTTTTAATAGTCTTTTATTTCAGGTTTTATGGCCCTTGTGCTTAGGTGGATCTCTCGTAAATAGTGTAGGAATGGATTTTGTTTCTTTTTTTTTTTTTTTTTTTTTTTTTTTTTTTTTTTTTTTTTTTATCTGTCATAGATTACATCCACTATAACTTTATGTAACACTACATTTTAATGGAAAATAACCAAGCCAGGACTTAGGTCAGATGGATAGTAGATATTTAATAAATAGTCATTCAATAAATGAAAAACTTCAGTCATAAGTTGGATTTGTACAACAAGTTATAAACCCAAAGTAGGGGAAACGAAGTGAGGTGTAGCAAATGTGCTGAGGAAGTTATCAAAGCAAAAATTGCATTGGGCCAAGTTAGGCAGACAAGGAAGATTTTTGTCAAGGTTATTGCAATAGAGGAGAGAGGCCAGAAATCTGTCTGAACTTTGCTAAAATAAAGGGTGGGAAAGTTTTTAAACACTCGAATGATCTATTGGAGAAGGATGGGCAGACATTAGGGGGAAGTCATAAACCATCTGTTTGCTAATAGCTTTATCCAGAGTAAAAATAAGCTTCTAAAATCCCTAAGAAAGTAGGTAGTTTTGCAACTTGGAGCAAGCAATATTCCCTTTGAAGTTAGGCTCCTCCTTCCTACAGAGACTGTGAAATAGAGGTGCTGTCTTCCTTGATGACTACATTTCAAAGAGATGGTCCCCATGTCCTTAAGAAAGATAGTTCTACGTTGTAAAACTGGGCAAGAGGCCTTCAAACATATTTACATCTCATAGGGAGGTTGGATTTTGTTTCTAATTCAAAATGGAAATAATCTGCTTTTAGCAGGAAACTGTTTTGTTTTAGTCCTTAGGCCTAAATTAAGAAGTTTTTCCTCCAGAGAGAGTTTTCTTTTGCTTCTACTGGTAGTATCTAGGTTTATTTTAGTCCATTTGAGAGTCTTAGCTGACTTTGTGGTCGCAGGCTCAGCTTTCTTACTTTGCTGGTGGCCCATGGTTCAGTATCCCCATTGAAGTGTTGTTGGCATCTGTTCTTAGGCCCATCCTGACTTTCCTTTAGTCTCTAGCCACAAGGATACATTATTTGGGCCGGCACTTGGAGTTGTAGATAATCCCTGACCTCTTGTGAGATCAGGGAATCCTTTAAGGGAGGTTTCTTATGCAGCATATGGTTCTGTAATGGCAGGGTCCCCTAGAGCACCTAGTCGGCCATAATATCAGATGTGGAAATCTCTTGTATTCTCCTTGGTTTCTTTTCCAATATCTGATATAGTGTACATTTGTTTATTTATTGCCCTTCTGTTCCCACTAGAATGTAAGCTCCATGAGGGCAAGGATTTTTCCTGGATGGATTTTTACTGCTGCATCTCTAGCATCTAGCCTGATACATAGAATATGCTTAATCAATATTTGTTGAATGCATGACTATGGAGGGTGGAGAGGGTGGTATAAAAAAGCAATCCCAAGTCTTGAACTTTTACCTTAAAATGCTCTTATATGTTCCCCCATGACCATTGTCACAATTTAGGGTGCCCTTACTTTTCCCTAGACTATTGGTTTCTGTCTCTGCTTTGTGATCCATCCACCCTTTCCAATTCAGCCTTCACATTGCTACCAGTTTTTTTCCTAAATATAAATCTGATTATCTCACTGTCCTGTCTTGGCTTAGCCTATAGAATCAATTCCAGTTTCTTTAATGTGGCATTTTGTTCCCAATGTAGTTTCCAGTCTTATTTTTTTTTAATTATTTATTTTTGAGACAGAGACAGAGCATGAACGGGGGAGGGTCAGAGAGAGAGGGAGACACAGAATCTGAAACAGGCTCCAGGCTCTGAGCTGCCAGCACAGAGCCCGACACGGGGCTCGAACTCACGGACCGCGAGATCATGACCTGAGCCGAAGTCAGACGCTTAACTGACTGAGCCACTCAGGTGCCCCTTTCCAGCATCCTATGCTCTAGTGCAGGTTCTCCCAGTATGCCACGTCTCTATTTTTATTTGACTGTGCCCTTACTTACAGAGTTCTCAGAGCCTGAAAAGTCATTCTTTCATTTAGGCCCATCAGAATCTTAGTCATCCTTCATTCATCCAAAGTCTTTTTCCTAAAGTCTATCCTGATATTCACTGAGAAGAATCATTCATTCCTGACATTTTCTTTTGCTGTTTTGGTACTTTTCATAACCTGCCTTGTATTCTAAAAAGCAGTTTGTCTTTCTTTCCTTATTAGATTTTTGAAGCTCTTTGAAGTCTTGAGCTTCATGTTTTATTTCTCTTTATTTCCTGAAGGTCTGCAGTATGGTGTTTTTATCTATAATGGATCTTTGATAAATCATTATCAAACTTGAATCTTGAAGCTCTGGGTTTCGACTGATGCTATTTTCTCTTTCTGCTGCGATAAATTAATTTTGTCTTGTGTCTTCAGTCCTCATACTCCAGTGACAATAATTTTCAAATCCTCTTCTGAATAGTATGACTTAGGGATCTCACATCGTTCCCCTTCCCTAACCAGTACCTCTCATAACTGTTCCACAATAAAGGCACCATCATTCTTTTAGTTGCAGAAACTCAAAACCTTGCTGAAATTTGTATCACCCTTTGTCTTAGTCTTCTGACTTCAACTAGTCACAAAGTCCTGTTAATTTGTCCTTTAAAATGTTACTCAGCTCCATAACTCCCTCTCCATTTCAGCTTAGAAGGCCTTGGACAAAGCCTTTATTATCTTATACCTAGTTCTGATAGCTCCCCCTCTCCTGGGATCTCACAGCCTACCATTTAAAGATCAGATTACTTCACCTGGCATTTAAGACTATCCAGAGTCTAGGTTAATTTTGCTACCCCCAACATGGGTCCTCTGGTTTCTGTCCAGAGTTCTGTCTGGGTTACTGTCTCCTAAGCCTACCTTGTTCATAGCCTTTTCACCTCTTCCACTGCCCTTGTCCTTCTACCCTGACATGCCAGTGCCTGTTCATTTTTCAGGATCTGGACAATGGACACCACCCTCGCCTCCCCTCCAATGAACATTTCCCTCAACAGTGGAAACTCTAGTTATCACTTCCTCCTTTGAACTTTTTTTTTTTAGTGCTAATTGTTTCCATTGAAACTTAAAAAAGAGCCAGCAAATTAGAAGGGATCTAAAAGTAATCTGGTTTAACCTCTAACCCAAGACGTCAGTCCTTTCTATGACTCACACATAGCATTAGCTTCTAATATTATACAAAGCTTCTGTTTTTTTCTCTCTACTTATGTAAAGAGCATCTGGAGGCTAGGGATTTAATTCATCATGTGCTTGTTTTTCCTCTTGATTGTCAATATGTTTTTTGTCCCTAAGACACAAAAATATGTTCATTGATTGAATAAATGAATCCGAAATTTTCTCTCTTGATAGTTTACAGAGGAGACTGACTTGCCCAAAAGCCTATTTCCATAGTTCTCTGTTTCCAAATATCTACAAATGAGGATGACTTAAAAGCAATGGATACATTTGCAATCTATTCTTTTCTTTATACAGTTCTGTATTAGCCTTGATTTTTATTTTCCTACATCTTGAAATTATATTTGGAATTTTGCACTTTTGCATGAACTACAGCTGAAATGCATATGGATATGAATGGAGTCTGTTGAATGTTGATCATGTTTTCCTATAGTAGTTAAGAAATATTTAGCAAGGAATATTTCATTGAATTCATTTAAATGAAGGTAATTATACTGTGGTTTGAAATTTTACAAAACATTTTTCAACCACAAAAACTGTTTCTTGTGGGCAGCAAGTGGACAGTTATAATATGTGTAGGTTTAAAAAAAAAAATACATCACTTGTGACTGCTGTGGGGTAAACAGAAATGATAGCTTCAACTTCTTTGTAATTATTTGTATAATTTTGAAAATAAATGTTTTCAAAGCAAAGATGTTTATAGAAGGTTAGTGCTAACTTCAAGTATGTCAAATGCTTTAACTATATAGAGGGTATTTAATATTGTATTATGGTTTTGATGAAAATACAGAAGTGATATTTTCATATTTTAAGAACTTTTCTCCATTTTAGAGCATGTCAAAAGAATAAACATAGTAATTTGAATGCTCTATTTTTATTCCTAGAAACCAGCAAATATCCTAGTAATGGGAGAAGGCCCTGAAAGGGGGAGAGTCAAAATAGGTAGGTAATTATTTCTCAAATAATTTATGAAGAAACTGAAGTGACTGCAAAGATGGTTTCCCCTTTTTAAGACTCTTATTTAAGCAGTTCATTTTAAAATGACTTCCTCGTCATGTTTTTAGAAAATATGTCGGGAGGTGTAGGTAGATAGTTGATAAAACGCCTCAGGTTTCTTCCCCAAGTAAGCTGAGGCAAGCAAGCCCACAAAAATGTCATTCTCATACAGTACCCAAGCACGTGTTTATGCCGTGGTTGCTCTCCTGCACAGCTGCCCTAAATGTCATCTTCTAAGTCTTGCTTTTGTCTCGGCTTCACCAGTGTTCTTTCCCTGAAGGCATCTCTCCCACCTGACCTAACACACGCACATCTTCCCACATACCTTGCCCCCGCCCCCTGCATGCCCGTGCCAGGTACCAACATATTTTTTCCAAATGAAATATACATGTTTATAAACCCTCTTATGTGGTGGTCTTAGATTAAGGCACCCACAGGAGTCCTTCCCATTTATTAAGATTCCCTTTGCAACCCTGAAGATCGTTCTAGAAGAAATTGGCATCATTTATACCTATGACGTATTTGGGAAGAGAATGAGGTGAAGAAATGCTTCATTCTAATTTTTTTTGGTAATAGAAATTGCATTTATTAAATGTTCCAATGGTTTTCAGAAGGATTTTAAAATAAATATTGTTTCATCAACCTGCTTTCTTTGCTGTTAGGATATGTCATGCTAGGGGTGATGCAGAATTGTGCTAACTTGACCTATTGCACATCCATTCTGTCCTACTACACCCAAGCGTCCTCCTTGGTTGGTTATAAACCAAATTTGGTTGGTTATAAACCAAATTCCTTTCCTTTCAACCTCTACGCTAAGTTTACTGAGATTCAGAGTCATAAAAAATGTTGTTGATGGTCACTAAGAACCAAGTAGCTGCTTTCCTTCCCCCCCTTCCATTTTGCTTCCCTCCCCACCCCTCTCTACCACTCCTCACTTTTTTCTGTTTCACGCTCGCACTCTTTTCCTTATAGGCATTTGAGGACCTGCTTTTTGCTAGACATTGGTGAAAGGGAAAGGGTGGTAAAGGGCAGTCCCTCCCTGTGACAGACAGTGAAATAATTAGTTTACTACCCAGTGTCATAAATGCTTTCATATGTTCCCTCACTTTATACAACCACCCTGTAAGGTGGATGTTCCAGAGAAGGAGAGCTGACTTTAGAGAGGTTGTGGCTTACTCAGCCTCTCAAGTCCAAAGTCTCTTTCCCTACAAATGTTGCTGCCCAGCCATATCAAAGCTGTCTGCTGTACCCTCACTGGCCACTTTTTGTCGGCACAGCGCTGCCTTTGAAACGGTCTCAGAGAAAGAGTGACTCTCCCCTCCCGAGTCCTACCTATGTGGGGTCCCCCTAGCTTCTAAATAGCTTCCCATTGTACTTAAACTCTCACACCGCCGTGTCTCCACTCTCTGCTTCCCCAGTTTCTCCTCTTCACTTTTAAACCTTCATAATCCTTTTCCAATTCTAAAATAAATCTTCTCATATCCGTTTTGTTTTCTTTACTATTCATTCAATTTCCCCTCCTTGTTCCTCTACTGCTAGAACATACGATGTTCACCCACTGGTTCCACTCACCCTAATCTGTCCTCTAATTCTGTCCTTCTATCGAAACTGCTCTCCAAAAAGGTCACCTATGACCTCTGTCTCATCAGATCTAGTGGCCTGTATTTAGTCACGGTTTTCCTTTATTGCCTTAGTCATTTGTTCTTCTGACCAGTCTGGCCTTGAGACTGTCTTTTTCCTTGGTCTACGTGACATCACATAATTCTGTTTTTCTACTTACCACTTTTGCTCTTACTTCTGCATTTTATTTATTACTGGCTTCTACTCCTATTAACCTTGCGTTGCACTGGCCAGGGCGTGGCCTCCCTCTACAATTGCTACTTTAAGGAATTGATGAGTGTGGCCTAAAAATCTTGGATTCTGTAAAAATCATTCTAAGATCTGAGTCTCATTCTCTTCTTTCCAGAATCTTTACCTTAATTTGGATGTGCTGCTGGCAACCTCTGCTCCATTGTTTCAAACCAAATTCATCGTTGTCATCTTGTACTCTCCCCTCGTTTGTACCAGTCATCCCCTCTATCCTGGTCCCTTGCACTTGCTGTCTTTCTCTTACTACTCCCAGATATCTCTAGTACTCCTCACCCAAAATTCTGTATTCTAGCCAAGCCAGTTGGTTACCCTACTGTTCAGAGTTTTAGGATTGTAATTCTGTTCACCATTAGGAATACAGTCAGGGTTAAAAGTAAGCAAGAAGTAATACCAGCAGTCTAGAAAACAATTTAGTTGATTAAATTGCTTTTAATTTTTGTGGTAATAGCACATTACTTTTTAAAACTTAGTAATGCTCTGATGCCTGTGCTTAACACTTTAACACAGCCCTTTTTTAAAATTTTTTTTTTAACGTTTATTTATTTTTGAGACAGAGACAGAGCATGGACGGGGGAGGGGCAGAGAGAGAGGGAGACGCAGAATCAGAAGTAGGCTCCAGGCTCTGGGCCATCAGCCCAGAGCCCGACGCGGGGCTCGAACTCAGGGACCGCGAGATCGTGACCTGAGCCGAAGTCAGACACCCAACCGACTGAGCCACCCAGGCGCCCCACACAGTCCTTTTTTGAGTGAAAAGAAAAGCACAGTCAAATGAGAAATGCATCGCGCCCTTCCCTGTGCCTAAGCCTCCCCCTCCCCAGCAACCTGAAGACTTCAGGTCTTACCTGAAATGCTTCCTGCCCCTTTTACTGTTCAGTGATTCACCCTTGAGAATCCAGCTCAAGTTCCATGTTCAATTTGGTCCACTTCCACAAATGTTTACCAGTGTTCCACGTAGAGCCATGAAGGAGATACATGCCCTCCCCTCATAGGACTTAGAGTCTAGTAGAAGCCAGTGGTAACTCACCTTTGGTCTTCAGCACTTCTGTTTTTATCTACTCTGTGTATTTTGTCACCTCACCTTCATGTCAGTTCCTTGGTGGTAGACCCCATGGTTTTCCTGCTTTTCTTCATCATCTGATACTGTCTCATTAGCACTCACACCAGAATTTTATCACTGCAATCTGTTGAATGGAACGGTTTTAGGTTAGTTACCTTTTGTCTACATTGGTAATTATTTGAGAAATGGTTTGAAACTCCTTTAAAGTTCAAATAATAGACAGGAATTATTTTTAAGAATGTTTATGGTGTCCTTTGGACTTGATTTCATCTGACACTGAATAGATGAGGCTTATATAAAACTAAGAAGGTAGGGAATAAAGGGAGAAATACTGGCTTCAGCTTTTACTTAAAAATAACATATTTTTCAATGGGTGAAACATTTCATCACATTACTTTGCCATCAGCAACAATCAGCATGTATTAAATACATAAAGCAGTGCTTTGAAGTAGGCGTAATATTGGTAGAAAGATTTTGAATGTCTTTGCTATGGGGGAAATTTAGTTAGGAAACAGTAGGCATGAGCACAGGCTTCCTTGGATGGCCTTATTTTTTATGACCTGTGTTCTCCAAAGCATTCTCAGAATGCTTTGTAAAATATTCAAATTCTAAAGAAACAAAATTGCTGTAAATTAAAATTTTAATGTATGTTATAGCATGCAGTTTTAGATTAAATGATTAAATAGTACATTAAACCTTAATGTGCTATTACATAGTTCATTGGGACCCCTTATACAGTCAAAATATACTGCAAAATATACTGTGTACACTACATATTTCAAATTACAGAGGTTTTTCATTCTTGTGATTTGACCTCTGTGATATGTGATTGTCATACGTATAATCTATTGGATGTCAGATCAATGATTAAGAATATAGCTGCTAAGTTATAACATGGTTTGTTTGAATACTAGCATTTTTACTGCTATCTCTGTGACCTTGGGAAAGTCACTTAACTGCTTTGGACTTTAGATTCTTCATCTCTAAGAGGTGGGGAACAACTTATTAAACTAGCATGAGGATTAGATGAAGTGATACATGATATATGTGAAAACCATCTGTAATTCTGAAGTACTTGATAAATGAAAGGTATTTGTTATTTATTAAATCTTAAGAAAATTAGATAGTCTCAAGGACTTATTATATGGTAGATTGTTTTTTAATTTCATTTTTAAGTAATCTCTACACCCAGCCTGGGGATCAAATTCACAACCCCAAGATCAAGAGTCACATGCTCTCCCGACTGAGCCAGCCAGACACTCAGGAACTTATTATAGTAATAAATATTCTTTTTACTACTTGTGTATACCTCTAATATTTAACTCAGTTAGCTTTGGCATAGACCTTTGTTACACCCTGAATTATAACAAATTACCTCGTACATATCGTGTACATTTTCCTGGAAACATGTATATGATGTGCTGGTAATTATCCAACAATGGCTCCCTGGGTGGAAAAAAAGCCCCAGTGTGCAGCGTTTGTTGTTTTCTATGATGTAAATATTCCCATGATAGCCAATTTCAAGTCGCATGACATCACTCAACTCAGTGTTGGGGAGAAATGTGTACAAACTGGCTCTCATGCATCCACGAGCCAATTCCAGCTCACGCCACACTCAGATATAGTCAGTGTTTAGATGCAGAGGCGTCCAGAGGTCATAATTAACCATGGAAATTTTGAGACTGTTTCAGTTTAAAAAAACATTTAAGAATATTATGTCTCTGAAAGCCAGGGATCTGAAGTCAGACCTGGATTCTAATTATGACTCTGTATTTACTAGCTCTGTGGCCTTGGGCAAGTCAGAATATCTTTAGGCCTCGGTTTCTTTATCAGTAAAATAGGCACGATAATAATATCTACTCAGAAGGGGGGATCTGGTGCCTGGGGCAGACCCCTGGTTGAAAAGGAATAAAAGGATTGCTTTATAAAGTTACTGTCTTCAATAGTGGCTGTTGTCATCAACCTTGCATGGTTCTAGTAGCATGCCAGACTGAGTTTTATATTAACTTATTTCATTTTTTAGCGGACATGGGTTTTGCCAGATTATTCAATTCTCCTCTAAAGCCGCTAGCAGATTTGGATCCAGTAGTTGTGACGTTTTGGTATCGGGCTCCAGAACTTCTGCTTGGTGCAAGACATTATACAAAGGCCATTGGTAAGTTAGTCTAAAATGATTTACTATCTTAGCATCAAATTATCATAAATACCAAATGGTATCATAATTATGAAGCTGCTTTGTAAAAAACCGCTTTATATCTCTTTGTAAAAGTCCTATTGTCGTCTGTATTCCTGCATTTTATATTCTGGTAGATTAGGATTTTTAACCGTGTAGGAGAATATGGTTCTTGTAAAAGGAGAAAGCATTTTCTTTAAGAGAATAGAGTTATCTGATCCTGTTGAATTGCCACAGAAATGATAACATACAAGTTTTATTTTGCACTTACCTACCATTGATCAGAAGAACTGGAGAGATTTCTAGAATTGTTTTCTCCACAAAAAGAAAAACAGAAAACAAGAATAGTGTGGTCTTGGGAAAAGGCCCTTCTACTGGGGGAAAGTCAGTCCGTCCGTCCTTTCCTAAACAAGAAGTAACGTGACTAATTTTTCTCTCCCGCCATGACGCTGATCAGAGTAGCAGTTTCTCCATTACAGGAGGAAATAAGAGTCTGGGTAGGTTAGCTGTGCTCAGCCTCTTGCCATTTTGCCAAGAGAAAAAATGGAGTAAGAAAACCTGTTATAAACACACTCTCTGTAGGATTTAAAGTCTGCTCCAGAACAGACAAGGGTTTTGCTACCTGATGACTACAGTGTCCTCAGAGGGCCCAGCTACGAATTGAGGGAGTCAGGAAGAGGGAGCTGTACTCAAACCTAGAGATTTCTCGAAATGAGGTGAAAAGAGAGGAGGTGGGTAGTACTGTCACTATGATGGGCTAGTTCTATGAGGTGCCGAAATCTCCTGCGTGTATTTCTTGAAATTTTCCTTGTGTGGAATTTTCTGTTTACTGGTATTAGACTGATACCAGTTTTGACTACATTTAGCTGCATTTGTTGAGCTCTATTTAATAAAGGCACCAAAAATACGAAATTATTAAAAACAGATGAGCACAAACCTTTCTCTGTTAAACTTCTGAAAAACCTGGTAACATGCAAAGAACTACAAAGGAAGCTCCCATGTTGGAAAAGATTCGATAGATAACTAACCTATACATGGGTAAAAGGAGAAACAAAAAATAAAATATAGTGATGTCCTCATTCATCAGGTCTGATTTCTGCAAAACGGAGACGCCGAGCATATATATACTTTGTCCAGGGATGGCGACGCTAGCAAGGGGCTGGAATCTTGTAATACTTTGTAAATATTGCCGAAAGATTTTGTTCAATTAGTGAAAAATCCCAGGAGTGTTTGACAGTAGAGGAGTCTGAGACCGACCTTAGACCCTTCCACCAGCAGCTGAGCCCACATTGAGGCTGCGTTCAGAGGCTACCAAGGCCACGCTCTCAGCCACGGACAGGGTCAGCTGTCTGTGAAAAATTCAGAACTGCACAAGCAGACAGAAGGAATAGAGGGCTCTCAGAATGAGGGGTTAAAATCAGAACCTGACTCTACTTACATTCCAGTGAGTGATTTTTACTGAGGAGCTGTGTCTTTGAAACTTTGAGAATTGCGTTTGCTTTTTCTCTTAGATCTCTCAATCCAGAGCAGTAAAGTCTCTTAGACAATCTCAGAAGGCACCGGGGGATAGCAGGAGACTGAAGAGACGCCAGAGAAAGAGGCATGTTAGTTGAGCAGCACCAGGTTGGTGCCTCAGCACAGAACTGATGATGAGATAACCCAGAACGCAAGGCAGCAAGTAGGGGATGTACTAACAGTAGAAATCCACATGCGCTGGGCTCTTACCAAGCTCACAGTCCAGATCTACAAGGGAGATTTCCAGTAAGAAAAGGCAGATTCAGCCAAAACCTTCTGTTAAACTAAGTGACTTCCCACCAAAGCCTGTCCCACTCTCAGAGATTCTGATAGAGCCAATCTGTGGCAGTAAGTCCCATATGTAGTAGGTGCCGTTAAATGGTTCTGTTGCACATGGTCCACACACTTTGACAGCCCAGACGTTGAGAAGCACAATTCTATGAATATTTTCTGATTAGCTGTTCTACCATTGAAATAAAACTAGATCTCTTTTGGGGAAGTAAAGCTAACTGAGTATGAATTAGAAATCCACGATATTTCCTATTTCCTGAGGGTAAGGACAACTGAAATTAAGTTTAAATGAGTTTACAACTTACAGATAAAGATAAAAATATAATCGCTGATTTTCAATTTTAGTTAAGTTGCAGTTATCCCTTCTGGATAGAAACTAAGAAAGAAGACCCAGAGAAAGAATATTCCCCAAATAAGTTATTTTCAGGCTTGAAATACATTCCTAGCAGACATAAATACATAGAGTAAATGCATAGCCATTCACTTATTCTTACTCTTCTCCATAGCTGGTTCATGTCAGAAATGAGTATTATTTCTATTCAGAGCATATAAAAAAAAAAGAGTTCGGTGATTTGATATCAGTGAAGTTTTATGGAGTGACATTTAGGGGGGCTGGGGAATGACAGCGTGTGTGTGTGTGTGTGTGTGTGTGTGTGTGTGTGTGTGTGTGTAAAGGGAGGGAAGGAAGGAGGGAGGAACAGTCTTGAGATCTGAGAGCTGAAAAATGGGTATAGATGATACAGGAACCAGATGACCATTTAAAATTAGAGGCTAATATGAGGCAAGAAACCCTAAAATTTAACATTGCCTGCTACTCTGAGGTTCCTTCTCTTAGCAGTTCTCAGGAGATCTAGATCCTGGCTCCTGTCCTTTAAATGGAAGGCAGACCAGAAATTGGCATAACCAGAAACATGCAGTACTAGTCCCAGCCGACTGCATAGTAGAGGCAGCCAGCAGGAAGAGAGATGGGACTGTCAGAGACAGCTCTGTCAGAGGCAAGAGTGACAACAACATGATGTGGGAGAGAGAAAAGAATTTAATAGTAGACACTGAAGAGTTATTACTCTACTCTTTCATGATGGATGCTTATGATGATGATGACCCTTCTGAGTCATTAAGAAAGAGTAAATGATATTTTATAACCTCTTAAGATGGCAGGTAATGAATGGTGTGATAAAAAATGGGTGTTGAAGTGATTTGTTTCCGTTATCCAAAAGGCTAACTTATGTGAAAGGAAACTGTTCCTGAATGGAGTGAGACATTACACTATGTTTTTTTTTTTCATTTAGCAATTTGTTTTATGAAATAACATACCAATGTTAATTCCAGCTAATGGCTATAATTAGACTTTTTTCTTAATTAGCTTGTCTACAGAATGTGATTCCCACATTTAGTAGGCTACTAAACACTGTGCTTTTCTATCCTATACTGTGGTCTGTGCATTACTATTTAAAAAAAAAAAATACAACATAGCATTTATTTAAGTGGGCAAGTGTGAATATATATCTTATAAAAATTCACTTATACATTTGGCAAAGCATTGTAAATATAATATTATAGTCTTAGAATCTAAATTACAATTTTTCAATGTGTAAAATCCAAATAGAATAATCTAAAACTGGTGATTTGAAATGGTTAGTAAAACTTTTAAAGATGCCTAACTTTCTCCTGGAATATTGGAGCAATGGAACAGCTTAATCCAAGTGATTATGTTCAAATAACTTCTCTCCTGGTGTCATGCTGTACCCATATATACTTGTATTTATTAGCTTCTAGACCTTACAATTTGTTGGAAAAACTGAAGTTGGTAGTCTTTCAAACAAAAGTTAAGTTTTTTGCAAATCATTTTATATGGTCTATCCTGGTTGTCTAGACTCCTAAATCAGAAATTATGCTCTATCATTATGCAGGTAATTGATTTAAAGGAATGAATCGCTATATACCTGATGATGATGTTGTTTTAGTCTGCCAGGTCATGACTTTTATACCCTGTATTAGATTTTCAATTGAGTGTTTCACTGACTACATTGTTAATAGTGGTTAGAAAGGCTTTGCCTAAATGTAAATTCCTTGCTTGCTAAATTGAGTTTCCCAAGTGTATCTTCATTAGGAAATTTACAAGTAAATGTTTTTTATTTGGCTTTCAATCTGTTATATGATGATACAGCTATTTCATGTCATATATATGTTTTCTTAATATAGTTATCATACTTTGTATATTTCATCACTGAAAAGTATTTTTACATGTAGGTTATGATTATACCTAGGAGTTATAACCCAAGAAATATAATAAATGTGTGCAAACACTTATTCTTCTTCTTTCATAGATATATGGGCAATAGGTTGCATATTTGCTGAATTGTTGACTTCAGAACCTATTTTTCACTGTCGTCAGGAAGATATAAAAACAAGCAATCCCTTTCATCATGATCAACTAGATCGGATATTTAGTGTCATGGGGTTTCCTGCAGGTAATTTATTTTTCTTTTCAGAATAATATTTGAGTCATATTTCAAAATAATTCCTTTTCAAAAGCATATTTTGAGTATTTTTATGTATATTTTTAAGCTAAAATAGATTTTTGATAGAAGTAACATTATTTTCTATAACAATATTTGATATTTTTTTGTAAGATAAAGATTGGGAAGATATTAGAAAGATGCCAGAATACCCTACACTTCAGAAAGACTTTAGAAGAACAACGTAAGTAATTTCATATTAAATATAAGTAGTAACTTCACTGGGAATATTTAAATTAATCCTTTAAAAAACAGATATAGATTAGTATTTAAACCAGAAATTTAGATTTTAATATATTAATTATGCTTATGATTTAAAGAAGATTTTCCAGATGTTGCTAACATACATGTTAGGCTTAGGCTGTAGTATTTTATAAACTTTTAAGAATCTTAAGGGTCAGTATCATGTTTAAATGTGTCTCCTGTTTTAGCATGATGAGAGCTCAGTTCAAGGCTACAACTGTGATTTGATCTTTATCTGAATAATGACTAGTGACTGAAATGCCGGGTGAGGCAACCAGGAAGGACAACAGAAGGAAGGCCACATGGCCTGGAAGCAGGGTAAAACACACTGGTGGGAATGTGTATATTGAGTAGGAGTGAGAGAATAAAGGTGACAGAGTGCGAGGAGTTTGTTACAAATGCACACACCTAGAGGAAGAGGTGTAAGAGGTTTTCTTCTGGGCGACTTAACAGGAAATTTCAAGACAGGATAGCTTGTAGGAACAAAAGCAGACATGATAAAGAGAAGGAGGGAATGGCACTTGTCATTTTTGGCCCCTCTTTTACACAGTCCTTGGTGGGGTCTTTTTCCTGTCTCTCTCTCTTAAAGATGGCACTGGTATTGCTCAAGGTTCTGTCTTGGGCTGTCTTTTCACTCTGGACATTGTCCCGGGCAGTCTCTCTGATCTTATTGGCCACAATTTACCATCGATGATGCTAATAATTCCCAGTTTATGCATCCGACTCAGATCTCTTTTCCAAATTTCAGACCCACTTGTCTAATTGCCTCATGGAATCCCAACCTGAAATTTCTATAAATACGTTAAGTTAAATGTCCAAAATTGAACTCATCATCTATGCTCCCATACCTTCCTCCCGCTGTATTTCCAATCTTAGGAAACGACTCCATGATTCACCCAGTTGTTCAAGCCCAAGACCTGACATCCCTGAACCTTCTTTTATTGCCTTCTCTTCCATGTTACCCTGCAGGATCCAAAAAACTAGTAAATCTAGTCAGTTCTTTGTATTTCTCTCCATCTACTCTGGCACTGTCACAGTCTAGACCTCTCTCTCTCTCGCTTAGGGTCCTGCAGTGGCCTCCCAAGTGGTATTTCTACCTCCAGTCTTTATTACAACTCACTGTCTATACCACAGTCATTGCCCAAAGCAAATTTGATCATGTTGGTCTCCTCGCTGCTCTCAATTCACTATTGCTCTCACTTCCTTAGTATGGCTTACAGAGCTCTGGCTTCTACATCACCAAATTCATCTCCTACACAACTGTCCACTTTGTATTTCTACAGCCTAGACAGCATGAATTTCTTTAAGAAGCTTGAAAACCCAGAGCTTTTTTTTGACCTCTGGGTTTTTACACATGCTGTTTCTTCAGTCTAGGATATACTTTACTCCCACTCATTTCCTCAGATTAACTCCTATTTTTCCTTTCTACTTGTCCTTTAGGTCTTGCCTTGGGCATCACTTGCCTGCTGAGGCCTCCCTTGACCTTCTAGGTCTGAGTCACGTACTCCTCTTCTTGCATCCTGGGCTGTTTCTCTCAGCACTGATGACTTTGCCCTACAGTTACCTTTTTTTAAAAAAAATTTTGAGAGAGAGAGAAAGAGAGAGAATATCCCAAGCAGACTCCATACTCAGCACAGAACCCAATGTGGGGCTTGATTCTATGATCTGAGCCGAAATCAAGAGTGGGACACTCAACTGACTGAGCCACCCAGGTGCCCCTACAGTTAGCTTTTGAATACTTATCTGCCTTCCCTCTAGATAGTATGGGTTATGTCTTATCCATCATTATATGTATACCCAGGGCCTGGTACTTAGTACGTGCTCATTAGTTACTGTCAAATGGACATTATATGAAAGTGGTTCAAGTAATTGAAGACATGCTAATAACATAAAAGATGGAGAATATTAATGTCGGAAGTGAACACTTATTGTTTAAAGACCAAAGGAAAATTTTCACATAAAATTAGTGTTTACAGTAACTAGAAATAAAAGGAGAGCTTTAAAAGATAAATGAAACTCAGATAGAAAACTCATAGGAAAAGGTCAGCAATAAGAGCCCGTATGTCTTAAGCAAACAATTGTACCCCCATGAAAGCAGCTACTAATACATAAGATGAAAGGAGTTTATTAAAAATTAGCTAGATCTAGGGGCGCCTGGGTGGCTCAGTCGTTTAAGTGTCTGACTTTGCCTCAGGTCATGATCTCGTGGTTCATGGGTTCGAGCCCCATGTCAGGCTCTTGCTTCCTGGATTGTCTCTCTGCCCCTCCCCCACTCATACGCTGTCTCTGTCTCTCTCTCTCTCAAAAATAAATAAAACATTAAAAAAATTTTTTTTAATTAGCTAAATCTAATGTAGTAGTACATACAAACCACTGAAGTAAAATATTATTTAAAAATTCCGGGGCACCTGGATGGTTCAGTCGGTTGAGCAACTGACTTCGGCTTAGGTCATGATCTCATGGTTCGTGGGTTTGAGCCCCGCATCAGGCTTTGTGTCTGAGTCCAGCTCAGAGCCTGGAGCCTGCTTTGGATTCTGCGTCTCTCTCTCCCTCTGTTGCTCCCCTGCTCGTGCTCTGTCTCTCAAAAATAAATAAACATTTAAAAAAATTTTTTTTTCCGGAAAAAATTATCTCAAATAAAGGAAAAATAACTTGTTTTCATTATATCAGATGAAAAGAACCAAAAAAATTACTCTTAAAGTGAATCAGGAAGAATAGTGATAGAAGTTTCTGTAATCTTTCTAAAGTGTCAGCTTTTATTAGCTAAGTAGAAGGCAACGTGAAAATAGGATTAAAAGGAAATCTACAAGTTGACTTTAAATTGAATGTTACAATAAGCACGGTCTGATCTTATGATAGAAACAAATAACTTAGAATCTGGAGTTAACCCAGAGAAATCAATGATTTGACACAAAGACCAAAGACATGTATGTAGACAAACTACATTTCTGCATAAACTTTAAACTCTCTTCCCATTAATAAATTTAGTGGTTACCTTGCTAATAAAAATGTTCCTAGTATTGGAGGAAAAAAAAATTTTTTTTAATTTTTTTAAGATTTTATTTTTAAGCAATCTCTATACCCAATATGGGACTCAAACTTATAACTCTGAGATCAAGAGTTGCATGCTCTCCTGACTGAGCCAGCCAGGAGCCCTGAAAAAATTTTATATATACATGGCAAAGATTTTGTTTTATTATTTTTATTCTTTTAATTTTTATTTATTTTTGAGAGAGAGAGAGAGTTCAAGTAGGGAGGGAGCAGAGAGAGAGGGAGACACAGAATCTGAAGCAGGCTCCAGGCTCTGAGCTGTCAGCACAGAGCCTGACGCGGGGCTCGAACCCACGAACGATGAGATCATGACGTGAGCCAAAGTCAGACACTAACTGACTGAGCCACCCAGGTTCACATGGCAAAGATTTTAAAAATGAACATACCGGGGCGCCTGGGTGGCGCAGTCGGTTAAGCGTCCGACTTCAGCCAGGTCACGATCTCGCGGTCCGTGAGTTCGAGCCCCGCGTCAGGCTCTGGGCTGATGGCTCGGAGCCTGGAGCCTGTTTCCGATTCTGTGTCTCCCTCTCTCTCTGCCCCTCCCCCGTTCATGCTCTGTCTCTCTCTGTTCCCCCAAAAATAAATAAACGTTGAAAAAAAAATGAACATACCTAGGGCTGGCAAGGGTATGATAAAATGGGCCTTCTTCCTTGTATGCCACTGGTGATAAAAATGTTTCTCAAACTTTAATGTACCTACAGATCACCTGGAGACCTTGTTAAAAATGCAGATTCTGATTCAGAATTTGGGATAGGGCCTGAGAATCTATATTTCTAATGTGGGCTCTCGGGGCCCATGCTGCTGATCTGAGGGCCAGGTTCATGTCGCAAGGTTTTAGAGCACATAAAACTGGCTTTGCAATGCACATACTCTTTGACCTAATAAACCCAAGAATTTATCCTGTGGAAGCAATCAGAGCAGCTACAGGTAGCTAACCAAGTGTTTATTATGTGTCAGGTGTGGTGCTAAGTCCTTACCTACATTTTCTCATATGGTCCCCACAACACTCTATAAGAGAGGTATAATTGTAATCTTTAGTTTTCAGATGACGAAGCTAAGGCTTTCATAAGGGTTAACTAACTGCCCAAGGTCACACAACTGGTAAATGACTGAGTCAGGGTCTGGAAGGGATCTCTGTTTCCCAACTATGTGCAGTATTGTTTCCCTACCATGTGGACCAGATTAACCTACAAAGACCTGTATTTAACTGTTGTGAAACAAACAACGTCAGTAACACTAGGAATATACATATATAACCACTACAAATGAGTAGTTTAGAGAGCACTGAACAAGGAAAAATGTTTATGAAACAATATTAAGTGAAAAGAGAACAATTTGTATAGTGTGATCCCAATTTTGTAAAAACAAAACAAAACAGAAATCCCTCTGTGTCTGTGTCATATATATAAAAGCATAGCAAGAATGTCAAAGGAAAATTAGCAAAATCTCGGCAGTGTTTTTTTGTTTGTTTTAATCATTGAGTGGCTTGATTACGGGTGATTTCAGTTTTTTTCTTTATACTTTTCTATATTCTCTAAATTTTCTACCATGAACATATATGTTACTTATTTTTTGACCTTTTTAAATGTGAAATATTTCGTATATAGGAAAGAACATATATTCTGAATTTGTATTTGTCATTCCACATTTTTCATTATAGTTTTGCTACAGGTGTTATGTATTCCAAATAAATTATTGCTCAGTTTAATATATCTTTTATCTTCATATAAATTATATTACAGTTTGTATTTTCTTTTGTAGTTTTCTTTCTTTTATTTCCCACTCAACCTCTGTATTCATTTTAACTATTGTTCAATATTCCATTCTGTGAATATGTAACAATGTACCCATTCTTTAATTGGTAGACGTTTGTGTTGTTTACAGTTTTTTCTATTACAGGAATACTAAGAACATTCTTGTTCACACATCCTGTGATACACATGCACAAAGGAATCTCTTAGAGTATGTACCTAGGAAGGGAATTGCTAGGTTATAGGTTGTTCACATTTTCAGCTCTAGTGGTTAATGTGTAATTATTTTCCAAAGAGATTGTAACAATACAGTGTTTAACAATTCCCACTGCACACATTTACCAATATTTGGTTACGTATTCTTTCACTAATCATTAGAAAAGACAATGGCCTAAACATGTACCTTATAGGAAAACCAATCTGGGAGTTTTATTGTGTAAACTGTACTTCAGTAATAAACATTATTTGAAAAAAAAGTGTGAGTGTTTCCCGTGATGTGTGATTATTATGTTCTTGCAGGTATGCCAACAGTAGCCTCATAAAGTACATGGAGAAACACAAGGTCAAGCCTGACAGCAAAGTGTTCCTCTTGGTAGGTGCCTCTCTGCCAGATGGGGAAGTTGGGTCCATAGCACAGACCCATCTTATCTCATTCATGGAATTGTCCTAGCTATCCTCCTCTTTCTTTCTTTCTCTTTCTTTCTTCCTTCCTTCCTTCCTTCCTTCCTTCCTTCCTTCCTTCCTTCTTTCTTTTCTTCCTTCCTTCTTTCTTTTCTTTTCTTTTTCTTTCTTTCTTTCTTTTTTTCTTTTCTTTCTTTCTTTCTTTCTTTCTTTCTTTCTTTCTTTCTTTCTTTCTTTCTTTCTTTCTTTCTTTCTGAGAGTATATTCATGCATGCACACACACATGCGTATGCGTGAGCCCAGAAGGGGCAGAGAATCTTAAGAATCTTAAGCAGGCTCCACACGCAGCAGGGAGCCCCATACAGAGCTTGATCCCACAACCGTGAGATCAGGACCTGAGTTGAAATCAAGACTCTGGAAGCTTACTTAACTGACTGAGCCACCTAGGTGCCCCAAACTGGTGATTTTTCTTTTTAAGTTTATTTATTTATTGGTGGGGGGGGGGTGCAGAGAGAGAGGGAGAGAGACAACCCCAAGCAGGGTCTGAGCAGTCAGTGCAGAGCCCTGTGTGGGGCTTGAACCCATGAACTTCAAGATCATGACTTGAGCCGAAATCAAGAATTGGTCACTCAACAAACTGAGCCCCCCAAGGCACCTCCCACCTTTTTTAAAGTAGGCTCCACACCCAGCATGGTGTTCATGAGGTCATGAGTTCAAGTCCTGAGCTGAGATCAAGAGTCAGATGCTTAACCGACTGAGCCACCCAGGCCCCCCTCCTCCTTTTTAGAAAGAAAAGAAATTGGTGGATGCTAAGGCAAAATCAAATATTTTTCTTTTGAGATGTCACTCTTGACTTCCAGACTTAATTTTTTCCAATTTTTCTGATTTATCAGCAGAAAAAAAAAAATGACATACCAAAAGGGCTTTAATGCTAATGATTTCTACCAATTTTACATAAATGTATGTAGTGTGCCAATTGCTCCATACTAATCTGTGGTGAGCTATACGAAATGGCATTTGATATTAATCCTGCTAGACATTAATACAAAAAGTCAAAACATTGATTTATAAACAACCTTTCCATGTGCTATCGATTTCTTATGTGTTACTTTAGCTTCAGAAACTCCTTACTATGGATCCAACCAAGAGAATTACCTCGGAGCAAGCTCTACAGGATCCCTATTTTCAGGAGGACCCCTTGCCAACGTTAGAGTATGTATGCTACATTTTCCGTGTCCTTTGCTCCGGGTTGAGGATGTCAGATGGTGACTAAAGTAAGAGAAGCACTTGTTCCTATAGGGTTACTGAAGTTTTCCATTAATCCTACCTTGGAGAAGAACTTCTGGAGAGAAAGGGACTATATTCTGAAACAGGCAGTGCTCTAGAGAGGCGTGAATGAAAACAGGTGTTTTAGGAATGACCATCATTCAGTGTTACGGGGAAAACTACAACTGAGAACAGGTGGGATGTTTATAGTCAGGCAGAGGAGTTTAACCCAAATCAGTAGGGAACTGCGAATTTGAAAAGTCTGTGCATCCACTGTGCTACCAAAACCCCTGCATTTCCCATCCTTGTTATACCCATATGCTTGTATTTATTAGAGATGTGGCTTTTCTTGAAGAAAAAAAAAGTATTTTCATTGTTGAGGCAATTACAAATTCAGTTATTTTTTAGTACTAATTAAGTTTGTGTGGAGAAACCTCTACATCATATATGTCAACTAATGGCAGTTAAGATTTATTATTGAAAGCGGTAATTAGTATAAGACTTAGACAACAAATTCTTGTTTTGTTTTGTTTTTTTAATTTTTTTTTTTCAACGTTTATTTATTTTTGGGACGGAGAGAGACAGAGCATGAACGGGGGAGGGGCAGAGAGAGAGGGAGACACAGAATCGGAAACAGGCTCCAGGTTCTGAGCCATCGGCCCAGAGCCCGACGCGGGGCTCGAACTCACGGGCCGCGAGATCGTGACCTGGCTGAAGTCGGACGCTTAACCGACTGCGCCACCCAGGCGCCCCTGTTTTGTTTTGTTTTTAAGTTTTAGAGAGAGAGCGCACAAGTCGGGGAGAGGGGCAGAGGCAGAGAGAGAGAGAGAGAGAGGAAGAATGTTAAGCAGGCTCCATGGTCAGTGTGGAGCCAGACTCAGGGCTCTATCCCGTGACACTGGGATCAGGACCCGAGCTGAAATCAAGAGTCTGACGTTCAACCGACTGCGCCACCCAGATACCCCCCAAAATTCTTTTTTTATTTGCTTAAATTGTCTTGGGAGACATTCAGCAAACAGTAGCTATTGATGAAGAGTAGGCAATATGTTAAGGAAAAAAAAGTGGAATTTTAAATTAACAAGGTCAATGATACTGTGGATTTTAGGTCCTGATATGTATTCTTTTTTAAAAAAAATGATTTTTTAGTGTGTTTGCTGGCTGCCAGATTCCATACCCCAAACGAGAATTCCTTAATGAAGATGAACCTGAAGAGAAAGGCGACAAGGTATAAGCTACGCGTTACACTTCTATTTCCAGGGAGTAAGGGAGGCAAAAAGACAATTTAGGGAAGTACAATTTAATGATTCCTATGTATTTGGCTGCCTTCTATTTTAATTATGTGCTTACTTTATTGTAGATGTAGTTTGCAATTTGAAATATCATGAGTTTACAGATGAATGAACTTCTGATTTGTTTTATAGCCTATTTTATTCCCCGATCCTTAATGGTTGTGTTTTGTTTGTTCAGTGTCATCACCATGGCTTGATTCAGGCTTCCTTCAAAGCACCATTCTGTTCTTTGCTCATATCCCTCCACTCTTCCAAAATCATGATCGAGAAGACTATTAACAGCAGTTTTATTTATTTATTTGTTAAGGTTTATTCATTTATTTTGGGGGAGAGCGCCCAAGTAAGCAGGGGAGGGGCAGAGAGAGGGAGACAGAGAAATCCCAAACTGGCTCGGCCTACTTAACGCTCACTTCGCAGAGCGGGAGGCAGGGTTTGATCTCACCAACCCTGAGATCATGATCTGAGCCAAAACCAAGAGTGGGAGGCCTAACACGAAGCCACCCAGGCACCCACAGCTGTTTTAATGAATGCAGAACTCTCTCCTGTGTGCCCTGTGTGCTCTGCAGTGGGATGTCTGTGGCTGATGTGGAGGACCACTGTGCAATGTAAATGAACTTTACAGAATGAATCCCGTTCAGGACTCAGTGCTCTGACCTTTGGGGATGCTGTATTCCCGCCTCCCCCCCCCCCCCCCCCCCCCCCCCCCCTCCACGGTCTGCTTCCTTCTCTGGTCTTGGCAGTCACTTTGGTGTCCCCCGTAGGTCGCTCCCCAGGTTGGCGGGCCGTCGCGGGTGCCCATCAAGTAAATGACAGCAGTGGCCTGTTGGTTTAGTACCATACCAAGTTTGCCTTTTTTCTTTTTCTTTTTCTTACAAGAACCAGCAGCAGCAGCAGAACCAACATCAGCAGCCTGCAGCTCCCCCGCAGCAGGCAGCAGCGCCCCCGCAGGCGCCCCCGCCGCAGCAGAACAGCACCCAGACCAACGGGACCGCGGGCGGGGCCGGGGCGGGCGCCGGGGGTGCGGGAGCCGGGCTGCAGCACAGTCAGGACTCGGGCCTCAATCAGGTGCCTCCGAACAAGAAGCCCCGCCTCGCGCCCTCGGGCGCCAACTCTGGCGGGCCCGTTATGCCGGCAGATTATCAGGTACTGCGCTGAATTTGTTCTTGTTCACGCTCAAACAAGAAATGGGAAGTGGATTTTGTAATAGATCCTCTTAGCATTAAGTAGTACTTAACTCCAGAGTTTCACTGTGCAAATGGTACAATCCTGTTTCTAGGACGTGACATGAAAATGAGGGTTTGGGTCGTATTTCATGTAACTGGAGAACATTTCATTTCTTGACTTGCTTCTCCTGCCATCCTGAGGAGAGAGGGTGAGACAGGCCTCTTCCTCCTCAAAGAAAATTTCTCATTTTCCCCTTCCAGCTGTCAGTCAGGTTGGGGTCAGAAAAAGAGAACTAGACAAGCAATTGGAAGAGAGACAACAGTAAGAGGAAGATTTATTTTCGACAACAGGAAGAGAAAGATTTGCTGCCACTGAGAGGAAATAGGAAGTAGCGTAAACACAGAAAGAGATTAAGATTGCGACTTCTCAGAAATCAGTGTTAAATCTCACTAGAAGCATTTTTGAGAGTAGAAGATACTTTTTATTATTAAGATAAAAAAAACTACAGCTGTCTAAATGTGGTATCTCTCTTGATGGGATGGGGGCCGCCAGATGTGGGACCCCCATGTGATGGAAACTGGTGTGGTGAAAGAACAAAGGAGGTAGAAGTTTATTGGATACACCTCCAGGGAGCAGCAGCCTGGACCACAGGGGAGAGACTGTCTGCCCCAGGCAGTGGGTATTGAGTACAGAGCAGTAGGCAGGACAGCCTGGAGGCACTGGGTGGGAGCTGTTTTGTTTTGCTTTGTTTTTGAGAAAGAGGACTGCCAGCTAGGGGGGAGGGGTGGAGAGGAACATGGGGGTGGGGGGGCACAAGAGTGAGAGAGCATCAGGAGCAAATTTTAAGCAGGCTCCATGCCTAGGAAGCGGGCCATCATGGGGCTCAGTCTTCCGACTGTGAGATCATGACTTGAGCCGAAATCAAGAGTGGGACAGCTTAACCGACTGAGCCACTCAGGTGCCCCTGGGGGGCTGTTTTAAAAAGGGGAAGATGAGGAGGTATGGATGGGGGTGTAAGGAATTCTCCCTTTTTTTGGTAACCTGCCTGGTTGTACATAGCCCATTGGTCACTTGTGGCCTATGGATATTTTGAGGTGGGTCGTCTGATGGGCCTGTCTATATTCATCCAGGGGGTTGCTGTGGCCCCTCTTGCCTTGATGAGTTTCCATTGCTCAAGGCTGATGTCTAAAAGCGGCCTCTGTACATTGTACTGCTAATTTGGGAAATTAAAGGGGAAAAAAGTGTAAGGATTAGTATTTGGGGAGAGAGGTAAAAATACCTGTGATAAGCATAGGGAATCTTGCACACACACACAAAAACACCCAAAATTTCAAGGATAGTAACCAGCTAAGATCTAAGAAGGGGGGGGGGGGGGGGGCTTAAACGTAAAAAAAAAAAAAAGAATTAGAACCTCAGGGTTCTAGTGGAAGGGGGGGATGGAGATAATACAAAACAAAACCACTGGCAAGGGAGCCATAAACTCACTGATAAGGAACTGAAATCAAGAGAAACATTAACAAGAAAGACATAATAAAGAGCTGCCTAAACTGGCTTTACATTTTGAATACATCTCTACAAACTCATGTGTTTTCACACAACCACTTCCCTGAAATCTTCTCTTGGAAGAGTCCCTGCAAGCAGAAAAGTACATAATGGCACTTTCATTGGTTCCACTTGTTGAAAATCAAAATCTGAAAGAGTAAATTCGAAGACCACGGTCCTCTCAGGAATTTTGGAAGCAAGGTTTCCAGGATCTTGAGGGGGCTAACTATTGTTAGGAAAAGGTCATTTATTATTGTCTAGTAAAACCGTGGTCATGAGACCCTTCAGATGTGTATCAGGGGGCCATATGCTTGGAGGATGATGGCTAACATATATCTTGGGGAGTAGAGATAAAAGAAGTTTCCGAAGGAATTTTTATATGTTAAAGTAGCTCACAGGATCCGGGAGGTTGGGATAATGTTAAGCCAAGAATGCCTTTTTTTCCTTAGCAAAGTATTAACATCCGGCAGCTGAGTTCCTAGAGGAGGGTCACTTTGCCAGTCTCAAGGACTTGTCAATGGGTTATATGTAGGTTGTAAGGAAATTAATTTTTTTTTTGCCTTTGTTTCCCAAATTATTCCCCCCTGAACAATTCTGACCCTTAAATCTTCATGGTTGCTGAGGGTGAAAGTCTTGTCTTCTAACTTCTTCCTGATGAATAGGGGCATAGAGATGTCCCTGCCTAGGGGTCAACATAGGTCAGTTGGGGACTTATATATACAGAAGTTACGAAAGGCCTAAGGGAGACTGCATGTATGGATCTTCCCAAGCGGAAAGGATCATCTTTCAACTTGAAGTTATACCACTGAAGGAGTCTCGACACCCCGTGGAAAGGGAAAAAACATGGGAAAAAAACAGTAAATCATGTTTAGAAACACACACACACAAAGAAGCCCAAATAAGAGTCCTTTGGTAGTTGACAAAAATTCTCTTCTAGTCCACGAGTTTAACCAATCATTAAAGGAAAGAGAGGAATCAGGACACCTAAGTGGCTCAGTCGGTTAAGCATCTGATTTCACCTCAGGTCATGATCGCATGGTTGGTGAGTTCAAGCCTGCTTCGGGCTCTGTGCTGACAGTGTAGAGCCTGGAGCCTGCTTCAGATTCTGTGTCTGCCTCTCTCTCTGTTCCTCCCCTGCTTGTGCTCTGTCTCTCTCTATCTCTCAAAAATAAATAAACATTGAAAAAACAATTTTTTTTTAAAAGAAAGAGAGGAATCTTCTAAAGCACCAATTGAGTATTCATGTCAGTTAGAAATGCAGAAATATTTTGTGGTAATCTGGAATGTGTACACAGCGTTCTGTTTTTATGATAGCACAAGTTCTACCTTGTGCAGCAGTTAAAACATCTAATGCCATTCTGTTTTGTAAAACTGCTTTACGCATCTGTGTTACTTCAATATTTAATAGAGAAATGCTATTGTGAGTGCCGTTGAGGGCTGTGACCCTAAATTAAGAGCTTCCATGTGCCAAACGACATCCTCCAGTCCTAAAGAGGGAATAAAGATGGATGCTGGGTGGTCATCCCAATGAAACACAGAATGTGTCCACCGTTGTTTTAAATTTGGAAGGTCAGCTGAGTTGGTAATGGTTTTAATAATGCACCAGTGCATCCGAGCAAAACCCAAAGTACAGCAGTCTGTCAAGCCTGGGGGAAGCCATGGACACAAGTTAGAGCCACATAGCCATTGGGTCTCCTTAAGAGCCAGCCATCTAATCCTGGGCCTCCTTGAACTGCAGTCAGGATAGCAAGGACTTCGTGGTTTTAGAGAGCCACCTTCCCACAGGATTGTAGATGCCAGGCCGAATGTAAATAGTAATTAATTTTTAAGGTCTAAGCTATTTGCTGAGTTATTTGGGCAATAAAAGACGATCTGTTGTCACTTTGTAGGAACCAAAGGAGTCCAAATCTAGGGACAACTTCTCTTCACAAAGTTTTTGTCATTTTGGTGGCCTTATTACCCAAATGAGTAGCCTGGTGTAAACCCTGTATTACCTTCCATTGGTTATTTTTGGATATAAAGATTTTTGCCTCATTATTAATAAACCAGTCCTGTGCATTTTTTGAATATCCTCATTCCTGGGCTATGTGGATTTCTTGGTCTGAATAGACTGGAATTATGGATTTTACTGGAGTTAAGACTTGTATAAGACTTAATATTTGTTTATTTTGTGCTGCCTGCTTGACTGCATGGTCTGCTAAATTGTTCCCTTTAGATGCTAAGGTCATATCCTTTTGATGTCCTTTGAGGTGAATGACAGCTACCTCTGAAGAGTAATACTTTGGGGCCCATATTTGATTGGGGAAGTATGGCTTCATAATAACCCCCTTTCCTTCCAAATTGCTTCATGTGCTTGTAGCACCAGAACAGCATATTTGGAGTCAATATAAATGTTAATTTTTAGGACTTTGGCCAATCGTAAAGCATGAGTGAGTGCTATTAACTCTGCTTTTTGGGGAAGATGTATTTGCTTGGAGGGCTTTGGCCTCAACAATCTGAGTTAGATGACTATAGCGTACCTAACTTTTCTTATCCCCTTTTCTATGAAACTATTGCCACCAGTAAGCTAACTGTCTTTTGCATTTTCAATAGGGGAGTCTCTTAAGTCTGATCAGCTAGAATAAACAAGATCAATAATCTTTGAGCAGTCATGTTTTAACATGGAAGTGTGATGGTCAGGCCCAGGCATAAGAGTAGCTGGGCTTAAAATTTGACAGGTTTTAAACATTATTTCAGGTGTACCTTAAGCGTAGTCTGTTATTCAATAAGTTGGCCTCCTGTCATCCATTGGTGGCCTTTGGTCTCTAAAACACTCTGTACCTGATATGGGATCATTACTGTCAAGGACTGGCCTATGTAGTAAATTTTGAGGCCTCTTCTACCAGGAGGGCTAGTAGAAAGAAGAATTTTGCAATTTTACATCAATAGAGGTAGTTCCTGGAACAAATATGGTTAAGGGATAAAACCATCAAGAAGCCCTCTTTGTTTGATGTCTAGCCTTAAATAACATCCTAATTACAAGGAATCGCTGGCAAATGGAAGATTTGTCTCAGGGAATAAGGGCATTCCCAAGTGCATCATCTAATTCAGTCATAGGGAAAGTGGGTCCATCCATTATTTCCACAAGTCCATAGTTAACTCCACGGAGTGGGGTACACTGGGGCTTTTAAGGAGTGATTTTCTCATCCCATCCACACAGAATTGGTCAAGGTAATAGTTAAGTTATACAATTGTTAGGGAATTCATCCTGTTTTTCCAGCTGTTTAAATAATTATATACACATGGGGTCCTGTTATTATCCCCACAGAATAATAAGCACAAAGATTGTCTATACATGAATGATTGTGGCAATTTCTCTGAAGTTTACCTCAAGTTGTCTAGCTTAGACAAACAACAAACATTTGCAAAGACAATCAGAACTAGAATTTAACATCCACATAATTTTTCTCTCTAAAATCACCCTTATTTCCAGAGATAGCCAAATTAAGACTAATTTGGTCATAAAACAGTTCCAATTTTAACCAACTTGGCCTAATTATTTACATAAGGTCAGCAAGGATAGTGACATAGATCTTTTAAAATCTTGTTTTGCTGGAAACTTTTATAAGGAATCTTGATTGAACTTTTAGTAGTCCCTCTAGGCCAGAAGCTGAGCCAAATATTTGCCATCAGACATGCCTACAATACCTGTAGAATTGGGTGAATCCCTCTTCCCAAAGTCCCCAAAGCATCCTAAGGTTCCTGCACCTGCCAGAAAGTGACTTTTTTTTACTCACCTGGTAAAGCCGCTGGGAACTCTGTAAGCAAGGTATCGGGCCAGCATTTCTAATGGACTCTGTTGGCTCCATTCCTTAGAGCTGTCTGGTCATATCTGAGTCTATGCATGCCTCTCTCAAATATGACATTCCAGTCAAGGCCTTGGTAAAATAACCAATGTTTCCATTGGTGTCCTATTGCAAGGAGAACAGATTCTTATTAAACTTACATAAATAACTATGATTGCCATGGAAGAAGGAATACTTACTGAGGCCTTTTGAATTTCAGAGGGTTCAGGTAGAGAGAAAAGTTAAATGCTTCACTTTGGTCACAAATGAATAGTTTCTCCCATTTCTATAAGTCATAGATATTTTAAGAGAAGGTTTTCTTAACCTGGAAGAGCAAACATTAGAGAACCAGCAATGTTTCAAACAAGAGTCACAATACTGTAATCATCTTTGGTTCATTTAGTGCCATGTTATTAATTCTTGTTCACTTTGCAGCTTTTTAGTACTGGAAATTCGTACCCATTTCAGTTTTGATCTTAAAGATATCAAATACCTGTATTCATCAAAAAATAATCTTTTTATGAATCTCCTTGAAGGTAAAACTCATTTTGCAAGAGCATCAGAACAATAACTATAAATGACAAAAAAACTAGAAATGGACACTGTTAACGATCTGATAGGAGAGCTCATTATGATGCAATTGACAAAGAATCCAGTTATTTCTGTGATACATAACACTTCAGTAATTAGAATATTGAGTGACGACCTTATATCAGAACAGTAACATACCAAATAAACCTAATTAGTCAGAGACTTAATTAGCCAGATACTTCGTTTAGGATTTAAATCTTGGGGAAGTTTGTTAAAACCTAGAAAGTTTTAACGCACACGTCTAAATAGGATTACAGCTCATCAAAGACCTGATAAAGACAAAACATAGAAACTGGTTTTTCTGGGCAAAGGAAAAACAACTTTATTTACACTTTCTTATCAAGAGCAGACCAACTTCCAAGAAAACTTTGTCTTTTTTTTTTTTTTTTTTCTTCAACGTTTTTATTTATTTTTGGGACAGAGAGAGACAGAGCATGAACGGGGGAGGGGCAGAGAGAGAGGGAGACAGAGAATCGGAAACAGGCTCCAGGCTCCGAGCCATCAGCCCAGAGCCCGACGCTGGGCTCGAACTCACGGACCGCGAGATCGTGACCTGGCTGAAGTCGGACGCTTAACCGACTGCGCCACCCAGGCGCCCCGAAAACTTTGTCTTTTTAACAGAGAGAAAGCAGACTTTCAATCTTATACCGGTGTACTTTTAAAAATCCATTCATTTCAGCCTTAGTCCTGACCATGCATAAAATTTCTTTCCAAAGATTTCCCTTCACAAACCTTGTACAACTTTCCTTTGCATTCACATTTTATCCCAAGCCATTTCTTTCCAAACAACCAGTCTCATTTAGGACAAAATTACCTTCTTTTACCTTCAACAAAAATGTATTTCCATTCCTTATATCTTTCTTACACATACAGCGTTGCTGCCCTTATTTCCATCAGTCTTAATTACATTTAGCAAAATTTTAACTCTTAAAAACCTTAGTCTCCAATGAAAACTAAGTAGTAACCAATTGTAGACTGTTACACCAGAATTCTTTAGATGGCAAATTTATGGATACTTTTAAATACACAGCATGTTTTCCAACAGACCCAAATATCCTTAGTTTCTCTACAATAAGAAGTCAAAAGTGCAAACCTATGTTCAGTAACCAGTGCTTTAGCACTTTATCCTATTTGGGAAAGACCTAGATGTCCAATGAATTCAATCCCATTTATCATCCAAGCAAAACTTTAACGTTTTAGGTTACCAAAGACTTTGAAAGCTGTCTTAACAATTACCCATGAAAACTTTGAGACAGACAAAATTAACCATCATTCTAAGTCATCTTTTTGCTAACAAATTGCAACAGAGCTAACATGAGCTTATTTTACCTTAGTAAACCTTAGTAGAATAAAAGTTTCGTATTTAATACTGGTAACTCTAAAGACATGTCCATTTTAATTAAACAACAAACTTAAATTAGTTTAAATACCAAATTATGTTCTACTTAAAGTCAATTTTTACTTGGGGCACCTGTGGGGAAATCTGAAGTGGGTGGTCCAAGGGGGTACTCTTTGCTTCTTGACAGTAAGGATAAAAGGAGGGGCCAACGGTGCCTGAGTCACCGAGGATGGTATTAGGAACCAGTTATACAGGCCGCACCCAAGGTGGTGCAGAAACAGGAGCAGGGGGAGGCAAAAGAGGTGAGGTGCTACCAGACGACAGAGAAAGAGGGTTCCTGGTTGTAAACCTGGTCAGCTTGGACAGATGAGCAGACGCCATGTTTTTTTCCACCAATGTAGAAATATGCAGTCCAAGTCTGAACTTCCCTGAAGAAGACAGGGAGTTTCCCTGAAACAAAGGGAGTTGAGGCAGCTGCTTGAGAATATTCCTTAATGTCCCTGTCCTGAGCTAGACTAACCATAGTTGGCTCCAGTTATAGCCATTAACCCAGGAAATGAATGAGGAAGAAGCCCCCACATCTTTTAGGAGGAGGGACAATGAGAGAGAGTCAGCATCCCCTTCATTAGGGATGGCCTTTGTTTCCTTCAGCAATTTGGGTTCTATTAGCAGGAACCCTATTTAGATACTTATCATCCAGTATATCAGTAGGGAATTTATTGGCCTGGTTAAATGAGCAAACAAGCTCTGCAAAGAGGCCCTTAGTCCAGGTGCTGATTAGAGCCATGATGGCCTGGACCTAGGGTACCTCTATCCATTTACCCTGTTTTCCTGCAAAAGAGATCTGATAGATCATACTGAAGCCATGCCTTGTTACAGGGTAACAGGAGATCATTCCTTTCTTAAATTTTGCAATACAAACTAGTCCCAGTGGGTTAAAAGGTATTCATTCCAAGGGAAGAATCCTTGGTAACTGAAGAGAGAAGAAGGTCTATATCCAAG
Organism: Prionailurus bengalensis; assembly: GCF_016509475.1. Classification (NCBI taxonomy): domain Eukaryota; kingdom Metazoa; phylum Chordata; class Mammalia; order Carnivora; family Felidae; genus Prionailurus; species Prionailurus bengalensis. The sequence continues at coordinate 99,558,303 of NC_057349.1, read as the reverse complement.
AAAATCCACCCTGATTCCTGGGTGGCATCCCACGTGCAGGATATGTCAGAGATTCCTGGTGTCAAAGCCACCTGGAGAGTTCCTCAAATAAAATAGCTATGATCACTGCCCTGCTGTAAAGGCCCTGTAGGAGGGAGGCTAGCATACTCCTGCTTCCCCATCACATTCTAGACTGTGAAATGGGTGCCAGCATATGGACTGAGGTGCTGTGCCATGCCTTGTCTTGCCATGCTATCTACGCCTTGCTGTGCTGTGAAGGGCATGAAGACTGGGCCTTGCCTTGCCATTCTGTGAAGGCCAGGCTGTGCCTTGCCTTGCCATGAAGAACCCACTGTTTTTAACCCATGGAAAACACTAGAAAAGTTTCACAAAGAGAAATTCCCCAATTTTGTAGTTTAAGTAGTTAGTAGAAGACATTGACAGAAAACAGTAAAGATAGAAATCCATCAGAGGGCGCCTGGGTGGCTCAGTCGGTTAAGCGTCCTACTTCAGCTCAGGTCATGATCTCGGGGTTCACGAGTTTGAGCCCCGTGTCAGGCTCTGTGCTGACAGGCTCTGTGCCCCTCTGTCTGTCTCTCTCTCTCAAAAATAAATAAACATTTTTTAAAAAGGTTTTTTTTTTTAAAAGAAATCCATCATGGTCTAAGTGACATCCCAACACATGTAGTCTTTACAGCCGGCTTCCCTAGGAAACAGTCCCAGTTGGGTTTTAATTAAATTGGGTACTGCTCTCAGCTGGCTCCAAGTGAAGGTCTTCTGGCCAGAAGCAGCTAGACCAGGGATGTCAAGGGGATCTGGTTAGACCAATGAGAAGTCTTAAGATCAGCAACCATGCTAGTGACTTAGGTGGCTGTCCCGTGCCCAAGACAGATAGGAATAAAGGGAGGACATCAAGTTTCTGAGTCTCATTATCATTTCGTCCATGATACTAACTTTCATCCAAAAGGTAGGCTTTCTCCTTCCCATAGAGTAGTAGCCACAGAGGATTGCAGCCTGAGCAATCAACATGAAAGTTTTCCAATAAGACCATATTCCCTGAAAAGCCCCTGAAATGAGAGTAAAGGAAGAGAAAAGGAAGTACTTACCCAAGTACTTGGTGCCAAGTTTGCACCGAGGCTTGGCGTCCAGATGCGAAAATCCAGGCCTCACATTGGGCACCAAAATGATGTGGAAATGTTGGGGTTTGGAGTGAATGGTCAAGAAAGAATTCTTGAGCAGTCTTTAGTTCAAAAAGGTGGTTTTATTAAAGCACAGGGACAGGACCTGTGGGTAGAAAGAGTTGCACTGGGGTTGTGATGGGTGAATGATTGTATACTTTCAAGTTGGGAGGGGCTTACGGTTAGCATAAGTCCCTAAGGAATTTGGAAGCAAGATTTTCAGGACCTTGAGCGGGCTAACTATTGTTAGGAAAAGGTCATTTACTAGTGTCTAGTAAAACCTTAGTCAGGAGACCCTTCAGATGTATACCAGGGGGCCATATGCTTGGAGGATGATGGCTAACATATATCTTGGGGAGTAGAGATAAAGGAAGTTTCCAAAGGCATTTTTATATGTTAAAGTAGCTCACAGGATCCTAGAGGTTGGGATAATGTTAAGCTAAGGTTGCCTTTTTCCCTTAGCAAAGTGTTAACATCCAGGCAGCTGAGTTCCTAGAGTAAGGTCACTCTGCCTGTCTCAAGGACTTGTCAGTGGGCTGTAGGTTGTAGGGAAATTTACTTTTTTCTTTTACCTTTGTTTCCCACATCATGTTTGGCAGCCTTTGCACACTGAGTTGGGGGACCCTGCTGATTTGTCCTTCCTTAAATCCATAGTGCCACCTCAAGGTCATTTACATTTTTTACTCCAAGTAATAATTTTATTAGTAAGATCTTTTCCACTTTGCTCATGGAAAGAACCAGCGTTCTGAGCTTAGTTAAGGACACGGGCTCCAGCTATGCTTACCTTTAACTAGACCCCATGTTCCTATTCTATAGATGAATTCTTCCTTTTGCATAATTTTTCATATTTGCCCTTGGCGCCATGAAGGTAAATGTTCCATTTAAGGTAATAACAAGACATTGAATTGAAATACATTTGTCTCTGCTTTCCGTGAAGGGCATTTTCATGTACGAACATTTTTTTTTATTATAAATATTACCTGAAATTTATAAAACCCACTTATTGCCGCCACATCCTGCCCAACCTGCCTTGCTTTGTCGTGTTGGCGATTGCCACTCCAGCCTCTACCTCTGAAAATTCTCTTCTCTAGAAATGACTTCTTGATCATAGCATTGTTATTTATAATGAGAAAATTAACAGCATATCAGTATGCACTATGAATCCTAATGCAGTGTGCCAAATTGATCATTCTCGTTTGCAAATCTCAGTTTTACAGAGAATAGGCAGAGTTCGTATAAAGAACAGTGGGTCAGCACAGGTTTCCCCTCTGCCTTTCTCTTGCCAGTGCGGCTCACGTCCCAAAGAAATCCAGCCAAACTTCATGCCTGCCAGAACATGTTACAGTGAGGGCACCCTGTCATTTCAAAGAAGCGAAACATATTAAGGAGCTCAAGTTAGCTGTCAGCTGCCGTGGATGGGAACCAGGGGCCTCAGAAAATGGCTCCTGTGCCCATCCTATTGTGATTAAGTCCTGAGCCGGTGATTCCCTTTTCCTTCTCCTTCCCCCAGCACTCCAGTTCTCGCCTGAATTACCAAAGCAGCGTTCAGGGATCCTCCCAGTCCCAGAGCACACTCGGCTACTCCTCCTCGTCCCAGCAAAGCGCGCAGTACCACCCGACTCACCAGGGCCACCGCTACTGACCGCCGCGGCCCAGGGCACAGACCCCAGCAATATGATGTCCGCATGGAAAGCAACCAAAAATGCAGACGATGCTGCCGTTTAAAACTCACCCACTTGGGCCGAAGACTACATACTGAGCATTTTGCAGGACGGACGGACGTCTCTTCTTTACTGACTTAAAGAAGATTTTTGTGAAGTTTCCCCGACACCCTTTCCCTGCATGTGTTCCATTGTGACTTTGATACAGCGTCTGATCTAATCCCAGCACTTAACTTCTGTAACCTTCAGCATTTTTTGGAAGGATTTCCTGGTGCACCTTTCTCATGCTGTAGCAATCACTATGATTTATCTTTTCAAAGCTCTTTTAATAGGATTTTAATGTTTTAGAAACAAGACTCCAGTGGTGTATAGTTTTCTACTTCATGAACTGATCTAGCAACACAGGTAAAAATGCACCTTTTAAAGCACTACGTTGTTTTCACAGAATATGACTGTTTTGCTCATGGAAGTCTTAAACAGAAACTGTTACTGTCCCAAAGTACTTTGCTGTTATGTTTTTATTTATCTAGTTTCAGGGAAGGTCTAAGAAAAGACACACAGTGGGACAGAGGGAACCTACAACCAAAAACAGCCTAGATCTTCGCAGTTACTATGCTTTATGCTCTGAAGAACTGAATTGTGTGGTAATTTTGACATAATCAATCATCCATATGGAACGTAGTTCCCAGAATCACCTTATTCTGAAGAGTGTTCAGTAAGAATTCTAATTTAATCTTCATGTAGCTAAGTCTGCCTTGAAAAAGGGCTTCAAGAGCTTCGATGAAATACAGCCCTCTGGTGCCCCACACCAGAAAGTGGAAGAGAGTATTAACTGCACTAGGGTTTCTTTAAGGAGTAATGTTGATCAAAGGATGATGTATCGTTTACCTTTGAAGGAAAAGCTTTGAGTGTGTATTGTACATAAAGTTGGCTTCTCTAAAGAACTGTTGGTTTCTTCGCATCTGGGCCAGCTTGAGTCACTTCCTTACATAATCAAGAGTACTCAAATAGAAGCCTGCAAAATTAATTTGCAAATTAATCTGCTTTTAAAATTAAGAGCAGTTGTTCTCCATTCATATTTGCATTAGCCATAGAGTGACTATTTTTAAAGCATGTTAAGAATTTAGGTTTTATTCATGTTTGAAGTATGTATTATGTATGCATAATTTTGCTGTTGTTATTGAGACTTAATTCTATCAAGAATCTTTTCATTGCACTGAATGCTTTCTTTGCCCCTAGGAGAAAACTTAATAATTGTGCCTAAAAAACTATGGGCAGATAGTATACACGACTATACGAGATAAAGTGCATATTTGCATTTCCATGATCTATGAATTAGAGGCTGAGTTCTTTAGCCAGTGAAAGGACCGCCTCACCCCCCAGAGTCACAGGAAATATAGAGTCTTAGAGCTCCCATTGTAATGTAAGGGGCAAGAAATTTGTGTTCTTCTGAATGCTACTAGCAGCACTAGCCCTGTTTTAAACGTTTTCTTGAGCTAGAAGAAATAGCTGATTGTTGTATATGCAAGTTATATGCATTTTTTAAACGATTCTTTGTGAACTTATCTACCTGGTAATGATACTCTGGGTCCATATACAAGTAAAGTAAGATTTTAGACAGAAGCCAGTATACATTTTGCACTATTGATGTGATACTGTAGCCAGCAAGGACCTTACTGATCTCAGCATAATAATGCTTATTAATAATAAAAGCTGTATAGTGACACTCATCAAACATTGAAGATGAAACAGTTGACATACTGCATTGGAAGGAATTTCTAGTTGTCTCTCTGATAATTCACCCCTTCCATTTTTGTTTGTTTGTTTGTTTGTTTGTTTTAAGGAGAAGTTAATAGCCCTCCGCATAATGTAGCTACCTGTATATAGTTCTGTCCTGTGCCCTGAAGCCTCACTGTCCAGAGTTATTGGTCATGAGATGCTCACTGCACCCTCACCATGTGCCCAATGCCATGCTGGGTGGAAGCCACAAAGGGCAAGACATACTTCCTGTCCTTAAGGAACTTATGATCCATTCCATGACAGAAAGTTCTCCGGGGATGATAGGAATGGCTTATGAGTGTGAAGGTCCTTTTGTTTACTTCTAAACTCACTTGGATAGAGTTATTATTCCAAATTCTGCTGTGTAATAAACTGTTACCAAGAGGTGTTCGTCCACCTCTGAGAAAGCCAGCGATGAAATAGCACAACAGGCATTACTTTAGGTTTGAAATGTTCACAGCAGCCTTTCAACAACAACGGGGTGGACCTTATAGGCAGAACGCACTCCTTAAGCGGTTGTAGGAAATTAAATGAAAGCAGAAGCCCTGTTGCTGCCCTAAGGGGGCCCTTACATTTAACAAGAGAAAAGCCCAAATAAAATATGTGCATGGACCAAAATACCATGCCCCTTGATACTTTATAAGCAACTTTGATATACAGTTCTTGTGATATGTGTTTGTATAATCACAGGACTACCCTGCTTTCCTTGCATATAGCTAATTTTATTGTCAGAACTGATAGGCAAACCGTGAGGGGATTTCATCAGTTTTTCCTAATACACAGTGTTCTCCAAGATACAGCCAGGTATCCCCGTTCCTCTGGTCACTGTGCTCATACTGGCCCTTTTCTTCTTGTTCTTGCCTTGGAGTTGGCGATGCCCACTGGTGCCCATTACCCTTGAAACAGTCGTGGTTCATGATTTCCTTTTCCCTGTAAAGGGGAACAAAGCCTTTAACATATGTATGGACCCTAAACTGGGACCTCGGGGGAGATCTGTGAAGCTTTTTGACGTTAAAATTTACCTCTGTGGTCCCCAAGTGACCTCATTCCAGAAAACTTATTACTGTCATGTTCCCTGAGGATGCAGGGGGAGGGGGACATCCCTCAGCCCATGAGAACACCCAAACCAAGAAAGGTTATTGAAAGGAAAAAAGGAGGGGCACCTGGGTGGCTTAGTCGGTTAAGCGCCTGACTTCTCACAGTTCCGTGAGTAGTTCAAGCCCCACGCCACACTCCAGACTGACAGCTCAGAGCCTGGAGCCTGCTTCAGATTCTGTCTCCCTCTCCCTCTGCCCCTTCCCCAATGGCACTCTGTCTTTCTGTCTCTCAAAAATGAATAAACATTTTAAAAAATTAGGAAGGAAGGAATAAAAGTGAAGGTTTTCTGCCCTCCATATTCAAATCAGTTTTCGAATTAGCTTTCTGGTGAGAAGTGTGTTTGGGATACAGGGATTCTAGAAGTTTCAGGACAGCTGAGCTCAAGGGTAAGGGAGTCTGGCGGCAGGGCTGTTACTATGAGCTGAAGCAATCCTTGTGACGAAAGTGGATCCTGCAGTAACATACAAAAGCCAAGGACCTGTATATTTTTATATCTGTGCGGTTTTAAAATTTTAGTACTTAGAACTTTGGTCTTCTGCACTACTCTTTTGCTCTTATAAACATAATTTACATGTAAGAATGGAAAGGGACAATATTTGCCTCCATGTTCCCTGCCTCATCCCCCGGGAAGCAACTGCTGGTTGTATGCCTCTAAAACGATGCTGTTTTCTCTGCTAAGGGTAAAAGAAAAAAAATGTTGGATGATAAGATTTGCAGCTTAATCTGCTTTGAATAAAACCATGGAGCAGAAACTATACGATGAAGGAAGAATTCTATGAAAATTGCAAATCCTAAACTCTGTGGCGATATCTTTCTAGGGAGCGGAGAAAGGCAGTGAAATGGCAGGTAGCCTAAAGGAGGCTTGAAGGATTCAAATATAAGTAATGTTTTATATCAAACATAGCAGTTTAGGCCCCCGTAATCTTCAAGAGTAGTCACAGATGTCATAAAACAAAGTTCATTGTTTTAGGATTTTTTAAAAATGTGTTGTACCTAAGGCCATACTTACTCTTCTATGCTATCACTGCAAAGGAGTGATATGTATGTATTATATGAAAAAAAAAATCCTTAATGCACTGTTATCTCCTAAATATTTAGTAAATTAATACTATTTAATTTTTTTAAAGACTTGTCTGTGTAGACACTAAAAGTATTACACAAAATCTGGACTGAAGATGTCCTTTTTAACAACAATTTAAAGTACTTTTTATATATGTTATGTAGTATATACCCTTTCTAAACTGCCTAGTTTATAATTCTCATAATTCCTACTTGTGAAGTGTACCTGTCTTTGTCTCTCTTTTCAGTCCATTTCTGCACGCACCCCTCTTTCTACGATTATAGAGATGACTGTGTATATGCTTTACACTCTGCTGCAAGGTGCACGCTCAGAGCCGGCTGCGCTCCGGTGGGGCGTGTTCCGTGGGGTGCAGGAGGGCAACCGCTTTGGAGCTGAGTGTTTCCCGCTTTTGAGTTGTCCTGACATCCTTCTTGAAATGACTGTTAAAACTAAAATAAATTACATTGCATTTATTTTATATTCTTGGTTGTAATAAAATTTAATTGACTTTGTTTCTATGTGGATTTTTTTTAAGTACAGAAAAAACTCCTGTTAATAAGTTGTGGCGTTAAAATTGTATCTGTGCACCTAGAAGCTTTTCAGATGACAATTGTCCTGCGGAAATGCAGTCTCCTTGTGAGTTGCAATGTGTTATTTTATTCAGGATGCTTATGATGTCACAAACCACAGACGCAACGCTTACAGATACCTCAGAAGCAAAGCAATAGTTTTGAAAACATTTCTAAGGAAAACATCCTTTCTAGAAAAAAAATGAAAATTAGAATGATGTTTTAGAACAAACAAATAGGCAGCATTTTGTGGGTTAGAGTGGCATTGGATTTTTTTTCCCCCTTTTTATAAGGACATTCTGTTTTACCTGACTGCCCCTTATGATTTACTTGGTGAATCTAATACAGTTACTCCAATAGTCAAAGGCATCATGGAGTGAACTGAACAATGTTTAAATGGCACAAACACAGAACTTCCATTTCTCTTTAAAATAGATAACAGCACCCATCCGGTTGCTTCACTGCTTGGCCTTGACCATATCTATTCAATACCATGCTATTTGTAGGGCAGAGCTTCTCTTGGCATACTATTCTTTGACCATAGCTGCCTTTCTAACCAGCCACCTGGATAAGAGAAAGTGCATGACTGTATAAACTCCTTACCATTCCTAGGAAAGTAACTTTGAAAGTACAGGACTATGTACGTAGCCGACTGTAAGTTCTTTGTGGACAGGGGGCCTGGATTCCATTCCTTCTGCACTTTCAGCACCTGTCGTGACGCCCAACACAGAGCAGACAATAGGGCAAGTCATTAGCATCACTTTTGTATCTTGGCATAGACTTCCTGGATCATTTCTTTTTTCAATTTTTTCATTTATTAATTTTCTTAAATGTACATACGAGATAGTTAACGTATAGTGCAATAATGATTTCAGGAGTAGAATTCAGTGATTCATCACCTACATATAACCCCAGTGCTCATCCCAATAAGTGTCCTCCTTAATGCCCCTTGCCCAACTAGCCCATTGCCCCACCCGAAACCCCTCCAGCAACCCTCAGTTTGTTCTCTTTAAGAGTCTCTTATTGTTTGTCTCCCTCCATGTTGTTATTTTTGCTTCCCTTCTCTTATGTTCATCTGTTTGTATCTAAAATTCCACATATGAGTGAAGTCATATGATACTTGTCTTTCTCTGACTAATTTCACTTAGCATAATACACTCTAGTTCCATCCATGTTGTCACAAATGGCAAGATTTCATTATTTTTGATTACCCAGTAATACTCCATTGTATATATACACCACATCTTCTTTATCCATTCATCAGTCGATGGACATTTGGGCTCTTTTCATACTTCAGCTATTGTCTATAGTGCTGCTATAAACATTGGGGTGCATGTGCCCCTTTGAATCAGCACTCCTATATCCTTTGGATAAATACCTAGTAGTGCAATTGCTGTGTTGTAGGGTAATTCTATTTTTAGTTTTTTGAGGAACCTCCATACTGTTTTCCACAGTGGCTGCACCAGTCTGCATTCCCACTAGCAGTGCAAAAGAGTTCCCCTTTCTCCGCATCCTTGCCAACACCTTTTGGTGCCTGAGCTGTTAATGTTAGCCATTCCAGGGGCGCCTGTGTGGCTCAGTCGGTTGAGCGTCTGACTTCGGCTCAGGTCATGATCTCGCGGTCCGTGAGTTCGAGCCCCGCGTCGGGCTCTGGGCTGACAGCTCAGAGCCTGGAGGCTGTTTTGGATTCTGTGTCTCCCTCTCTCTGACCCTCCCCTGTACATGCTCTCTCTCTGTCTCAAAAGTAAATAAATGTTAAAAAAATAAAATAAAATGAATGTTAGCCATTCCAACAAGTGTGAGGTGGTATCTCAGTGTGGCTTTGATTGGTATTTCCCTGATGATGAGTGATATTGAGCACTTTCTCCTGTGTCTGTTGGCCATCTGGATGTCTTCTTAAATTTTTTTTTTCAACGTTTATTTATTTTTGGGACAGAGAGAGACAGAGCATGAACGGGGGAGGGGCAGAGAGAGAGGGAGACACAGAATCGGAAACAGGCTCCAGGCTCTGAGCCATCAGCCCAGAGCCCGACGCGGGGCTCGAACTCACGGGCCGCGAGATCGTGACCTGGCTGAAGTCGGACGCTTAACCGACTGCGCCACCCAGGCGCCCCAATCTGGATGTCTTCTTTGGAGAAGTGTCTATTTATGTCTTCTGCCCATTTCTTCACTGGATTATTTGTTTTTTGGGTGTTGAGTTTAGTAAGTTCTTTGTAGATTTTGGACACTAATCCTTTATCTGATATGTCATTTGCAAATATCTTTTCCCATTTTGTCAGTTCCCTTTTAGTTTTGCTGATTGTTTCCTTCACTGTGCAGAAGCTTTTTATCTTGATGAGGTCCCAATAGTTCATTTTTGCTTTTGTTTCCCTTGCCTCCAGAGACATATGAGTAAGAAGTTGCTGCAGCCAAGGTCAAAGAGGTTTTTGCCTGCTTTCTCATCTAGGATTTTGAAGGCTTCCTGTCTTGTGTTTAGGTCTTTCATCCATTTTGAGTTTATTTTTGTGTATGATGTAAGAAAATGGTCCAGCTTCATTCTGCTGCATGTCACTGTCCAGTTTTCCCAGCACCATTTGCTGAAGAGAGTGTCTTTATTCCATTGGATATTCTTTCCTGCTTTGTCAGAGATTAGTTGGCCATACGTTTGTGGGTCCATTTCTGGGTTCTCTATTCTGTTCCATTGATCTGAGTGTTCTTGTGCCAGTACCATACTGTCTTGATGATTACAGCTTTGTGATACATCTTGAAGTCTGGGATGGTGATGCCTCCAGCTTTGGTTTTCTTTTTCAGGATTGCTTTGGCTACTCAGGTTCTTTTCTGGTTACATACAAATTTTAGGACTGTTTGTTCTAGATCTGAAGAATGCTGGATCATTTTAAATGGTGGGAATTTTAAAGCCTCAAATAGCATCAATCTGTTTTGCAGGCAGTAGAAAGCCAGCTTGGACCAGCAAAAGCCTAACAGGAACATTTGTTCATTTGTTCTAAATGAGAGGATATAAGGGAAAGAAATGAAAATACTGACTTAATTATTTTTCGGGTGTGGAGTTTGGAGAGTTCTTTACAAATTTTGGATCCTAGCCCTTTGTCCGATATATCATTTGCAAATATCTTTTCCCATTCCGTCAGTTGCCTTTTAGTTTTGTTGACTGTTTCCTTTGCAGTGCAGAAGCTTTTTATCTTCATGAGGTCCCAATAGTTCATTTTTGCTTTTAATTCCCTGGCCTTTGGAGATGTGTCAAGTAAGAAAAACAAATAATCCAGTGAAGAATTGGGCAGAAGACATGAACAGACACTTCTCTAAAGAAGACATCCAGATGGCCAACAGGCACATGAAAAGATACTCAACGTCACTCCTCATCAGTGAGATATCACCTCACGCCAGTCAGAGTGGCTAAAATGAACAAATCAGGAGACTATAGATGCTGCAGAGGATGTGGAGAAATGGGAACCCTCTTGCACTGTTGGTGGGAATGCAAACTGGTGCAGCCGCTCTGGAAAACAGTGTGGAGGTTCCTCAAAAAATTAAAAATAGATCTATCCTATGACACAGCAATAGCACTGCTAGGAATTTACCCAAGGGATACAAGAGTGCTGACGCATAGGGGCACTTGTACCCCAATGTTTATAGCAGCACTTTCAACAATAGCCAAATTACGGAAAGAGCCTAAATGTCCATCAACTGATGAATGGATAAAGAAATTGTGGTTTCTATGCCCAATGGAATACTACTTGGCAATGAGAAAGAGTGAAATATGGCCTTTTGTAGCAACGTGAATGGAACTGGAGAGTGTTATGCTAAGTGAAATAAGTCATACAGAAAAAGACAAATACTATATGTTTTCACTCTTATGTGGATCCTGAGAAACTTAACAGAAGACCATGGGGGAGGGGAAGGGGAAAAAAAGTTACAGAGATGGAAGGAGGCAAACGATAAGAGACTCTTAAAAACTGAGAATAAACTGAGGGTTGATGGGCGGTGGGAGGGAGGGGAAAGTGGGTGATGCGCATTGAGGAGGGCGCCTGTTGGGATGAGCACTGGGTGTTGTATGGAAACCAATTTGACAATAAATTTCATATTAAAAAGAAAAGAAAATACTGACTTAAAACATTAAGGTGTATTAAATACATTCCTTTTTCTTTTTCAGACTTTTTCTGCTGCTTAGACTTTTTCATAAAGTACTGCTGAGCTTTTTCACATAAAGATGCTATTGTGACCTGAATGTATTCCTTCAAAATCCTTATGTTGAAGCCTTTATCCCCAGTGTGGCTATATTTGGAGATGAGGCCTTTATTGAAGTAATTAAAGTCAAGTGAATTTATAATGATAGGACCTTGATCTAATGAGATTTGTTTCTTTGTAAGAAAAAACACCAGACAGCTCTCTCCCCTCTCCCTTTTTCCTTGCATGCCACCCTCCCCCTCCCCCCTTTTTCTTCTCTTTCCCCACAGCCTTCTCTCCCCACCATGTGAGGACACAACAAGAGGGCTACATCTGCAGGCCAGGAAGACAGCCTTCACCAGAAACCAAATCCTGCCAGACCTTGATCTTGGACTTTCCAGCCTCCAGAACTGTGAGAAAGTAAATTTTCATTGTTTAAGTCACCCAGCCTATGGTATTTCGTTACAGCAACTCATGCAGACTTTGGTACCAAGAAATGGGGTGCTGTTGTAACAAGTACCTAAAAGTGTGGCAGCGGTTTTAGAACTGGTGGATGGGGGGAGGTTGGAGGAATCTGAGGCACAGGCTAGAAACATGGAATGTTAGAGGCAATTCTGGTGATTGCTCTGAAGAAAAGAAGAGAGCTGGAGAGAAAGGTCCTCTTAGGGAATCTTCTTAGGGAACACATCAATAATCCAAACAGAATGTTGGTAGAAATACGGACGGTAAAGGTATCATATGGAAATAAGAAACAGGTAATTGGAGACTGGAGAAAAGGCAATCCTTGTTACAGATTTCCAAATAACTTGGCTGAATTGTGCTCTAGTGTTTTATGGAAGGTAGAATTGTTGATGGATGAAATTTCATTTTGTAGTTATTTGTTGTTATATAGAGAAAGACATTGGATTTTGCATATTGCCTTTATATCCTGTGACATTGCCAAATTCACTGTTCTAATAGCTTTGTGGTTTTGTTTTTGTTTTGTGGGAGAGGATTCTCTTAGGTTTTCTACATATACAATTGTGTCATCTGTGAATAAAGATAGCTGCACTTCTTCCTTTCCAACTTAAATACCTTTTATTTACTTTTCTTGCCTAAATGCATGGGCTAGCAGTTCCAATACAATGTTGAATAGAACTGGTAAGAGTGAACACCTTGTAATGTTCTGCCTCAGAAAGCATTCTATATTTCACCATTAGGTAGTATTAGATAAAGGTTTTTCATAGATGCCCTTAGTCAAATGGAGGAGGTTTCCTTCTACTTCTATTTTGACAAGTTTTAATCATGAACAGGTGCTGCATTTTGTGAAATCCCTTTTCCTGCATATGAGATGATTACATGATTTTTCTCCTTTAGGCTGTTACAATGATGAATTACCTTAAAAATTTTTTTTGGCAGGGGGTGGATATCTGACTCAGTTGGAGGAGCATGTGACTCTTGATATCGGGGTTGTGAGTTTGAGCCCCACTTTGGTGTAGAGATTACTTAAATAAATAAACTTTAAAAAGTTTTTGGCTTAACACAACACAAAATTTATTATCTCACAGTTTCTGTGGGTCAGGAGTGTGGTCATGTGTTAACTGGGTCCTCTGCTCATGGTCTTACCAGATCTCAAGGTGGTAACTGGGACTTTGATCTCATCTAAGGCTTGGGGTTCTCTTCCAAGATCACTAGGTTTTGGCAGAATTCAGCTTCTGTGGTTGTAGGACTTGTCTGCTGTCTGTGGAGGGCCATCCTTCGCTCCTAGAGACTATTTTGCCATGTGGCCTGCTCCATCCACAACATGTAGTTGGCTTCTTCAAGGTCATCAGGAAAATTCCTACCCAGTCTGCTACAGCAGAGTTTTATATAATATAATGTAATCACTGATATGACTATTTCATCACATTCACAAGTCCTGCTCAAGTGAGGGGAATTATATAGGATGTGTATCTGGGGCTACGCTGACTGATTTTTGAATGTTAAAACAGCCTTGCGTTCCTGGGATAAACACAAAGAGAAAGCAATGTGAAGATGGAAGCAGAGGTTAGAGTGATGCAGTCACAAGCCAAGAAGTGCTGTCAGCCCCCAGAGACTAGAAGAGGCAAGGATAAATTCTCCTTTAGCCTCAGGAGGGAATGTGGCCTTGCTGACACTTTGACTTCAGACTTCTGGCCTCTAGAACTGAGGATAAGCTTCTGTTGTTTTAAGCCCCCAAATTTGTGGTAATTTGTTACAACAGGCTTAGGAAACAAATACAGATTTGGGTCATGGTGTATTATCATCTTCCTAATTTACTGGGTTTGATTTGAAACCAATTAAAAGCATAAAGTGGAACCAAAGTCAAAATGGCTGCACTAATGTTTCAGCAAAGCTCGATTTTACACTAATCTTTTCCCTCTCTTCCCCCAGCCTCCCTTCCTCCTGTCTTTCCTTTCCTTTCAGGAACCCCATACTACCCTGAAGACAGGACAGAGGAGTCTGGCAGTAGTACAAAATTCCTGTCAAAACCATTTAGATACTGTATTTCCTTATAAAACCCACAGCCCATTCCTAGAGGCCGGCTTGCAGTTTTGAAGGCAGCCTCCTTTGCCTGGCAAAGCAATAAAGCTATTATTCCTCTTTATACCCAAACTCTGTCTTCCCATTACATATTTTGGCTCCAGAGGTTGGTTTTCGACGACAGATTTGCTAATATTTTAAGACTTTCTCATATCTATATTCATGAAGGATATTGGTCTATAATTTTCTTGTGATGTTCCTTTCAAGTTTAGTGTCAAGGTTATGCAGGACTCATAAAATGATATCAGGGAAATGTTTTATCTTCTGTGGTCTGAGAGAGTTTGTGCAATACTTGTATTATTTCTTCCTTAAATGGTTTAGTAGAAGACACCAGTGAGGACTTCTGGAGTTTTCTGTATGAGAAACACTTTAATTAGAAATTGAATTACTTTAAAGGTTATAGAGCCATACAGATTTGCTGTTTTTGAGTTCATTTTATAAAGTTGTATTTTAAACGAATTTATTGGGACGCCTGGGTGGCTCAGTCGGTTAAGCTCGGCTCAGGTCATGATCTCACGGTTCGTGAGTTTGAGCCCTGTGTCAGGCTTTGTGCTGTCAGCTCGGAGCCTGGAGCCTGCTTCGGATTCTGTGTCTCCCTCTCTCTGTTCCTCCCCCACTTGCACTCTCTCTCTCCTTCAAAAATAAAGATTAAACAAAAATTTTTTTAAGGAATTTATTGCATCTAGGTGGTGATATAAATGTTTCTCTGAAGATATATACTTAGACATTGGAATTGTCAAGTCAAAAGAAATGAGCGTTAAAAAAATGTTTATTTATTTTGAAAGCAAGAGTGTACAAGCAGGGGAGGGGCAGAGAGAGAGGGAGAGAGAGAATCCCAAGCAGACCCTGTGCTGCCAGTGCAGAGCTGGACGCAGGGCTCGATCTCATGAGTCGTGAGATCATGACCTGAGCCAGAATCAAGAGTCTGATGCTCAGCTGACTGAGCCACCGGGTGCCCCAGAATGAGCATTTTAAATTATGCAAACATGTATTGAGCTAACATTTACAGCGTACTTCCTACATGCATTTCACATTTATTAACTCTTTTACTTCTCACAACAGCTGTATGAGGTAGACACTATTGTTGTCCCCAGATTTAGAAAATAATTTATTATCTTTTAAAATGTTTTATTTTTGAGAGAGAGAGAGAGAGAGAGTGAGTGGGGGCGGGTCAGAGAGACAGGGAGACACAGAATCCGAAGCAGGCTCCAAAGCTGTCAACACAGAGCCCAGCACGGGGCTCAAACTCACAAACCATGAGATCATGACCTGAGCCGACGTCGGACACTTAACTGACTGAGCTACCCAGGCGTCCCCCAAATATCTTATTTTTAAGTAATCTCTACACCCAGGGTGGAGTTTGACCAGGAACCCCATTGTCTCCAATTTTAATAAATGAAAAACAAAACAGAGGGAGAGGTTAAGTAACTTGTATAAGTCACACAGCTGATAAGCATCAGAGCCAAATGCCTAACCCTTTATACCTGTAGTTCTCCAAGCGTATTCCCTGGACCAGCCACATTAGCATCTTGCGGGAACTTGTTAGAAATGCACATTCTCAGATTCTCCCCCATAGTGCTGACTCAGAAACTCTAGCGGTGGGGCCCAGGAAGTTGTGTTTTAATGAGCCTCTCGGTGATTCTGATGCATACTAAAATTCGAGAACCACTGACTTGTACCATACACTTCTCACATAGATTTCCAAATCACCTTCTACAAGAACTGTATTAATGTACTTCCACCAGTCGTGTATGAGAGCGCCCCTGTCCCTTCGCCCTCCTACAACTGAGCAATCTTTACATTACAGATTTACAATCTGACAGGCAGAGAGTCATGTCTTGTTGCTTTAAAAAACTATTTTGGTCCTCCTTTTAGTGTGAGTCCATTTCTGTCCTTTTACCTGCCCTCCTGGGCCTCCTCTTCTTCTGCATGGCCTTTGGCTCCATTGACCCTCCTTTTCTGGGGGTGGGTTTTCAAGTCTAACCCTTCTGAATTTGCCAGGCAACCATGTGGTGCTTGAGTGCTAAATTAGTCTCATTCTTTACAAGTAAGGAGAAGCGAATAGGTTATCTTCCAGAAGTACAAAAATCTTGTTTTTGTTTACTGAGCATGAAATACAAAGCCTTCTTCAGCTTTTGTTACTGACAGTCCTTTCCTAAATTGTGCATTTTTCTTGAAATTCCGTATACGTCTCGGCACTGTGGTGCCAGTGTACTGAACATCAACAAGGATGATAGGTGTAGGAGCGGAAGAGATCTGTAGTTACCCCAAGTGGTAACCTCAAAAGTGTTTGCGGGAGGGGCACCTGGGTGGCTCAGTCGGTTGAGCGTCCAACTTTGGCTCAGGTCATAATCTCATGGTTCGTGGGTTCAAGCCCCACGTGGGGCTCTGTGCTGACAGCTCGGAGCCTGGAGCCAGCTTCGGATTCTGTGTCTCCCTGTCTGCCCCTCCCCCACTTCTCTCTCTCTCTCTCTCTCTCTCTCTCTCTCTCTCTTTCACAAATAAATAAACATTAAAAAAAAGAAGTGTTTGGGGGAAACTAATCCCTGACCTTGACATTTTTGGAGGAGGGAGTACCTTTCTTATGTCCAAGAACAGAAAACCTTGATTGACCAAAGGTCCCCATGATTTGATTTCATGGTGTTTCCCATTGTATTTTCACCACATTGCAGAAAAGACCCCATAAAAACTAGCTGGCTAAATATCACAGGGCTGGGGCAACTGGTTGGGTCTGTTGGTAGAGCATGAGACACTTGATCTCAGGGTTGTGAGTTCGAGGGCCATGTTGGGCATAGAGATTACTTTCAAAAAAAAAAAATCACAGGGCAAATTCTTACCATCTATAGTGTCAAGTAGTTATTGAGTCGTGATATTCACCTCCCCGTCAGTCATATCAACATGGCATGACAGAAAGAACATGGGTTTTGGAGACAAACTTAGGTTTGAAACCTAGTACTTATACATCTGAGCTGTGGAGCCTTGGACAAGTTACTGAACCTCTCTCTGATCTCACTTTATTACCTATAAAATGCAAAAAAAAAAAAAAAAAAAAAAAAAAAAAAAGCATCTACCTCATACAGTTTAAGGATTAAATGACATAATATGTGTTGTGTCCAGCAGGGCACCTGCCTCATAGTAGGCTCTCAGGGAATGTGGATTCCATTGGTTTTCACTTCCCACTGAAATTTCTATATGCTTGAATGTATGTTTGTAGTATAAGTAGGAAGTTTAGTATCCTTTATCTCCTTCATTTGATGATCTCTCTTTTCACAGAGGATGACACATCTGTATCTGCTCAGGTTACCCGTCAGCCATTTGAATGGCAAGAAGGACACCACCCGTCATACCAAGGAGCACTCTTATAAGCAGAGGGCTATGTAACAGGCACTGGGTTCATTCTTTAATGAAATACGATCAAAAACCAAGGGACTCTTTCATTGTGTTTCAGTGGCATCACCCATTAACTTTTCTCTTTTTTTCCTACTGCAATAAGAAATAAGTTCAACTAGGGGTGCCCGGGTGGCTCAGTTGGTTGAGCGACTGTCTTCAGCTCAGGTCATGATCTCACAAGTCATGAGTTTGAGCCCCGCATCAGGCCCTGTGCTGACAGCTCAGAGCCTGGAGCCTGCTTTGGATTCTGTGTCTCCTTCTCTCTCTGCCCCTAACCCACTTGCATTCTGTCTCTGTCTCTCTCAAAAATAAACATTAAAAAAAAAAAAAATTAAAAAAATAAAAGAAGTTCAACTCACTATATTGTACACCTGAAACTCATATTACACTATATGTTAACTAATTGGAATTGAAATAAAAACCTTTAAAAAGAGAATAAGTTCATTAAATTGAGTTTCCATGCCACTTATAGCTGTAGTTAGACCAATGAGATCAACTGTCTTTTCTGGACACGCAATTACAGCATAAAGCAGAAGCCGCCCACATCGTCTGGATCCAAAGAGAACATACTTCCTCCATTTCCCCACCGTGGTTCTGATAAGCACCATCTGTACTTTCAACTCCTGAGTGATCATATCTCACAAAGGCATGGTCCAGAGATTTGCAAGACCCCTCAGCTACCAATACTTTTGTATGCTTCATATGCGAAAGATCACCAGGAATAAAAATAGCTCTTGACTTTTGCCTTTTTAGCCCATGTAGGCTGGGTTTGGAAGGTCTCTGCCACTCAAGGGACAGAAGGGAAGAGAGAGGGAAAGAAATCCTCTGTCTGCACAGACACAACATATGAGGGGTCCCCTGAGAAGAGCAGCCTTTAGCGGGTCTGGCAGTTCCCAGACTCCAGGCTGGAGAGTGCCATGGAGGAAAAACCTGATAGAGCTGGAGCCGTCTGGGCCCAAACTCTACACCAAAAAAACAAAGTTCCTTTCCAGAAAGCCCTGTGCTTAGGAGAAACTGCTGGAAGCATCATCCAAATTGAGCAGGGCATGGGTTACGGGGCCAAAGGAAAGAGAAGAAGGTCCAAATGAAAACAGGGAAGGGAGCAGAGGAGATGGGTCCAGAAAATCCAAAGATATTCTCCCCCTAAGATATTTGTATCATGAGCATTTGAATTCTACACATGTATCTAAAAATATTTTCAAAAAACACTTTCTTGATTTTTCCAGTGGCTTAAAAAATCCCACATGTTTTTTCCACGTAAACAAGAAAATGATTTATGTTCACTTTCCCATCTACACTATGTATATAAAAGCTCTTTGGGCACGAACAAAGAGCTTAGCATTGATTGTAATATATGTGTGTACACAGATTTCACATATAATTACTTGTCACTCATAGGAACTTGCGTACAACAATGATCCAAGGAAGAACTACAGGTTCTTCTAAGAACCTCTATAGGTTCAACTGAGTTATGTGAAAAATTCTTGTACAACTTGTTGTAACACGTTCTTTATTTCCAGTGAGGATTGGACGAAGGAAAATAAGTTTTTAGGCAGAAATTCAGGGTGTGTCTCATGTAGTCATGATTAATACTCTCTGGTAACTTCTCTGGTGAAGTTGCCCGGCACCAGTTAGCTCTCCTGGTATCATTTTAACACTTGGACTTGCATCTTGAACCCAACTAGATAGTGCACGTGTTTAAAGCAAGACCAACACCTCTGGTTTTGTTCACCTTGGAAATTCCCAGGGCCCTGTGCATGGAATGAACATTGAATTACATTTGTTAGTGAGTTACAGAAGATTCAGAGTGAGCAGATGAAACAGCTTCCTAAATTAAAACTTTGTAATTGGCTGGTGACCTAAGTGAGGCCACACACCCTCATTTTGGAAACTTTTAACCATTATGTTGTCCTTGGAGTGGTTTAGGTGCCACGTGACTTGGATAGTCTCTTTGGATTGTTCCTGTCCCTGTGTTCTGCGGGAAAACAAAATAAGAGTAAGTCTGAACATCTTATCTGGAGCTGACCCTGGCCAACGGAATTAAGTTTTGTTTGCTCCAAAGGCTAAGTAATGAAAACAATAGATCTAGAATGTAGATCTTTACACCAGCTCTAGTTTCAGCAAACAAGTCAGTCTCCAGTCTACCACCACCACACCCTTTCTGATTTGGAGAAGGGAACAAATGAATTCTGCAACGTTTTTGCTCTTGAAGCAAACTTTCTAAAATAAAACTGTCAAAAACTTTCTTAAAAGTGCGTTGGCACCTAAAACTCATTAACATCCAAAACTAACTTAAAATATTATTACAAAAGCTGAGCAGATACCCAGTATCCAACCCGGTATCTCACAAGCAGACATTTCATGAAACATTACTTCTGTTGGATTGTTCACAGGTATTCACAAACAGACGTTTACATGGTCAAGTACATCTGGGAAATTCTGGGTTTAACACGAAGTATAGGTTTTCTCAGAGCCTTTAATATGATGTAATATTGTAATATCCCATGAAGGTGATCTGCTGAACTCTTTCCCACACTTATTTGACTGAAGAATTCCTTCTTCCTTCAAAAAATGCTCTGTAGAAACCAACTTGGAAATCCCTGGTTGTGGCAGACAATGCTGTTGCCCCCTTTACGGCCTTTCCCTGCTTCCTCCTTGCTGTCAGAAGCCTGATTTGTTCACTCTGTCCAGAGTGGCCCTCTCCTCCCATGGGGGTTGGACCCCTCCTCAGCTCCAGACGATGAATAATGATTGAATGAAACCAAACAATTGGTCTCATTCCCTTTGCTAAGCCACTGGTTCGAGCATGAGCATGTAATGCAATTCTGGCCAATAAAATTTGAGGGAAAACTTTCCGGAAGCGTTTTTAGGAGGATTTGTTTTAAGCTTAAAAAGATAACCAAGACACCAACGTTCCATTTTCGATTTCTGGCCTTCTAAATATGAGCTGTGGCAACCATCTCAAGACCATGAAGGGAGCCAGCCTCAGAGGCCCCTCAGAAATAACGAGGACCACTGAAAGGAGAGATGGAAAGGTGACTTTTTATATGCCCTCTTGTCCCAAGATTATGGCCACAGGGATATCCAGGTCACCAACAATAGTTTGAAGGTTGCCAAGGACTTGTGTTAAAGTGTTTTCAAGTCTGACCGAGAACTCGAACACTTGGAAACAACTAAGAAAATATGAATATTTAAAATCACGTTCAAAAAAGAAAAGAAAGAAAAAAGGTGGAAAGAGCCAGGATCCTTGAGAACTGCATTGAATCACTGATTTTACCAGCCTTGGGACTGCCCTATTTCTGGAGTTCTCTTCTGGAACAGTATAAATAGTCCTTATTTTAAAAATCAATTTCTTTTTTAATATATGCAGTCAAAATCATCCAGACATGGGGTTCTAACTAGTCAGAGCCTTATATGCCATTGGCACAATTATAAAACATGCAAAGGATTGTTTTTGGAAATGTTAAATGTGTTTTTTTGAAATGTTAATTATTAAAAAGCAGTAGGTTATTACAAGCTGAGTGTCTACTGCCATTATCACCAGGATCTGCAACCTTTATACTTAAATGAACGACTCTAATACTACCATTTTTAGTGTCTCTAAATTAGAAAAGGAAACACTTATTCCTTCACACTGGGGACAGGCTAAGTTGAGAAACAATCATCAAAGTGCTGTTACAGTGAAATCCGTAACTGACTGCCATCCCCAGAGTCGAAGGAAGTCGAACGCACGCAGCAGCCCCGTGTCTCCCTGTGGTTGCCCGGCGTGTGCTGCACGTTGTCTGGGCCAAGACTGTTCTTTCCTTTGCCTTCGGCAAGTTTGTATGGAGTTCTCCCCGTGTGCAAGACTTGGGCAGGCTCCTCTCCTTTCCTCCAAGTCCCACTCCCCATCCCAGTCCTGCTGAAGTCCATCCCCGGGGAACCTCCCCAGTTACTCCAGCCTCCACTCAACAGCCTTGCCAAAGTATTCTTCCCGGATGCCCAGTCGGAACCATTTATTCTGCCATTTAATTGAAACACCCTATATTTTCTTATTAGTTTGTGTTTTGTTTAGGTCCCCTGTTGGGTGAAAGGAGTGGAAGGAAGGTGGACATGATAAGAGTATTGTCCAGGTAAGTGGTTCTCAGCTCTGTCTAACCCAACAAACCCATTTTATAAGAAATACTTCCGTAACACCCCTTTATCTAGTGTGACATTCATAGATATGGTAACTGGCCTACACATATACCTTCAAAATACAGTTGGGCTTCGAATAATGCTGGGGTTAGCGGCGCCAACCCCATCCAGTTGACAATCCTGTGTAACTTCTGACACCCCCAAAACGTAACTACTAAAAGCCTACTGTTGACGGGAAGCTTTACTAATAACATACACAGTCGATTAACATACTTTGTATGTTACATGTATTATATACTGTATTCTTACAATCGAATAAGCTACAGAAAAGTAAACATTATTAAGAACATCATAAGGAAGAGAAAATACATGTGCAGTTCCATACTGTATCGAAAAAAAATCTGCATATGAGTGGACCCATGCGGTTCAAACCTGTGTTATTCAAGGGTCATCTATTTATCAATTCAATGCCCTTGCTGTGGTATAAGAGAAGAAAAGGAAAAGCAACTTATGATAAAGTAATATGTATATCAATATGTAAAGTAATATGTATATCAATATGTATATCAATATGTAATATGTATATCAATATGACAAAAAAAATTTGTCACCAATGCTGTAGAAGCCACAATGAACTACTGAGACAATGCACACAGATGCAGTGTGTGGTATTGGCCGCTCGAATTCCACAGGCCATGGCATTTTTTGTGATGGGACTTTCTGAAATGACAAACAAATGATCAACAATCTAAGTGATAAACAAAACAAAAACATACAACTTACCTTGATTTATGTAGTAGTCTCGTTCTTAGCAATTCAGTGTCTATTAAAATTCTGCAAAAAATACTTTTGGTTATATATAAGGTAAGTTTGGCTCTAGGTTCAAATAACTATAAACAAAATTTTCGCCTAATGAATGACTGAAAGGACATTCAAAAGTTGCAAGGTGGGGCGAATGCCAGGGGGGCTCAGTCCATTGAGTGTTGGACTCCTGGTTTCAGCTCAGGTCATGATCTCATGGTTCATGCGATGGAGCCTCATGTCAGGCTCTGCACTGTGCATGGAGCTTGCTTAAGATTCTCTGTCTCTCCCTTTCTCTCTCCCTCTGCCCCTCTCCCGTTCTCTCTCTCTCTCTCAAAAAAAAAAAAAAAAATTGCAAGGATTGCAGGACAATTCTTCACGTGGGGCGCAGTCCCGCACATTTTAGTGTGCTCGGCAATGCTGGCCCTCACCTGCTGTAGGCCAGCAGTACCCTCCAACCATTAGATTACCCCAAAGTCCCTGCAAATTTCTAAAAAGACCTATGGGGGAACAGGTTCTAATGACATCCACTGAGCTAAACGAAGGCCAGTGGGGGGTGGGATTATTATTAGACAATCCAGAACCTGACCCTCAGCTTTAAAGGCCCTAAGAACCTGAGGTCAACTGCCAAATGTCAGTTTACTGGTTCATTGCCATGGTTCTGAGAAGGGTGCTGCAGATTAATCAAGGGAGGCAGCAAGTTAAGCTGGGGGTAGGGGGTGATCTGCTTCACCATCAGGGGTTTTCATTT
Source organism: Prionailurus bengalensis (assembly GCF_016509475.1). Taxonomy (NCBI): domain Eukaryota; kingdom Metazoa; phylum Chordata; class Mammalia; order Carnivora; family Felidae; genus Prionailurus; species Prionailurus bengalensis. The sequence goes on along the minus strand of NC_057349.1, from coordinate 99,535,219 downwards.
GTTCCATTTACCAAGTGAGTTGCCATCTACATTTCTGTTTGAGCAAAGGGTTCCTCAGTTTTAAGAAGTAAATGTATATGTTTTGATCATATACTGATGTTTTGATCAGTTGTGTCCTGATTGATATTTTCTGTGAGAGGAAGTGTTGACCTCCTCACTCCATCATGCCATAAATGAATGTCCCATTTTGTTCTTCTTAGTAGTTTCTACCTTCTCTATCAAGGCTCTGTATATATTCAGTCTTTGTCATCATAGTTTCCATTAATTCTTTGAATATATTTATAATAGCTGCTTGGAAGTCTTTGTTTAATCTAATTTCTGGGCCCAAGCAGAGTCCATGAGTTCTGCTGGTCACTCAACTCTGAATGTCACATCTCAATATTCACTCGGCACATTCACTTCCTATGGTCAAAACTTCATGGAAACCCATGAGAAATCCTGTCCAATGATAGAAACCTCTTGGGCTGTGGACTTGTTATCAGCTCCTAGTCTCTCTGCTTGAAACAGCTAAGCAGAAGGCTCTACGGTGAGAAAGAAGTATGAGCTATGGCTGAGTGGCCTACCTCAGAGGTCATGGGCTTCTGGAAGAACTGCAATGTCAGGCTTCATTGAAGAGAGTGTCCTTCAGCTGGCATGTCGTTCTCTTGTAGGCAACCCGTGAGAGAGGGCATAGTGAGCCTGGACACAGAACCTGGGGAGCTGGACGTTCAGAAGATTCTCTGGCTCTAAGCTTAAGATGCTGATTAATATGATCCATTTATACTCAAAACACTTGGGACACCAAAAGTGGGGGTTTTCCACACCAAAAAAATTCTTCAGTTTCTCTATAGACACCAACTGGGTGTCAAATGTAATTCAATTCTGATACTAATTTCCTGGATTTAGTGAAGACCCCACAGTTTAAGGGCTCAGTTCCACAAGACTGCTACCCTTCAGAGACAGTCATGTGTCTGGGCCTTTTAAACTTCTGACTGACTAGCCATAAATTAGGGATTCCTACAACCCCTCCTCAGGTTCAGTAATCTGCTAGGAACCTCACTGAACTCAGAAAGGTAGTTTACTTACTATTACCAGTTTACTATAATGGATATAACTCAAGAACAGCCAAACGAAATAATGCATAGGACAAGGTATGGTGGAGAGTGGGGGCCATGGAGCTTCCTTGCCCTTCTCAAACACATCACCCTCCCAAATGTGTTCCACATTCTGAAAGTTCTCTCGACCCCACTGTTCAAAGTTTTTATGGAGATTCCATTATGTAGGCATGATTGATTAAATCAACAGCTGCTGGTGATTAATTCAATCTCTCCTCTCCTTGGAGCTTGGGGAGTGGGGCTGATACCCGGCCTTTGTCTTTCTGGTGACCAGCCTCCCATCCTAAAGCTATCTAAGAGCCTAGCCACGAATCATCTCATTAGCATATGAAAAGACACTCTTATTACTGTGGAGATTGCAAGGGTCGTAGAAGGTTTTGTGTCCGGAACCAGAGGCTAAGACAAAATATGGTAACAGAAGATGCTTCTATTACCCCTATCATTCAGAAAATTACAAGGCGTTTAGGAGCGCTGTGGTAGGAACTGAGAACAAAGACCAAATATATATTTCTTATGACATCACAGTATCACACTGATATATTCATCTTGCAGTTGGATGCCCTGGAAGGCTATGTTATGGGCTAGAAATACACAGCTCCTCTGCCAGATTCCGGTCCCCTGACTGTGATTACGTCTGCTCCATCTTTATCTGCCTCAGCCTTTCTTTTCCTGTTTTTTTTATGGCTGACCTACCCATAGTTCCATCTGGTGCTAGCAGAAGCTTCTGGAAACTACTTGTGAATATCTCTTTGATCCAATGACAGTTTAACCCTCAGAGTAATATTATTTCTCTCATTTTCAGTTCCCAGAGGAGCTCACGGGAGCCTGCAGGTGCAGGCAGCACCCCCCATCTGGACGATGAGCCCTAGAGGAGCACAATATAGCTCTGGGTCTGGCAGACCTGGTCTCAGCTCCTGCTGACCAGTACTGTGTGTGTTCTTGGGTGAGCTATTTCTCTTTCAGAGCCTAGTGTACTAAACTGCTAAATGAAGATCATAACACTTACTTCACAGAGCTAACATGATGATAAAATACGACGAGGTATGGGTAGCATCTGGCTAAGATATTATTGATAAGCATTATTGTCTTTTCCTGTCTCTTCATGGCAGGGGCCATATTTCCTGTGTAACTCCTGTAATATCTAGCCTAGTGTCTAGTTCCCAGCTGCTGCTCAGTAAATACTTGTTAGGGGAATTACCTGCCTCTGCTCTATTGTCCTGCATTTTTTTGTTGGTGATTGTCACACTATGCTCTGTGCAGTCTTAGGGCTTCTGAGGAGGTGCCCAAGGACCCGGGTGGATCAGGCAGGTGAGACTAGATAAGGGTGGAAAGCAGAGGAAGGAGCAGCTGGGTTCCATGCCCACCCTCATGTAAGCTCTGCTGGTTTGTGTTTTATTAGTTTGGGAACAATATTTTCTTTTTTTAAAAGAATGGATTCTGGGATTTAAAGTTTGAAAATAACCACCTTATATTTGAATAACTTAGAGAAGGAATTAAATTTTATGAGTGACACAAATGTTTACATCTTCATTCTCCAAAACATTAGCCCCTGTAAGTTAAATAAAGAATTCAATTCGGGGCGCCTGGGTGGCGCAGTCGGTTAAGCGTCCGACTTCAGCCAGGTCACGATCTCGCCGTCCGTGAGTTCGAGTCCCGCGTCAGGCTCTGGGCTGATGGCTCGGAGCCTGGAGCCTGTTTCCGATTCTGTGTCTCCCTCTCTCTCTGCCCCTCCCCCGTTCATGCTCTGTCTCTCTCTGTCCCAAAAATAAAATAAAAAACGTTGAAAAAAAATTAAAAAAAAAAAAAAAGAATTCAATTCAGTTCCTCAATTTCAATAGGCATTTTTCAAATACCTAATAGCCACATGTGGCTAGTGGCTACCATTTTGGACAGTACAAATGGGAACATTTCCATCGTTGCAGAAAGTTCTCTTAGACAGCAATGATCTATAACTTATATTATTTAAATCATAGGGCTTAATTGATACTGGCTGTGTACTCTGTGCTATAATATGTTTATAAGCTTAAAGGGAAAGTTGAGTTGCCCATAGATGTAGGTTTGGGTCCTGCTACTTAAAAAAAAATTTTTTTTTAAATGTTTATTTACTTTTGAGAGAGAGAGACAAAGCATGAGCAGGGGAGGGGCAGAGAGAGAGGGAGACACAGAATCCGAAGCAGGCTCCAGGCTCTGAACTGTCAGCACAGAACCCTGCATGAGGCTCAAACCCAGGAACTGTGAGATCATGACCTGAGCCGAAGTTGGACGCTTAACTGAGGGAGCCACACTGGCGCCCTGGTTTGGGTTCTGCTATTAACTTGCCATGTGGCCTACTGTCCTGGCTTCCTGTTTCCTTATCTGTACCAGGGAGGTGTGGGCCATATTGGAGGCTTCTATCTATTTTACCTCCAAGGGTCCCTTTGTTATTTTGTTCCCTTGGACCCACACCCATATTTAAAATAAACTGCTTTATTAGGTAATAATTGGCTTACACTCCCACTTTTGTTAACTGGCACTATTTATATCTACCAACAAAAGCCTCTGATCAGCATAAGATTACCAGAATTCCTATATTGAGCTGAAGTAATTCCAGCCCAAAACTTAGAAATGAGACATTGTGTTTAGCTTTGCATTGTCTCTGATAATTGTACAATGTTCATGTGGTGTTTTTCAAATATTGAAAGTATCTTGTTAATTGCCCTTCCCTGTCCCTGTCCCTGTCCCTAATTTCTCCAACTCCTAAGGTTTAAGGGGTCCAAGTTAGGAGTCTCCTAATACATGATCATTTAAAACTTTTTGAGTTTTTAAATGGATTCTAGGTCAAAGTAAATAATGATCCCCAAAGTTCAATTTTGGAATTCAGAAAATCAACTAAAAGAAGCCAAGTACCTAATGCACAAATGAAATGGAAAATCTAGAATGGACTTTTCAGTGTAGAAAACAAAATGTGTAGTGTGATTGTATTTTTAAATTATTTTAGGGGGTGGGGGACTTCTGGCTATGGCAGAATGAAAAGGTTGACGAATTCTCTCCCCCCAAAATAAAGTATAAAACTGAGCAAAATGGGTGCTCGCTTCGGCAGCACATATACTAAAAACTGAGCAAAATGGTAAAACAAAACAAAACAATTTCAGGACTTGGGAAATCAAGGAAAGGGCAAGAACAAATTGAGAAGCATTTAGTCCTGAAAAGCTGCTAAAATTAAAATGATGAGAATCTGTGGCGTTTATGTCTGGAGCTGCTCCCTTCCCCGTGCCCCCAGCACACGTAGCCTGGTAATTTTACCAGCACAATTCTGGCTGTGAAAACCAGCAGCATCACTGTCAGAGGGGGGTGGATTGGATTTGGAATGAAAGTTGAAAACCCACACCCAACAATGTTGTCAGTAAAAGCAGCAAACTCAGTAGGATTTAAAAAGGAAACTGTAGCACTGCTAGCCTGAGACTGCAGTCCTGGTTGGAGTGAATGGCTGACCAGCCAGAAATTTAATGGGGAAATCCTAGAAATAAGAGAGCCATAAAAAAGCTATATGAGTTCTCCACACACCCCTAGTTGACCAGGAAACCATGCATCTGTACAAGGGAGAGCCAAGAGAATCTGGAAGAAAGTGCAAGTCAGGCAGACTTGAAAACGGACTGAATTTTGAATGCATTCCTCAACCCACACACAGATCCATCAGCAGAGGATGGATCTTATAAGCTTAAGATGTTTGAGCATAACCTCTGCCCAATCATCAGCTGGCCATAAACTGTGCAGACACAGGGACAAATGTTTAGGGAACCAAGGTCAAAATTAAAACATAAGAATTACAAACAAAAAAACTGAGCAGGAACATCCATGGCCACACACTGCAGGAGACACAAATTCTGCAGATTAAGTCCAGGCTACTTAATAAAAACAAAATAACCACCTCAGAAAAAGAAATCAGAGTCTTCAGTTGCTACAGTATATTTTCCAAAATGTCAAATTTTCAAGAAAAATTGTGAGACCTGAAAAGAAACAGGAAATCTGATTCATACTCAAAAAAAAAAAAAAAAATGGAACCATACTCAAGGAAAAAAACAAACAAAACAATAGAAACTATCTCTGAGTAGGCCCAGAAACTAGATTTAGCAGAAAAAAAATTCAAAACAGCTATTCTAAATATGTTTAAAGAAACATAAGTGTGGTCTAAAGGAAACCACACTTAAGAATTAAAGAACAGTTTAGTGACCATGACTTGACAAATAGAGAATCTCAACAAAGAAGTAGACATTATAGAAAAGAACTTAATGGGAATTTTGAATTGAAATATATAACAGAAATTTAAAAATCTACTAGAAGAGGTCACTGAAGAAAAACTCAGTGAACTTGAATACAGATCATTAGAAGTCATTCAATCTGAGCAACAGAGATGAAAAATATTACAGAAAAATAAACAGAGCCCCAGAAACTGGTGGTAAAACACCAACCATATCAATATACATGTAACTGGTGTCTCAGAAGGCTAAAAGAGAAAGTGGCAGAAAAATATTTCATGACATAATGCTGAAAATTTGTCAAATTTGATGAAAATAGTCATCTACAAACCCAGGAGCTCAACAAATTCCAACAAAAAGAGATTCACACCTAGACATAGTCAAACTATAAGAAGCCAAATACAAGAGAAAATCTTGAAACTAGTGAGAGAAAATGTCTCATCATGTGCAAAGGAACAATATAATTAATGGTCAACTTCTTGTCAGAAACCATGGAGGCCAAAAGACAATAGAATTAGATATCCAGATTGCTCAAGGAAAAAAGAAAAACTCTCAACCAAGAATTTTATATCTAGTAAAACTATCCTTCAACAATGAAAACAAAAAAAAAAGATGTTCCCAGATAAAGGGTGAGAGAATTTTATTGCTAGCTGACAAGCTTTATAAAAAAATACTAAAGGAAGTTCTTCAAGCTGAAAGGAAGTGACACCAGATGGTAACTTGAATCCAAAGAAGAGATGAAGCTTTTTTACAAGGATAGTGCCAAAAGCAAAGAAGGAAGCTCCTGTCCCTGTTCCAAAGCCAAAGTAAAGGCTTTGAAGGCCAAAAAAAAGTGATGTTGAAAGGTGTCCACAGCCACAGAAAAAAAGATTCACATATCACCTGCTTTCTGATGTTTCAAGACACTGCAGCTGCAAAGACATCCCAAATATCTTTGGAAGAGTGCCCTGGGAAAAACAAGCGTGACCACTATGCCATCATCAAGTCCTTCTGACCACTGAGTAAACCATGAAGATAATAGAAGACAATAACACACTTGTGTTCACTGTGGATGTCAAGGCCAACAAGCACCAGATCAATCAGGCTGTGAGGAAGTTCTATGACATCGACATGGCTGGGATCAACAGCCTAATCAGGCTGATGGACAGAAGAAGGCGTATGTTTGTTTCCTGGATGTTGCCAACAAAGTTTGGATCATTTAAACTGAGTCCAGTTGGCTAATTCTAAGTGTAAAGTTTTCACCATTAAGAAAGAAAGAAAGAAAGAAAGAAAGAAAGAAAGAAAGAAAGAAAGAAAGAAGAGAAAGGAAGGAAGGAAGGAAGGAAGGAAGGAAGGAAGGAAGGAAGGAAGAAAAAAGAAAAAAAAGAAGAACACAGGAGTTCAGAAGACATGAACTGACACTTTTCCAAAGAAGACATCCAGATGGATAACAGACACATGAGACATGTTCAACATCATTCATAATCAGAGAAATACAAATCAAAACCATGATGAGATATCACCTCACACCTGTCAGAATGGCTAAAACTAACAACACAAGAAACAACAGATGTTCACAAGGATATGGAGAAAGGGGAACCCTCTTGCACTGTTGGTGGGAATGCACACTGGTGCAGCCACTCTGGAGAACAGTATGGGGGTTCCTCAAAAAATGAGAAATAGAGCTACTCTGTGATCCAGAAATTGTACTATCAGGTATTTACCCAAAAGGATACAAAAATACTGATTCAAAGGGACACATGCACCCCAATATTTATAGCAGCACTATCAACAATAGGCAAAGTATGGAAAGAGCCCAAATGGCCATTGACTGATAAATAAAGAAGATGTGGTATACACACACACACACACACACACACACACACACTAGAATATTACTCAGCCATCAAAAAGAATGAAATCTTGCCATTTGCAATGATGTGGATGGAGCTAGAATGTATTATGCTAAGTGAAATAATCAATCAGAGAAAGACAAATACCATAGGATTACACTCATGTGGAATTTAAGAAACAAAGCAAATGAGCAGATAGGAAGGGTTGGGTGGGGGAAGAGGAAAGAGGGAAATAGATCACATTAAACTCTTAACAATAGAGAACAGACTGAGGGTTGATGGAGGGAGATAGGTGGAAGATGGGCTAGATGAGTGAAGGGCACTTGGGGGGTGCCTGGGTCGCTCAGTCAGTTAAGCACTGACTTCAGCTCAGGTTATGATCTCACAGTTCATGAGCTCGAGTCCCATGTCAGGCTCTGTGCTGACAGCTCAGAGCTCAGTGCCTGGAGCCTGCTTCAGATTCTGTGTCTCCCTCTCTCTCTGCCCCTCCCCCACTTGCACTCTGTCTCTCTCTCTCTGAAAAATAAATAAACATTAAAAAAAAAGGGGGCACTTGTGATGAGCACTGGGTATTGTATGTAAGTGATGAATCACTGAATTCTACTCCTGAAACCAATATTGCACTGTACGTTAACTAAAATTTAAATTTAAAAAAAGATAAACTTTTAGCTAGAGTGAAGAATTAAAAAAAAGAGAGAAGACACAAATTATCAAAATCACCAAAGAAAGAGGGGGTGTCATTACTAATCTGATAAAAGTATTTTTTTTATATTTTAAAATATTTTATTTAAGAAAAAACTTTTAAGTTTATTTATTTTAAGTAATCTCTACACTCGAAGTGGGGCTTGAACTCAAAACCCTCCGATTAAGATTTGCATGCTCTTGGGGCGCCTGGGTGGCTCAGTCGGTTGGGCGCCTGACTTCGGCTCAGGTCATGATCTCACAGTTCGTGGGTTTGAGCCCCACGTCGGGCTCTGGGCTGACAGCTCAGAGCCTGGAGCCTGCTTCAGATTCTTGTGTCTCCCTCTGTTTCTGCCCCTCCCCTGCTCACACTCTGTCTCTCCTTCAAAAATAAACATTAAAAAAAAAATGGCATGGCCCTTGCAGGAAAGAGAAATTCCTAAGTATTAATTCATTCCTTATTCTTACCTGGGACCTTGAGCATTATTATAAATAAACAGTTGCTCTCACACCAAAAACCGAATGCAGTTACTATGCCTTTGAGAAGGGTAGTGCCTGCTGGGGAGAGGCCAGAACTGGTCTACCTCTGGAAGCACTGGTAGGGATTTTTAAATTTTACTTTATTTGATATCTTACTTGATGCTTTGTTTTGCAATTTGGAGAAGGAAATGACGGTTGGTAAATAGAAAAGTTTCTCTCCTTACCAACCTCCTACCTTCCCTGAAGCTCTGGCTCCCAGCTCTGGTGACATGACTTCCCGCTTCTCACTTTGGACCAGAGGGGCCTTGTCTGGACACTAAATCCTGAGACTGGCGAGGCAGACCCACAGAGCTGGTGCTGATGCCGAGAGGAGCGGGGTTCCGGCCTGGGCATGCCAGGGCCTGCGATGTGTGGGGTCCCTCTCTCCCTGAGCCCCAAAGTCCTTTACCAAAAATGCATTTACTTATGCGTCTAGCATGCTAATAACTGTCGAAGAGGTCAATTCTGCACCAGTGTTCAAACAAACATGCTAAGTGATACAGAGCCCTTTCAGAGAACCAACTGCGGAGGGTTCTAGGTGCCTGAAAGGAAGCTTGGAAGCCATCTGTCTACCGACCTGTGTCATTTCAGGGCACACGACAAACAAAATGACAAGCAGCAGCACGCGCACAGCACATCCCTGACTGAAAGTGAGGAGACACTGGGCCTGACTGACGGGGGAGGGGGGGGGAGGTGCAGAAATAGGAGGACTGCTGCTGCTGCTGCTGGCCTAGGAGCTTCTGGGGAGCACAGCGGGAGGCTGGAGGGTGGCTGATGGGGAAGAGGCCGCGAGGCGCAAACTGAGAGTGAGAAGAGTGCGTTCACAGGATGAGCCTCAGAGGTATGAGAGGCCTGAGGCTGGGGGAGGCTGTGCGGGCTCCTACAGAGGCCCGGGACAGGCAGAGGAGGCCCAGACCTCAAGGAGGCTGCAGAGGCCCACCGAGGGCACCGCCAGGGATCGCTGTTACGCCTGGGTGTCCACAGTTTCCCCTGAAGCTATGTTGATGAGGTCTCGACTCCCTCGCGGCAGCCCATCCTTTCCTCTGTCCTTGCCTGCGGACCCTAAATACCACCTCCACTCTGCTTCACCTCAGAATCTGCTCTGCTTGCATTTGGCCGTGGCCAGGACACACGGGAGGAATTGAGCAGAAACCCCTCAGGCTCGAAGGTCAAGCCTTCCTAGTCCCGCCTGTGATGCGCAGCACCAGAGTCACTGACGGGCTACGGCTCTCCTCTCCTTCCGGTGTTCCCTGGTCTTGCACACGCGGCTGTCTTCAGGGCTCCGCAAGCTCTTGTTGCTTAACTTGGCATCTGAGCCTCACTCTTTGGGCACCTGCCCCAAATTTTATCGAAAGGCAATTCATGTGGTGGTTAAGCAGGTAGGCTCTGGGCCAGACTGCCATTCACTGTGCAATCGTGGGCAAATACTCAAGCACTTTCTGCCTTAGTTTCCCTCTGTGTAAAGGGGGATGATAATATAGCCTGTTTTCATACGGTTGTTGCAGGAATTGAAAGAGTTAAGTACGTACTGAGCACTCGTTAATGCCTGGCGTTTGGCCCGAAGGCTGGCTCTTGTTCATTTCTTTATTCATTCGACACATTTGTATTGTGCATCCGCTTGCCATGAACTGGGTTAGGTGGTGGAGATACAATTGTGAATGCAGAGAAGCGCTGTCCTTGCCCTCAGGAAGCCTCCAGTCTCAGTGAAGTGTTCTTAGACTTTAATCAAATAATTATCCTGTATTTATTTGTAATTGTTGCAAACATTTCGTCTAATCCTATTGTATGTGTATTGACGAGAAACCTCGCTGCAAGAGGGCAGTGGGTACAGTACTAAGAGAGTGTAATAAGGAATATCACCCAGGCTGGGGTGAAATGTCTGAGGAAGGGCGACAGGCGTTACAGTTCTTCGCTCCCACTTTCTCTCTTGGCATCTTGAGATAATCACTGGCCACCCATGACTGTGTGGTTCATGAAGAAGAGCCAGTTCTCTTCTTGAACTAAACCAGTGTCCAGTCGTTAAAGCAGGATGTTGTATATGCATCCGCCTCCATGCAGTGTGTGGGGAAGGCACCACTGAGATCTTCATGTCTCTTCCACCAGCTATGGGACATGGGACGCAGTGTCAGATTTGCCTGGGCCTCAAATAGGCAGCCCCGGAGCAGAATAACCACCATAAACCCTATGCCCACAGGTCTGTGTGAGCCCTGGCACCTGAGAAGACCCCTGACTTTTGCCTCTGGCCTCTGAAAGGGCTCTGTATCACTTAGCATGTTTGTTTGAACACTGGTGCAGTGAGGGTGAGCCTCACTTGGACGGGTCTTGTCCAGTTACAGGGAGTAGCTCAGACCTTTCCAGAGCCAAAGTGACAAATTACAACAGAGGTTTGAGACTGTAAAAATCCAATGATTACATTAGACATACTTAAAACTGTTCAGACTCAGATCTCAAAGATATGGCTTGGTATCTTCGGGAGAATGCACAAGGAAGTGGTAATTGGTTACATGTGGAGACTGGAATGAAATTAAGATTTATTTTTCATTGTATTCTTTCATACTTTTTATTTTATTTTTTATTTTTTTTAACATTTATTTATTTTTGAGACAGAGAGAGACAGAGCATGAACGGGGGAGGGTCAGAGACAGGGGGAGACACAGAATCTGAAACAGGCTCCAGGCTCTGAGCGGTCCGCACAGAGCCCGACACGGGGCTCGAACTCACGGACCTCGAAATCATGACCTGAGCTGAAGTCGGACACGTAACCGACTGAGCCACCCAGGCGCCCCTTTCGTACTTTTTAAATTGTGTATCATGTACCTATATAGGAATATATAATTTTATGGGGCGCCTGGGTGTCTTAGTTAATGTCTGATTCTTGATTTTGGTTCAGGTCGTGATCTCATGAGTTGTGGGATCCAGCCCTGTGTTGGGCTCTGTGCTGATAGTGTGGAGCCTGCTTGGGATTCTCTCTCTCTCCCTCTCTCTCTCTGCCCCTCCCCTGCTTGCACATGCTCTATCTCTCTCTCTCTCTTATATATATATATATAATTTATGATTAAATATTATATATATAATATATACATATTATATATATATAATATATATATAATTTATGATTTAATCTTATGTATATATAATTTATGATTAAAATTAAGGAGATAGTGAGACTTAGAACATTTTTCAAAGCTACATAATATGATGTAAAACATAAGATGTGATAGAGATTTTTTTGTCTTTCACAGAGCTATGGTTTTTGTCCTTTGGTAACTTTACTGGAGCAAGTGACTATATGTAAGAATTAATTTTATTCTTTCATTCACCATGTGCCAGGCACTGTTGTAGACACTGGGTATAGAATGGTGAACAAAACAGAACTCCGCCTTGTCTCCCAAATTTTGTTTCCTCAAGGAGTTTATTTTTTAAGAGTTTTTTAAAAAAGGCTTTTCATTTTATTCATTTTGAGAGAGAGAACACGAGCGGGGAAGGGGCAGAGAGAGAGGAAGAGAGAGAATCCCAAGCAGGCACTGTGCTGTCAGCACATGGAACCCAATGTGGGGCTCGATCTCACGAGCCGTGAGATCATGACTTGAGCCCAAACCAAGGGCTTAACTGACTGAGCCCCTTTCCTCAAGGAGTTTAAATTTGAGAGGACCTAAGTTCTAGTCCTGGCTATGTTACAGATTAGCTAGGAGTCCTTAGAATCTTCAGGTTTATATACTCCCATCTTTAAAGTAGGGACTCTATTGTTTGTTTGTTTATTTATTTTATTTTTTTAATATAATTTATTGTCGAGTTGGCTAACATACAGTGTGTACAGGGTGCTCTTGGTTTTGGGGGTAGATTCCTGTGGGTCATCGCTTACATACAACACCCAGTGCTCATCCCAACAAGTGCCCTCCTCAATGCCCACCACCCATTTTCCCCTCTGGGACTCTATTTTAAAGTACAAGATCTTTCGGGGAACCTGGGTGGCTCAGTTGGTTAGGCATCCAACTTCATAAGCTCAGGTCATGATCTCATGGTTTGTGAATTCCAGTCCCTGCTTCGGAGCCTGCTTCGGATTCTGTGTTTTCCTCTCTCTCTGCCCCTCCCCCATTTGTGCAAGCTCTCTCTCTTTCTCTCTCAAAAATAAACAAACGTTAAAAAAAGTTAATGCGCAACATCTTTAAATTCTAAAGGACAAGATCTTAAAGCTGATTTAACCACCTATTCTAAGAGGTCAGTAGTACATATAGCACAGGCTAGGCACTGTATTCATTCTTTATGGTTTTGTAGCAAATTGCAACTAATTTAGTGCCTGACAACAACAGATTTATATTCTTACAGTCTGGAGGTCAGAAGTCTGACGTGGGACCTCCCTGGGCTAAAATCAATGGGTTGGCAGGTCTGTGTTCCTTTCTGGACGTTTTATGGGAGAATCTGTTTTCTTGCCTCTACCAGCTTCAAGAGGGCATCCACATTCCTTGGCTAGGGGCCCCCTTCCACCATCTTCAAAGCCAGCAGCAGTAGGTCAAGTTCTTCTCACCCTGCATCATCCTGACCTCCTCTTCTTCTTCCTTCTTCCACATTGAAGGACCCTTGTGATTATATTGAGTCCACCAAATAATCCAGAACAGTTTCTCCATTTTAAGGTCACCTGATTGGCAATCTTAACTCTATCTGTAATCTTCATTCCCTTTTGCCATGTAAGAGAATGTATCCACAGATGCTGCAGATTAGGTCCTGGACGTCTTTGGAGGGGGGCATTATTCAGCCTACTATAGATGTTTAACAAAAACATGAACCAGCATTTCTCTGACTTTTGAATTTCCTAAACTGTTTAGACAAATGAGCTGTTTTTAGTATGTATTTCTGTATTCTCAAACTTAGTGGTTTAAAGCAACAAAAATCATTTGTTTTCCTCACCTATCTGCAATTTGGGCAGCATCTGTGGGATTCATCTCTGATCCATGTAGTATCAGTTGTGGAAGTGGGACTGGAGCTGAAGGATCCACTTCCAGAAGGACTCACTCAGTGACTGACCGGATGGTGCTGGCTATCAATTAGGAGCTCATCCAGTGTATTGACCAGGGGCCTTGCTTCCTTCCTATATGGGCCTCTCCTCGTGGCTCCTTGGGCTTTCTAACAGCATGACAGTTGGGTTCCAAGAGTAAGTGTTCCCGAGGTCCTAGGAGGAAGCTGAAAGGCTTTCTATGACCTAGTTTCAGAAATTCTAGACTATTGGGGCACCTGGGTGCCTCAGTCAGTTGAGCGTCCGACTTCGCTTCAGGTCATGATCTTGAGGTTCGCGAGTCTGAGCCCTGTGTTGGGCTGTGTGCTGACAGCTTGGAACCTGGTGCCTGCTTCAGATTCTGAGTCTCCCTCTCTCTCTGCCCTTCCCCCCCCCCCCCCACCATGGTCTATCTCGCTCTCTCAAAAATAAATAAACATTAAAGAAAATTCAAAAAAAAAGTTCTAGGCTGTTATGTCCACTATATTTTATTAGCCATGTAAGTCAACAAGGCCAGCCCAGATTCAAGGGGAGACAAATTAGATCGACCTCTCAATGGGAGAAGTGCCAAAGAATTTGTGACCATCTTTAAGCTACTACACACACGAATAAAAACAAAATCGCAGACAAAAGGGAAGGCTAACATAGCATTGCCATATTTTATTTTGATGGAGAGGAATATTAAACAGCAAAGCCAAAAATGTTATCATCTATTACATTATCCCATCTGTTTCTTAAAAGCAAGTCCTTTTTTTTCTACGAAAAAAAGTAGAAAGGACATAGTCCCAGAACAAATGGTAGTTCTCCAAAATTAAACAAATTTAGCTTCATTAAAAATACACTATGCTATACTTGTTTTTCTCATTTCAAGCCAGGTTAAAAAAACTCGGTTATGGAGAAGGGCATCCAGACAACCCACCAGGCATTAGGCACGAATGCCTCTGGGGTTCAGAGCAGCAGTCTAGTGCCACCCCTTTGGCCTGGTTTGCAGCTAGACTATCCAGAATCCCATGTCCTGCTGGCTCTGGGGGTTCACTGCCCTACTCGGTTCCTGGGCCCCAGGGAGCTGCCAATGGGCTCATAGGCAGGAGGATCTCCCTGTTGTCTAGGGTTCAGTTGGGGTGGCAATGTTGGGGCTTTTCTTCTAGCAACGTCAGGCTCTCCGGCCACAGCTTGAACTTCTTTCAATGTGGCTTGGGCTTGGTGGGCCGGGCTTTTCCGACCCTGCAGGCCTAGACAAGGCACTGATACGACTGGCCTGGGGCAATGTGAAACTTGCCCAAGACCATCACCATCTCGCCATCTGAGCTTATCAGAATCCCTGCGGGAGGCTTTTCAGTGCCAGCTTCCACCCACCTTACAATTCTGGCACCTCTTGGGTACTGTGGAGCCTCCCGTCCTGCAACGGAAGTGTTTTTGCTAGATCAAATCAACAAGGGACCTTTACTTGGTCTTCTGCGACCAAGAATGCAGAGACCTCTAAGCCAAGCCAACCCTGTGCTTCTAGGCCTTGGCCACCTCAACCAGACCTGGAAGGCATTAGTTAATAAGATGGTTCTTAAAGGGATGACCGAGGTTTTTACCTGTAAAAGGCAATTACCTGCTGTTAGCTACTCAGGTGGTTGAGGATTGATTTCTTAAGTGTTTCTGACCTACACAGAGAAGTGGGGAACCTTAGGGTCCAAGTCAGGGAGATTCATACCCTCTGGATTACCTCCTCGCTCCAAGGCCTTGGCGGTTCAGGGAAGCGGAGGCCTTCTCTATTTTCATTTCACAAATGTCAGAGTGGGATATTTCTAGAATTCTTGATGCGGAGGGAGGAGCCAGTGTATATTATCCACCCTACTCCTTTTAGGTAAATTGTTCCCTCTTAGAAAAGTGGCCTCAACCTGGATTTCTGTAAATGAGAGGTGTATGGAGTAAAAGGACCAACTAGAAACTGGAGTCATGATGCTATTCATGAGGTCTTATTTTTATTTTTATTTATTTATTTATTTATTTTATTTATTTATTTATTTATTTATTTTTTAACGTTTATTTATTTTTGAGACAGAGCATGAACAGGGGAGGGGCAGAGAGAGAGGGAGACACAGAATCTGAAACAGGCTCCAGGCTCTGAGCGGTCAGCCCAGAGCCCAACGCGGGGCTCGAACTCACGGACCGTGAGATCATGACCTGAGCCGAAGTCGGACGCCTAACCGACCGAGCCACCCAGGTGCCCCGAGGTCTTATTTTTAATGACAAGTGAGATGAGGGGGAGAGAGCACGTCCCCTCGGTGTTTCTCCTGATACGGGAGAGCAGGGCTCGGGGTTGGAGAGGTCACCCATCTAGTGATGCATCGAAGAAGCAGGTCAGCCGAGTACAGGCCGGCACAGAGCCCTCTGTTTGCAATTAGCACAAAGAGCCAATTCAACAGCCCACAAAGCCCGTCCTCCATAATAGTTCTAATTAGAAACATTATACATAGGAGGGAAACAATTCACACCAACTCCAGCATGAGCTCATGGCAATAGAGTTGTCTGTCAGCCCTGAGGCTATAGACACACACGGCCCCCAAAATAATGCATATGTATTTTAAAGACTGATATTTTCACTCTAGAAAACCATGGCAGCAGCTATATGCTGTGCCAAAGCAGCCTCAGTCACGACTGGCCCCCACCCCCCCATTTTCCTTCCTCTGCTGTCTGTCTTGGGGAGTGTGAGGGTTTTGTTAGTAGCTTAATATTTCAAAAAATAATTTACAACCTGTTCTCTCTTCTCTGTTCTCGTATAACCTTGAAATTGAAACATCTTTCCATCTGCTTTCTGTCCTTTTCCACCAGGCAGACCCTGATGATGTTTCCCTTGCTTAACGGAGCAGAAATCAGCGTGCATTTCTGTTTAGCAGTCGTGCTGCCCGGAGCGACAGTCAAGTAAGCGTGCTGTGTGTTAGCACTGATGTTACTGAACTGTTGCTAGGGGAGCCAGAGAGGGAAGACAAAGAGCTTAAAACACAGCGTCTCCCCGATACTTTGCCATCAACACTCCTCTTTCTGGCTCCTCATTTGGACCAGGGATGTTGGTTTTTTTGGGGGGGGGGGGTTGTGTTTTTTTTTTTCTTTCTCTCTACAGTCTCTCCATCTGGTGCAGTGGAGAGGAATTCTCCATCCGGGCTCTGGGAGATTCACAGGGGATGTCATCTGAGCCACACCTTCATTAGAACCCCACCTTCCTGCCCCTTTTTTTCTGCCTCCTGCTCCTGTTGGCCGGCTCCAACAATAGCTGGTGGGTAAGTGCATGGTCTGTGTGTAGTGTGGGTCCACTCGCTGGCTGTAGCTGTATGATCTTGGGTCACTTAAACTCTCTGAGCCTGTCTCCTCCTCTGTGAGACAGGATAGGCTGGTCCTTCCTCTTGGTACTGTTTCGAGCATTAAATGAGATACTGCATGGAAGAGCCTAGCATAAAGTACTGCGGGGTTCAATAAACATCATTTATCTTGTCATTAATATTCTTGTGGCTTTCTAGATTTTCTTGGCGACTGGTCCTCAGTGAAACTGTGATAATGGAGGATAACAGCGTGTTCAGAGTATACATCGTAGATGCTCAATAAATTCCATATGATGAGTACCAATTTTAGTTAATCCCCAAAACTGTGCTGGACAGAATGCCACTCCAGCCCAGCTGTCCCTGCCCCCTCCTCTTCGCCCAAATTAAGGCTTTTTCCTGTGGTTGAGATAAATAGTCCCCCCACCTCACGCTGTAGGGGCACTGTGGGGGAGTATTAAGTAACACCCGTTAAATTGCCTTAAAGACAATGTTTGAAATCATTCTTCCCTCAGTTGGAAAGAAGATGCATTTTGCCACGAGGATCTTCCTGATGACCCAATTTTATTTTCCCACTTTTTTCAATGTGAAAATTCTCCACTTTCAGACTTGCATAATTTAACTCTCTCTGAAAATTTACACATTCACAAAAGTTAAAATAATCACCACAGTGTGTACAGAGGGGTGGTTTCTGACCACTACAAAATTTCTTTATACACACCTCTGTGTGTTTCCCTAGGTGGACTTTGCCCTGGCCCCACCTCCTCCTCTGGGAGCCTGGCCTGGTTCTGGCCACCCATCAACCCCAGAGGTGTCAGGGAAGGGGTAAAAAAGTGCAACTGAGTGGCTAAGGCCATTGCCCGAGTCCTGAACTGAGGAGCAATTGCAAGTAACTCCAAACACTAACACTGCACTCACAGCACAAAGACAAGTTCCGTTCCTTTGTGCTGCCCAGAGCCTTTGCCAACTCTTAGGTCACGTTGCCCGGAACCATGTGCTTCTGCAATGAAAGGCCCCATTGTGATGACTAGTCAACAAGGCAAAGCAAAGTTTGCCCCATGCATCAAAACCTGGACCATCCTGACTTTTTACGTGCTGAGAAGTGTGTGCCTGGTATCGTACTAACGTAAACGGGGAGGGGCAGTTCCTAAAGCAAAGAAAACTAGACACCTATCTGCTCAGTATCTCAAATTGGAGGCTTTTAAAATGACCTGAGAAATGGGTTTATTGCTTTCATTGTTTCCTTCCTTCTTCCTCCTCCTTCTCTCTGACATTTGCCCTCCTCTCCACAACTTCCTTTCACAATGAGCCCAGGTTTCTGTCGGGAATGTTCACCCTGCTGCATGGATAAACAAGCAAAACAGACTGTTATACGTGCGCTGAAAACATGGACAAAAAGATGTGGGAAAGTTTCTGATACAGAAACCCAGCTGGGTGCAAAGTGGTTCTTGTCGGTAAACAATGTAGTGAGCTGAACATGTATTGAAACTACAGCCTCATTAAGAGCTGACTGTTTAACACTTAAACACATCGTTTCTCAGACATGGGCATCTGAGTGCAAAACCACGATCTTTGTCCTGCTTGGGTGCACCAGTGAGCCTGTCTGGTCCCAGTTTTCTTGTCTATACAACGATGCATTTGCTCAGATGATCAGATGATCAAAGGCTCCCTTGGAAAGTCTTTGGGGTGTGAGCTGAAATTCCAGTTCTACTATCTGCCTTTTCTTGGTTCTGAGATGCCACAATATCCTTCTAGAAGACTGAGTTGGTAGGGGATGTTGGCAAGGAATGAGAACCTCTTCATTAATGAGAAACTGAGGGAAGGGGCCAACATCAATGAAGGCATTAAACATGGCAAATGTTGAAATGAGGACAGTGAGAGCAATTGACTCTACTTTTTGACACAAAAGGAGCCTTGATTTAAATTCCTCGAGCCCCCTCTTTTCTTCTGGGAGCTCATTTCTTTCAAAACAACTTTCATCTGAAGTCAGGAGAACTGGCCCAGCTCAGGGTCTGCCACAAACTCAGGCAGGTCCTTTCCCACCTCAGTTTCTTCACTGGTGAATGGGAAGTATGGGATTAACTGATTTCTAAAGCCCATTTAAGAGCTAACATTAAGATTCTGGGAATTTCAGGAAATGCACATTCAAACCAACATTCTGAAACAAGTGAAAAAAACAGATCAAATAATTGAACCAATGATTTTCAGACATTGGACCACTGGCAGTGTGTGACGGTGATTCCTGGGAGAGAGGAAACAAATGAGGAAAATCCTGTGATTGCCCCCAGCTGACTACCTAGAGAGAATTTCCAGACCACAGTGCAAGGAAAGGGAATATAAGTGGGGCCCAGTGGTATCCCTGAGTAGAGGGAATGGAGCTGGGATCCCAGGGAGACCAATGAAGCTAGAATTCACAGAACAGAATACTGGAGAGGAGGGAGCTACACACAGAGAACACTGTGGAGTTCTACAGAGCATCCCCTTCAAGTCTTCAGCTGAGTACTGATCAGCAAGTGCATGTTAGGGAACTCCATAAAGCCAGGGAAATAACCCCCCACAAGGATTATGGGGAACAATCCAGAGAGCTCACCCAACACAGGGAATAGTCCCCATTCCCACCAGCCAGAGTTGAAAACCTTGTAATTCACAGGGCATTTAGTACTCAGAAGTCTCAGGAATGAGGCCTAATTAGCCTAAGATTAAAGGCTGCTCTGGGCATTTCTAACAAGGCTTAAAAGCAAGCCTTTAAAGGACCCAACTATTTCCAAGTAACCATGTCCTAGAACGACACCCAATAATATCTTAAAAACAAAAGAATATCCAGCACTCAGTAGAGTGAAGTTCAAGCAAAAGAAACATGAAAGAAATTATACCAAGGCACAGCATAATCAAATTGCTCAAAACTAGTGAAAAAGAATCTTAAAAGTAGTCAGAGGGAAAAAAAATTATGTTATGGACAGAGGAACACAGGTAAGGATAAAAGCAGAATTCTTGTCAGAAATAAAGCAAGTCACATGACAAAGGAACAATGATCTTTGAAGAGCTGAAAGGAAAATATTGTCAATCTGAAATTCTATACCCAGCAAAAATATCTTTCAAAAATGAATGCAAAAGGAAGACTTTTTTAGACACACAAAAACTGAAAAAATTTATTCCTAGCAAACCTGTATTATAAGAAATGTCAAAGAAAGTCCTCTAGGCAGAAGTAAAATAATACCAAATAAAATTCTGCCTCTGCACAAAGGAATGGAGAAATCTGGAAATGGAACTTCATTTACTTCAAACATTAAAATAGCAAGCTATTAGGTGGGACTCCTTCTGTTGCCCTGGCCCTGGGTACCAGCATCCAAGAGTAAGAAAAGAGAATTACTCAATACTTGAGCCAACATCCATAGAAGCCAGAGACACAAGGATTCCTAAGAGGAGACAGATGTGGCCCTGTTACCACCAATCACCACCTTCTATGTAATGAGATGAGGAAGGAGAGAGAGAAGTTGATCTAAGAGTCATTGAAGTACAGTGGGTTTGAGGAGAGGCAATTCCTCCCCTTCCCATGGGGATGAGAAATAGGGGTATCTGTATTTTTTCTCTAGTGAGGGGGTTCTAAGAAAATCATTAATAAAGATTGGGGTAGAATGCAGTTCTCCAGTGGGACAATTTACTAACAAAAGGATTTTCTGATTTACCAGTACATCATTAGGACCCTCAGAGGCATATTAAAGAAAGAAGAGAAGGCACAAAGGGTTGTGGGGAGAAGTTGGAATGCACCCAGTTTGTCAAGGCTAGGGAGTGAGTTCTCTGTGGTTTATGTGCATGTTACTTAGCAAGTAGTTGGATTTGTTACATTTCCATCCTAAGTCAGTTCTCTCCTACTCCCCAGGGAGGTTGAACTCAGAACCTTTAAGGTGCTGAAGAGCATGGAAGGGTTGAACCTGGATTTACCATATCCTTGCCTTACAAGTCCCTGTGAAAAACTCACATGTATCCCCCAGGGGAAGCCAGGGTTTGGGTGTCCACCTCCCAGAGGGGATAAGCAGTCAGTTTAGGTCTGTCAGAGAAGCAGCTGCCACAACTAGGCTATAGCAGTGGTCTGTTTATATAAGACCCTTGCTCCCTTCCCTGTCCTATGTCTTAGCTCAACACGCTAGAGGAACCAGTCCTGGAAGGGGAAAGG
Source organism: Prionailurus bengalensis (assembly GCF_016509475.1). NCBI lineage: Eukaryota > Metazoa > Chordata > Mammalia > Carnivora > Felidae > Prionailurus > Prionailurus bengalensis. The sequence continues at coordinate 99,514,389 of NC_057349.1, read as the reverse complement.
AGAAGCAGCAGTATCCCAGAATGAGACCTCCAATCAATCAGGGTCCAAGTTGCACAGGGTGGGAGAAGTGAGAACATGAGAACACAACCGAGTTTGGAATGGATGTTTTCAATTCTACTAAGGCTTAATATCTGAAAACAACTGGAAAATTATGAATCTGCCTAAGAGGCCATTAAGAGATCTGCTACCTACTGGAGAAGCTAGACTTGGTGTAGTACATTTGGGGAGAGTGTTTGAGAAAAGTAAAGAGCTTTAATGTCTTGAAAAAACAAACAAACAAACAAACAAACAAGCAAAAACTGTCTTCCCCTAAAGGCACAATTACCTTTGTGAAGACTTTTCATCTTAGTGCTCTGGTTCCCAGCAGTGAGTGAGTGCTAATGAGGCCAGGGAGGGACTCATGAAACCATCCACCTTCTTTACCCTGCTCCTGTGGAACTCTCATCATGCCTGGTCCTCAGGCTGGTGACTTTTCTCTGCAGCTAGCTGTTCTTTTTTTTTTTTTTTTTCTTAATTAAAAAAAAAAAAAAGTTTATTTGGGGGGAGGGGATAGGGACAGAGAGAAGGAGAGAGAGAATCCCAAGCAGGCTCTGTGCTGTCAGCACAGAGCCCAACATGGGACTTGAACTCATGAAATGTGAGATTATGACTTGAGCTGAAATCAAGAGTCAGACACCTAACCAACTGAGCCACCCAGGTGCCCTGGCAGCTGGCTGTTCTTTAATGCATGGTCTGTCTGGCTGGAAGAAAAACGTGAGAGAGTGATCTGGTCCAGCAATCTCTGCCTGAGAGTAGAGTGGGGTATGTCTCTCTCCTGGGAAGACCCCTTCACAGCAGGTCAATAGCAGCTGAGCTCTACCCCAGTTGAAGCCTTTATACTTGGTTATTTTATTTCCTTTTTACACTGCAAATAATACACATTCTTAGTTGAATAAATTAGAACATACAGGTATGTGAATGGATAAATAAATAATAAATACATACCTCTTATAATCTCACCATCGAACAGCCACTGTTAATAACATTTTTGTGTATTTTCTCCCAGATTGGATGAGCGTATGAATTATATATAGACACACACAAACACAAAATGGATTGATATTGTGGGCACATATTATAAGACATTTATATTGTTCACAACTTACTGTTCTCCTAAATAAAGTGCAATGAATGAACACTCTTCCACATAAATCCTTGTGCATATTCTTTATAATTTCCTTTGCATAAATTCCAAGAAGGAAGCTGAGGCAGGGAGGTTGCACATTTTTATGGCTAGTCACTGAATTTCTGTGATGGCGGAGGACCAGAAGAGGTGGGGGGAACAAAAAGGGCAGGACCTCTGAGGCTGGAGAAGCTGCTTTGTCCTTTTCTTCCTTCTGTTCACCTATTTAATCTACCCCTTCTTTCTCTAGTCTCCTCTTTTCTCTTTCACCCTTTAATTTCTTCATCCTTTGCCCCTTCTGCCATTTCAACTCTGGATTATTCCCACTGTCCCCAACCCATGCTCAAATCCCATTCCGTCTTGGGGCTTTGAACCTTCTCTCCATTTCTCAGCCCGCCTTTGTGCTAGTTTCCTAAGGGCCATGTGATGATAACACGCCTGCACTGGCCTCAGCTTCACACCGTCTCAGATTTGTCTATGGCAGAGACGAGTATCTTTTCTAGTGGTTCCCACAGTTCCCTAGTGACTCTCTCACTGGATTCATTAAGGTCATGTGCTCATCTCTGAACCAATGACTGTGGCCAGAGAATATGGCGTTTTAATTGGCCACATCTGGGCCACTTCTCTGAGCCCTGGAGTTGGGGTGAGGCGTCACCCAGCACACAGGAGGTAACACTAGGAGAGTGGTGGATCTAAGGATGAAAATTCATGAAAATCAAGCTCTGTGCTGGGAATAGTGGGAATGTCCTGGGAATGTAGTGGGATGCTTGTATATAGCAGGAGAAACTATGACAAAATAAATTATGTGAGAGCATTTTGCTTTTGAGTGTCAGAGTCCTACCTGAGGAGTGACTGGAAATAAATATTAAATCTGAGGGCATACATTAGCTTAGTTAATACTACAAGGTTTTTGTTTTTGTTTTCTTCTCTTTTAAGAAAAAAAAACCCTCTGGGGCGCCTGGGTGGCTCAGTCGGTTAAGCGTCCGACTTCAGCCAGGTCACGATCTCGCGGTCTGTGAGTTCGAGCCCCGCGTCGGGCTCTGGGCTGATGGCTCAGAGCCTGGAGCCTGTTTCCGATTCTGTGTCTCCCTCTCTCTCTGCCCCTCCCCCTCCCCTGTTCATGCTCTGTCTCTCTCTGTCCCCAAAATAAATAAACGTTCAAAAAAAAGAAAATTAAAAAAAAAAAAGAAAAAAAAACCCTCGTGCACTTCTAAACAAAAGAAGATTTTGAATGAAGGATAACCTAGTCTTTTTCAACCAAATGTATAGTGTTAAAAATAATTTCACTATTAATGAGAACTTTTTCAGTGCCAGGTTGTGCACTAGGCTCTTTACATGTTATTTTTAATCCTACCACAACTCTGCAAATAATAATCCCATTTTAAAGATGAGGAAACTGAGGCTGAGGGAGGGTAAATAATTTTCCCAGAGTGACCCAACTAGTAGCTCCCCCTAAATGATTCAAGTATTCAGGTTGTATACGCCAGGGTGTCTTTCTCTGCCAAGGAAACGTTGAATTCCCTAAACCTATCTATGTGTGGCTGAATTTCTGAGGGATTTTAGTGCTCAGAATGCTTTTGCAGCTTCAGAAGCCACAGCTTCAGGTGCTTTTGAACATCTCAATGGCCACAGGGATGGAAATAATACTGAATGGACAAGGGATTTAAAAGAAGAGTCTAAAATTTCAGATACTGTTTTGACCAAAAGGTGCACTACTTGGGTCTTTTCAAATGGATTAAAGGATGCCACACCTAGGTTTTCCAAAAGAATTTTCCTTTCGGTGTGCCTGGATGGTGAGGTGTGTGTGGGCTTTGTAAAAGCATTCTGATGCCATCTCTTGGTAAGGCCAAGGGCTTCGGAACTGAAATGCACAAGAAGGGAGCACTCAATGGAGCAAGTTACAGTCTGTTCTCTTTGGCCCTCCACGTATTTCTGTGGGCTGGTTTTCTTTTCATTTTTGCGTCACATCGCCAATGTTTTTGGTTTCCCGAACCTCTCACTCATGAGGTTTCACGTTGGAAGTGATAGTTTTTGTTACCATCTTATCTGCTCCCAGAGTCCCCTTTCTGTTACAGAAATTTGGAGCAGGAAAATTGATGCTTTCCCCAACAGGTGAGTCACCAAGAAAATGTCTGAGCCCTCAAAAGGGGACGGATCCACTCCAAGCTGGTGAATTCCATGAGCAGACAAAGCTCTGTTTGTAACCCTGTCAGATAAGAATAATCTGGAGCGTGTTTTCTGTTTGGTACAGGAAATAGGAGGTGGGTGATTCCACTTTGTGGAATTTGGCAGTCTTCTTTTTAGTCAGTATCTCTTATTTTGTTACTCATATTTTAAAAGAGAGAAAAGAGGTCTTTTAGAAAACTATGAAACCCATATTTTGAATGGGGTAAGGTAAGGAAGGAAGTGTGGGATGTGTCCAGAGGACAGACAGTTCATCTGCTTGGCTGGAGCAAAGGGGATGTGGCGGTCAGGAGGAGGTCAATGTCAGTTCAGGGAGGGCATTGAAGGTTCAGCTGAGGAGTTTAGGCTTTATTTTCAAAGTAGCAGGCGCTCCCAAGGGCTTTTGGTGAGGTGGATCAGAACTGTGTTTGAAGCTGAGCAATTTATTCACAGTATATGAAACAGAATGGAAAGTAGAGAGAGTGGAGGCGGGGAAACCTGTGAGGGGTCCCCCAGGGTCTGCCAGGCTGACTCGGGAAGGCGGGAATTAGCATCTGGAGAGGGTGAGAATGGAAAAGATGTCACAGGAGCGGGGGACAGCTACTGTAGAGACAAAAGTTACAGGATCAGGGTGCATATGGAAGGCAAAGATCGTGCCAACACTTCTGCACAGGGTGAGTGGGAGGATGGTAGTGCCATGTACAGATACGGGGAGGACACCAGGAAGCACAAGCTTAAAAGAAGAGACCACGAGACCCCTTTGGGACATGCTGAGTTTGGGGTTGTCAATGGGACATGTAGGCGGGGTTGCTTAGAAGGTGACTGGATGTGTGCACCTACGACTCAGAGGCTTAAACTATTAGCCAAGCTTTTAGACCATGCCACCTGCATTGAGGGGTTGGTTGGAGCCATGACGCTGGATAAGAATATGAGAGATTTCCAGGGGAGCAGTCAAAACTAAGGGGAACAGAGCAGGCCCTTAAAGAATCTTGATTTAGGGAATGGGAAGAAGGGGTTAGAGAAACAGACCAACCAGAAAAGAACAGGGGTCCGGGAAGCCGAGGGAAGAGTTTTAAGAAGGGGGTGGTCAGTAACATCCAAGTTGGTGAAGGGATAGAGAAGGTTGATGTGGGAAGCTGCTGATCTTTGTTTGAGAGAATGCATACAGGACAGGGGAGAGAGGGTGGAAACCAAATGACAAAACACTGAAAAGTAAGTGGCTGTAATTAACGCCACTGAAACATACATTTAAAGAGGGTTAAAATAGCAAACTTTATGTCCCAAAGAAGTCCTCTCCTCAAACTTTGAAAGCTCCCAATGAAAAACTGTTCTTGGAGGTGGGGGCAGCAATCCTCCCTGGGAGCATGCACCTTGTGCTAATCCACACGGGCCAGGTGATAGGGGAGCCTGGGACCGAGGGGGGCAGCAAGTGGCAAAGGGAAGGGCTCTGGGGAGGCCCGGAGGTGGGCCTGCCCCTCACAACTGTGATGCACATTAGTCGCTGATTTCGACCATCCCAATCCTTCTGAATTCCAGTGACGGGTGGGCCTTACTGCGGGCCAGGCTCGCCAGGGGACAGAGATATCTGTCTTCCCAACCCTGACAGAGATGGATGTGGGCCAGGATCCTCCTCCCGGCCAGAGCTGAGGTACTATTTTGAGGCCTGAAGGAGGGGAGTGGGGCTGGCATGCTGGGGAGGCAGTGTCCTCCAAAAGTCCATACTCCACGCAGTTTTCCTGTGGCCACAGACATGACTGCTGAGTAGGGTGGCCCTCGGGGAGAGCACAGCTCTGACCGGGTCCTCCACCGCCAACGCTGTAATTCCCCGGCCCCTGAGCCTCTCTCGGTCACGGTCTGTTCGCCCCCCACCCCCACCCCCACAGCAATGCACCACGTCTTTTGCTTCTCTCTCACTTGGTGCACCTCTCTCCTTTCCTTCTCATTCCCGCTACAGGTGTCCCTATCCGGAACCTTTGGTCTTTGTCTCTCTTGGTCTGCCCACTGCCTGCTCCGCTGTCCAGGTCTTAGTGCCTGCTCACTGCATGCAAAACGCATTCCAGGCTCCTTGGCCCCCCGCCCTGTGCCCTCTGTAACTTGGTCCCCATTGACGGCTCCTGGTCTCTGCATAAACCTCCCTCTTTGGCCACACAGGGCTATTGTTTCCTTAACACGTGGCTCTGGGTTCTTGCTCGTCCTGTTTCCTCCACCTGGAATGGTGTCCCCACGGATCTAACCATGCATTTCCTTTAAGACCCAGCTTTCCTACTTTCTCCATGAAGCCATTTCTACTTATCGTAGTCCACAGAGCCTTCTCTGTCCTGTGAAAGTTTCTGGTTCGGTGCTATCGTCCCTGGCCCTGACTCACTTTTCATCTGCCACTGATAATTTTCATGGATGCAGGTACACTCTCATTCACTCTTTCCTACATTTGTTCAGAAAAAGAAATGCACCATGTGCCAGGCATTTGAATATAGGTGAGTAAAACCTAGTGCCTGCCTTCTGGGAGTTTTGGGTGTGGTGTATGCGCTGGGTGTCGCCCACTGGCTCTCCCACATCCGTTCTCTGCCCTGCTCATGCCTGAGAGGCTGACCTGTACAGGGCCATCTAGAGGCCCCGTTGCCCCCCCCCCCCCCCCAGCTTCTGGTGGCTCCACCAGTGGAAATCCCCTGTAGGGGAGCAAGTCTCTGTGTGGTAGCGGTCCCGCTTCTCCGGCTCCTCGCTGTAGAATTGCCCTGGTTGGTCTGTGTCACTGCTTTTTCTCTCTGGGACTAGTAACTGTTGGTTGCCTTCAATCCTCAGGCAAAGGGTGGCAACTGTGCCCACTGTCGCTAGCCCCATGCCGTCGCACCACCCATCCCTGTGGCTTCCCCACACCCGCTCACACCTTTGTGGGTGGTTCCTCTAGTCCGTGTCCCCAAGGTGTGTGAGTGAGCCATTCATCCCCTTGACCTGTATGGGTGGAAAGCCTTTCCCAGGGGAAACCTGGAAGACGGAAGCTCCTAGCCTGAGGACAGAAGACGCTGCCACACGGTGTAACCTCTGCATATCAGACTCTTGTGCCACAGAGTGGATGCCCAACCTTTTTTGCTTTCATGTCTATAAAAGAAATTTACTCTAACCTAACCCATACCCCACTCTACTTCCCGTATGGAGCATTTCATCATTGCAAGACTATGAAAATAATTACAAAGTTTAAACAGCATGCTTTACTGAGGAGCTTCTGGCTAAGAACTTTGTATCTGTGCCCCTAAGGCTGTGGGGCAGGACTCTAGCTGGGTGGCGTAAGACTTGCTGTCCTCACGAGGGTGGGAGTTGCTCGAACAGGGACTGTTCCGTTTCATTAACAGAGCAAAGCCTGCTGTCAACAGGCATCAATGGCCATAGGACAAGATGCAACCAAATCTGACTCTGAAACATCCAGTCCTAGCCTCGAGCAAACTTCCCCTGTAGGGGTTTTCCGGGAGAAGAATGGTAATCAGCCAAGGAGAGCCCCCTTGAAGGGGAATTATGTTGAAGTCGATCTAATGTGTTCTGAACATTCAGCTACCCTAAAACTGCCCCAAACACTGTTTGCTACAAAGTGGAATTCAGTATCCAGAGGGACGCCTTGGACTTCACCCACGAGTTTAGTTTTTGAAACACCTAGAGGATTGCCAATATATCTCTGGGGTGAGTGTGGGAGCCAGATTCCAGAGCGTTATATCGTCTGTGGATGCTTTAACACCCCGCGGAAAGAGAATTTAACAGAAAGAAAAGATTGTTCAGCTGGAGTAGATGTATCTAAGAAGTAAACCTTTCTTAAGCCCCACTAATGTACGACCTCAACCCACAACTGGATTCAATTACTGCGGGGAAAGAAAGGCATTTTCTCATAAAGCTGCTCTGTTTCCACGCCTGGCTGTGAGCTGGGGCGGTCATGACAAAGACAGGCCTGTGCGTTGTTTTTGGTTGTTTTTCCTTTCAGGCTCTTCCACTGTCAGTGCCAGGCCCCAGGCCGTTTGGATCAGTTATGTGGGGGCCAGTTTACTTGTTTTGGCTTTCAGCCTTTCTGTCCAGCATTGATGACAGAAGAGTGAGCCTGTGTCCTGCGTGACCAGTGGAACTGATGGGCCACGCAGCACGATTCAGTGGTCGCGCTGTGTCTGTGTGCCTCTTAGGAACAGCATTTGTGAGGAACATCTTATGGAAGGAGAGCGGGACAAAGTGTAGGGGACTGGAGAGGGGTCTGGCCTAAATCAGTCTGGGTGTACCTGTTCTCAGATATCAATAATTATAGCTGACAGATACAGTGCTTACTAGGTGCGATGTGCTACCTTGTCCAAAGAGCTTTGCCATTAACTCACTTAATCCTCCCAGCAATCCTCTGAAGTAGGTACTATCATTATGTCTGCTTTCAGATGGGAAAACTGAGGCACAGAGAGGTGATGTAGTTTGCCCCAGGTTGCACAGTTAGTAAGCAGCTCAGAGCCCAGGCTCTTGTTCACTACATTGTCAGGGAGTATGTCGCAGAAATTTTACAACCACGATTGGCATTTATTTAACTACGAAATATACCCATTGTTCATGATTCTTAATTCATCCTTACAGTATTCTTAATTCATTATTTTTCTTGATGCCACTAACAGACATATCAGTATTGTTAAATATATATTTTAAATCCTAAGACTGGGAGATCCATTTGGTCCAGCCTGCCTTGGGTAGAGTAGGAATGATTCATATGGAAAGGCAGTGGACTTTCATTAAAGCTATTGCACAGAAGGAGGCTAAGAACCTGTTCGCTCGGCAGCTCAAGCTTCCTGCATGGGCTTGGCTCTCTAATAGGAAAATCCAGGGCAAACCAATGAACATAGATGTAGCCATCAGCTTAATTCCCTGTGACAGTTACCAGTTTATTGTCTCTCAGGTCCCAATTCACCCTTCATTACCTGCTCTGCAATAATGGACCTGGACCTTACTAGCAGTTCTCCTTTGCCAGCTAGTGTGGTGGTAAGTTTTGTCAGCAGAGGGTCCTAAAGGGAAACTGTGAAAGGTTGGGGCTTCTCTTTCTGGTTCCAGGGGGCTTGCTTTGTCAGGATCCTGTAGCATGCATAGCTCTTTCCTTCCTGTAGGCAGTTACCCTGGGCATCTCCCTTTGAATGATGTCTGCTGGAACCCTCACAGGAGGTTCACAAGAGAGTGGCCAAAGGTAGGGTGTCTCCCCTTGGATGACTTCCCTGGAACCCCATTGGATTGGTTTGTAGTGATTTCTGGGGCATGGTATCTCACTCAATGGATGGCTTCCTCAACACTCCAGACAGCAGGTTTCTGGAAAGTCCCACCAGTGCAGCCCCTTCTGAACTTTTCCAACATTCAGAGAACCACATCTGTACCCTCTCCAATAAGGTCTAGATCTCAGCCCTGGGAGGTGGTGGCCTCTTCCTCAATGTTCTATCTCAGCCATAAGGGTGATAGCTGTTCTTTGTGTCTGCTACTACTGTTTTCTTTCGAGCTCTCTTTACTTCTTCCTAGCCAATCTCTTGTTACTCCAATTCCCTATTAATAATTCTTTATAGTTAACTTTCCTTGTAGAAATTACTGTGTGGTTTCTGTCTCCTGTTTGTTCTCTAATATATTTACCTTATATTTTTAGTCTGCCATTTTAAATAAAGATGTATCTTTTCTATGGAAAAACATGTAAGAATTCATGGAGGCAATGAAAACAACATAAAAACTTTCACCATAAATTTACTAATAAATTCTAATAAATAATAAATTTAGTAATTAGTTAGAAAACTATTCTTTTAAAATTCTTAGCTGTGTATCTGCATGTCTCTTACATAATTGTAACCCTTGTATGTAATTGAGTCTGTAATTTATGCTTATCAGTCTGACATTAGTTTATAGAGTAGTTTGATGCAATCTCATAATCCACATGGAGCCACAGTCCACACAGGCTTGCATTTATCATCAGTCATGGCAAGATCATATTCCATCTCTTTTTTTTTTCAGATGCTGAAGTTTGCTTAACTTGTTCCTAATTGGTGGATGCTTGGGTCGGTTGCTGCTTTTCCATATTACAAAAACGACATCTTAAAATATCTTCGTTCAAGTTGTGTTAACCCCACCTAATTTTTTCTCTTGTCTCCCCCTTTCTTTTCTCTAATAGCTGGGCTCACACATTAGACAAGAGATTATAGGGAAAGGAAGGAGAAATACAGGGAGAATGTCTGCCCAAGAAGGATGATGGAGCTTTTTACTGGAGTAAAAGCTTCAAGGAGCAGCAGGTTATACTCTGGAATAGAGTACTCTGCCCAGAAGAGAGCCAATCTCAGAGGGAACAATAATTCCTTGGATGGGGAGCAGGAAGACTAAGTATTGGGAAGAAAGTCATTCCAGAGACCAAGACTGTCTTTTCTTGAGTCTCTCATACTGTAACTTGTGACTAATGCATTAGTCATACTGAGCACGTGGAAACTGCACAATATATACTAGAAAAACATTTTAGTTCTCAAGAATAGCCTCAAAATCAGACAATGCTTGAAGTAATTGAGAGTGGGAAGCACATTGTGATTACTGCTCTCTGACATTTTAAACCACCAATAACTCAATTGTTTCCTGAATTCCCATGGAGTCAGGAACACCAAAAACCTTCTTTGTCACTCAACTAAGTAAATGTTAAACTCCTGCTTAAATTTTTTTTCTTTTTTCACAAAAAAGCATTCCTGGTATGATGCCCAGAAAGAAGCTTAAGCATAGCACCCTTCATATTGTTCACTTTTTGGTTCACATATCATGTTTATCTAAAAAGTATTTATTCCACACTGATTCTTTTTTTTTTTTTTCAATGTTTATTTATCTTTGAGAGACAGAGACAGAGACAGAGGATACAGGGGAGGGGCAGAGAGGGTGATACAGAATCTGAAGCAGGCTCCAGGCTCCGAGCTGTCATCACAGAGCCCGCTGTGGGGGAGAACTCACGAACCCGGGAGATCATGACCTGAGCCGAAGTCAGACACTTAACCGACTGAGCCACCCAGGTGCCCCTATTCCACACTCATTCTTAAAAGTAGTTTTGTGGCACATGTAATTCTCGGTTATTTTCTCTTATCACCTTGAAGGTATTATTTTACCATTTTCTGGTTTCTGTTTCTGCTGACACCTTTATAGGTGTCTGCTGACAACCTGATTGTTTCTTTGTAGGTGATCTGCCTTTTTTCTGCTTGTTGCCTTCAAGATCTTCTTTTTTGAGTTTAGCACTCTGCAGTTTTACGACAATGTGTCTGAGTATAGAGTAAAAAAATTTTTTTAATCCTGCATGGTCTACGTTGTGCTCCTCTGTCTGTGGATTCATATCACTTTTCATTTTGGACATTCTAATTCATTATCTCTTCGAATAATGCCTTTCCCCTATCCTCTCTGGTCTTTCTGAGACTCTTCTGATCAGCAAATTAAAGTTTCTCCTTCCATCTTCTTTCATATTTTCTATCTTCCTGTATCTCTGTGCTGTATTCTGGGTAATTTTTTCAGACACGTTAGTTAACTCTCTTTTCAACTCTGTCTTATTTACTGTTTAATCCAGCCACCGAGTTGTTCATTTCAACAATTATATGTTTTACTCATAAATGTTTTACTTGTCTCTTTTTCAAATCTGCCTGGTCATATTTCTTGGTCTCTTGGTACTTTTACAACTATGATTCCGTCTTGGAATATTTCATATATGGTATTTAAAAATTTGCATTTGATAATTCCAGTACTAAAGCCCTGGAAGTATAAATGTATTGTCTGTTCTTCCTGCTTTCTCTTACACGTTGTGGCTTATTTTCTTGCTGTTTGGTAATGTTTGATTTTGAACTCATTTTGCTTCATTGGTGGGAGTGCTGAGGGCCTAAATTAGAATTATTTACTCTAAAAGAGGTTTTCATTTGCTTCCTCCAGGACCTGAGGGCTGATTTAGCTCCCTTCAAGGGTTAGAGTTGAAAGCAGGACTTGAATTTGGCTTTGGCATCTTGCAAAGGGCCCAGGACTCAGTGTTCAATTTGGTCCTGTGCTTGCCACCCTTACTTGGATTTCAGCTCACTGCTCATTTCTTTGGACTCTGGAGGATTCCTTTTCTATCTGCAAGCCCAGTAGTGCACATTAAAAATGACACTGTCTTGGGGCGCCTGGGTGGCTCAGTCGGTTTGGTGTCCGACTTCAGCTCGGGTCACGATCTCGCGGTTCGTGGGTTCAAGCCCTGCCTTGGGCTCTGTGCTGATGGCTCGGAGCCTGGAGCCTGCTTTGAATTCTGTGTCTCCTTCCCTCTCTGCCCCTAACCCACTCACGTTCTGTCTCTCTGTCTCTCTCAAAAATAAACATTAAAAAAATTGTTAAATGACACTGGGTTTAGGATCTAATAGAATTGTAGCAGAAGAGCCTTTGGATGATCGGCTCTGCCATGATACTGGGAATGGGTATCATGTGTTCATAATATTCAGGGCATATGGACATAGCAGCAAGATATACACATGCAGAAGCAAACATAGCCTGCATGTCAACATTTTAAGATAAAATAAAGATATGAGAAAGAAAATTTTAAGGCTCTTTCTGTCATTCTTCATAGGTGTGTGTGTGTGTGTGTGTGTGTGTGTGTATACATACATTACATATATATAATAAAACAGTTAGTGATGAGTGAAGAGCTCATACCCGGAGTATCAGCTGTAAGGGACTGAAGCTGGTATTCAGGGTGGAGTAAACAGCATTAACAGAGGCACCAAGAAGGAATAAATAAGGGCTTATCTTTGAGTCTGTTTATAAACCAGGCCTCACCTCACTGTGATTTTATTTCTCTGGCTTCATAATTATAAGACTTAGCTAGTAATTTTTCATATGAATATCCCTTTTAAAGTCCCCTGTAATTTCCTTATTTACAAGAAGGGTGCTTATTAGAGTCCTCCTGGTCTTATCAGGTGGCTTACATACGTGTATACCGAATGAATGAACCATGCCATTTACCCTCCTCGATGACTTTGTAGTTAAGGGTGCTGAAATCAAACATCAATACCTCAAAGACACACACCTTGTTTCCTACCTCTGTGTGCAAAATGAATGCTTTTTCCTTACAATATCCACTTACTGAGGAGAATTTTTAGAACACTGGTTTCTGTTTTTTAACACTAAAATTCCCTCTGACACAAATATGCCTCCCCCTTGGTATGGAAAGTCTGTTTGGCTCAGCCTCCATCCAGATCTTTGGTGTCATCCTAAACTTTGTCGTTTCTCTAGTCTTCAAAACAAGACGATCCAAAACAGGACCTACTTCTGGGTTGGAAATTAGTTGTAGGAAATCTGGGCTCTGAACAAAAACCACATTTGAAAGAGTATGTCTTTTCTTTTATTGGCTTTTGCTCTAAAAAGCAAAGGCCGAAAAACAGCTGTTAGCTGTTTATACAGTATTTTTTATTTAAGTGTTAGACAATAGCTGTTTTCTTCTCCACTTAGAATGGCACATTTTTTCTTGGGCCATTTAAGTCCTCTCTCCGTGTGGCCACAAGTATTGGTATGCACCCCCTCCCTCTCCCTAGGTTTCTGGAGGAGATTAAGGAGTCTTTCTTTCCTTCCTTCTTTTCTTTTCTTTTCTTTTCTTTTTGTTTCTTTTCTTTTCTCTTCTTTCTTTCTTCCCTGTTTTTTTGGTCTTGAAGTCAGACTTTGGTTTTTCAGAATAGATGGCTTAGTTTCTTACTTGGTCAGAGCTCTGCAGGTTACCTTTGGGTCAGTTTGACACAGGTACTCACACAAGACACTCTAGATGCAAAGTGTCTATAGGTTTGTGGCTAGGTAACATAAACCCAATTCAATATGGACTGAGTTATTGCCATTTATTCTTGAGCCCTGAACACTGATAGTTGGTTTCCTCCATTTGGAATTCGGAGGATAATTCTTGGCAATTCTCCCTTCCTCAGACATGCTCTAAGGACACCATCCGTTATCATCACCCTCATGGTGCAGAGCAAAGCAGTATTAGCAGGACTCATGGAAGCCTTGTAGATGAGTAGAGAGCCCTCCCTAACCTGCAGAAGGACTCAACCAAATAATTTCCTTGCTTCCTCCTCTCGTGTTACCATAGCAATTCTGTAAGACAATGGTTACAACACCAAGTTTCATGTTATTTCAGATCTTCCTGGGATTTTATTTGCCTGCAATCTGCTTCCTTTTAATAAATTTAGCTTCATTCAGGTCATCAACCTGCATTGATTTACATATGAGGGAATAGTCTAGTCTATGACTTTTAGCAAGGGCAGCATCTTATACCTCGCTAAGAATAGACAGTTGCTGGGTGTCTCTCCCTGAGATATCAGGCATTTAGAACCGGCCTAAAGAACATTGAGCCTCTTCATTTATCAGTTCGTCACATCATGAGCCAGGCTACCTCTAAACCAGTTTTTAGAACTTGGAGATTTCCTACAAGGTGACATCTGAGAAGCGTTGTTGAAATAAAGGTGCGGCTGGATGAGAAACAAGTTTTGTATCTTTCACTAGGACCCTAGGTATTTGCAAAACTATAGTGACAATGCCACCTCCAACTCTCTAGTAACACTCTAGAGGTATCCCTCAATCTTATTTTTTTGTCACACATGAAAAACCATTTTTGCTCTTATTTAATAAGGAACAACACATTATCATTTTTAAATTAAACTTATTTATTTTTATTGTAATTCCAATATAATTAACTTACCGTATTATATTAGTTTCAGGTGTGCAATATAGAGATTCAACAATTCTATAGATTACTCAGTGCTCATCCCGATAAGTATACTTTTAATCCCCTTCACCTATTTATTGCATCCATCCCTGCACCCACCTGCCCTGTGGTAACCACCAGTTTATTCCCTGTATTATCTGGTTTTTGATTGTCTTTTTTCATTTGTTTTGTTTCTTAAATTCCACATATGAGTGAAATCATACAGTATTTGTCTTTCTCTGACTGACTTATTTCACTTAGCACAATACCCTCTAGACCCATCTCTATCATTGCAAATGGCAAGATTTCATGCTTTTCTGTGGCAGAAAAATATTCCATTGTATATATATACCACATCTTCTTTATTCATTCATCTATCATCAGACAGTTGGACTGTTTCCGTAATTTGGCTATTGTAAACAATGCTGCAATAAACATAGGGGTGTGTGCATCTTTTTGAATTAGTACTTTCATAGTCTTTGGGTAAATACCCAGTAGTGGAATTCCTGGATCATATGGTAATTCTATTTTTAACTTTTTGAGGAACCTCCATACTGTTTTCCACAGTGGCTGCACCAGTTTGCATTCCTACCAGCAGTTCATGAGGGTTCCTTTTTCTCCACATCCTTGCCAACACGGTTGTTTCTCGTGTTTTTGATTTTAGGCGTTCTGACAGGTGTGAGGTGACATCTTATTGTACTGTTTTGATTGTATTGTATCATTTTGATTTCCATTTCCCTGATGATGAGTGATGTTGAGCATCTTTTCATTTGTCTGTTGGCCATCTGGATGTCTTTGGAGAAATGTCTGTTCATGTGTCTGCCTATTTTTAATTGGATGATGTGGTTTTTTTTGGTGTCGAGCTGTAGAAGTTCTTTACAAATTTTGGATACTAGCCCTTTATTGGATATATCATCTGCAAATATCTTCTATTCAGTAGGTTGTCTTTTCATTTTCACTGTTGACAGTGGACAATCAAGTAGACAGTGACTTGGGCCACGGCACCACACCACCTGGATGCCAGCTTCCTGAGTGCGGAAGCATCGATCTCAGTCCAGAGATCAGGAATTTACCTTTGAGATCAAATATTTACCTTTGTAAGATAGTGTGCCTATGTTCTACCCTCTCTCCCTCTGGCATCTGGGTGCAGAGTAGGGGGAGCAGAGGGACAAGGAGGAGGTGGAAGGAACTGACATGTTCTGGCCCGCAATTCTCTTGAGCAGAGAGAGGCCAGTGAGACTTTTCAAAGGAGGCTGATTTCCATTTGCCAGTGAAATCCATGTGTGTGTATCACTTTTGCCATGCATGCCACAGATCGCACACGGGCTACAGGCTTACTTGGTTACATTCATGCCCACGTCCACTGCGCATTCACACCCTTTGCAAGGATGAAGTAAAACGTTAAGAATGGTTGCATAACAGTCATTAGTTTCATAGCTGAGAAAGTTATGCATAACAGTGTTCTCAGCTGTTTGGTTACCAATCCGCCCCCAGGAGCAAGATGAGGCTGATAAAATGTTTATGGGCTAGTAAATTTTTTCTACTAATTTGCAAGGCTATAATAAAACCCATGAACTTGATGGCCTACAGGAAACATAACAAGAACTGGCAATGTACAGTGATGTGGAGGTAGAAGGCCTCTTAAGGCCCTGCAGGAAATGTCTGCCGGAAAGGAGATGAATCGCTATTTTAAACAGAAAAGAATGATGCTACATTTGTACTTACCAGTTATAGCCTGAGAAAAGATTTTCCAGAAGGATATGGTGGAAATATTCTGCTTTCAATTATTCTTGCTTCAAAGAGTAGAATTAATTCAAGTATATAAGAACAATGTTCAAATGAAAACAGTTACTGAAGCACAGTGTATCCTGTTGTGTAATACTAACTTTTAGGATTGTCCATTGTTTCGTGCAATATACACAGTCCCACTGTGCCCTCTTGTGGTAGAAACATTATTATAATTAGAATTTAGAAGACGTCCTGGCCTATTTTATAGTTATTCATTAGATTTGTTTTGTGAAAAGCTTATTCAAGGGCAAAGATGGTTTGCAGAAAAGGGTCATTGCTGGGGCACTGACCGCATCTACATTTGGGTGGGGTTATCCTTACACTAAGGGGAGCAGGAATGGAAAGAAATCATGACATTGTCACAGATGCATAGAAACACCCATTACAGAGAGCTGGCATTTAAATTTTCTGCTTAATGTTAAAACTCACTCATGTTAAATGTTTTATAGTTATCCACATATATAAATAACAGTACTTTATATACATTATCCCATTTTATCTCAGAACTATGGGGTTATATAGGGAAACTGAGGCTCAGAGCTATCAAGTATGTTTGAGTTTCCCCAGCTAGTGAATGGCAGAGCTGGGATGTGAATTAGTTTTCCCCTGATTCCATAAGCCTGCATACTTTCCATTGTGCAAAGTTGACTCTCTAGCCAAATATGTCTCTTTTTAAATGTTTATTAATTTTGATCGAGAAAGAGACTGAGAGAGAGAGAGAGTGGGAGGAAGGGGCAGACAGAGAGAGGGAGAGAAAAAATCCCAAGTAGACCCAACATGGCGCTCGATCTCACGACTCCAGGATCATGACCTGTGCGGAAATCAAGAGTCTGACGCTCAACTGACTGAGGCATCCAGGCGCCTTGCTAGCCAAATATTTCTTGAGTGTTTGACACATATGAGACACTGCTGCTGGGTGCCTTAAGACTTATAAAGTGTAAGATCGTCCCTATTCTTCAGGAACTTATAGCCTAAATATGGAAATAAAAACATACATGGATGCTTAACAGTGAAAACATTAAAGCTTTACCTTCAAGGTCAAGAACGAGACAAAGATGCCCAACTCTCACCACATTTATTCGTATGATATTAGGAGTCCTAGCTGGAGTAATTAGGCAATAAAAAGAAATAAAAGGCATCCAAATTTGAAAGGAAGAAGTAAAACTGTGACTATCTGCAGATGAGATATTATATATAGAAAACCCTAAAGACCCTACCAAAAAAACTGTTAAGAGAATGAATTCAGTAAAGTTGCAGGAAACAAAAAATTAATATACAGAAATCTGTTGCATTTCTTTTTTTAAAGATCTTATTTTTAAGGAATCTCTACATCCAGTGTGGGGCCTGAACTTACAACCTCAAGATCAAGACTCACATGTGCTATCAACTGATCCAGCCAGCACCCCAAAGAAATCTGTTGCATTTCTATACACTAATAATGAACTATCAGCAAGAGAAATTAAAGGGGCACCTGGGTAGTGCAGTTTGTTAAACATCTGACTCTTGATTTCAGCTCAGGTCATGATTTCACGGTTGTGAGACTGAGTCCCACGACAGTCTCTGTGCTGGGTGTGGAGCCTGCTTGAGATTCTCTTTCTCCCACTCCCTCTGCTCCTCCCCCACTTGCACCAGTGCTCTCTCTCTCTCTCTCTCTCTCAAAAAAAAAAAAAGAGAGAGGGGCGCCTGGGTGGCTCAGTCGGTTGAGTGTCCAACTTCGGCTCAGGTCATGATCTTACGGTTTGTGAGTTCTAGCCCCACGTCAGGCTCTGTGCTGACAGCTCAGAGCCTGGAGTCTGCTCCAGATTCTATGCCTCTCTCTCTCTGCCCCTCCCCCACTCCACTCTGTCTCTCTCTCCTTCAAAAATAAATAAACATTAAAAAAATTTTTTTAATAAAAAAAAGAGAGAGATTAAGGAAATAATTCCATTTACAATTGCATAAAAAATAATAAAATACCTAGGAATAAATTTAACCAAGGAGATGAAAAACTATAAGACATTGATAAAAGAAATTGAAGACAACACAAATAAATGGAAGGATATGCATATTCATGAATTGGAAGAATATCGTCAAAATATCCATACTATCCAAAGCAATCTACAGTCAATGCAATCTCTGTCAAAATTCCAATGACATTTTTTCAGACAAATAGAACAATCTTATCATTTGTATAGAACCACAAAAGACCCTAAGCTATAGCAGTCTGAGAAGAACAAAGCTTAAGGCATCACTCTCCCTGGTTTTCAAACTATATTACAAAGGAATAGTAATCAAAACAGGAGGATACTGGCATGAAAAGAGACACATAGATCAATGGAACAGAACAGAAACCCAAGAAATAAACCTATGCGTCTATGGAACATTAATTTCTGACAAAGGATGCAAGAATATACAATGTAGAAAGAACAATCTCTTCAATAAATGGTGTTGGGAAAACTGGACGGCCACATGCAAAAGAATGAAACTGGATCACTGCCTTACACCGTCCACAAAGCTTAACTCAAAATGGATTAAAGACTTGAATGCAAGACTTGAAACCTGAAAACTCCTAGAAGAAAACATAAACGGTAAACTCCTTGACTTTGATCTTGGATGATTTTTTGGATTTGACACTAAAAGCAAAGACAGCAAAAGCAAAGATAAACTATGTCAAACTAAAAAGCATCTGCACAGCAAAGGAAACCAAAAACAAAATGAAAAGGCAACATACTGGATGGGAGAAAATATTCACAAATAACATATCCAATAAGGGGTTAATATCCAAAATATATGAAGAACTCCTATAACTCAATAGCAAAAAACTAAACTATCCAATTAAAAAGTGGGCAGAGGATCTGAATAGACATTTGTCTAAATATCCTATACAGACAGCTAACGAGTACATGAAAAGATGCTCAAATCACTAATCATGAGGGAAATGCAAATCAAAATCATGATGAGATATTACCTTACACCTGTTAGAACAGCTATATCAAAAAGACAAGAGATAACAAATGCTGGTAAAATTGTGGGGAAAAGGAAACCCTTGTGCAATGTTGGTGGAAATGTAAATTGGTTCAGACATTATGGAAAACAACACTGAGGTTCCCCAAAAAGTTAACAATCGAGCTATCCCATCTAATGCAGCAATTTCACTTCTGGATATCTATCCAAAGAAAACAAAAACACTAACTCAAGAAGATATAATATGTACCATCATGTTCATTGCAGCATTATTTACAATAGTCAAATATGGAAACAACCTAAGTGTCCATTGATCGATGAAATGGGTTTAAAAAAATGTAAAGGGGGCACCTGGTGGGCTCAGTCAGTAGAATATGCTACTCTTTGATCTTGGGGTCGTGAGTTCAAACCCCCCATTGGGTGTGGAGCCTACCTTAAAAAATGTGTGTGTATATATATATATAAATATATATAAATATATATATTTATATATATATAAATATATATATACACACACACACACACACATATATATATACACACACATATATATAATAGAATATTATTCAATCATAAAAATAATGAAATCTAACCATTTGTGACAACATGGATGGAACTTGAAGGCATTATGCTAAGTGAGGTAAATCACACAGTGAAAGACTAATACTGTATGATCTCACTTATATATGGAATCTAAAAAAAAAAACTAACTAAAACATAGATAGAGTGAACAAGTTCATGCCAGAGGTGGGGGGTGGGGGGAGTGGGCGAAATGGGTGAAAGGAGTCAAAGGCACAAACTTCCAGTTATCAAATAAATAAGTCAGCATGAGGACTATAGTTGATAATACTGTACTGTGTATTTGAAAGTTGCTAAGACAGTAAATCTTGAACATTCTCATCACAAGAAAAAATAATTCTGTAACTATGTGTGGTGACAGATGTTAACTAGAATTATTGTGGTGATCATTTCATAGTATATACAAATATCAAATCATTATGTTGTACACCTGAAACTAATATAATATTGTATGGTAACTATTCCTCAATAAATAAAAAAAAAAGCATACATGGAAAAGATACCACCATTCAAATCAACATACAAGAAATAACTTTGTAGAACTTTTTAGAAAAAATTTATTTTGAGAGAAAGAGAGGGAGAGCAAGTGTGTGGGAGCAGGGGAGGGGCAGAGAGAGAGGGAGAGAGAGAATCCCAAACAGGCTTCATGCTGTCAGCTCAAGGCCAGATGTGGAGCTCAATCCCATAACCATGAGATCATGACCCAAGCTGAAATCAAGAGTGGATACTCAACTAACTGAGCCACCCAGGCACCCTTGTAGAACTATTTTTTTATTTTAAACAGACAAACAAATAAACAAAGGATTTCTATGGTCATGTACATTTTTCCCCCTATCAGTGCAGAAAAGCTATATACTTTCTTTAAAAATTTTTCTTGGGGCGCCTGGATGGCTCAGTCGGTTGAGCAACGACTTTGGCTCAGGTCATGATCTCACGGTTTGTGGGTTCGA
This sequence comes from Prionailurus bengalensis, assembly GCF_016509475.1. NCBI lineage: Eukaryota > Metazoa > Chordata > Mammalia > Carnivora > Felidae > Prionailurus > Prionailurus bengalensis. The sequence continues at coordinate 99,494,105 of NC_057349.1, read as the reverse complement.
GCCCCGCGTCAGGCTCTGTGCTGACAGCTCAGAGCCTGGAGCCTGCTTCTGATTCTGTGTCTCCCTCTCTCTCTGCCCCTCCTCACTCATGCTCTGTCTCTGTCTCAGAAATAGATAAACATAAAAAAATTTTTCTTAAGTTTCTTTTTCTTTTATTTTCAAATTTTTATTTAAATTCTAGTTAGTTATACGGTGTGATACTGGTTTCAGGAGTAGAATTTAGTAATTCATCACTTACAGGTAATACTCAATGTGCATCACAAGTACCCTCCTTAATACCCATCACTTATTTAGCCCATCCCCCCCTCCTTCAACCCTGTTTGTTCTCTGTAATTGAGTCTTTTATGATTTGCCTCCCTCTCCTTTTCCCCCTTCCCTATGTTCATGTGTTTTGTTTCTTAAATTCCACATAGGAGTGAAATCATGTGGTATTTCTCTTCCTCTGACTGACTTGTTTCACTTAGCATAATACACTCTAGCTCCACCCACATCATTGCAAACAGCAAGATTTCTATCTATTTTCTTTCATTGTTCTATTGCTTTTGGCCTTGAGTGTGGGCAAGACCTGTGGCTTGTTCCTGATCAACAGAATATGGCAAAATGGATGATATATATATGACTACGTGTGATTACGTGATTATGTGACTTAAGATTTTAAGTTCCACTTTGCTGGGGTCTCTTTCTCTCTGGTTTCGAGGAAGCAAGTATTCACGTAGGGAACCCCTCATTGTAAGGAACTGCGTGTGGCATCTAGGAGCTAAGAGCAGCCTCTGGCCTGTGGCCAGCAAGATACTGAAGTCCTCAGTCCTACAGCTGCAAGAAACTGACTTCTGCCAGTAACTGTCTCTAGTAGAGTCTTGCGTGAGACAATCGTCTGGCTGACATTTTGACTGCAGTCTTGTGAGACCCTAAGCAGAAGATTCACCTACCCATGCCTGGACTCCTGACCTGCAGAAATTGTGAGATAACAACTGTGTGTTGTTTTAAGCCACCAAATCGGTGGTAATATTGCTACTTAGCAATAGATAACTAGTACAGTTATCTTTTTGAAGTTATATAATTTTAACTCCTATGTGTATACCTTTGATCTATTTCAAGTTAATTTTTTATAGTCAGATCATCTTTTGCTCTTTTTTTCCTTTTCTCTTTCTTTCTTTCTTTCTTTCTTCTTTCTTTCACCATCCAATTATTCAAGCACCAGTTGTTGAAAATATTATCCTTTTCCCATTGAATTGCCTTGGGGTCTTTGTCAAAAGATGATTGACTGTATAAATGTAAATCTATTTCTGGACTTTCTGTTCAATTGCTCTATATGTCTATCTTTATGCCAACACACACTGTCTTAATTACTGTAGCTTTATAATAAATCTTGAGGGGTGCCTGGGTGGCTCAGTCGGTTGAGTGTGTGACTTCAGCTCAGGTCATGATCTCACAGTTCATGAGTTCAAGCCCCACGTCGGGCTCTGTGCTGACAGCTCAGAGCCTGGATCCTGCTTCTGATTCTGTGTCTCCCTCTCTCTCTGCCCCTTCCCCACTCATGCTCTGTCTCTGTCTCTCAAAAATGAATGAACGTTAACAAAATGTTTTATAATAAATCTTGAAATCAGATAATACAAAGCCCTCCTTTGTTGTTTTTTCTTCTAAGAATTTTTGGCCATTCTGGTGCCTTGCATTTCCACATAAATTTTAGAATGCAGATTCATCACAATTCAAAAGTACCCCCCCTGCCTTTTGCCCTGCTGCCCCTGGCCTCTGCCTTTAAAGCTTCCTCACCCCTGAGTCACCTGTCTCACAATTTCCAGGAACACATATCAAGCTCTCTAAGGGGTTTTCTGGAAGCTCTTCTTACTAGATTTGAGAGAGGCATCATCACACTTTATAGCATAGCACAGCTCCCACGAGAGAAGTCTTCCCACAGGCCCCACTGCAGCGGGGTTCCGGGTGGAAAGTCACTGTGCTGTTTTGTGTCTTCATGTATTGTATTCTTGGCCACCTGTGATGGACATCTTTACCTTGGTCTGTCTCATAACTCGCTTTGCATCTGACATTTGTTGCATTTTGGGGTCTCACTCAAAACTTTTTTAAAATTTTTTTTAACGTTTATTTATTTTTGAGACAGAGAGAGACAGAGCATGAACGGGGGAGGGTCAGAGAGAGAGGGAGACACAGAATCTGAAACAGGCTCCAGGCTCTGAGTGGTCAGCACAGAGCCTGACGCGGGGGCTCGAACTCATGGACCGCGAAATCGTGACCTGAGCCGAAGTCGGACTGCTCAACCGACTGAGCCACCCAGGCGCCCCTCTCACTCAAAACTCTTAATTTAACATTTTGTTATATATTTAAATTTGGATAAATGAGAACACTTAAATAATTTCATCTGGCATCTTTAGTTGTTTCACAGGGGGAAGGTTGTCCAGAGAACTGAATCTGTAATACAGAAGGTCTGCAGCTGTATTTCACCCCATGATCGCTACTATTTCTCAGCTACCATTATAGTTACATATTAATTGTATGGAAGGTACGGATTATTTCTCTGTGGTGCAATCACATTATGAACACAGATAGAACTTACCTGTTTGGAGGGGCAGAAGAAATAGAGCGAGACGCTGCCTTTTGAATATATTGGAAAGAAAAGAAGTGACCAGAAGCCAGTAAAACCTGAAATTTTCCGAGGCTTTTTCAGCATTTAAATCAGCTCCTGTGAGCCCTTGAGCCCACCGGCCAGCCGGGAGGGTTACGCAGCAGCATTTAAAAAGGAGACGAGGAGCACCTGGGTGGCTCAGTCGGTTAAGTGTCGGACTTTGGCTCAGGTCATGATCTCATGGTCCATGAGTTCAAGCCCCACGTCAGGCTCTGTGCTGACAGCTCAGAGCCTGGAACCTGCTTCAGATTCTGTGTCTCCCTCTCTCTCTCTGACCCTCCCCTGCTCATGCTCTGTCTCTCTGTCTCAAAAATAAATAAACATTAAAAAGGAGACGAACCTTCTGAACCACATGCTGGCTCTGTGGCAGGTTCCTGCAAAACGACTATGTAAATCCAGGTGAATACTTGTTAAACACACAATTATACACCCAGAGAGCTGGACTGAAAGCACATAAGCAGATGAGAAGCATTGTGGACACAGTTTCTCAGGATTAATAATACGGCTATAAAAGAACACACACACTCTTGATAAAAATTGTGCAAAACCCGAGTGTAAAGTAAAAAGTAAATGTCCTCCCCTTCATCTAACCCCTATGTTCTATTCCCCAGAAGAAATCAAGTTATCCATTCCTTTCAGAGATATTCTGTATATATTTAAGCATATATATGTATTCCTTTTATTAAAACACATTTCCGTTAGGCAAAAAGGATCCCCATTTACCTTTTCACAGTACATCATGAACATCTTAACATTTGGTACACATTGTTCTACCTACTCATTATCATTGTATGGATGCACCATGATGTATTTAACTACTTTCTTCTTTTGTCATCAACAATATGTTTTCAAGATCTTCCTGTATCTCCCGTACGGATCTCCCTCATTTCCCCCGTGGCGTGGTATTCTGCTGTGGAATATACCACAGTGTATTTATCCACTGACAGGTTGTTCCCAATCTTCCTCTATCACAAACAGTCACGTTTCTTCTTCTCCTTTCTTTCTTTATTATTTAAAAAAATGTTTTAACGCTTATTCATTTTTGAGAGACAGAGCGCAAGCAGGGGTGGGGCCGAGAGAGGGAGACACAGAATCCGAAGCAGACTCCAACCTCTGAGCTGTCAGCACAGAGCCCAATGCGCAGCTTGAACCCACAAGCTGTGAGGTCATGACGTGAGCGGAAGTCGGGCGCTTAACTGACTGAGCCACCCAGTTGCCCCTAATTTTTTAAAAAAGCTTATTTCTTCATTTTGAGAGGGAGAGATACAGAGAACAAGCAAGAGAGGGGCAGAGAAAGAGAGAGAGAATCCGGAGTGGGCTTCTGTGCTGACAGCAGAGAGCCCGACGTGGGGTTCAAACTCATGAACCGTGAGATCGTGAACTGAGCCAAAGTTGGACACTGAGCTGCCCAGGCACCCCAACAATAACACTTCTAGTACATGTTCTCTTGTGAGAGTTGCTCTAAGAGTTCTGCAACGGTTCCCGTATTTCCAAAGGATCACTCTGGCTGTTGTGTTGCGAATAGGCTGGGGTCAGCCCACAAGAAGGAGAGCAGGGAAATGGGTTGAGAGGCCACTGCAGTAGCCCAGAGAAGTGGCTGATCAGCGGCTGGAATGGGGTACATTTTGGAGGTAGACGTAACATGATTTGCTGATGCTTACAGGTAGCCTGTGAGAGAAGAGTCAAAGAGATTCCAGAGTTTGGGGCTAAGAGATTGAAGGTACCACTCACTACGATATAGGACCCTGGTGGATGAGCAGTCTTGGGGAGAAGCTCAATTATCACAAATTCTGTTTTGGAAAACATCAAGGTTGAATGCCCATCCGACTTCCCAGTGGAGATGCCAAGAAACTGGAGTTCAGGGCAAAGCTCAGGGCCAGAGATCCTGATTTGGGAGTCAGGGCTGTGAGGATGGTATTTAAAACCACGAGACCTATGAGAGAGTGCAGGCGCAGTGAGAAGAGGTCCATGGACTCTCAGAGCATTCCAACGTTTAGAAATTGGAGAAAGGAAAAAGACCCAGTAAAGGACACTGAGAAGGACCCGCCATCGACAGAGGAGGAAGCCAGGGGAGAGAGAATGCTAAGATCAAGATACGGAGACATTCTTGTATGCAGAGGAGAGATCCCAAGCTGAGAGGGGAGTGCGGGAGGAGAGAGGAGGTAACGGCATGATTGATGACCTGGAGTAGGAGAGAGGAGATAGGGACGCAGCTCACAAGTTGCAGGGCTGGCCTGAGTTAGAACAGAGTCCGCCCTTCACAGCAGTGAGAGAACAGAGTATGTAGGCATGCGGCAGGAGCATGGGTAGATGTGGTGCTGGGAGTGTGTACATGTCCTCGACTGGTTTTTTCTCTACTGTGTCCTTAGTGCAGTAAGAAATAAGAATCAGCCAAGACTGAGGGGCTGGGTGTTGAAGGCAGTCCCACCAGGGGTGAGTGAGAAGTTTTGCCTATGATGGAGGACAGCTGGTTAAAGCTGTGTCATAAAACATAAGTGAATTGGCAAGGAAAGACTGTTGTGCCTACTGGCAAGGTAGGGCGGTGAGCTGTTCTAGAAAACCAAAGAAATCGAAAGCCAGCTGAACAGGGGGAGCCTTTACTGAGCAATTCAGTTACCTTTTGTGGCATTGCGTTCATTGTACAAACATTGGCTGAGAGCCACCACCAGGCTAGGAGGTCAAGATGTGATAATGGATGAGATTCCTCCCGGAACATATAACCTATGGAGGTGTATTTTTCTGTAAGAATAAATCTCAATTTATAACTGAAGTGGGGGGGAAAGGGAGGATATTCTCAGGTATCTGCTGAGAGCAGGTGGAGAGAAGGAAGCTTGTGAAAACTGAGGAATAAATTTGCAGGGGGGTGGGAGGCATGCATTTCACAACTTGGAACAAACGTTCCTCCTTAAGCTCAACTATCCTTTCAACCTAAGTTACACAGAGTTAGTTACGACCCACTGTGCTACTGGCTGACTGAGGCCCTTTGAGAAGTCCCTTAATTTATGTGCCAAGTACATTCTAGATGAGGTGCTCTCTGCGGCCCCACCCCACGGTGCTGTGATTCTGCCACGGAACCTACTTTTCCATTACGAGCAGTAACTGCATAGGTCGTTTTGTCAAATTGCTGTAAGAAAATCCATCCCGAACATGAACTGTTTTTGCAGACCTCTCAAATTATGCTGCCCTTTCCTCCTTTCACGGTTCCAGGTAAATCCAAGAAGGTCATCATCAAAGAAGCCATAGTTGTAAAAGACACACATGCTAGGACTTAGTGTGCTTTGCAGGCAGCCGTCACACCAGGAGCCCCACAGGGTGCCATTCCATCATATTCTGCGATTCTTGTTTTGGTTCCTTTCTTTCATTATTCCAAACAGACCCAACGCTGAGCTCCCACACTCTCAAAAGGACCATTTCCCGTACTGCTAAAAGTTGTATAGCGTTTTCTACTTGGGGAAAAAAACAGTACTAGGCAATGATTAATTCTAGGCAACCACACCAAAGGAGCCATTTAACCATTTCCCATTAGGAGCTAATTAATAAATACTTGGTAAAGGCAATAATAATCTTTTCATTTTATTGTTCTGACCTAACAAATGTGTTTGTTCCCGCACGTATCCTTGTGTGGTTTGATCATATTGATCACACAGTGCTAAAAATTAAGTGATTCTAAGTTGTTTCTGCTCTTGGAGGAAATTGCTGTGTGATTGCACAAATCATTCAATATTTTGCAAGCTGGGATAAATCCTAAAATACTTTGTGGATGGAAATCTATCTATAATTGAAGTTTATTATGAGTTTTTCATAGTCTTTGTATCAATTAGTATTCTGTATTGTAAATAACTCAAAGTAGCTTAGACAATAAAGAGAAATAATGGCTTATCTAACAGAAAAGTCCACAGGTAGTTAGCTTCAGGTAAGGTTTGATCCAGCAAACAATGTCATGGAGGAGAAAAGGATTATAAAGAGTGTCAGAGCATTCAGTAATAACACTATTAGGTAAGTTTTTGAGATTTTGTGATTTTTTTTGTATTTGTCAGCTTTTTGAAATTTGTAATGCATTGTGATTTTTTTCTTATTCTAAATATATTTTTTTATCCTTTAGAGTGGTTTCTGCAATTGCATAAACTGTGGACTTCACAAAACCTGGATTTGTTCCTGCAGAAGAGAGGGGGAGAAGGTTGCTCCCAGAAGAAAATATTTTATAAAAATGAGGGTGAAAGGACATCTAGTGACTCAAACAAGACATGACCACTAGGTTTTAAACTTGTTTTGAGATTTCTTAGCTTTCAGTTCTGCCTATACAGGTCTAGTGAATGGTTTTGTTGGTAATGAAGCTATTTAAGGCAGAGACTATGTGTTAAACTTTTCTGGTTGATCCCCCCAGTGATCAGCAAAGTAGTTTGTGTATAAAAGCATATTGATTTATTAATGCTTTTTTCCAGGAATGTGATTCCAAAATGATTATACTTTCTTTTTATTTGACCATAGACAAAAATCTCATGGAGGAGTCCAAGTTCCAGAGGAGTTCAATCATAAACTCAAAGAATCCTATACAGAAATACTATTACAACAATAGCAAAACATGGATAGAGAACAAAACAATGACCTAAGCGTTGGCCACTGACTCTCTTATTTCAAGTAATTATCCATTGGCTATGTCCCTGATATTTGTTGAAACAGAACTTTCAAGTAAAAAATCTTGCCTGATATAAGATTGTTATTATGTTAGGAAATTACTAAACGTTGACTCAATGTTTTCTTACATCCTTGAAGAGCATGAGTTTAAGGGTTGACAAAGAAAATGCATTTTCATAAAGAGTTCATGTGAAATTATTTGGGAGGAAAATAATTGAATTAGACTGCTCACCCTGGCCTTTCTGGGAAAGGTCTGAGATTCATGTTCAGTTTTGTCATGAGCTAAAATTCATCCTCAGTAAGAAAGCTTGTGAGAATGAACTTGGTTAGGTTTGTCTAGAGATTGTTGTCATTGGTCTGGAAAGGTGAAGATCTTACCCTCAAAGAATCTTTGGCTTCTACTAGGAAGACTTCATTTGGCAGTATGGGTGACCCTTTGGTACATTACTAAGTAACCACAGCTTGGGTCTCTTTGGGCCTATTGGGAACAACTCCAAACAATCGAGGATGCACCTTGTTTGTACTTTGCTGTTTGCCTAGTGGACTCTCAGCACAGCGTCTTTATCTGTAAAAACCAGAGGCTGTTCCAGAATGATCTCCAAGGTTCAAGCAGCTGTGACAGTCTGTCATTCTAGGATCCTATGATAGGATATATATATTCTATATACTATATTCTATAGTACTCTATAGATTATGATATACAGATAGTCTCAGACAAATGTTAAAGACTTGATTAACATGAGAAATAGTTCCCTGAAACTCAGGAATCTTCTTCAGCTTATTGTGAATGTACTGACTTTAATTTTTTCTGTGTTTTCTGAGATTTCCTAGAAGGAAGGAGACTTTTCTTCCCCCTCAGCTGTTAAACCAGCCTGCCTCAGACAATCCTCTTGGATTGGGAATATTGATGTAAGTGGGTTTGTAGGCCTCAGAATGGGCGTATCAAACACAGATTGCTGGGTCCCACTCCCAAAGCTCCTGGCTCAGCTAGTCTAGGGTGGGGCTTGAGAACCTGCCTTTGTAACAAGTTCCTAGGTGATGCTCCTGCTGCTGTGGGACCATGCTTAGAGAACCACTAATTTATTGAATTAACTCATTTAGTGGATTCTTCCCTTGAAAGGTGGAGAACATTTAAGGTCTGTGGCAATTATGTAGGATTAGGTCTATATATTCTTGTCTCTTCTCCTTCCTCCTTTCACATCCTTCCCCAGTCCTGGAAATTCAGAGCTACTGTAGGAGACAGTATAGCTGGGTGGTGGGTGCTCAATTTCCAATTTGTGGCATGAAAGATGGGGGACGAGACTAGAAAATACTATCTTCTTTCACCAGTGGTCTGTACTGGGAGACTTAGTTAAGTAGACTGGAGCCAATTAGCATGCCTGACCTTTCATCCAGTTAATTCTATAATGGTTCTTGTTTAATCCTGAAATTCTGCATTTCATCCATCTTTTTATGTATCTGCCCATCCATCCATCAAATTTATAATCACCCTAAGAACATGGAAAATGCATAGAAGTAAAAAATAAAAATATCCAAAACTCATTTAGCTCAAGAAAATCACCTCCAAGCTTTTTCTATAACTAAAGAAACACACATTAAAAAACGGGATCATATTGCTCTGAAACATGCATTACCATCTGTTGTGAACATCCTTCCATGTTAACAAATATACAACTACACCATCATTTAGTTTTTATTTTAAAATTATATATTATTTACTATAAAAGTAACAATTTCCTAGTGCAAAAACTTCAGACGGTTTAGGAATGTATAGTAACTGAAAGTCCTGGGGCACCTGGGTGGCTCAGTCCGTTGAGTGGCTGACTCTTGATTTCAGCTTAGGTTGTGGTCCCAGGGTGGTGGCATTAAGCCCAGTGTCGGGCTCCGTGCTGAGCGTGGATTGGGATTCTCTCTCTCTCCACCTCTGCCCCTCTCGCCTGCTACCATGCGTGCTCTCTCTCTCCAACAAAACAAAACAAACCCTGGAAGCCCTATTTTCCCATATCAAAACGTCATTTTTAATAGCTGCACAGTATTTTATTATATAGAAAACACCATGATTTAACCAGTCCTCTATGAATAGTTAACTCTTAAGTTGTTTCCTTTTTTGCTTTCATTATAAATAATACTGTATTGAAATATTTTGCATATAGACATTTGCACATTTCTCTATTTCCTCATTTTAATGATATGTTAATATCCTTATGGTTATAAGGATAATGAATGTTACCATATTTGGAAATAATAACAATATTTTTACCTAAGGCAGTTAGGACAAGTAGGTGGTTAACTGAAAAAGTTGGTAAAGCAGGACGCCTGTGAGGCTCACTCAGTTGAGCGTCCAACTTTAGCTCAGGTCATGATCTCACAGTTCTTGGGTTCAAGCCCCTCATCGGGCTTGCTGCTGTCTGTGCAGAACCCACTTCAAATCCTCTGTCTCCTCTCTGCTTCTGCCCCTCCCCCGCTCGTGCTCTCTCTCAAAAATTAAAAAAAAGTTAACATTAAAAACATTTTTAAGAAGTTGGTAAACATTAAAAAAAAGTTGGTAAAGCAAGGAATCATTAAAAAAGAAGAATTTTATGAACGATGCAGATGACTCTAATGCTATTTAAACTGTCCCAGAGCCTAGAAAGAGAAATAAATTATTTTATATGAAGCCAACATAACACTGATAATATGCAATAATGATTACACAAGAAAACTGTAGAAAAATCTCACTTATGAATGTCAACCCAACAATCCAGCATAAATATTAGCAATCAAACTTCAGTAGCACATTAAAAGAACACTAACATTAACAATTAGGAATTCCAGGAATGTAAGGACTCTTCAATTTTAGGAAATCTAATTTTGTGATAGGAAAACCTTAACATTATCTTTCCAATAGGTATGAGGAACGCATTTGATCAAATTCAATATCTATGCCTGGTAAAGATGCAGTAAACTTAGCAAAAGTTGGACACTTTCTTAACACGATTCAATAGATCTATCTTAGTCTAAAAAGCCAGCATTTAGTGTCATGGTGAAATAATGTATGTTTGCATTAAAGTCGGAAATGAGGCAAGGATGTCTAGTAACACTACGATTATTTAACATCATTCTGCAGGTATTAGCTAATTCAGTTAGGTAAAAGAAAGAAATTAGAGGAATAGTGAAAGAAAGAAGGGGTTAACATAACCACTATGACAAATGAGGTAATGTTATAGGGCACCTGGGTGGTTCAGTTGTTTGGGCGTCTGACTTCAGCTCAGGTCTGATCTCACCATTTGTGAGTTTGAGCCCTGTGTCGTGCTCCGTGCTGACAGCTCAGAGTCTGGAGCCTGCTTCGGATTCTGTGTCTCCCTCTCTCTCTGACCCTCCCCCACTCACTCTCCGTGTGTCTCTCTCTCTCTCTCTCAAAAACAAATAAACATTAAATTTTTTTTTAAATGAGGTAATGTTATATTTAGAAAGTTTAAGAAAGATTCATCTGACAAATGATGTTAAACAATATGGGAAGTAATTTGGCTTGGTTAAAACACACACACACAGACACACACAGAATAAACAGCCTTTGAAATATAAAAATAATAAAAAATAATAATCAATTCGAAGATCTAATGGAAGACTTTATTTACATTGTAACTGAAAAAACAAATGAAAAGCAATATGGAAGTTCTGGTTAAAGAAAAACTTCAGAACTCCATGAGAAGATGTTCGACACCACTAATCATCAGGCAGATGCAAATTAAAACCTAATGAGATGTCACCTCATACTTGTTAGAATGGCTGGTATGAAAAAGATAATAACAGGTGTTGGTGAGGATGTGGAGAAAAGGTAATCTTCATGCCCGGTTGGTGGGGATGTAAATTGGTGCAGCCATTGTGGAAAACAGTATAGAGTTTCCTCCAAAAATTAAAAAAAGAACTGCCATATGACCCAGCAGTTCCACTAACTGGGAAACATTAACTTGAAAAGCTGTATGGACCCCTATGTTCATTGTAGCATGATGTTCAACAATAGAAGTTTAGATAAATGGACTATGGTATATTTATAGAATAGAAAAATATCATGCAGCTATTTAAGAAGGAAATGTAGTCTGGGTCCCTAAGTGACTTAGGTCAGCCTGTGACTCTTGATTTCAGCTCAGGTCATGACCCCAGGGTTGTGGGATCGAGCCTGAGGTGGGGCTTCCTGCTCAGTGTGGAGTCTGCTTGGGATTCTCTCTCTCCGTCTCTCTCTCTTTCTCTACCCTGCCCCCACTCTCTCTCCCTCTCTCTCTAAATAAATAAATAGACATTTTTTTAAAAAGAGAAATATTTGCCCAGAGAGTCCAGTTTGCACAATGGAAAGTGTGCAGGCTTATGGAATCAGGGGAAAACTAATTCAAATCCCAGCTCTGCCGTTCACTAGTTGGGTAAATTCAAACATACTTAATAGCTCTGAGCCTCAGTTCCCCTATATAACTCCATTGTTTTGAGATAAAATGGGATAATGTATATAAAGTACTGTTATTTATAGATATGTGTGACTATAAAATGTTTAAAATGAGAACCAAACATGTGATGTAGGCCAGCCAATCAGAGAATTCCCTGCCCTGCCTTTGATGAGAGGCTTTCGCTCATCTGGGATTGAAATCTACACAGAAAAGCAGAGAAGAGAAGAGATGGAGAATAAGAGAAAGGGAAACCCAAGGCACTGTTTGTCCCTCTGGATCACATCACACATCCTGCTAGCTCTACCTTTGGACTTCTCCCACAGTGAGTCAAAAAAGTCCCTTTCTGGCTCTAGTTTGAGCACGGGTTTTCTGCTATTTGCAACTGAACTGAAAGTATCAAGAGCACTTTACAGGGCTTAGCTAATTGACCTCACCACTGTGCCGTAAGGTGGGACTGTTACTTGAATTCAATCATTTTGACCACGTAGTGACATCAGAGAGATGTTACTTGGCCTGCGTGTCAAAGTTTTTAAGTGATGGAGGTGGAATTTACAACCAGGTTGTCAATTGCAGAGCGTGAGCTCTTAACAGTGCATTCCAAGGCCGTTCGGGTCAATGTACCCATTATTTTCTGTGTGTCAGGCATAAGACTGAGCTCAAAACATGCCTGCTCTCATCCCATCAGCTTCTTTGACTGTCCACATTGACATAATTTTACTATTTTTCTGTCTTCATTAACATGACTTTACTATTCTAGGAAACTCTTGCCAAGGAAGATAAAAGTTACAAATACCTTATTGTTCATTTCAGGAATTTCCCCAAAGCATTTAAATGATCATCATACTCTTCAACTTCTCAATAAAAAGCCTGAGATGACTGTTTACTTCCCAAGACTCTTTATTTTTAATTCATTTTTAAAAGTTTATTTATTTATTTATTTATTTTGAGAGAGAGAGTAAGTGGCAGAGAGAGAGAGAGAGAGAGAGAGAGAGAGAGAGAATCCAATGCAGGCTCCATGCTGTCAGCACAGAGTCCAATGTGGGGCTCGATCCCACAAATCATGAGATCATGGCCTGAGCTGAATGAACCAAGAGTCGGTTGTTTGACTGACTGAGCCACCCAGGTGCCCCTACTTCCCAGGACTCTTAATGCCTTGCTTCAAAATCCTTACCTTTCTGTGTTCTCCAATTCTAAACTCATATATTAAGATCCTTTTCCAAGCCCAGTCAAGCCCATGGAAAGACCTTCCTGAAACTAGACTCCCAGACCTCACCCGCATTTGCCCTTTCCCCTTTGAATGCTACGGGGACGCTAGCAAGTCCATGCTTTCCCTTACCACAGCTTTGCTTGACTTTATCAAGTAGTTTTGGTGGTGTTTTCTGGGTTCCAATACTGGTGAGTCTGCTCAATCAAGAGAGAATATAGGGCAAGAAAAGAAAAAGGCCAAAGATAAGAAATACCAGAGACATCATTATTCACAGGCAGTGGAGGAGCCGAGATATTTTTTTCCTACAAGAGGACCCAATATTAACATAAATTCCATCTAGAATCACTGGCTTTGGGAAGCAGGGCTTTGACAGAGGAGGAGGAGGTAATTTTAGCTGGGAGCCTTCAGGCGGGTGGGACAGAGTGAGGGGGCAGTGGGAGTGGAAGTGGTATTTAGAGATCAGCCCAGCCTGGAGCCCCGGGACAGAGGTGATGGGGTCCCTGGAGTGGGAGGGAGGTGTGGTCGGGGAAGTGAGAGGGTGCCAAGATAAGCTCTACTCCAGAAACTCCCCTCAGGCAGGCTCTGCCTGGGCTCTGCTGAAGAAGGATTTTGGTTTGATAGCATGTGGCTGTCTGTCTAGGCCATGGGGAGGACAAGGTGCGACAGAGCCTTTGAGAAATGGTTTGCAGACCTGCACTGGCAGCAATTTTGTGGGCTTCTGCCTGTCCCCCACCACATCAAATCCCCTTCCTGCTCATGTTGGTGATTTCTTAGCCATGGGCAGAAAATCTGTTTCCATACATTTATTACTAACTTTATAATCTGATGTGTACTTAGCATTTTATAAATAAAGCTCCAGGTCACTCTTTGCCCATCAATGAACTTAATCACCATTTGCTCTTTGGTTTCTCTCCAATTTGTGGATACCTCTTAGATACCTAGCTATAGTTCCAAAGAGACTTTGAACAGAAACTCCAGGCTGGTGGGTAGCTCAGTCAGTTAAGCGTCTGACTTTGGCTCAGGTCATGATCTCGCGGTTTGTGAGTTCGAGCCCCACGTCGGGCTCTGTGCTGACAGCTCAGAGCCTGGAGCCTGCTTCAGATTCTGTGTCTCTCTCTTCCTCTCTGCCCCTCCCCCGCTCATACTCTGTCTGTCTCTCTCTCTCTCTCAAAAATAAATAAACATTAAAAAAAAAAAAAAAAGAAAGAAAGAAAGAAAAGGAAGTCCAGGCTGGGATGAGAGTTGGGACCTGGAAACCATGAGGCCACAGGACATTGGAATATTTACTCATGTGCCAAGGAGTTCAAGTCACCCAATTAAACAACTAACCATTTATTTATTTTTTTTTTTTTAATTTTTTTTTCAACGTTTATTTATTTTTGGGACAGAGAGAGACAGAGCATGAAAGGGGGAGGGGCAGAGAGAGAGGGAGACACAGAATCGGAAACAGGCTCCAGGCTCTGAGCCATCAGCTCAGAGCCTGACGCGGGGCTCGAACTCCCGGACTGCGAGATCGTGACCTGTCTGAAGTCGGACGCTTAACCGACTGCGCCACCCAGGTGCCCCAACAACTAACCATTTAGATTTAGAAGGATACAAAAACATTGTTTTTTCTTGGGTTCCTGCCTTTCTCCCTTTTCTGTTCCCCTATACCCCTTCTACTCGCTGGAAAATACATCTGCCTTGTATTTGTGTTAAAACAATCTCACTGGATTTCTAAGAAGGCAAGTGCGTTGTTAGGGGGCTCCTCTTTAGGAAATCTCAAGATTTGCCTGAGTTGTGTGTAAGGTTTGAGCCAGGACCTTAGCCTTCTTCCATTCATGTGTGGGTACACTGGGGCTCTCAGAAAATTGTGTGCATTTTATTTCATTATTCCTGATGTTTGGATTATGTTCATTCATTCATTCAACATATACTTGCTGAGCATCTACTGTATGTCAAAGTCCCTGCCCTCATGGAGTTTATATTCTATAGCAGTGATATCAAATTATATATACACATGCCAGGTTGAAGAAAAATAAAGCAGGATAGCACAGTAAGGGGCTAGAGAGTGGTGAAGACTGATGTTGTAGGAGCAGCAGAGAAATCTTCTCAGAAGAGGAAACATTTGAACTGACTGAAGTGAGGAAATGAGTTGTGCGATTCCTTGGAGACAGAAGTCTCAGGTAGAAGAAACTGAACTCATAGAAGCAGAAAAGAGATTGGTGGTTTCCAGAGGTGGGGGGGGGGGGGGAGGCGGTTTGGGAGAAATGGGTGAAGGTGGCCAAAGGGTATAGACTTGCAGCATTAAGATGAATAAGTCCTAGGGATGTAATATATAGTATGGTGACTGTAGTTAACCACACTGTATAATACTGTATACTGGAAAGTTGCTGAGAGAGTAGATCTTAGAATTTCTCACCACATGCACACACACACACACACACACACACACACACGGTAACTATACGAGATGATAGGCGTGTTAACTAATTTTACTGTGGTAACAATTTTGTAATTTATACCTGTATCAGATCATCACATTGTACACCTTAAACTGACATACTGTTATGTGTCAATTATATCTCAGTAAAGTCCCAGACTCTTGGTGGGGGTGATTTATTTGGGCTTATTTCCCATCTCAGTAAATGGCACCTCACCAGTTGCTTAGGCCAAAACCCCTGGTATCTTCTTTCATTGTTCTCTTGTTTTCACGCTCCATATCCTTTTCCAGCAGAAAATTCTGGCTGCTCTGCCTTTATGATAGAGCCTGATTCTGTGCACTTCTCTCTACCCCTACTACTAACCTTCTTGTCCAAACCATCATCTCCAGCCTGGATTGTGCAACCCCCTCCTAATTGGTCTCCACGCTTTCTCCCTTGTCCCACGCATCTCCCTAAAATATAGTTGTGGCTGTTTTATCGGGGAAGGGGTGCATATTTTTAAATTGAAAAATAAACAGAAAGTCAAAGTGGAAAAAAAGCTTCAAGCAGAGGGAAAAGCAAGTGTGAAAGTGTGGGGACTGGAGTGTGGTTTACAATGAGCAAGGAGGCTGGAGTGGAAGAGTGGTTGAGAAAAAGGTGGGAGATGAATCAGAGAAGCAGACCGCGCCAGGCTAGGACTCTGATTTTATTCTAATAGTGAGAGAAAGCTGCCAAGCAAAGGAGTGTCTTACTCCGAATTATATTTTGGGGAGATGTGGGGGGCAAGGGAGGAAGCATGGAGACCAATTAGGAGGATGTTGCCTAGTCCAGGCTGGAGATGATGGTTTGGACAGGAAGGGTAGCAGTGGGGGTAGAGAGAAGTGTTCAGAATCAGGCTCTATCATCAAGGCAGAGCAACCAGAATTTTCCGTTGGAAAAATATGTGGATTGTGAAAACAAGAGAGGGATACAAGAAGATACCCAGCGCTTGGCCTAAGCAACTGGTGAGGTGCCATTTACTGAGACAGGAAATGCTGGAGAGGAGTGGGATTGAAGGTGGCCATGGTAATTTTGAGGTGGCTTTTAGACGTGTAGACAAGGGGTGGAGAAGGTAGTGGTATTAACAAGTCTGGAGTGCTGGGCTGAGGTCAGCTTGGTCACATAGATCTGGGAGTCATTCATACATGTTTTGAAAGCCTTGGGAGTAGATCATGGGTTGACAAGCTTTATCTATAAAGGGCCAGATAGTAAATATTTTAGACTTAGTGGGCCATACACTCTGTCACAGCTACTCAAGTCTGGCATTGCGGTATGAAAGCAGCCACAGACAATATATGAATGAATGAACATGATTGTGTTCCAAAAAAACACAATTTGCTAGAGCAGGTGGCAGACCAGACTTGGCCTGGCCTCTGTGGTTTGCCAACTCTTGAACTACGTCATGCTACTGAGGGAGAACGTGAAAAGTGAAGAGCTCAGAGTCCTGGGGCACTCCAACATTTAGCGAAACCGGGAAAGGGAGGAGGAGCTAAGAGACGGAGATAACAGCAAGTGGCAAGGTGAGAGGAAAATCAGGAGACTGGGGTAGCCCAGAAGCCAAGGAGGATGTTTGTTTTAAGACAAACCAATATTGTGGTACCAGTAAGTATTGTGAGACACTTTGAGATGGGAACCTTTTTTTGGAATACTCTTCACGGTTATCTTCATCTTTCATTATTTTTGAACCATTTTACAACTTTGTAAGTTGTAGAAAACTGATAATAATGCAAATTGTTCTTGTCCATAGAAATGAATTGTGTTTAGTGGAATGCAATTGATACATTGGTGGAATTGGTGAAATGCCATTGCCTGGTGGACAGATCAGTTCTGCATCTATTTGTAACTTCGTACTAGCATTCCTTATTATTTTTATATGTGGGGTTCACTGAATTCTTCTTTGAACAGATTGTAGCATCTTATTGGTTCCCTCGTTAATTAATGAGTGAAATAAAGTTACTGATTTGTTCATTTTATATTTCTATGTGAGTCATGATCATACCTTGTAAAATAATTTTTCTTTAACAGTGGACATTAAGATAAGGATTGAAAATTGACCATTGGATTTGGCAACATGGGGACCATGGTGTCTTTGATAAGAGCTATTTTGGAAGAGTAGTGAAAGTTTGATTGGAGCATATTGTATGAAACTATAATAATAAAGACACATGGGTATAGGGAAAAATAAATAGGTCACTGGAACAGATTTAGAGAGCCCAGAACAAACCCGCCCATAAACTGAAACTTCATAGATGACAGAGGTGGCAATGCAGAGATAGAAAATGCCATAAATGGTGCTGGACAATTTTTTATGTGTATGACAAAAGCCCCAGACTGAATCTCTATCTTAAACTAAATGATCTTTCAGTGGATTTAAGACCTAAATGAGAAAAGCCAAAAGCTATAACTTTGAGAAGAAAATAGAATATTTTGTGACCTCATGGTAAAGCAGAATTAAAAAAAAATTTTTTTTAGTGTTTATTCATTTCAGAGGGGGGGTGGGTAGGGGCAGAGAGAGAGGGAGAGAGAGGGAGACACAGAATCCGAAGCAGGCTCCAGGTTCTGAGCCGTCTGCATAGAGCCTGTTGAGGGGCTGGAACCCATGAACCCTGAGATCATGATCTGAGGCCAGGTGGGATACTTAACCAACCGAGCCACCCAGGTGCCCCCAGTAAAGCAGAATTTTTTAAACAAGATACAAAACCACAAATTATAAAGGAACATATGTATGAATTTGACTTCATTAAGATAAAAAATACCACTTCTGATCATCGAAAACACCATAAATGGATTGAAAGTACAATTTCTCATAACACTTAACTGACAAAGGATAGGTATCCAGAATATACCAGTAGGTGAGGGAAGTACTTTGGGAGTGAGCTTTTCTCTCTTTTTCAAATCCTGCTCAAGTACAAGTTTCTTGTTGCCACTGTTCTGCTCGAGCCTCTGCCCAGAGCGTTCTTTAGCCCTTCGGGTGACATAAAAACTTTAACACAGCCCTGCCAGATCCTGTCACTTTTTGGGGCCATCAGAATCCGTTCTTAATGCTCTGCTCTTGGAGACTCTGTCCTGGCCCTCAAACTGTCGGCCTCGTCTGAGAGAGCGGTTTTTGTCCCAGGCGAGAGTGGAGTCCAGAAACGTTACATAGAAAAATCAAGCACCTGCAGTAGCCCCTTCCCGCAAGTCTGAGTGCCACGCTTGTGAGGCGTGTCTTTCCAAAGATGCTAGGTTCTTGCGGGCCCCCAAACCTAACCCCGGTCTCTGCATTGCCTCCTCGGGCAGTCCCGAGGCACCGGCACGACCGAGAGAGACAGAGAGACAGAGAGAGGCGACCACGACGACGCGGTGAGTGTCCCACAGGAGGGAGGAGGCGGGCCCCGGGACCGCGACGAGCTGGGGACGAGGCCACGGCGGCGGGGAGAAGCCGGAGGCTGCGCGGGCGGGGAGGGGAGACCGGCCACGGAGGGGGGAAGCGAGCCCGGCCCCGCGAGCCGCCCGCTGGCGCGCGGGGGACACTGCCGGCGGGGCTGGACCCCCGGGGCGCGGCGGGCCGGGGCGGGGCGGGGCGGGGCGGGGCGCGGTGCCCGCCGTCCCGGGCGCTCGGCGCGCTCGGAGTGTCCAGCTGGGGAGCGCAGCGCACGGCGGCACCATGAAGCCACACAATTTGGAGTTGATTTTTGACCACGTGGGGCACTTCGGCAGGTAGGGAGTTGGGGGTGGGCAGGGGGGAGGGCGGCGGAGCGGAGCGGGAGCCACGTGGAGGGGGCGCCGGTGGGGTCTGTTTCTTTCCGTTGCGGTGGCGGGGGGGGGGGGGTTCTCGCGCGGCGCTCCCGATACGGAAACCTCTCCCGCTCGTTTCGTGGGGTAGTCGGGAGACCCGCGTCCGGACTCCGGGCCCAGGGCTGGGCTTGTCCTCTCGGACTCCGGCGCCGGGGTCTCCCCGACAGCGAGCAGCGGGGCGCTGGGACTGGCCTCCGGAGTGGTGGCCGCTGCGAGCAGGTGGGACCCGGGGCGCGCCCTCTGCGGGAGCCCAAGTCCGAGGTCGGGCCGGAGCGGCCGGCTCACACGAGTGGAGGAGTGCCTGCTCCTGGCGGCCCGTTTCTCCAGTCCGCCAAACCGGCCCCTCTTTCACTTCCCCGGACGACTGCTGACCAGCTCTGCCCCGTAGGGTCTGCCTCTGTGCCTGGCAGGCAGGTATTGCCCCAGGAAAACCCGTTAGTCAGATTTTGTTGCCATTTATAGAAGCCTAAAGATGTGCCAGGTACATTGTGTCGGCTTGTTACACACAGAGTTTCATTCGATGCCCTTGCAAAGGAGGTGTTTGCATCCTTATTTTAATGATTGGGAAACTGAGGCTGGTAGGGCCAGGGTCCCACAGACGCCACACGCTGGGACCCAGATTTAGCCACGTTGCACCCCCCTTTCATTTGTCAAATTAATTAAGACATTAAAATATTGCATTCATTCATTCATTCATAGAGAAACGCTCCTCTCTGACCCAGAGGCTTTTGGGAGGAGAGGCTGCTGGGTGAGGGGCTATACAGTAAGTATGACGATCAGAGGTTTGGAGCTAAGTCCTGGCCTGCCTCTTACCTCTAATATTCTGGTAATATTGTGCCTCAGTTTCCTATCCACAAAACAGGAATCACAATAATTCCTGCCTTACCTCCCAGGCTTGTAGTGAGGAGATGGTGTGGTGCTGTTTTCCAAGTCGGAAAGTTGCATAAATATCGATTATGATTCTGCGTGGCGGGAGGGAGAAGGCGGTTGAGCAGTCCTAGGAGGGGCAGGAGGTCCCAGCTCTCTCCTGCTTCCTCCTAATACCTGTGTTTCTTGACCACTGATCTGTGCCTGGCTCCGTCAGAAGCTTTTGGTACGTGCTACCTTCTTTCGTCTTCTCTACAGCTCCGGGAGATTGGTAGGATCACTCTCATTTTACACCCGAGAAAACTGGGGCTTGTGCCTACGTCACAGATCTGGTAATGGCAGGGCAGAATTGGATGTTGTTGGAAGTCCATCAGTCCCCATAGCCCACGCTCTCAACCATGATGCTCTCCTGAGCACGGTTAGGTTCCATCCCCAGGACTCCATCGGGCTCTTTATATATTATCTTGTTTTATCCTTCTTGAAGCAGAATAGCATGGGGAGTACAAGATCCGCTCTGGGGGTTGGATGTCTGAGTTCCAGTCCTGGCTCTACCACATACTGTGTGGTCTTCAACATTTCACTTACTACTTCGTCATCTGTGAAATAAGGGTAATTGTTACCCTCCAAATGCTTATTGTAAGGACTCCACATGCAGCCTCTCATTACATCCTTACCGTAACCCTATGAGGTAGGAGGTGCTAATACCATTCTTTCCCTTTGCATTTTAGAGATTAACAAGGTCATTGTATCAGTTGGTGTTTGGCTAACAGAGATCCCTCAGTTGGAAGTTTGTCCCTCTCCAGTAACTATTCAGGGTAGGTTCTTCCCACGGGGTCATCCAGGGACCCAAGTGGGTGAGGCAGCCCTGTCATCCACGGCGTGGGGCTCTCTCTCTCTCTGTGCTTGGGGCATCTGGTCCCGTTGTCCTCACCTGCAGCAGTCAAACGGTCAAACGTAGCTCTCCATGGTGGGAAAAGGAGAGAGTGGATTTGGGGAGACAACTCTTAGCTGGCTACAATGATGTGTGCAAAAGTCTTAACATTCAGTAAGTTCTCAGTAAGTCATGGTTATTATTGTTACCCGAGTCCCGATCCTGGTAGGAAGGGTTGGCTTGTGAAAGCAGCATGTAGCGAGGCAAGGGTAACAAGCATGCTTACAAAAGGTGAAAACAGTGTGACCATGGCATGGGATCCCCAATTTTCTCTGATATTTGCTGTAATTGTGCCTTTTTTATTGTTTATAAATAGAAAGGGAGGTTATCGTGTTTCGTTATTTAGCCTTCTTTTAGGGAAACCTAGTGAAAGTGTTAAGTAGGGAACCTTAATTATCTTTCATTTAGCATTAATCATTTCTAAGGGGAGGAAGCACTATCCTAGTCACCTTTAAGAGAGGGAAGCAGGACACCTAAGAATTAAAAAGCTGTTCCTGGTCTTGTCCTGAAGCCATACTGAAGTTCCATAAACTTCATGGATTAAGGCCCATGTGAGAGGAAATGAGGAAGCATACTCAGGTATCTGTGCTGGGATAATCTCAGAACTGGTTCCCTGAGTTGTCTTGGCTTAAGGGGAAAAATAACTTAAAATACTAGAGTTGGAATGTGGAGCCTGTAGCTGATTTACACCTATGGACACAGGTAGTTTTGTTTTTTCAATATATGAACCTGCTTTGGTTCATCTTTTCTGACTTCACCTTATGAACATCGTAATAGCCAGCACTTCTGTGCACTAACAATGTGCCATAGTGCTTTACATTAACTCTTTTCATTCCCTCAACAACCCACTTTTCAGATAAGGAAACTGAGGCACAGAAAGTTTAAGGATCTTGCCCATGGTCCCAGGTGGTAAGTAACAGACACAAGATTCAAACCTTAGTAATCTGGCTCTGGAGGCCATGCTCTTGACCACAGAGGGGTACCACCAGTTACGTTTCTTTGTACAGAATGATATAAATCTAGGACTGAAGGTAATTTTCTTCACCTGTCACCCAGATTGCATGGGTCCATTTCTGGTCATCTTTGCTTTTCCTTGCCTCTGGGGTTTCTGCCTACTGTGTCTGTATGATTCTTTTTTTCCATTAGTGTGCCTCTCTAGCTGTGAACAGAGTGCTGTGTTATATCTATAAGTGTTATCCCAGAGGGTCCTCAGGTTGGGCAGATTGATAACACCTGTTGGACCGTAATCTTTGTAAGGGAGAGAGTGGTATGTCAGAATGCTAGATGCCTCGGGAAGTAGGGTCTCGTTTTTTCCAGAAGTTATCCTTGCAACGAGGAAAGGGAAATTTGAGTTGCAAGGATACTCAGGACCTTTCCAGCATGTAGAAAGCATATTGCTGTGAACCAACATGGGTTGTTTGGAAACTGCGAAGAGGCGTATTATTCCTAAAGTATGAGGGCGACAGAAGGGAGGTAAGTTCACAGTCATCTCTAAGAATATTTTTGTGTGGCATGCTGAGGAGTTCAGGTATTAGGAAGGTCACTTTGCAGAATGGAAGGTGCATTGGAGGGGCAGGAGTTTGGGCAGAGCCCAGAGCAGACCTAGGTAAGAGCCCAGGAGGGAGATAAGGAGGGTCTGGACCGAGGCAGGGGGAGTGTGAGCAGGGAGGACTGGACAGTTTTGACAGGAGGGATTGATGGGGCCTTCTGGTTATAAAGGACAAGTGGGCAAGACACCCCCCCATTCCATGCATCCTATTTCTGGTTTGTGTAGATGATGGTGTCCTAAACTCAGAAACAGTTACACTCCAGGTGGGGCAGGCTTGGGGCTTGCATCAGTTTGAGAGTCTTGTGGGAATTCCAGGTTGAGGCATTTAACAGGCATTCGGATAAATAACGTATTGCTCAGGCAAGACGCCTCCTTGTCAGTATGGGTTGGGTGGCCATTCAGGGCTGAAGGCACAATGTGGACAGACTGGGTATGACTTGGTACCCAATCCAGTCAAGCCTCAGCAGGGCATTGCCGAGTACTTTTCCTGCTCTCTGGGTCCTGCAGATATAACACGTTTAAATTGATATATTACATGTATACAGAAAAGTACGCACCATACTCTACAACCTGATGAATCATCATAAAGTGAACACCGCCAGACCACCCCTTCTCCTGCCCTCTCTCAAGCAATATCCTCTCCCCTCCCCCAGCCACTACTGTCCTCATAGCTATGGCCACGGGTTAGTTTTGTCTGATTCTAAACTTAAATAAATGGAGTAAAAAATCATAGACTTTTTTGGTTGGGCTTCTTTTGTTCAATATCATATATGGGGGGGGGGTCATCCACATTGAGCGCCATGGTAGTTTGTTGATTTTCACCGGTATACAGGATGTCATGACACGAATATTCCACAGTTCATTCACTCACTGTTAACAGACATTTATATCGTCTCCAGGTTGGGTTTATCACACATAGTTCCTCTCGTCTATGTATTTTAAGGTCCTTGTGTGTGCATTTCGTTGGGTACGTACCTGGGACAGGAATCCCTCTGGCCGAGTGTGCATGTGGTCAGCTGCCAGACAGATGTGCGAAGCGGCTGTGGCAAATTACACCCTCACAAGCTGTTTAGGAGAGTCCCAGTGGCTCCACAACAACTGTTAAATATTTTCAACGTCAAATCTTGTATCAACAGATAATTCAACCGAAGATTTTGATTTCCCGGGGTGGTGTTTCTCATCCATGTCAGAGTCTCTTAGGAAGCATTTTAAGCTTGTATAGAGTTCTGGATCCTACCTCAGACCTCCTGAACCACAATCACTAGGGGTGGGATAGAGAAGACAAATCCTAGTCTCAGAGGTTGCTGTGGTAGATGCTCTGTTGGTGTGTGTGTGTGTGTGTGTGTGTGTGTGTGTGTGTGTGTAAGTAGTTCTAGTGTTGACTGTGGGATTCAGGCTGGTTGGGGAAGGAATTGAAGCCAGGAAGGCGGCAATAAGCTAAAGAAGCTGGTGGGATCCAAAGACTGGGCACCTGGATGGTGCTGGGGTTGGGGTCAATGGGAAGGACTCGGGGATATGGGGGAGAGTGGGAGGTTACGGTCAGCAGAATGTGAACTTTTCAACGGTGGAGCCATTCCAGGGGAAGAAACTACTTAGGTGCCAACCCAGATGCTAACGTGCGTGATCCAACATACAGTGTTAGCAGAATAGGCACAGTAACCCACCCAGACAGTGCCGAATAAGGTGTCCTGTATAGCACAAGCAGCAGGTGTAACCTGGATGAGGGAAATGGGGAGCCTCTGCTGTGCAAGAACAGGCACAGCAGAATCTAGAATCTGCCTGACAGAAGCAGAACCACTCCGATGGAATTGTCTAACAGGATCCTTCTATCCTGTTATCCATCATCCTTGAGGCTGGAAAGTGCTTCCTGAGAAATTGCCGGGGAAGGAAGAAACGCTTCCTGAATTCACAAGCCTGTTCCCTGGCGCAGGTGACCCACCAACCATGCCAGGTGCTCACAAGTAGCATAGTGTGTGCAGGCCAAGGGCAGAGCCTGGCCCTGTGGCTCTCCAGTGATATCTAGTAGCCCATGCATGGGGGCTAGTGACCTGCAGGGGTGAGGGTTCAGGCACCACCATTTCAAGCTGTGATCTTAGCTTCTCGGGGTCTATTGAGTCACAGCAACTCAGGCTTGTCTTCCCAGCCTGCTGTTCCTACCCGGCCCCTCTGTATGGAATAGACCGAGGCAGATTTCTGATAGTTTTTCTTCGGGCAGGGGCGCCTTTTCTAGAAAAACAGAGCTGGCTCCTTTTAGCTGCAAGGACTCAGGCTTTAGCGCTCTAGGCTCTTTTCTTGGCTGCCCATCCCATACTCTGAGAATAGTATTTGTGTGTTCTCCCTCCCTTTCTGTTGCTAGAAAAAAGCCACTTGTTGCTTGCTTGCCTTTTGCTTTGTGTTTTTCTTTTCTGAACTAGCTGCTGGGGCCAGTGCCAAATACAGAGTTCAGCCTTGAAACCGTGGCCAGCTCCAGCGTGTGGTGTCTTGATGGCCACAATATGTTACATTGATTCCATTTTACTTCTCTATCCACGTGGGTTTCTACGAGAAGTGAGGAACCGTGGCCACGTGCCAGCTTGGCAGTCATCCCCGAGGACTTGGGGACGTTGCCAGCTTGACAGTTTCACGGCACCACTTCTATGACTTTGCTTAGCGTTGCCACTTTGTGATAGTCTCCCAGGTGGGGTGTGTTCACCCCTCTGGCGGGCAAAGATGATTCTTTGGAGCACCATGAAAACACCTACTTTGTACACGAATATATACGTGTAAGTAAATATATATGACTTTATATTTCCATATGCGTCATATGTATGTCACTTTAATCTGGGAATACGTGTATCCAGATATACTCATTTTATACATCTGTGCCCACACACACATTCATTTGTTTGCTGGTGGAGAACCCAGTAAAAATTTTTTATACACTGGCCTCTTTTTTTTTTTTTTTAAGTTGATTTGTTTATTTAGAGAGAGCGTGCGCAGGGGAATGGCAGAGAGAGAGGAAGAGAGAGAATCCCTTGCAGGCTCTGTGCTGTCATCATGGAGCCTGACACGGGGCCCAAACCCATGAACCATGAGATCATGGCCTGAGCTGAAATCAAGAGTCAGACGCTTAACTGACTGAGCCGCCCGGGTGCCCCCATACACTGGCCTGGTGAACACCTCTCCTTACCAGAGGTACTGAGTATGCATTAACCTCAGCACTGTCCCTTTTACCCGGAGGGATTCTATGACATTCCGTATACATTGCACAGCACACCGTTCTGGGCACCACGGGATAGACTAACGTGATTGAAGCACCGTTCCTACCTTTATGGGACTGTCGTTCAGCCTTTTGTGGGCTTTCTTTGGTGGCTGTTGATTCGGTAGAGAAATAGAAAGCATTCACCTGCTCTTTGTTAAAAAATACACGTATATAACAGAAGGCACTTCAGCTGTATACGGTGGTCAGAGAAGGGAAAGAAAGAAATGGGGGAGGAGATGAGCAAATGAGAGATGGCGGAGCAGGGGAAGCAAATAGAAAGGGTGGACCTGAGAGAAGCAGGCAGTGGGGGATAAGGAGGGGCTGGATGGAGGCGGTTAGCATGGAGGGAGCAGAGCCACGGAGAGGAGGTGTTGCGACAGGAACAGGTGAGGCCAGCAGTTGTCACGGTGTGAGACCTGCACATCTCTGGGTCTGCAAGATCCCAGCTGCTGTCATAGTAACACAGAGACATTAGTTGACTCGTTTAGTCTCACTCTGTCATGAAGGCACAGTGGAGTTTTCCAGAGGCTAGCCGACACGTGAGAATGCATCAGATGGAATGCAGACACTGGTATGAAAAACTAGCTGTCTTCTGTTAATCTAAATTTAAAATTTTTTAATGTTAACTTATTTGGGAGAGAGAGAGGAAGAGGGAGAGGGAGACACAGAATCCGAAGCACGTTCCAGGCTCTGAGCTGTCAGAACAGAGCCCAACGTGGGGCTCGAACTCACAAACTGTGAGATCATGACCTGAGCCAAGTCGGACGCTTGCTTAATGGACTGAGCCACCCGGGCACCCCATTAATCTAAATCTTAAATGTAAAACAACACCATGCTGCTCACTAATTTTGTTTCATTTTGTTTTGAAAACTATGGCTATATGTTCTTTAACGGCTTATTCCTGTTATGTTTAAGTGGATGAATAAATGTTAAAATTTTTCTCCTTTTTAATTTCTAATACATATTGACAACTCACATAAAGAAAAGACCCTTGGGACCCTCAACACTTTGAAGGATACAAAGGCTCCTGAGAACAAAACATTTGAGAACAAGTGAGCTACAGGAGGGTCAGAAGCGCCTTCTAGATAGAAGGCACACCAAGACCAGGATGATGGGCAGCTCCGAAAAGCAGGCAGGGAGATAAAGATTGTATGTAGCAGCAGTGCAGTTTGGCTCAGTGTGATCTGACAGGACCTATTTTCTACTTCCTGTTATAACGGTTTTACAGTAATGTTCCTCGTTGTCCGAACTGATCATTTTAAAATTGAATATTGAAACCACCTGCCCAAAGGGGGCTGTTCTATCTTGATTCCAGGGGTCTGAAATTAATGGGGAAATCCACATTTTATATATTTTACCCTGCCGTCCTATGGGCACAGTTGTCCTTGTGAGACAATTTTTACTTCGGAGAATATGTCACTGCTTGTTGGTTTGAGTCTGTAAATTTAGAGACTTTACATTTATTTTTAAATTTTGAATAAACTAATGTTTGGATCATCTTAGATTTACAGAAAAGTTGCAAAGATAGTTCCTGTATGTCCCTCACCCAGTCTTCCCCATTGTTAACGTCTTACATCACCACGGCATATTTGGCAAAGTAGGAAGCTGACATTAGTATATTACTATCAACTAAACTCCAGGCTTTCACCAGTTTTCCCACTCACATTCTCTTCCTGTTGCAGGATCTAATCCAGGGTACGACACTGCATTTAGTTGATATGTTATTCCAGTCTCCTCTGGTCTGTGGTAGTTTCTCAGTCTCTCCTTGTTTTGTTTTTAATGACCTTGGTGGTCTTTAGGCATATTGGCCTGGAAACCTGTAGAATGTCCTACAATCTGGGATTTTTTACGGTTTTTCTCCTGGATAGACTGGGATTATGGCTTTTGGGAGATGTCGCCGAGGTGTGAAGTGCTCGATGATCACATCATATGAGGAGGTACATGATATCCACATAACATCATGGGGGTATTAACCTTCAACATTTGGTTAAGATAGGATTTGCCTGATTTCTCCCACTGTAAAGTTACTATTCTTTCCTTTTTCCTTCTTTGTTTTTTTTTGTTTTGAGAGAGAGAGTGTGTGTGCATGAGAGGAGGAGAGGGGGAGGAAAGAGAGAGAGAGAGAGAGAGAGAGAGAGAGAGAGAGAGAGAGAGAATCCTAAGCAGACCCCACGCTCAGCTCAGAGCTCCACACAGGGCTTAATCCTATGACCCCAGAATCATGACCTGAGCTGAAATCAAGAGTCCCATGCTCAACTGACTGAGCCATCAAGACACTCCCCCTTTTTTTCCTATCATATTCTTTGGAAAGGAGTCACTGTGTCTTAGCCTGCCCTTCAGGAGTAAAGGGTAGGAATGAAACTCCATCTCCCATAGAGGGGGGATATCTGCAGATAGTACTTGGAATTCTACTAGAAGAAAGATTAGTTTCATCTCTCCTTTGTACTTGTTTGTTCAACCATTTATTTATGCCAAGTGGTATATTTATCAGGATTCTCCAGAAAAACACAATTGATAGGATATATAAATAGAGAGGCATAGATGTAGATAAGAGGAGATCTATTACAGGAATTGGCTCACACAATTATATAAGTGAGAAGTCCCACAGTGTGCTGTGTGCAAGCCAGAGACCTGGGAAAACCAATGGTGCAATTCAGTCCCAGTCCCAAGGTCTGAGAACCACAGGGTTGATGGTGTAAGCCCCAGGCAGAGTCTGAACCAGGAGCACGGGGGCACGAGATGTCTGAGGGCATGATAACATGGAGGTCTCAGTCCACGCAAAGAAAGTGAATTAGTACTCCCTTGGCTTTTTTGTTCTCTTCAGGTTCTCAACAGGTTGGGTGATGCCCACCCACATTGGTGAAGATGATGTTTACTCAGTTTACAGGTTCAAATGCCAGTCTCGTCTGGAGATCCCTCACAGACGCACCCAGACATAATGTTTTACCAACTGTCTGGGCATCCCCTTGGCCCAGTCAAGTTGATTCATAAAATTAACCATCATAGGTTCACCCCTTGTCAACTTGCAACCCATATGGATCTCTTTACACCAAACTTGATCTCTAAATAAAGACAATAACAACGTCCTAATTCCACCCAACATGATACAACTATCCAACATACAACTAAATACACTAATCCCTTTCCCAGAAGGGGACATAAAGTCCTTGGATGATGTTTACTCTTTTTTTGATATCCCGTAACTTAAATATTATGGTGTAAAACTATTTAAGTACTTATATGTCAATACATCTTATGTTGTATGAGGAGACAATAAGGAAGAAAACAAAGATACTTGCTTAATATATGTCTATATATACACAAGCATTCATAACAAAATAAAGAAGAAATACTCGCAGTGCCTGGTGGCTCAGTTGGTTAAATGTCAGACTCTTGACGTCGGCTTGGGTCGTGATCTTGCGGTCATGGGTTCGAGCCCCACACTGGGCTCTGTGCTGACAGTGCAGAGCCTGCTTGAGATTCTTTCTCCCTCTCTGTCCTCCCCTCCCCCACTGGCACACACACTGTCTCTCTCTCAAAAAATAAACTTCCTTTTTTTTTTTTTTTTTAGAGAAGAAATACTCAAGATAATTACAGCCCTTGTTTCTATAACTGGTCATGTGGTTGTAGGTGGTATTTAGTATAACTACCTTCTTTTCAGGACCCATTCTCTATTCCCTTTGCCTTAAGCAAGAACCTCAGTTGCCTGTGGACCTTTACCTGATAAGGTGACCCACCCTTTATTCCTCGAAGGGTCTGGGCCATTAATATTCCTGCCTGGATTGGGTTGTTGTAATTTCCCATTGACCTAATTCACAGGGCATGGTAATGCTAAGGAGATACCCTAAGGAATCTCCTGTATTGCCGACATACTCTTTCTTACCTCCATCGTGGTGTCAATTTCCCCTTGATATTGAGGATCCTTCACCCCAGCCAACACTGTAACTCCCTCCTTTGCCTTTTGATTCAGACGCCTGAGGAACCCAAAGTGGTCAGGCAACAGTCTTTATTTCCAGGTCAGTGGAATCGCTGTTGTGTCCCCTGGTGGCAGTATTCTTCCCTCTGGAACTAAGATCTTGAGGCTAGCAGAGCGTAAGATTATGGGAACAGGAAGCAAAAATTTTGTTAGGGGATCGCTAGGTGTAAAAGTGAGTGCTACAGCCCTCATTTCCACGCCTCGATTCCTGGACCCGTGAGTGCTGACTATTTGAGAAATAGCACCATATATTGGACACTGATTTGGGGCATATGCAAAGAGGCCAATTAGACATTGTCATTCAGCTGCTCCCAGGATGAGGTTCTGTGTTTGATTTTCGGGCCTGTGGCTACAGGAGATAAGGATCTCTTTGAAGATTCACCTTAGAAATTCTTAGGTTGTTTAGGCATTGCTTGAGCTGGGGATTCAAATTCCTTGAGCTCATCTGTTTTCTTTCATTAATTTATCCAACGACAATAGGAGCAACCAACCAATGCCATTACATTTCTTTAGTTTTCAAAAAATGGTTGAAATTTTCAAATACAGAGTCACTTAGCCCCTTGCTTCTTCTAAGTGGTTGATTATGAGCGTCCAACACAGATATTTTGTGTGTTTCTCTAAACAGTGCACACCATGGATTATCAGTGTTCTCTACTGCTGGAAATAGCCATTAGTGCTTTTCAATCTAATCAGATTAGACAACCAATTCCAGAAACCCCAGTATCAATTCAGAAAGCTCATTCTTAATTTTTTTTTTTCAACGTTTATTTTTATTTTTGGGACAGAGAGAGACAGAGCATGAGCGGGGGAGGGGCAGAGAGAGAGGGAGACACAGAATCGGAAACAGGCTCCAGGCTCTGAGCCATCAGCCCAGAGCCTGACGCGGGGCTCGAACTCACGGACCGCGAGATCGTGACCTGGCTGAAGTCGGAGGCTTAACCGACTGCGCCACCCAGGCGCCCCAGAAAGCTCATTCTTAAAATTCTGTTCCTTTAGAACTACTTTCAGTACCAAAACCTGTATTCATCAAGATCTCCTAGAAAAACAGAACAAATAGGACATACATAGAGATGTAGATAAGAGATTTATTGTAAGAATTTGTTCA
Source organism: Prionailurus bengalensis (assembly GCF_016509475.1). Taxonomy (NCBI): domain Eukaryota; kingdom Metazoa; phylum Chordata; class Mammalia; order Carnivora; family Felidae; genus Prionailurus; species Prionailurus bengalensis. The sequence continues at coordinate 99,463,317 of NC_057349.1, read as the reverse complement.
CACAGTTATGGAGACAGTCAAGTCCCACACACAATGTGCTGTCTGTAGGCTGGAGATCCAGGAAAGCTGGTGGCGTATTTGTGAGGTCTAAGTCTGAAGGCCTGAAAATTGGGGGGCTGATGATGTAAGTCCTGGTTCAGATGCTGGCAGGCTGGGTTCGAGGACCCAGAAGGGGTCCCACAGGATCAGCCAGGAAGGTCCTTGTCTGTGCACAGGATAGAAATCAAACTCGAGCCAGCAGGAGGTGAAAGCAGAATTTATTCAAAGTATAGAGAGACTGCAGGTACAGACAGAGCTTCTGGAAGACTCAGGAAGGAAAGGAGGAAGTCTCGTATTTGGTCGGGGTCTGGGGGGTTTTACTGAGGATCGTGACCTGGTGTATGTGTCCTCTCAGGCATCCAGGACTCAGAACAAAGATGAGGACCCAAGTGCTATTGCTTGGAGCCAGGGGGCCTTGGCGTCGAGATGTCTAGTGCTGGTGGTCTGGAATATGCCTATGACAGCTTCATTGGTCATTCTCACCTGGTCCTTCCTTAGATGTTATCCATTCTGAAGAAATCATTAACTCCTCGTACCTTACAAGGAGGACATACACCGTTTGCATTCTGAGGCATGTGTAAAGTGGGGGTGCAGGTGCTAGCAAGAACAGAAGCAGGAAAAGGAGCAAAAGACAGGTTTTTATGGAGTCTTCAATTTCCCTGTATCAGCCTGAGTCCAAAAGCCTGAGAACCAGGGATGCCAATGTCTAAGAGTAGGAGTAGATGGATCAAATTTGCCCTGCCTCCACCTTTTGTTCTTATTCAGGTCCTCCCTGGATTGGATGATGCCCGCCCACTGATGAGGGCCCTCTTCTTCACTCAGTCTACCGATTCAAATGCTAATCTCATCCAGAGACAACCTCATAGACACATCCAGAAATCATGTTTACCAGCCCAGTCATGTTGACATAAAATTAAACATCACAGTATAGACTTGTATATTTATTTTATACTTTGGGATATACCATGCTATTTATTTTGTTGCTCAAATTGTTTCAAACTTGCCCATTTGGGAGGTTTTTCAGATTGGTTCCTGTGTCCCTTTAACATGCCCCCATCATTTTGTATTTTGAGCGCTTCCTTACTTTCTGATACCGCAAGCATACCTAAAGCATTAGGCATGTTTTTCGTTTTCCCTGACTTGGTCTTAAATGAGCCATTTTTCCTGGTTTCTTTTATTGAAGGATGGTATTTGGAAAACAAGATCTGGGCACTGGGTGTGCTTGTTGCTATTGAGATGTTGATGCAGGCTGGCTGGGTTTGAGGACCAGCCAAGAGGGTCCTTGGCTTCGTGGAGAATACAAATCAAATGTGAGCCAAGAGGAAGTGAGGACAGAGTTTATTGAAGACCTAGAGAGAGCAGATAGAGACAGGGCACCTGGGAGACTCAGAAAGGAAAGGAGACTGAGTTCCATATTTGCTTGGAGTCTGGGGTTTTTATTGGGGACAGTGGTCTGGTGCACGTGTCTTCTCAAGCATCCAGGACCAAAGACGAGCGTTCAGGTGTTCTGCATAGGTCACTTACGACCTGGCATCAGGTGTCTTGATGAGTTAGTGGTCTTGGCCCTACCTGGTCACTCCCTCGATGCTATCTCCCGTGCTGGAAGACTCCAAAGAAATCATTAACTCCCTGCCTTTACAAGGAGGACATATATTACCCGTTCTATAAGGCATGTGTAAGGTGGGGGTATAGGTCCTAGCAAGAATAGAAACAGTAAAAGGAGCAAAAAAAGCAGTCCCTTTAGTTTCCCTGTCTCCGTGTCATTGCTTCTAGGCCCTCCTACCAGACAGAGCTATGTGTATATACTAACATGTTATGTATATGTATATATTACATATCTATAATTATTTCTGTATTTATTCATCTATATATATATTAAGCTAACCATGATGAACACCCTTCATATTTGCTTATAGTCTTTTTTAGCCTGTAGGTTGGATATAATAACTTGCTTTTCTTCTCTTTGCAGATTTCAGATATTCCTCTATTTTATATGTGCTTTCCAGAACATCTCTTGTGGTATCCACTACTTGGCTTCTGTGTTCATGACGGTGTCCCCCTACCATACCTGCAGGCCCCCAGGCAACGTGAGTCGGGTTCTTTTCCACAATATCTCTAGTTGGAGGTTGGAGGACATCTGGATCCTGTTTTTCACAGGCCACGAAGATCACATTATAGTGCAGCTACAGAACGGTGAGGTCTGGGAGCTCACAAGTTGTCACAGATTCCGGAGGGATGACAAATCTGGTTTGAACTATGATTACAGTGGCCGTAAGAGTAGCTTTCCTTGCATGGATGGCTATGTCTATGACAAGAGCAAGTGGGACAGCACCGTGGTGACTCAGTGGGATCTGGTCTGTAACCGAGAATGGTTCGCAAAGGTGATCCAGCCTGTGTTTATGGTGGGAGTCCTGCTGGGAGCGATGATTTTTGGCTACCTTTCTGACAGGTAAAATGAAATATTTAAGTTTGTTGCATCAGGGTTCATTTTCCTATCTGGTTTTCTTAAAGGTCAAGGAATTGTGTCCAAAGCTTTAGTCATTTTCATACCTCCTATCTAAATACCTGCCTCTTTGCTCCTCTGTTATTTAGAGGCACACAAAAAACCATAGTGTTAGAGGATGGGTTCTGAAGACAGTCTGCCTGGGTTCAGACCCTGGTTCTACCACTTATTAGCCATGAGCCCGAGGCAAATTGCATAGCCTGTGTTTCAGAAAGTAGTCTATAAGCTGGTGATGAAAATAATAGCACTCACTTCAAAGGGTTATTGCAAAAATAGTAAAAAAAGTACCTTGGACATATAACCACTCAATAAATACTGGTTACTATTTGAATATCAACATATATATATCTGTATCGATCTATCTATCTATCTATCTAATTTTCTAAAAATAAACTTGTTTTTTTAAGAAATGTAGCCTGGTTCTAAGCCATAATATCTATGAAATTGTGGGTTTGATACACCAGGCATATTTTCTTAAAAAAAACACACACACATTAAAATGAATACATAGCCCTTAAATAAGGCAAAGTTCATCTCTGTGTGGACAAGGACTGTATTTAAAGTACCTGTGCTGGGGCGCCTGGGTGGCGCAGTCGGTTAAGCGTCCGACTTCAGCCAGGTCACGATCTCGCGGTCCGTGAGTTCGAGCCCCGCGTCGGGCTCTGGGCTGATGGCTCAGAGCCTGGAGCCTGTTTCCGATTCTGTGTCTCCCTCTCTCTCTGCCCCTCCCCCATTCATGCTCTGTCTCTCTCTGTCCCAAAAATAAATAAACGTTGAAAAAAAAAATTAAAAAAAAAAAATAAAGTACCTGTGCTAAAGCACAGAAATGAACTTCTCTGGTCCCCATAGTTGTGAGTTTTACAGCCATATGCTGGGCCCTGGGAACCTGAGGACAACAGCTTAGGTCCAAATCCCACCCTTGGGATGTGCTAGTCTAATGGGACTGACAAACATGTCCAAAATATGATAGGGCTTTGTTGTGGCCAGGGCCATAGGAGAAGTGAGAACAAATGGAGGCAAAATCTATGGAAGCCTAAAGGGAGGAGTGCCTAGGTCTTCCCACCCCTAACCCTATTCCAGGAGGTGGCATTTGAATAATGAAATTAAGGCAGAAGTGGAGTCTAGTTATTATTTGGTGGATGAAGTTATGTTACTATATTTAAGAATCTTCTATTCCAGGGGCACCTGGGTGGCTCAGTCGATTGAGCATCCGACTTCAGCTCAGGTCATGATCTCGTGGTCTGTGGGTTTGAGCCCTGCGTTGGGCTCTGTGCTGACAGCACAGAGCCTGGAGCCTGCTTCAGATTCTGTCTCCCTCTCTCTCTGCCCCTCCCCCGTTCATGCTCTGTCTTTCTCTCTCTCTGTCAAAAATAAATAAACATTAAAAAAAAAAATTTAAAAAAAGAATCTTCTATTCCAGGGCACCTGGGTGGCTCAGTTAAGTGTCTGACTTCAGCTTAGATCATGATCTTGCAGTTTGCAACTTCGAGCCCCACATTGGGTTCTCTGCTGATAGCACAGAGCCTGCTTCAGATCCTCTGTCCCCTTCTCTCTCTGCCCCTCCTCTGCTGGTTCTCTCTCTCTCTCTCTCTGTCTCTCTCTCTCTCTCAAAATAAATAAATAAATAAATAAATAAATAAACTTTAAAAAAAGCATTAAAAAAGAATCTTCTGTTCCATAACCATCTTCCTGGAATGTGGAAATTAGGTCCGTCAAAGCCAAAAACATGATTGAAAGGCACCATGAGTGAGAGTTAGTAGAAGCAATAGGCCCCCAAAGCAGACCTTCTGCACAAAGAAGAATTGAAATACTGGAATTGTCAGGCACAGATAAAAATTCACTATGCTTACTGCTGTTAAACAAATAGAAGACAAGCCTGAAATTATTAGTAAAAATCTGGAAATTGTATTTTATTTTTGTTTTTTAAATATTTATTTATTTAGAGAGTGAGCATGCACACACGAGTGGGAGAGGGGCAGTGAGAGAGAGGAGAGAGAGAATCCTAAGTAGGCTCTACACTGTCAGCACAGAGCTTGACACGGGCTCTGTATTTTATCTATCTATCTATCTATTTATTTATTTATTTATTTATTTATTTATTTAAGTAAGCTCTTTGCCCAACATGGAGCTCAAACTCATGACCCCAAGATCAAGAGTTGCATGTTCCACTGCCTAAACCAGCCAGGTGTCCCTGGAAATTGTATTTTAAAATGACATAAAATTGAAGAATAACTACCTAGAACATCTAGAAAAAAAACCATAATAAGTGACAAATTCCTGGGCAGTTTTAACAACCTATTACATATAATTAGAGAAAGAATGAGTAAAATTGATAAGAGCTCAGAAAAAATTATCAATAGTAAACATAAGAGAGACAGTTGGAAAATATGAGAAATTAAAATTCATGAAGGCAGAGGGATAAGATCTGAAATATACTTAATATTGGAAACTTATCACGGACGCCTAGGTGGCTTAGTCGGTTAAGCCTCCGACTCTTGATTTCCACTCAGGTCACGATCTCACGGTTTGTGGGATCAAGCTCGGTGTCCTGCTTGGGATTCTCTCTCTCCCTCTCTCTCTGCCCGTCCCCTGCTTGCATGCTCTCTCTGTCTCTCTCTCATAAATAAACGTTAAAAAAAAAATTAGTGGAATTTACCACATTAATAGATTAGAAGACAAAATTCATATTATCCACTTAATGAATACAGGAAAAACATTTGATAAATTTCAAAATCCATTCATGATAAAAACTAAAAGTGGAAGAATGTCCTTAACCCAATTACAGGTGTCTACAAAGAGATCTACCATGAACATCTTAACTGTGAGATATTGAAAGCTTTCCCTTGGAATCAGGAATACATAAGGATGTATGAAACACCGCTTCTGCTTAGTATTATACTGGATATCCTATTACTGTAAGACAAAACAGAGAAATAAAAGAGAGAGGGAGAAGCAGGGGTGGGGGGAGGGGGAAGGCATAAATGGAAAGAAAGAAGACAAAAAAGTCATTATTTTTAGCCATTACAATTCTGTATGAAGAAAATCCAGCAGAAGACTTATTGGAATTAATGAGCATTTAATGATGTTGCTGGATAGGTTATCAATATATATAAATTAATTATGTTTATATCTACTAGTAACAAATATAAAAATTAAAAAATGCCATTACAGAGCCCAGAAATAAAGTCACACTTATATGGGCAATTAATCTATAACAAAGGAGGCAAGAATCTAAAATGGGTAAAAGACAATCTGTTCAATAAATCGTGCTGGGAAAACTGGACAAGAATGGAACTGGACCATTTTCTTACATCGTACACAAAAATAAACTCAAAATGGATTAAAAACCTGAATATGAGACCTAAAACCATAAAACTCCTGGAGGAACACATTGACAGTAATCTCATTGACATTGGCCTAAAGCAACATTTTTCTAGAAATGTCTCCTCAGGCAAGGGAAACAAAAGCAAAAATAAACTATGAGGACTACACTAAAATAAAGAGCTTTTGTGCAACAAAGGAAACCATCAACAAAAGGAAGAAGATATTTGCTAATGATATATCCAATGAGGGAATAATATCCAAAGGGTATAAAGAACTTAGGCAACTCAACACCAGAAAAAACCCTCCAATCTGATTAAAAAATGAACAGAAGATATGAATAGATGTTTTCCCAGAGAAGACAGGCAGATGGCCAACAGACACATGGAAAGATGCTCAACAGCACTAAATGTGAATCGAAACCACAAGAGTTGAGCATCCGACTCTTGGTTTGGCTCAGGTCATGATCCTGGGGTGGTGGGGTCGAGCTCCACCTTGGGCTCTGTGCTGCCTGGTTGGGATTCTCTCTGTCTCTCTGCCCTACTTGCTCTCTCTCTCTCTCTCAAATAATGGGGAAAAAAATAGCTCACTTTTATGGACCATTTTCTATGAGCTATTTTAAATGTCTTGTGTATTATCTCATGTAATTACTTAAAAAAGTCTGTGAGGTAAACATCATTGGCTCTATTTTAAATACCAGTGCAGAAAAGGAAGGACAGAAGGTCAACTTGGAAAGTAAAGCACCGGAGCTGGGTTTTGAACCCAGGCCCAGGCACCTAACTACTATATTGTATTGTCTCTTCCTTTCTGCCACGAGACCCCAGAGGATGGTCAGAAAAGGCTGCACCTTTGACCTGGCTTTTAAACACACAATGGGGAAGGCTTTCTAAGGGAGAAGGAACAACTTCATGTCTTGAGAGAGCCTGGCACATTCAGGGAATTGTGAGGAGGTCAGTTTGGCAGAAGCATAGGATGGATAAACCAAGTGATGCAAAACCACATCTGGGATTGTTTTATTTCTGGGCAGTGTGGAGGGTACACTGGTGTGATGTTAGGAGGACTGGGTGGGAGGCTCTGAGGATGAGGGCTGTAGAAAATGGTGAAGGTCTGAATGAAAGCAGGAGGGGCAGAGAGGGAAGGATGGACACATATTGAGGAGGTATGTATGTATGTATGTATTTTGAGAGAGAGAGAGAAAGAGAGCACAAATGAGCAAGGGGCAGAGAGAGAGAAGAAAGCCCAGGAGGGGCAGAGGAGGAGAGAGAGAGAGAGAAGCAGGGCCCATCCGAAGCAGGGTTCACCCGAAGCGGGGCTCGTGCTCACCTGAAGCAGGGCACGAGCTCACCCAATCCAGACTGAATCATGATCTGAGCTGAAGTCAGATGCTTAATGACTGAGCCACCCAGGCGCCTGAGAAGGCATTTCGAAACTGACATAATTTGGTGGACTTTAGGAAATGCCAGCATGGAGACAGGTAGGCCACCAGGGTGATATGAGCCAAACCTGGAGAGGGGGTTCTACAAGCTGATGGAGAGCAGTCCCTCAGGAGTGGGTGTGGCCAGTGGCACTAGAGAAGGTAAGCAAATAAGGACTGAGAGAGGCAACCTGGAGGTCCCTGGTGACTGGAGAGCAATCTCAGAAAAGCCAGTTGCAACCTGGTGGTCATGGCTAAGGAAATGTAGGAGTTGAGGAAGTAGATATTCCTTTCAGAGATGCTATCAGTGGAGGAAATACAAGGTGCAATGAGGCTGAAGGAGTGATGGGATCCAGCGGTTCTTGTCTTTGGTTGGAAAAGACTTAAACTGAAAGGGAAGAGTCAGAGGAGAGAGAAACATAGAGGAAAAAAAAAATTAATTGTTAGAATAAGTTCTCAGCGGAGGTGGGAAGAGGCATAATCCAATTCAAAGATTGCAAAATGGTATTTGGAGAGAAAAGTGTGTGTGTCCCTGGAGAGGAGAGAAGAAGAGAAAGCTGAACACAGATTCAGGTTGTGTTGACAAGTGGGCAGAATAGGAGGTTGTGGGGCTTTCTCTTTGATGGTCTCTGTTCTCTGCAGGAGATGGGTGGTGGAGACATTGTGGGTGGTCGAGGAAGTTGATTGGGGACGGGTAAAAGGTTTGAAACGGCATTCAGGGCTCAGATGAGATTGAAGCACATGCACATGTAGGACCAACCATCCCTACTAGTGTGTGGGGGGAGCAGAGAAGGCTGAGCGTGTACAGAGGACAGTTTTTATTTGCTTACATATCCTCTGTTCTACCAGGCAAACGTGTTGGTTGGAATCTCAGGACTATATTCTTTTGCCTTAAAATTATCTGTCAGGGAGAAAATATTTGTAAATCATGTATCTAATAGGAGTCCAGTATTCCAAAGATATAAAGAACTCTTACAACTCAACAATAAAAAGACAAATAACCCAGTTTAAGAATGGGCAAAGGATTTGGATAGATATTTCTTTTTTTTTTAATTTAATGTTTTTATTTATTTTTGAGACAGAGAGAGACAGAGTATGAGCGGGGGAGGGGCAGAGAGAGAGGGAGACACAGAATCCGAAGCAAGCTCCAGGCTCTGAGCTGTCAGCACAGAACCCGATGAGGGGCTCGAACTCACAGACCGTGAGATCATGACCTGAGCCGAAGTCGAATGCTCAACCGACTGAGCCACCCAGGCGCCCCAACAGATGTTTCTTTAAAGAATATATGCAAATGGCCAATAAGCACATATAAAAATGCTCAACGTCATTAATCATTAAGGAAAATGTAAATCAAAACCACGACGCGATATCTTTGCACACGCACTAGGATGGCTGTAATCAAAAAGACAATGGGGCACCTGGGTGTCTCAGTCAATTGAGTGTCCGACTCTTGATTTCAGCTCAGGTCATGATCCCAGGGTTGTGGGATCAAGTCCCGAATCAGGCTCCACAATGTGGAGCCTGCTTAGGATTCTCTTTCTCTCTCTCTCTCTCTCTCTCTCTCTCTCTTTCTCCCTTTCTCCCCACTGCTCCTCTCCCCTGCTCACCCGCATTCTCTCTCTCTCACTTAAAAAAAAAAAAGACAGACAATAATAGACAAGTGTTGTTGAGGATGTGGGGAAATTGGTTCCCTTATACATTGTTGGTGGGACTGTAAAAATAGGGCAGCCACTTTGGAAAACAGTTTGGCACTTCCTCAAATGTTAAACAAAGAGTTGTCATATGATCCAGAAACTCCACTCCTAGGTATACACCCAAGGGAAAACAAGTTCACACAAAATCTTGCTCACAAACGGTCGTGGCAGCATTATGCCCAATTGCCAAAAAGTGGAAACAGTCCCAACTGTCCATCAGCTGACGAACAGATAAACAACATGTGATACAGCCATAAAGGATTATTTAGACACAAAAAGGAACGAAGTGCTGACACATGCTACATCACAGATGAAACTTGAGGACACAATGCTAAGTAAGAGCAGCTGGACACAGCAGGTCACCTATTGTATGACTCCGTTCATGTAAAATGTCCAGAACAGGCAACTCTGCAGAGAAAGAAAGTAGGTTGGTGGTTGTCAGGGACTGGAGGGAGCAGAGAGGGCAGAATGATGGTTCCTGGGTGCAGAGTTTCTTTTTGGAGTGATGAAAATGTCCTGGAATTAGTAATGAGAGCTGCACAACTTTTTGAACATACGAAAAGCCACTGAATTATATACTTTATTTTTTTTTTTAATTTTTTTTTTCAACGTTTATTTATTTTTGGGACAGAGAGAGACCGAGCATGAACGGGGGAGGGGCAGAGAGAGAGGGAGACACAGAATCGGAAACAGGCTCCAGGCTCCGAGCCATCAGCCCAGAGCCCGACGCGGGGCTCGAACTCCCGGACCGCGAGATCGTGACCTGGCTGAAGTCGGACGCTTAACCGACTGCGCCACCCAGGCGCCCCTGAATTATATACTTTAAAAGATTGGATTTTATGTGAAGTATATCTCAATTTTTAAAAACCTGTCAGGAATATGATTTGCTTGCTTTTTAGACAAAGAAATGCCCCTCCCAATTATGAAAATAATAGGGCAGGTAAGCACCTTATTCTTAGGAGCAGAATGTGGCAAGAGCTCTGTTTTTAGAGGGGCCTGGCAAGAGCTGACTTACCCCTGTGGGCACAGCCAGCCTGACACGGAAGATGATCTGACAGATCCGAAAGCAGAAGTCCTCTGAGCGAAAGGACACATCCTCCCCACTCTCCCTCGCCAATCCTGGGTTAGGAGGTCCTCTGGGCATCACCCAGGGTGATCATGTATGTATATGAGCGGCTTAGGTAGAGGCCTCCCCACTGAAGACTGGCCTCTTGAAGAAATCCTGTGTTAACTCGTGATTTCCCCCAGATGAATGAATGGATGACAACAATCAATACAGAAGCTATTGAACACATAGGTCACGCTCACTTTCATGAACTGGAGTGGATGTTTAAACTCTGATAACCATACCTTGCTGCTTCTGCTGTGTGCTTCTTATTTTTCAGGATAGGAAGACGATTTGTCTTGTGGGCCACAAGCACTGGCATATTTTTATTTGGCCTTGCAGCGGCGTTCTCATTCGATTATTACAGCTTCATGATTGCACGCTTTCTTCTTGCTATGGTGAGTTGTGGGGGGCGCTTTTCTTAAACCTCTAATTCTACTGCAGTATTTTCATATTAAACCTTGCTCTCTCTGAGTGTGGGTCCTTTAGAATGTGGTGAGAGAGATCCGGGGCTGATCTTTGTTCATTCCACTGAGAAGTCTTTCTGCAGAATAGTAGTGCTCTGTGTTTGAATGAAACTCATTAAAATGAAAAATGGTTGCTTACTAGGCAGAATCTTTTTGTTTGACTCCATGCCTGGCACATGACCCACATTCCATGACTACTAAGGCATTATTTTATTTCCGAGCAATTTTATGGGCCTGGTCAGGGCCTGCACACATGGGCCAAACAGACATTTAAGGTGTAAACAAAGTCGTTTGTGTAATGCACAGTAGGAATGAAAACCAGAGGCATTTGGCTTTTCTGTTATGAGGAACAGGGACGTATAGTTTGAATATCCGCTTTGTCTTATTTGGGCAAACATGTTGTCCTCTTTGAGCCGTAGTTGCTAATCTATAAACTGTAGAAAATAATACCTGCTTCACTGGTATTGATAACTGGTTGTGATCAGGATTCAACGAGATTAAAGAAAACTTCCACAGTATGGTGGCTGTCACGAAACAGGCCTTCCTTCTGGCAGCGACTATTATAGGAAGTGGACCAGCCAGTGAGGAAGCGTCCCCACACTTGGTGAGGCTTCCAGACAGGTTCCCAGCTGCCAAATGACAGCAGCAGCGACTCTATTTGGAGGTCACTGGTCAAGGATAATGGTGTGAAGTTACCGTCTTTGAGAGGAACATGTGGCCTTGCTGAACACAGAGGTGGGGGTGCATCCCCTCTCACCAGGGTATATGAGCCAAGGGTCCAGCGAGAAGCCAAGGACTTTGGTCTCAGAAGAGGTCACTGCAGCCCCTCACAGAGCAAGGTGCTGCGTTCAGTTTCGGTGTCTTCACTGATGGCTGGAAAGAGTTCCTAGGAAGCCACACAGATGGCCAAGAGTAGGGACGATGCATAAAAAGAGAAACATTTAGGAGAATGGGAGGTGTGGCACCTTTAAAAAAAGTAATTATATATATATTTAGGAACGTAAAGAGTGTTTAATACAAAAGGTAACCACAGCAGTCTGTCTCCACTGAGGGCAGAGTAAGAGGAAATGGCCCTGTAACTGATGAGATTTGATAAGAGGCCTTTTGGTGGGAATGATGGTTCCAGAGGCACAGGTATGGGAGAGGGTGAAGGTCCTCTTTTGGAGGACATTCTGAAAATAGCTATTTCAGTCTTGCAAATAAAGTGTTTGTTTTCAGAGCTGAGAAAACAAGCCACTCATTGAATACATTTGTAAAATGTGACCTTAAGTTTCTGCAGCTCTTGTCTTTGATTTTCACACAAAATGTTGTTGTGGTTGAATTCTGAGTAGGGAAGGTGCAGACAGACCAGTTTACTCACCACATTTATTGATCTGCCCACAGAATGTAATGCTAAGTAAGCAGACCAGGCCATTTCAGTAACCCTACAGTGTGGTGGGAAGGCAAGACCCTGATGGGCCATCTTCAAAAATACAATGTTGACAATGGAGGCGTGACAATGGAGTGGTTTAAGTTGGGGTGGGGCAGGGGGAGCGGTGGAGAGTCTGGAGAGCCAGGGCTTTTTAGTTCTGAGGGACGGGTAAGAGAAGAATGTTCCAGGTAGACGCAGCAAGTGAGAAGGCCCTAAGTTGAGAAGGAATGAAAGGTCCAGACGTCTGGAGAGTAGAGAGGAGGTGAAATATCTTGATGAGACTGAAGGGGAGGGAGATGATTAGGCAGAGGCTTAGAGGGTGATCAAGAGTTTGCTTGACTTCTTAAGGGCTGTGAGAATCTCCTGAAGGGGTTCAGGTGTGGTGAAGTGACCATTCTGGCTGCTCTGTGGGTATAGGGTCAGGGTAGATGTGAAGAACAGAGTGTTACCAGAGGAGGTAACAGGTGTGAAGGGATCCAAGAAGTCTTTGGGGATAATATAGGCAGTTGTGTACAGATTGTCTGAACCCAATGACAGAAGTAACCGATAGGAAGTGGGAGTGGACTCAAGAATTAATATGGAAAAAAAAAAACTTGTCATGGACTGATGTTACTGCTTAACTTAATGGAGAAATTTATAGTATTTTAAAATTATCACAATCTTTGTTTGGGTACTGTAACAGCAGCAAACATTTACCAAACAACGAGATTCTTGGATGTGGGAGTCCTCATTATCAGCTTTCATTGTCTGAGTGTTGCAATTATAAGACTGTATGGAGAAATGAAGGCTGTTGTCACAAAAATATTAAACTGAACTTTAATGCGGAGGCCCCACTAAGCACACCCCTACTTACTACTATTGTCATCCTCTCTGTCACAGGAAATTGCTTGTAGGTTAGTTAGCCTCTTTGTGACTCTCTGATGCAAGGTGAAATTGCAGGTCTTACAAAGGATGTTTGATTACAAAATGTCTTTGAAAGCAATGGGGGAAAACTGAATCCTACCCCAATCCCTTGGCCAATTGGGATGTGGCTGAGATAGACAAGTTAACTTACGAAGAAATTGACGTCCACAGGATAATGACATGATGAGCCTTCAAAAGAGTATGATTTGAATATCAAAGGATTAGGAGATGCCTTTGGCTTTCGAATAATTTTGCAAAAATTAACTTTATGATTCGTGTTATAAAAGTCAAATGTGAAATAATCCTGTAGGAAAAATTCTAACCTTTTCATCATGCCTCCCACAAAAAAAAAAATCCATCATTTGATTTGTTCTTTGTTTACTCCAAGAATGATCACATAATACTATTATAGTCTAATTTTTGATAAAGATAGGCTTAATTTCAAAATAATTTTCCCTGATTTTTAAAATTGTAGTTTCCCATTCCCACCAACAGTGCACATAACATAAAATTTCCTATCTTAATCATTTTTAGGTATACATTTAGGGTCATGTTAAGTATATTCATGTTGTGGCACAATCAAAACCACTATCCATCTCCAGAACTCTTTTCATTTTGCAAAAATTGAAACTCTTATACCCACTAACCAGTAAGTCATTTCCTCTTCCACCCAGCCCCTGGCGACCACCATTCTATATCCATGAAATCTACATGATTTCGACTCTCCTAGGTACCTTATATAAGTGGAATCATACAGTACTTTATCTTTTTGTGATTGGCTTATTTTACTTAATATAATGTCCTTAAAGTTCATGCATGTTGTAGCCTGTGTCAGAATTTCCTTCCTTTTTGAGGCTGAATGATATTCTATTGTATATACCACATTTTGCTTATCTATTCATCTGTCGATGGATGCTTGGCTGGCTTCTACATTTTAGCCATTGTGAATAATGCTGTTACAAACACGGGTGTACACATATTTCTTTGAGATCTTGCTTCCAGTTATTTTGGGCATGTATCCAAGGTAGGGCTGCTGGATCATATGGTAATCTATTTTTAGTTTTTGGGGGGGAATCCCCATGCTGTTTCCCAGAGCAGCTGTATCATTTTACATTCCCACCAAAAAGTGCACAAGGGTTCTGATTTCTCCATATCTTTGTCAACACTTGTTATTTTCTGTTTTGTTTTTGTTTTTGTTTTTTTATAGTAACCATCCTGATGGTTATGGGGTGGTATCTCATCGTGATTTTGATTTGCATTTCCCTAGTGGTTAGTGATGTTGAGCATCTTTTCATGTGCTTATTGGCCATTTGTATATCTTTTTGGAACAATTCATATCCTTTGCTCATTTTGAATTGGATTGTTTGTTTTGCTGTTGAGTTTTAGGAGTCTTCTATATATTCTGGGTATTAATTTCTTACCAGATATATAATTTGCAAATACGTCATTCCATACATTGCCTTTTCACTCTGTCGGTAGCGCCCTTTGATGCACAGATGTTTTTAATTTTCATGAAGTCCAGTTTGCTTACTCTTTTCTTTTGTTGCCTGTTAAAAAAAAGTTTCAGTCAAATCTTTTTCTTCCCATCAGTTGCCATAATTTTTTGTCCCCACTTAACAATTTTGGATTTAATAATAAGGGCCTCTTGTATATAGGTAAATTGGTATGCACATTCACGTTTACATTAACTGGGAAATAAATTCACACCGTAGAGGAATACTTACATGAAACAGGAGGTAGGGTCTAACATGTGTTGTACAGATCCACTCGTTTATCTCATACTTAACCTCTCAAGTTTGGCCATTTGGGGAAGCAAGGGTGGGGGAAGAATGAAAAACCCATTTGAAGAAGAAGGATGGATTGGATGAAACACCATTTTATAAATGCGGTATGGCTTTCAGAAAACAATTTTTGTCATTTTCTTTCTTGCCTATGTGTGATTTACAGAGAGATCAGACCCCTTAGCAGTTATAAATATGACCTTAAATCTGGACCACCCTCCCTGCTTTGTTTTTCAGTCTGGAAGTGGCTATCTCGTGGTGGTGTTTGTCTATGTGACGGAATTTATTGGCATGAAGTCTCGGACGTGGGCATGCATCCAGATGCATTCCTTTTTTGCAGTTGGAACAATGGTGGTGGCTTTGACAGGCTACTTTGTCAGGACCTGGTGGATCTATCAGATGGTCCTCTCCACAGTGACTATCCCCTTTGTCCTGTGCTGTTGGATACTCCCAGAGACACCTTTTTGGCTTCTCTCAGAGGGAAGATGTGAAGAAGCACAAAAAGTAGTTGATACAATTGCCAAGTGGAATAGGGCACGCTCCTGTAAGCTGTCAGAACTGTTGTCACTGGATCTAAATGGTCCCGTTGGTAATGAACCCCTTGAAGTTAAGAAGCACAACCTGTTAGATCTATTTTATGACTGGAATGTTGGAACAAGGACCCTTACTATTTGGCTGATTTGGTTCACTGGGTGTTTGGGATTCTACTTCTTCTCCTTGAATTCTGTTAACTTAGGAGGCAATGAATATTTAAACCTCTTCCTCATGGGTAAGTAGTTAAATTATATGTAAGTGTAGCAATGAAGTGACATTTCTACCATGTTTTTAGTGTGTTTTCATTGTCCGTTCTCTACCAAGAACAATACTGCCAACCTTATTACTATGGTCTCTTTTAGGGTTTATATACCGGAACACAAGTGTATATTTTCTTTCAAAATAATGCAAACAGTCAGAAGAATTTAGTCCCTTCTTCTTTCCCTGCTTCTGCTCCTTGCTTGCTTCCTTCCTGGAAGCCCATCCCCTCAGAACTGTCTTTGAGAGGTAACATCTATTACGTCTGGCTTGCACCCTTTTAGATCTCTTTCTGTGCATTTCCAGACATTTGTGCAGATAAAGAGATCATTCACTGCTTATTCTTCTTTGTAATTTGTTTTCCTTTTAAAACTTAATATGGCTTAGAGATCTTCTGGTGTCTTTCTACCTTCAAAAGTCCTTAATTTAGGCATTTCAGGCAGTAAAATCACTTAAATGCAACTATAATTTCGTTGTCATGCTTCTTTCATTTTAGTATAGCGGGTTAAAGTGGATCCAGATTTTGCTGTGACATCTTGAAGCATGACTCCTAGGGTCAGCCAAATTCAGACCAAACATGAGAGAAATATGAGAAACCTATATTTGTCTGTCTAGCCTTAACTCCTGGTTATTTTCACATAGGCTGCCTGCATTTGATATTATCCTCAGAAAGTCTCGCTTTTACATTTTCACACATAGATATCATCCCTTCTTATTAAAGTGCTCTGATGACACTTCTGTGTTTGTTTATTAGAGCTCAGCAGGAATTATGAGAGAAGTCGTTTTAAGAAAAGAAAAAAAAAACCCTTTTTTTTCTCTTTTTGGGCAAGCCAACAAGTTTGCAGAGTCCGGCTTGATTTCAAACCCATTCTATGTGCCGGGTTGAGAAATGACACAGAATTCCTAGGACAGGGCAGCAAATGGCAGGAGAACCAAGTGGGGCAGGGTGTGTGACACAGGGACGCTTTTGGCAACCTGGAGTTTTAGATCGTTACGATATAGTTTCTTAATTGTAATGGAGATATAAATTCTCAAGAAACTGGGACATCCCCTAAATATAAAAATGTCTCTAAGATAAATATACATGGTTTTATATTCTCTACTGTCTTGGATTTTTCCTGTCATCACCCTTCCCAGAAGTCCTCTTGCTGACAAGTGCTTCTAGTTGAAATTCCTACGCTGGGAAATTTTTGAACGAGTTTTTATCTCCGGAGATGGGCTGGGGCTGGTGGGCATTTCAGCTCAAGTTGTGGGTGATAAATGCTTCAGTAGCTTCAAGACATCCGGGGATAGGAGCGGAATTGGGCCTGAGTGATTAGAGAGATTATATATTATAGAGTGAGGAAAGTAATGGCAGATTGTCCTAATCCCGTGACGCTTGGGCCTCACTGCTTGCGCCATTTATATCCCAGACACTGTCAAAATTAGATGTAGTATCAGTATCCTGAAGTGACAACTCAAGGAAAACCAGCATAGGGTACTTTAAATGCTCTTCAGCCATTTCACAGTTGCTGCCCAAGCGTTGCTAGACTCCAGGAGTCAGTCAGGGAGGGGGGGCAGTGGGGGAGGGAGGCTGCAGGAGAGGAGTCTTGGCTCCTGAAGACCTTGCTTCTAGTCCCTGAGCTGTCACTTACTCTTCCGCTCAAAGCAGTTAATCTCCGTTGTAAAGTGGGGACACTAACCCGGGGCTACCCCCATGCGGCTCTTTTGTGGATCGTTGTCTCTTATTTGACCTTGAAAAGTGCTTGATGGGGCGCCTGGGTGGCGCAGTCGGTTAAGCGTCAGACTTCAGCCAGGTCACGATCTCACAGTCCGTGAGTTCGAGCCCCGCGTCGGGCTCTGGGCTGATGGCTCAGAGCCTGGAGCCTGTTTCCGATTCTGTGTCTCCCTCTCTCTCTGCCCCTCCCCCGTTCATGCTCTGTCTCTCTCTGTCCCAAAAATAAATAAACGTTGAAAAAAAAAATTAAAAAAAAAAAAAAAAAAAAAAAGAAAAGTGCTTGATAAAGTCTTGAAAAAAAAGAGTAGAGTAACAGATGTACAAACTGATCCGGCCTGAAAGCATGGACTTTATCACAGGGTCCAGAGTCTGTGGAAGGGAGGCATTTCCTCCAGAGGTGTCTGTTTTCCATTTCAGTGAAACGGAGAGACTGGCTGTCAAAGGCGGCTTATTTTTTGCCTTTGCCTGAGCCACTGTTTTTGAGCAGCGGCAACTGAGTTTAGTTTCTAATGTACTACTAGGACCATTCACTCCGAAAATATGTTATCTACCCCTGTGACGTGTTCAGAAGCTGTGGGAGACGTACAGATAGATGCACCCCCGCCTCTCCGGGTGTTTGTGGTGTTCTGTAGTTGCAAGGACATGTGCAGGTCGCTCCTAAGAGGTGGTGGCCTTGTTGCGTCCCGAGCTTAGGCGAGCTGCAGAGGGAGGAAGGAACTTGAAGACTGAATTACATGGAAGATCTGGGCTGCGAAAAGATGGCAGTTTCCTAAGGGCGGTTGTGGGGTTTGTGCAGCTGGGTCGAGCTCGCTCCCTGTTTCATTGTGGCTGGTAGATACATAGCTTTTTTTGCTCTGGATCTCTGATGCAAACTTTGGTTTTGCAAGAGAAGAGCTTTTAAGTCAGTTATGGACTAGATCCAGCTCTTTACTTTTGCTGTGGGGCAGTAAGAAGAGGCCAGAGGAAGTTTTTGTTCTATAGGGGATTTTTTTTTTCGTCAAGTTAATTTATTTGGTTTGAGAAAGAGCGAGCGCGAGCAGGGGAGAGGCAGAGAGAGAATCCCAAACAGGTTGCCCACTGTCAGCACACAGCCCCACGCGGGGCTTGATCCCACAAACCCTGGGATCATGACCTGAGCTGAAATCAAGAGTTGGATGCTTAACCGACTCAGCCACCCAGGTGCCCCTTGTGTTAGATTTTTAAATATTTTTTAATGTTTTATTTTATATTTGAGAGAGAGACAGAGACAGAGACAGAGCGCGAGCAGGGGAGGGGCGGAGAGAGAAGGAGACACAGAATCTGAAGCAGGCTCCAGGCTCCCAGCGGTCAGCACAAAGCCCGATGCGGGGCTCTATCCCACAAACCCTGAGATCATGATAGGAGCTGAAAGCAAGAGTTAGAGGCTTAACCGACTGAGCCACCCTGGCGCCCCTTGTGTTAGAGTTTTAAATGTTTACTTTTAGGTTTAAAACCCATCACACATTTTCATTAGTTTGTGTACCTAGCTGACACTGAATTTTCTACTTAGTTCCTAAATTTGAAGTTACTAATATAGAATTTTTCCTAGTTCTGCCAAGCACGAGAAACCAAAGAGCAAAAATTATCAATGTCATCTATGAATTTACTTATTTATTCATCCGACAGGTCTGTCCTCTGGACACCATGCTGTGTACTGGGGAGCTGACAGCCTGGTAGGGGGCACGATCCCTGGGACAGGTGATAAGTGCCAGGTGGATTGTGTGAGCATCAGTGCCCTTCACAGGAAACATCCTCCTCACTCCAGGGGATTTAAAAGGGTTAGGTCTTGCCGCCTTTCAGGCAGTCAGTGGGTGTTCCTGGGGGCTCCTGGAAGTGGGGAGAGGGCTAACCATTCCTTCTGGGTGGTGGGTTAGAAGAAGAGGTCCCCTTGTGCAGTTGGTTGCCATGACTTATAGAGAGCCCTTTTGCTCAATGACAGGTGCAGTGGAAATTCCTGCCTACATCTTCATGTGCTTGGGGATGGACAGTATAGGGAGAAGAAAAGTTCTGGTGTTCTCCCTTCTCTCAGGTGCACTGCTCTGTGGTGTCATTATGGTGATCCCCAAGGTGAGTTATTTTTTGTTTTCTTTAGGGCACGGTTAGTTATATTATGACAGGAAGTACGAAGATCCATTCAGACATATGAACAGCATGTATACATAACATTTTTAAATGTTTTCTTTAAAAAAACCATTCTTTCTGTGTTACATAAATACATGTTCATTGTAAAAAAAATTAAGGAAAAATATGTTTAAAAAAAAAAAAGCCCGTAATCTCACTTCCCAGAGATGGCCCGTGTTGCATTTTGTAAACACAATGATCCTGAATGAGGAAAGTAGATCACGCCTTCCAGTGATTATCATTATCTTAGACATTCATTCATTTAACAAATATGTATCTGGCATCTCTTATGTGCCAGGAGTTCTTCTAGTTGCTGGAGACACACAGTGAATCAAGTTTCTAGAAGTATGAAGAAAAACAAAACAAGATAAGGGATACAGTGTATTTGTGTGTGTGTGTGTGTGTGTGTGTGCATGCGTGCACGTGTGTGTGACATGTGTACTATTTTATTTTATCCAGGGTGATGGGGGATGGTGTGCTTCTCAGAGAAGGTGACAGTTGATTAGAAACCTGAAGGAGGGAGGAAGCCATAGAGACATCTGAAAGATAAAATGAATTTTATATTCAGGACTATTTTAATTTGAATATCTTGTTTTTCATTGCAGTACATTAGTAGTTTCCAATTTCTAGTATGCCTAAATCCCACAAGGAGCTTGTTCCCAAAAATGCAGTTTCTCACTGAGAAACTACTCAAACAACTTTCCTATTCCTGCATTTGGGCAAACTCCATCCCCTAGAATAACTCTTGTGTCAAAAAGGGCTCCTTTTCTTCCCTTCCTCCCCCCGCAAATGTTATCAGAATCTATTTTCATTCTTGATTTGGAAAATATAGTCACTATAACAATACTTTAAAATACCTTCTATAATTTTCTGTAATGATTGTATCATTATCTAGCAATAGTATCTCAACATTTAGAGCAAGGCATTTTAAGTTTTACATATTGTTTGAAATTTACTTTAAGTCACCCAGTGACTTCCTTTTGTAGTAATACTTCATTTAATTATCAAGGTTGGCAAATCAAATTCTTTATGTACCTGAAATTTCCAAGTGATTGATACACAACTAATATGAATGCAGTAAAAAGACTCAAAGGACCGTGAGGGGACTTCATCCATACCGTTTTTGGTTTGTTTAAAAGAAATTTTTTGAAGTGTATTTATTTAATCTCATGAACTGTGAGATCATGACCGAAATCAAGAGTCGACGCTTAACCGACTTAGCCACCCAGGTGCCCCTAGTTTGCTTTTTAAAGTAATTTGCAGATATACTAGTTGAGTGATGGCAGCTGCTTTTGAGCTGGTGAAGATTTACGGGAGCCCCAGAACCTTTGAGTTATATAGTGGTTAAGCCCCAATGGTAATGGGGAAGACAGGAAAGTAGATGGCGGGGATTTCTAGAAACAGGGCACTAACACTTACCTACAAATTTCTCCCTTCTAATAAAATCTCTCCCCACATGGCAATGTCAACACACTTCGGTTTTTTCAAGTGACATTAATTCATTCAGCAAATACTGTCTACAAAAGGGACTGTCAACAAATTCATTCGGCAAACACATAGTTCATAGGGTGACAGTGTGACATTAGTTGCTTTATTAGAGGCATCATCAAATCTCAGTGATTTCCCAAAGCAGATATTTATTTCTCGTCCTTAGAAAGTGTGATGTGGATGCACCTGGTTGTTGGCAGAAGTGGAGGGAGAGTATCTGGCTCCATGGAGTCATTCAGGGATTCAGGTAGACCAAGGCACTGCCATCCTCAACGTCGGGACTCCAGGGTCACCTGAGTCTCAACATCCAGCTGGCAGATAGGGGAGGAGAGAAAAGATGGAATGTGGGAGGTCTTTGTAAACACAGCGGGGGGGGGGGGCCTGGGTGGCGCAGTCAGTTAAGCGTCCGACTTCAGCCAGGTCACGATCTCACGGTCCCTGAGTTCCAGCCCCGCGTCAGGCTCTGATGGCTCAGAGCCTGGAGCCTGTTTCCGATTCTGTGTCTCCCTCTCTCTCTGCCCCTCCCCCGTTCATGCTCTGTCTCTCTCTGTCCCAAAAATAAATAAACGTTGGAAAAAAAAAAAAACCACAGCAGGAAGTGGAGCACAGCAGGGACAGCAGAAACAGAGTTGGAGGTGCTGAGGGGTTTCACTGTTGAGGAATGTTATCAGCCAAAAGAAGAAAAAAAAATGTTTTAATAGTTCAGTTTATCACCTTCAAATTATCTTCTGAAGATAACTTATAATCTAGAGGATTACTGTCACAAAGGACACCATTTGTTTTTATGGCTCTTTGATTCCTTCTGCTGGATCATTTCCAGAAGGAGTAGGTCAATTACTTGTGGAACCAGGACCATCTGGGCATGTCTCATTCCAAAGCAGCCTCTGCAAATGGCTTTTCTAATTGGGTAATTTGAAATCTCCAAGGCTGGGAGGAGGCACAATTAAACTTTTCCCTAAATTTCAAAAAGATGGAAAGCTTTTCCAGACCAGGAGTAGAGATCACAAAACAAATTCAGAGAAATAAACCTTTTTATTGTTCTGAAAAATCCTGGGTGGTTAGAAAGTTTTAAATAATAATGTTAAAGATTTTATATTTTCTGTTTAAAAGTATTACTTATGATGGTCTATTTTGCTAATCCATGTCTTTCCAGAATTACTTTATTTGGACTGTGGTGGTGACCATGGCTGGAAAATTTGCCATAGGGGCAGCGTTTGGCCTCATTTACCTTTATACAGCAGAGCTGTATCCAACCATGGTAAGGTAAGAACTACTTATTTTTCTTCTGTTTCCTTGTTGTCTTTTACTTACATGTCATTTCAATATATTTGGCCTTTGAGTATAAATGCTTTCTTTCGGTAGCAGTTACTGGAGCGCTGAGATAATGAGAAAGTTACAGGATGACGCTAATTCTGAATCTGAGGCTTTGTCTACACTTCATTAGCAAGGATAGTAAAGAAATAGTTTGTGAAATCACACTCTATTATTCTAGAACCATTCTAAATCTCAAGTGCAGTTGACTTACACTGACTCTCCATACGACTCAAGGCTAATCTCAGGATGTGTCTCTTGATGTTCTGATGTCACTTGTCTTAATTTTTAGGGCTGCTGTAACAAAACACCAAAGTTTGGGTCAAACAGCAGAAGTCTATTTTCTGGAGGCTAGAAGTCCAAGATCAAGGTGTTTGGCAGATTTGGTTTCTCCTAGAGCCTCTCTCCTTGGTTTAATAAGAGATACTTATGCACTTAAAAAATACATTTTTTCCTTCTTACTAGATATTCTGTAAGGTTTCCTTACATAACTTTTAACAAAAAGCACATTAAGGTATTGCTTGGGGCTCCTGGGAGGCTCAGTCAGGCCTCCGACTCTTGGTTTTGGCTCAGGTCATGAGCTCACTGTTTCATGAGATCGAGCCCCAAGCACTGGTAGGGCAGAGCCTGCTTGGGATTCTTTCTCTCCCTCTCTCCCTCTGCCCCTGCCCTGCTCGCACTGTCTGTCTCTCTCAAAATAAATAAATAAACCTAAAAAAAGATATTGCTTGACTGTAAAAAATTGAAATAGAATGTTCCACAGGTATAAATCTTCCATTCTCCCAAATTCCCATTCCCTACCCCAAAGGAATTCCTGCTCTAGAAGGCTGATGTTATTCTCAATGTTAGACTGAATGAATATACAGAAGGGCCTCATCTGCGTAGCAAAGGAAGAATGGTTTATCTTTTTTTTTTTTTTTTTTTTTTGGTCTTGAACTCTCTGTATGCTTGTATACACCACTGTTTCACAGAACATGGATATAGATCACAAGTGATTCTTGAAACAGTGTGAAATGATTTTCAAGTATATTAGGCCGAGCATAAGTGTTCTTAGGTTTATTCTGTGCTGGGCGTGCGGACAGGGGCTGCCTCTGTGCTCCGCTGGGCTTCAGTTCTGGCTGCTGTCTTTTTTTTTTTTTTTTTTAACATTTTATTTATTTATTTTTTTGAGAGAGAGAGAGAGAGACAGAGCACAAGTGGGGGAGAGGCAGAGGGAGAGGGAGACACAGAATCCAAAGCAGGGTCCAGGCTCTGAGGCTGTCAGCACAGAGCCCGACGTGGGGCTCGAGCTCACAAACCGTGAGATCATGACCTGAGCTGAAGTCGGACGCTTAACCGACTGAGTCACCCAGGCACCCCGTGGCTGCTGTCTTAACGCTCCTCCCGTTTGCAGGTCGCTGGCCGTGGGAAGCGGCAGCATGGTGAGCCGCGTGGGAAGCATCATGGCCCCGTTCTGCGTTTACCTCTCCAGCATTTGGAACTTCCTACCACAGGTGTCCATCAGTTTATAGGCCCTCACTGAGACAGCAGAGAGGCAGAGCAGCTAACTGCCTTCTATCTCTTTACTCATTGGAAGCCAATTTGTAATTCAATGATGGAGGTTTCTAGAAACGTGATTAACAGCTCACCAGTCGGTAAGTAGAGTGGTGGCTGCTGTTTTCCTGTTGGTCGATCCCTTCCACCACTGGTGAGCTGTTAACCGCAATCGTGCCCACTGTGGAAGGACCCTCTCCCCTCCCATCTCATGCAGCTGCGTGGGGAGAGCTCTGTTGTCCGTCCTCCCTCTGGGTTCCCGCTGCATGCCTTGCTGGTCAGGGTCAATTCTGGAGGCTGCCTGCTGCTTGGAGGGTTCTGTGGTGCCTGGTGGAGAGGTTTAGGGTCCTGGTTTTCAGCTTACCTGAAACTTGACAGGCTCTTCATGGTGAGGAGGAAGAAGATGGGAAGCAGGTGGGGTGGGGGGTTAGGGAGGCAGGGAGGGTTTGGGGACGGCCCGAGGTGCTCTGAGACTAGGGGGAGAGCCCTGGGTCTGTGGCCCTCTCCCCCTTCCTTCAGGTGCCCTCTCCTGAATTTCTTTGCCGTAGCTCTGTCTAGGCTGTCCCGTCTCGTCTTCAAGCCTCCTCATTCTTTTTCTGGGTTCCCCTTAACTAGACTCACTCTCTGGGAGCCGTCCTGGCTATCCTCCCCAGTCCCTGCATGGGTAACCTCTTCTCAGTTCTTCCTTCCCTTCCAAGCTGCAAACCCACCCTTCCGCTGGGCTCATGGATATTCTCCCTGGGTGTCTCACAAACGAAGTCAGCTTTTCCCAGACTGAAGGGGTCAGTGCCTTAGAGCCCTTCTCCTCTGCCTCCCGCTTTGGGTTAGGAGTCTGTGGCCTCCAGCCTGACACTTGAGCATCAGCGTTTCGTTTACCCTGTGCTTCTGTCCCCCTCTCCTCCCAGCCCATGACCCCAAATCCTCCCCCTCTTTCTCAAAACCACCCCAGCTTGCCTGCTTCCAGTTCAGTTGCCCCCACCTTCTGCCTCCCAGATCCTCTCCCTGTGCGCACCCCCACCCCATCAGAAGAGTTTGCCAGGCCACAGCTCTGACCCAACTGCCCCGTCACCTTCAGAATGGACTAAACTCCAAGCCCTTCCGGATGTTGAAGTCCTTTCCAGATGGACCCCCTGCAGATCGCCCCTGTCCTGTTTTGTTTCCTCACCCACTTCCCTCCTCTGCACCCTTCTCTCCTCCTATGCCTGTTCCCCTCTGCAGAGAAGCCTCCTCCCATCTCCGCTTGCTAAACTTGCATGTACCCTTTAAGAGGCAGAGCAAACCTGACTTCTCTGAGAAAGACCCGGATCCGTGACCCCACCTCTCCCTTCCTCAGTTTGTGTAGCATTTCATATGTGCCCCTTTCCCAGCCCACGGCCACAGTCTGGCTTTATTATCTTCATGTATGTTTTTGTCCCCCTCCTTAAACTGTTGGCCTCTTGCAAGACAGGGCACTTTGTATCCCCACAACTGTGTCCAGCAAAAGCATTTCCCTCACCCTGTGTGCCACTCACGTTATAATTTATTTGATCTTTTAAATCAAATAGACTGGCTTTTTAAAATTAGCTTTGTCTTCAACACTATTGTCAGAGAAGTCATGGGTCTTTTGCTGGTTATCGGTTTTTTCAAAATACAGTAACAAAATCTCACAATAGAACAAAGTGTGTGGTGCTACCTGAAAAAAATCACCTTGCACGCACAGGGACACCTGCTCTTTGGATGTCTTTGGGAATCTCACGTTCCAGCAACAGGCACTCAGTCAAGTTTGCTTAACTGAGGTGTTGGGATGCCAGCATATTTTATGGGCTGACCCTGAGGTTGAGAAACGATATGTGCTGTCTAGCCTGTGCGGGGAGGTGTTTTTGGAGAGCCCACCATCCTTTTTAGGGCATGGGCTTTTCTAGAAGCATCTCCTTTAGGCTAGCACTTTGTGTTCCTCATTAAATAAATAGAAGATAAAAATGGAGAAGGCGTTTTTGAAACCGATAAGCTGAAACATACAGAAGATACATATATCTATGAAAGCAAGCTACTATAAAAATACTAAAAACGAATAAAGATAAAAAAAAAAAAGACACCCGTAAGAGTCAATTAGGGGCTCTGTAGTCAAGAGGGATTTTAAATTTAATCCAACGGATACTTCAATGGCACTTGTTAGGCAAAACCACGAGAATTGGTCTTCATAGAATGCAGAGAGAATGTTCATTGCTATCCCCATCTTACAGATGAGGCTGATGAGTAGAAAGTAATCATTAGCCCAAGGTCACATACCCTAGAGGTGACAGAGCTTGGATTCAAACCAAATACCAGATTTTGTTACTGTATCTTGAAAAACCGATAACTAGCAAAACACCCAGGAGGTCAAACAAACAGTACAAAAGGGAATACAAAAAACTGAGCTCCTCCTCCACCCTGACCTGGAACCGCCCTGGTCCCCTTTCCCCAAGAGGACCCCTGTCAGGAGGATCTTGTATATATTTGCAGGGCTATTCTGTGAATATGGTTCCTTGGGATGCAACAGATGTTGCTTGTTGTCTTAAATGAGTAAAAACAATACATGATTAAATTTCTCATTCAGCTTATTTACGGGAGTCAAACTGCCTAAGGAGCCAATATTTTCATTTGAAGGAATGGAAATGCTAAACTAAAAGATAAGTTTGTCTTTCTCTTTTGAAAAGAAGCACATGAAAATCACTCATTCTGATGCTTCTCTTATTAACCGTTGTTTTCTGGTAATCTGAAAAAGAGTGGACTCTAATTCATATCAGTTTTGAATTCATCATTGAGTTTGGCAAAGATTTACTGAGTGTTGATTTTGAACCAACCCCTCTGTTAGGTGCTATGGAGCAGAGATGAGAGAAACAGCCTCTTCTTGAGAGACATCGGTCCAGTGTGGTGGGGAAGGCCGAAGAGCAAACCATCCCGAGCCCCAAAGACAAGGGCTATAGATGAGGGCTGCATGTAGGGAATGCCAGAGTTATGAGTTGTAGGAGAGGGCGACCAACCCAGGCTAAGGCCAGAGGGGAGGCTTCCTGGAGGAGGGGGCCTTTAATCTGTGTCTGGAAGAGCCAGTGAGGGTCAGCCAGGGGACAAGGAGAGAAGGGAATTCTAGGCAGGGGGAATGAAACAGGGTGCTGTCGGAAAAAAACAAACAAACAAACAAAAAACCACCAGACACCGAATAGAGGCGAGGCAAGATTTTATTCATGGCTGGGCCAAACCTGATCTCCTGATCTTAAGGAGAAAAAAGTGCAGAGAATGGCCCCGAACAAAAGTAGCAGTGAGCTTATGCGGACTTTAGCAAGTCAGAGTACGTCATTATTTAGTCAACCAACTACAATTTACAGCATTTCATGGTGGCCATTCATATTGTGACACAGAGACGTTAGTCTTGGCGGGAACCTATCAATTTGAAGTTCTTTGTCCTAAGAGGGTTTAAAATGACCATAGTTAGACACCTAAGATACCGTGGGGAGTGAGTTCGTGACTTTTTACATGTCGGTCTTGCCTAGGCTAGATCTTGGTAGAAGGGGTGGGGGAGCATTTTGCAACCTAAGTTATCTATTTAGCAAGCAGGCGAAGTTGCAGAAGGGAGATAGGGCAGTTAGTAATTTCCCATAACCCTAATAGGGAACTACATAAGCTTTTTATCCCAATTATTCATGAAAGGTGAGTTTAAGCTGAACTCATGTACAATAAGTTTTCTGATATCTTATAAGTTGACCTATTACAGGGAACAGAAAGGCAACAGCTTACAGGAAAAAAGGAACATGGCCAGTGTGGGTTTGGGGGCGAGCTTATTGCTAACAGCTAGGGTGGGTTGTGGGTGTCAGGAGATAAATCTGGAAAAGCAGGCAGGGATGTCCAAGGAGGTCAGAAGGGAGGTGCATGCCTACTACAGTCGGCTTAGAGATGACAGGATGGAAAAGTCGCCTCCGCAGGACCTGGTGACCCGTTGGTTGTGCCGGAGGTGGGGAGCAGAAGGGATGCCAGAGCCATTCTTGGGGCTGGAAGGAACCCAGGAGGAGTCACAGGGTTGAAGTGGGGAAGGACAGCGCCCTGGAATTGTGTGTGATGAGTGTGAGGCACCTGCAGCACGGCCGGCAGGCAGAGGCGTCTGGGAGGCAACGCCTTTCCAGGTCTGGAGCTGGGGGGGTTGGGCGGGGGGAGTGGGTGTGGGAGTCATGAGGGAGGGGTGAGCAGACTGAAGGGCAGAGCCCTAGGAACGATGGCATTAAAGGTGTGATGGAAGGAGGGCCCGGGTGCGGCAGCCAGGGAGGTGGGGAGGTGACCAGGACCCCAAAGGAAGAGAGGAGGTGAGGAAGGCAGGAGAGGACAGCGGCCAAGAAGGACCAGGACAGGAAAATGTCTCGTTGGTTGGCAGCTAGGAGTCTGTGGCTTGGGAAGCGCGGCTCCTGTGGGTGGAAGAGAGGGAGAGAGGACAGCGGGAAGCAATGGCCGCCGTGCAGGGGATGAGCCAGCAGCCAGAGCGGTGTAGGCCCAGGCTGAGGGCCTCTCTGGCTTCTTCGAATGATAAAATCGCATTTTTTGACTGCTTACCGTGGTCAGGCACTGTTTAAGTGCCTTAAATGTGTCCTTTAATTAAACCTTTCAACCGTCCTCTGAGGGAGGTTCTATTGCTATTTCCATTTCACAGATAAGGAAACCGAAGAGCCGGAAGTTTAGGTAGCTTGCTCAAGTTCACACAGGTAGCAAGAACAGGTTCCCAGGAGGAGCGGGTACAGAGATTATAAGAGGCTCGAGAACTGTTGTTTTTACTGAAGGAAAACAACCAGTGGAAAGGAAAAGGTCAAAAACCTGTGAGAAGGAGGGAGGCCTGTTGATAGAGGAGCCCCCTTCTGAGGCGGAGGCCGGAGGCAGTGGGGTCTGGAGAGGGTAAAGGGCGAGTGAGAGGTGGGGCATGAGGGGTAGGGGCTTGTGAGGAGGCTGGAGGGGCTGGAGGGAGCTGACCAGGGGGCCGGGAGGCCAGGTCTTCTGCTGATAGAGAGGAGGGGCTGGAGGGCTATGGGTTTGTGTACTGCGGGACTCTTCTCACTGCCAAGCAAGAAAGAAAACCCCGGTCCTGTCTGGGATCTTCCAGTGATTCTATTTCTCGTTTCGACTTATTCGGTGGGTGTACCTGCTACTTCTCGAGGCACCAAAGATGCCTTCAAGCGTCCTTTGAAGGATCGCTTTGAATTCTGCTACTGCTTCTAGGCTTGCTCATGTCTTTCTAAGAATTAGGTTATCAGCGTTCCACAAAACAAAACCAAGCCCTGTCTTCTCAAGGCCACGTGTATTGTTGAGGCGGCCGTGCATCACGTCATGGTTGCTCTGTGTGCTTTGCGTTTCACATTCTCAGAGGTGGTAAAAGCACCAAGTATGTGGATTTATCGGGAAAACCATCTAATTTACGGGCTCTTCCCAGGCAGTAGTTTTGGCTGGACGAGTTTGAATTATGTAAGGATGGAACACATTTTTACAGACTGTGTGGAGGTTTAGTTCCAGAATCCACCCAGCATCTCATACGGATCAACAGAGAATAGATACATAGATTTGCATTTTAAAAATTGAGGTAAAATTGGTGTAATGTGATTTGCATTTTTAAAGGCACACACCTTGGTGCTAATCTAGAAGGTTGCCTTTGATGTGTCAAAATTTGGAAAGTAAAGAAACACTGAATTATTTTTAAGGAAATTAGATGGATCCTTACCCCCCACAGTAGCAATTAGTTTGCATTTGCCTTTGTTTGGTTTCTCCCTAAATTCTGTAGGCTTTGGTTCATTGAAACATTTCATTTGTGCATTCATTCAGTCATTCATTCATTCTGTGCCATTTATTGAACACTGACAGTGTACCAATTTGGGGGGGTAAGGACAGGGTTGACCAAGGCAGTCTCTGACCATTAAGTCCCAACCCAAGGCTCAATTGCTGGGTTTCTCTAGAAGACTCTGGGATCCGGGAAGATGCAATAAGGACTTTTTTTCCCCCATGCATCTCCTAGGACAGTGCCTGCAAGAGTACTACTCTAGACACAACTGGGATTTATTGAGTAGGTCTCCATAGTGGTCAATGAAGTGATGAGTGACCATTATGCCAGACTGCATAAGTAACCAAAGGCTAGTTCTGTATAAGTAACCAAAGATTTCACCAGGAAATAAAAATGACAACTGTTACCTCAAATTTAATTCTATTGCCTCTGAAAAAGGCTCAGAAATTATTATTCTGAAGGGTACGTTGCTTTCTGGGTGTGTCACTTATTATTGTTTTTTTTGAAATTCCTTCTAGTTGCTTGTTGGGATTTTGGCCTTCATCAGTGGAGTGCTGTCACTAATGCTTCCAGAAACCATGGGAAGGCCTCTGGCAACGACTTGGGAGGAAGCTGCTAAACAGGATACAGAAAAAGATAGTTCAGGCAAATTATTTCCCACAACCAATAATACTGCGTTGGAAAAAATAGAAGTGATCGACTCAGGGGTTTCTGGTCTTAGTGAATAAACGTGCCGTAGGTGCCGTCTAGCACCTGAAATATTGTTTACTTCCATGACTTTGTATTCGAGGAATATTATTCTCATCTCCTGAATGTGATTTGTATGTGTCTTTTAAAAATTTTTTGTAAGAAAGTCTTAAAATGATAGTTTTGTAAAAGTAAAAGAAATAAAACCGAGATGAGAATTCTCATTTTTTACGCCGCTTTATTGCCACAAAGTATTCCTTCCTATTTGTTCTTATATGTCATTGATTCTCAACCTTCCCCCCTGTCCCCTGCTGTGCCTGCCTGAGGGAAGACCCACACTGTCTTCAGGACCAGGGTCCTTGGGAACTGTGGACTGGGAAAAATGGGCATGGCAGCTTTTGACAAAGCCCTTTGAAGATTCTAGTTCTTTTTTTTTTTTAATTTTTTTTTGTTTCAACGTTTATTTATTTTTGGGACAGAGAATGAACGGGGGAGGGGCAGAGAGAGAGGGAGACACAGAATCGGAAACAGGCTCCAGGCTCCGAGCCATCATCAGCCCAGAGCCCGACGCGGGGCTCGAACTCCCGGACCGCGAGATCGTGACCTGGCTGAAGTCGGACGCTTAACCGACGGCGCCACCCAGGCGCCCCTGAAGATTCTAGTTCTGATATTCCTTTCCCTCTTAGGAGAATCCTAGCTCTAAATGCAAGTTTTATTCAGAAATGCTCTGTCAAAAAAATGTTTGTCTTCGTAATTTAACCGTGAAAACCATAGCTGCAGAAAAAACGGATCTTGCTTTCCAGCACCCTTGGGACACAAGGCATGAGTTTTCTAGTCTGACATTCTTATCTCTCCTAAGAGATATGCCCTTCCTAAGTCTCCTTCAAGCTACAGAGAAACTGTGGCATTTTAGTGCACTGCAAAATTTTTGTTTGCAGATCATCCAGGAAATTGACTCTAAGTACCATTTGGATCTGTCACCAGTGTAAACAAACAAACAAACAAACAAAAACAAAAACATTAAGTATTCATTTTTGAGAGTTTTTTTTTTTTTTACAGGAAGATTTTACTTTTTTTTTTTAAGTACTAAGTTTTGTTTCCTCAACTTTATCTAAAACCGTATTTTGCAAATATGTTCAGTTTATATTTTGCAAATATGTTCAGTTTAACATCCTGAACATTTCAACAGCAAAATTTGGGCATAATTTTACCTTTAGAAGAATACATTTCAGACAAGTTTGCTGTAAGTTTTGGATTTTTTCTTTCTTATGGTTTCATCAGAAGCTCATTATTTTTTTCTTCTTTGCTCTTGAAATCGAGCTGTCGGATATGCTTTATTGGAATTGGTGAAGTACTGGGGCACCTGGGTGGCTCAGTCAATGAAGTGTCCAGCTCTTGACTTCAGCTCAGGTCATGATCTCATGGTTCATGACTTTGAAACCTGCAACCGGCTCTGTGTTGACAGTGCAGATCCTGCTTGGGATTCTCTCTCTTTCCCTCTCTCTCTCTCTCTCTCTGCCCCTCCCCTGCTTGCGTGCACAGCGCGCTCTCTATCAAAGGAAAAAAAAAAAAAAGAATTTGGTGAAGTATTAGTGGCAGAGGCAAGTAAAAGGATTAAGACAACTTTATAGATACTGGTTTTTAAAAAGCATTGCTAAGGGGGAAAAAGGGATTTGCCCCGAATCATTCAGACTTTTTATGTTAATTCAGTTCCCTGGATAATCTCTCAGTTCTTCACTTGGCCTTTCCACTTGGAAAATAAAAAACCCCCCAAAACCTCTCTCCCTTTGTAAGGAAAACCAAAATAATAGAAGGATATGAGAGGGAGATTTTCTTTCTCTTTTATCTCACCTCTTCTTGTGTCTCTTTTTTTCCTTTAACCTTAGCTTGTTTTTCTTTTTCTTTTTTTAATTTTTTTAATGTTTATTTATTTTCGAGAGATGCAGAGTGTGAGTGGGGGAGGGGCAGACAGAGAAGGAGACACAGAATCTGGAGCAGTCTCCAGGCTCTGAGCGGTCAGCACAGAGCCCAATGTGGGGCTCAAACTCACAAACTGTGACATCATGACCTGAGCTGAAGTCGGACGCTTAACCAGCTGAGCCACACAGGGGCCCCATTGTTTTTCTACTGTTACTTAGGTTTTTCCCTCTTAGTTAATCTTTGGTGTTTTCTCGACTTTCTTTCTATGGTCTATATTAGTTTTCTAAGGCTGCCACAGCAGAATACAGACTGGGGGGCTTCCACAACAGAAATTTGTTTCTCACAGTTCTGGAGACTGGAAGTTCGGGATCAAGATGCCTGCAAGGTAGCTTTCATTTTAAGGCCTCTTCTCTTGGCTTGTGGGCAAGCCAGGGTCTCCCCATGTGCTCACATGACCTCTTCTTTGTGCCTATGCACAGAGAGAGCGAGCGAGCGAGAGAGACAGAGAGAAAGAGAGCAAGCGAACTCTCTGGTGTCTCAAAAGGGCACTAATCCCCTCAGGAGAGCCCCCACTGTTTTTACCTCCTCGAACCTCACCAACATTTGGTCTCTAACACCCATGTATGTGTTTCTGTATTTATAAGTGTCCAGAAGCGTTCTGTCCAAAACAGAAACCCTCTGAGCTATTTCAGGCATAGAATTTAATGCAGGGAATAAGTTACCAAAGTGTGGGAAGGACTGATGGAACAAAATGGAAGAAGTTACCCAGGGACCGGGAAGCCACTGCCCTCACTGGGCTAGAAGTCCCCATGCCTACACTCTCTGCTTCCACTGCTCATCCAGAAATCACATTTCTGTTGCTGACAAGAAACAAAGGAGCCCACACTCCCACTGATGCAACTGAAACTGCCTGGCATGGTTTCAACGTGAGTTGAATTTTTAGATTAATTTAGAAAATTTACCTGGTTTCTGGTATTGACTCTTCTATCCATTATCATGGGTAATGTCTTCATTTAGCTGGGTTATTTTAATGTCTTTCAATGAAGTATAATTTTCTCCACAAATCATGCACATAGCTTGTTACACTTAGTCCCGGGGATATACATTTATTACTGGAAGTGCCGAGTTTCTAATATATTTTCTATTGCTTCTCGCTGGCATTAAGGGAGGTGGTTGGTTTTCGTATGTTGTTGTTATAGCCAACAACCTTGATAAAAAGTGGTTTTAAATGAGTGGGAGATGAAAACTTTATTGGGAGAAAAATTGAGCTGTTCATCATGACAATTAAAAATATTAGTCCTACAGGAAGCCAAACATGCTTTGTTCCTCCAGCATTTCTTAACATGCACAGTCTTCTGATTTTATCCTTGCAAAATAGTGATATAGATCTTTAGCAGTTGGACCCTTGTCATAGCACACCAGATGTGTCTCCACCTGTAAGTATTTCAAGGAGTACTTTACCATGGCACCGGAAAGCTCAGAGAACAACCCGTACACAAGTAGGCGAACTTCAGGCAGATGACCTCGTTATCAGTTCTGCTTAACTGAGGTCTATGCATCGACCTGATGATGAAACACTATATCTGCATCTATCACCCTGCACAGCTCTGATGCTGTACATTATTTCTCCCTGCTCCGTGTACCATTCCAACACTCGGTCAAGGAGAGTGTGGCAGGTGTCCTGTCCAGTCTTGGTCTTGGCCAGTGGGCATGTGGGGCCCATTCTGCCAATACTACAGCATGCTGTCACTGTCCTGAGTTGGTTGTGCCCTCCAACATACGTTGTTTCTTTCTTGGGGACCCTGCTATTCACATTGTTCTGGTGATTAGTCTTGGCCCATGATAGCTGCAGGGAAGGCCTCCCGTGAAGCAAGCCAACAAAGCATGAACTTCGGGTTCGAGTCCCACCCTTGCCCAGGCTCTTGTGAGAGGCCTTAATAATGGGCTCGTTGGTCATAAGTTTTGGTAAACTCTTGTAAATTTTGCAAAAGGAAGATATAGTCACTGCAATCAGTTAAGAACGCTGGCTCTTACCACTCTATTTCCCTTCTGTTACATTTCGCCTCTGTCACATGATATCAAAGTGACCACAGGCACTCTTTCTGTTATGATTCTGTATATATTTCTCTTAAAGGGGGCTTTGAAAACTGTATAAACTTCAGACCCCACAAAATCTGTCCCTCTTCCCAACTGTTGTGTTGTTAGGGAAGTCCATATTGAACTTGAAAATATACTCTGAATGTATACCCTGAATGTATACCCTGAATGAGGGGCTTGATCTGTTCTTTTCTCTCACACCTGTCAAATATTTACTGACAACATGCTAAACACAAAGGGTTCATTCTGTAATATGACCCATCCAAGGGAGTACTTAATAAATTCTTGCAGATGGTGAAGAGGAATCTTTTCTTATTTAAGATCGTTTAAACTGACCAGGAAAGCCAAAGCCCATTGGTAACTTTCCCCAACAGAGATGAATTATCTGAATTTGCCAGAAGTCTGTAACAGCTACTCACTCTATCTCTAAAGTCCACATTGCACCAGTATTTACTGACAACTGCTAGTTCCCTAAGTGAATTCATTTTTCTCCTTTATTCCCTGTCTCTCCCTAGGCTCACCTACTTGGGTTATCTTTAATGTCTTTCTAATGTCCATCGGGAGATTTTCATGGATGTTCCAATAAGTAAGTCTTGAAAGTCAGATTACTTTACAAAGAAGAAAGGGTTCTTGCCCTACTTCTGTATCTCAAGTCAGGGCTAGCCCATGTATCAGAGAGTTACGTCACCATGAACTCACTCCTTCCCCATTTCCCCCCCAACCCGTGGCCCATATGACTGAATCCCTGGCCCCCACAAGCCTCGCTTCCTTAACAGCCTTCAAAAAGATTCAAGTTCTGTTGGTTTGAAGCTCTCCATTTACTGGCAGACTAACATACCAGCAAGGCCAGCACATCATAAGCCATTGACACCCATGGAAGCAGAGCAGGAGGGGCTGGGTGGCCAGGGAGGCCTCCAACACGCTCGCTGCATAAGGGCGGCTCTGTGGACCTCCAGAGCCCACGGTAAAACGTCTCCGAAAAATTGTTGAGGAGGAATGTGATGCTGAGCTCACCTGCATTCTCAGGGGGATCACTTCAACTTTTTGGCCCTCAGCCACTTGCCTGTAAAATGATAACACAAGACCCCCCTACATGGTCCCCACTGCCCCTTTTCAACTCCCACCCTCAGTGACGCCTAAATCAGTTTTCCAAATGACCCCTTTTTTGAGTCACATTGCTACAAGTCTGTAAAGCAAACACTAAAAGACCTATTAGCTGTTGTTGACGCACGTAGCTTGCGTTCTTGGTTTCGTTTCTGAATGTTTCCTCTTCTTGCTTTCGTAGGAAAGAGAGTCCTGACCCAGGTGGGGAGAAGGAGCCCTCTCAGGTGTCTTCCATGGTTCCCATTACTTTTCAAACGCTGTCCTTCATCCTGGCCAGATTCCACACTCTGCTCTCACCCAAACCTCCCCATGGAGCCACACCTTGTTTCTTCCGCATTCTTGAAGCTTCCTGCCTCTGTGGCTTTGCTCACACTCTCCTCCCTCCCAATATGTCTCTCCCTCCTCCTCCTTGTCCATCCACATCCCACTGATTCTTTGGAACCTTCCTCATTTCCCATCCTCTCTCCTGGACTGGCTACGTGGGTCCACCATGCTCCCTTCTCTCTGAACCCCCACAGCACCTACACTTGGTGCTACATATTAGAGCACCATCTATTCTGCCTTCTTTCCTTTCTTGAGGGAGAAAACATCATTCCAGAAATCCTTAAATCTCTGATAGTCCCGGCAGCATGCTTTGGACAGGGCAGGTGCTCCATAAATGTTGGATGATTTTTATAGTAGGTGCTCAATAAAATATATATATACCACCTCACAGACAGTTTTGCATATTTCAACTCAGCAGATGCTCACGACAACTTGTAAGAGAAATTAGTTCACCCCCGATTTTCAAAAGGGGAAACTGAAAACTCAGAAGTTAAGTGACTTACTCAAGGTAAAACAGACAGGTCTCTTGATGCCATAGTGTGTGCTTTGGTTAAGACCTTGAGCCTTGGAATCTGACACTCAGACTGGGCTTTGCTGCTTAGGAGACCTTGGACTCTTCCTTATTCTCTTGGAGACTCAATTTACCTATCTAAAGAATGGGGATAATAATAGTACCTCACCACTTCAGAGGGTGGTTGTGTTATATGGTGTCATATATGCATGTAGCACATGGTTAATGCTGACTACATATTAGTTACAATATTATTTATTATTTTGATTCATCAGACTGCTTCCCCATCGACAACTTGTTGACCACACGGTGGACAATCAGCAAATATTTGAATATGCGGGTTAAAGAGTCATTTGGTTTTTATCCTCAATTGTCTCCTGAATAATTTTCCCAACTGCAATCAGGTCATCTTCTTAGTGATCAACATCATTATTCTGCCCTCACCCAACCCCCATTCCTGCCCCCATCTGCTGACCCAGAAGAGCCAAATGAGGAAACCAGTGTTGCTTCTGGCCAGAACTTGTTGGAAATTGGAGGAATTCAACTGTTATTTACTGTGCCTGTAAATCAGCTGGAGAAATCCCAGACCGTTGGCAAGACGGAGGGTTTGTAAACTAGGAAGAGAAGAGCTGCTGAGGGTGTACCGGCTCCCAGGGGCTCGGCAGAGCCACAGCTCCACACGGCTCCACGAAGCTTACAAAACAAAGTTAATCCCTCCTTCCTCCAGGGAAATAAGTTCCAGAGACACGGGGGTATGGGCCAATGGAGAGTGAGTTTAGAGAGAATGTCCTTAATAAATTCCCCAATGGGAAGCAGTTTTACTTTCACTCTGTCTCTCAGGGCACTAGACCAACCACTCACTGGGAAAACAAGTGTTGGTGCCAGAGCCTTCTGTGGGTTCCAAGACTGCTTTTCCAGACTCAGGTACTTGAATCCTTGTGCTTGCAGCTCAGGGGTCATTCTGTGTGTACTCTGGGAGTTTGGGACTGTCTTAATGGGATCAGGTGACAGTGATTCATAGGTCATTGGGCTAGGATGTACCGACCTTGCTGGCTCACTTTTCTCCTCCCTGGCAGCTGGTTATTCTCAGCCACAGGTTACTTTCCCCTCTCGATTTATTACAGCTATTTTGAGAAAGTTGGTAGGCAGGGGAGCCCGTGAAGTAGGAAAGCCACCAAGGGACAGGTGAGTGCCTCCTACCTCCAGGGGACGTGTGTGGGACTATGCTCTTCCAGCTTGCCCCCCTCCACTGGTCTCCTCCTTGCCTTCTCAGTTAGCCAGCCCACTGGGGAGCAAGCAAATTAATGGCCAAAGAAATGCATAGATTGCTTGAGAAATAAAAATAACACACATGAAACCTCATTGGAATGACTTTAAATTATCCTAGAGCCAGAGACCTTCAGAGCTGGAAGCCGAGCCCCGCCATGTTTGCCCTGCTCACAGCAGAAATGCCCCACCCGCTCCGGGGGAAGGGTGAATTTTATGGGCAGGTGGCCATGATCTGAACCACAGGCTATTGGTTGCCCTGTGCCAAGATGCCCCGTCTATTGCTGATTGGATGGGAAAGGACAACTGTGCCAAGAGCGCGTTTACAGGCTGGCTTAGCCCAATGAGCTGATCTGGTGCTAGAACTTTGGTAAGGATGATAATGACCAACTGGAATAATTGCATTTTTTTTCTCTCTCTCTGGAGACCTGAGACCTACAGAGAGCCTTGGAGAGTGGGAACAGAAATGGAAAGACAAGCAGGAAAGCAACAGGGGCCGGGAAAGCTGACAGCAGAGCAAGGCTCGGTGGGCTCCCACTGCTCAGCGGTGAGGAGCCGAGAGGGTGTTGGGCCCTCACCAACCCCCTAGTTCCCACGCTGGGTGCCAGTCTCAGGCTTCTGGATATCTGCCTCCTGCATTTCCATTCCAACCCTCAGAAGGAGCCACTTTTGTGAGACAACCTGAGCGGGTCCTTCTTATTTCCAACCCAAACGAGTTAATAAAGAATTCACATGGCCTGCTTTACAGATGAGGGAATTGAGGCTAGGAGCCCCTGGGTTGCCCCCTAGTTTACAGAATCAGCACCTGAGTCTGCGAAGGAATCCAGTTTCCTTATTTGGGAAGTCTGCTTTCAGAGGGTGGGTTTCAGGCACAGGAGTGGAGGGGCGAGGGGTAGGGCATGGGGTGGGGGCATGGAGTGGGGAAAACAGTGACAGAGTCAAGGAAGGGGAGAGGAGGGTTGGTTTCCAGTTAGAGTGGGGGGCAGGAGAGGGGACGTGGGGTTCAGTCATTCAAGCTTTTTGTCTTGTTGTTATAACTAAAATCCAGTTTGTAAACGGTGAGAGCTGAGTTCTGAATTTGCCCATGGGTCAGGTTTCTCAGCGGCTGTTCCTCGGGAAGCTTCTGGGAGCGGAGACGGCATCTCTTCTGTTCTTGTCTGCCTTCCTAGGCTGTGCCCAAACGAAAAGTGGTTTAGGAAGGGGCTGGAATGAGTAGCAATTTCCCCCCAAACCAAACCTATTTACCTGTCGTGTGCTCTAAAGGCAACTCCAGGCTGGTTTTGGGCTAATGTCTAACACTCCATCGAGACCTTGTTGCCCATAGCCCAACATTTAGCAGAAACAGAGCTTATGGGGAGTTCCCTTTGTCCCATGAGAAATGCTGACAGGAAAGGCGTTACTTTGAGAGGCTGCGGACCTAGGAAGAGAATCCTCAGGGCCGGACTTTGTACCGGATGCAGTGACCCTTAAACAAGGTTTATAGCTCACACTTTTTCTCCTCACAGGTCCATGGACCCAGTACGGATTGCGGTTGTGGGGGCAGGCGTGGTGGGGCTCTCTACTGCCATGTGCGTTTCCAAACTGGTCCCCCGATGCTCCATTACTATCATTTCGGACAAGTCCAGTCCTGATACCACAAGTGACGTGGCAGCCGGAATGCTTATACCTCATGTTTATCCAAGTAAGAGGGATTTTAGCTTCTCTGTCAGATATGGTTCCTCAGTCAGAATTCTGTTGACAGAGACAGTTGGATATGCATGTAACTTAATGTTCACTTTTTAGAAAAAAAACATCTTTTTAAATGTTTATTTATTTTTGAGAGAGACAGAGCACTAACGGGGGAGGGGCAGAGAGAGCCAGAGACACAGGATCCAAAGCAGGCTCCAAGCTGTCAGCACAGAGCCCGACGTGGGGCTCGAACTCACAAACCGTGAGATCAGGACCTGAGCCAGACGCTTAACCAACTGAGCCACCCAGGCGTCCCCTTAGTGTTCACTTTTAACATCGTACTGGTTCATCTGTTAAGAAATGTTCAATTATGCTGTAAGGCAAACACAACCTCCAAATCCTAGCAGCCTAAAAAAACAAAGGTTCGATTCTTGCTGGGACCGCATGTCCACTGAGCATCGGCAAGGGCTCTGCCCATCATACGTGATGGGGCAGCCACTGTCTTGGATGTCATCAGTACCTGTGCCTGAGGGGAAAGCAGCTCTGGGGAGGTCTCACCTCAGCTGGCTCTGGCCAGGATGCAACTTTCATTACTTCTGATGGCCGGTCATTGGCCAGCACAAGTCACATGCTCCCACCCCTCAGAAGGTGGCCAAGAAGTGCAATCCTATAAGGCTCCCAGAAGGCAGACAGTCAGAAGGATCTGGTGAACCGCTCTCATGACTACCACAACTGGTAACTCTAAGTCTTTCCACTGATACCAGTAATGACCACAAGGTCAGAAATTACTTGTAACAGGACTAAAATTATCCACACTTCTCAGCTGGTAGACAATCAGTCAGTATGTATTTGGGCCTAAAGATGCATTGATTTTTTTTTTAATGTTTATTTAATTTTGGGACAGGGACGGGAAAGAGAGAGAGAGCACAAGCGGGAGGGGCAGAGAGGGGGACAGAGGATCTACAGCGGGCTCTGTGAGCTGGATGCGAGGCTCGAACTCACGAAGCACGAGATCATGACCTGAGGCAAAGTGGGATGCTCAACCTACTGAGCCACCCACTTGCCCCTGCATTGAGTTTTTAAAACATGGTCACACATCCTTTCCAGCTGTATTCTTCTCGTGAAATAGAATAAAATAGAATAGAGGAGGGAAACAGCATTAAATAAATACCCAAATCACTTTGCAGCCAATGAGGTTTATACTCACTGTCTCCACTTCCTCATTCCCATGCTTTTATTCCCCTTTAATTTGAGCTTTTGGGTTTTTTTTTCATCAAAGTTACACATGCACAGGATTAAGCCCAGGAACCTAGCGTGTTTGCAGAATGCTAGTTCACACTTCCTGGGCACCTTTCTTGTGACCAGAGTTCTTATGTCCATTGTCCAGGAACCCCTTTGCTTGCATCAGTCCTGGGTGAGTGGTCAGAAGGCTGCATGATAGTCATGGAATCGTCTTCAAAGAAGGAGGCTCGTCTAAGAGTTCCTCCAGGCCATTGAGGCCCAAGCTCACCCTTCGGCTAGGTGGTTGGGGCCCCTGGATCAGAGAGTGTTACTCTCTGGTGCTTCCAGATAAGGACTTTAGTCTTCTCTTTGGGCTTGTTTCAGACCAGCCTCAGTGATAACAGTGGTATCTTCTGTGCTCATAAATATCAGTACCGTATGGGGACCATACCTATCCGATAGGGTTGCTGCGACGATTAAATATATTTATACATGTAAAGCATTTAGCACAGTGCCTGGGACATAGTAAGTGCTGTATCAGCAATTGCTATTTTTACCACTACTCCAGCTACAGCTTTCTTTTGCCAGCACTTGAACATGGATTAGATCACCAGGCTTGCTGGCTCTATCCACTGCTGAATTGGAACTGTCCATTCTTTTGGGATGACTCCTACAGCATGTGAGTCGCAGCCAATATTTTGTTTCTAAAGTCTGAAATGGCAACAAGGGGACGCGTTTCAATACAGCCCCATACACTGGCTTAGATTGTTGGGGTATAATCCAATGTGAGGTCTAATTTAGCTCATTTTGCAGCTCATTATTTCTTCCTTATTTCTAAACCAGTGGCCCAGTCTTCAATTTTGGAATACAGTGTTGAGTTCACATGGGCACGTGTTTAAAGATGACAGCACAGATCCACTATTAAAGAAATATTTATTGGCACTTTAACAAGTGAATTGTTACAAACCCCTGCTATTGAAATGCCCTCATTGACTTGGGGACTTGGTCTGGGGGAGCAGGATGTCTCCCGGGGCCTTTTCATCTCTACTGTGAACTCTAGGGACATCTCTCCAAGCAGAGCTTACCCAGTGTCCTCTCTGCCTCAGTTCCTTCACCTCCTCTCTGGCTCCCCCCATAGCAGCCCCTTGGGATTTTCATTCCCCAGTCCCTCGCTTGACCCTGGATTCTCCCTCATGACCCTTCCATAGGGTTTGGATGGCCAAATTCTTCACCCCATTTGGATTTGTCTGCTTGTCCAGATTATGCTTGTTTTCTGTGCCTACACTGGACACTATTATTTTGGGGCTTGAACCATGACCCTTCTTTCAACCCTGACCCTTATTTCCTCTCCGATAAGTCTGCACCCTTCCAGAAGCTGGATGTGGGTCCAGCCTTTTGTGCTCTGGCAGGGATACCTGGGTGACAGGAGCACTGATCCACAGGACTCTGCCAGAAAGGTGGTGCCTCGTGTGGTCCCTGCGTGTTCTAGTGACCCGGGGAATGCTACTCTATGCTGTTGCATGATTCTACGGAGTGGAAGGGGATGGACGTAATGGCAGCCTTGGATGGGACTGCAGGGAGTCCTTCCTGAGCAGCTCGGCTCCACAATGCAGACCTTGTCTCCTTGTATCAGAGGGTGAGCAATCTGGGCTTTCTCTTGATGTTCAGTCATTCTCTGTTCTGGTTGACCTGGGCCCCACAGATCTTCCCTTATCACCCACCATGTTTTCAGGACCCATGAGAGAAGTTCTGGGTTCTTTCTCCTATCATCTCAACTGTGTGGCCAGCTGGATACCTCGGCCATGAATTCACTTCTCCCCAGATTGGTTATGAACCTGTCAAGGTCTGGAATATATCTAATGCCAAAGACTACCTTCCAGATGGCTCCTATGTCAGATTTTGTCCTGATCGGCCATTTTACCCTCTGATGATTAATCTTTACCTGAACAGGAGTCAACAGCATGTGTCAGCATTCAAAACTCGGGTTGCTGATAGATTCTCCACTATAATGTGGTACCTTATCTAAATGTTCCTCTCTGCCTCTTTATTTTCTCCCGGGTTCTAGGAAGGAGATTGTCTGAAGCATAGTTATCATCACCACTTCCTTTCTGTTGTGCTTTGTTACCCTCCCCCCCTGCCCTGATTACAGACACACCCATTCCCACGCTGAAGCAGTGGTTTCAAGAGACCTTTGATCACCTGTTTGCAATCGCCAATTCTGCAGAAGCTGGAGATGCTGGTGTTCATCTGGTATCTGGGTAAGAGAGGATATCTGAAGTTATTTTAGAATTCAGAATGATCTTAACAGACTTTAAAATTCAACATAAGATTGGGGCGCCTGGGTGGCTCAGTCGGTTAAGCGGCCGACTTCGGCTCAGGTCGTGATCTCACGGTCCGTGAGTTCGAGCCCCGCGTCGGGCTCCGTGCTGACCGCTCAGAGCCTGGAGCCTGTTTCAGATTCTGTGTCTCCCTCTCTCTCTGACCCTCCCCAGTTCATGCTCTGTCTCTCTCTGTCTCAAAAATAAATAAACGTTTAAAAAAAATTCAACATAAAATATTGTTGGGTACTGCTGTGAGCAGAGTGCTGAATTCAATGCAGGAGGATTTTGGA
The DNA here is from genome assembly GCF_016509475.1 of Prionailurus bengalensis. Taxonomy (NCBI): domain Eukaryota; kingdom Metazoa; phylum Chordata; class Mammalia; order Carnivora; family Felidae; genus Prionailurus; species Prionailurus bengalensis. The sequence continues at coordinate 99,420,523 of NC_057349.1, read as the reverse complement.
AAACATTTTCAGCTTTACTCCAAAGAACTCAAGAAAGACAAGTTATTAGTATAGTAATTGTATATTACATGTCAGTAAAGATAGCATTCGACTTTTAAACAACATCACAGTTTCTCATCACCAATACTAGTGTGAGTTTCCTCAAAGATTTTGCAGTGATTTGCAAATACGGCTAAAAAAACATGCAGCAGGTAAACACTGAGCATGGGGATGATGTGGCTGACGGAAAGCCAACAGGTGTGATATTGAAGAAGGAGACATCCCCGAGAAGTAAATGTTGTAGGTCACTAAAGTGACCTTTGAGGTGCCATTTAGGAACTATATTTCTGAAATGGTTAAGGCACTACTATTTGATTCTTAATATGTGATTTCAGGGGACATGCATAATTAAATGAAAGAGTTAAAAAATCCTATATGACATTTCTGGCACAAACCAGCACTTAGAATATGACAATATCTTTCTTTATCTTCTTTTCAAAAAGATTTATTTTTGAGAGAGAAAGAGCATAAACGGGGGAGTGGCAGAGAGAGAGGGAGAGAGAGAACCTCAAGCAGGCTCTGTGCTGTCAGTGCAGAGCCCAAGGCAGGGCTTGATCTTACGAACCATGAAATCATGACCTGAGCCGAAATCAAGAGTTGGACGCTTAACAAACTGAGCCACCCAGGTGCCCCTCTTTCTTTATCTTCTTAAAAAAAGATTACTAACCCTTCTATCACTTTTAGTTTATGACATAACACGTATGTCATCTGTGTTACCCCATGTGCTAACACAGTAATGCCCTATACCTTTCTGAAGAGCAGAGGGTGTTTGCTTTTTACTAAGTTCTCACAACCACTGCACCCTTTGTACTGTATAAAAAAAACCTGTCCTCTCTCCTCCTTTGTGATCAGGCTGTCTGCTTACATTTCTGGTAGGAAACACACCTGCAGCAGGCAGGTTTCTATCCTCTTCCTCTTGCCCTCCCTCACCGTCATTAATGGTGTTAACATCACTAATTTCCCCCAGTCTATACCCAAAGTAGCAACTTTTACTTCTCCATCTTCTGAGGATGAATTGATACTACAACTGTCCCCAGATCCAGCTGATGAGTCACAGAGAAAAATTGTCCTTATTGATTTATGGCCACACTTCATTTTTGCTCAGAACCAATTAACTCACAAACGTTGTCTCTAAGTAATTTTTGAAGGCAGATGTGTCTAAAATTCAAATGTCCTTTCAAGACTAAGATTTTGCCACCATTAAGGATATGAAAAAGAATATACTTCAAGCTAGCCTAAAAGAGAGTTATTTATTGCACTCACATGAATGCTTTTTCTCCCATTTGCTTCCAAAAAGACAATTTGAATCAGTCAAATGAAGACAAGGGCCTGTACCTCTTTGGCCTAAGTGTATAGCCTTATTCATCTGTTCATCTCTACATTTCTTCAAAACAATTTATTCAGCATTCACCTGTATCAGGTACTCTCTTAGATATTGGTGACATAGTAACGAGCAATTTAGCACATACTGTTTGGCATATGGTAAATGCTTAATAAATGTATGCTTAGTGAATTTTTAAGAAAAGAAGACACGGACCTGTTCTCATATATATAGCTTATGGTCTGTAAGGAATGTCCTAAATGTAACTAGCTGCAAAAGACACGAGTTACCAAGGGAAGCATACAGGGTACTATGGAAGAATATGTTTGAGAATAAACTTGCTCGGAGGAATTATGAGAAGCAACCTGGAGCAAAGTGACATTTCAGCAGAGACCATCCGGATGAGTGTAGGTTAACGTGGTGACATTATAGAAGTGAAGAGGACAGAGACAGGGCCGGGGACACAGGAGGCAAACCATTCCAGGTAGAGAGAGCAGCATAGGCATAGACGTGAGTCGAGGGCGACTGTGGTGTGTTGGAGATACTGGAGGTCATCCAGATTGATGGGAAGCCATTGAGGGATTTTACACCTTGAAGTAACTGATCATGTTTACATGTCAAAAATATGCCTATAGTGGGGAGAACAGATATGTGGAGAGAGAGAGATGGTGGTGCAATAGATTAGGTGTTGGCAGTGGGGATAGAGAGGAGACGGACTTGAGAGAAGCCTGAGAGGAAAGCTGATAGGGTTTGAGACTTGGTGGTTGATGGCATGTGGGCTTGTGGGGAGAGAGAAAGTCACTGTAGGTCTGGGTCTGGTTTGGGAGCTCAGGAGAGAGAGAGGAGGGCTGGAGGTGGAGCCCCCTGTTTGGTCTATAGGTGATGGTGAAGATATGGAAGGGGAAATCTAGCCCAGGGAGAGTGTACGGAATGAGACAGTGAGAAGGCCTGCATGGAGCCCCACAGCAAACATTTATACTTTCGCCGGGGACTGCTTTGAATGAATTACTTAGAGGTATATGAATTCTGGTATGTTAATGACCACATCATTAGCAACCACATACAGCATTCAGGTGATTTTCCTTGCTCTTTTAGAGAAGCCATGATTTATAACACTCCGATTGATGAAAACAACCCAATACTTACAAATCCAAACATATGCCCAGCAGCTATCGGCAGCACTATTCGGGCTTGTTAACAACCAATATCATTCCAGCCTCACCCATTCCAGCCATGCTGGTGGCCTAACAATAATGGGGTTCCTCCTGACAACCCAGTTTTTCTTACCAACAGTGTGAGGTGATGACCCACATCTTAACAGAAAATTCACACTTAACTCATAATTCGCAACTTAACTCGTAATTCACACTCCCGCCTCCTGTACACCCACCAGTGCTCACTGTAATTTAGATGTTTTGTTCAGAATTGAGGCCAACCTTTAAACTTTTGATGGATGCTTACAATTTACGTAAAATGTTATACGAAACACAAAAACCTTTCGTCAAAAATGCATAGTCATGAGTAAATAAAGAAAATCTGAGCAACAGATTTTTAGGAAAAAAAAGAATTAAATTAAATTTTTAAAACACAACTTTTTAAATGTCTTATTCTCCCCAATCGTGAATATTTTATTTATTTTTTATATTTCTTTAATATTTATTTATTTTTGGCAGAGAGAGAGACAGCATGAGCAGGGGAGGGGCAGAGAGCGAGGGAGACACAGAATCCAAAGCAGGCTCCAGGCTCTGAGCTGTCAGTACAGAGCCCGATGCGGGGCTCAAACTCACAGACTTCGAGATCGTGACCTGAGCCAAAGTCGGACGCTCAACCGACTGAGCTACCCAGGTGCCCCACCAATCATGAATATTTTAAAGTGTTCACTTATTTATTTTTGAGAGAGAGAGGGAGTGCATGAGCGTGGGAAGGGCAGAGAGAGAATCCCAAGCAGGCTCTGTGCTGTCAGTGTAGAGCCCGACGCAGGGCTCAAACTCACAACCAGTGAGATCATGACCTGAGCTGAAAGCAAGAGTCGGACGCTGAGCCACCCAGACCCCCCTTGAATATTTTAAATTTAGCTGCTGAATTATCTGAACCCAAGGGAATGGAAGAAGAGATCTTTTTCTTTCTTTCTTTCTTTTTTTTTTTTTAACGTTTATTTATTTTTGAGACAGAGAGAGACAGAGCATGAATGGGGGAGGGTCAGAGAGAGAGGGAGACACAGTATCCGAAACAGGCTCCAGGCTCTGAGCAGTCAGCCCAGAGCCTGACGCAGGGCTTGAACTCACGGACCGTGAGATCATGACCTGAGCCGAAGTCGGACGCTTAACCGACTGAGCCACCCAGGCGCCCAGATCTTTTTCTTTTTATGGGTATGGGAAGTGTGTTTTAAAAATGCTCTAGAGAATGTCTTGCAGGGTTCACCGGAAATGTGTTATTTCACAAACTTTCAGGAAATTTATCCACTTCTGTATTTGAGTTGGCAGATATTTCAGAGCATTCCTGCTGAAGAAGTGCCATTCTGGGCTGATGTGGTTCTGGGGTTTCGAAAGATGACCAAGGCTGAACTGAAGAAATTCCCCCAGCATGTGTTTGGTCACGCCTTCACGACTCTGAAATGTGAAAGCCCTGCCTACCTCCCATGGTTGGAGAAGAGGTCAGTTGAAATGGCTCTTTGCTGCTTCCTTTATCCTTCATAGCATAGCCATAAATAATTGCATAGCTACTCACAAAATATAGATGGAAAATTCCCTGTGGTTCCTCAGAGCCCTTTTGCATTGTGTCTTGTTGCTCACAACGGCTAGGGTTTTGTCAAACAATCTGAAGACAGTGCTGTGTCCAAAGGAGTAAGCCATACCACGCTGGTAGTAACACACCCATCTTCTTCTTCTAGTGCGTGATGCGTGATTCTTCGTCATGCATGATTTGGTTCCCTGCCCACCAGTAAAACCCACTTTATTGAAACAGTGTCTTAGTTTCCTCATTTGTAAGCTGGAGAAGTTTGGGGAGTATGCTTCCAGCTATAAAATTATATGATTTGCTCCCGTTCTTTGGATGGAGAATCTTAAGCTTATTATAAATTGTTTTTTGAATTTTTTTTCTCATTGGTGATTAAGAAAATGGCTTCGTTGTTTTCTTTGTTATAAATAAGATCTCTAAACCTGAGAGGTCTTAGCTTATCTAAATCAGGTAATTGCTTCCTCACCAAGTCCAGTCCAAAATACCTTGAACTTGTATTTTGGCTTGGTTTTCAGGACTTTCTGATTCCAGTTAGTTAGGAAATGCATCAAGAGCATCTTTATTTGAGATACATCAATAAATCTCTCTTTAGTCTGGAAATTGTAAGCATATTGAGGGTTGTAAAACATTGGCCCTTTCAATCCCCAAATGCGTGTATTTGGTAGATAAATAGGGGCAATGTGAACTATTGTGTAAACATTGGAAGAGTGACTTGAGGCAAGCAGTGGCCATGATGATTGGTCCCAGAGGTGGGCTGTAAGGTAATTGATTCAGACAATTCATTAATCCCACAATTCTGTGTTGAACACCTACGTCTGAACTTGGCACTGTGTTAGAAGCTGGTCAAAAAAGAAGGATAAAAATATGATCACTTTTCTTAAGGAATTCACAGTCTAATGGCGGTCATGGGGTGTATGTATGTGTATGTGTGTGTATGCATGTGTTTGTTTATATACGTTAATTAACAATCACAGTAACACACATGGTATGGGGTTGTACCGATTTTGAGGGTGGATTAGGAGCACAGAGGAGGGAGGCTGCATCTATTAGGCACATGTCAGGAGCACCATGATACATTTTTGTAGCCTTATGAGTGCTCTTTTCATTTTTATCTATTAGCAATTTATATGGGACATTCTCCTTTTGTAAGTTTCAGTTTTCATAAAACCCACACTCTTATGCTTTGTTCACTGGGCCCTAAAGCACAGTTGCATGCCAACCTCGAACCTAGACATCAGCCGATACTTGGGCATTTTGAGCTATCACGTGATGAAGTTGCCCATCAGTCAACATTCAAGTTTCAGCAGCGACACGGTCTTTCCCTCAGTGGCAATACCGTGTAGTTTTCACTTTTGTCCTTATCGTATAAAAACGACTGGAAATAGGAAATTGGAAGTGTTAATGCTAGTGATTTAAGATGAAGGTATCATATACTGTATCTTAATTAAATTCAGATAAGGGGAATTATTAGGCTGCCATAAGGGGCAGTGCTTTACTCTCATTATGGTACATAATTCTGTTTGATTACAATAAAAAGTGGAAGAACATGTACAAAATGTTGGGTATAAAAAGGTGTCATTACAGAGTTTTATAATTTGAGGCTAAAGTTTCATTTTTACTCCCAAGTCTATTGTTTGGCTCCCTCATCTTGGACTTTTTTCTCCATGTTCAGGAAGGTCTATAGAAAACCTGGATGAATCCCTGTGGTCTTTGGAAGATCAGACAGAATCAGGGAAGGGAGGATCCTGCAGAGTGTTCCCCATCACAGAGACTATCAAGAGCTTCCCCTTGGCTTCCCTGTGTGGAAATGGCTGGGGATCAGGCATGATGATGGACATAGAGACAAGGAAAGTGGATGAATGAGCTCTTATAATGCTTTATGCAGATGCCTAACATTTTCTTTATTATTTTCTCTCTCTCTGTCTCATATATATGTATATACATATATGTGTGTGTGTGTATGTATTTTTTTCTTCCCCCCCCCCAGAACGATTTAAGAGTAAATTGCAGACATGATGCCCCATGATTTCTAAATATTACCATGTGTATTTTCTAGGAACAAGGATGCTCTTTTATATAAATAGGTATGATAAAAATCTAGATATTTATACTGATACTGTAGTCTATGGATCTTATTCATATGTTGCCCAAAAAGGACCCAATTAGGTCCTTTATATAGATATATCTGGTCCATGATCCAATTCGTAGTCACACATTACATTGGTTGTCATGTCTCCAGTCTGTAGTCTGTCTTTGTCTCTTACGACCTTTACAGCTTTGAAGAGCACAGACCAATTGCTCTGGAGAATGTCTCTCAGTTGGGGTTTGTCTGACGTTTCCTCATGATCAAATTGAGGTTACACATTTCGGTGGAACCCCGTAGAAGGAACGTTGAATCCTTAGTGCATCGTAGTAGGAGACACGTGGTGTTGGTTTGTCCCTTTCCAGTGATGTTAACTTTGATCACCCAGCCTGCCAGTTATCTCCAATGTGAAGTTACAACTTTTTTCCTTTGTAATTACTAAATGCTTTGTCAAGATACACCTTGAGGCTGTGTAAATATTCTGCTCCTACTAGTTTTAGCATACATTCATGATTCTTGCCTCAATCATTACTATAATGTTTGCCAAGTGATAATTTCTTTAAAAATTTTTCTTAACATAATTTTTTTTTTGAGAGAGAGAGAAGCAGGGGAGGAGCAGAGGGATGGGTTCGCAGCTCATGGGCTGGAAGTGAAGGAGGAGGACTCTGGCCGGGTGCTCCCCATGGCCCCACATACTCATTTCTCATGCACAGCCAGAGAAGGGCCAGAGTGGGGTCCTCTAAGTGGCCCAGTGGAAGGAACGTACAGCTCAGGTTAGCCAGGATCATTTTTAAGTCCTAGAAATAGTCTTGAGCTTACAGTAATCATATGCATATGTTTGCATGTATGTGTGTGTGTGCATGTAGTTTCTCCTGTTTTTTCAAAGAAGCATTGGCTAGACAGAAAGTCTAGACAGAAAACTGAAACAGAAATTCTTCCTGGAAGAGAGCATACATTGCTTTCATGAGTAGTAGATAAGGTTCTTGGAAGATGGGGAGTTATGATGGGGCAGAGAGGGAGCCTGAGGGCCCAGGGCACCTGAGTAGGTGGTATTGCTGTGGGAGGGGGCAGAGGCAGGGAAGCCAGCATCATCCCCAGTGTACGTGTTCCTTCTCTGAGGGGTCTTCGTAAGTCTTGCAATTTGCCTAGGGCTGCCCTGAGCAGTGGGAAGCTTCCCCCTGGGGCGGGGAGAGGGGCATCCCCAGGAAGACTGTGAGGGCCAATCCCCAGCATGGCCACCATCCCAGCCGCCCTCCCACTCTGGCTGAGAATAAATGTGTTAGCTCTGCAGGCCACCCTCAACCACTTTCACAGGAAAACAAATATTATCTGAACGATTTGTTCTGCCTGCTTCTAAAGTTATCACCTGGAAAACAGGCCCCCGTTTCCATAATAACATTATTTTCAGGCCTAATCTCTAACTGTGGGATGAAGACCTGGGAAAAATCCTGCTACCTTCTCGTTAGTCGGAAGCCTGGTGTCAGCATTTTACTCTACTTAAAATAACCCCGAGTCAGTGGTACTTTGTGCCAGTGGGAGCCACCTCCTGACAGCAATGCCATTGGCCTGATGACCAGTCAGCTGGGGTTCGTGTCTTGGAGCACGTTGCTTCCTGTCTGTTTTTAGGTGACCGTCAGGGAGAAGAGGTCCGAGGGGCTGCTCTTGTCCTGGGGAGGTCTATTTCAGTCCATTTCTTGGATATACACATCCACCATCACAGTGGGCTGGGACGTGAGTGCCTCAGACAGACTGTATACACGCCTTTGTCCCACCAACCCTCCCGTCCCAGCTTCTGTGCCCCTGAACCTTCCTCTTCCTCCTGGCCCCCAAAGCAGGGCCTGCGCAGATAGCACACAGGGTCTCCTCTCTGTGGAAATTAGCTGTCTTGTCTTCTCTTCTCTCAGGGTCTGGCATCTGGCCAGAGGGCCAACATGGGGGAAGAAGAGAGCCACATGTCCCTTGTTGTCCTGAGTGAGGCTTTGTGGGGCAGGGACTCCTCTATGCCTAAAGCAAGGCTTTCAGGCAAGGATTTCAAGCCAGGTGGGAGGCAGGGTGGCATTGTGGTGAGGGGGTGGGACCCCCAGGGTTCATTCTGTGGGCTGTCACCTGCTCTTCTCCATCAGGGTGAAGCCAGCTGGGGAGCCACACAATCCCTGCTTGTTCCTCACCCCCGGGGTCTGTTGTATTGCCTCCTACGCCCCTTCTACACAATGTGAGTGTTCAGCCTACAGTGTTCTGACTCAAAAACAGGCATTTCACTCAGTAAGCCACACAAAAATGTTTCCAACCTAAGCTCTATCCTTCTGAAATCATAAATTTCCAGGAAAGGGAAAAAAATGTTTTTAACCACAAATCAAATCTTCAGCTTTTTTTCAAAGAACAGAAGGGAGCATCTCACTCTCAAAAAAAGAAACAATGCCCAATAATATCCAGAACAAACAAAAGAATAAAAACCCCTCAGAGGTTTAATCAGCCATGCAGATCATGTTTTATATCCTCAGCCAGTGGAGTCATATTCTGCTGCTTTTTACTTGCCCCTTCCAGGAAATGAATCATAGAGGCAATAATTCAACTGAGACTGCTCTTTGCCAGACATTCTACCTAAATAAATCATTCCAGAAAGACCAGGCTCATCCTGTCTTTGACAACATCCAGAGAGCTGGGTGCCTCATTTCAGTGCCAGGGGCCCTGTAACTCGGGTGCATTTCTTTCTCAGGAGGCCATGCTTTATCCTTTGGTCTTGATAAGGCCCACACTGACCACAGTACTCATCACACTGAGCTTCTCTCTCTGTACTTCCTTCCCACTGGTCTAATAAGGCCTCGCTGTTACTTTCCTTGTCTCCCATCTCCCTAGCTTCGTTCTCCCACTTGGCCTGATTCACAGCAGTGCCTCTGAAAGAAACTCATGTGGCTCTCCCTGCAGTTGGACAGAAATATGGATTGTACATCAGGAACATGACAGATAACCCTGTCTTATAAATGCCCAACTTGCAAAGGTGCCTTGCTGTGCACAGCAGCCCCCTCGTCCCCAGGACTAACACACACCTTGCTGCTGGAGCATGGCCATCCTTCGCCAGGCCTCTAGTTGTTTCTGCCCCCCCCCCCCCTGGCATCTGCCAGCTCTAACCAGAGGAGCCGGGGGCAAATGATGGTCCTGGACACAGGTCGAATGTGAGCACCCCATTTTCTGCCCAGGTATGCAAGGATAAAGTGGGAGGGTACCAGTCAGGAAGGTGCAAAATGCTGGTATTTATTTTTTCCGATGATGGCAATAAGGTTAGCCAGAAATAGATGGAGGCTGTGCGCTAGCCTTAGGAGCCTCCACTGGGCCTTCAGTACCTGCCCCAAGGTGGCTACACAGGTGAACTTGTTCCCCAAAACCTCACCTGCTGGTCTGACTGAGGGTACACAGCTGCTCCCCTCCAGGACCACCCTGCCCACAGAAACACTGAGCCTTCCCCATCCACACCCCCTTCCCCAAAGGGACCAGAGGCTGCTCTACCCCTGAACGGAACTTGGAGCCATTAATATAAGTTTGTGGAGTGGTCAAAGTGAGGATAGCTATTCCGAGAAGTGGGGAATAGAATGCACTTGGTTTTATTGGAATAGGCATTGCAAGGAAATGAGTGAGGAATGTGGTCATCAGGCGAGATCATGTTGTTAGGTCAAAATCAGACTATATATAAAAATACAAGAAATGCCATGTATTCTTCACTCAGATTCCCCAAATCTTATACTTAACATATTTGCTTTATCCTTTTTCCTCTAAATATATACTTTTTCCCTGAACCATTTGAGAGTAAGCTGCAGATGTGATGCCCCTTTACCCCAAATACTGAATATGTATTTCTTAAACTCTTGGTCAGTCTCTTATATCACTAAAGTCAACTCATCAGAATGAGGGCATTATCTTAACACAGGTATATTTCTTTTCTTTTCTTTTCTTTTCTTTTCTTTTCTTTTCTTTTCTTTTCTTTTCTTTCTTCTCTTCTCTTTTCTTCTCATTTCTTCTCTTTTCTTTTCTCTTTATTTGTTTCAGGAATAGAATTTAGTGATTCATCACTTATATATAACACCTATCACTCATCACAAGTACCCTTCTTAATACCCATTACCCATTTAGCCCATCCCCCTACTGAGCAACTCTCAGTTTGTTCTCTATAGTTAAGAGTCTCTTATGGTTTGCCTCCCTCTCTGTATTTATCTTATTTTATTTTTCCTTCAACATGGGTACATTTCTGAAATCTACAGACCTTATTTGGATTTTGCCAATTGTCCCAATAATATACATTGCAGCAAAAGAAAATCCAGGATCATATGTTGCAAATATTATGGATATAAATATTCATGAGAAGCAAGTGACTAGGTTCAGCCCACATTCAAAGAGAGGGGCATTAGGCTTCAGCCTTGAAGGGTTCAAAGAATTTGTGGATATATTTTGAAAACATCACCGTTGACCTTCTGAGTACAAATTGTTTACATTCCTATCACATGCAAAATATGCATATATATGTAAGCATATATATGTACATTTAAAATCTAACTCTTGTAAGCTATTTTAGGTATAGCTACATCAAGTATCACTATGAAGAAGAGTAGACTTTTTCTATGAATCTGTGTGCATAGTTCTATTTGCCAAATGAGATTTTCTTTTCTTTTTTAAAAAATATAATTTATCGTCAAGTTAGCTAACATACAGTGTATACGGTGTGCTCTTGGTTTTGGGAGTAGATTCCCATGATTCATCGCTTACATACAACACCTGGTGCTCATCCCAACAAGTGCCCTCCTCAATGCCCATCACTCATTTTTCCCTCCCCTCACCGCCCACCCCATCAACCCTCAATTTGTTGTCTGCATTTAAGAGTCTCATGGGCTTGCCAAGAGGGCTTGCCTCCCTCTCTGTTTGAAACTTTTTCCCCTCTCTTTCCCCCAATGTCTTCTGTTAAGTTTCTCAAGTTCTACATATGAGTGAAAACATGATACCTGTCTTTCTCTGACTGACTTATTTCACTTAGCATAATACTCTCCAGTTCCATCCATGTTGCTGCAAATGGCAGGATTTTATTCTTTCTTATTGCCAAATAGTATTCCATTGTGTATATACACCACATCTTCTTTATTCATTCATCAGTTGATGGACATTTGGGCTCTTTCCATGATTTGGCTATTGTTGAAAGTGCTGCTATAAACATTGGGGCCAAATGAGATTTTAAATTAGGTTTCCTTTTTATTTTATTTTTGAATAGATTGAACATAGTTAATTTTCTGATCATTGTCATTAAGGTGTCATGATTCAGTCTTGAAGCAAGGATTACTTTTATTATTATTGTTGTTATTATTATTATTTATTTTTATATTTGAGAGAGAACGTGTGAGCATGGGAGAGGGGCAGAGGGAGAGAGAGAGAGAGAGAGAGAGAGAGAGAGAGAGAGAGAATTCTAAGCAGGTTCTATGCTCAGTGAGGAGCCTGACATGGGGCTCCATCCCATGCCCCTGGGATCATGACCTGAGCTGAAGTCAAGAGTCAGATGTTCAATTGACTGAACCACCCAGGTGCCCCAAGGATTAATTTTTTTAATTGACTGCATCTATTAATTCATACATAATACATAACCAAATGCTTCTCAAAGCCAGCCCCCCACCATGTTCTTGGCCACCATCCTCTCCCAGCCTCCCTGCATCTCTCCACATCTTTAGCAATGTCTTCCTAGCTCTTCACTCTTTCTCTCCACTCCAAGGCATCCTCACATCAGTGATGCAAAAACTCAATGCTCTTTTCTTCATTCCAATGAACTTTGAACTATAGCAGCCATGGGGAGAATTGTCTTCTTTCCAGCTCTGACCCTGGGGTTCCACTGCATGGCAGTCCTGCTCAGGCTCAACCCTCACCAGTTCTCCTCAAAATCAGCGCCCCCAGGCTCTGGTCCTCAGGCTCGGGCTCTTGCGCGTTGGTGAGGATGTTCCAGCCAGTCTGAGGAACCAGCTGGGGAACAGACACTGAGTCATCTCCTCTTCCCTCCTCCCTCCTTGGTGGGGACCGATTTTCCAAAAGCAGTCTGGTTTGCAGAGAAGTATCCTGGCTTTCATGCAAAAATTGTGGACCCTCTCACCCCAAAGTCATCTTGGACCCTTAGAAGAGGGTTTTTACTTTGTATTTGTGTAATCCACAGACCTATTTGGATAACATTCCCAGAATAAAGGTACAAGCTATTAAAATGTTACCAAAGGAGTGTTAAAATGTCTACCTTTGGCAAGCGCTTAGAAATTTTAAATGACAAAAAGAGTGTTTTCCCCCAGTTTCTGCTCATTAGGTTTTCCCCCCAAATTTAGGGTGTGTCAGCGGGTGAATTCCAGGTATGCATGGGTTCCAGGGCAGTATCTTGGCTCTGCTGCACCCCTCGTTCTGTCCCTGTTGGGCTGCACCCTACATCCTGCCCTGGCCTCCCACTCCCTGCAGCCCTGCTGCCCAATCCTGCTGTCAAACCAGCCCCATCCCTTGTTCTAGAGCCCATGTGTACCCCATTTCCCCCAGTGGGTCTCCACACTGAACCCCCACTTCCCTATTTCGTGCTGCCCAGGATTTCTCTCTTATATGGCTTAGGCTGTGGCAGGCAATGGGAGGTGGGGTGCAGGAATGCCTCTAGTCCCAAGAGAAGGGAGAGGGTGAGAGGACTCCCCTTTGCTCCTGGGATGTGGAGTGTGTGTGTGTGTGTGTGTGTGTATGTGAAGAAGCACTTAGTGGAACCCCCATCCCTCTCAGGGCCACACCTACTCAAATTCCCTCTTGCTGACACACCCAGAGAGTTAAGGAAGGGCTCCAAAGACAACCATCCCCCAGGTTTGTTGGACAAGCTGACTTTTAGGCTTGGTGAAAATGGGCACTCTTGGGTTTTAGCGTGATGACCAGAAGACATTGGTCTGGGGCTATTTAGTGAGCACAACTTCTTGAGTCCCCATCCCCCATTTCCTCATGGGAGGTTGGGACAAGGCATTCTCCCAATCTAGCATGAGGTCTTGTTCAGTTTCAGGAAGCCCTACGGGGAACGTCATCAAGGTGATATCCCCGACCACGTCATTCAAAACCTCCAGAATAACTACCTCATATGGTTGTAGAAGTGCTTGGTTTAACGTCCAGCTTCCACGTAAGGTTTCCTCCTACACCCCAGTGCCCCCTGATACATTGCCCATGGGGTACACAATGATGACTGGGCATCGCCACATGGTTGTATTGCAGCAGTACAAGGATGCCAGGTTCTGGCACATTCCATAAGTTCCCTCCTGGGGTGCAGACCTGTGAGGTACGCAGCACAGCAAGCCTTCCAGGGCCTTCCCACAGCCCGGCTGCTATGATCATTTCAGAAGTAGAAAGTGGACTTTCATCAGTAGCGACCAGCCCCTTGAAAAGGAAAAGAAAGATATCTGCATGTGTTTAATTCTTTTTTTTAAGTTTTATTTATTGAGAGAGAGAGAGAGAGAGAGAGAGAGAGAGAGAGAATGAGCAGGGGAGGGGCAGAGAGAGGGAAAGAGAGAGATTCCCAAGCAGGCTCCACACTGCCAGCATGGAGCCCAATGTAGGGCTTGAATTCACAAATCATGAGATCATGATCTGAGCCAAAATCAAGAGTTGGATGCTCAACCGACCGAGCCACCCAGGCACCCCTGAATGTGTTGAATTCTTACAGAATTTTTATAAAAACCCTGTGGTCTCAGCATTCTTATCCCTAGGTGATAGTTGAAGAAACAAGTTCAGTTCAGTCATGCCCCAAGGCTGGTAAAATTCCTTTATTTCTGTGAATTAGGAGAATAATTCTGAGTTCTAACTAGAAGAGTTGGAGCACAGAACATCATGTTCAACTTTCAACACGGGGAATCTCCAATCTGTTAAAAGCAAAGCCAAGATAGTGTTCAAATAATAACCAATGTAAAACATTTTTTCGAGGTCCAAATGTCATTCTTACAAGCTGTTAAACCATTGGATGCCAGTGATAGATGGGTGTGGAAAATAGGCATACCCCTATGTGAGCTACTGGCTCTTGCATTTTATAGGAGCATAGCAACTACAGCCTTCCCCCCCATTAGAAAAGATTACTGAGGAACCGCAGTGCATTATGGGCTGCAGCAGGCTTTTTCCAAATGCTATCTCATTTCATTTTCACAAGGACCCTATGAAGTCAGTATTGTTGTCTCCAAATTATGGATGGAAGATTAAAAGTCCACAGAAGTTAAAGAACTTGACCAAGGTCTTATGATTGGTAAAGGATAGAACCCTCCTAAACTCTTTTTAAGGGACTTTTCTTGGGGTGGCTCAGCTGCTTGAACACCAACTTCAGCTCAGGTCATGATCTCATAGTTCGTGGGTTCAAGCCCCGCATCGGGCTCTGTGCTGACAGCTCTTAGTCTGGAGCCTGCTTCAGATTGTCTCCCTTTCTCTCTGCCCCTCCCCTGCTTGTGCTCCCTGTCTCTCTCTCTCTCTCTCTCTCTCTCTCCCTCAAAAATAAACATTAAAAAAAAGACTTTTCTTCATATTCACTATTTTAAAGAATGTAAACACATGGCAATATGTTAGTGTCACCACAAAATTCATAGGTGAATATATTAAAACTAATGCCATTGAACTATACAACTAAAAATGGTCAACGGAGCGAGTTTTATGTTATGTGTATTTTACCACAATTAAAAAAAAAAAAGATTTACAGGGCCTAGATAAGCCATTTATTTTTATTATCAATATACTTGGTCCAAAATAACATTATTAACCATAACTGTCAATCCATGAGCTGCAAATATTTTGCGTTCCTCTCATGCTATCATTCCTGTGGTAGACATAAAAAAGCGACTGCTGTCCCAAACAGCTAGTTAGGGAGACCAGAGTTACAAAGGAACATGCAAGAGTTAACAACATGACACAAAATGTCTAAGGCTACAGATTTAGGCACTAAATATGACACAAAAAATCAGGGATTTAAACAACTGATTAAATTAGCATTTATTTAGCACCTAGTATGACATAGGAACTTTATAAAACATAAAAAGGACAAGACATTTCTTTTGTTTTGAATTTCTGAAACAGGTTTTTACTTAGGTTGGAGTTTAGGAATCCCCAGTTTGGGATGCGAGGTAGTTGATGGCTGGAATTTGGCCTGTTTGGGCCCTGGATGTGCCCATGATCTTGTGCATCATTTCCTGTGAGGGGCAGCACAGGAAGCTGCTAAGGCTTCCCTGATGGTCTCTCTCTTTCTTCCAAGGTTAAAAGGCAGTGGGGTCCTGATACTCACCCGACGAATAGGAGACCTGTGGGAGCTTCATCCATCCTTCGACGTCGTGGTCAACTGCTCAGGCCTTGGAAGCAGACAGCTTGCACAAGACTCGGAGATGTTCCCCGTGCGGGGCCAAGTGCTCAACGTTCGGGCTCCCTGGGTGAAGCATTTTATCCGAGATGGGAGTGGGCTGACATATATTTATCCCGGCACATCCAATGTAATCCTGGGTGGAACTAGGCAACAAGGAGACTGGAATCTGTCCCCAGATGCAGAAATTAGCAGAGGTATTTTTTCCCGGTGTTGTGCTCTTGAGCCCTCCCTCCAGGGAGCCTGCGACATAAGGGAGAAGGTAGGCTTAAGGCCCTTCAGGCGTGCAGGTGTGCGGCTGCAGATAGAGTTCCTCGCCCAGGACGGCCGGAGGCTGCCCGTGGTCCACCACTACGGCCACGGGAGCGGGGGCATCTCCGTGCACTGGGGCACTGCTCTGGAGGCAGCCAGGCTGGTGAGTGAGTGTGTCCAAGCCCCCAGGACCCCCACTCCCAAGTCAAACCTGTAGGTGACATGACATGACGGCAAATGGCCCCAGACACTATGGATCGAAACACAATTTAAGCACCAGAATGGATTCCAATAACTTTTCCACTGCATGACAAGTTAATGAGGTCTATCTTTGTTTTCAAAATTAGAAATGATGCAATATGAATCAGTAGCCTGAGACTGGTACTCCTCTGTAGAACTAGACTCAAGTCTAGTGCTAATGACATAGAGCATAAAGTTCTATTTTTGTTAAAAACACTTGTTACAGAATAAGATTTCTCTCAGACCTGGCATTCAAAGATCTGTGCTAATTTTCATGGATGCTGGAAGCTGTAGGGATGTTGAAGTTTTGGGGGCTAATAAATCCCCAGGAAGAGACAATGTACGGAAAACACCTAACTCACTGTTGCAAAGCCGCCCATGATGTTTGTAGGTTGCACTCAAGTGAGCATTATAATCCCTCTAAATAAAACACATAGTGATCGTGTGCCACAGGCTTATTCCATTTAATGGCAGACAAAGCATGATTCCTGCCAGTACCCGAGGCAGCCTCTTCCACCCCTCAGCTGGTCATGATGCTTAGAAGACAGGGATCAAGTTACCTATGGACATGGCATCAACCCAACGGCTGCCTGGGGTCAGTCACCTAAGGGTCGTACTCTCCATTACCACAAATGATGGAGCGCTAGCTTGTTGTGTGGTTGACTTTGCCTAAGCGTTTTTGAAGATTGAATAGCAGGTGCAGCCAGAGAGCTAATTAGCTGATTAGGATGGAACAATCGTTCTGAATGAAATATATCCAAAGAGTTTTCTGCAGGTTGTTAAAAAAAAAAAAAAAAAAAAAAACTACTGGGGAGGAGGGGACATGTGTCATGATCAGATGAATTTGGGAATTGCTGATACACAATCTAGCCTGATTTCTTGACCCCGGCCTGCTCAGAGGCTTTAATCTGTTCACGTGTATTGTGGATGGTCAGGAGGGTTTTGGCTTTAGTGAATGGTAAAGGAGGAGCTCCTCACTGAGGTAAGGAAGCTTTGGAGAATTGTACGGAACTTTAATTTTAATTTTGGCAGGAGATGGCTTGTGCTTAGTGATAATAATTCTCGTTGGGACATCCCAGGGGTGGGGGTGGGGGAGATATGGGGTTGGCAATGAGAAGGTGGGGAAGAGAAAGTCCTCAGCAGAGCTCCATTTGGTTATTTTGTTCATTGAGCTTTTGCATATGATTTTCTCTAGGAGAACATTCTGCTGGTAAAAAGAAAGAGGGAGAGACAGAGAGACAAGGAGAGAGAGACAAGGGGATGAGAAAGAGAGAGAGATCTTAACTTCCTTTGCGGTATTAAACATTCTCCTTTCAATCAGTGTGCTTCTTCCCCATAGATTTCCACCAGGGGGCGATATTGTATCAGATTCAGGTAAATTGGTAAATTTGAAAATTTAGAAATGACTAGAAATTAAAAAAAAAAAAAAAAAAAAAAAATAGAGACCAGCCTGTGTGGAGTGAGTGTGTGATTCTTTTAAGGTTTTGGAGTTTACATGCCCCAGATGTAACTGTTTCTGTTTAAAGTGTTTGAGAGACGTACAAGCTTAGACACAGTTAAGAGCACGCACCCGTGTGTGTGCTCATCACAGCCTGTGAGAAATAGTAAGTTACGTTAACATGGCATTTGAAAAAGACGCAACAAGCTGCTTAATGGTTAAAATGAAAAGGAAGGCTGCTGCTCGAAATAGGTAGGGCTCAGCTGTGTTTGCCGCGGTTTTAAGCGCACACGTTTGCTCCTCACGCCCTCGGTTTAGATCCTGCAACGTTTTCATTTCGCACACACAGGCTCACGCTCCATGCTGCTATGTGCTACCCTGTTTCAGTCCACATTTGATTTTTCTAGTCCCACACTGCAAGACTGAGAGATTGGAGGCTTCTTGAGAAAGTGGTCATGGCTCCATGCCCTGATTTCATTGTCACTAATAGCTAAATATGCGCTCCCAGCGTCCCTCAAAGGTTTACTCATTGTGGTCAGCAGCTGCCCACGTGGGCTGCACATTCGAATCACCGGGGAAGCTTTGAAAAAAATACTGATTTCTGGCCTGCTATATTAAATTAGAATCTTTGGAGGGTGGTGTGGGACCCCGACATCAGTATTTGCTCATACCTGCCCACGGGGTTCTAACCTACAACGGCAGCTGAGGGCTACTGAGCCCTGTTCCCTCCTCTCTTCCTAGGACTCCGGTGCTACCATAACCACTACCCTTCCCTTCCTTCTTTGTCACCTTGGGGCACTGAGTTCAGAGGGATGTGTTCATATTAAGTGGTGTGCCCTTAGCACTTCTGGGCAAGGTGGCCTGTGGAATTAGCTATCTCTCTCAAAGTGGCTCTCTAGAAACGCTGGGAGTTACCTTGCTGGTTGTAGGCCAGCTGCCCAGAGTCAGCTGTCTTTGTCTGAAAGATGAGACACTGAATA
This sequence comes from Prionailurus bengalensis, assembly GCF_016509475.1. Taxonomy (NCBI): domain Eukaryota; kingdom Metazoa; phylum Chordata; class Mammalia; order Carnivora; family Felidae; genus Prionailurus; species Prionailurus bengalensis. Next base: position 99,402,082 of record NC_057349.1, on the reverse strand, counting down.
TACAAACGGATGATGGCCAGACTACATATAAAAATAGAGCTCTGACCTACAACCTGCAGCAACCCGTGCAGGAAGCCAAGCCCCTTAATCTACAATAAGCAGCCCAGGGAGCCTGCCTGCGATAGGTCAGCCTCCCAGGGGGCCAGATTACTATCTGCATCGTTAGATCCAGAAAACTAAACAACCATTTCTGAAACAATTGGGCCCAAATGGCCAGGGCTTGATTATTAATTGACAGCTTCCCTAATTTTCGTCCCACTTCCAACTTAGGACCAACTAGAGAAAGCCAATACTCACCCCTATTCAATGACACGGGATGCCCCACTTGTACTTAGCTTGCTTACAGTTTCCTTGTGACAACAGTGTATATTTAGGGTGCACCTACAGTCTTCTCTTTTTTCCTACTATAAAGCTTTCCCACTCTTCAGCCTGTCTTGGAGCCATGGCGGCTGACTCCCTTGCTGTAGCAAACTCTGGCTAAATCGTCATTTTTTTCACATTGGTGGTCTTCATTTCCACAAACGTTTCCTGTTTCTTTCTCTTTTTTTTTTTTTTTTAATTTTTTAAGTTGATTTATTTATTTTGAGAGAGAAAGAGAGACAGCCAGGGAGGAGCAGAGAGAGAGGGGGAGAGAGAATCCCAAGCAGGCTCTGTGCTGTCAGCACAGAGCCGGACGTGGGGCTTGAACTTACAATCTGTGAGATCATTACCTGAGCTGAATCCAAGAGCCGGACGCTTAAGCTACTGAGCCACCTAGGCGTCCCACAGGTTTCCTGTTTCTATGAGTTGTCTTGGGGGATCTGTGCTGAGGCCAGAGAATAGAGTATTTCCCTCCCCACCCCCACCCCCACCCCCCATTTTCTATTACAGACCATTTAAACATTTTTTTTTCTGAACACGGAGAACAACCGATTTCTTCCTTAAATCTCTTCTTTCAAGTGTTTGACATTTGTGGCTAAGTTCGGGCCTGCTGTGCCTGTGACCCAGAGGGACATGGCCACTTGAGGGTACGGGCATTGCAAAGCTAGGTGCTTCTTCACCATCAAAGGTTACATACATACTTTTAGGATTTTATCCACTTGGGAAGAAGTTAAACAGAAAGACCACAGTCCAGAAGGACACGGTTGTATAGAAGAAAGGCTACTTTTAAAAATGACATACCTTGTTCCTTTTATTGAATAGATGCATTCAAACCAATTGATATTTGAACCAGTTTTTTTCAGTTCATTAAGAGCTTTTAGGGAAAAAGAAGAAAAATAATGGCGGGATCTGAGTCCTCTGGGAGTTGTAGTTCTGTTGAAAACCTGTTCCAGCACTCTCCTAACTTGTCAGATATTTCAAATGAATGTAGCGCTTTTAGTATTTTTTTCTTGGTTCCTCTCATCTTTCTTCTTGAGGGTGTGAATTATGGAGACACATTTGAAACCTGTTTCCTCTGGGTATCATTCACTCAGGAAAAGCCAATTGAGATGTTTTTTAAGTGGTCCCTTTCTTCTTGAAAAATCTCAGCAGTTTCCTACCAGGCCTGGGGGCTTTATTATCCTAAGTGACTTTGCTGCCTATAAATTACAGCCCTAAGTAGCCAGAGGGAATGAGTTAACCAGATCTCTGAAAGAATGTAACCAACGTTTCTTCAATTATTAGCAGAACAGTTGACTTCCATCTGCTCAGGGCACCTGCCGACCTGGCCCGCAGCCATGCTACCCACAATTCCATCACTCAGAGTCTGTTTCTTTTGAATTATAATTTTTACCTTGGTGCATGTTCTACGATATCAGCCCACCCCCAAATTTTATATGTATCCTAGTATGTCCCTCCCTTACAAAGCCAAGTGGGCTGGCAGTGGACCTCAGCCAGTGTTGCGAATACTCCACATGGTTTGCCTGCTCTGCCCAAGCCCACTTTCCCGGGAAATCTGCTCGGATCTGGGGGCTCACTATCTGGGCAGTATCCCCCATGTCCTGCCTCTCTGGCCACAGCTTATTGGATCAGAGGCAACTATCAGGTTTACGTTCAGCTGCAAGTAACAGAAACTTCCCCAAATAGTTGCTTTAACAAGATGGGCATACATTTCTCTCACATAAAATATGCCTGGATGTAGGCAGCTCAGGGTTGGTGTGGGGACTTCCTCAGTAACCCAAGCTCAAGGATGTGGCTGTTGTGCTCTTGGCCACCACATCATCACATCTAACCCCAAGGAAACTTCCCAGAAGACTTGCTACACTGTTGCTTCTATCTCATTGCATAGGATTTAGCCTCAGGGCTACACTGAGATTCAAGGGAGGCTGGAAATTTCATCTTTTGGCATGGTGATAATGTAAAGGTCAAGGTTTTAGCAGGCTCTTCTAAAAGTATCCAACTATACATTGGATTAAGCCAGTCAGATTCTTAAGAATTTACACCAAGGGATCCTAACACTGTCTCCTGGTGATGGCAGGCTCTGGAGACATGTACGCTTGGGCCAATGGGCTAGGTTGTTCAGATTTTTACAGAGGAAGCCAGGCAAGAGAGGATGCAGGGGAGAACAGAGAGGGAAGCCCAATGGGCCATGTACTTCTGGGGAAGCATTGAGAATGACCTCAGGTCCTGACCCAGTTCTACTCCTCATGAGGTCTGACTGGGCAGTCAAATCTGCATTCCTCAGAAATCTCACATTTTAAAAAACTGCTTTTTAAATATATATATATATATGAAAATGTTTATTTTTGAAAGAGAGAGAGAGAGGGAGCAGGGAGGTGCAGAGAGAGAGAGGGAGACAGAGAATCTCAAGCAGGCTCTGCACTGTCAGCACAGAGCCCAGTGTGGGGCTTGAACTCACAAACCGTGAGATCATGACCTGAGCCAAAATCAAGAGTCGGATGCTTAACTGACTGAGTCATCCAGGCACCCCTTCAAAAATTGCTTTTTAAATATCATTGTATTAAGGAGGGAGAATGAATGGGGGTGGAGAGTTTCAGATTTGCCCCAAAAGAAGTTATTTTTTTCTGCAGTAATTTCAATAATAAGGATACTTTTATAGCTATTGGAGTAAAATCTAAACACCACAGAGCAAATTCAGCATTTGGTGACTTTTAGCTTTTGCGTAAAAATCTTGTCCATTCTTTTCTTATCACCAAGAGGGGACATTTTATGTATTCTTAATCTCCTTTACCATTGTTATCACCTATTGTTAGGATAAACAAAGTCAAAACTACCCAAACAAAGCTCTTGTGTCTCTCAGGCAACAGTTTTTCTTGTATCAGTGCCAGCTCTTGAATATGTTATTAGTTCCTGGTCAAGATCTTATTGTAACCAATGGTGTTCTTAGTAATGCAGATGATGTTCTTTAATTAAAAGAATTGAGTTATGGCCAGTTTGTATGGCAAAAGCTCACGCTATAGGAGCAATGCCTATATATAATTTCTTGTCCATGGATTCCATGAGGAAAAATCCCCCTTTCTCCTTGAACCTAAGTAGATTCTCTCCTTTTAACCAAAATCCCTTGTCTAAGTCAGCTAACAAAAACCAAGTGTTTCCTTGAAATGGGAAAACATATTTCAACTATCCAGTAGACCAGGGATTGGCCAACTGCTTCTGTGAAGTGCCTAGTAGTAAATATTTTAGGTTTTGCAGACCATATAGTCTTTGTTACAACCACTCAGCTACTCAACTTTGCCACTCTAGTCTGAGAGCAGTGAGATAATTTGTAAACAAATGGTCATGACTCTGTTCCAATAAAACTTTATTTACAAAAACAGGCAGAGGGCCAGATTTGGCATCAGGGCCATAGTTTGCCCTGCCCTAAACTATAATCTCCATGTGGGCAGGAACATGTCTGATTCATTTAACATTTTCTACCTGACTCTCCACACCAGGACTGGTACTCGATAAACATTTGTTAAGCTACTGGGTGAATAAACTATCCAGGTGACGTTAGGAGACAGATTATCCCAGCTTAAATGTGAAAAAAACCTACTCAGTCTCATTCAACACTCTTTTTTGTTGGTTTTCTAATTGATTTTCCTTAAAAACTGTGCAAACCTATCTACTAGTAATATCTTGCAGCTTGAGTATACCGCAGAGAATACATTCATGGCCTGGATTCTCAGACAATTGAATGATTTAACCAGCCAGAAGGCGTAGGGCAAAGAAAATTTTCTTAGGAGCAGAGCCATTACGTCAGTATCCTCATCCAGGCCTGCACATCCCAGTGGCATTATTCTACTAGGCTGGGAGCAGGAAGGAGAATGAGGATGTCCTCTGGTAAGGGAACAGATTAAAGCTATGTCTCCTCCCTGCTTTTGTGGTCTCTGCAAGCCTCCAGCCTGCTGTGCCTGGGATTTGGTTCCTAGTAGGAGAAGAATGAGATAAAAAACAAACAAACAAAAAAAAACCATGGGCCTAGAGTCAGGAAACTACCTTAGCAGAAAGGCTTCTGGGTAAGCTTGATACCTTGTCTGAGCTCGGCCCTTCCCACATTGACCTCTGCATCTTGCTGTCTGCCTAGCCCACCGAGAGCACCCAGAGTATGTCTGGTCTTCTCCCATGCCTGCCTTACCTTTGCACCCACTCAAATGTGAGCTAACGTCCCCGAACAAAATCCCGTTTGATTGTCTGGACCAGAGGTCTTCAACCCTGACTATGCATGGGAAAAAACAAAACAAAACAAAACAAAAATTTGATACCTCGGCCTACCACAGACCAACAGAATCAGAATCTCTTGGGTGGGGCTAGCCGACATCAATAGTTTTTAAAAGTACCCCCCACCCTCACCTTGGCGATTTTAATGTGCATCCAGGAGTCAGACACACTTACCCAGATTTCCAACACTGCCTGTACCTCAGAGTCACCCGGGAAGCTCTTAAAAAATATATAGATTCCAGACCTAATAAACCAGAATCTCAGGGGGCGGTGGGATCTGGGAATGTATATTTTTGAAAGCTCCTCCGGGAGCTTTCTGATAAACAGCCAGGGTTTAGGCCATGCCGAGCACATGCTGTTGTTACATGCTGGGATTGGGCACAGAGAGAGGGCACCTCAGCCTTCTGAGCCTGTGGGAAGGGCAGAAAACAAGACTAGGTCAAAAGATGGAGGTGAGTTGTGGCCTGCTCATGGTAATACAGCCCACCCCACTCAGGCCCCAAAGACCTCCGACCTGGACTCTCAACTTCAGTCCTTCAGCTGATTCTGTCCAAGCCTGATAATGTAGGGGAGGCCCACCTTCATCCAAGCTCTGGGATGTCTAAAATGACAGACTTGAAAATGCTCAAGTTTCCTGGAAGGAACAGAATGGGAGACACTGAAGATTCAACCACAGAGAGTTAATTGATGTACAGATTCTTGGAGAAGACAGGGGAGGGGATGGTAGAGACCACTCTTCCGCTGAGACAGAAGGCAAGCCAGAACGGGGACGGGGTGGTGGGGGTGGGGAAGAGGGTATGTTTGTAGGTGTGGAATTCTCATTTGATGACCTTGCTTGTTCCCAGTCTTTTGCTGATAACAAGTGAGGAACTGCAGGACAGGGAAGGAGCTTGAAGACGGGGGGGTGGGGGTGGCGGTGGGTGGTGTTGGAAGAGGCATATAGAAGAGTTCTGCCCACAGGCTCATGAGATAGATCACTAATGCTTGGAGGTTGGTGACCCTAAATTGATGGTGCTCCAAATCTGCAAAATTCATTCATTCAGTCATTCATTCACTCAAGGCGTATTTATTAAGTGCCTACAATGAGTCAAAAAAAATGGTGAATGAGGCAAAAATCTTGTCTTCATGGAACTTATATTCAATTGGGGTAGGCAGAGTACAAAAGTACATACCTTAATGTACAGAGGCGTTTCATGCTAAGAAAAATAGTTTTTTTTTTAAACAGGGAGGATCAAAGTCTACTATTTTATATAGAGTGATATGGTTAGACCTCTCTGAGCAGGTGACATTTGAATGGAAGCCCGAGGAAAGTGAGGGAATTACAATTCATGTGAGCCTCAGAAGTCTCTCTCATGCCTCTCCCACTTTACATCCCTCCAAAAGTAACCACTTGTGATAGTTAATTTTTTGGGTCAACATCATGGGATGCCCAGATACCCGGTTAAATATTATATCTGGGTGTGTCTGTTACAGTGTTTCTGGAAGAGATTATCATGTGAATCAGTAGCCTCAATGAAATAGATTGCCCCCCTCCCCAGTGGGTGGACATCATCCAGTCCACTGAGGACCTAAGAAGAACAAAAAGGTACAGGAGGGGAGGCATTGCATTCCATCTCTCTCTTTCTCTCTCTCTGTCTGACTGCTTGAGCTGGGATATCAGTCTTCTCCTACCCTTGGTGCTCCTGGTTCTCAAGCCTTGAGACTGAGACTGGAATCTACACCATCGGCTCTCAGGCCTTGAAACTACACCACTGGCTTTCTTGGGTCTTCAACGTGCAGAGTGCAGACTGTGGGACTTTTCACCCTCCATAATCATACAAGCCACATACAGTCAGAGTAGGGGCTTATGGACGTCAGGTGATCAATGGGGTATTAGCTCAGGTCTGTTTCACAGTGGGCCCAGTAGATCCCCAAACACACCCCATGATTATGTCCCCAGTTCTGGAATGCATGATTAGAATAGATCTGCTCAGCAGCTGGTAGAATCCCCACATAGGTTCACTGATCTGTGGAAGGCTATTATGGTGGAAAAGGTCAAGTGAAAGCCACTGGAACTGCCTCTGTCTAGGAAAATAGTAAACTAAAGGCAATATCACATTTCTGGAGGGATTACAGAGATTAGTGCCAGCCTCAAGGACTTGAAAGTTGCAGAGACTGTAATATACTCCTCATTTGAGTGTTACTCTGGCCCATTTACTAAGTGACCTGAAAAGCTATTAGTTTTGAGTGGGTCCAAAAACAAGAGAAGGCTCTGCAATAGGTCCAGGCTGCTGTGCAAGCTGCTCTGTCACTTGAGCCATATAATCCAGTAGATCCATAGATACTTGAAGTGTCAGTGGCATAGGGATGCTGTTTGGAAGCTTTGACAGGCTCTTAGAGGTAAATCCCAGCACAGGACCTTAGGATTTTAGAGCAAAACCCTGCCATCCTATGGATATAACTACTCTCTTTTTTGAGAAAGAGCTCTTGGCTTGCTACTATGGTGTAGTAGAGGCTGAAGACTTAGCCATGGGCCACCAAGTTACCATGTGACCTGAGCTGCCTAACATGAACTGGGTGTTACCTGAGCCACAAACCTATGAAGTTGAGCATGCGTAGCAGTACTCCATCATCGAATGTAGGTGGAATGTAGGTGATTGGGTCTAAGCAGGTCCTGAAGACACGGTAAGTTACATGAAGAAGTGGCCCAAATGCCAATGGTCCCCACTCCTGTTGCACTGACTTCTTTTTCCCAGTCTGCACCTATGGACTTACGGGGAGGTCTTTCCGATCTGTGGAAGAGAAGATTTAGTCCTGGTTTACGGAGGGTTGTGCATGGTATGTGGGTACCACCGGAAAGTGAGCAGCTGCAGCATGGCAGCTCTTTCCTGGGACAGTGGTGAAGAGAAATCCTCCCAGTGGGTGGAATTTTGAGCAATGCACCTAGTTGGCCACTTTGCTCGGGAGGGGAAATGGCCAGATGTGTGATTAAATACTGATTTATGGGCGATGGCTAATGGTTTGGCTTAATGGCCAGGGACTTGGAACATGACTTGGAAAATTGATGGCAAAGGGATTTGGGGAAGAGATATGTGAATAGACGTCTCTGAATGGGCAAAAACGGTGAAGATATTTGTGTCCCAGGTGAATGCTCACCAAAGAGCACCAAACCTCGGCTGAGGAAGATTTTAATAATTGAGTTGATAGGTTGGCCTGTTCTGTGGATACCAACCCACTTCTTTCTCCAGCCATCACTGCCATCTCCAAACAGGCTCATGAACAAAGTGGCCATGGTGGTGGAGGTGGAGGTCATGCATGGGCTCAGCAACATGGACTTCCACTTACCGAGGCCAACCTGATTATAGCAACTGCTGCAAGTCCAATCTGCCAGCAGCAGAGTCCAACACTAAGTCCCTGGCGTGACACCACTGCCTGGGGGTGATCAGCCAGCCACCTGGTAGCAGGTTGATTGCATTGGATCACCTCCATAATGAAAGGGGCATGTTTTGTTCTTACTGGAACAGACACTTACTCTGGATATGGATTTGTCTTCACTGTACACGATGCTTCTGCCAAAACTACCATCTGTGGACTTACAGAATGCTTCATCCACCATCACAGTATCCACATAGCTTGCTTCTGATGAAGGAACTCTCTTCCTAGCAAAAGAAGCGTGGCAATGGGCCCATGTTTCTGGAACTCACTGTTCTTGTCATGTCCCCCACCCATCCTGAAGCAGCAGCAGAATGGCCTTTCAAAGACTCAGTTAGAGTGCTGTGTAGGTGGCAGTACCTTGCAGAGCTGAGGCAAATTTCCCAGAAGGCTGCCCTATGTTTTCAATCAGCATTCAGTTTATGGTGCTATTTCTCTCATAGTTAGGATTCACGGATCCAAAAATCAAGGGGTGAAGATGGGAGTGGTACCACTCACTATTACACCTAGTGACCCACTGAAGAAAGTTTTTGCTTCCTATTCCCACAGCTTAGCCTCTGCTGGGTTAGAGGTCTTAGTAGTTTCAGAAGGAGGAATGCTTCCATCAGGAGACACAATGATCCTTTTGAATTGGAAGTAAAGACTGCCACCCCACCACTTTGGGATCCTCATACCTCTGAATCAACAGGCAAAGAAGGGAGTTATGGTATTGCCTGGGGTGATTGATCCTGTTTACCAAGAGGATAAATAGGAAGAGCCATCCCTTATGGATGGAAGGAAAAGTATGTTAGGAAAATAGGAGATCCTTTAGGGCGTCTTATTATTAAATTTTTTTTTCAACGTTTTTTATTTATTTTTGGGACAGAGAGAGACAGAGCATGAACGGGGGAGGGGCAGAGAGAGAGGGAGACACAGAATCGGAAACAGGCTCCAGGCTCCGAGCCATCAGCCCAGAGCCTGACGCGGGGCTCGAACTCACGGACCGCGAGATCGTGACCTGGCTGAAGTCGGACGCTTAACCGACTGCGCCACCCAGGCGCCCCTAGGGCGTCTTATTATTACCGTCCCCTATGATTAATATCAGTAGAACACTACAACAACCCAATCCGGGCAGGACTACTAATGGATCAGACCCTTCAGGAATGAAGGTTAGGGTCACCCCACCAGGTAAAGAACCACGACCAGTTGAGGTGCTAGCTAAAAGCAAAGGGAATATGTAATGGATAGTGGAAGAAGGTAGTTTTATAAATGCCGGCTTCAACCATGTGACCAGTTATGGAGAAGAGGACTAAGGGGCGCCTGGGTGGCTCAGTCGGTTAAGCGTCCGACTTCGGCTCAGGTCATGATCTCATAGTCCGTGAGTTTGAGCCCCGCGTCGGGCTCTGTGCTGACAGCTCAGAGCCTGGAGCCTGCTTCAGATTCTGTGTCTCCCTTTCTCTCTGACCCTCCCCTGTTCATGCTCTGTCTCTCTCTGTCTCAAAAATAAACATTAAAAAAAAATTTAGAAAAGAGGACTAAAATAGTCATGAGTATTCCTCCTTATATTGTTATATATATTCATATATACATCCATGTATATATATATATACACACATACATATATACATACATGTATATACACGCACATATATACACACATATACACACTGGTATTTGCAGCACAGTAAGCGATGTTTATGGTTATGGTTTTGGATCATTGAGAACAAAATAAATTGACTGTGGTCCTTTTTATCATTATCGGAGGCTGGGAAAAGTGGAAAGCCCTTGAAAAAATGTTTCACAGAAAGTAGTTGTAAATAAAGGGATTTAGTACTTCAAGATTAGTCTTCGGTCTTACTGGAGCTTCACTCATTTAGAAATACAATGTAGTAGATTTTGTGAATTGTTCAACACTTCTGTACCGTAGAGTCTTGAAAGCCAAAAACTGCATTTCCTAGACCATCTTACAGTGAGCATTCCATATGTGATTTAGGTTCTTTTGGACTGACGCGTTTGCGTGACACTTGGATCTGGAACTGAGTAGAGTGTTGGAAGAAGCAGGACCAGAAACATCCACTCCTGCTGGAGCAGACGGTGGCAGAGGCATCACAGTGCAGAACTAGCCACTTCCTGATTCTCTTGCACCCAATAGCAATGGCAGCTACTCTTCCAACAATGGCACAGGCAGTTGTAAGTTGCTCTCCGTAGCTCAGTCAGCACCTGTTCCTCTACTTTTCCACGATTTAGGAAGCCACATAATACTTGAAAATAAGTACCTTTCTGCTTACGTTAACTCATAGGTGGCATCTGTTGTCTGCAACTGAATGCTGTATACCAAACATGCCCGTCCCTGAGAAGCCATCACCGTGTTCCGTACCTCTCAGTCCCCGGTGCCTGGAAGCATGTGGCCCTGTAATCAGGGTTAGGTTAGCCTCTAGGTGGAACAGGGAGCACCCAAGGTGAGTGACTTCAGGGGATGCCTCCTGTTCCCTGAGTTTATGGCCCTCAAATTTCACTCGAAATTCTACTCTTAGGATTTCACTTAATTTAAAGCCTTCCCGCACTCCCCTCCAAACCGTTCCTCTGTGCGTCACACCCCTGTTGGACCATCTCTTATAATACATAATGATTTTTAACAGTAATGGAATTTCCTCTCTCTTCTGCTCACTGGGGATGATAGGTTGTGGGAGAGAATATACAAGCAGGACAGGGAGAGAAGGTGTATCAGAGTCTGAAGGAGAGGAATAGGAGGTAAAAATATTTAGGAGGGTGTAGCTCTCTAAACAGATACTAGTGAGTTACAACTGAATGTGAATGTTTTGCAGGTCTTAGGTGAGGGTTGGTTTTGATAATGTAGAATTTGGGGAATTTAGGTGGGAAGGGCTCTGGAGTGGAAGGTAGAAATATTTGGGAAATCCACATATATGGGGTCAACAGAAGTGTCTGTTGCCAAGGATGCAGAATCCCGGGCTTTTAATTGGGAGAGGGCTGTGAGATGGGATCATGATGAGTATTTCAAAGTTCCAAAGAACAAGCTTATCCACAAAGCGTGCCCCCAAGTCTTCCCTAAGGAGAGTTAGAAACACTTTCACAATTATCTAATTTTAATCTTTGCAACATCCTTCTGAGGTAGGTAAGAAGATAGCTTCTGACACTTTTTTTTTTTTTTTAACAGATCATAAAATTTCATGACAAGTAGTTTCCAAAGAAACCACGTGGGGCCAAAGTGTGAAGCCAGCTAGAGCAGTCTGTTTTCTGAGAGCAGAGTTACTATTCTTATTGCGGAAGCATTTTGTGTAGCCTGTGCTTTCTTCTCCTTCTTCTGATCCTGTGGCCATTGATGGCCTTCCGTGCAGTAACGGAGGGCTTAGCATTGACCTATAACAGATTCAAAGAGTGTTAATTATGAAGGCTTTCCTATGGTTCTGAGACTAGACTGCATATAGAATCTTTTTTTGTTTTGTTTTGTTTTGTTGATAGGCACTTAGGTTTCAGGGTTGCAGAAAATTTCCCTGGTACGTGAAGCTGTTCAACCTAGGAACTGTCTTTTGTTCAGCAACTCAGAAAGCGTTTTCTGGAGCACAAACTGCTAATGAAAGGCAGAATTTTTTTTTTTTTTAATGACATTGCTAATCATTATCTTCCTAACTTCTACTGTCTGAGGAGAGAAATAATTCTATTGATCTGCCCAGCTAAGATTTACCCCTGTCAGTAACAAAGACTTAATTTCTAACAGTGGCGGACAAATAGTAGACAAACAGCCAATTTATCCTGGGATGTTAAAGGCTGAAAGATAATGGAACCTCTCCCCTTTGTTTAACATGGGATTTGAAACGAGCCACATAGAAATAGTTGTATTTCATTAAAGCATGGTGGTCAAGACGATAAGGATTTTTATGGTAAAGAGGGTTTCTCTGTTTTAAAGAGATCTGGTGGTGACAGATTTCGGATTTAATTTTGAGTTTCATTTTTTATCCATGAAACCATCAGTCATCTCCTTTTCATATTTAATTTAATTGTTAAAAAAGCTTGGGGCTGGAGGACTCCTGTGAAATCAATACCCTTTTGCTTTCAAATCAGCATTAGGCAAAATGAAGGACTGGGCTGGTTTTAGGTAGGTGCCCAGTGCTCACCAGTTGTAGTAATAATCTCATCCTTGTTCTGAAATTGAATGCTGGAATAGGATTGCATTCTGGGGCTTACAAACTAGTTTCGTTACTGTCCACCAAACTTAGGAGTGCTCTAATCTAATATATTCAATACACGAAACCAAGAGTTCCTTAAAATGTCATCAACTTTTAAGGGTTTCAAGAAAGATACTCTAGGAGGCGCCTGGCTGGCTCAGTTGGTACAGCCTGAGACTTTTGATCTGGGGATTATGAGCTGGAGCCCCACGTTGGGGGTAGAAACTACATGAAAAAAATAAAAAATAAAATCTTAAAAAAAAAAAGGACACTTTGGATATACGATAGCAGCGCTATGAGGCTATTCTCACTGCATTCTCTGAAGCTGCAGCCAAAGTGAGAGGATTTATTCTGAAGCAATTATGCTAAACCATCTCCTAGTTTTGTGTGAAGAAAATGTATAGTTGAGCAATGGCCACTTAATTTTGTTAGATCTCTGTGTTTGAACCTTATAAAATTCTATAACTGTCGGGGAGAATGAAGAAAGAGATCATGGCAGCCTTGGATGGGAAGGAAAAGCAGAGACAGGCGTAGAAAAGGATCCTGTTTTCTGTTTTCAGAATTTTGCATTCAGAAGATATAGAGTTGAGTTTTTTCAAAGTCAATATATCTGATGTTTTGTGTTTCACCAGTTGGTACTGTTTTCACTTTGAAGCATATAAGGTGAAGGTTTGGGAGTGTCGTGATCTGCATTTTCAGGGTCTATAAATGTCTTCATCACATTCTACCTTGAATCCATACTAATGCCTCTGGTTCCAAAACCATCAGTGACTCCCCACTGCTCGTTCAATAAAATCCAAATCGCTCAGCCTGCTCTTTTCCAAACCTGCCCACGACCTTCCCATTTCCAGAACAGCGCGATCCTTTCAGGCAGTAAGAATAGCATAAGCAAAGGCCTAGAGGCAGGGAAGTGCAGTGGGTGTTTGGGGCATAGCCAGTGTAGGGGGGAGAGGGGGGAGAGGGGGTGCCTGGAGATTGAGTTCATGTATACCACGTCCAGCACCGCAGGGTTCTTGAAATCCTTGGTTGCACACATTTTCCTGAGCCCCTCTCCGTGCAAGACACTGGTTACTGCGGGGAGACAAAAATAAATAATTCCCCACCCCCACCCCCATCCCTGCATCTGCTGTGGGACTTAGGCTGGTGAACCTTTGCTGCAGAGTTGGGAGCTGGGATACCTGGTTGGCCACAGTTACAGCAACAACCGGAATTCGCTTCTTGATTTTTACCTACAACTTCCCCGCATTAAAGGCTGAATTAAAAACCCACAACGATGTTAAAATAAGAGCGGCAGCAATTAAAAACCTATTCCACTGATCTCATACTTCGAGGTTAAAGCAGCTAATGGTAAGTACACACCCACAATATTAGCAAGACACAGAAACCCCGGCCCCTCTTCTTTGTCGTCCGGCTTTGAGCCGCTTTTCTCCTGGCTGCCCTTTGTGAGGGGAACCGTTTCTCCTGCTTCCTCTCCTGGCAACAGCAACATTCTTTCAGACAGCATTTGTCTTCTCTCTCTGAGCAACCGTCTAAGTGTCAGGGGAAGGTGGCGGGGGGGGGGGGGGGGGGGGGGGGGGGGGGGGGGGGGGGGCGGACAGAGGAGGAGAAGGTGGGGGAGGGAGAATAGCTCCAGGCTTTCTACTCCCCTCCAGGGGCCCTCCCGGCAAATTCTCAGTGGGCCTCTGCACCAGAGAACATTCCTCAAAGAGGTGTTGGGGGATGTGTGCTCTGCGATTGGCTTCGTATCTAATACTGACGGTGCACGCTCCGGGTCAAGTGAGCAGGACGGGCGCTGTTCCGAGGGGCGGATGACAGGCAATCAGCAGCAAGGGCACTGGCACTGTGCGGAGCGCAGTGTGCAAAAGTGAGCGCGACCAACAGCTTGAGAAAGGTCAACTCGGAGAGGAGAGTGGCCTGTGGTTCCATGGCACACAACGCCCGCAGAAATCAGAAGCACAAGGGAGAAAGGGCATGTTTTAGAACACTGCAGGTCCAAGTGGGAAGGAAAAGGCCGGTCAGTCAAATCGGATCAAGATGCCTTCCCAGAAATGGTGGAGGGGCGCCTGGGTGGCTCAGTCGGTTAAGCGTCTGACTTCGGCTCAGGTCATGATCTGGCAGTCTGTGAGTTCGAGCCCCGCGTCGGGCTCTGTGCTGACAGCTCAGAGCCTGGAGCTCGTTTCAGATTCTGTGTCTCCCTCTCTCTCTGACCCTCCCCCGTTCATGCTCTGTCTCTCTCTGTCTCAAAAATAAATAAACGTTAAAAAAAAATTAAAAAAAGAAATGGTGGAAAGCATAGAAGGTATGCTGGTAGCTGATGGCTAGGTACCCAGACCTGGTAGCTGATGACTGTAAAGGAAAAAGACAGTGGGCTAGGCAGGAACAACAGAAGCAGAGGTGTGGGTTTCATTTCCCCGCTTATGTCGGTGGAGTCAAGACCCAGTGGGCCCAAGCCCCAAACAAACAATTCAACACGAAGGCCAAGAGGAATACACACCAGTGCAAAATGAAAACGAATGTCCTTTCTGACTTTCAATGAACGATAGGAACACATTACAGACACGTGAAGCACTTACCATGCACCAGGCACACTACTCCGAGTTCTTTATTTTTTAAATTTTGTTTTAAAGTTTATTTATTTTGAGAGAGGGGGGGGGGGAAAGGGGCAGAGAGAGAGAGAGAGAGAGACAGACAGACAGACAGAATCCCAAGCAGGCTCTGCACTGTCAGCACAGAGCCCAACTCTGGGCTCAAACTCACAAACTGTGGGATCATGACCTGAGCCAAAATCAAGAGGCACCCCAATTCCGAGTTCTTTAAATATATCAATTTATACAATCATTACATAGGAAGTTACCATTATTATGCCCATTTTACAGATGGGGAAACCAAGGCATAGAGGGGAAAGGTAACTGGTACAAAGGCCACACTGCCAGTGAGTAGTTTAAGCTTAGAGTAGGGTCTTCTCCTTCCTGCTGACTTTTTGGCTATGTTCTTTAATCTACCTTCCCGAGACCATGTCTCTTTAACTCTCTGGGGTCCTCTAGTGAGTTGAATGCCATTGCAGCCTCACTAGTGATGCAGATTTCCAGGTGCCACAGAAACAGGGGAGGGAGGGCAGGCAGGAACGAGTCATGGGGAAGAAGAGAATGGCTGCCATTCTCTTCTCATATGAAGACCCTTTGTTAATACGTAAAACTTTCTTAGTCACTGTACTTAGAGGCTTGAGAGACAATATTTGCACCCATGGATACGTGGACACCGTGTAAGAACCGGTGACATTCAACTATTCACCCTTGACAGTCAACTATTTCCATGGCTGGGGAACTTCTGTGCCAAGACTTCTGACAGTTTGATCATGGACCACCTGAAACACATTAAAATAAAGATTTGGGGGACTCACCTCTGACTGCCTCTCTGGAGGTGGGGCTTCTGACTTATCTTTAAACAGCTCCCCAGGTGGTTCTCATGCATGCTTGAGTGTGAGCATCCCCGCATCATGATCTGAAAATAATATGGTTTCTATACTTTCTGTAGGGCTAGAGCAGTAATGTGATGAGAAAGTAAAATGGCTTTTGACCTCTGGATTTTTAATATATTCGCAAGCTCAGTTGAAATGACAGGGCCTGGAGATTTTTGCCTTTGGGCATGTTGTGCTTCACTTTACCCTGTCAGCTCCCTGGTGATCTTTTTCTGACCTTAAAAGATTTTTTCTTAAGCCCTTGACTTTGGGAAATTTTCAACCACGAATGTTTCTGACTTCAAAGTGATCTGTAGCTTGGGAGATTATTTCTGGCATGTGTCATAATGATAAGATGAGCTGAGGGTGAGGGAGGGGAAATGCTCCATAGGTGGTCCTATGAAACAGGCAATGTTTTGATAATTCTTCACCTGAGCTGCTTTATTGTCATGAAATCCAGGACTGTCTCATTAAATAAATCTACCTAATAATATCTCAGATGTGTTTTCAGAATCCAGGAAAGTGTGTGTGTGTCTTTTATGAACTTCCTGTCCAGGTTGAGAGTTTACCTAAGAGCCATCAACTCCCAAAATTCCCATGCTGCCAAAGTACTGCTCCCCCCCCGCCGTGTCTTTCATTTTGGTTCTTCTTTCCCAATGGCTTGTGTGAAGCATTCCATGGTTCTTCCCAAGTCCCTTGGGTGAAAAAAGTACCAGGTTGGAGACATAACCTGTAAGCCATCCAGTAGAGGTTGAGGTATGATTCTTTTTACAGGCAGGATAGATGACAAACAGGATCTGTTGGAAGAAATGTGGTATCTTGGGTCTGACTTCAGCCTGGTTGGGTGTGATGTCTGTTGTTTGTCAACAATTCCAGAGACGTGGTTGAGACCCATTCTATGCAGGGTGTTGCAGGGGTACAGAGGTAAGACTGCACCTGTATATTTGAGAAACTGCCTATGTAAAGGAAAGAGAAAATAAGACCACAAATTCTAGAGTAAGTTCAATACCAGGAATGGGAGAACACAGTGTTAGGAGATTCAAAAGAACCAGGAAAGACTCATGCTCTCTCTCCCCAGGCAGGCGAGGGCATTAAGCCATTCCCCAGGCATTTTCCATTAGGCGAGCCCTGAGCCAGCTTTATTAGGTTGTGGATCAAGCAGTGGTATGATTTTAGGCAGGGATGCCAGCCCTGAGCAGCAGTTCCAGTGTCTGTCATTCTATTATAACTTCATTCTTCTAGGTCTTCAAAGCTTTCATCTTGGTGAGTTCTTCCTTTAGCATGGATACTTCTGATGGGGCCTTAAGTCATGTTGAACTGGTATCTTCTTATTTAGCTACACGTTTAGGGTGGGGAGGATGAAACTAATTGACAGCCCCACGAACACAATCCTATGTAAGATGCAGCTCGTGATGAGGGGGAATCCAATGTGGGATCAAGTATAGTGATAGCAGAGCGGGAGGGAACTAAAAATAAACTGCTTGGTTCATCGTTTGGCCAGAGGCTGGCTCAAGCTATTTTTTGAGGTTTCCCACTGATAACAAAGGAATACTTGATGGACTTTGAATGGGATTAATCCAGGCTTCCCAGGCTTCTTTGGTGGACTGAAAAATTAATAATAGCACTTCACATGGAAAGATCTATTAATTTTGCCTTAAGTTAGCAATTCTATTCTCAAGAATTATAACTAATTACAAATGCACACAGACTTGATTCATTTCTACTCTTTAACTCAAGCATTATTTACTGAGCACATATGACATGCCAGGGAAAGTTCTAGGAACTGGTGTTGTAGAAATAACTGAAGAAAAGTTCCTGAATTTATGGAGCCTCCGTCCTAGTTGGGAAAGAGGTATTAAATAAATCATCATGTTTCCAAATCCCATGGGAAGTTTTCAGCCCACATGTTATTAGACCTTTTAGTCTCTTCCTTCTAGAAATACTTTCTTCATTTGGTTTCTGGGACACGTTCTCTTCCCTTACTGTCTACCCATTGAATTCAGTATTCTTTGTTGACTCCTCCTCATTTTCCTGACTGTAAATTGGTGGATCCAGAGCTGTCTTTATTTCTTCCCTCCCTTATTTGACATCACTGTGCCCATGATCTAAAATTTGTATTTCTAGCCCTCGCTGCTCCCCTATACAACTATACAACAATACAACTGCCTACTTGACACCTCCACTTACATATCTAATGGGCTTCCAAAATTTAACATGACCACCCAAATCACAGTCTTGATTTTACACCCCAAACTACTCTTACTTTTAAGTCTTTTCTTTCTCCGTTAATAGCAGCTTCATTCTTCCAATTACTCAGGAAAATCCTGGGAATCATCCTTGACCTCTTTCTTTCTCTCTCAGTCTACCTCTGATCCATCACAGGTAGCTATAAAGATGTCCATCACAGCATTGTTTAGAATACTAAAGCTTGGAAATGATCTAATCGTTCAACAGTGGAAGACTGGTTATGTTTTAGCACATATGGCCATTAAAAATGATGCTATTGGTTAATAGCTTACTATTTAGTGACATTTTTATCATGGAAAATTTCAAACATGCTCAATAATAGAGATCTGTGAACCCCATCATCCAGCTGCAACAATTATGGACTCAAAGTTAGTCTTGCTTCATTTATACACCCCGTTATCTCCCACCTCTTCCACTGGATTGTTTCTAACCAAATCCCAGACATCACATTGTTTAATATGTAAGTATTTGTACCATATACAAAAGCAGATTATTAAGAAATACGTATAATGTGATTTCATTTTTGTAAACTATGTACCTAGGTGCATAGAAAAAAGTCTGACAGGGCAGCTATCTCTGAATCGTGGTACGTGACTGTTGACATCTTTTTCTCAATGAACATGTATTACATATAGAAAAGACGGTGGGGATGGGGTGCGTGGGGGAAGATGTTGATGCCAGACATTCTAGTTCTATTCCTTTCCAAATCCGATTACTTTAATTCAGGCAAGATACTTCATGCAGTGAAAGGGAAATAACCACTTTGTAGAGGTGAGGATCCCTGTCTTTCAGCGTCTGTGTTCTCTCCCAACAGTCTGTAACTAAAAGTTGCCATATGAACATCTATTGTTACAACAGGGCTTCTCAACTTCAGCTCTACTGACATTTGGGGCTGGATAATTACTTGCTGTGGAAGGCTATCCTCTGCCCTGGATGAGATCTCGCAGCATCCCTGGTCTCTGCTCATTAGATGCCCCTTGCATCTTCCCCCTATCCTCACCCATTGTAGCACCCAAAAATGTCTTCAGAAATCGCCAAATGTCCTTGGGGAGGCAAAATCACCCTGGACTGAGAACCACTACACTTTACAGCATGTGTACTCATTTAAATGCATGGTGTCTGGGAGGTTAGCGGCAAAAATGTTCTGTTTTACTCATTTTGCTGGCTGAGACCTCGGGAGGGATATAATTTGTGATCTGATGAAAACTGCTTTCATGGTTTACTGACCTGTACATTTAAGTAACCAACCTATGACTCCGTGGTTAATGATTATCTGCATTTTTGAAACATATCCAGAAAGGAACATGACAGGTTCAACTCCATGAGAAAAGCAGATGTCGTGAATGAAAGATGGCTTGTCAGCTAAGACAGTGATCAGTTAGATTTTCCTCTGCCGCCTACCAACTAACCTATTTCACTATTCATTAAAATCCACGACACAGGGAAATGTGCGGAAGTTAAAAATGGGGGAATTCTTCCTAGAAAATTAATGATGCTACATACATATAAACAGTTCCTTTTTATTAGTAATAAACATGTAGGGACCATTGTAAAAGATGAGGGAAAAGGGCATTTAAATGTTGTACTTTATTTGGATTTTTTCTCATAATGGAAACATTATTAGAGAATCATAGAAATGAGATAAGGGAAAATATGAGGTCATCTTGCCCATTTTCTTCAAGAGCTACACTGTTCTGTGTGCCCCCTCCCAACCCCAGTCCAGAGCCTTATTAAATATCCCCATTTTCATAATATAGGATCCTCCTCATGTCCCCCTCCCCCCCCCCCCCCCCCCCCCCCCCCCCCCCCCCCCCCCCCCCGCCCCGGAGAGTAACTCAACAGATGGGCAGAGGGCTTAAGTTAGTGGTTTTGTAATATTCCAAAGATTACCTCTTTAGCTAGCACTGTGTTGGTTGCATAGAAAATAAAACTTCTAGCAAAGTCTACACCAGACTTTGGCAATCCAGATTTATCAAGCACAATGTGCACCATGTCTTAGACAGCTTTACTGGGGCACCTGGCTGGCATAGTTTGTTAAGTGTCAGACACTTGATTTCGGCTCAGGTCATGATCTCACAGTTGGTGAGTTTCCCGTGTCGGCTCTGCACTTACAGCATGGAGCCTTCTTGGGATTCTTTCTCTCCCTCTCTCTCTCTCTCTGCCCCTTCCTTGCTCGCGTGTGCACGTGTGCATGTGCTCTCTCTCTCTGAAAATAAATAAACATTAAAAAAATAGCCTTACACAGGGGCGCCTGGGTGGCTCAGTCAGTTAAGCGTCCGACTTCAGCCCGGGTCACGATCTCGCGGTCCGTGAGTTCGAGCCCCGCCTTGGGCTCTGGGCTGATGGCTCAGAGCCTGGAGCCTGCTTCCGATTCTGTCTCCCTCTCTCTCTGCCCCTCCCCCGTTCATGCTCTGTCTCTCTCTGTCTCAAAAATAAATAAACGTTAA
Source organism: Prionailurus bengalensis (assembly GCF_016509475.1). Taxonomy (NCBI): domain Eukaryota; kingdom Metazoa; phylum Chordata; class Mammalia; order Carnivora; family Felidae; genus Prionailurus; species Prionailurus bengalensis. Next base: position 99,381,737 of record NC_057349.1, on the reverse strand, counting down.
AAAAAAATTTTTTTTAAATAGCCTTACACAGTTATACAACTTAATGGAGTATATCTGTGAGCCTTAATCGTTGTTTCTTGCAACTGTTGGATACTCCTGATGCCAGTAAGATATTTATAAATCTCCTTATACTTTCTTACATTTACCTACTTTAGAATCAATGCTTAAATTTCATTTTTCATGATAACGTCCAGGATTTTCTTTAATGGTAAAAATAATTACCATTAATTGAGTAGCTTCTGTGAGCCAGGCATTATTTAAGTTACTGAACATTTAATATTTTATGCAATCTTTGTAATCCTACCAGATATATAGGTCTATTTACACACGAGAAAATGGAGGCTGAGAGAGGTTAAGTACTTTGTCCAAAGTCTCACAGCTTCTGCAAGACAGGGTTCTGATCCAACACATAGGTCAAGTCTGACTATTTAAATAGTCACAGAATGTGAGATTTTCTCTAAAAATTTGTGTCAGGGAAATGTTACTTGCTTGGATTCTTTAAAACAAAGCCCATCTGCAATAGCCCCAGGGCTGCATCTAAGAAAAAAAAACAAGAGTCAATCATAATGAAACACTCAGGAGCCTGAAGACTGGTGTGGCCCAGGGAATGGACTCCATTGTGTTGTTAGATGTGGAGAAAAATAGCCCAAGCGCTTTGTACAGTGACAGAGAATAGACTGGCTCTTTCTTAAGCTACAGAGGTTTTAGAGAGGAGGGCTCCTTGTGGAAAATTCCTGAGATTCAGGGAGTGGGGGAAGGGGACTCCATATTTGGTTTCTGTTGTCCAAGCTGTGGGTAGTTAGGGGAGAGAATAGGACTGCAGGGGTAGTCTCATGTATAAGTATGGAAAATAGAAGCATAGAACATAAAAAGAAGTGGCCACAGCTAAAGAAAACAAACCCAAATCCAAACCTAAACCCCAAGCCCAAACCTCAAACAGGTTATGGGAAAGAATTGTAACCGTTGGAAATGAACAGTCAACACCGGACTAAAGGCTGTGAGCGTTCAGTCTGATTAATTAAGGTCAAGGTGGTGATGGAAATACCAGCTGGGGAGCATTTTGCCTAAAGATAAATTTGTCCCTCTGTATCTCTGCAAGACAGCAGGGAGGTGTGTGTTTGGAGCTAAATTAATTTGATTTACATCATGCCATGGTAACTTCTGTTCTCTCTCCCTGCTGTCAGATGTCTTAGCTGGCTCTTTCCCTCTCCTTCACCCCCACACATTTCATAACACGGAGAGAAAGCATGGATTGGCTTCGGGCAGAATTTAGAAATCGAATCGCTCTAATTTGATTATTTTATATCGAGTGCTATTTCCTCCCCCCCCCCCCCTTTCTTGAGGAGAGAAGTTGTAAACCCGAACCTAAGTGCGATATATTTTTATGCTGTGCTTAATGGCACAAACTGCTTGACAATCAGAACTTGTTCCGTGTAGCAAAACCTAGCAGCTCACCTACCTCCTGTGTTTCTTCAATAACACTAATGCTACAAAATGAAGTTACCAACCAGGACCCCGTTAGGAATGCGCTTTTTCTGGCCATGTAGCTTTTCAACTCCGCCTGGCGCCGGAGGCCGGGGTGGAGGTCCCCCCCCCCCCCCCCCCCCGCTCCTCGGGGACCCCTCCCCGGAGCCCGGGTTCTGGCCCAGCCGAGCCTCCTGCACCTCCGCGACCCCACCCGGCACGCCGCCCCTCACCCCTTCCAGCGGCCGGCGCGCTCGGCCGGGCAGGATAAGGTTACGCCGAGGCTTCCTTGGACCGCGGGGAGGGAGGCGGGTCCGAGCCCGCGCCCCGGCCCTCGGGGGAGTTCCCACCGTGGGCGGCTCGGGCCCGCGGGGCCACATCCTCGCTGCCGGCCTGGCGCGGCGTGCGGGCCGCCGAGCTTAGCCCCGGGCCCGGCCCCCCTGCCATGGCGCGGGAGAGGCCGCCCGGGAGGGGCTGCGGCGTCCTGCGCCGGTGTGTGGTCGGCGCCGCGCTGCTGCTCGGCCTGCGACTGTGCGCGGAGCTGCGCCGCTCTGGGCCCCGGCCCCCGGCCCGTAGCGCCCCGCCGGGCCCGGCTCCCGGGCCGCCCGGGCCGCACCTGCCGCCCGCGCCCGGCCCGCCCCGAGGCGCCAGCAGGAGGCAGGTGACCTACGTGCGCAGCGGGCGCCGAGCGCCTCCGGAGGGCGGCGGCAGCGGGACGCCGGAGCCGGGCTGCTGCGCCCCGCGCGGGCGTCCCCGCCGGAAGGTCAGTTGCAAACCGTGCAGTCGTGGGCCTTAGACCCGACTCCCCTCCCCGACCGCGCTCAGAGCCCTCCGCTTGGGCCCTCAGAGAAGTCTTCTGCTTCTCCCAGCTCTGCCCTCCCTGGAGGCTCCAGTGGTGGCACCCTCCAGCGCCCAGATACGAAGAGGGACTGAGTCCATTCAGTATTCCACCGAGCGTCCACCGCGTGCCAGGCTCCCTGCAGGCTCGCATCCAGCAGTGAGGGACCAAGTCCTGCTCTCAAGGAGCTTACATTCTAGCGAGGAGGGGCTACGAGTGATGGGCAGGGAAAGGAAAAGAAAGGTGTTGGGGTTTTATTTATATTCTGTGCTTCCCCCGGGTTTCTCCTTGAGGCCTGGCAAAGGGAGGTGGGTATCCACCGTGAGTGGCTTTTCCTCTCTGCCTTCATCGAGGTGATGGAGATCCACTCTCCAGCCGAATTTCCCTTGAGTGCCGCCGCAGACGTTGGCATGGTGGCTGGCACGGGGCGAGAAGCCGAGCCCCCGCGCCTCATGATGGGAAGTTAATTGGAATCTCGAGGACTGAAGTAATAACCTGGGTTTGTCTTACAGCACTCGACAGTGTTGCTCTTCCTACCGCATTAACTTCTTGGCTCACACCTCAGTGAGTGGTTCAAGTTTAACCTCTGGTTGTGAAGCCTCTGGCCTTCTTCCCTCCTTTTGGAGCTCAGTAATTTACTAGGGCTTTGAGGATGAAAAGATTAAGAACTGCAGGTATGAGCTTGCCTGGGCCTCACACCCATCAAGCCAACCACAGCCTCTAGGGCAACTTCTATCTGTTGCCTGGCTCACCCTCTTTTCTTTAAAACATCCCCTGTCCCCCACCCCCCACCTCTTGGGGAGAGGGAAGATTCTTCCTTTGACTCTGCTGCTTCCTGTAGCTTCCCAGGCTAACCTACTTTTCAGGATCACACCCCTGCCTTCCTTTGCTCCAAGGCTTGCCTCTGCGGTGCCATATCCCTGCTGTACTTGCCTGGCCATCAGTGTTACCTTCCTGGATAAACTCAAGTACTTTTTCCTATCTCTGAAACCTCACTTCCCAAATCTTTTTTTTTTTTTAAGTTTATTTATTTGTTTTGAGAGAGGGAGAGAGAGAGAGGGAAAGAAAGAAAGAAAGAAAGAAAGAAAGAAAGAAAGAAAGAAAGAGAAAGAAAAGAAGAAAGAAAAAGAAAGAAAGAAAGAATCCCAAGCAGGATTTGCACTGTCAGTGCAGAGCCTGACATGGGGCTCCATCCCATGAACCATGAGATCATGACCTGAGCCAAAACCAAGAGTCAGATGCTCAACCTACTGAGCCACCCAGGTGACCCCCCCCCCCCCCCCCGCCACCAAGTGAAGTCTTAATTTGCTCTTCCACTCCCTTATTCATGCTCCTAATGCACTTTCCATGACACCATGGTATGTCTCCAGCACTTGTCTGCCAAAGGCTTTCCAGGTCCCAGATGCTGTATCAGGTGCCGGGGCCCAAAATGAGTTCAAAGTCTGGTGAGGGCGGCACTCGGCTTGGGCCTCTAGTAATGTGACTAAAGTTGTAAATAAGGTCTTGAACTCCAGCTGAGGAGTCAAAAAAGGCTAACCGTGAGGGGACATTTGACCTAGGACTTGATTTTCCTTAAAGGTTCAGGTTCTTTTGTTTCTCTCCATGTCCTCAGATGTCCCCATCAGGCCTGCCCTGCAGTTTTCCTCTCACATCCGCCCTCAGCCTGTGTTGTTTCTGTTGTCATCTGTCCAAGAATCACTCTTAAATCTTGGTCACCACTTGAGACAACAGTGTCTGTAACTGGGGCCTGTCCTGCACATGGACAGGGTTGGAATGCGCAGACTCCGAGGGTCGCTGGAGGGGAAGTTCACATCCATCCTTTTCAGGAGTCTGCAGCAGTGATGCAGGGGACAGGGGTGGCTTATACAGGCTGGTAGAAACGGAGGTGTGCAGAGTGGTCTGATCCTGGATGTGTTTTGAAGATGAGGGAGGGAGAAGTTTTTGTTGTTTAGCTTTGGGTTTGGGGGGGAGTGGACAGAAATCAGGAGGTTGGATTTAAACATGTTGAGTCTGAGGTAACCTTTAGACATCCAGGTGGAAATGTCAAACAGGCAGTTGGACGTATTAGTCTAGAGTTGGAGGAAGCATCCAGGCTGAAGAGAGAGATGGGAGTCATCAGTGTACAGGTGGGACTAAAGCCATGAGACTGTAGGAAATCAGCTAGGGAGTGGGGGGTGGCTAACACAAACGAGCCATCTGGGTCTGAGCCCTGGAGCTCAGTTTTATTAAAATTAAATTAGAAAAAAAAAAACCAGAAGGAAATATGTGCATAGAGTCTTGCATGGGATAAGCACTCAATTAATGGTAGCTTTAATATTCACGTATCTGTCCTGGGTCTTTAGCCTCAGCCGTTCCCCAAGTGTAATTTGTTGTAACCTATTTCCATTCCTTTGGCTGATGTTGATTCTCTTCCTTGCAAGCCTTCCATCCTCCCTTCCTGTGATTCATGCCCTTTCCATTCTTGACCGCTCAGGTCAAGGGTCATCACCTGGAAAGCTTCCCATATCAATCCTACTTCCATGCCAATCTTTCCCCAACTGGAGATGATGACAAATGCATCCTGGTTTGTCATTTGCTTTGTACATGTCGCATGGTAATCCATTTCAGATTGACCGTTTTGTCCCCACAGTTGTGCTTGATGGAAAGAATTGTATTTCCCAAAATGACCCCTTGTAGATGCTTACTCCTGAGACACCGATATGTAAAAAAAATATGAGAATCTTACTATTTCAACCTATGATGTGTAACTCTAAATGACTTTGGCTAAAAATATATAAGAAAGGACTGAGCTTATTGCTGTTTTTAAAGTACTGCTTAATTTTTTAGCCTCCTAAGGAAGACTCTTCCCTGGGTTTCTTTTTTTCCCCAGCTCTCTATTTATTTACTCTTCTTCAAGATATACATTCTAACTTCCTCGCATTCCTAGCTAGTGGGAATCTTGAATGTGTTTCATTTTCCCTTTTTTTTTTTTTCAGTTGAATTAAAATGTTCCTCAAAACCGGAAAGACCAGTTATCCAATCTGTTCTCCCACTTTTGGAAACAGAGTTTGCCATCCCTTATCGATCTTACTCCTTTGTAGCCTCCTGTCCAGATGTGCAATATAAGCTGAATGTCAATGAAGTAATTGACAACTAAAGTTCGGAAATTATGTGTTAAAAACCTTGGATCTTATTTAAATTTTGCTTGTTGAGAATAATGGTAAACAGTGCTATTTAGGTTCTTGGTTACTTTGTGGAAGGCACCTACCAGATCGGTGAAGGAGAAAAAGTTCCATTCTATTTTGAGGATGGCTTTTTGGGTGGATGAAACCTGCATGGAATAATTGGGTTGTGGAGGGTTTCTTGTCAACGTGCTTCCTTTGCAGGTGTTAGAGGCACAAAAATTCAGCAATTATATTGCCACTTTAATCATAGCTCGTGCTTCTCTTAAAGAAAATAATCTGTTATAAAAAAGAAAAGCAAAGTGCGGTCCTCATATAATTCTTTCCCTCTTTCCTCCTCCCCTTCTTTCAGATTCGTGCAAGAAACTAACTCTAAATATTACATCTGCTTTCACATTAGAGGTCGTAGCCTTAGAGCACTGTGAAATCGGGGCAAATGATACATGGTGGATAAAAACTGTCTTTTCTCATTAGGGCAACCCTAGAACCCATGCATTTTGGTATAGACAGAAACTTTCCATCAGAGCTCTTAGGCACTAGAATCTGCATACTACATATGAATAAAACGTCGCTGTAATTCTTTTCCTTCCCCCCATTGCTGTGTTTCTTTCTGGTTTTTCTGTCTTTGACAACATACACTGTGATCACATGGGCGAAACCTCACATGGGTGAGGACTAAGATACGGCCTCCATGATTTATGCTGCTTTCCACAGTCTTGGGTAGATGTTTCTCTTACGGGTTAGCAATCCACCTAAAAGGCAGCACCACAGTACGTGGCTCATTTGCACAGGAGAAGCACTCACATAGGAGCCAAGCTTCCTGAAGAAATTTTTTCTGTCTTATCAGAGATATTTTACTTGACATTTAATATGTTGGAGAGAAAAGTGGCTTCTGAGTCACAGAGCCAGGGAACCAGCAATGTGCTGGATTGGTTTGTTAGTTACAGATCCTTTGGAACAATGTGTCAGAAAAGAAAAAAAAAAGCTGTTTCCTTTTCTGAATAACCATATGGAAAAATTCAGTCGTTCTTCCTCACTTCTCATCATCTTAGTTTTCTAATTCTGTGATTTTCATCAGGAGGGAAGAGGAAGATGCATAGTAGAGCCTTTGATATATCCAACTGCCTTCAAAGTCCTTACTCTTTGCAGAACCCTTGAAGGTAGGTTTGAATGGCTTGTAAAATATGGCCCAGCGGTAGTTTCCAGCTGCTTAGAATTTTGATGTGCACCTACAACTCCTGTCCTTCAGGGAACAACATTAATCAGTCCTCTCACACTGTCCTCAGGAGGCAAAGCATTTTCATTTTAAACAAAGTCATTGAGGGTAATTGAATGAGCTCCAGCAATATGTGGGTGTGAAATAGCAGTTGCTTGGTTTCACAGAGAAAAGCAGGTTTTGATTAAAACTTGGATGTGCCTCAGATGGAGAATAGACCTCCGCACGCCTTCTAAACCCCCACAGTTCCTCAGAGAACATTCTGTGGGCAAAGGAGCTGGTAGTGGAGGCTCCACTGTTTGTCAACAAGCGGTGGTGGAGATGTTAGGTGCAATGCGTCCAGTCCATTTTCCGAGGACAAGAAAATCCTGTCAGTTTTCTCGAGTGAGATTTCCCTTTTCGTCTGCGAAGAGAATCAAGAGTTGTGTAGTCAAACTGGAGACTGTCAAGGGTGATGGGCATTTGAGGTTTTCCATCTACGCTATGACACCTTTGGAGTACTTCTGCCTCTAAGGAGTTTGGCTCTTTATTCTGTGCTTCATAGAAAGTAACAGGAGCCTGCTTCATTTACCACGAGACACACACAAAAGCAGGAATCTACCAGCGTTGATAAGCTTCTTTTAAAAGCAGCCCTTGCGTTCTCTAGAGACCTCACGCGGGTCCCCTTAATGGCCTGTGGAGTTTTCTGCTAAGAGAGGGTGGGAGGATTTGCTGTACAAGAGCATTTTTATCCTGTCAAATGATCGAGACAAAATTTAGTTGTATGAGCCTCACGGTCTAGGACCATGGGTAATCTAAACTAATAGCAAGCTGGGTTGTTAGTGAATGGCTCAGGCGGTAGATCTCGCCCGTGAAGAATTTTATTTGAACCGTACAGTTTTTTAAGTATTTGAACATTAATATCATTCGATGGGGCCTACAGTGTCCAGTGGAACCCAGCACAGCACTCTCTCCATTTGCATTACCTGTCTGATCTCTGAACGCATTTGAAGTTGCAACCTCTTAGCCAGACGTCAAAATTGATCATCGTTTTTGCTAAGAAGAGACCGGCAATGTTAATGCTGCTAAGCTCAATGACCACACGGCGCAGAAAAACTAGATACGCAGAAACCAAAGGGCCTTTTTAGTGATTCCTAGTCAAGAAAGATGAGTTACTAAAGGCTAGAGTTGGATAATGGGGAAAGATGGTACAGCAGTATACTTGGTTAATGTAATGTTCTTTTGGTTATAAACGAGAGAGAATGGACTCTGACCGAACTTAAGCAAAAAATGCCAAAACAAACAAAAAAAATTAAAGACATTTATTGGGAAAACCTTGAGAATTTCTCACTGAATTGGAGGAAGAGTTAAGTGACCACTATGTGCAGGGGGAAGGAGCAGGGTTGCCCAGGAAATCCCAGGTGTCCTTGACCTTTTCCCCAAAGTGTTACTGTAACAAGACTGGCCTCCCTCAGCTCCAGCTTACTGTCTTAGATACTCACCTTGGATCAGTCAGCTCTAGCCACGAGCCATAATCATAGCCTGGGAGCCCCCTCCCTGTTCCAGAAGCCATTCTTGGAGAAAGGGGAAGCCTTCCCTAAGTTACCTCAAGAAGTCAAGTCCTTGGCATTCCTTAACTGTTTGGTATAGTTATTGTACAGTTTTACCCTTAAGGTTTTGCTTTCCTCATATTCTAATATTTTAACTAGTCCAGTTCAGGGATCTTGAACCTGAGCACCCAGAAGCAGAGTTTAGGTTTTTTTGTTTGTCTTGCTTTGTTTTGTTTGTTTTTTAATAAGCCTAGCATCTGTGCCTCTGTGTGTATGTATTTCTCTATTGGTTAACTATTTCTCTGTCTAGATATATTCTTATAGATAACCTTTCTTTTTTTTAAATGTTTATTCATTTTTGAGAGAGAGGCAGAGCATGAGCAGGGGAGGGGCAGAGAGAGAGGGAGACACAGAATCTGAAGCAGGCTCCAGGCTCTGAGCTGTCAGCACAGAGCCTGACACGGGGTTCAAACTCACGGACCGTGAGATCATGACCTGAGCCGAAGTTGGATGCTTAACCGACTGAGCCACCCAGGCGCCCCAGATAACTTTATTTCCACATAGCGTTTGACAGTAAGTTGGCATGTTCTGCATATTACTCATTTTTAAAAATTCATTTGGGTATATGCACACAAGATCTTTGTAGATGCAACATTTTTCCTTTTATTTTTTTTTTAAGTAAAAAGTAATTTGTGGGGACTTTTAATAGAGAAAGTAAGTGTAATCAGTACGTAGCCCATTATCCCAATTAGGGTTCTCAAACTAAAGCTAGAGTCTTATGTTTTTTTGTTTCATTTTTTTCTGTCAATGCAGAGAGTTGCTCTGCAAAAAAAAAAAAAAAAAAAAAAGAAATCTGAAAAATTCTTCACAGCATCTAAATATTTACACTCCTGTTTGCAACTGGCTAGTTTGAGTCTCTTTAATATACGATTACTTCTGTATCAGGAGTCTCTTGGTTGCAAGTGACGGAAGCCAACTGAAACTACTGAGAAGAGGGATTCACTGGAAGGGGACTTGGGTAGAACTGAGGGAGAGGTAAACCAGAGAGGCTCTGGGAACTTGACTGTGGACTAAAATGAGCCCTAAAGACCTTAGTCATCCCTGTTACTTGCTACCCAAGATGTAGCGGGTATTAGTCGTTCTTTTTGACCACACCTTTGAATTTCTCTCCTGTATTTGAGGAATTCTTCACCTTTCTAAGACAAAAAAAAAAAAAAAAAAAACACCAGAAAAGAATTTCCCCATTTTTCCTTGCACCGAGAATGCATTCATGCAACCGAGGCCTAGCATTCAGATATACCTGCGTGAGAATATGTTTGTACCTTAGAGATTCAAAGAAACAAGTGGCATGATGGCCGTGGAGTAGCAATGGCGGCCGACTGGAGGCATTCCGTGTCCAGGTTGGTGAAATGAGCCATAGAGTCTGTGCCCAGCAGTGGGGCAGTGTAGTCTACACTGGCGAGTAGGGTGGTGTTCCTGCCCTTGAGATTCTGCAAGCTAATAAATCTTTAATCAATTCCTTTTCTACTTAACTAGCCAGAGTGGTTTCTATTGTTTACAACTAAGAACCTTGACAGATCAATAAATTAGAACTGGCAGTTTGGAAGGTTACAACTGTAATTTTCTCTCTCCAATTTTGCTTGGTCTATTTAATTCAGATTTTAGAACATGATGATTGGGGTCCGAGCGAACTATGGGCCGAGGGATCTTTCCCTGACAAGATAATAACATTTAGCTTCAGATACTAAATTACACAGATCTGCTAACTTATCACGAGAGACATCAAGCCCTTTTTCATGGCACCATTTGTTCGGGGTGTCGGGCAGGAGGGGGCCAGTTTATGCTGTGATAACAAACAACCTTCAAATCTCAGGGCTCACGCTAACAAAAGTTTATTTCTTGCTCATGCTGTGTATCTGTCGCTGGTTGGCTGGGTTGGGGTGACTCTCAGTGCTGTTGTCATCCTCTCTCTGGACCCCAGGCTGGCAGCTCAGTCACCATCTGGAGGCTTGCCTGGCACCTTGGCAGAGGGGTGAACGCTCCGGAGGGTCTTGCATGGCATTATTAAATGTCCTGGCTGGAAGCCACACCCAGCACTCATGCTGACAATCCAGTGGCCACATACCCGTTATGGGAGGACAGAGGCCTGTCCTGTGCTCAGAAATCAGAGAGCTGGAAATGTTCGGTGAGCAGCACTTCCGGCCACCACGGTATGGTAACCCTTCAATCATCCGTATCTAAACGGGCATCGTCTAGGTCATGTTTCTTGTTCGCCGTTCTGAACGCCTCACTGAGTATGCACATTTGACAGTATTGAATAAAGCACGTGAAGCTCTTTTCAGGAGGCCTGGATCTAAAATGAAGCAGACATCTGAATTTAGCAGAACAGGGGAAATAAAACAAGACTCCATTTACATCTTATAAACACTGCTGTGGCGTGTCCTGGAGCTTGTTAGATACAGTGATTCTCATTGACATTGTTTATGTTAGATTCCTTGCACAAAGTAGTGATGGGATGATGGGCTGCAGGTCTTTTTTTCTGGGGAGAAGGCAAGCAAGTTTTGAATAAATAAAGCCATGCATCTAAATGAGCTGAAGGCCTCTGGGGAGATGACTCAAACTCCATGTTTAAACCCATCTTCATAGAGATCACTTAGTTTTAGTTGGAGCAAGTTGAAAGACTTCCAAACTTCTTTTCAGGATCTGGCCCCAAATCAGAGGCAATATGCATGTTATACAGTGTTTGCTATTGTGCATAACACGACAGCAAGTGTTTTCAGTTTGTTTTTTATCTACTTTGAGTGGAGTACAACAAATCACTTACAAATCCTAATTCACAGAATGCTAATTGAGCACAGTGATTAGATCACATGTGGAGGGAGGCCTCCTCATTCAGCAGTTTTGGGGGTAGAATATGGGGAAGCCAGTGAAGGTAACGCATGAGATTCTTGGAGACCTGTTTCTGTGGATTTGCACTTGTCATGAAAGGACTTGATTATCGTGCAGCCTCATCTGTGAGATGGGCTCATATTTTTATACTTGAGGCTGGAAGTTTAAATTCTGCTCCCGTCCTCACTGGATGTGGCATCCCTGGTCTAGTCTTTAGTTTTCTCCTCTGTGAAAAGTAGTAGTGCTTAATCCACATGAAAGTTGTGAAGATTAAACGAAAGCATGTAGGTAGAGATGCCTGGCCTGTGGGAACAGCTCTGGAAATGAGGATGGTCTCTGTTCAGGCTTGCGTTTCTCCTGGGAAGCAGGCCCTTTGGCATCAACAAGGTACAGACATCCGTGTCTGGGGGGGGGGGTATAAAGCCTAATATTCGTTGGGATGTTTAATATTTTTCATTCTTGAAATTTTTAATTTAATTTTTGTTAAGTTTTAATTTAAATTCCAGTATTAACGTACAGTGTTACACTAGTCTCAGGCGTACAACATAGTGATTCAACAATTCTGTACGTTACTCGGCGCTCATCATGACAAGTGCACTTCTAAATCCCCATCACCTATTTCACCCATCCTTCCTCCTTCCTGCCCTCTGGTGACCATCGGTTTGTTCTCTGTAGTTAAGAGTCTGTTTCTTGGTTTCTCTTTTTTTCCCCTTTGCTCCTTTGTTTTGTTTCCTAAATTCCTCAGATGAGTGAAATCATATGGTATTTGTCTTTCTCTGACTAACTTACTTCGCTTAGCATTATACCCTCGAGCCCCACCCATGTTGTGGAAAATGGCAAGATTTCGTTCTTTTTTATGGCTGAATGATACTGCGTCGTGTATATCTACCACATCTTCTTTATCCATTCTTCCAGCAGCGGACCCTTGGGCTGCTTCTATAATTTGGTTATTGTAAATAACATTGCAATAAACATAGGGGCGCGTGCGTCCCTTTGCATTAGTGTTTTTGTATTCTTGGGGTAAATCCTCAGTAGTGTGATTAGCAGATCATAGGGTAGTTCTATTTTTAACTTTTTGAGGAACCTCCATACTGTTTTACACAGTGGCTGTGCCAGTTTGCATTCCCACCAACAATGTTCAAAGGTTCCTTTTTGTCTGCATCTTCACCAGCACTTATTGTTTCTTGTGTGTTTGATTTTAGCCATTCTGACAGGTGTGCGGTGATATCTCATTGCAGTTTTGGTTTGTATTTCTCTGATGATAAGTGAGGTTGAACATCTTTCTATGTGTCTATTGGCCATCTGGATGTCTTTGGTGAAATGTCTGTTCATGCCTTCTGCCCATTTTTTAATTGGATTATTTGGGGGTTTTTGGGGTGTTGAGTTGTATCAATCCTTTATATATTTTGGATACTAACCCTTTATTCGATATGTCATTTGCAAATATTTTCTCCCATTCAGTAGGCTGTCTTTTTGTTTTGTTGGTTGTTTCCTTTGCTCTACAGAAGCTTTTTATTTTGATGTAGCCCCGATAGTTTATTTTGCTTTTGTTTCCCTTGCCTAAGGAGACATATCTAGAAAAATGTTGCTACCGCCAGTGCCAGAGAAATTGCTGCCTGTGCTCTATTTTAGGATTTCTTATGGTTTCAGGCCTCACGTTTCAGTCCTTGATCCATTTTGAATTTATTATTGTCTGTGGCGTAAGAAAGAGGTCCAGTTTCATTCTTTTGCATGTAGTTGTCCAGTTTTTCCAAGATCATTTGTTGAAGAGACTGTCCTTTTCCCACTGTATATTCTTTCCTGCTTTGTGAAAGATTAATTGACCATATAATTGTGGCTTTATTTCTGGGTTTTTTTGTTCTGTTTCATTGATCTATGTCTTGTTTTTGTGTCAGTACCATACTGTTTCTGATTACTGCAGCTTTGTAATATAACTTGAAGACTGAAACTGTGACACTTCCAGGTGTCTGATTTGGGGAAGCATTTTTATCCTATGTTAATGAGGGAGAGTAAGTTAATTAGGATGAGCATCAGTGTGTGTGTGTGGAGGGGGGCGTTTAGAGGGGGGTGTTTGCAGGGAGCAAAGCTTTGTGGTAGCTCCAGAAGTCAGAAGACTGAGCTCCAGGCCTTTGTGTGTGTGTGTGTGTGTGTGTGTGTGTGTGTGTACACACGTGTGCACATGGTGCGGGAGGGAAGGGTGAGGAAGCAGGGAAGGTGTAGTTCAAAGGAGGCCAGTGGAGTAATCATGGGTTAAATAACTAAATTATTTTTCTGAGCCTGCCTTCTATATTTTAGTCAATTAACTGCATGCTATTATACTTGGTATTTTATATACATTTAAAAGATAAACTTAGTTTAACCAGCACAAGAAACCAAAATTTAAGTATTGACCTTGGTAGTACAGGGAAGATAAGGCCTTCGAGAAGTTTACGATTTAAGAGTGGGGTGGGAGAGGCCCTGTGCTAGGGGAGTTGCATGTGTTCTTTCATTTAATTTTCAGAAGAAACCGATGAGGTGGGAATTGTCCTCATTTTGCAGTTGAGGAAGCCCAGGCTCAGAGACATTTACCAATTTGGGTAAAACAGAGCTATGTGGGATGAAATGAAGGGTTAAACTCAAAACCCATGACTGTTTCCATTTGCCTGTTGAGATAGGTAGCTAACAACCAATTCTTACGTAAGGTAGATTACTTACCAGATAAAAATTAAAATCAAATTAAAAGACAATCATAGGCTGGGAGAGGATATTGAATACGTATCACCAATAAAAGATTAATATCCAAAATATAAAAACACTACCACCAACAAAAGACCCCCCCCCATACACATAGGTTAAAAAAAAAAAGAGAGAGAGAGATAGACAACTGAACAGAAAAATAAGGAGGGGATTACATTATATATATTATATATATACACATTATATTATTATAATTATATTACATTATAATTATAATTACATTATTATTATATATATAATGTACATCATATATAATATATATATACATGTATATATGTATACATACATATATATATATATATATATATATATATATGAGAGAGCAATATGAGTATACAGAGAGATGATTAGTTCCACCAATAAACCATGGAAGCAGATCAAAACACAGTGGGATTCTAGTTTACCCCCATCATACTGGAAAAAATCCAAAGGTCTGATAAAAAAAGGGTTGATGAGAATGTTGAGCAAAAGGAACTTCTTACTAAATGACTTTATCCAGGTAGCTCCCATCCACAATTTCTTTTGTTATGTCTTCTTACTTTCTCCATAGCATTCCTACTTGATCACAGTTTTTTCTTTCTTCTATTCTTTTTTTTTTTAAGATTTTTTTAAGTAATCTCCACACCCAACATGGGGCTTGAACCCACAACCCTGAGATGAAGAGTCCCATGCTCCACCAGCTAGCCAGCCAGGGACCCCCACCCCCCCCCCACTCCACCTTTCTTTTATTCTTGTTTGCAGTCTTATCCCCCGTGAAGATCAGGTGCTCATCTGTCCTGCTCACCACTGCATCCCCTGTGACTATGATAGTACCAGCACATAGTAGGTGCTCAGTAAATATTGGTTGAAAGGATGGTTATTTCAGTCATTGCAGTGCTAGACCTATGTGTTTGAGGAACATCTGAATCTTTCGAGAGCTACTCTAGAGTCCTTTTGAGGTGTTTAATTTCTGAATCAAGGTATTACACTACAGATTCTTGGAACAGAGCACCCAGCATTGACTTTGCTTCAAACATTGGTGACTATAGAACAGAGGTCAGAAGCCATATCTGGCTGGCCTGTGCCTGTTTTTGTATGGCCCATGAGCTAAGAATGGTTTTTATAAATGAGCACTTGCAACCTACCTTATGATAGGAAACATTAACTTTGTGGGTTTTTAAAGTTTTTTCAATGTTTTTATTTATTTTTGAGAGAGAGAGAGAGTGTGTGAGCTGGGAGGGGCAGAGAGAGAGGGAAACACAGAATCCAAAGCAGGCCCCAAGGTCTGAGCTGTTAGCACAGAGTCCAATGTGGGGCTCGAACTTGTGAACCACGAGATCATGACCTGAGCCAAAGTCGGACGGTTAACCGACTGAGCCACCCAGACGCCCCTAACTTTGTGGGTTTTTTTTTTAAGTTTATTTATTTATTTTGAGAGAGAGAGAGAGAGAGAGAGAGAGAGAGAGAGAGAATGAGAGAGAGTTCAAGTGGGGAAGGAGCACAGAGAGAAGGTGAGAGAGAATACCAAGCAGGCTTTACGCTGTCAGCGCAGAGCCCAATACAGAGCCTAATCTCATGAACATGAGATCATGGCCTGACCCAATATCAAGAGTTGAATGCTTAACCAACTGAGCCACCCAGGCACCCCAGGTAACATTAACTTCGAATCCCAGTGAAGCAAAATGCCAAAAAAAAAAAAATTCCATTCTTCTCATTAGTGGATCTGTATTACAAAAAATGTACACAATTGTTATATTTTGAATTTAAGAAATAAAAATGTGTAAATTTGTCTTTTCTCTTGTTATGTAAGTATCTACTTAATATCTTTAATTTTGCTTCTTGGCTCACAAAGTCTAATGTATTTATTATCTGATTGTTACAGAAAACCTTTGCCAACCCCTGCTATGGAAGTGGACCCAGGGCCACTTAGCTATGACCATTCCACCTGGGGCGACCACTGACCTTCCTGAGAAGAATGGTCTTGACTTCCAACAGGGACACTGAGAAAAAGTTTTAGTCCTCTAACTATTCACAGGAATGTCATTATAACGTCTTCAAGGTCTTTGTTTTAAGGCCATTGCCATGCAGTGAACATTAAAGTGAGTTAAATCTTGGTGTTTGTTTACCACTGCCAGTTACCTGCCTTTTCTAACACAAGTGTATTTTTTTGGAGCAGACTGTATTATGACAATCAAGTGACTTTTCCAGTCAAAGATTCTTTTCCAGTATCTTAGGTCATAGCCCTTCATCCGTAAGATGGCTCAAGCCATGTGCTATGAGAGGCCCAGGACTTTTCCTGCCCCTCAGTGTTCTGATAATATCTGGAGCTTACATTTTCTGGTCACTCTCTCTGAATTCCTGCTCAGTGTTCTACCTGGGGCCACTGCTTTCCCCTCTCTGCCCATTTTTTAATCCCCCAGTGTGACACCCACACAGGCCTTGCTGAAGGTCTCAGGGTAATGGAGGGAGATACTAATGCAGTTCAAAACAGAAATTGACTTTAAAATTGATTGCTCAAAGTTTTCTTGGCCATTGAGGATTTCTTACTGGCTGTATTTGCTTCTTAGACTCATGCACCATTGGTCCTGCCTTCTCTTGCCTATACTTTAATTCCTTTCTTCCCTTTTCAAGGCTTCAAGCTCCACTCCCATTCTACTCTGTTGAGTTTCCAGAAGATTCCAGATACATGTCATTTTCTTAGGCAGTTTATCTTCTTCTGGTTTTCTCTCTCCTTGCAGGCCTGGCCTAGAGATGAATTATGCCACTCTGGTGGGAATTGGCTGCAATCAGTGTTTGTTTTAAAAAATCATGTTTCCCCATCTTCTCAACTGGTAGACCACCCATGTAATGTGCCTAGCACAGTGCCTTGGATGCAGTGAGCACTCATTACATGTTGGTTGTTCTTATTATTAGGAGGATTGTGCCAAATTAGTTCCAGTGTTGGTCCCCTCATCCTAACTATGGCTGCTGCTTTTGTATGGTGTGGGGAATTATATGATTAGGACATTTTTGGGACCAGCAGTGTATTGCTTCATGCAGAACTCCCCTTTTTCCTTTATGCATGTCTTCATCTCCTCCTTTGATTTTTTGGGCTCCCTGGTGAACTACATTGCCTTCTGTCTGCCATGAAAATGAGTTACACAGAGGGTGCTGACATGAATATTAGGGTTCAAGAGTTCCTGGAAATAACCCAGCCAGTGCATTCTTTGGGATATACCCAAGAGAACTGAAAACATAGCTTCACACAAAGCTTGTACATAGATGTTTATAGCAGCATTATTCAGAAGAGCCAGAAGTGGGAAGCAACCCAAATGTCCACCAGCTGATGAATGGATACTCAAAATGTGGTATATCCATAAAGTGAAATATTATTCAGCCATAAAAAAGAAAGAAGTCCTGATACATGCCACAATGTGGATAAACTTTGAAAACATTATGCTAAGTGAAAGAAAACAGTTACAAGAAATAACATATTGCATCTCTCCTTTTTAATGTAATCACCTGAGTGGGTAAATTTATAGAGACAGGAAGTAGATCAGTGGTTGCCAGAGGCTGGGGGGAGAAGAGAATGGAGAATGACTGCTCCTGGAATGGGGTTTCTTTTTGATGTGGTGAAAATATCCTGCAGTTAAAAAGTGTTGATGGTTGAACAACCTGTGTATATATAAAAAACCGCTCAATTGTTTAAAATGGCAACTTTTATAGTATGTGAAATATACCTCCGGTAAAAGTAATGCCCAGAGGCCCATGGAATTTATGACCAGGGTGAAACTACATGCTTTTCTCTGTTCAGTTAAATATATTCACTGTGGGAGAGTCCTGGACCCTTGGTCTGTTGGTGCTCTTTAATGGGGATGGGCGTGCTTAGCAGAAATGTAGTGTCTATGTGTTTGCTCCTCTTGGGCATTTGTGTTAAAGAGAACAGCAGTTCTACAGATACCTCACTTTTAAAGTTTTTTTAATGTTTATTTATTTTTGAGAGAGAGACAGAGTGTGAGCAAGGGAGGGGCAGAGAGAGAGGGAGACACAGAATCCGAAGCAGGCTCCAGGCTCTGAGCTGTCAGCACAGAGCCTTGATGTGAGGCTCAAACCCATGAACCTCGAGAGCATGACCGAAGCCGAAGTTGAACGCTTAACCAACTGAGCCACCCAGGCGCCTCCCAGGATACCCCACTTATAAACAACTCTTCCCAAGCTTACAAAAGCTTGCTGTGTCATTATCCTAGGTGGTTCTCATAATAGCCTTATGAGTGAGATGGTGGTTATTTCCTTTCTACCAAGAGGGACTCTGTTAAATTACTGCTTCAAGGTAAATAGAGGTTTTAAACCAGGTCAGATTTAATACTGTTTCTACTCTATACTGTGCCCTACATCCATGCTGAAATCTGGATCTCAGAAAAATATGTTGATTACTATAGATTTTAGGTTTGATATTAAGGCTTCTTAGATATTTTCCAAGTCAATTAATATATTTTAAAGCTTAATTTTAGCTATTTTGTCAGGGTGGAATTTCAAGCAGGCTTTCCGTTGCTTAAGAACAGATTTGAACTGATTGTATAATTATGATAGGGAATATTCTTTTGAATAGTGAATATTCATTTTGTACAGAAATAGTAAAAAAAAAAATGGCTTATTTAACTAATGTGCACTTATAGGACATTAACCTCAATCAGAAGCAGAGAGCTACATCAGTTTGGAAACCTAAGTGTTTGACTTCATTTTGGTGCCCTGGATACAGAGAATTGTTTTGGAAAATCTGAATGCCTGGGCCTTATTCCTGGGCAGGGAATGTTCTTATTTATAAAACCAAACCACTAGCATAGATTGAAGTCTGTTTACACATATAACATTGTGTCCTTTCTCATTATGGTGATAGGTTGAGACAGGGAACAGGAAAAAAAAAATACTATCTCTATATATAATTTTGTTATTTAAAAAATATAGGTAAACTAGGATGCTGATAATTAAAGGTACATATGTTTGGACAAGCCATTAACTTAATAGAAAAAAAAACAGATCAAAAGTGCTCTTAAGGTTTATACATTTTTTTTAAAAAAAGAATAAAACCGTATAGGAATGGGAGAAGTGAGTAAGGGAAGTTGGAAATTTAATTTTCTGTGTCTTTTATTCAAGGAGTTTTTGGATTATAGTTATTTTGAAGGCAAAAATTTTCAATTTAAAAATAGAAGGGAAGAAATAGGAACAGATTGGAGTTTGGTGGAAAAAAATTGGAGACAGAGAAAAATACAACAGGGAGGCTCTGTGTAGGGAATTCTTATGTTCAGTTTCTTCTCAAATTTCCTGTGGCTTGTGTAGACAGGAGTTACAAAATTTGATGAAAACAATCCGATGGAAGCCATGGACAAGCATTGCAGAATCACGAACATCTGTTTGCATACACATTTGTTTGCAGTTGATTTCAGGGGGAGCATGGGCCTCATGAAGCCCTTAATCTGGGAGTGGATCAGAATCAGGCATAGGAGTTTGCGGAATACAGATACCTCTGCCTCCCCTACCCCAGGCCTCCTGTGAAGGACCACTCCCTCCCTCATGGGGGTGGGTGCCGGGTTAAGACTTGTCAATTATGATTGAGATGGTTGACTCCTAAACCTGGTGGAGAAGCATCCGCAGCAAGTGTTCAGGGTTTGTTTGTTTGTTTTTTTTAACGTTTATTTATTATTGAGAGACAGAGACAGAGCACGAGCACGAGCAGGGGAGGGGCAGAGAGAGAGAGGGAGACACAGAATCCGAAACAGGCTCCAGGCTCTGAGCTGTCAGCACAGAGCCGGACGCGCGGCTCGAACTCACAAACCGCGAGATCGTGACCTGAGCCGAAGTCGGACGCTTAACCGACTGAACCACCCAGGCGCCCGGCAAATGTTCAGTTTTAAGTGAGAGCTGCCCCACTGTGATGTGATGGGCTTTTGTCTCCTGGAATCACCTCACTGCCAGCTGGGCTGAGCCTCAGGAGGTGGAGCCCGGGGTCCTGCCCAACAGCCTGGAGGGTGGGGCCCCCACCAGCCCACGCCTGGAGGTGGTGCTGATGCGGACAATCCTATCCGTGGCCAGTTCTGCCTTCCTCGGTCTCCTTAAGCTGCACCTGGGAGAAGAGCCATGTTTTGTTTTCAGGGTAGTAGCCAATGGCTCCTCCCTCGTATTGATTTTTATGTTACCTCATTTGTAAATAAGTGCTTGTTTTATATTGTAGGAATGTTGAATGTCAAAAAACCCACTTTTTTTAAGACAGAAAACTTGGTAGCTTCTTGAGAAACAAACATAAAAGAAGTTGCGGTCATCTCTTCCACTCTTCTGCCTTGTCCACAGTCCGGCTTTATGTTTGTATTTCTCCAGCTACACACTGGCATTAGTCTAGCATCTAAGTTGATTAATAACATCGCCCTGTCTCTGTGTGCGTGTGGAATGTCTACAACCATTTATTTAGCAAGGTGAGTAGAAGCCTCCTATGGAAAGTCACTGATTCACAGTAATTGGTCAGTTATGTAGAAGGTAGTTAAAGCAGTGATTAACAAAAAGCATACACACAGTCTGCTTTAACTCAAAACACGCATGCACATTTGTTTGCCAGGCTTTTGTTGTGAGTTTGGCTCCTGATTGGAGTTCTGGTCTTTCTTGCAAAAACCCATCTGAACTGCATCACCCTTTTCCAATTTTGGTTTCTTCAAAGTGGGGCAAGAACTTAACACTTGTGAGGCAACCTACGTGCAAAACACCTTTAGATTTCAGTGATTTTGTTACTCCGTTTTACAGTTGGTTTACTCATACCTAACGCAACGGCATTTAAAAATAGTACCTAGCTTTTACTGACTTGGTTTCTGTAGGAAAGAGAACTGTTTTCTTTCTGTGCACAGGTTTCATCAGTTTACCTAATTTTAATTAAATTATAGAAATTCAATAACTTGTGCAACTGATGTAAATTGGTTTGGGAACAAACCAAGTCACTCCTGGTGAAAATACAGCTACACTGGTAGCAGCAGGAGAGCACAGGTAGAGACGATGCTGAATGTCTGTTGATCTGACAAGTTAGTTTTTCTTTTTTAATGTTTATTTATTTTTGAGAGAGAGAGAGAGAGAGAGAGAGAGAGAGAGAGAGAGAGAGCATGAGTGGGGTAGGGCAGAGAGAGAGAGAGGGAGACACAGAATCTGAAGCAGGTTCCGGGCTCTGAGCTGTCAGCACAGAGCCCGATGCAGGGCTCAAACCCACGACCCGTGAGATCATGACCTGAGCCAAAGTCAGACACTTAACCGACTGAGCCACCCAGGTGCCCCTGACAAGTTAGTTTTGTAGAGAGATTAAGAATGCTCCCACTGTAAGAAATGTTGAAGAAGAGCAAAACTTCACCACGTTTTCAAGTATGTTGGAGTTACTTTATTTGTAAAATGAATTCCTACAAGGAGGAATGCATCTGTTTACCTTTAAGAGAATCTGCATGCATAGTTGTGCAGGTGGGATGAGGCGGACTGGACCAGTTATGAACCAAAGGGGCATCCCTTCAAGACTTTGTGGAATCGGCCTTTTGAGTCAAACATAGCTTTGCATTTAACAAATAACATTAACTGTACCAAGTGTTTATAGTTTCGAGGTTACAGGTCAACAGCTTTGGGATTATGAAAACAAACTTTATATAGTAGAAAAATCTCAGTTCTCTTCTTAACAAGTAGGTTTGGATAACACCTAACTTGATGATTTCAAGGTATAGAATATATATGTACAGGTTCCGATTAAATTTTACAACCGGTACATAAATCGTTGTTGCCCTTTTTATCTATCACACATTAAAGGTTGATAACTTGATTCCATCTAAATAAATATATAAGTAGTATTTATATTTGGCTAGATTGAGGTATTACTATGAAACCCAGCTAGTGGATATCCCTACTTTCATCCAAAGTTATTTAAAAAAAATTGTCCTCAATCCCAAGAATTATGTCATGTTCTTTCCTCCCTGGCATTTAAATCAATATAAAAATGTCCCTTGGAATCACTTATGTGGGGGACTGTAAACGAAGTAAAATACATGGTGTTCTCATGAGGTTTGTAGTCTGGTTAGAGAAACAAGACCAACGTACTTGCAACAGATTACAGCAAACATTTGATTAAATATAAAATGAGAAGTGCAAGCAATAATTGCTGAAGAACCTGCTTTGCATAGTTTATCTTGCACACAGTAAAGGCTTGAGTGAATAGGAAGTTTGGGGGAAGTACATGAGACAAAATAAGTGGAATTTGAACTGACTAGTGAATAAAAGAGAGGATTGTTGGTAGGAGAGGAAAGGTATGTTCAGGACAGGATGCACTTAGGGAGCAGACCAGAGAATAGGGTTTGTTTTATAATCCTAGAAGGCCCTATAAAATCCTAAAAAGTTCCTTATAGTATTTATCTGAGCACCTCCTAACTTCTCTGAGTCTTGGCAGTGAATTATCTTTGATTATACTTCTTTTCTTTCCCTGGGAATATCCATAAAACCAACGTTCTGTTACAGCCTACCATTCAATCTCTAACGTTGTGGCATTGGGAGAGTTCTGTGGGGATTCATACCCAACAAGGATAACCATCTTTTACCTAGCGCCTTGTAGGTACCTGTATCAGTCAGGATAGGATAGGTTATGCTGCAGTAACAAACATCCTCAAAATTTCAGTGGATTAAAATAACATATAAAGTCTATACTAATAGGAAAAGTATAAACTTCCTATGGGGAAGATAAAACTCTGAGACCTGGGATGGGGGCTGCATAATGTAGCAGAGCAAGTATGGGACTAGTTGCCTAGAGGTCTGGCTCTGAGTCACAGCCCAACTCCTCCTACCTATGTGACATCGATATGTCATTTCATCTCTCTGAGCTTGATTTTCTTCAATTATATCTTGATATCTTGATTTCTTCAATTATAATATGAAGGAGTCTAGCTCATCCTTAAGCTCTCTTTGAATACAGTGATTCTCTGCATGCATAAAACAAGTAAAAATAAAAGCTAGAATCGTTTCTGTCTTCTAGATTCTAGAATCTATTTGCTTTTTTTTTTCTACATGTTTATGTATTTATTTTGAGAGAGAGAATGTATGCGAGCAGGGGCGGTGGGGGATGGCAGAGAGAGAGGAGAGGGAGATTCCCAAACAGGCTCTGCACTTAGAGTGCAGAGTCTCAGGAGGGCTTGAACTCACAGACATGAGATCCTGACCTGAGCCAAAATCAAGAGTTGGACGCTTAATCGACTGAACCACCCAGGTGCGCCTATAATGTGTTTGCTTTTTAAGCTCTTCCAAGATGTTTGTTTGTTTTTCTTTAACATAAGGATTGCCAGTCTTTTTTTCTCATACCATTAAGAAATATGGTCAACATTTTCATCATCTTAGATCTGCTGTATTTATTTGCCCAATTTGTCCCCTTTACTCTTGTTATTTCCAGTCTGAAATGGGGAAGGGGACTGGGCCAAGGTCGGCTACCACATTGACGGCTCCACTTCTAACCTCAGGGATTCTTGCTCTCATTCACCAGAGAGCTCTGAGCCCAGAAAGTTCCATGGTGGCAAACCCAATTGACCTCTATAAAGGTCTGCTTCTTTCAGCAATGCTTCATGTTCCTAAAAAGGGCCAGTTAGTGATAAAGAGTGTAGATCTTTCCTTCCATTTAGGTTTGAAGCTTAAGTGCTTTTGGTTCCAGAGTTGTGCAACGAGCTTGCCCTGCCTTGTGTTATACTGCTGGCAGCCTCCCATAGATGGAAAAGAAACATTTATTGGGCTGCTTCTGCTGGTCAGGCACTACAACTTACAGTGCATTCAGACAGAAGAATGTTCTATAAATACAGACTCATGAGAGGAATGTCCCAGCACCAGAGTCTTATTTTTAATTGTCAGTAGGATTCACTCAGGCTACCTAAAACTATATCACAATCAAAAAGGACCAGAGAGTGGCAGTATGGACAATATGAAAATGACAGAGATTTAATAATGAGTGAAAATGTATTGAAAACCCATAAATCATACATACGTATGTGCATACGTGTGTAATTGTGTGCAACTGATGGCTTGTATTCAATGGGGTGTGATAGCCTCATCAGAAAACTGATGATGCCCTTGAACCATGTGCAAAATGGTGGGTGGTTTGGCTGGGCTCCTGGACTCTGCTGTGCTCTTTTCCTTCGACCTACCCTGGGCTGTCCTACCCACGGCAGAGGACCTTATGCCTTGCCTGCTTATGCCCTTTCTCAAAGGCACCATGCAGTGTCTACCATTGATTTCCAGGAAAGGTTTTGCTTCCCACCCATGTGCTGTGCCACACTCGGCTGCTGTTCCATGTGTCAACCTTCAGGGTGGCTGCAGGGTGCCGCAGCTCTGTGACTCAGATGCTCAGTGCGGCCTCTTGGATACATTCTCTCTGCCACGACCCCTGTTTTTCCGCACTTGGTGACTCTGGGTGACACATGTTAATTCTCTTTAGTAATGAAAATCACATCTTGTTTAGACTCTAGAACTGAAACCCTTTCTCTGTAAAATTGCTCAACAGCACTGAGCTTTACCATTGACAGGCATTCTGTTCGACATTATTCCCCAGAGCCTCTTTAGAGGCTCTAGGGCTGGGAGGCTAATGGGGCATCCGTATGGATGTGACTGGAAGTCTTGGGATTACAGTGAGGGAACCACGGGGAGATCTGTGGTCTGGCCTGAGGATTGAGGACCAATGTGGGCTGAGAGGCACCAAAGAGGCCTTAGGCACCCCTCATGGACAACTCTGAGTCCCAAGTGACCTTGTGGGGAGGATAGAGGTAGCTATTCAGGTATTGGGGGAGTATCCCCTCCTTCCTCTCATAACCCCCTTTCCTGTCTTCCCTTCTTGATTCCTTGATTCCATTCCCTCCATTCAGGTAGTTTTCTTATTTTCCCCACCCTCTATTTCTCCTTTGTCTTTGACAGCTACTCAGGATCTAAGGATCCTTAAAATGGGTTTATAGGGGGTGCTGCAGACTTTCTATCCTGAGGCTGACGATTCGGGAGCTGGTGAATGTTTGGGGAGATGTTAACTGGCTGGAGTTTACTAACTGAAATAAGTCCACAAACTCCTAGCAGATGTTGATTCAGATGATGTTAAGCTTCTAGGAAATTTTTGAGTTTATTTATTTGAGAGAGAGATTGAGAGCAAACAGGGAAGGGTAGAGAGGGAGAGATAGAATCCCAAGGAGGCTCTGCACTGTCAGTGAGGAGTCCAATGCGGGCTTGAACTCACAAACTGTGAGATCATGACCTGAGCCGAGATCACGAGTCAGACGCTTAACCAGCTGAGCCACCCAGGTCCCCCAAACTTCTAGGATTTTGACTTCCAGAAGGTCTGGGTCCCCTATATGTTTTGAATAGGGCATGCATATATGTGGAAGTGTGTGTGCATGCGTGTGTATATGTGTGTGTATTTGTGAGAGAGCTAGAGAACACGAATCCTTAAAAATGTGGTTAATGTTGTCTTCCAGTTCCTGTTTGATTTCTTAGGCAACCTTTCTTCTATAATCTTACAGACAAATGAGACTCCTCCCTCCTTTCCTGGTTATGTGTTACCCCAGTGAGAAACATGATTTGACATTTGAGTTCCTACTCGGCATGTAGATGCTGTGTAGTTTCTATATCATGAAACCAAATGAGAGCCTCTGCCTTTCACTGGATCTATCCAGGAATTTGGCTGCTCTTTCTACTGTCTATGAGAAAAACCTAAAATACAATATGTTTTATTCTTTTAGCCATTCCCTCGGGGGTTCCAATCTCACCCAGACTTGAACTATTTTGACACACATGCACACACACACGCGCGCGCGCGCACACACACACACACACACACACACACACACACAGAAAACATGGTGAATTTAAAGATGTCGGTTGAAGAACAAAACCCAGCTCAAATTTGTTTGGCATTTCTTTCCACCTTACCAGGGTAACTTAGAGATTCAATCTAGAGCTGAGCGTCTTTTCTTCCTTGTCCTTAATTCCTTCCTAAAAGTTATCAGGGCCTGCTTGAATTATAGTGCATTTTTTCTTGTCAGAGTTGATTTGATTTCTTGTTCCCTTGCCTCCCAACCTACACTCTGTGTAATGCTGCAGAGGCAGCAGATTGATGGGGAAAGGATTCAAAATGCTGCTCTGCATTTGGGTTTCAGCATGTGTGCCGTCTGCTGCCAGAGGCATTTAGCAGATGGACTTGGAGAGGTAGGACTGTGCCTCCACAGGGAGGGGACCTCTGGGGAAGAGGTCTCTAGGGGAGGGGCTCTGCCTTTCCCACCTCGCCATTCAGACCCTGACCCACCACCGAGTCGAGTCCATCACGAGATGATTAGACTTGGCTTCTGTCGTCATGTTCAGTTTGGAACAGTTTGCTTATGATGTGTGTGGGCAGGGATTTCTTGGAGTCTGTTTGGGGCTCGCTGAGCTTCTTGAATCTTTATGTTTAGAGCTGTCGTCAAATTTGGGCATCTTTTCAGCCATTCTATCTTTCAATTTTGTTTTTTCCTTTCTGCACTGCATTCTTACTCTTCCTCCTCTGGGAGTCTAATCTGAAAGTTAGACCTCTTGATATTGTCCTACAGGTCCCTGAGGCTCTTTTTACTACCCACCCTCCCCCGCCAAAAAAATCATTTTTTTTCTCTCTGTTGTTCAGATTGGATACTGTCTATGGATCTGTCTTCAAGTTCACTGACCTTTCCTTGTGTCCTATCCATTCTGCTGCTGAGTCCATCCATGGGACTTTTATTTTGGTTATTGCATTTTTCAGTTCTGAAGTTTCCATTTGGCTCTTTATATCTCGTATTTCTTTGCTGAGGCTTTCTGTCTTTCCACTGGGTCCAAGAATGTATGTCCTTGCTTCTTGGAGTTTTTCTAGAACAGTTGCATTTAATTTTTTTCAAATAATTCCAACATTTGTGTTATGCCTGTATTGGCATCTGTTGATTGTCTTTTTCCCACACCAGTTCGGATTCTCTTCATGTGCCGAGTAGTTTTGGGTTATATCCTGGACATTTTGCATATTATATTATGAGACTCTGAGTCATAACTCATAAACTCTGAGATTAAATACCATAGATAAGGTTGATATATTTGTTTTCACAGGCAATCTGGTTGGATTGAGGCCTCACATTTCAGCCGGCCTTCTGTAGATTGTAATTTCAATATCAGTCCTGTTTTCAAAGTCTTTGCCATGTTTTTTTTTCAGACCTCTCCCACATGCATGCCACCCAGTGTCCAGTCTGGGACCCTGACCCAAAGGTCAGTCAGCTTGGCTCCCAAAGCCTTTGATATGCTAACAAGGGTCAGATCCATGTTCCTACGGCCCAGGGCTTCATAAACCACTTTATGGGGTTGCTTTCCTTTTCCACGATTTTCCCAGTATTTTCCGGTTGCTTGTGGTTTCTGAACCCCTGACCAGAAAGGGTGGGCTTTAGTTATTCCTGCTCTGCTCATGCTGTACTGCATACCTCTGGAAACTGCGCCTGAGTCCAAGGCCAAGATAACAGAAGAAAGAGACACAAAACACTCGCTGGGGCATTTACCCCATCCTCTTGGGGTGATAGCCACAGATAAAAGGGTGAGCTGCCCTCTCCTTTAGAGTTTTAGGTGCCTGTGGCCCCCTGCTTGACTTCCACCACTGCAGTGGGATGGCCCAGGCATTGGGATGCTAGAATAGAGGGGGAGAAAAAAGAGAGAGAGAGAGAGAGAGAGAGGAAAATGAAGGATTTTCTCACTGTCTCTGAGCATTAGGAGGCCCCTTCTCTGCTGGAGCCTGAACTGGAGGGCTTTTCCCGATGCTCTTGGTCTGTGCCAATGCCCGCTTCCAGTGTGTGGCTGTCTCGAGCGGGGGCCAGGAAAGAGGACCTCAGAAGAAAAAACATTGGTGACCTTACTGCTCGTTCAGTGGTACTTTGAATTCTGGTCTTCTTCTCCAATCTGCCTGCTAGTGTTTACTTTTCAGATTCCTCAAATCACTGCTCTGTGTGTTCTGTCCAGGTTTTAGTGCTGATTCAGTGCAAGACACAGGGTGGGGGTGTGCTTACACATCTTATCCAGAACTGAAACTGAGATTCCTTTGTTTGAATGACACTTTTGCACCGGGTACCTGAATTTTAAATGTCACCACAAAACGTGTAACTGACCCCTGCTCTTTTTGAAGCAGGACTGACTGAGAAAAAGGGCCTGAGCATGCAGAGGGGAATGCGTGTTCCCTGCCACCCCAGAGACTCACAGAGCCCTGCACACTCACTCAGGCCAAGTCCTAAAGACCGTGATTATCTGAGGATGTTACAGAAAGGTTGTGGCTGATGCTTGCACGCTCTCAGCTGTGCCTGGTCGCATGTCCTGCTGGGGACCGACTCTACAACTCCCACAACCCCCTTCTCCTAAAAAGGAATAAATAATTTCCTTCAGTCGTTGTTTTCCTGCCCACTAACGGATGCTCTTAATTAGCACAAGATTGCAAAATAGATGTATTTTTCTTGTTTTGGGCTTGTTCCTCCCAGAAAGCTTAGGCTTCCCCGACATCGACACATCCACACATGCTCAGTGGATGGTTTAGTTTGCCTCAAGGACTCACAACCTTGTTCTTTTCCACAGAAAAGACGCAGAGCTTCAGTTGTTAGCCATCTCTCCCGATATAAAATTGCTGGTTCTAAAACCTTTCTGGAGCTTCCTAGTTGTGAGAATGTGCACTTAGGAGTATTGCAACTTTATAAAAATGTCCCAATCACTCTGCCAATTATCCAGCACGGTAAAGAAACACCCTTTACATCACTCATCCTACAATTTCATCCCTAAAGACCTGTCGCATTGAAGTACAGAGGAATGGGCCATTAGAAGCCTTCCTTTGGCTTATGTTTGTATTTTACACAAATATGCTGAAAAATGTGCAATCGTGGTACTGTTCCTTGTTTGACAATTTCTACGGGAGCTACTTGAGGTCATTCATGGGTGTGGGGAAACTGCCTACGAAAAAAGAAGCCGTTATTCCACATTTCAAGACAAGGAAAGCTTTTGCACCAGGCGGAATTGATGGCTCTCTTTTCTAGGTCATGGGTGGGTCTGCTTTTTTTGTAATAACTTTTTTTTTTAAATGCAGTCAGTTTTGCTTGGGGCTTACGGTCTCGAATTAATGCATTTCTATTATGTGCATACATGTAGGCTGGTAGGCAAAAGAGCATGTTAAAACATTGCTTTATTTCTTGTATTATCTTTTAATAGTAAAATCTTGGAATTCAGCTCCTTTGGCTTGAAAGAATCATTTTTGTTTTCAAGAAACAAATTTAATGCCGAAATCATAAATCATAAAAAATATCTGAAAGCCTCATGGCGATGCTTGTGGTCTTTTTGAGACTGACTCGGTGATCACTTTTTGCCCTGTGGAAAGCAGAATTTCAGATGTCTGCAAAATAGCCTGAGAGCGACATGAATTCGCGGTGTATATCTTTTGCTGTCCTAAATCGTAACTTTTGGAAATGTTTTCTATGCACTCAAAACATATTAGAGGAGGCCGGCTCACTTTTCAATGCGCATTGCCTGAAGAAAGTGGCAGATAGAGCCTTGACAAACAAAGTGGAGGCTGCTTCCTTGCCTCAGAAATCTGGGACCTTGTCTTCCTTGTGCCGCTTGTCCGTGCTTGGGGAGGGGCTCCTTTATAGGAATGGCCTGGTGGTTCAGGGAGCAGGACCTTGGACTGCAAAGGAGTAGAGGGACCCTCCTCCCTGGGTTGGCTCAGGAGGAGGCCTCCTTCTCGGTGGCCGCTCATTGTGTGTGCCCCATTTGACATTTTAGCCCAGGTCTGCTGGGGACAGACAGACCAGCCTCAAATGACAGTACATCCACCCCCTTCTGCCGAAGCAGCTCCTTGCCCCATCCCGAGGGGAAGCGGGGGTGGCAGACAGGACTGGGAATCCGTGTTTCCACCTCCTGGGAGTGATGGGGGTAGCATCGTTCTGGCCACATGATATTTGCAGCATATGGGTAATAGTGTATCCTGGCATTTAGGGAATGGTTTGGGGGTAAAATCATGACAAATTTTCTTAAAACAAAAATATTTGGTGAGTGGGTGTGTTTGCCTTGTTCTATTTAATACCGGCCATTGGTGTTCTAAGGTGCTCAGAGAGTTCTGCGTGTGGGATGTTTGGAGGGACAAATATTGATGTATGTACCAGAGAATTAAGACAAATGATAATTGAAAGAGATGATAAAAGCTAGTGGTTTCCTTCGGGTAATAATCACGAACTGCTGTCAGACTGATTCCAGGAGGAACATTACTTTATGTGAAGTGTTTTTTAAACAGCTCGAGCAAAGCATTAAGCCAGAGCATTTCTGGGGCATCTCTTTGCTGTATATTCCTATCATGTCTCCACTTGAGATTCCTCAACGGATAGTCACTGTTCCAGCTGCCATGTTTAGCTTCATCGGGGTCGACAATCAGTTGGAAATGAGAAATAGGAGCTTGCAGTCAGGATCTTGTCTGTGGATTCTGAAGATAATTCTATAGTCCTGCTATATGGGTTCTCCATTATTGATCTGTGAAGTTATTTTTATGTGTTAGTGAAGGGTGAGTGGCTTCTGCTGTGTTTCAAGGTGTCTCTTTCGTGAAGCCTTTGGGTTTCTTGCAGTAGAGACAGATTCCCGCAATCTGCACTTGTGTTTTTGGCATTTAGTTTGGAGCTATGTTTACGTCCTCGATCTCTTCGTGACCCCACTTAACCCTATGGAAATTTCCATCAGAGCCCCTATAGAACTTCATTGCGTTTATTGGGTTATAGCTGTATTAAATTGTAACCCAGAGCCTGGCACAAGGCACAAATGCCCACTGAATCAATGGATGACTCCCTGGTCGAGTCTCATTGCTTCTTTCCAAAGAATGCTGTGCAGGAGACCTTCTATTTGTCTCTCCAGATCCACCATCCACTCTTCTCCTCCTCCTCTGCACCCCCAGAGGCTGACTTTGCATGGACAACCATAGCCTCCCTCTTCTCTGCCTTCTCTTGGCTTTGACAGTTGGTGTGCATATATAATAGGACTGGATGTGACAGGATTGGGTATGTTCCTTTGTGAAAAAAAAATTTTTTAATGTTTATTTATTTTTGAGAGAGAGACAGAGCGTGAGCAAGGGAGGGGCAGCGAGAGAGGGAGACACAGAATCTGAAGCAGGCTCCAGGCTCCGAGCTGTCAGCACAGAGCCCGATGCGAGGCTCGAATCCACAGACCACAAGATCATGACCTGAGCCGAATCAGACCCTTAACTGACTGAGCCACCCAGGCACCCTGGATTGGCTTTGTTCCTTTATTAAATGCCTGCTCCATAAAGTTTCCCTCTCTGGGTTCCATAAATTCCTCTTGCTCCTTGCTCCTTCAGGCTTAGGATTTGTAAAGTCTCTCTGGTGCTACCTGTCATAGATACTGCATTATTCGTTACTGGTTTCCTTAAACCCTGCCCACGCCTTTATAGATAGTCTATTGAATTCTTCTTGGATTAGCCAGTTGGAAGGAGCCTATTGTATCCTGCTGGAATCCTGACTGATATTTGCCCAAGTCACCCAGATGACAAAATTAGTTATAATCTAGATATCATAATCTTGCATTATTTCAAGTAAACAGTCTCTTCTCGGCCAGTCTGCCTCCAAATTCGAATCAAATATAGCAGGGGTCAGCAAACTACAGCCTTGTGGGCCAAATCTAGCCTGCAACCTATTTTTGTAAATGGAGTTTCGTTGGAACACAGCCACGACCATTGGTTTACTCACTGTCTGTGGCTGTTTTGAGCTACAGCAGGGGGCGAGGAATTGCAGTGGAAACTGTATGGCCTGCAAAGCCTAAAATATTTGCTGTTTGGCCCCTTATAGAAAGAGTTTCCTGATCCCTGATTTAGAGGAAGACCATGATGGGTGAACTTTATCATTTCTATCAAGAGGCTCCTGGGCCAGATGCTGGCACACTTGTGAGTGGCCGTGTGAGAAAGACATGGGGAGTTTTAAACCCCAGACCTGGACAAGCCTGCCTGAAGCTCTGCATTGCTGTGCAGACAGCGGGGGCGACCTGGAAAGGCACTTTGTCATTTGATGCAAGGACACGACCAGGCACAACTGGGAGGCGTTTGTACTTAACTGTGCTTATAATTTATGATTTCATAATTCAGTACTTCCTGAAAAGAATTGCTCTCCCTAATTTTCAGCATTTACCTGCCAAAGTTATTTTGTATGTGTCTGTCTCTGCCGCCAGACTGTGCACTTCTTGGGAGAGTCAAGGTTTTTTTTTTTTTAATTTTTTTTTTTAACGTTTATTTATCTTTGAGACAGAGAGGGACAGAGCATGAACGGGGGAGGGTCAGAGAGAGGGAGACATAGAATCTGAAACAGGCTCCAGGCTCTGAGCTGTCAGCACAGAGCCCAACGCGGGGCTCGAACTCACGGACCGCGAGATCAACACCTGAGCCGAAGTCGGACGCTCAACCGACTGAGCCACCCAGGCGCCCCGGGAGAGTCAAGGTTTTATTCGTGTCTGTGTTGACCAGTGTCTGGCACAGGGTGGCTGATGCTCAATGAATGTTGTTTGACCACGTGATAATCACCATCTACTTCAGAGAAGAAAGGAAAGTAGGGGGGTGGCGGAAGGCATTACCTGGGAAGATATGTTAATATTCTCAGGCTTTCTCTGATTAGACTCTCTGCCTGATCAGCCTTCACAGAACAAGAACAGCTATAAGAAAAGGCTGTGTTCCCAGAAAAGGGTGCCCCTCAGGGCAGACTGGCTACATAATTTGTGGGGCTTGGTGCAAAATGAAAATGTGAGCCCTCTTGTTCAACATTTATTAAAGAATTTCAAGACGGTGTGAGCAGAGCATTGAGCCAAGCATAGGCCCTTCTTAAAAAAAAAAAAAATTAAGATTTTATCTTTAAGTAATCTCTACACCCAGCATGGGGCTTGAACCCATAACCACAAGATCAAGAGTCACACGCTCCACCGATTGAGCCAGCCCGGCGCCCCCAAGCTCAGGCCCTTCTAAGACTGCATAGGTTGCACGCCCATGAAACTGGCAGCTGAGAACAAGACAGCCTGTGGGAAATCAGTGAGGATTCCTTAAGTCTAGAAAGCTGCAGGGCACTTAGCTACTACAAGGAGGCACGGACCTGTCTAGACGGTAAGACTGTGGGCTCTTGGGCTTTGTGCCACGATGTGAGGCTAATCACATCGGACCTGGAATAACGCTTATCACTTACGAAGTGTCCACATTTATCTCAGACCCCCATGCCAGGGTGGGCTTCCCTTCTCCAGGCTCACACACCTGGCTTGATGCTGACTGACCTGCTTGCTCCCCCACTCCTCCTAGCTTTTCAACCCCAGGTCACCCAGGCCACCCCATCCAGGGGCAAACCCCCCACATTTGCACTAAAGTGTATCAGGGCTAGCCTGTTTAGGGGTTTTTTTTTGGGGGGGGGGTGGGTGACAGACAGTTCCTGTCATAATATCTAGTCTTAGTCTGTTTGGGCTGTCATAGCAAAATGGCACAGACTGAGTGGCTTATAAAGAACAGAAGTTTATTGCTCAAAGTTCTGGAGGCTGGAAGTCCAGGGTCAGGGTGCCAGCAGAGTTGGTTTCCAGTAAAGGCCCTCTTCAGGGTTGGCGCCTTCTCTCCAGGTCTTCACATTGTGGAAGGGGCTAGGGAATTCTGTGAGGTCTTTTTTAGAAGAGTACTGATCGCATTCAGGAGGGCCCTACCCTCATGACCTAAGCTATTCCCAAAGGCCCCACCTCCTAATACCATCACCTTGGTCATTAGGATTTCGACCTATGAATATGGGGGAGGGGAACACACACATTCAGATCCTGGCAATATCTGAGTGAAGAACAATGTGTATGCGTGAATGGTGCATTTATCTGTCCCTAGAACCTTCCCTTGCCTCCTTCCGCATCGTAAAAGGGGGTTTAAAGGCCCAGTCTAAGCACTGCGGGAACCCCTATGCCTAGACACCCAGCGTCTTTCCTGACTCCAGACATCTACCCTCCCAGCAGATGGGGCTTCTCTCCCCCCCCCACCCCCTTCCCCCCCCTGCACCTTGAGCGCTATTCTCCCCCTGAGAATCACAGCAAGGCTTTGGAAGGTTTCTAAGTGGTGATAAGTACAGGTGGGGGACTTGGAACTCTAGAAAGGACTTCATGACTAGTGCTTCCTTTTGACTAGAGGGATCCCACTTGCGTTTCTTCCAGACCACTGCGATCCCCCAGCCCTTCATCCCTCCCACCACCCTTGCTGCAAAAGGAGGCCTAGCCTTCATCTCTAACCACTGTGCTCATCGGTGCTCCTCACGTCCTCTGCTGAAAGGCAGCAGCCCCTTGCTAGAAGGCTACTCTTGTCAGCCTTGGTGGTGACAGCTCCGGGGTCCTCTCCCGCAGGTGCCCAGCCCCAGATGCTAGGCACACTGAGACCTGGAAGACTGAGTGCGGCTGCCCTTGTCTCCCTGTGCTGGGGAAGGCACCCAAGCACCCAAAGGACTTCAGGCTTTTGCCTCGACGAAATAACTGGCCCTTAGGGAGGCTCATAGTTCTGAAGCTCTAAGCTTTGGAAACTCTAGTAGATAGAGGAGTTTTTCTTCGCATGGGGGAGAGGCACAGTAATACAAAACCACAGTTGAGAGAGCCTGATGGGGTCAAGTGGGGTTTATTTTTGATCAGAAGAGTCAGACATCCCCAGGCCTTTGCAGTCTTTTGCTTAACCTGGTAGCTGGGCTTTCTCAGGCCTTGCTTGCCTCCCTGTGACCGATGTGACTGTAATGACAGCAGCTCCGAACCCACTCCCCACCGCCTGTGCACAGACATGTTTGTTTTGCAGACAGTTAAAGCAGCCAAGGAGCCTCGCTGATGCTCTGTGTCCATCCCACCCCCACCCCCACCCCCAGTGCCTCAACACTTTACACATCAACCTGTTTTCTGTTTTCTGTCTTCTACAGCGTCCCCGATGGCATATAGATCTCCAGCCGTGGGCAGGACCTGCTCAGTCCCTGGACGAGGAAGCCTTGAGGTTTCTGAGATACATCACCACCACTCAGGTTGTATTTCAGGTGCAATTGGATCTGAAGACACTCTAAAAGATATTGACCAACCCCCTTTCAAAAAGGATTCGATCAGTGAGGGGGTAGGAAGATTCTCAGGGACTCCTGGTGGGGACTTGATAGGGACATAGTTTCTGAGGCCTCAATGCTTACATTTATCCACTTGTTTGAAGGCAGATAAGATGCTTTCTATTTGCTTCAGCATCTTCTGCCTTCCAGGGGTATTGTCATCTTGAAATGTTTTAATGATTCATCCTGACGTGTTCTTAAAGATCCACTTTAGCAAATTGCTTTGGAAAACCATTTGAGGCGACAGATTCACACCCGTGAGTAGGCAGTCAAGTGTGTCATAAAACAAAACCATCATCTGGACGTTCAAGTTCCATTTTGGATTTGGAGGAATCTGCCTTTTTGCTTTTCTGCCACAGATGCTTGGTGGACAGGGCCCCGCTAGGCCAGGGAGCAGAGGGGACATTGCAGGAGGTCCGAGAAGCTAATGAATCCAACAGCACTTTGTTCTTAGAGCATTTAAAGTCATTATGGAGCATCGGCCTCAGTGGTGACTTAACACATTGTGGCAGCTCCTGCCGAGGCTGAGCCTGTGCCCCCGGCAAGTAAAGGGACTGTCTATTAAGGAGAGTCTATGGCTCTTGACACGTTAATCAGGAGGTTCTGTCCTCAAGTAGCCTGATCCTGGGGACGGAGAGACATAAGAGAAGATCACATCCTGAGGGAAACTTTGCCCTGGATTAAGTCGAGGTGTTAGTAAATTAGAAACTCACACTGCCTCTAAGGTGCCTAGGCCAACTGGGGAGGTAGCCCGTGGAGCTCGTGTGGCACTGAGGGTCTCAGGCTCTTTTGATGTCCCTTCAGCCCCCTGGCATCCCACTTCTTCTCCCAAACCTTGCTGGCAGCAGAGCCCGTTTTTCATCTGTGGAGAGAATATGTTTCTAGGTCTTTAGAAGACTGGGCGTAAAAGAAAGTCCCATTTCTCATATAATGCAGTCAGACAATTGGACTTTAATGGTTGTCACCTAGACATGGAAGTGAAAGCTTGTTGAATTAATCGCAAGTTATGGAATGATAAATTGATCCCTGTGCTTTACATAATTTCATCTTGTTTTGCTGCTGCAAATTAATTTGGTGGACACTCACAGATTTAATTAAGGTGCTGAAATTTTAATTGTACAGTTTGGTTTTACCTGAAGGATGAAAAGCCCGACCTCTTGACTGCGACTTTATGAAACTCTTAAGACACCAGAGGAAAATGAGAGGTGTTAAACTTATGAGTTGGGTTTGAGAACTATGGGCTCCATCCCCGCCCCAAATAAATTGACCAAGTAAAAGCCTCTAGATTCCATTTTATATGTATTTCAGGTTAATGTTCTGTAACTTATAAAAGGCATATTTACTTAGAAGAAGCTCGTGAGGCACGAAAGGATTATTTCAAGCCCCTCTTGGATTTTCCCCCGTGAGTTATGAACTGAGAGAAGAAAACTTTTGAAGAGAAAAGAAAAGCATCCCACAATGCAGTCTGAAGTGACTCTGAGCGATTTATTTTGTTTCTCTGTTTCTCAATGTTGCGATCTTAAAAAGGCTCAAGCTATTAAATTCTTCCTTAGGTTTCTCCCAGTTCTGTGAGCTTGTACTGCGCCGAGAGTAGTGTAGGATCAATATTGACAAAGTAGTTTTGAGCACCTGCTTTGTGCCAGGGATTGTGGCGGGCCCTGGGGATACAGTCTCTGCCCACAAGCAGCTAACCAACTAGTTGGGAAAGTAGATACATAGACGTCTCATTCACCTTGATGAGTGCAGTTGGTTTATGAAGTTCACTAGAAGGATTTTCATCCTCCAGAAAAACTGAGATAAAGCTCTAGACCTCACAGTGGTTTTGTACCCAGGGGTCATTTTACCCAGGTGAAGTGCTGTGCTTTTCTGCACATCCAGGTCACCGGGAAGCCAGCACATGGGAGCTCATCAGAGATGACATTAACTGACTCTTAATCAGAATCTTTTGCTAAACAGTGTTCCTTCCCCATCTCTATGTAATGCAGAGGTTTTTTTGTTTTTTTGTCTTTTTGTCTTTTTTTTTTTTTTTTGGCTCTTTTAGGAGCTCAGGCTTCCCTTAGAATTCATCTTGACAATGAGAGCCTACAAAACTGGAAGAATATTAGAGTCACTATTACCTAAAATTTCCATAGTTAGCAGTAGTGAGTCATAATGGCAAGGGGGAAAAAAACCTTCGGAAGGTACTAAAGCAAATTCCACCCCCATTCTCTTATGCTACTTAAAAAAAAAATCATCTCCTTCAAATCTGTGTTCAAGCTTGTACAGCAAGGCCCAGCATTTGATGTGTTCATCATTGATTTACTCCTTCTTCAATTCAGCAGGCATTTGCTGAGCACCTGTTCTGTGGTCGGCACTGCCTGGGGTATAAAACCTAAATTCAATACATATGCGTGCTGGCAAACAGCTAGGATGCAAGAGAGTTGTGTGTTCTCTAACACGGGTGAACAGATGGGTGGGGGAGCTTGGAAACGGAAGCACAGGGCCAGGGACAGTGTGGCATTCGACTGCAATGAGATGGCACACTTGCATGCTGTGTGTCCCTGATGGCATGACTGGGGACCTGAATTTTTAATGAAACACCAGAGGATATGGTGTTTGGTAGAGTGTGCACAACGTCAAGTGCAGTTTAATTAGGTATTGTTTTCTAATGTGAAAGACCACGATTACATCGCTGAGTTCTGGAGTCGATGATACACTGTTTGATGCTAACAAGAAATGGTTAAATCATAAACACAGTGCTCTGTTCTAAAGGAAGGCTCCAGATCCAGCTTTTTATGGCCACCCCCAAACCATATGCCTCTGGGAAGCAGGCCTTGCGGCACAAAATTAATCTAAGCAACAGTTGCTGTTTTAAAAAAGAAAAAGTGGATTTTAAAACATTATCTAACTACCTATCTAGCTATCATCTAGCCAGCCAGCCAGCCATCTCTCCATCCATCTATCTATCTCATCATCTATGCATCTATCTATTTGTAAAAATAACATAAAAATCCAAGCCCTGGAGATGCAGACTTTACGACTTTGTAACAGTAGTATCTGTTATATTTACTGGTACACACACACACACACACACACACACACACACGGATAAAGGCAACAAAAATACAACTCTTTCCTTAGATGTTGCCTTTCAAAATAATGGTATTACATGAACATACAGTTGATCATTGAAGTGATTCTTGCCAGAAGTCCCCAAGTTTTAAGGGCTCTCTTTGCCAGATTTTACTTATGGGGTGCCAGAAATTCTCTTCCATCTTTTGGGATGCCAAATGAAATGAGAATAAATTAATCCCTTTAAGCGGCACCTGGCTGGTGCCATAAGTGGAGTATGCGACTCTTGATCTCGAGGCTGTGAGTTCGAGCCCTGCGTTGTCTGTAGAGATTACCTAAAAATAAAATCTTTAAAAAAAATTGGTTAATCCCTTTAAGTTAAATAACTAAAATGCATTTCAGAAAACATTTTTTTTTTCCTGGAGTTTCTTCTCTTTTATCTAGGCCTAATTTGCTTTTGCAGCTAAAATTACAAGGGGAATTAGAGAGAGAGAGAACGTAATTACTGGAGGTAGAGCTTAGCTAGGAGTTATTGCCCTCACTTATTTTGCTTACGAGAGTTTATTGAAGCCCTGGCCATAAATCTTAACAAGAAACTTTGAAAAATCAATATTTAATTAATTTTTAGGAGCTGAATTTTACTGAGTGCTTCTAGTTGTTTTGCAAAGCTAATGTCTATCACTGAGATAGTTAATATGGAAAAACTCCTGTGTTAGGTATGTTTGAGCTAGGAGTGGAAAGGGGAACATTAGCAGAGAGATTGAATGGAAAAGAATGTCTTTCCAACAGGGGTATATCTGTGTAAGATGAAATCTTTGGAAGAAGAAGAAATGCTTTAAGTGTCACCTTTAATAGAATAAAACTCTACTCCCCAACATTGGCAAAGTAAGGGCAGTTGAGCCTCAAAGCCCTGAATCTTGACCCTTAATAGTTATCAGATTCTTGGAGGCCTCTGGCTAATTGTCACTGCCCGCCTCTCTGGCTTTTTGTTAGGGGCCGGGTTGCAGGGGCTGCTGTTTTCATTTTAAAGCTCTGGCCCAAGCATAAGAGACTCTTAAAAACTGAGAACAAACTGAGGGTTGATGGGGGGTGGGGGGTGGGTGATGGGTATTGAGGAGGGCACCTTTTGGGATGAGCAGTGGGTGTTGTATGGAAACCAGTTTGACAATAAATTTCATATTAAAAAAATAAATAAATAAAGCTCTGACCCAAGTGGAGCCTCTTCCCTTAATTTGCTAAGGCACAGATGAGGCCAAGCTGGAACCTTCCGGTGGGGCTTTACAAAAGGGTTCCTGTAAACTCACAGGACTATCCGCATAAGAATCACCTGGGGCAGCTTATTAAAAGGCATGTTCGCAGGCATCAGCCTCAAAGATTCTGACTTTACAGAGTGGGACTTGAGAATCGGTATTTTTAGGTGCCTCCCAGGCCTGTCAGAATGTAGGTGGGCCATACCTTGGGAAACATGGTGGGAGAGGCGAGAGTTAAATTTTAATGGTGTTAGGAGGGAGTCATGAACAAGGACCTGTGAACATCTATATCATGTTCTGTCATTATGGAGGTTCTTAGGGAGAAGTGCACACAAAGAAATGGGAATCATCAGACCACTTTAATAAAAATACTCCAGGAAGCTGACCTAGAGCAAATGGTTCAGGCTTATGAGGTCCAGGTATGCTTTAGGGGCCTACAGAACTGCCTCCCTCCCTCCCTCCCTACTTACCTGCCTACCTGCAGGGGTGAGAGGAAGGGAGAGCGTCGGACACAATGACAATGAAGGTGCTGATGTTTAAGGTGCAGTAACCTGCCCACTAGTAAGACAGGCCCACCAAACACATTGAACTTTAATTAAATTAGCAGTTTTTCCTCCCTTGGTGGTGAGTGGGGACTAGGATATGGGCAGAGGCATAATTCCCATGTCTTTGTGGGTGAATCATAGGAAATGAATTAGACAAATTAACATGCTGATGTACCCAGTTAATAAATGTATTCTGTAATAGTTGCTTAAAATTCAGTTCCATTTTCTGTTATTTTTTTCCTTTAAACAGGGGTCATGGGTGGAGAAGTAGAAAGACATTGGTGAGGGGCAAGAATATATATACAGGGTTTCACATTTTAGACTTCCCTGTAAAATGTCCAAATCCTAGCAATATGCTCTCTCATTTATCTCTCTGATAAATAGTTCTGGATAATTTTGCCAGGCCAGTAGCCCTTGATCACAGCAAAAGTATGGGAGATGCTGTATCAGTTGAATAGGCTACATGTATATATTCTTTTCAGATTAGAATTCTGGAAACTCTGTTAAATAAAAGAATTGGGCAAACCCAGGATATCTTTAAAAACATTTTTATTTAAAAAAAAACTTTTTTTTAATGTTTATTTATTTTTGAGAGAGACAGTGTAAGCGGGGGGAGGGGCAGAGGGAGACACAGAATCAGAAGCAGGCGCCACACAGAGCCTGATGCGGGGCTCAAACTCTTGAACTGCGAGATCATGCCCTGAGCCAGAGTCGGCTGCTTAACTGAGCCACCCAGGTGCCCCCAGAATATCTTCTCTTTTTCTTTTTTTTAAATTTTTTTAACGTTTATTTTATTTTTGAGACAGAGAGAAACAGAGCATGAACAGAGGAGGAGCAGAGAGAGAGGGAGACACAGAATCTGAAACAGGCTCCAGGCTCTGAGCTGTCAGCACAGAGCCCGACGCGGGGCTCGAACTCACGGACTGTGAGATCATGACCTGAGCCGAAGTCGGACGCTCAACTGACCGAGCCACCCAGGCACCCCCAGAATATCTTCTTAAGAAGAAAATCATTTGCTGTTATATTTTCCAATGAATTAAAGCAATGAACCTCAGACCACCCTTTGCACCCAGAATGGTCTGTTGTCTGTGACGTGACAGCCAGAGCTGCTGCATGATTCATGGAGCATCATGATGGTGATGGGAGTTTTGAAGCATTAGGGGGAAATTGATGTTCAGTGAGGTGCTGCTGGCCACAAAAGAACACCTGGGCCACAGAACCTGCTTTCTTTGGTTCCAGCCACCTCAGCGTGCACACTGTGCCAGCCTCAATCATAGTGCATTTGCTAAATGTGCATTTGAAATCAGAGACTTGCTTCTGCTTGATTTAGATACATGTTCCCTTTGGTTTCCTTATCTAATTTTGATGGATGAGTTAAAAGAAGTGCTTTGGTTATAGCTCAGGAAGAGCTTCCTTTCTTCCTGCATGGGGCTCTCGCTCTTCTCCCCTAGGAGGAAGCTCATTAGAACAGTTTCTCACAAACAATACGGTCTTGGGAGCAGGGACTATGAATTAATTTCACTTGACCCTTGATCAGCTGTTTACCTTGGATAACTCATGCTACCTTTCTGGACCGCGGTGGCCCCAGCTTATCTGCCTGAGATAAGGAATTGATAATCTGTATCCCTCTGAGACCCATGGCCACAGTTGGATCTCACAACTTCTGATAGAAACACCATGGATTACAGTCCTCTGTGTTTTGCCAGCACTGTTCTCTACGTCTGGAATGCTCTTCTTGATTTCAGCGTCTTGGTCAACTTCCGTTCATTCTCCAGGACTCACAAATCTCTGCAAAGCTTTTTGGGACCCCTCCTTTCTGCCACCTTTGCTCCTGACCTGTTCTCCCTTACATACTCTGTGCATATGGCTATAGCAGCTCTTAACTTCCCTTCAACCCTGTCTATAGTCTCCACAAGGTTCCTTATAATCCAGTATTTGGAGTTCCTCCGAACATTTGATAGCAGTCTTGTGCTTCCCTGGGGGAGAGGAATAGTTGGCAGTGGAGAAGGACATAACTCTCCTGTTATGGCTTTCAGGGACCGAGAAAGCAGTAACTCCCCACCTGCCACTTATCATCCAGCGCTTTAAATTATTCACATCGATTTCCAATCCTTACAGATTGCATGCAATCACATGAGCACAGACAGCCTAGCTACTGACTCCAGCCCTGCAAAGAAGCCTTGGTCAGTCTGTCTTGATGACAGGTTTGGCTTAGCTCATCAAATCCGCAGCAAGCGATGCCGCCTCTACTCTTTAGGGTAAGTGCATTTTATAGCAGAATACCAAAACGCTCCTGCAGGTGGCCAAGGCTATTTCAGTAACACAAAGTTATGAACGTAACAATGTGTAACAGGTGCTATACTTTGCCTCCTACACTTTGTTTCAGACTCATGTGTCGGTTAGGTAACTGTCGGCACTTGTGGGTCACCAGAAGGTGCCAGGCCATTTTCTCTCCCATTCTGCTGGGGGTGAATTGGCAACTTCAGATTTCAGTATGACGATGATCCTCTTGGCGAAGCCCGTGGTCGCCAGCTAGAATTACAGCATCCTTACTGTGAAGAGAGAGAATAGTAAGAATTAAGGGGGGGGGGGGAAGAACAGCAAGCATATTAGAAATTTTTTACACATTTATGAGGAGTGACCCAAGATGAATGGCCACTGTTGGATTTTTATGGTTTGTGCCAATGGTAAATCTGTGTGTACATTTACATTAAAAAGAAAGAAAAGGGAATTCTTGTGAAATCACTGTGATTTTGTCGAAACTGTAGGAAATAATATTCAGTTATTCAGGCTGAAAATGAGCTAAGTGTACAAATGGATTTAGAGGGATTTTTGTAAAAGGGCGAATATAAAATAATGATACTATTTCATGAAATATATTAGGACTTGCATCCAGTTCTGAACTTACAAAAATGTGTCTCAAAAAAGGGGGGGCAGGAAAGAGTTGTTTTTATTGGGAACACCCTATTCCA
This sequence comes from Prionailurus bengalensis, assembly GCF_016509475.1. Lineage (NCBI taxonomy): Eukaryota > Metazoa > Chordata > Mammalia > Carnivora > Felidae > Prionailurus > Prionailurus bengalensis. Next base: position 99,338,976 of record NC_057349.1, on the reverse strand, counting down.
TAGACTCTTTGTGGAAGCTGTGTGGTTAGGTTCTCAGACAAGGTCCCCAAGGTCCATTACAAAAGCACTGGGGACCCTAACAGGTGTCCTATGCCTGTTTCTCACTAATCGCTTTTATCATCTCGACGATTCACATTCAGGCACATGAGTGACAACTGCTAACCCAAATCCTAGATGATAAGGGTTGGGGGCAGACATTTGGGTCTGTGCCCAGAGGATCACCATCAACATCAGACTTTATCAAACAAGAATTCTTAGTTGTAGTCACTGTGGACTTTTTGTAAAAGTGAACAGTTCAAGTAAGAGTCTCAGGATAATGGAAATTGTATAAGCAGAGCTGGGGACGCAGTAGGCACTCCATATATATTTGCTACATAAATGATTGCTCTAGGTAAGGAGAGCAGGGAGAGTCGCTGGTTATGCTATGATTTAGACCGGGAGGCTGAGGCTTAGGAAATTAGTTGCTCAGCCACTTGATTAGAACAGAGGGGAGCCCACCAACTATGCTTCAAGATTGTAGAAAGGATGGGACGTTTTGACAGTAGAGTTTATTTTCTGTCATATTAAAAATGCATGAAAGTAGGTCATAAAAGTAATTGCAGAGTACCACATGCAAATTGGAGATCTCCGCTTGGTCCTGTTTTCTTGCTCTGAACTGCCTTTATAGTTTAGTTATTATTTTACACCCTGGAATAATTTCATTTAAAGCCTATCACTGAGTAAAATGAAACTAGCAAAGCTGTTTGGGGGGGGGATTTTTAAAATTCCTTTTTGCTTTCCTTGTACTTCAGAGCCATTAGATAATTTTGTTGCAAGATTTCAGATTACTTCCTGTAAAAGGTGGTTTCTTATTTTCATCTAAATGTTCACTATTCAAACTCAACGTTGTGAAGAGCAGATAAGAACAATTGAATTCCACTGGGAACAGACGTGAATAGATTATAAGGGCCAACATTTTATTCAAAACCTAAAAATGCTTAATTGAAAACGGGGAACTAAAAATATTTCTGACGGGTAAGAAAAAAAAAAAAAGAAAAGAAAAGATGTTTTGGATTGTGGTTGCACACGTTGATTGCACTGTTATTCAGGACTGAGGATCAGGACAAGCATACCCCCTTCTCAGGTGAATTGCTTGCCTGGGGGCAGGTAAATAGCCAGCTGACATCTCAATTGATACTGAGAAGAAAGAGACCCAGCCCAGAAGTGGCGGTCCTAAAATGAGGCACAAGAACAGGGAATGTGGGTCATGGATGGTCAGCGTTCGGGAGTAGTGGGGTAGTTGAGAGATGGGCAGGGAGGGCAGGTGGTAGATGGGTCATGGGGTCCCTACACCAGGCAGTAAGTGCTCGAAGCCCCAGGGCTTTGGCAGCAGCAAGACTATGCCACTTCTGTGCCCAGTCATTCCCAGGTCAACCAAAGATGATTGATAAAGCCATAGCTTGGGGTGTCCTTCCTAGAGAGGAAGAAAGGAGTCGGAGGACAGACGGACCGGAAGACAAAGGCTGAATGTCCTGCCTTCTGATCTGTTCCCTACCTTTCCTCCACCCCAGGAACTGAAGCAGGAGTCACTTCCACCTTATTTCAGAGTCTGGAATGTCTTTACTAGAAGTCAAAGCTCTTTATTCCACAGTTAATGTAAAAGCATTTTTTCCAGGAGAGTGTACTCTGTGTGAAGTTCAGTTGAAAATTAAAATCAGATCCTTTTCAACCTTGAAATGGGGTAGAATAGACCTGTTAAGATAGGGGAAGGTGCTGTACAGGAAGGTTATGTTACAGAGGAAGGGGAAGAGAAGAGGAAGGAGAGGTTGTGTGTTTAGGTGATAATATCATGTACTTGACCTCTTCAGCCTGCGGTGGTGGCTGCTCTGTAAGTCTTCTCCTCTGTGACTTGGAGGGGGAGGGTTGGGGAGGGTGGTAGCTAACACAAATCGGGAAATATCCCCGATTTTATCCTCCCTTTCAAAGATTGTTTTTTCAGAGGTGGGAGTGAGAGTGGAAAAGAAAACTTGAGAAGAGACAATACATAGGTAGCAAATCTTCACCTCTTTTTTTTAGTTCTCTGGCTGGTGGTACCGTTTGGTTTCAAGACATAAATTCTCAGCATAAGACAGAAGAACATTTGATAAATGGCACATGGTTAGGCAACAACTAGTATCTTACACAGAAAAGCTGGGACTTCCAGGTGCCAAACATTTTCAACTTGTAATAGTTTAACACAGCAGGTGCTCATAGTATACATGAATGAGGAATCAGAAAATCATGGACCCAAGGATCCTTTTTAAATAATTTTTTTTTCCTAATCACCACTCCCCCATGAAATTTTAATGCCAGAGATAAACTGTATATCTTTTTTTTTTAATTTTTTTTTCAATGTTTATTTATTTTTGGGACAGAGAGAGACAGAGCATGAATGGGGGAGGGGCAGAGAGAGAAGGAGACACAGAATCGGAAACAGGCTCCAGGCTCCGAGCCATCAGCCCAGAGCCCGACGCGGGGCTCGAACTCGCCGACCGCGAGATCGTGACCTGGCTGAAGTCGGACGCTTAACCGACTGCGCCACCCAGGCGCCCCACTGTGTATCTTTTTATGTAACATATGCATGTTGCTTTATATATAAAAAGAGGAAGTATTGTTGACTCCCAAGAATGGAATTTTGCCCCATTAGGGGTGCTATCATTCCTGTTGATAATATATGTTTTGGACAAAATCTTGGCATTTCACGCAATGTTATTTAATAAAAATCAATAATTTATAACATATTTTTTATCTACTATTTAGTGTCATTTATGCTTTGAAAAACCCAGAACAGACCATGAAACTCCTGGGAAACACGATTGTCTTACTTCTTCCAACCCTGATGCCTTCAACGGTCACAGTTAGAAACCTTTCCTATATCTGCTTTTATTTATTTTTAGCAGCTTTGTTGAGCTATAATTCACATACCATACAATTCACTCTTGTAAGGTATACGATTCAATGGGTTTTTTTGTCGCTACAGTCAAATTTAGAACATTTTCATGACCCCAAAGAGAAAGCCCTACACCCAGTAGCAGTCATTTGCAAATTCAACACGTTTCCTGCTTTTCACCCCCTCCTCGTAGGCAACCACTAGTCTACTTTCTCTCTATGAATTTGCCTATTGTGGACATTTCATGTAAATGGAGGCACACAACATGTGGCCTTTTGTAACTGGCTTTTTTTCACTTAGCATAATGGTTTCAAGGTTCATCCATGTTGTAATATGTATCAGTACCTCATATCTTTTTATGGCTGAATAATATTCCATTGTATGGCTACACCTCATTTCATTTGCTCATCAGTTGATAGACATTTAGGTTGTTTCCACTTTTTGGCTACTGGGAATAATCGTGCAATGAATATGCACATGTAGGTTTTTCGGTAGACATTAGTTTTCGCTTCTCTTGGGAATATGCCACTTCATATTCCCACCAGCAATGTATGAGGGTTCTTATTTCTCCACATTGTTGCCGACATTTGTAATTATTGGTCTTTTTGATTGTAGCTACCCTAGTGGATGTGAAGAGGTGTCTCATTGTGATTTTGATTTGTTTCTCCATGTTGGTGAATGGTCATGAGCATGTCTTCATGTGTTTGCGCTAGGACGTTTTGATTCCTGGGGAACATAAAGGACGCTTACCTTAATACTCTTGGGAATATTTTTAAAAGAATAACCAAGACCTGAAACAGTACCACATTCATGCCTTCTACCCTTCAGTAGCATTAAAGGGCATGCAGTTGCTAGCACTGTAGCTGGTCCAAAGGACACCTTTATATGACTTGGGAAGAGGCACCCCCTCAAGAACCCCTACCCCACCTGCTAGAAAACCATCATTATGGTGACTATGATGTGAATGGTACCGTCTAGAATTGTTGGGTGCACAGCTCACACAACCACACTGAGGAATCTTGATTGTTGCCCTCTGAGCATCAGAAGAGGGGGGTCAAGATGGTTACTGTTATTCTGTGACCTGTGGAAATTTAGTCCTATAATTCTCCCCTTTCCTCTTTCTTCAACACATCTCTCAGATTTGATGCCCTTTCTGTGCTGAAGAGCTTGTCTCCATCTCAAACCCTAGGCTTAACATATGCAGAATAATATTCATAAGCATTAGTTATATAATTTTCTCTCTCCCCCGTGTAGAGATAGGTTATAGTCTTCATGAATGCTTATACATTTGAATACACCTATTAACTGCTTACCTATTTCAGAAATGGGTTGTAGCAGGAATTTCCAGTTGTCCTCCGATATCCATTCTTTCCTTTTTCCTTTGGTAACAGAACTCCTGAGTTTAGCAGGGCATCTGGCCACCTTGCTGAAGACTGCATACCCTAGCCTTCCTTGAAGCTGCAAGTGGCCGTATGACTAGCTTTGAGCAATGAGATATGAGCACATGTGATGTGTGCGACTTCTCAGCCATACCCTAAGAGGAAAAGACATGACCTTCATTCCCCTTTTACTTCTCCTGATGGCTTGAAGGCAGACGTGGTGGCAGGGAATGGAACAACTATCTTAGATCATGAGATAGAAGCCTCTGATCTACATGTCTTGCTTCATGGAATACACATTAAGTAGAACATTCCTGTAAAGTAGGATTTTCTACAGTGAATTCTCTTTCTAGATAAATAAGAGCAGCAAATGATTTCCTTACAGACTAAATACATTTTTGCTGTAAGTAATATTTTTGTTTTGGCTACTTCATAATTTTACTATATTTATTTGTTCAGAAATCTCTCTTCATTACTACTTGTGAACTTCAGATCAAGGGTTATGACTAATTTGTCTCTGGTGTCTAGTATAGTGCCTTAAACATATTAAAGTGCTTTATCAGTATTTGTTTATATACATGAAGAAGACAGCGAAACATAGCCTACCCCATGCCATGCTAGTTACTGTGTACTATGTATTCTAGGAATTCCAGACCCTATAATTTTCTAGTTTTCTCTCACTTGGGGCAGCATTTTATAGATTTGCTGTCTCTTTACTCAGCACGTGGGATTCAGAGAGAAGCAAAAATGTTATGCTGTATGTTAACCAATTGGAATTGAAATAAAAACTTGAAACGAAAAAAATAAAAGCAAGAGTGACACGGTTCTCTTCCTTATGGAGCTTTACCCTCCAGGAACTGGCGATTTCGTAGATCCCCGAGATCACAAATATTCCTTCCAGGGTTCTGTGTCCTGTGCTCATTCACAGTGAGGTGCAGTGTAAGGAGCACATTTACCTGGATTGGATTTGACTCCTGGTTTTCCTACTTTGGGCCAGGTAGCGCCACACCTATGTATATTACATTTGCCTTTCCTGTTGCTTTTTACACCTACCACAAACTTGGCTAATTTAAATTTTTTTTTTCAACGTTTATTTATTTTTGGGACAGAGAGAGACAGAGCATGAACGGGGGAGGGGCAGAGAGAGAGAGGGAGACACAGAATCGGAAACAGGCTCCAGGCTCCGAGCCATCAGCCCAGAGCCCGACGCGGGGCCCGAACTCCCGGCTCGCGAGATCGTGACCTGGCTGAAGTCGGACGCTTAACCGACTGCGCCACCCAGGCGCCCCCAAATTTGGCTAATTTAAACTAAGCTTGAGGAAGTACCATTTTGAATAAATGGAAGTAAGAATTATAGATATTGATTAAATTAATGCAGCTTATTACTTTCCAGTATAGAACACTTGTGTATTAAGTGTATTTTATTTACTAAAAGTAATATAAGTTAACCCCCAAATTACAAATTTCAGTAGTTTCATTTTGTTTAGTGCCTACAAAGTAGTTCCTCACTATTTGATGATTAACTTAAATATGTATGTGTGTACTTATGATATCTCTAATAAAGAACACTTGTACATATCTAGAGAATTTCTGGAAAGATACACAAAGATTACTAACTGTGATTATCTCTGGAAATTAGTGGTCAAAATTTCTAGGGGTAGAAAACTTCCTTTTTATTTTATCTATTTCCTTGAACTCTTCCTATGTGTCTTTGTTATTTTTTCATCACAAAATTTTTTGTTTAAATTGAAAACATCAATATGTAATAAAGTGCCTTACTAAAAAAGTTAGTTACAGAACCGTATGTGGTTAATTTAATCCCTAAAAGTTTTTGAAGTCTTAATTAAAATACATGTTTTAGAGTAGAGAATGTTTCCTTGAAAATAATATTTTGAAAATTCACTCAGAAAGAAATTATTCAAATTTCTCTACTCTAGAAAGTTTACATATAAATTGTATTTAATGAGTACTTTGTTGACATAGTGTTCTCCTAGTAAAGCTACAGTATTGCCATTTTCCATTGGATGACCCATAGTAACACTGGTTGGCTCATCTCAGTTTCAACACATTCAGTTAAGTGAAAAATCTCTTGGGGCAGGTGAATGTGGCAACATTCTGATAGAGAAAGAAATCTGTCTACTAAAAACAATGCTTTGTAGTTTTTTCTCAACTCTTGGATTTATATTTCATGGCAGGTTTATACGTTAGCTGTTGCTGTGTAACAAATCACTCTAAAATTCAGTAGCTTAAAACCATTATTTATTCTTGCTTATATGTCTGCAAATCAGCAGGCTTCCATTGACGGAGGCTGGGCTCAGCTGGGAGACTTTATTTCAAGGTGTGGTGGCTAAGGGAAGTTCTGCTTTTCATAGAAATTTGGCAACTTGGCTGGGATACCACTGCCCCTCATGTTTCTTATTTTCCTGAGCCTGGCAAGTTATCTAGGGTATGTTTTCATCATGAGGACGGTATGAGGATGTCCACGAGAGTGGACAGAAGTACTTAAAGCCTCGGCTTGGGACTGGCATTCTGTCACTTCCTTCCACAAAGTAAATCACCTAATCAAGCCAGAAAATCAAGGGGCAAGAAAGGACGCTCTGCTCATGATGAGCACAGCATGGCAGTAGTGTGGATGAAGGGGGACAGAATTAGAGCCAGTCAGTCAGTCAGTCAGTCAGTCTGCCGTCTGAGTTGAGTAGGTTCAGTAGGAGGTAAAAATTAGGAAACAGAATTTCTCAGGGAAAAGGAGTGATATAGTTTTGAAGAGTGCTACGTCTTCTAGCCACAAGGGGAGAGAGAATTGTAGCTGAGGGACAGCAGAGGGTTGACATGCCATGCGTCCAGTGAGGGCAAAAGCAATGTAGTAGGAGTGAAGGGAAAGAACAAGGCAAATAAGAGTAGTAAGAATGTCTAGGTGGAGGGAGGATCTCTGTACTGAAGGCTTATTTTCATTGCCTAATACTAGGTAAATAATTGTTAGCCAATGAGCTTGTACATGTCCAAATTATGAAATGTCTGCGATACTGGAGTCTAAGAGAATGAAGCATTTCTGCCCTGGGTTCAGGTTTGGCCAATGTCTTATAGATACCCTTTGAGATTTTGGTATCTTAAACCATACCTAATTATAGTATTTTGAGCAAAGAAGCCATAAGCACCATTAAAAAAAATCGTCTTTCATTTAATCTCATGTTTTTCATCCAAGCTGATGCTTTAATCAAAGTGATGAATATTACTCCACCAAATAAGGAATATGTCTGAGTAAATTAAAAATGTGTAAGTATATGAATGTTTCGCATGACGTGCTACAAAGTGGATACTTAAGTACAATTCATAATTTCTTCCTCCTGTTGATGTGAATTTAGGTGAGGTGTCTCTGGTACTTCTTGGGTACCAGATCCAGTAGAACCACACATATTTGCCTCTTCTTTAGCTGTACTATTTTAAAACGCATTTCCACTTCTAAGACAACGGATATTGCCTTTAAGTCAGGCTGCACGCATCATGGCCATTAGAATGGAGACAAATTACCTCATTAGTACACTGCACCTCTCCTTAAGGGAACCGATCCTGGCGCTTCTATTTTTGATGTATTCTGAGAAAAGCTCTTAAGATTACTGGATAGACTTGTTTCATTGCTACTATGGTTTACATCTTAAAAAAAATTAATTTGCTATGTCTCTACATGTTTGAACATGTGATTCCCTGGTTTGCATTTAGCAGATAATTTCTCTGCTTGCTTTTTATCCAGAAGCTTTTAGCTATAATGCTTTTTGTGATGGAAGCAGGTTGATTGAATGTGTACAGTTAGCCATGTGTTAAAACAGGAGAAAGCTTGATATGAATAAGAAAATTGTCCTTAGAATTGTCATTTTATCAATCTAGCACTTGTGCTTCATTATATTTGTGTTGTTATTGATTTCCACGCTCTTTCTTTATAGGCTGGGGAATGATGATACCCAATTTGAGGTTAGCATGGCCAACAATGGATGTGAAGTACATCGTTTTGATCCTAGTGTTAAATCAGCTCATGTTCTGGAGAGTCCGCGCCTTTGGTATCACCGCTTGTCCATTGACTGGCGGGACCCCCATCCAGCTGTTGCTGCCCCCAAACTGCACAGCAACACCAGGAAACTGGGAACCATTTTGAATGAATTTGGGCATCACAAGGTGAGATTTTTTTCATTTGATCTTATAATTAAGTAAAGTGAACAAACTCATAAACTTTAAAAAATGCAAACCAAGAATTGGATAGTTGAGGATCTAGTTTCAGTTTTACTGATGTTCACCCACCATTATTTATAGCATCAGCTCTGTAGACATGAAGTTTTGGCAAGGACAGAGATCTTAAGTCGATTTGTAGATTGTAGTCGCTGTTGAGTAGTGCTAGGGTTTTGGCCAAGACTGGGCAAGGAGCTAAGAAACCTACTTCTGGCGTAGGTTCAAGAGTCCCATTTTCATTTGGCAATTGATTTAAAGTGTTCAGACAGAGCAAACTACTTATGTCGGCCTCAAATACAAAAAGTAATCAGAGCCAGGTTTTTGTTTGATAAGAGATTGCTCATGTATCATGTTTCTCACTGTTTTAACAACTATTCTGGGTTTCTAGGCTCTTAAAGACCAGAAAAAAATGTATATCTTTGATTAAAATGAACTTTGTAAAATTGAATGGACATTATGTGTGTTGCAACTGATATAATTGTGTCAAAAGTATGTCAAATCCCTACAAGTATTTTATTGTGAATGGATAGCAAGAGGAAACTCAATCTTTGAACTGTGTTCCTGGAAAGCAATTTTTTAGTGTAGACCTGAGCCAATTGCATTCTGTAGGCAAATACTAGATAATTCTCCTGAGTGTGCTTGGCTTGCGTTTGTTTGCTAACCTGCCTGGGCTCGGCCTACTTTGCCTTCATGTTCTCAGCCAGAGATGGCATGTGATTTGGAACATGCCAAAATGGGTGCCTCTGAAAACCAATGTACACGGAACTTAATTTTAAACTTGAGTTGGCTCCTTGATCTTTAACAAAAGGGCTTTTCGTCTGCGTTGTTCTTTTTCTTCTCCGCTCCCTCTTGCTCCACTTCCTCCTCCTCCTTCTTAAAACACACACACACACACACACACACACACACACACACACACACACCTTCCCTTTAATTGGACAGCTGGAGCTTCTTCAAGAACGATTTCAGGGGCGCCTGGGTGGCGCAGTCGGTTAAGCGTCCGACTTCAGCCAGGTCACGATCTCGCGGTCCGGGAGTTCAAGCCCCGCGTCGGGCTCTGGGCTGATGGCTCGGAGCCTGGAGCCTGTTTCCGATTCTGTGTCTCCCTCTCCCTCTGCCCCTCCCCCGTTCATGCTCTGTCTCTCTCTGTCCCAAAAATAAATAAACGTTGAAAAAAAAATTAAAAAAAAAAAGAACGATTTCAAAGAATTTGCTGCTCTTTTGACATGTGATTAACTGTTGATTTGTATTTTGCTCTGCCATGGACGGTCCCTAGCATTTAATAATTAGGAGCCTAAATGAAACATATATAGGATTTGGGGGGGGGGGGTGGTAAAAATCTCTGAGCAGAAACTGATGTGAGAGCATTGTTCAGCACTTTATTTTCTTTTTGCTACCTGTTACCTTCAAAGACCTGTTTTTCGGCAGCTGAAAATTACAGGCTTGAATCTCTAATGTGTCAGCTCTCGGATATTCAAAGAGCTAACTACAGATTCTTTGTGTTCATTTGGGACTCTTGTTGTTCTACCATGATGTTCTGTACACCTTGGCCCTGTCTACCCTCACTCTTTAAAGACTGAATAGAGACTGCTTTTTTCGCTAATATAGTAGCAAACGATTTGGTAAATGTGAGGATAAAATAGGGCTTTGAAAAATGACGTGTGGATATAATTTATCTAAGCCACGTTCCCTATGAAAAGTGTGTTTTCAGATACCCAGGTATGCACCCGAATTGTGTTTGTTTAACTGCCTAGGAGCTGCAGTGGGCAAACCTTTATGCTGCTGCTGAAGCATACAGTCTTTCACACTGCTCCTAAGACAGCGGAAATATATATAGGGGTACCTAAAAAGGATAAATGTTCCAAAGGATTTTTTATATTCCTAAGGCTACTTATTTTTTTAAAAAAAATTAACGTTAAAGCATTATTAAATTAAAAATATTCTTATAAGTACTTATTTAAAAACATTAAAAAATTTTTAATTTCTTTTTATTTTTGAGAGAGCGAGAGAGACAGAGTCTGAGCTGGGGAGGGGTGGGGAGAGAGGGAGACACAGAATCGGAAGCAGGCTCCAGGCTCTGAGCTGTCAGCACAGAGCCAGACGCAGGGCTCAAACTCATGCACTGCGAGATCATGACCGAAGTTGGATTCTCAACTGGCTGAGCCACCCAGCCACCCCTATTTAAAACATTTTAAAACCTAAAAATGGTTAAGATGGTAAGTTTTATGTTATGTTATGTGTATTTTACCACAATAAAAAATTTGGGAAAAAAAAACCCATGAAAGTGATCTGGCTCAGAATTGCCAGGTATATATTTGCTGCTTTAAAAATTCCTTATTGAGGAATTGAAAAGATACTGATACACTTTCATAGGGGTGTGTGTGTGTGTGTGTGTGTGTGTGTGTGTGTGTGTATTTGAATGCTTTAAAGCAAGAAAGATGAAACCCACTGGTGACTGATTGCTTCCATTAGAAACATGCCTCTAAAAGCTATGCGGTGCCAGATAAAAGGAAACTGCATTTCTGGCCTGCAGCAAGCAAAGTCTGTTTTCATTTTTCTGCATGTGTACAGACACTGGTCAATAGGATGTGGCTCTGGCAGGAAAGCAAATAGAAAACACACACACACACACACACACACACACACACACACTAAAATATGTGCATGAGCCTTGCCTTCTTCACTCATTTTTTTCTGCAAGTGATTTTAGAAACCAGAGGGTTTTGGGTTGTTTTGTTTTCACTTCACGATGCTAAACTATTTTACATAGTTTGGCGATGTTTTCCATGTTCTCTTCTCTTTATCCATACCTAGACTCCAGCCCCTCAGGCAAAAAGGAAAGGCAATCCCCTGACATGGTGACAGAAAGATGCATGTGGCTTTTGCACTGCTTTAAAAACCCTTTGGTAATTTTAATTTCAAACTATAAATCAAAGCCCTTTTGAAGCATCAGGTGAGAGGAGCAGCAGCAGCAAAACCATGTGAACCATAAGCCATAATAGCACCTGGATCCAGTATTATTAACGATGAACTGTTTTCTCCTTGCCGATGTACTTGTTGCTGTAACTATGCATAAGAATTTTTCCAGGATGGGACTAGAAATATCGAATATGGAATTTCTGCTCATATTAATTGTAACGTGTGCTTTTTTCCTAAAGTCTCTATGACACAGAGCATCTTAAATGATCCAGGCTGATGAAAGAGAAGTTACTACTTTCAGTCTTAGCCATGCTGATGATAATATGAATAAGAGGACTGCCTTAGACTTTGACTCTGGAAGCTCAGTAATTTACATTTGAAGCGCTGGTTCTCGTGGTGGTGATTTTTGGCGATGGGCAAGTCATTTAACCACTCTCGTGCTCATTTTGATCGCGAGTGTAATAGGGACAATGACACTACCTGGATGGATTGTTTTTGAGAAGTACATCAGAGAAGACAGTACGATTGAAAAATGATGATTTAAATTCAAAGGATTTTTAAAAACAACTTCAGTAAGTTTTTACAAAACTCTATAGAAAACATTTCTGTTTTCTTTTCTTTGTTTTCAGGGAAAATATATCAGATTTCCCTGGAAGTTGCTAACTGCACCTAATTCCACTCAAGAGTTTTTAATGAAAGCTCTGTGTGACACTGAAGGGCAATTGGTTCTTAAGACGTGGTGGTAGAGAACTGTTTCTGTCTGCTGCCCTGGGGCGCTGAACAGCTTTGCTGGCGATTGTGTAGAAAGAAAACACTGTACTGTAGATAAATTAAATAAGCTGCTGAGAATTAATACAGAGCAGAAGTGGAGCATGGGGCCTTGGGCTGCGGGTCAGAGGGACCGGGTGGAGCTGACCGATGCCTGCTCAGTGAGGGTGCAGGCGCGGGTCCTCCCCTGGTGGGTGGGGCCGCTGTCTTGGGCTGAGTAGCCGCTGGTACCCTCACTGGAGGGGGCGGGGCCTGCTTCCCGGCCCTCCACCCCGCCCTCCATCCCCTACCCCTCCGGCTCCCCAGGGATCATGAGAAGTCAGTTCTGTTGTGTGATCCCAGCTGTGCTGGGGCGAACCCGGACTTTGAAATTGAACTACAGAAAGATTCCCTTTTCTTTTGCTTATCGAATCGGCAAATATAAACAAGATGTTGATACTGGCCTAGAGTGGAATGCGTCTTGGGAATAATACTCCTGCTTTGCTGCTGGCAATGGAAAACGATAGATTCAGGAAGAAGATTCGGCTCCACGTGTATATTATGTCACTTTTCATTCCCAGAAATTTTCTTTACCTGAAATTCTATTTTGTCTGCTATTAGTTCTGCCGTGACAGTTTTTTTGTTTTGTTTTGTTTTTTGATAAATATTTATGTGAAATGTCATTCCACATTCCTGTCTTTTTCGATACAGTTTTAGTTTATGTCGTGTTCTCTCTCTCTCTCTCTCTCTCTCATAATTTTCTCTTTTTGGTTTGTGTTTGGCGTGGGGGAGGGGTGCATCTTCCCTTTAGGGAAGAAGGAAGAAGGCGCGTCACCTTTCTTAGAATTATCTGGAGAAATAATATCCGTGGAACTCACGAGTAAACTGGCTTAGTTATGTTTTCTGAAGCATACTAAAAATACCTAACAAACAAAAGAGTTTGAAGTACTTACTTGTACTGACCCAAATCCTATTCCATGCCATTCTCGCTCATATTTACTGTGTATGTGAATCATCTGGGGATCTAACTAAAATGCAGATGTTAATTCCGAATTCTGGGGTGGGACCCAAGATTCTGCATTCCTAGGAAGCTACCTGGCCCTGCTGAGGCTGCTGGTTGGGGACCATACAGTGACTAGCAAGGCCTGTTGGCAGAGGATATTTATTAGCGGTTGATTTCCCCCCGGGAAGCCCAGCCCTGGGCCACTTCGTGTTCTGATGCCCTCCACTCTCAGCCTGAGTCTCTGCCAAGGGTGGCATGAGGCACAGATGCTGTGCTGTGCTCCAGATCATTTTCCCGTTCCCGTGCCAGCCTATGCACCACATTTCTGTATTGGACTTGCTATTTTCTTGGAACAAATTTGTTTTTCGCAGGAGGGAAGCTCTTCTGTAAAAATGTCTCATCGGGTGCCTGGGTGGCTCAGTCTGGTGAGCATCCAACTCTTGATTTTGGCGCAGGTCACGATCTTGGAGCTCCTGGGATGGAGCCCTTCGTCAGGCTCTGTGCTTGGGATTCCCTCTCTCTTGCTCTCTGCCCCTCCCCCCCCCCCCCTCTCTCTCTCTCTCTCTCTCTCTCTCTCTCTCTCAAAACAAACATTAAAAATAAAAGTCTCCTAGTGGTCTCCCATACCAGTTCAAGGCCCAGACAGGCCCGAGTTCTAAATGACTAATGGTTAAGCCTCCAGCTGGACCCCTGCATCTCAGATGTGTGTTCCTCACTAAGCAACTAAGCAGTATATGGCTTAAGAATGGGACTCATGTGGGATCCCATTCCAACCATCTAGTGAAGTGCTCAGGAAATATATGATACTTGATCTGACTTTCTACCTAGTACCTTCCTAAATAAGATGCAGAGTATCAAAGTTTGAATGCTTTATCTTTACACACAGCCTACTGCAGAATTAATAAGCAGCAGTTAGAGCATCCAGAGGCCTTAGCCACCGATGTTTCAGAAGAACATTTGGGTGGGAAACGCCATGGAAACAAGATATACTATGGTAAAGGTAGAAGTCCAGGTGATTCTTTTAGGGCCTGGTGCAATCTTCTGTTTAGACTTGTTGATACTCCTTGTTCAAAGAGAGGTGTGTATCTTTCTGTGTATTCGAAGGCAACTTCGTCTTGCAGAATTGCTATTTAATCATGACAAGGCTATGTGTCTGTGAAATAAGCCAGTAGCAATTTAGGAGTAATGAGTCAGTTACATTCCTGAATTGCAATTTGAAATGCAGACACATCTTTCTGTCTCCATCAACCTGTAGTGGTCCCAAAGGATGAGCCATCATGAGCACGTGGGTTGAGAACTTCTGCACTCAATATGCAGGAAATGAGTGTCGGCTTTTTACCCTTTTCACTCATCTATAATGGTGAGATTTGCTGTGAGGCAAATTTCCGGGCTCTTAGTGATTTTCAAACCATTCCGTATTTAGCTAGCATATAGATTATAAAGCCTGTTTTGAAGAATGAGCTAGGTACATGTGGATTTACCCCTGGTTTGTTTTTTCTTCGATGTGTTTTCCTTGGGCAGAAGCCATGACTGGCAAGGTTGCGTGTGAACCGTGCTCTGGAATCCAGAGACCCACTCCCACCTGTACAACTGAGTGGTTCTCAGATCTCAGTGTTAGAATTGGGAATACTGGAAAACAAACCAAAAATAACAGCACAAGCAAATAATCTGATCACCCAGGGACCTTGATTAAACTGTCGAACCCAGAGCCAACCTTAGAGATTCTCAGCTGGTGTGGCATGGAGCCAGAGAACCTGCATTTTTGGCGGGGGGGGGGGGGGGGGTGTGTTAAATCAGGTGGTTTCTTAAAGTTAATGCTACACCTGGTTTAGTTCTTAAAACTGTGGTTTACCGACATGGCTTGCATCATAGTTCTGTTGGATAGGGCTGGTCTAGAATTCTAGCTCCAGCTCTGCTTCTAAGGAAGCTTCTCCTAAGGAAGCTACTCCTGAGTAGGAGAGACGCAGGGTCACATGGAGTTCAGTGGGTTACTTGACTGCCGGGGTCTTTGCAGAGTTTCCTTGTCTTGTCTGGCCTTTTGAGATTCATCCATGTTGTGGATGTCAGTATTTTTATTCCTTTTATTGCCAAGCAGTGTTCGAGAACCTGCATTTTTAACCAACCCCCACCTAACTCTGACCCAGGTAATATGAAGATCACCCTGTGAGGAGTGTCAATGTGTAGAGAGGACTTCAGTGGCTGAGCCTTCCATTTGCAGATCCCCCTTCCCCTGCTGCATATAAAAGGACTAGTATCCAAAATCTATGAAGAACTCGCCCAACTCCACACCTGAAAAACAAATAGCCCAGTGAAGAAATGGGCGGAAGACATAAATACTTTTCCAAAGAAGACATCCAGATGGCCAACAGACACATGAAACGATGCTCAATGTCATTTATCATCAGGGAAATACAAATCAAAGCCACACTGAGATACCACCTCACACCGGTCAGAGTGGCTAAAATAAACAAATCAGGAAACTATAGATGCTGGCGAGGATGTGAAGAAATGGGAACCCTCTTGCACTGTTGGTGGGAATGAAAACTGGTACAGCCGCTCTGGAAAACACTGTGGAGGTTCCTCAAAAAATTAAAAATA
The DNA here is from genome assembly GCF_016509475.1 of Prionailurus bengalensis. Lineage (NCBI taxonomy): Eukaryota > Metazoa > Chordata > Mammalia > Carnivora > Felidae > Prionailurus > Prionailurus bengalensis. The sequence continues at coordinate 99,323,204 of NC_057349.1, read as the reverse complement.
GATCTACCCTATGACCCAGCAGTAGCACTGCTAGGAATTTACCCAAAGGATACAGGAGTGCTGATACATAGGGGCACTTGTACCCCAATGTTTATAGCAGCACTTTCAACAACAGCCAAATTATGGAAAGAGCCTAAATGTCCATCAACTGATGGATGGATAAAGAAGATATGGTTTTTATATACAATGGAATACTACTTGGCAATGAGAAAGAATGAAATCTTGCCATTTGCAGCAACGTGGATGGAACTGGAAGGTATTATGCTAAGTGAAATAAGTCAGAGAAAGACAAGTATCATGTATTTTCACTCATATGTAGATCTTGAGAAACTTAACAGAAGGCCATGGGGGAAGGGAAGGGGAAAAAAATAGTTACAAACAGAGAGGGAGGGACAGGCAAACCATAAGAGACTCTTAAATACAGAGAACAAACTGAGGGTTGATAGGGGGTGGGAGAGAGGGGAAAGTGGGTGATGGGCACTGAGGAGAGCACTTGTTGGGATGAGCACTGGGTATTGTATGGAAGCCAATTTGACAATAAATTATATTAAAAAAAAAGAAGCAGGAGGTTGAATGAGGTTCTGTGTCCTCCTTCTCTGTCTCTTCACCAAGTTCCTTTCTTCTTTGTGCCTCAGTTTTCCCTATTATAAGGTGTGTGATATGACCCCTGCCATTTAAGAAGGTTGTGCAGGCAAATAAACTCATGTTGGTGAGAGAAATGAATGGAGTATTTTCATGAGCCTAGAATTGTGATTTTACATAAAACAGAGCATTTTGACTGATTGTCGCTTCTTTGAGATTTTCAAAGGGGTCCAGTATTATTACATAAAGGGGATGATTTCACACACGGAGGACATTAGGCTCCAGTGAATGGCATTTGTTTTTCTTCACTGCTGTGTCCCAGGGTGGGCGTACTTGAGAATTCTGCCATTTTGACAGAGTTTTGGGAAGGAGAACCAAATGGATCCTGAGGAAGCGGAGGGGTTCTTAGCTTCAGGTGTCCACAAAGGTTTCCCTCTGTGTGACTCCCTTCTGTAAAGGAGATTGTGGTTCGATAGAAGAATGTTATGTTTAGCATTGCACAGCTCGGTTTCGCCGGGTCATGACACTCTGCCATTTATTTTATATGTGTTAAAAAGTGCTTAATGCTTTTTGACAGTAAGAGGCCCCAGAACTTGTTATCATATTAGTGAATCCTCTGAGGGTGTATATTCTTTAAATTTTTTTTTTTTAACGTTTATTTATTTTTGAGACAGAGAGAGACAGAGCATGAACGGGGGAGGGTCACAGAGAGAGGGAGACACAGAATCCGAAACAGGCTCCAGGCTCTGAGTGGTCAGCACAGAGCCCGACGCGGGGCTCGAACTCACGGACCGTGAGATCATGACCTGAGCCGAAGTTGGCCGCTTAACCGACCGAGTCACCCAGGCGACCCTGAGGATGTGTATTCTTGAGCAAACCCTGTGAGGTCACATCCTGGCCGGCCATTTCTGCCTGGGGAGCTCAGCCATGCCGGTTCTCTGAAGTGCCCGTGCATAACCAACCCCCCATGAAAACAGGCTCCAGGTGCTTGGGGGAAAAGTGGGCATAGTTTTATGTGGAGGTAAAACTTGATTTCTTTTCCAGCCAGTGAAAATATAAGGAAAGGAAGGTTTCACTTGCCGCTTTTTAGTTAAAAACATAAGGACCTTATAAAAACACTAATTTCCCAGCATGGAGTGGCATTCAACAGTTTTGCAATTAAAATGATAATGAAACATTTCTTATAAGAACTTCTCTTTAAAATCAGCACACCATTAGAAGGAATTATGTAAAGCGGCCTCTCTGTTCCAAGTTTTATTTTAAGCTTTAATTTATTCCAGATTCTGCAGGAAAAAACCATCCATGTGACGAGCCTGCTAACAGATGTCAATTTAGTTTTATAGCACATGCCTGCACTCCAGAGTCAGAAAATGGAGATTATCCTTTTTGCCTGCTGTTTATTACACGGCACCGCTTTATAACACTAAGCCCTGGAGGATAGCTGATTAATAACTTATGGGCAAGCAACTTATCATCTGCTCTCGTCTTCTGTGGTGTTGAGCGTAAGCTTTATTTCACATTACCCTTTTGGATTAAAAGAGGTGCCGGAAGGAGCAAAGGTGACAGGAAATGGATCTTTCTCTTTTAATTTCATCTAGGCCAGACAACAGATTATACTGTAGTGAAGAGAAATAAGAGAAAAAAATAGAATTATTCAACTAGAAAGAATTAAATTTCTGGTAATTTTTTTTTGTGCCTTTGGTAGATAACACAAAGTAGTTCTATATGGCAAATATTATATCAAAATCAACCATAACCACAATTCTTCCCTTCCTCATAGTCACAGGGTCCATTTCTCTATGTTCACATGGCGTACTAATTATTGGTTGATGTTGCACCTCTGTTCATATTCCTATCTGTCTGTCCAGTCCATTCATCTGTCCATCCATTCCTCCCTTGTCATCTGTCCATTCAATAAAGACTTATTAAGCATCTTCCATATGCAAGTATGGTGCTTAAATAATGAAACTACAGGGGAAAAACTCTTTATGAAATTAGAAAAAATTTTAAAATGTGGTAAAGTACACATAACATAAAATTTACCATCTGAACCATTTTCAAGTGGATAGTAAGTACAGATCTTCCTCGACTTGAGATGAGGTTATGTCCTGATAAACCCTTTATAAACTGAAACTGTCATAAGTTGAACTCGCATTTAACACACCTACTAAACATCATAGCTTAGCCTAGCCTACCTTAAGTGTGCTCAGAACACTTACATTAACCTACAGTTGGGCAAAATCACCTAACACAAAACCTATTTTATAATAAAGTGCTGAATACCTCACGTAATTTATTGAATGCAGAAAGTGAAAAACAGAATCATTGTATAGATACAGAATGGTTGTAAGTGTATGGGTTGTTGACCCTTGTGATCGCATGGCTGACTGCGTGCTGGAGAAAGGGTCATACTACATATTGCTAGCCAGGGAAAAGATCAAAATTAAAACGCGAAGTATGGTTTCTACTGAACGCGTATCGCTTTTGCACCATGGTAAACTCGAAAAGTCCTGAGTGAAACCACTGTAAAGCAGGAACCATCAGCATATTCACATTGTTGTGCATCCAATCTCTAGAACATTTTCATCTTGCAAAACTGAAAGTCTATTCCCACTAAACACTAATTCCCTCCCTCCTGCAGCCCTTGGCAACCACCACTTTATTTTCTGTTTCAATGGATTTGATGCTTCTAGGTACCTCATATAAGTGAAATCATACAGTATATGGCTTTTGTGACTGGCCTATTGCACTCAGCATAATGTCCTCAAGGTTCATCCATGTTGTTGCATGTTTCAGGTTTTCCGTGCTTTTTAAGTCTGAATAATATTCCCTTGCATGTGTCAGTGGGCCATTGGGTTGTTTCTACCTTTTGCCTATTGTGAGTAACGCTTCTATGAATATGGGTTTGCAAATATCTTTTCAAGACCCTGCTTTCTGTTGTTTTGGATATATACCCAGAAATGAAATTGCTGCATCCTATGGGAATCTATTTTTAATTGTGTTGAGAACCTGACATAGAGTTTTTCATAGTAGCTGTACCATTTAACATTCCCATAAACAAGTCTCTTCAGATTTAGCATGTAGCGGGGTGCCTGGGTAGCTTAGTTGGTTAAGTGTCCGACTCTTGATCTCAGCTTGGGTCATGATCTTGCGGTTCATGAGTTCGAGCCCCACATTGGGCTCTTGGCTGATGGCATGGACCCTGCTTGGGATTCTGTCTCTGTCTCTGTCTCTGTCTCTCTCTGCCCCCCTCATGCACGCTCTCTCTCTCTCTCTCTCTCTCTGAGGCTGTCTCTCGCTCTCAAAATAAATTTAAAAAAAAAAGATTTAACGTAACTGAAAAACAGAAATGTGATCCTGTAAAGAGTGCTACAAAGAAGTATGATGTGCTATGGGAGTATTTAATAGAGAAATCCATCTAATATGCCATTTATTTTTGTATTCCTGATGCCTAGTCCATAGTGGGGACTTGATGAATGTTTGGTGGGTGGGTGAATGAGCCATTCAGACCCTTGGTGGTTAGACCCCTTTCCTTTGTTTGTTTCCTGATATTCAGCTCCCCTCTGGTCTGCAGGAATGGCATAGGAGGGCAGCAAGAGAGTTTAATAGATTGCTAGCTTTTCCTTGGTTGCGTCTATTGATCTCTGGCGAGAGTATGGAAAGTATTTTCCAGTAGTGTTTCTTATTCTGTATCTCATCTAATATCCAGAGATGTTGAGATATTTCCACCAGATATGTTTCTGCCTTTTCTTTGGGGGAGAAAAAAAGAAAGCTGCCTGCAGATGTAGGATGAAAGTGTAGTGAAGTTAGGGAACGGTGGGGATATTCAGGGAGAAAATGTTCTTCCTATTCTTAGAACACTGCCTCTAGTCCCTAAAGAATTTTGTTCTATAAAGATAGCAAAAGGGCCTCTTGCTCATTTTCTCATTTGGCTTAAATCAGTAGCATTTTGCTCAATTCCATGCTATTTATAGATATCTTAAATTGCAATTTAATTCTTGAGATTTTTAAAGGGAATTTCAGATATTTAAAATGTATAAAGCATTATATTCATAGACTTAAATTTCTTGTTTCTGGTTTTATGAAAGCAATCTGTTAACCTGATCCCCAACCCAACGAAAGACATAGTTGTTATTCTACCCAATTTAAAAACAGTTTTGTTGGCAATGGAGGCATAGAGGCTGGCCACAAAAATATTTGGCACAGCTCTTTCCTTAGAAATTTTTATTGGTTTTGCTGTTTGCCACCGCATTATTATTCTGATAAGCTAGAGAAATCCAGTTATCTGTCCGAAATGAGTCCTGAGGTTTCTGTCAGTTGCTCTGGTCATGGTATTGGCCCAGGAACACATTTCATTGGCCCAGGAAAATGATGACATTTTCAGAATGGTGCTCTGGAGGCAGGTGGCAAGTACTGGGCCATGTTGTCCAGGGGAAGGGTCGCTAGCTCTCATCCAAAAAGACCCCAGCGTTAGCTTAATCTCCTGTTAGTTGTGTGTATAAGCCCTCTTATTCACCTCAGAGGGTAAACTAAGCCCTCTGAGCCATGTGTTATTTTTCTGTCAAATGGGGATGATAATCCCTTCTGAGAAAAACCTTCGGGATTAAAGACAAAAAGGCCTGTAAGGGCCTAGAAGAGTGCGTGGCCAGCTGCTTCCCAGATGGGAGCTGTTTTTTAAATAGTTATTAAGTGGGATTGATACGAAATGTTTTAGACCAATATTAAAATACCTAGAATGGAATTTTATGGTATGGACCATTTGGTATATTTTTTTGATCTTTTGCTTTCTTAGTAATTAGTGGGGAATCTCCAATTGGTCAACCATTTACGCCAGAAAACATTAAACTGAATCCATATTCTGGATTGGATTATGGAAGTGTGTAGAACACAGCAGTATGAATCTGCTGTCCAGACACCACTGCAATGTCCTTAGGATCGATCTTTCTACAGTGATAGTCATAAATATAATTGGTGTGAATTTCAAATAGTCCACCTGCTTCATGACATTGGTAGAAATCTTGGAGTTCCCATGTCCATCCCTGGGCATAAGTACTTAAAGTGCCACAAGCTTTTTGAGTAAATTTTTGGGAAATCATTTGGGTGGTGAGTATTGATGTCTTTGAAAGTGTTTTATATAGCAATGATTCTATAATACTTTCTATTACATTTGCCTTATGACATTGTATTTTCTTTAGGTTGACTTCTCAATCTTTCAAACACCCTGTTTTTATTTATTATTATTTATTATTATTATTTTGATTCCTTTTTGGAGACATATCAAATATAATACCAACAGTTGGCTAAACTAAGTGCTCAAGAATATTCTGGATAAGAATTTTCTGACTAAATGAAAGAAGTGCTGTTGCCTGCCTCTGTCTTTATTGTTTCTCTCCTGAGCTACCTACTGTGTTAAGTATAAACATCTCAGCTGATGTGCAAGGTCTCAATTCAGTTTTCCAACCTCCCTATTTTCTACCGCTTCCCTACAGGTATTCGGTTCTCTAACTTAACTAGACAGTTTTACTTCCAACTTGCCTAAAATTTCTCACCCCAAAGAGTTTCAGCCACAATTCCTTTTATCACTAATATTTTTCTCTGTTTCTGAGCAAACAAAAATTTCACCTAGTTTTCTTTCTTTTTTTGTTTTTAGTGTTTTATTTATTTTTGAGAGAGAGAGCGAGCGAGTGAGCAGGGGAGGGGCAGAGAGAAAGGTAGACACAGAATCCGAAGCAGGCTCCAGGCTCTGAGCTGTCAGCACAGAGCCTGACACAGGGCTTGAACCCATGAACCATGAGATCATGACCTAAGTCGAAGTTAGACACTTAACTGACTGAGCCACCCAGGTGCCCCTCACCTACCTTTCAAATCTATTTAAAATGCTGTCTCATCCATGAAGCTGTTCTTAAAACCTTTTAATATTTTTAATTATAGAAATGTTATTTGTTCCAGGAAGAAAATTTAGATAATAGAGATCACAGAAAGTAAAAGGATGAAAATTGAAATCACATGTAATTCTACCATTAAGATAATTACTATTAATATATGAAGTCTCTCTTTTCAGACTTTTTCTCACTATGATAAATATATTTTAACAAAATTAAAATGAGATCGTAGTGTGTATGCTATGTGATTATTTCCCTTTTGTTATTGACTTTATTTTTTGAGCAGTTTTAAGTTCACAGCAAAACTGAGGGGAAGGTACAGAGATTTCCCATATACCCCTGCCCCCACACATGCACAGCATCGCCATTATCAGCATTCCCCACCAGAATGGTACAGTTGTTACAATTGGCGAACCCACATTGACATGTTGTAATCGCCCAAAGTTCAGTTTACGTTACAGTTCACTCTTGGTGTTGTACATTCTGTGGCTGTGGACAAATGTATAATGACATGTATCCATGATCATGATATCATAGGGAATATTTTCACTGCCCTAAAAATCCTCTGTCTCATCTATTGACCTCCCCCTCCTGCCACCCCAAACTGCTGGCAACCACTGATCTTGTTACTGTCTCCACAGTTTTGCCCTTTCCAGATTGCCATACAGTTTGAATGATAAAGTATGTGGTCTTTTTAGATTCACTTCTTTCACTTAGTCATACGCATTTGTTTCCTCCATGTCTTTTCATGGCATGATAACTCATTTCTTTTTAACTTTGACTAATATGCCATTGTCTGGATGTACCACAGTTTATTTATGTATTCAGCTACTGAAGGACCTCTTGGTTGCTTCCAGATTTTGGCAATTACATATACAATTGCTATAAACATCCACATGCAGGTTTATGTGGGAACATTCAATTACTTTGGGGATCGTATGGCAAGAGTATGCTCAGTTTTGTAAGAAACTTCCAACTGTCTTTCAAAGTGACTGTACCATCCAATTATGCATCCCTCCCAGCAATGATGAGAGTTCCTCTTGCCCCTCATCCTTGCCACATCTGGCGTTCCAGATTTTGGTCATTCTAATAGGTGCATGGTGGTGTCTCATCATTGTTTTAAGTTCTATTTCTCTGATGACATATGATGTGGAGCATCTTTTCATATGCTTATTTCCCATCTGTATATCTTCTTTGGCAAGTGTCTGTTCAGTCCTTTGGCTCATTTTTAAAGCTGGCTGTTGGTTTTTTAATTGTTGAATTTTAAGAGTTCCTTGTATATTTTGGATAACAGTCCTTTACCAGATGTGTCTTTTGCAAATGCTTTTTTTTTTTCCTAGTCTTTATCTTGTCTTTTCATCCTCTTGATATTTTCTTTCACAGAACAGAAGTTTTTAATTTGAATGAAGTCCAGCCTATCAGTTGTTACTTTCATGGATTGTGCCTCTGGTGTTATCTAAAAAGTCACTGTTAAATCCAAGGTCATCTAGATATTCTCCTATGTTATCTTCTAGGAGTTTTATAGTTTTGTGTTTTACATTTAGGTCTATCCTCCATTTTGAATTTTAGTTCTTGTGAGAGATACGTCTGTCCAGATTCTTTTTTTTTTTTTTTTTGTATGTGGATGTTCAGCACCATTCATTGAAAAATTCTGTTTTCCTCCAATGCTGTCCTTTGCTCCTTTGTAAAAAATCAGTTGACTCTATTTATATGTGGGTGTATTTCTAGGCTCTCTATTTTGTTCCATTGGTCTGTCTGTACTTTTGCCAATAACAAACTGTCTTGATGACAATAGCTTTATAGTAAGTCTTGAAGTTGGATACTGTCAGTCTTCAGCTGTGTTTTTCTCCTTCGATATTACAGTGGCTGGTCTGGGTCTTTTGTCTTTCCATATAAACTTCAGAATAAGTTTGTTGATATCCATAAAGCAATGTGCTGGAATTTGGATTGGGATTGTGCTGAATCTATATATCAAATTAGGAAGAACTGACATCTTGGTGTTGAGTCTTCCCTAATCATAAACATGGACTATCTTTCCATTTATTTAGTTTTTCTTTTATTTTGTTCATGAGAGTTTTGTGATTTTCCTCATGTGGATCTTATACATATTTTGTTAGACTTATACTTAAGTATTTCTACTGCTTCTATCCCCTGAAAGAGATTGTCGGGAATTGGTATAATTTCTTACATAAATGATTGGTGGAATTAATTGGTAAACTCTTCTGGGCCTGGTGTTGTTTTGGAAGGTTACTAATTATTTTTATTTTTTAACTATTTGTTTATAGCACATAGGAGACGGGCAGAGAGAGAAGGAGAGAGAGAATCCCAAGCAGGCTCCACACTGGAAGGTTACTCATTATTAATTCAATTTCTTTAATAGAGGCCTATTCAGATAGTCTGATTCTGCTCGTGTAAATGTTGGCAGATTTTGTCTATCAAAAAATTGGCCCATTTCATATAAGTTTTAAATTTGTGGGCATAGAGTTGTTCATAGAATTCCTTTATTATCCTTTTAATGTCCATAGGATTTGTAGTGATTTCTTCTCTTTTGTTTCTGATATTAGTAATTTGTGTTTTCCTTTTTTGCTTAGCTAGCCCAACTAGAGGCTTATTGATTTTCTAGATCTTTTCAAAGAACCAGCTTTTGGTTTCACTGATTTTCTCTATTGATTTCCTATTTTCAATTTCATTGATCTCTAATCTGATTCTTATTACTTCTTTTCTTCTGTTTACTTTGGATTTAATTAGCTCTCTTTCTAGTTTCTTTTGGAGGAAACTTAGATTATTGATATTAGATCTTTCTTCTTCTCTAAATATGCATTCAATGATATAAATTTCACTTTAAGCATTCACTTACACAGCATTCCACATTTTTTCTTTTTTCCTTTTTCTGCATTCCACAAATTTTGATAAATTGTGTTTTCATTTTCATTTAGTTCAAAATATTAAAAAAAACTTCTCTTGAGATTTCTTTTTTGATCCCTGTGTTATTAGAAGTTTGCTTATTAATTTCCAAATATTTGGGGATTTTCCAGCTATCATTCTGTTATTGATTTCTAGTTTAATTCGACTGTGATCTGAGAAAAGACATTGTGTGATTTCTATTCTTTTAAATTTGTTAAGGTGTGTTTTTTGCCTCAGAATGTGGTCTCTCTTGGTAAATGCTCAATGTGAACTTGAGAAGAATGTGTAATCTGCTATTGGTGGATGAAGTGTTCTATAAATATCAATTATATCCAGTTGACTGATGGAGTTGTACAGTTATGCGCTCTTCCCGATAGAGAGGTATTAAAGTCTCCAACTATGGTAGTGGATTCCTCTATTTCTCTTTGTAATTCTGTTAGTTTTTCCCTCATGTAGTTTGATGCTCTGTTGTCAGGCACATGTACGTTAAGGACTGTTATGTCTTCTTGGAGAATTGACTCTTTTATCATTATGTTATGCCTTTCTTCGCTCCTGATAACTTTCCTTGCTTTGAAGTCTGCTCTGTCCAAAATTAATATAGCTATTCTTACTTTCTTTTGATTAGTGTTAGCATGGCATATTTTTCTGTCCATTTACTTTTACTCTATAGGTGTCTTTGTATTTAAAGTGGGTTTCTTGTAGATAGCATATAGTTTGGGTTGTTTTTTGATCCATTCTGACAGTCTCTGTCTTCTAACTGATATATTTAGACCATTGACATTCAAACTGATTATGATATAGTTGGATTAATATTTACCGTATTTATTACTGTTTTCTATTTCTTGTCTTTGTTCTTTGTTTCTGTTTTTGTCTGCCACTCTTTTTTTGCTTTTTGTGGTTTTAATTGAAGGTTTTATGTGATTCCACTTTCTCTTATTTTTAGCATATTGATGATACTTCTTTTTAAACTTTTAGTGATTGCCCTAGAGTTTGCATTACACATGTATAGCTAATCTGAGTCCACTTTCAAATAATACTATACCACTTCCTGGATAGTGTGAGTACTGTATTATAACAAATCACCCTAATTTCTCCCTCCAGTCCTTTGTATCATTGCTGTCATTCATTCTACTTACATATAAGCATATGATATTTACATATGTATACACAATAAAATACATCATTGGTATGATTATTTTGAGCACACTGTTATCTGTTAGATAAGAAAAATATGGGGGCACCTGGGTGGTGCAGTCAGTTTGAGCATCTGATTCTTGATTTCAGCTCAGGTCATGATCCCAGGGTCATGGGATCAAGCTCCTTGTTGGGCTCCACACTGAACATGGAGCCTGCTTGGGATTCTCTTTTTCCTTCCCTCTGCTTCTCTCCCCAGCTTGCATGCACACACACGTGCTCTCTCTCTCTCTCTCTAAAATTTTTTTTAATTAAAAAAAAAAAAGAAGAAGAAAAATATGTTTTTATTTTACCTTCACTTATTCCTTCTTCAAAGCTCTTTCTTATTTTATGTAGATCCAAGTTTCTGGCCTTTATTAGTTTTCTTCTCTCTGAAGAACTTCTTTTACCAATTCTTGCAAGACAGATCTCCTGGCAAAAAAATTCCTTCAATTTTTGTTGGTCTGAGGAAGCATTATTTCTCTTTCGTTTTTAAAGGATAATTTTTCAGAGTACAGAATTCAAGTCAGTGGTTCTCTCAATGCCTTAAATATTTTACTCCACTCTTTTTTTTAATTAAAGAATTTTTTATTTGAGTGTAGCTGACACACAATGTTACATTAGTTTCAGATGTACAATGTAGTTATTCAACATCTCTGTTTGTTATGCCACGCTCACCACAAGTGTAGCTACTATATGTCGCCATACAACACTATTACAATATCATTAACTATACTCCCCTATGCTGTGCCTTTCATTCCCGTGACTTCTTCATTCCATAATTGGAAGCCTGTATCTTCCACTCCCCTTCACCCATTTTATCCATCACCCCATGCCCTCCCCGCAACCCTGGCAACCATCCGTTTGTTTTCTATATTTATGGGTCTGTTTCTGCATTTTGTTTGCTTATTCACTTGTTTTGCTTTTTGGATTTAGACTTTTGATTTTAGACTTTTCAGATTTAGATTTCTTTTTTTCATATGGCATTTATCTTTCTCTGACTTATTTCACTTAGCATAATGCCCTCTAGCCTATCTATCCACGTTGTTGCAAATGGCAAGATCTCATCCATTGTTCTGACTAATATTCCACAGTGTGTGTGTGTGTGTGTGTGTGTGTGTGTGTGTGTTGTGTGTGTGTCACATCTTTTTATCCCTTCATCTATGGGATGAACACTTCGGTTGATTCCATATTTCGGTTATTGTAAATAATCCTTCAAGAAATGTAGGGGTGCATATATCTTTTTGAATTAGTATTTTTGTTTTCTTTGGATAAATAGTATACTCACTGTCTTCTTGATTGCATGGTTTATGAAGAGATCTAGGATGTAATTCTTATCTTTCTTCCTCTATAAGTGAAGTTATTTTCCTTTGGCTTCTTTCAGGATTTTTTTCTATATCTTTAAGCCTTTGTTCTCTTTGCTTTTCAGTTTTTGACATTTCAATTGATACGTCCTTCAGCTTAGAGATTTTTTTTTTCAATTGTGTCCAGTCTACTAGTAAGCCCATTGAGGATTAGGGCTAAAGTTTCAGGGTTTTTCATCCCTAGAGCTTCTTTTGGATTCTTCCTTAGGATTTCCATCTCGCCGCTTACATTGCCCATCTGTTCTTGCATACTGTCTACTTTTCATTAGAGCCCTTAGCATATGAATAATAGTTTTAAATTCCCAGCCTGTTAATTCCAACATCCTTGCTATGACTGATTCTGGTCTGTCTCTTTAAATTGTGCTTTTTTGCCTTTTAGTATGCCTCATAATTTTTCTCGATAGCCAGCCAAGATGTATCGCGTAAAAGGCACTACTGTAAATAGGCCTTTAGTAATGTGATGATGAGGTGTGTGGAGAGGGGAGGTGTTCTATAGTCCTATGATTAAGTCTCAGTCTTTAAGTGAGCATATACCTCTGGGCTGTGAACTTCTCAAGAGTCTGTCACTTTTTTTTCTCTTCCCTTAGGTGGGACAGGAGGGCTAGAGTAGGTTGGATTTGGATATTTTCCCTTCCCTCAGGTTAGTTAGGCTCTAAGAATACCCCAGCAGGTTAAACTCCACTTAGCCACTCTCCTGAGGGCAGGCCTTATTAAGAAAAACAGAGCGCTCTGCCATATTTAAAAATGATTCCTGGGGCACCTGGGTGGCTCAGTCGGTTAAGCGTCTGACTTCGGCTGAGGTCATGATCTCACGGTCCGTGAGTTCGAGCCCCACATCGGGCTCTGTGCTGACAGCTCAGAGCCTGGAGCCCGTTTCAGATTCTGTGTCTCCCTCTCTCTCTGCCCCTCCCCTGTTCATGCTCTGTCTCTCTCTGTCTCAAAAATAAATAAACGTTAAAAAAAAATTTTTTTTTTTTAAATGATTCCCCCTGCAGAAGCCTCAGGGGATTTTCCTCTGATGTTTATTTACCACAGGAATATGGTCAAGCTCCTAGGAGTAAATCTCACAATACTGTGGGGACCACCCATGACTGGGTCTCCTCGGAGTTTTTCACTCTCAGACTTGTCCACACCGAGCTTCCAGCAAGTTGTCAGTTAGAGTCCAGGTTTTCCATCCCTGGTCCCCGTGCCTGCTGCTGCATTCCCAAGACTCTGCTCTGGTAAGCCAGGACTTCTGTATTCTCTCTGTACCTCTTGTTCTCTAATCTTGGGGGCTGTGGTCTGCCCTGTGTTGTCCTCTCTTATGGATCCGAGAGGTGTCGATTTTTCGGTCTGTTCAGCTTTTTGCTTGTTGGTAGGATGGTGTCACAGCCGCCAACTTCCTACATGAGGAACTAGAAACCAGACCTTCCTCTGCCTTTGTTTTTCACTTAACAGAATATCTTGAACATTTTCACGTAGTTGTTAGACATTTCATCTAGATATATTGCAGCATTGTTTGTAATAGCAAAATTCTGGAAACAACAGATTTGTCCTTTGATAAGGGGTTGAATGAGTGAAATATAGTTAAAACCCATACAGTTGCATCCTGTGGTAAAGAATAGATCTATATTTTGCTGATATGGAAAGATCTCCAAGATAAATGGTTAAGGGCCAAAAACAAAGTCCCAAGCAGTGGGTATAGTATGACACCACTATTCTATAAAAATAAGGAGGCATACATACAAATATATATTTGTACGGGTATGTTAAAATAATAGTGTCTTTGGGTAAAGGTACTGGGGATTCTGGAGTGGGAGGAAGACATTGCATTGTCCTTTTGAAGAGTTTGAACATTTTTTTTTTTACCATGTGTATCTTATACTTTTCCCATAACACTGTATGAAATACCTACCTGCAATGTAATTTAAAAAAATTGTAATGTTTATTTTTGAGAGAGAGGGGGAGGGAGGGAGGAAAGGACAGGGAGAGGGAGACAGAATCTGAAGCAGGCTTCGGGCTCCAAGCTGTCAGCACAGTGCCCGATGCGGGGCTCGAACTCACGAACCGCGAGTCATGACCTGAGCCGAAGTCGGACATTTAAGCAACTGAGCCACTCAGGCACTTCTGCGATGTAATTTTAAAGAGCTGCATATATTCTAGTGAATGGATGTATCAAAGTTTATGTAACCACTCTCAAAATTTTAGATGTGTGTGTAGATTATTTTCAATTTTTAATTACCATAAACCTTAAGAGTCTTAAGGTTTTTCATATCCATTGCTAAATTATCCTCAGGAGAGTTTGTACCCTTTTATTTTACTGGGATCCTTCCAGTGAACATGATTGCTTACTTTTTTGAATTTCCATACAGTGTGGTTTGCATGTCTTTTATGGGACGTAGCTAGTTTTTTTGTATCACAGCTACCTGGGTGCTTAGTGTATCTTTGTGATACAGCACGTATGTCTATGATACACTATGAAATTCCTGCGATGGTGATCGATCATATTTACCTTTTCTTCACTGCAGCACGTAGTGTAATGCCTGGCCCATGTGGAATGTGGAGTGAATATAAATACAGGTGCAGTGAAATGAGTTTAGTTTCACACTGTTCACGGGCATCTTTCTGAGATGACGGTAGTGAAACCTGTTCTGCTGGCTGAGCATCCTGAGATCACAGCCTTCTTTATAGACAACTGTCCTCTTTGTGGAACATCATCAAGTCCCAATACCTGTAATTTAACAGATTGACTTAACAGTAATGTTACCAGGAGGAAACATGATATATATGTATGTAATATAAAGCCACGACAAGGACCACGTGTAGCCAAGCTGTAGGACGAAAGCAGGATTGACTACTTCAGGTTTCCCCATTAGTAGTTGGTTGCCTTCTTTCACTTATTTTTCTTCCATTGGCCCTTGGTGGCAGACAATTAGCAGACAGTATGAAGGCTTGAGAGACACTGATGAGTTTTGTCCTGTGGGAAATTACCCTGATGCAGTGTAGCCTCCAAATATACTACAAGGTAAGCTATCCCACGGGCATGGATCATAGGCTAAGATCTTTGAATCACATGGTTTATTGAATCCATTAAAAACATACAGCGAGAAATAAGAGAAAGAGATGGAGAAGGTTTATGTATTTAGAATGAGGTACAAGTGAAGTAGAAAGACCACACTGCATGAATCCAGGTCAGCTCATGTCCCCCTCGCCCTCGTCCTCCCTTCTTTTTCCTCCTGCCCCCTCCCCTTACTTTCTCATCAGTCTCCCCTGCCATTGGTGTGGTTACAAGGAACAGAGTTGAGGTTTGGAGCAAGGAAGCTTCATTGGAGAGACACAGAGACAGGTATGTCTGGCCACAACTGTAAACTCACTGATTAGACTATGAGCAGCTTTGAGTTTTATTTGGCAAGAATTATCTGTGGGGCCATGATGGGTATAATCAATGGGTGGCCGATTTAAGACCTCATAAATATTGGATGACTCATATGCCTTGTGTATATTTAATGTTTAGTGACAATTTTAGTGTTTACTCAGCCTTTCCATCCCTGTCGATGTTCAGCACATGCCTGTACTACTTATGTGACTTATGCTTGATGTCTCCTGAGTTACGTGTCTATACTTAACACATCTTACAAGTTTCATCCACCCCCACTTGATTTCTTGTTTTCTATAGAAGAATTGAATATTCTCAAATAAAACAACAAATGCACATTTTTAGTTTGCAACCTAATTGATAAGATTGTGTTGGTTAACTTTGTTGTCATCACTAATCCACTACAGCACCTCAGTGTTCATCCGTCTCCACCCAGTATTCCACTGGAGCTTAAACCAGTCATTAGTAAGACCTTGTTAATAAAATAGAGTGAGCAAAGAGAGGTATTTGACAATCCTGTAAAGTCTTCCTGAACTTCACTCTTATGGTACAGTAATTGGTTGTAGAAGACAGAACTGGATAGGCACTTATCTTAGGACCTTCTGAGGAAATTGTTTACATTTTTTAAAAACAAGATTTCGTATATGAGTCTGTTCTCTTGGCATTCATGTCCCTTAAAATGGATCTGCAGAAAAAGGTGGGGTTTTTTTTGATATTTATAAGCCCCACAGTGCCCAAGAGAGTGCTTTATGACAAATAGGAATTTTTCTTCTGTGGTTCAATTCTGGTTCATTGAGATTTTGCTATTCAGCTAATGGCCCTCATTGCAGAGATGATTCTACCAGAAGATATAAGTCTGAGGACGAAGTCTCTGCTCTCAGGCACAGGACGGCCAGGACCTTAAAATTTTGTAGAATATTGGGGCGCCTGGGTGTCTCAGTCGGTTAAGTGTCTGACTTCGGCTCAGGTCATGATCTCACGGTTCATGGGATTCAGCCCCACGTCAGGCTCTGTGCTGACAGCTCAGAGCCTGAAACCTGCTTCAGATTCTGTGACTCCCTCTCTCTCTGCCCCCTCCCCTGCTCGTGCTCTCTCTCTCTCTGTCTCTCAAAAATAAATAAACATTAAAAAAAATTAAAAATTTTGTAGAATATTGAACTCACCAAATCACATATTACCCTTCTTTAACCATAGGTTCTTCCCCTGGTCTAGATTTTTTTTTTCTAGTTTAGTGAATGTTTTTATTTTTTTATTTTATTTTTTATTTTTAAAAATTTACATCCAAATTAGTTAGCATATAGTGAAACAATGATTTCAGAAGTAGATTCCTTAGTACCCCTTACCCATTTAACCCATCCCCCCCCACAACCCCTCCAGTAACCCTCAGTTTGTTCTCCATATTTGTGAATCTCTTCTGTTTTGTCCCCCCTCCCTGTTTTTATATTATTTTTGTTTCCCTTCCCTTATGTTCATCTGTTTTGTCTCCAAAATCCTCATATGAGTGAAGTCATATGATATTTGTCTTTCTCTGACTAATTTCACTTAGCATAATACCCTCTAGTTCCATCCACGTAGTTGCAAATGGCAAGATTTAATTCTTTTTGATTGCCGAGTAATACTCCATTGTATATATGTACCACATTTTCTTTATCCATTCATCCATCGGTGGACATTTGGGCTCTTTCCATACTTTGGCTATTGTCGATAGTGCTGCTATAAACATTGGGGTGCATGTGTCCCTTTGAAACAGCACACCTGTATCCCATGGATAAATGCCTAGTAGTGCAATTGCTGGGTCGTAGGGTAGTTCGATTTTTAGTTTTTGAGGAACCTCCATCCTGTTTTCCAGAGTGGCTGCACCAGCTTGCATTCCCACCAACAATGCAAAGGAGATCCTCTTTGTCTACATCTCGCCAACATCTGTTGTTGCCTGAGTTGTTAATGTTAGCCATCCTGACAGGTGTGAGGTGATATCTCATTGTGATTTTGATTTGTATTTCCCTGATGATGAGTGATGTGGAGCATTTTTTCATGTGTCAGTTGGCCATCTGGATGTTTTCCTTGGAGAAGTGTCTATTCATGTCTTTTGCCCATTTCTTCACTGGATTATTTGTGGGGGGTTTTTGGGTGTTGAGTTTGATAAGTTCTTTATAGATTTTGGATACTCACCCTTTATCTGATATGTCATTTGCAAATATCTTCTCCCATTCTGTTGGTTGCCTTTTAGTTTTGCTGATTGTCTCCTTCACTGTGCAGAAGCTTTTTATTTTGATGAGGTCCCAGTAATTCATTTTTGCTTTTGTTTCCCTTGCCTCCGGAGACGTATTGAGTAAGAAGTTGCTCTGGCCAAGACCAAAGAGGTTTTTGCCTGCTTTCTCCTCGAGGATTTTGATGGCTTCCTGTCTTACATTGAAGTCTTTCATCCATTTTGAGTTTTTGTGTGTGTGTGTATGGTGTAAGAAAGTGGTCCAGGTTCATTCTTCTGCATGTCACTGTCCAGTTTTCCCAGCACCACTTGCTGAAGAGACTGTCTTTATTCCTGCTTTGTCAAAGATTAGTTGGCCATATGTTTGTGGGTCCATTTCTGGGTTCTCTATTCTGTTCCATTGATCTGAGTGTCTGTTCTTGTGCCAGTACCATACTGTCTTGATGATTATAGCTTTGTCGTATAGCTTGAAGTCTGGGATTGTGATGCCTCCAGCTTTGGTTTTCTTTTTCAGGATTGCTTTGGCTGTTCAGGGTCTTTTCTGGTTCCATACAAGTTTTAGGATTATTTGCTCTAGCTCTGTGAAGAATGCTGGTGTTACTTTGATAGCGATTGCATTGAATATGTAGATTGCTTTGGGGAGTATCGACATTTTAGCAATATTTGTTCTTCCTGTCCAGGAGCATGGAATCTTTTTCCATTTTTTTGTGTGTCTTCTTCAATTTCTTTCATAAGCTTTCTATAGTTTTCAGTGTATAGATTTTTCACCTCTTTGGTTAGATTTATTCCTAGGTATTTTATGGCTTCTTGTGCAACTGTAAATGGGATCAATTCCTTGATTTCTCTTTCTGTTGCTTCATTGTTGGTGTATAGAAATGCAACCGATTTCTGTGCATTGATTTTATATCCTGCAACTTTGCTGAATTCATGAATCAGCTCTAGCAGTTTTTTGGTGGAATCTTTTGGGTTTTCCATATAGAATATCATGTCATCTGCAAAGAGTGAAAGTTTGACCTCCTCCTGGCCGATATGGATGCCTTTTATTTCTTTGTGTTGTCTGATTGCAGAGGCTAAGACTTCCAATACTATGTTGAATAACAGTGGCGCGAGTGGACATCCCTGTCTTGTTCCTGACCTTAGGGGGAAAGCTGTCAGTTTTTCCCCATTGAGGATGGTATTAGCTTGGGTCATATATGGCTTTTATGATCTTGAGGTATGCTCCTTCTATCCCTACTTTCTTGAGGGTTTTTATCAAGAAAGGATGCTGTATTTTGTCAAATGCTTTCTCTGCATCTATTGAGCGGATCATATGGTTCTTGTCCTTTCTTTTATTAATGTGATGAATCACGTTAATTGTTTTGTGGATATTGAACCAGCCCTGCATCCCAGGTACAAATCCTGCTTGGTCGTGGTGAATAATTTTTTTAATGTATTGTTGGATCTGGTTGGCTAATATCTTGTAGAGGACTTTTGCATCCATTTTCATCAGGAAAATTGGTCTGTAGTTCTCCTTGTTAGTGGGTTGTCTGTCTGGTTTTGGAATCAAGGTAATGCTGGCTTCATAGAACGAGTTGGGAAGTTTTCCTTCCATTTCTATTTTTTGGAACAGTTTCAAGAGAATAGGTGTTAACCCTGGTCTAGATTTTAACATAAGCTGTTTCAGAGAGGAAAGTGAAGAGAGAAAATTTAACCTTGCCTAGCTTCCTTGTAAACAGTGGTAATATATAGAGAAGCCAAAAGCATTAGCAGAGAACATAAACAGAAGGAATATTCTCCCCACTGGAAAGTCAGATCTCAAGATGCTCTTTATTCATTTAACCACATAAGGGACACAGAAATGAGACACGGTTATCGCACATTCAGTGAGATAACTACTTTGGCCTGATAGGGTTATAGGAAGTAAGAAGGACAGGGATTTGGCCAGCAGTGTTTTCATAGAAAACACACGTGTGCTAATACTGGTGGCACTTCCAATAAGCCCCCCATGACAGTCACCCAAACTTTTCTTCTTCATGGCTGGACATATAACAGGCAAACGTTAAAGAAAATTTCTCCTGTCCAGAAAACCAAATATCATTCTTTTTGCTTCTTACACATTCTGTTATCAAGGATATTCTTTCATTAATGCTTAGGGAAATAAGCATCAGAATCATCTTGCCCGGCTTAGTTCAGGCTGGAATATTCCAATTTATGTTTTTAGATATGCTAAGATAAGTGTGTTTAATCAAGACAAATTCACTTATTTATAATAAGATTCTGCATCAAATGCAATCAAAATGAAGATTAGGTTATTATGGATAAGAAAATCTATCCAAGTAGAAGAATGTTAATGTATGGGAGCAGCAAGAGATATTAAAGGAGGGTTAGCTTTCTGTAACACTTTCCTGACAAAGATTCCTATACTAATAACTTCAGCTGTACTTGTGAGGAGCTCTTACATTTTATAGTGAATTAAACAATCATAGATAGAATATAGGGTAGCAATTTCCAAGACATTATTGGATAGCAAAGCTTAAATGAATCCCGTTCCCTAGGCAACCACATGGAGGGGTATCACATCCTCAGGCTCCTAAAATGAAGTTTAAAGTTGCACTATTTTTGGTTTTGGCTTCTTCTGGAAGTGGTTTTTATCCCTGGAAATTATTTTTTATGTAATGAAGTTTGAGCCCTTTCCAACTCTTCTCTCTGTAGCATTTAGTCTTCTTTGCAACAGCCTCTCCATCCTTTGATCTCAGCATGCGTAGCTATAAAAGGAATGGCCGCGCTGAAAATAAGATCAGATTTGGGGTAGAAACTAATATCATGACAAGTGAGGGTAGAGCAAAGACATTTCTAGCTCCTCAGTAGGCTTTCATAATTTCAGGAAGAAAAGTGCTCTGGAGTTTTCTGACCCACTCAATCTTTTATGAATTTTTTTTTTATAGCTAATATGTTATAGGACACTCAGCTTGTTTAGGGGCAAAACATTTTAAATAGAAAAAAGTGATGGGATGGATGCATTTCTGATTTTTTTCAGTAAGCTTTTTGTGTGAGTGCCCAGTGTCATCTATTTAGGCATTTTATCTTCTGTGTGGTTCCCCCAATATTGACGTGCTTTCTCACTTCCTCTCCACTTTTTTCCTCCTTGTTTCCCTTGCCCTGCTTCTATAAGTTTGTGTGTTTGTTTGATTTTAGAGAGAGAGCACAAGTAGGGGAGAGGGGCAGAGGGAGAGAGAATCATAAGCAGGCTCCACACTCAGCCGATGTGGGGCTCAATCTCATGATTCTGCGACCGTGACTGAGATCAAGAGTTGGATGCTCAACTGACTGAGCCACCCAGGTGCCCCCTTCTATATGTTTTTAGTGATTCTTTCCATTAGGCCAAAAGTGTATACACTAAGCAATTGTGATCTTTTGAGCACGGACCGTCTAAGCAAGGTGCACCGGGAAATTCCTGCAGACATGCCAGGTGTGGCCAACCTTTCCGGTGGGGGTGTGTGTGGGGGGGGGGTCCAGTTGCTGACACCATCTCTTCCGTCTTGGAGCTGGCGGTATCTGGTGACCAAGAAAGTCCAAGGGACTTCTGGAAGGCCTTCCAGTAAAAATACCTTGTTAGTATATTCTGCTGGTTAGACTCAAGTTAATTAGTTGATCTTTGAAAAAGATTTTTCTCTCTGGAAGATTGAGCCTATTCTTACCTGAACATCAGTGACTTAAGTCATACAAGCTTATTTGTGTCTTGAGTAGGTGTCTCATGATATTTGGCTGAGAGAGTGGAAGCTGGCTGAGGTGGAAAGGGAAAAATACTTGATGTATAGTTTGGTGTACAGTCCGTAATAAGCTGTGACCAGCCAGTGGGCACCCAAGAGCAAATGCAACGGGTGTGAAGTCACTTTCTGTCAACAGAAAGTAGGAAGGAGAAACACTCAGGTATAGTTTGCCTTCTTTGCCGTTTTAGCTGAGGCCATGGAGGTGCCCACCTGCAGAGTTGCATGGCATGCTTTGCTTGTGAAGGTCAGCCACAGGTTGTTAATGCTTGCTATGTCCTAACTACTCTCAAATATATCATATTCCATGCCCTAGACGAAGCAGAGAGAGTGTTTTTTGTTTCCTTTTGCTGAATGCTAGTGAACACTCTTCAGGTACCCCGTGAACCCTGTGAACCCTTTTTTAGGAACTCAACCAGTGGCAGGGGAGCAGTGATGAGGTCCTTGCCCTCAAGACATCATGGTCTATAGGGAGAAGCCTGTGTTTGTACAAAGATTATATAGTAACATACTAACTACTGCTGTAAGAGAAGCAGAAGAGGAGTAACTCTTTTCTCTTGGGGTGGGGAGTGGTCAGGGAGGTGATAGGAGGAGGAGAAGAGGAAATATTTCAGCTGGCTCTTGCAAGTTGAAAAGGAGTTTATCAGAAATAGAAGGTGGGAGGGGTTAGTAAATGCAAGGGCAGAGGTGTGGTAAAGATCATTGTAAATTCCAAAAAAGTAAAAAATTCAACGTGGCTGGCACAAAAGGTGATTTGTGGAGAGAGCAAGGTCACGAGGCAAAGAAAGGAGAGGTTGGGCCCAGGCGGTGAAAGACTTGGTGAGCCCAGTAAAGGAGGCTGGACTTTATTTTGAAGCTGCGGGCAGCCTGCAGGGGCCCTGAAACAAGGGACTTAAATAATAGGGTTTTAAATTAGGTAGATAATTCTAGAAACATTGTAGAGGGTGGACAATTCAAGGCTAAATTCTCCTGAGAGTAGAGTTCATTGGAAATATCGGGTGAGCAGGCATTAAAGGACTGATAAGAGCCAGTGCGGTGGAGGCAACATTAGTCAGCCTTGGCATTTTAGCAATAGCTTTCACATCTGTCAGTGCCTGCCAAAATTTAAAGTGTGGGCAGGAATAAGGGACTTTCACTTTTCGTTTTATGTATTTCTTTCCCAGTTGCATTGTTACAACCAACTTTTTAATAAAACAAATTTGTTTTGGAAAAAAAAAAGAAGTTGGATCCCACTGCAATAAAATTAAAGCTACAGAACAAAACATCTTAAAGCTCTCTTTAATAATTCATTCTAAAAAGAAATATTCATTTCCAAAACATTTAAAAATTCCTCTAGGGCTTGCTCTAAACAAATTTGAACTGGGTTTTTGCCGATGAAGAAAACAGAAACATGTCACATTCCCCACAAACAATGTAAGTGGTTTTTGCACTATCAGAGACTTGTGATTTTCCTCTAGGGATCTGGTTAATCCAAATTGTTTATATCTCAAAATAAATATTTGATATTTAACTATGAACTGTGCACTTATAATTGCTTTTGAATGTGGGTGTGGAAATTATCCCACAGATAAGTGAGAATTGACTTAAAAAAATAATAACTTCCCCGTACACTGTTTCTGTAGAGTTCAAATGTGGGCCTGGTTGACAATTTCCAGCACAAAGATCAAGAAACTCACAATTGATACAGTCTAGTTTACCACACTCAGTTTTTTCGAAACAGCAAATTGGAAACATATGCTCTTAACTAAAGATATTGAGAAGCTGTTGCAGTCTGAATTCATTAGTTAGACATCCAGTTACTAAGGAACTCAATCAAATTTGGCAACTCACTTTAGAAGATGGGGCTGCTTTTGCTTTTTTCACAAGAAACAAGACAATTAGAACACATCTGTCTCCGGGGTGCCCGGGTGAGTCAGTTGGTTAAGCATCGGACTCTTGGTTTTGGCTCACGTTATGATCTGGTGAGATCGAGCCCTGAGTCGGGCTCTGTGCTGACAGCATGGAGCCTGCTTGGGATTCTTTCTCCCCCCCCCCCCCCCCCCCCCTGCCATTCCCCTGCTTGTGCTATATCTATCACTCTCAAAATAAATAAATAAACATAAAAAACCCACATCTGTCTCCATTTAGACATTTATGGAAAATACTGATAAGAGGGTCATTAGTAAACTGAAAGATCTTAAACTTGCTAGTATAATGTCTTATAAGAGATTTGGTTTTGCAAGAAGTTCAAATGTTATTACATTATTCAGAGAAGAAGCTGGTAGAGCTAAGAGGGAAGGATTCTCAAGGGGCGCCTGGGTGGCGCAGTCGGTTAAGCGTCTGACTTCAGCCAGGTCATGATCTCGCGGTCCGTGAGTTCTAGCCCCGCGTCAGGCTCTGGGCTGATGGCTCAGAGCCTGGAGCCTGTTTCCGATTCTGTGTCTCCCTGTCTCTCTGCCCCTCCCCCGTTCATGCTCTGTCTCTCTCTGTCCCAAAAATAAATAAACGTTGAAAAAAAATTTTTTTTAAAAAGAGGGAAGGATTCTCATTCTTTTTTTTTTTCAATATATGAAATTTATTGTCAAATTGGTTTCCGTACAACACCTAGTGCTCATCCCAAAAGGTGCCTTCCTCAATACCCATCACCCACCCTCCCTTCCCTCCCACCCTCCATCCGCCCTCAGTTTGTTCTCAGTTTTTAAGGGTCTCTTATGCTTTGGCTCTCTCCCACTCTAACCTCTTTTTTTTTTTTCCTTCCCCTCCCCCATGGGTTCCTGTTAAGTTTCTCAGGATCCACATAAGAGTGAAAGCATATGGTATCTGTCTTTCTCTATATGGCTTATTTCACTTAGCATCACACTCTCCAGTTCCATCCACGTTGCTACAAAGGGCCATATTTCATTCTTTCTCATTGCCACGTAGTACTCTATTGTGTATATAAACCACAATTTCTTTATCCATTCATCAGTTGATGGACATTTAGGCTCTTTCCACAATTTGGCTATTGTTGAGAGTGCTGCTATAAACATTGGGGTACAAGTGCCCCTATGCATCAGTACTCCTGTATCCCTTGGAAGGATTCTTATTCTATTTAACATGCTTGGGAGCTATCCTTGGTGCCTGAAAAAGTGTCTGCCTAAAACCACCTACTCCCTGAAGTATAGAGCATCCATATTAGGGAAAGTGTTCATGGTGACAGGTTAACAATGGACTGACTGTCAAGCTCCATGAGCAGTGTATGTATGTTAGGAAAACTGCATCCTACCCTTGATTTCTATTGAAAAAGTGCCATCTGGAAAACTCCTCCAGCTCCAGTAAAACTGCATTGCCTCATGGCTGAAGTTCCCAGGCATCAGCAATTCTTTTAAAGAAGGAAGATGAATAAGAGGATAGAGAATCCTGGGAACCTCAATTTAAAAGTGATCAAAACAGCCACCATTGAAAGCAAGCAAGATGATGAAGTTCCTGGTTGACAACCTGTAAAGCTTTCATGATTACCTTCACTCTCTTTGTTCTGGGCCAACACAGAGACTTAAAAAAGCCCGTTATATGTATTGATCTCTTTGATTCAGTTAGAAGCGTATAGATTTGGATGATTTTCAGAGATAATCATCTGCCAAATCTCCCACATGTCAATTAGTGTCAGACAAAGTAGCAAATGCATCTTTTCACTTTCACTGTTGGGCAGCCCTACTGTTCGCTGGGTGTGAGGAATACAAAAGGCCTTAGGGCAGTGGGAGAGGAGAAACCTCAACCAGAAGTCCTCTGCAAGCCTTGTCTCCCCCTTCTCTTTTGCATCCTCTTCTTTCACCTACCTGTTCCTTGTCAAATGAATGAGGCTCTTACATACTTTGATCTCAGTGTTTCAGTGACTCCTTCACTCTTCTGTATGTGCCGTATCCCTTCCTTTCTTTTGAATTTGCAATCTTTCCTGCTTGTGCAATTCAGAGATTGCCAGGTGTAAATCAGAGATGTTGTGAAACATGAACAAGATACAGACTTCTCATTAAATTCACGTTAGCATGAAAATACAGTGCCAACTCTTATATTCTGGGAAGATCAACTCTCACTTTGTCATGTAGTCCTATGTACAGTAAATCAAATGGGCATATCTCCACTACTATGGGATCACAAAGGCCTAGGACAGCCCATTGAATTACACCAAACAGAAGCTTGCACTGTTTGCACACGTCTCTAGAATACACAAGTTGAGATGTTGAACTGATCTTTGCCTGAAAAATAAGGGAGCTGTATATGAGCATTAAGAGCAGATAGCTTTTTGGGATGCCTAGGTGGCTCAGTCGGTTGAGTGTCTGACTTCCACTCAGGTCATGATCTCATGGTTTGTGAGTCCGAGCCCCACATCAGGCTCACTGCTGTCAGCACAGCGCCCTCTCAGATCCTCTGTTCCCTTGTCTCTGCCCATCCCCTGCTTGTGTTCTCTCAAAAATAAATAAACAATTGGGAATGCAAGCTGGTGCAGCCACTCTGGAAAACAGGATGGAGTTCCTCAAAAAACTAAAAATAGAACTACCCTACGACCCAGCAATTGCACTACTAGGCATTTATCCACGGGATACAGGTGTGCTGTTTCAAAGGGACACATGCAACCCCATTTTTATAGCAGCACTATCAACAATAGCCAAAGTATGGAAAGAGCCCAAATGTCCATCGATGGATGAATGGATAAAGAAGATGTGGTATGTGTGTGTGTGTATATATATACACACACACACACATACATACAATGGAGTATTACTCGGCAATCAAAAAGAATGAAATCCTGCCATTTGGAACTATGTGGATGGAGCTGGAGGGTATTCTGCTAAGTGAAATTAGTCAGAGAAAGACAAAAATCATATGACTTCACTCATATGAGGATTTTAAGAGACAAAACAGATGAACATAAGGAAGGGAAACAATAATAATATAAAAATAGGGAGGGGGACAAAACAGAAGAGACTCGTAAATATGGAGAACAGAGAGTTACTGAAGGGGTTGTGGGAGGGGGGATGGGCTAAATGGGTAAGGGGCACTAAGGAATCTACTCCTGAAATCATTGTTTCACTATATACTAATTTGGATGTAAATTTAAAAAAAAAAATAAATGTTATAAATTGCAAAATAAATAAATATTTTAAAAATTTATAAAAAAGAGCAGATGGCCTTTTATTTTTTTTTTTCAACGTTTATTTATTTTTGGGACAGAGAGAGACAGAGCATGAACGGGGGAGAGGCAGAGAGAGAGGGAGACACAGAATCGGAAACAGGCTCCAGGCTCTGAGCCATCAGCCCAGAGCCTGATGCTGGGCTCGAACTCAAGGACCGCGAGATCGTGACCTGGCTGAAGTCAGACGCTTAACCGACTGCGCCACCCAGGCGCCCCCAGATGGCCTTTTAAAGTGAAAGAAAAAATAACAAAAAACCCCACTAGCAACAGATTTCAGTATTAGATATACTGTTTGATTTCAATTACCTGCTAAGGTAGATAAAATGATACAAGAACTATAACCAGAATGTTAATAGTCATTTCCTCTTGGGACAGGGATTTTGGACAATTTTTTTTTCTTTTTCTCCATATCTTTTCTCACTTGCCCAATTTTTTAAACAGTTCCATGTATTATTTTTATAAATAGAAAGAAACAAACAAATAGCATCCCAAATTGTCCTCTTCTAGGGAATGGAGAGGCCTGGGCTGGGGGGGGGGGCAGGATGTCATATGTTTGTTGCTTGATGGGTTTAGGTGTCAAACAGTTTTTCTCTTTTTGACAGTTAAACATGTTTTATGGTGTTGGCTATAGGCCTGGCCTCTTCCAATTGGACCTGAACCTGAAATCAGGAATCGAAGGGAATATACAGTCTATTTTGGGTGTGGAGGGGATGAATTAGTGGGAGGAAACCCATCTTTAGTAGGAGCAGAGGCTTATGGCCATTATTCCAGCCTCCACAAAACGCAAGTGGTAGTTTTCTTCTTATTATGCGTTCATGCTGATTTGTATGGAACTTCACAAACCATGAATTGCCAAAGAAAATGTCCCAGCCCCAAATTATGCCTTTTGGTCATACAGAAGCTATGAAATGAATATAAATGACAATTTTGTTATTCTAGAAAAAGTAGTACATGGAACAAAGGGGAGAGGACACTCGTTCCCATGGTTAAATAAGCTGCAACCACTCAAATGTGTGTGCTTTCTCTGGACGCAGGGCCTGAGTGTTGCCTTTTGCCTCCAAGAACAACAGTTAGTAGGCCACGCGCAAGCAAGGAACTCAACAAAGAATTCTCAAACTAATAAATGCTGCCCGTTTGCTTTTCTCCTGTCTTTTTGCAAAAAGGAGCTGTAAATCGGGAAACCACTGACAATGTTGTATTTGGGGCTTGGATCCCTTAACCGTTGTTAACAGTTCTGAAGTCAGTCCCAGTTAGAATCCTGATTCTACCACTTAGTAGCTGTGTGCCCTGGGTTGGTTGGTTAACTTCTCTGAATCTCAGGTTTCTATGGAAACTGCTTGGATTTGGTTTTGGCTTCACCTTTTACAAGCTGTGTGGCGTCCCTAGGCCTCAGTTTCCCTACCTGTAGCATAAGGATAATGAAACATTTCAGTCGTTGGTTGGGAGATTAGTGGGTATTGCAGGGAAAGTGCTTAGCGTGCTGCTTGGCTTGGCACATAGCAAGTGCTTAATTAAAGTTGGTTGTTAGTTTTTAATTACCAGTAGTGGCGAGGTAAAAAGATACTGTGTTCTGAGAGATGGTGGATATAAAACAAATGTTAGGGGCTTTGTCTCCAGCGAGAGCTAATGAACAGTTACTTCTACAAGCCACAGTCTTAACGTTTTCCCAGAGATGAGGTTTCTAGATATAATCTATACCTGAATATCTAGCACATTTCTTTCAGTATTTTATGGGTGATATCTATGTGTTGTCAGTACCGATATTTACGTGTATAAATTTTTTTCTCCTTTCCCTGTAATTGCCACATAAATTTAACAGGATCTTCAAAACTGGTACACTTGTATTTTTTCTTGCAAGTTGTTTTTAAAGACTTTTAAATTTTTTCTTATTTTCTGGCTTTTAGCCATACATCTGTTTATAGCTTTCTTTCATTTAATCTTGTCTTTTCTCTTGGGTTGGGACTTGTGCATATGTCTTGATTATAAGCAGAAATGATTTTACCTAATTCTGTATTTATAATTTTGTATTCTTTTGCATAAAGAGAGCCCTTAAATTAAATAAGCTTTAAGCTCTACAAAACCACAGTCTGCTTCAATTAGAAGCTACATTTGTTTTGCAGGTGAAAGACTTGGTATATTCACCTTAAAATCATCTCAAGTGAATGTTATTATAGGAGGATTAGGAGACTAAAGAGATCTTTATTTTCTTGTTCCACTTGAGTCTTGCCTGAATTTTGCTTTGCTTCTTTGAGAAAAAAGCATCCGTGCTTTCAATGAAACTATGCAGACATGTAGAATTCATTGGGTGGTCAAAATATAATCAGTCAGTATCTGGTTTCTTAAGTATATATTAGAATTTCAAATGTATAGAACAGATTAAAAAAAAAAAAGAGAACTAACTTCATTAACATAACTCCTCAAACCTAGGTTTTTCAGGCTAACGGACTGACCAAGTGTGATTTCACAGCCCCATTTTGTTAATGTATTATGCATTTTTTGGGCTCAGAGAGAAAGGGAGAGTGCAGTGTTGTGGTCCTGAGAGGTCTGGCAGGAGAGCAAATGCCATGATTCTGGAGCAAAGAGGAGGAGGCAAGAAGGAAATACGTAAGGAATCCAAAGGAAGAGTGATCCCAGAATTAGAAAGTTGCTTACCAGTTCAGGACATGCTGAATAAAACAGTGAACTTCTAAGTGGAGACTTTAACTTCCAGTAGGCATGGATTGCTGCCTGGATTCACTGCCACTAATTACTTCCCTACAGAAGGCTTCAACTCTGAGTAACTTTGAAAATAGAGACACTACTCTTTAATTTTTTTTTTCTTTCTTTTCAACGTTTTTATTTTTGGGACAGAGAGAGACAGAGCATGAACGGGGGAGGGGCAGAGAGACAGGGAGACGCAGAATCGGAAACAGGCTCCAGGTTCTGAGCCATCAGCCCAGAGCCTGACGCGGGGCTCGAACTCAGGGACCGCGAGATCGTGACCTGGCTGAAGTCAGAGGCTTAACCGACTGCGCCACCCAGGCGCCCCGAGACACTACTCTTTATAAGTAATTAAGAAAACTAGAATATGTTAAAGGTATCTAAAATCAAGTTGGGTTGCATGTGAAAAACAATTACAGTGGCTTAAACTATAGAAAATTTTTCTTCTCTCACATAAGAGAAGTTCTTAGGGTAGATAGTTCAAATCTTGCAAAGAGACTCTGTAGTCATCAGAGACCTAAGGTCCATCCCATCCAGCTCCCCTCTCTTCCTTCCCTGGGGTGGAATTCTTCTCCGCAGGGTCCAATAGCGCTGCTATAGCTTCAGCCATCACACCCCTGCCCCAGGCAAAGGGATGGAGAAAGCATTACTAAGTACAGCCCTTTTTGAAAAAAAGAAACTTCCTGGAAATCCTACATGACACTTTGACTTCCATCTTATTGGTCAGATTTTAGTCCCATGGCCACACAGTCATAAAAGAGACTGGGACATATAGTCTTTTATCTGGGCAGCAATGTGATCAGCTGGAAATCAGATTTTCTTATTGAAGGAAGAAGGAGGAATGGATATGTGGGCAAGCGATACCTCTGCTGTGATACATTTGCCTTCAAACTAAGTGATGGTGTATATGTTGCTATTTTTCTTTATTAAAAACCAAGCATTAGCCAAATTATGGAAAGAGCCTAAATGTCCATCACCTGATGAATGGATAAAGAAATTGTGGTTTATATACACAATGGAGTACTACAGGGCAATGAGAAAGAACGAAATATGGCCCTTTGTAGCAACGTGGATGGAACTGGAGAGTGTGATGCTAAGTGAAATAAGCCATACAGAGAAAGACAGATACCGTATGTTTTCACTCTTATGTGGATCCTGAGAAACTTAACAGAAACCCATGGGGGAAGGGAAGGAAAAAAAAAAAAAAGAGGTTAGAGTGGGAGAGAGCCAAAGCATAAGAGACTATTAAAAACTGAGAACAAACTGAGGGTTGATGGGGGGTGGGAGGGAGGGGAGGGTGGGTGATGGGTATTGAGGAAGGCACCTTTTGGGATGAGCACTGGGTGTTGTATGGAAACCAATTTGACAATAAATTTCATATATTGGAAAAAAACAAAAAAAAAGAACCAAGCATTTTATAGGATCTGAATCTGTATTAATGTGCTTAGGGGGAAGCTGGTAATGATCATAAGTAAATTTAAAAAATGCCCAATTGTGCTTTTTCTGGGTACTCCTGGTACAGAGAGATGCTCGGCAGAGAGGGATATTGGGAGAAGGAAGGGATCACACTTCTTTCTCGAATATTGTAGTGGTCCTTGAGCGGAACTCTTCGTTAGCCCTTAAGTCTCAGTCTCAAGGACGATAAACTTAGGGTAGTATTTGCCCCAAAGCTGCAGTAGTGTCTGATGTATGTTAATAATGTGTGTGTGTCTCAGATTTAGAGCAAAGGGATGGTATTTGAGATGTGGAATATATGTCACTAATTAATTAATTTGTGATCTTGGGCAATTAACTCATTTAGCCTTTTCAGGCTTTAGTTTTTCCATGTCTATAAAATGAGGAGGTTAGACCAGATGTTCACAACCCCACTGGCTTCAATTTTCCATAACCTGGAACCTAGGAGGTTGATTTAACCATCTTCCCATCTACCTATCCATCTGTCCACCTGTCTACCCATCTACCCATCCACCTATCAACAACTTTTGATAGTGCTTGGTGGTGTGCTAGAAGCTGGGGATTAAAAAAAAAAGTTATTAGCCTTCATGGAGCTTATAGTCCATTCTTGGCCACGGGGAGTATAACTCTTTTGCCTCTTGTCAGATGCAAATGCAGTTGAAGAAACTTTTAAATTTCACCTGCCAGTGTGTTATATAGAGATGGTTCTTGTCTATTATGTGTGAAACATCTCTGTAGATTTCCTATTTTAATTCTTTCCCTGAGTCATCTCCCAAAACATAGCTGCTGTGGTGCAGAGAAGACACATTTTGATATTAGCTTAAACAAGATGATCATAATTTGGGGGGGGGGGAGGGTTGGTTATGGACCTCATTGTGAATTGGTAAAAATAATAACAGCTAACACACATACTCTGTGTTGGGTGCTGTGCATGGTGCCTTATGTGCATTTCTCCTCAAGGCCATTTGACCTCAAGACAGGTAGGAGTCCTTTTGTTCTTCTCTGAGTCACTGAGAGGCTATCCAGACCCATGTGATGAAGCAATTGTCCCCGGAGCCAAAGTCCCAGGGACCACAATGTTCTTAGTAGAGTGTTCATGAGCACAAACACACATTTTTGCATACAGTTCCAAGGAGTACAAGCCACACCGACACCGTGGTGATGTGTTTAGGGAACCCTGACTAACTGTATCCTAATGAAGAAAATAGCTGATGTTGGAAAACCATTCTATACCCCCTCAGGTCAAAGTGTGTGGATACAAAGTGTGGTGATGTGTTTAGGGAACCCTGACTAACTGTATCCTAATGAAGAAAATAGCTGATGTTGGAAAGCCATTCTATACCCCCTCAGGTCAAAGAGTCCCAGTGTGTGGATACTTTCTGCACTGGTCATGAGAAGGGAGAGAACCCAGCCTACGTTGAGGCTGAGAGCCCTGTGCATACATGCCATGAAAAACTAATGTAATGTCATCAGCCACATCCAGTGGTTCTCAAAGTGTGGTCCTTGGATCAGTAGTGTCACCAGCAGCTGCACTCCTGGTAGAAATGCAGATACTCAGGCTCTGTTCTAGATCTACTGAATCAGAGGCTGTGTGTTGACACGCCCTCCGCTGATTCTGATGCATGGGATACCCGGAGCAGCACTGTCCAACAGAACTCTGTGTAAAGATGGAAGTGTCCCAGGGCTGCACTGTCCAGTATGGTAGCCCCCAGCACAGGTGGCTTTTGAGCACTTGAAATGTGGGTGGAGGAAAACTGAATTTTTAATTTTATTGGATTTTAACTAATTAAAATGTAAATGGCCACATGTGATGAATGGCCATTGTGTAGGGCAGCACCACTTAGCCCCATGGCATTCCTAAATACTCCTGTTCCTCACAACACCACAAAACAAAGAACTGAATGCCACATCTAGAATTATGTATTATCTATTTGTTTATTCCAGTGTTGATGTTATTTAACTAGAAAATGTTTGGGATGGGAGCCTTGCAGTTTAATGCCAGTGACATATTCCTGTGAGGCGTGAGATGATTCATTTTCAGAAATACCAAATAAAAGCAGTGCTGTCTAGTTCACAATAGGCTTACAACCTGTCGGAAATATGTACGAACCACCCCCCTCAAAATGGAGTCCCAAACCCTTAGATGCTTCACTTCCTGGTTCTTCTTCCTCTCTCCATTTCCAGGACTTATTTTCACGGACTTTGCAAGGAGCATGCTCCAAAGACCTGAAGTGTCTGCATCACCTCAAGGAGGGTACTTTTTGCCTTACATGGGCATAGGCGACTTCCGGGTAAGGCTGTAAGCTCTGTAGTGCTCAGCCAATGAGGAACCAGGGGACTTGCATGCTAGGAGATAAATTGTCTGATGCGACTGCCCCAAGTGTGCCTGTCCATCAGACACCCGCTCTTGCAAGAATGTTGAGTAAAGCCTTGCTTCACTGTGCTCGGAGGCTCCGTGTCCCTCCTATGAGAGCTTATTTTTCACATTCTATAACAGAAAAAACAACTTGTATACATTTCCAAGTCCCGTCAGAACTTACGGCATGGGTGCCTTCTTAGGTGCTTTTGGATTTTGAGGGCAAGTACTTTTGAATAACCCCAGCAACTCAAATTCCTCAAAGAACGTGAAATTCTGCTTGTACTTGAGGGACAACTATGGTGTTCTATATGTTGGTCAAGGGGAGATATGGTCACTAGCAGAAAGTTGGTGTCCCACACCGAGAGGAAGTCTCATGAATAAAAGGAACAAGGGCAGGACATTGCATGACAGAATAACATTTGGCTAAAGCGTAAGGTTCATGAAGTGTTGAAAATTAAGACCCCGACACCACTTGTGCGGAGTGGGATGATGGAATCCACAGTTGCCCTCGTTCCTGACTTCCAGCCTTCGACTCTCTCGCCACTGTTGCAGTCCGTGGGATCCTAAGCAGGATGATCACAGTGCTGGTGGTAGAAAAGAGGGGCCCAGTGTAAGATGTCACAGGGGCAGAAGGGACAGGACTTGTTATCATAGGGGCTGGTGCACATACCGCGTGTCGGGAACTCTCATGGAAACGTGACACCCAAGGAGGAGTTGGGTGCTGCCCTGAAGGAACTTAGAGCCCAGGTAAGGGAAGGGAACCGACCTGTCAACATATGAGTGCAAACCATGCTATGTGCTTCCCTTAGAGATCAATACGGGGTCCAGAAATGGAGGACATCACATCGAGGAGACCCTGACATATATAGCATATACCCCGAGACCTCTTGCTGTTTCCTCATCTCTCGTTTCTGGCTTCCAATTCTGCTGGTCCTTTTATAGTTTTCACCCACGGTCGTGTTTTTCCTCACTCATAGCTCAGTGTATTTTAACCATTAAAAAACTCGACGAGTATATTTTCTGTTTCTCTAAGTGCGTGGGGCCATGTTTGATGTAGCGTAAGTCACATTGCTGGCTCCACCATGCTCTGAGATTGACCAGTCCCACATCTAAGAGTAAACTATCTGGCTGAAAAACAGTTTATTTGGGTATTTGCGTGGGTATTTATTTGTTTATGCATCTCTTCACTTAGGAATGGTTTAGAGACTTTTTTTTAAACGTCCCATCTCTTTCTGGAAATACTTGAGAACTCTTGCGTAAATATGATTAGGCCAGAAAAATAAATTAATCAGGTGATGTGGCTTTAAGGCACAGGGTTCTGACCTCAGGTCAGAGACAGATGCCCAGGGAAGTGGGTAGAAAGAAGTAAATTAAAGCATCTGCCTAGCGCTGTCCTTGGTCCCGCCACTGCTTTCCTGCCTGACCACCGGGGCCAGGTCCCTTGCGGCCTCCTCAGTCCTGCTAAATGTGCCCTGCTTGGCTCTTTGCTGCTGCAGATCACCAGTAGCCCAGCTGACTTTTTGACTCCTCACCAACTCGCCATTTCCTGTGTCTGACCTAGGTTTCTGGAACTAGGACCAGGTTATATCACTGCATCCAGCCCAGAAGATTCCTGCCTAGCAGCCTCAGGTTGGACGCTCTGAAAAGGCTGGAGATCTGACAACATGTCTTTGTTTGTAAAATTTTCCCTTATTTCTTTTAAAATCCCTTTGTAGGGTGTTGCTTCCTGCAGAGGTCATTTCTGTGATCTGATTACTACGTAAAATTATTTTCCTTTATTATGAGTTCACAATTGGTCTTGACATTAGCTTGGAGTGACCCTTCGTATTTCTCATAATATCCAGGGCGGAGCCTTATCTCTCTCTCCATAGTGGTAGAGGAAGTCTTATAATGTCACATTTCTGCCAGCCAACAGTGGTAATTGAGGCTGATTTAGTGTGTTTAGAGTCTAAGGATCTTAAAGAGACTTTTAATCCTCTCGTTCATTTAGGATAGAGTCATTTCTTCCATTTTTCTCTATTTTCTACAAAACTAAGATCCTCTTTTTAATGTGTTCAGCTTTTAATTTTGTAGGTGCAGATATATCTTGCTGTAAGTAGAATTGATATAGAAAAGCCTGGCCTTACTTTGCTTTCTTCATTAAACAACAACTTTTCTTAATTATACTAAAAAACAGGAAGAAGTTGTATTGATGCAATTATTTAAAGATTATGACTGAATATTGACCCAAACTACAGTAGCTATGGCGAATGAATGTAGCTCAATTTGTTAGGGTGGTAATTAATGATAATAACTTAATTTTTAAAAATATTCATAAATAACTAGATGTGTGGTTAAATGATCATTTTTATAATATAAGCCCAATTACAGAAGTCAGTTTGCACGCTCCTTTTCAGGAATCCATTTTTTGCAAACTAGATCTCTTTGTAAATGCCATAATGTGTATGATTCTGGCCCAAAACCCAAGCAGCAGATATTGAGGCAAGCAGCTGTGTTTGTAGGTCAATTATGGCTTGAATAGGAAGTTCCTTGTTCTGTTAGTTGATTGATAAGCCGGATGGTTGATATTGACATTTCATTGGTGTTATAGCTTTGGCTCTTAGCCAGAGATTTTGATTAATATAATGATTAATTAGCTTTATAATTGATGGTAATAGCCAGTTTTAAGCTTTAATTCATGTTTTCTGGGTGAAAAAGAGAATCTGTATCCTTTTATTTATTTTTTAATGTTATTTATTTTTGAGAGAGAGAGGGACAGTGCACGAGTGAGGGAGGGGTAGAGAGACAGGGAGACACAGAATGTGAAGCAGCCTCTAGGCTCCGAACTGTCAGCACAGAGCTGACATGGGGCTCGAACACACAAACTGCAAGATCATGACCTGAGCTGAAGTCGGGCGCTCGACTGACTGAGCCACCCAGGTGTCCCGGATCTATAGCCTTTTAAAGATTTAATGTAGAACAATACATAAAGCTTTTTTTTTATTAAAATGTTTTAAATAAAAAGATAGGTAGAGACAATTTAACATGTACTTAGGTAAAATTGGTTTGTCTTGCTTTTTCTTTAAATGGCATGAAGGTTTTTGTCTTATCTAGTGAATCATTCCGACATAGAGACAAAGGTATGTTTAGGAAAGCTCCAGAATGTCACATGGCTTCGGGGTAAGAAAACAAATGGTCAGTTGACGGGGTGATGACAGTGGAGGAGCCTTTTGTAGTGCATCAGTGCAAGCCTCCCAGCCTGAGTACAACTTGGTTTGTCCTCACTTTCCCAAGAGCAGGTACAGGAAGGGTCTATAGCTTAGTAAAATTATTGAAAGTTATAAATGGTGCCTGGCCTTTGCACATGCTACTCCACTTCTGGGAATATGGTTCTTCTAAGAAAGTAATAGAACAGACTTAAATATGTAGCTCCAAATTAAATATTTGTTGATCACATCAGTGTGCAATATTCAACTGGAAAGAATTGATCAGAAGGGGGATTGATTGGGGTGCCTGGATGGCTTAGTCGGTTAAGCATCTGACTTTGTCTCAGGTCATTATCTTGCGGTCTGTGAGTTCCAGCCCCACATCAGG
This sequence comes from Prionailurus bengalensis, assembly GCF_016509475.1. Taxonomy (NCBI): domain Eukaryota; kingdom Metazoa; phylum Chordata; class Mammalia; order Carnivora; family Felidae; genus Prionailurus; species Prionailurus bengalensis. The sequence continues at coordinate 99,286,756 of NC_057349.1, read as the reverse complement.
CTCTGTGCTTACAGCTCACAACCTGGAGCCTACCTCTGATTCTGTGTCTCCTTCTCTCTCTGCCCTGCCCTTGCTTGGGCTCTGTCTGTCTGTCTGTCTGTCTCTCTCTCTCTCTCAAAAAATAATAAAAATTTAAAAAATTTTAAAAGAAGGGGGAATGACTAAGTAAATTAAACTAGTATAAAAGTTAAAAAACATGGAAATGGAGTCAAACCTTTTTCTTGGCAGGAAAGCTCTTTTTCAGGCAAAAATTTGTGAGGGATTCCAAATATATAAAACAGAGGAAAGGGGAGTTGCTTCTGTCGAATTGAGGTAGAGGGCCTAGAGCCTCCCCCACATCTCCTTCACTCCTGCAGGGGCCTCAGCCACCTCAATCACATGCTTAGGCAATCCCCAAGGGACACAGAGAACATTTTAATGAAAATTTATTGGCCTGGAAAGATGCTCATGGTTTGTTACATTGTAACATGAAAAAGCATATTTGAAAACACAGTGCGATTCTAATTTTACAAACAGCGTGTGTGTTTGAATTTTGCCTGTTTACGCTGTGATATATGTGGTGTGCGTGTGTTTATGGCAAAGAAAAATGTTTAGCAAGAAGTACACCAGGTATTAAAGAGTTAACTCATTTTTTATGGCCTTTTCTTTATATATATATGTGTATATATATATATGTATACATATATATACATATATATACATATGTACACATATATATATCACACACACACATACATATATAATTTTTCAGTATTCTTCATTTGTTTGAAGTTTCAATACTTTATCTTTTTAAATTTACATCCAAGTTAGTTAGTGTATAGGGCAATAATGATTTCAGGAGTAGATTCCAGTGATTCATCCCCTACATATAACACCCGGTGCTCATCCCAACAAGTGTCTTCTCACCCATTTAGCCCATCCCCCACCCACAACCCCTCCAGCAGCCCTCAGTTTGTTCTTTATATTTAAGAGTCTCTTATGTTTTGTCCCCCTCCTTGTTTTTATATTATTTTTGCTTCCCTTTCCTATGTTCATCTGTTTTGTATCTTAAATTCTTCAATGAATGAAGTCATATGATATTTGTCTTTGTCTAATTTTGCTTAGTATAATACCCTCTGGTTCCATCCATGTAGTTGCAAATGGCAAGATTTCATTCTTTTTGACTGCCGATTAATACTCCATTGTGTGTGTATATGTGTATATATGTATATATATATATACACACGCATACATATATACATATATACATACACACACACACACACACACACACACATATATATATACATACCACATCTTCTTTATCCATTCATCCATCAATGGACATGGGCTTTTTCCATACTTTGGCTATTGTTGATAGCGCTGCTGTAAACATTGGGGTGCACGTGCCCCTTTGAAACAGCGCACCTGTATCCCCGGATAAATACCTAGTAGTGCAATTGCTGCGTCATAGGGTAGTTCTATTTTTAATTTTTTTGAGGAGTGGCTACACCAGCTTGCATACCCACCAGCAGTGCAAAAGAGATCCTCTTTCTCTGCATCCTTGCCAACATCTGTTGTTGCCTGAGTTGTTAATGTTAGCCATTCTGACAGGTGTGAGGTGGTATCTCATTGTGGTTTTGATTTGTATTTCCCTGATGATGAGTGATGTGGAGCATTTTTTCATGTGTCGGTTGGCCATCTGCATGTCTTCTTTGGAGAAGTGTCTATTCATGTCTTCTGCCCATTTCTTCACTGGATTATTTGTTTTTTGGGTATTGAGTTTGATAAATTCTCTATCGATTTTGGATACTAACCCTTTATCTGATATATCACTTGCAAATATCTTCTCCCATTCCATCAGTTGCCTTTTAGCTTTGCTGATTATTTCCTTCACTGTGCAGAAGCTTTTTATTTGATGAGGTCCCAATAGTGCATTTTTGCTTTTGTTTCCCTGGCGTCCAGAGATGTGTTAAGAAGTTGCTGCAGCCAAGATCAAAGAGGTCTTTGCCTGCTTTCTTCCCTAAGATTTTGAAGGCTTCCTGTGTTATGTTCAAGTCTTTCATCTATTTTGAGTTTACTTTTGTGTATGGTGTAAGAAAGTGGTCCGGGTAAATTCTTCTGCATGTTGCTGTCCAGTTTTCCCAGCACCATTTGCTGAAGAGACTGTCTTTATTCCATTGGATATTCTTTCCTGCTTTGTCAAAAATTAGTTGGCCATACGTTTGTGGGTCCATTTCTGGGTTCTCTATTCTGTTCCATTGATCTGAGTGTCTGTTCTTGTGCCAGTACCATACTGTCTTGATGATTACAGCTGTGTAGTATAGCTTGAAGTCTGGGACTGTGATGCCTCCCGCTTTGGTTTTCTTTTTCAAGATCACTTTGGCTATTCGGGGTCTTTTCTGGTTCCATACAAATTTTAGGACTGTTTATTCTAGCTCTGTGAAGAATGCTGGTGTTATTTTGATAGGGATTACAAAAGTTAACTCTTTTAGACTCTGGATTATGAGTACTTTAATTCCCTTTCTTTTTTCTTATCTGTAGTTTTAATTTTTTAAACAATGACCCTGTGTTGATTTTTTAATAAGAGAATATTTTTGATTAAATATACATATGAATTTATAGAAATCATGGCTTTGGAATATATAGTATTTATATATCATACATCTAAATGTACAAGTAACCTCTAACATTTAGAAAGAAGATCTGCATAAATAGTACTTGGTCTCTGTTCTAGTTATCTTCTGCTACATGAAAAGTCACCCCCAAAACTCAACTTTCTTAAAACAACAACTGATCATTTCATTATTGATCATAGTTTCTGGGGGTCAGTATTTGGGAAGGGCTTTGCTGGGTAGTTCTGGCTCAGGGTCTCTCTTGTAGTTACAGTCAGATGATGGAACAGCCAGGGTTGGTCAGGCATCTTTTTCTTCCTATTGATTTAGGGTCTCTCTGCAAGGGCTAGTCTGGACTTTTCTCATAGCACTGTAACCTTGGGACAGTTCAGACACCTTGCATAGGGGCTAAAGTTTTCAAGGGTGAGTACACCACTGAACAAAGTAGAAGCTTTTATGGCCCAGTCTTGAATGTCATCTGGAACCATTTCTACCATACTCTTAGTCAATAGTAACAAGCCCATCAAGATTCAAGTGAAGCATCACAGGATAGGAGACATAATTCTTGGGGCCCAGTGCAAAATGAAAATGCAGGGTCCCTTGTTCAAAACTTACTACAAATTTCAAGTCCATGGCAACAGAGCATTAAACAAGGTATGGAGCCCTTCTAAGTGGGGGAGCCTGGTGTGGCTGCACAGGTTGCATCCTATGAAGCCATCCCTGGGGAGGGAACATCAGTCCCATCTCTTGATAAGAGGAGCATCGAGGCCATATTGTAGAAAAGCATGAGATGGGAATTAACGGTGAGACCATCTTTGAAGAACAAATCTGTCAGTCTCTGTGACTGATATTCAGTTAACGAGGTGGGTCACATTTTTACTCCCCAGAACTGGAGCTATCCATTAAATACAAAGGAGGAACTACTGACTCTCCAGCAGTCAGGCTGACATAAGAGTAACAGGGATGTATTTTTAAACTCTTTGTGGAGAGATACTGCTTGCCTCTAAATAGACTCGAGCAAAAATACCTGTTTTATATCTGTTATGAACTGCATTGTGTCCCCCACAAAATTCATAGGTTGAAGCACTTACCCTCAGTGTGACTATATTTGGTGAGAAGATCTTTTTTTTTTTCTTTCAAGTTTATATATCTATTTTGAGAGAGAGAGAGAGAGAGCACATGAACAGGGGAGGGACAGAGAAAGAATGGGAGAAAGAATCCCAAGCAGGCTCTGTGCTGTCTGCACCAAGCCCAGTGCAGGGCTCAATCTCACGTGACCTGGGCCAAAATCAAGAGTCCATCGCTTAACTGACTGAGCCACCCAGGTGCCCTGGTGATAGGGTCTTTAAGGAGGTCAAGCTAAATGAAGTCATGAGGTGAGGACCTCATCCAATAAGACTGGTGCCCTATAAGAGGAAGAGATACCAGGAGTGCATGAGCACAGAGTAAAGTCCATATGAGGGCACAGAGAAGAAGCAGCTGTCAGCAGGCCAAGGAGCAGCCTCAGGAGAAACCACACTCGCCGACACTTTGATCTTGGCCTTTCCAGCCTCCAGACCTGTGAGAAAATATAAATGTCTGTTGTTTAAGCCCCCCGTTCTCTGGCATTTTGTTATAGCATCCTGGGTACACTAATACAGTATCTAAGATTTTTACCTATTTGCTTTACTTGTCCTTGTGTTTTCTTATTAGTCATCCTTAATCCATTGGCTGTCCCAGTTCTTTGTCAGCTTCCAAGGAAAGCCAGATCTGATAGCAAATGCCACGTTTCAATTGATGTCCCTTCTTTAATAATATTTTGGTGACTAAGGGCTTCGTTATTTTTCCTGGAGTATTGCTTATGTCCAGCAAAGGTTCATGTCTACTCTAATACTGTAGATCATTCATGGATTTGTATGTACATTTGAAGATTGCTTTTATTAACTGGGTCAATTATTTGCAGACATGACCATGAATGGTTCGTTTCACCCTTTCTGTGTATGCCACTATTGCCCTCAAGGGCTGGAATCTTTCTCACCTCCCCTTGAGTCTGGGCTGGCCCTATGATTTGCTTTGACCGACAGAATGCAATGGAAGTGATGTTGGTGAATCCCATCCCTAGTTCTTTAAAGGTGTTGCACTGTGTAATGCAGTCTGCCTATCCTGCTGGGAGTACCTGGGAAAGGGAGAAGGCTCAGGTGGGGAGCTGCAGGCATGAAGATGTTGAGTGCCTGCTGAGTTCCAGGACGGAGAGGGAAGTGGCTAGGGAATGGGGGGATGTCAAGGACAAAGTGCACCAGCTGGCCCTGGTCTTATGGCCAGGAAGGAACCAGGAATGAAGCACAGGGGTTTCATGATGGTGGTTTCAATTGGCCTCGGAGCCCTGTTGACCTGCCCTGGATATTGCAAAGTTGGAACTGTCAGGGCTGGCTGATGTAGGAGCTAGCAGGACAGCATCCATAATTGCCTCAGAGAGCTGCTGGCCCTTGGATCTCTGGTATGGGACACTTTCCCCAGGCATTGACTGCGGAATTGGCTCCAGAACACATAGTGTCTTCCCAAAGCTGTATGATGATAGCTCCCCTAAACACTGTAGTACTTTGAATTGCGTGACCTCAAAATTCATATGTTGGAGTCCTAACCCCTAGTACCTCAGAATATGAACTTAACTGGAAATAGGGTCATTGCAGACATAATTAGCTGAAATGAGGCCATACTGCCGAAGGGCGGGCCCCTCATCCAGTATGACTGGTGACCTTATAAAGAGGGGAAATTTGGACACAGGCAACATGTAGAAGAAGAAATAACACAATGTGAAGATGAAGAAATAGATCAGAGTAACGCAGAAGCCAAGGAACACCAAAGACTGCCAGCAAACCACTAGGAGCTAGGAGAGAGCACGGAACAGGGGCAGAGAGAGAGGGAGAGAGAGAATCCCAAGCAGGCTCCATGCTGACAGCACAGAGCCTGACTCACGGACTCACGAACCGTGAGATAATGACCTGAACCGCAATCGAGTCGGACGCTTGATGGACTGAGCCACCCAGGTGCCCCTGTGGTACTTTTTTCTAGCAGCCCCAACAAGCTAGTACAGAGGCTGGTGCCCCTTTCCCCACTTTCCCTCATCCCTGCAGTTCTGGGTGGATGAACGCAGCCATCAACTTGTGCCCATGACGAGGAAGCTGCCAAAATGGCCTCACATCTTAATCCACTTAAAATGAAAGTTCTCGTTTCCTCAGAAAGTTCTGGGAAAGGAGATTTATTGGATCTTTCAGGCACAAGGGAAAGGAGATGATTTTTGGTAAGAGGACCCCTTTAATGCCTCTGAAATGATGCTAGATACGTGGTTTGATCTACCTTCTTCAAGACCTTTCTACCCAAGAATGTGTCTTTAGTTATTCCAGAGTTTACAGAGGGTTAACACTGAGTTGTTTCTCTCAAGAAAGCTGAGTTAACCTAACTGTATTAGGATTGGCACTCAGTTATTCCAATGTAATCATTTGCATGACTTTTAGTGCCTTAATTGTTGAGAGCTGATGTTAGCATCTGAAAAGTAACATACCTGGTGCGGAAACGTTTAGTGCCTTAGACTAACGATAACATTGGGTGCATTATGAAGGAACAGTGGAAATTACATTTGCAAGATCGCTGTGGCGATAGAACGTTCTGTTAGACCAAAAAAAATGGGAAAAGCACGCAGGAAAAGAAAAACATGTTTTATTCACAGCATTTGTCTGGCTATGCTCTCAGACTGGAAGGCAGGGAAGAGTTTATGAGCTGCTCAGTGCTGCACCAGCCTGGGCCGGATGATTTAGAGCAGCCTACCCAATTCTGATTGAAGTAGAGAATTTTCAGTCACTGGAATCAAAAGAGGTTGGCAGTGTTGTTGTATTTGAAAATGCTTTTCGCACTTTAGATAGGATAGCATTTTGTAAGTGAAAATTGGATTTCCACAGAAAGCACATATTTGCAGTGATGTATCCCAATTTGGTTTTTTTTGTGTGTGTTTCTCCTAACTTCTGATTGATAGCTTATTTTAAAAATATGTTTGGAAAAAAATATGTAATGTATATGCCTCTGTCTTCACCAGTGCAGTTTTTAGGTCAATTTTAGGCTGATTAACTTTGCCCTGTCCCTTTAGTAGTTTGTTTTATTGATCACGTTCGATATGTGCAAACTCATAGAAAACTACGGTAAGAAATAAGGCTCTAAGGATTTAAAAAAAATTCTTAACTATGTGAATTGGCGCAAAATGTTGATTTTGAGTTTGGGATACTTTCTGTACTAACTGAGAACATTTTGTGAAGTTTTAATTCTATATTTCTTCTGGCAGTTTAATTACCCTAATTCAGAAATACTCTGCTTAAAATCTCAAAGATTAAACAAGTCAAAAAGGTGGGAGGGCAGCAAGATGAGAAAAGAGTGAATTAATTCTGTTGTGTCCAGTTCACAGGAATTATCTTAGCCCTTGTGCGTGTTCTTCTGGAATCTGCCTTTGGTCGGTTCCTTTCAGAAAAGAAAGTTGTTTTGTGTTTTGTTTTTCCATGTTGCTTTTTCCTCTTTGAGTCTGGACAGGCTGGCTTCCAGATATCTGGGCTATTCTAAGGCCTCTTGGTATTCTTGGGGTATTGCCATCCCTCTTTCCCGGGTGGATCATGAGGTACTGTCCAAAGCAAGACAGTGGCAAAAGCATCTCCCCTGGGATCTCAGGATGCTGCTGAGCCAAGACCATTTTCCTGGAGCAGTAATGTCTAAATCCTCTGTATCTTCTCCTCCACCTAACTCTGAAACCACACAAGCAGTGTTGGCAGCCCAGAGTCATTTCTACCAAGTCTCTGTCTGCCTCTAGGGCTGTTTCACTGAGATTGCACCTGTAGAGAGTAATTCTTTAAGCTGTAACGTGTTCTGCAACTCTAAACTGGGGATGTTGGTAATACTGCTTCTACTCGCTGACCCTTATTCACTCTCTAATAGCAACCTGGTTTCCACACCGAAAGCCGTCGAGGGAATCTGAGCTACCATTTTCCCCCTTGTGGTTTACGAGGAGTCGGCATCGCATAAGTGGTTAAGAACATGCTCCAGGTAGACAGACTCAGTTCACCTGTCACTACTGCCTCTCCGGCTGTGTGACGGGGGATGGGTTGTTCTCTGAGTCTGGGTTTCCTAAACTTCAAACGGGGATGGAAACAGCATCACCCTTGCAGAACCGTTGAGAGGAGTAAATGGACGTTGCAAGCGAAGCACTATGCGTAGTGGCAGACGCATATAAGCACTCAGCAAGTCGTTAGCTCTCATTGCTTTCTGGAGGTATTTGGGGTTCTGTTATTCTAATAGCAAAGCCAGCGAAACCGAGCTGATTCTCCTGACTTAATGAATTGCAGCATCTTTCCTATCCTTTCCTACTCTTCCTATATTTCATCTTCCCTGGAATGTGAACTTACATTCATTAGATGAACAGAGGATGGTGTTGCCTCCCCCTTCCCCGCCCCCTTTTATTTTTATTTTATTTTATTTTTTCAACATTTATTTATTTTGGGAACGGAGAGAGACAGAGCATGAACGGGGGAGGGGCAGAGAGAGAGGGAGACACAGAATCGGAAACAGGCTCCAGGCTCTGAGCCATCAGCCCATAGCCTGATGAGGGGCTCAAACTCACGGACCGCGAGATCGTGACCTGGCTGAAGTCGGACGCTTAACCGACGGCGCCACCTAGGCGCCCCAGCCCCGCCCCCTTTTAAAATGCTGTGCTCGGGGCGCCTGGGTGGCGCCGTCGGTTGAGCGTCCGACTTCAGCCAGGTCACGATCTCGCGGTCCGTGAGTTCGAGCCCCGCGTCAGGCTCTGGGCTGATGGCTCGGAGCCTGGAGCCTGTTTCCGATTCTGCGTCTCCCTCTCTCTCTCTGCCCCTCCCCCGTTCATGCTCTGTCTCTCTCTGTCCCAAAAATAAATAAACGTTGAAAAAAAAAATTAAAAAAAAAATAAAATGCTGTGCTGGTGTTTACTTTGAGAAAGAAATCATGGAATAATAATAGATTTTTTTTTTTTTTTTTTTTTTTTTTTTTACAAGTCTAACATTCAGATACCTGAGAACTCTGCCTGGCTTCTAGTCCTGAGAAATTGGAGGGAGCTGAGGTTCGTGAGGCAGTCTTGCAGGCAGTGGCCCTCTGCCAGTCCCTCCCGGTGGGCCACCATTCTGTCTGGACCATGGCTGGGTTCCTGTGAGCAGGGTCTAGGTTGTAGGGGAGGGGCCATGGGCATGCAGTTCTGTGAAAACACATGCTCCAGCATCTCTTTCTCAGGCATCCATTCTCATTGGGCAGAAGGTAGGACGGTTCATTATGATTTCTGGCTGGCATTTCATTATTTGTATATTAACATTTAGTGTGGAGTGAGGTTAAAAATTCACGTTGTGGGCGCCTGGGTGGCTCAGCTGGTTAAGCAGCAGACTGGCTCAGGTCCTGATCTCACAGTTCATGAGTTCGAGGCCCACGTGAGGCTCTGTGCTGTCAGATCAGAGCCTGCTTCAGATCCTCTGTCCCTCTCTCTCTCTCTCTGCCCTTCCGCCACTCGTGCTCTCTCTCAAAAAAACCCAAACATTTTTAAAAAACGCACAAAAAAACATTTAAAAGAAAAGAAATTCATGTTGTCAGTGGCCATTTGAAAAAGCTGTCTAACTCTAAAATTTGAAACATTCTGCTTTCGTAGGAGGTAGTTATACGGTGATGCTCCTGATGTCAAGATGGTATTTTTAACAGCGCTTATTGAATCTGCTAATCTCATTTCATCATTTTGTTACAGATTGATGTTCTCAAAGCAGATCTGGAAAGCGCAGAATGGAAAGTTTTAGAAAATCTTATTCTGGAAGATGTCCTTGAACAAATTGGACAGCTCACCTTTGAGGTTCATCTCCACTGGCCCGGGTTTGAGGTCAGTGGCCGGGACAGCAGTGTCGTGAGGTTCTGGTACAGCCTCCTCAAAGAGTTAGAACTAAAGGGTTTTAGGCTTTTTCATAGTTACAAAGATTTATCTAAACCTCAGCTGTTCCTGAAGAAGGATATTTTCAATGCAAGTAGCTGTTATACTCTGAGTTGGGTGAATACAAGATGGAAATAGGATGAAAGACCTCATCAAGAACTCAAGGAAATAATTACAGTATGAGGCGTGTCCAGCAGTCTAATTATCGGTGTACTTGCCCAGTCTCCACTAGCCTGTTACCTGCTTGAGGCGGGGGTTGTGTTATTGCCTCTGTAGTGCATGTAGCTTGGCACCTGCCTCGTGCTAGGGGCACAGTTAACACTCGGGGAAGGGATGGACACAGAGGGCCATAGGAGTCAACCTCCATCTGCCCAGATGCTAGGCCTTTCACCTGTTTGCCTCTGACAGAGTGGGGACGCTTGTCCTCCTTCGTTTTAACATGGAAGATAATCCCCCACATACCTGTTTTCCCTAAATTTCGTTTTGTGTCTGAAGTCCATGAATTCAGCAACATGAAGAAGAAATTACATAAATTTTCCATTCTTACTGCGTTCCTGAGATTAAGTTTGTAGCTTACTGTTCAAAACAGAGCCTTTCCTTTGACTTTCACTCAAAGGTTTTTTTCTGTTCACCTTGGTCAATAACATTGTTTACAACCTTGTAGATTTCAATCATTCCTACTTGCCTTTTGCCAAGGGCTCTGCTGTGGGGTTATAAGAGCCACTGATGCTGGTTTCTGGGAACTCAGGCACACCAAATTCTGTCTTTGAGTTTCAAAGACTAGAACATCAAGAACTTCAACTCAGGATTCCTTCAGACTCAGCCTTAAATCCCCTTCTGTTCCTATGAAACTAAGCACAAAGCCGAATTTGCGTGTCTTTACTGTTGCCTTTTCTGACTTCAGACCTGATTTCTCAACCACCGACTTGCCTACGCTGTCAAATATTTTTTTTTTTTTTTAAATACATGATCTGAAAGATTAAGGGAGTTTTTCGTAACTGCCAGTTGGCATTCATTACAAGACTGTGGCCTGAGAGCCAAAATCTGTATCTTTCCTGGGATGGTTATGCAGTATTTCAGTAGTGCCAATCTTTTTTACATTTTTAAATATTAAACAGAAAAGTGTAGGTTCTCGGTAGTTCAAATGATCTCTATCATTTTTATTTATAGGATTAGACATTTATCCCTACGAATGATTTTCAAAAATTCTACTTCAAATAAGTTAAATGGTATAAAATAAAGCAAATTATTACCTTATTATAAATTAAGTTTATTTCCTGGCATTTTTACATCCTGAGAGAGCAGGAAAATTTTGTGTCCATTGTTTGTTCAAGAAATCTAGGGAGTAAAATACTGATTGCTACTAGTCTTTATTCCTTTTCCCCATTTTTTACCTCCTTTTACTCCAGATGTTCCCTGTGTTGGCTTTTTGTTTCTTGCAGTGGTTTGAAAATACCGTTCCTCAAGTGAGAAACCAAGATATATTAGCTAGACAATCTTACTAACTTCAGTTCAAAAGGGAACAAGATTTTCTGAATTAGTGGTGATGATTTTGAAAAATACAAATGAGGTTTTTATTTTAAAACTCATAGTACACTAATAAAATTTATTGAGGTGGGAAGACCAGCTTGAATAAGTGTGATTTAAAGTAGCAGTTAGGAGTGCCCGGGTGGCTGAGTCGGTTAAATGTGCGACTTTGGTTCAGGTCATGATCTTGTAGTTCGTGAGTTCAAGCCCTGCATTGGGCTGTGTGCTGACAGCTCGGAGCTTGGAGCCTGCTTCAGATTCTGGGTCTCCCTTTCTCTCTCTCCCTCCTCCCCCCTCTCTCTCTAAAAAAATAAAAATAAAAAAAAATAGCAGTTAAGTTGCTCTCAAGACCATAGGTATTTCAAAAGCACAAAGTGGCGTAACTCTCAGTTTGCATGGTGTTGTCTCCAAAACAAGGTTAACTTCAGCCTAGTTCCTGTTTGGATTATATCACAGATTCTCTCTTTTATTTTTTAATTAAAATTTTCCACACTGAAGTATGTACAATAAACCTGCTTTTTACATTAAACCTTTTTTAAACCTTCTTTTACACTAAAGTGTGAAATGTACTAATCCTATGTGTCCAGGCTGATCAGGTTTTAGATATGTACACACCCATATTAAGATTTTTAATTCATCAGATTGAAGATTTAAGGAATTACTGAAAGCCCCCTTTGTACAGGGCAGGTTACCACTTAGTCCAGATTGGTGGTGCAAAACGTTGACTTCATTACATTACATTATATATATATATATATATATATATATATATATATATATATATCTGAGGTAAGAATGGCTGTACTGTTAAGAAGAAAAACCACTCAAAATCACAAACACACCCACCCACACCCACCTACTAGGCAGCTTGTTCAATAGTTATTTGTACTTGTTTTATGCTTATTTCTAAGGCTGTCCTTCATTCCCTTCATGGATAGTTTGAAATTTATGATGAGTATTCTGACTGTTGCTATGGTTTCCCTGCCTCTAAAATTTATTATGCTTATTGTGTAGGCTGGGGTTTCTTAACCTCAGCACGGATTGCCATTTGGGGTTGGCTAATTCCTTATTGGGGGAGGGAGGGCTGTTCTGTGCATTGTAGAATGTTCAGCAGCATCCGTGGCCCCACTCGATACCAGGAGCATCTCTCCCTCTGCTCCCTCAGTTGTGACAACCACACGTCTCCAGACAGTGGCAAATATCCCCTAGTGGCAAAATCATCTGCCGCGGAGAAATACTGGTGTAGGCCATGAGACAGGGTCTGGGGTACCACAGGACTGCTGTTTGGGAAGCTCCTGTTTGAGAAGAGCGGGAAAAATGAGAACCAGCACCACTGTAACCACCACAAAGGCAGCACAAACAAAACACAGAGAACAGATGAAGTCAGGAGCTGCTATTGAGAGCTTAGCGTGTGTCCAGCACTGGGCAGAGATTGCCCCTGATTCTCCCAGCAACCCTGCCAGGAAGTGTAATTTTCCCAGTTATACTGGAAGGGAATTCTGAGAGATTAGATAGCTTTTCCAGAATATGCCACTAGTGGATGATGGTAGAGAAGGAATCCACATCTGAGCCTTTCAGATCCTGAGCCTGTGCTGGCCCCCTTCCCTCCACAATGTCACCTCAATAGCCTCCAACAGATGTAAGATGCTACTCCCATGGATGTATTTTTGCTTCCTTATTAGTAAATGGGGTGTGTGTGTGTGTGTGTGCGGGGGAGGGAGAGAACCACAAATATACTAAGATCAGACCTGCAAATCTGTTAGAGTTGGGACATTTTTGTAGCATGCAGGTTTAATTTAAACAACCTACTTGCGGGGCGCCTGGGTGGCTCAGTTGGTTGAGCATCCGACTTCGGCTCAGGTCATGATCTCACGGTTACTGAGTTTGAGCTGCACATCGGGCTGTGTGCTGACAGCTCGGAGCCTGGAGCCTGCTTCAGATTCTGGGTCTCCCTCTCTCTGCCCCTCCCCCGCTCGTGCTCTGTCTCTCTCTGTGTCTCAAAACTAAATGTAAAAAAAAAAATTTTTTTTTAAACAATCTACTTGATTAAAATATGCCTGCCAAATGGAGGCTCAGTGAAAGAATATGGGGACCCAGCAACCCCTCGGTCAGTATTTCAGTTGCCAGAAAAGCTCTTGCAAGGCCTGCAAGCCGCTCTTGGCCCTGGCTCATCCCACTGTGTGGTACTTTCCTCATGGGTTTAGAAAGGGCACAGTCACTTGGAAGTTCAGTGTTTCCTTTGTTTAGTCTTTGACCTGCACATACATGAGCTTATTCTTAACAGAGCAATGCTCATAGATGGATCTGAAAATACAATTTAACATTGTTCTTCAAATGATGACAAATCTGTTATTTTTTTAGGTGAAAGACACAGTGTGTCAGAGATTCAGAGGTCCCCTTTTAGCACAAGCTGTGCCACAAGTTGAAATTAAAGTCAAAGAAAAAAGAATTTCCCTTTTCTCTTAGAGTGATTGTATTTGATGCAGCGATCACAGGTTATGCTATAAACATTTGTAACTATTTGGTACGTTCAAATGAAGGCAGCCAGGGAGAAATTGTTTGTTGAACATCTGTTAGAGTTTACATCAGGGTAGAACACAAGTAACTGCAAACTCATGAATTTACAGTGTTTAGTCCGATTAGCTATTTGTGTAAGCCATTTCTGCCTTGGCTATACGATTTTAGGTATAGTAAATATGGCACAAGGTTTGTATTTCTGCAGTATTACATGTTTGGATTTTGCAAAGCTTGGATTCATACCGGGGAACCCCCCTCATCATCGTATTTTGTCAGATTAAAAATGAAGCCCTCATTAAAACAGATTATTTTACTTGACAATAGTACCTCCCAGCTCAATTAATATACTTGTTCACTTCTGCTAGAGGTAAGTTTATGTTTTTGCCTTTTAGGCAATAATGTAATTCTTTTTGTATTAGCCAATTGCTGGTTCTTTGTGAGTTCGTAAATACACTTAACCCTATGTAAAAAAGTCTTTTTCTGATTGAGAGAGGTATTTGTAGTTACTTATCACACGAAATCGGAACCCAAAGATTCAACGTATTTAACTGCCTACATTTAGATCTTATTGAAATTCTTTACATAATTATATTTCTGTCCTTAAGGAAAATAAATCAAGCAAGCTAGTGCCATACTTCGTGTTTAGCACTATATGGAAAAAATGCTAGCTCTCATTAAAACCGATGCTTTGTAAAACTAGCAATGTTGCTGTGGGCACAGTTGTGAGAAAGTGATGGGGGCCCGACTCTAATGGAAGAGGCCAAGAGAACGTCTTTAGCTAGGTTCTGTTTTACTGAAGAATGAAACACACATAATCTGGGTAACTGAGTGTTTCTTTTAAATTACCTCGGAGAGAGCAAGCTGGAAGCCGCAAAGATTATGCTGCAAATCTGAGATTTAAAAAATACACAAGAAAGTTGCATTATGTAAAGGTGGCAGAATAGTAGGATGAAAGGAGACAGATTTTGATGCTGTGGGTAACTAGCTATGTGGTATTAAACAAATCATCACCTTTATTGGCCTGTTTTCTTATGTTAGGTTGGAATATTTGATTTCTAAGGTTTCTCCTACCTTGATGAACTCGTTATTCTAAGGTTTTTGTGATTAGAGAAGGCTTAGACAGTGGTAGGATAATTTCTTGATTTGTGCACTATAAAGGGAAGCCTTGGGATAAATTCAGAAGGATCCAAATGATGTGCTTATTCAGAAGAAAAGGCCGGGGCACCCGGGTGGCTCAGTCAGTTAAGTGTCCGACTTCAGCTCAGGTTGTGATTTCGTGGTTGGTGAATTCCAGCCCCGCGTCAGGCTCTGTGCTGACAGCTCAGAGTCTGGAGCCTTCTTGGGACTCTGTCTCCCTCTCTCTCTGCCCCTCCCCTGCTCGCACTCTGTCTCTCTCCCTCAAAATAAATAAACATTAAAAAAAAAAAAAAAAAGGCCCAGATAATAGGGGACTCTGTTCTGATGGCTCTCCAATCAAATGAAGTCCCCTTAGGCAAAGTACCTTTTTGGATAACACACTTAAACTCACCTGGTTCTAAAAACCGGGTCTCAGACTGCACTGGTTTATCCTTTTGTTTCGAGAATCTCCTAAAAAAGTGGCAATATCTGAAGATGCTAGGTTAAGTATGTATGTATCTATGGTGATCCTTTTGTGTGTACATGTGTGAGTGTGTTACCTTTTGTACACACACAACACAAATGTATAGACATATACCTTTATATGTATGGATGAATTCCTGAGAAAGAAAAATCTTCAGGCACACGAAGCTCAGAGGGAGCCTGGACCCTGACAGAGCAGGAACCTGTACCTCCTGCATTAGTGCTAGGAGTTGAGTGTATCAGTGATGCTAGAGGCCTACAGCACTGGACATAAGGTTGTGTTGGGGGAAAGGATTGGCCTGGATACACCTGCAGCAGTGGGCCCGTTGGAGGGCAACAGCCTCAAAGGAAGAGTCCTAAAAAACCCACCCCTCTCACCCCTGCCCCACACCACAAGAAAGCTTTATCCTTGCTGTAGCTCTAGGAGGAAATCAAAGTTTCCCATGAGAATTTGAAACCCCTGGCCATTTTAAGGAATTGAATTTATATTAATCTCATGATGAGGAAAACCGTAAGTTGAGAAACCGAGGTAAAAAACTGAGGGAGTGAGGGTGAGGGTAGATGGCCGAAGCAAATGTAACACCACTGCGAAGGGACTGCTTCAACTCAGACTACAAAGGCTTTCTTAAAAAACAAAATGAAAAACAAAACAAGACCCACAGGAGATGCATTCCTAACACGAAGTTACAAGTGACAAAGAAATGGCCCACCATGAGGTAGAGTTGACGGACACAATAAACACTGGGATTTTCAGCCTAAGAACTTGACATAGCAAATCTTAAAGAAAATACAAATTGTTTAAAATGATTACAGGCGTAAAAGACTATACAAATAGACCTTCCGTCAAGGGAAAGTCATTGGAATACATTTAACGGATTAAGTGGCAGATTAGACACAGGTGAAGAGACCTCCAGGTTAACTGGAGGAAACTGCCCAAAACGTAGCACGGAAAAGTATAAACATGCATGTTCTTAACATTTTTTGGACAGTTTGAACCTTAGAAGATGAAGCAGTAAAGTTGAACATTTGAACCACGTAAAACGTGCTGCTAGGCCTGTACGTGCAGTATGGCAGCCATTAGTCACATTTTGCTATTGAGCACTTAGAATGTGGCTAATGTGACTGAGGAACTGAGTTTTACATTGTATTTACTTTTAATCAACTTAAATTTAAAAACTTATACCTGATTCAGTTATTAGAAGACTCTCTTTGCAACAACGTGGGCATGTAAATCGACTTGGTATAAAAGAGGTGGAATATTTCATGGATGTTTAGGGTCTGAATGGAGATGTGCTGTTATGTGTAAAATATACACCAGATTTCAAAGACTTAGTATGAGAAAAGTAAATATTTAAAAAATAATTGAATGTTGAAGTAATACCTTGGATATGTTAACTAAAATATTAAAATTAACATCCCCTGGGCTTTTTTTAACTTTTTTTTTTTTTTTTACATTTATTTATTTTTGAGAGACAGAGCACAAGTGGAGAGGGGCAGAGAGAGAAGGAACCCAAAGCAGGCTCCAGGCTCTGAGCTGTCAGCACAGAGCCTGGCATGGGGCTTGAACTCACAAACCGTGAGATCATGACCTGAGCTGAAGTCGGATGCTTAACCGACTGAGCCACCCAGGTGCCTCACCCCTGGGTTTTTTTGTTTGTTTTTTAAATGTGACCATTACATTAGAAAGTTAAAGTCTACGGCCATACCACCCTGAATGCGCCCAATCTCATCTGATCTCGGAAGCTAAGCAGGGTCGGGCCTGGTTAGTACTTGGATGGGAGAAAGTTAAAAATGACACACATGAAAAAAAATTACACAGCTCACATTTTTCTATTCAACAGCATGATACTGGGACATGTACTTAAAATATGCTTGAGATTTGAGTTAGTCCCTCAGATCTCAAATGCTGAAGGGTGGAGAGTAGGTTGTGGAGAGCTAAAAAAAAATTCATCTGAACTTTGTGACTGCAGTTACAGGAAGCTGTACCAGCAAAGGAATTATCTTTCTTTGTCACTAAAAATAAAGCCACTCTAAGGACTCTGGCTGCAAGTTGTGCCTTCTTTTCCCTTAAGTTCCAGATAAAATTGTGGTGTTTAGGTTGAGAAAGTGGTTCCTACAATTATTATAGTGATTATGAACATGGAAAGTACACATAGAAATACAGATAATGTATATCTATACATATAATCACACACACATGCATATATACACAAACACGCATGCACACACACGTATTTGTTTTTGGTTAGCAAAATTTGTCTTGAGTTTACATGTTTCTGAAATGAGGCTCAAGATAGACTCTACATCAGTGTTTCTCATCCTCAGTGTACCTGCCTCTCAACTGGGGACCTTACTACAAGTGCTGAATTTGATCCAGTGAAGGATATATATATATATATATATATGGATACAAAAATATGAATATATGAATGAACACAGAAATATGTATGTTCACTGGCTCCTCCAACGAACCTCCATTTTCTTTTCTGTATCTCGGTGAGCAACACCATCTCCACGTGATTCTGATACAGCTGGTCCTCAGTCTGCTCTGAGAAACACTTTTTTCCAAGGAGAGCCTCCGTAACCCACGAAGTGTGGCAGTCCTTATGGCTATCATCCAAGGGTTTAAGATTTCATGGTTCTTGTTTTCCTCCCGGTAATTTATAAACGTGCTAAGGACATCAGGCACCCTCACAGGGCATCGTCAAGAATCACTATACTTTTTTACCTAGGGAAGCGCCTGTCTGACGCTATTCCCTGTCCTTTATCTTCAGAGTGTCTCCTTAGGGCAAAACATTCCCAGCTTGTGCTTCAATATTTAAATGTTCATTTGATTAAAACTTTCAGTATAGCATCACTTTCATTCCAACCTTTAGGGAGGAAATCTGTCCTGGGTGTGATAAAAAGGTTGCAGTGAGGAACAGGGGCCAGAAGGTAACCACTTAATTTCAGCGACCATATGGATGGTCTTGAGGCTTTCTGAAGCTGGGCAAGAGCCGCACTCACTTGTGTACTCTGAAATAGGTACAGTCATGACTCAGTGTCACCACTAGGTGTATAAATATGGAAGGCGTTAAACTTAATCTGTGTGCTCTCAGCGTGCTGCCCTGTATTTTTGTTACGTAACTAGAATAAACCCACTAATGTTCCATATTAAAATACCATCCCCGCCTCTAAAGCACCATTTCTCCCCATAAGATAAAAATGACCTATGAAAATCTGCAAATGGTTTAATCTGTTGTCTCTCAACAGAGTTAACACTTAAAACTAAGAATGAAAAATTTGATAACACTTTCTACAAAAATGCTTTATTTAAAAATACGATCTTTTTAAAAAAGAGACAACTTTTATATACAGTTACTTAGTTTAGAAACAGTCAAAAACAATAAAATAAACCCAGATTTAGAAATTATGATCTGTAACGTACACAATACTGATGCTGAACAAGATCAAAGTTTAAATGTATGGATTAATTCTTTTTGTCCCATCACATTTCAGTAATTCACATTTGTTAAAACCAGTGGCTTGGGACTGAAGAAAAGGTCTTGTGTGAATTCCTTCCTCTTCAGGAACGGCAGCCACCCTTCCTGGCAGATACAGAAAGGCAGTGTAGCAGCCAGGCAGTGTATTCTTATTTCTTTGAGTGTCTGTGTGTCCAAAAATAACACGTCTACCATTTTTATTCTCTTTTTCCATTTTCTTCTTTGGGATTTATTTATGTGTGGCTCTAGTACCAGGTCATCAATACCAGGCCTTTTTAGAAATTAATTTTTAAAAATGGAAGTTCTAAGCACAAGGAGCATGAATTGCTATTGATAGCCCAGGACTCCGAGCTAATGCCCTTAGGATATCAACATTCAACATGATTTTGGTCTCCACGTCGGCACTCTGAGCCACGATGAACCGTTCTTTGTAAGCATGGTACTGAAATATTTCAAAGTACATTCAAATATATTATAGAGATTTGTACTAAACCAGAAGAAATGGCTTGTCACCCAAAGGGCTATTAGCTACTGTATTCGAGAGGCTATCTTGATTCCACAATTTGAAACTTAGAAGTTTTTTTTTTTTTTTAAACCAACCAACCACAGTTATTGCTTCTCAAACTGGGGAACCTTAGCCAACTTCTTGGAGTATCAATTTTACTCAAAGATGTGGAAAGAAGTTAAACATTTTTCTGATCTTAAAAAGTTCTGTTGACTATATCCACGAGCAAAATCAGAATAATTTTGAAGATAAAACATACAACTTCAAAGAAATGACAAGGTGACATTTTGGACGATGATCTCATACCCTGTCTCCTATGAGGAGTATTTCAGTAGTAACATCTATGAATCAATGACCTAGGAGACCCTGATTTCTGAAAGTGTAGCCAGGTCCTTACAGACAGTAAATACAAATAAAATTCAAAGCCTTCACTCATCCTCTTGAGTGTCACCTTCAAAAATAACATAATTCTCTGATTATATATATAGTCCTGTCTGTACTGATCAGGAAGAAAGCCAAGGAAAGAACTCTGGACTGTTTATTTTCCATCGTTTAATAATTAGAGGAATATCTGCAGTTAGAGAAGATTGCTGGCTTACAAGTAAACACACAATATATGTCATAAAAAAATAGCAGAACTCCTGAATCCAAAAGGTTTGAACTTGACCCACCAAAAATAATGGGAACAATAATTGTGGGTGGTTTTATCCTTCTTTCACATTCACATTAAATTATATCATCCCTGTTCCTTACTTCCCTTTTTGTCGAAGAGGTACACATATGGTGCCTTTCAGAATTATTTGTCATTAGTTATATTACCTCCTTTAAAACCCCAAATCCACCAGGATTCTTCCTCAAGAGAGATCCTTTCAGTATATCGAGGGGGTAAACCCCAACTGCCTGCCAACAATAACCCTCACCGAATGGAAAGTCAGTGTTCATTCTCTGTATAAATAACATCTATAAAGAACTAAATGAAATTGCCAATGAAATTATAGGAGACAAATTTACAAGAAACATTTTTTTTTTTTTAAACAATGGGTCAACTTCATAAGGCCATGTAAGGAAATCATAATTTGTAAATCAAGTTGTCATCCAACACATTTAATAATTAAATATAGTTAAATATGATATTGGATCAAAAATGATCCTAGATAAGGATTAATCTCATTAATCCCACAATTTAATGAGACCATCCCAACCACATGTGATGACTTTCGATGTTTCATGAGGATGCCACACTGCACCTATGCACACCTTATCATGAGCTTTAAATCGACTGTAGAGTTTTGTGGTCTTCCAGTCCCAGATATTCAATTTTCCATTTCCGTCTCCTGAAATCACGTAGCTAGAATGGGAAGGAAAATAAGTTCAAATTATTGAAACACCTTAAAGTGGATAAGGAACAGAGAAAGAGTTCATCTTTTTCCCGGTAACATTAAAAAAAAAAAAAAGTCAATATGAATATACAATACTCAGAATAACACGGTAGAGTATAAAGTAGTCTATAATTTAAACTTCTACTTAAAAAATCTTCCCATTGAGCTACCAGTCTATGCGTCAAAATTTATTAACTTGGAAGTTATTTAATAAATTAAAAATTCATTCACTTGGAAATTTATTAACTATGGAAACCCAGGGGCCACAATAAATGGAGTATTAAATCACTCTCTAGACAGAAACGGTGCAGGGAAACGAGCTTCACACAGAGCCAGCCAACACCGGTTCTACCAGAGTCAGACTCGACCACCTTCATAGTTATTTTCTGGCTTCAATGTCTTTTGAAAATGTTTAAGACTGACTCAGAGGGGTCAATTCCTAGCCTAAACATACAAGGTTACAGAGACTTCAGAATTACTTGTACCTACATATTTTAGCTGAGAATAGGGGACTGAGTGCAGAGTTTAACTCCAAGAAAGGCTCCACCTGGGCTCTGCAAATCCAGTGCGGCCTGGAAAGAGCCAAGAGCTGGATTTGAGGTCTCAACACAAAGGCTGCCGTGATGTTGTTCATGTCAACACTGTGATACAGAATTAATTCTGTTGTAGAGCGATCTACAGCAGTAGAGCGATCACAGTCTGGCTAGCCTTGTTAGAAGAGCAGAGAGACAAGAAGGCACTGCCTGTATAGATAGGCATTTAGGATGTGGTTAAAGGCACAGGACCAAGCAGTATAAGGAGACACAGTACAGAACTTAAAAAAGCCAAATGTAGTTTTCATAGCTTGCTCTTGCCTTTCCAGCAGGCATTGTGACAATCTGCACAGTTCTCATACAATTACGTACGTGGGAGTGATTTTTAAAGTGTTATTACTTGTACAACGGTAGGTCATATCATCATTATTTGAATATGAGAAAACAGGAGATTTAAACTTACCTCATGTCTGGTGAAAAGTCCACCTGACAAGCATAACCTGCTACCATATGGCCCTTAAAAATTTTTTTCTTATTTAATCTAAATCTATTCTGTGCTCCAAAAATTAAGATTTGGTTGTCCATCGATTGGCACGCTAGCCATTTCCCTGTAAATTCAAGAAATGGGACATTTTAGAGCAAGACCAAAAATTCTAAAAAGACTTTATTTTAAATATGTTCAGACATTAATATTCTCTTGTTACCAACCACTTTACAACAATAGGAAAATGAATTTACTATACTGTCTGTAAGGTATTACAAATGTGTTGCTGACAAGAGGGATTTATGTATAAAGTAATGGATTTTGTGCATATAATCCCATATCATTAAGTACTCTCCATACAAAAGCTTTTTTTTTTTTTTGCCTATATAAGGATATACAGAAATTCTGAGTTTAGCATTAACAGAACTCAAGTAAAATTTTATTAAATAAAATTAACTTGGACTAAGTCCAACAGAACCATGGAAGAAAGGAGATTAATCTATGTTAATTACGGAAAAAGGAAAGATTACCTCTTGGTGAGAAAACCTAGGATTATTAAATAAAACTATTCAAAAAAGATGTATCCCTAAACAATTATAGAAACTGTATTGAAAGGCCAAGTTGCTTTTATCTACCTAAGACTCACCAAAGCCTTGAGAGCCTATCTTTTTGCATCCTAGGGAACTTGCAGACATTATTAACTAAGGAAATGCTCTTAACAGTATTCAGTCTGAGAGGGTAAATAGCCTTGTTCAGGGCACAATATCTGTGATGGATAGTTTAAAAATGCATACAT
Source organism: Prionailurus bengalensis (assembly GCF_016509475.1). Lineage (NCBI taxonomy): Eukaryota > Metazoa > Chordata > Mammalia > Carnivora > Felidae > Prionailurus > Prionailurus bengalensis. Next base: position 99,264,388 of record NC_057349.1, on the reverse strand, counting down.
AAAATGTAGACACAGGGTGACAAATGTGACAAGTATACAATATGATTATCAAAGCAGAACCCAGTTAGGTTGCTCTTCTCATAAAAATCATAGGGCATTTGACAGAAGTGATCACTGATTTGCCTGTGGCAGACTCCTTGATGGAAGCACAAACTATTTCTTGCCTCTTTCTTCTTCCTTGCTCTACATTCACAGGAGCTATGTGAGTTAACAGTGATTTGATGAGTGTTGCCCAAACATCAGATCCTCTACTTTAATACCCTCATGGAGAGCTATAATTATACCAGTAAACTGTCACAGTATCTCTGTAGTGCAAATTACCTTATACTTAAAAGGCAATGCATTATTGAATAGAAAATAGTATTAGACGGATTTATCTTTTTTATTTTGCCTGAGAAAATCTTTTATGGTAAATTGCGAAAGTATTTTTATTATGGGGAACCAGATCAAAATTTTCTATCCCTTGAAAGAGAAAGAACTCACAGTAAATCACTAAATGACTGAACACGGTTCTGTCGGAAGGAGAATTCTCAAAAAAACAAAAACAAAACCCGATCCTCGGATAGAAATCCTTAAGATGCTCAGTGTTAGCTAGAATTCAGTTTGTTTGCTTGCTTGCTTATTTATTTATGTATAAAAAAACAAGAGAACGGGTGAGGTGACTCACTTATGAAAACCAGTGATTATTTCCAATTTTGAAAACGTTTCCTTATACAAGTACGACCCTGTGACAGACTTGCCCTAGGAGGGAATGGCCAAAGTTCTTCTGAAGACAGAAGTCACACTTTGTCTTAGAGGCTCATAAAACACATTAAAACCACATTCTACCTACTGACTCACCATTTGGAGACAAAGTCACTGCAGGCATCGAGTGCATACTGGGCTCTGCTATGTACTTGAAATCCACAGGGATGTCCCTAAAATTTAACAACAGCTTATCAGAAAAAGTAATTTTTAAAAAGTATCTTTAGGAGAATTGTCTCGGAAACTAAAGAGATATTCTTGAAATTATATATTTAATGAACCTTTCATGAAACTTCCCAGGGGGAAGGAAAATCACAAAATGGCATCCCGTTGCTTATTACAGATCTTTCACTTCACAAATGCCTTTCCGTGAGAATTATGACAGTGTTCGTGGTTTTCCAGTTCTACTGAAACTGTGAGTTTTATGTCAGAAAAAAATCTGTGACTAGAGTTCTTTAACAATGAGTTCATCTGAAAATGTACCACCGTAGGCAGAAGCAAGATGTCTGAGGCAAGCCTACAGGGACGTATTTTCCCTGCCAGTCAGCCTTAACCTGCTACTCTGCAAACAGGTGAGAGTGTAAAAGAGCCTTCGGCAATGCAAGTGGATGGTAGGCGAAGCTGCGCGGGGATCTGCAAGCAGGCAGGGCCCATCCGGAAGTAATGAGATTTCTGCATGGGAAAGGGCGATTAAGGGCCTGGTACCTGGATATCTTCTATTTTCAGTTTACATGTGAAGGATTCTAGATGCATATGGTGCAGGGGAGAAAATGCACTAAAAAATTCTTATGTGAGTGACACGAAGAATAAAACAAAAACAACAAAAATGCCAAACTAGTCACACGTAGATCTAGAACCATGACAATTTCCATATGCCGTTTTGTTTTTAATATTCTCCACTTAAAATTCTCCATGAAGAATTCTTTAGTAATTCTGAGGGATTTGGGGCTCGTTGCTTTTCATGAGTGACCAGGAATGTTTCTTACAGAGTAATGTGTGGAAAACGTAGTCTGAAGAAGAACACAGATATAAAAGAGCAATATCAATTTCTAACTATAGTGCAAGTTTCAAAACTTTGATTAATTGGAAAATAACAATCAGAATACTAATTTGCTTTAAGTAAGAATTTTCTCTATCCATCTATCTACCCATCCAGAAGAAGCAGATGATTAGACAAAACTTCTATGAGCGGGAATGCCTGGGGGGCTCAGTCAGTTAAGTGTCCAGCCATTGGTTTCGGCTCAGGTCATGATCTCACGGTTTTTGAGTTCGAGCCCCACATTGGGCTCTGTGCTGACAATGTGGAGCCTGCTTGGGATTCTCTCTCTCTGCCCCTCCCCCCTTGCTCTGTCTCTCTCTTTCAAAAATAAATAAACTTAAACTTCTAGGAGGGTCTTGGTTAGAAGAAAACATTTTTAGGTGTAACCTGGGAAATAGTATCATTTATCAAATTTCCAATGCTTTATACCTCTAAGATATCGATGAGAAGTCACATTTAAAATGACTCAAATGTATCGAAAAGAACCTCAGTCTGAAAAAGGCTCAACCATTTGTCTCTCCTCATATAAAATTATTACCAAAAATCATCGGTAACATGGATTAAAACACAGGAGCAGTTCTAAATTAAATTAACCATGGTCCAGGTTCAGATCAATCAAGGTTTTACTAAAAGTAAACAGAAAAAAAATGTAGGTAGATCCCTTCTTTCAAGGAATCTTGGTACAATGAGTGGTAGACTAAGAAAGGAGTCTCAATACTCTGCGGACTTCGTCACTGCTAGCAAAAATGCCTGCTAGGCATAGTTATATTTAATAAACACAACGCTATTTTCTAATTAGAAACTGTAATTCAGTGTAATAAGCTAGTAACTTACATCTTACAATCATCTTCAGTCTGGAAATGGTATCACTGAAAAAACCTTAACAAAAATCCATGAAATTGTAAAGATAAAAGATAAACAGGAGGATCAACCTCTATCGAATTTTCTTCCAAAAATATTTTAACAAAATAAACACCTTTGGGAGAAAACATGTCGGTGACATCTCACTCGTTTAGCAATTAGCATACCACAGGCTGCTCCATATCTAATTATAATCTCTTATTCTCCTTTAAAACTGTCTGCTAGTCGTAATAATTTAGTATTGTTTAAGAAAACCAAGTTTCCTTTAGTCTGCTTGTATCATTGTGCTACTGTTAGCAGGCTTAGGGTGTGCAAGTTTGGCAAACACCACCCGTCTGAATGATAGTAATAGTAATTTCAATTTTCCTAGTAATAATAGTAATAATTTTCCTATTGGTGGGATCAGTCCTCACATTGAGGTGGCCAGGGCCTCCCTTTCTCTCCCAAGGAAGCTGCCAGTAGCACCAGTAATTGCCTTTCAGAGACAGCTGTATGTGGTGAAGGATGGTGCTGGGGATCCGGAGGTGGTTTTGATGCCTACTTGTCTTTGTAGCAACACTGATCCTCACTTCTGTTTCTTTCCAACTAATCAGACTGGATGCAAGTTATCTTCTGTCCCCACCAGATCCTTCTTTCATCTAACTGTCCAGCCATATAATTAATTCAGGTTCTGGATGTTTTAGGTAGGCCTCAGGGTATCCACAAGGCACAAGCCTCTAACAGACACACAAAAGAGAAAGAGAAAGAAATCAAAGCATACTGCTATATAAAATCATCTAATCACAAAGGAAGAGAGAAAGAGAGAAAGGAATAAAGGAGAGAAAGGAATAAACAGCCAGAAAACAATGAACAAAACGGCACTAGTAAGTCCTTACCTATCAATAATTACTTTAATTGTAAATGGACTAAGTTTAGACAAATATAGGTTAGCTGAATGGATAAAAACAAAACAAACAAACAAACAAGACCCAATATTGCGTATAAGAGAATCACTTCAGTTTTAAGGACACACACAGATTGAGAGTGAAAGGATGGAAAATATATTCCATACAAATGGAAATCAAAAGAAAGCAGGGGTAGCTGCTCTACTTGTATGAAACAAAGTAGACTTTACGCTAAAAATTCCCAGTAGTAGAAAGGTCATTATATAATAATAAAGGAGTCAATTCATCAAGAAGATATAACAAATATAAATACTTATACACCCAACATCAGAGCACCTAAATATAGAAAGCAAACATTAACAGATCTGAAGGGAGACATAGATAGCAATACAGTAATAGCAGGGGACTTCAGTACATTGTCAACAATAGATAGATCATCCAGACAGAAAGTCAATATGGAAACATTGCACTTAAATGACATATTGGACCTGATAGACCTAACTGACATATACAGAACATTCCACCCAACAGCAGCAGAATACACATTCTTCTCATGTACACATGAAATATTCTCCAGGAAAGATCATATATTAGGCTACAAAGAGTCTTAATATCTTTAAGAAGACGGAAATCATATCATGCATCTTTTCTGACCACTATGGTATGAAACTGGAAATCAATTACAATAAAACTGGAAAATGTACAAGTATGTGGAGATTAACAACACACTACTAAACAAAACATGAGTCAAAGACATAATCAAAAGGGAAATCAAAACTATCCTGAGACAAATGAAAACAGAAAAACAACAGACCAAAACTTATGGGATACAGCAAAAACCAGAGGGAAGTTTATATTGATAAACACCTACATTAAGCAAGAAGAATCTCAAACAACTTAACTTTACACTTGAAGGAACTAGGAAAAGAAGAACAACCTAAGTCCAAGTTAGAAGAGGAAGAAAATAACAAAGATCAGAGAGAAAAGAGACTAAATAGATACAGATAGGAAAGAGACTAAGTAGAGACTAAAGAGATAACAGAAAAGATCAATGAAACTAAGCAGTTTTTTTTTGAAAAAGAAACAAAATTAACATTTAGCTAAACTAAGAGAAAAACTCAAAAGAGACATTACAACTGATAATATAGAAACACTAAGGATCACGAGAAACTACTATAAACAATTATATACCAACAAATTAGAAAACCTAGAAGAAATGGATAAATTCCTAGGAACATGCAATTTACCAAAACTGAATCATGAAGAAGTAGAAAATCTGAACACGACTAAGGAGGTTGAAGCAGTAATCGATAACCTCCCAACAACAAAAAAAGTCCAGGACCAGAAGGCTTCACTGGTAAGTTACACCAAACATTTAAAGAAGAATTAATATTAATCCTTTTCAAACTCTTCCAAAAAATAGAGAATTCTTCCAAATTCATTTTATAAGGCCAATATTACCCTGATACCAAAGCCAGACAAGGATACTACAAGAAAATTAGAGGCCAACATCCCTGATGAATATAGATGCAAAAATACTCAATAAAGTTTTAGCAGACTGAATTCAACAGTACATTAATGGAATCATATACCATGATCAAGTGGGATTTATTCCTGGGATGCAAGGATGGTTCAACATACACATATCAATAAATGAGATACAAAAATGAAGGATAAAAATTATACGATAATCTCAATAAATGCAAAAAATATTTGACAAAATTTAACATCCTTTCATAATAAAAAGTCTCAATAAACTGGGCATATATAGAACATACCCATGTGTGACAAACCCACAGCTAACATCATACTTAACTCTGAAAGGCTGAAAGCTTTTCCTCTAAGATCAGGAAGGGTGTCCCCTCTAACCACTTCTATTCAACATAATAGTATTGGAAATCCTGGTCAGAGCAATCAGACAAGAAGAAAAAGGCATCCAAATCAAAAAGAAGTAAAACTGTCTCTGTTTGCAAATGGCATGATATTATATATAGAAAACCCTAATGACTTCACACACAAAAAAAGACCGTTAGAACTAATAAATGATTCAGTGAAGTTGGAAGATACAAATTCAACATTCAAAAATCAGTCGCATTTCTAGGCAATAACAATGAACTACTGGAAAAATAAATTAAGAAAACAATCCCATTTATAGTAGCATCAAAAAACAAGAAAATACGTAGGAATAAACTTAACCAAGAAGTTAAAAGACCTGCATACTGACAACTATAAAACACTGATGAAAGAAACTGAAGATGACATAAATAAGTGGAAAGATACTCCATGTTCATGGGTCTGAAGAATTAACATTGTTAAAATGTCCATAATACCCAAAGCAATCTACAGATCTGATTCAATATCTATCAAAATTCCCATGGCATTTTTGACAGAATTAGAACAACAATCCTTAAATTTGTATGGAACCACAAAAGACTCCGAAGCAATCCTGAGAAAGAATAAAGCTGGAGGCATCAGGCTTCCTGATTTTAACCATATTACAAAGCTACAGTAATCAAAACAGTATGGTATTAGACATTTAAAGCAGAGATAATACCTATCCTTCTCAACCTGTTCCAAAAAATAGAAAGGGAAGGAAAACTTCCAGACTCATTCGATGAAGCCCGCATTACTTTGATTCCCAAACTAGACAGAAACCCAGCAAAAAAAGAGAACTACAGGCCAATATCCCTGATGAGTACAGATGCAAAAATTCTCAATAAGATACTAGCAAATCGAATTCAACAGCATATAAAAAGAATTATTCACCATGATCAAGTGGGATTCATTCCTGGGCTGCAGGGCTGGTTCAACATTCGCAAATCAATCAAGGTGATACATCACATTAATAAAAGAAAAGATAAGAACCATATGATCCTGTCAATCGATGCAGAAAAAGCATTTGACAAAATTCAGCATCCTTTCTTAATAAAAACCCTCGAGAAAGTCGGGATAGAAGGAACATACTTAAAGATCATAAAAGCCATTTATGAAAAGCCCACAGCTAACATCATCCTCAATGGGGAAAAACTGAGAGCTTTTTCCCTGAGATCAGGAACACGACAGGGATGCCCACTCTCACCGCTGTTGTTTAACATAGTGCTAGAAGTTCTAGCATCAGCAATCAGACAACAAAAGGAAATCAAAGGCATCAAAATTGGCAAAGATGAAGTCAAGCTTTCACTTTTTGCAGATGACATATTATACACGGAAAACCCGACAGACTCCACCAAAAGTCTGCTAGAACTGATACATGAATTCAGCAAAGTCGCAGGATACAAAATTAATGTACAGAAATCAGTTGCATTCTTACTAATAATGAAGCAACACAAAGACAAAGAAACTGATCCCATTCACAACTGCACCAAGAATCATAAAATACCTACAAATAAACCTAACCAAAGATATAGAAGATCTGTATGCTAAAAACTATAGAAAGCTTATAAAGGAAATTGAAGAAGATATAAAGAAATGGGAAAAACATTCCGTGCTCATGGATTGGAAGAATAAATATTGTTAAAATGTCAATACTACCCAAAGCAATCTACACATTCAATGCAATCCCAATCAAAATTGCACCAGCATTCTTCTTAAAGCTAGAACAAGCAATCCTAAAATTTGAATTTTTTTTTTAACGTTTATTTATTTTTGAGACAGAGAGAGACTGAGCATGAATGGGGGAGGGTCAGAGAGAGAGGGAGACACAGAATCCGAAACAGGCTCCAGGCTCTGAGCGGTCAGCACAGAGCCCAACACGGGACTTGAACTCACGGACCGTGAGACCATGACCTGAGCCGGAGTCGGACGCTTAACCGACTGAGCCATCCAGGCGCCCCAAGCAATCCTAAAATTTGTATGGAACCACAAAAGACCTTGAATAGCCAAAGTAATATTGAAGAAGACCCAAGTGGGAGGCATCACAATCCCAGATTTTAGCCTCTACTACAAAGCTGTAATGATCAAGAGAGCATGGTATTGGCACAAAAACAGACACACAGACCAATGGAATAGAAACCCCAGAATTGGACCCACAAAACTATGGCCAACTAATCTTTGGCAAAGCAGGAAAGAATATCCAATGGAGAAAGACAGTCTCTTTAACAAATGGTGCTGGGAGAATTGGACGGCAACATACAGAAGAATGAAACTAGACCACTTTCTTACACCATTCACAAAAATAAACTCAAAATGGATGAAGGACCTGAATGTGAGACAGGAAACCATCAAAACCCTAGAGGAGAAAGCAGGAAAAAACCTCTCTGACCTCAGCTGCAGCAATATCTTACCTGACACATCTCCAAAGGGAAGGGAATTAAAAGCAAAAATGAGCTATTGGGACCTCATCAAGATAAAAACCTTCTGCACTGCAAAGGAAACAATCAACAAAACTAAAAGGCAACCAATGGAATGGGAAAAGATATTTGCAAATGACATATGGGACAAAGGGCTAATATTCAAAATCTATAAAGAACTCACCAAACTCCACACCCAAAAAACAAATAATCCAGTGAAAAAATAGGCAGAAGACACGAACAGACATTTCTCTAAAGAAGACATCCTGATGGCCAACAGGCACATGAAAAGATGCTCAACGTCACTCCTCATCAGGGAAATACAAATCAAAACCACACTGAGATACCACCTCACGCCAGTCAGAGTGGCTGAAATGAACAAATCAGGAGACTATAGATGCTGGTGAGGATGTGGAGAAACGGGAACCCTCTTGCACTGTTGGTGGGAAGGCAAACTGGTGCAGTCGCTCTGGAAAACAGTTTGGAGGTTCCTCAAAAAATTAAAAATAGATGTACCCTATGACCCAGCCATAGCACTCCTAGGAATTTACCCAGGGGATACAGGAGTGCTGATGCATAGGGGCACTTGTACCCCAATGTTTATAGCAGCACTTTCAACAATAGCCAAATTATGGAAAGAGCCTGATTGATGAATGGATAAAGAAGGTGTGGTTTATATAAACAATGGAATACTACTTGGCAATGAGAAAGACTGAAATATGGCCTTTTGTAGCAACGTGGATGGAACTGGAGAGTGTTATGGTAAGTGAAATAAGTCATACAGAGACAGACAGATACCATTATGTTTTCACTCTTATGTGGATCCTGAGAAACTTAACAGAAGACCATGGGGAGGGGAAGGGGGAAAAAAAGTCAGAGAGGGAGGGACGTAAACCATAAGAGAACCTTAAAAACTGAGAATAAACTGAGGGTTGATGGGAGGTGGGAGGGAGGGGAAAGTGGGTGATGGGCATTGAGGAGGGCACCTGTTGGAATGAGTACCGGGTGTTGTATGGAAACCAATTTGACAATAAATTTCATAAAAAAAAAAAAAAGATTACTTAAGTAAATTAAAAAAAAAAAACCTAAAGAAAAAAAGACTGAAAATCAACAATCTAAATGTGCAACTCAAAAATTAGAGGAACAACAAGTAGAACAATGAAACTAAAAGCAATAAAAAGAAGTAATAATCCATTAGTATAAAAAAAAAAACAAAAAAAACCCAGTATGGTATTGTATAAAAACACAGATCAAATAGAGCAGAACAGAAAGCCCAGAAATAAATCCATGCATATATAATCAACTTATTTTTGACAAAGGAGCACAGAATATACAATGGAGAAGGTACAGTCTCTTCAATAAATGGTGTTGGGAAAACTTGATATTCACATGCAAAAAATGAAACAGGACCCCCTATCTTACACCACACACAAATTCAAGTCAAAATGTATTGACGATCTGAACATAAAACCTGAAACTCCTGGAAGAAAACACAGGAGAGAAGCTCCTGGATACTGGTCTTTGCAAATATTTTCTGGATTAGACTAACTTTAAGCAAGGCAACAAAAACAAAAATAAACAAGTGGGACTACCTCAAAGTAAAAAGCTTCTGTACGGCAAAGGGAAACCATCAACAAAATGCAAAGGCAACCTAAGGAATGGCAAAAAATATTTGCAAACCACATATCTGATAAGGGGCAATATCCAAAATATATAAGGAACTCACACAATTATTATCAAAAATCCAAGTAACCCAGTTAAAACTTGGGCAAAGGACCTGAACAGACATACAAATGGCCAACAGGTACAGGAAAGTGCTCAACATCACTCATCATCAGGGAAATGCAAATCAAAACCATAATGAGATATCAACTTACATGTTGGGATGGCTATTATCAAAAAGACAGACAACAAATGCTGGTGGGATGTGGAGAAAAGGGAACCGTTGTGCACTGTTGGTGGAAATGTAAACGGGTGCGTATAGCTACTATGGAAAATAGCATGGAGATTCCTCAAGAAATTTAAAATAGCATTACAACATGATTCATCAATACTACCTCTGGGTATATATCCAAAGGAAATGAAATCACTATCCTGAAGAGGTATTTGTACTTTCCTATTCAATGCAGCATTATTCACAATAGCCAAGGTAGGAAAGCAACCGAGGTGTGAAAGAATGGATAAAAAAAAATGTGGTATTTACATATATAATGGAGTATTATTCAGCCTTTAAAAAGGGGAACGATGCCACTTGCAACAACATGGATGAACCTGGACAGCATTACGCTAAGTGAAATAGGCCAGACAAAGACAAATACTACATATTATCATTTATATGTGTAATCTTAAAAAAGAAAAAAAAAAAAAAAAAGAAACAAGAGTCAAACTCTTACAGAAATAGAGTAGATCGGTGGCTGCCAGAGGGTTGGATCAGGATAGGGAACTGCATGAGGCTGGTAAAAGGGTACAGACTTTTAGTTGTAAGATGAATAGGGTCTGAAGATCTAATGTAGTACATGGTGATTATAGTTACTGTATTGTATAACTGAAATTTGTTAAGAGAGTAGATAGAACCTAAGTGTTCTTACCAAACAAAAAAGGTAAATATTAAAATACTGTAAAGTGGTAGATGGGATAACTTGGTAGGAATCCTTTCACAAGGTATACATATATCAAATTGTTATGTTATAAACTTTAAATATATTACAATTTTATTTGTCAATTCTATCTTAATAGAGCTGGAGAAAAAAACCCTTAAGCTTTGGAATAAGTTTAATACAGGTTTGAATTCTGGCCTTTCGTGTGTCATGGAACCTGGGGTAAATTACTTAACCTATACTAGTTTCCTCATCTATAAAAACAGGGATAGCAAATATATCTATTCCAGAAAACTACTTTGCACATGAAATGAAAGAGCTCACACAAAATGCTTGGGATGCTTGGCACACAGAAAGGGCTCAATAGATGCAGCGTCATTAATCACTATGACAGTAACGACTCCCTTAGATACTCAGTGCATACGGCATGCCAGGCACTGTGCTGGCACTGGGGACACACCGTGAGCACGGCTGACACAGGTCTCTCTCGGTCGGGAACTTGTCAGGGAAGAGGAACAAATACGCAAGAACTGAAAAGCGGCGGGAAGCAAAGCATTATGTGGGGTCACAGATGGGAGGCACTTATGCTCGTGTGAGGATTGGTGAGGAAGGCTCCACTAGCAAATGGGGATTAAACTGAAGTAAGTCTAAGGATGTCATCATTTATAATGAAACAGTAGTAGGACTCTTAGGAGCATTTCTTCAGCTCTGAGAAGGGAAAACAAGAAACATGCTGAGCTCACCCCTTAATGTAATCAAAATATGTGCTGACCAATGCTGTCATTTAGAAAACACACACAAGTGTTCTTAGAGCCCTGTAACTGGTGCATCATTTAAATATTTACCCATTTCTTTTATACCATCCACGTTTTAAAACAAAGCTGAAATACTATCTGAAGATAGAAACATCTGAAAGTTTAAGTATAATCGAACTGTCAGATTCTGTGCGTGTAACATCACTTCCACAGAAAGATCTTAGTTATAAGAGGGTCTCAAAGCATGTACTTTAAGGATGACATAAAAACTATACATAAAGTATAAAGTCAGCTCCCCATGAAATGGGGGTGATTTGAAGGGGTGTACTGGTGGTGAGTGTGGGAGGAATTGCAGTTAAATTACATGAAACCTTCAATTACTCAAATTTCCCTGACAGTGGCTAGGGACCTGCTCAGCTCCCCAAAGGGACTCCGTTTTCAGTTTCAGGAGGAAACTACTGGCTGAGTTCAGGGCTTCCCACTTCTTAAAGCAGAACAACTTCTGTGGTGAGAAGTCACATTTTCTAGTCCCTGTAAGGCCATAACCACGGTTAAGCTGTGCTTCCTAACTGACTATAAAAACAACCTGGGCTCCATCCAAACATTCATTTTAACAAAAAGATTATTACGCATTTCTTTGTAAGGAAATTATAAAACATGACCTATGATACTGAGTGAAACTAGCGTTTCTAAACTTGACTTTAGAAAAGTGTTTTGGTTTTTTGGTTGTTTTTTTTTTTTCCCTTCTCTGGGAAAGCAAAATTAACCAATATATTCTCCAAATAAAACATCTGTTTTCTCCCAGTATGGGCTATGAATAGCAGGACACGATGGGTGATGACACGGGGCAATTTTCTGTACTGAATAGTCATAATACAGACATTTAAAAAATCAACATATTTTAAAATATTTTCTTTGGGTTGGCTCTGAGGCCAGGATCTAATGCTCAATCCCAGCCGTGAACAATACAGTGTATACATTTGTGGGCCCTATGTGTCATCGGTCATTTTGCAAAGCACCTAACGAATGTAAGTCAAAACAATATAAACTTGTCGGCAATACAAGAAAAATGACTCCAAACATATAGCCTTTGGTTAGACTGTCCCAAGACTATCAAAGGTAGCAGGTCTAAATTTTTATGTCCATATTCTGGATACTTAAATATTTACAACAGTTTGGTTGGCAAGCCAGAGATCACAGTTGTGAAAATCTTCAAATGGTTGCATAGTATGTACGAAGGCTGGTCTTTCTTTGGCTACAGATTTTTAAACTGCTTGCTATTTATATATGAATCAGATTTTCTACCAACAGAAACTCACCATTCCCAAACTCGGAGGCTCTTATCGTCAGATGTGCTCACAAATCTCCTGTTCTCATCAACAAAAACAATGGTGTTGACGGCTCCCAAATGCCGGTCATACTCCTGCACAATTTCTCCACTTCGAATGTCCCACTGTACATCAAACAAGACAAGAGGTAAACACAGAAGTGGAGCAGATTTATGAAAATAAAGAGATATCAGACCCATGGAAAGTGAAGAAGAAAAAAAATCTCTAACATAATGTTTTTTACGACCGACTGTTTTCTACTAAAAAATAGCCCATTAGCAGTCCCTAAGAGCAGCAAGCGTTAAACAAGTTAATATTCTTTATTCCATCCCCTAATACAACATAAGCTGTAGAAATCTTACTAAAATACTGTGAAAAGACTTACCTGCACAATCTTCTTATCAGACATGCCAGCTACAAAGAGATTTTGCTTATCTTCATCAGGATTAAATTTGACACAATAGGGCACTTTTCGGTTTGTAAACCTTGATATGCACTGTCCTAAAACCAAAGACTCAAGTTAAGGTAGGTAAAACAAACCCTGGGATTAAAATCTAGAGATCATCTGCTTAATAAATTTTGGGGAAGGGCAGCCTGCTTGTTCTTTACTATAAACTACACTGTTCCTTTTCACAGATTCTTAATGATTAAAAATAAATTTTTCAAAAGTGAATCATCAATTGCAGAATAGATAAAATGATTATGATGTGTAGCCGGAGTTGAGAGCCACTGTGGGTTAAGAGTATGGGCTTTGGCATTAGACCTTGGCTGAAACCAGTTCGGCCATTTACTAGCTGTGTGACTCTGGAAAAGTTACCTCTTTAAGCTTCAGTTTCTTCGTCTATAGGAATGATAAGAATAATTATAGGGATATTTTAAGAATTGAATGCAATACTGGGTGTAAGTGCACAGCACAATGCCTGGTAAACAGTGTTCAATAAATATGAGCTATTACCTTTCCCCTTAAAACTCAGTAAGACAAAAGATGGTTATACAAAACCATACTGGCCACAACGTACTGATGCAATTAATGTTTGTGAATATATAAAACCAACTCGCCTATGGGCCTGTAAACTGACTTATCTTAATGTGGGCAATCAAATTTAATGTTGTTCATCAGACATTTATTGTGCTTCCATTATGTGCAATGCCGTGTGCTACGTGATGAAAGAGAACAAAAAGATCAATTAAATAGTCTATGGAAGACTTCAGATTTGCTTGTCTGTCAGCACGTTTGCTTTACAAATTGTATTTGATGGAAACAAAGTTTCATAGTAAAAAAGCTACTTACGTAGCTGAGTTTCAACTCTACATTTTATGATATTAGCTGATGGTGGTATGAGAATCAGCAGTTACAGATGGCATCATCTGCCACAGAAGACCACTCACACTATTTCATTTATCAATGCTAATTTCTAAGATAAATATGGATTAGTATCAGTGAGCTCTTACCTGTCTCAGTGTCCCAGAGCTTAAGATACCTGTCATAAGCTGCACTGAGGAACTGTGTTCCTGCAGTATTAAAGCAGATGTCCCTAACAGCTTTACTGTGACCTAAAGGTGGAGACAATAAAAACAGAGGTGAGGTGAAATATCTCTTAAAACACAAGCACTGTTAAGAGAAATAGCATTTTCAAGCCACACTGTGAGTCAAAATCTCTGGAATCCTATTCCCTGACTTACTGACTCAGAGTTCAGTTAGGTGTGGGCTTGGGAACGTAGGAGGTTTTTTTATTTCCCCTTCAAAAAGCTCCCTAGGTATTTCTGAGGCATAACATTTAGGTAAGAACCAAGAGACAAGGGGTAAGGGGTAACTTTTTTTTTTTTTTTTTGAAGTTGGTCATAGCAATCTTTTAATATGTAATACACATAACTGATGACTAAGCAGTCAAGAATTTAAGGAAACATAACAGGCCAATTATTGCCAACGAAAAAGAAGGGACTAGTGACATGTCGGAGGTTCGCTCTCCAGATTACTCACTAAGTGAAACAAAGTGACCTAACCCTCAAGTTCATGGAATCACAGCCCTTCTTCAGTAGCTGTGGATTTCTGTGATCACATTACCAAGTTTCACAGAAGTGAATTCAGAATCTCTGAGACTAATAAACCTTTTTGAAACAAATATCAATTTCTATTTTAAGATAGCATTTTGACAATATATTAATTTTAAAGTGCTTTGCTTGGAAATCAATCCTGCCAGGCCAGTCAACTCTTCTGAAAGTTACAGAGACAAATAAAATGTGGCTAAATGAAAGCAGAGACTTTCCTATTCTTTACCACCCCATCATGACCAAGACTGACAAGTACAATTGTGCAAAATGTGCACTGCACAAATTGTCAACCACACACAGCAGCCCTGAACCAGCACCACCAGTGAACTAGTCAGGCAATGTGCTACAGTAATTAGGCATTCTTTTCTACAGCAAGAGTCCCATCTTCCGAAAGCAGGTAATTTTCAGTTTTCCACTGAAAAACTGCCAGGGAGCGGTGGGGAGACAGATGGGGACCAAATCCACTAAATGTACAGGAGGCATTTTGTTCCCCCATACGCTGCTGAGAGCCTTCCCACAAGTCCTCCTATAGGCACCTTGGGCAGTATTTATTTGTGGGGTGAGGCCCTAAAATCATAACAAAGCCTGCAGAACGGACTCCCACTTGAATCTAAAAACAGAGCCACTACGATTTACACAAATAATGTCTCGATGATGTACAGTAAAATCTGGAAACATAACCAGCCTTCATATGAAATCTGCCCAAGACTGTAAACTATTCTCTGCCAGAAAGGTTTGCCACGAAGCTGTTTGCTTTTTGGCCTTGTTTTTTCCTTCAAGGAGTTCACTCAATCTTATCCTTGTGTATGCTGTAGCTGTCAATTCCTAACTTCTCTTCAAAGCTCAACATCTGGCCATCTAATTGCTTACTGGATATTTTCATCTCCATATCCCAAAGGCAGCTCAAACTTAACAAGTGATACCTCATCATCCTCTTCTGTTCCCTCTCTTGGCGAATGGCACCACCATTCACCCAGCCAGCTGGGAGTCACCCTAGACTCCTGATGCACTCTTATCACTTACATCTGCTAAGTCCTGCTGATTTTTAACTCTTGATTGTTTTTCCTCTCTATGCACCGCTTTAGTCCAGACTCTTAGCATTTCTAATCTAGACCGATGAAATAACCCTGTAATTCATTTCCCTGCCAGCGGGCCTGCCCCACCAAAACATCTTCCATACTGTCACTGTGATCTCTATAAACTTCTAATCTAATTAAGCTAATTTCCTGCAAAAGCCATTTAATGGATGGCTTTCCAAGGTCCTCTGGATAGATTCTACACTCCTTATTTTTTTTAATTTTTAAAAAATTTAGTTTATTTATTTTTGAGAGACAGAGAGAGAGAGCACGAGAGTGTGAGTGTGGGCGTACATGTGGGGGAGGGGCAGAAAGAGAGAGGGAGACACAGAATCCAAAACAGGCTCCAGGCTCTGAGCTGTCAGCACAGAGCCCAATGCGGGGCTCGAACTCACAAATCGTGAGATCACGACCTGAGCCGAAGTCGGACGCTTAACTGAGCCACCCAGGCACCCGATTCTGCTCTCCCTACTAAGGGCATGTAAGGTCCTCCATGCCTTGCCTCTTGTTATACTGCTTTCTCTGCTTGTCATCTCTCACCATATTCCATACCCTGGCAATTCCGAAATATACCTGGCTGCCCCAAAACAGCATGCTTTCTCAAACCACTTTTGCTTTTCTTGTCAGTTCCCTTTTTTGTCTGTTTGGGAGGACTTAGTCCCTCTTCAAGACTCAGCTCAAGTTTTTGAAGACTTTCCTTCATTATCGGTACAATAAAATTACTGTCAATGATGTTATCTTAGTTTAAAAAAGTCTTTCCAAACAGGGGCTCCTGGGTGGCTCAGTCGGTTAAGTGTCCGACTTTGGCTCAGGTCATGATCTTGTGGTTCCTGGGTTCAAGCTCCGTGTCGGGCTCTGTGCTGACAGCCTGGATCCTGGAGCCTGCTTCAGATTCTGTGTCTCCTGTCTCCCTCTCTCTCTGCCCCTCCCCTACTCATGCTGTCTCTCTCTCTCTCTCTCTCTCTCTCTCTTAAAAATAAACATTAAAAAAAAAAAAGTCTTTCCAAACAGATTTATAGCCAGAGATAAAAGAAGTATTACCAATAAATGTTCGTAGACAGCGCCTGTCTCCATAAACCTCCCATAGCTGGGGGAAAAAAAACACAGAAATTAAATTTAATAGAAGACTTGGGTAAAATGACAAGTTTCAATCAATAACAACAGTTGTATGCTGGCTATGTGTGTGCATATATGTGTGTACAGGGGATTTAACCAAAGGCATTATATTTAAGGGAACATGTTGCTTAGAGCTGTTAGTCTATGTTGCAACATTTGAACCATACACACACACACACACACACACACACACACAAATTTGAAATCTGACACTGAAAGATACACCAAAATATCAAGAGAACATAGATGGAGCTAATAAAAGTGACTTTCATTTCTTGTTCTTTTCTGTATTTGATATATTTTCTATGATGAAAACTTTTATGTAATATTATGAGCTACTTCTGGAAGAATTAAATACTATTAAAAACTGCCATGTTTATAACATTTTGGTCCTTACGAAATGTATTTCATTTTTTGGGAACTTACTGAAGCCACAAAATATTATAGAAGCTATATGGAAATGATGATCTAGACTATAATAGGCTAATAATTCTCATCACATCTAAAGTGAATTAATACAATAGCTTCAAAACTACCTTTATTCTTGCCTACCTCAAATCAAACCGTTGGTAATGTTAATAGTGTTCTAAAACAGCACTTCCTGGCCACCCAGTGCCAACAGCATAAAGTCTCAGTTCCCGCAGCATACCAGGCAAAGGACTTCCAGGACCTACCTGGTCCTTGGCCTATGACTGTTGCCACTCTGTATCTCTCAGATTCGAGACTCCAGAAACCACAAACTTACAGTGTTCAGCACACGCCATGCCTATGCATCCTATTCACTCTTTTTGGACCTGCTTCACTCCCTACACTCCCCCCACACCCTGCCATCCCCTTTACTTAGTTACCCTCCTACTGAAGTGTGCTTCCTCTTTGAAAACAGAGCACCTTATGCCAGGTTCTATAAGCATCATTTACATCATAAAGAAATGATCACCCTAAGGTCAGGGAGAGGGTCTTTTTTAAACTTTTTTTTTTTTAATTTTTTTTTAACGTTTATCTATTTTTGAGACAGAGAGAGAGCATGAACAGGGGAGGGGCAGAGAGAGAGGGAGACACAGAATCTGTAACAGGCTCCAGGCTTTGAGCTGTCAGCACAGACTTTAGTTTTAAAAAGGCTTCTCCCATGTTCAAGTTGATATGCTCTGGCAACTGAGCTTTTTCCCCACATACTCTATAGCGGAAACTTAACCTTAAAGTGGAGCTTCCCAAGACTGTACAACCTGAGAGAAGAGGCTGGGAGCAGTTCTGCTACTTGGTGTCTACTTGCATTTATAAGAAAAAGGATGAATTATGTTACCTACTTTTTGAAATGGGATTTCTATCATGTGTCCTCTCTACCTCATAAGGTTCTGAGGAACAAATGAACTCATATTTGTTATGTATCCAAAGCCTCTATAAAAATACATTATTAGTGATTAAATATTTATATATCTAAAGCCAAAGTGATTGATTACATCCTAATCAGTTATCTAAGCTTACAAATGAGCCTAGACAGTTGGACCACAGAGCCATATTTGAATCAACATGTTTGGAAGCAATTCATAAATGGCTGCATTCACGGGGCCTAAGAGAAAATAATTAGCCTCTAGTTGCCTAACAAACCCAAATTTATTTATAATTAACCAAATAGACTTACCAAAGCACTAGCATTGCAGCACTCCTACTCTGTTACTGAAAACTCACCTTAATTTTACAGTCCATGGAACAAGACAGCAATAAATGGCCAGAGAGAGGAAACAATCTGACAGCACTGACGCCCTATAAAAAGGTATTACAGTTATCAATCAGAAGGAGTCTAATGTCCGCTAAAGTGAAACAAGGAAAGTATGATATATTTTTAAGCAACCTAATTTACTGTTTTTCTTAATTCCAAAAATCATGCCCCAGAATAACCTTTGTTAGTAGTCCAAGAGCAGCCCTTATTGACACTAAGCTTTTGAAGATTTGTTTTTTGACCTTTAATACTGACTTGCTCACCCCAGGGAATTCTTAGTCAATCAAGTTGCTAATGCTCTCTCTCCTCTTCCTGCTTTTATTCGGTTCCTTCGCTCTTTGCTAGGAGCTGGAAAATTATCAGTCGGAATAGTGCAGATGACAAAGAATATCAACATCAAAAGTTTCAAGTATCTTGTCTCTGCATCAGTTTAAATATTATCATGGTTTATAAACCAGAAACCATCTAATCTTCTCTTAAGCATGATAATCCCAAGAGCTAAGGCAACATTACTGAGGTCTTAGTGCCACTACCAACCCATTATTCACTGCTGTGGTTGGGCAGGAATATGTGGGGAAAGGCTTGGGTTACCCCTAAGGGGATAGGACACCAATTATGAATGTGATGTCATGGCCAATCCATATGACCACTTTGCTTACCTTCGTATGTCCAGACCACACATGAATTTGTTTCTTGGGAAGATAACACTTCTCAGGTGGCACAGTGGACCGCAGATTAACACCAACATCCTGAGGTATGTGAAGATAGGATCTGCCTTGGTAGTCATACATTTCTTTAACTGAAATAAGAAAACAAAGGAAAGCAGTGAACAAATATAAGCTACAGTCATAAAATCTATATCCTTAAATGATAACTTTTTTTAAAAAATTTTTTAAATGTTTTTTTATTTATTTTTGAGACAGAGAGAGACAGAGCATGAGCAGGGGAGGGGCAGAGAGAGAGGGAGACACAGAATCGGAAGCAGGCTCCAGGCTCTGAGCTGTCAGCACAGAGCCCAACGTGGGGCTCGAACTCACAGACTGTGAAATCATGACCTGAACTGAAGTCGGACGCCCAGCCGACTGAGCCACCCAGGCGCCCCTGGTAACATTTTATTCATAGGGATATTGTTCCCTGTTAAGGTTTAGATACTAACATTCTGATGAAGTTAAGACCAAGAGTCAGCTAAAATTTAGTTCTTGAAGTCACTGATATTGTTTACAATTAGAGGTAATACTTTGGAATTTCTAAATACCCAGAGACTATTAGACCTTTAAATAAGATCTATACTTTTACTTAGTTACACATTTTAATGATATAAAAAAGACTTCACTGCAGCATAATTACAGCGAGGGAAGAAAAGATAATACTTGAGCCTTGTGAGTCACTGGCAAAGACTCAGAAGCAAACCAGGATAAAAAAAGAAGTTAAAAATATCAACTACCCTTTTTCCCTGTTTTCCTCTTTTATGCCCTTCCAGGTTCCTATTCCATTCTCTTCTCCACTTTCAACATAAAGTTTACAGTGAAGTCACTGGTGGCACTTAAATGGCATAGTATATATAAAACATTTAGCGGCATGCCTGGCACAGAATAGTCCTCAATAGATGTGGGCTGTTACATTTATTATGGCTGCAAGCATCACAGTACTCAACAGACTCCTTGGAGAGAAAACTCCAGAAAACTGGAGTTTGAGAAATCGAATATGGCCTCATCAAACCTAAATATTTGATATGTGATCAATATTAGAATAACCAATACATCAGTACTAAATTATTCCTTACAGTTTGCTAATCACTACATAATTTTCCAAAGGTAACTAATTATTAATGAACCAGGTACATTTGAGAATACTTATAATTCATTTTGGACTATATTTCCTGATGTAAAGGAAATAGGCATTTCCTTCCACATATCAAAATTAGTATAAGAATTTTAATCTCCAGTCTATTCACATGAAAAAAAAAGTTTTTCTTTTAAAGTAAAATTTAGTAACAATTATGAATTAGGAGGATATCTGGAGAGTATCTGGCTTGGGTTAAAAACAAAAAGTTAAAATGACTGGAGAAAGAGTCTGTTCTGAGGAAACAATAGATCGTGGACAATTCAGACCTCTTCTTTATCTGCCATTTTTAAAAATTCACTAGCACTTCGAAGAATCATCTGTGGCAATCATTAATCATGCTATTTTCTCTCCTTTATTAGAATACAGAAGAGTCTGGTATAATTTCTTTGAGATGCGAACAGTCAAATACAATTATTCTTAATACAGTGAAGCACAGCAGCTGATTAATAAGGGCAATTGATACTATATGAACAGAGAACAGAGTAGATATCTGAAAGTTTATCATAAAAATGAAGAAGCATAAAAAATATATTACCATGTAAGATTGTCTTCTCCTCCCCAGGTTTCTCTTCTTCCTGTTTGCCTTTTTTCTGCCTCTTGGCCGTGATTTCATCTAATTCTTTTTGTTCTTCCTAAGGAAATTAAGAAGTGAACTTTAAAATGGATCTTTTAGAACCCCACCTTGCCCAAGGCTGATTATAAATACCTTATGATGAGGTCCACTTTTTGGTGAAGCAATAGCTATAAGTATGTCTCTCAGATAACAATCTCAACTCTTTGACGGATTACAAAATGACATTAACAAATAAAAGGTACTAGTTGATACTTTTAAAATCATTTTATACAAAACCCATCCTTCTGGAACACCTAGAAGCAAATTTAATGTGTTATGCTAATTATGTAAGTGAAAAGACAAAGCAATTAGAAAATCTACTACCGTAAAGGAAACTCCGTTTTAGGACATAATGTTGTTCTCCAGTAATGACAGCTTTTACTAAGCCATAAGCATATAAGCAATGACTACAGATCTGTGACAACTTTTATGGGAGGAGCAGTGGAAGGAAGGTGGGGTAGTAATAAGTCCCTATCTATAATAACAAAGAAGTCAACAGATGATGTCTAATGTAAATAAAAAGCAGCATATGTATATAATTGAGATACATAGATGAAAGATACAGCTAGAACATAAGCTTCATGAGGACAGGATTTTCTTGATCTTGTCCACTGCTATATCCCTAAGACCTACAAGAGTCACTGGCCCATACAGACAGTAGGATTAGGAGGGGGGAAGGGGCAGATAGGGGTCTATAGTTTTATTTTATAAACTTCATGGTATTATTTTAAAATATAGATAATTATTAAAATTTTTAAATATGTTAATAAATAAAACCCATCATCAATCCTAAAATCATAGAAAGGCTAATTTAGTATTCTAGATACTCACTATCTGAATATCTAGTATCTAGATATCTAATATCTAGACATTCACTATCTGAATATCTAGTATCAGAAAACACCTACCACAATAGTTTAACAGCATTATCAACTTTTATTAAATTTTAACTTTTCTTAAAAATTGTTCAATATTGTATTTTAATTAAAAATATGGAAGAAAATCAGAGTGCCCAGGTGGCTCAGCTGGTTAGGTGTCCGACTTCGGCTCGGGTCATGATCTCACAGCTCATTATTTCAAGCCCCGTGTCGGGCTCTATGCTGACAGCTCGGAGCCTGGAGCCTGCAGCCTGGAGCCTGCTTCGGATTCTGTGTCTCCCTCTCTCTCTGCCCCTTCCCCGCTCATGCGCTGTCTCTCTCTCAACAAAAATGAAATAAAATAAAAAACCAAAAAGGTATTTAAAAAAATACGGAAGAAAATAAATCAGAAAAAGGATAAATAAAAATATTCCCAGGGCACCTGGGTGGCTCAGTCGGTTGAGCGTCTGAGTCTTGATCTTAGCTCACTTCATGATCTCAGAGTTTGTGGAATTGAGCCCCGTAAGTCAGGTTCTATGCTGATAGTGCAGAGACTGCTTGGGATTCTCTCTCTCCCTCTCTGCCACTTGCCTGCTCATGCTCTCTCTCTCTCCCTCAAAATAAATAAATAAACTTAAAAAAATATTCCCAAGAAAAATGTAAAAATCTTAGTGTATTTTCTCAACCATGGCAGGGAAATTCTAATGAGTCATCATTTGGTTCTCTAAGGAAATCTCAAGTTTATTAACATAGATATCCTTCACAGACACACAGCATCTACCTGAATTGGCAATGAAAAACATCAAAACTTACTTCTGAGGGTTTGGCTACATCTTTTTCATCCACATATTTTGCCCATGGTCCCAAGAAACCATCAATATTAGATGCATCATTTTCTTTAAACTTTTTCCTTTTTTCTATTTTTTTCTGACCAGTTTCAAACACAGTTAAACCTACATTAAAAAAGAGATTACAAACATGGATATTTTTTAAAGAAACAGCATTTATATAAATACATATATAGAGCATATATGTTTTTACTTTGTATGGCTAAAGAAAAGTGATTGTTCAAGTGACCAAAGATTTATTTAAAAACACAAAATAAAATCTATAAGAATCTGCCAGATAGACCAACTCATAGTATACAAAAAGAGACTCAACCTTCTGGGAAGAGAAGCTTCCTACTGTTCCCAATATTTTGCAAATCCTCATCTATTTAAAGAAAAGACCCAGCTATGTAATCCTACAAAACACAATCCTTTTAATGAATCATGGACCTAGATCAGTAGATTTTACCACTTTTTGAAAGAAATCCAGCAATTTAATATTGCTAAATAATGATAAAGCCACTTTTGAAAGCAAGAATAAATTAAAATTTATCATTTAAAAACTGAATTCGGTTAAATTACATTAGGAAATTAATAATTTTGATTCACTTGTAATTCAACAATATTAATTAAACAAGGTTTCACAAGAATCTGGTATTCTTCCAAGTGATCTCAATCTACACTTGACCTCTAAATCATAAATCTTAGAATTAAAAAGAAAGGAGGAAAGAGGGTGTTTCTGGTTGAGGTTCTGATTTGATCAGTAGGAGATGGCACTCTGGGTGCCGGCACTAAATTGGAAAAGGTTTATGGGTCACAGTCACAATCTAACTACATAAAAGATACGGCTTGTAAAAAAAAAAAAAAAAAAAAAAAAAAAAAGATACGGCTTGTAGAGGTCTAACTTAAAAAAGCTTACCTATATTAATTCAAATCAGTTTCCTTCAGGTTGCATGTTACAACAAAAGCTTGTTAAAATTCTATTTTAACAATAATGTAGCTGGATGATATGATATAGGGTCTGTAGCTACTAACTAGAAGTCCTCATACAACCATATTCTTTTTCTAATGAGCATATTTTATGGGTAAGATTCCAATGATAAGCTTTGTGAGAAGTTAGCATTTAGAATATGACACTTTGTCTTGTAAGTACAAAATGAAAATCTGCACAAACATATATTCTAAAACACATATTCAAACTCAGCCTTCAAACCTTTAAAGATAATCTTTACAGACAATGTATAATAAAATTTGTTCTGCTCTGTAAAAATGTAGCTTGACGTTAGTGTTGAGAAATAAATTGCCAAGATTAGCTACACATTAATTATAATTTATTGAATGATTTCTACATGGTTGGCACTGTGCCTAGTGCTCATCACAACCCAGAATAATAGGTACCAACATCTTCCCTACAAGGTTGCACACCTAGTTGAGTGGCAAAAACAAGCTCTAAACTATAATAGTTCTAAATGATACTGCTCTAAAATATATCACTGTATTGTCTCAGCTTGAAATAAAACCAACCTAATAAAACACTAGTTTTTTTCTTACTGCTGAAAGTCAATCTGCAAGACAGTAATCATAAGTGTATGTATACATAGATATAGACACATACATATATATTTGATATTAAATATTTTAAATAAATTTGAATAAATTACCTTGATTTTTTTCAGCTTCTTCTACAGAACCAATATATTTAGTAGACACTTGGTGATTATCTAATGAAGGGTCTAATGCATAACCTGAAAAGGAAGAAAGTACATATTATGGATACATTTTTGTCATGTATAGTTTATTTTATTACTATACAAATACACTCATTTCACATTTTCCTTCCTAGATGTTGAAATGGTCTTTAACTTAGGACCAAATCCCTCTTTCCTGAGCTATGTTCCTTTTAGAACAATTAACCCAAATCTCAGGGGGGGACCATGCATGACTTCAGTCGAGTAAAAAGTATTCTTATAGGACGAATTTAGCATTTTGTCATTACATTATTAACAGTCTCTCTGGCCAAGATATCAGACTTTAGTCTTAAATTCTAAGATCTTAAAAATATATGTACATCACACGTTCAGAAGCTTAGAAACCATTTCCTTTTTGTTTTCGGTAATAGATAAGACATGGCTTTAGCTTATCAAATTATATAAACTATTAAGTAATTGAAAAAAGAAGAGACTAAGAAGTATATAAAATCTAGCTATTATTTTGAAAATGCTATTCTCAGGAAAGACAATTTTAAAATAATACATTTTTTTTTTAATTTTTTTTTCAACGTTTATTTATTTTTGGGACAGAGAGAGATAGAGCATGAACGGGGGAGGGGCAGAGAGAGAGGGAGACACAGAATCGGAAACAGGCTCCAGGCTCTGAGCCATCAGCCCAGAGCCCGACGCGGGGCTCGAACTCCCGGACCGCGAGATCGTGACCTGGCTGAAGTCGGACGCTCAACCGACTGCGCCACCCAGGCGCCCCAAAATAATACATTTCTACTTCATAAATCACTATGTATGTTTCCTTGGTAAGAAAAGTAAGTAAGAATATCTACTAGCATGTGAATACACTGCTTCAAAAAGTCATGAAAGTGGGACGCTTGGGTGACTGACCAGTTGGTTGTGTGTCTGACTCTTGATTTTGGCTCAGGTCATGATCTCAGGGTCGTGGGATAGAGGCCCATATTAGGCTCTGTGCTAAGCATGGAGCCTACTTGAGATTCTCTCTCTCTCTCTGTGTCTCTCTCCTTCCTTCTGTCCCCCTCCCTGGCTTGCTCTCCCTCTCTCTCAAAAAAAAAAAAAGTGATGGAAATATGTAGCTACTATATATATAAATGTAGTCTTCAGTGGTCTTTGGGAACTTAAGGAAAGAAAATCTATCTATATGAACTCAAATCAATTTTTCCTTAAGTGGGGGTGCTATAACATGATAAATGGTGAAATTAATTTTAGCAATAATCTAGCAAATTTATAAAAGAGAGCTAGATCATTAATCAGTTTATGGCCTATGACTTGCATGAATAATCATAAAATATATGAAAGTATTAGCCAATTTTTTAAGGGGTACATCCTAGTGGATCAAGTTGACACTTTAATTTTCCAGCTGAAGATTAAAGAGAACTTCTTTTGGGGAACAGAAAGAGATTTGTCATTAAACATACTTTTCAAACAAACTAAGGATATAGGTGTTCAACTCATCCTCATGATATGCTAGAATAGAAACAACCACCTTGGCTACTAGCTCATTTGCATAGTTTTTTCAGTATTAAAATATGTTCTTAGCCAGAGGAGAAAGCTTGATGACAGAAAAGCAGCTTTGGAGTAGAAATCTCTGAAATCACAGGTTCAAATCCCATGAGTTATTTTATCTTTCATCTCTTTGACATACAGAACAGTGTTCTGTAAGGGATTTTTAAAATGAGACTTTATAAGGCTCATATAAAATTTATACCAACATATCTGATGTTAAAAATCCCCATCTCAATCATAAAAATTTATCTAGAATGTAATTCTATTTTGTTGGAGAGTTATGTCTATACCAACGACATTGCATTATGGGTTTGGAGGAAGGGAGGGGGAAGCAAAGAAGAAAGGGAGATCCCTGGTCCTTCCTGTGATATCTGTGTAAGCACCAATCCCCAACTTATTTGGCCATAGTCTTGTTTCTGGGACAGGAACTCATGCTCTCTTCCTTTTCCACGTCATCTATGGTAAAATAAATCTTTACTGCGATTATCACCATTACCACCACTGCTTCCCACCCAGGTAATTAAGGGACAATAATATTTTCCCTTCACAAATAAGGGAAGTTAAATATTTAGCTATATACCCTACTAGAAGCCAATCAAGTGATAGAGCAAGATATAACTCTAACACTACAGAATTTTAGTCTAATTAGATTTCTATCATCCTATGGCTCAAGTAAGTTTGAATATGTCTGCATTTCAGTTCTGAGATATTCTCATCTGTCTTTCTAAAGTTCATTTTCCTTTTTATGCTTTTAATACAGTTAATGCCTACTTTCTTCCTCTGTAGTCTGTCTGAAGTAGCTCTAACAATACCAACCTTATTAGTAGATCCTTGAGATTATTAATACTAATATACCAGTGTATAAATAAGAAGATACAGTGTGCAAAAGAATCGTCACAAATTTATGGAAAAACCTTCAACCTCACTAGTGGTCTACAAGAAAAAATAAAAATAAAGAGATATATTTTTACTATCAAATAAATAAAGGAAAAGCAATCATACAGATCTTGGGTAAAGAGAAATAGGACTTTTACATGTGGTGGTGGCAGTATGAGTTAGGATTCTTTTGGATAGCAATTTGACAACATATAACAAAACCTTTAGAGACACTTATATTTGGTGATGTGCAGGAAACCATTACAACACCACTCGGACCGTGCTCTCTGGCCACCGCACTCCCACCCTTGCCTCCGGTGCACATTAAAGATCCAACACCATCACTGACTCCAAGTATTTCACAACCAATAAAAGAGAAGTCTTTGAGTTGAAGGCTAAAGTCAACAATGAAAAGAAAGAAAAGAGGAAGGAGGCTATGAAGAAAGCGACTGCTTCCATGACTATGGCCCAGGACATTAGCTCTCTCTTTCCAGATGTAGTAAACTACGCAAACGGACAATGTGGAGTTAAAGAAGCTTGTGTATCTCTATTTGATGAACTATGCCAGCAGTCAGCCAGACATGACCATCATGGCTGTCCACAGCTTCGTGAAGGGCTGTGAAGATTCCAATCGTCTAATTCGGACTTTCACAGTCAGGATCATGGGGTGCACCTGGGTGGACAAAATTATAGAAGATCCCTGCGAGTCCCTCCGCAAGTGCTTGAAGGATGAAGATCCGCATGTTTAGAAAACAGCAGCAGTCTGTGTGGCAGAACACCATGATATCAATGCCCAAATGGTGGAAGATCAGGGATTTCCGGATTCTCTGCTGGACCTCATAGCAGATTCAAATAGCAGATTCACCACCAACGGTGGTGGCTAATGCTACAGCAGCATTATCGGAAATCAGTGAATCTCACCCAAACAGCAACCTACTTGATCCGAACCCAAAGAACATGAATAAGCGGCTGACAGCACGAGTAAGTGCACTGAATGGGGCCAGATTTTCATCTTGGACTGCCTAATTACAACCCTAAAGATGACCGGGAGGCTCAGAGCAGCTGTGTGAGCATGTTAACTCCCCAGCTATCTCGTGCCAACTCAGCATTGGTGCTTTCAGTGTTAAGAGTCCTAATGAAGTTTCTAGAGTTGTTACCCAAGGACTCTGACTACTACAATATGCTGAAGCCAACACTGCTCAGGTTCTGGCAGAATTCAAGGAATATGCCAAAGAAGGGGATGTTAACTCTGTTTGCAAAGCTGTGTGGGCCACTGTACGGTGTGCCATCAAAGTGGAGACATCTGCTGAGTGCCGTGTGAGCACATTGCTTGATCGCATCCAGACCAAAGTAAATTATGTAGTCCAAAAGGTAACTGTTGTCATCAGGGACATGTTCCACAAATACCCAACAAGTATGAAAGTATCATTACCACTCTGTGCAAGAACTTTAGACTCACTGGATGAACCAGTTGCTTGAGCAGCTACAATTTGGATTGTGGGAGAATAAGCTGAGAGAACTGACAACAGATGAGTTACAGGAGAGCTTCCTGGAGAGTTTTCATGATGAAAAGCACCCGGGTGCAGTTCACTCTGCTTGATGCCATAGCGAGGCTGTTTCTCAAGAAACCATCAGAAACACAGGAGCGAGCTGGTACAGCAAGTCTTGAGTTTCGCAACACAAGATTCCGATAATCCTTGACCTTGGTTCCACAGTCAATGTGCCACAGGTGTCCTCCAGGCACATGAGAGTAAACCTGTTAGGAGGAGGACTACATAGTCCGGTGGGACAATCCTCCATCCCATCATCAGTGCCCACAACCTTTGCTTCTTTTCCTATTCCTGTTTTGGTCAACAGTGGTCTGAATGACCTATTTGAGCTCTCCACGGGGATAGGCATGGCACCTGGTGGATAGGTAGCTTCTAAGACTGCCTGGCTGCTTGAAGTAAAATAAAAGCTAAAGGCTTGGGAGACATCTGGAACATTTATTCACTGCCAAGGACACATCTATATGGAAATGAACTTCACCAACAAAGCTCTGCAGCACATGACAGACTTTGCAATCCAGTTTAACAAGAATAGCTTTGGTGTCATCCCCAGCACTCCTCTGGCTACCCATACTCCACTGATGCCAAATCAGAGTATTGACGTCTCCTTGCCTCTCCACACCTTGGGCCCGGTCATGAAGATGGAACCTCTGAATAACCTGTAGGTGGCTGTGAAAAACAAGACTGATGTCTTCTACTTCAGCTGCCTCGTCCTACTCAATGTGCTTTGTCTAGAAGATGGCAGAATGGAGCGCCAGGTCTCCCTTGCAACATGGAAGGATATCCCCAATGAAAATGAACTTCGGCTCAATGAACTTTAAGGAATGTCATTTAAAGGCTGACACTGTTTCCAGCAAATTGCAAAACAATAATTTTTATATGGTTGCCAAGAGGAATGTGGGCCGGACATGCTGTACTGATCCCTAAAGCTCACTAATGGCATTTGGATTTTGGCTGAGCTACATATCCAGCCCGGACACCGAAATTATACACTGGCACTGAAGCGTAGAGCTGCTGAAGTCTCTCGGTACATCTATCAGGTCTATGACAGTATACTGAAAACCAAATAGACTGGTCTGGTGCCCTCTGGTCATGCTGTGATTGGTGCAAGCCAAGAACTTTCAACTGGAAGAAACTGTATTACCACATAGAATCTGAACCCAAATCACACCAAGGCCACCGACCATGGTAGTGACTAGTCTAATTTGTGCTAACATTAGGGCACAACCTGTTGTACAGGTTTAGCTTCCTGTGAACATTTGTAACCACTGCTCCAATCATTTCCCACCTCCTGCCACTGCTATCTGTCCCTGCTTGTGAGCTTCTCCACAGTGTGCCAATGGCTGGTATTTTTGAGTGTAGTTTGATATCTTGTAATTAAAAGCCTATTTCAAAAGCAGAAAAAAGATAAAAAATAGTAAAGCAAGGGAAAGTGTCACTGACTGGGGCGCCTGGGTGGCTCAGTCGGTTAAGCATCTGACTTTGGCTCGGGTCATGATCTCACGGTCCGTGGGTTCGAGCCCTGTGTCGGGCTCTGTGCTGACAGCTCAGAGCCTGGAGCCTGCTTCAGATTCTGTGTCTCCCTCTCTCTCTGACCCTCCCCCGTTCATGCTCTGTCTCTCTCTGTCTCAAAAATAAATAGAACATTAAAAAAAAAAAAAAATTAAAAAAAAAAAGAAAGTGTCACTGAAAAAAAAATTTTTAAAAACACCAAAAACATTTATATTCTTAGAACTACCCCTGGGAATTCATTTTAAGAAAATGAAAAAAACCCATAAAGTTTTATGCACAAAGATATTTACAAAGATAATTTAAAATTACAATTTAAAAAGCATTTTACTGCAGTTTAAGATATACATCACTACATTTTTTTTACATCACATTTTTAATAGTGAAAATTAGAACCAGTTTAAATCTAAATGACACAAGGAATGTTTACATAAATTATACATCTTCAGCAGAGTATTTTACAAAATCATTTAAAAAGGTTAATGAAGAGTTTCTGATACTAAAATGAAAGCTCAGTTAATAATGACTGTGGTAGGGGCACCTGGGGTGGCTCAGTCGGTTACCCATCCGACTTCAGTTCAGGTCATGATCTCACAGTTCGTGACTTTGAGCCCCGCATCAGACTCTGTGCTGACACCTTGGAGCCTGAAGTCTACTTCAGATTCTGTGTCTCCCTCTCTCTCTCTGTCCCTCCTCTGCTTGCACTCTTATCTCTCTCTCTCAAAAATAAATAAACATTAAAAAAAAGATTAAAAAATAATGACTATGGTAAAACTAAAGGTGTTTATTTTAAATTCTATTTTCCACTTTCATAGACTGATGTGGAGGAAATTCTGGGTAACAGGAGGACCAAAAGAAGTCTGAAACATCACTGAGAAGCCCCAAGTTAAGACTAGCCAGGGAACAGGCCAAGAACCTGGAAGGAAAAGGGAGGAAAATAAGACAAACGAATTCACACAAACCACTGAGAGATGAAATCAGGAGAAATACCATAAACAGACGCTAGAGTAACAGCCTATCTTCACTGATACGGACTCTACAGGCGGGTCTTGTGATAAATAAAATGTAGAGTACAATAGAAATCTTCCAGGAAGAATGCACTTAGATTATAACATTGCTACAACCATTTAAAAATGGGAAGAGAAGTAGGATCAATGTTTGTTCTCTAGCCCAGCAGGTTGTACAGTGATATATTCGAGACACGTAAAACTGAAGTCATGTGCCATCTCCTTTATGTCTCAGAAATAACACTAGTACAAGGTGTGAGAAGATCTGCTCCCTGGTACTTTGCAAATGAGGGAAGGTAACAGAAAGGTCTCCTAGCCTTACATTCCATGTAGAAGGGTGAGAGAAAACAGATAGGAATTACGATCTGAAATTACACGAGAACTTTTGATGAGAAAATAAGAAGACTTTTAAGTTAACAGAAGCTATACTTGCTGAATACTTAGGGGTAAAGAAAAGAGAAATTGCTAAACCTGAGGTTGTTTAACTTGTTTATTAATTTAAGTTCAAGCAAACTGTCCTTGGTTCTAAGATTATCACAAAGGAGACAGACCATAATTTGTTTAGCAATCGGCTACTTCTTTTATTCCAGGCTGCCTAATATAGGATAGCCCCAAGTCCATTTTTGAACCCAGATCTAAACCAACTTAGTTTTAAATGTTTTTACTACAGGGGCCGCCTGGGTTGCTCAGTTGGTTAAGTGTCTGACTTAGGCTCAGGTCATGATCTCCCAGTTTCTGAGTTCAAGCCCCACAGTGGGCTCTGTGCTGACAGTTCAGAGCCTAGAACCTGCTTCAGATTCTGTGTCTCCCTCTCTCTGCCCCTCTCCTGTTCGCGCACTCTCTCTCTCTCTCTCAAAAATAAATAAACATAAATAAATAAATAAATAAATATTCTTACTATAGGATAATTTAAGAAAGAAAATAGGTATCAGTATAAGCTTAATTGGACATTTTCTTTTCTGTTTTGTTTTAAAGTAGTTTTAGCTATCTAAATTATTGCTTAAGTCCTCCCTAAAGAAAACAAGCAAAGTCTTTAAAAGTCTATTTCATACAGGCTAGAATATAATAATAAATTCATGATGTAATAAAATTGATTTTTATGTGCTATACACACATACACACACATATACTTCATATTTACAGGGGATCCTTTATGGGTACAAATGCATTTATAACCATTTTATTGGACTGGAAGAGTCCAACTCTTCTAGGTGATTTCAGAAGTATACAGTCTAAGTTTTTGAACACTGTTAATTATAACCTTGACATGATGAAATATAACCTAACACATGACAATCTCTTCAAAACCAGTTTCTGAGAATGTATTGTGATAAATACTATCTTTACTAAAACTCTAAACTAATACACAGTAAATCAGTTTGCATCACTCCCTAAAAATTAGAAAAAAGCAACTTTCCAACATTAGAATAAATTATGAAAATTATGACAGAGCCCATCAGTGGATATTACCGAGGTCTTAAAAATGACAAACTGGGATTATAAATTAACACTGGGAAATGCTGATGGTAGAACACTGAATAAGAAGGTGAGATGCAAATTTTTCACTATTAAATGATTACAGTATAGAGTAACTTGGAGGGATAAAGATCATAATGCTAAAAGTAGATATTTTAGTATAGTGAGGTTATAGGTAACCTTTTTCTTCTCTCTTTCCTAAAAGTTTTAAAATTTGTTTATATTCTTTTTTTATGAAAATAACTTTTGTTAAAAATCATCACTGAGGGGCGCCTGGGTGGCGCAGTCGGTTAAGCGTCCGACTTCAGCCAGGTCACGATCTCGCGGTCCGTGAGTTCGAGCCCCGCGTCAGGCTCTGGGCTGATGGCTCGGAGCCTGGAGCCTGTTTCCGATTCTGTGTCTCCCTCTCTCTCTGCCCCTCCCCCGTTCATGCTCTGTCTCTCTCTGTCCCAGAAATAAAATAAAAACGTTGAAAAAAAAAATTAAAAAAAAAAAATCATCACTGAATACATAGTATTTCACGTGATACTTTTTTATTAACCTTTAAAAATGTTTTTATAAAGTTTTACTGAAGTTTATTTATTTATTTCGAGAGAGAGAAGAAGAGAGAGAGAATCCCAAGTAGGCTCCACACTGTCAGCACAGAGCCCGATGGAGGGCTTGAACCCACGAACCGTGAGATCATGACCTGAGCCGAAATCAAGAATCAGACATTTAACTGACTGACCCACCCAGGCTCCCCTTAACCTTCTTTAATCCTATCTTATAATAATGGAAGTTAATGGTAGATAGGACAGAAAAATTTGTTCAGAACTTAAAACAAATTCTGTAAGAAATAAAAGGAGGAATTAGAATTCTAACTGCAAAGAAAGAAAAAAAAGAGAATGTGCTGATGTCTAAAGATGTGATTATTAAATTTGTTGTAAAATTCAAAGTTTTCTTTGTCAATTACTTTTTGGAAAAGAAACATTAGCACACGAAACTAATTCATAAAGAAGATAACAACTACAACAGCATAAAGACACAGATGAGGATTACAGAAAGAGAAAGGAAAGGTACCACCGAATACTAGCAAATCTGATATAAGTGACTAGGAACTATAATCTGTGGAACTATCAACAGGGACATTATAAAGACCATCTTCTTTTAGAGGAGATTCCTGACCTTGTATGCATGTTAACTTTATTAAATCCTACCACTGACAGATCAGATATAATTATTTTACACAATGAATCTGTGGCCATTCTATTTCCTGATGTCCTTCAGTAAATAAGAGAAAACATTTCAGAGAGAAGATGTGAGAAACAGAATAAAGTCAGTCGGTTAATAACAAGATATATAGAATGTACCAAAAAAACAAATAATCTGATGAAAAATGAGCAAAAGACATGAATAGACATTTCTCCAAAGACATCCAGATGGTCAACAGACGCTTGAAGACATGCTCAACATCTCTGATCATCAGGGAACTGTAAATCAAAACCAAAATGAGATATCACCTCACGCTTGTTAGAATGGCTAAAATCAAAACCTCAAGAAACAACAGGTGTTGGCAAGGATGTGGAAAAAAGGAACCATCGTGCACTGTTGGTGGGAATGCAAACTGGTACAGCCACTGTGGAAAACAGTATGGAGGTTCCTCAAAAAATTAAAAATAGAAGTATCATATGATCCAGTGATTCTACTACTGGATATTTACCCAAAGAATAGGAAAACACTAATTCAAGATTTATGTAGCTCTATTTTACTGCAGCATTATTTACAATAGGCAAGTTATGGAAACAATCCAAGTGTCCATCGATAGTTGAATGGATAAAGATCTGAAAGATACATACAACGGAATATTACTCAGCCACAAAAAAGAATGAAATTTTACCATGTGCAACAACATGGATGGATCTAGTGGGTATAAAGTCAAAGTGAAATAGGTCAGTCAGAGAAAGAAAAATACTGTATGATCACTCATATGTGCAACTGAAGAAATAAAACAAACGAACACAGAAAAAGAGACAAAGCAAAAAAAGACTCAACTATGGAGAACAGACTGATGGTTACCGGAAGGGAGGTGAGTGGGGGGATGGTGAAATAGGTGAAGGAGATTAAGAGAACACTGATCATGATGAGCACTGAGCAGTGTATAGAATTACTGAATCACTATAGTGTACATCTGAAACTAATATAACAATGTAGGTTAATTATACTGGAATTAAAAATAAAAGTAAATTCAACACTATCTGGTCATTGACCAACTTCAACAGTGACCTGCATATAATGGACATTCAATAACAAGTGTTCATTATCAAGTACAACAGAGAACATTCTGTTTTTAAGACCACAGAGTATTTCTAGTACTCAGAAATCACAGCAGATTTAGAATGACAGCTAAAAATATTAGTTCAACTTCACACTTGTATAAATATTTATAGATGTGTTTAAGAAAATGCACCTTTTGAAAAAGGAATCTAGGTTATTAAATTTAAAAAGCAAGAAGATAAAACAGATTATCACACACCCAAAAATGTGTCAAACTGGAAACTGTAAATCTTATCTCCTTACCATAGGTGGCAAAAGTTCTTCTTTGCTGTTCAAACATAAAGTCATTGATATGAGCTGGTTCAGCATATCCAGAAAGCATATTTCTAGGGGCAGCCATTTGCTGTGTCCTAAAGGGATTTTCTGGTCCAAACTGCAATGTTATAAGAAAAAAAATCAAACTTAAATCCTAAGTATATAAAGCCAGAATACTAGAATTATTGTACAATATATTTTTAACTCTAAATCATTAGGGGCTAAGTAACCTACTTGGGAACATGCTCCCCACCCATGGTTCAGCGCAGTTGGGCAATGGCTGATGAGCACTGTTTGTCAGCCCAGCCCCTAGGACAGAAGGAGAGGAACCCAGCTCACCCAAGTCTCTGTATGGCTATTTAAATTTAAATTACTTAAAATAAAATATTCAGTTCCTCGGTCACACTAGCCAGACTTCATGTGCTCAACAGTCACATGTGGTTATTGGCTACTACATTTCCTTCATTGCAGGAAGTTCTATTGGACAATGCTGCTCTTGATGATTGAGTTACTATATTTTTGTCCAACGATTTGGGGGATTTGGGGTGACTTTTTTTTTTTAATTTATAAAGATGATTTTTGGTATATCAATAATGGTACCATGATGTAATTTTAAAAATACATGTTTCTTCTCTACTAGATTATGAGTTCTTCAAAGGTAGAGACTTAAAATCCTCAATACTTACCATCATGCATGACATACTGAAAGCATTAATGAAGTGAAAGATTAATCAGAACCCCACTGGGGTCAGAGAATAGGAAAAAGACAATAAAAGTAAAATGCTTGAAGAAATCCCTCGAAAAAGATATTGCAAATGAAATAAAATTACTCTGAGAAGTCACACTACGAAAGTCTTACACAAAATAGTACATTATCATCTGTTTATACTGCTTTGAGTTTCCATAATGGTTTCCAAATGTTATTTAATTTGATTTGTACAAAGATCCTGGAAAGTTAGAGAGGTATTCTCCTTCTCATGTT
This sequence comes from Prionailurus bengalensis, assembly GCF_016509475.1. Classification (NCBI taxonomy): domain Eukaryota; kingdom Metazoa; phylum Chordata; class Mammalia; order Carnivora; family Felidae; genus Prionailurus; species Prionailurus bengalensis. The sequence continues at coordinate 99,228,578 of NC_057349.1, read as the reverse complement.
AGAAATGAAGAAAAAAGGCTAAAGATGATATATTTTTTCTGCCCCAGAGTCAATAGTTTTATTATTAATTGGTAGAACCAAGGTTAGAACAAACTCTAGTCTAGGATTCTACTGTATCATAACATTCCTTAAATGTACAATCATACTAACTTTTAAAAAAATGGTAAAAAAAAGTATCAGATTATGTCGAGCACTATTAATTTAATAATATTTATTTAATGGTAATGGAAAAATCCAGCTCTGTATTTTTTTGTTTGTTTTAAAATAAACAATGAAATGAACTTCCCACTTTGGAAATAGTGGGGTTAGACAAGATATTCTTATTTAAAGTCTGGAAGGTCTTCATGATAAAGTATTTCAGCGTCAGAACACCTTAAGTCACTACCATTAGAAACCACCATTCCTGTGATATATTTCCAGAGCCATAAATATAAGTTATTGGTCTTCTCTTAAGGAGAATGCTGCCTTCTCTAGATATCAATATTATACTATGCACAAAAATCTGAATTTAAATGATGTTACATTTGCTTTATGTTTTTTTCTGCTTTAGAAGAAAATGCATTACTACAATATTCTTTTATATTGATAGCTTCCATTTCTATGTTTAAAGTGATTCAATTTAAAAATATTTGATTCACATACAAAACTTTTATTACTATTCATTCTGAATTTATAATAAAGGAGAGTGCAAGATTTCACAGCCCATATTAGTTCCTCCTTACATAAGGGAGAAAAAAAATCTAGACTACTGAATGCTGGCAGTTATAGTAACTTTGTCATGAAATTTATTACAAAAACAAGGAATATCCATAAGAGTAAGAATAATAAAGTGATTTAAGTTTCCTAGATGTTCTACCTAATATAGTCAGCTATCATCCACAAAGCAGTATCTGATATTTCTGGGGGGAGGGAGGATCTAAAATGATAAATATCTCCATTGATCTTGTTACTCATAATAAGTTAACCATTACATTTATAATTTCCATTTGAAAAAGGAAAATACAATTTCCATAGTCTTATTTTATTAAGATTTTACAAAAAAAAAAAAAAGAACAATTCTTCTACTGGCCATATATATCAAATCAACTCTATCTTTTAAAGAAAAATTCTCAGTGTTAAGGAACTTTGATTTCTATATGAATACAGATCCACAGATTACAGCTATATGTATCTTATATTGGTGCTATTTCTAAAGCAGTCTAAAAATTTAAATGTGCTATATTTTATAGATGTTTAAGCTGGAGACAACAAAAAAATCTTCTAATGCTATAGGAAGCTGGGTTGGGGGAGGATCTATCTACTTCTGGCTCACCCCAACTGCCTGGTTAACAGCAGCTACTGGAACTGACCTTAAAGATATTAAATAAATGCCAACAAAGAAAAGAAGAGAAATGTTACTCAGCAGAAGTCAGCTCTTCTCAATTCCTTAAAAATTATGTGTCCCAGATGTTCCTGGTCTCTGTGAATATGCATTTCTATTAATTCTGGGTTAACCATTAAGAAACAAAACAAAGTATAGGAGCACTTGGCTCAGTTGGTGGACCATGTGACTCTTGATCTTGGGGATGTGAGTTTGAGAGAATTTAAAATACATTTGAGAGATTTTAAAAATACATTTAAGTTCATTAGGTATGAGTATTTAGCGGTTTTTATCTAAGACCATACTGAAGTACACCACAGTCAGTTATAATCTTAATCTCCCATATAAAATATACACATTTAAGTATTAATTCATAATTCAGATCACTACATCTCAGGATGTTGTTCCTAAGTATGCTTATATGTTTCACCTGAATGAAGTAGTGATTTATTTATAAAGTAGGAGAAAAGCATTTTTAATTCGTTAAGATGCGGGTAGATAAATCTAAGGAATCTGTGTATCGTAAGGCAGTGGTTCTCCAAAGTCTTCAGGAGGTACAGTACTTGAGGGTCAGTGTCTTAGCAGTATAGCATTACATCACAGGTATTAAGAAAATTTACACTAGTAAAAACTGACTGTGAAATCATAATCATAAATTCACATATAGAACACCCCCCCAAGTTATTGAACCAGTAATAATCATATTATACTTAGATTTCTGGTAAGTTTTTCATTAATGTTTACTGTAGCCATCAATGGTTAAACATTTAGAAACAAACTTTAAGGTGAGAAGATCCTGTTGATTAACTTAATTATTTTCCACAAATTTGGAAAAGATCACCACAATTCATTTTTATTGGGAGAATACCTCAATCATGTAAGACATAAGCAGAGTTTATTACTAAAACAACATCTTTTACTAGTATGGGTTCTATGACCTTGGGCCTCAGTTTCCTCATCTATGAAATAAAAGAGCTGAACTGTTCTAAAGTTCATTCCAACATTAATATTTATAGCAGCCCTTATGGCCAGATTTCTAATATAAACTAGGAACTTTTTTTTTCCGTTTAACTTTGATGTTTTTCTATTCCTAAAAGTACTATTATTTTATTTTATTTAAAAAAAATTTTTTTTAACGTGTATTTATTTTTGAGACAGAGAGAGACAGAGCATGAACGGGGGAGGGTGAGAGAGAGAGAGGGAGACACAGAATCTGAAACAGGCTCCAAGTTCTGAGCCGTCAGCACAGAGCCCGACGCGGGGCTTGAAATCACGAACCGCAAGATCATGACCTGAGCCGAAGTCGGATGCTTAACCGACTGAGCCACCCAGGCGCCCCAAAGTACTATTATTTTAAATCTGAAAATCTCCCTGAAACTTACAGGTTTTACATGAGTCTAGGAAAGCTAACAAGTACATTTTTCTCTAAGTAGATCCAAAAAGGATTGAGTGAAATGAAGAAAATCAGTAGACTAAAGCAACGGCTATTGTATCTTCAAGTTCTATCTATAATTTGAGAAAGCTTATCCAGATACTAGGTTAGACCACTTAGGAAAAGTCCTCGGTTGGGAGGGAAAAATAATATTTTATAAAATAAAGCAGTCAATTCAGTTAATTTACTGAACTAGCAAAATCCAAGACGTAGGGGTATAATGTGCAAACTCTGCAACGGTCTACAAACAGGTCTTCCAGCCACAGAGCAATTGTGAAGAGTGATGTGAACTCACATCCCCAAATACATTACCTGCTGACAGTAAACCCTGAGACTTGGTTTCCTCCCTATAAAATAGGGATTAGAGTACTAATAATAACATGGGTTATTGTAAAGACTAAAGGAGATGAGGTATACAACTACATAAATCTCTCAGGGATGCAGGATACAGTAAGAAATGGTAGTTTTATTTCTATGACCACTCTTTTCCATCATGCAAATCCTTACCAAATTAACCTTCCTAAAAATTCAGCTTTAATTATGCCGCTTTAATAAGAACTTTAAAGATCTATGTATCATCTATTAAATCAAGACCAAACTGTTTACATTGGCCAGAACCCTGTGCAACACCATGCAAACTATCACTCTAATCTTACCTCTCTGTTCTCCCCAACTGACAATGACTAAAGTATTCCTTCCTGTTCTTTAAATCTTTTATAATTTGGCTAATGCTACTCTCTTCTGCCTGGAATCTTTCCTCATAAAAGCCTTTCTAGCCATCAATGCCAGTAATAGTAACATAAATAACAGTAAGGGCTGCTATTTATTAAATGCTTACTCTGTGCCAGAGTTTCCTAGGCATATCATACATTAGTATGTGTATCCATATAACTTGGTAAAGTAGAAATTATCTTCATTTTACCCTTGAGAAAACTAAGGTAACCCAGGGTCACACCAAAGCTAATAAGCAGTACATTTAACCCCAAATCTCATGTTCTTAACTGGGACTTTACTGTTTATTTTAAATTCAAGTGTTTTTTTTTTAAATTAATTTACTTTTAAATTTATGTATTTAAATTCAAGTTAATTAACATACAGTGTAGTACCGGTTTCAGGAGTAGAATTTAGACATTCATCACTTACATATAATACCTAGTGCTCATCCCAACAAGTGCCCTCCTTAATGCCCATTTAGCCCATCCCCCCACCCACCAACCCTCAGTTTGTTCTCTCTGTATTTAAGAGTCTCCTATGGTTTCCCTCCCTCTGTTATGTTATTTTTCCTTCCCTTCCTCTATGTTCATCTGTTGTGTTTCTTAAATTCTACATGAGTGAATTCATATATTTGTCTTTCTCTGACTGACTTATTTTGCTTAGCATAACACACTCTAGTTCTACCCACTTTGTTGCAAATGCTGATTTCAAGGGGTACATGCACCCCAGTGTTTATAGTGGCACCTCTCAACAATAGCCAAACTATGGTAAACACACAAACATCCATCGACTGATGAATGGATAAAGAAGATGCGGTATATGAAATGGAATACTACTTGGTGATCAAAAAGAATGAAATCTTGCCATTTACTGTTTATGTTTTTTTTACGTTTTTATTTTATTTTTGAGAGAGAGACAGAGTGTAAGCAGGGGAGGGGCAGAGAGAGAGGGAGACACTGAATCTGAAGCAGGCTCCAGGCTCTGAGCTGTCGGCACAAAGCCCGACGTAGGGCTCGGACTCATGGAACCGAGCTGAAGTTCGGACACTTAACAAACTGAGCCACCCAGGTGCTCCAGCCATTTATTATTTTAAATACTACTTTCTCCATGAAACTTTTTCTTATCTTTACAACCAGACACAATCTCTCCTTTAACCTGAATAGGACTTTAGGCATTCTAGGAAACAATCTGGTCTCTATCGTTTTAGTGTACGTGCTGCCGAAGCGAGCATTCTATCTTTTAAAATAACACAAAGCATATCCTCTCTGGTAAACAGTAGCTTGAGGAGAGGGGTTATAACTTGTTTCTAACAATGGATTCTCAAAATATGGGAACTTGAATTTCATCCAGCAAAGTTCCTGGTGACACCTTTCCATACTTTGCAAATTAAACAGATCCCAGTCATAAAATTCTAAGTTAATTATCTATTATGTAACAGACAATTCATTTGGCAACCAGGAAAAATTGTAATTTTTCTTCACTTTTCCCTCTCATCACTCCTTTCTCAAACTGGTGACAAGCATCAGTGTTTGTAACATAAACTAATTTATATATTGAATGGGAGGCTCCCTAAAACAAGAAAAAAAAGAACAGATCATTAAAGGATTGGTAATCTCACAAAGACAATGATACGCCTAATGCCTCATCAATATCACCAAAAAAAAAACAACTTCATCTTTTAAATTTTGAAAACAGTAATCACACAGCAATGTATTAGTTATGCACAGGACCGAAACATTTAAGAGAAAGAGACTTCATATAAAATGCACTGACATAGGAAGGTCACAGGCGCGCGTGTGCGCGTGCGTGCACACACACACACACACACACACACACACACACACACACACACACTACTTCCAAACTTTCTCACTTCCTGAATTTAGTGGCCCTATTTTATTGAAGTACTTTTCATTTAAAAAAATCATGAAGCATATATGTAACATACAACCTTTCTTCACCGTGCCAGCTAAAGTGGTGCCAAGGGATATGAAACAGTCTATAGGTTCAAAAAGGACTTAAGAAATAATATAATAAAATTTAAAATGTGCTGCAGTCTCAGAATATGAGCATGGGATTTCTGCTAACTGGACAGCCGGAGAACCGCTACAGGGATGTCTAAATGCTAGCACTGACATCATCAGCTGTGCTACATTTTTCACTCGCCATATTTCAAGTGACTACAGAAACCTGAGCAGGCAGATTATATAAAACAGCTTTATGACTGCTTTATCAAAAAAAGGACAATGACTGTGTGCTCAAAACCAAAAAGTATTAAAAAGTACCTCTTTCTTCATTCAGCTGCAATAAAATATGGCTCCTCACCCCCATTTTAAAGCGCTTCTTACAGATCCTGCTACTGAAGGCTTACTTTTTTGTTTTATAATGACCATTTTCTGGCATCTCCATTTTCTCAGCCAAGCATTCTTTCCCTTTTTGAAAACAAAATACTATAAACTTCATTCTTCTACAAAGACTTTCCTAAATGGACAGTTTTCACTGTTTTCCTTCCTTCCTTCCTTCCTTCCTTCCTTCCTTCCTTCCTTCCTTCTTTCCTTTTCTTTTCTTTTTCTGCCTTTTTCCCCCTATCTTCTTTGTGCTTCCATCAGCATTAATTATCATCACCACCACCACCACCACCATCATAAGATGTCTCACACAGAGCAAGCAATACACCCGGTGACTACTTCTGAGCAGTGAACACATTAGCACGGCACCCCTTTTTTGCATTCATCACAGGAGCATTTGTAACCAGATGTTTCATAATACACTCCGCACTGATGATGCTAATAAAACAAGTTCTTTTTCCCTTATGGTTAATTTATAATACTCCCTTAACAATACTGAGGAAGAGGTTAACTACGTTCACATCTAAGAACCAAACATTTCAAAATGTCTTTTTGCAAAAGACAGAGTCCCATTCTATCAGATAGTTGTATGTTGGTAGACAAACATTAGCACATTTTTAAAGGTACAATTTCTTTTTTTTAAAAATTGAGATATAATTGACACATAACAAGACATGGTTTTTGAAAGTTTAAATGTATATTCTTGTGAGAAAACTCCAAAAAACTCACTGTTTATCTACCTATGTATAATTCAAATGCATTAGCAAAAGGCAGAATCTTTTTTTTTTTTTTTTTTTTAAGGCAGAATCTTAAATATAATGTTTTCTCACCTCAGGAGCAAACATGGTCTCATAGGTAGGATTATACTGAACCTCTTTGACTGCAGGGTCAAGGTGAACTCCGGTCTCCAAATCTTCCTAGAAGAAAACCAAATGAACGTTAAAGATCTGACAGACAAAGATTTTATTTTAGAAACTACATTAAGATCATACTAGCCAGCTTAACACTAATTTTATGATTATTACACGAGTACCATATGATTAATATTTCTAACAATCAAGGACTAATAGAAGTAATGTATATAGGTATAGAAGTTAGAATGCATAACAAAATTTTTTTCCTTTCAAAATACTGACTTTGTCTCATCTGAACATATTAAAAACTTTTCTAAATAAGCTAATAAGCTACTCAAAGACTTAAATTAAGAGAGTCCAACTCCTCTTTTTTTATGAACTCAAAACCTCCAGTTCCAAATTCAGGATAACTCCTTCTTTATTCACGAAACCTTATTAGCTATACCCAGATGGCACATGGTTCAGGACTGAAGAAGTGGCAGGACCCTAACATTCTAAATCTAAATCTTACACTCTATGCCAATGTTTCAACCGTCTTAAATTCATCCCCTAGCTTTAACAAACACAAAAATCTCATGTCCACCGGAGAATCACTGGTGATCTCTATTTTGTGTAACCCCAACACTTACAAATACCGTAATTCCCAAATTGGCATCTCTAGTCTGGACCTCTCCTCTGAACTCTAAAGACTTGTGTATGTGACCTTTAACTCAACATCTTTTCTCCCAGGATGCCTAATGGACATCTCAAACTTGATATATCCAAAAGTGAACTTCTGGTCACCCCTTCCCAATGACTTCTTCCAGCCTTACGTCTGCTCGCACAAAAACTCCTGGAGTTATCCTTGATTCCTCTTTCTCTTACATTGTACCTCCAATTCATCAGCAGATCCTCTATCTTCTACACACATCTAGAGTTCAACAACTTCTCAAGTCCTCTTTCATGGACATCTCACAACCCAGTTTATCAACTCGCACCTGGATTATTGCAATAGTCTCTGAAATGGGCTCCCTGCTCCTACCCTTGTCCACTCACAGCCTCACTCCATGCAGGAGCTGTGAGATTTTTAAAAAATATTAGATTATGTTACTCCTGTTCTAAACCCTCAGGTAGCTTCTCCACTCAGAGTAAAAGCCTAATAAAGGTGTAAAGGCTCATTACCAGTTGTTCTCAGAAGCTAAGTATGGTTCCCCTAGGTAGTGTTACAAGGCATTTTTGTCTTCCTGTATTGTTCTGCCTGATTATTTACATATTAAAAATGTGCTGTTCATACGTGTTTAATTTACACATTAAACAGGTAATAAATACCTTTCCTTTACTTATGGTACTCAAGTTATATTTAAAAATTTTTAAGAAAGTTACATATCATCTGTGAATTATACTTCAGTAAAGTGGAATTACAAAATTACTATTACAAAATGAGGATGTTTGAATCTAATTGGTTGAGAATTATCCTCCCCCTGAGATCCCAGAATGATCTGTACCCCCACTCGCCTCCATAAACTTCTGTATTCATCTAGTCCTGTGCCGATGCTCATTAATTCCAGCCTCACTGGCTCCTTTGCTATTTCTAGAATTCACCAGAGGACAATCCTGCCTCAGGGTCTCTGCATGTACTGTTCCCTTTTCTTGGAATGTTCTTTCCCTGGATATTCACATGATTGGTCTCTCTCTTTTTCAGGTCCCTGCTCAGTTTTTCCACTTTCCTCTTACTTTGCTTTATTTTTCTCCATTATATTTTTCATCATCTGACATGGTTATTTATTGTCTGGATTTTGAATGCACAAATGTATCTTCGAACCCTAAAATTATCCCTATCACATCACCATCTTTATTCTGTTGGTCTTTTGCTGATGTGACATACATCTGTCAACACAATGCATAACACAACTCAAAGTAATAATCAAAAAACATTTTTAATGTTTATTTATTTTGAGAGAGAGAGAGAGAGAGAGAGAGAGAGAGAGCATGTATGTGCATGTGCACACAAGGGAAGGGCAGACAGAGAGAGGGAAAGAGAATCCTAAGCAGGCTCGGCACTGTCAGTGCACGGGCCGCCACAGTGCTCAATCCTCAACGTGAGATCATGATTGAATGGAAATCAAGAGTTGGATGCTTAATTGACTGAGCTACCCAGATGCCCCTGAAAAATTTTTTTTAAAGGTGAGATATCAAAAGGGTGCCTGGGTGGCTCAGACACTGGTTGAGTGTCCAACTTCGGCTCAGGTCATGATCTCACAGTTCGTGAGTTTGAGCCCTGCTCTGTGCTGACAGCTCAGAGCCTGGAGCCTGTTTCGGATTCTATGTCTCCCTCTCTCTCTGCTCCTGCCCTGCTCACACGCTGTCGCTCTCTCTCAAAAATAAATAAAGATTAAAAAAAAATTTTTTTAAGGGTGAATGATGCTGCAGAAGAAGCAATGCTGCTGACAAATGAAGATCTGGGAGACTTAGAATGACTAATGACAAAGACTAGGAAACTGACCAAAGAAAATAATACTGTAGGCACACAATTATTGTTCCAAAATTTTACCACTTCTAAAGCAACCCTCACCCAAAGCAGCCAACTTAGTTTTTCTACTTCTCAGAGATAGAGTTCTTCAAATATGACTCCCTTAAACTTCCATCCTCTCTAGTTTCAAAACTGTATCTTTACCTTCTCTTGTCTTTCTCATGACTTCAATCTCCACCTTAGATTTTTATCTGCAACCTTGACCACACGCTTCGCCTCTGGATCCATATATGCAACTGCTTACCGAACTGCATTATATGGATGTTCCATAACATCAAACACTTTGTGTCCAAAACACATCTCAATCTGCCATGCCTCTACCTTCACTCACTAACAAATAAGGCACAGAATCTTGATTCCGTTTCTGAAATATTTCTCCAACAACTCCGCTTCTACAGTCCCTCTCCACATCCCTGTCTCCACTGTTCTAGCACAGACTCCATCATATCTTGTCTATTCTAATACCTCCCTATCTGGTTTAATACACTCCCACTTTTGCCATATTAGACAAATTACTGATTTTTAAAAATATCAAGTACTTGCATCTATTCTGTGCTGTTGGCAATGTCACACTCTTTGTTCCTTATTGTATATCCCTTTATTATCTGATAATATGTCATCTTACTTTCTCTTATACCTTTCCTCCTCTTGGCTCAGGAAAACTGCTTTTCCATGGTCCTAAGGAATGTTGTACATAATTCCTTATAGCAATTGTGATACTATATTATTTGTTGCACATGACTTTTACAAAGATTTTATATCCTCACTGCCTAGAATGCAGAGAATTTAGTGTATGTTCAATAAATTTGTTAAACTGAAGAAAGAAAAGTCAAATCCATAGAGAAATTAAAGAGGGTTAAGGCTAAATAATGATTGCCAAATCTGGCAATTGCATCACAAAAAAACCTTTGCCAGAATGATTCTGGTAGTGGAGTAGATAGAAAAGCAGTCGTGAGAGACAGAGATATAATTAAGGATTTAGAAAAAGAGGACAGTAATAGTTTCTACTCTCTCAAGACATTTGGCAATAAAGCAGAGATGGGGTGCCAGATTGAAGGATTTTCAAGGTAAAATTAAGTTTGTTAGCTCCCTCCTTAAAAAGAGACTAAGCTGAGATTTAGTCAATTATAAGCTACAGGATAGGAGAGGGTAGGGAGAAACACATGAAAAGTATGAGGGGAGGGGTGCCCGGGTGGCTCAGTCAGTTAAGCGTCAGAGCCTTGATTTTAGCTCAGGTCATGATTTCGTGGTTTTGAGCCCCACACTTGCCTCTGCACTGACAGTGTGGAGCTTGCATGGGATTCTCTCTCTCTCTCCCTCTGCCCCTCCCCCACTTGCATTCTCTCTATAAATAAATAAATAAATAAATAAATAAATAAATAAATAAACTCAAAAGGAAAAAAAAGAATGAGGGAATAACCAATGGTGTGGTTATCCTGGAAGAAGTGGGAAGGAAAAGAATCGAGGACACAATTGGAAGGTTAGCTTCTGAAAAGAGGAGAGCCTTCTCTGAGATGAAACAGAGGTGACAAAGGATGGGTAATGGGTGATAGATGTTTGGAGCCGGTGGGAGATGTTGGGACTCATAACTGATTTTATTTTCTTTGAGTAGTTGGGGGCACAGGCCTCTTCACAAACCAAGTATGGTAACTCCAAATTCATTTATTGATTCAACAAATATCGATTGGGTGCCTCCTATGTGCCAAGCATTGTTCTAGGCCCGCAGAAGCAGATAAAGCTCCCTGACCTTGTGGAGCTTAGAAAGTGGGGGAGACAGATAATAAGCAATATACTAAGTGAATTACATAGTTTGCTGGAAGAGGGTAAGTGCTATGAAAAAAACGGGCTTAACAACATTAGTGCTGACTCACGTTATCTCATGTAATTCCTACAACACTTCTGTGAAGTAAGTATTAGCAACATTAAGTCGCTTACTCCAAGATACTAATAGAATAAATGGGAAGGGGGAAATTTTCAAGTAACCACAATGAACGATATTAAAGAGACACATTAGCAACAAACGAAAAAAACCACTGGCGGGCTATCAGTCAGGGTGCTTAGCCACCAGCAGCTAAACTCTCACAGACTGATTAAACAATATTGAATCCTTTCTCTTAGAACTGCCAAGAAGGGTGGAGAATCAGTTTGGGGAAATAGGCGTAAGTGAGGGTGAGTATACAGATGGAATCACAATTGAAAATCAATCCTACCACAGAGCCAGTCCACTGAGGACAACAGTTCGCCATTACTGAACATCACCACTAAATGACTGTGGCTGCCACTGGACACTGCTGTTGAGACTCGTGGCCTGAGAAACGAGATGTTGGCTACCACTGCCACTGAAGATACTCTCTTTCCTTGCTTCTTTGTGGAATAGCTTTAGATTAGAATTTAAGTGAGTGCATTTGTCTGCTGAGCCCAAGTTACTGTCCTGAGCCTTAAATAAAATGGAATTAGGAGAATGAGAATCTGGGCTTTCAGGCTCTGAAGGTCGGGGCAGCAAGGGCTGTTCTTCACATGAAGACTCTCAAGGAAGGGGATTCAAATGTCGGACCATCTAAAGAACGATACGTATACAGTTGACCTTTGAACAATACAGAATTAAACTTATATACAGATTCTTTTCAATAAATAGAGTACAGTCCTGTAAGTGTATTTTTTTTCTTCCTTATGGTTTTTTTAATGTTTCTTTGAGAGCGTGCACATGCACGTGCACACGCAAGTGGGGGAGGGGCAGAGAGGGAGACACAGAATCCAAAGCAGGCCCTAGGCTATGAGCTGTCAGCATAGAGCCCAACGCGGGGCCTGAACCCTGGAACCATAAGATCATGACCTGAGCCGCAGTTGGACACCCAACTGACTGAGCCACCCAGGTGCCCCCTTCCTTATGATTTTCTTAATAACATTTTTTCTCTAGCTTCCTTTATTGTAAGAATATAGTATATAATACATATGCCATACAAAGTATGTGTTAATTGACTATTTACGTTATCAGTAAGGCTTCGTCACCAGTAGGCCATTAGTAAAGTTTCTGGGTAGTCAAGAGTGATAGGTAGAATTTCAACTGGATGGTGTGGGGGAGGGGTTGTGTCCCTAACCGCTTCCTTATTCAAGGGTCAAGTGTATATTACCCTAAAATGCACAATAGAATCTTCACTGATTAGAGATAGTATCTGCCTAGTGTTGAATAGTAAAACTCAGTACGATAAAATTAAAAAGTCATACACAAATGGCTTCAACTGCATAAAAACTGAATTAAATGTGTCTCTCTCAATATTTAATTCTAGTATAAACTGCTTAAAATAACAAAGCTTAGCCATATTCATGCCTCCCCAATGTATTTTATAGAATACAGCTGCTAGAACCACTTTTTTTAAGTTTATTTATTTTTGAGAGAAAGAGACACACAGCACAAGTGGGGAGGGGGGTAGAGAGAGAGAGGGAGACACAAAATCCAAAGCAGGTTCTAGGCTCTGAGCTGTCAACACAGCCTGACGCAGGGCTCGAACCCACGAACCATAAGATCATGACCTGAGCTAAAGTTGGAGATTTAACTGACTGAGCCACTCAGGAGACCCTAGAACCACTTTATAATATAGTTTATCACATTTTTCTAAATAAGGGTATTTTAACTTTGAATTATTTTGAATGCAGTACCATGAGATGGCAAATTTTAAATTCAAATTACAACTTAAAAAGAATTACTCTTTATAGGTACAACAGTGGCAACTAATAAAAAATATAAATAGGTCTCAGTCTGGTTCCTGCTAAAATTATAGAACAAATTGGACAACCCTCCAGAAAGTGAAGTTAGTAATTACAACATTTGATTAGAAAACCTTGGACAATACCACAACCTTGTTTTAATATCCATGAGGAGTTCAGTAATAATTAAGCACGCAATTAAGATTACCACAGAATTACAAAGGATTTCTATTCCATTTTAATTATCCATAAAAATTAAAGTACAGTGAGTGAAGGGCACCCTATGGGTCAAATAAGTTGAACAAGTTATCTTCTCTTGATTCAAACAAATTTGAGAATAAAATGAAATAGTATTTACTTCTGAGTCCTTTTCACATTTTTTTACTGTTGCACAAATAAGAATATAGATGTGAAAGCACTTTGTAAACTATAAAGCAGAACATAAGTATTAATCATTACTATGAACTATTTATCAATTTATAGTATAGGTTTTTTTCCCCGAAAAAGTAGGAATGAGTAAACTTTCTAAGATGGAAGTTTAAATGGATGTCATAAAAGAATAGAAATTCACATAAAGATATCCTTTGGGTTTGGCCCTTAACAAATGCAGAGGAAAAAGGTGATCTATTTGAGGCTCACGAGTAAGATCACCCAAAAAGAAATTTTAAAATATGCTCAAAATTAGAGGCAAAATTTTCATTTTACTCAAGTTGGCTACGCCAAAGCAGGGAATGCATTGGGGAAAGGTAACATAGTCATGGACTGAAATGAGAGAATGCCAGGTCTGCTTTTTTGTTTTTTTAATTTTAAAGTCAATAACAAACAACTCTTGCAACCCAATAGGGTTCATTACATGATTTCCAAAGTGCAAAAATCTGATAGTGCTGCATTGAAATACATTTTTAACCAGAAAATAATTGTTGTCACACACTGGAGAACACAAATATGTTTAACTGGAGTTCTAGAATAAGAGAAGAACAGGACTAAAATAGTATGTGGAAATAAGAACTGAGAACTCTGCAGAAACACTGAAAGATCCACATTCCAAACCAATGGATTCCCAATTAAAGAAACTCTACAAATTCTGAGCAGGACAAACAAAAAGATATCCACACCTGGGTATCCCATAAGGAATCTAAAGACTGAAAGTACGGGGGCTCCTGGGTGGCGCAGTCGGTTAAGCGTCCGACTTCAGCCAGGTCACGATCTCGCGGTCCGTGAGTTCGAGCCCCGCGTCAGGCTCTGGGCTGATGGCTCAGAGCCTGGAGCCTGTTTCCGATTCTGTGTCTCCCTCTCTCTCTGCCCCTACCCCGTTCATGCTCTGTCTCTCTCTGTCCCAAAAATAAAAATAAAAACGTTGAAAAAAAAAAAAAAAAAGAATGCTACTTAAAAAAAAAAAACAAAAAAAAAACCCTGAAAGTACACCCCAAATAAAAGGGGGCAGAAGGTAAGGGCCTTAAAAGCAGTCCAAGGAAAAGAGAACAGCTACAATGACAGCTGACTTGTTATCAGTAACAGTGAAAATCAGAAAATAGAGTATTTTAAATATGTTGAGAGAAAAGAACTGTCAGCTAGTAAATGAAACTTGGTGAAAAGATCCTTCAAGAAAGATGGTTAAATAAAAACATTTTAAAGACAAACGAAAACTGCAAGCAGTTGCCACCAGCTACCCCTCACTAAAGGACATCAAGTATGCACGATAGGCAGAAGGCAATCTCTTTGCATATGAGATACAGGAATCGGCATAACTCACTGCCATCTTCTGAAATTTAAATATATATAAAAAAAATACAGGACAATAATAGCTAAAGTAGGGGTAGTGGAATGTTAATAAAACTGCAGTGTTCTAAGGTTCTTGCACTGTTCAGTAAAAAGTAAAGATATTGATTAATTCAGATGTTTTAATTTCTAGGGGTAATCAAAGAGCAGAAATGAGGGCATAATTTACAAATGGGTACAGGGAAAAAAAAACCAGAATGATAAAAAAAATCAATCCAAAAGAATGGATGCCTAGCATATTAATTTTCTATCTTCCATTACCTGTATTCAAGGCTACACTTAAAAAAAAAAATATTGCTGGGGCATCTGGGTGGCTCAGTTAGTTAAGTGTCTGACTCTTGGTTTCAGCTCAGGTCATGATCTCACAGTTTCATGGGTCTGAGCCCCCGCATGGTGCTTGCACTGTCATTGGGGAGCCTGCTTGAGATTCTCTGTCTCCCTCTCTCTCTGCCCTCTCTCTGCCCCCCACTCGCGCTGTGTCTCTCAAAATAAATAAATAAACTTAAAAAAAAATATTGCTATGGCTGCACCTCACAACTTCTGGTATTATTCTCCTTATTATTCAGTTCAAAATATTTTCTATTATTATTATTTTTGATTTAGGTCCATGAGCATATTTTGGTCCATGTATATGTGTGTGTGTGTGTGTATCTTTATATAAAAGATATACACACATATACATATACATACACACACACACACACACACACACACACACACACACGTATGTATCTTTTTCAGGCAGGATCCACATCCAGCGTGAAGCCCAACAGGGGGCTTGAACTCACAACCCTGAGATCAAGACCTGAGCTGAGATCAAGTCAGATGCTTGATCTATTGAGCCACGCAGATGCCCCTTTGCTCAATATATGCTTTTTCTATCTTACTTTTGATCCTTCTGGAAATCTTAGCAAGCATGGCAAAAAGAAAAAAAAAAGAGAGAGAGATTCAAAGAAGGAAAAAAATACTGTCGTATTTGCATCTGATAGGACCACAGGACTATGTAAGTAGTGAGATCAGTAAAAAAAAATTAAATAAATAAAAAATAATGCTACTTATGAATATATTGCATAAAAACATGACACACCTAGAAATACCTTCAGCAAAACTATGCAAGATACTTACGGAGAAAATTATAAACTTTGGAAGAAATTAAAAATCTAAAGAAAACCTAAACAAATAGATAGAATATTGTCTCCAAATTGATCTGTGGTTCAATGTAATCAAACAAAACCCTACCTGGGTGTTAGTAAAACTCTACAAATCAATTCTAAACTGTATTTAGAATTACAGGGGCCAAGAACAGCCATGACATTCTTGAATAACTACAACAAAAAGGGGTTAGAGGAATAGCCTCACCAGAGATCAAGCCATATTATTAAAAATGTTCACACCATACACAATAATTAAATCCCTGTGGATTTATGACTTAAATGTAAAAAGCAAAAATCTAGTGCTTCCAAAAAACAAAAAGGAAATTCTTATGACTTTGGGATAAGAAAGGATTTCTCAAACAAGAAACACAATTCATAAAAGACTAACTTGATAAGACTAGACAAGTAAACAACTATTTATCATGACAGTGAAGGAAGTGAGGAGACAAGCCACAAGCCAGAAAAGATATTTGCAGTACATATAACTGACAAAGGATATTAGGCAGATATACAAAGATCTCCTACAAGTCAAAAGACAACCCAAGTCACTTGAAAAAGAAAAAAAAGTCTAATCACCAATAACATATATGAAAAGATGTTCAATCTCATTAGTGTTCAGGGAAATGGAATATTAAAAACACTGAGTACGTTTATAATCTTGTCAAAATGCTTGCGATTCATCACAATAGTTAATCAAATACAGATGATCATATCTGCATGCTTCACATCTCCTCCCTTGGTCATTTCTCTATCACTACATTTACTGTGTGTAAGGTTTTGTTTGTTTTGCATACAAGTGTTGGTTCACAAACAAATGATAATTAATGTCCCTTATTCTCTCATCATAGAACCTTCATCAACTGGGGGGGTGTAGCCCCAGTTGTGTGCTCTGCTTCTAATGGACCTCTGGTGCCTTATGTGACCTCTCTTCCCAGATTATCTTACTTCACACTTGAGTTGATTGAACTAAGTGAGTTCTAGAGACATTCCATCACCCCCACCCAATAAGTGTACATTGATTCTCGATGTACATGCTTTCTCAAGACTTTCTTTTTCACTTACTCTTTCATTCATTCTCTCACCAAATATATTTCCCTTAATCTTGTATACTAGGCATAGGAGACATGAAAATAGACACAACCATGTCTGGTCCTTAGGGTCTGACAATAGTCCAGGGTAAAGAAAAAGTGAACAAGTCACAGCAATGCAGCAAGTGCTACAACTGAGGTACAAAGGGGGCTGCTTGGACAGAGGAGGGAACGTGTGCACTGAGACTGAAGGACAGAATTTGGAGGCGGAGGGAGCAGAAGGCATGAGGAAAGAGATTTCCCAGCAGAGAGACTTGTATGGCCAAAAAATCTAGAGAGGGGAAAAAAAAAAAAAAAGGCTTTTGGGGCTTTATAGAGAGTTCAGCATGGGGAAATGGCAGGCCTCATGTTACACAGGAACTTGGAAATTATCCAGTAGCAACATGGTATCTTTGGGCAGAGAAGTGGTACAACACTGGAATTTACAAAGATGACTCTGGGCACACTGTGAAGGAAAGAATGGGATACGGAACTAGGAAACAAGAAGGAAAAAGTAGAAAGACCAGTTAGAGGGTTGTTATAATTGTCTTGCATTAGATAGAAATGATAAGAATCTGGAATAAAATATTTGACAACTGTCATTGTGTCACAATGATAAGACCCACCACCCAAGAGTAGCGGTTGAAAGAGAAAGGAACATCAAGAATGACTCCTGGGAGAAGTAAAGAAGATACAAAGTAAGGCTGTATCAGTGAAAGTGGAGAGGAAGAAATTAATTTGAGGAACGTTACAACTGTCTGAATGACAAGCTTCAGGGGCTGAGGAAGAAGGAAAAGGAAGACGCTTCTGGTTTTGGCTTGGACTAATACGGGGGTTGGGAGATCATCAACCAAAATGGGAAAAACAGGTGAGGTGGATCTTGAGGGGGAAGAAAAATTGTTAAATTTTCAGCACATTGGATTGGAGGTGCCTGAGTACCATCCTGAGTGAGAAGTGTAACAGTTCCGGAGCTAGCAAAGAGGTTAGAATTGGAAATAATAAGGACGGTGTGTCTGACACTATTATAAGTGCTTAATGTGCTTTGTGACAAGCCTATCTTCGAGACAGGTATTTGTGTCATCCCGACTTTACAGATAAGAAAAAACCCTAGGCACGGAGCACTTAAAGTAACTTATCCAAGTTACTTATCCAAGTTACCCAAGGTCACCATTTGGGTAAGTGCTGTAGGCAGGATTTGAATCCTGATAGTCTTGATTCCAGAGCCTTTCACTTCACAGTGTTCACCTGTGAGTCATCAGAAGCACAGACTCAAGTTGAAGGCATGAGAGAGTATGAGGCGTGCAAGGGGGACTTAAGGGCCGGGTCCCAGGAAACCCCAATGCACAAGGGAGGATAGAAGAACAGGGGATCGGAAGACTGAGGATGGCCTTATGGAAGCCAGAGGGAAAGCAACTTTCGGGAAACAAGAATAGTGTCACTTGATGCAGATATTCAAGTCAGACAGCAGAACTTGACACGTTCTCACCTTTCTCAGGGAGAGTAGGTAGTTTCCCAAGAGGCCAGGGCTAGGTTGCACTGGCTTGAGGAGAAAATGAGATGAAGTGAGAGCTCGAAAAAGTTAAGCTGTGAAAAGAATGAGGACTCAGGAGGTTGCTGGAGTGATACAAGTTTGGGGAGTTTGTTTTGTTATAAAGATAGGATTCTAAGCATTCTTTCATACCACTTTATTAATAAAAAGTAAAATTCGTGAAAGTTTGCAAAAGACTTAAAATTATAACACTAGACTTGGGAACATCTTTTTCTTGGTTTGATTTTTTTTTGTTTTATTGAAGTATAATTAGCATACATGTTATATTATTTTCTGGTATACAACAAATTGTTTTGACAATTGTATAGGAAACATCTTACATGCAAAGCAGTTTTTGTACACTGCCTCCCACCAGCACATCTTGAGCTTCTGGTCACCCCCATTAGGCTCTACTGGGCCTATATTACCAATTGGCAGGTGTTTTTCCCTGGTTCTAGACATGCCAACCTTTCCTCAGATCTTCAAACACACTAAGCTCCTTGTCATCTCAAAACTTGCTTTGTTTGCTTTAACTTTCTTGCAAAGTTTCCTTTGTCTGGAAACTCTTGCCTTATCTTGCACATGGCTGGCTTCTTCTTCTTCAAAGCTGCTTTTACAGAGAAGACTTCCCTGACCCATCTATGGAAGTCATACTCCTACTTAATTCTCTATCATGGAACTTTTTTTTTTCCATTCATAGTACTCAATTGAATCTGCAACCGCTTTACTTGCTCACATTTCATTGGCTGTCTCTTCCACTAGCATGTATGCATCATGATGGCAAAGATGCCTGGCTCCTTGGCCTCTGTGTCTTCAGCCCCTAGAGTAGTTCCTGGCAAATAACACGTCTTCCGTAAATATTAGTTGAATGAGCTATACAATCCGTTTTCTCCCTCTATCACCCTCCTCAATTGGGATCAAGCACGCTGTTTCTTAAACCCAAAGCCTTTTCTTGCTGTACTGACATATATAATCACAAGGGCTAAACTAACATTATTGCACTTTTATTAGATACCAGAGTCTGCGCTATAAGCTACATTTGTATCATTTCACTTACATAAAACCCTCATACAGATACATACTTTAAAAATAATCTCTATTGCACAGGTAATGAAACACAGGAGGTTGTATAACTTGCCGAAGTTCGCAGAAGTGGTGGAGCCGTAACCAGAATCTAGTTCTAACTTCAAAACAAACCAAGGCCGGGACACCGCTCTCTTCAAGTCAGAGTACATAGTCTGGTTTGGGAAGTGCCTGTTTTACACCTGCTCTACACAGGCCACATCCTAATCATAATAAATTAAAGTTTCACCACCTCCCCCTCGCCCTTCCCACTGGCTCGATGGAAGGAGAAGACAGCGGGGAGCAGTGGAGAACTGTCCTGAACTTTCAAGTCCCGGCTTCTCCCAAGGAAGATGCATGTAAGGAGAAGAGACCCGAGGGTTAGCAACTTGTATCTCAGCACTGAGGCAGCGGTAACCCGGAGCCTAACAAGCGACTGCCGGATTTTGGAGCAGAAGCAAAGTCCCGCACTGCATCAGTGGCCACAGCGCTTACCTTAACTGCCACCTCCGGAGCCGAGTCCACCGCCACTGCCAGAGACGGCTTGGCCGAAGCTGATTTAGTCAAGTGCATGAGGGAGTCGGAAGCTGGCAGCGAACACCGTCCACCCTCACTGTCCGAGTCCGATTCGGACCCTGAACCCGAACCATAGGACGCAGCCAAAGATGCAATCGCAGCCGACATGACTGCAACCGATCCTCTGCGGAGACCAGGCCCCGGCGGAAGAAGCGGCTTCCAGGTCCTGACAGATTAGCATGACACACATTACTTACTTCCTTTGCTAAGAGTTCATTTACGACGTCTTTAAGCTATAATCAATTAGTATTTGAATAAATATAAGAGAATGCAGAATACTAAAATGTTTATCTAGGGAAGTAGAGAGAATTGTGATACCTTATAACTTTCAGGACCTATTCGGCTGGATTGAAGACTACGAGTTCCGAAATACCCTGAGGTCACGAGGTCCAACACTCCCGGCGTTCAGCGCGGCGGGAAGTGGAAGAGGCATAATGGGAAGTGTAGTTTGGTGCGAGAGGCGGGGCGAACTGGGCAGGCCTCTCTTTGACCACGCCCCTGAATGGATGGTTCATTCAATTGGCTATCATCTTCCCTCACTCCCAGGCCAAGCACTGTTCTCTCAGTCCCCTTCCCCCAAATTGGAGATTGGGCAATACCATACAGCCTCAGGAAATGGGGGGGAGAGCCGTATTCATTCCCTCTGTTGGGTGAGTGGGCGGAGGCTGAGTTTTCCACCACGGCTGCACCTGGGCTCGGGGAGCTGAAGAGGAAAGTGAGAATCTTAAATTGGAAGACCTTGAGTGGTGGAGAACAGCTCCTGATGGGAAGGATGGGAGATTAGGTGGCGAGGTCCAGCGGTTCCCCCTGCTTCAGGAGCGGATCTCCGCGCCCAGTTGTGGAGCGTCGCGCGCGGGGAGGGGGCGGGTGGGGGGCGGCGGCGGCTCGCGGTGTTGTTCGCTCGCGCGTCGAGCACACGGTGGGTCCGGCGACCGGCGGGCGCCGCAGGCGGCGTTCCCAATAGCCCGGTGCCTGGGCCGCTGCCCGGAGCGGATTCCACTCCGGAGCCTGTCGCTCCTGGAGGCTCTAGGTGGAGTCCCGGGAGCTGAAGGGGACCGGCGGCCGCCGCCGAAGCATGAAGAAGGGGTAAGGCAGGAGCCCCCCATGATTTCACGGTGAGCGCGAGTCTCTCAGGAATTGTTTTTTGGTGGGGACAGGGTGCTGGGAGAGGAACTCTTTCTCACTGGCCAGAACGGATGGAGGTGTGTGTGGCGCTCTTGCCCGGCAAAGGTGACGGGGATGGGCGCGCCTCCCCCGCGCCGGCCCCCACCCCCATTCGCGGGTTTCTAGAGCTCCGGCCGCCCACCCGCCTGCCGGGCTGGGTGCCGAGGCAGACGGCTGGCCGGCGCGCCTGGGTCTCGGTTGCAGGGACCGCCCGATGCTGCCCTAGGCGGAGAGACTGCGGGTCTCACCTGGGGTGCCACCGCCTGAGCGTCCCTGCCCCGTCGGCCACCCCCATGCCGCCTCGCTCTGGGGGCGGCTGCAGCACCGGGTGGCAGCGAAGCCCCCGCTCGCGCTACGTGCGGGAGGCTCCGTAAAGCCGGCTTGTGTGCGTGTTTGCGCCGCGCGTCTTTATATTACAGCCATAAAGGTAAAGCGAGTGCGGGGATCCCTTTCTTCCCCCGAAGGGAGGTGGTGGGGGGCGAAGCGGGGCGGTCGCCTCTGATGCCTGGTAATGGGGGAGTGCCTCGGGCAGAGTTAGGGAGCCGCTTACTCAGCTCCGTTGTCGGCAGGACTCGCCCATTGTGCCACCCAGATAATTATTCAACTATGCAGCATCCATTGCACCTTTCCCATTTTTCTTTTCCCCTTGCTACAGCATGCCCCCTAGCTTCGGTACTCTGACGCCTTCTCTTGCTTGCACTTGGCGGATGAGGAACTGGAATAATGATGAAAAGAAAGCACATCTGACCTGAACATTCACAACCTGTCCTAGAGCCGATTAATTAACTAATCCCCAGCTAGACTAGGTACTTTAACAGGACTCAGTCTAATCCTATTCTTTTCTGTATAACGTGTGCTTTGGATTATGATTTAATTTTTTCTTTGGTGTTAGATTCACCTATTAGTTAAGTCTTATTTTTTTGTCAGGTAATTTATTGGTTATTCAACCCATCTAATGTTCCTAAATTTAACATATGTGATAGGTAACTTTCATCTTTCTAATTGTTGATAGCACTGTATCATAATTACAAATGCAGTCTGTCTTTGAACTCTCAGGAACAGTTTTTTCCGTATCTAAGTTTCTGTTAGGAAAGTATTTTTATTTATGGCGGATATTTGAATAAAGTACTCATTCAAGTTTTGATTGAGAAAAGTTTCGTATTTCTTTATTTTTCAGTTATGGAATATTTTACTGGTAATCATAGCCTTCAGTTGAATGAAAGGAAGCATCTAATATTTTAGGTGGGGTTTTAACTGCCATAATGAGCATTCGCTAATTTCTCTAAATTTTTTTTCAGTCTTTGCCATATCATGTATTAATTGTTAAGAATTTTTCTCATTTTTTTCGAACTTCTTTCTACGAGGATGGGCAGGATCCAATTTTCCATGATCTACCTGAAAGATGAAATATTTTTTGAAAACAGAAGAAACAACTGTTGGTTACTTGATTATTATGTTAAAAACTGTTTGCCTTTCATTACTTAAAAATAAATGATTCACTACCCAAAATAAGTGTTCCTTTTTTTTTTTTTTTTTTTTTTGTAATCCTCCCCTTCCAGCTTTTCTCCTTTAAGCTTGTTGCCATAACCCTCTTGATAAAACAATTGCACATAGGCATTGCAGAGGCAATTGATTTAAGGTACAGTAATTGTTTTATGTCCTTTGGAAGTGGCACACATATAATATCACTTGATGGTGTAGGATCAGTTGCTTGGTTAGAAAATGACCTTGCAATCTACAAAATGGACACCTCTGTGCCTTGGTTTCCTTATATGCAAATGGTGGAAATACTTATTTATGCCACTGAGTAGTATGCATAAATTCAGTAAAGATGTTTTCATAATGCTTTTAAAGAAAATTTAAATATTTTAGCTGATGGATGATGAAAATATTTCAGTGTAAAACACAAGGAAAAAAATGTCAGGATATTCCATGGCATGTCAGAATGGCTGATTTACATTGAATTTTGCTTTGGAGATGTATGGCTCTAAATTGAAAAATGTTTCTCATCCATCAAGAATTTTTAATAATTGTAAATTTAATAGACATTATAGTTAGTACCTATATATAGTTGTAAATGTAAGTATCATTTATATTGATGATAAAAGTTATACGACTTGGTAATAAACAAATACAATCTTGAATTAAGTTTGTAAAAAAATTTTTACAAAAAACGTTAAGGCCCTTTTTATTGAAAAATTTGCAGATAACATGATCCATAGTACATACTTGTGATCATTTGTAAGGTATGATACAGAGTTTTATTATTCAGGCTTGTAAATAAACACATATTTAGACATAATGTGGTAATAATCTATAATACTACATTTAATTATACATTTTGCTTTATTTTCAGAATAGGTTAAGCTATCCATTTCCAAGTGTTTGGTTTTCATTATGAAAGAAATGGTATTAGTAGCTTTTGATTTCCTTATTGGAGTATTATTAACTCAGTTTATTTTTATAGTGAAAGCTACTATGAGAATATTATGTTATTATGACTTCTACCAAAGTTGTATTTTACCAGAGCTTAGTGGGGAAACTTCATATAGATGATAAGTTTATTGAAATGTCATTAAAATTACTATTGTATAGTTTGGTTTTTTTTGAGAATGAATTTGATTACATTTTTAATGTTTTCTCAAATGACCAACTTAAAATTCAGCTGTCATTGTCTCTTGGGTAAATACAGCTAATTAAAGGTTCTTCTAAGTTCCTTGAAGACAGGAACTAAGCTAATGTTTATTGTCATAAATCCAAAATTGCTAGCATAGCGTTTAGCAAATAGTAGGGACTTGTTTTTGTTGTTGCTGGACAAATAAAATGAATGAGTGAAGGGTATCCATTGATAGGATATACTGAGTAGAAATTTTAAAAAATAGATTTATCAAACAAATTTTAACTCATGAAACATAGTTTTATCTCAGGAGAAAAGACAAAATGTTTGGAAAGTGCTTTGAACTTTATTTATCTGTTCAAATAGAATTCCTTTACCCACACATTTTTGGAAAGAGCATAATATATATGAGGTCAACCTTTCATTTATAAAATGATTAATTTTCTTACCTCTTATAGGTCACTACATGAAAAAGTATAGTAAAGGTTTTTTGTTGTTGTTTTCCTAAATTAGATGAGTATAGAAATGTGTTTGATTCTTTTTTACTTTAGTTTTTTAGTGAAATATTATTTAAAAAGATGTAAGTAAATTACAGCCTGTGCTAAATGTGCCTGAATACTGAGTTTTAAAAATAAATGACTTCTGAGGTGGAGTTTGTTTATAACGTAAAGAGTCTTGTATTTTTAACTTATCACATTTAGTTTATGATTTTCAGTCTTTGTGTATTGCTGGTTCCTAATTTAGCATGAGATCTATATTTTAAAACTTGGAAAAATGGTTTAGAACTTGGAACTTTCTCAAAAACAGTATGCTTAGTGGTTAGATTCACAGACAGCCTACCAAATTCAACCCATAATATACTTAGATTATAAGATTAGGCTAATAATACCAGAGAATTAAATAACATTAATAATAATTAGGATAAATACTATATCGAAAATGCCTACACTATGTACAATAATTTTTCTTTGGGATTTTTCCTTGAAATGCTAGGAATACATTTCTCTTGTGTTAGACATGACAACATTATTAGGAACTTGTCCTCTAACATCCACTGGACATGAAGAAGAGGATCTTCCTCAGTTCAGTGAGCCTTAACATTATATGGGGCAAGAGGTGAGAGAATGAGAGAAATTAGAAGGAGCTAGGGTCTTGTATGTGACGTTTGACAGGTCATTTTACCTTTCAGGGTCTTTGGTTTTCTCTGTTATAAAAGGAGAAGGCTGACATAGACCTCTCTGAGATGCCTTTCAGTTACAAATAAAATTCAAAGTCACTTCAGTGCTCAGTGTAACCACTTTTTTCTGAGAGTTCATTTTTCCTTTCTAATGTTCCTGCTTTATATACCTTCTCTCATGGAATTTCTTCTTTCTAGATCTACTTCTGAAAAGATTATAGTCTTTTTTTTATCGTTTAAAAAAATTTTTTTTCACTTATTTATTTTTGAGAGACAGAGAGAGCACAAGTGGGGAGGGGCAGGGAGAGAAGGAGACAGAAATCCAAAGCAGGCTCCAGGCTCTGAGCTGTCAGCAGAGAGCCCGACGTGGGGCTCGAACTCACAAACTGAGATCATGACCTGAGCCAAAGTCAGACGCTTCACCTACTCAGCCACCTAGGCGCCCCTGAAAAGATTATATAGTCTTAATCTTCTTCTGTCATGCCTATTCTTGGAAGCAAGACTTTTTAGGTTTTTAAAGGAGTTTTTTGTAATGTTTGTTATTTTGTCTGCTTTTATTTTTATTCTACTTTATTTTTTTAACTCTTAGCACCACCAAGAAACAGAATTAAGATGATTTGCTTTGTTCTTTTGTTTTTTATTGACAGTGTTTAAGAAAAGTCAAGGTAGATTTTATTTAAACTTGGGAGAATGATCATATCCAGTGAATCTCCAGAGAAATTTTTTTAATAAGGAAAATTATTGGAACTAAGGTTTTGGAGTGGGTTTATGAAGTGAATGATGGAATATGACCTGGGAGTAGGGTTGTCAGGTACTGTTTGGGATATCTTGCATTTTTATTTGCTAAATCTTTCAGTCTTTGGGTGCTCTAGAACTTTGGGCATGGCAGGAGCAGAGGTATGGTATGGTTGGAAGCAGAGTGAAAAACAGAGTTTATGAATTCCTTGAGAACAGAAGCAGTTTCATTGTTTTGGTTGGTTGTTTTGCTTTGCTTTGCTTCATTTTTGTGTTTCCAGAATTAATTCTTTAAGTTACATGGATATTTGAGTGGATACAGTTAATACAAAGATTAGCAGGTAAGTGATTCTCTTAGGTGGAAAGATCAGGATGCTGTGAGAAAAGGGGTCATGAAACACAGTTATGATGCTCATTTACAGTGGAATATTTTGTTGGTTTTCAATTCATATTTGGAGGTTAATAGTATTCAAAAATAATATGAACATGTTCTCCCATGTGGAAAAAATTGATATTACATGCTTGCTATATATGCAAGTCACTGTATAGCTACTGTTATATTTATTATTTTACTTAATACCATAGTCCTATTAGAATTTAATGGAGGAAGAAGGTTAATGGAAATAAACAAGTGGTTTATTCTGCTCAGCAGAAACACAGGTTCTCTGGGAACCACTTTCTCTTCCCTTTCCTCAGTAAGTTACTCTGGAGCAACCATTCTAGTAACTTGGGAACAGTAATTCTGCCTGCCTGCTACTCTTCCCCTCGTCTGTAATTGGTCAGTCTACTGGTGATACCACTTGTCCCATGCTAAACCAATTATTCACTCAGCACATAATATTGAAGACCAAGTAGGTGCTAAAAGTATACTATAGAGAGCAAAACAGGTCTCAGGTCTCTTAGAGGTAACAGTATGGTTAGACAGATAATGAACAAATACACATATCTGTAATTAGAAATTGTGGCGAGTGCTGTAAAGGAAAAGA
Source organism: Prionailurus bengalensis (assembly GCF_016509475.1). Taxonomy (NCBI): domain Eukaryota; kingdom Metazoa; phylum Chordata; class Mammalia; order Carnivora; family Felidae; genus Prionailurus; species Prionailurus bengalensis. Next base: position 99,201,811 of record NC_057349.1, on the reverse strand, counting down.
ACAGGGAACCTGATTTACCTTGGGAGTCAGGGAGGGTTCTTTAAGGAAAAATTAGTGGAAGTTAGCTATGAGAAAAAGGAAAAGATGCCAAGAATACATGTTAAAAAATTTGGAAGTAGGAAAGAGCTTGGTAGGTTCAACTAAGAACTAAGAAAAGGCCAGAGTAGATAAAGCTCAACTATATAGTGAAAAAGAGGGATTGTGGCTTAATGTACAGTTGTAAAGGTAAATAGGACTCAGACCATGTAAAGCCTACTTAAATTAAGTCTTGTTTCAGTTAGAGCTCTGGATTTTAAGCGTATTGGGGAAAGCCATGAAGGGTTTTAATCAGGTTAACAACTGGACTGAATCTGTCTTTTAAAAAGATCACTCTGGGAGATCAGTCACAATCCTGCCTGTTTTTGTTGGTGCAGTTCTAGACACCTTCACTAAGCCAGGACAGTCAGAGCTTTTCCTGAGTTCTAAGTGCCCAGAGGTTTGAATAATTTGTTTTTTCTCCAGTGGCTGAAACTATAAGACATAACACCCAGGAACTGTTAATGGTGTTGTTTCTTGTCATATGAACTAAATAAACAGAATAGGAGAAGCAGATGCACAGAGTCCCGACTGTATTCACCTGTCTTTGTCCATGGTCCTGAGATTGGGTTCCAAGAGACACCTGAGTGTAATAATAATAAAAATCTTTGTAATAAGTTGTCCATTTTTTCCCATAAACTAGTTGGAATTATATTTCTGGTACTTGGCAGCCAACCACCCAAGACCCATCATAGATTAATATGTACAAGGTCACATGTCTAATAAAAATGTTAGAGGTAGAATTTGAACACAGATTTTAAAATCCCTTTTTTCTTACTACCCTGTGCTGGTAAAGTGCTACATATTAAACTAATGGTTCTGACGGAATTCTAAGGAGGTGGAAGTTGGATGTGGTTGACACCTGTTAGGTGATGATGGCAAGCAGTGTTTTATTTTGGGTATGTTTGACAATGGTACAGTTTCCTGCCATTTTTTCGTCTTGAGTAACTGTTAATCAAGTCTACTGTAATAAGTTAATGTTTCCATACTGAAATTCATTTGAAAAGAAAAAGAAGAGGCACCTGGGTGGCTCAGTTGGTTAGCGTTAGACTTTTGTGGTTTGGGCTCAGGTCATGATCTCACAGTTCATGAGTTCAAGCCCCAAGTTGGGCTCTGCACTGACAGTGCAGAGCTTACTTGGGATTCTCTCTCTCCCTCTCTCTTTCTGCCCCTCCTCCCCTCAAAATAAATTTTAAAAAACTTTAAAGAAAAAGCTTGCCTGTCAGGGCATAGATTAACTTATTTGATTTTTCTACCAAAAATGTGAAGTCTGTCAGTTTTTCATGTTATGCTATGAAAGTAAGCTTTTTTGTGTTCCACTCTTTATTTAGACTCTGTTGTCTTCTATGTGTCTTATATATCTTTTTGGGCCAGGATAAATTTTGTAACATACATGTACTAGAGATGATGTCAGAGAATTGTAGAAAGGTTAAGGAAAAGAGAACAGAAGAAGCATTTTGTATTTTAGTTGAGGATGAAGACTAGCAATCAAAAATATTTTGTTGATATATTTGGTTTCATTCATTTTCTGTGTTGATTTCCTGTTTGCAGTTTTGTTTATTTTTATTCTATTTTCTGCTGTGTCTGCTTGCTTTAGGCTTGTATGCTTTTCTTTCCATGGTTTCTTAAGATGGATCCTGAGATTATTGATTTTAGATCTTTCTTCTTTCCTAATGTATGCATTCAGTGCTCTAAATTTCCCTCTAAGCACTACTTCTGATGGATCCCACACATTTTGAAGAGTGGTTTTTTCATTTTCACTTCAAAATATTTTAAAATTCCTCTTGAGACTTCTTTGACCCATATGTTATTTAGAAGTGTGGTGTTTAATCTTCAAATATGTTGGGATTTTCTAGCTATCTTTCTGCTATTGCTTTCTATTTTAATTCCATTATGGTCTGAAAGCATACATTCTATGATGTCTATTCTTTTAAATTTTGGAGGGTGTATTTTATGGCCCAGAATGTGGTCTATCTTGGTGAATAGTCTATCTGAGCTTAAGAAGAATGTGGTTTCTGCTGTTGTCGGGTGAAGTACTATATAAATGTCAATTAGAGCCAGTTGATTGATGGTGTTATTCAGTTCAGCCCTATCCTTACTAATTTTCTGCCTGTTGGATCTGTCATTTACTTACAGAGGTGTGTTGAAGTCTCTAAAATAGTGAATTTATCTATTTCTCCTTGCAGTTCTATCAGATTTTGGTGTTCTGTTGTTAGATGTATATACATTAAGGGTTGTTATGTCTCCTTGAAGAATTTACCCCTGTATATTATGTAATGCCCTTCTTTATCGTTGAAAAATTCCCTTGCTCAGAAGTCTGCTTTGTTTATAATTAATATAGCTACTCTTGCTTTCTTTTGATTAGAGTTAGCATGTCCCCATCCCTTTACTTTTTATCTATATGTGTATATATATATATATATATATATATATATATATCTTTACCTATAAAGTGGTATCTTGTAGACAACACATAGTTGGATTTTTTTCATCCACTCTAACACTCTCTTTTAATTGGTGCATTTGAATCATTCACATTTAAAGTTGTCATTGATAAGTGGATTAATATCTATCATACTGTAATGTTTCTATTCATTACACCTGTTCTTTCCACCACCACCACCACCACCACCACCACCACCACCACCACCACCACCCCCCCCATCTTTTTCAGCCTACTCTGGCTTTAACTGAGCATTTTATATGGGTGCATTTTTTTCTCCTCTCCTCATATATTGATTATACTTATTTTTTAAATGTTTTTTAGTGGTTGTCCTAGAGTTTGCAGTATATATTTACAACTAATCTAAGTCCACTTTCAGATAACACTGTGCTACTTCACAGGTATTGCAGATACCTTATAATGGAGTATTCCCAATTTCTGTCTCCCGTCCCTTATAACATTGCTGCCATTCATTTCGCTTGTCTGTATGCTATAATTACCTGGAACTTTGTGGCTATTACCACTTTGAACAAACAGTTATATGATACAATCAGAGAGGATTAAAAAAATAAAGATTTTTATCTTTATCCATTCTCTGTGGCTCTTTTTTTATGTAGATTAGAGTTTCTGACCTTTTTCTCTAAAGAACTTTTTTTCTTGCAAGGCAGGTCTGCTGGTGACAAATTCCCTCAGTTTTTATTTGGCTGAGAAAAGTCTTTATTTCTTTTTAATTTTTGAAGGATAATTTCTCTAATAACAAAATTCTAGGTTGATGGTTATTTCTTTCAACACTTGAAATATTTCACTCTATGCTTTTTTCTTTTTTTTGCATGGTTACTGACGAGAAGTCCAACATAATTCTTATCATTTTTTCTCTATAGGTAAAGTGTTTTGTTTTGTGTTTTCCTGACTTATTTCAATGTTTTTCTCTTTGTTTTTAGTTTTCTGTAGTTTGAATATTATATGCTTAGGTATAGATATTTTGGTATATGTCTTGCTTGATGTTTTCTGAGCTTCATGAATTTATGGTTGGCTTCTGTCATTAATTTTGGAAAATTCTCAGGCATTATTTGAACATTTCCTCTACTCTTCTCTTTCTTCTGGTATTTTTTACGTATATGTTATGCCTTCTTTTATTGTTCCACAGTTCTTAAATATTCTCTTTTCTTCATTCTCTTTTCTCTTTGCATTTTATTTTTTATATTTTTATTTTTTTATTTGCATTTTAAATGTTTGGGAAGTTTCTACGGATACTTCTTCAAGCTCATTGATTCTTTCCTCAGCTATGTCTAGTGTACTAGTGACCGTATGAAAGACATTATTTATTTCTGTTACACTGTTTTTGATTTCTAATGTTTCTTTTCTATTGGTTCATAGTTTCCATCTCTCTGTTTACAATATCCATCAATTTGTGCATATTGTCCATTAGAGCCCTTAGTATGGTAATCATAGTTCTTGTAAATTCCCAGTCTGGTAATTACAAAATCTGCACTATATGAATTTGGTTCTGATGCTTGCTTTGTCACTTTGGAATATACTTTCATTTCCTCTTAGCACACCTTATAATTTTTTGTTGAGAGCCAGACATAATGCATAGAATAACAGAAACTGAAGAAGGTAGGTCTTTTGTATGAGGTTTTGTATTTCTCTAACTAGGAACAAGGCTGTGTTTACTGTTTGGTGTAGCTGTAGGTTTCAGAGGTTTTAGTTTCCTCTAGTGTTCTTGTTTTTGTTTCCCTTGTTGTCTTTGGGTTTCCCTACAAATACCTTCTTAAATAGTGTCTGAGCCGTGCAGTTTTTTTCAACTATAATCCTGTTACTGTGTAGGAGCCCTGTTTTAATTTTTGTTATATCTTTGTTTATTTTTGAGACAGAGGGAGAAAGAGGTGAGTGGGAGAGGGGCAGAGAGAGATGGAGACACAGAATCCAAAACAGGCTCCAGGCTCTGAGCTGTCAGCACAGAGCCTGATGTGGGGCTTGAATTCAAACCATACCATGACCTGAGCCAAAGTGAGACACTCAGCCGACTGAGCCACCTAGGCGCCCCTAGCTTTTCTTTTTTTTTCTTTTTTTTTTTTTTAACATTTTATTTTTAAGTTATCTCCACATCCAACCTGGAGCTCGAACCTACAACCCCAAGATCAAGAGTCACATGCTCTACCAACTGAGCCAGCCAGGCACCCGTATAATTCTATGCTTAGATATTAGTCTTTATTTGGTCTGGACCTCCGCAAGTGCTTCTCAGTTTCTCTTCTTCCCCCGCCCCCTCCAATGTAGGTATGCCAGAAGTCTAGAGTGAGTAGGAACTGGGCAGTTTTCATTTCTCCAAAGTTGAACATGGCTCTGATGAAGTCTTTTCCTTTACTAGATAACCTTTTCTTATGGAGAATTCTCTGGACTTGTTTCAACTTATTTCAACTGGTTATTGTTTTCCTTCCCCCAGCCAAGCAGAAGATTTTTCTCTGATTTTTCTCCTTGAGAACCTTGTGGGGCATAAAACTGAGAAAGTGTAGCAGCCGTTCTCAGACTAGACCCTTGGGCTCCCCAGGAGTTTTAAACTCTCAAGCTAGACCACAGTCAGCCTCCAGCAACTTGTTCAAGTTACCATTTAAGTGTTCATATCAGTGCCTGGCTTCTGTGCTTTCATCTTCAGTTAGTTAATCTGTATTCTCTGTATTAGTTGTTCTGATTTCTTGGATGATAGTTTGTCCTCTGACTTCAGTATCTCAAGGATCAAAGAAAAGTCCATTAGCTTCCAGTTTGTTCAACTTTTATTTTGTCGTGAGAGAAGAATGATGACTTCCAAGCTTTTTACACGTTGGAGTAGAATCTGGAAGTAACCATATATTAAAAACAACTCCATAGTATTCCACTATATGGATATACCAAAATTTATTTTACTTGTTTCCTACTGTTAGTCTTTTATATGGCAAGCTATACTCTAATAACTCTCCTTGAATAAACTGCAATTTTGATTTTAATGGCTATGTTCCAGTTATCTATATCTCCCCACATAATTACCCAGAGATTAATCAGGAATTGACTGTATTTAAGCCAGAAGACTGGAGTTAATTTTTAGTGCTTTCACTTATTTAATATTGGATCATTTTACTTCTGATCAGTTTCCTCATTTGTAAAATGTGAATGATAAGCACCACCTGGAAGAGTTGTTATAAGGATTAAGTGATATATTAAAAGGTATTTGTGAACTATAAAGGACTATATAAAAGTTAGGTAACTTAGGGGGTGCCTGGGTGGCTCAGTTGGTTAAGTGTCCGACTTCAGCTCAGGTCATGATCTCTCAGTTTGTGGGTTCAAGCCCTGTGTCGGGCTTTGTGCTGATGGCTCAGAGCCTGGAGCCTACTTTGGATTCTCTCTCTCTCTCTCTCTCTCTCTCTCTCTCTCTCTCTTTCTGCCCCTCCCCCACTTGCACTCTGCCTCCTTCTCTCTCAAAAATAAAGAAACATAAAAATGTTTTTTAAAAAGTTAGGTAACTAAGGGATATTAAGTTGTGATATACATTATGAGGTTTAATAAATAATCAAGCACCTTGGTAATGAACTAGCTTGAGACCAGGCTGTACAGTACAGTGTTTTGAAAGAAGGTATGATTTATTGATAATTCTGAGAGAGGACAGTTAATTCTGAAGGAGATAGCTAAGTAACAAGTACACCTTAAAAACTTAATTGATGAAATAATATGTTGATAGGGAATATTGTTTAACTTATGCTGGAATACATTAGGTTTTATGAAGATAAGAACTAAGAAAAATAAGCAAAGCCATTTTTATATAGCTCTGCAATTGGGCAGGCACTTACTATATTTCTAAAACACTTGATAAAACTGTTAATCAGATAGAATTTAGATATTGCACTTATTCCAATATTATTTTCCAAGTGACTTAGTGATTTCTGAGGTAACATAGTATTTAGTGACTGATACTCAAAAGTGTGATCTGCGGACCCATAGTGTCAGTACCATATGAGAGCTTGTTAGAAATGCAGAATATTAGATATTAGGCCCACTCCATATCTGCTGAATCAGAAAGTACTGAGTCAGTTTAACAAGCTTCCTGGGTGACTGGTATATACATTAATGTTTGAAAGTCACTAACTTGGTATGCATAAATCTTGCAATAGAGAAGGACCTTGGTTAAGAGTTTCAACTACATCGTATCTCTGAATGAACTTACGGTTTAGAGAGAAGGGCATACTGGGTTAAGTATAACTACCAGTATTGATAAAATTGTTCTAAACAAAGAGATGCACTAATCTATTTTTAAAATCTTACACACTTAACAAAGATGAGGATAGGCTTTTGCAAACCTGATGACCTATAGATCAATATTGACATAAAAAAAGAAAATAAGGTTAATTTTTAAACTTATAAAAAGTGGTAATGGTTCCTTTAAGTAACTTCACTGAGAATTTAGAGAGTCCATTTACATGTCTTTTTCCAAAAATTTGTAGCTTCTCCATATAAAAGTAAAATTTGCATTTTAATTACTTATTATGGGAATAGTTCTAAAAGTATTATACAGTTCTCTGCTTCCTTAAAAAAAAAGTATATGGAATGTAATTTAACTTTTTCTAAATGATAAAGATTCCCCTGTCCTCTACCAAAGCCTTATATGTATAGATGCTCTGGGCTAAACTGATTAATTGACTCATTATGAAATTATTATTATACTTTGTCGTAATACAAAGATGTTGGTTATTAGAGGATATAGGATTATTTATCCATGTAACAAGTTATCCCACATTGCTGGCCAACATTATTGTGATTGGTACTTGGAACTTTATATTTCTCTGTCAATATTTACATGCCTGCTTCTAGCACTTTCCCCCTCTAAATTGTTGCTTCTGATCTACTGCATTCTAGGAAACCAGATGAGATTATACAACATAGGAGGGTCTTGGCCTTTCCATGAATTAATTAATTAATTAATTAATTAATATTTATTGAGCAGCTGTTGTGTGCCAGATTCTGCTAAATGCTGAGTATTCAGTGAAGAACAAAACAAATCCTCACTCACGTGGGGTTTACATTCTAGTGGGGGAGATAAGCGATAAACAAATGCCAATCTAATATAATGATAGGTAGCAATAAGTGCTATGAAGAAAAATAAAGCAGGGCATAGATATAGAAAGGAGGAGCCACTACTTAAAATAGAGTTGTTAGAGTGAGGGGGGTACAGACCTGAATGAAGTAAAGTGAGATATGATGTTTGTTTGTTTTTAAGTTTATTCATCACACAAGCAGGGAGGCAGACAGAGAGGGAGAGAGAGAGAATCCCAAGCAAGCTCTGCACTGCCAGCACGGAGCTCGAGAGAATGCCAAATCCACGAACCAGGAGATCATGACCTGAGCTGAAACAAGAGTCGGACGCTTCCCCAACAGAGCCACACAGATGCCTGAGATAGAATAGTTTTTAAAAGAAGAATTCATAAATTTAGTACAGAGACTGGGGCTTCCTCTTTGCCTAGAATTCTCAGGTGTTTACTTAAGGTGTAAGTTTTAAATATTTCTGCAGTTTTGATTTTGTTGGATAACATGGGAACCAAAGGTATGGTTACCATCACACCATCTAAGAATTTTTAGGCTAACATCTGGGATGAAAGGCAGGCTGAAAGATAGACTTCAGATGATAAAATATTAGAACTTTGAAAGGTTTAAAAGAACTATTATAATACAGGAATCAAAATTGGAATTGTTCTAGAAAATTTAGGATTTAAAATAACACTGTAACAAATGTGTGCTATAAGCAGTCCCCTGGAGAAACAGAATGGCTTCCCGCGTGGCCATACTGCTCCTGACTTAATAGTGACACCATTAATAACAGTAGTACCATTTTTTGAGCCCTTATTATACGCTAGGCACTGTACAAGGCAGATGTGATATAATCCTCACAACAACCCTGTGAAAATGTGAGGTCCTAATTTTTATGAAGTACAAACTAAGTTAAGCATAGACTGCTACAAAGTCAGTACCAGGCCAAATTTAATTGCTTAGTCTCATAAGCAATGCTTATGCTTACCCCAGACTCAAGATTCCTCTAGATATAGGGGGTAAACGAATTATTTTGATTACTTGTTGGGTAGCAAAACTGGAGGTATGTGTTAGAGATTGGTTCTGGAGTTCACGCAATGCACAGAGTAAAAATAGCTTACCGTATTAGTGTACCATAATTAAATGAATATGACTTGTTATATTACCAGTTATTTTACCAGTAATTCACATACAATCAAAAGATTAGTGAATTGATTAGTAAGGAATCCAGTACTTAGCTTTAATTTAAAGATGATCTCAAATTCTAAGTGATTTGGTGCTGTTACTAGAAATAGAGAAATCCAAAGCATGAGTAAATTTTCTTTTAGGGGAGTCATGGATGATGAATTTGAATTTGGATGTGTTGAATTTTGGTTAATGAGACATTCTTGTGTTGTCTGGCAGACTGATAGCACAAGACTAAATATTTATAGGGATGTTGGGGTTGTTTGTGTAAGTAATTCTGGGGTGATAGTTCAAGATTTGAAAATAGATGGATTTATGAAGAAGAGAGTGTAGAAAGAATGGGGTGTAACAAAACTGTTGACTCCTGACTTAGTATTTACAAGGTGGGAATTAAAAGGAGAACTAGAAGAGGATGGTGAAAGTGTGATCAGAAAGGATATACTGTGTTGCATTCTGATACGACTGTTCTATTGGGACCAGGAGGTATAAGGTGTTGTAGGCCGGGGCACTTCTCCTTTGAAGAGGAATATGAAATGCTAGTGACGTAGGAGGGGAAGCAAACCCAGAAGTATGTTGATGGTTTTGAAAATAGAGGAGAATGAAATGATCACAAGGACTTTGATAAGGACAAAATTTTGTATAATGAATTGAAGGGATAGGATAAAATGTTTAAATCAGAAAGGAACATTTCAGATACGGAGGTCTTTGAGGTAGAACTGTGTAAGAATCTGTACACAGACACTTGATGTATTTAGTAGAAGGGAAGGTGCTAACTCCTCAGTCCTCAGGTCTGGAAGTAATGACAGTGGAGCCCTCAAGAGAAGTCGGGTATACTTTGAAAAGCCTTATTCTAATCTTTATGCTTCTAACACTTGATTTGGGGTTGGCAAAAGTACATGCTGTGTCATTTGAGGTGGGACTCTTCAAGGGAGGAAAGGGGTCATGGATTACTAGTGAGTGTTCAATTATAAATGTATTCTTTTTCTTGCTTGCAGTAATAAATCTTTTTCACTGTGATAGAGGCAGCCAACATCTGTATACCTTATGTATAGTAGATCAGTGTTAATGTCATAAAAATCATCATTTTCATGGTCAGTCTAGTGATGGAAGTAAATGAAATAAAACATGTCTCTTTACCGATTTGTATATAAAGGACTTAGTTTCATTCATTAGCATTGAAAAGAAAATGTAAGTTTCTTTTTTTGTAATGCTATACTAAATACAGAAAGATGACATTAGTGACCTGTCATCAGTTGAACATGAATTTTAATATATATTCCTTGTAGTAGTGATGGATTTATGATTCTCCAACTAATTTTAAATTCATTAAATTCACTCATTAAAAGTCTTACTGTTATATGAGAGGTCATGTTAGGAGCAGAAACTGCTGGTTAAAACAGTATTTACTATAATATCCTTGTGGAGTCTTTTGTAGGGTAAAATGAAATGATTGTTATAAAAGGGCTTTTGAGACAAGTTTCTATTAATATAGGTTGTTACTGTTATAGACCACAGGACTAGGACTGTAGATAAGGCCATGATTTATGGTTTTTTTAATGAAATATTTAGTGTGGTATTTAAATGTTTTTAATGTAATAAATGACTAAACACTAAGTATTTGTTTTAGTACTCATTAATTTTTTAGTATTTTTAATTTTAAAGTAACTCCCTAACCAGTCATATTGAACTTAAAGAAAGATGGTGACGATTTATTGAAAATTAAGTTACTTATTTTACGTAACTTTTTTATTTCTATTTGAATCTGTTTTCGTCTGCAGCTGTGTCCCCAAATAATGGTAAAATTATCTATAGTTGATTCTATTTGAGGATGAGAGTAAAGCATATAAATTCTCCAAGTTAGATATAGATATATCTCACTTTAAGAGAATTTGATATGAAATCATTAATGGAGTGAGTATAACTAAAAATAAGAAAAAAAGATCCAAGGACTAAGTCCTGCTTGGAGTACTCTAAGATTTAGACATACAGAAAATGAGGAGAAGGTGGTAGGAAGAAAACCAGGAACTTGAGGTCTTCTGAAAGCCAGATTAAGAAAGTATTTTCAGGGGCGCCTGGGTGGCTCAGTCGGCTAAGCGTCCCACTTCGGCTCAGGTCACGATCTCGCGGTCCGTGAGTTCGAGCCCCGCGTCGGGCTCTGTGCTGACAGCTCGGAGCCTGGAGCCTGTTTCGGATTCTGTGTCTCCCTCTCTCTGACCCTCCCCCATTCATGCTCTGTCTCTCTCTGTCTCAAAAATAAATAAACGTTAAAAAAAAAGAGAGAAAGTATTTTCAAGGAGTGAACAACTGCGTCAGATGTAGTTAAGAGGTTGAGTGAGACGAGGCCTGAGAATTAACTTCTGGTTAGAAAAAATAGCCATGGTGAGATGGTTTGGTACAATGCTGGGAATAAAAACCTTTATGAGACAGATTTAAGTGAGAATTAGAGGAGAGAATCAGAGACCTCATTCAATGAATATTGCCATAAAGGAGTGGGGGGAAAGATATGGGGGGAAGGGCGCAGGGTTGGTAAGTTTGCTCCATGGAGAGTTTGGGACCAAGACAGATTTGTTTCTGTTTTTGATGTGTGTTTTTTTTTTAAGAAGGATGAAATTATAGCATGTCTATGTTGACGGCAGTGATCTAGTAGAGGGGAAAACAGTGATGCGGAAGAAAGAGAGGATAATTAATCCCTACTGCTTAAATAGGATTTGGGGACTGGTCTGGAACTTTGCCATGTGAAATGGTTTCTGTGGAGAAATATTTGCCTTTGAAATAGGAAAATTACAAAGTCTGGTCATCCAGTTCATCTTCTATTTTATAGCTGTGGATTATTTTTAGTGATGGGATGGAAATTGTTAAAGTTGCACACTTCCCAGTTTTCCATTGTGACTAGTATATTTATTTTCAAGTCAAGAATAGGATTGGCATGTGGAGAGAAGATAGCAAAGCTCCTTCATCTACCTGAGCTTGTCTGAATTTGCACTATGTTTTAATCCATTAGCCTTCAAAATTTTTTGCTTGCATGTTTCCAGAAAAATTTTTGACAGTGTTCTCTTGCACATTGATGTCTAATATTACTATCATAAGTTTAAATCATCAATTGTTTTGTTTATAGGTGGTAGGAAATAAGCATTTTATAGCATGACATGAGTATTGACTCTATTGAATAAATAATGGTATTTGATTAAATGGATGTTTGATAGCTTTATTGAAATGTAATTGACATAAAATAAATTGCACAGTTGGATAAATTTTGACTTAAGGATGCTTTCCTGAAACTATCATGTCAAGATAATGAATCCCCCCAAATTTACTAGTCTTCCTTTGTAATTTCTGCATCCTACCTCTCCCTGCTCCTTCCACCAACCTCTCCAACCCCACCCACCCCCACCCCCACCCCAGGCAACCACTGATCTATTTTCTGTCACTATAGGTTAGCTTGCATTTTCTGGAACTTTATAGGAATGGAATCATATAGTATATGTTCTTTTTTGTTTGGCTCTTTTCAGTCCGCATAATGATTTTAAGATTCACCCATATTGTTTCATCCATAATTATTAGTTCATTTTATTTCTGAATGCTGTTTTATTGTATGAACAGTATTCCATATAGCAGTTTGTTATTCATTCATCTGTTGATGGACATTTGGGTTGTTTTCAGGTTTGAGCTATTGCAAATAGTCATTGTTGAGACATATGCTTTCATTTCCCTTGAGTAAATAGATGAAGTGGAATGGCTGGGTCATATAATAGGCATTTGTTTATCTTTATAAGAAGGTCCCAAAGTGTTTTTCAAAGTGATTGTGCCATTTTATATTTCTACGAGCAAGTTATGAGTTCAGTTGCTCTACATCCTCACCATTCTATTTACTTTTGAAAAATTTTTAAATGTTTTATTAGTTTTTGAGAGAGAGGGCAAGCGGGGGAGGGGCAGACAGAGGGGGAGACAAAATCTGAAGCAAGCTCCAGGCTCAGAGCCTATCAGCACAGAGCCCTATGTGGGGCTCAAACCCACAAAGTGTGAGATCATGATATGAGCCAAAGTCGGATGCTTAACCGACTGACCCACCCAGGTGCCCCCTCACCATTCTGATTTTAGCCATTCTAATAGGTTTGTAGTGGTATCTCATTAGGGCTTAAATTTGCATTTCCCTAATGAGTAACGATCTTGATCATGTTTTCATATGCCATTTGTATATTTTCTTTTGTAAAGTATCTGTTCAAATCTTTGGCCATTTATCTATTGGCTTATTTTCTAATTGAATTTGAAGAGGTTTTTTTTCTTTTTTCTTTTTTTTTAATTCTGTATACATGTGCTTTATCAGACAGTAGATTTGCAAATATTTTCTCTTGACCCGTGGGCTGTTTCTTCATTCTCTCTTTTTTTTTTTTTTTTAGTTTTTTTTTAATGTTTATTTATTTTTGAGAGAGAGACAAAGGGCAAGAAGGGGAGGGGCAGGAAGAGAGGGAGACACAGAATTTGAAGCAGGCTCCAGGCTCTTGGCTGTCAGCACAGAGCCCAATGCGGGGCTCAAACTCACGAACCATGAGATCATGACCTGAGCTGAAGTCGGACGCTTAACCGACTGAACCACCCAGGCGCCCCTGTTTCTTCATTCTCTTAACAGTGTCTTTCAAAGAGCAGAAGTTCTTAATTTTGATGTATTCCAATTTAATAGCTTTCACTTTATGGATTGTACTTTTGGTGTTATATCTAAGAAATCTTTACCTAACCCAAGGTCACAAAAGATTTTGTTTTTTTCTAAGAAGTTTTATCACTTTATATTCTACATTTAGCTCTATCACCTATTTATGCATGGTATGAGGTAAAGATCAAAGGTTTTTTTTTTTATGTGAAAAATTGACTACATATATGTGGGATTATTTTTATAAGTATTGAAGTCCAGTAGTATAAATCATTCAGTAGTGTTTCTGTTTTTCAATAGGCTATGTAGGTTACTTACTTCTTGAGTGAGCCTTAGTAGCAGTGTCTTTCAAGGAATTTGTTCATTTCACTGAAGATGTTGATTTATTGGGATAAGTTGTTTATAATATTCCCTAACTATTCTTTTTTAAAATATATATATTTAAGTAATCTCTGCACCCAATGTGGAGCTCGAACTCTCAACCCTGAGATCAAGAGTCACATGTTCTTCTGACTGAGCCAGCAGGCATCCCTCCCTAACTATTCTTTAATATCTGTAGAATCTATAGATAAGAGTTGTTATCACACCACTGATTCTGGATATTGGCAATTTGTATCTTCTTTTTTCTTCCCTGATCAGTCTGGCTAGTGGTTTATCAGTTTTATTGATGTTCTCAAAGAACCAGCTTGTGGTTTCATTTTTTTTTTCCTCCATTACTTTTCTGTTTTCTGTTCCATTGACTTCTCTAATCTTTATTATTTCTTCTTTTTTGCTACTTTGAAGTTAATTTGCTCTATTTTTTCTAGTTTTCTTGAGGTGAATATAGTTGAGACCATTCATTTGAGACTTTTCTTCTTTTCTAATAAAGACATTTTAGTGCTGTAAATCCCCTCTGTGTACTGATACCTTACTACTAGTTTAACGCCTTCCCTCAAATTTTGATATGTTGTTTCCATTTTCAGTTAGTTCAAAACAACTTCTAATTTTTTTATTTTTTCTTTGACTTGGGGTTATTTGGAGATATGTTTTGTTTCCAAATATTTATATATTTTCAAAGTATTTTTATGTTGATTTATAATTAGATTGTGGTCAGAAAACACACTCTGTAAGATTTGAATCTTTTAAAATTCATTTATTCCTAGCACAGAATGTGGTCTCTGTTGGTAAATGTTACTTGTATACATGAAAAAGTATGTAGTCTGTTTTGAAATAGGATGTTCTATAAAATTCAATTAGGTCAAGTTTGTTGGTGATGTTCTTCAAGCCTCTGTATTATTTTCTGTCTACTTGTTCTGTCATTTTTTGAAAGAGAAGTTGAAATTTCTGACTGTAGCTGTGGCCTTTTAATTTTTTCTTAAAGTTCTATTTTTGCTGTACTTTAAAGCTATTTATTTATAAGTTGCATAAACATTTTAGATTTTTGTGTCTTTGATGAATTGACTTTTATTATTATGAATGATCCTCTTTATCTCTAGTAATAGTCTTTCTCTAAAATTGACTTTGTCTGATATTAATATAGTCATTCCAACCTTTTATTCATTAGCATTAGCATGATATATCTTTTTCCATTCTTTTACTTTTAACCTCTCTGTGTCTTCATATTTAAAGCAGATTTCTTATAGGCAGCATATAGATGGCCCTTACTTTTTTAAATGTAGTTTCACAGTCTCTGCCTTCTAATTGGCACGTTCAGATCATTTATGGTTAATATGAATATTGATATGACAGAGTTAAAAAAATTTTTTATGTTTATTTTTGAGAGAGACAGAGACAGCATGAGTAGGGGGAGGTCAGAGAAAGAGGGAGACACAGAATGCAAAACAGGCTCCGCGCTCTGAACTGTCATCCCAGAGCCTGACGCAGGGCTCGAACCCACGAACCATGAGATCATGACCTAAGCTGAAGTCGGATGCTTAACTGACTGAGCCACCCAGGCACCCCAGTATGATAGAGTTTAAATCTATCATTTTTCCATTTGTTTTCTTTTTGTCTTCACTATTCATCAATCCTATTTATCTCCTTTTTTGGTCTTCTTTTAGATTGAGTCGTTTTTTTAATGGCTCCATTCTGTCTCCTTTGTTGGCTTAATAGTTGTAACTCCTTGTGATATTTTAGTGTTTGTTTTATAGTTTATACTGTACATCTTTGACTTACCGTAGTCTACTGTCCGGTGGAATGGTGAGTTTTTCACAAATTAATTTATCCAGCTTTCAAATTAACATTATGTCCTTTTGGGCTTTTATTTCTTTGGACTTTGAAATCTACCTGATTAAATCCTAGCCACACTAACTCAGTATAGGATAGCTTACACTTCTGTGCCTTAATCTTCTCATCTATAAAGTGGAGTTAAACTCTTTCATACTCTTTTGTGAGATACAAAGCATTTAGAATGGTAACTGACATGTAGCACTATAATTAGTAGCTACTTTTATGAAAAATCATGTTGGTAAATTATGGTAAGAGCCTAAATGTCCATCAACTGATGAATGGATAAAGAAATTGTGGTTTATATACACAGTAGAATATTATGTGGCAATGAGAAAGAATGAAATATGGCCTTTTGTAGCAACATGGATGGAACTGGAGAGTGTTATGCTAAGTGAAATAACTCATACAGAGAAAGACAGATACCATGTTTTCACTCTTATGTGGATCCTGAGAAACTTAACAGAAGACCATGGCGGGGGGCAGGGGGGAGAGAGGGAGGGAGCCAAACCATAAGAGACTCTTAAAAACTGAGAACAAACTGAGGGTTGATGGGGTGTGGGAGGGAGGGGAGAGTGGGTGATGGGTATTGAGGAGGGCACCTGTTGGGATGAGCACTGGGTGTTGTATGGAAACCAATTTGACAATAAATTTCATATTTAAAAAAAAGCAGCTAAGTAAGCATGTAAATTCTGGGCCTGCGTAAAAAAAAAAAAATCACGTTGGTAAAAATGTCGTATGAATTTTAATTATCTTGACATAATTTTAGTTCTCAACCACCCTAGTTAAAATACCTATGACTTCTTTAGATTAGTCACTGGTCTGCTACCCTTCTCTCTTACCCAATTTGAATCAGTCCTCCTGCCACGTTAATCTTTCTCCAGTGGAACAGCAATCATATGCTGTCATTTCTCTGTTCAAACTATTTCTACCTTACTCACTTTTCTCCAGGATTAAGGACAGACTCTTCATCCTAACAAGCAACATAGCCCATTGTATCCTTCAGCTTTCTTTAACTGCTCTTATAATTGTATTCAGTATAGCTCAAACTGTAATTCTTTCTTTCTCCAATATGTACTGTACAGGTGACCCTGAACAATGTGGGTTTGAACTGCACAGGTCCACTTACAAACATTTTTTTATAGTATAGTACTGTAAATATATTTTCTTTTTCTAATGATTTCAACATTTTATTCTCTTTAGCTTCCTTTATTGTAAGATTATAATATATACTACATCTAACATACAAAATATGTGTTAATCAACTATTTATGTTATCAGTAACGCATCTGGTTAATAATAGACTATTAATGGTTAAGCTGTGGGGTAGTCAGAAATTACATGTGGATTTTCGACAGTGCAGAGGTTCAGCACCCTTAATCCCTGCATTTTTCTTTTTTTTTTATTTTTTATTTATTTTTTATTTTTATTTATTTTTTTTTTTCAACGTTTATTTATTTTTGGGACAGAGAGAGACAGAGCATGAACGGGGGAGGGGCAGAGAGAGAGGGAGACACAGAATCGGAAACAGGCTCCAGGCTCTGAGCCATCAGCCCAGAGCCCGACGCGGGGCTCGAACTCACGGACCGCGAGATCGTGACCTGGCTGAAGTCGGACGCTTAACCGACTGCGCCACCCAGGCGCCCCATCCCTGCATTTTTCAAGGGTGGTTTCCTGTCTGAATTTGTTGTTGCTGCTTTGTATGTCTGAAAAGTTCTGGGAGCAAGTGTGTCTGAAAATTACCTTTTGTAAGGTTTACCAGTGTTCACCTGTCATAATCCTTTGCATCCTTGAAGCCTCTCATCAAATGCCACCTATTTCATGAAGCTTTTAATGATAGGTAGCTGGTTGTGGTCTTTCCACTCATTATGTCTACAGTTATCCTGTGCTTTTCTTATATCACTGCCCTTATACTACCTTGGATGATAGAGATCCAAGATTCCTTATCTGTAATTCTGAAGTCCAAAAGAATGTGAAGGTCAGGAGTATTTTTTTAAACTCATTTGGTGGTGGCTGTGGTGTGCAGAATAGTGGACCCCCAAAGATGTCCATGTCCTAATCCCTGGAAGCTGTGACTGTGTTGCCTTACTTGGCAAAAGGGACTTTGCAGAGGTGATTAAATTAAGTGTCTTAAAATGGGGAGATTAGCCTGGATAATTGAGCCAGGCTGAATATAATCACAAGGGTCCATATAAGGGAAAGAGGGAGGCAAGAGAGTCAGAGAAGATGTGATGGCAGAATCAGAGGTCAGGGTGATGAGATAACTGGCTCTCAAGATGAAAGAAGGCCAGAAGCCAAGGAATACTGACTGCCTTTAGAAGCTGGAAAAGACAAAGAACAAATTCTCTCATAGATTTTGTAGAAAGAACCCAGCCCTAGACATTTTGGCCTTAGCTCAGGGAGACGTCTGACTTCTAAAACTATAAGATAATAAATTTGTATTGTGTAAGCCACTGAGTTTCTGGTAATTTGTGATAGCAGCAGTTGGAAATATAGAGTGATAAAGCCTTACTTGAACTGATGTGAGGCTATTGGTAGTCTTCATTTATGCCAGTTAGGATAAATATTCATACATTTTACGATATAAATAAGTTTGATCATATGGTACTGGCCTAGACCTTGCTGAGTGGTTATTTAATGTGAGTACATGTATTGTATTACCTTTCTAAAATTTGGGAAATTCTAAACATGAAACACATTCATCCCCAAGGGTTTCAAATAAAGGGTTTGTAGACCTAGAGTCATTTACACTAAATAATGTCTCTTTTCCGCTACAAAATTGTAAGCTACATGAGGGCAGAAATTGAGACGTATTGCTCATCTCTTTGTCTCTCAGCTTAATGATCTACAGGTAATAGCATGAAAAACTATTATTGAATTGACCTTAAGTTTCTGTATACACTGTAAGGAGTATAAAATGTGAGAGACTTGGGAACTTCCCAGATCATCTCAGATCCTAGTAAGGGAGATAAGACATATGTTGGCTTATGATTAGGTACCATAATGTAAATGACCTATAAATAGGATACGGACTGAAATAAAGAGGTGACAGTTTAGCTATAACAATGACTGCCATTTGTACAGCACCTACTTACTAGGCTCTTAATGTGTATTATTATTATTTTAGTTGGAGTGGAGGTAACACACCATGTTACATCATTTTCAGGTGTATAACATAGTTATTCAACAACTCTGTATGTTATGCTCATCACAAATGTAGCTACCATCTGTCACCATACAATGTTATTACAATATCATTGACTGTATTCCCTAATCCCATGATTTATTTATCTATAACTGGAAAGCTGTAAATCCCACAAAAATCTTGTGGTAAAACAGCTGCTCAGAGATGTTAAATAGCTCTCAATCCTAAAGGTGAGTGGATTGAGATTGGGTTCGTTCTTTGAGGAGAGAATGGCGTGAACAAAAATCTGTAATTGGATAGGCACAGAATATATAGAGAGAATTAGATTCTCTTTTTTATTACTATTAAATACGAAATTTATTGTCAAATTGGTTTCCATACAACACCCAGGGCTCATTCCAACAGGTGCCCTCCTCAAGACCCATCACCCACCCACCCTCCCATCCCTCCCACCCCCATCAACCCTCGGTTTATTCTCAGTTTTTAAGAGTCTCTTATGTTTTGGCTCCCTCCCTCTCTAACTTTTTTTTTTTTCCCTTCCCCTCCCCCATGGTCTTCTGTTAAGTTTCTTAGGATCCACATAAGAGTGAAAACATATGGTATCTTTCTCTCTATGACTTAATTCACTTAGCATAACACTCTCCAGTTAACATCTTATTCAACAAATAACTGTACTTTAGACTGACTACAGTATTATGTAGACATACCTTTTTTTTTTTTTTATGTAGACATACTCTTAAAGAGAATCTAACTCTTGGCTGCTCAGGAACTTAAAAAATTCTGACCTGGGTGGCTCAGTCGGTTAAGAGAATCTAATTCACTTTAAGAGTATGTCTACATTAAAAAAAAAAAAAAGTTATGTCTACATAATACTGTAGTCAGTCTAAAATACAGTTATTTGTTGAATAAGATGTTAACTGTTAGTCTCTCTAGTTGCTGGGATCTGGGATGATTTTTATTTTTATGTATGTGAATATTTCCCAGATTTTCTTCAAGAAACATATTGATTATGTAATAACCAGCAGCAATAAATATTACTTCACAAAATAAAAGGTTTGTTTTTTCTGAATATAGTGGAGAAACACTTCATTCAATGCTAACTACTATTCAATATAATTTTTTTTTAATTAGTGACCTACCTAAGTTTAGTTCATTTTATTAATTTACATGCCCTACAGACATGTTATTCCCCTTTACAATAACTGACCTTAGAAATTCCCTCTTTTCAACTACCTACAAACAACCATTATTTAATCTGTTTCAACACAGTTATTGCTGTTATGCCAGAAACAGTGTTGTAATCCTGTCTTTGGAACTACACTGTACTGTATTTGGGAGTTCGTATGTAAATTTCATGTCTGTATGTTTCAACAGCCTGATACTTAACCTGGTAAATGCTCTTATAGTGAAATAGGAAAAGTGAGGAAAGCCTGTTATTAAGTTACACTAGCAGTGATACGATTTTCCCTGTTTCTAAGTAGTGAACTGCTATTCCTAGATACTCCAGGCACATAGGAACTAGGCTTTATTTGTCTGACAATAATTTAGGTGATGGTAACAGGCATTTATTTTTAGGTAATAAATTGTATTTTCATGTTGGGTGTTGACCCTGGAGACCTTTTCATTTTAATTCCCTGTGGTGAATTTAGTTTTGTCCCTTCTTCCACTATTTGCTGTTGGAAAATAAACCAACATGATGTCATACAGAAAGTAAACATTGCTTATTTTTAAAAGTACTTATTGGGGGCGCCTGGGTGGCGCAGTTGGTTAAGCGTCCGACTTCAGCCAGGTCACGATCTCGCGGTCCTTGAGTTCGAGCCCCGCGTCAGGCTCTGGGCCGATGGCTCGGAGCCTGGAGCCTGTTTCCGATTCTGTGCCTCCCTCTCTCTCTGCCCCTCCCCCGTTCGTGCTCTGTCTCTCTCTGTCCCAAAAATAAATAAAAAACGTTGAAAAAAAATTTAAAAAAAAAAGTACTTATTGAACACTTACTATGTAGCAAGTAGTATGGTAACTATTGGGACAGTATGAATGAAACATAGTTTCTACTCTAATTTATAGCCTAGTAGGAGAGATATAAGCAAGTAAATATATATTTATAAGTTGAAAACATGCTATGAAGAAAACAAATAGGACACTATAATAGGATAACAAGGGGATCTATTTAAGAGGAATTAGGAAAGGCCTTTCTGAGCCTTGAGAAATGAAAAGGAGCCAGAAATGCAAAGGGGAAACAGTACATACAAAGACCCTACAGTGGAAAAGAGTGGTGTGACAGAAAAGAGGATGTGACTAGAGCAACAGGGAGAAGGGCTCAAGGTGAGGATGGAAAGATAAACAGGCTCTTATAGGCTACAGTGAAGGGATTACAGTTATATTAGGGAAGCTATTGTGAAAGGTTTTAAGCAGGAGAAATAACATGATAAGACTCATATTTTAAGGATATCAATAGCTGCTGTAAGAAGGCAAGAATGGACACAGGGAAATCAAATGAGTGTCAGTTATGGTCTGAGCAGCTTGATCATGGAGTGTTAGTGGAGATGGAGATTAGTGGATGGATTTGATAGATATTTTGAAGGTAAAATCAACTAAGTGGTACAAAAGATGTGGGTAATAAGTAGTGGGAGAGGTCAAGAATGACTGATAGGCTTTTGATATGACTGATAGGGCAATTAAATGCATATTTGTGAATATCTAATAATACCTGCAGGTGACTCAGATTTGTCATTAGCTGTATCGCAGTGTTTGAATGTAAAAAGGAATATGTTCCCATTAAAATAGTAGATTCCAGAAATTTCTCTAAAGATAACCACTCCCCCTATTAATCCTTTATTTTCATGATTCAAGAAGGGCATCTTCATGTGGGGAAAACTTTGAAATAAAGTTTATGAAAGCAGATTATTTTGCTGTATTTCAGTATTTAGTACAGTTACTGACAGACAATAGGCATTCATTGAATGAATTCTTTTTTTTTTTTTTAATTTTTTTTTTCAACATTTATTTATTTTTGGGACAGAGAGAGACAGAGCATGAACAGGGGAGGGGCAGAGAGAGAGGGAGACACAGAATCGGAAACAGGCTCCAGACTCTGAGCCATCAGCCCAGAGCCTGACGCGGGGCTCGAACTCACGGACCGCGAGATCGTGACCTGGCTGAAGTCGGATGCTTAACCGACTGCGCCACCCAGGCGCCCCGAATGAATTCTTTTTGAAAGAAAAATTAAGTTCCAAGAATCAGTCTGAAAGAAGATGACTCCTCTGCCATGTGAACAACTTCTTATTTAAGTTGATTTGTTCGGCTAGGTGTACTGTACCAAAGTAATCAAGCAAATTTGACTTACATCTCAAATTATAAACTATTTTGTTACGTGACATTATTTAGAGGCTACTCTATGGAGGTGTTAGAGGACCACTAGGATCTTGCAATAGATTTCTAGAAAACATAGGATGATATAGTAGGGGAAAAAACATTGAACTAGGTGATACCTATAAAAACCTCATTTCCAATTTTGATTCAGTTCTGTATAAGTAATAGTATTTTGGTCTAGTTATTACCTTCTCAAACTTCAGTCTCCCTGCATGTAAAGTAGAATAGCCTATCCCTACCCTAAGGACTTAATGTAATGATTAAATACATAAAAACATACACATCTACATGTATGTAGCATTTAGCAAAGTTCCTGGCACAAAGTAAGAGTTTTATTTCCCTAAAAATAAATACATAATACTTAACATAATACCCAATATGTATGTCTGTGGTAGATCGCAAAAATGACCACAGTAATTGTGTTGGCTTGGCATACCATCTATTTTTCTCATGAATGTTTCTCTTTTCCCAACTATACCTATGATACTTCTTAAATCTAATTTTGCATTACTGCATCCTTATTCCTTTTCCTTTGATAAAACCTTGGCCTTATCCATTTGACTCTGGTACATTATTCCCTTTATCTCTAGAATTCATGTTCCTTGCAAGGAACCTACAGGAGGAAGAGGTACTAGGTCTTCCAGAATACTGTACTCAGATTTTATTGTGCATCCTGATTACCTGGGGATCTTGGTAGAAAGCTGATTTTGATCAGAAGTTCTAGGGTGGGACTAAAATTCTGTAGTTCTTTGAATGAGCAATGCTATAGAAGGTCTAAGCCAGAAGGAAGTAGTTAGAAAAAATATTGCCTTAAAGGAGACTTAAACGATGATATTATTTTTTTTAGGTTTATTTATTTAGAGAGAGCTCAGGAGGAGCAGAATGGAAGGGGATTGAGAGAGAGAGAGAGAGAGAGAGAGAGAGAGAGAGAGAGAGAGAGAGAATCCCAAGCAGGCTCCATACTGTCAGTATGGAGCCCACTGTTAGGCTCAAATCCACAAACCATGAGATCATGACCTGGGCCAAAATCAAGAGTCAGGTGCTTAACCGACTGAGCCTCCCAGGTGTCCCAGTGATAGATAGATCGATATATGTGTATATATATGTGTGCGTGTGTGTGTATGTGTATAATATATTTAATAAAAGCTCCCTTGCTCCTTCCATCGCATGAAGACACAGCAAGAAGACAGCCATCTATCTGTTCTGATCTTGGACTTCCCAGCCTCCAGAACTATGAGAAATAAATTTCTGTTGTTTATAAGCCACCCAGTATATGGTATTCTGTTACAGCAGCTCAGGTGGACTGAGACAATAGTTTGAGTAAGATGAGATAGAGAGGAGACAGATATCTAAATAGAACATATACTCTTAGTTCCTAATATTGCTAGAACCCTTTCAATGACTTTTAGAAAAAAAAATACATAACAAAATTTACCATTTTAACCATTTTGAAAGTGTACAATTCCTTGGGATTAAGTACATTCACATTTTTTATGACTTTTAAGTGGATTTTATTTTTTATAGCAGTTTTAGGTTTACAGCAAAATTGAGCATAAAGTACGGGGAGTTTCCACATTCACCTTCAGGTCATATATGTGTAGCCTCCCCCACTATCAACATTTCAACATCCTGCCACCACAGTGATACATTTATTACAATCAGTGAACCTACCCTGACACATCGTTATCACTTAAAGTCCATAATTTACTTTAGGGTTCGATCTTGGTGTTACATGTTCTGTAGATTTTAACAGATGTCTGATAACATGTATCCACCATTTTAGAGAATGCCCTAAAAGTCCTCTGTGCTCTGCCTGTTCATCTCTTCCCTCCTCCCTAACCCCTGATAACCACTGATTTTTTACTGTCTCCAGTTTGTCCTTTTTCAGAATGTCATATCATTGGAATCACACAGTGTATAGCCTATTCAGATTGGTTTCTTTCTCTTAGTAATATGCGTTTAGGATTCCTCCATATCTTTTCATGGCTCGTTAGCTCATTTCTTTTTAGCATTGGATAATATTCCGTTGTCTGGATATATCATACCCTGTTTATCCATTCACCTGTTGAAAGACATCTTGGTTGCTTTCAGCTTTTGCAATTATGAATAAAGCTGCTATAAACATCTATGTGCAGGCTTTTGTGTGGACATAAGGTTTCAACTCATTGGGTGTGATCCGCTAGATTATATGGGAAGAGTTTGTTTAGTTTTGTAAGAAATTGCCAAACTTTGACCCAGAGTGGCCGTACCGGTATGTATCCTCACCGGCAGTGTGATTTCCTGTTGCTCCACATTCTCATCAGCACTTGGTTGGTATTGTCAGTGTTTCAGATTGTGGCCATTCTAATAGGTATGTAGTAGTATATCATTTTAATTTGCAGTTCTCTAATGACTTATGTTGAGTATCTTTGTATATGTTAATTTGCCATCTGTATCTTTTTTTGGCAAACTCTCTGCTTAGGTCTTTTGTCTGGTTTCTAACTAGGTTGTTAGTTTTCTTACTGTTGAGTTTTAAGAGTTCTCTATATATTTTGGGTAACAGTCCTTTTTCAGTCTTCTGTGAATATTCTCTCCCAGTCTATGGCTTGTCTTTTCATTCTCTTGACAGTGTCTTTCACAGAGCAGAAGTTTTTAATTTTTGTAAAGTCTAGCTTATTTTTTTTATGGATCTGGTGTTATATCTAAAAAGCTATTGCCAAACTCACGGGCATCTAGATTTCTTTCTGTGCTATCTTCTAGGAGTTGTATGGTTTTGCATTTTACATTTAGGTCTGTGATCCATTTTGAGTTAATTTTTGTGAAGGGTGTAAGGTCTGTGTCTAGATTAGACTTAATTATTATACTAGTTTTTGTAGCATGTGAATGTTCAGTTGTTCCAGTGACATTTGGTGAAAAGACTATCTTTGCTCCATTGTATTGCTTCTACTCCTTTGTCAAAGATCATATATTTACGTGAGAGTCTTTCTGGGTTCTGTATTTATTTGTTCCATTGATCTATTTGTCTGTTCTTTCATCAATACTACAGTTTTGATGACTGTAGTTTTATAGTAAATTTTGAAGTCAGATAGTATCAGTCCTCTAATAACTTTGTTCTTCTTCAATATTGCAATGACTGTTCTGGTTTTTTGCCTTTCTGTGTAAGCTTTCTAATCAGTTTGTAAATAGCCACAAAATAACTTGCTAAGATTTTAATTAGGATTGCATTGAGTCTATAGCTCAAGTTGGGAAGAGCTGACATTTGACAGTATTGAGTCTTCCTATCCATGAACATAAAATTTCTCTCCACTTACTTAGTTTTCCTTTGATTTTTAAAAAAATGTTTATTTTTTGAGAGAGAGAGAGAGCAAGTGAGCGTGCACATGAATGGGGAGGGGCAGAGAGAGAATCCCAAGCAGGCTCCAGGCTGTTAATGCAGAACCCAGTGTGGGGCTCCACCTCCCGAGCGGTGAGATCATGACCTGAGCAGAAATTAAGAGTCAGATGCTTAGGGGCGCCTGGGTGGCTCAGTTGATTAAGTGTCCAACTTGGGCTCAGGTCATGATCTTGCAGTCATGAGTTATAGCCCTACGTCGTGCTCTGTGCTGACAGCTCAGAGCCTGGAGCCTGCTTCAGATTCTGTGTCTCCCTCTCTCTCTCTCCCCTTCCCCCATTCATTCTCTGTCTCTCAAAAATAAATAGAAACATTAAAAAAAATTAAAAAGAGAGATCTTAACCAAATGAGCCACACAGATGCCTGTCTTTGACTTCTTTTTTTTTTTTTAATCAGAGTTTTGTAGTTTTCCTCCTACAGATCTTGTATGTATTTCATTAGATTTATACCTAAGTATTTTGAGTTTTGGGGTGCTTATGTAAGTGTGCTTTTAATTTCAAATTTCAATTGTTTATTGTTGGTATATAGAAAAACAGTTGAGTTTTGTATATTAACCTTACATGCTGCAACCTTGCTGTAATTGCCCAATAGTTCTAGGAGTTGTGGATTTTTTTTTTCCTGATTCTTCTGTATCTTCTATGTATATAATCATGTCATCTGGGAATAAAGACAGTTTTATTTCTTCCTTCACAATCTGTATAATTTTTCTTTTCTTATTGCATTAGCTAAAACTTCAGTATAATGTGATGAGGGGACATCTCTTCCTTTGTCCTTGATCTTGGCGGGAAAGCTAGTTTCTCACCATTAAGTATGATATGAGCTGTAGGTTTTTTGTAGATGTTCTTTATCAAGTTGAGCAATTATCCTCTGTATCCTCTGTTTGCTGAGAAGTTTTATCATGAATGGGTGTTAGATTTTGTCAGATGTTTTATCTGCATCTACTGATGTGATAATGAGATTTTTCTTCTTTAGGCTATACATGTGATGGATTATATTAATTGATTTTTAACTATTGAATCAGCCTTCCATAACTGGAATGAATCCCACTTGACTGTGGTATATAATTTTTAATACACTTTTTAATTCACTTTGCTAATTTTACTGAGTTTTGCATTTGTATTCATGAGAGATACTGGTCTGTAGTTTTCTTGAAATGTCATCTGCGCTTTGTTTTAGTGTAATGCCAGCTTCCTAGAGTTAGGGAGTATTCCCTGTGCTTCTTTTTATGACTTTTGAAGCAAGAAATATGCTGTCTGCCTTGCATATCTTAGTTTATATCTTACTTGTCTTGAGAATACTGTACAATGAAAAAGTGAAATGTGATTATGTCAGAGTGGGCTCTCATAGAAGAGTAATCATGGAAAAAATAGGAGATGTGAAGTGTAATTTATGTCCCTCCAAATAGAAATTTTTTTTCATATCTAGTCATTCTTTATGTGTTGACATTACCTTTACTCGTTAAAAACACTTTGAATTAGTTTTCTTAAATGTGCTCAAGTTCCCAATAATCACTTCAGATAGGTCAGTGACACAGATAGAATTCTGAATTTCATCACTCATTTGTGTTCTTTAAAAATTGCCTAACAATTTGGATGTAAATTTAAAAATAAATAAATAAATAAAAATTGCCTAACAATGAACTTTGAATTTAGTAAGCTCAGTTGGTGGTAACCAAATCCTGTCATTATATGCTTGGTTTTGGACCCCTTTTCTTTATTTGCTTATGTGTATAAAATATTAGTTGAAGACTTCCCATATAGGCTAGGTTCTTGCTGAAATGTGGTCCTTCCATTGAGGTTAGGTTAAGGCTGTGCTGTGGCTCTTGCTGTCGTATAGTCTGTTCATTGAAAATTAAATGACATTACTCATCATAGTAAATGAGAAATCTGGAATTCAGACATCTTTATAATGTTAAATGTAACGTGTATGATACTGTATTTTATTAGGCATATAGGCAACAAAAACCATTGAAAAATGTGTTGAAAACTAAGTAGAATTTTAAAAGAAGGGATTTAAAGTCTTTGCCTATCAACTCATCTTCCTGCCTATCAAAAAGTTTGTAGACTCCACTTCTTGGACACTTCTTCAGATACAAGAGATGTCACAGCTTCTCCTGAAATTTACTTTTGAAAGTCAGAATAATCCCTCTCATTTTTCACTGCTTAAGTACCCTTAACTCTTCTCCCACTTCTCATTCCCCCCAGGTCTTTAAAACAAACATATGTATATTACCCAAGAAAAACAACATATATGTCCACACACAAACTTATACAAAGTGTTCATTGTAACTATTTGCAATAACTCAAAACTGAAAATAATCCAAATGTCCGTCAACAGATGAATAAACAAACTATGATGCATCCATACAATGAAATACTAGTCAGTAAAATGAATGAGTTATTGATACATGGAACAGCACTGATGAATCTCAAAATCATTACGCTGAATGGAAAGAAGGCAGGCAAAAAGAAAAAGTAAATACTTTATGATTCCATTTATGTAGAATTCTACAACAAGCAAACAAATCTATAGTGACCAAAGGCAAGTTAGTGGTTGCTTGTGGACAGGGATAGAGGGAGGGATTACAAAGAGACACAGAAAGTTTAAGGGGTGACTGGTGATTTCTCAGTGTTAAACTGTTACAACTTTTAAAACTGATCCAACAGTACACTTTAAGTATGTGCAGTGTATGAGTTTTCTGTTGCTGCTTAATGAGTTAACCACAAATTTAACAGATTAAAACAATTCCTATTAATTATCTAACAGTTTTGTATGTCAGAAATCTGGGTGGGCTTGTCTGTTTTTCTGCTTAGGGTCTCACAAGGCCAAAATCAAGGTGTCAACTGAGTTACATTCCTTTCCGGATGCTTTGGGGAAGAATCAGCTTACAGGCTCATTCAAGTTGTCAGAACCCATTTCCTGCAGTTTTGGAATTGAGGTTCCTGTTTTATTCCTGGCTGTTAGCCAGAGGTTGCTCTTGGCTTCTAGAGGCCACACTCAGGTCCTTTTCAAGTGGCCCCTTCCATCTTCAAGCCAGCCATGGCCTGGTGAATCTCCCTCATGCTTTGAATCTCTTCCTCTTCTGCTATCAGTGGAAAATATGCTGCTTTTAAAGAGCTCATGTGATTAGATTAAGCCCACACATATAATCTCCCTATATTAAGTTAGCTGATTAACAGCTATAATTACATCTTCAAAATCTCTCTTAACACACAATGTAATAGAATCATAGAAGTAGCACTAGGGGCAGGAGATTTGAGGGCCATTCTAGAATTCTGCTTATTACATGTAGTATATCATGCTTCATTTATACCTCAATAAAGTTTATATATTTTTTCCTAAAAATATGACAAAAAGACCTGAAAATAATAGTAATGATAATAATAAATACTTGCAGAGGGATGATTGTGAGACTCAAATAAGATGTAGATTGATTATTCTCACTGATTTGATTTAGCATAGCATTTCCATGTCCCCAATAGGGCTAAAATGTTAATAATATTTATATTTGTATTTTCTTTCACTGGTCATGAGAGAAGACAGAGAAGTGAAGAAGTAACTAAGAATTGAACATGGTTGAAAAGAGGTTATTTTATAAGTTTCACAAGTTCTTGACTCAAAATTGTGATTAATACTGTGACTTAATGTAGGTCTATAAATCTAAATTTAATATTTTAAAATCCCTATTTTTAAATTAAATTTGTATAATAAATGACTTAGGGTAGCTGTACATTTTGTTGATCCTGTTATTAGTTAGACCAACCATAGAATTCTTGACTTTTTTATAGAAATCTTACATTACAGAATGTAGGGAATACTGTTTCTTTATCTACTGATTGTTTACTTCCAGAAAAGATTAAGTCAAGAATAATTTATTTAGTATTTCATTATAATTATTATTTAATGGCCTTTAGAAATTAAAAATTTTGATTAGATGAAACTTTAGAATAAAATGTGGTTAGTCTTGCTTGAGTCATCAAGTTACTAGTGTATACCAGGTGTTAGCAAGGATGTCACACAACTGGGATTATCATAAATTCATGGTGGGGCTATAAATTAACATTATTTACTAAAGCTATATGTCCATAAGTATATATTTATACCACATGTGTGATGCAGCAGTTTACTGCCTTGTCATTCCACATTTAGTCCATAGGAAACAGTAAAATCTCTTTAAAATTCTCAAAAATCAAATGTTTGTGATCTTTTTACTCCTTAAGAAGAATCATGTGTTCTTCATTGAATATCAAAGTTCACAGTCTTCAATTTGACTTCATTTTTGTTTATCTTTTATTTCTACCTTTGTGTACTGTTCCAGCAAGTTCCCTTATTTTTCTTCCCTTACACCTGACCTAATGTATCTTGTCTCCTTGCCATTTTATCCATCTTGGGCCTCAGTGCCATCCAGTAGAACTTTCTGCAGTAATGGTGGAAGGTTCTATAACTGTGTTGTCAGATGTGGCAACCACAAGCCATATGTGGCCTTTGAGTACTTGAAATGTGGCTAGTGAGACTGAAAAAAACTGATTTTTAAATTATTCATTTATTTTTTTTTAATTTTTTTTTCAACGTTTTTTATTTATTTTTGGGACAGAGAGAGACAGAGCATGAACGGGGGAGGGGCAGAGAGAGAGGGAGACACAGAATCGGAAACAGGCTCCAGGCTCTGAGCTATCAGCCCAGAGCCTGACGCGGGGCTCGAACTCACAGACCGCGAGATCGTGACCTGGCTGAAGTCGGACGCTTAACCGACTGCGCCACCCAGGCGCCCCTTTAAATTATTCATTTAATTTTAATTTAGCTACATGGGACTAGCAGTTAATATAGTCTGTATCAGTATTGTCTTCCTAACCTTTGTAGATTGTTTTGATTATATTCTCTCTGCATACCTAATAATTTATTTTATCCTATTTTTATTTATTATTTTATTAAAAATTTTTTAACATTTATTTATTTTTAAGAGACAGAAAGAGCATGGGCAGAGAAGGAACCACAGAGAGAGGGGGACAAAGAATCCAAAGCAGGCTCCAGGCCCTGAGCTGTCAGCACAGGGCCCA
Source organism: Prionailurus bengalensis (assembly GCF_016509475.1). Classification (NCBI taxonomy): domain Eukaryota; kingdom Metazoa; phylum Chordata; class Mammalia; order Carnivora; family Felidae; genus Prionailurus; species Prionailurus bengalensis. Next base: position 99,171,274 of record NC_057349.1, on the reverse strand, counting down.
TTGCAGGGCTCAAACCCACGAACCATGAAATCATGACCGGAGCTGAAGTTGATGCCTGACTGACTGAGCCACCCAGCCTTCCTATCCTATTTTTAAACCTTAGCCATCCATATGTTCATTTTTAATTTTTTAAACTTTTTGGCGTATATCTTTGCTTCCTGATTATCTTGTAAGCTTTTGGGTTAGTGAAGGTATTTTACTTCTTTTATATCTCTTTTACCACCTATACTTTGATCATAATACATAATCTGAAAGTATTTGTTGATGGAGGTAGTCACTTGGGAATTGGGGAACTTCAAAATAACCACTGAATGTTTTTTAGGGTATTGTGAAATTGGGGAGACTCAAGAATACAAAATGGATTTTTAAAATAGTAACAGATTAAGTATAGAACAGTAGATTACAAATCTGGAAACCTAGGGCCACCTAGGTGGCTCAGTTGGTTAAGAGTCCAACTCTTGATTTCGGCTCAGCTCATGGTTTCACCGTTTGTGACTTCAAGCCCCAAGTCGGGCTCCACACTGGCAGTGCAGAGCCTGCTTGGGATTGCCTCCTGCCCTCTCTTTGCCCCTACCCTGCTCACTTGCACTCTCTCTCTCAAAATAAGTAAATAAACTTAAAAAAAATCTAGAAATTTAAAATCTAATCATAGCTGTGCTGTTAATTTTGTTAATAACATAGACAGGTTTCTTTTTCAGGTGAATTTGCTCATCTACAAAATGAAAGATGAATTATTTGGCTTTTAATATCTTTCCCAGCTTAAGATTCTTAAAATTAGTAGGTTTTTCTGAATTGAAAACTATTAACCATGGATAATAATGTTGGTGCTAGTTTTTGTTTAAGTGTATTTTTGATTAAGTGTGTTTTTTGAAAAATAAAGTTATTTTGAGAAAGAGAGAACATGGGAGGAACAGAGTGGGAGGGAGAGAGAGAATCCCCAGCAGCATCCTCACTGTCAGTGCAGAGCCTGATGTGGGGCTGGAACTCACAAACTTGAGATCATGACCTGACCCGAAACCACGAATCCAACACTTAACTAACTGAGCCACCTACACACCCTGATTCTAGTTTTATTTTATATTTTTAAAATGTTCAGGAAGAGAAGGTACATGCTGAAATGCCAGGTTTGAGATGCCAGAACACTCCTATGTGTGGTAAAATGCCAAGATAAAAAATTATGTGATGACTAAGATTGGGCAGGAAAATAGCAAGTCAGCTTTTTTTAATACATTTTTTAATGTTTATTTATTTTTGAGAGACAGAAACAGAGCATGAGTGAGGGAGGGAGGGACAGAGAAAGGGAGGGAGACACAAAGTCCAAAGCAGGCTCCAGGCTTTGAGCTGTCAGCACAGAGCCCGACACAGGGCCCTCACGAGCCATGAGAGCATGACCTGATCCAAAGTCTGACACTTAACCGACTGGGCCACCCAGGCGTCCCCAGATCAGCTGCTTTATAGCAAACAGTAAATACAATTAGAAAAATAAAACTATATTCAAATGACTATTTATTCCAAGTAATGAGTTACAAATCCAGGAATAAAATTTAGGAGAGAATGTGAACATGTTACAGTGAAGGAAACAACTTAACTGGAAGTCAGAGTTGAGATTATTATTCCTCCAATGCAGGTAATTAGTAGCTGTAGGACAGTATGTGGTAAAGTTTGAAAGGGTATTTACTTCTGCATGCCATAACATCATCTCTTGACACCTTTCAGATCATAACATAAACCAAAGAGAATGCACATATTCTTTTCAAAAACCTAGAAATAATTCCATTATGTTTCATCTCACTGTTTTTCTGAGTCAGCTGGCAGAAGTACAAGCTGCCTTTGTTTTCTATTATCTTCTCAACTCACATCTTTATACTACTTGGAACAGCTCCTCATTTGACCCATTTCTCTATCTTTCCCAAATCCTTCCACTGTGCTCCAGAGAGGTTCTGCCTCTGTGACTTTGCCGACTTCCTTATAAATAGTTATTTTCATCCTCTTTTCCAAACTTAAACCTTCCATCTCCTTGCCTTAACTGATAACTGGCTAGTCCCTAGTGGGGGGTGTGTGTATATTCATACATCCCACATATATTAAACTTGGAAAAGATGTGGGTCAGTATCTTCTTTGCTCTCTGAAGAGAGAGCAATGCTTCCATATCATTTTCCCCACTTTAAAATGAGTCAAAGAGTACTATCAATTCTCTCTTAACAGTTTGTGAGAAATTATAATGGTAGTAATGTTTACTGTGCACTTAGTGTGTGACAGAGACTAACAGTCGCCGCCCTCCCCCCCCCCCGCCAGCTTTCTTGAGATGTAATTAACTTATATAACGTTGTAAACATTTAAGGTATACGGTGTAATAATTTGATACATATATTGTGAAATGATCACCACAATAACACACCCATCACTTGCATTACTGTTTTTTTTGTTGTTGTGAGCACATTTAAGATCTACTTTCTTAGCAATTTTTAAGTATATAATACAGTGGTGTTAATGTAGTCACCACGCTGTACATTACATTCCCAGGACTTATTTACCTTATAACTGGAAGTTTGTACCCTTTGACCAACATTTCCCATTTTTCCAACCCCCAGCCCCTAGCAACCACCATTCTGCTCTGTTTCTATGAGTTCAGCTTTTTTATATTTCAAATATAAGTGAGATCATACAATATTTGTCTTTTTCTGTCTGACTTATTTTACATAGCATAACCCCTCAGGATTCATCCATGTTGTCATAAATAGCAAGATGTAAAATTTCATTGTATATGTTTACTATAGCTTCTTTATCCATATACCCCCCGATGACCCCTTAAGTTGTATCTGTGTCTTGACTGTTGTGAAATAAATGCTACAGTGAACGTAGGAGTGCAGATGTCTCTTCAAAATAGTGATTGCATTTTGGGGGATATATACCTAGGAGTAAGATTGCTGGATCATATGATAATTCTATTTTTAATTTTTTGGAGGAACTTCCATACTGATTCTCATAGGGGCTGTGCCAGTTTCCAATCCCACCAACAGTGCACAGGTTTCCCTTTTCTCCTCATCCTCACCAGCACTTGTTATCTCTTGTATTTTGATAATAGCCATTCTTACAAGTGTGAAGTGATATCTCATTATGGTTTTCATTTGCCTTTCCCTAAAGATTAGTGATGCTGAGCATCTTTTCATGTACTCATTGGTCATTTGTACATTGTCCTTAGAAAAATGTCTATTCATTCCTCTGCCTATTTCTTAATTGGATTTTTAGGGGTTTTTGCTATTGGGTTACTAGTTTAGTTGCTGTGGAGTTGTGTGAGTTCCTTATATATTTTGGATAGTAAACCCTTATCACATAAATGTTTGCAATTTTTTTTTCTATTCCATACGTTGTCTCTTGATTTTGTTGATTTTTTTTTCTATGCAGGAGAATTTTAGTTGGATGCTTTATTACTTGTGCTCATGGTGTCTTATCCATAAAATCATTGCCAAGACCAACGTTAAGGAGATTTTTTTTTCCTGTGTTTTCTTCTAGAAGTTTTATGGTTTTAGTTGCTTTTTTTTTTTTTTTTTTTTTTTTTAGAGAGAGAGGGTACAAGTGAATGAGGGCGGAGAGAAGAATCCCATAAGTGGCAGAGAGACAGAAAGGGGGGGGGGGGAGAGAGAGAGAAGCAGAGCTCACTGAAAGTGGGGCTTGTGTTCACTGGAAGCAGGGTACTGCTCACCCAAAGCAGGACTCGAACTCATGAACTGTTAGATCACAACCTGAGCCAAAGTCAGATGCTTAACCAACTGAGCCACCCAGGTGCCACTATGGTTTTAGTTTTTAAATTTAAGTCTTTAATACATTTTGAGTTAGTTTTGTGTGTGCTGTAAGTTGGGGGTCCAATTTTACTATTTTGCATGTGAATATCCAGTTTTCCCATCACTCTTCATTGAAAGGACTATCTTTTCCCCACTGAGGATTCTTGGCTCCCTTGTCAAATATTAATTGACCATATATGCATTGGTTTATTTGGCTCTCACTTCTGTTCCATTGACCTATGTGTTTATTTTTATGCCAGTATTATACATGTTTTAATTATTATTGCTTCATAGTGTTTAAAATCAGGAAGTGTGATGCTTCCATCTTTGTTCTTCCTCAAGATTGCTTTGGCTGTTGGGGTCTTTTGTGGCTTCATACAAATTTTAAGGTTGTTTTTTCTATTTCTGTGAAAAATGCCATTAGAATTTTGATAAGGATTGCATTGAATCTATATAGTTCCATTATTTGTGGAACTTCTTCAGTTTCTCATCAGTGTCTTATGGTTTTCATTGTACAGATCTTTCACCTCCTTGGCTAAATTTATTCCTAGGTATTTTTTGGCTTTGATGCTATTGGAAATTGGATTGTTTTCTTTATTTCTTTTTCAGCTGGTTTGTTGTTTCTATATAGAAATACAACTGATTTTTTTAATATTGATTTTATGGTCTGCAACTTTACTGAATTTGTAAGTTATAACAGTGTGTTTGGATAATCTTTAGGGTTTTCTAGTTATAATATGTCATCTTCATATAGATACAGCTTTACTTCTTTACTTTTTTTTTTTTCTTAATTGCTCTGGCCAGGACTTCCTATACTATGTTCAATATAAATCATAAGAGTGGGCACTCTTGTGTTGTTCATAATCTTAGAGGAAAGCATTTAGCTTTTTACTCTTCAGTATTGATAATAATTGTGGGCTTTATGTAAATAAAGCTAATACTATATGGCCCTTAATATGTTGAGGTATATTTCTTCTGTATCCAATTTTGAAAGCTTTATCATGAAAGCATGTTGAATTTTGTCACATGCTTTTTCTGCATCTGTTAAGATGGTCATATGTTGTCTATCTTTCATTTTGTGAATGTGGTGTATCGCATTTGTTGATTTGGGTAGTTCAAACCATCCATGCATCTCAGGGTTAAATCCCATTGATCATGGTATATGATCCTTTGAAAAAATTTTTTTATGTTTTATTTATTTTTGAGAGCAAAAGAGACAGAGTATGAGCAGGGGAGGGGCAGGGAGAAAGGGGGAGACACAGAATTCGAAACAGGCTCCAGGCTCTGAGGTGTCAACACAGAGCCCGATGCAGGGCCCAAACTCACAGACCGTGAGATCATGACCTGAGCCGAAGTCGGAAGCTTAACTGACTGAGCCACCCAGGCGCCCTGGTATATGATCCTTTTAAAGTGCAGTTGAATTTGGTTTGCTAGTATTCTGAGTTTTGCATCTGTATTCATTGGGGATTGGCCTGTACTTTTCTTGTAGTCTCTTTATTTGGCTTTGGTATCAAAGTAATGCTGGCCTCATAAAATGAGTTTGAGAGTGTTCTTTACTCTTCAATATTTTGGAAGAGTTTGAGAAGGACTGGCTTTAATTCTTCTTTAAATGTTTATGGGGCGCCTGGGTGGCGCAGTCGGTTAAGCGTCTGACTTCAGCCAGGTCACGATCTCGCAGTCCGTGAGTTCGAGCCCCGCGTCAGGCTCTGGGCTGATGGCTCGGAGCCTGGAGCCTGTTCCCGATTCTGTGTCTCCCTCTCTCTCTGCCCCTCCCCCGTTCATGCTCTGTCTCTCTCTGTCCCAAAAATAAATAAACGTTTGATAGAAATCACCAGTGAAACCATCTGGTCCTGGGCTTTTCTTTGTTGAGAGGTTTTTGATTACTGACTTGATCTCCTTACTCATTATCGGTCTGTTCGTATTTTCTATTTCTTCATAACAATGTCATGGTAGGTTGTATATTTCTAGGAATTTATCCACTTTTTAATAGGTTATCTAATTTGTTGATATATAATTGTTCATAGTAGCTGCTTATGAACCTTTGTATTTCTGATGTTAATTGTGATGTCTCCTCATTCAGTTACGATTTTCTTTATTTGAAAAATTTTTTAATGTTTATTTGATAAATTTTTTAATGTTTATTTTTGAGAGAGAGAGAGAGCATGCACTCAGGCTGGGGAAGGTCAGAGAGAGACAGAGACACAGAATCCGAAGCAGGCTCCAGGCTCTGAGCTGTCAGCACAAAGCCTGATGTGGAGCTTGAACTCAGGAACCATCAGATCATGACCTGAGCTGAAGTAGGACGCTTAACCGACTGAGCTACCAAGGCACGCCATGATTTTGTGTATTTGAGTCTTCTCCTTTTTTTTCTTAGTCCAGCTACAGATTTGTCAATTTTCTTTATCTTTTCAAAAACCAACTCTTAATTTCATGGACTTTTTTTTCTATTGTCTCCTAGTCTCTATTTCACTTATTTCTGCTCTGAACTTTATTACTTCCTTCCTTCTGCTAACTTTGGGCTTAGTTTATTCTTTCTTTAATTCCTTGAAGTGTATATTAAGGTTGTTTATGTGGAATCTTTCTTTTTTCTTAATGTAGGCATTAATCACTATAAGACTCCAAGAACTGCTTTTGCTGCGTCTTGTAAGTTTTGGTATGTTGTGTTTGTATTTTTGTTTGTCTCCAGATATTTTCTGATTTCCCTTTTAGTTTCGTCTTTGACCCATTGGTTGTCCAGGAGTGCCAAGGACTTTTCTAAAAACTCTGCATTTAACAACCATTTTAACCTACATAAAATACCCTTGAGTTAGGTGGTGTTATTTTCCTTATTTTAAGGTGAGGAAATTGAAATATAAGAGGTCTCCTAGATAGTAAATAATGGAGCTGAGAAAGCATTAAAATATCCTCATGTATGGTAAAAATGAAAATGAAATAATGTTACTGGAAGCAATTAGGAAATAAATATTTCAAGGATCTTGAATTTTTAATACTCCAAGAAAATAACCAGGAACTGCTATAAAGATTTATATAATGTAAGGTTATCCAGTATTATTATTATAAAAATTTGGAAGTAGCCAAAATGTCCAGCATTAGGGGAGTGTCAAATAAATTATGGTGTATCTTGTAGAGTATATAACATGGGCATCGGAAAGCCCATGTGATCATGAGGATGTGGAAATATAAATTTGTCCAGAATTTTGGAAGATTATCAATATTTTCAAAAATTTTAAGGAAAATACCAACAGTTTGATACCAACAGGTCTTCTGCTAGGAACTGAATAGATATTCTTGTACAGATAGGCATGGTAAGATTGAAAGGAGTCCAAGAAGATTCTAATAGGCTGTACTTTGATGGAGCTCTTAGCTAATATAAGAAATATAGAGCTAGGTTTTTGCTAGGGAAAAATAATGACTTTAGTTCAGGGCTTATTGACTTATTGGTTTTATTCATGGGGACATCCAAAAATAAAGAGTCAGTATTTGGAAATACGAATGTAGAGATACGAGAAGAAAGAACTTGAGAGAAAGATGAGGGGGTAAAAATTTCCATATTTTGGCATAAATCAGGTGCAGAAGGAGACTGTTGGTGGGCTTGTTATCATCTGTGATAACTGATATACTTTTCTACTTTTTAAAAATGTATGTTCATCTGTTTTGGTTTGTGAAAGAATCATTTTTGATTCTCCTCTTAAGTGAAATTTTGCTCAGTCCCTGAATAGTGAATTGTTAGAATGGTTTTTTAAAGTTCACATTGTATAAATACATCTTAATATGAAAGAAGCAACAGCGTTTGGTAAAACACACATATACACAAATAGGTTCTGTTCCTAACCCTGTCTTTTGAACAACTCATTCCACCTCCTTGAGTGATATCTTTGGCTTGGCCTAGAACGGTTCCCAGCCTGGACATAATTTTGGATGTTTGTATGTTTTCTATGTGATTTTTAAATTTTTTTAAATTCTTCATTTTATTTAAATTTTTTTAAATTTGAGTCTAATTGACACAGGTGTACAATATAGTGATTCAGTATCTCTTTATGTAATGCTGTGCTTACCGCAAGTGTAGTTACCATCTGTCAATATACAATGCTATTACAATATCATTGACTGTACTCCCTATGCTGTACCTTTTGTTCTCATGACATTTTCATTCCATAACTGGAAGCCTGTATCTCCCACTCCCCTTCACCCATTCTGCCCATCCCTCCACTTCTCTCCTCTCTGGAAACCATCAGTTTGCTCTCTGTATTTATAGGTCTGAATCTGCTTTTTGTTTTTTATTTATTTGTTTTGTTTTAAAAATCCTTTATTTCAAAAGGACTTAATGAAAGCATATTCTGAATCGTTTAGATGTCTACTTTATAATGAGTCCTGGGAAGTAGTTTTGGTTATCTCTGTTTAGGATTGTGTTTAGCATAACTGTGGTGCCACATAGTAAAACTTCATTGTTTCAGTATATCCTGGATACTACAGGAACACAGTGGCACCTAAATGTTGTATTTGAACATAGGAAAGCCTAAATAGTGTCAATTAGGTAACATATGCATAAAATTTCACAGTAGTTCAAGTAAAGAAAAGGCTGTTACATGGTAGGATAGGCATGAACAAAATAAAGCAGATTTTTGGAGCAGTCAGTACAAAATTCATATAGCAAGCAATGTGATTTTTATCATATTCAATACTATTATTTTGAATTTTATTGGTTTTGTGTTTTTGTATTTAATTTTAAATCTGTTTTGGCTTTCTAGTTATGTAAGGGGTTATAAGCATAAGGATTTACATTTGATTTTATATCTGTATACTGCTAAGTAACATATTCAAAATAAGTTAGGCATCTGAAATACTTTTTTCTCCTCCAAAAAAGTGCTATATTACTAAATTTTTGGTGTGTAAACCTTAAAATTTCTCTTATACTGTATGCCACTTCACTGTTAGCCTTAAGATACTTAAGGAGGTCTTTTAAACTCTCATTTGAGTTGTAAATTTCAACAAAAGAGACATGAAATTTGTCTCATAATGAATGCACAGTTCCACAAAATAGTGTGGTTATTGCCATTGTCAGTGGTCACCATGCATTTCGGGTTTTTGTACACATGAAAAGAAAGGTACAGTTAAACATTGGAGAAATGGAATTTTTAGTAATGTTGATACACATTTTTGCCATCCTGTTCCCTCCAGGAAGAAGATGGCTGGACATTTCATTTGGCTGGGGACATTAGAAGGTGAAATGCTAGGAATATTGTGTTCACTCTGGCGCTGTAGTCTAGAAGTCAAGTGAACTCAGGTTACACGGAGGTTATAGAGACTAGGAACAATGTGGCGGGAACAAAGGAGTTAGGAGGAACAAAATTGCTCCTCTGGGGCTAAAATAGATAAAGTAGGCATGTATCATATAGGAGAATAATGAAATATAAGGAAAAAATAAAAATAAAGGGAAAGAAGAAAGCCACTAAATGCTCTTTCATCTCCTTGATGACCAATTTTGGCTAATGCTCTGCTCCAAATATCAGTAAGTTATTCTCTCTATGATCCCAGATACCTGGTTGTAAATATTACTAGTGTTGGTCATAAATCCATTCCTAATCCCATAGCTTTTATGGATAGGAATAATATATTGATGTAATAGGTCTGCTTCAGAAATCACTTTTAGTTTTTGGCTGACCACAGAAAGTTTCTTATGCCACAAATTTGGACCTCACTCCTATGTCTAATCCATCATCAGTCTTATTGATTCTGCCTTCAGGATATATATTGAACGGACGTGCTTCTGGATTACCATCACCTAGTCCAGGGGCACCTGGGTGGCTCAGTCGGTTAAGCATCTGACTTTGGCTCAGGTCATGATCTCGTGGTTTGTGGCTTTGAGCCCTGTGTCAGGCTATGTGTTGACAGCTCAGAGCCTGGAGCCTGCTTCAGATTCTGTGTCTCCTCCTCTCTCTGCCCCTCCAATGCTCGTGCTCTGTCTCGCTCTGTCTCTCAATAATAAATAAATGTTTAAAAAAATTAGATTACCATCACCTAGTCCAAATGACTACCTTCTCTGTCACCTGGACTATTTCAGTCATCTTCTAACTTAATCTTCTAATTGGCCCACCTGCATTTATTCTGCCATTGCTCCCCTCCCCACCAAGTATCCATAGAGCAGTTAGAATGAACGGCGATTTCTGATCTTGGTACTCTTTTCCTTAAAATCCTTGAATGCTCTCCCATTAGAATAATCTGGACAATCTTCACCATAACCGTCAAGGTCCTACTTGATCGGATCCCCTGCTGACTCTTAGTCTCTGTTCACTACACTCCTGTCTACTGGACTGCTACCATATTGTGCAGGTGCATCAAGTCCCTTCCTAGTTGAGAGCCTGTACGTATGATGCACCTTCTAATTTAGAATGAAAACGCACACAACACACACACACACACACACACACACACACACACACACACACACACCACATGCTTCAATTCTTCCAGCCTAGCTAGCTGACTCCTAATAATCCCATTGGTCTCAATTTAAATATCATTTCCTTAAGGAAATAGATCTATTTATAGTGCCTAGTACTTTTACTTCATTGCAGTTATCATAAGTCTAATTAGATACTTGATTCTAGCTAATCCACGGGAGACTGGTTTTGCTCATGCCTTTTTCTTTAGCACTCGGCACAATGCTTGAGTCATTGGTATTTAGTAAATGAATGGCTAGATGAATGGATGATGGCAGTGTATCAATAGTGTAATTTCTCATATAAAGTACAACATATTTGATAGGTAATTATTGTTTTTAGAAGTATTAACTTTTTAATAGTATAAAGAACACTTGATCTTTTCATATAGTTTAATCAGCATTTGTGGTTTACATACCTCAAATTTCAAATTAACATCTCTTAAACCACCAAAAATAACCTTGGAGCAATATTATATTTGTATAATGATTTGTTGAGTAAGTGTCTGTGGTGGTTGTATTAATTTAAATATATTTTTTTCATTGAAAATGACATGGAATCACATAATTACTACTATCTAGTGAATCTTATTACTTAGTTAACTATCCTGAATCTCATTTCTGCTCTATAGGTGTGTAATACTATTTATTATTTCATTAGCCTCCAGTTTTCTTCTTGGGCCTAACAGTAATGTCCATAATGAATTGCAGAGTATGTAGCTCATTTCTTCATTTCTTTTCAACCTTAGCCTATCAAAATTTAATACTTTGTTATTGTAACTTAAGATGAAATATATAATTATCTACCAATTTATTTATTTTTGGTAAAGATAGCACTGTTTTTAGGACAAATTCTTTAACGAGGGCCAGAACATTTCAAAGCAATCAAATAACTAGAGGTCTTCAGCATGAGTAATCCTGTGAATGCCCAATTTGGCTTTGTCATGTCTTTGTATATAGAATTTTTGAAATTTATGGTTAGTAATCTTCAGGTTTACCTCATAACAAAAGGGAGATATGTTATTTTTATATGATCCTATTGTTTCACGGTAAGTTCAGTTACTTTCTATTTCAGTGTATTTATAATAAACAGTTTGGGGTATATACATTGTAGATTGGGAGAAAAGGTAAGTTATAAAAATTCTAAAACATTCTAAAATTTTAAACATCCTTTTTTTATATATTTTAAATCACTTTATTTAAAGACCCATGGTTTTACATACTTGGAACAAGTATTTTTAATTAGATTTGATAAATTTGTTAATGTGGAACTATTTTATGCATTCATATTTCAAAAATGTTTTATATTTTAATCCGTTGTGTCTGTAAGAATTATAAAGTATTTTGTCATTTGCATAGAACTTTATTGGAAAAACTATTTCCATGAAAAACATATCTCTGTTTAAACATACTTGTGCTCAAATTATTTAATTGTTCTGTTACACATAATTAAGTAGTTTCTAATGTTAGGGAGGTAGGACATTTGTTAAAAGTCATTTGCTCCCCGGGCACCTGCGTGGCTTAGTGGGTTAAGTGTCTGACTTCGGCTGAGGTGATGATCTTACACTTCGTGGGTTCAAGCCCCGCATCAGGCTCTGTCCTGACAGCTCAGAGTCTGGAGCCTGCTTCAGATTCTGTGTCTGCCTCTCTCTCTGCCCCTCCCCAGCTCATGCTCTGTCTCTCTCAAAAATAAATAAACATTAAAAAATACTTTTTTAATCATTTGCTCCCTTAAATTTCTGAAATTTGTATTTAAAATACTGAAATTTGTTTTTATTAGAGTAGTTGTTTTATTCTAACCTGTTCTCTTAGGTCACGTAATATAATCCTTTAGTTTGAAAAGTGTTCTTATAAAAATTGAAAATTGTATTTCTATAATTTAACATAAAATTTTCCTTATTTAATATTAATGCCATTTTATAAATACAGAAATACCCTTAAATGATTATAGGTTAGTTGTTTCATCAATGTGTGAGTGTAAGGAATTAATCATTTGTCATCAATGGCATAATAGAATACTCGTCATTATTATGTTCTTTATATAACCCATGAGGCAATTAGTAACTACAGTTATCTTATGGCAGTTTTTTAAAAGCAACTATTTTATGTTTCCTGAAATTGTTAAATAAAGGAATACTTTAAACATTTTAAATAAAATTTACAGACCATTTTTGAGTTCTGAAAAGGAGAATTTAGATAACGTATTTTTCTGATTTCCAGAACCATAAAATCACTATTATGTCTGATCTTGGGTTATTTTTAACACTTTATGTATTGCTTGCTTGATTGATTGATTGATTGGAGAGAGAGAGTGGGAGTGGGAAAGAGAGGGGCAGAGGAAGAGAGAGAGAGAGAGAGAGAGAGAGAGAGAGAGAGAGAGAATCTTAAGCAAGCTCCATGCTCAGCATGTAGCCCAATATGGCGCTCAAGCCCACAACCCTGGGATGATGACCTGAGTCCAAATCAAGAGTCGAGAGCTCAACCAACTGAGCCACTGAGGCGTCCCACTTTATACTTTTAGATAGATATAGATATAGTCTTGATCCGAGTCAACAGAAAACATTCTTGAAATAACTTAGAGAACATATTGATATTATAATAGTTGCCAAAATATAATTTTAATTAGAATTCTGCCAAAATTTTGCTGTTAAATTTTAATATGTTTCATTTTCTTTACTCCTCTGAAAGAGGGTTTCTAATATGCTAGTTTAATAAATATGATGTCTTTAGCAGTATTGTAGCTAATTTTTCTTTTAATTTTAACATTTTACACATTACACAAACATTTACAGGATTTAAAGTTAAGCCCATAAAAATATTATTTAAATTAAGAAACAGATTTATTGAAATTTTAGCTGGATTATGTTAAAGAATAATTTAAAAATCTCTAAGGGATATAGACTTTAGTTTGCATGCTCTCAGTCTCTTGATGTTTGCTTCAGTAACTGGAAGTTTAATTTTAAGCTAAGAACCCAAGAAAATGGTGAAGAAACCTAGGAATTATTTTAGTTTTTTACATTGCTGGCAAACAATTACTTTTATAACCACATGGGTTATATAATAGTTGGAAAATTTTTGTTTGCTATGATAGTATTTTTAGTTGTGACCTAAGAAAACAGATTAACAATTATTAGAATTAGTTATTTCATGTCTTAGCACAATATACTTTAGCTTCTTTATTAAATAAATGTTTTCCACCCTTAAATAGGCAAGTTAGTCAATGGTGGATTAAAAGATGTTAAAGTATATGTAATCGGTTCATTCTGTGTAGTATTTTTTAATTGTTTTTAATATTTATTTTTGAGAGAAAGCAGGAGCAGGGGAGGGGCAGAGAGAGGGGGGACAGAGGACCCAAAGCAGGCTCTACACTGACAGCAGACAGCCCAATATGGGGCTCAAACTTACGAGTGAGATCATGACCTGAGCAGAAGTCAGATGCTTAACCAACTGAGCCACCAGATGTCCCAGTTATTTTTAATGTTTTTAAACAGAAAATGTATCATTTGCAATATTTAAAAATGCTGGAATGAATTCAATTTTAATTTTGCTTGCTAATTAAATTATACCTTTTAGCATTTAGGACTTTTTCACCCTTTCCCAGTATGATAAAGGATTCCTACATTAAAGATAGTGTTGGGAACTCTCTAAAACATCAAGTAGGCAGTTTGCTCAGTATTTAAGAGATGAAATTTTTAGACTTTATTTTACTTTTTGCCACCAAGATTTTTATAGGTGAGTTACATAAGTGACCATTAGAATCACCAAGAAATAAGAAAAAGAATCTAATATTGGAACTGAAGTAGAAGGATGAGGAAGAGAGTTTTTCTCTCCAAAACGCTTTTGAATGTTACCTAAAAGCACTATTTTAATCACAACAAAAGCCATCCACCCGTTTTTGAGATGAGGATAATATTTTAAAACAACTTTCTTCATAACCATTATTTATCAGTGGTAAGTACATGTAGCCCTCACTTGCATGGTAGTGTGGGACCAAAAGAATGATCATACAAACTAAAACCACACATAGTGACATTAACAATCAATGGGAAAAATTATAGTTGTTCCATGATCTTTAAAAAATTTTGTCAAGGGGCGCCTGGGTGGCGCAGTCGGTTAAGCGTCCGACTTCAGCCAGGTCACGATCTCGCGGTCCGTGAGTTCGAGCCCCGTGTCAGGCTCTGGGCTGATGGCTCGGAGCCTGGAGCCTGTTTCCGACTCTGTCTCCCCCTCTCTCTCTGCCCCTCCCCTGTTCATGCTCTGTCTCTCTCTGTCCCAAAAATAAATAAATAAATAAATAAATAAATAAATAAATAAATAAATAAATATAAACGTTGAAAAAAATTAAAAAAAAATTTTTTTGTCAAGACATTAAAAACTGTCCTGTGTTGGTTATAAACAGAGAGAAATGAAAAAAATAGTAAAACTAATACTAGTTTATTACAATGTAATATACTAAAAACAATTAGAATTGTTTTATTCTTTGTAAAAAACTTACCAAGAGTAGCTTGAACAGTGCTTTGCCATCTCCTTGTATAATAAGTTAGAATAGCAGATCTAGCAGAGTGAGCATCTTTTCTGTGCCTTGGCAAATTGTCCATCTGGATCAGCTTCCAGCATTTTACTTTTGCATTTTCAATATCGGAAAATACCTCCAAGAGTTTCTTTAATGTGAAATTTTTTGCTGGCATCACTTCCCCAGGGATATCTTCATTATTGTCACAGCCACTTTCCTCATTTATGTCAATAAGTTTGCCTTCACTAAATTCTTCTGACTGCATATCTGGAGTCTCTCAAACAGTAATAATGGCAACGTTCCCACAATTAGCTATTTCTTCTATTATTCCATTTACATTTGAGTCCAGTTTCACTTTCATCTTTATCATTTTTCATTTCTTTGTTGCACTTTTATCTTTGTTGGCTAATTCACTCTTTTAGTTACCCATTTTGTAAAATTTCATGTGGGTTTAGGAGGCAAGAAGGTAACCCAGCTACATGTTTTTCTGTCTTTAGGCAGGCGAATCGAATGATTAGGCACCAACCAACTTTGGAAAGAAGTGATGAGTCACTGATCATGATATACCTCTCTTATGAACATAGTGCTTTGTAGACTGAAGTGCTAGCAAAGTAGTTTGTATTTATGCAGTTGTAGTTAATATAGTGTGGAAAGTGAAATTGGAACCGTGTTGTTGGAGACTGGTATTATTGAACTAAACTTATGATAGCTGAAATTTGTGCAGATGGGAGGCCTGGGAAGTAAGGGCTGCCTATAATTAGAAGAAGGCTGAACTATTTGAACAATTAAAGATCTGGTCAGTGTTGATGAAATTGAAGATGTAGGACTAGTTGGACTATTTGATCTCTGAGCTATTGAACGCCTGATACATTTTACGTGGAAGTGTAAATTTGATACTATTCTTCCAGCTTCTTTAATCCTCTTAGGCACTTCCTTAGAGAAGATCTTTCATGCTGTTTCTCTAAAACAAAACCCCTGGTTGTAGTAAAAACAGTGGTTTTAAACTGGAGAATAATAGTAACGGTGATTATGAATTCGTTAGGAAGCAACTGACTTTGAAAGTTTTTTTCAGTTTTTATATAATGTTGACATTCTAATAATTAAAAATAATAAATAAGTTTTGATTCATTTAGTCAGTAACTCCATTTTCATTGTTTTCATACTAGCAAATATTTTATTATTAAACGTGAAAGGGGAGGTCTTACTCTGTATTGGGTGCAATTGAATAATGTTAATTTATTGTTTGATTTCCTACAGGTGAACTGGCACAGAGGTTGATCTCAAGATGCCATTAGTGAAAAGAAACATTGATCCTAGGCACTTGTGCCACACAGCACTGCCTAGAGGCATTAAGAATGAACTAGAATGTGTAACCAATATTTCCTTGGCAAATATAATTAGACAACTAAGTAGCCTAAGTAAGTATTTCTATATCAGTGAAAAATATTTTTTGCAAACCAGAATGTTAAGCTTTAGAGTATTAAGAAGATGTCCTTGTGATTAATTTGGGGAGATATTTGATGAGAAGAGTATAAAATTATCTTGGAAAATGTAGTCATTTTAAATAAAATAATGAATCTTAGAATAATTTATTCTCTGCATGTTTCCTCTGGGAAAGAGAAGTAAGGACAGAATTTTAGGAATGGCATCACATGATGGATAAGAATTACTGAAATTGTTTTTAAAGTATGATTTGATCTATGAAAGGTTAGGCCAGGGTTTTACTTTTGCTTGCTCGTTATCACTATTACTTTTTTAGTGGCTTCAATTTGTGTTTTAGGACACTAGTATCTCTTTCTTTATATGTAGTCTAGGGAAGTATTTATATATTCTCAAATATCTAAAAGTAAAAGGTATGGGGTAGTTACTAGTTAGAGGATTAGGTTAGTCAAGTGAGTTGTCTAAAGGACATTAAGATATCAGTCAAGGGTCTTACATGCAGCATGATGTGAAAATAGTAAGTGAACCTGGCTTCTGACAGACAAAAGGTGAGCAGATTGGCCAGATAGTAAAGGCCAACAGAAGGGACAGGAAGAGGAGGATGAGACAGGCAATGTGTTTCTATCACAAGATTGTAGAACAGAGCTACTAAATTAGGAATTAAACAAACTATTTCCTATTATTCTAAATTTAATGTTAGAAAATTTAAAATCTGTCTTGTGAATTGATGGCTTAGCTTTTTATTAAGACATTTCTATTTCATTTTTTAATGTTTCATTTTAAAGATAAAACAAGATGTTCTTGGCCTGGATGTATTCTCTAAGTGGTCCTAGATATGTCTTAGCCATACCTACCCATGTAGATTATACTTATAGGGAAGATTGACTCTTCCTTTTAACTTTTGTTCTTTTTTTATAATTGAGAACAAGATAAAGAGAAATTGTTAATCTATTTTGTTTCAAGTGAGAGCATTTGGACATACGCATATGTAACTAGAGCAACATAAAAATTACATTTGAATGCTCTTGGTGAGAGCACTAAATTTCTACATTGCCTATGAAATAGTTTTAAAAATAAAAGGATGTTTGTTTGAATTTAAGTATATTCTTTCCCCCTTTTTGTGGTTATTTTTTCAGATTAGTTACTGACAGTGAATCACTAACATGGTTTACCTGTTTCTTTCTTGGGAAAGTCAATATAGAATATACTTTTGAGACAAGTCAAAAGAAGAGTCCTAGATATTAATAATGGTTAATCTTACTTTTTAAAAGACATTTGCTGACCTTTTTTTTTTTGACCTATCACTAATTGAATCTAACGTAACATGACTTCATATAACATTTGTATTACTATGTGTACATGAGTACATCAGTTAATATTAAAATATATATTAAGAGCGTAGAAATGACATTAACAAATTTAGCTAAAGTATTTCTTAAAATGAATTTTGGATCTACTACAGGCGTGTTGTTTTAGGTATATTCCCAATAAGAACTAATATAATGATTAAGAGTGTTCATTTCTGTACTAACCCGTTTTGTATATAACCTAAAGATGAAGATGTAAGGAATATTCAAGTCTGGTATAGTTCCTATAAACATCATTTATCAACAAGCATGTGGTCATATTGTAGCCAAGCTCCAAAAATAGAAATACTTTGTAAAAATATAACTAAATTAGGTTTTTGGTGCTTCACGTTTGGAATCAAGAGACCATTGTAGACATTTTCTAAGCAGTTTGTAGAGATTCAAAAACAAGAAAAACCATAAAATACTGTAGCAAGGTATAGCAATAGTTTACTGCCCTGGAATTAACCTCTCTGGCGGCTTTCCCACTTGACATATTTGGGCATGTAGAATTAAATTTAAAAGGCCCCTAGGTACCCAAAATAAACAAGCCCATGCACTAAAGATTATGCACATAAAATAATCAATTGATCCTTCTCTCAGAGCCTGTTTACACTTACTTAGCTAGTTCATACAGGTTTGGTGATCTGGTTCCCAAACATTTATGCTTCAGAGCATTAAAAGAGGAGGTACTGGGGAGATAACAATAGAAGCAGGTATTACCTAAGCCAGCCAAAAGAAGTCCTTTACAGCAAAGGAAGAAGTGACGTAAGGAGAGAAGCAATATAAAAACCAGAAAGAGGCCCTTTCACGTAGAAGCAGATATTCTTACACATCTCAAGGCTGCTTTCTAGCTTAGAACATTTTGATTTCAGAATCATCACTAAGTTCTCAAGAAAAGGTTAAATTATGTTTAATTTTGTATTTCTACTTAAGACAGGGAAGCTTAGAATAGATTTTACATCAGCATTCATCCAAAATAGTTAAAATAATTAGTTCATTAAATAATCTCTGAATTACCTAGTAAACTTGGCTATCCAAAATGGTTCTAGGTCATTGAAGTGTTCACTTAACCAAAAGCGTTAACAGAACGCAGCAATAAAGGTAAACTGCAGAGCTTGGTCGTGGCTTAGGGGACATCCTCCTGACTTCTTCCCCACAAAATGTTTTCCCTAGTAGAACACAATTTATAAAAGATAATATATAATTACTGAAGACATAGAATTCACTTTCTATAAATTTCTTCTGTTATACTAAAATTCTTTCCCATCTTATTATTGTTTTACTTAATGACCATTGAGACTCTAATTACCTGAGGAATCGTTTACCATTCTCTTTTCCCAAGGCCATTCTTCTGTTGAATACAGCCAGTTCATGCTACCAAGATGAGTTGATAGAGCCTAAATTTGACAGATAGGTAGCAAGTAGGAGGGAGGATAAATAGATTGGCTTGATAAGACTAATTAGAAACACAGACAATGACAGATAACACTGAATACTTTGCTGTGTGATAAAGCTACAAGGTTCTTGTCTGAAGAGTATACCCCATTTGAATTGAAGAGTTGAGTATGATAAATACTGAAGTTATTCTGAACAGTGTGATCATGTATATAATTAAAATCATGAGTCTTAGATTATAGGAACTGAGAAAAGAGAGATAAGCATAAGGTGAAGTCATTAGAGGACACTTGCTGAATGAAATATGAATTGGGCCTTTAAGGAACAAAAGAATTTGGAAAATGGAGAGGAATGAGGAAGGAAGGCATTTTTAGCTTGCATGAAGAATTAGGCAAATGAATAGAGGCAAAAATAAAAATGTTAAGGGGATTAAAGGGACAGGTGATGTGGGATGCTATGTATGGCGGACACTGATTTTGGAAGACATAGAATTTTAGTTGAGAAGATTTAGTTTTAACATCATAGATGATAAGTGGTAAGGAAACCAAGTAGGTTCTTAAATAGGTAAGTAGTATAATACTTCTAAGCTTAATTCAAATTCATATACATGCCCAGTCAGTTTTACATTGCAAATTTTACTCCTTTCACCTCGAAGAAAAGGAGGTAGATATGGAAAGTAAGAAAGGATGTGAAAAGAGAACAGATGGGATGTTTATTTTATCCACTGATACTTTAGCACTTAAACCTGTAGTGGGGAGGAGCATAGACTCTTACTTAAAAATCTTTTGAAAAACTGTGGGCTCTCTCTTTAGAAAAATGCAAATATATTTTTAAAAAATCTGTGTATAATTTCCATTGGTTTAAATTAAGGATCCTTGTATTAAACTAAGCTCTTTTAGGGATGAAATTGTCTCTTCTGTTCCTAGCATTTGTATCCTTAATGTTTGTTGAAAAAAATGAATGGCTTTATACCTGCCCTTTCTTACAGTTGGGATGCTTTCCTTATCTGCCAGAGAAACTCTGTCTCTGGAAGCATCTTAGACACCATCCCACATTCAAAATTAGGTGCATCTTACCTAATTTGTGTTCTGTGGCTCTTACCTTGTATATAGTAAGAGCTGCCTATTGTTGACCTGCTACCCTGTACGTGGAACTCTGCCAGGTCCTTTGTTCACTGTGTCTCCTTTCCTTATAAATTCTTTTTGAAGCAGATATTTTTATCCCTATTTTACAGGTGTGAGGAAATTGATACCAAGGTCTCAAAGTGAATGGAACAAAGATTTGGACTTATTTATTAAATTGCTTTTCATATTTGTTTAGATGTCTGTTTCTCCCTCTTGTTCAAAACTCATCAATGGCAGAGACCTTCTTCCATCATTTTTATATCTCCAGGGTCTGGTACAAGGTCTGGCACATAAGACATTTTCAGTCTATTTGGTTTAAAGATATATGTGAGTAAATGAATATATACAAAACTATTCATTTTTATATTTTTATAGAAACATTAAAGTTCTTAATTTAATATAGAGAGATTGAAGTTCTGATTTTTTCTTAAAGACCATAGAATCTTCTAGGCCAGGAATTTTATGTTTTACTTTTTGGTGCCTTCGGTGGGTCATACACCTGCCTGGCACAAGGTGAGCTCTCATTAAATGTTTGTTGATTTAACAGATATTATATTTAAATACTTTGAAAAAAAGGCACAGGGTGAGCTCTCATTAAATGCTTGTTGATTTAACAGATATTATATTGAAATACCTTGGAATAAATGCAATATTATTCAAATATAAACTAGTGAGATTAGTGAATTATTTTAATAAATATTAATTACCTCTGTCTCAGGAACTGTCTGAAAAGAGTTTACTATGGAGCTAGACTTAACCTATACAGTATGCTTGGGTCTAAAATGTCTTAATTTAGCAAGACTGTCAATTTTTTTTATTCAAAGGTGTACATAGTAATTGACTCATCTTTATATTGTAAGTATGCATTACTTTATATGTTCTAAATACACTGAATATTTTTCATTATAGATTGCCTAAACTTCTCCCTGGCTTACTTACTAGATAGAAATTTCTGTTTTTTTCTCCTTTTATAATAGGAGTATTTTCTCTTACTCTTTTCAGTAATAGAAATTTATATGACTAGAGAAAATACAGCGATTATAGATTTAGGATTATTTTTTTAAGAAACTAGATAGAACATGAAATATAAAATATCTCACAAATTTTCAGAATGTACGTTTTGGGCATATCTGAGACTGGTTTCCTGTTGGGCTTACGAAGACTCTTAGATTCTGTCAGTTGGCCTGAAATTCAGTTCTAGTGTAGAGTTTATTTATGAACACTGATTTAAAAGATATATTATTTGTATGTACTTTTTCATCATAGCGTTCTCTAACCCTCACCAGATGGGTAGATACGGATAAAGCAGGTAGAGTATTTGCATTTTAGGCATAAGTCACGTAGCAGGATGTGGTAGAACTAGTGTTTAAAACCAGATTTCCCAGGGTTTATGTTTTATCACTTTGTCTCAATTCATTTACTTTTAGGCTAGGGTTGTATAAACTAGTTCCAAATAAATGTCAAATTCATTAGGATAGCACTTTTAAATGTTAAATTGTTTGATATTTATCTCTCATCACATTAAATTTATGGTATATGTTTCATTTTTGCCTAGGTAAGTATGCTGAAGATATATTTGGAGAATTGTTCAATGAGGCACATAGTTTTTCCTTCAGAGTTAACTCATTGCAAGAACGTGTGGACCGTTTATCTGTTAGTGTTACACAGCTCGACCCTAAGGAAGAAGAATGTAAGTTAATTCATATTATATTTTCTGTCACATATATATTTTGAGTTTGGTGAGATGAGCAATATATTTAAAAACAGTATTAAACACAAATTTATCACAAGTCTTTTTTACCGATGACCTTTGATGTACCTGTTGTAATTATCTATAAATACCATTAGTGTGACTCTTCTGGCTTTTCTATTCTCTTTTTCTTTTTTGCCTCTTTTCTTTGTATATTAAATAGCTTTTAATTTTTTGACCTAAAATTTTTAACCAGACCTTTTCTCCATTCTTTTTTCCTTTATAATTTATTTGTGTACTTCTGTCCTAGAAATAAGTTATTGGAAAATTACTTGAAATTTTAGGTTTGATTCCTTAAGAATGTAATTCCTTTTAATATTCTTTTGTGTGTGCATATTAAATTGATGAACTCTGATCTAATTGTTTGAATGTTACTCCCCACCTTAAATGAACATTTCCCAAAAAACCCAAATTGCCAATATGTTGGGTAAAAGTATTCTATACTAAGTATTAAACCAGGGATATCAGAGAAAAAAAACAATACATTACAGGCTGACATAATGGGAAAAACTTTAGTGGTAAAATGACATTTTATACTTTGATAGAATACATTGAATGCTGTTGTGTCTCAAATTCCTCTTTTTGATTTTTTGGGTTCTTTTTCCTTATACAAAAAGAAATGAAACTATTTAGAACATAATTTACAGTTATTTTCCCTAGAGAATTATTATTAAATAATATATATAGAATATCTCTTATATCCCTTTCTTCAAAATATTTTTTGTTGAATAACATTTTTAGTATAAGTACAAGGTATGTAACATACCTAAATTTGAATAAAAATAATAGAAGATATCACTGGAAAAAGCAAAAAGTAGAATGTAATGGTAGGTATCTTCATGATAGAACCAACTTCCATATATATATATATATATATATATATATATATATATATATATTTTGTTTTTGTTTTGTTTTGTTTTTGGTTTTTTTTTTTTTTTAATATAACTTCTTGTCAAGTTAGCTAACATACAGTGTATATGGTATGCTCTTGGCTTTGGGAGTAGATTGCCATGATTCATCGCTTACATAAAATACCTACTGCTCATCCCAGCTTCTTTTTATGTAACCTAATTAAAACCTAAATAAGTAGAGGTAAATACTTGTCATATTAAGTTTCTACTGCTTGCAAATATATAAGTTCATAGGTCTGGATATGATTTTCTTATCAAAATAGAACTTTTTTTTTTCTTAAACAGCTTTATTGACATGTATTTCATACACCCTACAATGAACCTGTCTGACATTAAAGTGTACAATTCAGTGGTTTTTAGTATATTCACAGTTAACGCAACTATCACCATAATCAATTTTAGAACATTTTCATCACTCAAAAAAGAAATCATATACCCATTTGCAGTTACTCCCTAAATCCTCTTTCCCCCAGCTTCTAGCAGTTACTAATCTACTTTCAAGTAGAAAATCTATTTTCAAGTCCCATGGATTTGCCTATTCTAGACATTTCTTATGAATGGAGTAATACAGTACGTGACCTTTAGTGATTGACTTCTTTCCTTTAGCATGTTTTTAATATTGCTGCATGATGTAGAATGTATTTGCATTTCCCTGATGACTAATGATGTTGAGCATTTTCTCAAGGCTTGTGGCCATGTAGAGACAAGTTATCCAGCAGGAAGTAGTAGAGCCAGGATTTAAAACTAGGGTTTAACAGGCTTATCAGACATGTGTGTATCTTCTTTGGAGGTCCTTTCCCCATTTTTAAATTAGAATATTTTTCTTTTTGCTGTTGAGTTATAAGAATTCTGTATACGTTCTTGATTTAAGTCCCTTCTCAGATGCATGATTTGCAAATATTACCCCCCATTCTGTGAGTGGTTTTTGTTAGTGATATCCTTTGAAGCATGTATATGTGTATTAACTACACTTCATGAAATTCTTGAAATAATTGCTAGTGGTGAAAAAATATTTTATGACCATACTTTTAAATATATCATTTACATTCAAACTTTTCAAAGTTAAACGTTTAAGTTATAAATATATGCCATCTAATAATACAAGAATACAGAGATAGTTCCTATATGTAACAGAAATAAAAATTAACAGTTTCAAAATACTGTTAAATTTTAACAAATATCTTAGCACTCCAATTGAAATTGAAAACAAAAATATACGTAATAGTTAAATAACTTTAAAGATATGTTTAAGTATTTAAAAAAATCTGAATGTGCCAATAACCATCAGAATTGTTTATAATTTCCTTTAAGCTTATGGCGAACATTGGAGAAGGATTCAGAATCTAAAAGCTGAATTGCTTAATTTGATACTATTTTAGGGATATTGTATAGAAGTGTTCAAAGCTATTTAACCTAGATTTTTAAACTCAGTAAGAGTTCACATAAAGTAATATTATGAATATAATACTTAAATTACAGAGTGTAATATTAATATTTTTGTTTTCAAATTACTAGTAAATCATTTAAGTAATGGTGAGAACTACCAATATAATTTAGAAAGTGTGTAAAAAAAAATGAGTTTTTAAACAAAGACCTATACTATTGTGTTTAGTTATGTTTACAAATATTGTGTTGACTTACTGTTACATAGTACTATTTAAATATCAGATGTTGTTTTGGTAACTGAAAGGCTTTTGTCTTAGTGACCTGTTAATAAGACAAATGGTAAATGAGAGCAGTTGAAGATAGAAAAGTGCTTATTACATTATATGTTCTCTCCTTGAGTAAGACCGTTTTGGGAGACTAAACACTAGGTTCCATCTTGGTTATATACTTATGGTAAATAAGTGGAGTGGGAGAGTGGCAAGAATTGGTCCATTTTGATTGTAGAAAACAGAGGCCACATCTGATGGGAGCCAGAGAACAGCATGTGTTGTTAGGGTGAAAGGGTCAGTCTCAAAGGCAGACAGGTCTGGGTTTTCTAATCCGACTCTGCTGCTTATTTTGCCTTTGGCCAGTTATGTAATGTTTCCTAGTCTTGGTTTTCTTATCTTTTTTTTTTTTTTTTTTTTTAATTTTTTTTTTCAACTTTTTTTTAATTTATTTTTGGGACAGAGAGAGACAGAGCATGAAAGGGGGAGGGGCAGAGAGAGAGGGAGACACAGAATCGGAAACAGGCTCCAGGCTCCGAGCCATCAGCCCAGAGCCTGACACGGGGCTCGAACTCACAGACCGCGAGATCATGACCTGGCTGAAGTCGGACGCTTAACCGACTGCGCCACCCAGGCGCCCCAATAAAAAAATAAAATAAAAATTATTGAGAACATCTCGCACATAGAGCCTGTATTCATTAAATATCTTTTATATCACTCTTTAGTAATAATGAGAAAAAATTTTTTTCCTTCTCTGAATTTTATTTTGATGTTTTAAGTGTGTTACAAATCATACAGCAGAGAAATTGCTGGGAATGTAGTCATGATGTGGCCATTGTAGAGCCATGCTGCTCCAGCTATTCTATAGATCTGAATATTCATGCTGAGTGAATACTTGTGAGGATGGTAGAGATACTGTTTTAGGGAGAAGAATAGTTTACGAATTGTTTAAAGAAAAGTTTAAGAACTTCTATGGCATAAAGCATTTATCTGTATACTTAAAAGCCATATTAATTAAATATGTAAGAATCACCTACTTTTTCAATATCAGAAAGTCATCCTAAGAGTTAAGAATGTACTAATTTGGTACATTTCTGGGGTGCCTGGGTGGCTTAATCAGTTGAGCTTCCAACTTCAGCTCAGGTCATGGTTTTGCGGTTCTTGAGGTAGAGCCCTGCATCAGGCTCTGTGCTGACAGCTCAGAGCCTGGAGCCTGCTTCAGATTCTGTCTGTCTGTCTCTCTCTCTCTCTCTCTGCCCTTCCCCCACTCACACTCTGTCTCTCGCTCTCAAAAATAAATAAACATTTAAAAAAATGGAAAAAGATTTGATACATTTCTTATTTTAACATGCTGCATGCGTCAAAAGAAAATGAGTAAATGAAGTTATTTTATGCTAGTGTGCAAGATAGTCTTAGTCTTAGCCCATAGCTAAGTAGAGATTCTTATAGTATGAGATAAAAGATAAGTGAAATAGATGATGATATAGATTGCCCAGTACTTGAAAATATTTTCTTTATGGTAAAGTATGTTTTAAGTTTATAGCGTATGTATAATATTTATAGTCTAGCTAGCATAGAGGTCAATATAGCCAAGAATGCAACTGAGGACTAAGCAATCCCTTCAGTGTTATTGGTATAAGCTAAATAAAAGTAATAAAGAGAAATGAGAGAAAAAGATTATTTAAAAAAGAAAGAAGAGGATGTAGGTTAGTGGGGGGTAGTGATGGCAAGTAGAGAAAAGTGAAAGGTATTTTCGGTGGGAAATACAGATATGCTTCAGGCATCATTACAGCCTTTTGAGCCTTAGAAATCAAAGGTGCACTGAAACGTATCTGATTGGGAAGATCAGAGACAAAATGATATTGGGACATAATGATAGAGCACTTAAAATGTGGTTCCTGATTCTCAAGCCACTACAGTCACAACTTCTTGAACCATGCTGACTCTTAAACACAGTATGTGAATTTGTCCTTATGTTAAATCCACTTAGTAAAATAAATAAAATACATTTTTGATTTTTGTTTTAGTGTCTTTGCAAGATATAACAATGAGAAAAGCTTTCCGAAGTTCTACGATTCAAGATCAGCAGCTTTTCGACCGCAAGACTTTGCCTATTCCGTTACAGGAGACGTATGATGTTTGTGAACAGCCTCCACCTCTCAATATACTCACTCCGTATAGGTCAGTGGGCTAATAAATATGAAGGCTGGCTATTTACTTTCATACTGCATGTTCAGATAGGTAGCAGTCTACCTTTATATGCTAAATCCCCAAATATGCTTTATGTCACTGGGCTTTTGATCAACACAGAGAACCCTCTTTATCCATCACCCTTAGAAAACTTGTGCTTTATTCACTACATACGTTCCCAAGGTTCTGGCATACAAAAGACTTACTCAAGGGAGTTGTTTTGAGACACAAGGAGTTGTTATTGTCTTTTTAATGTAATATCTGGTCAGATGAAAAATAAAAAGGGCCCAAAATTCCACCACACTAACAAAATTAATATCATTTTTGCTTGCTCATATCTGCTCTTGATCTATATGCATTAAGCTTTTACATAATGAATATGTAGTATCTATTTTAAAAATGTTTTTTACCATTTAAAATAAAATCTGGAATTATTCAGGCTTTCTTTGGGGGTAGTTCCACATGATTTGTTAAATGGGTAATTTAAGATACACCACACATATCCTGAATAAAATAGTATTCAGATACTTATTTGAAGCGGTTTTATCAGTGTGCAAGTCATTGGATAAAATAACTGTTACTACTAGCATGACAATTAAAGGAAATGTGGGGGGCGGGGAGGTTCGTAAGGTAATAAGTAAATTACAGTATTGGCAGAAACTCTTTGTATATCTCCATTGTAAATGGTATTATTGTCTTTTCAGGCTTTTATCTTTGGCAGAACCTTTTGTAATTACTGGAATTCCCCAGAGGACTTGTAGAAAAGTTGGTATTCAGCACTAGTTAGAGATGAAAATTGTCCAGCTGTTCTTCAGATTAGTAACACCATCTCTGAAAAACTCCTGGGTTTCCATTTTCCTTAGTTTTTTGTCTGATTTGTGAGAATATTGATGCAGTATTCTTATTTCGTCAATATTTTTACACATTCTGTATTTCACTGATAGGAAAAACATTTTAGTAAAATTATTCTGATTGCCTCTCTAAGTCTTACTGATAAATGTTCTAATTGATATTTTTTATTTCAGAGATGATGGTAAAGAAGGTTTGAAATTTTATACCAATCCTTCATATTTCTTTGATCTATGGAAAGAAAAAATGTTGCAAGATACAGAGGATAAGAGGAAGGAAAAGAGGAAACAGAAGGTATTACAAGAGATTGAAAAAATTGAAGTTAGTTTTCATGTATTTGTGTTTTGTTGCATACATGGAACTTTATTAATCTTGTATTTTGTCGGTTTTATACTGAAGTCTTCATAACCACACAGGAGGATCACAGACTAATTGGGGAACAGATGAGCAATCAGATTCTTATATTATGGCATGATAAGTGCCATAACAGAGGTATGCATGGAAGGTTTAGGTAGCACAGAACTACCTGCTTTAGCCAGAAAACAGGGTTGGTAAATGCTTTCAGCAAAGCTTATAATAAATTTCAAAGAACAAATAGGAATTAAGTGGACCAGAGAAGAGAAGGGCATTCTGGCAAGAAGGGATGAAGGAATATTTTGCAGATATTGGCAAAGTAGATTAAGCTAATATTTTCTTAACACAGATCATATCCTAAATGTTTTGGAAAGATTATTTTAGTCTCCCTAAATTCCTGTTATCTCTGTCTGCTGTGTTATCATATTCTACTTTGTAATAAACATTTGGATCTGTTTTATTCCGTGTTGATGAGAACTAGAAGTAAAGAGGGAAGGAAAATTGGATTTAGGCAGAATTATGAAAGATGCAAAATCTGTTCTCATCATCCCTCTGTTTCTTCTGTAGCTATCTCTTCTCTCCTCCCTTTTCCCCATAATGCCTTCATGTTATTATTTTCTGTACTAGACAGTATCCCAGTGTTCTAGCCGAAGTTTGCAAACTGGTGACTGGCAGCTCAGAGTATGCCTGCAGTCACTGTTTTGTTGGACAAACACAGTGGTTTTAAAATTTTTGAACTGGAAAGCCTTAGTTGGACATGCTTGTTTAGTCACTGTAGTCCCCATCTTATGCCCAACTTTCTTGATTCATGTATGTGATCTGCTTAGCCCCTTTGGGCATTTGACTTCATTACACCTACTCTAGACCCCTCTGTGCTTTTTCCCACAGTTTGATTTATTTTCTGTTTTGTTTTTTGAATATCCTGTTTCCTGTTGAGTGATACAGTTATAATGAGTTAACTGGATGTTTGGATTTTTTCTAATGTATTGGCTGGCTAATTGGTCACTTTCCAGATTACATAGCCTTAATAAATTTCCAGGTTTTGGTTAAAGGTAGGCAGTGCCATTAATGGTAGAAATTTCACTCATTATAGTAAAAACTAATAGATGTGGGAGCAGAGTTGGTGAATCTGTTTTTCATCTGGAAGGACTTTCTGACCTCAAATTTTATTATTTAGGCATACTATTTTTATCTGGTGCATGAATTCAAATTAGAAGTTAAAGAAACATGACAAGAAACTGGGATTACAAGCAAACTAACTAAGATTTAACTCTGAACGTACAAATGAACTGTCTCTGTGTTGCTTTAACTATATTATGATGGCATTGTCTTTTTCAGTATTAATGTTAGAATTTTATTTTGATTGTTATAACTTCTTTTTAAAAACTTAGCACTTCAGCATTTGGCTTTGTTTCAATACATCTGTTATAGCAGAAAAATCTAGATCGTCCTCATGAACCAGAAAAAGTGCCAAGAGCACCTCATGACAGGCGGAGAGAATGGCAGAAGCTGGCCCAAGGTCCAGAGCTGGCTGAAGATGATGCTAATCTCTTACATAAGCATATTGAAGTTGCTAATGGCCCAGCCTCTCATTTTGAAACAAGGTTTCTTTTCTTTTTTTGTTTTTTAACAAAATTAATGATAAAATATTGGCTTTATTTCTAATATCTGTGCCTCTTAAGTCTTAAAGTCCTGAACTGTTGAACCAGCTACTTTAGCTATAGAAATCATTTTGAAACCCTGACCACTGTGAGCCTACTAAAGTCTGATCATGGGCAGGTCATTTTCACACCTGGATTTTAGTTTTGTCATCTATAGAAAGAGGTGGTTGGAGGAGATGATCTTCAGGGTTTCATATGAACTCTCAGCTCTCTGTCAGTATTTCAGGCAGAGTCTGCTAGAACTTCATAGTAGAGCAATGGGGTCTGGAATTTCTTTTTGAAATATTACAGATTCACTACATATAAAATAGGAACTGAGAAAGGGTAATATTTTGTTTCTTTTTCTTTCTCCTGACTTCCTTTCTATGCCACATCTCCCACCTCAGTTATATCAGGACTTTTTAAACAAAATCACTCATCCCCTTTTGCAGAGCTATAGAACAGGTCTTTTTCCTTGCTCAGTAGCCAGGGGGCCCCATCTGAGTAACATGCTACCCTAATAAACATTATACTAGCATCTCTCTGTGAAGAAATTTGTGGATAGTTGACTGATTATAGTTATTATTGTATATGTTATAATTATTGATTTTTTAATGGAAAAAGCGCTTAAAGTTTTCTTTGGAATAATACATGTAAACTATTAGGCCAGTATCTTAGCCAATTTAGGAGTAATACACATGTAAGATATTTATATGCATTGTTGAAAGAATTGAGATTTATTTTTTTAAATAATAATCTATAGATAAACACTGATTTTTACTGCTGTTAAGTAGTTACAGTATTACCAGCATTACCTGATCCAGTACTATAAGTACAATTTAGTTGATTCTTGAACAACAAGGGAGTTAGGGGCACCAATCCCTTGTGCAGTTGAAAATCCACATGTAACTTTTGGCTATCCAAAATTTAGCTACTAATAGCTTACTGTTGACTGGGGAGCCTTACTGAGAACATAAATAATCCATAACACATATTTTGTATGCTATGTGTATTGTATACTGTATTCTTACAACAAAGCTACAGAAAAAATGTTAAGAAAATGATACGGAAAATACATTTACAGTGCTTTACTGTAAAAAATCCTTATATAAGTGGGCCTGCTCAGTTCAAACCTGTGTTCAAAGTCATCTGTAGTTTCTAATTTGTTTTGTGTACATGTGTCCCCAGCATGCACTACAATCAGCAAATATTTATAAAACCTTCACATGCTCAAGGTATCTAAAATTTTGCTTAAATCTGATCTTATGTCATTTGTTGCTTTGTTACTCAGTTATTTTCTGAGTACCCTAACACCTTTGAAAACATCAAAAAGACAAAACAATGTAGTCAGTCATCCTTGTGGTGCTAGTATCATGGAGGCCTTTCTCACTGATACAAGATATTTGGAAGTCATTTAGGTTTAAGACTCCAGTTTTCATATTCTAGCTTTTTGTCATTGGCATCTTGTTTAAACAAATGAAACAGAGGGGTATATAGCTTTGAACACAATTTACTGAAAAGTTAATTTTGTTTATGAGATTCTATATGTAATACTTTTTATCCTTGTGAATTGAATTAGTATTATATTATGAAATAATAAAATAACTGCAAGGAAAGGTTACATTATGAGCAGCATTCTTTGTTTGAAAAGCAAGATAAATGTAACAAATTTCTGAAGTTTCATAACAGTGATTAAAACGTTGGCATTCAAAAGATAAAGCTTAAATGTCTCCTGTACCACACTTTATACCATTAATAATTCAAGAAAAATACACTGATACTGTATTTTTTTTTTTTTTTTTTAGACCTCAGACATATGTGGATCATATGGATGGCTCTTACTCACTTTCTGCCTTGCCATTTAGTCAGATGAGTGAACTTCTGACTAGAGCTGAGGAAAGGGTCTTAGTCAGACCACATGAACCTCCTCCACCCCCACCAATGCATGGAGCGGGAGATGCGAAACCCATACCCACCTGTATCAGGTATGTTGGGACAGGCATTTGATGTTGCTTCTCAGGGGTTGGTAACCTTTTTCTTGAGAGGATCAGCTAGCAGGTGTTTTAGGCTTTGTGGGCATTACGGTTTCTGTCACAACTACTCAACTCTGCCACTGTTGCATGAAAACAGCCATGGACTATACATAAATAACTATTTGTGTTCCAGCTAAACCTTATTTACAAAAACAGGGAGCAATTCGGATTTGACCTGTGGGATGTAATTTGCCAGCCTCTGATAAAGGCTGGCCCGTACTCTTGGGAAAAATGTAGCTAATGAGAATTCACTTTAAAGATTAGAGTGTCTTTCATTTTATTATACCTTTATTATCAAGCACATGATGTGTAGTATATTAATAAAAATTAAGAATTTTTAGAATGTGGTAAGGGACTAAGAAATGGGAACTAAAGATATGATTATGAGTGTTAACTTGGTATTAGGGGGAATACTTTGAGAATTTGAGAGAGAATAAGCAATTGCTCATAATTTTCAGTAAAGCAGTTTTGAAGTTTATTATAAAATTTTTAATAGGTAAATAGAGATCAGCTTTATAATTTTCAGTTAAAAAGATCAACCTTCTATCACTGAGTCACTCAATGTTCCATCCTCAGGAAGGGTTGACAGTCCTAATTTTCCTTTTGTGGTTTGTAATTAGTTGTTATTGATTTTACTGAAATGACATAGTGAGTCTTAATAGCTTCAATATAAATACAGCATTGTAATGACCACAGGTATTGCTGCAAATATTGTAATGTGATAAATGTTGACTCATTATAAAGACTCCTATCACAGCATAGAATTGAGCCTTTTATTTATCAAAGTAAGCATAAAATGCTTGAGTGTATTCTGACAGGTGCATGAAAGGACGAGACCATCTGGAATCTTAGAAATGAAAGCAACACCCGTTAATTTTCTTGGCATATTCATTCCATCCTAAATACTGAAGAATTTTTAATTTCTATACGATCATGTTAATACATCTACCTTGATATCATTATTGATAGTCATATGTGTCATGCGGTTCGGTTTTTCTCTTTGAGTAACTTGCTAGGGTTTCTTTATCATTTCAGTTCTGCTACAGGTTTGATAGAAAATCGCCCTCAGTCACCAGCTACAGGCAGGACACCTGTGTTTGTGAGCCCTACCCCCCCGCCTCCTCCACCACCTCTTCCATCTGCCTTGTCAACTTCTTCATTAAGAGCTTCAATGACTTCAACTCCTCCCCCACCAGTACCTCCCCCACCTCCACCTCCAGCCACTGCTTTGCAAGCTCCAGCGGTACCACCGCCTCCAGCTCCTCTTCAGATTGCCCCTGGAGTTCTTCACCCAGCTCCTCCCCCAATTGCACCTCCTCTAGTACAGCCCTCCCCACCGGTAGCTAGAGCTGCCCCAGTATGTGAGACTGTACCAGTTCATCCACTCCCACAAGGTGAAGTCCAGGGGCTGCCTCCACCCCCACCTCCGCCTCCTCTGCCTCCACCTGGCATTCGACCATCGTCACCTGTCACAGTTGCCGCTCTTACTCATCCTCCCTCTGGGCTACATCCAGCTCCATCTACTGCCCCAGGTCCCCATGTTCCATTAATGCCTCCATCTCCTCCATCACAAGTTATACCTGCTTCTGAGCCAAAGCGTCATCCATCAACTCTACCTGTAATCAGTGACGCCAGGAGTGTTCTTCTGGAAGCAATACGAAAAGGTAACTTTCTCCAGGCCATTAAAAGCATTGCTATGGTAGCATTAGGAACTTTCTAAATATTTGGCACAATAACATTTTCTCATTAATAAAATTGTAGATGATCATATTTTTGCACAAGTGGTTTTTAGAAAGGAAAGCTATGTTCAACTTACATTTTTTTTAAGTTTCATTTATTTTGAGGGGGAGCA
Organism: Prionailurus bengalensis; assembly: GCF_016509475.1. NCBI lineage: Eukaryota > Metazoa > Chordata > Mammalia > Carnivora > Felidae > Prionailurus > Prionailurus bengalensis. The sequence goes on along the minus strand of NC_057349.1, from coordinate 99,137,998 downwards.
CACGCGAGTAGGGGAAGACCAGCAGGCTCCATGCTGTCAGTGCAGAGCCCAACATGGGGCTCTATCTCACAAACTGTGAGATCATGATCTGAGCCAAAATCAAGAGTCAGATGCTCAACTGACTGAGCCATCCAGGTGCCCTTAACTTTTATTTTAAATCATTTGCCAGAGAAAATATTACATTTAATTATTTTATTTTCCTACTTGGGGATTCTTAAAATGTTTACTGAATGATTGAGAATATCAGACTTATAAGTTATAGAAAATTTAGTTAAAACCCTTTACGTTGTGTTTAATATGTATGGTAACTCCTTTAAAAATGGTATTTTCTTCTGTAGTAAGGCTGTCCATTTGGTGTATCAGTGACACTTGCTCTACCAGATGCCTTTACAGGATTAAAGTTCCTCCCTTAGTAACCAAGGAAAGACTTCTCATATTCATTCATTTATTCAGCCGACATTTCCTAAGCACCTACTATAAGCCAAACACTGACAATATAGAATGAAAAATAGTGCCTTTCCCTCAAGTATTGGGGAGAGTAAAGCCACAGAAAACATACTCAACAATGTTTATTTGACCACTGGTTAACTTTTCGGGGGGCGTTGGGGGGGGGGGTGTTGGTGAGTAGAGAGGCACAGTAGACCATCATACCTAAATAAACTGTAGATATTCGCTGGGATAGTTAGTAAGTTTGACCAACTAGCATTGCAGATAAGGAAAGAATTAATTGACCAAATTAATGTGATTCTAAATATGATCCCTTCAAATTATTTTTAATAGATCTTGGTTTTTATTTTCCTCTTAGTATTTCTCACATGTATTTGATTTTATTCCAAAAAGATTAATAATATGATATATTTAGTATCTTGGCTTACAGTGAATGCTTTGGTTTTTCTCTATCAGGTATTCAGCTACGGAAAGTAGAAGAGCAGCGTGAACAGGAAGCTAAACACGAACGCATTGAAAATGATGTTGCCACCATCCTGTCTCGCCGCATTGCTGTGGAATATAGTGATTCAGAAGATGATTCAGAATTTGATGAAGTAGATTGGTTGGAGTAAGAAAAATACATTGATAAATATTACAAAACTGAATGCGAATGTCCTTTGTGGTGCTTGTTCTTTGAAAATGTTTGGTCATTCCAGTGTTTTGCTTTCTTTTCCTTATGATAAATAACACTTTTCCTCCATAATTTTTGATTTCTAAGAAAAATATTAGCATACACTTCAAACTAAATGTTTTACAGTGGCTTATCTTTTTTATTTTTCCCTGAAAAGATAATTTGGTCAAATAAACCACTAAGTATTAAGCATGGACAGCTGTTGTTAGAGTAGCAGATTCAGTTTTTTGATATCTTAATTGTGCACTTTGTGAATTTTAATTTAAAGAAAGCAACTGAGATTGAAATCTTGAAGGCAGCTGTATCTATTAATGAGCCTTATTCCATTTCCTGATGTTTTACAAGAGGAAACACTGCCTTGATTATATGAATACACTCAGAAAGTACATTTAGCTAGTAGTATTGAATTCTCTTAAAGGAATGCTTGAATTTTTTTTTTTTAGTTATTGTTTTACCGTTTTTAAATACTTGCCTTATTTGAATGTTTAGCAGTACCCCCTTCCCACTTATATATTGTGTGGTACGATTTTGCTTGCCTATAAGAGTTTAAAAAATTTCCATGTGAAATACTCAGACATAAACATACATGTAACTTACATTAACTGTTAAGAATAACAGTCTGATTTAATAAATGGTTCATTTTAAAGGTTCATGGGTGTTGTTCTTTGAATAAAACTATTTCTGATAATTTATCAAATATATATATAGTAGGTTTTAAATACATAGATAGTAAGTAAAAAACTTAAAAACCACTTAAGCATATAATTTCCTCTTAATTATACAGATTCATGTTGTCTTGTGTGGAGATAGCTATTACATCATTTTTTTTTCTAAGGTCACAAAATCAACATTTTTTTTTACAACTCCTTATGCTCTTAAATTAAAATCTCAATTTGCTGTCTAATTTCAGTACACCTTGCCTTCAGTTTAACAGCATTTTTGAAATCATATTTTGCAGTGATAAAGTGACTTGTTAGTGTTTACCCAATCCAGATTCAAGGATGGAGGGAAAGCAGCATTTGTACCAGATTGTTTAATGTGAAGTTTTTGTAGCCGTACCATACGTAAATGACTGTGGTCTTCATCCTTGTTTCTACCCCTTTCACAGTGCAATTTCTAGCTCCTCCCATCAAGAGATGGGTTCTTTTTCCACCCGCCCCATGAATCTGAGAGTTGTTGAGACTTGTTTGAGCCAATAGCTTTGTCTCAGATTAATCTCAGAGTAGCCTGCTGAAAGATCAGAAACTTCACACAGAGAGCTTTGCCGGGTGTGACCATCTGAGACTAGCCAAGCAAAGCTCACCTGTTGGCCGACTGTAAACGGATGAGCAAGGCTAACCAAGATTAGCCCAGCCCAGAAGAATTGTTCAATTGACGTATAAATTTATGAGCAAAAAGATAATAGTAATAATGCTTATTATCTTACAAAACCTGAGTTTTGAGATGGATTATTTCACGTAGCATTATTGCAGCACCAATTGATAGCTGATAGATGAGGTCATTGATAACTTGATAATTTGAGGGTTATTTAGGTAGATAACTAACAACCTGTACCCTTTGTGGAATAGGAATGAGGAACTAAGTTCTGTTGTGGCAGTAGTTTGAACATAAAAATTTTTTTCCTAATTGCTCTAATTAACAAAAGATGTGCTCTTTTGGGTAGCTTTGCCTATAGCAAAAAATTAGATGGCTATTTGAGATTTCTTTCTAACTTTACAAAAATATGCAGTGTTGAATTTAAGTCAAGAAAATACGGCACAGTTTAAAGTTTATCTTCCAAAGTGTGTTATGGCCAAAAGGCAGTAGCTGTATGTAGTTTTTATAAAGCTCAGTTGTGGCCAGTAACCAAAGTGTAATGGTACTGGCATTGGAGTAGTTAAGGGTGATAAAAAAGGAAATGGTTGAAGATCTCTTAATCATAGAAGTGGATCCATTTTATAGCCTGGCAGTACATATCCTAAATAGTTTATGACAGATTATTTTGTTGTTTTTCAGAACATTCCTGAAAGATAAGAAAGTGCCCACAGACTGAAGAGGCCATATATGTTGTGTCTATTTTGAAATCAAAATAACCTTTTGGTCTAGATATTCAGCTTAACTTGGTGAGAGAGATTTGGAACAGATCATTTCAGTGGCCAATTTTAATACCCTAAGAAGAATTAAAGTTCTGGAAAGTACTGGATAATTACTGTCTTCTTACTGCGTTGTATTACTATTCCATTAGGTCATGAAGTATAGAGGTAGAAAAATGAATTGTGTATCATGGGGAAATAATTGGCTTCACTTGTTTGGGTCAAAATTGTCACCTGTTTACCTTCATATTACTAAATTCAACAAACACTTTTTAGTCCTTAAGTTATTTGACATTTAGTCTATATATATCAAACACATCCAGAATATATTTATGTGTTGTATTTTGTGTGTATTTTTCAAAAGCTGTCTCTGCCTTTTGTGTGTGTGACGCTGATCTTTCCCCTTCACAATAATGGGTGGACAGAAGAGGAGCAAATACTAGCAGCCGTGCAGTTGGGGATGGCATTCAGTCATCATAGAGAGGAGGAGAGTGTGTCTATAACTTTTTCTAAGGAATATTTGCAAGCTGCGTATTTATAAGTAATTTTAAGCTATAACTACCACTTTTCATAACTTGATCTATTTGGGCAGATGAGATGACTTCTGAAGCATTTTCATGTTGTAAATATTTATTAAAAGACAGTTAAGGAATATGTTCATTTGGATTGTGTTCTGTAAATTATGAAACACCTCCCTTCATTTCCAGAAAGCCCTACCCTTTCTTCATCAACCCGTCTTCTATCCATATTTTTATGAAGTCTTCTTAGATCACCACAACTAGAGTTCATATATATTCCTTTTCAATTTCTCTAATTCTTTTATTATAAGCTTCCTTCAAGTATACTTAAATGCCATTTTGCATTACAGTTATTACCTATTTGAACGTGCCAAATAGATTACTCACAAGACTGCAGGGGCCTTGTCTTAAATTCATAATTATCTCATAATTAAACTCATAATTATCTCCTCTTATAAACAGGTTCAGAACTACCCTCTTTTTTTCTTCTGTCCACTAGGGCTCTTAAAATCATATCTTCCTAGACATTGTTCCTCTTCTCAGTAACACAGTTGAGCTGAAACTAGTCCTAACTTTATCAAAACTCTGTGTGTGTGTGTGTGTGTGTGTGTGTGTGTGTGTGTGTGTGTGTGTGTGTGTAATTTAAAAAATAGAAAGCTAGAATTGACTCTTTTGGCCAGAAGGTAAAAGTTATTATTATCTCTGAAGTCTTTTCTTAAGGCAGAGAGCAAATCAAGTATTTTTATTTAATAAGAATCTCATGAATTACTTTCACAATGTCTTTAACTTTGCCCTTAGTAAACATACAACTGCTGTTTGTTTTATTTTCACTCCATTACATTTACCTTGACCTCAGCTTTTTAAAAAACAACCTCCCTAAACTGAAGCAAGTACAAAATAAATTATTTAAGGCTCCTAAATAGTTTAATAAATTCATTTTGGAGTTTGATCTCTGTATTGTCTACTCAATAAAACTGTAAATAAACCAACGCAAGATAATTAATCATGTAGTATCAGAATTTGATGATGACTTTGCCTCACTGAACTAATGAAAATAAAATATCAAAATATATTTCTAAGTTGTGTCTTTTAACTGTGATTAATAAATCTTACTGAAGCCAAACAATGCATAGGAGACCCTTGTAATCCAAAGAATAAGCCTTTTCCTCAATTCATTGCTGTACGAAGAACAAATTTATTTATGTTCTCCATGACTTGGCTGTAGAATGCATCAGTAATCTCTGTTGCTTTTCAAGCCTGACAGCCAGGCTCTGAATAAAGAATGAATACCAGCCTTGAATGAACATTTCAGGCACTTTTTTTTTTTTTTTTTAACAGACTAGTTATCAATACCTTTTTCTCATTATTGTAAGGCCAGCTGCTCTGACTTTTTTTCCTTTAAAAAAAAAATTTAAACCACTGACCATGTATTGAAATCATCTTTCTCAGGATATTTATAGTTTCTCCTCTTTCTTACAGTAGATAAATTGGTTTAGTGATAATGATTTTGAATATTTTATACTATCTATATAAATACGTTCCTTGTGTCTATGTGTGTGCTATACTCAAAGACTTCTTGATAAATTCCTTTTTATCCATCCTGCCTTTAGTCCACCTTTTTCAATACTGTTGCTTTGACAGAGGACATTGATATCTCCAGGGGTAATAAAATTTCCTATCCACCTTTTTGGCTTGGAAATGACAATATGTCTTCTATTGTAACAACTTCCAATATTACTTAAAAGTATCTATTTCGTTCTTACCTTTGAAAACCATGAAATGTTGCACTTGTAACTTTAAAGAAAATCTGTAGGAAATATCTGTCTAGACCATCCCAGATAAAAGACCACATCTCCTATCATCATGCTTTATTTTTATTTTTTATTTTTTATTTTTATTTTATATTTATGGCCTTTCTTCTAACTTAGTTGATAATTTTTTTTAACGCCTGCACAATTATTTTGCTGGATATCGGGGCCACAGCAGTGAATAGACAGAGCCCTCCTTTCTGAGAATACAGATAAATTAACAAAGAACAATGAGTGTTATGTTAGGGAAGCACATAGCACAGAGACCAAACCTAGTCTAGGAAATCAGGAAAAGCCTCCAAAAAGAAATGGCATTTAAAGTTTGAGGTGGACCTAGACAGATAAATACTGAAGTGAGGGTAGAGAGCCTGCCAGGCAAAGGAAATATGTGTGTGGATGTCTGGAAATGCTTGATGCAAAGAGTGTTATAACTAGAAATAAAGTAGAAAGGTAAGAACAAATCATGAGACGGTTAGGAACCATATTAAGGAGTTTGCATTTTATTTCTTGGACTATAAAATTGAGGAAGTGACATAAAATAGCACATTGGAAAGATAATTGGCAGCTGCAACGTGGTAAATGAATTAGTAGTAACCTTGGAGGTCCAGAGACCAGTCAGGCTGTTATAATAGATGACAGGTAATAATTAGGGATTGGTGGCAACAGAGGAGATAGATGATGAGATGGATTCAAGAGAAATTTAGGATGTGGAATACACTGGACTTGGTAATTAGGAAGGAGTCAAGGATCACTTCTAGAGTCCTGGCTTACTGATACAAAGACCAGTAGAAGAGGAGCAGGTTGGGCAGGATGGGTGACGAAGTTTGGGACATAAGGCAGGGAAAGGATCACCTGTATAGTTGGAGGGAAGAATTAATCTTGGATTTGTGAAAGGCAACCTCTTCGCAGGAAGGAGAGGAGGACAGATGTGTAGGCAGTTAGATTTAAAACTCTGGTGCCTGGGGCGCCTGGGTGGCGCAGTCGGTTAAGCGTCCGACTTCAGCCAGGTCACGATCTCGTGGTCCTTGAGTTCGAGCCCCGAGTCAGGCTCTGGGCTGATGGCTCGGAGCCTGGAGCCTGTTTCCGATTCTGTGTCTCCCTCTCTCTCTGCCCCTCCCCCGCTCAAGCTCTGTCTCTCTCTGTCCCAAAAATAAATAAACGTTGAAAAAAATAATAATAAAAAAAAATAAAACTCTGGTGCCAAAAAGTGGAGAAAGTTTCCTTCTAATGGCATCTGTTTTCTCTTTGACAGTGCTGCCGAGGGTGACTGGGGAGACAGGAAGAATGTCAACAGTTTTAAGAAAAGTCATTAAAAATGACTTTTTTAAATTTTTTTTTCAACGTTTATTTATTTTTTTGGGGACAGAGAGAGACAGAGCGTGAACGGGGGAGGGGCAGAGAGAGAGGGAGACACAGAATCGGAAACAGGCTCCAGGCTCTGAGCCATCACCTCAGAGCCTGACGCGGGGCTCGAACTCACAGACCGCGAGACTGTGACCTGGCTGAAGTCGGACTCTTAACCGACTGCGCCACCCAGGCGCCCCTAAAAATAACTATTTGAATGAAATGGTCATTGTGAAAAAGGGGAGAACTTTCCAGGGAAAAGGAAATTGGCAGTATTGAAAACATAGTTGAGATTGGTGACTGAATTTATAGCGACTCCAGGCTATGCTCTGTGATTTTTTTTTCCCCCCAGGAGTCTGAAAATAGTTGCCAGAAGGAAACTGTTAGATTCTTTCAGAGTAGGGTTTTGACTATATCATGGGCTGGAAGGACTGTTTCTAGGAAAGATTGATTAATCTCCTTAATACCTTAACCCCGTGATTAAACCCCATGTTGAAGCTCTTCTCTTTGGATTTGCCATTAATGCTAGTTTGATCTTCTTTTCTCATTAAGTACACTCATAGGCTCTCCTAGGTTGTTAAATCATACAGAGGAGTCTTCTCTCATTTTGAGACTATATTCCACCTCCTCTAGATGCAACATCTTCTTGGTTTTCTTTCTGTATATTGTGCAGCTCCTCCTTTCTATCCTGTTGTACCTGCAGAATTCTTGCTCTACTCCCATTTTAACATGTTCAGCTACCCTTTATTCTGTTATCTTTCAGATCTAGAAATCTTCTAAGGATTCTGCCAAAGATAATTCTGCCATGAAGGTTATGTAATTCAAAACAAAGAAGCAGCAAGGGATTTGACTTTTTATCTATCCCTTTCATGTCTGAGTTACCTCATCTGCCTCATTTACTCTGTCGGCAGGAATCCATTTTCTTTTGAAGACACTTCCCTCAGCTCAAAAAATAAATACCATACTTGATTCTATTGATTTTGATTTTTAGAGCACATAAAATGAGTCCAAATTTTTCGATTTGATTCTTGGATTAGTTAACAGCCAACGATCTTAGAAATGTCTGGCATAGAATCTCAATAAAACAGTTTGGATAATTCAATGTGAACTGCTTTCCATTACCAAAAAAAATAACTCAGAATAGGGTGTGTGAACCAAGCACTAAGCCTTTCATTTTGATATCAAAGACTGGATTATTCCTTTTGCTTGGTGGTTTAATCTCTTTTGTTGTGAAACATGCATAACAGAAAAGTGCATAAAATTTACAGCTCAGTAATTTACCGCAGTGTAAGTACCAATATAACCACCTCCAGGTCAAGACATTGTTACCACACTAAAAAGCTTCTCTCGTGCCCCCTCCTGACTACTGACCCTTTCTTCATCTCTAGCCCCAAGAGTAACCACCATCCTCATTATGGTAGTCACTTCCTTGCTTCTCTCTAGACTTTTACCACCTAAACATGTATTTTCAAATATAATTAGTTTAATTATGCCAATATTTTGAACTTCACATAAGTGGTTTCTTTTAGTATGTGCTTTATTTGTATCTGACTTAAAATTTTGTTTGTGACATTCAGCCAGGTTATAGGTGAACTGCTTGTTCATTTTCATTGTTGTATAGTAATCCATGGTATATAAATAGGTCACAATTTATCCATTCTACTGTTGATGGATATTTTAGTTTGCAGTTTGGGGCTTTGACAGGTAATACTGTGTGAACATTTCTGCATATGTTTCTTGTTTATGTGTTGGCATTTCTGTTAAGTATATACCTAGAAGTGGTGGCACCTGGGTGGCTCAGTCAGTTAAGCATCGGACTTCAACTCAGGTCATGATCTCACAGTTTGTGAGTTTGAGCCCTGCATCAGGCATTGTGCTGACAGCTCAGAGCCTGGAGCCTGCTTTGGATTCTGTGTCTCCCTCTCTCTCTACCCCTGTCACGCTTGCATGCTCTCTCTCTCTCAAAAACAAATAAATATTAAAAAAAATTTTTTTTAAGTATATACCTAGGGGCGCCTGGGTGGCTCAGTTTGTTGAACATCTGTCCCCACTTCGGCTCAGGTCATGATCTCATAGTTCGTGGGTTCAAGCCCCGCGTCGGGCTCTGTGCTGATAGCTCAGAGCCTGGAGCCGGCTTCAGATTCTGTGTCTCCCTCTCTCTGCCTCTCCCCCGCTCATGCTCTGTCTCTCTGTCTCAAAAATAAATATAAACATAAAAAAATTTTTTAATAAAAAAAGTATATACCTAGAAGTGAAATTGCAAAATCATAGGATATGAATATCTTCAGCTTTAGTAGATAATGCCAAACGGTTTTCCAAAGAAGTGGTACCAATTTATACTCTCACCAGCAGCCCAAGAATTCCTGTTGTTCCATATCCTTGCCACGGCTTCTGGTATTATTCTGTTTAGTTTTAGCTATTCTAGTGCATTTATGACAGTGTCTCATTGTGGTTTGTCTTCTTTTCCCTGTTTAGAGGTTGTATCTTTCCATATGTTTACTAGCTATATCTTCTTCCCCTCTGTGGCTTCTCTTCTCACTGTATTGATGCTCTTTGAAAATAAGTTACTAACTTTCATGTAGTCCATTTTATCAATTTTCCTTCTGGTTAGTGCATTTTCAAGAAATGCACTAAGTTTCCTAGTTTGAAGAAACTAAAATATTTCCCTATGCCAAGTTTATAAATGATTATTCTCTGTTGTCTTCTAGACACTTAACAGTTTTACCTTCCACAGCTGGATCTATAATCCATCTGGAATTGATTTTTGTGTGCCATGTGAGGTCAGGGTTAAGTATCATTTTCTTTTCCTATGGATATTCAATCAAGTCAACACCACTTACTGAAAAGATTGTTCTTTCTCCTCTGTGCTGCACGGCCAATTTATAAAAAATACATTTGTGTTGACATATGGTTATATAATATGACTGTATAATGATGACAATACAGATGCACACAGATATATGAATCTGTTTATAGACCCTATTCTGCTCTACTGGTCTGTCCTTCCACCTGTATCACAGTTTTAGTGGTTATAGCCTTGTAAGAAGTGTTGCTATCCAAGAAAGAAAACCTGTTCACCTTGTTGTTGTTCCTTAAGATTGTCTTTACTATTCTTGGCCCTTTGCATTTCTATATAAAGTTTAGAATCGGATTGGCTGCTAACAGATTGGACATTTAGAGGCAGCAGTGGCTAGTTTGGCCTTGGTAAGTGGGAGCCCATCATGTAGTCTTCATTTCCACCACAGCGGCCAACTCTGTTCATATGCCTTCATAAAAATTTGCCTGGCCTTCACATAGTAGATCTCCATCAACTGAGCAATTAATTAAATGTCTCTGAAATTCTGCGACTCTAGTGAACAAATCTTCAGTCACCTGCTCAGTTATATCTGCTCCAACATAGCCAGAAATAAGGGCCTTTATGTAAGCAACCAAACTAAGCTCTCACCCATAGTTTTGACTGCTTGTTAACAGCTCTCACATTCTCATTATCCCTCTGCAGAACATCATAGCAACTTGGCAATAACCAGCCAACTCTGCTGTTCTTTCAGGCATTGTTCTCCTCATTTCATTCAAATGTCTGAATCATTACACACGCAAGGGCAATCACCTCTCCATATGTTTTCCCAGGTCACCCTTGGTGAAATCTGTAGCAGTTTGGCCGCTGCCCTGTACCAGGGACTATCCATGCCCCACATACCATTCAGGGTAATATTCCTCTTTGCCTTCCAGGTAATGAATAAACCAGTCCAAAACTCCATCCTACCGCTTGTGTTCTTCCACCATTCCTGCCTCCATATGAAAGTATTAGATGTGCAGGATATGTATTGGGTGGAGGGGAAGGAAAGGGAGCCAGAGAAGGCATGTGGAGAGGCTTTGGATGGTCAAAGGAGAGGAGGGAAAAAGGAAGATTGGTTGAAAAGTATCTTAGACAGCAGTGCTATTCTAAAAAAGTTTTGGCTGGGTCTGTGGGGAGTCTTTCATTCCGAAGTTGCCTGTTGGAGGGATGGGCCACTATTACTAATCCTGCTGTGCTTAATCACTGGCTAAGAGCAGCATAAGGTAAGCTTGGCCTTGGCATGAATATAATAGTAGATCCAGAAGGGTAGCAGCTGGGGCCTCAGTTAATTATACTTTCCCCAGCAGGAGATCTCCATGCATTTTTATGGCCACCATAGATTGCTTATGAGTATGGGTTTATTTCAAGGCTGTCTGTTATTCCATTGGTTTATTTGTCCTCTGCCGCTACCCCCACAATTTTGATTACTGGTACATTTTATGAGTCTTGGAGTCAGGTACTAAAAACCTTTCAATTTCTTCTTTTCAAGATTGCTTTTAGGTATTCTAGGTCCTTTGTATTCACTTGTGCATTTTAGAATAAGCTTGTCAGTTGTACAAAAAAACTTATGGGAAATTTTACTAGAATTGCATTGAATCTGTAGCTCAATTTGGAGGAAAACTGACAACCTTGAGTTTTCCCTTCAATGAGCATGGTCTATGTAAGTCCTCTTAAATTCTCAGCAGCATTCTATAGTTTTCAGTACAGACGGTTGGCATGTTTTCTGTTAAGTTTATTCCTAAAGAATTTAATGTTTCTGACAATATTTAATTTTTTTTAATTTCACTTTCCAGTTGTTTGCTCTTAATATACAGAAGTACAATTAATTGTTGTATATTGACTTCAAACCTGCTAAACTTACCTATTAGTTCTAATGGTTGTTTTGTAGAATCCAGAGAAAAACGTATGTAAGCAATCCTATCATCTATGAATAGAAAGTGTTCTTCTTTCCTGATCTGTATGCCATTTATTTATTTGTTTGTTTGCTTCGTTGGTGGTTGTTTTATTATGCTGGTTAGGACTTCCACTGAAATGTTGGATAGGAGTGGTAGGAGCAGACAGATTGCTTTGATCCTGTCTTTAGTGAGAAAGCTTTCATTAAGTATGATGTTACCACATTAAGAATGATGTTAGCTGCAGGGTTTTTGTCAGATTTAGGAAGCACTCTTCCAGTCCAAATTTGAGTTGCATTTTGTCAGATGCTTTTTCTGTATCTGTTGAACTAATGATAAGATTTTTTCCTTTCTTCTATTAATAGGATGGATTACATTGATTTTCAAACATTAAGTCAACTTTGCTAGAATAAGTCTTTGCTTGTTCATGATCCTTTTTATGTTAGATTTGTTTTGCTAATGTTTTACTAGAGATTGTTGTATCACTGTTCAGGAAGGTTATAGTTTTCTTTGTTTGGAATGTCTTTGTCAGACTTTCACGTAAGAGTTATCCTGGCTTTATAAAAGTGTTCCCTTCTCTATTTTCTGAAAGAGTTTATGTAAGGTTGGTATTCTCTTTTCTTCATGTTTGATAAAGTTTACCAGTGAAGCCATCTGAGCTTAGAATTTTATTTGTAGGGTGGTTTATTATGCGGCTTATTTTCTTTAGTTGTTGTTGGGTTATTCAGATTTTCAATTGTGTCCATTTCATCTAAATTATTGAATTTATTGGCATAGAGTGGTTTATAATATGTCTTTATTATCCTTTTAATGTCTTTAAAGTCTATGGTGATATGAGCTATGTATGTATGTATGTATTTATTTTTATTTTCCTTGGAATCCAAAATGCTTCTTGAATCTGTGGCTTGATATAATCAGTTTTGGAACATCTTCAGTCATTATGTCTTTAAAAAGTCCTTCTGGCTCGTTTTCTTTCCTCTGCTCCTGGGACTCCAATTACCTACATGTTAGACCTTCTGAGTATATCTCCTCTTTGTCTCTTAATCTTTGTTTCTTACTTTCCATTTTTTTTTTTTTGCCTCTCTATGTTAAATTTAAGTATTTTCTTATGATCTCTTTTGTAATTAATCTGTGTCTTATCTGCTTTTATACCTATTGAATGAGGTCCTAATTTCTATGTATTTATCATTTCTAGAATTTACAATTTTTTTTAAGTTTCCAGTTCTCTGTCAGAATTTTTCATCTTTCATCTCCTTGAAAATAGTAAGGATGCTTATGTTTCTGATAATTCCAGTATCTGGAATAAATCTGGATCAATCAAATATCCTCTATTTCTAATGTCTGTTATTTCCATTTGTTTTCTTTATATTGTCTTCTCTCCTTATGTACCTAGTTATTTGTGACTATGGAAGTAATTTGAAGGTTTTGTTTTTCTTTCTTTTTTAATCATCTTCCAGAGAGGAGTTACTTTTTGCTACTTCCAGACCCAGCAGTCCATGTAGGATTACCTCAGTCCAGTGTTAGGAATGGAGATATTTCAAAGTTGAGTTGCACCCCTTGCAGGGCCTCCCTACTTCTGATTCAACCTTCCTTCTAGGGTGCAGCCCTTTAGGGGTCCAGCCTAAAGTGAGGACGCTCACCTGGCAGCCCCCTACTGCCAGTCCCAGACTCCAGTTGCACCATGAACATGTTAGAAGTACTGCTTATTTTCTCAAGAGCCCCTTCTGGAATCCAAGAATCCCTTAAATTCATCCAAGACAAAGTGGCTGAGCCATCAAATTCCCCCAAATCTTGGCCAGCCAATTCTTTACAATTTTGTTACCTCTCAGGTAGTTTCAAGCACATATCTTCAATATTTTGCCCAGCTTTCTAACTGTCCTCAGCAAGAAGGTAGATCCAAATTACCTAGTGTCCCATTACCAGAAGAAATTGGTCATACCAATCTCTGTTTTGTTCCTTTACCAACAAAAAGAAAATTAATGTGAAGTCCATTTATGGTACTTATGAAAAGGTGAAATTAATTACCAAACATTTTTATCATCTTCAGCATGAGTTACATAAAATGCACAGTTTCCAAATTTTAACTGAGTTCTTTAAGCTCACAATTAAACTGTTTGCTATGAAACTGCATGCAGCTGCATTTAAAGACACATCGGAACAAAAAAAGAGAACTGTGAACAATCCAGGTTATTTTTAACTAACAAAAGGAAGTATTCAAAAGCATAGATACAGAAGCTTATGTAAGTGGAGACAGTGCATCCCTGGAGTTTTCTAAAGAATGAGAAAAAGCAAGTGACAGACCTGTCAAATGGTTCCCAATTTACTGCCTGGGGACTTACAGGATGCTATTTGAAGTTACACATATTATAAAAAACTTCATCATAAATTAAAATTCCCCGGTGGCACTTTACTTTGAAGCAGTCTTGCTTGAGGGAAGAAGGTGTGTATTTGAAGCATTTATTTGTACTACCAATTTTATTTTAACTTTTTGGTGACTGTAGAGTCTTTGTTGATCACAGATGGTGCCCTAAGAGATCTCACTGACAATACCTCTGCTAGAAGATACAGACTGTGCCTTACTCATCTTTCTACTTCTAGCTCTTGATATATATATTACATGTTTATTAAAATACTAGCTATTTAGAATTCTTAAAAAATAAATCATTCTGGATAAATCTCCTTTCCAAAAATTAAGGCTTAAAACTTCACATATTAGGGGCGCCTGGGTGGCTCAGTCGGTTAAGCGTCCGACTTCGGCTCATGTCATGATCTCACAGTCCGTGAGTTTGAGCCCCGTGTTGGGCTCTGTGCTGACAGCTCAGAGCCTGGAGCCTGTTTCCGATTCTGTGTCTCCCTCTCTCTCTGCCCTCCCCTATTCATGCTCTGTCTCTCTCTGTCTCAAAAATAAATAAACGTTAAAAAAAATTTAAAAAAAACACTTCACATATTATAAAGGAAGTTTATTACTATTACTACCATTACCGTTCCCCACCCCCACCAACCATGTGTTTAGGCACTGCCCTAACTAGTTCACATTTTTTTCCCTCTGTTAAAGTGCAGTTTTATTTTTTATTTGTATTATTGAAGTATAGTTGAATACAGCTTTATATGAGTGTCAGGTGTACAACAGAGTGATTTGACAGTTCTATACATTACTCAGTGCTCACCATGATAAGTGGACTCACCATCTGTCACCATACAATGTTATTAGGATGTTATTCACTATGTTCTTTGTGCTGTACCTTTCATCACTGTGACTTAGTTATGTTATAACTGGAAGTTTGTGCCTCCTAATCCCCTTCACCCATTTCACCCATTCCCCTACCTCTTCATGTCTGACAACCACCAGTTCTCTGTACTTATGAGCCTATTTCTGTTTTGTTGTTGTTGTTGTTGTTCATTTGTTTTGCTTTTTAGATTCAGTATAGAAGTGAAATCATACGGTATTTACCTTTCTCTGTCTGACTTAACTTCATTTAGCATATTACTCTCTAGGTCCATCCATGTTGTTGTAAATGGTAAAATCCATTCCTTTTGATGGCTGAGTAATATTCCAGGTGTGTGTGTGTGTGTGTGTGTGTGTGTGTGTGTACACCACATCTTTATTCATCTATCAGTGGGCCCTTGGATTGTTTTCGTATCTTAGCTATTGTAAATAGTGCTGCAATAAATATAGTGGTGCATATATCTTTTTGAATTAGTGTTTTCATTTTCTTTTGGTAAATACCCAGTAGTAGAATTATTGGATCTTATGGCATTTCTATTTTTTATTTTTTGAGGAGCCTCCATACTGTTTTCCACAGTGACTACACCAATTTATATTCCTACCAACAGTGCATGGGGGTGCCTTTTTCTCTACATCCTTGCCAACACTTGTTTCTTGGGGTTTTGATTTTAGCCATTTTGACAGGCGTGAGGTGATATTTCATTGTGGTTTTGATTTGCATTTCCCTGATAATGAGTGATGCTGAGCATCTTTTCATGTGTCTGTTGGTCATCTATATGTCTTTAGCAAAATGTCTATTCTGGTCCTCTGCACATTTTAATTGGATTATTTGTGGGGGGTTTTGGCATTGAGCTGTAGAAATTCTTTATTAACCCCCAATTGGATATATCATTTGTAAATACCTTCTCCCATTCAGCACCATGCCTTTTCATTTTGTTGATATAGTTTGCATTCTTTATCTCATTTAATCCTCCTCTAACAACAGGATGAGGTAGGAACTAGTATTATGTCCATTTTGCAATAGGAAGGAACTGAGGTTCAGAGAAGTTGTGATTTGACCCATGTCTCACAGCTTATAAGGAGTAAAGTCAATTTGAATGCAGGTCTGAATTTGAATCTGACTCCAAAACCCATATCCATAGTTGCTATTTTTTTTTAATTTTTTTTTCAACTTTTATTTATTTTTGGGACAGAGAGAGACAGAGCATGAACGGGGGAGGGGCAGAGAGAGAGGGAGACACAGAATCAGAAACAGGCTCCAGGCTCTGAGCCATCAGCCCAGAGCCCGACGCGGGACTCGAACTCAGGACCGCGAGATCGTGACCTGGCTGAAGTCGGACGCTTAACCGACTGCGCCATCCAGGCGCCCCCATAGTTGCTATTCTTGCTGAAAACTACTATGAATCTTCTACCTTTTGAAAAAGATTATTTTGGGGGCGCCTAGGTGGCTCAGTCGGTTAAATATCCAATTCTTGATTTCAGCTCAGGACATGATCTTGTGGTCTGTGAACTCGAGCCCCGCATCAGGCTCTGCATAGACAGTGCAGAGCCTGCTTGGGGTTGGGATTCTCTCTCTCTCTCCCTCCCTCCCTCCCTCTTTCAAAAATAAATAAATAGACATTAAAAAAATAAAGGGTATTGTGAACATCATTTCCGTTTAAAAAAGTAATACATGACACTGACCAGAATGCATTGTAATTATTTGTTTATATTACTATCTCCTTATATTAGACTATGAGTATCTTGAGAACTGTATCTTGTTCACTTTTGTGTCTTTAGCCCTCAGCATGAGCCCTAGCCTCATAGGAGGCTGGGGGTCTTTAGTAAATGTTAACGATGTTAACGAAAGAATGAGTGTCACTATTGCCAGTATTAATTACTGTCAGGTGCTAAAAAGCAGATCTAGAGGTAGTGTGTGGTGCATGAAGCTAAAAGGGTCGTGTGTCCATCCTTATACTTGAACCTTTCTCTTTTGAGAAGAGTTTCCAGGTGTCACTTTTTCTTTTTTGCTCATTTCTTTCAATCATTCAACAAATATTTACTAATAGGTACTGTGTGTCAGGTGCATGTGATAATTGTGTGCTTGTAAAGAAAAGAAAGACCCTTCTAGTCTTACAGCTTATAGTCATTTTTTCATAAAGGAGTGTGAAGCGAGTCCAGCTGCACCTCTTAGGAAGGGTGAGATGGGGTTTTTGTTTCCCCAGGAAAAAAAACATTATTAGAAATTAGAGACTGAAACATCCTTATCATAGAGAATTTTCTGGCTCTCCACAAAATCCTCTACTTGTTCTATTATGTTGACTTGTCAGCATGATTGATGTCTCATTAACACAGTGAATAAGCAGATACTTGTCATAAAACTTCCATCTGCTCTTCCAGTTCACTTGCACTATTAGCTCATGGAGTGAGGAGGAATTGCCTACCATTTTCCCACTGGTTTTTAAACTTGGCTGATCATCACGTTCATCTATGGAACTTTTAGAAACTTCTCAACCATTATCTCAGCGAATTCTTTTTCTGCCTTCTTCTCTTTCTTGTCTTCTTCTGGAATTTGAATTACACGTGCTGGATTATTTGATACTGTCCCCTGGCCGCTGGATGCTCTGTTCTGTTACCCACCCTCCTACACACTCCTTTTTCCTCTTGTGTTTCAGTTTGGATAATTTCCATCGCCTTGTCTTTGAAGTTCACTGATTTTGTTTTTGGCTGTGTCAAGTTTACTAATGTCAGAAGGATTCTACAGCTCCTTATTGGGCTTCTTATTTCTAGCATCTCCATTTCATCTTTCTTAACATTTCCATCTCTCTGCTGAAATTCCTTTTCTGCTGATGTGTGTTGACTACCTTTTCCATTACAGTCTCTAATAATAATCACTGTTGTTATGAAAATCCCTGTCTCATATTCCAGCAGGAATGGGTGCTGACTGTCTTTGCAATTCTGGTGAATGTGAAACAATATCTCTTTAGGGTTTTTTTTTTCATATCTTTATTGGCCATTTAAGTTTCTTCATCTATTATCTTTTGTATCCTTTGCCCATTTTTCTAATAGAATGCTTGTCTTTTTCTTACTGACTTATATTATACAATAATATGAACTGTTAAGTATCTTATCCCAATCTGTAGCTTGCCTTTGAGTGTGAAGAGTTTTATACAGAAGTTTTAAGTTGTTTTATACAGAAGTTTTAAGTTTTAGTGTGCAGTCAAACTTGTTACTGTTCTTCTTTATGGTTATATTTTTTGTGGCTGATTAAAGACATATTTTTGTACCCTGAGGTTGTAAAGATATTCTCATATAATTTCTTCTGAAAGCTTTAGAAGTTAGCTTTTTCACAGTAGGTCTTTAACCATCTAGAATTTATTTTTGTTTAGGGTATGAGATAAAGAATCATTTTTCTTTGTGAATAAAAAACTGTTACACAGTCCTTCCTATCTCCACTGAATTATAAAGCCACCACTCTCCCATATCACATTCCAATGTGTGAATGAGATGGCTGTATATTAGTCTTTCTCTACAACAATACACTTTCCTAATTAACATAGATGTCTAAGTCTTGATTTCTGGTAGGCCAAGTTTCTTTTGATTTTTCTAAAGAATATTGGCTCTTTCTGTCCCTTTATTCTTTCAAATGAGTTTTAGGACCAACTTAGCAAGCACCATGAATACTTGTTTTGAGATTTTGATTGAAATTGCATGGATTGCTATCTATGCATAAGTCGTATAGATAGACTATGATCCCACTGTCCAGGGAATACATGTTAAGCCACTCCCAGGAACTCCCTTTCCACACTTAGATGACAGTCTGGGCTGGCCTACGAGTTTTGCAGCTCAGTCAACAACTAACGAACTAGAGAACCCATTGTCGTCTCCAATCTCTATTAGTCTCTCTTGAACCAGCTGCCCTCTCTACCCTTCACTCAGCTAACCACGAATTCCACACTTAAGGTCACTGCCGACCACTCCTTTGTCTTTATAGTGCTCTCTACCTAATATATTGGGCAGGAGTAGAGGTAGATGGTGGTAATTCTGTATCCTCTAGAGGGAAGAGTCTGGTCCCAAATGTGGTTGGTTCATAATAGTGTCCCTGGAGGTGGTGCACTTGATGCCTGTTGACCTCACTTTTGGTCTTAATTGTTCTGGGATAAGACAGCAGAAAAGTCCTGCTCAACTTCCTGTTTACAGTTAGATTACCATATACCTTATAATCTTTTTTTTAATAAGGCAGAGATGGTAAAATCTTTGGGAATAGGCACCTGTCTTGATAAATGTGGTATCTCTAAGTATTAACACAGTCCCAGGATGAAGAAAGTGACCAACACGTGTTGTGTAGAATGTATGGAAGCCATATGTGATTTTCTAATTCTTGATAAAAATAAAATAAAATAAAAACATTGAGCATCTCTGTACCTTCGAGATCTTGAGACGGAGAGAGGAGTTTTTTTTGATATTTGAGAAATTTAATTCTATTAGTTTCATTTGTGAAACTGGCACCTTCAGTCAACTTTAAGATTTAAAGAGGAACAAGGTACAAATGACTGCAGCTAAAATCTAGGATTGAACAACATCTCAGAGGAAAGCAGTCCAAAGCAGGGCCAGCCACCAAAGTGTCATCCCATAGAGGACAAAAGGAGAGGTTGAGGCAGGACCTCAAGCAGCTGCTAAGGGAAAGAAGCAGTACAAGTAAAGAGACCTTTCCCCCCTCCTTGGGAGATCCCAGCGTCCTTAACTGGTAGGCAGCTGCTCTCTCCTTCTATCCCTTCCACTTCATCAAAGATAAAACCTTAGATGAGCCATCCTTGCCTGCCCGTCCACCTCCACCTACCTATTATTTTCCTACACAATCCACTTGCCATTAGCTCCACTGTGAAGATGTTTTGCTTGTGACTGATAACCAGCACTGAGCTACTGACCAGCCATCTATTACTGAGCAAGGACTCTGCTGAGAGACAGTCTTCCATGACTCTTGCGCTCCAGCAAGGCCCAGAGTGAACCTTGCTCTGGACCCTTTCTCAGGGTTGTTTTTTCAGTGAGCAACCTTGAGGGATGAGGTCATCTCTCTCCCCCCAACAAAGAGCAAACTCACTTGCTGCCTGCTTTTAAGCACCGGTACCCAAGCTGAGTGTTGTTCTCCTGTAATGCAGCCCACTGGGTATGCAGGCCTGTCTACATCTAGGCCCATTCACATCACCCCAGTGGGACCTGGAGCTCGGGGAACCATTGAGAACATCTGACACTCTGGCTTTTACTGTGAGTAATAAAGTATTTCATTTCTTACTCAGCTGTCTCATGTCTTCTGTTAGCATCCAGAAAAATAGCTTGCAAATAGGATGAAATCTCAGACTCTTTACAGTGCTTGACAGACTGAATTGTAACTGTGCAGCCAGTGAGGTTGTCTGGGACTTGCCGGGAACTGGAACCGTCAGAAATGATTGAATTTTCTCCTTTTGCTATCAACCTGTCTACATCATTACAGGAACACTCCGAAAACTGGGCATGTCTTAGAGGAGGACCTTTCAGAACCGAGGCTTGGGACTCTGAACCAAGGCCAAAAAGGAAAACTTTTTTTTGCCAGCAAATTGGCTATATAAAATCTTTCTTCCCGTAATTAATGAAAGATGACAGCCAATATCAGACCTGGAACTTATTATAGGGTCTAGGCCTCAGGGGACTCCTGTGTGCTTGGCTAGAAACTTAACATCGGTCCCTTTTCTTCATCTTCCCTCTTCCTACCCTCTCTCTCCCCTCAACCCACAAATTGACCAATTAACTTTTTAAAAAATGCTTTATTTGGAAATAATTTCAAACTTACAGAAAACTTGCAAGAATAAGAAGTAGTACAAAGAACATCCACATACTTCTTGTATATAAGCTTACACTTGACAGTCACCTTTCCTAAATTCCATTCCGTGTACTCAGAACATCTTTATTATCTTGAGAATTTAATAAGGAACTTGGTGGTTGAACGTTTGGGCGCCTAGTATTTCTCCAATAAAATGATTATTTTCACCTCACAGGAATCATTATGATATTTTATATCATTGTTCCACACGTATATACTATAATTTGTTATTGTCTTCAAAGCATGATTTCTAGAGGCACCGTTAAATTTTTTTTCATTCCTTCCTTAGGATGAGATATAATTTAAAGTTCATGGTGTCTACTGTTATTTGGAATGTATAATTTTAAGATATTAACGTAAGTTTCTCAGATTTTATATATGGTAATGACAAATGGTTTGTATTAGGAAACTACAGCAAAGGATTCTGACTGATGATCTCAGGCTGAAAACCCTTTACAAATGCCAACGTACGCAGATATTAATTATGGTTTGCAGTGACTGCACACGGTACCAGTGTTACATGTAGAAAAAAGAGAAGTAGGGGTGCTTGGGTGGCTCATTCGGTTAAGCGTCTGACTTTGGCTCAGGTCATGATCTCACGGTCTGTGAGTTTGAGCCCTGCGTCGGGCTCTGTGCTGACAGCTCAGAGCCTAGAACCTGCTTTGGATCCTGTATCTCCCTCTCTCTCTGCCCCTCCCCTACTTGCGCTCGCTCTCTCCTTCTCTCTCTAATATTAACATTAATATTAATTAATATTAAATTAAATTTATAACATGATTATACATTAATTAATTTAATGTTAATATCTCAAATATTAAAATTAACATCTCTCAAAAATATAATAAACATTAAAAACATTTTTTAAGAGAAAAGTCGCTTAAGGGACAGGGTCAAGCAACCAGTTGATAACAGGTTAATTTTGTAATTATCTGGGATTCTGTGCACATGTCGTGGCACCAGTCTGGTGCCAGGAAAATACAGTAGAAGACATTCTCTGAATATTTTAATGAAAAATTCAGAAATATTAATGGTGGTTATACTTCATTAAAACATGATTTTAAAATTGGCCAGTGGTGATGTATAACACTGAAACCTGAGTAGAAATGAGCAGAAATCACAGCCAGTTTGCTTATGCCAGTTTAGAAACTTAGTTCCGGATCCACATTAATTCCACAGTTAGTTTCAAGAAAAAGAGACTTGGTTTTAATTAGGATTGAAGTTTCCTACTGTGACATGTGCTTGGAGAGCAACACATTAAATGATGTGGAAGCTATCTTCCTAAGAAAATAAAGCCAGGACCTTCTTACCAGAATTTCACATTTGGGGAAGTCAAATAATAAATGACTTGTGACAATTTCAGGTAACTTTAATAAAATACGTGAGCTGGCTTGTAGCAAAAGCTGGAAGGCACTTTCTTTTTATATGTTTTGCAATATATACAATTTATGAAATATATAGGCTGAACCATATGAAATCCCTGTCTTCCCAGGAAACTGTCTAACATGCTAATGTGTACATGAACAATGTGATTCATGAAGAATGTCCTTTCTGGATATGGCTCAGATTTTTCAGGGACAGACAGGGTATGCAGCGATAGAAGGCTTTGCAGAGAAGGTGTGAGTATAGACATACACTCCTGGGAATCAGAGTGAAGTAATTCTGAATAGAGAGAGAGGCTGGAGACACGAATCCTGATGGCAAGGACAGGGAAGAAGAAACTTGAAGGTTGGAATCAGCTAATGGAGATGGTTGTCTCTGATTGGTATATTGGAAAAAGAGCTGGAGGCCCAGGGCCAGGAGACAAAGGCATATTGGTGATTTCTTAGCAGAGCCCAGAAGACAGCAGGCAGGTTGGTCTAGAAAGCTTGGAAAGCAGTCTTGATGTCAGAGGAGTGGACTTAGGTCCAGACAGGGAAATATCATGCTACAAGGACAGCCTGTCTGAGGACTCAACCTAGAATGGGCGTAATAAGCCCTCAGGCAGGCAAACAGTGTCCACCTTGCCCCCTTCCCATCCCCAGGACTAAAAACTAGGAAAAGCATTCACAGGGTGGTCTGAACAAGACAGTTTAATCTGTGTCAACCATTTGACCTAAGATTTGCCTTGAAGTACAGTAAAGATTACAGCCAACGATCATGCTGTGTTACAGGGAAAGGGGAGCGGGGATAGGGCTTCGACTATGAAAGAAGAGAGTGAAGTAAAATCATGAACCCGGGGAGCAGACGGTTGAGGTGAGATTTACCTTGTCTTGTTTTGGGGGTTGGGAGTTTGGGGTGGGGGAGGAGGGTTTCTGAATAGCAGCTAAAAGTAAACCAAAGCAAAGGATTAAACCATGACAAAGAGCCAGAGTTTGGAGGAAGGAGAGGGTAGACACTTAGGTTTTATTCTTGGAGGGAAAAAAACATTGTTAAGAGCAAGAAGGTAATTCCCTGCCTTAGGAAGGGAACATCTAATGCTTTGTTGTTGTTGTTTTTGTTGTTGAAGAAACATATATCCAGATTTTTAAAAATCTTACAGGCATAATCCCAATTATGCAAAAATAATAAAACATAGAGCTCTTGAGTGAATTACATTAGATTTATCTCTAGGTCATAAGATTGTCGCCTTTTTCTACAGATAATATGCATTTTCCACATAAAGAATTTTATGTTGGGGCGCGTGGGTGGCTCAGTTGGTTGAGTGCCTGAATTTGGCTCAGGTCATGACCTCGTGGTTTGTGAGTTTGAGCCCCACATGGGGCTCTGTGCTGACAGCTCAGAGCCTGGAGCCTGTTTGAGATTCTGTATCTCCCTCTCTCTCTGCCCCTACCCCACTCACACTCTGTCTCTCTAAAAAATAAACATTAAGAAAATTTTTTTAAGAATTTTATTTCAAAAATCAGGTTTATTTTCTTAAAAGGACATGCTTGGATTGCCTGGGAGGCTCAGTCAATTAAGCATCCAACTTTGGCTCAGGTCATGATCTCACGGTTTGTGGGTTTGAGCCCCACATCAGGCTCTGTGCTGATAGCTCACCCTGGAGCCTGCTTTGGATTCTGGGTCTCCCTCTCTGCCCCTCCCCTGCTCACACTCTCTCTCTCAAAAATAAAACATTAAAAATTAAAGAAAAAAAAAACATGCTTTAGAGCTTAAAAAAAGATCTGCAGAATACACTGATGCTGGGTTCGAATCACCAGCCAGGGCCAACCTGGGGTAGGAGGGAAGGAAAGATACACACACACACATGCGCGCGCGCGCACACACACACACACACACACATGCATGTGTGTGTGTGTATGAAAACATACATGCATATGCAGAGACAGAGTGTTTACTTTTGACCCCTTCCATTCTCTCCTCCCAGAATAAATTTCCCACCTCAGTCATAAAGTCCTCTCCATCTCCTCCCACCCCACAGATCCCTTCCTAACCAGCTCAGTGCGGCCTCTGTCCACCGTGCCGGCAACCCTGCAGCTCCCTAACACCACTGTGCACAGGCCCCCTGATGCTCCACCCCCATCTCACCTACCAAATGCACTAGTCCTCTTCTGTATCACCAGGCGGCTTATCGTCCACCAGCAATAGGTCAGTGAGCTAATCACCTTTTTGGTGAAAAACGTTTATTGCTAATGGTTTATTATCTATAGCATCTTTAACAGGAGATATTAAAGACTGGAAAAGCTTAAGCCAAAATGGTGATAAATTTAACAGGTGACTTTTGGCATTTCAAGAGAGTTTTGGGCCAAGGTTTCCTGGATGCCTCTCAACTCACACCCAAGACTTGAGCTGTCTTCGTTATCTTGCGCTTTTAATACTGACAGAGAGCCAATAAGTGATGTCCAATAAACACAGCTGTAGAGGAAGGAACATCACTCTGAATCCAGCTGTGTCAGCTGAGCTGGTTCAGCCATGCTGTTGCATGTTATGTGACCCTGAAGAACCCAATTTTTCTTTGGTAAAACTCATGTTATTCTATATGTAGCCTTTTGAGATCTTTGGATAAATTAAATTGCACCAGGTATCCCGTTATCCAGTATGACATCCAGTCTTTCTAGAAATAGGATAAAATAGGACTATATCTCGTCTTTCTAGAATTAGGTAACATAGGGTATGAAATGGAGCCATCTCTGGGCTGGTTTAAACTTAAAAAATTCTACATTCAGTTTCTGGGAAAGTTGATTGAAGGAAGAAAATACATATTATGCATGTAAATTTATTTAATATATTCTTCTGGAATGAGCTACCTTTTAGATATATTTATGTACCTCTGTAATTCATCAACAAGATTTATTGGACCTCTAACATCAGTATTTGATTCAGCCTTATATTTTCAGCAGGAAATGATTTGTCTTCTCAAAGAAAATGGGTAATCTCTGGAGTTCTTTCAAATATGTTCCATTTTCATGCCTAAAAATAATGCTATCAAAGTGAATTTTTTATCAATAGCAGCACAAACTGTCTTGAATTATATGTGGCTTTAATTTGATATTCGTTAGCTAAGCTAAAAGGTAAAATACTGAGCTCACTATGTTTCTTTCCTGGAATCCTGCTGAACGCCACAAAAATAGAAACTGTTTAAAATAATATGAAATAGAATTTTTTCCTACTATGACATTTTTAAAAAAGCTACCCTAGTTAAATGCCAGGACACAGAGGATGTAGTGTCTAAATGATAATACTCCTAAATAATTTTCAACCACCCAATTTAAATGCTTAAGATTACCATTACTTTGCAACAGATCAACAAACATTAATTAACATTTATGGGAGAGGCATTTCATATGCGGGGAAAACATCAAGCATAAATATTCAATAAATATTTGTATAGCTCTACCACACAATAATAGTAAAACACCATGATGAGAAAGATCCATTCATTCAGTATGTCTTCAGATGTTCCTAAATCCTCAATGGTACCAATTTTCTCCAAATCATGTGGTATCACACACCGGCCTTTCATTGAGATATATTCAAATGGACTCTGTATCTCCTTTAGCTGAAGAAAATAATATTAGCGTGTCACTTTTTTAAAATCTCACCTTACCGTATACATTATGATTTTTTTTTAAGATATGGATGTGGAATATATTTCTATGTGGTGTCTTTTAACTGCCTTGTCTCCATTTGTCAGGGGTTCTTGCTTGAAGCAGAAGTGAGAAGTGTTGGCTGAGCTCAATCAGAACTGGATGTTCTGCCAGAGGACAATGTTTGACAGTGAAGGGATATAGAAAGGGTTTAGGTTACCCTGATGGGCAATGAGAATTTAAAGATGACCCTGGAGGATCTCTGACATCTCTGCCACTTAGTGTGTGGCCCGTCACACGTGGACATCATTACTAGACCATGAGACATCAGAGTGAAACTGGAAATGGTTAAAGAAAGGAGCTAGAGACTGCTTTCTCTTTTGTTTCATTTTAACAGACGAAAATCAATTGCAAAATTGAACGCCTGTAAAATCTGAAATAATAAGAAATGTTTCAATTAGTAAGTAAAATCATTAAAACGTAACCCGAAACAGCTGCAGTGCTCTACAGGCATTATGTTAATTCTTCTTTACAGCAACCTTGTAGGGTAGGTATCAATATGGTCCTTATCTTACGGAATCCAAGGCACAGCAGGTTAAATAAATATCTTGAGGTCACCCAAGTCGTGATTGGCAGAGCTAGAGTTTGAACCCAAATAGCCTGGGCTCTCCACTCTGCCATTCTACTTATGCAGCATGGACATTTTCAGTGTTGGACACCTGGAGTAGGTGAGGCAGTCAGCAAGTGTCTCCTTTAGCTGGACCTCTGGTAAACCCAGCTGAATTGGAATTGGTGACTGCTGTATGCGTGCATTATTGAGTTCCTGGCTCTGGTCTGAGTCTATTTGCTCGTGATAACAGATCAGCCCTTTCTGTTGCATTCCACTTAACTGGGAAAGTGGGGAATTGTCTCTTTAGAAAAGCCATGTGTCTCTACTAAACCTTTGGATGTGGTGATGAAGTTTTCGTTCTTCTTCACTATCACATTCAACATGACGTTTTCCCGGTAAGAGAGGACCTATTATGGACCACACACACACACACACACACACCACCAGGACAGATTATCAGGAAATACGGAAGAAACTTATTCAAACTCTACTGTTGTCTTTTAAAATAAAAGGATGGTGGGGCGCCTGGGTGGCGCAGTCTTCAGCCAGGTCACGATCTCGCAGTCCGTGAGTTCGAGCCCCTCGTCGGGCTCTCGGCTGATGGCTCAGAGCCTGGAGACTGTTTCTGATTCTGTGTCTCCCTCTCTCTCTGCCCCTCCCCCGTTCATGCTCTGTCTCTCTCTGTCCAAAAATAAATAAACATTGAAAAAAAATTAAAAATAAAAAAATAAATGGATGGTTAGAAAGCAATTTTGTACCTCCCACAATATTAGGACAAAAGCTCCAGTCATAGGCAATAGTCTGTCAAGCAAGAAAAGCTTTGAAATTAAGTGGTCCCAATAGAACAGAATTAACCTTATGATTAACCACTTGTGCGATTTGAGGACTACCATCTTTTCTAAAAAAAAAAAAAAAAAAAAAAAAATTAACCCCAGGACCCATTAATTCTATTCTTGTAGATGCATTCTTTTTTTTTTTTTTTGTCTTAAGACTTTATTTCTTCCTGAGACCCCTTTTAAAATGCAGCTTCCCCTGGGAGACAGCACAGCTTTTGTCTTTATCAGCCCACAGGTGATACTGCTCATCACTTTAGCAGAGGTTAGAGGACAGGCAGCCAAGTGGAAGAACAGCCCATGGAATCCAGCAGAAAAGGTGCAGAGAAGGGCCAGAGAAAGCTCCATTACCTCATAGATTTTCCCATGCCTGGTCCGCCTCGGAAATTTGATAAGTACAGTATTCAACCTAGAAAAAATAAGGCTTTTGAAAGCCCTTCACAAAGGATGTCTTGTTTAACGCTGACCCCACCATTCTTCTGGTTGCTTGAGCTTAAAATCTTAGATTCGAAGGCATAGACCGTTGTTCGCTCCTCTCTCTCCATTTATGAGCGAGTCAGTCTTCAAGTTGCATCACATTTCTCTTTGCATTCTTTCTTTTACTTACCCCTTCCTTTGAATTCCGACTTTTAATAGCATAGCTCAGACTCTTGTCCCTTGCCAAAGTTAATAAGTGACAGGTTGCCCAGGGTGACTGTGGATCATAAATTCCTCTGAGATGTAGGATTCCTAAGTGAGAGTAGGACCACCTGCTGTTCTTAAGCATTGTTTCACCTTAACTATAAAATCAGTAGCACTTCCTAGTGAGAGGCACTTTCACAAAGAAGGACAGAAAAAAAGGCGCTCCATGGGGTCAGGGACCTAGGAGACTGGGGGAGGGATAATAAGATTTGGAGAGTTGACCCTCAGGTACAAAAGGGAGAGGAAGAGAGCCAGAAGCTCCAGGTATTACTGGGCAAGGAATGCAGAAATCTGATTACGACAAATTTAAGGTTCTGGATCCTCTGTATGAGCTTTTGTTATTATCCTTTTCATTCCCTTGTAAAAAAACAAAAAACAAAACAAAACAAAAACCCTAAATGAAGAAGGGTCTACATGCTTAATTTTGGAGATTAAAGAGAAAAGGGGAACAAAGCAAGATACTGATCGGTGTTTATAAGATTACCATTTGGGTAAATCTGTAAACATAATACTTGCTTGTATGTGCATAAACCATCTCTGCAAGGACACCCCAGGAACTGGAAGCTGGTGGCTCCCGGGAGGAAAGCTGAGAGGCTGAGATGGGGAAGAGTAGGAGACCCATTTTTTACTCTGGGTTGCGGTGCGCCTTTTGAATGTTGTTAACATGTGAACAAAATATCTCTCCCAGATTAATATTAAAGTAGGGAGAGGGGCGCCTGGGGTGGCTCAGTCGGTTAAGCATCTGACTTCAGCTCAGGTCATCATCTCACAATTCATGAGTTCAAGCCCCACACTGGGCTCTGTGCTGACAGCTCAGATCCTGGAGCCTGCTTGGGATTCTATGTCTCCCTCTCTCTTTGCTCCTCCCCTGCTCTTGCTCGGTCTCTCAAAACTAAACATTAAAAAATTGTTTTAATAAAAAAATAATAAAGTAGGAAGAGAACAGTGCAGAGGTACGTGCTCCTCCACAAACTGTTTTATGAGGAGTGAGAATTGCAAAAAAGAAAAAAAAAGTCAGGTAAACTCACTGGGGAACGATGAGAAGAAAGAACAGGGTGCATGGGAACCTATGGTTCAGGATTAGCCCCAAACTGGGAGTTTAAGCTGCAGAAAAACTGGCTCTTTCCAAAAAAAAAAAAAAAAGTACTGTAAAAAATCTCTCTCTCTAGTTAATTGTGGGTATGGCAACCTGAATATCTTTCCTAACACATACATAGTATTCCCCATATCATGTTCCTGCTCAAATCCCCCCAATGGCTTTTGAGCTTCCAATGGTCCCAGTGGTGGGTGGTTCCCAAATTACCAGTATTTTTTTTTTAAGGTTTATTCATTTTTCAGAGACAGAGAAAGAGAAAGCATGAGTGGGGGAGGGTCAGAGAGAGAGACACACACAGAATCCAAAGCAGGCTCCAGGCTCCAAGCTTGTCAGCACAGAGCCCAACGCGGGCTGGAAACCATGAACCATGAGATCATGACCTGAGCTGAAGTCGGATGCTCAACCGACTGAGCCACCCAGGCGCCCCCCAAATTACCAGTATTTTTGTTTTAAATCATCCTCAGATGAGTCTAATACACAACCAGAGTTGAGAAGCATTACCCTTCTTAAATTCAATCTGAAATTCAAAAGTCTGTAGATGATGTGAAGGAGTTAACAGTGTAAAAGACTCCTTGTTTCAGGGCTTAGCATGTGGGAGAAAATGCAGGCACTCGGAGGTCTCAGCATCAGCCTTCTGCAGACCCATCCTGTAGTGGATTTGTGAGGAATGTTCCTGTAGAGGAGGGCTAGAACATCATACGGACAACCAACAGCATCTCTGTGAAACCCGGGTTGGATTCTGGGTACACATTCCATATAAGAAGGTTAGTTAAAAAAAAAAAAAGGTACGCACATTAGGTCAGGCTTAAGTCTAACATAAAAATGTAAAAATCTAATGCATGGGAGATGCATACAACTGCCCAAAACTATGTTTCATATGTTCCTGGATAGAAGGTGAGTAAACCAGGCTGAGTCTAATCAGAAGCTTGTTGAGGGGGAGATGTTTATTCTCCAGAATCTACCTGATGGAACAGTCATGGCGAAGAGCCAAGGAGAGAATTCATGTCAGCTCTAACACTACCTGGTAATGTGACTTTGGATGAGTCACACATATTCTCTTGGGGTTTGTTATCTGTACTATTAAGGAAGATCACTATGGGCCCCTCTGCTCTCCGTGGTTCTGAGAGACAGCATTCTCCCACCCTGGAGTAGTTGGGAGGACAGGATCTGAGCGGTTGCCAGGCCCTGCTTCCCCCCACCCACTGTGCCACCCCCTGCTGTGTCTGTGACCTTGGGCAAGTTTGTTAACCTAAGCTTTAGTTTCTTCATCTGTACAATTGGGATATTGATGGTACCTATTTCATAGTGAATCTGTGAGGATGTAATGAGAAATGCCCACAAAATGCTTAGTACATTGCCTGTAATAATAAGTAAATGACTACTGTTCTTATTCAGTGTCTAATATCAGAAGGCACCACAGAGCACGAGAAACCCTCTAGGCCTGTCCCCTTCTGTTAGAGATGATGCAACTGTGGCTCAAAGGGACTGACGTGCTCAAGGTCACATATTTCACTTTGTGTGCTTAGGCATTAGGACCAGGGCAAGTCCTGGCAATGCCATTTAGCCACCAAGACTCCATCAGGGCCACATACAGTGGTTAGTCTTTGAAAGTGATAAAATTAAGGACCATAAAGGGGACAGTCTGCACCAGGTTTAAAGTAAGTATATTCACTCACGGGGAACAACAGCGAAAAACTTCGTGAAAGGTACTTTTTTAAAAAAATGTTTATTTTTTTGAGAGAGAGAAAGAGAGAGAGAGAGTGAAGGGGAGGGGCAGAAAGAGAGGGTGAGAGGGGATCCCAAGCAAGCTCTGTGCTGTCAGTGCAGAGCCTGACACGAGGCTAGAACTCATGAACCGTGAGATCGTGACCATGAGATCATGACCTGAGCTGAAATCAAGAGTCAGACGATTAACCAACTGAGCCACCCAGACACCGGATGAAAGGTACTTTTAAAGCAGATGTCAGGGGCGCCTGGGTGGCGCAGTCGGTTAAGCGTCCGACTTCAGCCAGGTCACGATCTCGCGGTCCGTGAGTTCGAGCCCCGCGTCGGGCTCTGGGCTGACGGCTCGGAGCCTGGAGCCTGTTTCCGATTCTGTGTCTCCCTCTCTCTCTGCCCCTCCCCCCTTCATGCTCTGTCTCTCTCTGTCCCAAAAATAAATAAACGTTGAAAAAAAAAATTAATAAAAAAAAAAAAAAGCAGATGTCACACAATACCTTGTAGTGAAAGAAGTAAAAAGGAAAAGAATTCCAAATCCAAAGGATATACTTTTCCACTTAAACTGGGATTAAATTCCAGATGCTTGCTTTAATTAAAGATTTTTTTTTAATTCTTTTAACATTTATTTATTATTGAGAGACAGAGAGAGACAGAGTGTGAACAGGGGAGGGCAGAGAGAGAGAGAGAGGGAGACACAGAATCCGAAGCAGGCTCCAGGCTCCGAGCTGTCAGCACAGAGCCCGACGCAGAGCTGGAACTCACGAACTGTGAGATCATGACCTGAGCCAAAGTCGGTCACCTAACCAACTGAGCCACCCAGGCGCCCCTAGATGCTTGCTTTAATTAATCCTACCCCCTTTTGTAATATGCCCAAGGCAATTTCTTCTACCGGTTTTACGTTTAACAGTAGTTAGAACTGGCTCCCCCATGAAACTTCCTGTCTGTCCACTCACCAGAGGCAGAAATATCTCACTGAGATCTTTCAAGCCGAGTAGAGAGAACAGGGAACAAACACCTGACCTGCGCCCGTTCATCCACTGCTTGCTGTGTGACCCTGGCCAAGTCACCCAGCTTGTCACTGTCTTAGCTTTTTCATCTTTAAAATGAGACACCCTTCCAGCTAAGAACAGAGAGACTTTGCAGGTGATGAAGAACGTGGATGCCGACATCAAACCTCAAGTTGCATCCTGGCTCCACATCTTCCTAGCTTCATAACCTTGGACGAATCATTCAACCTCCCTGGGCTTTGGTCTCCTCATCTGTGGAACAGGACTACTACGAGAACCATCTCACAGGGCTGCTTCAAGGATCAGACAACAGGTATGTGGCGAATAGTTACCGCTCAACCCATGGTGCTATTATTAAATAGTCGGTAATTCTGTAATGATACGGAGAGAATTTTTTTGGCAACTAGAAAGGGGGGTTCCTCTGGGGGAAGCACCTGTACTGGAAGGATGGCTCCGTGGATGAGCACGGGGCAGGTGAACCATAGGACACAGCAGGGAGGAAGTTTGTATTGCTTTGGAGGAGGAAGGGTGTGGGCCTCCCTTGAGGGGACAGGCCTCTTCTAGCTCCAGAATCCTATTGTTCTAATTCTCTGCAGACTCCTCCCGTGAGCTGAATTTCTGAAGCCTCTTTTGTATCAGAGACATGGGCCAGCGCCATGTTTTGACCCCAGATGTTTTTACTTCTCTGGCGGAATGGTTCATTTTCCCACCTCATTTGCTACGGGAGCCAGATCGTTTAGCAACAAAATCAAAAGTAGCTTAAAACCCACTCGACCGTTACATGTCACAGACAATGTATTACACAAATGTACCGTTGTTTTCTGCATGCGTGTGTTCATTCATTCATTTACAAATATTTGCTGGTCACCCACCATGTGTCAGGCGCTGTTCTGAGCCCTGGGGGAGAAGCAGTGAACTACAAAAAGCCCCTGTTTTTATAAACCCCATGTTCTACTGGGGGAGATTCAGCCCTATGATAATACAGGTAGTGGTTAGTGTGGCAAAGAATAGTAAAGCAGGTTAAAGGGATAGAACGGAACGTGGGGTGAGGGTTGTTGGGTAAAAGAAGCAGGGAGAGGGAAGAAATTAGGGAGAGGGAATGAGCCATTCCAGGAGTTCCAGGCAGAAGTAGCAGCAGGTGTGAGGCTCTGAGGCCAGGTTTGAAGCAGAGTCAGGAGCAGAGCAGGTTTGAAGTGTGTCAGGAGCAGAGTAGGCAGAGGGGAGGGTGGTCTCAGAGGAGGCTGGAGAGGCGGGCACACCTGATCATGGTGGGCCCCTGGGGCCCGGATTTTGGGGCCCGAGTCACAAGAACTCCGGATTTTGTTCTTCCTGTCACCAGAAGACATTGGAGGGGTTTGAGTGAAGTAGTGATAGGATCTGATTTGTGTTTTTCAGAGAGTCTGGCTGCCAGGTGGAGAATAGACTGTAGGAAGGAGAAAGGGCAGAAGCAGAGAACCCAGGATACCACTGGTACAATGCAAGCGAGATGAGGGTGCCGGGATGGGAGCCGGGGAGCGGTGAGAAGTGTTCATATGTGGGATATACTTTGATGGTGGAGTCACCTGTGTACTTCAGGAGGACTGTCCAGCGCATGCTGTGTGTGGGATGCCCGTTGGACAGCCATGGGCACACATTGAGGTTGGCTACATCAGTCTTGAGTCTAAGAGCCACAGATACAAATGTAGGCGTCATGAGCGTGCAGATGTAGTGAGAATGAGAACGCTAAGTGAGATCACACAGAGTATGAAGGGGGATAAGAGGGGAGGACTTCCAAGCCATAGGTCATCGAGAGTCAGGGAAGAAAGGAAGATCCTGCAAAGGGGAGTGAGCAAGAGTGGCCAGCCGGCTCGGAGGGAAATAGGACAGTGGGTTCTCTGGAAGTCAAGTGGAGGAAATGGTTCAGGACAGAGGCACCAGTCAGCTGTGCCCAGTACTGCCATGAGATGAGCAAACTGAGCCCGAGTCCACGCTGAGATGCAGCACGTCAGGCCCTTTTCAATGTGAGGGATGTTCTCCCTCTTCAGAGACAGATTGCTAATGGTCACTGGAGTTAGTCTAACCGTATTTGAGGAGCTCGTTTCACTCCAGGCTTTTTAATGACAACTATGAAGGATATAATGAGAAGAAATGAGCTCACCCTATGGGATCAACTATCTGCACTTTACTAACAGTGAATTTTTGCCACATTTTTGCCACAACTACAAAATCTATCTAGTGCATGGCAGGGTTCTGGGAAGAACTCCAGTCCGTCCTCCCTCCAGAATGGGTGCAGCCTTATCCAGGAGCCTGGAGGAAATACCCTTGGCCCCCTGTGGATCCTATCAGTTCTCTTGGTTCTTGACATACCTGATCTTTTTCCTGTCCCAACCTAGTTTGCATGAGAAGGGTCACAACCGGGCTGTATGTATTTGTTCCAAAGAATTCTCATTCTGTTTGCAGGAGTTCAAAACCCACTTCCTCCATCGCCCTACGCATTCTTGCCCCTGGTCTGCTCCTTCATAGAGCCTTGCGGTGCTAAAACTTAAAAGAGGTTTACTTTCTTCCGCTCCCCCTTTGTGTGGCTGGCCTGCCGCCTTTCCCGAATGGCTTCTCTCTCTCTCCCTTCCGTGTGCCGGTGGGAGGGCTGACAGGGCCTACCTGATTTTTGGCTGGGAAAGACCAACTTCTAAAGCAAGTTGCTATAGTTACCAAGTCTTTCCCCACTGCAGAGCAGACACTGACTCTGTGCTCCTTTTTCGTGTTGCTCTATCAGACATTCTCCTCGGGTACAGCAGCTTGGGGTTTTGTTATTAAGCATTTCATGCCCACTTATGCGTGGGCTACACAGAGTGAGCAGCACAGGGACTCTATTATGAGGAGCACACACATACACCCACATGCCCGTACACGCATATTTCAAATTGGACGTGCTATATACATCACAGATGTTCTCCAGCTAGGATTTCTTGCACCAAATCCATTTTAGAAGGCTTTCTACAATGATAACAGATCGTCTGTGGAATCATCTCGTGCGCGCCAGAGAAATGTTTGTTTCTATGTTTCTGAGCATAAATAATGCACGTGGAAAGTTTTCCCAATTCTTTTCTCAGTAATTGTCTATTTTCTACCTCTAGGAGAAAAATAAAATAAAATAGAAGTTGATTGTAGATGAAACGATTCATTTGTGCGCATTTTCGAAAGTTAATGTTTCAAATCAGACCCATTGTTGAGTTTCTTTCCATTGTTGGTGCATGACGGTAATTACTAGAAACTGTGACACTTGGAGCCTAACTGAGCTCCTCTCTTATCTGACAGGCACAAATGTTCTAAGCAGAAATTCAGAAAACTAATGTGAAGGGTGATGAACACTACGTAGACTTCGCTTCATCCAGCTCTCAAGGAAAGCACACAAATGAACCATAAACCAGAGTTGTAGTCAGCTCAGGGTCTGGTGTAGTCAGCTCAGGTGTGGTGACAGAGCTCGGTGTGATTCTGGCTCTTCCTTCCCACGAGCTTCTTGTTCCATCTTCTGGTCCTTGCCAGGCTGCCTTGCCCGGCTGCAGGTGCTGCTGGGAGTGAACAGGCCACCAGCCGGCTCTCTGGGCTAACTTTCTGGCTAGAGATTCTTTGTTCTGCCTTCCCCTCTGGCTACACAGCCACAGTGGGGCTGTTGGGGGGCACACTGGCTCTCTGATGCCTATCACTCATGCCCTCTGGCAGACTGAGTTGGGGATCACTTCCTCTGTATGAAGATATTGGTCCTAAGAACTGACAGGAAGCCTGTCCCTGTCACTGCCTCCGAGGTGTGCCGGCTGGGCTGCCCGTGAGGAAGGTCAGCCTGGGGACCGCACGCACTAGGACCTGCAAAGTGATTTGGAGGAAAAAAATGGAGCCCACAGGGGTGGGCTTTCTGGGCCTCGTCAGCGGTTTCTCACTGGGAAGTTAGCAAACACAGGTGTGATGTTGAATTTCCAGACAGGTTCCTCCAAAGACAAGCCTGAATAAGAGCAACCCCAGCTTGGGGCTGAGCCTGGGCAGGGGGGTGTGCTCAGTCCGTTAAGCGTCCGATTCTTGGTTTCAGCTCAGGTCATGATCTCACAGTTCGTGAGTTCGAGTCGGACTCTGAACTGACAGCGTGGACCCTGCTTGGGATTCTCTGTCTCCCTCTTTTGCTATCCCTCCCCTCCCCTGCTCTCTCTCTCTCTCTCTCTCTCTCTCATAATAAATAAATAAGCATTAAAAACCCAATCCAGCCCCAGCTTGGAGGAGAGGCACCCTGAAAGTCCCAAGGGGCCGTACAAATCCCCACAGGCCATGTCAGCCCTTCTCCGCTAGTCCCCCACCACCAGCAAAGGCTAAACCTCTTTCTCCTTGGACTTACACTTTCCAAGAAGAATGGAGCCTGTCTCTCTCCCATCCAGGCTACAAGCCCTATTTTTATCTGCTCACTAGGCCATTTGCAGCTGCTTCTAAACAGTCTGCCACCCTCCACCCCTACGCACACTCCATGAGACCCAGATTTCAAAACACTTCAGAATCTCTGGAAGAAGAGAAAGAAAAGACTAAGGCAGTCTCCCTGAACTCTCACCTGTGTCTCCTGGAACGGGAAGATCATCGGGCTCTGCTTAGATGTTCTCTCCCTGTCCTGCAACCTGGAAACTGTCTCCAGGCAGAGTCAGGAGTGGGACTCACCTCATTTCTTTCTCTTCTCTCAGTGTCGGCTTTCCTGTGCTTTCCGTTTTCCAATGTCTGAAAACTATTGTTTCACAGACCTTGTCGTTTTAGGTGTTTAAAGCAGGAGAGTAAATCTGGTGGCCGTTCCTCCATTGTGGCCAGAAGTGAAGTCCTCTTCGTCATGAGACGTGCTCTTTCCTAATGGATTCCATGACCTGACTCTGTCTCCGGCTCTGTCTCCTGCTTCTCTGGAAGTTCCTCTTAAGCTTTGCAGGCTCGTTCTCCATTAAACTATCAGAGTCCTTCCATCATTCGCAAACTTCTCTCTCCTCTTCTGTGATGGCTCCCCGGGCGAACATGTTCATGCCCAGGGCTTTGGTCACCATCTACCTCGCAAATCAGATGCCTGGCCCGGAACTCCTGTCACAGATGCCCAACTGCCTCTTTGTACAACTTGAACGTCTCTAAGCACCTCAGACTAAACATGTCTGAAATGTATTCATTATCCTTCCTCAGATATGATCCTCTACTTACCATACAACCAGTTGTGAAGCCAAAATCCGTGCGTCTTCCTTGACATCCCATCTCTCTCACCCCCACATTGAGCCTATTGCCAAGTCCTATTGACCCTTCTTCGAAAGATCTCTAAAACGTGTCCCCTCCTGCCCCTCTGTACTATCACTCTGGTCCAAGTGGTAACTCCTAACCCGTCTCACCATCCTTTCCTGTTTCGTTCTCTGCTGCAGCTAATACTGATTTTTTTTAATGCAACTCTGCTTATTTCATGTGATTGTTTCACAGATGTTAAGGACTTTGCATTTTCTGGCTGAACTGGCCCCTCTCCTGGCTCATGCCCCCCCCCCCCTCCTTCTGGTCTTCTTCCTGTCCTTATAGGCTCGTGCTGTCTCTTGCCATTGCTGTCCCCACTGCCTAGAGCGGCCATCGCCCGCTTTGCCTGTTCCTCCTTCAGAGTCAGCTCAGTCACCACTTCCTAGGGAGGCTGACTAGCTCAAGTCCCCAATTTCATGCTCTAGTGGTACCATGTGCCTCCCTTTCTTGGCACTTGGTGCAATTATAGCTTTGCTTCTATTTGTCTAATTCTGGGATTAATGTTGCTTCCCCCACCCTCCCCAGATTTGGTTAAGTTCCGTGATGGTTTTTATTTATTTTTTCCCTTTGCCATCCTATTCCCAGCTCCAGCGCAGGGCTTGCCTCCGGGTTGGGACTCAAGAAATACCCTGCAGAGCACACGAGTGCCATATGGATGTCCAGGAAGTGGGAGGAGAAGCCGAGCAGGGGAAGTGCACAGACGGGGGTGGGGGTGGGGGTGGGTGTGCAGGAACCACAGCTGCTTTACCAAGAGGAGGAGCAGACAGGCACCTGCTGAGGCCGGACCACCCACAGGCTTCTATGCTTCTGATGCTGGTACTGTCCTTTCTGCTACCAAAATGGCAGAACTCTTCTAGAGCTTTTAAGGTGATCTACTCAGCTTTCTTTGCAGTGTTTTAATAAAACTTTTAGGAAAAGAAAAAAGCCAAGCAGGTGCACTGAAGCTATCACCTCAGTGCCCAACAGAAGAGGCTGCTACTCTAAGCTGTAGGCACGTGACCCTGAACTTCTGTCCCGTGGCTCTAAGAGCCCCAGGGCATCTCTGGCTGTGAGATGCTCCCCCACTCCCCCGGGCCCCTGTCCTCTCTTCATCTGCTCCACCAGCGCCAAGAAAGCTTAGAGGGCTGCCCAGGGCCAGGTCTCAGGGCACCATGAAGCCACCCACAGTCCCTCAGTTATTTTGGATCCTCTGTGTGAAATGAGCAGCATGATTTGTGCACATGATGCCTTAGTGGTTAGAAACCCAGCAGGAAGTGCTTTGTATTTTCTCCTTTGTGCCACAGCCCGGCAGGGATTTTTCTGTGGGGGGGGGAGCCGCCCACCCTCTGGTGTGGGGTGAAGTTGAGCTCACAGCTCAGGGTGCCTTTCTGACATCAGGCAGTCTCAGAGTGCTTCTGCTCCAGCACAACAGGACCATTTCTTTAAAAGGTCCTAGGCACTGGGGCGCCTGGGTGTCTCAGTCGGTTAAGCGTCCGACTTCAGCTCAGGTCACCATCTCGCGGTCCGCGAGTTCGAGCCCCGCATTGGGCTCTGGGCTGATGGCTCAGAGCCTGGAGCCTGCTTCCGATTCTGTGTCTCCCTCTCTCTCTCTGCCCCTCCCCCGTTCATGCTCTCTCTCTGTCTCAAAAATAAATAAAACATTAAAAAAAATTTTTAAAGGTCCTAGGCAGAGACCAAACATGTTCACTCTTAGAAAAGATGTCAGCATGGGGGACACTAACGTGGGCATTCAGGGGAGGGAGAGTGAGTGTGAGTGAGTGGGTTCCCGCCGAGGCCCCAGGAGAGTCATTAGCTGTGCTCTGACGGCAGATGGCATTTGTTCTGAAAGAATACACCAACTCCTGATTCTGTCCTGGAAACTGGAAGCCAGCACTTCCCTCGCTCTGATCTCTTCAGCGATGGGGGAGGAGGACAAGAGGTGGAGGAGTCCAGAAGGCAGCAGCATTCTTGGAGCCTGGTCGGTGGCCCTCCTTGCTCAGGACTCTGCAGGGGAAGCAGTGTGGGCCCTGGGGGAGAAGGGGAACGCCAGTCAGCCAGAGCCCCCTTTCCCAGCCCCAGGGCCTGGCATTCTGGTGCTGAACTTGGAAAAGAATGTGAGGCTAACCTCTGTAGTCACAGTTCCCACTCCTCTTTGGGAATTTTTGACAGGACAGAGATGGTGACCCCGGTGCCAAGAAGTGTGCGTGTGTGTGTGTGTGTGTGAAAGAGAGAGAGAGAGAGATGTAATTATAGGTTTGGGGTGTGGTGGCGGGTAGGGAGGACCTGGGAGCCAACAGTTGAATGAATGTTATTTACTCCACATTCCTGCCCCAGTAAGGGCAGGGATCCCTCAGACCAAAACGGTATCCAAAGGCCCGAGAGTCAGACAGATTTTGTAATCGAATATCAGATTTCCCATTTGACCAAGTTACTTAAGCTCCCAGAGCCTTGGTTTCCACATCTGGAAAGTGTGAATCTCTATCTGTCTCTTGGAGGCAGAGATCTGTGTGCAGGAAATTCCTTTGAGAATGGCCTTGGGGGCGGACAGAGGTATGGGGGGCGGTGGAAAGGAAAGAAGCAGGACTAGGCAGAGGGAGAAATTGGGACAAGAGGTCACTGCCTCAGCCAGTTTCACAGGGCGCTCCAGTGTTGCCTTTCAAAGCTGTGCCACCTTGAGTGAAGATGGGCCAGGCCTTTGTACCTCACCCATTAGCCCCTGTCAACTATCCACTGAACCCCGGCCATCCCTGGGGAGAGGGTGTGACCTTGGGTAAGGAAAGTGACTCAAACACCACCCCCACCCACACACACACACCCCTCACCCCACCAGCTGGGGAACATCTGAGCAATGAACTTCAGCACCAACTAACGTTGGAAAATTAAGTTAGAAAATTAAGTGATATAACATCTATATGATAAGGTGGGAATTAACAATAAATAGATAAACAAAACCTAACTAGTTTATCTTTTCCCAGCCTTGTCCTTGGAAAAAAATGGCATTGTGTTATTAAAGTTCTGAGCTGTCATCCTTAAACTCAAACACCCCACAGGGGAGAGAAAAAGCTTTTGTGTTTCAAATTCATTTAGGAGGAGCAGGCTACATGGTCCGGCTCAGAGGGGACGGAAGCATGTTTGGAGATGAAAAGATGGGAATGGTCCTGACTTTAAATGGAAGGGGAGAGAAATTCCTACAAACGAGAAAAGATCAGTGGCAGTGGATTCTGATTTGTGAGGCTGGTTTCCTCTCACCTGTATTTAGCCCCGCAGAAGGTGGGGTGTGCATTTGAGAGAGGGAAGATTGTATATTTCCAGTTGCTGCTTCGGAAATCGCAGAGAAAACCCTTTGGGCTGATGCCTGGGAGAAAAGCAGCAGAACTGCCTCTGTCCAAAGACTGCACAGAGTT
Organism: Prionailurus bengalensis; assembly: GCF_016509475.1. NCBI lineage: Eukaryota > Metazoa > Chordata > Mammalia > Carnivora > Felidae > Prionailurus > Prionailurus bengalensis. Next base: position 99,097,752 of record NC_057349.1, on the reverse strand, counting down.
CCCCAAGAGAAGCCGGTAGAAACTGAAAAGCAGATGCCCTTTCCAGAACATTCTGAGCTGCATTAGACTCATTCTCCCGGGACTTCTGCATGGTTCCAGGGAGGGATAGCTCCTTCCATCAATGAGATAGATTTTTTTCCCACTAGCCAGGTGGGTGGGGGCATAGAATGGTTATCTGATTTAGAGAAATAAAGAAGTGAACCAAATTTTGTGGAGTAAATTTCATACCCACGTCACATACTTAGCGTCTAGCAAGTGCTCAGCACCTAGTGGGCACACAATGAGAAATCCATCCCTTTCTGTTTCTTATCCCCTTATGTCAGGGGTACACCTAAACCTTGTAACCAGTTGAAAACCTTTCCCGTCTAAATAACAAAAAAAAAAAAAAAAAAAACACACCTGGACAGAAAGACATGCTTCTTTGTTAGCTTTGCTAATCAAACACAAACGTTTATTAAATATTTACTATGTTAGATTCCAACCGAATTGGCAAACTAGATCAGGCCACTTGCTAATCGATACTGAAGAAACATAGAAGCAAGAACATTCTTGCAAGAAGCAAGAAAATGTGCATTTGGGATAACAACAATAACAACAACAACGACAACAACAAACAACAAAAGAAACACGCAAACCCCCGATAAGACCCTGGGGATGTTGTCTTGGGCTCTTGTATATGGAGGGGAGGATTGCAGCCTGGGTGGAGGAAACCAGGGGCAGCACAGTGAGGAGACCAACTGGAGAAAAGTATTTGAAAAGCCTTTTTCAAAGCCCTTACCGCTCCCTGGAGTAGCCTTATGACAATCATTGCCTGCCTCTTCAGCACAGATTCCTATGGCTGCAGCCTGGACTATTGGTACAGGTGTCTGCAGGGCTTGTGGCAGCACAAAAGCCCAGCCAGGGGGAAGAAGTGATGAAAATGGATGTGGATCAAACAGCTGATCTCCAAGAGTCCTCCCTCTCCTCCTCCCTCTCCACAACCCCAGCGACGGGGGATGGCATGCTAGGGGACTGCCTCCTCCCAATCCTGCCTTAGCCTAAAGATTTAAAGATGAAATCTTGACCAAAGAAGTTTCCTGATGGAAGGCCAACAGCCCCGAGGAATCCATATTGATCCCATGGGGCTGGGTCTCTCCAGTCCAGGGCTCCACCCCTCTTTTCCCCTTAAACTCTTTGAAACTGACACATAAACTGTGTCTTTGGCCCTATGTATTGGGAATATGTATTACAAAATAGGGTAGAGGAAATATTAACAGGTGAAATACATAGAGGAGAGGAGAGGAAGAGAAGCTCATAGACAAAAGTGACGGAAGAAATACAATAAACAGACAAACTGCACAACATTTGCCATTGGGCAGAAGTATTTGAACATATGGGCCAAGAATTTTATTTTATTTTATTTTATTTTATTTATTTTTTTTTTTTCAACGTTTATTTATTTTTGGGACAGAGAGAGACAGAGCATGAACGGGGGAGGGGCAGAGAGAGAGCGAGACACAGAATCGGAAACAGGCTCCAGGCTCTGAGCCATCAGCCCAGAGCCCGACGCGGGGCTCGAACTCACGGACCGTGAGATCGTGACCTGGCTGAAGTCGGACGCTTAACCGACTGTGCCACCCAGGCACCCCAAGAATTTTAAACAGGCACTATAAATACACCGAAAGAAATGAAGATATTAGCAAGAATTTTAAAAAAAGTCCCCAAAAAGAACCAAGTAGAAATATTAGGTATAAAAAGATAAGCAATAAAATTTAGAACAGCATCCATGGGATAACTAGGAGGATTGATACAGCTAACAAACGATCAGTAAGTTGGAAGATCAGATTGAGAAGTTCTCCCAGAATGCAACAGAAACAGGTGAGATAAGAAAGAAAATAAATATTAAAAAAAATAATGCTCAGAAAATTGGAAGATAGAGAAATGTCTACAACCACATAGAGTCTTGGAAAGGGAGAAAAATAAAAACAAGAAAAGGCAATACTTGGGTAAGTAGTAAAGATAAATTCCCTGGTATTAAATTATTTTATCCAGTCAATCTATTAATCAAATGTTAAGGACACACAAAAAATATGCTCAGGCATATAAAGCTTCAGAGGTTTTATCACAAAAAGACCCAGACTGGTAATACTTTTGGAAGAAGTTCTTTTTATTTTTATTTTTTTTAATTTTTTTTTCAACGTTTATTTATTTTTGGGACAGAGAGAGACAGAGCATGAACGGGGGAGGGGCAGAGAGAGAGGGAGACACAGAATCGGAAACAGGCTCCAGGCTCTGAGCCATCAGCCCAGAGCCCGACGCGGGGCTCGAACTCACGGACCGCGAGATCGTGACCTGGCTGAAGTCGGACGCTTAACCGACTGCGCCACCCAGGCGCCCCTATTTCTCCTATTATTTAAGAACTTCTTCCAAAAATGGGGCGCCTGGGTGGCGCAGTCGGTTAAGCGTCCGACTTCAGCCAGGTCACGATCTCGCGGTCCGTGAGTTCGAGCCCCGCGTCGGGCTCTGGGCTGATGGCTCAGAGCCTGGAGCCTGTTTCCGATTCTGTGTCTCCCTCTCTCTCTGCCCCTCCCCCGTTCATGCTCTGTCTCTCTCTGTCCCAAAAATAAATAAACGTTGAAAAAAAAATTAAAAAAAAAAATAATAGGAGAAATAAATCCTGACAATGAAGCAAGAGTTGTGGGAAATAAGAGTGATTGCGTATCTTGATAAAGTTTTCTATTATCTTTAAAGCTAGGATGGAAGGAAATCTATTAACATATTATGGTATAAGAAGAAAGATATTTGGTCTTTGTCCCAGATTCTTGGCACAGAGCGCCTACAACTCTTGGAATTTCCTGAGTAATGAGGTGGTAAGAGCATCTTTTGTGCTAATGAGACAACTCCTGGAAGGCCCCTTAGATAGCTTCAGGATGGGGGCTGGTGGCCAGAAAGACCAAGCCTTGCTTAGAAGCTTGGAACTTTCAACCTTACTTTCCAACCTCCAAAAGGGAAGAGGGGCTGGAGGTGGAGTTAATCACCAAAGGCCAGTGATTTCATCAATCATGTCTATGTAATGAAACCTCTGTAAAAATCCTTAAACGATGGGGTTTGGGAAACTTATAAGTTGGTGAACATGTCCGCATGCTGGGAGACTCCACAGGGACAGAAGCTCCTGTGCCCAGGACATTGTCCTGTGTGCCTTCTTCATCTAACTGTTTATTTCTAACTTTTATAAGAAATCTTACGAATAGGTACAGGGTCTTCCTGAGTTCTGAGTCATTCCAGGAAATTACCCATCCTGGGTAGGGGTTGTAAAAAACCCTGACTTTATAGCCAGGTTGGACAGAAGCATGGGTGACCCCGGAATCCTATACTTGCGGCTGGCATCTGAAGCGAGGGCAGTCATGGAAGGCAAGGCCCTTAAACCTGTGGAATCTGACCAACTCTGGGTAGTTTCAAAATTGAATCGTAAGATACCTAGTTGGTGTTGAAGAGGTCGTTTTGGAAAAAAAACACCTTGTCTTTGGTGTCAGAAGGGAAAAAACCCTCTCACATAATAACCCAGAAATAAAATTCTATCAACATTACGTAGAGGGCAGAGTGGGAGGGAGCTCAAGAAGATGTGAGATCATAGTAAAGGAAGCGGGTGGGTATAGACAGCAATGTGTTTAGGAACATAGAGGGAAACATGAGTGTGGGACTTAAGGTCAACCGCCATAAGGACAAAAGCAGAATGCATCATCTCAGTCTTACAGAAGAAAACTTGATAGAGCCAGCAGAATTTAGGAACAGAGAAAAGAGAGAAAGAGAAAGTAAGTAGAACAAATGGAAAACAGGTCGTGGAGACAACATGGACGGATCTTGAGGGCACTACGCTAAGTGTAATAAGTCAGACAGGAAAAGATAAATACCGTACAATCTCACTTATATGTGGAATCTTAAAACAAAACAAAAACCGAATCATAGATACAGAAAACAGATTGGGGGTTGCCAGAGGAGGGGGGTGCTGGTGGTCAAATGGGTAAGGGGGCATCAAAAGGTACAAACTTTGGTGGTAAGATAAATAAGTCTCGGGCATATGATGTAAACCATGGTGACCATAAAAATAATAAAAAATAAATAAGACAATGGAACTAAATCCTAGTGTGGCAGCAAAAAGGTGAAACTCACCAAAGATAGAGGTTTTCAGAGTGTATTCAAAAACAAACAAAATATGTTACAATATATTGTATCAAAATTGACAATAAAAATAGATTAAAAATATATATCAGGCAATTACAAACAAAAAGAAAATTGGGACAGCAATATTAATACCTTCCAAAATAAGAATTTAAGGCAGAAAATGTCATAAGAGACAGATGATAGACATTATAAGCATAAAAGAAATAAGAGGAAGAAAAGATAAACCCATTATAAACACATATATACTATTAAGAAAGCTTCAGAAATGTTTAAACCAACTGAAAGAATGGCAGAGAAATAGATAATCCTACTTTAAAAAAAAGAAAAAAGAAAGCAGAGCTATCGGTGACCTAACAATAAAATAAAACAAAGATTTCTTTTCAACCATACTGGAACATTTACAAAAACAAATCATGTTCTGGGCAACAAATTAATAATGAATACCGTCAGAAACTATTAAGAAAGAGAACTAAACAATTCCTTTTGTTCGGAAACCAAGTAATATGCTACTGAGCAACCTTTGAGTTATGGAGAGAATCATCAAGGAACTTAAATAATACCAGAACTACACTGAATACTGAACATAAGAATTGTGAGCTCCTGGGGCGCCTGGGTGGCTCAGTCGGTTAAGCGGCCGACTTCGGCTCAGGTTATGATCTCGCGGTCCGTGAGTTCAAGCCCCGCGTCAGGCTGTGTGCTGACAGCTCAGAGCCTGGAGCCTGTTTCAGATTCTGTGTCTCCCTCTCTCTGCCCCTCCCCCGTTCATGCTCTGTCTCTCTCTGTCCCAAAAATAAATAAACGTTGAAAAAAAATTTTTTTTAAATAAATAAATAAATAAACGTTAAAAAAAAAAAAAAAAGAAAAAAGAATTGTGAGCTCCAGCTGAAAATCTCAGGCAAATTTGAAGCTTTCAATACATTTATCAGGAAATAGGAATGTTAATCAGAGATGAAGTAAGTAATCAATAACAGAATTTGGAAAACAGCAACAGAGCAATCAAGGAAGAAGGAAATATTTGTAAGGGCAGAAATCAATAAAATACTGAAAAGGAACAATTGACAAGAGTAACAAAAACATTTTTTCAAGAGTTAACAAGACAGATCTCTGGCAAGATTGATTAAGAGGAAAAGTACATGTGAATTTAAAAATACAGAATAAAAAGAGGGAAAGAACAACAGAAAGAGGATAGAAGAACACACATATACCTATCTGCCACAAATTCGAAAGCCTAGATCAAAGATATGAATTCATAGAAAAATATGAAATGTTAAAATTGGTACAGGAGAGAGAGAGCTTGAACTGGAGCAATAAGTATGAAACAAATTGAAAAGGAGGTCAAAGACCTCCCTCTCCCCAAATCCAGGCTCAGACAGACTCACAGTGAATTTCACCAAACTTTAAAGGAACAGACGTTCCTATCTTGTACCAGTTGTGCCAGCAAATGGGGAAAATGGAAGCTGCCCAGAGCATCTGATGGATTTAGTATAACCTTGATTCCAAAGACAGAAGATAAAGAAAATTATAGACTCGTTTCATTTATGAATGTCGATATATAAGCAGAGAGTAAAAATACTGACTGAATACACGAGTTTATTTAAAAAATAATACATCATAATCAAGTAAGGATTATCCCAGAAATGAAAGGATGGCTCAACATCAGAAAATGAATCAATGTAATCCGCCACATTCCACAAAGATAAAGGAGAATTATATAATTATCTCAATCTTTGCAGAAACAGCTTTTGGAAAGGCTTAATACCTACTTACGATAAAAACTCTTATTAAATTAGGAATAGAAAGAAATTCCTTAAGTTGATAAAACTTATATACCAACATCTTACAGCAGATACATGCTTACACAAAATAAGAAAAGTGTAGATGTAGCTCCTTTAAGATAGGGATCAGACCGACATTGCCCCTTCTATACTAATAAACATTACAACTGCTACGACTAATACCCCTAAGTACTATCTTACAGATGACTAGAGGTCCTGGATAATATTCAAAAGGAAGAAAAAAAAATGTGTCTAGAGATTGAAAGGAAAGAAGGGGCGCCTGGGTGGTTCAGTCAGTGAAGCATCTGACTCTTGATTTCAGCTTGAGTCCTGATCTCATGGTTTGTGAGTTGGAGCCCTGTGTCAAGCTTTGCGCTGACAGCATGGAGCCTGCTTGGGTTTCTCTCTCTCTCCCTTTCTCTGCCTCTCTTTGCCTCTCAAACATAAATAGACAAGAAGAAGAAGAAGAAGAAGAAGAAGAAGAAGAAAGAAGAAGAAGAAGAAGAAGAAAGAAGAAGAAGAAGAAGAAGAAGAAGAAGAAGAAGAAGAAGAAGGAAGAAGAAGAAGAAGAAGAAAGAAGAAGAAGAAAGAAGAAGAAGAAGAAGAAGAAGAAGAAGAAGAAGAAGAAAGAAGAAGAAGAAGAAGAAGAAGGAGAAGGAGAAGAAGAAGGAGATTGAAAGGGAAGAGTTGAAACTTTCATTGCTACCAGTAGTCTTATTTTCAATGGTCTTTCTAGAAAAATTATCAGGAATTATAAATTATTAGCAGTAATACAAATTCAGCAATATTGCTGGATAAGATCACCCTGTAACTATTAATGGTATCTTTTATACTATATAAGCAGAGTTAAGATACTACTTATAATAGAAACAAAAAACCATAAATTATCCAGGAATTCACTTGACCAAGACTATAATGATAACTCTATGGAGAAAACTTTAAACTGTTATAAACAGCATAGAATATGTCAATGAAAGGAGAGAAAGTCCATACTCCTGGATGGTGTGGTTTGACATTATAAAGATGTCAGTTATTCCTCAAAGTAAGCCATAAGTCAAATGTGATTTCAATCAATATTTCCACTGGAGGTTTTGTTTTGTTTTGTTTTTTGTTTGAGGAACTCAATTAACTTACCCTAACATTTATATGAAAAACTAAAGATTCATGACTGATTTGCTTTAAAAAAGAAGAGTAAAGATAGGAAGGGGGCTAATTCTACTAGATACTAACACACTACCACACCAGTATTATTGAAGTGTCATTTTGGAGTAAGAACAGACAAATGGATTAACGAGAGAGCTCAGAGACAAATCCAAGTGCTCGTGGAAACTAATAGTACAGAGGTGACACCACAAATCAGTAGGGAAGGGACAGGTTGTTTAGTACAAATGGGAAATCTGATTCACTATATAAAGAAAAATAAAACTGGATCACACCCAACACCACATCACCAGTGGGTGGGAGAGGAACTAAAAACCAAAATATAAAAGATAAAATTATAAACTTAATTCAAGAAAAGGCAGGAATTACCTTGGTGACCTAGAAACAGGGAAAGAATTTTTAAACAAAGCTCTGAAAGCACAAATCACGTTGCAAAACAAACTAACAACAAACAAATGAGTCGGATTAACTCAAATTTAAACTTTACTGTTCAGCGAAAAAGTTAACGGAGAGACCATAGGGTGACAGAAAACACTTCAAAGTCTGAACTACACCTGAGATAAACATTTAGACCACATAAGGACCTCCTGCAAATGAAAGATGAAATGACAGAAACCCCTAGAGAAAAATGGGCAAAGGATAGAGTCAGCTATTTATAGCCACCCCAGCAGCTAACTGTGTGACACAATGTAATGCTTATGAAGAGACGCTTCAAACAATTAGCAATCAGACAATGCAAATTAAAACAACAATGGGATGTTAATTTGTACTAATTAGCCTGGCAAAAATATGAAGTTAGATAAGGCCAGGTATTTGTAAGGATATAGGACGCCTTAGCACCACTCAAAGGAAGCAATGACTTGTTCATTCCTTCTGGAAAGAGCAGAAAGGTTTCTGGTCCTACTTAGAAAAATGTAGTCAGTATTTGCATCTCCCGATGACCCATCAGTTCTCTCCTGAGTGTTAGGCCAGAGAAACACTCCCCCAGATCCACAAGGAGATTGTTCTTTATAGTATTGATTGTGGGGGCAAAGAGTTGGAAATGAACTCGGGGTCCCTGATTAGGAGGACAGTGATAAATGCGATGAGACATTGCCTGGCGATTTTACAGCCCTTGTACCTGCTTGGTTACTGAGATAGTAGCTTAGATGGACACCAAAAACATAATGCTCAGTGAAAAATGTCAAAAGACAGTGAGCTTTAGATGCAGTATCACTCATATAAATACAAGTAAAACAACAAAAATAAATAAATTTTATAGAACACAGATATGCAAAAATACATACATGAAAATATTGCATTGTTTGCTTATGTGAAAGCGATTAAAGAAGAATGGGTGTGGAATACGAGGATAAAGGAATGAAGTTTTAAGAGTGAACGAACAAAGAAGCAAACAGGAAGAATGTGAAACTCATCAACTGCTGGGTAGAGGTCGTTTCAATAAACGCGTTGCTGGCAAAGTTTCTGCTTAACCAAGTCAATTTTGATTAATTTGCTTTGTGTAAACATCCAAAAACAAACCTACTGTCATTTAGAAATTGTTCCCACAAAGCCTCAGGATATCTCATATAATGAAGTTTAAAGCATAATTCTAAAAGTGAAATTCTGTGTTAATCGATTTAATTAAAAAAGAAATCTAAAAAAAAAAATACATCTAAGGAGGAAAGAAAAGGAAATCGCTAATTTAGACAATGATAGGACAGCCCATTCCCGTGTGGTAAACCATTTAAAGTAATTCTGGGGCGCCTGGGTGGCTCAGTCGGTTGAGTGTCCCACTTCGGCTCAGGTCACGATCTCGCAGTTCACGAGTTCCAGCCCCACTTCAGGCTCTTTGCCGACAGCTCAGAGCTTGGAGCCTGCTTCTGATTCTGTGTCTCCCTCTCTCTCTCTGCTTTTCCCCCGCTTGTTCTCTGTCTCTTCCTCTCTCTCTCAAAAATAAATCAAAACATTTGTAAAAATTAAAAAATTATAATTATTGTCATCTGCAGTGTTTTTCTATATCCAGTGTATATTTTGTGCTGAAATGTAAACTCCTTTTCTCTTGTTTTGTCCTCCAGAGAAGGAGCTTACCCTCTAGGTGGACACCAGGGTGTTGGGCTTCTGTTTTCCATCACCTCAGCCTGGCTTTCTCCAGACTCCTGGCCTCCCTCCCTCCCAAGGAGGCCACACAACCTCTACCCCCACCCGCCTGCACTGACCGCTGGTTTCTTGACGGCTTTTCTGTCTCTCTGGCTTCATTACTAACATGCAAATTGCTTTTTGAAGGGAGTTCTTAGTTGAAGCAGATTGGCCAGTCTTCTTGGATGTGCGGATTCGTTGGGAGGTGGCCAGCAGCTGGAGGAATGGGGACAGGAAGAGAGGATTAGGGTGGAAGAAGGAAACTGACCAGGGCAGAGAAGACGCACCTTCACTTCCTCACAATTTTGTTCTGAGTCCTGCTGCCTCCCGCTAAGCCTCAATGACAAGTGGAAGACCAGGGTCAAGTACACAGCTGGCTGTGGGTGCCCCTTGGTCGGGTCTGAATGAGGTCGATGGCAATCTTTTCAAAGATTCCCTGGGACTCTCCTTCAGCTCCTCCATGTTGTATTTCCCTGGAGTGGTAGCTCTCTCCACCCACAGGAGGTTGGACGGATGCTGGAGGGCTGGCAGCCTATGCACAGCGCGGGTGTCCACTCATGCTGTAGGGGCTCAGCCGCTTTCCAAAAGCGCTCGCCCTAGGCACAGGTTTCCATTGGAGAGATACACAGCTGCCCCCTGCTCCCTTTTCAGCCTCGTCTGCCCAGAGCCGACTTCCTTGCTTCAGAGCCGACTTCCCAGAGTCCTCCTTCCCAGACTTTCCCCTTACTCCCCTGATCTTGCAAGAATAACCTGTGATTCCCCTCTCTCTGCACTCTGGCTTCCTGCTGTCAGCAGAACACTGGCGACTCTCCAATGCTCTCTCAGGGGTTGGTGGGTGGAAAAGACAACTTGGTGTTAACTGTTTTGCAGGATGGTAAAATACTGTTTCATACCGTGAGGAACATGTAATGCTCTGTATAAAAACCTGTAGGGAACGGGCTTGTGTCTCTTGGAAGACATCGGTTTTAAGGTGCGTTCAGTTTGCAGAGATGTGCTGGGGTTGGCACTGGCCAACGGTGCATGTCTCTCTCCAACTCCGCGTCAGTCACACCATGGCTGGAAAGTGACCGTGGCAGGAGGATTCAGACCACGGAAATTGGTAAACACTACACTCGAGGGCTTTCTGCACCCCCCTCTAAGGTGGCGGGGTGGGTGTTAAACATTTACCAGCATCCCGCTCGGTGAGGGTTGCAGGAGGAGCGTTATGGGGACTTGGAGAACAAGGCAGATACATGACAAAGACCCTCTCCCTTGGGGATGATATGCCTCAGATTCTCAAGTCATTGCCCAGTCGTGAACTGAGAAAAGAGATTTGCTGTTGCCAAGTGAGGCTGGCAAGTTCTTCTAACCAACTATAAACACTAGAGTCTGAGACATAGAATAACTAAGCCCGATTCTGAGGTAGTACATCTGAGAATGAGTAGGTGAGATAAGTAAACACATTTTAGAAATGCCCGGTGTGTTTAATGAGCGCAAATAGTGTTTTGAAAATTTTAAGATATTAGGTTCTTTTTACAAAAATGTTTATTTATTTTGAGAGAGAGAAAGAGAGAGAGAGTGGGGGGGAGGGGCGTGAGGGACAGAGAGAGGAAGAGAGAGAGGATCCAAAGCAGGCTCTGCACTGACAACACAGAGTCTGACGAGGAGCTTAAACCCACAAACCATCAGATCATGACCTGAACTGAAATCAAGAGTCGGATGCTCGGCCGATTGAGCCACCCAGGCGCTCCTTGAGTCTTTTTTGATTACTATAATTTGCAACTGATTTTCTTATTTTAGCAAATGTGTGGCTATATATTAATTTTTAAACGTTGATTCATCTTTGAGGAACAGAGAGAGACAGAGCACGAGCAGGGGAGGGGCAGAGAGAGAGGGAGACACAGAATCTGAAGCAGGCTCCAGGCTCTCAGCTGTCAGCACAGGGCCCGACGCGGGGCTCGAACTCACGAAACATGAGATCACGGCCAGAGCCGCAGTTGGATGCTCAACCGACTGAGCCATCCAGGCACCCCGATATATTTTTATATTAAGATGTGACAAATCAAGACTGTACGGGTACCTCTGAACCCCCCTTGTTCTTCCATTTCCATGGCTGACTGTGCAACTGGCAAGACTCTGTTTTCCCAGGTGAGAAAAAGTCCTAACTGGTGCTGCAAACCTTCAAAGCTCCAGAGCCACGTAAACAGGTGTCCTGGGAAGTAGGGATGGATCCTACTTGCTGCCAGTCAGTGGTCACAAGCTCGGATGGATATCTGGCCGCAGGGGCTCCTCACGTGGGGAAGTCCCAGCTCCTTCACTTGTGTGCATGTGTGTGTGTGTGTGTGTGTGTGGTAATGGGGGCAGATCTGGGTTCCCCGTGTCAGCAGCAGTCAAGGGTCGTTTGAGCACACCCCACTTTCTGTTTGAAAGGATGAGAGGGAGCCATTCCAACAAATGTGGGGTGATGGATGTGTAGCTTCTTGATTTGTGCAGCCCCAGTCACCCTCTTGATTTGAGGCATCTCTTTGCTCCAGGCCCAATGAACTGTTGCAATGTCATTATGATACACAGGGCTGCCCCAAAGAGAGCCTTTCTATTATCTTTCTTAAAATATAACTTCTGCAGTATAATAGTTTTTAGAAGGAATGCTTTTTTTTTATTTCAGAGAGAGAGAGAGAGAGAGACTGAACAGGGCAGAAGGGCAAAGGAAGAGGGAGAGAATCTTAAGCAGGCTCAGAACAGAACCCCACGTGGGGCTCTATCCCATGCCCCTGGGATCATGACCTGAGCCAAAATCAAGAGTCAGATGCTTAACTGAGCCACCCAGGTGCCCTTGTGGTATAATTTTGATGTTATACTTAGTTCCTGAAATTCACTTATAATGTGTTCCCATTAGGTGTTACCAGGTACCCAGAACCTGTAGGATTGGAGCTGGAAGTCCCCACTTACCCCCACCTACCGGAGGGCCTGTCAAGGGAAGGGGCTTCCCCAGACCCACAGCTGACACAGTGATCATGCAAAAACAGATCCTGGAACTCTTGAACTTGAAGCTCAAGACCCCTTTACTTCTCTGACCCTGTATAACTTATAAATGTATATGAAGTGGGCACCTGGCTATTCAGAGGTGACTTTTCAAATAGGCAACTGGTGATTTTCAAGTCTATTCACAGGTTATTTGTTTAAAAATGGATACACAGGGCAAGTATATAAGATACCGAATTTTCTAAATATTCAGCACTAGTAAAAGGCAGGATTCATTTTTACAAAGTGCGTGTGCATGGAAATTTATGCTCAAACAAGGATTCTGAATGATCAACAGGTGGCAGTATTTCCCTGCCTTATGCAGTCCTGTTAGCGGGCTAAAGGGAGGGCATATTGTTTCTGAGCCCCTGGATTGCACAAGGATAAAGAACTTCTCCAGAAATGTTGTCAGGCTGAGTGGAGGAGCCAGTGTCTGACAAGGCCCCGGGGGAATCGTCCCCCAAACCTAACTGCCAGCACCCCAATAGAGGGATCACGTGACAAAGTACTCTCCTCCAGAATAATCTGCCCTCACCTCTCTCGGGGAAGAATTGAAAGAAGAGAAGAACAAAGCTGACCAGGCTGGGCTCAACCGGACTGTTACTTCAAGTTTAATTTATAAAATTTACATCTCCCATGTAAAGATGCAGTGATAACAGGCTGTTTGACAAGATTGTTGTGAGCATCAGGTGATGTGGTTTATGTGAAAGGACCTAGCGCCATGCTCGGTAGATAGCAGCTTCCTGCCTGGTCTCCTCTCGGGCTGAAGGAGCCACACTCTCCTTCCACTGCCAGTGTTTTATGAGAAACTGACATCTATTTTCCAATCTTCTGTGAAGAGCCATGCAAACAAGAATGAAGACACATCGCATACTCACCTTCCAACGAGACTGACAGAGTCTTGCGATGTACAAATTCTAGAGCAAGACGGTCACCTCAGGTAAGGGTAGGGAGCTGCTGGCCGTGGCCCAGAAAAGCTTCTCCAATTATACATGGGGCTTTGGCAAAACCCTTGACCCCGCATCTCTTCACATCACTCTATCCTCAGCATCCAGAGGGCAGGCAATGCGCTTATCTGGTTCACTGCTATAGCCCCCAAACCTAGCCCGGAAATGGAGGAGACTGATGGTAAGTTTAGTCAGCATTTTGTGATGTGTGAAGTACCACTCTGAGCACCTTTGTGTCTTTCATCTGCTTTAACTCTATGCAAGCCTCTAAGTGAGATCACCAGCCACCTTCGTCAGAATCACCTGGAGGCTTCTTAGAATCCAGACTTCCAGGGTCTTCCTCAGATCTTCATCAGGACCCTGGGGCAGGGCCCTGAGGCTGCATTTTTAACAAGGGGTTCAGATGCCTCATTTAGCCCACAGCTCAGAGCTCCAGTCCTGTCTCAACTTCCTTTTGGGACCCGAACTGGCCAAATCCTATAAATTAATGTGCACTATTCATCTCCAAGTGAGAATGTTTCGTTATGTAACTCTGCCACCTGTAGGGAAGTTGAGTGCTTTGCCCCGAGGTATAGGGTGAATAAAAAACAGTCAATCATATTGTAAAAACATTGTCTAGTGACAGATAGTGACTACACTTTTCACGGTGAGAATTGGGTAACGTGTAGAATTGTCGAATCAATACGTTGTTCGCCTGAAACCAATATAACGTGGCAGGTCACCTATATTTCAATAAAAGACAACAAAACAAAACAAAAAACCCAGACTAGAGTCACAACTCTAGAACCCAGACAGTAGCTCTTCCCAGCCCAGGAGAATAATAATATACTAAATACATCTATGCTTGGCTTCAGAGTCCCTAGGGTGTAAGTCTTCCAGCCCAGAGTGAACTTGAGTAGGAGGCCACCAAAGCTGGAGTCAGGAGTTTGGGTAGTGGAGAGGCTGTTGTGTTGTTAGGCCTCTACGGCTACTCATGGCCGTCCTTCCAGGCCCCTCATAGGCCGGCCGCGTGGCCCCTGGTGGATCCCTGCCTCCCTACTTCTCCATGGGCCTCCCAATGAGCCCCTTGTTACGGAGTTAATCTAAATAAGCCGGAACAGCCTCCTGAGATGGGGGTACCATTGGGAGGCCCAGACTGAGGGTCCTAAAACCCTGGGTCCTAAACATCCTCTCACGAAGGGATGACCTCGTCCAGGGCCTTTGCTCTCAGCTCAGAGCCTCTGGGCAAGAGAGGTGCCTGGACACCTGGGTAAAAATGTAGTTTCAGGGTCCCATGTCCTCTTGGAAACCCTGATTCGGAAGTTCTGGGTGATTTGGGGAAAGGTGAGCTTGTGGCCTCCCTGGTTGCTCCTTCACCGTTCACCTGGAACTATGCTTTCCGGCTCTGCTACAGAGCAGGCGGTGGATTTTCTTAAAAAACATAAGCATTTATTACATTTTCTTTTATAATAACTTAGAAAGTGGTTACTAAAGAAACTAATGAATATTTTAAAAAAATAAGCAGAGGATCGGGCATGCCATTTGTCCCATTGAGCCTTCCTCAGGGCCCTATTAAAATCCCAGGCCCCACCCGGCACCAGCATGGGCTCCGGCCATCTTCCCAACCTGCAGAAGCGTGTTGCTGCTGATTTGACCTTTTGTGGATGTTTCATTTCCCCAAACCTAAAATAACTTGAAAATAAAGGAAGAAAATGAAAGCCAAGGAAAGATGGGCTGTCAAAGTAGACTCAGGAGATTGAAAGCATTCACACCGCTCACAAGGCTCCTAAGATTCATGCCAGAGATGTTTGAGTCTTCCTCTCCTCTGCCCAAGGTCAGGGGAAGCTCGGGTGCTGCTATGCATCCTTCCTGTTCCCGTGGGGGATACCCAGCCTCACCCTGCCAGAACCAGGGGCAAAATTCCCTTACCCTTGGATCTTGCTTTCCTTTTGAGGTTCCCAACTACTAGCCCATGACTCACATCGTATCAACTCACCTTGTACTCATGCACAAAATAATGTACATTTTCTACCTGCAAGGGAGAATGTTGCCTTTAACCATGCAACTCTCTGTTACGTATGAACTCAAAGTGTCTCCACGCTCAATTGCCTTTCTTATATGGAATAGCTGTTTGGGGCTGTAGTGGGGAGAACATCATTGCTGTTATGACATGGCTGACTTCTTTCCGATGGGTTTAAATTATTTCTCTAGTGACTTCCTGCCAGGGTTCCATCCAGGGTTTGCGGGACCTGAAACTTACATCATTTTGGAGGCCCTCTTCAATTAAAACAAAAATACACATTACAAAATTAGGTATCAAAGTTGGTATTTATTTAAAATGAGAAAAGAAATCATGATTTAAAAATATCACAAACATTATAAAATTCAAACAATATACTATTTTCATTAATTCTTTGAAATACCCTTATTTTTTTTTTAATTTTTTTTCCACATTTATTTATTTTTGGGACAGAGAGAGACAGAGCATGAACGGGGGAGGGGCAGAGAGAGAGGGAGACACAGAATCGGAAACAGGCTCCAGGCTCTGAGCCATCAGCCCAGGGCCCGACGCGGGGCTCGAACTCATGGACCGCGAGATCGTGACCTGGCTGAAGTCGGACGCTTAACCGACTGCGGCACCCAGGCGCCCCTGAAATACCCTTATAACACTATTCCTTTTTTTATCACAAATGACTTTGTAATCTTTTTTATGGAGAAAAGAGAAAGATACTTGATTTTTCATCAAATCTGGCTGGTGAAAATTTTTCATTATTGTATTTCAGTAAAGTTTTTTCCAACTGCACAAATCTTCACTGGCATTGTGTTTAGACTTGTCAGTGTTTGAAAACTGCCATCCAGTTTCTTTTATAAGAAGAACCTTCATAACTGGATGAACCTTCCAGACCTGCTTCTGGCTTCATACATTCCAGATCTTGGTTCTCCTTCACTACCCCTCACTTCCAGAATGTGCTCACACTGCCACCCAGCCCCTGGCCTTGCTCCTTTGTGTCAGGAGGAGAAATGAGAATACCCAGTAGGCGGCAGGAGATTTCCTAGAGGTCATTCTTCAGGGTGGCCAACAATAGTCTAACAACACCTGGAAGGAACCGCACATAAAATGTCCAGTGAAACCCAAATTAAATGGACCCCTCACTCAATTCCTTGTCCACTGACGCCCAGAGTGCCTTGCACCACTCTACATGAGTGTGACCGAGGGGATATCAGAAGGGAAAGCACCTTCATTGACTAAGGTTAAAATATTTCACATCTACAATGTTTACAAAAACATACGACGTGTGAGGGCATTGCTAGGACCCTTCCCAGAAGCCTTGATGTGGAGCGTCCTGGCATTGAAGGCTCATCACCCTCAGCATACATCTCCCTCCTCACCTGCCTAGTTTGTGGGTATGAAGCAGAGCCTCTTCCTGTCCCGGCTCTGTGGTTAGCCACTGTGTTGGATTCACACATGACAGGGACTGGCCTCCCTATGGCTTCCTCTGCCCTGGGACTGCTGTCGGTGTAGCCTTGGGGCCAGGACAGAGCAGGCCGGACCTGCTTGGCACTCGCCAGCTCCTTTGCTAAAATGCAGGAAATGCAGGCCTTCCATTTTCTTGTTCTAAAAACAGTGTTGGAAGCCGTTGGGTCCCCATTCTGGTGATTTCTGCCCCAAGGAGAAGGGAGGCAAACTCTGTTCCTCTTGTGGTCCAAAGGAAGAGTGTGCAGAAGGAGGAGGGCTGAGGTCTAATGTCTTGTGTGGCTGGTGTTTTGGTGTTCCAGTTTGACAGCTCTGTGTGAGTGGTTTCTTGGGAGAGCTCCACATGTCAGGAAATTACTTCTTGTCAAATTAAAGGTGATAATAGGCAATACCTGGCAGTGTTTGAGGGTATTGAGAAAGCAGTAAGACAGAAGAGAGAATTTCTTCTTTTGTCTTTGCCAAGCCAAAAATGTAGGTCAGCACCAATAGCCTGACTTACAGCAAAATTCGGGTTCAGGTAATCAAAAGTCACATGAGACATTCTGTTTAGGGTCTCAGTATTAGTTTTTGTTTTTATGGGACTGCGAATTTGTCATTGCAGGTGAAGGGGTCACACTGGTTGGCCTGTAAGGTCTCTCCCTATGCTAGTTTGCTATAACAATTGTCCTTGGTAAAGCACGGGCTCTGCCGTAGGG
The DNA here is from genome assembly GCF_016509475.1 of Prionailurus bengalensis. Classification (NCBI taxonomy): domain Eukaryota; kingdom Metazoa; phylum Chordata; class Mammalia; order Carnivora; family Felidae; genus Prionailurus; species Prionailurus bengalensis. Next base: position 99,080,441 of record NC_057349.1, on the reverse strand, counting down.
CAGGTGCCCTTGGGAGGGGTAACAACATGTTGCATGTTTATTCACACCACAGTGAGAATCGTTTGTCAGCCGATTCCACACACGTGATGTCTAGGATTATCAGGAAGGAGACCAGCCTTGTGAAGTGTTGGAGGCACAGTGCAGCAGAGTTCAGAGATCTGGCCTCTCCCACCCCCACTTTCCTTCCGGGTGAGGGGTCCGAGTCATCTGTGACTAACAAGAAGGTCCCGGCATCAGGAATGAGGAGAAACCTAAGGTAGAGGTGAAGGTGGAAGAGTGTCAGAGAAATTTCAGTTGCCTCATGGGTTGGTCTAGAGCTGACGTGGAGTCTCTCAAATAACTATAGTCTTCTGTTCCCAGGGGCCCTGCTGAGGATCTGGGCCCAGGATCTGGGCCATCCTAAGTGGTAGCAGTAATGGTAATGGCCAATGTACCATGCTTGCCTCTTCCCTTCCCCTCTTCCATCTTTCTTCCTTCCCCACCTATCCATTGAGTACGAGCCTCTTTCCAGGTGTTGGGATTCAGAAGTAAACACACAAAGACCAACTTCCTATCCACACAGGCTTACATTCACATGAGGAGGGACCATTACTATGGTCACAACCCATTACTATATGACATGCTAGACCCTATACTTCATGTTTATCTCAAATCTCCCCACCACTCTGAAAATGATGTTTATTATTCCCATTTTACCAGTAAGACAATACCTAGGAGCATGTCTGAAAGATAATACTTATTCTGTAGAATGAATGAATGAATGAATGAATGAATGAACTAGTGAACAAATGAGTGAACAGAGGCACCACGAATGTAAGCCGTTGACCCATCAACACACAGCAAATAAGTGATATAGCCTGGGTCCAGCTCCAAAGCCTGGGTCTGGCCTTTCAAATTGGGTGGGGTTAGCCTCTCTCCCGAGTTTGGAAACAAAGGCACGTAGGCCTCTCCTTTCTGTGCTCATGACTGCTTTCCCCCTTTGTCCTTCTCCTCTCATTGGTTCTCTTTCCTTCCCCCTTCTTTTTCCCATTTCCTATCCCCCCTCTATCTCTACCTTCAATGGCATGGCTGTCCTCCCTTGGGGCCTTTGGGTCTGTAGAATCAGCTGCATCCTGGAGAGTAGTTTGTGGTGATAAAGAAGCTAAGGAGAAGGAACGAGAATCCAGTCATTCTCACCTTGGCGCCCCCTGCCCCCGGGGAAAAGGGGCTGGGGAATGCTCATAAAATGGTCCATCGTGAGAAGACTCTTACGGGCTGAAATGTGTCCTCAAAATTCACACATTAAAGTCCTAACCTCTACAACTTCAGAATGTGACGATATTTGGAGATTGGTTTTTTTTTTTTTTTTAATGTTTCTACATACTTTTTAAATTTATTTATTTATTTTGAGAGAGACAGTGAGCACAAGTGGGGGAAGGGCAGAGAGAGAGGGAGACAGAGAGAGAATCGCAAGCAGGCCCCACACTAACAGTGCAGAACCCGAGAGGCTTAACCTACTGAGCCACCACCCTGGAGATCATGGGCCCTGATTTGATCTGACTGGTGTCCTTATAACGAGAGAGGATTAGGACACACAAGGAGACACCAGGGGCATGTGTACAGAGGTATGACCACCCTGAAGAAACAGCAAGAGGGCGCCATCTGCAAACCAAGGAGACAGGCTTTAGGAGAAAGTAATTATTACTATTTTTTAATAAGCTTTGTTAGTTTTTTCTTTTTAAGTTTTTTTTTAATGTTTATTTGGAGAGAGAGAGAGAGCAGAGTAGGGGCAGAGAGAGAATCCCAAGCCGGGCTTGATCCCATGAACTGTGAGATCATGACCTGAGCCAAAATCAAGAGTCCAATGTTTGACTGACTGAGCCACCCAGGTGCCCCAGGAGAAAGCAGATCTGTGGGTACCTTGATCTTGGACTTCCAGCCCTGTTAAACTGTTGTTTAAGCCACCCGATCTGTGGTGTTTTGCGACGGCAGCCCTAGCACACGAATTCTCATTCTCACACCCTCAAAATACTTAGATTGGATATGCTTCTGCTTGTTTACAACTTCTCAGAGGACAGTTAAGAACGTTCTTCCCCGCACCCTCCAATGGGGAGTGCGCACTGCCAGTCAGGATGCCTGGCTGGGTGGTCTGGCCCTCCCCTTCGAGGGCCTTCCTCAGCCCCCCTGGGCCAGTCTACCTGAGAGGGCTGACAGGTGCTGTGGTCACCCGAAAGAGCAGGACAGCAGGCCTGGGGGCCCAGGGGACAGCACGCATGGCTATTCTGAGGCCTAGAATCTCTGTAACTGGAGCACAGAGTCTGCACGCCTGGGACCGGAGAGGGATCTGGGTCAACAGGAAGTTGAGAATGGAGCTAAAACGAATCCGGGGAGCTCCACTCACGTGAAGCAGAACCTGGCTTGGCCTCCGAGTAGACAGTGTGAAATGGGAAATAATCAAATGTTGTCTGGTGCCCGTGCAACCTACAGGGCTCACTCAGGAGCCGCTGGGAACAGCTGCCAGAAGCGGTCATGGCCGTTTCATTAATTTCTAATCGAAACAGCGGCTTATTCCAAAGTCAAAACAACCGTTTTCGCTTTGTTACGTGTGGAAAGGTCACTCACAGTGGAGCCGTCTTCTGAATCTCAGAGGTGCACTTGGGTCGGCCGTAGTCGAGTGTCTCTGGTAAAGAACTCAGCGGTGCTGCCATCCTCGTCCCCTCTCCAGAGGAGGCCATTCTCACCTCCTTTTGGACTTCTCCCGTGCATTTGGTGAAACAAGTACCTTTAGAGCATTTTTACCCGACTGCGGATTTAAAAAAATAAAAATTTTTAAGTTTATTTATTTATGTCGAGGGAGACAGAGAGACTGAGTGGGGGCGGGGCAGAGAGAGAGAGGGAGAGAGAGAATCTAAGCAGGCTGTGCACTGTCAGCACGGAGCCAAGTGCCGGGCTCAAACCCACAAACCCCAAGATCATGACCTGAGCTGAAATCCAAGAGTCAGTCAAGACGCTTGACTGACCGAGCCCCCCGGGTGGTCCTGGGCTGCGGATTTCTTGAGGGCGTCAGCCATGTCTTCTTACTCATTCAGGTGGACCCAGCACCTGTTAGATGCTCAGTAAATGTGCATCAAATGAATTGAGTAAAGGGATAAATAAATGAACTGGTTAATGTTCAGCCAGGATGGTGGGAGCAAAGCAAACAGCACTCGCTGCTAAGAGGCTGGGAACCATGGGTACTTGTTCCAAATGAAGTTAATTTCCTTAAAAACAAAAACCTGACATTTGAATAGTGCTTCACAGTGTACAAAGCGTTTCCTCACCGAAGAGCTCTGCTACCATCTATCTCCAGGTCTTTCCAAGCCCTTGGTCGCCAACTTAGACCTGGTCCCCGGGTCTGAAAGGTAACCCTCCACGTGTTCCGGCTTTGAGTGTGGCTCTCCCTGAAGCAAGTGTGAGCTGCCCCCTTGCTTCAGGTGTCTGCCTCTTGGGGATGGAGCCTCCGGTGACTTTCAAGGTACAGCTGAATTTCCACAGCTAATACCCCACAGGGGCTCCCCCTCCTCCCTTACACCTTCATTAGCTGCAGTGGGTCCAGATTTCTAACCCAAGCTGTCTGCTGTCCTGGATGCCTACGGGGTTTTAAACTCTGTTCATGCTGGAACATTCCCTCTCTGTCTGGGTGTTTGCATGCGTGAGTACTTTGCTGTTTTTCGGACTCGTTTCCTATTGTCCCTGTGGTCTGTTTAGACTTCAGGTTAAAGACGCCTGCCCCTTCACCTGCTCTTCTGAGTCCTTTTAAAATATACAACCTGTCCCTCCTCCTGTCTTTCCAGGTTTGCTGCCCCTTTACCCCACAAAGATCGCCTTTTGTACATTTCTGGCAAAGGGATTAGCATTAACCCTTTGTGCTGACTTTGCAGGAGGGCAAGCATTCAGTGAAAGTGGCCGAGACTGTTTTGCATTTCAAAACCGTTTTAAAAGTGATCAGTCACCAGCGTGTGCTGCCCTAGTTTACTCTCATAGTTTTACATCTAAGCCAAGAACCCATGTTACCTCCACGGTCTCTATAAGAAAAGGGGGACACCCCACGAAGAGTACAAAGCTGCAGGGTCCTCGGTGTCAACTTTTGGAGGTCTGAGTCCCTTCGAACTCTTCCAGTTAGTTCCACAAAGATGAAAGAAGATGCAGGACTTCAAGGTTACTGTCAGCAACCAGGCAGAAGCAACAACCGAGTCCCGGACACCTTATTTAACCATTTAAGTAGTACTTGCTGAATTCAACTGAGTACTGAGGAAGACAACTTACAGGTGCCAGGAGTCAGGAGCCAAGGCTCAGGACAAGCATTGCCTCTTCCATGCAGCCCTCCATGGTAGCCCATGTTCTATATGGTGTTATTCCTACTCTCTCCTCCCTGATTCCAGAATACCCGACCTGCTCCTTCATTAGCTTGTATACTGTGTGTTATCCCGAGCTGTGGGATACTTGTTACATGTCCCATCTGTCCATGTAAACCTCTTAGGGGGGAAGAGAGTGTCGCCCAGGGCACACATTTGCAACACAGGGGCGCCTGAGGTTTGCCGAATTGAAATGAATTTAAGAAGTTTAAATTCTCGCTATTTCACATACTCTTCACAACCAGCTTCTGGAGGTGGCCATGTCCTGGGTTCCAAATGACACAGGGGCTTAGGGGGTGGAGGAGAGGTCCCCATACCCGGAAGCAGCCATCTCTATGTGGGGGTGGGGGTGGGGGTGGCTAGTCTGGCCTGCCCTGAGGGTCTTCAGCCCCTGGAGGGGGTCCAGAGCTATCTCGTTGGGGATCTGGACCCACTCAAGGGCTGCCTGCCCAGCAGATTCTCTTTCTTTCCCTGCCCTTACCGAGAGCGAGGCTCTGTCCTTGCCCTTTCCAGCTTCTGCCACGTGCTGCATGAGACTTCAGACAGCACGGGTCTGTTTTTAGATTTTGCCTCACGTGTGTTCAGCTAACTTAATGAGCTCTCTATAGGGGTAGCTGTCTTGAGAGACCGTTGCTAAGGGCCAGTCACACGTTTCTCACCGTGTTGTGATGGAAACGTGATTAGATGCTGATCCCAGCTCAGGCAGAACCTGCCCGAGTGTCTGGTTGGAGTGGCCTCTTCTGCAGGAGCCTGTGGGATTTCACAGGCCAACAGATGCAACCTTGTGATTTCGGCCAACGGACAAAGGGTGGTAAAATGCCAGGAGGAGGGGATTCAGGAAGACTCCAGATCCATGCAGTTAGTTAAGGGCACGGGCCCACTTTAACTGCTTTGCCCGAGTGCCGCTTGAAGTGGGTACCAAAGAAGCAGGACCTATGTGCCCCTGCTTTTCAAGAGTGTGTAAGCGGTTGGGCAAGTGAGATAGACAGAAATAGTTAAGTGTCCACCTGGGGGTGCCTAGGCCTAAGTACAGAAAGTCAGGGGGTCCCAAGGAAGGAGAGTGTGTATGAGGGGGGCGTTCAGGTGGGCTGGAGTGATCGGGAAAGGTAGCCCTTGAACTAGAAGGTAAGGGGCCCTCAGCAGGGCAGGATGGATCAGCGTGAATCGGGCCGAAGGTAGGAGTGATCCCGCTGGTAAAATGATGGTGACGGTCATCGATCACTGACCACCCTCTCTGGGCCAGACCCCCTTCTAAGCGTTTCTTCTCTCTGTCCTCACCCCTACCTTCAAGAGTTGGTGCCGTTCTCCAATTTTACCGATGAGAAATGAGGCTCAGGGAAATTACACACAGTGTTCACGCTCACCCAGCTGGTAAGCCGCGGTCTGAAGGGCTTGGCCTGGACCTTGTGGTTAAGGGGTCTCCAGAGGAGGGGGCACACTTCATGTGAACCACACGAAAATCCTTGGAATGGCAACTATCACTGTGTCTATATTTATTAGACATGTGTCACTATACCAGTAGACTATATACTTCATAAAGCACAAAAATATAAAAAGGGTTAATGAGACAAAATGAAATACACTCTCTCTCATATATATGCCACACACATACTTTTTAGGTGGAATTCTTAAGGTGGGAAATATTAGTGTGTATAGTGCATAAGATATATAAAATATCAGTATGTGTGCATAAATACTGTATATAATATATAATATATTAAAAAATATAACAGGGAAAGTACTTTATCTCATTCTTTAACACGGTATTGGTACGGTAGGGTATGTCTATAATTTATATATAATTAAATAACTTTTTTTAATGTTTATTTATTTTTGAGAGAGAGGTAGAGCATGAGTGAGGGAGGGGCAGAGGGAGAGGGAGACCCAGAATCCAAAGCAGGCTCCAGGCCCTGAACTAGCAGCTCAGAGTCCAACGTGGCTCTTGAATCCACGAGCCATGAGATAATGACATGAACCGAAGTCGGACGCTTAACTGACTGAACCACTCAAGTGCCCCTAAATAACTTTTTTTAATGCTTATTTATTTATAGAGTGCGTGTGGGAGCAGGGGAGGGGCAGAGGGAGAGAGAGAGAGAATCCCAAGCAGGCTCTGCACCATCAGCGCAAAGCCATTCAGTGGGGGGCTCAATTCCACAAACCATGAGATCATGACCTGAGCCAAAATCAAGAGTCAGATGCTTAACCGACTGGGAAACCCAGGTGCCCCTAAATGTATATACAGGGGGTACAGGTGCAAAAATGTTTTACTGATAAACATTTGATTTCTGATAAAATTAATTGGGTATCTACTTCCAAAGACGATGTGCAGGAACGTCGGGGTTATAAGCTACACAGACCCCACACAGGAGAAGGTAGAAGCTAGGGGACAGTGGGAGTTCTGGCAGATCTGGGGTCTAGGAAGCCTCAGAGGCATGGAGCTGACGGTGAGAGACCGAGACCCGGAGCTGGGCCTGTTTCCTAGTCGGGAAGGCCTGTGTGAGGCCTAGGCCAGGGGCCAAAAACTGAATCCCACTGGTGCGGCAAAGTGTGCATAGCCAGAATCACACAGCGAGGGATATAGTGGGCCTGGGGATATAGGATAGAGCAAGTTCTAATCATAGGTTTGCGTCCAGGGCAGGAGAGTTAGCAGGAGCAAGGCAGGGCTCCGTGCTCAGCATGCTGAAGAACCTGGGAGAGTCAAGGATCATAAACCAGTGTAGACAAGATGGGTGAGTAGAGGCAGTGTGGTCTAATGGTTAAAAGTATGCGCTTTAGAGTCAGAGCAATCTGGGCTTACAACCCATCTCTGCTGCTTCCCAGCTGCATGAACTTGTACGAGATCCCCAGCCTCACTGACCACTGACATCCTTACGTGTCAAAGGAATAATGATACCTACTCCATAAGGTAGTTGTGAGGATTAAGTGAAATCTGCTGGGCATCTATGCTGGGTATTGTATAATGTATTATAGCTGCTTTCATTATTTTAGAGCTGTTGTTTTAGTGAGTCTTGGGAATAAGGCAGTTGCCTGGGAATCACAACTGGGGTAAAGACTAGAGACGGGTCCTCTGCTTGGCTAACCGGATGCCCATCCCTTCAATTCCACCAGCCTCTGGTCAAAAAAGAAAGGAGGATTATGGATATAAAGAACCAGTCCGCGTGTAACAGCGGCTCTCCGACACCCGAGTGAGCATGAGTTGTGAGAGTCTATCCGTCTAGTGATAAGGGGCCCGTCTAGTTACTAAGGGGCCCACCTCGCATCTCAGGATCTTTGCACCAGCCACTCCCTCTGTCTGGCCTGCCCTGATCTCTACCTGGTTTCTTCCTCTTTGTCATTTATAATTTTAACCATGACCTTCCCTGAAACCCCCCCCCAGACTGCTCTAAAGCTGCCACCATTTGTGGAGCATCCCACCCAGCTATAGCAGACTACTCACCCCTTTACGTATACGTGGATCGTTCACCAAGGCAGGCCACATAGTGGCCATAAACCATATCTTAATATCGTAAAAGGGCTGAATTCAGAGTATGTTCTGTGACCACAGTAGAATTAAATTAGTTAGAAACTAACAAAAAGAAATCTAGAAAATTTCCAAGTATTTGGAATTAAATGACACTTTTCTAAACAACCCACAGTCCAGAGAACAAATCAGAAGGGAAATTAGAAAATATTTTTAAAGTTAAAAGAAAAGAAAATTTTTAACTGAACAATAATTGAAATACAACATATCAAAGTATGTGGGGTGCAGCTAAAACTACACTAACGAGATCTTTTAGCTTTCAATGACTATATTAAGAAAGAAGAAAGATAATACTATGAATACATATATCAAAACATCATGTTGTACACCTTGAATATGTACAATTTTTACATAATCTATGTTATATTAACATGTAAAAATTGTATATGTGTATAGATACATGAGATTTATACATATATAAAGCTGAGGACAAAAAGAAAGGTCTAAAATGAGCAATCTAAGCTTTCACGTTAAGAAGTAGAAATGCATGGGCACCTGAGTGGCTCAGTTCATTAAGCATTCGACTCTTGATTTCAGCTCAGGTTATGATCTCACGGTCATGAGATTGAGCCCCTCATTGGGCTCTGTGCTGGGTGTGGAGCCTGCTTAAGATTTTCTCTCCCTCTCTGTCTGCCCCTCCCCCACTTAAGCGTGTGTGTGTGTGTGTGTGTGTGTGTGTGTGCACGCGCGCGCACAAGTGCAAATGCACGCTCTCTCTCTCTCTAAAAAAAAAAAAGCTAGAAAAACAAGAGGAGAATGGAGATAATAAAGAGAAAATTGATGAAATAGAAAATGGACAAGCAATAAATAAAAATTAATGAAACTTAAAGCTGGTTCTTTGAAAGACTAAATAAAACTGATATACCTATACTAGACCAATCAAGCAAAAAAGAGACACAAACTGCCAATATGCGAAATGAAAAGGAAAGATATTACTGCAGATTCTGTAGTCATTAAAAGGATACTTTAAGAATATTATAAATAATTATATGTCACTAAATCTGGCAATTTAGGTAATATGGACAAGTTCCTCAGATGTGTCTGACTCCATTATTTGATGTTTGCTGACAGCTTTTAAGCCTCAGTTTCTTCTCCTTCTGTTCCACATCTGGACAGACTCCTAGAAAACCCAGATACTCCCTGCGTTGTTTCAGGGGAGAGATTCAAACAATGCAAGCCCCTTTCCCCCTGCATAGGAACCCTCAGTCTGGTCCCTTCACACCATCGCCATAAAAACTCCAAGCCAGTTTCCGTTCTCTGCTCTCATGTACCCCAAACCAGGCTGTGCATATAGTAAACCAGGTGTAGGCCCTCAGTCTACACATTCTCAATAAACAATTTAGACAAGTTGATGCAGGGGCCTCTAGGAGAGTTTTGGACTTTAAATAGCACATTATAAATTACTAACTAATATATCTCATTCCCATCTTGGCCAAAGTGTTCGTTTCATGGTCCCATGTGTCCTCAGAAATAAGTACAGAGCTATCAAAGACTAGTTGTAAATTGGATAGCCATATGTTTATATATATAACTTTTTTGTATAACTTTTGCATATTTATCACATTTACAAAAATCCTACTACTCACAACTTACTTAAGAAGGCAAGGTATCCACTCTCAAACTCTGATTCAATATTTTACTGGAGATCCTGTCCAGTACAACAAGGCAAGAAGAAGAAATGAAAGCCATACAAATTAAAGAGTCAAGAAGTAAAACTGCTTTTATTTGCAGATGGTGTGATCATGTATGTAGGCTATCCTAGAGAATCAACAAAAATCTATTAGAAATAAAAACTGAAGGGGCGCCTGGGTGGCGCAGTCGGTTAAGCGCTGCGACTTCAGCCAGGTCACGATCTCGCGGTCCGGGAGTTTGAGCCCCTCGTCGGGCTCCGGGCTGATGATGGCTCAGAGCCTGGAGCCTGTTTCCGATTCTGTGTCTCCCTCTCTCTCTGCCCCTCCCCCGTTCATGCTCTGTCTCTCTCTGTCCCAAAAATAAATAAACGTTGAAAAAAAAAATTAAAACAAAACAAAACAAAACAAAAACTGAATCTAACACGGTTGCTCAATACAATGTCAATAAGCAAAAATTAATTGTACTTTTGTATACTAGCAACAAACAGTTGAAATATAAAAAATATAAAAAGAATACCATTTATTTATTTACAATAGTATCAAAAAAGATGAAATACTTAAGTACAGATCTAACAAAGGCATCCAAATCCTCTTGGCAGAAAACTATAAAATGTTGCTCAGATAAATTAAAGAGCTACAAAAAGGAGAGCTATACCATTTTTTAAAATATAAAACAAATTACTTTATTATATTTTAGTGTTTTCTTAAAATAAATATAACAATATAATTTCAAACATATAGTGAGAAATGAAGCACAGGAATGGAAAGCATGTCGACAGAAGACTTTGGACTAACACTTTAGAAATTAGATAGCGTGTCCTTACTTATGTTCATGATTAGAAGCTTCAGTATTGTTAAGACGTCAGTTCTCCCCAACTGATTAATAGAGTCAGTGAAATTCAACTCAAAATTCTAGCAGGAATTTTTAAAAATAGAAATTCGTAAGTTAATTCAAAATCTGTATGAAAATATAAAAGGGACCTTAAGTAGCCAAAACTATTTGAGAAGGAACAAATGTGAAGATTTTATATTACCTGACTACAAAACTTCCTGGGCCGCTACAGTCACCAAGGCAGTGTGGTGTTGACATATGATCGCTGTGCTCATCAGTGAAACAGAATAAATACCAAGAAATAGATCCACATATATATGGTCATTGTGTTTTCAATAATACATTTCCAGGTGCTAACATAATTCGATGGAGAAAGAATAATCTTTTCTTTTTTTTAAAGATTTTAACTTTTTTGTGTTTATTTGTTTATTTTGAGAGAGAGAGAGTGCAAGTGGTGGAGAGGCAGAGAGAGAAAGAGAATCCCAAGTAGGCTCTGCACTGTCAGCACAGAGCCTGATGCGGGGCTGGAAATCATGAGCCATGAGATCATGGCCTGAGCTAAATCAAGAGTCAGACACTTAACCGACTGAGCCACTCAGATGCCCCTAAATATATATATATTTTTTAATTAAAAAAAAAGTTAATTTTTGAGAGAGAGAGACAGAGACAGAGTATGAGCAGGGGAGGAGCAGAGAAAGAAGGACACATAGAATCCAAAGCAGGCTCCAGGCTCTGGGCTGTCAGCATAGAGCCCAATGCAGGGCTCAAACTCACTGACTGCAAGATCGTGACCTGAGTCAAAATCAGACGTTTAACTGACTGAGCCATCCAGGCGCCTCTAGAGATCTTATTTTTAAGTAATCTCTACACCCAACGTGGGGCTTGACCTTGCAACCTCAAGATCAGCAGCCGCCCACTCTACCGACTGAGCCAGCCAGTCCCGAAAGGATAGTCTTTTCAACAGATGATGCTGGTATCCATTTGGAAAAAAAACCCAAAAAACAAAAAACCTAGAATCTTACATTAAATAATATGCAACAATTAATTCAAAAGAGATCACAGACCTAAATATAAAAGCTAAAATTGTAAAACTTCTTGAAGAAAACATAGGAGAAAATCTTTGTGATTCTGTGGTAAGCAAGGAGTTCTTAAGATGCATAAATCACACACCATGAAAAAAAAATTGAGGTACTGGACCTTGTCAAAACTGAAAGCTCTGCTCTTCATTAAGAAAATGAAAAGGAAAGCCACAAACTGGGATAAAACATTACCAAATGTATGTGTTTATATTATAAATAAATTACATATATAAATATATTTATTTTATATATTATATAGCACACATAAATATATACTGAATAGTTGTATTTATATTCTTATATAAAATATATCTATTACTAAATATGAATAAATGTATTTGTAAACATTTGCGGGATATTTATATCTATCTATCATCATAAATGGCTTGTATTCAGAAGATATAAAGAACTCAATAAGGAAGACAAACAATCCAGTAAAAAAATGAGGAAAAGATTTGAACAAGCACTTCACAAAAGAAGATATACAAAAGGCCAATAAGCGCATGAAAAATGCACAGAATTATTAGCGGAGAAATACAACTTAAATCCACAATGAGGGGTGCCTGGGTGACTCAGTCGGTTAAGTGTCCAACTTCGGCTCAGGTCATGATCTCACAGTTCGTGGGTTCGAGCCCCGCGTCGGGCTCTGTGCTGACAGTTCAGAGCCTGGAGCCTGCTTCAGATTCTGTGTTTCCCTCTCTCTTTGCCCCTCCTCTGCTAGTGCTCTGTCTTCCTTTCCCTCAAAAATAAATAAACACTAAAAAAAACTTTTAATCCACAATGAAACACCATGACCCAGTCTCTAAATGGCTAAAATTTTAAAAGATTGACAATATCAAGTGTCAACAAGGATTTGAAACTACCGGAACTCTTACGTTGCTGGAGGGATATAAAATGGCAGAATCACTTTGAAGAGCAGTTTGGCAGTTTCCTATGAAATTAAACATACACTTACCATGTGACCCTAGGTCTTTACCCAAGAGAAATATATGTCCACAAAAAGATTGTTATGTATATGTTCATGACACTCTTATGCCTAAGAGCCCCAAATCGGAAACAGCCCAAATACCCATCAACGGATGAATGAATAAACAAAATATGGAGGATCCATACAATGGACTACTACTCATCAATGAATATAATCAGACTGTTTGTACTTGCAACATGAATGAATCTTAAAAACATTACTTTGAACAAAAGATAGCAGGCACATAATAATGCAAACTGCATGATTCTATTTGTATGAAGCTTTACAAGGAAAGCTAATTTATGATAGAGAGCAAATAAGTGGTGGCAGGGGTAGGGTGTGGGGTGAGGGATTGACTGGAAAGTAGCCCAAGGAAAATTCTGAAGTAATGGAAAACTGCTACATCTTGATTGGAGTGACTGATCTCTAGGTGTCCGCATTTGTCAAAACGTATAGTCTGTATCTAAAACCAATGTGTAAATTGTTCTTTTTTTAAAAATAAAGTTATTCTTTGAAAATGTTAATTTCACTTTTTTAAAAAGACTGAATCAATTAATACATTTTATAGGAGTGGATTTTAGGGTTCAAATCAGAGATGGCTTTGATCAACTGCAGTTGAATTTCTTAGAGGGGGATTTCTTAGACCATTTCTTCTTATCTATCTGGTTTTTTTTTTTAGTTTTTTCACATACAATGTTATGTTAGCTTCAATGTTGTTAATTACAACACAGTGATTCAACAAGTCTGTACACTGCACTGTGTTCACCGCAAGTGTAGTTTGTCACCATACAAAGCTATTACAATACCCTTGACTATATACGCATGCTGTACCTTTCGTCCCCATGACTTACTCATTCCATAACTGGAAGCCTGTATCTCCCACTCCCCTTCACCCATTTTGCTCATCCTGCCCCCAACATCCATTTGTTCTTATATTTAAGATCTGATTCTGCTCTGTTTGTTATTCATTTGCTCTGTTTTTTAAATTCCACACATAAATGAAATCATATGGTATTTGGCTTTCTCCGCCTTAGAGCATTTCTAGTCAGGGAGCATGTCAAGGGCACTCAGGGTGGCTCAGGCATCTGTCCCTAGCTGTACTTCTTTAGAAGGAGGAGTCAGGAACTCTGACAATAGGCATAATACAACATTTGATTAATCTGTGTGCTTCCTCCTTTCAAAAATGGATTGGAGTAAAATTATCTATAACAGGATAAAAGATAAGTAGTTGAGAAAACTGAAATAAAGGGAAAATAATGAAAGGAAAGCAGATAAACCTAGAGGTGAGGTAAAAAACACTGAGATAACTACCGACCATTACGTCCTGTGCCGCAGAAGAGGGCTGCAAAATTGACTTTGAGCTTCCTAGCAACCAAAGCAAGAAAGGGAACATAATCATAGTGTAATCACAGTGGCCACAGAGAAAACAAGCCTGTTGCTAAAAATGGTATATTTATCATATCAGCTTTCTTATTAAAGAGGTTACGCAAAAAGGAGATTTTTTGATGGAAATTTATGTGGGATCTTTCAGGGAACCTGGATGCTTTTTATTATCATTACTATTTTAGACTTTGTAAAGGTTTCTTTCCTGGTCTATGTGTGAATTGGAAATACCATGACTACTGAATACTTAGTTTTTTTCAGCTCCTGATCAAATTGAAAATCATAAACTTGCCAGTAGGTTTTGAACCCAACCCAGATTCTCATCGTGCTTCAGCCTCAGATATATCCTTCCACTCCCCACCCCAGGCTTTATTGAAATATAATTGACACATAACATTGTGTAAGTTTAAGGTGTACAGTGTGGTGATTTGATATATGTATATATTGCAAAGTGATTACCACAGTAAGGTTGGTTAACACATTCGTCACTTTGCAAATAATTACGATTTTGTGTGTGTGGTGAGAGCTTTAAAAATCTACTCTCTTAGCAACTTCCAAGTACACAGTACAGTTTGTTAACTACAGTCACCATGCTGTACATGAACTTATTCATTTTATAACTAGAACCTTACCTCCCAGCCATATTCACACATTTCCCCACCCTCTTTCTCTTCCTCTGGCAACCGCCAGTCTGTTCTCTGTTTCTACGATTTGGTTCTTTTTAGATTCCACATAGAAGTGAGATCATTCAGCATTTGTCTTCTCTGCCTTATTTCACTTAGCATAATGTTTTCAAGTTGCATCCATGTTGCTACAGATGATAGGAGTTCCTTCTTCCTCATGGCTGAATAATATTCCATCATACATATATATATGTGCCACATCTTCTTTATTTATTCATCTGTTGACGGACACTTAGGTTGCTTCCATATCTTGGCTTTTGTAAATAATGAGCATGCAATGAACATGCATAGGAGTGCAACTGTCTCTCTGAGGTAGTGATTGAATTTCCTTAAGATATGTCCCCAGAGGTGGGATTGCTGGATCATATAGTAGTTCTAGTTTTAATTTTTTGAGGAACCTCCATACTGTTTTCCACAGTGACTGCACCAATTTACATTCCTTCTAACAATGCACAAGGGTTCCTTTTTCTCCACACCCACACCAGCACTTGTTATTTCTTGTCTTTTTGATGATAGCCACTCTAACAGGCAGTTTTGATTTGCATTTCCCTGATGATTAGTGATATTAAATACCTCTTTGTGATTTGCATATCTTCTTTGGAAAAATATCTACTCAAGTCCTTTGCCCATTTTTAACATTGGATTGTTGGGTTTTTGTTTTTTGTTTTTTGTTTTTTTTACTATTGAGTTATATGTGTCCCTTACTAGGTATGTGGTTTGGATATTAATGCTTTATCAGATATGTGGTTTACAAATATTTTCTTCTACTTCATAGGCGTCTCTTCATTTTGTCGATTGTTAGCTGTGCAGAAGCCTTTTAGTTTGATAGTCCCACTTATGTATTTTTGTTTTTGTTGCCTGTGCTTTGGGTATCATATTAAAATACTCGTTTCTAAGACCAATGTCAAGAGGAGAAGTACCCCTTTGTTGAAATGGATCCCAGGGAGGATTTGGGAGGTGAAATGTGACTAAGATGAAATTGCTTCTTTGGCACCTAATGGGGAAGTAAAGGATTGTGGGAACCCAGAGCTGGGGCAGTTGATTCTTCTAGAGGATCATGGGCCGTAGGAGTATTCTAGTAGGCCTTAGGGGAAGATTGGCATTCACCATTCCAGTCATCATTCTTGACAAGATTCACAATTTAATAATATCATATAATAGGAATAATAAAATAATATCATATAATAAAAATGTAATATTAAAATAGATATTCTAGGGAAATATCTCTTCCATTTTATATTTTAACTAAATTAAAGGAAAATAGTAATAATTCAAGTGGGTACAGATGTTTTTGTATTATGTTCTTGAAATATCTATATCCCCTAATTTTAGAAGTTACATCTATTAGCTGTGTAACTTTTAATTTTTCAATTGCATGGACAACATTATTAATAATTACTAGTATTAAACAGAAAAAAAAACTCACAACGTTTTACTACTATATATCAAACTCTATTATTTTGTTCTTGTATTCTGCTTTTATGTTGAATGGTGGCCCTTAAAGGATTAAGACAGAGGAATGTCACTTTGTGGGGTGCCCAGGCCAGATGGAAGACAAGATGGGTTAGTTTGCATATGAAAGCCATGCTCCCAGCTGAGTCCTTTGTTATCTCTAAGAATTGGCTAGCCAGAGAGGGGCAATCTCTCCTTAGCCTGAAGGCTTTTTTAAGATGTCAAAATATCATAATATATAGAACACACACACACACACACACACACACTTCACAAGTCAAAAGATTTTTAGGGCTTTTAACGTGTATTGACAAATTGATTTCCAGAGTTCTGTATCAAACTGCAGTAACACTTAACAATGTACAAATGTACAAGTTTTAATAGTCTCATCAACATTGGGTTTTATCAGATTTTCTACATTTTGTGAAAGTAATACATATACTCTCTTTTCTCCTTCTTATGTTAATATTGTGTTTTAGTGGTTATTTTAGGTGATGGAGGGGGATGTGAACATTTTCCCTACATATTTGGCTAATTATATCTCTCCTTGTATGCATTGTATGTATCATTTCTCATTTATAGGTCATAGATTTAATGTTTTCTTAATAAATCTTTGTGAGTTATTCATATAATATAAATATTAATCCTTTGGATTTTTAATGAAACTGTTTTCTCTAATGTACTGTTCTTTCAGTTTCTATCCTGGCAAACTAGCACACTTTTAGTAGTCAGTTCTATTGATCTTTACTTTCGTATTTTCTTTTGTTAAGAAACACATTTCAACTGAGAACATTTTAAAGATCTTTTTGGCTCTATTCAATGCTTCATGAATTGGGCAACATTCCATCTAGCAGATAGAAAGGACCTCTGATGAGCTGTACAAAATGAAAGACTTGTGATAGCCAGAAGAGAGCAGGAACAAGGAAGTTACACTGGGGGTAGAAGGGATTGGTTGTTGCAAGGTTAATTTCCTAGAAAGGATGGCAGGGGTCTATCAGGCAGATCACCTAACTAGTGCTGATCAGGTGATTCCCCATTGACTGGCCTACATTTCCATTTCTAGGAAAGCCAAAAGTGTAATTAAGTTTTCTTGGTTTGGTGATGTGGGACTTAGGGTTAAGGGACTCCATCTTGGACCTATTGTCTTGTTTTTAACACTTTGATCACTTTATAGCTTTAAGTTAATTAATCTACCAGAGACCTTATAATTATTGTTTTGTTTTCTGCTAGTTTTTCTGTGTTTTATTAAAAAAAATGTTTAACTCGGAGCACATGGGTGGCTCAGTTGGTTGAGCGTCCGACTCGGGCTCAGGTCATGATCTCGCAGTGCATGAGTTCGAGCTCCGTGTTGGGCTCTGTGCTGACCACTCAGATTCTGTGTCTCCCTCTCTCTCTGTCCCTTCCCTGCTCATGCTCTGTCTCTCTCTCTCTCTGTCAAAAATAAATAAACATTTAAAAAAATTTTTTAATGTTTAACTCTTTAATACACATGTGGAATTTATTGTCAGTGTATGGTATGAAGGGATAATCTAAATTATTTTTTTCCAAATGGCTTGACCTTATCCCATGAATAGTTAAGGAATTGTTCTTTTCATCATTGTTTTGTGATGGCTCCTTTAAGTTCTTACAATCAGAATGAATCCCCAATACTTTCTATTCTCTATTTATTTACATGTCCACCTTTTTGTCAGTAGCCTGCTGCTTTTACTCATTGCTTTCTATCATATTTAAATATCTGGTAGAACAAATTCTCTCTGCTTCCCTTTAAAATTATGTTTTGTTTTGTTAAAATTAACTAATAGCCCTAATAGTTCATATAGAGTGAGTACTGACCTTGTTTTTCATTTACACCATCCCGTTTAACTTTTGCCACATCCATACGGTAGAATTATTATTGTCCCTAATAAGAGAACAATTGGCATTTTATCCCTTACTTAGCCCTCCCAGATTTCATTTCCACATTCAGGGCTTGTACAGAACCCCTGTTCATCCATGCCTGTCACAAAGCCTTCTCATCTTTATGCAGGTCTCATACATGGAAGGCGGGGCTTATTTCTAAGTACTTCCCACGTATTGTCGCTATTGTGAGAGCAGCCCTTCCTGCTGAGGCTACCTCATAGGATTCCTTTGGTAGGCACCCCAAGCGTGTTAAAATCGTCTTACTTTCCCCAAATTGCAGGTCCACGCAGCAGTCAGAACCTGCCACTGATGGACTCAGGCCCTGTCATAGCCAGGACACCGTTTTCCTTCCCGCTGACATGGATGTGAACATAAACTATGATTCTTACCCACTGTCTCATTTTATGGGGAAAGCCAGTTTCCGGGCCAGTGTGAATAGGGAGCTGGGGAGGGAGGGAGAGATGGAGGGGAGATACAGGAATGGTATCCTATAACTGATCCAGAAACTACTGCCAGCCCCTGCCATTTAACCAAGGAAAAGCAGAGTGGGTCCACAGACGCTGGCACACAGGAGGGAAGGCTGCATTTTGCACATGCCCTGGGCTAATTCCTTACTGGCATTCCTGGTACAGCCACTTATATTTTGCTGGGAGGGTCATTCAGTCAGTGTCCTTTATGGAGCCCCTATTCGGGGACCTCTTGGGAGCAATTTAAATGCAGCTACTACTCCCCACCAAAGGAATGGAAGTCATTGGGCCTCCTTTGTTTTCTCTCTCTCCGGGGAAAGAATGGATCTTAATGAACAGTCTGGAGCATAAGCAGCTCTTTGAACACTTCCCAAGAAGACTATTCAGAGTAAAATAATGAGTATCTTTTACGGCAGAAATCCTTCTATCATCTATGTGAGATAAAGCAACAGGGAGCCAGGAATGCACAGGACGTTGATAACAGGCCATTCACTAAGGGCAGGACTACATGGGACGAAGCCCTCCATCACGCCTAAAACTCCAAAAGAACCCAGACATGGATTCACATGCCTCTTGGCGAACATTACACACAGGCCACGTGGAGACTGTTCAACTCTGGGCTCTATCATTAACTAACACTGTGACTCTAGGCAAGTTGGTTAATTGGGATGGATCTCCATTTCTTTAGCTGCAAAGATGTAAGGAAATTATTAACACAAGAAATGATAGCAAAAAGAAAAAAAAATTTATCTCGGTATGAGTGCTTGCCTGACAGGAATTTTGAAGGCCAAAACTACTTTCAGATGCACTACAATACATGGAAAAATGGAGAGTGCTGGGAATGAGTATACAAGTATTTAAGAGAAAGGAAAACTCTGTGTGGGCTGAGGCAGAGAATTCTTCATGGACCATTAGGGACAGGGAACCAGAGGATACATACCCCAGATTTAAATCTGCAGATCTGAAGCATTTGATGGAATTTCAAGGTGTGACTCTCTTGGTTCTCCAGAGAAACAGAATCAATAAGATATATATATATATATATATATACATGTATATGTGAATATATATAATCAGTAAGATATATATATGTATATATATATGTATATATATATATACTCACACACACACACATATCTGTCTGGATTCTCCAGAAAAACAGAATCAATAAGATATATAAGACATATTAAGAATATATAAGAATCAATAAGATATATATCTTATATAAGATATATATCTTATATAAGATATATAATATATATAAGAATCAATAAGATAGATATCTATATCTATATCTATATCTATATCATCTATATCTATATCTATATCTATATCTATATCTGTCTGGGTTCTCCAGAGAAATATATATATCTGGTTATGGATTCTATTTCTCTGGTGAAATATATATATATATATATATTTCATATATATTTCACCAGAGAAATAGAATATATATATATAGTTTTTAATAGAATATATATATACATTATATATATATAGTTTTGAATAGAATATATATATATATAGTTTTGGAGGCTGAGAAGTCCCCAGACCTGCATTCAGCAAGCTAGAGACCCAGAAGGGCTGATGGTCTTGTTCCAGTCTTAGTCTGAAGGCTTGAGAACAAAGAGAGCTGGTGGTGTTTATCCTAGTCCAAGTTCAAAGGCAGAAGCAGGCTGGTGCCCCAACTCAAAGACGGTCAAACAGAGAGCGCAAATTCTCTCTTTACTCAGCCTTTTGTGTCCTATTCAAGCCTTCAATGGATTGGATGAGGCCTGCCCATATTGGGGAGGGTAATCTACTTTACTCAGTCTAATGATCCAAATCTCATCCAGAAACACTCTCAGAATATTGTTTAATTAGATGTCTGGGTACCCTGGAGCCCAGTCAATTTGACACAAGGTTAACCATCACAGAAGGCCTTGGCTCCACCGTGGAAAGTTCGGATTCTGTGAGTCTGGAGTTGGATCAAGGAACTCTATTTTTAATAAACTACCCCAAGTGATTCTGATATACAAGTGTCTTTAATTCTGTTTCTTAACCAGGGTGCTGTGGAAGGGTTCCTACATGGGTGACAGAATAGTACTGTACATCCAGGGCCTGGTGAGCCTCTATTGACTAGCCTGATCCCTTGTTGGAGAGGAGAGAGGAGGAAATGAGAATTGCAGGGAGGGACATCAGATGATGTTTTTCATTTTCTGTGTTTTATGATGCTTTGACATCTTGGGGCCTTCTAATCCTTGAGCGACTGCTCCTCCCCAGGGTTAGCTAATTCCTAGAGACAGTAAAAAAGTGCCTGTGAGCACTCCTTTCATATGCAAGGTAGCCAAGTCCACCCACCAAATCACCTCCTTCATCCCTCTCACACACCAACCCAATTTTCCCCCTGCCCTCAATCACCTTGCTGCATCCATTCCTTTCTGCAAAAACCACAATAAAGTCTTTGGTCTATGCTTTCCCTTCACTCCTTCTGCCTCCTGACCAACCCTGGTGCTTCCCAGTGTGGCCCTGTGTGGTGCACCATGCCTCCTATTTCTAGAAGTCTGCTAGTAAAAATTTCTTCCTAACAGTCATTTCCATGTCTGTGTGTCTTACAAATCTCACATACATTTGAAAACAATATGTTTTATAGAAGAACAGGGAAGAGACTGTTTCATTGCTAACACTTCGTTTTGATTTTTGTCTTCACAAGCTCTATGGATGAGAGAATCTTACCAACAAAGCCAGCTGGCTCTGAGAGCAGTTATCTCCATGGGCCATGGACAAAAAATGTGGGCTTCTAATGGAGCATGAGGCACGTATACCCAGTCAGACTCCTTGTTATCTTTGTTGATGTTGCAAGGCAAGTGCTAACTTTGAGAAAGTGCCAGAGAGAAACTGGCCATAATTCTGTAAGCAGCTAAGGGGCTTCTGACTCTTCTGAAAGGCAAGAGAGAGACTCTCCCTTCCCAAGAGCTAAAGACAGCGGGAGGACACATTTTTTATTTTACTTGGAGTCAGTCTCATTAGGTGACCAGTTTAGAAGTAATATAATGTAATCTTGGGCTTCTGTGACAATGAGTGCATTAGGTTTGGTGCAGCTACTTCAGGAGTGATCTTTTGCCAAAGCCTCAAAGAAGGTGGTTAGGGGCTACTTGTTCAGTGCAGGAGAAAATGTCTATTCTATTCTAGATAGGAGAATTTTTTTAAGGTCACCAAGATTATGACTTTTTGCTCTTTCTTTCCCTCTACTCCGTCGTTCAAATCATTTTGAGTTACTATTGCACGGTTACAGTTTTGAAATATAGTTTTGTTTTATAGCCTAATTGTTTTTAATAACTAACTGCATTTGTTCTTATATTGTTGGCTTGCTCCTCTGGGACATCTCTACCAGAACGAGCACGATTTCCTTGGAGATAAAGAGCTTTAAAACCCACAGTGCTTGGAAGTGAGGAACGTGTAGATTGGAAATGGTTTACAGAGTTTGGATAGAAACTGTACATGGTGACACAGAAGTCCTCCTGAGCTTAAAGATGAGTTGTCATTTATAAGGAGTTGTAAATATACCCCAAGTTTTTAGTGAAACTATTCTATAGAAGTTACCTCACACGTGTTTTCCTTTTTCTGCTTCCCAAAGGTAGACAGAAAAACATTCCATAAAATGTTACTCTTTGAGAAGTTTCATCTGTTTCATTAATTCTTTGTATCTCTGCTACAAATTTGAAAATGGTAATTTGGTGTTTGCCTCTTCCCTTGTGTGCTGTGAAATTTGTCAGTGTTTGCAGTACCAACTCTAGCCCTTTTCAAGGTGTACTTGATTTAATGGGTCTAATGAGAACGAATGAGGGGGTTTTCAGGTCAAGGATGCCAAACGAAGTCTCCAATCCTCTCCAGAGTTTGGCCCTCATACTTCAAGCCTCACTTCTGCTCTTCTGCTCTGCCCTTGAAGAGCCCCTGCTCTCCATCAGCGTCCTCCCTCCCGAGCTCTGTGCTCTAGCTCTGGCCCTGACCTCCCTCCCAAGCCCAGGTCTGCATTTTAGTCATTTCCCACAAGTCTCCATTTTAATGTCCCTGGAGCCTGGCTGTGTTTCTATGATTCTAAATCTCCAACAAGTGGGAAACTAAGCCTGACCTATCCTTCACCAAACAAAGCCCAGGGGAAGAGGTAGGGTTGGGGTCCTGCCCCAGGAAAGGTCTGGCCCTTCCCCGAGCTCAGAACACCGCACCCTTCTCTGTCCTAGAATTAAAGAGACACCAGAAACTCCTGTTAGATTGGAAACCAGGAACTCAGTGGGGAGCCTCAGTGGGCTGTGGATCTGAAAACAGGACAGAGACTAGTCTGTCCTTCCTCTCAGTTGGGAGGGGCTAATGAGAAACAGTCAGACTCCAAGGGACAGGTTGGTTCCGCACCTAGAAAGCCGGGCTAGGGAGGAATCCAAGCTTCGTCCTCTGAAGGCTGGAGACAGTGAGCATGCTTCATTCAGACAAACCCGACAGGGATAGGTACTGGATGGGGGAGAATGTGGGATCCCATCACCCTAAATGCATTCCATGAAACACTCACCTCTTGAGAAATAAGTCACCCATGAGAAATAGTTCTATAATCAAATACATTTGGGGGGAAATGGGCAAATAAAATTCAATAGTTTTCTTGATTATAGAAATTCTCAGAGCCCTTAACAAGCTAATGTACTTTGTTTTTTAAAAAAAAAATTTTTTTTCAACGTTTATTTATTTTTGGGACAGAGAGAGAGACAGAACATGAACGGGCGAGGGGCAGAGAGAGAGGGAGACACAGAATCGGAAACAGGCTCCAGGCTCTGAGCCATCAGCCCAGAGCCCGACGTGGGGCTCGAACTCCCGGACCGTGAGATTGTGACCTGGCTGAAGTCAGACGCTTAACCGACTGCGCCACCCAGGCGCCCCAAGCTAATGTACTTTGTAAAGGGGGGTGAGGTACACAGTATTTCCCAAAGGTACCTCGGTCATGTAACAATCTCTCTCTCTCTCTTTCTCTCTCATAAGAGCCTGTGAAATGCTAGAATTGTGGGGGACAATTTCTACGGTAGCTAGTTATTAAGTGAAACACTACTTGCCTCCACTAGTACCAAATAAAAACATGGCAGAGGATTTACTGGGATCCAGAATGGCGGAATAACTGGGGAGGAGCAAAGAAGTTAAGATAAAGTCCCCATACAGGCCATTTAAATGGTGCAAGGCTGGAAGCAAGGGGTCTTTTGAGGTCAGTATCTGTGAAACAAGGGTTCATGCATGGTGGGTGCTCCCAGGTACAGAACACAGACTCAACTACCCACACCCAGCCAGGGTGGCCGATAGCAGAATGCCTCATGGCACTCTACCATTCTACCTCATGGTAGTAGATTCTGGAAGGGATCAAGGACCATTCAGCAAGAATAAAGAAACCTACGACATCTGTTTTCATTTGCAAGTCACCTGGTCTCTACAGGCTTTGAGTCTGTTTTGTAAGCTTTTGGGAGCCCTTTCCCCAGGAAGGTGGCAGTTCAAGGGACAGCACTCTGACCCGAGAGAGAGAGAGAGGGAGGACAGGCAGGGTGTAGTCCTGGTACCCCTCTGTCACATCCAGGTGATCTTGAGCAAGCCTCCATTTCCCCATCTCTGGAGGGAGGGCCCTACCTCACAAGGTTCTCGTGTGGAATAAACCAAGCCACATGTACCTGTGAGCGGACTTCATAACCGAAAAGCACTATCAGAAGATTGGGACTGTCAGGAATCATCACCCTGGGGGAAGAGTGTGGAGGGCAGTGTGGGGCGGGGAGGTGTGTTTGTGTGAGACCTTTGGGTGCTGCTTATAAGAGGGGGTCACCAGGGGTGCCTGGGTGGCTCAGTCAGTTAAGCGTCCTACTTCAGCTCAGGTCATGATCTTGTGGTTCACAAGTTCAAGCCCCGCGTTGGGCTCTTTGCTGTCAGCATGAAGCCTGCTTCAGATCTTCTGTCCACCACGCCCCCCTCTGCCCTTCCCCTATTTGCAAATGTTCTCTCTCTCTCTCTTAAAAATAAACATTAAAAAAAATAATTAAAAATTCTTTAAAAAAGGCTCATTGAATTTATATTAAAAATAAAATAAAACAAAACAAGAAGGAGTCACCAGAAAGCCACGTCGGGTAAAAAGCTTGGTGGTTTTCTGTCCTTGGTGCATATTACTTGTGCATTTCTCTTTCTCAGACACAGTTGCTACTGACTATCCAACGGAACATTCCTCAGAAAGTTTGCAGGATTCAGCCCCCAGATGTTCCATAGTAGCTTCTCCGGAGTAGAAATTGACTTAGCTAATGGTTCTGCAACTTCAGAGCATCCTGTTAAAACAGATTGCTGGCCCCACCCCCAGAGTTTCTGATTTAGCAGGAACGTGTGTTTCTAACACGTTCCCAGACTAGGCTTTGAAAACCACTGCCTTGGGCTGACCAGGTTGGAGAATCTAGGGAGCCCTCACCTCCGGGGTTCGAGATTCAAGCTCTCTGCTGGCCTCCAGCCCCTCCGGTGGCCGCTTTCCTAAAAATCCCTGGACTCTGGGTATCTGCCTGTGCTAACGGGTCAGTGAGGTCTGGCTGTCCACTATTCCTTGGGTGAGGACTGGGGAGGGTCCTCCCCGTTCAGCGGCATTACCACCCAGCCCCTTTGCTCCCCAGGAGTCGTGAGAATGCAGCACCATGTTGTTTTTCTCAAAGGATGCACGCATCTGTTTTCCAGGTTGGAACACTGGCCAAGGTCTGTCTCGGGTACTGCTTTTAGGCTTGGTCAGGTTTGGGGTTTGCCTCTACGGACTGAGGGTATTTTACTGAGTGCCAGCTGTGGCCTGTGACCTGGAAAAGCACTTCATCCAGCAGCAGATGGGCCCGTAGGCGGTGGTGGTGGTTGCTGCTGAGCCATATTACATACTGCTCCTGGCCTCCACCTCCAGTCCGCCCCGGGGGCCCCCTCCCCCTTGCGTGCGTGTTGCTGAGTTACCTGCCAGTGTTTGTTCACTCCAGCCAGTCCTCACGTGGCTGGCCTCCGAGTCACTGGGGGGCTGAAGTCTTCATCCGGGCACCGATTTCATACCCCTGAACCCCTCACACACAAGGTCGGCTCTTTATGTGGATTTTCATGTAACTTTTGTAATGAGGTGACCTCCTTTGGCTACTTGTACAGTCATTTGGCTTGTATCATTTCCTCTCAATGCCCTGAAGCCTGGGGTTC
Organism: Prionailurus bengalensis; assembly: GCF_016509475.1. Taxonomy (NCBI): domain Eukaryota; kingdom Metazoa; phylum Chordata; class Mammalia; order Carnivora; family Felidae; genus Prionailurus; species Prionailurus bengalensis. Next base: position 99,054,958 of record NC_057349.1, on the reverse strand, counting down.
TATTTTCCTCGGATTTTACTTTATGGGAGTGGTGTCAAGCCCTGTACTTGGTATGAAATAGTAATTATGGGTCTCATAAAGGTGCGCTCAGCTTCTCACCCTGGGTTTGCTTCCTGTCAAAACCCTAGAAACTTACAAACACGTGGTTTTAAAAAATAGCTTTCTTGAGATACAATTCACATGCCATACAGTTCACCCTTAAATCAAAAGACACAATTCATTGGTTTTTAGTGTAGTCACAGATCTGTGCAACTGTCACCCCAATGTTAAAATATTTTCATCACCTCAAAAAGAAACTCTGTACCCTTAGCGATCCATGTCTCATTCATTGTTTCCCATCTCCGCACGCCCCCAGCCCTGAGCACCACGGATCTTTCTCTATAGATTTCCTTGTTGGGGAAATGGAATCCTATGATACGTAGTCTTTTGTGTCTGGCTTCTTTCACTTAGTGTAATGATTTCAAAGCTCGTCCGTATGTATTGGGACTTCATTCCTTTTGTGGCTGAATAATATTCTATTGTATGGCTACACCACACTTTGTGTATCCATTTGTTTCTGTCTTCTGTGAAAACAAATCTGTTAGAGACATTTGAAAATTATTCAGGGTTTTCCAAAGCAGTTCTTGGTTTCATAAATGTTTTCAGTTTTCCACCCCTTCCCAAACTCATTAGAAATTGTTGACAGAACTCACAACTTTTTGTGGGTCTTCTTTCTTGACATCGTCATCCTCCATATTGAAATCACAAACCTCTATCCAGTAACCAATAGTTCTGTGATGAAATAGAATAAGGACAGAAGTACTGCTGGACAGAGAGCATCTATTGTCATGTAATGCTTCTTCATTTATTTGAATTTACTTTAGAAAAGGCACTGAAATGGTTTTATAAAGACAAAGTACCTCTTGAATAGAGTCAGACAGGCCTCCTCTTACTGTGGCTTCCAGATCTATTTCCCTCAGTGGAGCATCTCATGGTCCCTCTCCCCTGATCTTCTCTGGACTTCACTACCACCTTCCCTTGCCCACTCCACCCCTTAAAACCCACCCTGCCCCCTCCCACTCCTCACCAAGCCCATCCCCCCATCCCCAGGATTTTTCAAGTGCTGTAGGATAGGGAAATAGCTCTTTTTCTCTCACAGAGGGTCAGGGGGTCCTGGTTTAATTCTAGCAGAGTTTCTGCAAGGAAGGAACAATTAATTAAAGATGAGAAATAAGCTGATTCTTGAAGGGAAATTGCCTTGGGTAATTTTCCCTTTTTTTCCTACCAGCTATGGGAGAACCAGATCAGTGAGCTGCAGAAGTGACCCAGTTCACACTGAGCAGCCTAATGACATAGGAAAGCAGGACTGGGTTATTCTGTATTAATGTCAAATCATACGCTTTAGAATGAAGAGGACAGGGTCCATTCGCACAAGTATCCCCAAATGATGACTAGGAAGAAATCCAAAGGTGTTAGTAGTTATTTTTACATAGAGAAGAGAGTGAAAATGAAATTAGACTTAAAAAAAGAAACCTGGAACATTTAGAAATTTGGATTAGGTAAGTCTGGGGTGGGGAGGGGAGCACGCATTTCTAAAAATTGCCAGGCAATCATGAGGCTGCCACTCAAGGGCCACACTTTGAGAACCACTGATTTAGAGAATTTTCTAGCCCTTGGCTGTCCCTTTGTCATTCCTGATATTTCCTCCTTCTTTCCCCCACCCCCCCCAAAAAAAAAAACTTACCAGGGAAAGTCAAGAACATGTCCTTTACTTTCTTAAAAAAAAATTTTTTAATGTTTATTTATTTTTGATAGAGAGAGACAGAGCATGAGCAAGGGAGAGGCAGAGACAGAGAGAGACACAGAATCCCAAGCAGGCTCCAGGCTCTAAGCTGTCAGCACAGAGCCCGACGCAAGGCTCAAACTTGGGAACCGTGAGATCATGACCGGAGCCAGTCAGACACTTAACCGATTGAGCCACCCAGGGCTCCTGTCCCTTTCTTTGCATTAGCTCCATAAAACCATCCACACACACTTCCCCCGATACTTACATTTCACAAGGGCCTCATTGCAGAAAAATAGTTTTAAAATTATTATTACCAAAATGTTTTTAATAGGATCGGTACCGCCTGATAAAATGGAATTCACATCTTTGGATAGAGAGGTTGTTGGGATACTACTAGTGAAACATACATAAGCATCTAGTCCTGTTACCTTCCAGTTCCTCCTAACTAGCACCTGTATTTCCATGGAAGTTCCTAGACAGTGAATGGGGGGTGCATAAGTTGACTGATACCTAATTTCTTCCGGCATCTTCCACTGAACTCAGAGCAAGTGGGAAATGGAGGGAGAGATCGGGTGTGTGGTTCAGGGGAGTTAGGGGAGGGACCATTCCCTTTTCCTTTCTAGTTCACTGGATGTTTCCTTTCCCCACCAAGTATTTTCGGAAAGAATATGTTTGTAGCCAGCACTGAAAGAACATTATTTCTGTTCAGGTCAGAAACCTAAGCTTTCAGTCATTTGTTCATTCATTCAAAGAGGGTAAAGTAACAAGGAAAAACCCTTGAGGCAAATACTTTCTCCTTTGCCTTAGAGGTGGTAACAGTATGAGTCCTCAGTCCAGGGTGCTCAGAGAAGGGTGCCTTTGGGTTCCAGGACCTCTGAACGAGAATACACTGCACATGACCTTGACCAAAGAAAAACCCAACCAGACAAAAAAAAAAAAAAAAAAAAAAAAAAAAAAAAAACTTCATGAAAAGAATGCCACAACTTCCATCAAGAATGTATTTTGGTTTGAAATGGTAAAAATGTGATGAATCCCCCTTCCCAGCCTCCACGTGCTCCCACTGGTGGCACAGGATGGTCCTCGGGTGAGCCCCGCTGGTCACACTGTACCAATTTGAGACTTCGCTGAACTCGATGTTTCTCAAAAGGCCTGTCAGAGACATTCACCTCCGAAGAGAACTGAAGGCGGGGGAGGCTTTGTTGGTGATGCAGCTGTCACATCCTATTAGTGCATGGGTGGGTCTCACCGGGTACAGGAGGTATGTCATTTATAGACAGAAATTGCATAATTAAGCTTGATAGAATTTTGACGCTTTCTTGGCAGTGCAATTTGTTCATCAAAGAAAAAGCCTTTAGGAAGCTGGTCACATGGAATTTGAAACTCCAGAGTTCAAGACTAGGTAATCTTTCCCGAGTGGCACTTGGAACTTGGGAGCTGATTTGATTTAGGGCACTAATAAGGGCCCTTGGAAAGACTGTCTCTTGTCTTTGGCTTCTAGCCTCATACATCCCGCTCTGAATGGGCAAAAGGATGAAGGTGAAGCCAGATTTTTTTCCCCCAAATTGTTGGAGAACGTGGACCATATGCATTGATCTTAGTTGCTTCCGATTTATTTATTTTTTTTTTTAAATATCATTTTGGGGGCGCCTGGGTAGCTCAGTTGGTTAAGCGCCGACTTCGGCTGAGGTCATGATCTTGCAGTTCAGGAGTTCAAGCCCCATGTCGGCTTGTGTGCTGACAGCTCAGAGCCCGGAGCCTGCCTTGGATTTTGTGTCTCCCTCTCTCTCTGCAACCCCCCCCCCCCCACTTGCTCTTTTTCTCTCGCTCTCTCTCAAAAATGAATAAACATTAAAAAGATCATTTTGTTGTTGTGCTGTTGTGAAGTATAACCTCCATACAGAAAAGTACACCAAACACGAAATACATAGCCCACGTCATGATTACAAAGCCAGACCCCGTGTATCCACAATTGCTGGAGACTTTTGAACTTTGTTGTGCAAGCAGACTCAAACAGTATATATTCTTTTTTGCCTGGCTTCTTGCACGCAACATTGTTTAAGACATTCACTCATGTTGTTGCATGTAGCAATAGCTTTTCATTCTCACTGTTGTGCAGAAATCTGTTCTGTGACTAAACGTCATCCATTCTAATGCTGACAGATATTGTGGTTGTTTCTGTTGTTTGACTACTAGCGAATAGTGCTGCTATGAATATTCTCGCACATGTCTGCCTATCTGAAGCGTTTGATAGACTCACAATGCCCGGGCTCCACCTTAGGAAACTCCAGTTGTGTGACAACGACAATAGCTGGGGTGCAGGGTGTACCTATGTCCAACTTCAGTAGCTAAACTATTTTTTCAAAATACTAAAATATTTTAGTAGCAAAATTGTTTTTCAATTTTTTTTAAACGTTTTATGTATTTTTGAGACAGGGAGAGACAGAGCATGAACAGGGGAGGGTCAGAGAGAGGGAGACACAGAATCCGAAACGGGCTCCAGGCTCTGAGCTGTCAGCACAGAGCCTGACTCGGGACTCGAACTCAACGGACCTCAAGATCATGACCTGAGCCGAAGTTGGCTGCTTAGCCAACTGAGCCACCCAGGCGTCCCAGCAAAACTGGTTTTCAAAGAAACTGTAACCATCAGTGAGGTAGCGGTATTCAGGATCTGACATCTTTTATTACTGGTCATGCCATTTTAGGGGCACCACCAGCAGGTGACCACTGATATATCTCAAGGTGTATACGAAAATTCTTGTTTAGTGAGGAGTCTCAGCTCTGTTTCTAAGTACAGGCTTTTAGAAATGTCTCCAGAACTTGTTGAGATGGCTTTGTAACAATAAGCAACCAGAAAAAAAAAAAAAAAGTATGAGTTGATGCTTCAATGCTTCACCTAAGAGTAAAAGGCGAAAGATTTATTCGATCTGAAGAGAAACCAAGGTATTGCTTCACCTAAGATTAAAAATGTCTTTCAGTGGTTTTTTTAAATTTGGCCATAAGTGAATTTATGTTTTTCTATAGGCTGATGAGGGGGGAAAAATCCCGTTTTGAATTGCAAAAGACGTAGGGTAGAAAAAGCACGCATTGCTGGCAACGGGGTGTTCTGGAACACTGGGTGGAACACTATACCAGCCCCTTTTAAACCTTTGTTCTGGTAGAACAAAGAATTTCGATATAAAGAGCAATAGAACCCTGGGCAGACCTGGTTCCTGTGAGAGCTGTCACTCGTGTGGGGAAAGGACAACAGGGAGTTCTTGTCCCCTCCCCCCCCCCCAATAGATCCTAATAGATCCAGAGGTTGATATTGGCATGGATGGGTTTACACGGCAGTTCTGTGTAGGAAGCCAAAAGATTGATCGCCCCTCCCAGTGCTGTCCCAGCAGTATGGACAGTTCCAACAACTGTAGGCCAACATCAAGCAAACAAAGAAAAAAGCCAACACCACCTTGAGTTTTCAGGGAACTTGTGCTTTTTGGCCTCTGCTTCATTTTGGATGAAGAAGATGGAGGATCTGCGCTTTGGCCCCTTAGCTTGTTACCAGCAGCGTCTCAGGAATAGCAGCACTTACCATTTCCACGCGAGCTTTTGGCGCATGACTGTGTGCCAGTCTTCCAGCTGGCATTTTAATTTGGGATTGTATACCAGCCAAGATGGGGAAGAAATCCAAAAGGCAGCTTGTTGGGGAAAGAGGAGGAGGAAGAAGAGGAGGAGGATTCATCAAATGATAGAAGGACCCCTCTGAGGACTTGCAACAAGTCAGCAGATTGACCATGTGGCCCCAAAGCTGGCCGAGACCACGTTGGGATCTCTTCCTGTGCGGGGAAGATGCTGAATAATCAGGTTGTTAAAAAATCCTGGTGTATGAGAAGATCACACTACTGTCATGGATAAATTAATTGAGCTCCCACATTCTCAAAAGGGAAGGTTAATAGAATTTCCCCAAATAGGTTGTCAGGAACTGCTTTTAAATATTTGGCAAACTCCATTTGGGCTAGAGTGGTTAGGAGTAAAATCAATCAACGGTGTGTATGAACAGCTTTGGGAGGCAACGTTGTGCAGGGTTTCAGAGAGTAGGTTCTAGAGCCAGATGCTTGGGATTGAATGCTAGTATTGTTGCTTCCTAGTTCGGGTGACCTTGGTAAGTTACTTAACTACTTTCTGCCTCCGTTTTCTCAGTAATACCTGCTTTATAGGGTTGCCATGAGCACTAAACAATAAAGCTGGTGCCTAACACATAGTTCCACAAATGGGAGTTGTTAATGTTAATGTGAGAGCAAGAATGCTGTAGGCACTGAGAAGATCTTGGTTATGATCTAAAGGATGGCCTTCCAGGGTTACTCAGCCTGGGTCCCTCAGAGGGAAGTTCATATTGATAGAGCAGGGTAAACTGTCCTGTTTTCTGGCATCTTGCCGACATACCCACCAATACCCGGTGGCTTCTTAGATGACTACTCCTGGGGCTCTTTGCCATGAGCCCACCAGGAGCCCACTCAGTCCCACAAGTCTAGTGAGACAAGTGAGCTGGTACCACTCAGAATAGGGACCACAACCCTCTTCCCTCAGCACGCAGCTCTCCCTTTCCCCTCTGAACTCAGATCGCTTTAATTTCTAGAATTTCAAATCGTTCCTCTTGCTTTGCTATGACTTGTTACTCATTCATGTATTGGAACGTATTTATTGGACACCGACTATGTTCCAAGCACAGCGATAGGCACTGGGAATATCATAGTGCCTATCGTAGTGCCATATCACAGCTTTTAGTTCTTGTGAGGGAGTTAGCAGACAAATAAATAAATGACAAATGATGAGAGACATCATACTAGGAAGGAATCCAGCAACAGGCTGAGAGAGGGAGGAGAGGAAAGGGGATGCTAATTTGGACTGGACGGTCAAGAAAGGGCCTTTCAGAAGAGGTGGCAGTACTGGGTTCCCTCTGATCAAGAGGAAGGAGCATTGGTGTAGAGTAGGTGGTATGGAAAGGGCACCCCAGCTGGAGGGGACCACGTGGAAAAGGTCCTACAGGGGAAATAAGCTTGGGATGGGGACAGCAAAGGGGCCAGTGGGGCAGAGCAGAGTGGGCCTGGGGGAGGGCAGGGAGAGGGGGACAGAGCAGATAGCGTGGGGCCTCGGAGTAGCAAGACAAGGGGATTCACCCGTTCTTAGTGCAGGGGGCTGCCTGGCTCTTCTGGCGGAGGGTGTGTGCTATTTTTCTTCATGTATCACAGTCCCCCGCTCTTGCCCAAACTGGTCCTATCACCTAGCACAATGCCGTGGCCATAATATATACGATAATAGTTGCCAAATACAATGGTAACCTCTGGTGGTTTGGGTCTACATTAAAGGATGAATTAGTCCAAAAACTTGGAAAATGGGCGCTGGGAGAACTCTCAGCTGATCATTCATTCCTCTTTGCACTTGATTTTACATTTGGAAATGTCTCTTTCGGAAAGATAACTACTGGATCTTGCCTAATGCTGGAGATGATTCCCTGAGAAAGCTTTGTGTAGACTAAATTCTATTTTACATACCAGGGGGCTGGCAGATTGAAGAAATCCCACTTTCTGTCATTTTCTATAATACAGAGCTATTATGAAATTGAATAATGAATCCTCCATCATTCAGATACAAGTCTATATTTTTGTACATGTCTAATGCATGACCTGGGTTCAGTGTCCTTGGTCTGACCTCACTGCCCAACTGGTTGTGAATATCCTCCATCTGGGTATGGCTCTCCTTGACCAGGGATGGGAAGAAAGTGCTGCCTTTCATAGCAAAAAGCTGGCAGGAATGAGAGAATTTTTATTCCTTGCCACATGGGGAAGGCAGCTAGTTTTAAAAAAAAAATATTGTGCGTTGGGCACCCACAGGCATTGTACTAACTGCATTATATGCATTCTTTATTTCATTTCCTATTTACCAGGTGAGGAAGCCAGTGCTCAGAGACATGAAGGCTGATCTCTGAGCCTACATTAACTCCCAGACTTTGAAGCTGTTTTCTTTGGTTTGAATTTAACTGCTCCTGGGCAGCCCTCACAGACACCACATCCACCATCACACTGGCCTGGGGTGGTGTCACTTCACTTCTCATATGTTGGCACGAGCATGGATACACAACTCCTAGGACACAATAGAGTAGACTAGAACTTCAAACAAAGCTATGCTATGGGCTGGGGGGTGACAACAGGGACAGAAACACAGAGAGGACGAAATAGTTTTTTTATACTTATAAAATACACTGCATTCATCTTCAGTCCATAGTGCCTCTGTCTAAGTGATTTCCACCTAGAAGAACTTTAAAAAAGACATTTCCGGGATGCCTGGGTGGCTCAGTTGGTTGAGTGTCTGACTCTTGATTTTGGCTCAGGTTGTGATCTCACAGTCTGTGAGTTTGAGCCCCACGGTGGGCTATGTGCTGATAGTGCAGAGCTCGCTTGGGATTCTCTCTCTCTGTCTCTCTCTCTGTCCCTCTCCCCTTCCCCTGCTCACTCTCCCTCTCATGCATTCCTGCGCCTGCCCTCGCTCTCTCTCTCTCTCTCTCTCTCAAAATAAATAAACAAACTTAAAAAAAAAAAAAGACATTTCCATTCCACTCTTAGAGATTGGCCCATAAGACTGGAGTGGAGCCTGGGAATTTACATATTTAAAAAGGTCTGTCCCAGGACCGGTGTGTGTAGCCAGGTTTAAGAATACAAAGTACCTTGCCGCTTGGCCCCCAGACTGCTTCACTAAGGCATAATCCAGTTTCCCTCTAACACCCAGACCATTCTTGGAGAGTTTTGGATTACTAGAACACCTAATTCAAGGGAGATTAAGAGTTCTTTCTCCCACAGTTATCTTGTTTGTTGCTTAGGGCAGTTTCTTCTTCAAGGGAATAGTATCCATCCGTCTGGCCCTAACCAGATTTCAACCCAATGTTTAGACAAGAGACATACTTCAGGCCACGGGACTAAGGAGTCATTGTGTCATCATAACCCAAAGTCCAGAATATCCCATCCTTTTCCTCTTATGAAAAATTGCCTTCCTGGGCAACTCACTAAGAATCCTGTTTTTGTTTCTGAGGCTGATAAACTAATATGTTGATGTGTCATTGACTTCTGATACATTAGGATCAACATTTGAATAGCTGTTGTCCTTAGATAATAATGGGATGAAAGGCCTTGTTCTAACGTTAGTCTCAGAACCAGATGAATATAGGATATAAACTACCTGTAAATTTCAAGACCTCTCTGCGCAATTCCTTCCTGAACAGGATAGGAATGAAAACATTCACTTCACGAGATTTTTTTTTAAAACATGAAATGAGATTACATATGCAAAGCACTGGCTTTTCAACTTGGGCTCATATTGGAATCTTCTGGGCAATTTTTAAAAAATACTTCAGCCTGGATTTTATCCCTACAGATTCTGATGTAATTGATCTGGGCTTTGACCTGGCCATTAGGAGATTCAAGAGGTATCCTGGCGACTCCACATGCAGCCTGGTTGGTGCCTGAACCATTGAGTGGACAATCAAGCAGGCCTACGTGCAGGGGTTTGGGGACAAGACCGATGGCCAATGCTTCACAGATAATTTGGAGAACCATCTTTTGTCTGCGTGCTCAAAACTCATTTTCTAGGCTGTTCCAAATGGCTTTTAAGAGTCCTTTGTTTACCTGCGACCACATTTACTAACTTTTCATTGCTCCTGTTGGTTACTATATTAAATGTTCCCAAGCTTCTGTAATGAGAGTTACTTTAGTTAACGGACAAACTGCAGGTCTCAGGGACACAATGAAGGTGGGGCCTGGATGTAGGCATCCTTGAATTCTTAACACAATGTTAATACCTAGCCCTGATAGCTGTTTGATAATGTTGAAGGGGAAAAAATGTGATTTTAATTTCTTAATCCAGCTTAACTTGGTGTGAAATGAATTCCCACCGTTTCCATGATCCTTGGGCTCTTCAGGCTGGAGTGGCTGTGTCTGGAGCATGTCCTGCCCTGCTGTTACCCAGGCAGGTCAAGCTCTAATTGCCTGCAAACTAACAGGAGACTTTTGGCCAAGTGAGGTTTCATCTATGCACTGATTATAAGTGGGTGTAATGGAGTGATAGCCCTGCTTATGGTGCTCAAGCAGAACACTTTTTCAACTTTTTAGCCTTTGAATGGCCAAAGTCATCTTTGGAGATTTGGTTCCTTTTGCTCAAGTTTTGCAAGAAAATTTCTCCTACTATTTGATTCTGTGACTTCGCGATGATGGGTGATGAGATGACAAAGAGGAAATGAGACTAATCTCCAGCAGAAAGTGTCCTTCCAGGCAAGAGGTATCAGAACATCCGTACTTACATGTGTCCTTGCAAGGCATGGGCACCTATTTCCATGGCTAAGACCGATCTGAGGAGTCTTGAAATCAGAATTTGAAGTGTATGTAACTGAGGAAGCATAAAATTCTTAACAGGGCAACTTCTCTGATCTGAACCACATTTCGGTTAAAAGCAAATCTAACATTCTGTATATAAATAGGAAAGTTCCTCATCATCAGCTTGAGTGATGTGAGCCAACTGAACAAAAGGGCCTCATGACAAGGTGTTTGCCTTTTTTATGCAAATATAAGATAAATATTCATGGGGCTTTATTTTAGGGAGAGAAATTTAAAATGGCAAAACTAATTTGAGTTTTATTTCACATGTGCACAAATATCTTAAATCCTTTTGGGAACAAGGTAGGGGTATAATTATACATTTTCAAATGTGCAAGTGTAGGTGTGCTTGTACATATTTGTCCATTTTCGGTGAGAATCAGGTATTGAATCATGGTCAAACCAATGAGGGGCCTGATGGCTTGGAAAACCACAGAATCATTTTTGTATGGAAATCTCATAGTGTTCACCCATGAATTCCTTGGGCCTAATCACATCTGGATGGCAGGTGGGCTGAGGCTGCCCAGAAACCACCCAGATGCTGTGGACAAGAAACCCCAAGCCACCAGTATTCTGGGACTGACTCATCCATGCTTATATGGTGAGTCTAGCAAGCCTGATGACTCAGTTCTGGCCTGAACTGTATGAACCATCTGTAGATGTCCACAGTATGGACAGTGAATATGTCATTAAAAAAAATGAGGTTAAGGGGTGCCGGGGTGGCTCAGTCAGGTAAACATCTGACTCTTGATTTCAGCTCAGGTCATGATCTCATGTGCGGTTCATGAGATTGAGCCCCATGCTGTCAGTGTGGAGCCTTCTTGGGATTCTGTCTCTCCCTCTCTCTCTCTCTCTGTTCCTCCTCTGCTCTCTCTCTCTCTCTCTCTTTCTCAAAATAAATAAATAAACTTTTAAAAAGTGAGGTTAATTAATAACAGTTCAGATTCACTTTTCCTTTTCTGATGCTAAACTCCTAATTTGTCTTATTTTCTTTCAGTTGTCTTCAACATAAATAGTTTTTCCTTTTCCCTTTTTATTATGGAAAAAGTTAACATATTAAAAGCAGAGAGAAGAGTGTAACCAATCCCTATATTCTCAGCACCCAGCCTTGGCAGTTCTCAACTCATAGTCTTTTTCATCTTCCTCTGGATTAGTGCAAAGCGAGTCTCAGGTATTATTTAGTCAAACCTTTTGTTTTCTAAAACAATATTTAAATAATCAATCATTTAGAAGTCAAAAGTATTAACGAATTGCTGTCCAGTTATAAACCGTTAGATGTGACCAAATCTAGTTGCTAGGGGAAATAAACTGATTTTGGGGGCTGAATTTAACTTCTTTTTCCAAAATATTTTGTGTAGTCAGATACAACCACTGTTTGTAAACTCTTCTGAGCATAAAGTAAGAAGGCACTAAGCCAATTTTAGATTAGAAAATGTTAAATACTAACCCTCACCTTCCAGATGAGTCTCCTAGATATGCTTCTGTCTACATTTGTGTGAGCAACTCCAGGTCCTTGGTAATCCCACAAGATACATGAAACTTTTTTCAATCTGTAATTTCAGCTTTTCATCTGTTTGTGATTTACAGAATGTGAAAATTGTTTTTTTTTCAGTGTTTTAAAATAAGACTACAAGAGAAAAATTAGGACAACGAGCAAACATTTGTGAAGCTTTCGTAAGCTTTGCTGGGTGTTGAATGTATTGGGGTACATTTTTCAATTAAAATGTTGTTTGATATTTTGAATTTAACAAAGAAAGCCTTTAAAATATAATTCATATCTTGATGTCATAAATGGTGATTATGCCCTTAAAAAATCTTCATTTTACATAAATAGTTTTTAAACTATTCAGTTATCACTGATTTAAGTGTAATAAAATACACAGGGGGAAGGAGAAAAACTTCTCATTAACATTGGCAAACTGAGGTGGTCAGTATGAATCTAAATAGTTAAAGAAATACAACTTTTTCTTACTATTTTTTATGTACATAAAATGCAACTGAATTTCAGATGCGTCCACATCAATAGAAATGAACAGAAAATACATATCTGAGTAGCTTCTATTTGTACAGAAGGATTTCAAAGGATTTTATTTCTTTTTTTTGATAGGCAAACTACATGTATCTCGCTGAAGTCTTATTTACGCTATTAGTTTGCTTGGCAAACCCTTTCTTTGTATGTTACACTACGGCAAAATTTTAGTTATTTCAACTGGGATAGAATTACCAAAAATTCTGAACGAATTGAATGCAAATGAATGAAAATTTAAATTTACGAAAAAAATTATAGCTGCTTAGATACCAGAGAGTAAGTCATTTCAGGGATCCAAGTTTTCTGGGTGGTTGAGGCTTTATCCTTTCAAGAAAATTAGAGGAGGGGAAACTGAGTTTTTAAGGACTTTTTTCTAAAATCATCCAAATACTTCTCTGTTTTCTTAAGGAGAGCTAGCCAACCATCATTTTCCTTTTCTAGGTTATTCAAGGCTAATTTTTTGAACAGCAGTTATTTCGCCATTGTTTGGGGTGCTCTGAAGGGGCCTGGGCTGTTCACCTGCTGGAACCGAGACTCAGGAAGTGTATCTGTGTGTGCATGCGTGCTCCGTGAGCTTTCCCCACACAAACCTTCATCCCCAGGCCTCACTATTGCTGCGGTCATTGTATCCACCGACGGTAAATCCTATCGTCTTCTGTCTCCTTGGGAAGTGAGGTGATCACATGTATTAGAAAGGTGTCTAAAGTAAAGTAGTGTGGCTCTGTGTGCGGGCCTGATGGCTCTCCTAAGAATTGAGTACAGGGTGCTAAGTGGGGGTCTTTAGCACTTTCTGTTTTGGAGGTTCAGAGGTCATTCCTGCTCACCTCCTAGCTCTTAAGTGGGTCCCAAATAGGTAAGGGCTAAGGCAGCAGTGTTCCAAGCTGGAGTGGTGTTCTGGAAGTACTACCTCGTGGTTCCTCTTCGACTGACAGAAAGGGTGCTGATCAAAATCTTACATTTATCACATTAAGTCAGAGGGCACGTATGGAGGATGTAGTGATGGTTAGAAATATCGAGATTTTAGGATACAGTACATTCATTACGAATCGAGAAGACTCCATTTAATCAACACTTTAATTTAATTTTATTTTTTTTCAACGTTTATTTTATTTTTGGGACAGAGAGAGACAGAGCATGAACGGGGGAGGGGCAGAGAGAGAGGGAGACACAGAATCGGAAACAGGCTCCAGGCTCGGAGCCATCAGCCCAGAGCCTGACGCGGGGCTCAAACTCCCGGACCGCGAGATCGTGACCTGGCTGAAGTCGGACGCTTAACCGACTGCGCCACCCAGGCGCCCCAACACTTTAATTTTAAAGCATACATTTTCTTATCATTTAAAAAAAAGTGTCGGCCTTCATAGCTGAGACAAATGCTGCTTTTATTTAAAATTTCCATCTCTGTCAGAAAAATGGATGAGGCTATTAAAATGTGAGTCCTTTCCAATTCGGGCACTTTTTTATTGCCACAATGTAATATAATTATTACATATAACACATACTAAAATACTTTTGTTAACTACAAAAATGTTTCCTCTCTTTATTTTCAGAAGTTTTGTTCGTTTTAACCAAATAGAGAATTTTGGTACACATAGTGTGGTAGGTGGGACAATGACTGTCCTCTCCCCCCCCCCCAAAGTTGTTTGTGTCATATTCCCTGGAACCTGTGAGTGTTACCTCATATGGCAAAAGGAACTTTGCAGAACTTTCTAATTAAGTTAAGGATCTTGAGATGGGGAGATTATTCTGGATTAAGTGCATGGGCCCAATATAATCACAAGGGTCCTTATAAGAGGGAGTCGGGAAGGTCAGAGTCAGACAGAGAAGGCCAGGTAAGGATGGAAACGGCAGGAGAAAATGCCGGGATGATGAACCAAGGAATGATAGCCTCTGGAAGGTGGAAAAAACAAGCCCTGTGTTCTCCCCTACAGCCTCTGCAAACAGCCTGCCCTGCTGACTTGAGCCCCGGGAAATTGATGGCAGACTTCTGGCCTCCAGAACTGCAAAAGAATAAGTATGTGTTGTTTTACGCTGCTAATTTGTGATTTGTTACAGCCACAATGGGAAACTAACATGTGTAGGAAATATACTCAAAGGTACTAAAGACCTCCAGTTTAAAAGTCAGCAGACATTAACTGAACACAAAATTCGTGTGATCAGCTCAGATTTTACCTTCCTCATTCTGTTTATTCTTAAACAGAACAGTAAACATGAGATTTCTTGTCTTTTTCAATTTCCAAATGAATTCTTAATTTAGAACTAATTAACTTAAAAGAAGAACATGTTCTCAAGCTTCTTAAAGCCTCCGTGGATAAAAGCTGGCCTTTCTCCTCAGTGGACTCCCATGGACTATGGCTTCCACTATTTGCTGGTATGACTTTCTGTAAAACTCCACCAGCGAGTGTATTTTTGAGTGACTCATCCTTAGTCCTAAAATGTGTTACAGGGTGGTTGTTCTTACAGAGAGATGATTGCTGTGAGCCCACGCCATCCCAGCACTCGCTATGATGATTAAGAGTTGATTAAGAGTTGACCTTGCTACTGTGTGTGGAGAATACTGGCAGGAAATTGAACTAGAAATTTGGAACAAGAGGCCAAGTACTACATTTGTAACTTTTGTAAGAAGGTCACAATACTATATTGTCTTTAATACTAGACAATATATCCCCCATTTTATAATTTCTTTATTATACCTTTTTATTTCTATCAGTAATGTGCCACATCATAAATAGCTTGGAATACAGAAAAGATAATGAGAAATCAAACATTCCCCATATTTTTTTTAATGTTTATTTTTTTTTGAGACAGAGTGTGAGTGAGGGAGGGGCAGAGAGAGAGGGAGAAACAGAATCTGAAGCAGGCTCCAGGCCCTGAGCTGTCAGCACAGAGCCTGATTGGGGCTTAAACTCAGGACCCGGGAGATCATGACCTGAGCCAAAGTCGAATGCTTACCCGACTTAGCCACCCAGGCGCCCCAAACATACCCCTAACTTAACATAAACACTCAGCATTTGGTATGTTCTCTTGCAGTCTTTTACCCTTTGCAAAACAGTTGTTGTTTGTTTTAACCCAAATACTGTCAATGTACCTATGGTTTTCATCTTTTTTTTAAAACAATACTGTGTGGGGCACCTGGGTGGTTCAGTTGGATGTGTTAGACTCTTGATTTCAACTGAGGTCATGGTCTCATGGTCGGTGAGTTCAAGCCCCATGTCAGACTCTGCGCTAACAGTGTGGAGCCTGCTTGGGATTCTCACTTTCCCTCTCTCTCTGCCCCTCCCCCACTCGCTCTCTTTATTTTGACTTCATTTTTGTGGCAATAGGGAGCTAATGAGGGTTTAAGCAGAGTTGCTGACAAGATCAGTTCACTTTTCTATTCTTCATACACCTTTCTCTAATGTGGTTGGAGCTTTATGGTGAACTTCTAGAACATGAAATTCCACCAATTTTCAAAGCATTTCTGCCTAAGTCAGAGGCAGAAAGCACAGAATAGCCACTGGATGTGGTGAACCCCCTCCCAAGATATTTAAGCAAGGGATCCCCTGAGATCCTGAGGAATAAGCTGATTCTCAGCCAACATGGCATCTCTCTATGCTCCAGGACAGATAGGATCTTGGCTGGTGAACTGCTCAGAACAGAGTGGCAGGGGTAAAAGAGAACTTAGAGCTCATCAACATCGGAACCCCTCATTTTGCGGTTGAATAAGCTGAGGTCCAGAGAGGTGGAGAGTCTCATCCAAGGTCACACAGCCACTCAAAGGAAGAGCCAGCATGGAAGTTCAAGGTGCCATCCTCCAGTGAGCAGAAATTGCACACCCCTGATGTACAAGGATCTTACTGTATAAACCTGCCTCCTGAAGACTATGGAGAGATCTGGGTGTCTAGGGCCTCTGTCTTTACGTTCCTCACCCCAAAGATGCCCAGAGTGATGATTCTAAAAAGGAGGGTGTAGCCTAGGGTGGGGGCTCTGTGCGTCTAGACAATCAGCAGAGAGGTCCATCTGGAAGTCTGGCCCCGCCCTTCCCTGTGTGGGAGTGGGAGGAGTTGGGGCACAGATGTGGGCAGGTGACTAAGCAGAGTCCAGGTGAAGGTGCACAGGAAGCGTGGCCCATCCCCACACTTGTTCCAATGCCTAGTATCTAATGTGTCCCGGAGAACCGTTGGAGTCCTTTTCGTACCTTTCCACTGCTCTGTTTCTGGCACTTTCCCCAGTGTTGAGGTGTCAGGAGTCTGAACAAAAGAGAAAACCAAATCGTGATTAAAATGATCAGGAGACCCTCAGCCAAGAAGACTGAAGGAGATGCAGTGTCTCTTGATGGCTCGTCAGCGGAGCACAGGGGGACTGGTGCTGGCTCTAAAAGCCAATGTTCAAAGGCAAAAATGCAAAGTGAGAAGCTGCAGGCAGAAGAGAGGGAAGAAAGAAGGGGCAAGGGGGAAGGCCCAACAGACATCGGAGGAGGTGAGAGACACAGGAACAGCTGCCACGGTGCCGCCATCCCACCCAGAGAGCAGAATGGCCATGAGTCTGGGGGAGAGACAACCAGTCGCTAGGGCATCACAGCTCTCAGGCCACATGCAGTGTGGCACAAAGAGCCCTCTGTGTGCCCCAAGAAGTCCTGAGTGCAGCACTGTATCAAAGCAGACTGCAATGGATAATTTTCGTAATGATGCCACTGAGTTATCTAAAGATGAAGCTGGGGTCGGCAAACGTTTCCTGTGGAGGTCCAGATAATAAAGCTTCAGGCTCTGTAAGCCATACAGTAACAAATCTGCCTTTGCAGTTCAAAAGCAACTGTAGACAACATATAAATGAACGAGTTAGCTGTGTTCCGAGAAAACTATCAGAAAAACAGTGTGCTCTGTCTACAAAGACAGGAATATAAGCTATATACCTTCTTAGGAGCTATTCAGTTGCTAGACGCTTAGCCTACTCAAACTAGTAGTAAAGTCAGTTTTTGTTTTTAAGGATTTAACGAGGAACTAACCTTGTAGACATCCAAAATGGGAAACGACACACAGGCAGACCCACAAACACCAGGTCCAGAGAATCAAGGAGATAAACTACTCCTATCGCCTCTGGTGGAGCCACAGGTCAGGTCCATTCTCGGATTCTCTCTGTGCCGATTCTCCTCGCTTAGCTCTCAGGGCAAAAAACGTGCTGAAGGTGGTGGAACCAGTCCACCTCTGACTTTATAGAAGCTTTCCATTCAAGTGTCTGCGTCCTCTAACTGGGTCTTTCCCAAATTCTTGGTGGAAAATATCTGATTGGCCTTCGTGTCCATGTTTGTTCAAGCAACCGTGGCCCGTGGGGCCAGTTCATGGGGCGAAACTAAGGAGGCCAGAGCAGCAAGCAGGTGTGTGTGTGGCACGGGCGACACCACAGGGATTAGCGTCACTACTGTATCTATTCCGCTACGTGGAAAATTCCAAATGCTGCTACTTCTGTGATACTGGACAACTAACATAGAGATAAAGCCATTTTGGAGAACAATAAGCACTACTGAGTCAAATTCTGAGTCAAATGATCTAGTAATTCTGCTCCTGGGTGTATGTAATTCACAGAAAATATCAGGCTGGCTAATAAGGGGACATACCTGGGAATGTTCATGTCGATACGATTTGTGGTTGTAGAAAGTTGGAAGCAAGCTGAGTGGCATTACTGGGAGACTGGAATGTGGTGCAAGCTGAGATGAAGCAGCAAGTAGCACAATCTTTAGTCGACAACAGCCACGATGACAGCCGAAAGGCATGGCGCTGAGAGAAACAGGTAAGAAACACAAGGTGATTGACGCCGCACAACACCATCAATGTACATGGTGCTGTACATGAAAATACCCGCATAGAAAGCAGACAGTCTGCAGGAATACATCCAAACAACATGACAAGTCATTGCATTCCCTCATTAAAAACGTATCAGGGGCCTATGTCTATCACAGAGACCTACCTCGTGAGAAACCACTTCTTTCACCGAGAACAACCATATAAAATATATTTGAATATGGCTTTACTTAGGAAAGGGGTCTTTGTAGATGTAATTAAGGACCTCACGAGATGAGATCATCCTGGATTATCTGGGCGAGCCCTAATCCAATGACAGAGGTCCTTATCAGAGACAGAAGAGAAGACACACACAGGTTCTAGACGGCCACGTGAAGATGGAAGCGGAGACTGGAGGGATGTAGCCACAAGCCAAGGAATGCCTGGGACCACCTGGAATGCCTGGAAGAGGCAAGGAAGCCTTCTCTCCCAGAGCCTTCGAAGGGAGCGTGGCCCTGCCTACACCTTGATTTGACTTTGGCCTTCAGAACTGTGGAAGAATAAATTCCCGTTGCTTTAAGCCACCTAATTTGTAGTAATTTGTTATGGCAGCTAAATGAAACTAATCCAGCACTCTTACTATTTCCCAAACAATGCAAAGACTGTTTTCTCCATCATGCGGCTTTTTTTTCCTAATTCACAAATTTCTGCTCTTAGACAACCAAATGTGATTGCCGTCTTACATTTTAGTTCTATGTATATTGTAAACTCAATAAGACCGTGTGATTATTGTTTTGTGAATATTTGATAATTTCATTTAAAAATGACCTGACTTGCCAGGTGAAAAATGGCATCTCGTTTTAATTTACATTCTTTGGGTAATATAACTGAACAATTGTTTATCTTCCTTTGTGAAATGCCTTTCGTGTTTTTCTCAATTTCTCTGTTGGGTTCATTAACATTGTCTCAGTTTGTAAAAATTCTTTAGATGTCAGAGAGTAATCCTTTTGTCACATATATTTTTAAAATATTTTCTTTACTATGTTCTTTTTCTTTTAATTTTGCTTATGGCAGAATTTGTTTTAGCACACATACTTCAATTTCTTATGTACCTTATAATTTTGCTCATTGCTTTTTAAACTCAGAAAGCCCTCCCTTCTCTATATATGTCATGGATAGGTACGCATATTTTCTTTTAATTTTTTAATAGAATAAAGATTTAACTTTTAATTCATTAATCTACATTAAACTTAATTGGGGGAGGTAAATAAACTCTTGAGTGATTAGGCTAAAAGCTTAACCTAAAGTCCCTGAGATAGTCAACTGCATGATTGAGTTGTTGAAGATGGCATTTTAAGCACCAAACGACACACAGAACAGGTGTTGGATTGAATGACCGGGCACAAGAGACTTTGGCTCTGGTGTTGGGGGCAATGACTCAGCTTGTCTACCAACTCATCGAATGCTTAGCCAAAAAGATTGTCATCCCCAACAATGGAGCTGGAAGCTGCCACCAAACTCTGCTTCCTGGGTGGTATCATTCTGTCTTGTGGGCTCTGATGGAAAGAAGAAGAAGCCGATCTTTGAGTTTTCAATGAATGATAAGCAGAGTCTGGGGTCAAAATTCCCTTCCCCCATTATATCAAAGAGCCTGCACTCTGAAGTGGTGGGACCTTAGGTTTGTAGTCTGGAAGAGAGAATGTCAGGCTTTGCAAACAGTTCCATCAGCGCCCTCCTGCCAAAGGTCGGGCCTGGGTCATCACCCCTATAATGCTTACAGCCTAGTCCAGGCACTGAGGTTGGTGGGGTGTCCTGGCCCAACTGCTTTTCTAATATATAAGGAAGGGACATCTCTGAGCACACAAGGAGGGGCAAGGAAAGCCCACAAGAAGATGAGAGCAACCCTGAGTCTGTATGGTTGACAGATCACCAAACACCTCATGTGACAGGGAAGAAAAACCAGGAGACTTGGATAAACTGAGTTCCAGATCTGTCTTCCCTGTTTAGTAGCGCTGCAATCTTGGGTAAGCGTCCCGCTTTCTCTGAGACCCAATATCACTATCCGAAACTCACGGAAGCTGTACAAAATGTCCTCTAAAGTCCCTTCCAGCCCTCACCCTCTCTGATGCTACCACCCAAACTGCCAGCAGACCCAGTGGCTCTCTGGACAGAGAAGGTGGTCCCAACATGGAGAGGAAGGGAGACAGCCACAGGCTCCTGGAATTACATGCAATCTGCAAAGTCCAGGCAGGTTGGTTTTTATGTGCACATTGCATGGTATAGAAAGTTCTGCTGGTTTGGTACCAGCCTATCCAGTGATACCCGTCACTGATTAAATGTCGCAGCAACAAAAGATAATGTTATCAGCTGTTGCCATTTCAGTAATAAAGTGGATGTGCATTCACGGCGGTGGAAATGTGATTTATCAAATGTTATGAAACAAATGATTATTTAGCTGTCTTTACCTTCTGCCATGGTTTTCATAAGCATCTTTGTGTAAAATATTTGCAAAACAGATTTAACACAGTTCCAGCAAAAGAAAAAATGCTCTCATGCTTATTTACTGTGTGTTCCCATTAATAACAGTAATAATAACGTCTGGGGGCAATTATTCTTTTAATATAAGGCTTATTTGAATATTACAGTAACACCCCACCATCAGGCACTATAATCATTCTTGGATTTGATCACACCATGACTTCCAGGACGCAGCTCTCACCTGTACACCAAATGGCCTGTAATACATAGACCCTTTCTCCCTAACATAGATAGCATTCCCAGACTAAGTAACTGTGCTCAGAGGATTCTCTTAGTGATGATAAGTCCTTCTCCCCACTTCCTTCCACTTTCATGGCTATATTCAAATGTATTCATCTAGCCACCACTCTGGCTGGGAATGTTGGCTCTGCTGGTTATGTACACGTCTGGAGTTGATCCTCCTAACAAATGTCTTTCTTATGGCTGCAAATCTCTAGAAAATAATTCGGTTCTGCAGAGCATCCTTGAACACGAATGACTACTGGATGTATCCTCTTAGTGAGTGAACCTTGGGAATCATCGTGTGTGTGTGTGTGTGTGTGTGTTAGAGAGGGACAGCAACAAAGACAGAGAGACAGAGAGAGAATATGTGTGTGTTTGCTGGTTAGTTTTTTGTTTGTATTTCTGTACAAAGAATCTGGTTTGAGGGAAGCTGAGGTGACATAATCAGTGTCAATGTTATCCTGTTCAAAGATGCCTAAGTATCAAAGTTTTATTTGAAAATCAAAGATCCAATATTTTATAGCAAATATGTAGATCTTAATTTCAGTCCACCAGAAAAAGTGGGCATAATATCGATTTGGATTGCTGTTTTGGAGATAAATCTTCACTATGTGCCAAAAATGTTATACAAATATCCATATGTTGTATTCATATTATTTTCAGAGCTATAGTTAAAGATAATGAGTGACAATTTTTGAGATATATACATTACTAAAAACAGATAACAGAAAAATAGGAAAGAGGGAAACTTGAGAAGCAAAAATGCACTTAAGGCTATGAAATCTAGACTAGGTGAAATTCAGCATTCATAAAGCTTGATTAATAACAACATCAACAGGGGCACCTGGGTGGTTCAGTCGGTCGAGCATCCGACTTCAGCTCAGCCCCGCGTCGGGCTCTGTGCTGACAGCTCAGAGCCTGGAGCCTGCTTCAGATTCTGTGTCTCCCTCTCTCTCTCTGCCCCTGGATAGGAGTTCTGATCCAACTGGTCCATCTAGTAAGTTGCCAAGTGGATGATGTCTCTTTCTGACTGGAGTGGTAGAGACAGCAGGACTCCTTGTCTGCAGGCTTGGCTAGTTCCTTTCGCCTATCCTCCCAGGCATATATGCTTTGTTTCTCTTGGGTAAATACTTACAGGAGTGGAATGGCTGGGTTGTATGGTAGGCATACGTTTAACTGTTTAAGAAATTATCAAACTATTTCCCAAAGTGTTGCACCATTTTACAGTCCCATCATCAATATACGAGAATGCCAGTTGCTTCACAGCCTTACAATACTTGGTATAGTCTGACCTTCAATTTTGATTAAATGATCGTTATCTCAAGTTCATAGCTTTGTTCCCAATGTTGTTAACTCAGGTTCTTGATACTTCTTGATACTTAACTGGCACTCCTCCTTCAGATAAATTGAGGTTGTCAGATAGGAACTCTGTGCACTTCCTCCCACCACCTATAAACTTAGCTCTATCAGTACCAATCATTCCCACCTTGCCTCCTGTCAGAGCAGGGGAGCTCTGTCTCCACCTCCTTCTGCCTAAGTCCCTCTCTCCCTGTGACACTGTGCCCTAGATCCCATTCTCCTCCTCTGAAGCCTCACTTTGTCAGCCATCTTTCTTCTTTTTGCCATCCTCTGCTTTTCTAATTATATAGTACTTGCCTCTCAGTCTAATAATGTATTCAATTCTTGCCTATATTTAAAAAACAAAACAAAGACTATCTTGTGACCCCTGATTTTTCTCTAGCGACTACTCTATCTCCTTCTTTCATTTAAAGTTAAGTTTATTGAGGGGCGCCTGGGTGGCTCAGTCGGTTAAGCGTCCGGCTTCGGCTCAGGTCACGATCTCACGGTTTGTGGATTTGAGCCCCATGTCAGGCTCTGTGCTGACAGCTCAGAGCCTGGAGCCTGCTTCGGATTCTGTGTCACCCTCTCTCTCTCTGCCCCTCCCCTGCTTGCACTCTGTCTCTCTCTGTATCTCTCTCTCAAAAAATAAACATTAGAAAAAAAATGTTTAAGCTACATTTATTGGGAAAAAATGGGAAATTTTCCATTTCCTCCTCTGTTCACTGCCATCTAGCCTTCATCCCGCTTTCCACTGAAACTACTTTCACCTAGGTTCCCATGACCAACATATTCCTAAATCTAACACTTTCTAAATCCTCTCTTACTTCACCTCTGGGCAGACTTTATGCAACTTGGTCATTAACTTCTTAAAACATTTTTCCACTTGACTTTCCAAAGGTCTCCCCTGGCTGCTTCTTCTTGGTCTCCTGGTTTTTGTTTTTTTGTTTGTTTTGCTTTTTTTGTTTGTTTGTTTGTTTTGTTTTGTTTTGTTTTGTTTTTTTTGTTTTTTGCTTCCCTGCATTGTGCTTTGCAGATGTTATTAAGGATCTTGAGATGGGGAGCTTATCTTGGATTACCTGGGAGGGCCCTTAATATAATCATAAGATTTGGCTACAGAAGATGGCAATATGACCATTTAGGCAAAATAATATACCGAAGATGGAGGAAGGGGTCAGCGACTAAGGAATGCTACTTTAAAATATGGAAAAGGCAAGGAAGCAGATTCTCCCCTTAGAACCTCCAGAGGGAGTTCAGCCTTGCTGACACCTTGATTTCAGTCCAGTGAAATTCATTTCACACCGATCTCCACGACTATAAAAGAATAAATGTGTATTGTTTTAAGCTATCAAGTTTGTGTTCATTTATTATAGCAGCAATAGAAAACTGCTATGGGCCATGTAGGGCCCTTCATACCTTACAGGCCCCTGTCCTAGGACTCTTCCAGCTGTGTTCTTTCTCTTGGGGTCAAAGTCTATGTCCCCACTTGTAGGCCAGGCATCAGGTCTCCAGGACCTCAGAATTCTTTACTCAGGAAATTCTTGCTCAAGTCCTATTTTCAGGCCTAAATACTTCTTTCCCCACGTTTATCCTTTTGAGACAGACTGCACTGCTGGTGGGGGTCATGCCTGGATCCAAAGGGTGGTCAAAGGAGCAACTGCTTGTGAGGGGTGAGCCACTGTGTAGACAATAGAATGAAGGGCACAAGAACTGAAGCCAGGAGACCAGAGAAAGTCTTCTATGGTACTTCCGGCATGAGATGATGATAGTGGTGGCGATGGGGAGAAAAGACTGGACTCTGGGTATATTTTGAAAATAAAGACAAGTTTTGCTGATACATTGATAGGAGGTATGAGAGAAAGAGAAGGGTAAGTGTAATTCCAAGTTTTCTGGCCTGAACAGGTAGAAAGATGGCATTGCCATTAACCTAGATAGGAAAGAAGGGAGAAAGAGCAGATTTGGGGTAAATATTAGTGGCCCAATTTTAAATGTGTTACGTTTTGGATGCCCATTACACAGCAAAGTGGGTAGGCAACTGGATGTTTAAGTGAATCTTGCCTTTTTCAAAGACTGTATACTTCCAGCCACTAGCATAGTGTCTTGAAACAGGAGAGTCTTAATATTGGATACGTCAAATGAATATGTGACATTCCTCCATAGAAATATTTCAAGACCTACTCACAGTTTTATATCTGCACATCATCAAGTTGGTTAATATGAAGTCTACTGACATTACACAGCTTGGCCAACTGCGTAAGCCAGGATATTAACAACCTGATTGTTTAGTATCTCCTTGTTCTTGGCTCTCTCAAACATTTTGATTAGGACTAGGGCTGAAGTTGAATATTAATACCAAATAGATTGAAGTCAGATCCATGGTCCCTCTCTTATCCTAGTGTTGAACTTTTTTAATTCACTGATTGCAAGAAATTTTTCTCTGTAATTATAAAATGTATAATAATATTGACTTCTTTGTTCCATCTCTAAAATTCTATTTTTTTTTCTCCACCACATGTTTGGAAACGTTTGCAGCCAGAGCTTTTGTTATTTCAGTCTGCTTGAATGCATTGTGGATACTGATAGGGCCTGAAAGTGTCTGACGACGCTGAATAGTCTATGAAGGTTAGTTCTTTAGAAAATGTTAATTTGATGAATGAGCAATAACACTAATCTTCCTGGCTCTCAATTTACAGACACTATAAAACCATTTGCCTATAAAGCGTACTATATTTTATAGTGTTAAAAAGGTCATACTTCTGTTGCAAGATGTTGGAGACTAGGTTGCCCGTGCATTTTCTCTTGTATCTTTTATAGTTAAGCTATTTTTCCCTTTTACTCTCCAGAAGTTTCTCTTGTCAAGTTCACCAATGATATTGACATGAAAAAAAATCTATAGTCATTGTTTTTAATCCTCATTTTCCTTAGTCTCACAGCAACATTGACACAGTTGACTACTTCCTCAATAAATGCTTTTCCTTCTTTATTTTGTATCATTGTGCTCTCTTGTTGTAATAGTTAATTTTATGTGTCAACTTGACTAGACCACAGGATGTGCAGACATTTGGTCAAGCCTTATTCTGAGTTGTTTCTGTTTGGGATTAACGTTTGATTTGGTAGGCTGAGTAAAGAGATTGCATTCCCTAATGTAGGTAGGTCTTAGGTCTCATCTAATCAATTGAAGGCAGAAAAGAATGATGAGCTAAAGTAAGAGGGAATTTCTGTTGCCGAATGTATCGAGCTCAAACACTGGTCTTTTCTTGCCTTTGGTCTCAAATTAAAACATCTGTGTTTCTTGGATCTTGAGCCCATGGGCTCTCTTGGTTCTCAGGCCTTTCAAAACAGACTGGAACAATACCATCAGCTTTCTTGTGTCTCCAGCTTTCTGACTACACACCTTGGGACCTCTCAGCCTCCAAAATTGCATTGATGAACCAATTCTTTATAATAAATATCTGTGTGTGTGTGTGTGTTTATTTGCTTGTAGGCCATCTTCTCCATGAGAATGTAACACTATGAGCACTGAAACTTTTTGTCTACTTTGTTCACTTCTGTATTCCAAGCCCTGGAATTGTGTCTAGCAAATAGTAGGCACTCAATAAATACTCGTGGACCGTATGACAAAATTCGTTTGTGGTATTTTTCTAAGGTCTAAGACCAGTAACAACTTGTGCTTGTGTGCATATTTCTTCACAGATGCTCAAAATGTCCATATGTGTTATCTTATTTATCCTCACATCATCTTTTAAGGAGGGGAGGGGGCCATTTAATTATGACTCATATCCATTGGTGGAATGGGAATGTTTGGTCCCCGGGAATCTTAATGCCCTGTGTTTTGAAGATAAGGCTGCTGAGCATACCTTCACTTACCTCATGAACAATGTATCTTGGAATCCTGTCTTTGAAGAATTTATTTCATAAGGCTGTGCATTTTGCTACAAGAACTGGCCAGCAAAAATATACTCAGTCAATATGAATTTTAAACATTTAAAATTCTTTCCAGTTTGGAAAAGCTACAACTAAAAGTTAAGGTTTCAGAATTGCACATATGGTAAGAGGAAGGTATGGTTTCAGACATTCTCTGGAGTTTGTCTTCCAAACGCAGAAACCAAGGGGCAGATTAATTTGCACAGATAACACCAATAACCCTTTAGTGTCCTATGAATACTGCTATGTGAATATATTACTCCCTCTCAACCTCTCACTGCAAATCTGTGTTAGGTATCTCTGACAATTTATGAACAATGTGCAAATGCATGATTTTGTACATTAAGATTTCATAGGAGGCAGATGATACATAATAAACTTTTTAAGTAAATGTACCAATAATTCAGCTCTTAAATAGTAATTCGATAGTCACATGCCCAAAATTACATTTTTATTATGTGTTTATTTGTGTACAAAATACGTTGTAATTTACTGACGCATGTGCAGCAAAATATTCTATCACATACAACAAAAATACACCTTTTACTTTCCTTCCCTTGCCCCTGAAAATGGCAACACTGTTTTGGCAGTTCAGCAGCTAAAAATAAAGTGCTATAATTAAGCAGTATTGGGATGTCTTCACTTGACAAATGTGATGTACAATTTGAGTATACAACCACATCTTAGTTTTTTCACAGAACAGGAAATTCCACATCCTGAACACCTCCAGAAGATACAAATATTTGTATATATATGTACACATGTATACACTGTATATGTAAAGTGCCAACGAGCCTCTTTGTCTTTTGTGAGTTTGATGTATTTATGTTTATTCTTTCTTTCTCTTCCCAAAGCCAGATTCACACTATTGGTGTCTCAGTTCATCAGCAGGCACCGAGAAGCTCACGGAAGGCTGGCTTGTTGGGGGTGTGGTGTTGGTGGGAGGACAAAGAAAGCCTTCAGACCTCACTGGGGGACCTAGAACGGAAGGGCACTTTGGACTGGAAACAGCCACAGAACAGGAGCCACAGGGCACGCTGAATCTCCTGGTTTCGGAAGGCATAGATGATAGGATTGATCATGGAGTTGTAGGTGGCGGGCAGCAGGGTGGCGTAGGTGTAGACTGCCGGGTCCTCGCGGCTGCCTACCACGCAATAGATGGCGAAGGGCAGCCAACTGGCGCCAAAAGTGCCCAGCACCACAGCCAGCGTACCCACGCCCTTTCTGGTGGCTGCGAGGTGGGGCGGCGCCAGGCAGTGCTGCTGCAGCGCGATCTGGTGCGCGTGGCGCCAGACCACCTGGCAGATGCGCACGTACAGGTGCAGCATGATACCAAAGACCGCAAAGAACGCGGCGGACAGCAGCGCCACGTGGCTGCGCGTCAGCGGGCGCACCACGCTGCAGGTGGAGCGCTCCGCTAGGCAGTTCCAGCCGAGCACCGGCAGCAACCCGAGGCCTAGGGACATCGTCCAGGTGGCAGCGAGCAGCAGGTGCACGCCCAACAGGGTCCGGCGCGAGTAGTAGGTGAGTGCGTTGTAGAGAGACAGATAGCGGTCCACTGTGATGGCCAGCAGGCTGCTGACCGAGGCAGCGAAGGAGGCCACGAGGAAGCCCACCGTGAGCAGGCTCACCGTTTCTGAGGGCACCACGTACTGGAACACGAAGTGAAGGATCAAGCCGCAGCCCGCCAGCAGGTCGGCGGTGGCTAGGCTGCCCACCAGCACGAACATGGGCGTGCGCAGCGCCGGGGTGGACGCGATTAGCGCCACTACCAGCGCGTTTTCGCCTGCGATCACCGTCCCCGACACGCACAGGAGCACGTCCCAAGGATTCACCGCCGACAGTAGCAGCCCCGGCGGCCCCGCGGGCAGCTGAGAAGACAGCTCGAGGGACGCGTTAGCCGCGCCGCCGCCCCCCAGCGCCGCCGCTGCAGGGGGCCCCCATTCGCCGCTGTCCCGCGCCCCTGCCGCTGTGGCCGCCGCCGCCGCTCCCTCGGTGGTCACTGCCACCACCTGGGAGTCGTTGAGCGAGGAAGCGCTCGCGTTCATCGCTGGCTGACGCTGCACCCCTGCGTGGAAAAGGGAGAGCGAGCGTCAGGTGTGTGGTTCACGCCGCCAAGGAACTTCCCCGGGCGCGGGTGCCTCGCTCATATTGCTCATCCTACCCCAGGACCCCAGAGCAGAGCAAGGAAGCAGTGGCTGAGAACCTAAAATTAATAAATACCTGTTGAGTACGGAGTGAGCGTGTGAGTGAAACGCACACGACTGCTCCACGGATATCTGAGTTTTTGCACAGATATATATATATATACACAGAGAACATGCGCTTGCATACACACAGATCAGTCCCGTAAGTGTGCCCGTAACTGCAACAGGCACCCGTTTGCACCTGGCTAGGTAGGGGCATCAGCCCTGGCGAGTCCTGCCCCGGGCTCTGGCCGACCGGGTTAGGCTTTTTCCTAAACTAGGTGGCGGAGTCGCTGTCCGCGGTGCTGAAAGCGAAGTTTCAGAGGTCGCGGAGTCCAGCGGGCCCTGAAGGCCACAGAGATCCCTGGGGAGGGAAGCTGGGGGTCTGTGTAGGGGAAGGGTGTGGAGTCAAGCGTGGCCCTATTTCTTCTGCTTCAGGGAAGCCCCCTGGCCATCCTTCACCCCTTCCCTTTTCAACACCCTCAAAGTTCCTCTCGGGTGTCGGGTGCTCACCTGGGGAGTCAGGGCCTCAGGAAGTCGCTGATCATGAGCGCTGTGGCGGGGCGCAGGCTGCGCTCCCCGCGCGGACAGACTCTACGCCTGCGGGGCGGCCGGGCCCGCGCGGAGCAGAGCGCGGGGCGCCTGTCTCTGTGCCGGCGCCGCCGAAAGTGAGAGACACGGTTAGAGGCAGAAAAGGCGGCTACGAGCAGCGCGCCCGCGGAAGACTGACTGGCAGGGAGCGGTGACGTCAGGCTCCCGGCTCCTGAGTGCAAGCCGGCACTCATTCCCCTCCACCGCCCATCAGTACCCTCCAGCTCAGTCTCTCCTCCCCCAAAGTACGTCTCCGAAGGTTCAAGGAGGGAGGAGAAGACGGAGCGGCCACCTCCTGTCCAGAACCTCCAGGAATGTCCAGAACCTGGAGGGAATGAGGAGAGGAAGAGAGGGGTGAAGTCTGGGGGTAGGGAGGGTGAGCTGGGAGGAGAGGGGCGAGGTGTGAGCTGCAAGGCCGGGCTGCAAAGCCTTGGGCCAAAGGCCACCAAGAGGGTCAGGTCGAAGTATGAGCCCTGGAGAGGGAGGAGGTTGGGGCAGGGAGATCTAATGGCAGAGTTGCTACCTTAAAAAAAAAAAAATACAGTACTGTGTTGAGGACAGGAATGAATGAACTGGGGGTGGGGGTGGGGCCCGCGATGGGCTTTTTGAGAAGGTGTTTGTGGTACAGTGTCAGTTGAGTAGAGCCAGAGGGGAAATGGAAAGTTGTGGGAAACAGAAAAGATGGAACATTTGAGGGAAAACAGGGGTTTTTTTTTTGAAGTTACCTGTGCAATTCCATTCTCTCTCCTTCTGTTCTTTCCTCTCTCTCCTGCCGTCTTTCCTGTACTCTACACAGCAGGTTTCACCATGATTTCCCAGCCCAGTGTTCCCCAGTTTCAGTGCTGATAGTGCCCTTGGAACTTGCTCTTCAATTAAATACCAGGTCTGTGTCTTGTTAGAAAAGAAGAAAACAGCAAAATGTGATTTACTTTCCTGGCAACAGACTTTGCCCTGTTAATTAGTACCCTATAAAACAAATTACAGGATGAAAATAGTGATAATTCAGCTGCACCAGACTTCAGTAGGCAGGAGTTTTATTTTCAGCCCAGATAAATCATCCTTTTAGTTTAAAGGTGTTTTGTTTTGTCAGTAAAATACAAGTAGTAGACTTCTTCTTTTATTCAATCAGCCAGAATCTCCAATAGTTGTACTTAGGCAAAAGCTGAAATAATTGACTCCTTCTAAAGCTCTAAAATAAACGATTGCACGTTGGCATGATGGCATTATACTGAGGTCATAGCCATGCTTTTCAGGGACCACATGCTTTGGACGAAGTGAAAATAGATGTTTGTTATTGGTGCTTCCTCTACTTTTCCCTGTGTATCTTCTTCCCTTTCCTGGCTTCACTTTGCCTCTAGCCCCATGAGCTCTACAAGGAAAAAACAAAATAAAACAAAATTCAGACTGTCTATAGGCTGGGGTGGGAGGTAGATTTTTATTCTGGCTTTTTTCCTTTAAACATAGTGCCCGAGTCCAGATTCCTCCTGGACACTCTGCCTTAATGCAGCTGAACTTAAGTAGAGGAAAGAAGGATAGCTATAGGACCATTCAGTTCTTTGCTGGAATAGCCAATGTTGGACCACAGAATGAGTTTATACACATTTTCTCCTTTTGGGAAGTTTATAAAATTTTCCAGCCACTGTTTCCACGAATCCCCAAATTGCCTGAAGTTCTAAGTTTCCGAAAAGAGCTATTTTGGGTTTCAATAAAAGATTCTCACGTAAAAGCCAAGAATGTTATTTCAGAGCTGTCAAATGAACTGCCAAACCACATGTAATAACATGTTAATTACAAATTTTCCAAACAATTAGATAAAGGCCCAATAAAGGAGGGGAATTCTTAACGTCTGAATATCATAATGCAGCAGAAAGTGTGAGATTGAACTTGAACAGAGATCCTGTGTTTTGGACACCCTCAGGCGCTCATCATTGCCAAGAGTGGACTTTCTGGTGGTTTCAGGAGGAAGATAGCCCATGTAGAATTATGTACATAAATGCTGGTTGAGGGTTCATAGGCTACTTTTTGGTCATGCCAGTCTGTGTTTATTTCTCTCATATGCTAGGCTGAACATTGAAAGTAGACAGAACATGTTCTTTCAGGCTCCTCCTTATCTCCCTCATGCCTGTCCATCTCCTGGGAAGCAGAAGATGGGAAAGAAGAAAAGTGTGTGGTTCATTGGTAATGAATGAGTATTACATGTACTTCATTATATACTCTGCCAACAGATCCTCTCAAGTATCTGCCCTTCCAGTAGTCTGTTCAGCCTATGAACAAAATGACATTTTCCACTCTCAGCCTAGTTTATGGGAGGAGATTGACACCTGACCCAAGGTGAGATAAGACCAGCCATCCTTTACTGGACCAGTGGCCAGACTCCTCTTCTTGAAAATTTGAACCAAGATACTTTGTGACAATCGTCAGTCAGTGTTGGGCTCTGGACCTAAGAGATCATAACAGATTAGAGCTGGAGCACTCATGTTGAGCCTTGTGTGATATGAGTAATTGGAGGAATCCAGGTGCAATGAAAGAATAAAGCAGATGTGTAGAAAGGAACAGAAATGAAGATCAAATGACTGAGAGATGGAGGGAATGATTTTAGTCATTGTCTAGTTCCTGACTCTGGGAGTCTGGATCCCTAGATGTCTTGAAATTGACATTTGTGTCTCTTCTACAAACCTTCCTAATCTTGAGCTACTTTGAGTGAGTTCCTATTCTGAAATCCTTGATACTTCATGAAATATACTATTCATCTACCAGCTTGTCTGGTTTGGGTTATGTTTTGGGGCATGCAAAATTTTGTTTTCTGGCTTGTAATAACAGGTTGAACTCATCTTTGCCAACCCTGTGACATGCCCATCATATCCTCTGGTGTCTTTCTATTCTGTTACTATCCAAGCATGAACATGAGAATGCTTTCCTTGTCAGAGGTTATGCCCAGAAATTACGACCTCTCAATCACAACTCTTTCTCTGGCTTCCCTGGGTATCTCTTGCCCATTTTAGCCTAAGTCAGTGGTTCCCAACACTGGCTGTGGATTAGAATTACCTAGAAAGCTTTTAAAAAGTTTTTTTTTAAGTTTAAAAACTTAAAAAAAAAAAACTCCTGGATCCCTCACTCAAAGATTCTGATTCATTTGGCCTGGAGCGAGGGCTCGGCATCAGGTTTTCTATAGTCTCTAATAGAACCAGGGTTGAGAACACTCGCATAAGTGAGCATTCAATCTCCTTTCTTATCAGTTTAGCATGCAGGAGAACTCCTGAAAGAGTGAACTGGAGTTTGGAATAATTGGAACAAAGGAATTATAGCAACAATCCAGTCACTTAGTTTAATTTCAGATTTAAGGCACTAACCAGATCTTCTCTGCAAACCTTTGATTTTCCACACGAACCTCTTTTATGGCCCAAGATCAATGCTGACACTTGGTTCCCATTTGGCTCTGATGAGCTCAATGGCTCCCATCAGCGTCTAAGCTCTGGTTGTTCTGGACCCTCCATTTTTCTGTAACTTTCAGTATACCTCAGCATCTGCCCCCTTCCTTGTTCTTAGTTCACAGCCATTTCCCAGGTGTGCCCTCTCCTGGCCCAGATTTTTGCAAATCAATTCTGTTTTACAAAATTAGACCTACAGTCAGACAAGCTGTCTAAACCTTATAAAACTAGGTTGGAAAGACCCATGCTAGCAATTCTGGCCTATCTCTCTGGGCATCTGCCAGACGCTCCTATAGACACACACACACACACACACACACTCCCTCTACATGGTTCTTAGAGACAAGTCGTATAGTTTTCTACTGGGAAATTTGTCTCTTTGGTGATACACAAACACTTATTCTGATAGCTTTGGAAGAGATCAGGTGTTTAGTGAGATGTATGAAGCTGTTATTAAGGAAGATTGTTGCTGAAAGAGGCAGCAATCACAAAGGGCCATTGAATAGCCTACATTGTTTGTCCAGATCCAGGCTATTGGATGGAGTGTAATCTTTTTGGGATACATCCTGAGGCGGATGAATGATATTCAAAATATCTCCATTTCTCTGCTTTCACCTGCCCCTAGGGTTTCTTCTCACCCCAGGCATTGGAGGCGTGTCATAATGTTCAAGGTACCTATCTACTGCAAACACATTAGGGATATTCCTGTTTTATGCCAGGTGACTGGTCTTTACTCCAAAGGGCTGTTATTCTGGAAGGTCAGCATAACCTGATGTTCCCACCAAATTTAGAAAAGGAGCATACCACTATTATTATGATTACATGCCCATAAGATGCAGAACATTGTGCAGGGCAGTTGAAATTTTTTTATTTAATTCAGTGGTGGACAACATTTTTTTTTTTTTTGCATGAGAAACAAATGAGGAAAAATAGCATTTAAAGGCATATGTCCTTTTTCATAAAGAGCAAAAATAACTTTCATGGAGTTTCATGGGGCTATGTATAATGTTACAATTTAGATTCAGTTAGATTATATTAGTACTGACTTACTGAACATGAGAATGATAAAGTTGGGTCTTCTGGTATTTTTGAAAGTAACACAGAAGAAATCTAATCTGTCATGCCCTATATTTTATTTAATTTTTTGAAACTGTTTATTCATTTTTGAGAGACAGAGAGAGAGAGAGAGAGCATGAGTAGGGGAGGGGCAGAGAGAGAGATACACACACACAGAATCCGAAGCAGGCTCCAGGCTCCGAGCTGTCAGCACAGAGCCCGAAGCGGGGCTCGAACCCACAAACCGTGAGATCATAACCTGAGCCAAAGTCAGAGGCTTAACTGACTGAGCCATCCAGGAGTCCCTGCCCTACATTTTCAAGGTGCCGTGGACCTCACACAGCAAGTCCATACTCTATCTTATTTCATTCTCTGAAACAATTACATGGGTTTTGGCATTATTTTCTTTCCAAGTGGGGCAACTGAAGTTCAGAGGGGTGAAGTGAGTTGTTCAAGGGCACACAGGACACTGGCAGGCACATTATGTACAAGATAGCAGCAATCTCATGGGAAAGCAAAACAAACATCAATTCAATGCGTGCAAAAGTGTGTAACTTCCAACACTCAAAGAGGCTTTACTTGGAATAGACAGACGTATCCAAAATGATGCAGGTTGTATTTTATAACTTCAATATTACTGTGAATAGCT
Source organism: Prionailurus bengalensis (assembly GCF_016509475.1). Classification (NCBI taxonomy): domain Eukaryota; kingdom Metazoa; phylum Chordata; class Mammalia; order Carnivora; family Felidae; genus Prionailurus; species Prionailurus bengalensis. The sequence goes on along the minus strand of NC_057349.1, from coordinate 99,021,083 downwards.
GTTTATAGATGACTTTAACATTCACAAGGATGGCCCCATCTGGACTCCTCATCATTCCTGCCCCTCCACCTGTCTTCGCAACCCTCTCTATCTTTGTTCCTGACCACCTCTCCTCCTCAAATAGCTACTTTCTCTGAAATCAGCCTTGGCCTCTCAGCCATCTCTTTCCCCTTCAAATCTCTTCCATTTATAAGGAAAAGCTCTCCCTTGAACTTACATCTCTGTCTAGCTTCTGCCCTATTACTCTCTTCCCCTTCAAGCCAAACTGCACTCCCCTTTCTCACCCCTCATTTACAACCCATTCACTCCAGCCTGGCTGCCTGCCAGTCCTGCACTTTCAACGAAGTCACCAATAAAATCAAGTGATTGCCTTCTAATTCTTTGGGAAATTTGAGGAGGAGGACCTTAGTTAATAGATAGTAAATGAAAGGGGTCTTTACAGTTATCATTTTGATGGCTGTACAGTATTACATTAAAGACATAGAGTGGCGTTTAATTTACCATTCTCCTACAGTTAGACATTTAGGTTGTTTATATGTTTGCTATTGTAGATAACTCCGCAAAGATTACTTTCATGCACATAATTATTTTTATTGTGTATGATTATCTTGACATGAAAATTGTCAGCCAAAGGGCAGAAACATTTCATGGCTCTTGAAATGCGTTGCCAAATTGCTTTTCAAAATGACTACAATAATTTGCAATGCCAATAGCACTCTGTGAGTATACCAGCTTCTCTTCAGCTTTTATAGCACTGAGTTTTTTTAATTTCAAAACATTCTTTCAATTCAAAGGGCATATGTGGTACCTCATTAATGATTTAAATTATATTTGTTTGATTTCTACTAAGGTAGACCATTTGTCTCTCTTTCTTTAAACAATTTGAATTTTCTCTTACTTGAATGATCTATTCTTAACCTCTCTTTGGACTTAAATCTGGTTTTATATAGCTGATCAAGTCCACTGGAAAAGATATTCATCTTTTGCATGTCAAACTTGAGGGAAATTTTTCCTCTTTTCCCTTTAGTTTCGATTGTTCTAGAGTATTGTGTTTTTATAACGTCTCACTTCTTTAGAAAAGAAGGAAGAAGAAGGTCTGGAAAGCAGACCTGAGATGTCTTGACTTCCCTGCCATGTGTGGCCTGAGGAGAAGGGAATCATTTGGGGGCAATGGGCAAATTTTGGAGGGTCCCACGGGTCAACTGGAAGAATTTGGACTTGGTGCAAGAGGAAATAGGGACTCAGAGCAGATTCTGAGCAGAGAGATGATTCGAATTGATGCTTCAGCAAGCAGTGGAGGGCAGAAAGTGGCTGCTTTTCTGTGACACACTTGTGGGGACCGACCAAATAAAGCAGGCCTACTCAATGAGAGCAAGCAGGAATTGATGCCTCTTGAGTTGCTGCTAAGATAACTCACTGCTCTGGATGCTTATCTGAAATGTAATCCCCTGATCTTTTGAGGATTCTAAAACCTAGGAGAGTTGCTAAGGGAATAAAGCCCTAAGTATCATAAACAGCTGAATCCATAAAATAATTTTCCCAAAATGTCATGAGCTGAATAATCGAGCCAGCAGTATTTGAGGGTTTGGCAGGAGTGAGGAGGAAGCCAATGTGGCTCTGGCCTCTCCCTCTCCCTCCAGACATCCCTCCTGTGTGCACAAAGGATAGTCTTCACCAAGGGTCCTCTTTATGCCTGCGTTCTCAGGATTTCTGTAGTCCCAGGTGTTCCTTCTGCTAGGGACCCTGCCCTCTCGTAGGTTCTAACACCCGCCAGGTTTTTACCTGATGTAGATTACATCCCCACCCTGTACCCCAAACTGACTGATGCTTTAAGCAGGAATAATTGATTTGAATGACTTGTATCACATGCTTATTTTATTAGGTGGAGGTGGATTAATTAGACTTTTCTTTTGAGCTTTTAAAAAAAAGGATAAATATCTATATGTAGTCATAAAGAGACATTCCTAAAATGAAAACGAACAAACAAAAACCCAAACAGTGAATAAAGAATGGGCTCAGTTTTGTAAAAGACATTATATGTATATATATAAATATGTGTGTGTATATAAATATGTATATATATGTTATATATCAAAATGTTAACAGTGATTACCTCTGAGTGGAGGCTATTTTTTATCCTTTTAATGTTGTATTTAATGCGTTGGCAGAAACCAATCGCTATCTTCCGATATCCATTCTCCCTTTATTCTGGAGTAATGGAACCTCCCATTTTAGCTGGGCACATTGCCACCTAGCATAAAGCATGTTTCTAGGCATCAAGTGCAGCTAAGTGTGGTCATTCAACTGTTCTGCCCAGTGAGATATAAATGGATGTGTTATGTGGCATCTTTTGAGAAAGTGTTCTTGAAAGGAAGGGGCATGCCCTTCCCTTCTCTTTCCTCCTTCTTGCTGGCTGGAATTTGAGCACGATGGTTGGAGGCAGAGTTGCTATCTTGGGTCCCGAAGTGGAAGCCACATGCTGAAGGTGTTGGAGCAACAGAGAGAAGAAACCTGGGTCCTTGATGATCATGGAGTCTCTATACTAGCTCTGGACACCCTATACCTACATGACGTGGGATTATTTTTCCTCTTCTGTCTTGTTTAAGTCACTACTATTTTGAGTTTTCCATCACTTGACAGCTTAATAAAATCACAGATAATACATTTGTGTATTTTTTAAAGCCATGAAATACATAAAGGTATATTGAGAATTCAAGTCCAAGTCCTGTACATGAAATGATTTTTCTTCTTGCAAAATTTTTCATTGAAACCACTTGTCCCAAATTTCACTCGTATCTGCTCTCACACTCCACTCAAACAATTGCATCAAGTTGGCACTTAGTGCTATGTTCAGTTTTTTATAGAAAGACACGTTGCCCAATCTTTAGTCCCCAGGTTCTCTTAATTTGATTCAAAAGGCTTCACAACTGTCCTGGGAATAAGATATTGAAGTGACTGCCCTGTGACTGGAGACATCGTAAATTGTGGCAAAACCAAAGTTGAGATGGTCTAGATGGCCCTTTCCCTGTCCACATGAACTGCTTCCATCAAGACTTTGAGGCTAGGGCCTGTGAGGACCAAGAGTCACACAGTTTGTGTGTGTGTGTGTGTGTGTGTGTGGGTGTGCGCACGTGTGTGTGTTCGGTGCATCTGTGTGTTACACGTGCTTTATGTGGGTGTGTAGTGCTCATGTGTTATTGGCACATGGGTGATATATACACGTTCAAGAGGTGTCTGTGTGTTCACGTGTGTTTTGTGGACATGTGTTTGTTGAGACTGTGCATCGTATAGGCGTGTGTGCATACAGGGATGTGTACCGTCCTCCTGTGTCACACTGGGATGGGTGTGTGTGTGCATGCATATTATGTTGGTGTGTGTTTGCAAGTTTCTGTGTGTGATCACACGCTCGCACACACACATGTGTAGTGATGTGTTATATGACAGAGGAGGTACCTAGCATTGCAGGGTCCTGAAGAAGGTTGCAATTGCTTTAGAAGCCGGGCCAGAATCAGTGATACAGAAGAATCGCTACTCTTCCACACCCCCTCGTACATTTCTAGGTCACAGGTGTCCCCATTCATTCCTAATAATAATGCAATGTTTACATTACATTTACTTATCTAAACCGTAGGCAAGTACCAGCAATTCAGTTTTAAATTGGCTTTAATTTAGCTGGTACTTTCGCTTTTGCCGCCCCAAATGACTAAAGTCATTTTTTTAAATTAAATTTTTTCCAGGCATTTGTTTATACTGTGAAAGGAAAATTATCCTGAAACATAAGGAATACTCAATATAACAAAATAAAAGGGAGATATCAGATGAAGAAAAGCAGATGTCACTGAAACATAGTGTTGACATTTCAGCTATTCTCACACATTTGGTGTGAAAAACATTTTTTAGCATCCCACACATCACCACTATATCCCCACAAAGAATCCATCATCTTTGGCTCTTAAGTTCACTTACTAATGTGGCTGTCACTCCTCAGCAGGTCTGGGTTCTTAAGGACCCTCTATAAAAGGGGGGATAAAACTATTCCCATGTGAGTATCTGTAAATTACATCTCTATGTATGTAGAGATGCCTGATTCCACAGGATCATATTGCCCTTCTGAAGTTTTTTCACACACAACATGAAGGTGCTCATGGCCTTGGGGGTGTCTGAGGAGAAAGTGCCCCCCACTGACTCTGCATTTCCATGTTATGTTGGGGAATGGCCAGGCCACCCCTAGGTGGTGCTGTTCAGGACTGGCTGGGAAGTACACTTGCTACATTTGAGATAAGGAGGGAGTAGAGTTGGGAAGGCTTTGGGAGAGTTTCTACAGCCTTTTATGTTCCTCCTGGCTGGTTTTGGCCATGTCTGAAAATGTGTCCAGACTGTAGACATAGGATTGTTAGCATGGGTCATTATGCACATAACCCTATGAGGAAGACTGTTATCCACATTTTAAACTGAGGTTGAAAGTCCCTTGTCCAGGGTTACACAAATAGTAAGTGTCCATGTTGGGCACTTGAGGGGGGTTTGAATGTAGGCAGTTTGGTTTCAGAACTCTGCTTTTAACTAAGGCTCCCTCCCAAACACTTGCAACCGGGACCACACAGGAGCCAGGTGGAGAGAGGGGGTTTTATTGAGGCATAGGCTTGACACCTGTTCTGAGAGGCTTAGCTCATGAATGCACTTGGCCAACAGCCCAGCATCTTGGTGTGATGTTGCTGTTCATCTTATTAGGAAAAATCTCATGAAGTGAAGAAAATGCTTTTTACTTCTGGAAAGTGTTTAAAATGTTGACTTGTCACATAGGGAGAAACATGGCCCTCTAGAAAAGCTTCTTTCAGCTCCCACAGGTAATCCGGGAATCCATCAGGACACCCTTTGGGCTCTACTTTCAAAAGAAAATGAGAAACTGAGCATGCTTCTCCTCCTCCACATGGCTAACTCTCACCACCTTTGTTCTATTCTCAACTCTGACCAAGTTCATTTTGTTCCCAACAGAATAAAGCTTTTAAGATGAAAGTTAGATTCTGCCCTGCCTCTGTTCCAAAGTCTCAGTGACTCTCATCCTGCGAGGTCTTGCGGTGGCCACATGGGCTCCAACTGGCTTGCCTCTCACTCTTCCCTCTCTGAATACAGCTACTGCTTTCCCTTTCCCTGACTTGACTGTAGTCCTACTAGTCTTTTCTTCCTCTGACACACAGACATACTCCCAACCCAGGGCCTTTGCACTGGCCATTCCCTTTTCCCCCATAGATATCAGGTCTAACTCTCTCACTTCCTTCAAGTCTACTCAAAGTCACCTCCTCGATGAGGCCCACTGGGACTACTCTATTTTAAATCGCAACTTGCCTTCTCACCCCTTGCTTTCCCCTTTCCTACCTTTTCCTGCTCTACCTTTTCCCCATGGTCCCAATCAACTTTTAACATAAGATACAATTGAATTATTTGTGTTATTATTTATTGTCACTCCCCCACTCCCACCCCCACTAGAATGTAAGTTCTTAGAGAGCATGGATCAGTGCATCATTTATTAATGTATTCCAAGCACCAAGTACAGGGCCTGACACATGCTATGGGCTCAGTAAATGTCTACTGAGTGAATGAGGGGGGAACCTGCAGCCTACAAATGTTCTCCTTTGTGGAGATTCCACAAAGCCTATTAAAGTCCAGATGAGCAATGGTCCAGGGCTGACAAAGATTCCTGGGCTTAGTGGGAAGCCCTGTGTATTCTGCACAAGGAAGGCGGAGTTGGGTTGAACCATCACTGTGTCTCTGCAAAAGGGAAAGACTTTATTATAGCTTCACACTGCATCTGGACACTTTTTAAAATAAATATACTAAGAACAGGAGGTTATTGGAAAATGCCATTTTTGTCTTATTCATGCAGACTGCCTTCAAGGAGGAAATGTGTGTCAAATGCTTAGCACTGTGCTTGGTGCATTTTAAGTGTCCCATAAAGGTTGATTGTTATCATGGCTATCTATCTGCCTATGTATAAGGGAAACCTGGTTACTGCTGTGAGCTTTTCTCCCTGTTTTTCCAAAGCAGCTCCCTTTCTGCCTCCTCACGTTGGAGCTATGCTGGTGCTCAGCACCCAAGTGCTGTCCAGGAAGTGACCAAAGCTGAAATGCACCATATATAAACCCACGAGTCTTCTGAAAACGTTGGCTTGGCCAAGGGGACGTGCATGGTCAGGAGGCAAGACGGGGGAAACACATCCCCTCTTTCCAAGCCAAGGGGATCATTGGTAGATGACTCTCTGGTTCAGTGGCCTTCTAATAGCCTGAGGGACTGAAGGGGAACAGGGCCAATTTCTTCAGCATTCATGGATTCCATCACTGAAAAACATCCATCACTCCAGACCATCTCTAGATACCAGACCGAATGTCTTGGTAGCCCATCCAACTTCTTCTAGATGCTTGCTTCATATGTTGGCACAGGTTTTGCTCTAGGGTAACAGGAGTAGCAGAAGGCTCCATTTCCATGATGTTTCCTATTGGTTAGTTGGGAGAAAAGGGCTTTAAAAACCACAAATTTATTATCTTAAAGTTCTGTAGGTTACAAGTCCCACATGGCTCTCACTAGGCTAACGTCAAGGGGTTGGCAGGGCTGCGTTCCTCTCTAGAGGCTCTAGGGGATAATATGAGTTTTTTTGCTTTTTCCAGCTTCTAGTGTCTCCCCCATGTTTCTTGACTCCTGGACCCTCCCTCCATCTTCAAGAGCAGCAGTGTCTCTCATCCGACCCTTCCTCTGCAGTCACATCTCCTGCAGACTGTAGATTCTCTGCTTTTAAGGATTCATATGATTAGGTGAGGCCCACCTGGACCATCCAAGATACTCTCCCAGTCTCTAGGAACTTAACTTTAATTGTATCTTCAAAGTCCCTTTTGCCAGGTAAGGTGACATATTTCCAGGTTGCAGGGATTGGGATGTGGATATCTTTGGGGGCCATTATACTGTCTGCCACAGCCATCAAGATTAGGATTGTCTTTGAGTTATAAAATTATCTTTATGTGCATAGAAAGCTATATACCCCAATTTCTCATTTTCTCCAACTATGGCCGTATTTTTTTGTTGTTGTTGTTAACTATTGATAGGTTTTTAGAGGATATTGTCAATTGATTTTGTACAGAATCCTCCTATCCTGACAGCTTCACATCTTCTATTAGGAGGAACATGCCATCTGACCTCCATGTAGTGTTGCTGAAGTTCACCAGGGACCCTTCGAAAATGCAAAGGTGAGGAGCTCCAGCCAGTTCTGGGGAGAACACTACATCATTAAGAAACAGCAAAGGGGTCTGGGCATGGTAACCAGTTACTGCCAGGAATTATCTAGAATGAGTGCCTTGTAGGCAGACTCCTAGTGAAGGGCAAGTCCAAAAGGGGAAAGAAAAAAGCAAAATCTGCCTTGGCTTGTCCATTGCTATGGTAAATAGACATGGAGAAAAGGGACTGATAAGTGTCTGGCTAGAAAAGTAGGTAATTTTTTACCTACTTTTGTAGGATCGCTCCCGAGACAGGTCTTTTGCAAGATCCGAAAGAGGGGATTTGTCCTCTACATGCCCAAATGGCTCAGAAATATAAAATAGTTCATTTTCTGCCTTGGGTCAGAGTAGATGCCAGATTAAGGTATTCAGGTGTGGAAGGAGCAAGAAAGAAGGTAATCCCTGGACAGAAGTGGAAAATGGTGAGAAACATTAGTGAGGACTGAGATGGTATCGGAGAAGAGCAGAGTCTGAGGAGGAACTGACAGATCCCTAATGAGTCCTAGAAACCTCCTTCCTCTACTTTTGGAAGTTTGGACCAACAGGCTGACTAAAATTCTGAGGATCATCCTCCCCATCCCCCCACCCCCATTTCTGAAAAAAACACTAACTTTCTCAAAAGTTGATTTCAATTACGAGCTGTACGATATCACACCAGCTGTCTGGCAAGCTCATCTGTCACGACCCCAGACAACTGATGCTCCACATTTTATGTACAACGGTCCTTCCATGTTAACCATAGACAAACCTCTTTCTAGAACCTACTTTAAATCTCATCACAATGAGTATAACCTTCAATTTTATTTTGAAGCTGCATTTGAGAAAGCAAAGAAAGGGCCTGTGACCATGTTCAGAAAGGACAGCTAGTATCCTGACCAGCAAAGATGATTAAACTATCATAACCGGGGGCATGTGGGTGACTCAGTTGGTTAAGTGTCTGACTTCGGCTCAGGTCATGATCCTTGCGGTCCATAAGTTCGAGCCCCGCGTCGGGCTCTGTGCTGACATCCCAGAGCCTGGAGCCTGCTTCAGATTCTTTATCTCCCTCTCTCTCCTTGCCCCTCCCCTGCTTGTGTGCTCTCTCCATCTCAAAAATAAATAAATAAACAAACAAAAAAGAACTATCGTAACCAGACACAGACACGGAGAGTAACATAGCTGAGACTCCAGTGGAGGAGCAAATATCCTCTGCCTCCAGACTGTCTGGGGGCTTCCTCTCATGTCACTTATGAGAATGACCTGGAACTCATCAAGAAAAAGTTAATTTGAGCATTTTTTAGGAGGTTGGAGAATGTGCTATGTGTTTTCGAACTTCCCATCAAATATGGTTCATGTAAAAATACTTTAGAGTTGAAGCTACTGAGAAACTCAGCTACCTGGGGATGACATATTCCCTGGGAGCACTTGGGGCCAAGATTTCTCTGTTCCATGGGAAGTAGCCGTGAGCAGGGGGTTCACACAAGTGTGGCTATTGAAGCCAGCAGCATCTCATGACCCCTGAATGTTTCTCTGAAGTGTATCTGAAGATATTCTCAGGTTACAGAGGCTTTGCCATGCATTAGAGGCTAAAAATCTGGGAGTTGACCTTGACTGACTCCTCTCCTCATTTCATTTCATTTTGCCTCATTTCATTGCATTCTATCTCATTCTGTCTCATTAATTGATTAATTAATTAATCCATCCAATGTTGAATGCTAACTGTACTGTGTGCCAGGTACTATTCTAGTGCTGGGGATATATTTAAAAAATAGCAAATCCCTCAATTTCTTATATCTTAGGGAGGGAATATAGACAATACACAAAACTCATAGGTAAGAAAGCGATAGTCTAGAAAGTGATAAATTCTATGAAGAAAAATATAAGAGAAAAAGAGAGTGCTCAGCTTCCCATTTTAAATAGGGTGATCAGGTAACCTCACTAAGAAAGTAATTTTTGAGCAAAAATTTAAGAGATGAAGAAGGGAGCAACTATCTTAGAGAAGAACATTCCAGAGAATAGTAATTGCAAAGGCCCTGAGGCAGGGCAACTCCTGGTATGTTGAGGAGAAGCAAAGCAGCCAGTATGGCTGGAGAACAGAGGGAGAGAAGAGGAAAAGGTCAGAGATTTAAGGGGCAGGCTGCATTGGTACTCCTAGCCATTAGGAAGACCTAGGCTTCACCGTTTGGGAGGCCTTTGGAAAGTTTTGAAAGAAAAGAAGCGAACTCGTATGTTAACAGGGTTACTCTGGCTTCTGTATTGAGGAGGAAAGAGTAGAAGCAGAAAGACGAGTTCAGAGACTCTTGCAATAATCTCGGCAAATGTTAGGCATATAGACTAGGCTGATAGCAGTGGTCCGGGGGACTGAGATGTAGGAGGCAGTCACAGCAGAACTGGTTGCCTGTGTTGTGAGAGAAAAACAGAGACATCAAGGATGACTCAAGGCATCTAGAAGGACGGGTTGCAGAGGAAGATGAAGAGTTCAGTCCGAGATGTGGTAACTTTAGGATGTCTATTAGATGTCCGTCCATGTACGGTGGTTAAGCAAGAGTTGGATTTACAAACTGGGGTTTGGGAACAGGATCTGGGCTGGGGATATTCATTTGGGAGTCACCAGCTTGCAGATGGTATTTAAGACCACGGGACCAAGTGGGCTCACCAGGGGAGCAGGTGGACATAGACAGAGGAATGAGAGGGTGCAGCCCCAAGCTCTGGGGCCCTCCTATGTTGAAGGACAGAGAGATGTGGAGGAGAGAGCCAAGGAGCCTGAGAAGGAGGAGCCAGCGAGGCAGGAAGAAAAGTGGGAGGGTGCGATGTGCTTGAAGTCAAGGGCGGGAATCTTCCAAGGAGGAGTTGCTCAAGGACACCAAATGCTGCTGTGTGTCAGGTGACACCGGCAGGGAGGCCCTGCTGCTAGAAGTTTCTTGAGCGGAAGTGGCTCTTTCTCCAAATGACCTCTCAGATCAACCCTGCTGCACCGCTGGTTGTCTCAGGGCCCACCCTCTTCCTTCTTCCCTGGCCCTGGAATGGCTGGCACCCCTCAGCCAGCCCTGCCTCAGCCCGGACCACGCTTCACCTCACAGCGGCCATTCGTCCCGTGTCGCTCCTGAGCACCTGAGGGGTGTCCAGCCTGAAGTGAGATGCACAGCAAGCACACGCTGGAGGTTGAAGACTTAGAACAACAAAAGGGATGTAAAAACATCTCATTAATAATTGTTTATATTGATTCATGTTGAAATGGCAGGATTTGGGGATTTTTGAATTCAATAAGACATATTATTCAGGCCAATTATACCTCGTTTAAGTTGCTTTACATTTTACAAATGTGGCTACTAGAAAATTTTAAATTACATTTGAGATTTGCATTCATGGCTTGCGGTATAGTTCTTCTTTTTAAATATATATATATATTTTTTTTTGAGAAATAATTTTTATCATTTTTATTTTTGAGAAAGAGAGAGAGTGTGTGCAAGCAGGGGAGGGGCAGAGAGAGGGGGGACAGAGGATCTGAAGTGGGTTCTGTGCTGGCAGCAGCAAACGCCGTGTGGGGCCCGAACTCACGAACTTGCGTTATATTTCTAATAGATAGCACTGAGATACATACACCCTTTTCCACTCTGCACCCAAAGTAATCTTTTAAGAGGGCAACATCCTCCATGTCAGTGTCATGCGTATTCCCTTCAATAACTTCCTGCTGCTTCAAAACACCTCATCTTTAGCCCGAGCCCTGAGAGCTGGGCCTGCTGTCAGCCTCGGCTCCAGAACCTGTCTTCTTTCTTGTCTGTGCTCAGGGCAGGCCGGCCACATTCCTTCCCACCTGGGCTCTGCTCTGCTGCAGCTCTCTGGCTGGAGCCCTCTTCTTCAGCATCTTTGCATTGTTCATACGTCTTCCAGATTCAACTTCTGTCACCTCCTTAGGGAATCTTTCCATGGTCTTCAAACTAGGTTAGGCGCTCCACTTGTAATCTGACCGCCTCCTGAACTCTTTCTTGATAGCACTTGTCTGACCTGCCCATCGCTGCCTTTATAATCAGTTTTGCTCTTTCTTCTGGAGGCTGCAGGCTCCAGAGACTCAGCCGCATTGTTCATTAGTATCCTTTGCACCCAAAACAAGAGACAGAAAGCGGAGTTTAATGTTTCACGTTACGTTGTTACATTATATTCTTATGTTGAAATTAATTGTGCTCTTTTCCTCTTAAATCGTTATATCAAACCTGATGTGGTGCTGCAGAGTTTAAGAAATACTCCTTTTTTTTTAAAGACTTTAATTTTTTAGAGCACAAATTTTAGGCTCACAGCAAAATTATGGGCAAGGTACACAGATTTCCCCTGTTCCCACACAAGCATAGCCTCCCTCATTATCAACAGCCTCCACCAGAGCAGTTCATTTGTTACAATTGCTCCATCTAGTCACCCCTCCCCTTCTCCAGATCCTTGGCAACCACTGACCTTTCTACTGTTTCCATAGTTTTGCCTTTTCCAAAATGCCATACATTTGGAACCATAAAGAATTTAGCCTTTTTAGTTTGGCTTCTCTCACTTGGCAATATGCCTTTAAGTTTTCTCCATGTCTTTTCATGGCTTGATAGCCATTTCCTTTTAGCACTGAATAATATTCCATTGTTTGGATGTACCACAGCTTGTTTATCCATTCACCTACTTGGTATTCACCTACAAGGACATCTTGGTTGATTTCAAGTTTTGGCAATTATGAGTAAAGCTGCTATAAGAAACGTCTGTGCGCAGGCTTGTGTGCATATAAGGTTTTAACTACTTTGTGTAAATTTAAAAGATCTTTCGAAGTTGAAGAGAATTGTTTGCTGGTTTGTTTTGTGGGGTGGTTTTTGTAATTTTTTTTTCTTGCTCTTTTAAAAACTAAAACATTCTTCGCATAGAGAGAAATGCTCCGATATCAAGTGTATGATTCTCTGTCTTTTGGCAAATCAATACGTTCATGTAATCAACATTCCAATCAAGGTATTGAACATTTCCATCACTCTTGGGGCACCTGGGTGACTCAGTCGGTTAAACGTCAGACTTTGGCTCAGGTCATGATTTCACGGTTCATGAGTTCGAGCCCCATGTCGGGCTCTGTGCTGATCTCAGAGCCTGAAGACTGCTTTGGATTCTGTGTGTGTCTCTCTCCCCCTCTCCCGCTCGTGTTCTGTCTCTCTCTGTCAAAAATAAACAAACATAAAATAATTAAAAAGACTTCCATCACTCTCAAGAAGTTCTCTTTACGTTGTGTAGGCAATTCCTTCCCTCAAACACAATCACGCCCCGATTTATACCATCATGGATTAGTTTTGCCTCCTTATAAATAGCTTTATATAAATAGAATCAGACGTATGCACTTGGTTGTATCTGGCTTCTTTCACCCAGCATCTTGTTTCTGAGATTCGTTCATGTTGCTGCTGAATCAATAGTTTGTACCTTTTTATTGCTGAGTAACTGCCTTGATATATTATGATTTTTCTGCTTACCTCCTGATAGATATTTTTGGAGTGCTTGTAGTTTGGGGCAATTATGAATAAAGTTACTAGAAATACTTGTGTCTGAGTCTTTTGCATACATGTTATCATTTTCATAGTAAATACTTAAGTGTGGGATGACTGGCTCATGTATAAGTGTGTGTTTAAGTTTTCAAAAAGTTGTCAAGCCAATTTATGAGAGCTTCAGTTTTCCACATCCTCATTAACATTTAGTTTTATTAATTTTCAGACTTTTTAATCTCAGCCATTCTGGTGAGTGTGAAGTGATATCTCATTGTGGTTTTAATTTGTATTTCTTTGATGACTAATGACGTTGAGCATTTTTTCATGTGCTTGGATAGCCATTCATAAATTTTCTTTCGTAAAGTCTCTATTCAAATATTTTTCCTATTTTAAAACTGGGTTGTCTTGTTCATGTTGAGTTGTAAATGTTGGTTTTTTTTTAAAATATTCTAGGTAAAGTACTTTGTTTCAGGTATATATTTTATAAATATTTTTCTCCCTATCTGTGACTCAACTTTTTATTTTCTCAAATGTGTCTTTCATTTTTTTTTATTTAAAAAAAAATTTTTTTTAACATTTATTTATTTTTGAGACAGAGAGAGACACAGCATGAATGGGGGAGGGGCAGAGAGAGAGGGAGACACAGAATCGGAAGCAGGCTCCAGGCTCTGAGCCATCAGCCCAGAGCCCGACGCAGGGCTCGAACTCGCGGACCTCGAGATCGTGACCTGAGCTGAAGTCGGACGCTCAACCCACTGAGCCACCCAGGCGCCCCTCAAATGTGTCTTTTAAAGAACAGAACATATATTGATTTTGAAGTCCATTTTATCCATTTTTTTCATTTACAGTGGGCACCGTTTGAGTCCTAAGGAATCTTTGCCTACCTCAGAGTCTCAAAGATTTTTTCCTATATTTTCTTCTAGATGTTTTATAGACTTTACATTTAGGTCTTGGCTCAATTTGAATTGATGTCAGTAATGGTGTCAGTGATTGGGGTTTAGTTTAGTATTTTTGTTTTGTTTTGTTTTGTTTTTGCCCCTAGGTAAATACCCAGTTGTCCCAGTACCATTTATTATAAAAACGATTTCTTACCCCACTGAATTAGGTTGATACCTTTGTGGGGGTGGGGCGGGGGGGGGAGGTTCTGGACTCTCTATTCTGTTCCATTTACCTATATACCTGTCCTAAAGCCAGTATCACATTCTTTTGATTCCTATAGCCTTAAAGTAAGTTTTGATTTCAGGTAGAATAGGTCCTGCAACATTATTCTTGTTTTCAAAATGGTTTTGACAGTTTTAGGCCCTTTACCTTTCCATACAAAATTTAAAATAAAACTCAATCTTAACAATAAAAGCCTGTGGGAATTTTGATTGGGGGTGTATTAACTCCATTGATCAATTTGGAAGGAATTGACATCTTAACGATATTAAATGTTCCAATTCATCAACATGGTATCTCTTTCTGCTTATTTAGGTCTTTAATTTCCCTCAACAATGTTTGGCAGTTTCCAAACTCTGCAGTTTTTTTTAATGGTTTTTGCTGCTATTTTAAACATCTAAGTTTTTCATTTTCCAACTTTTGTTTACCGGAATATTTTTTAAAAATTCGTTTTTCAATGGTTGACCTTGCTACTTTGTGACTTAGCTAAATTCACTTATTAGTTCTAGGAAATTTTTTGCAGATTTCTTAAGATTATCTATAAAGACAACTGTGTTGTCTTTGAATATCATTTTGCTCATTCCTTTTCAGTTTCAGTGGTATACATTTCTTTTTATTGCCGCACTACACTGGCCAGGACCTCTACTAATGTGTTGAAAGGCTGTGGACACTCTTTATGTTCTCGATCATAAGGAGAACAAGTTCTATATTTCTCCATTAAGTACTGTGTAAGCTTTATCAAAATAGAAGTTCCCTTATTTTCTCAGTTTTCAGAGTTTTTATAATGAATAGGTGTTCAAATTTTAACAATGCTTTTTCTTTATTTGTTGCCATAATCATGTATTTTTCTCCTTTATTTTATTAATATGGTGGAGTTTTTGATGTACTTTTGAATGTTGAACTGACTGTATATTGATCATAAACCAATAAAAGGGATAAAAAAGGAGAAACCTCCCTTTAATTTATTGCTCAATTCTATTTTCTAATCTTTTGTTGTATACATGCTTGCATTTAGGTTCATGAAGATTATTGATCTGCAATTTTCTTTTCATATAACGTCCTTATTACATTTTTTAAAGAAGTTTATTTATTTTGAGAGAGACAGAGCTAGCACAAGCAGCGAAGGGGCAGAGAGGGAGAGAGAGAGAATCCCAAGCAGGCTCTGCACTGCCAGTGCACAGCCAGACGCAGGGCTTGAACCCATGAAACTGAGAGAACCTATGAAACTGTGAAACTTGAGCTGAAACCAGGAGTCGGACACTTAACCGGCGGAGCCACCCAGGCGCCCCCATTATTAGATGTTTGTATCAAGATTATAGAGGTTTCATCTAATGAACTGGGAAGTGTTCCTTCCTATTTTCTGGTGGAAAGCTATAGCTTTACAGAGATGAGAAACAGAGGCTGCAGAGGGGGCTAGAATGTGTGGGACAATGTGCACAGGGGAGTCCCCTTGGGCCCTGGCCAGGGAGCCCTGGGGGGTGCAGGGTGCAGCGTGCAGGGTGTGGTTCATGAGGCCTGAAGAGGGCAACGCTCAGGGGGCTGAGGACTGAGTGGAGATTTCAAAGACTGCACAGGCCAGAACACCTAGGAGTTTGGGCCCAGTCTGACCAGAGCAAACTTGCTGAGAACCACAAGTAATGAACTGAGAAAGAAAAGTCTGCCTCTTAAAAGAAAGAATCATGCCCTGGAGGAAGGGTTCTGCCTTGAAACAAAGTACAAACTGAAACAGATGAGTCCATTTCCTAAACTTGGTTGTTTTCCTAGACGCCTCTTCTTCCTCTGCCCCAATAATACTAATAAGAGCCAATCTGTGGGCTTCTTACTATGTGCCAGGGAGGCTGCTCTAAGCGTTTTACTTTTGTTGATTCAATTTATCATCTCAGCAGCCTTGTGAGGCAGGTAATTAAAGATGCAGGCATTAAAATACTAGGAGATGATGCAACTTGCCCAGCACTACACAGTAAGTAGCAGAGCTGGGCCTTGAACTCATGGGAGCTGACTCCAACATCCGCATTCTTCACCATAGTCGTAGACTGAAATATCTCAAGTGTCCATTCCCCTTCTCTTCACGTCCTGTCACCACAGCCTTGGTTCAGACTCTCCTCATCCCTTGTCTAGGTGTTTATCATCTTCCTATAGATTTCCTTGCCTCTATATTTTATCAGAGACACATTTTCTAAACTGCAAACCTGATCATACAAAATCTTTTTCTTCCTGCTCCAAATCCATTCATGATGGCACTTAAGGTCTGTTATGATCTGGTGTCCACCTTTCTAGCCAGCATTTTCTCCTTCCTCTTTCTTTCTCTCCCTCATTCTTCCCACCCCCAACCCAGCCTTATTGAGGTATAACTGACAAATAAAATTAAAACACAATATATAATAATAATATATTGGAAAGGATGCCCACAATCCTAAAATAAATTAATTCACCCATCACCTCACATATCTCCCTCTTACATTCTACTCTCGTTGCAAATTTCAATTATACAACACAGTATTTTTTTTTAATTTTTTTTTCAACGTTTATTTATTTTTGGGACAGAGAGAGACAGAGCATGAACGGGGGAGGGGCAGAGAGAGAGGGAGACACAGAATCGGAAACGGGCTCCAGGCTCTGAGCCATCAGCCCAGAGCCCGATGCGGGGCTCGAACTCACGGACCGCGAAATCGTGACGTGGCTGAAGTCGGACGCTTAACCGACTGCGCCACCCAGGCGCCCCTATACAACACAGTATTAACCATAATCACCGTATTATATACATTACATCCTCAGACTTTATTCATCTTATGACTGAAAGTTTGTACCCTTTCAGGAGCTCTCCCCCTCACCCCCACCCCCCAGGTCAGCAACCACCATTCTATTCTGTTTCTATGAGTTCCACTTTTCTCTCTCTGGCCACCTCACCTCCTCTCTCAAGCCTGTCCAGACTCCTGCCAGGCACACTTAAGCTTTCCTTCCTGCACAGGCAGTGAGCATGCCTCCCATGAGCCCCAGCATAGGGCCTGGCAGGTCCCTGGTTAGCTCACTGCTGGGTCCAGGTCACGTTTCACTTATTCCTGGCACGTGCTGGGCACACAGTAGGCACACGAGAAATGCTCCTTGTGATGTGGTACACAGCAAACTCCCAGCAGCAGCTGAATGATGTTATATTGCCCTTCTCTCATGTGGGTGGAAGTGGGGGTGAAGAATCTCTTCAGAAGCCTGAATGCACCAGGGAAGGGGAGGGGGTGTGAGATGTAGAATGTGTTTTGGTTTCACAGCGTTCCGGTGGCTGGCCTTGCTTTATTAGCAGCAGGCCAGCATTCTCCCAAGAACGAGAGATTTTTCTTCCTTGTTTTTGGACAAAGCTGAGATCCCACTTAAGTGTTTCATTGTTCTCTGCCTGCCTCCTTAGCCTAATTTCTTTTCTTGAAACTGTCTTTGTGAAGGGAGCTCTCTCATGACCCAAGCAATTACAAAGAGCTGGGTAGTACTTCCTTGCAGGGCGGCTGGGGGCGGGGGGGGGGGGGGGAGTCCTTGGCCCTGCTGTGTTCTAGAAGAGGAGCAGGGGCCCCGCACACTATGCCTATGTCCTTCCTCTTGCCCAGAGCATACACGCCAACAGGAAGGGGGCTCTGTTACCGGAGGTGCAGCTGAGTGGCTGGCCCCCCTTCCCGCTTGAACTTGTCAGAAAATTGTGTCATGGCATAACTTTTGTTCTTGTTATTTAAAAGTTTTTCCTCCTTAGGGGTGCCTGGGTGGCTCAGTCAGTTAAGCATCCGACTTCGGCTCAGGTCATGATCTCAAGGCTCCATGAGTTCAAGCCCTGTGTCAGGCTCTGTGCTGACAGCTCAGAGCCGGGAGCCTACTTCAGATTCTGTGTCTCCCTCTCTCTGTCCCTCCCCTGCTCAAGCTCTGTCTCTCTCTGTCTCTCTCTCAAAAATAAATAAACATTTAAAAAAAATAAAGTTTTTCTGCTTTAAAGAAATTTTACTAAGTGCTGAGCGGGTAATTGACTAACATGCAGCTTTGGGGAGATGGGAGAGTGTCCACAGACCCTGATGACCCACGTGGGGGCAGGAGCCTTAGCCAGGGCTTACCCGGACCGATTTCACTAAAGCTTGGCTGTCATGGAGAGGGCAGTCATGGACTCAGAGGGAAGCTGGCCTGTCAGTTGGCCCCATCAGTTAGCTCCAGATCTCCCCAGCCTGGGTCGGGTACACCATTACACCCCCTCTCACATGCTGTATTTTTTCTTCACAGCACTACCAGAGTTTACAACACGTATTTGAAGGATTCTCTTATCAATGATTTCCTCCTCCAGTGGACCATGAGAGCCACAAAGGAAGAATGTGTCTGTTGTATCCAGACCCCAGTCCAATGTCTGGCACCTAATACTTGAATGAATGTATGAATGTATGAATGAATGTTCAATGAATTAATGTTTTCGAGCAGCCTCTGCAGCTTGGAAGAGGAAGAGTTTTATAACATTCTTTTATCATGATATAGGCCCTCATTCACCAGCAAGATGCTGACGGAGACAAGGCCTCTTCTGACCTGCTGGTCCAGCACTGGAGGTGGTTGGGATTGATACATCCACAGTCTAAGCCAGTGTCCCCATCTTTGCTGTGGACTGTACCAGGCACTATGGTAGGGACTTGTTTCAGAGGTGAATTTTGTTCCCTCAACATTCATAGGTTGAAGCCTAACCCTCGATGTGACTGTATTTAGGGATAGGGCCTTTAAAGAGGTAATTAACATTAAATGAGGTCACATGACCTAACGCAGTTAAAGGAGGTCCTAACCTAACAAGACTGGAAAGGCCATGGGAAGATACAGTGAGAAGGTGGCCACCTACAAGGCGAGGAGATTGACTTCAGGAGAAACTAATCCTGCTGACACCTTAGCCTTGGACTGCCCACCTCCAGGACTATGAGAAAATAAAGTTCTGTTGTCAAAGCCACCTAGTCTGTGGCTACATTTGTTAATGTAGCCCTAGAAAATGAATACAGGGCTTCCCTGTAAAAATGAATGAGAGGTACGGAAAGGTGAGGGAGAGAATCATTGCTTCTGTGGGGTCTGGAAGACTGAGGAGGAGGTGGTTATAAAATCATGGCTATAACATAGTAGAGTAGTTTGAGAAAGAAGGGGGGGACTCTTAATTAACTCTTACCGATGGAGAAGGCACTGGCTTAAACCCGCCTAGCAAACTATACTAAGCAACTGTTGCTTACCATACTTTTCCTGGTTACCTTCCCATAACTCCTCCCCTCCCCTCCCCAGAAGCTCCCAATCTCTCTTCCTTTATCTGGCCTCTTGTCCATACCTTGTCACCCTTTGGGGTGATGTATAAGCTCCCAAATTCTAATTTCTTTAACGTTTATTTATTTTTGAGAGGGACAGAGCATTGGGGGGATAAACTATCATAGTGGGGGGAGAGGCAGAGAGAGAGGGAAACACAGAATCTGAGACAGGCTCCAGGCTTTGAGCTGTCTGCCCAGAGTCTGACACGGGGCTCCATCCCACAAACCGTGAGATCATGACCTGAGCTGAAGTCGTTCGCTTAACCTGCTGAGCCACCTAGGCTCCAAGCCCCCAAAGTCTAAATGCTTCCTTGAGCCACATTTTTCTTTGTGAACTCCTGTGCATATATACATAATTAAATAATTTTCTCTTTTGTTAATCTGTCTTTTATCAGTTTGCTTTGTGGGTCCCAGCCAATGAATTGACAAAGGTAGAGGAAAAGGAAAAGTTTTCTTCCTCCCTACAGCTTTGGCAGCCATGAAGGACAGCTGGGACACTTTACTCACTCCAGAGGCTGCAGCTAAAGTCTTGGAATGTCTGACAAAGGGTAGAAACTCTTACTAAGTCAGCCTCACAGATCTCGGCCTACAGAGTCCAATGGACAGAGGGCAGTTAAGAGCCTCTTTGTCTTGCCCTTGCCAAATTTAGATTAACAAGAGAGAAACATTGATAAGGATTCACTATCTGCATTATGACTCTTGTGAATTTGGTTTTGAGTACTTATTCATTATTGGTCCTTTCCTTCCCAGTGATGGTCACTGCTTTCCTGTTTGTCTTGCTTCACATCCTGAGAGTTTGGGTTGGCTCCTTACCTAGACGGGCACAGGTTGGTAGGCCAGTGTCTGTAGGTGGCCAACTGTCACGTTGGGGGCCCCACAATTTTGTTGACAGCCAGACAGAAATATGGGTTGTACCTCATTGTGGCTGACTTCCTACTGACAATTTCCAGCTCTCAGAAGGTTCATCTAAATCATTCTCTTTTTTGGATATCTTTGGGAGTGACTTTAGATCATGAGAGCTGCATCTGTTGCAGCTTCTTTGGGAAACCTCTTGTGTCCATGGTTAAGCTAGAAAAAGCTTATTGTTTTTGGTTTTGAGTCACAATTGAAATAGGTATACCTTTGGTTTAAAAAAAAAGCCCCAGATCCCTTTTCCCTTGTCTAACCTCTTCTCCACCTTCTGTGCCCCTTTGGGTTGGTACATAAGCCCCAAATTCTAACCATCTTCACACATAATAAAAATGATTTTTTTTCTCTTGTTAATCTGTCATTTGTCAGTTTAATTTGGAGGGTCCCAGACAGAGAACCCAGGAGGATGAGGAAAAAGGATTTTCCCCCCTTCCCTACAGGAGGCATTGTGTCATTGATTGAGTGAAACAAAACAGAACAAAACAAAACCCAACCAACAAATGAATAAAACCAGCTTCCTCAGTTCTATGGTCAAAGATGAACACGTTACAGAATTAAGAAGTAAAGTATTAAATAACCCACACTCACCCCTACCTCAGTCTTTTCCCTCTTTATGAAAAGGAGGTGCATGGCTTCCATAAGGAAGCTTGCAAAGGTTGCCCCATGCTGCTTCACCTGCTTTATTCCACATCCTCACGTCCCTCTAGTTTTCAAACCTCATTTGCACAGCTCCGGTGTGTACAGGATTAAGGAAAATATCAATTAACCAAGAAAGTGCTGTTCAGCAGCCTTTAAAAAAACAACTGGAAGATTTCTCCCAAATATATCCAAACATCTTGTGTCTTTTCTGTCTGGATTCCACCCCAACACACACCCCACAACCTCACCCCAAAGGACAGCATCCTTCGGTACCCACCATCCCTCTTCTCTCTTTCCCTGCCCATCAAGGACGCTCTCTCGTCCCAACAGTCTTTGCTTCTGTCTAGAAAGTCTGTCCTGCTGAAGGAGCTGTGGTCCCAGGAGTGTGGATCAAGGGGCAAAGAACCAGCAGTTATGGAGGGCCACCAATGGCCAGGCACTACCCTAGATGTTTTCTCTATTTTTTGTATTAAATCTTTACAATAATCCTGTAACAGAGAAACCCTGTTTGAGAAGCAAGAAAGCTAAAACTCACAGATATTAAAGGATTTGTTCTCTGCCACACAGCTGGTAAAGCCCCCAGCTGACTTCCCCTGCTCCTCAGTTCTTTCCATTCAGGGTAGAGTCCCCAGAGCAACAAACAGGGTCTTGCTAATCCTCACAGCTATCCATGACAATCTCTGTGGCTCAAAAATTGAGACCGAGGAAAATGGAGGGTGGCAGCTGGGGTTTCAAGCCCAGGTGTTAACATTTGCAATTAGCTGGCAAACAAAATAGAACTGACCAGAGAGCCCAGAATAAGGCGGAAGCTTAAGAAAAGCCAGCAGGAGGTGAGCAGGTTTCTAGCCTTTCTGTTCCTTGGTTGTCCTTAGGAGATTTTGGAAATGCAGCCTTGAGGACCCTGGCTGTGCTTTCTGAACGGGTACATCTGGAAGCCAAGTGGAAGTTAAGGTATGCCTGAGAATGTGATCATTTCTGTTTCAAGGAGAGCTTTGGTCTGAGGAGGAAGAACGTGGCTGCTGTATTCTGTGATCCAGCAGGAGCAGCGGACTTGAACTGCCATCTTCTTGTTGCTATAGGAACACTTTCCTACACATTTTCTGAAACACTCAGGCCTGAGTAAACGCTGCCATTGTCAATTCCTGTGCTTCCACTGGTTCACCTGGAAAAGAATGACCAGGTGATCACCTACCAGAGATAGAACCTGAAGACCTTCTTCCCGACTTGAAAACCAACTGGCAATCCCATTTCTAATAATAGAGGTGCCTTCAGACTCTGCCCGGTGGTACACTCAAGTTTCCCCTTGGGCCTGTTTCCGAGGTGAGCAGTGATTGTGAGGGAGATGCCGTTGGTTCAGTTCAAGGAATGCATCCTGTTGACTATGACTCATCCTAGGAGCCTTGGTTCAGTACAAGCACAAAGGAGATGCAGATGAGGAGTGTTGTGTGCATGTACTCACGTCTCTCTCTCTCTTTCACACACACACACACACACACCAATTTGTTGTTGTGCTGTACCATGTTCCTTTCCTGGAGGTCACATCACATTTGGTAGGCAGAAATCCACCAGACCTTAGGATTCAGGCAAAGCTTCCTTCTCCCTGCATTGATATCCACAGTCTGCACACCATTCTTAGTTTGCACTGGTGCACTGGTGCATCTAATTTTTTCAAGGAAGATGAGGACATTTTTCTCAAGGTGGAATTCTCTATGTGGAAGCGGCTTCAAATAAGTGGGATAAGAACTAGAATAAGACTCATCTACCACTGATCTAGCAGTAAGACCTTGAGGAAGTCATGTAGCCCAACTGGATGACATTTTTCCCATCTATAAAGAAGGATGATCAAGGCTTCTTCACAGCCAGCTTGATATAGTTATGTAAATTGATTTATTCATTCGGTAGTTATCTAGGGCTGGGGATATTTCAAATGAGCATGAGACAAAGTGTCTGCTCTCATCCTAATGTACATAAATAAGTGAAAAAGTAATAAGTAGGGAGTAAATAGTGTGCAGATGAATAAACAGAAAGGTGTGATAGAAGGGATTGGATGATTGCTTTAGAAAGGGGGAAGGGGTCGGAGCAGGTATCTCTGAAGAAATGACATTAAAGCTGAGATCTGAATGGCAGGGAGGAACCAGCCATGCAAAGATGAGGTGGGAAGTCCTTTAGTAGAAGACACATGTAGTGCAAAAGCCCTGTTAAGGAGCTAACTTGGAGTATTTGAGGAACAACAACAACAAAAAAAGAGTAATATGCTTGGAGCATGGTGGGTGAAGGGGAGAGGGACACAGGTACCTGGTCCTGTAACTCTTTGTAAACCCAGGCAGTGAACTGCGATTTTATTCTAAGAAAGATAGAAAGTCATTAGAATGTTTTGGGAATGGGTGGGGTGGGGTAGGGAATAGCATGAGTAGATATTTAATTAAAAAAATTTTTTTTAACGTTTATTTATTTTTGAGACAGAGAGAGACAGAGCATGAACGGGGGAGGGTCAGAGAGAGAGGGAGACACAGAATCTGAAACAGGCTCCAGGCTCTGAGCGGTCAGCACAGAGCCCGACGCGGGGCTCGAACTCACGGACCGTGAGATCGTGACCTGAGCCGAACTCGGCCGCTTAACCGACTGAGCCACCCAAGCGCCCCTAGATATTTAATTTTAAAAGATTTCTCTGGTCACTCTAAGGAAAGTGGAAACAAGAAAAGCAGACAGGAGGTTATTGTAGGAGTCCAGGCTGAAGATTATGGTAGACTTGTGTAGGGTGATAGGAGAGAGAGAGAGAGAAAGGGGGAGGAAGAGAGAGAAATGGATGCTTCTGAGCTATGTGTTACAGATAGATAGTACAGAGTCTTGCTGATGGCTTGGTATGTGGGGAAAAGACAAATAGAGGGTAGGTTAGATTTTTGGTTTGCACAGCCAGTTGAGTGAAATGGGGAAGACTAGGAAAGGAACAGGCTTGGGGGGACCAAGAATTTTATTTTAAGCATGTTAGGTTTGCAGTAGGTCTTTTAAATATCCAAGAAGAGATATTATCTAGGCAGTTAGGCATAAAGGTCCAAATTTCAGGAGGCAGGTCGTAGCTGGAGGTAGAAATGAGGAATAGAGGTGGTACTTAAAGTCATGGACTATATGAGGTCACCAAAGGAGAGAGGATATGCAGGGACTGAGTCATGGAGCTCTCCAACATTCAGATGATGTTGAGGAAGAGGATCTAGTGAAAGAGACTGAAAAACAAGTCACTACAGTAAAGCAGTCACAGAGGAAAAGCAGAAGAGTGGTGTCCTTGAGGGCAAGAAAAGAAAGAAGTGTCAGACCAGAAGGAGTGAGTGGTTCGGCTGAGTGTCCAAGTGATTAAATAAGAAAAGCAACCCCGAATTTGACAAAATGGAGGTAGCCTCATCAAGCAGGTGTATGGAATGGAAAAGTGCCTTGAAAACCACGATGGTGCTTCTTCAAAGGAGCATTTGTGCAGAATAGGTACCCAGGGAGGGCTTTTTCAAAATACACATGTCTGGGTCTCAGTCCCTGATCAACTGAATCCAAATCTTTGGGGTGTTGGATAAACCTCTGACGCAACTCTAAGAGCCACCATTATCCAACTGTAAGTTATTGTTACTCTTCCCTCTATGTCCCACTCCCAGGTATGTCCTGTGTCACGTTTGCCCTTTTCACAGATGTCTTATAAACATCTCTGTGGGAGGGCAGTTTACGTTCTTTGTCACCATATACACTGATAATGTCTCACAACCATGTTCAGTGGCAGTACGGTAATATTTCACATCAAAGAGATTTTTTTTTGCCTTTTCCAAATACCCTTGGAGCTCTGGAATTAATAACTGAAGTGTTCACAGTAAGTGTTGCGGACAGAAGTCTCTGAATTAGTTTGTGAAACTTTGCTACTCAGACATGAATTCCAGTTGGTTTAGATGAGAAAATGAGTAGGTAGCCAAAAATGTCAGTCATTCACCTTTCAAGGCACAGCAAACCAAGAGTGTTCCAACCTGTGGCAGGTAGCCACTAGTGACCCCGCGGAAGGCTTGCTCAATACCTCTCTTCTCTTTTTCCAGCTCTGTACCTTTGACTTTGGTTTTTTCTATTCGTCCATTTTCAGGGCTCTGGATAAATGAGAATATGTGGACTAGTGAAGGGAATATTTTTGAAATATCTCTTAAGTATTTTATTGATTTAAAAAAATTTTTTTGAAAGTAACTAATAATTGTACGACAATTGCTTCCGAGGAGGCTGCTGAGCCTCTGGGAACATGGTTATGAACACATTATTATGTCAATTATCACACAAATAATCAAATGGCCTTCTTCTCACATTCATACACCTGGATGTGGCTCAGGAGGGCTGTCATGGGAGTTGCTCTGCTGTGATATCTTTATTAATGAGCAAGAGACACAGGTAAATATTGTGCTGATTAAATCTACTGTGGATACTAATCTGGGAGGCACAGCTAGCCAGGGGGAAGCAGAGATCCCACCCTAGCTCACTCTGAGCTTTTAAGTATGTGGAATGAGAACAATAAAATAAGCTTTGACGACAGAGAATGAAAATGAGGGGGAGATATCCTAGATGCATAGATTATCGGCAAGACGATAGGAAGAAGGAAATCCCAATTATTGGTCTTAAAACTCACCAAGAACACGGAACTAGTATGGCCCTGCCCACAAATCAGATCTCCAGAGAAGACTGGAATATTGGTTAGAAAGTTAGTTTGCAAGGGCAGGAAGGAGAAACCAGGTGGCTTGGGACCATGTTTACAGAAATGGAGTTTGTTGAGGTCCAGGCAGCAGGACCCCGGAAGAAGTAAAAGCCAGTTGAAGCAGCCTGCCTTGGTGGCAGAAGTTAGGAAGCAGTTGAAGAAAAGGAGAACTGATGTAAGACCTCTTTCCTAGCAGGCCCAATGAGACATAGTACCATCTGACATAGAGGCAGAGAGTTTAGGGAGAGAAGAGATTACCTTCTCACAGTGACATGGGCTGCTGTGTCCAATTTCCTTAGACCTGGAAAGTTTGTTTGCGAGTGAGGTCCATGAGGAAAGACGTGACCCCCCGGCCCCCCAGGAAAGAGCTGCATTCATTCACTCAGTGTAATTCTATACACATTTACTGGGCAACTGCTACCGTCAGGGTCTGTGTTAGGATCTTGGGACATGAGGAAGCAGGAAGAACAGATACATCAATAAATGTCAGCATGGAAAGGGAAGCTCACTGACTTGTCCATGTCCTAAGAACGTTGTGGCACTAAGGAAGGTGCCAGTCATTCATCGTTGGGGCCTAAAAGCTGTCAAGGAAGGCTTCATAGAGGAGACACTCAGCCTGGTTTCTGAAAAGCAAGTAAAGAGAGTTTTCTGGATGGTGTGTTGACAGAGAAAGAGAGGCTGGGAGATAGGGGAAAGTAGAGAGGAGAGAAGCATTCCAGAGAGTGGGAAAGCATGTGCAAAGGCACAGAGGCATCGCAGGGCAGGGTATGCTAAAGTGGCCACAGGTTTTTGGAATACCTGGGGCGTTAGGGGCACAAACTGACATTGCTAGTGTTCAGCAGTATTTGGTTCTCCTT
The DNA here is from genome assembly GCF_016509475.1 of Prionailurus bengalensis. NCBI lineage: Eukaryota > Metazoa > Chordata > Mammalia > Carnivora > Felidae > Prionailurus > Prionailurus bengalensis. The sequence goes on along the minus strand of NC_057349.1, from coordinate 98,994,800 downwards.
TCTTTCCCAGCATGTTTGAGATTATGCTTTCTACCTTCTTTGCAAGCATGTGGTATGTTGAAACATAAGACCTGGGGAGTTGTTTGTTACTATAGTATATCCCAACCTATCCTGACTTGTAGAGTACCTGCGGGGAATGGCGAGAAGTGAGACTGGAGAGATTGGCAGGGGATAGATCTTGGGTGGGACACTTGAGGACAGTTTCTCTCTGTGCCAAAGAGTTTGGGTACTCTGGGCCATGGAGAAATGTGCAAGGTGCTTTGGACCTAAGCGTGACATGATCAGGTTTGGTGGCTGCATGGAAGGATATGACGAAGGCAGAGATTGGTCAAGAGGTGACTGAAGCAGCTGAGTAATACTGAAGGCTTGAACTAAGGCCATGGCAGTGAGATAGGAGAAGGCTAATCTGGTAAAACTAGAGGACTTAGTGGCTACTTATATAAATGGAGAAAAAGGAAAGGAAGAATGAATTTAGAATATTCTTTGGTCTTTGGCTTAGGTGACTGTATAGGTAATTTCAATATTAACCGGGACTCTGAATAGTGGACAGGTATGGACGATAGGTTGTTCATTGTTTTTTTCCCCCTGTTAACTTCCCAAAGGAGCTTAGTGTTACACCCAGTAAAAGGTTCAGTCCACAGGTTGTAGCTTCCAGATTCTTCTTCTACAGTGTTTCTCAACCATAGCTGAGTCCACAGCTAGAGCCACAGCTAGAATCCAGTCCCACAGCTAGAATAATTCCTAATGAGTCTTTCAGGACCCTGCTGCCACACTGAGGGAGAAAATGGTCAAGGTATCCCTCCAGAAGTTTGGGTGTGAAATCAGAGTTTACTCAGGATTTGCCACACGCTTGTGGCAAGTCATACCACCTGGAACAACAAATACAACAATCCAGACCCTGTCGGACTCCAAATGCTCAGATGGCACCAAAAACTAAAAGCAGGTTAGCCAGGTATTATCCTTGGCCCAGAAAAGCCACCCCATAAGAGTAGCAAAAGGAATATCCTGGCTGGTGGCTTAGGACCTAATGATCATCAAAAGCCACAAGGCAGTGATTTTCCAGATGTTACTTGATCACGGATTCTCCCCACCAGTCCCTTTGGTCTTTGAAATCCTATAGCTAAGTTTGTAGGTCCTGGCTATTGCTTGAAATGATCACATACCAAACCTATGAATGTATATACTGCTACCAATAATAGTAATGATGAACACTCATTGAGTATTGGCCCAATAGAAAGAGGCACCCAGAACCTGGACTCTTTGGTCAGCTTCTGTAGGTGGGTGGGTACATCCTTACCCTAGGACTGGCTGTCTAGATTTGTATAGGGTTCAATCTAGGAGTTGCATGAAGAGTGGAGGGAACTGGCCATTTCTGGTTGGGAATGGCATGAAGACCACGAATCTGGTCAGAGACAAGGACATGGGGAGAAGGACAGGAAGTAAGGGAGAAAAGGTGCAGCTTGGTACCTATATATCAGGCTGCCATGGGTTATGAAGGTGCATTCTAGCCTCTGCACCCTAAAAGCATTGGCCTGCTTGGCCTGTCTCTCCTGGATTTGGGAGCAGGAGAGGGAGAGGCCTGACTCTGTGGGTGGCTGGACACCAGGGTGAACAGGGTCCAATGGTGACTTCTGGGAACTCAGTGAGCAAACACCAGCCCACAGTGCAGGGTAATTATTCAGCCCAATATCCTTTCTAAGGTCACCTTCCTCAGAATAAAAAATATATGGGAATTAGGGGGTGTGACAGTTACCAGACTCTCGGAGCTAGCTTCTGTGTGTGCTTTGTCCCCCTCACAGGCTTTGAACCTCAGTACAGCGGTTAAGAGCACAAGCTGACTTCACTATTTATGTAATATCTGAAAATGGGCCTATCACCCTCTCTGAACCTTATGTTTCTCTCCTAGAAAGTGCAGATAATAAGACCTGCCTCATAGAATTACTGTTGTGAAGGGTAAATAAAGTAAGTCATGTACAGGGGAAGACCTGCAATCCCACCAACAACTTCATGTATGCAAAGGTGGGTCCAAAAAATGGAGGATGGGGGAGCCACCACCTTGGGCAGCTTTTAATCATAGAAGAAGAACTTGAAAAGCAAATATAGGATGGACCTGGTGGCCATGGACTTAGGTCAATGGGCCTTTATTCCTCTCATCTCCCAACTACAAATCTCTAGTAGAAACTTTGTCAGAATCTGCACCCAGAAGTCATAATTTGGAGTTTTCTTTCATTCTTGGTTGCTATGAATAAGTTCCACATATGTAATGAATTTTGTGCTTGTAACCATCTCCACTAGATTCAATACACATTACCTCTGGCTGCAGCTCACAGTTTAACAAAGTCTCTGAGCTCACTCCAGAGAACACGTTTCTGCTCATACCTGCCACCCCCGACATGAGCTTATAACACCAAACGGGACTGCCATTTCAAAGGAGAGATGAAGGAAAGCAGGAGGTCCAACCTGGCTGAAAACCTAGCTGACTAGCAAAGCAGTCAAGTTGTCCAAAGATCAAGTGAAGCAGAATCTCCCAGATGTTAATATTCACAAACAGCCTAGCACAATGTTGAGCATACAAGGGGCACTCAGTACACATTAGTTCCAAGTTGTTCAAAATGGCACTAGTAACAATGGGAATTTGGCAGTATTCAGCACAACTGCAAATGAATTTGCCCTTTGCCCCAGTCAAGTCCACCTCTAGGATTCTACCTCACACACTGGAAGCAATACTCGGTGATGTATGAAGGAAACTAGTCACTAAGCACAAAGACTGAAAACAACCCAAATATCCAAACAAAGAATCTGTTGAATAAACTATGCAACATACTTAAAATTGGACACCATGTTGCTGTCACAGAGAATGGGAAAGATCGCCACAAACTGCTATGGAGTAATCTCCAGGATACGCGCACACACACACACACACACACACACTCATTTTTAAAAAGTTACCATTGGGGGGGCGCCTGGGTGGCTCAGTCGGTTAAACATCCAACTTCAGCTCAGGTCACGATCTCATGGTCCGTGAGTTCGAGCCCCGCGTCGGGCTCTGGGCTGATGGCTCAGAGCCTGGAACCTGCTTCCGATTCTGTGTCTCCCTCTCTCTCTGCCCCTCCCCCATTCATGCTCTGTCTCTCTCTGTCTCAAAAAAAAAAAAAAAAAAAGTTAAAAAAAATTAAAAAAAAAAGTTATCATTGGGGACAAGACAGGACAGGACAGAAGGGAGTTGAATAGAGGCTAGGCCTCTCTGAATGTACCTTGTTTTTTTGTTTGATTTTGGAACCAGTAAATGTTTTACTGAATTTTTAATTAATTAAATAAAAAGAATTCCCTAAAAGTGGACAGCGAACTAAAAACAAAAAGAAAAACAAAAAGAGCTTATATATCTAGTTGGTGGTATAGCTACCTGTAGGAGGCATATTTCAAATGATTACGCCACAGTATTTGCACTCTGCACCCCTAGTGGGATATATCCCAAGGACAAAAAAGAACCACAAAGATATCCAGAGACTTTGCTCTGCATTCTGTAGTCTAGTTGTTTGTAGTAATATTGATATTATTTTGAAACCAGAAAATAGGATAAAACAACTATGTTTGCCCTAATCTTATTAAAAAGAAACCAAGATTTTCAGTGCAAGGAGATAAAACATAGACATGTAAATGAATAAAATCAGGAAGTTTAAACAAAATCCCATTATTCTTACTTCAAATTGAAAATATCAGTATTAACTCATGATTTATTTTCCATTGTCTAAAAATTTGGTATTTCCTAGTGATGTTCACTGAAAAGATTTGGAAGCAGTGGTAGCTCAATAACAACAAACACCCCACTTCCCAGATTGTAGTTTCTAGATGCCATTTCCCACTGAAGGGAACAAGGGCGCCTTGAGCTGGAACATCTTGTCATGCCTGAAAAAAAAGGAGCTGTCAAAGATTACTATGATCACGTCAAAATGTCATGGCAGTCAACATGAAGGGCCCCCTACTTACCAAGGATAAGACAGTCTGAACATAAAAAAAAAAGTACCGTAATGGATTGAAATATGGAAAAGTCCTGGGTTCATCATGATGCTCCATATGCCTGCACCCCTCCCCCACTGCCACAATTGGTAAACCCTCCTTAGTTACCTTTGGAAGTTGCCAGAACACCAACTCATTGTTCCGAAAATTGACAAATAAAGGAAAATAATCTAGTAGTTATCCTGCCTTTCTCAAACTGTACCTCATGGTAACCAAAGAGCTGCTGTGGGGAAGCTCTTTACGGAAGACATGCAACTAGTCAGTGCAGTAGGAATGATAACATTGGGAACTCACTGGTTTGCAAACCCTAACAAACTGGTGAGGTAACAGTCACCAATGGCTGCTAAAGCCATTAGGTTAAATGTTGATGGGGAATTCTATAATGTATGAATCAGGTTGACACCATCTGAACCCAAAGATGAAGGATAAATGAAGCAGGTGTCATGCACATCCTGACGTGATACAACAGCAAGTATACAACATCACCTATGAAGTATTTATTCTCCCTGCTCCCCCAAAATGAAGACTCTGAATGTAATCAAATGCTAGATGTAATACCTAGTTCTCAGGAAATAGGGGGGTATAGAGGAATATGTTAAATGACACCATGAGTACTTTAACCAGAAATATTAAGTACCTGGGAAATTCTACAGGTCAAGTGACTTCAGTTTAATCCGGAAATAAATGACATTTCTTAAAGAGAAGTGGAACAATTATAGATGAAAAGAGATTTTAGACACGTACCAAGATGCATAGTGGACACATACCACAGATTTTTATTAAAAGATACACAGGTGCTGGGGCGCCTGGGTGGCTCAGTTGGTTAAGCATCCAACTTTGGCTCAGGTCATGATTTTGTGGTTCATGAGTTCGAGCCCTGCGTCAAGATCTGTGCTGACAGCTCAGAGCCTGGAGCCCGCTTTGGATTCCGTCTCTCTCTCTCTTTCTCTCTCTGTTTCTCCCTTGTCCACACTCTGTCTCTCCCTCTCTCTCAAAAAACAAATAAACATTAAAAAAATTTTTAAAAAGATAAACAGGTGCTAATTTATACTATTCTTTCAAATTTTCTGTAGGTTTCAAATTTTCAAAAAAAATGTTTAAATCAAAGTGAGAAAAAGACTAATCAACCAAATGAGGTGTGTGGCTCACAATTGGATCCTGATTTGAACAAGCCAATTTATTTATTATTTTATTTTATGTTATTTTACTTTATTTTATTTTATTATTTTATTTTAGAGAGAGAGAGAGAGAGAGAGTACAAGCAGGGGGGAAGGGCAGAGGAAAAGAGAGAGAATTCTAAACAGGCTCTATGTGGAGCCTGATAAGTAGCTTGATTTGGGGCTCCATGCAAGGCTGGACCCCACAACCCTGGTCTCATGACCTGAGCTGAAATCAAGAGTTGGACGCTCAACTAACTGAGCCATCCAGGAGACCCTGAACAAGCCAATTTAAAAAGAAATATACGAGACAACCAGGGCTTTATTGTGAGTTATTTTTAATTTTGTTGTATATGACAATCATATTGTGGTTATGTTGAAAAATCCATCATTTATTGAAAGCGCATAATGAAGTAACAATAAATGAAAATATGCTAACATAGGCTAAAGTTGTAAGGTACAGTAGTAAGAATATGTTGGGTGTAGTTAGAGTTTGAAGCTGGGCTCACATCCTGGCCCCACCACTTTTTAACTGCAAGAACTTGAGTGAGTTTCTTGTGCTCTCTAAAATTCAGTTTCCACCAAATACTACCTGCCTTGAGGATTAATGAAATAATGTTTATGATAGTGCTTAACCCATAGATGATATTTGACACAACTTTTCTTTTTTTAATATAAAGGGTTATCCCATTATAGATGGATTTGTGTTTAACCAGAGACAATATCTTTATCTAGTGGCTCATGTTAGATTTTCAAGCATTCGCTATAGGTTAATGACTAAGCTATTCTTTATAGCACAGGAGCCCAGGTCACCTATAAGGGACAGAAATCAAGGAGAAACCTTAAGAAACGGGCAGCCCCACATTGGGCATATTAGTGATGTGGTCACATAGTGGTCTGATGAAATGATTTTCTATATGTAAAATGCTTAGAGCAGGGCCTGACTCATGGTAATATTGTCTAAGTATTTACTATTATTATTATTTTTATTAATGACTAAGCAGAAGGTAAGCCGATTTCAACTTCTGCATATCCTTTTTCTGTTTCTCTGAACTTCCTCTCAAGTACTGAGGTGACAATCTATAAATTGATATATTTTTCCTAGGCTTAGAAAGGATGACTCAATCTCTTAATTCACAGATTCTGCTCTTGTCTTAGACTTGAGCCATTTTGAGTTTCCATTTTGACTGCATTATCACTAATGGGTCTTTGGCTGTCATAGTTAACAACTGCCTTGACCCATAATGATGAGGGAATCAATGGTCCCATGGGGTACTCCCTTCGGCCTCATCCTGCTGCTCCAAGGGAAGTCTGGTCCTCATTGCAGTCAGTGGTAATCAGGGATAGAGACACGAGTCCTTTGCTAATACACCAAGAAGTTCTCAGAGAAGAGCCTGGACTAACTAGCACCCTAGGCAGTCTGCCAGTTCGTAGCCTTTTTGCTAGAGAGGAAATTTCTGTGTGTTTCAAATTCTTTCCCTGACTATGGGCTGCGTGGTATAAGTCTCTCTGTAACATGTAACATGTGAGTTGCCCTGTAAGTGGCCATTCTGGGCTTGAAGATGCTGAGAACAATGAATCTGGACTTCTGCAGGAGGATTTTGTAACGTTGGTAAAATACAGCATCCTAAAACAGACCTATGATTCGGGGGCCACATCAGTCTCAGAATATTTCATTGTCTTCACCTCAACCTGAAATTGCAGAACTTCAGCTCCCTAGAACCCATTACTGTCTCAGTTACTCCCAGGTTCCCTCAGTCTCACAATCCCAGCTTTCTTTGCAGAGTGGTGGCCAGCATTAGCCTCCTCTCTCTCTGGGTTCTCACCACCATGTCTGCTGCCAGGCCTATGATGCTGGCCCAGAGGGAGCGGTTCCAATGCTACTACAAAGCCTCCTGAAGGCCACTCCCCTCCTTTCCCTAACTATGATGCTGCCCAATCCTCTGATGTCATGTTGCTTTAAATGAGCAGATTGGGTGATGGGTGGTGTTGGCTGGTTTGGAGAAATGCATTCAGGTAAGATGATTGGGTAGCTGGATGGCAGGTTCAAGGAGCCACTGGACCACATTTGCCGGTGTTGATTGGTGAGGCCAGCTCAGGACTTGGGTTTCAGGAAAGGAGGTCAATGGAGCCTGTCAAAGAACTTTGAAAACGCATAAGAACATTTTAATCTGACCCAAATGGCAAGGAGGAGCCCTCTGCTGAGAGAAGCCAGCACAAGCAATAACTCTGCTGGGGTTCAAGTTACCTGGCTGCTGAGTGGGGTTTTCTGCCCAGCACCCATTTTGTAGGAAAGGCCTAATCTCCCCATGCGGCAACTTACATACCCATCCAATCAGCACCACATACACCTATCCATTTCATAGTCAAAATTACACTACCCAAATTGAAATCCCAGCTCTACCACTTAAACAATATGCCTCTCAATTTATTATTTAACATCTCTAAGTCTCAATTTCATTATCTGTCATTTTTTTTGAAAGACAATAATTATACCTGCTCTGTAGTGTTGATTGGGACACCAGATATGTGCAAAGCACTTGGCAGAGAACCTGGTGCATGGTAAACATTCAGTGAATCTCTTGATCATCATCACTACCACTAAGACCAACATCAACATTTTGATTACCCCCTGAATTCTGTACATTTTTGTATTTGACATTAATAAAGCCCCACATGGCCTATTCTCTGCATGGAGACATATTGTCCAGGAACCAACATTAAATATAAAGGTATTCCAATATTTAGTCACATTCCCTGAAGAACATTGAAGAGATTCCAGTCAATGGCCCACCCTAGTCCTTGGCAAATCCCACTTCCTGTCTCCCCCCCCCCCCCCCCGCCATTTCCTCTAGCCCAGCTTCTCCAGAGCCTCTTCCAACTGACTTGCCACCCAACTCTCTCCCACATCTGGCCTGTTAGTCTTCCCTTCTCCTTCCCTCCCACCGCCACCTCTTTTACAACCTTTGCAGCCTCTCCCATACAGTGTCTTTGAACCCTATTCTCCCTCCTAAAAGATGTAGACCAGAGCTGGTTAGCAGCAGGCTGGAGGTTTTCTAATGAATAAAAATAATGTCATTGGACATGTATGTAGTACTTTATCATATACCTTCAAGTTTAATTCTGAGTGGATAAAGGCAACATTCTCTTTCATAGGTAGGTGGAGAAGATAGGAAAAGTCAGAAATCCCAACAGGTTAATAAATCTTGGCCCCCGGCAATACATGACATCGCCATGCCTTGGGGCCGTAATTGATTGGTCCAGGCTGAGTATTTGACCTCAGCTGTCTGTCCATCGAGGGCTTTCATGGAGACCCTTAGATTGAAGACCAAGAGGGTCTTTGGAAGCCAAAACTATAGATTGTAACACTTGGACTTTTTAAAAGTCCTTATTCCTGGAGGTGTTACTATTAATTATGAAGTTTCCAGTATAGGGAAAACTTGCTGACGACATGATTGTGTTTAAATATTCAGTAGAAAGAAAGAAAGAAAGAGAAAAAGATTCTGTCAAACAATACCAGCCTCCTCTACAACTGAGGTCACCAGTCAGAGTAAAAAAAAATTTTCTTAAATGCTATGAGGCATATTTTTAGAGATTATAGTTTAGACTTTGTTTTTTTAGAGCAGTTTTAGGTTCACAGCAAAACTGAGCATCAAGTACAGAGCGTTCTCACATACCCCTCCCCCTCCAACCTCCCACACCGTCAACACACCTTGCAGAGTGGTAGTTTTGTTACAACAAAAGAACTCACAAGGACACATCGTAAGCACTGGAAGTCCATAGTTTACATTATGGCTCACTCTTGATGTACATTTATCGTATGGGTTTGGACAAATGCATGATGAAATGTATCTGATACAGAATAGTCACACTGACGTAGTCCTCTGTGCTCCATCTATTTACCCTCCCTCTCTCCAAACCCCTGCAATCCCTGGCCTTTTCACTGTCTCCATGGTTTTGCCTTTTCCAGAATGTCATATCCTTGGAATCAGAGTATAGCTTTTTCCAGTTGGCTTTTTTCACTTAGTGCTATTTAAGATTCTTCCATATCTGGGGCGCCTGGGTGGCTCAGCCAGTTTAGCGTTGGCCTTCAGCTCGGGTCATGATCTCACGGTTCATGAGTTCAAGCCCTGCATCGGGCTTGCTGTCAGCATAGAACCTGCTTTGGATCCTCTGTCCCCTCTTTCTCTGCTCCTCCCCTGCTCATGCTCTCTCTCTCTCTGAAATGAATAAACATTGTAAAAAAAAGATTCCTCCATGGCTTGATGGCTCATTTGTTTTTATTGCTGAATAATATTCCACTGAATGAGTGTCCCACGGTTTGTTTATCCACTATGTACTAAAGGATATCTTGGTTGCTTCTAAGTTTTGGAAATGATGAACAAAGCTGCTATAAATATTTGTGGGCAGGTTTTTGTGGAGACATAGGTTTCAACTCCTTTGGGTAAATACCAAGGAGTGGGATTGCTGGATCACATGGTAAGAGTATGTTCAGTTTAATAAGTGTCCTTAATACACATCAGCTCGTTTTATCTTTAAGGCAAAACTGCAGTGTCATCTACATGAATCTCACACTTTCCAGTTTAGCAAACTGAGACTCCAAGGGGTAAAGTGAGTTCCCTGTGGTCGCCAGACTGAACCGTGTACTGAGAAGAGGAAAATGTCTTCACCACTGCTGAGTCACAGCCCCTGCCAGGTCCTGGCTCCTGTCAGGCGGCCCTCTCAGCTGGCTCTCTTCCACGTGCCTCTCTCACGCTGTGGTTGGCCGGGGTGCCTAGAAATTGGGGTCCAGCGAACCCCACCGCCCACCTCGGGCTCAGGGATTGCTTGTAGTAACTCTTTCCCATTGCTCACTGCGTCCTCCCCAGCCCACACCCCACAACCCTTCACCCCTGACTTTGGAGGAACAAGAGGCCATTTTTCTCCCGAAAGGCTTGGGGAGCTGCCTGGCTCCCCACACACGGGGCAAAATTGGTTCAGACCACAGTTATCATGGAGAGGGAAAAACCCTTGTCCAGCAGCACAGTGTCCTGTAGGTGGCGCCATTCTGGGGATACCAGTTGAGAGCTCGTATGACACAGGGATGAAGGAAATGGGGGTTGGGAGGGGAGTGTGAAGGGAGTGAGGCCGAACGGCAGAAAGAGAATAGTGGCTTATGGCCATTTTGCACACACTGGTTGGCAATAGAGGGAAGTTTGAACCTTGTTTTCTTGAAGGACAAGCAACCTCTGACAACAGGCAATCATTTGTCTTGTGGGTTTCTTTCTTTCTTTCTTTTTTTTTTTTTTAAGACTTTCAAGCTCTATTCTTTTGGCAATTATTTGTTTAAAATCGTTTCTTCAGAATTGCCTGTTTATACTCCCCTAATGTAGTACTTTGTGCTTCCTGTACAGTATGTCCTCTTCAGAGAACATAGAGAAACCATGCTAATGAGGGCTATGCACATTTTGTTCTCTTAACAATTTGTGTCTTTGTGTGTGCGTGCGTGCGTGTGTGTGCGCGCGCGCACTCGCGCGCGCACCTGGACCAATCACTCAGAATCTGGAAATTTTCTTTTTGTTAAGGTAGATGGGAAAATTGCTTGTGCTGTGATCAGGCTTGTCTTTTCACAATTGTGACTGAAATCAATTTTTCCAGCCTGAGTAGCCATAGGAAAATAAGAGGGAGGTGCTGCAGGAAGACACAGCCACTCATTCCTCCTCCACCTCTTGATTTCTTTTTATTCCATGCAGTAAGGGGACAGATACAAAAGAAGGTGACACAATGCCTCTTAAAACATGGACTAAGCATCAAGCACATCTGAATCCACGGATGGAAGTTCCTATGCTGGGGACCTCCTCACCCCCAGCCCAGGCCCGGCCGTGTTCCGTTTGGCTCTTACCCGTTGGACTGTTCCTGAGTTGCATCCTTTATAAACAAAACTGTAAATGTGTGTATGTGTGAAACATATGTGTTAAGAAAAACCATTAACTAAGCATCCGGATATATTGGTCACTACGATGAGGGTGGTGAACGCGAGCCTTTGCAGCAGTCGGAACTCTTAGAAGGCAGGAGGGTAAAACAGAAGGCAAGGACAGGGACAATGACCGGCCGTCTCCGACAACGCTCATCAGTCATCATGACAGAGCATCTTTCCGGCACGTAAACGTGGCACGCGGCCTGCGGCTCAGGGGCAGTGAGCACTGCGTTTCTGGTGATAGGGATTCATCGGGGCTGGTGACACAGGTGCCGGGACTTCCATGTGCCTGCACCAAGGGGAGGAGGAGAATTAGTGGCCGACTCTTTCATCCAGGGATTCAGGCACCTGTGGACTCAGGGGGCACGGATAGGGCCGAACAGGAGAAGCTGGGAGGGAGTGGAGCTCGGAGGGCCTCACGGTGGAGGTGACTTTTCTGTGGGGTTTTAGTCGAGACGGGTGGTGGGAAGAGGAGGGGAGGGCTTCCCGGCTTGCGCTAGGGCTGACGGTGCATCTTTGGAGGAGGGGAGGAGAAGGCGAAGCTGGCTGGGCTGGTGTGCCATCCAAGCTGACGACAGTCTTGGGGACGCAAGGAGTCTTGAATGGTGTTAGGTGGGGGACAGTGAGAGTGCTGTCATTCACACTAGGTAAGCAATTATTTCCCTTTTAGGCCCAGAACTCTGCCATTTGAAAATGATTTGCAAATGGTAAAGAAACTATGTTAATGCTGTTGCTATTAGCCAACGGTTTTATTTCTGCTTTTTTTTTTTTTTTTTTTTTTTTGCTTTTGTTTTTGCAGAAGCAGCACAGGGAGTCTCTGCCCTTCTTTCGTTCCTTTCTCCCACTTAATAAAAAAAAAGTGTTACATTCACCTGCGGCAGGAAACGGAACTTGCTAAACTGAGAGTGCTTGCTGCCAGCCCCCCGGGAAGTTTAAAAATGTGTTTTAAAACCTTTAAATATGTAAGAGAGACTTGCAGGATGCTCATATTAGTGTGTATTTATTTCAAACAAATATTTAGAAGAGCTTATGATGCATGATTATCCCCCCACGGGGTGCTGGAGATTGGGGGCACCCAGGGATTAGAGTGGGAGTCAGGACACACAGCTACCTGCAGTGGGGCGGGACCAGGCTGCAGGGTGTAGACAGGAGGCCCTGACCATGGGGGAGCCAACCCTGAACCTCCCCCTCTCCCTATCGTCTCTGCATCAATAAACACACTTTGGGCTTTCCCTGCAGGAAAGAACCTCCTCTCCCTCAGGAGACACCATTGGCTCCTTCTTCACCCTCTAGCATCTGAAAAGGGAGGTAATAATGCCCATCTCACAGAGTTGTGCGAATTGAACAAGCGAATACAGGGAAAATGGTCAGAATGGTGCCTGGCACATAATACGCATCCAGTAAATGTGTGCTATTGCTATTAACGCTGTCTTAGGAAAGAGTGGAGGCAAATGCATCTACTCAGTCTGCCCATCTGAACCAGAACCTATTCTGTGTCTACTGGCATAGAAAGAGTACCTATTACAAATTTTGGGGGGCGCCTGGGTGGCTCAGTCAGTTAAGCATCTGACTCTTGGTTTCCGCTCAGGTCATCATCTCAGCCCCACGTCGGGCTCTGCACTGACAGTGTGGAGTCTGCTTGGGACTCTCTCTCTCTCTCCCTCTGTCGCTGCCCCTCCCCTGCTGGTGTTCACACTCTCTCTCTCCCTCGCAAATAAATAAACCTCAACAGATTTTTTAAGAGAAAAAAATTTTAAAGGAGGCTACAAAATAGTTATTACAGCATGATTTCCATTTGGGGGGAAAGGTATGTTTTTACATAAAGATTAGTAGGCTGGACTGTGTACCCCCCAAATTCCTATGTTGGAGGCCTAACCCCTCGTTCCTCAGAATGTAACTATATTTGGAAATAAGGTCTCTAAGGAAGTAATTAAGTTAAAAATGAGGTCATTAGGGTGCATCTGAGTCCAATATGACTAATGTCCTTCTAAGAAGAGGAAATTCAGACACAGGCATGAACCCAGAGATGAGGAGACACGTGAGGAGACAACGGGAAGGCGGTCGTCTGCAAGGGAAGGAGAGAGGCTTCAGAAGAAGCAAAACCTGCTGACACCTTGGTTTTGGACTTCTAGCCTCCAAGACCGTGAGAAAAAAAATTTCTGTTCTCTCTGTGTCCCCCAGCCTGTGGTCCTTGGTTGTGGAAGTCCTGGCAATTTAACACAATGAGGGAAACGTCGAAGGATGCGCTCCTAGTGGTTATTCTCAGAGTGGAGGACTTTCGGCAGGTTTCAATTTAACTTATTTTCTGATTTGAACACAACCCAGTGTATCTTATCAACAAGTTTTCACAGAGGATGTCAAGACAAAGCAACACCCTCAGACTGAGTTCCCTGCCTGGTTAGATTTCAAACCCCTGTTTGCCACCATCCCGTCATCTTTGCTGGCTCTCTGCCATCTATGCATGGGGCTGTTCACAGGAGGGACCGGCCTGGGGCCAACCCACTGAGGTCCTGCTTCACTGTGATGGGAATGAGGAGCATCCAAACCTGTAAGATTTTACCGGCAACTGAGCAGAGTTTCTGAAAATGATTGCATCCAAAAGAAAACAATTCCATTCAAAACAAAGGATGGTCTATTTTTACCTAATGAATACTTGAGTCTTGGTCACATATATGGTGTTAGCTTTTTCTGCGGGAATTCTTCAGGGCCCTCCAGAGAGCCGCACAGCCTGGCACTCGTCCCCGGGGTTGATTGAACGCCAGTGGCCACATTGATAGTGGGTTTTCCGATTCCTCACCTGTTGAGGTCACTCCGAATGAAAAGATGTCAGTCTCTGAATATCCTCTGCCCACAAGGTTCCCATATACCTTTGCCTTTTTCGTGCACAAAACAGCTTTGACCCTTCCACAGGCAGCTGAACTTCAGACAAATGGTAGTGGGGGGGGGGGGTGGGTACATCATGGAGGGCTACAGAAGCCTCCTCTTTCCAATGTTTCCTTTGATCCCAAGGAAAAAAAAAATCAAAGACATGAAAGCAAATCTGTGAAGGAAGAAAGCAAGAGTACAGTTTGCCTCAAGGGCCTGGCCTCAGTCTATTGCATTAACCCCTCCATGGGGCACCACGGAGGAAGGGGGGTGCTGGCGGCAGATAGTCCCCCATACCCCACATACCCCCTGCTCCAGCTGCTCCCCTGGCCTGTCAGCAGTGGGAGATGGAGGAGGAGATTCTTTCCACCTGGTAGATCCGTGGAGTTTCTGGAAACTGTCAGTTCCTGAGCCATTTGTAAGGAGGGGCACACAGTTTCTAGCCAGCAACAGGTGTTGAGAGTGCCTGCTGGTAAGAACAGAGCCATGGTGGGGGTCAAAGGGATGATTGGGAAGGCTGTCCCAAGTTGCCTTCTGCCTCCCTGACTGCTCCCTGAGCCAAAGAAAGCCAACCACGTCCAACATTATCATGGCTGAAGGTTGAGGATTGGTCCCCAGCATTCTGTTTCCTATATAGAGCCCAGCAGTGAATGCTTCTTAGGGAGAGCTTCTTAAGTAGCCTCTATCGAGCATTACCTCGTATCAGACTCCAAGCTGGGAGTTTCCCACCCATCGTGTCCTGTAACCCTTGTGCTTGTGCTATTGTCCTGAACTCATAGTCTTTGTGACTGGACTCATTGCTCAAGATTTTGCAGCCACAGTTTCTTCATCTATAAAATACAAATAAGAATGCACGCACCTCACGAGTTTGTCAGGAGGATAAGCTTTCAATAAATTAACCAGGATTAAAAGTAACGAAGCACCTGGGCACCTGGGTGGCTCAGTGGGTTGAGTGTCTGACTTCGGCCCAGGTCATGATCTCACAGTTTGTGGGTTCCAGCCCCATGTCAGGCTCAGGACTGATAGCTCAGAGCCTGGAGCCTGCTTCAGATTCTGTGTTTCTTTCTCTCTCTGTCCCTCCCCTGCTCATACTCTCTCTCTCTCTCTCAAAAAATAAAAAACCATTAAAAAAAAATAATGAGTCAGGACTGTATGTACCAATATGGAAATAGCTCTAAGACATCTTGTTTAATTTTTTTTTTCAACGTTTATTTATTTTTGGGACAGAGAGAGACAGAGCATGAACGGGGGAGGGGCAGAGAGAGAGGGAGACACAGAATCGGAAACAGGCTCCAGGCTCTGAGCCATCAGCCCAGAGCCTGACGCGGGGCTCGAACTCATGGACCGTGAGATCGTGACCTGGCTGAAGTCGGACGCTTAACCGACTGCGCCACCCAGGCGCCCCTAAGACATCTTGTTTAAAAAGAGAAGGGGCATGCGGCAGCAGAAAACTCATGCAGTAAGTTCCTATTTGTATAATACAAAAAGATGTATATGTTCAGCCCTGTGTGGCCGAACAATAATTGGAGGTTTTAACTTGTCTTTGTTCTTGTATTTTCCTCCTTTGTCTTGGGCTGGCCAGGTGGAAAGAGCCAAGAGGGTGAACTTGGCAAAGGCTTCTGCACTAGGAGCTACCTTCAAGGCCCTGGAGCCCTGGGTGGGTCAGTGGTGACTCTGGAGCCAGCAGCCCCAGCACCCCTTGTTGGGGACCAAGACAGCCATTCCTTAGGCCAGAAGCCTGGAAACAGGACTGCTACATCCCAGCCAGGTGCCTCCCTCCATCCCCCTGGATGACCCCTGGCTGTGCCCCCATGACTTGGCTCGCTCTCTGACCAATTTAATGTATCCTAATGTGATTATATGTACGTACCCTCCACACCCCTGTAGTGTCCAACTACACCCAAGACCAGTGGGTGAGATCTGGATACCTGGGGAGGGACACCCAGGCCCTCCTCCCCCGGCTGTGGAAAGACATGATGACCTCTCAGTTGTGGTTTTCTGGAAAAGGGCACTTAGGGAGCTAAGATGGGGCAGAGATTTCCCTTTCTTCTCCTTTTTTGGCCCAGTTCCTGGGGGTTACCCTCTGTTAGGAGCCTCCCCAGCTTCTGTTCCTCCTTCACGACTCACATCTGCTCCAACGTGGTGTGGCTTGAGGGGCCTGAGGGTCCTGGATTTGAATCTCAGTTCCATCACTGTCGGGACCATGAACCAATTGTTTGATCGGTTTTCGTTAGCTTCCATATCTATAAAACGGTGAGAATTACAGTACCTAGTTTACAGGGCCTTAGCGAAGGTTAAATAAAATAATGTAACATAACACCGTGGCAGGCATATAGCAAGCATTTGGTAAACCTCAACCAGAAATCTTTAAAACAGTGGGATAATCTAATTATGAGAGCACTACGCACAACGGTCAGAGAGGAGAGGAAGGCCCCGCAGGACACAGGGCTGCTCTCTGGAAGCAAGCAGAACGTTGTCCTGTCAGAGATTGGCTGAAAAAGAGCTGAGGTGACCCTCTGTGGTACTCCAGCTCTAGGCTACCTGAAGAGGAAGACTGTGCCTGACCCAGGGCTGGTCCTTAGGAAAGTTTTATTGGATAGTATTGGGGAAATATAAAACCTGGAAAACCTCTCCACAAAGGTAGTAGAGACCTAAACCACAAAGGTAGTTGAGTGAGCATTAAACCAGAATGTGATGTGCACTGAAGGGGTTCAAAGTATGCCACCCCAAATTATGCCACTCTGGCGTAATGATTTCTTTCAGCTGGAGGCGACGGAGAAAAAGAAGACCCAGGAAAGGCAGGACAATTCTTAGACTCTCACCAGCCTGGAGATAGCACCAGAGGATACACATCACAAACCTTACTAAATAACTTATCTAGTTATGACAAATATTTACATACATTTGAAAAGGACAAAAGAAACAAAGCAGCGAGGAAGAGAGAAATCTCTTTCCTTATTTTCAACATGGGGAATCAAGCCTCTTATTTTTAATTTGTACCTGCTCTTACAATTTATGATAAAAACTACAACAATTATTGAGAGGTTGCTAAATGACAGATAGTTGTTCACCGGTTTAATATTCACAAAATCCCTGTAAGATCCATAGAAGTATGGACCCATGCTACAGATGAGGAAACTGAGGCACAAGGAGACTATTTTACTTGTCTAAGGTCACTGAGAGGGAGAGCCAGGATTTAAATCCAAGCACTCTTGCTGAGTGGATTGATGAAGAGAGGGAAAGATGGATGGATGGGACCTGGAAAGGGATGGGGAGTTTTTCAAACTGCGATTGAATTTGGAAAATGCTGCCAAAGGCTTGTGGGAAGTCTACAAGATAATGCACCTGTCTGAAGATCGATACTGTCTTTTGGTTCAGCAAGGCAATTCCTTTCTCATGCTCTCTTCATTCCAGTTTCTGGGTTCAGTACTCATCATCTCCAAAATCCCTCCATCAGTAACCGTTTTTCATGTGTTTAAGTGGAAATATTGCAAAATCAGATGATTGCTGATTTTAATCTTTGTACACATGTCACGCCCTCGGTGATTCGTTTTATCCAATGTTTGCAGTTTGGGAGAAGGAAGCTCGGCTGGGTTTCCAGTTGCAGCACACACGTGATGAGGCTGTTGTTCTCCAGGCTACCCCCCATTTGCAGGAGAGAGGGGCTGGGCTTTACTTTTAACACCCTCTTACCTTTAAGTTCCCTTCCCCGGAATACAAAACTATGTCAGAGGATTCACTTAGGGGAGGAAATCGCTTCCTTTTCTGTTCCCAGAAATAAAGTTCTGCATTTTGGAAATATTACTTTAAAAATGTTTTTCAGGGGCACCTGGGTGGCGCAGTCGGTTAAGCGTCCGACTTCAGCCAGGTCACGATCTCGCGGTCCGTGAGTTCGAGCCCCGCGTCAGGCTCTGGGCTGATGGCTCAGAGCCTGGAGCCTGTTTCCGATTCTGTGTCTCCCTCTCTCTCTGCCCCTCCCCCATTCATGCTCTGTCTCTCTCTGTCCCAAAAATAAATAAACGTTGAAAAAAAAAATTAAAAAAAAATAAATAAATAAAAATGTTTTTCATGCTGCTTTTTTAGAAATATTTTCCCCAAAGAACATAAGATTTGCTGAATGGCATTCTGGTACTGTACAGTGTAGATTGTGAAATTCAAAATTGTGTCGCATTCCGTCTACAGGCTGACATTTCCATTCTAACTTACCTATGGGTGTTTAAGGGAGATAGGTATAAAAGACACAGGGTTACACCTGAAATGCATTTATTTTTTATTTTTTTAAAGATTAAAAAAATGTTTATTTATTTGAAAGAAAGAGAGCACAGGCAGGGGAGGCAGAGAGAGAGAGAGAGAGAGAGAGAGAGAGAATCCCAAGCTGGCTCCGTGCTGTCAGTACGGAGCCCAGTGTGGGACTTGATCACACGAACTGTGAGATCATGACCTGAGCGGAAATCAAGAGTCAGATGCTTAATTGACTGAGCCACCCAGGCACCCTACCACTGAAATGCATTTAGTAGGGCCCCCGGGGCATGAAATACTGCCACTGACTTGATACTGAAAGTTGCTCAGAGTGGTTTCTGCCCTGTCTACACTCTAGGAGCACCGTGAGGCAGAGGACAGCCTGAGAGAACAAGAGGAAGGACAAGAAGAAAAGAGGGTGAAACAATGAGCCCATTTATGAGCAGGCCACAAAGAATCATCGCATGGAAGCTGGCCCAGGAGTCGGCACAGAAAGAACCAGTT
Organism: Prionailurus bengalensis; assembly: GCF_016509475.1. Lineage (NCBI taxonomy): Eukaryota > Metazoa > Chordata > Mammalia > Carnivora > Felidae > Prionailurus > Prionailurus bengalensis. Next base: position 98,976,062 of record NC_057349.1, on the reverse strand, counting down.
TATTGACAAGGTGGACTGCTGTGAGTGGATTGTGTAACCACTCCCCTCCCTGCCCCCCAAAAAGATATACTGAAGTCCCAACCCCCAGTACCTGTGACTGTGACCTTATTAGGAAATAGGGTCTTTGATTATGCAATCAAGTAAAATGAAGGGATTAGGGTGGGCTTTAATCCAATATGACTGGTGTCCTTCTAAGAAGAGGGAAACTGGGCACAGACACCCAGGGACACCATGTGAAGACACAGAGACATACAGACACAGAGGAAAGACTCCATGTGAAAATGGAGACAGGATGGAGTTATGCTTTCACAAGCCGAGGAATGAATATCTGGGACCACAGAAGCTGGAAGAGGTGAGGACGGATCCTTCTCGGGGGCTGCAGAGGGAGTATGGCCCTGCCAACCCCTTGACTGTGGATGTCTATGTTATGGCGGCCTAAGGAAACCAATGCATGGGTTCTGTAGGGTATAAGCAAAAATCAACTTTATTCTCTTCCCTGTCTTTCCACACCCACACTGTTAGGCTATTCATGCCCATCCCTGATGAAACCATAGATCCCATAGTTTTCCTGGCCATTTGGAGATATGAGAAGTTTAATTCTGTCTAATACCAAAATTTCAGTCCACATCCCATTTAAAAATTCTTCCCTTTCCAATTGTAGGTTTAACTCAAGCTTGGAAACCTGCAGTGGTAGAAGGCAGCATAGTTGGTTTCTCCACTAGTTCCCCACCTGACTGGCTACCCCTTTTCCCCCCTCACTCACCATATTGTGCATGGTTGGTACAAAGGGGCAGAGGAGAAATGGGAACAAAAGAATCCTTATTTGATATGTGCACTTACTATCTGATGGTGGATTCTCTAGATAAGACAGATGTCCATAGTCCAGCTCCTTCTTTGGTGGGGCACAGTTTCTAGACATTTCAAATAATGGGTCCATTTTGCAGGCCCTTGTTAACTGGGGCCTTCATACTGGAGGGTACCCTAGTATGAAAGATGCTCACTGGCAGACATTTATGACCCAACCCCCCAATGATGCACCACTAGCCCTTATTTATGTTTGCCTCTCTCCTCACAGGAAGCCACAAAAGACATATTCTTATTTACACAGTCTAACATGGGCAGTTCTCTAAAGAAATAGAGAACTGGCTTAAAAAAAAATAGAAAAAGAATGGAAAGGAATGGAAGGAAGGAAGGCAGGCAGGAGGGTGGGTAGACAGGAGGGAAGGAAAGAAGGAGGGGAGGAAGGAAGAAAGGAAGTAAGAAAGAAAGAACATGTTGAACATAGTCATTAAAAATGAAAATTAAGTTGGGGTGCCTCGGTGTCTCAGTTGGTTAAGGGTCTGACTTCGGCTCAGGTCATGATCTCACAGTTTGTGGGTTCGAGCCCTGCAATGGGCTCTGTGCTGACAGCTCAGAGCCTGGAGCCTGCTTCAGATTCTGTCTCCCTCTCTCTCTGCCCCTCCCCCCACTCACACTCAGTCTCTCTCTCTCTCTCTCTCTCTCTCTCTCTCAAAAATAAATAAACATTAAAAGAAATGAAAATTAAGTTTCTTTTCTGAGAAAACACCAAATGGTGGATGACACCAGTGCCATGAAAGGGCCCAGGGGCCTTGGATACAAGAAGCCTGAAAAAAAAAAGTAAATGAAAACAAGTTGCTTTCACTCTTATGTGGATCCTGAAAAACTTAACAGAAGACCATGGGGGAGGGGAAAGAAAAAGAAAAAAGAGAGGGAGAGAGCCAAACCATAAGAGACTCTTAAATAAAACTGAGAATAAACTGAGGATTGATGGGGGGGTGGGGTGGGAGGGCAGGGTGGGTGGGTGACGGGCATAGAGGAGGGCACCTGTTGGGATGAGCACTGGGTGTCGTATGGAAACCAATCGGACAATAAATTTCATATTAAATAAGTAAATAAATAAATAAAATAAAATAAAAATAAAACAAGTTGCTTTTTTTCATATGTCAAATTGAGAGAGATTGTAAACCATTAAACTATGCAGGTTTGGTAAAGATGTAGGTACCCTTTATTCTCCAGGTAGGCATGTGAATTATAACAATGTTCCTGGAAGATAGTTAGAAATACTTATCAGAATGTTAACAAATGCACATCAGGTGGCCTGGGGAATCTCACATTCCGGAAAGCCTTGCATTCAGGCACAAGCCATGAATAACAGTTTTTCTGAAGGACAAAAAGGGGACAAATCTCTGCATCCTCAGTGAGCCTCAAAGTCAGGAACATCTAGCATTTATCAAAATGACCCAGCTGCATCCCATCAAATTGCTGATGCACACAACTTGAACTACAAAGGTTTCCCTCTTTGTTCTGGGGGTCCGTTGTTCTGAGAGCTGGAATCTGGCATATGCTTTGCTATTGCAAGTAAAAATTCTACTCAGTACTCAAGAAACGGTTCGGGGGGCGCCTGGGTGGCTCCGTCGGTTAAGCGTCCCACTTCGGCTCAGGTCATGATCTCACGGTCCGTGAGTTCAAGCCCCGCGTCAGGCTCTGTGCTGACAGCTCAGAGCCTGGAGCCTGTTTCAGATTCTGTGTCTCCCTCTCTCTCTCTGACCCTCCCCTGTTCATGCTCTGTCTCTCTGTCTCAAAAATAAATAAACGTTAAAAAAAAAAATTAAAAAAAAAAACTGTTTGGGTTTTCCTCTTCTTTTGTAAAATGTATTTGTGTGTTAATGAGGGAAAAAACGAAAGTGGTATCTCAAAATGACAAAAGGGAAGAAAGAGGGGGGCATCTTTCTTGATCACCTCCAGAAAAACTAGGTTTAGGTGTTCTGCAATTACCAAAAATACAACACAAAATGGAAACCACATACCTCTATAGAGCAGGTCTGTTCTTAGTGTTCTATTCTAAAGCAATTGTTCGTTATAGTTGCTTCAAATCTCTGTCAATGGAGGAGGCAACGACTAGTCAATTCTGCCAGTTAGCTCATGCAGTTAAAATGCCAGCCTATTTTTCTTAATAGTCAAGGAGAAAAAAAAAAATCTCACCAATTGACAACTCACCAAAGAAGACATACAGATGGCAAATAAGGACAGGATGAGATGTTCATGATCATGCATCCTTAGGGAATTTGCAAATTAAAACGATCATGAGACATCATCACACACCTATCAGAATGGCCGATATCCCAAACACTGACAACGCAATGCTGGCAAAGACAAGGAGCGATAGGAATTCTCATTTGTTACTGCTGGGGGTGCAAAATGAAAGCCACTTTGGAAGACGGCTCGTCCGTTTCTTACAACGCTAAGCACACTCTCATCCTATGATCATGCAAGAGCATTCCTTGGTTTTTACCCCAAGGTGTGAAAAACGTCTGTCCACACAAAAACCTACACAGAGATGTTTATAGCAGCTTTGTTCATAATTGCCAAAATCAGAAGCAACCAAAATGTTCTTCAATACGTGAATGGATAAATAAACTGTGGTGCGTCCAGACAATGGAATATTATTCGGCAATAAAGATGAATGAGCTGTCAAACCACAAAAAGATATGCAGGCCACTTAAATGCATGTTGCTAAGTGAAAAAAAAGACGGTTTGGAAAGACTACATAATGCATGATTCCAACAATACGACATTCTGGAAAAGGCAAAAGTATGGAGACAGTCAAATATCAATAGTTGCCAGGGGTGAGGGGAGAGAAGGAGGGATGAATAGGTAGGGCACAGAGGATGTTTATGGAAATGAAACTATTCTGTACGATACTATAATGATGGATACATTTGTGAAGCCCGTAGAATGTAGAGTACAAAGAATAAATCTTAATGTAAACTTCTGTATATGTAAACTTATATAAGTCTAATGTGGACCTTAATTAGATAATAAAAATTGTAAACAATAATAAATAATAAACATATAATATTTATATAAATGTAAAATAAACTATAAATATATAATATAAGCAATATATCAATATTGGCTCATCAGCTGTAACAAAAGTACCTCACTAAAGCAACAATTAATACTAGGGAAAAATGTGTGTGAGGAAGTGAGGGATGGGATATTTGAGGACTTTACTTTCTGCTTAATTTTTCTGTAAACCTAAAACTGCTATAAAAAATAAAGTTGGGGTGCCTGAGTCAGTTAAGCGTCTGACTTCTGCTCAGGTCCTGATCTCATGGTTTGTGAGTTCGAGCCCCACATCAGGCTCTACGCTGACAGCACGGAGCCTGCTTGGGATTCTCTCTCTCTCTCTCTCTCTCTCTGCCCCTCCCCTCCTCAAAAGAAACAAATAAACTTAAAAAAGAAAAGCCTAGGGGTGTCTGTGAGGCTCGGTCGGTTAAGCGCCCAACTTTGGCTCAGGTCATGATCTCATGGTTCACAAGTTCAAGCCCGCTGTCAGGCTCTGTGCTGACAACTCAGAGCCCGGAGCCTGTTTCAGATTCTGTATCTCCCTCTCTGTCCGCCCCTCCCCTGCTCGCATTCTGTCTCTCTGTCAAAAAATAAATAAAAACATTAAAAGAATTATTAAAAAAATAAAAGTTTACTAATTAGAAAAAAAGAGTCAAGCCAATTGTTTCACTGAGTTGGCATTTCAAAAAGTAGATCCAGTTTGACGTGGTTCAGGAGTAATTATACTCTATGGGATGTTATTTTTTTTTCTAAGGCCTTTGACTAACATGATTTCACATATTAATTCTGTTGTGAAAATATCCATAAATTTGCTATGGTTAATTGGGACATTTTTAGGACCTGAAAGAGTGAAGAAGTGGTTTCTCTCTGAAAGTTTGTTTGTCATTGTCCTCAGGGTCAAGAGTCTCACCATCTCTGTCTCCCTGCATACCACCCCCACCCTGGAACAGTCTGATCCTACTGATGGAATGGCATTGGATTTCTTGGCTTGTCCTGAAAGCTTGGCTTCTTTGGGCCTTTTCCTCTTTCACATGCAAGAAAAAAAGACGTACGGTATTACCAGGTTCCCATAAAACAGTCTGCTCCCACCCCCAGAGTATATTCAGGTTGTAACTGTGCATACCTCGACATTGGGCAGCCCAGGAGAACACCCCAGGTGAGGGTAGGTCAGAACCCAGAACATTTATAGTAATGGCTTCACAAAAAGCTGTGAGACTGGACCTTGGAGAAGGGTTGGAGAGAGACGTGGCTGTACAGTTCGTGCAGATGTATTGGTCCTGGGCTTCCAACTTTCATACATGGGCACAGCCTTGGCATTAAATATGGGTAGGTCAGCTGCAGGAAGATCCAAATCGCAGCCGGTCCTCACTGTGAGAGGAGATAGCAGGAGACATATGGCACATTTCTTTAAATTTTTTTTTTAAAAAATTAAATGTTTATTTATTTTGAGAGAGAGAGAGACAGAGTGTGAGCAGGGGAGGGGCAGAGAGAGAGGGAGACACAGAATCCAAAGCAGGCTCCAGGCTCTGAGCTGTCAGCACAGAGCCCAAAGCGGGGCTCCAACTTGCAAACTGTGAGATCATGACTTGAGCCGAAGTCAGAGGTCTAATTGACTGAGCCACCCAGGTGCCCCAACATGTGGCACATTTCTGAAAGTTTCCCCTGAAGGGAGCTTTTCCAACCTCCTGGGCTCCCAATCTCTAAGACTCCCTGGCCAGCCTGGTTCTCCTACACCTACTCCCTTTAGTTAAGTAGAATGAGGAGAAATAAGTCGAACTCTTCTTTAGCTCCTTGGTCTTCTTTTCCTCCTGTCTTTCTATACCTCTTTTGTACAGCTCTCTGATTTAGTAGCTGGAATTATAAATGGGAAGAGAGCTTCTAAAAAAAGTTTATCTGTCTGAAATTGACAAGTAGACTAGATCACGGAAGTGTTCTCTTGGCAGCGCACCTGGGTGGCTCAGTTGGTTAAGCAACCAACTTCGGCTCGGGTCATGATCTTGTGGTCTGTGAGTTCGAGCCCCACCATGGGCTCTATGCTGACAGCTCAGAGCCTGGGGCCTGCTTCTGATTCTGTGTCTCCCTTGCTCTCTGCCCCTCCCGCATTTGCACTTTGTCTCTCTCGAAAGTAAACATTAAAACATTTTTTAAATAAAAAATAAATAAAGCATGAAAAGAAAAGAAAAGAAAAGAGAAAAGAAGGAAGGAAGAAAAGAAGAAAGGAAAGAAGAAAGACAGTGGTCTCGTGGCAAGCATGTGTCCCCTCACCCAATATGGATCAAGGCCCTCCCACGGGTGGGAGTCTGTACTTGGTGCTAAAGACAAAGTGAAGCATAGGGAAGTGCTGCCCCCTGATCCCGGCTCTAGAAGCCATGGGAGAGACAGACACTAAAGAGATGATGACAGTGACAGTTCTCCAGAACCTTAGTTCCCCTACATGAAAATTCTAGCATATTATCTTAGGAATTCCAGTCCCAAGGGAGAGAACAAGGAAACTGGGAGCTTCCCTCAGGAGGGAGAGAAGTGGAGATGTTTATCAGAAAGGCTACCAGAAAGTACGTGCATGAAGTTATCACAGAGCCAAGGCTAAATGATCTTGTGTACCAGAGGAAGAAGTTGATATACATCTACACAGCTAGGCTTCTCAATTCTCCAAGCTATTTTGAATAAGCAAGAGCTGGATGTCAGCAGCCAATAGCTGTAAATACAAAATCAGAAAAGCTTTGAACATTTGGGTGTCAAAGCAGGCAGAAGGCAAATCCATTTTATTGGGAATACTTATTTATAAGAAAGTGACATTTTTGCTTTTAAGCATTCCACTGAAACATCGAGGAAGGGAGAGCTTGAAGATTTTTCTCTTAACAACTGGATGTTAATCACACAATGTACATTACTACTCATGCAGAAAGTATAAATGTTGTTAGTATTCTCTTTATCTAAGATGTGACCTTTATTATTTTATTTTAGTAGATGTAACAAAATAGAGTCACTTAAACTACTTTCCAATTTGTATTTTCATACAAGGTGTTAAACTCCTAACTATTGGATTCTCTAGGGATTTTCTGATGCCTATGTTACATAGTTGGAGAGAAATCTTAGGATAGATACTATTGGAGAACAAAGAAAGGCAACCCCCTGTTGACCTGGGGCATTCAAAGGTGTCTTCTCAGGAGATGATTTTTTAAGCTGGGTCTTGAAAGATAGAGATGATATTAGCCAGGAGACTATGATGGAGATCAGGTCCTTTTCACAGCTGGGTCCTTGTCACAGTCTTCACAAGATCATTCTGCCCTTACCTGGCCATGTTTTCAATTTAAGAGAGAGTTGAATGGGGCATCAGAGAATAATAAAAATATTAACAACCCACCCCTGCTTACATAATCCCATTTGAGCTTCATGAGACCTTATGGATAAATGCAAAGAGTTCAACTTATAAATGAGGAAACGGAGGCCCAAAGAAGTTGAACAACTTGTCTAAAATCATGCAGGTAATAAGTAATAGAGCCAGGATTTCTCCCAGGTCTACAATGCTCACACATGTATGTATATGTATATATCAGTACTAGTTCACTATTACCCTATGCACGTCAGAAGGAATATACCATATTGGCACGGATGTAATCTATTATGAGCAGAAGGAGACTGGATAATATTTGGAACTATTTTAGAATGGAAAAATCCATTATTTGAAATCTTAAAAAAAAATATTTTGACGCAAATGACTCCAATAAACGACAGTAAGCAAGGCAAGGGGGGAAAGAGACAGGGCCAATGCCAGCATTACATATTTAGAGTCATATTTGTTGAGCCAACTTTTACAAACCAACAAAAAGGAAAAAGTCAAGAGAGCATCAGAAATCGATAACACAATTTTAGTGTTAGCTGCATTTAAGTGAGACAGCTCTGACTCATTCAACATGTGATGTCAGGCCAAGCAGATTTCAAGGGGCAAAAATGTATTTTGGGGAAAAGTGGAAAAAGGAAAGATAAATTTGAAAAGACCACATCTTGGTAACGTATCCCTGTGATGGGGATGAAAGAAATCATGAAGGACCTTCTCGGAACCCTGAGGAACCTGTACTCTTTCTTAAATCTTCAGAGCAGGACAGAGCATGCCTCACCCTATAGGAAGCCAAGGCCATATGCAAATCACTGACAAACAAGTGGAAGATGAACACTGGGAAGTCAGAAAGTTTAGGGACCAAAACAAGAGTCCTTAAAATCCCAGTGCCTTTAATCCCTTCAGACAAGGAATGATCTAGAAAAAGAAATGACATAGAAGAAGAAGGAACTATTTAACTGCCAGGAAAAGGAGGGTTTCTGATGGTTTTGGGTGGTCCAATCCACAGTTTAATAATACTTGACCTCAGAAAGGGTCTTGTGTTATATTAACTTAATCCCGTGTTTACAATTAATATATAATTTAAGCGACTACCCTGTGGTTGGAGTCCTTACTTTTTCTTTTCTCATTCTTTATCTTCTTGAGCTAACATCTATGGCAGGACTCCCTGGGTATTGTTGTTGGGAGACAGGACTGGCATATCACATGACTGATGTTGCTGTTCTACTTTGGGAGGCATAATTTGACCCAGAACTCTCTGAAGCCATGCAACAAAAGATCAGTGTAGGTTTTGTTTTGTTCTATTTGTATTTGTTATCATTTTTGGTGGGAAGGATGCTTCATCCAACAATATTCATGAGTTCGTTCCTTAAATTATAAAAATCTCTGTTACGAATATGACTTTGTTGACCATTATTTCTCCCTGCAGATTCCACAGAGCATAGAAAAGAGTGTTACGATGGGCTATGAGATTCCAACAGGCCAGAGAAGATGGGCTCTAGGGCAAAAGATATGTGCACACTGCTCGGTTTATAGCAAAATTTATAGCAAGTTCTAAGGCTGTGACTTCCAGGAACGGGGATCCCTGCGCAGGAGGAAATTTAGAATGGGCCCTTGGCTTCCTCAGAATGAACCAAGCTTAAGTCATCGCTGGCTCTCAGAGTGCCCTTCAGCTGTAAATCTGCAAAAGGTCGCAGCAACTTAACTGTATCAACAGCTGTCTGGGTTATTGCATCCATGAACTCCATGTCCGTGCAATGCCTCTGGACTGACAGACCCGGCCAGTTGGCAACGGTAACCGCAGGCCACACCACTCCTTACTTTCTGAGCTGTTCAGGCTTCCCATCTCCAACACTTTCTTGTTAGATAACTGGGACCTTCGGGTGTCATGAAATAACCAATTTTCTTTTGAAATTCCTTCTTTCTTCTTTACCTAGAAAGGGGCAAATCCACCCATGCTCTTGGTGTAGGCTCTTAGGAGACTGGGAGTGATTCATCTCCGCTACAAAATGAAGTGTTTTACAGGATATGAAATACTGTTGTGCAACAAGAAAGCTGCTAGATTGTTTATTCTCCTTCACTTTATTGAGTTTTTTAAATACAAAAGTTATCCGTGCTTGTCATTACAAATCAGACAGGGAGGAAGGTGACATTCGACAGTGGTGTCCTCTCTCCACCCCCACCCATCACCCTGCAGTCAGGTGTGTCCTAGTCTGGTGTGCATCCTTTCACGCCATTCTAGAAGCCCGTCTGCATGCATTCCAGCCTACCTACACGGACAGCACAAAGCTCGAGTTCTGACCTCTTCTGCGGGCCTCTCCCACCTTCTCAGCTGGAAACCAGGCTTTTAATCCTTTCTTCTTCCTAAGCATTTCTACCATGCTCAGAGTTTCTGGAGTAGCCATCACTCAGTCTGCTGGGGAAATGGGATGAAGCGTAGTGGACGAGACATAGTCCTGGGCTCCCTGGGTCAGTGTTCTCTGCTTCCTGAGGGACCAGTGGTCAAATAAATGGGGTCATTGAGTCTCTCTCTGGTCTGAGCTTGTCAAAGGTGTGAGGGTTGATGCAATGAGATACCTGTGTTGACCCTGGTGCAAAAAGCAGACTCTGGAGACATCCGACCAAGCAGGAGAAGCTGGGGAGAAGATGGTTGTTCTCCTTTGATAGCTGGTTCTGGAATATTCTGCAACAGTGAGTGGATTTTTCAGGACTCTTACTTCTCCTCCTTGGCCTCCTGCTGAGGACAGTGTCAGGGCTCATTAGCACTTCCACTAGAGGCGAGCCCTTGCTGCGAGAAGAGGTGAGAGCAGTCAATTTTGCCACTCATTAGCAACTCTGGACAGATACTGGTGGGAAGATTGACCCCATTGGCAAAATTAGAGTCTGCTTCTCTGGGGGCACAGCTATCCATCTAGTCCTTTTGCCATCCACATGTCACCCAGAGTTGACTATCTGCTGGTCTCACAGAGCAATGAACAAGACAGTATTTTTTAAGGTATTAGTCACTTTATATAGTACAATAACTCTATGAATCGCCAGTGTTGTGATCCTCAATGTAATGGTGAAAAGGCAGAAGGAAGACTCTCTAAAGTAAACCAGACACCACGACCATCCTGGTACCTCATTGCTCTGACCTAAAGAGTAAGGATTGGGGGGCGCTTGGGTGGCTCAGTTGGTTAAGCGACCGACTCTTGATTTCGGCTCGGGTCATGATCTCACGATTTGTGAGATCGTGCACTACATCAGGCTCTGTGCTGACAGCATGGAACTTGCTTGGGATTCTCCCTGTCCCTCCCTCACTCACACACACACACACACACACACACACACACACACTCTCCCTCTCTCTCTCTCTCTCTCTCTCTTTCTTCCTAACAATAAATAAGTAAACATTGAAAAAAAAAAGAGTAAGGATTGAATTTGAAACAGTTTGGGCTGCTTCAGATTTATTCACGTGCCCCACAAGATCCCACTCTGATCAGACTGCCATGATATTTGTACAATAATTTACAGTGTGCAAAGCACTTTAGCAGGTCCTTCAATTCTTACCACAACTCTGTCAGGTCATGACTTTTATCTTTATCTCACGGACAAAGGAAGAGCATAGTAGTTGGAACTGAATTGCCCAAGGTCAAGCCCGGGGCTCTTTCCCTGAAACCAAAGTACATATATTGAGATATACCAGGACTTAATAACAGAGAGAGGAAGGGCCTCTCTTAACATTGTTTGATGACATGAGGAATGAAAGGAATACAAAGGAAATCAAAGTGCACCCCTGTCCTCTAAAGGTGAAAATCATACCTCAGTAAGATTGGTCATCCAGGGTGCAGGTGGACCGTTGAGCCAGCTACCGTTGAACCAGCTAAATTAGGTGGGAAGGATTTCTTTTTCTTGCCTAGTCATCTTTGAAACATTGACTGGTTTTCATACAATGTAGCTCCTCATGCTACATGAATGAAGGCAGAGGACATTTTGTTAAGTGGAAAATGCCAGACCCAAAAGGGCAAGTACTATCTGATGTCACTTACCTGAGGGATCTGGAGTAGACACACTCATAGAAAGTGGAGCAGAGATGACCAGGGGCTGGGGTAGGGGGAATCAGGGGTTATGGTTTAATGGGTACAGAGTTCGAGATAGTGCCAAAGTTCTGGAAATGGATAACAGTGAGGGTTGCACAACATTGTAAATGTGATTAATGCATTGAATTGTACACTTAAAAATGGTCAAAATGGGGGTGCCTGGTGGCTCAGTTGGTTAAGCGTCTGACTCTTGATTAAGGCTCAGGTCATGATCTCATGGTTCCTGAGTTCGAGCCCCACATCAGGCTCTGTGCTAATTGTGTGGTGCCTGCTTGGGATTCTCTCTCTCTCCTTCTTTCTTTTCCCCTCCCCTGCTTGCTCTCTCTGTCTCTCTCAAAAATAAATAAATAAACTTAAAAAATGGTTCAAGTGATAAGTTTTATGTTACGTATATGTCACTATAATTTTTTAAAAGAAAAAACTTACAAAAATGTAGTTTGATGCAAAAAAACTTGACTTGAAGATTCTTCACAAAACATATCTATGGGAAAATCTGTGCTGCAAATGAGTTGAACTACTTCCTTTTCTGGTTGAGCAAACACTTTGTTTTTAAAATATTTCCCCCAAGGTTTTTTTTTTTTTTCTATTAGCTATTTTGTTTGTTTTCTTCTGTTTCTGTTTCTCACCTCAGACAAAAAGCTCTTTTGAGTTCATAGAATTACAGGTAGTTAGGTAGTTCTTCTGAAGAGAATCATTTTCTCTTCGCTAAGTGATCATTTTTTTATATTAAAAAAAGTGACGGTTAGAAAACGAGTTGAAATTTCCACATGATTAGAAGCAAATGTCTCATTAGGAACTTAACCAAGTTTGGGAGACCCTTTCAAAAATACCTGAGTATTGAATCACTATATCGTATACCTGAAACTAATATAACACTATACCTTAATTATACTAGAACGTAAAAAAATAAATTTAAAAAAAAAACCTGAGGAGAAACTGGAGGGACCACAACATTTTTTTTTTCAATATTAAAACCAAGTTTTATTTCAATCTGTTAAATTGGAGGCACACAATGACCCAGACACATCCCTTTAAAATCCTTTCCTTGAGATGCCAGAACTTAGATATGAGGGATGAACAAAGAGTCTGGCAAACATGAAAACAGTGTGTGCAAAGGGCCTGTGGCTGGAGAGAGCCTATGATATACCCCAGTAGCAGCACATCCTGAACGTGGGACTTCTTTGCTTTTATCATCTGGCAAGTTTGACATAAGTGCAGTTTTATAGATGACTCCACCTGCTCCTATTGTGATATCGGCATACTTCAATTAATAAAAGAAGTATTTAAATGTGGAAAAAAATAAACGAACTCAATAACAATAAAAAAAATAATAAAGTAAAATAAGATAAAATCCTTTCATTGTGAGGCGCCTGGGTGGTTCAGCCGGTTGGGCGTCTGACTTAGGCTCAGGTCATGATCTCCCGGTTTGTGACTTTGAGCCCCACGTAGGGCTCTGTGCTGACAGCTCGGAGCCTGGAGCCTGGCTTTGGAATCTGTGTCTCCCTCTCTCTCTCTGCCTCTCTCGTGCTCATGCTCTGTCTCTCTCTCTCTCTCTAAAAAAATAAACATTAAAAAAATTTAAAAAATAAAATAAAATAGAATAAAATAAAAATAAATAAATAAAATAATATATAAAATACAAATAAATATATAAAAATAAATAAATAAATATATAAATATAAAAAATATATAAAAATATAAAATAATAAAATAATAAAATAAAATAAAATAAAATCACTTCCTTGCAAAAAAGCAAACGATGGCATAAAAGGAGTATTTCTGAGGTTTGATCAGAGTAACATAGAGCAGGACCTTCAGAAAGGTAGGCAAGGAACCTGAGCCAGGATGCGCCAGAGCTGAGGTGGTTGTTTATCATTATCATTATTATTATTATTGTAAGAAAACACATAATAGGAAATTGCTCCCTTAAGTGTACATTACACTATTGTCAACTCTATGCATATGGTACAGCAAATCTTTGCTTTTCCGTCTTGCGTGACTGAAACGCTATACCCTTTACACAGCAACTCCTCCTCTTGCTCCTCCCTCCAGCTCCTGAAACCACCATACTGCTTTTTGCTTCCATGAACGTGATTTCTTCAGATACCTCCTGTGAGTGTTATCATTGCAGTATTTGTCTGTGACTGGCTAATTTCACTTAGCATACTGTCCTCAAGGTTCATCGTGCTTAGCCTGTGACAGAATTTTTGTTTTTTTAAAAAAAATTTTTTTAACGTTTATTTTTCAGACAGAGAGAGACAGAGCATGAACAGGGGAGGGGCAGAGAGAGAGGGAGACACAGAATCTGAAACAGGCTCCAGGCTCTGAGCTATCAGCACAGAGCGCGACGCGGGGCTCGAACTCCCGGACCGTGAGATCATGACCTGAGCTGAAGTCAGACGCTTAATCGACCGAGCCAGCCAGGCGCCCCTAAATTTTTTTTAATGTTTATTTATTTTTGAGAGAGAGACAGAGACACAGTGTGAGTGGGGGAGGAGCAGAGAGAGAGGGAGACACAGAATCCGAAGCAGGCTCCAGGCCCTGAGCTGTCAGCACAGAGCCCGATGTGGGGCTCCAACTCACGGGGCCGTGAGATCATGACCTGAGCCAAAATCGGAGGCTCAACTGACTGAGCCACCCAGGCGCCCCAGAACTTCCTTCTTTTTAAAAGGCTGAACAATATCCCATTGTATGTAGTTCATACCACATTTTCTTTATCTGCTTATCTGTCTATGGGCATTTAGGTTTTTTTCACTTCTTGGCTATTGTGAATAACATTCCTTTTGAATAGCAGGCTGCTTCTTTGGGGAAGCATTCTGTCTCCAAAGCTATTAACTATAGGATTGGGGGGTGGGGGTGGGGGGGAGGGATAGTTTTCTTTTTCTCTTTCTCCTGAGTTTGCTTTTTGCTGTTTACTTATTTTTATTTCTATTCTTCATGTTAAAAACTTTACTCAAATGTCTGAGAATACTTGGGCTGTTCACTGACCACTGAAAGGTTGAACTCTGTGTGCTGTGGTGAGGGTAAGGAGGAACTTGACCATGGATGTGTAGGGTTTAGGGCAAGGACCTGTAAGATGATTCAGGGAAGACTTGGGTTTCTTTTTCACTTTTGCCTCCAGAAACCCCAAATATTATTATCTTCATACCCTTTCTTTGGGGCCATTCATTTCCTTCATAGAGAATGTACTAGTCTCCTACCTGAGGGCTCTATGCAGGTGTCCACCTCCTGGGAGTGGGGAACAAAGGGCAAGGCTGAGAGCTTCCTGGGTTGGATGACAGCATTCCCTGTTAGAACAGCATTTTGTCCGTCGCCTCTCTGCTGTGACTGTGGCCCCTCTTGGCCATCTTCTCCAACAGGAAGTCCCCTACTTGAGTGCTGACGTGTGGCCCCTGCTTGCTGCTCCGATGGAGAGTGACCTGGGATCGAATTTCTCCTTAAACAGAATTTCAACCAAACCTCTTGTTTTTCACCTCATCTCCACCACCCCCTCCCATCCTTCATAGTTCTGGGGTTGCTAGTTCTCCACCCTCCAGTGGGCACTTGCTGGTCAGTTCTCTGTTCCTCTATTTCCTCTCTTTTCCATCCTGCCCAATCTGATGGCATTTCTCATTTGTTGTGGGCCATTTTCCAAGTCTCTGCCCTTTTTGATGCATGCATACATTTTTTTCTTTCTTTTTTAAGAATGTTTCTATATTTATTTTGAGAGAGAGAGAGCGTATGTGCAAACGAAGGAAGGGCAGAGAGAAAGGGAAGAGAGAGAATCCCAAGCAGGCTCCACTCTGTCAGTGCAGAGCCGGATGCGGGGCTCAAACTCACAACCCTGGGATCTTGACCTGAGCCAAAATCAAGAGTTGGACGTTTAACCGACTGAGCCACCCAGGCGCCCTGCATACATTTTTTCTGTTACTCTCATTTTACTGCATTTTCAGAAGGAAGCAGAGATAAACATGCATGTTCAATTCACTGTGTTTCATTGGAAGGTCATTCTGTCCACCTCTTTAGCGCACAGGTGTTTCTGCATTACACTCGGTCTCTAATCCATTGTTACTTGCCTGCCTTCCCCGTAGACTGTGGTTTTTCTGAGGGCAGCGGTCTCCTTTGCCTCGCCAGCCCCTAGCATAAAGGGCATGCAGTCATTATTTACTCAACTGGAATAAATAAATATTTATTTATTTAGTTGGTGCTGCCCATTGGAAAGCTGGAAAATAAAGTAAATGACCACATAAAGCCTCACCATCCTCCCATCCTCTATTAAAGATGGTCCTGATGAAGGAAGTTTTTCCAGACTGAAGCAGAAATAGCAAAATCCTCATACAGTGCCTTGTTTACAGTATATACAGATTTTCTGTCTTGTTCAGAGAAGTGCTTATTTTACTTAGAAGTAATTGCTTTTCAAAGGCTGGCAATTCTCATTAGTTACCAGGTGAGTGAATCTAATAAGAAAAGTCTCCTGACTGAGCTAGGAAAAGCAATGGAACAAAATGTATAGTGGGGATTTTTTCCCACCTTGCAAACCAAATAGCTCCTGTGCTACCCGTAATTGAAAGAAAATTGACATGTATTATCTAAGATGCATTTTTTTCCGTGTGCACAAAGAGAACTGGGCACGAAGGGGAGAGACGTTTGAGGCCCAGAAAAGGGCTGTGCTGAGGAGAGCGTTCGCCTCTTACAGAGATGTGATGGGGCATCATCGCGATGCTTCTGGGGGAGATTTCTGAAAGGGCCAGTATGAGTCTCCTAGGACTGCTGTAACAGATCACCACAGACAGGGTGGCTTAAAACAACAGGCTTGTTCTCTCACAGTTCAGGAGGCCAGAAGTCTGGAATCAGTCCCCAGGGTTGCCTTCTTCTAGAGGCTCTGAGGGAGAATCCATGCCATGCCTTCTTCCCAGCTTCTGGAAGTGGCTGGCAGTCCACTTGGGGTCCAACTGGCATTGCTTGGCCAGCAGCTGTATCGCTCCCATCTCTGCCTCTGCGGGAGGATAGTCTTCTTCCCCCTGTGCGCGACCCCAGATCTCTCTTTCCTTGTAAGAAGATGGGCATTAGGGTCCATCCTAATCCAGCATGACCTCAGCTTACCTTGATTATATCTGCAAAGACCCTAACGAGATCATATTCTAAGGTTCCAGGTTGATATGAATCTTTTGAAGACCCGATTCAGTCCAGAAAATGGCCCCAAACCCATATCCTCCTGTCTCCTACTTCTAGTTATAATTTTGGAGACTACATTTGTAGCAGAGTATTTTTAGACAGCTGATGTGGGAGAAGACACAGAGAAGGTGCCTGGAAGATGAAGAAGATGAACGTTACAGGTGAGGCTCCCACCCTTGGGCAGAGGCTCTTAACCTTGGTTGCACACCAGACTCGCTCTGCCTTTGTACTCCTGCTGCCATGCATCAGGTGTTTTTGTTTGTTTTTTTAAACATTTGTCTGTTTTTGAGACACACACACACAGAGTGTGAGCGGGGGAGGGACAGAGAGAGAGAGGGAGACACAGAATCTGAAGCAGGCTCCTGGCTCTGAGCGGTCAGCACAGAGCCCCATGTGGGGCTCAAACCTGTGAACTGTGAGATCATGACCTGAGCTGAAGTCTGATGCTTAACCGACTGAGCCACCCAGGCGCCGCCCCCCCCCCCCCCCCGGCCTCAGTTGTTTTTAAAGCATCCGAGGTGGTTCCAATGTGCAACCCAGATGCAGACCTCAGCTCCAGGCATTGTCCCCAAAACACCTGCGGTAAGGCGGCCTTACTGAGTGAGCCCTGATGGCCTCTGTGGAAGCGGGTCTCGCACACGTGTGCTCTTGCCGACTGCTGAGCAGTTAGCACCGGCACGTGTGGATTTTATTTCTCCTTCATTTGCTTTGAAGGAGAACAGCTTCATCTGTACCGAACACTCAAAAGTTAATAAGGAAAAAGAACATTTGTAGGGGGATGTGGCTAAGAGGGAGGTTAATATTTAATTTCACTTTTCAGAAATAATTTTTTGTACTTCTCCAAGTAGCCTGTGCTCACAGAAATGTGAAAACCCCATAAAAGCCAGAGAAGAAAAGAAAATCACCTATAATTCTATCCCTCGGGGAAAACAATGGTGTGGTGAATATTCTAATGAATTCTTTCTATGCATGTATAAATATACAATGTGTGTTTTACAAATAAGGGATTATGTGATTTTGGGGTTTGAGTTCTTCATTTAGCAATATAATGTTAAATATACCTCAATAAATACATAGCAATAAATATTTCCCATTAAGTAGCCCTCAGATTTTGAATGGCTAAATGTTATTCCTTTGTGAAGAGAATAGACCATCATTATTTAACCAATTACTACAAGAGAATTTCAAATGGAACTTTTCCTATTGTCTGATTCATGGTGCAAGACCCAGTGCTGAGCAGCAGAGGCCCTATCTCTCCATCCTCAAGCGGGCTCCCAGACTCACCCCCACAGTGCTCCACTAACCTCCATGCCACCCCCCACCCAGTTTCTATAAACCCAAGATGTGGGAATTGGAGGAGGCATTGGATAGGGAGTTCCTGGCCTAGGGCAGAGTGTTCCCCTGGTCCCAAAGCCAGATGGATCATAGGATTTGGGAACGTCTGTGTCTGCGGGGAGAGACAGGCATCCTACTTCCGAACATGTGCTTAGAGTGCAATTGCTGATCTGCTCCTTGTCTGACTGAGCTGGAGGAAAGGAACTGGTTAGACTGGAACTGCAAAGAGAGGGAGCAGCCCACCTTGCCCCACCCTACCATCTCCTGTGATAAGGAGGCCTGAGCTGCCTGTGGCCAAGTGGATGCCATGACGGGAAGCCAGGCTGTGCGGTGTTTCAGGCACCCTGCTCGGAGGACGACTGGCTACAGGGAAAAGGGCCGGCAGCAAAAGCCTGTGGGTTTTCCAGTGGGGGCTGGAATTGAGGGAGGGGGGGATGAGGTCCAATGGAGGCACACCTCCCCCCGTGAAGGGAGGCATCCCAAATAATTTATCACATGCTTGACAAGACACTGATCACCTGGATGCCCAATACTTAGGGGACATGCAACCCAAGACAGAAGCACACCAAGTATAAAGACTTGCCCCACACTCTGCTCCAGGGGACCTAGAAGCAGCAGAATGAGGAGGAAAGAGCATGAAGGAACAGCTCAAGCCCTCTCCCCAAGCAGCTCTCCAGGCCTTGGGGGGAGGGGAGGGCGTTGAGTTAGTGATGCGATACAGCAACCTGGTCATGTGGATCAATAATAATAATCAATAATAAAATATGCATGTCATTTAACCCAGCAGATCCATCTTTAGGAATTAATCTTAGAAAATAAATGATCAAAGATGTGGGGAAAGATTTATTTGTAAGAGAATTGCTGTACACAAAAAGTATCTCCCCACATCCTGAAAAGCCATAATTTTTTATGTTAAAAAAATCACCTGTTCTTTCAATAACTAAGAGTTAACAAAATTCTGAGGTCTGATATTACATACAGTGGTAATACCACAGCCCTTATAGTAAACAGAACTCAGATTAAAGAAAGAGTTTTAGAAAGCTGGCATTACATAGTGTCACTGTGTTCCAGTTGCTAATGCTATGAAAAACTACCCCAAATACAGTGGTATAAACAACGGCCCTTTGAATATGCTCCCGGATTTTGTGGGTCAGGAATTTAGATAAGACACAGCAGGAATAGCATGTGTCTTCTCCAGGATTCTGGAGTTTTAGCTGGGAAGTTGAATGGCTGGGGTGTCTCAAACATCTGGGGGCTGGAAACATCTGGAGGCTTCTTCACTCACGTGGCTGGCACCTGGCAAGCAATTGCCAGCTGGGCTCAGCTGGGACGGTCAACCAGGGCACCCTCGTGTGGCCCTGTTAGCTGGGGCTTCTCACAGTGTGGCAGCTACGTTCCAAGAAAGGACATCCTCAGAGCAAGATTTCCAAGAAAGAACCAGATGGAATCTGCATGATGTTTTATGATGTAGCTTTGGAGGTAAATGGTGTCCCTTCCACCATACTTTATTGGTCGAAGCTATTACAAACCTGCCCATAGAAAAGGGAGGGACATGGACCCTATCATCTCTCAAAAGAAGGCGTGTTAACTTGCCATAGACAGAGTTCTTCATCTTTAACGAAACTGGAGTAAAGTGTACAGTTATAGTCAATTTATGCTTCATGCCTTTTCTCTATGATTGGTATACATATGGGATGTCTTTTCTCCAACAACAAACATGATATTCCCACACCAACCATCGTCCAATTCTCTTACACCGATTGGGTGTCCAGCAATTCAATTAAATTCTGACACTGAGTATCCAGAGTAGCACAGATCCAAGTTAAGGGCTCAGTTCCACAAGTCTGCCCCTCACTTCAGATGCCATTTGCAACACCAGAGTCCCCAGGCCACCCACACTCCCATCCAACTTGGCTACACATTTGGGGGTTCCCATTGCTCCCTTCCAGATTTGATAACTAGAATGACTCAGAGAACTTGGAAAAGCACTTTGCTAATGATTTCTGGTTTATTATAAAGGGTACAATTCAGGAAAAACCAAATGGAAGAGAGGCATAGGGCAAGGTGTCAGCGGTGTGGAGATGCAGAACTTCCATACCGTCTCTGTGCGTACCGTCTTCCTAGCACTTCAACGTGTTCTACAACATGGAAGTTCCTCCTCATTGTTTCAGTTTTAATCAAGACTTCCCTACCTAGACTTGACTGATTAAATCGTTGGCCATTGGTGAATGAACTCAATCTCCAGATTCTTTCCCCTCTATAGGCATTAGGGGGTGAGGCTAAAAGTTCCAACTCTCTAATCACATGGTTGCTTTTATGGCCACCAGCCCCCATGCTGAAGCCTTCTAGGCCCCACTTTGAGTCAGGTCATTAGTTGGCAAGATATTCCTATTACTCAGGAAATGCCTAGGGTTTTAGGAACTGAGTGCTAAGAACCAGAGAAGAGCAAATATATAGCACAACATAATATGCCCAGCTATTATGGAAACTCCAAAATCTACTGGAAATCTAAAAAGGAAGATGGTACGGTGCTTGCTTTAAGGATCTCTGAATGTAATGGAGCGGACAGGAACAAAACAGATTTCTGCAAATGCTGTGAAATACGCACCTACCTGGACTCAAAGGAAGAGTGACTAACTGTAGGCTGGGAAGCAGGTGCTTTTCAAATTGTTTTCCACTAAGGAAGAAAGCGTTTACTTGTTAATATTCCCCTGACTGTTCAGAACGCAGTCAGAGGATTTTATCATCAACACATTGCTTATAAAGTCACTGCTTTTCCTACAACTGTAAGAGTACAATGCATTTCCAAGTCAAACGATGGAAAATCGGATAGGGAGGAATAGAACACTCAGCAAATAGAAATGATCTCTATATACAATGTTCTTTAAAATAGCCAGTAAAAATGCAGAAAGGCTCTTGCCGTGAAGATAGGTGGGTTGTGGATTTTGTACATGTGGTCTGTGTGTACTTGAGCATTGCACCCGGAAACTCCACGCAGTAGTACAAAGGAAGGCCTGTACCCACAGGTCTAACTTTCAAGAAGATATAAATCAAGCTAAATAAACTGCCCAATATATGTTCTATCCTCCTATTTTGACAAATATATCTTCATAGCTACTTGGACGAACCAGGTTCAAGTTTAGGATACTCTTTTGTACAACAAAGTAGAATAGAAATTAGTGACCCTACCCTCAGTTTCTCTGTTCTTACTTGTGATGCGCCTTTCCAAGAAATTGTTCCATATCTTTGTCAGACAGCCTCACATCTGGCCTTTCAATTTACTTTGAAGATCAGCCAGTGAGAACCTAGGGACATGGTGGGTTAGATTATACCCCATAAGACCGGGAAAGAGGAGCCCATCTCAGTCTCTGATCTTTAGAGGGCCTACCTCTGGTCTTCCTTCTATGCTTCTCCCTGTGGACAGGAATCCACTGAGTCAGAGGGATGTGCCAACTCAGAGCCTGAGAGCCCTCTTCTTCTGGACCAGGCACCAGGTACCCAGTAGCCAGCATTCTCTATCTGCTATGGACTCAATGTTTGAGTCTCTGCACCCAAACTCACACATTGAAAGCCTAGTCCCCAGTATGGTAGTACCCAGTATTGGGAGGTAATTGATTGGAGGGAGGGAGCCCTTATGATGGGATCAGTACTCTTATAAGAGACATGAGGGAGATGATCTCGGTCTCTACCATGTAAGGACACAGCAAGAAGGTGGCCATCTATAAAGCAGAAAGAGGGCCCTCATAAGAGATGAATCACCTGGCACCTTGATCTTGGAATTCCCAGCCTCAGAAGTGTGAAAAATAAATGTCTGTTTTTGAAGCCATTCCGTGTATGATATTCTGTTAGAACAGCCCAAGCAGACTAACTGGGGACTACTCCAGTGTCCCTGAGATCGCTGCTAGGCCCTGAGCGGGCCTCTTCCTCAGGCCATCAGCCATGCCTGACTGCTACAGTGGCACCTGTATCCCTGGGCCTGAGGGTAGCCAAAGGTGGCTGTTTGCACAGGTGTGGACATGCAGGTTGGGGCGTCCACTTATGTGGGAGATGAAGTCAAGCATGGGACAACAAGGATGGCAGGAGGGGCGGGTGCCACAGGCCAGGCCTTGCTATCCTATCACATTAAAAAATCACAAAACGGGGCGCCTGGGTGGCGCAGTCGGTTAAGCGTCCGACTTCAGCCAGGTCACGATCTCGCGGTCCGTGAGTTCGAGCCCCGCGTCAGGCTCTGGGGCTGACGGCTCGGAGCCTGGAGCCTGTTTCCGATTCTGTGTCTCCCTCTCTCTGCCCCTCCCCTGTTCATGCTCTGTCTCTGTCCCAAAAATAAAAAAATAAAAACGTTGAAGAAAAAAAAAATTTTTTTTTAAAAATCACAAAACTGTACTTAATGGCAACATAAAACTGTCCAACAGGGAAAGAAGGAAAAACACCTCTGTGACATAAATAAATACGGCTCCCGCAGAGGGATTACAGCCCATATCACCAGTTGAGACAGAGAATATATATATTTTTAATATATGAAATTTATTGTCAAATTGGTTTCCATACAACACCCAGTGCTCATCCCAAAAGGATGAGCATCACCCACCCTCCCCTCCCTCCCACCCCCCATCAACCCTCAGTTGAGACAGAGAATATTTTTTAAGGATACAGAGATACGTGTTGTAGTAACAGGACAGAGGGGGGATTCAAAGTGCTAAATGGGCAGACTATTTTTGGAAAAGAACTTGAAGGGAGCACTGAAATGGAAGAATAAACCCTATGCCATAGCAAAAACTGGCCTAAAAGTAATACGAAAAATGGTACAGTCAAAAAAAAAAATTAGGGGCACTTGGGTGGCTCAGTTGGTTAAGCGTCTAACTCTTGATTTCGGCTCAGGTCATAATCTCACAGTTCGGGAGTTCGAGACCCACATCAGGCTCTGCACTGATGGTGTGGAGCCTGCTTGGGATCCTTGCTCTCTCCCTCTATCTCTTCCCCTCCCCTGCTCATGCTCTCTCTCTCTCAAAATAAATAAAATAAACCTTAAAATTTTTTTAAAAAGAAGAAAGTGAACTTTTTGCTCTTCTCCACCCCCCTCAGGTATTGCTTGGATTCCCAGGTGGGTCTCCCATGTGCTCATGATCCCAGCCCTTGCACTCACCTAGGCACAAGCCCAGTCTCGCCTGAAGGTTTGTTGAGAGACGCTACAGTTTGGGCGTGGTGGTTAAGAGCTCAGGATCCAGGGCTGAAATGTCTGGTTTAAATCCTGGTTCCTCTCCTTAGAAGCAAATTACTTTTCTCTGGGCTTCAGTTCCTCTTGCATCAATGGGATGGTAATATTATTTATTTCAGAGGATTGTTGGGACAATTAATTGAGTTCTCACACATCAAATGTTCAGAACAGCTTTTGGTACATAGTTGGTGCTCAATATATACTTGTATTTTCACCGTTAGAGACGGCTGATTCTCAAAGACCGCAGGGCTCTCATGAAAGAGGCAGAGAGTGTTTATATCTCTGCAAAGTGTTTATTTGTGTTTGTATCTGTAGTGCCTAGCACCCACCTGACACAGGATAGGCGCGTGTTTGGTGAACAAATGAATTAATGAATAAATAAGTAAAACAAACAAGAGCCCCGGCTGGATGGAGGAAAGCTGTTAACAGGGAAAACAACCAGAGTGGCACCACCAGAAAGACTCAAAGTCATTGGGTGGGCCCTGGGAGAGGAGAGGAGGGGCCAACAGGAAGTGCAGAACTCTGCTCAGGTCACCCCCTACATCAGTAAATCTCCCAGCCATACACCCAATGTAAAGCCAACTTGCATCAGACTCACATTTGGCTCCACTGTGATTGGCTCCTATGCTCTGTGCAGCCCTGTCCTCAAAGGGCAGAAGAATCTAATGCTTTTCCCCGGGGGGGAGGACAACAGTTAGGCAGGGCCTGGGTTGGGACCTTGGGAAGGGATGCTACAGTTATTGAGGACTTTGAGTTCCTTGTACACTCAGTTGTATGGAAGTTTCACTCTATTTCTGGGCTTTATGTGACAATACAGACCAAAAAAAAGTTTTCCATGGACCCAGCATTTGGACAGCTGGAGTTTTCAGACCCTGCTTGCATGTATGGCAAAATTCCACTGCACATATAGTTCCTGTTCCGCCCAGGGATATGTTTACCATCATGTCTAGAGGTCGGTGATCTGGGTGACAAGCTGTGGTTCCTGAGAATATCAGCATTAGTCCAGGCTCCACAAGACCCCACCCTTCTCCCTTTCCTCTCCTCCTCTTGCCTTTCTCTTTCACCACCTACCTGCTATAACTGTATAGCTTTCATTTCCTCATCTTCCCTGCTGGGAGGTGGGGGACTGGACCACACATCTGGAAACACTGTCCTGGATCTAGAAAACAGAGATATGCTCCTGGGGAGAAGCAGCTGGCAGCTTGGGTGCGCAGGAAAAGCAAGCGGCAGTCATCATGTGTGAACGTCATTGTCCTCCTTATCCCTTGGTTCCCACACTGCATCATTCATTGAAAAACATTAAAACTCATCATCATCCCCGGAATGAGGCTATAGACTTGCATTACAAGTATCAGGAAAAGCAATGACATTTTAACTCAAATAGATTTTTTTTCCTAAAGGAGTCTTACCTCATTTGATCTGATGCCGTAAAGTAACAGTTGAAATTTTCTTTCCCAGTGAAGCCAGGGTTGGAAAGTCATTACATAAGTCTTAGATGCCCTGGGAGCAGTTTCATGCCAGAGTCAAACACCAAATTTTGGGGGCTACCTTCTACTGTGGTTGTTTTGCTTTGCTTCCTCTTGCTAATGGCTTTGACCCAATAAGCATTCCCCTCGGCTTTGTCCCAAACAGAGCTCGACAACCTCACCAAGTTCATCTCAAAACGGATTCACCCACAGTTCCTCTAATCAGAGGCAGGCATAATCTGATTTTCAAATGAAAGATTTAGTGAAGCACACTTGAAGTCTGAGCTTGGTGTGCTTTGGCAGAATGTGGGTAGGTGCTAGGAACATTCCCAGTCTCTCTTTTACCTTCCTTTGCACAGAAGAGTGTCCAAAAGGCCATGGACACTTGCTTCTTGAGGCCACTTAATCTGGTGCGGGAACGTCAGGCTTTGCAAGATTTGCACTGGTAAAACAGCTAGATGCTTTGCAGGAAGGCAGCCTTGCCCTGAGGTTCCAAACTTTTCAGTTGGTAGCCATCACGTGGGAAAAACTAGTTGGTACAACACAGTGCTAGTTAAAAAGATAGATTTACATCAACTGAGCTCTGGAGCAGAGCCAGCTTCATGGGTATGGGACCTGTGCAAGCACCCAGAGCCTGACTCTTACGAGGGCCCTGGGCTAGGTCTAATGTGCTATTGTCTCTGCCTGGAAATTCTTACTAATTTTGCACTGGGTAAGTTACAGAACCAATTCTGCTCTGGAATCAGAACTTGTTTGAACTCTGATCTACACTTCTTGTTATTACTATTACCCTTCTTACTATTTGTGCAACTATTACTACTGCTAGCTATTATTTACTGAGCACTGCTTTCCAGTGCTTTCCAGACGTCACTTTAACGCTGTGTTAGTTACCATTAGTGCCTTCATTTCACAGATGATAACACTGAGGTACAGGGAAGCTAAGTAACTTTCTAAACTTGTGTATGATCCCACACAGTTTAATTTCAGAGCCTGTCCTCTTAGCCACTATACTATTAAGTCTTGCTCACTTTGCGAATTTGGGTAAGTTACTTAAGCCTCTCTAAACCCAAGATTTCCTAACTGTAAAACAGGTATATTCTATGGTGGTGAGAACGGAACAATCCACTCCCACACTCAGCCCACACACCCAGAACTGAAACCACCCTTACTGTCTAGTTAACGTAAGTCTGCTGTCTTCATTGCCAAATCTTGAGCATGTCTTCGTTAGCATGACTTTACTTTTTAAGGACCCTCCTGCTCAGGCAAAGTTTGATAGCGCATTCCAGGAACTTCCTGTAAGACTCATCAACTCTTCAGTGGAAAGCATCAATGGAAAAGATCCCTTGAAGCCCTCTTCTCCAGATTCTCACCTTCTATGAATCCTGGGCTATCATATCACGATTCTTACCCAGTCCTAATCAGCTCCTACATTGTAAGACCCATCTTAAGCAAAATTTCTAATTCTCAATAAATTCTGACCTTACCTTTGCCTCATCTGAGATACCACCAATGTGGAGTTAGTGTTCTCTCCTACTGTGTTAAAGATAAATTCAGCTTCATTTTATCAACAGATACTCTTGAGGGTCTTTGGGGAGGCAGCTTGTGATGGTACAGATCTTGGACCACAAACTCAAGTGTGTATGGAATAGATCTCTTTGCTTCCCTGTAACTCCATTTCTATATTTGGTCCCCATATCCCTTTGAGTTGTTGAAAACTTGCTTTCCAACACTTTGTGTTGTAAGGGAGGAATGACTTCCTCTACCCTCTTAAGTTCTGTGACTGGACCTGAGAATTAAACTGACAAAAGACAGATTAACAGGAGAAAAGCACACTAGTTTTATTTGATGTTAATATTTTTATATGTCCATGGCGGCCTTCATGTACAAGAAATGAAGACCTAAAAGAAGTAAGTAGGCCTAAGAGCTTCTATACCATTTTAACAAAGAGCAACACTTTGTGGAGCTGACAAGACAAGGGAAAAAGACAAGGGGTGGGGCAGGAAATTGTGGGAAAATGACTTGGAAACATATGGGGGAAATTAATGGAAGATTAAGGTTATTTAAGTGGGCTTGTTTATGCAAATTCATCTCTGCTTTGACTCCCCATTTTCCAATGATAAGAATGTTCTTCCCTTCCTAATACCAGGAGGTCACTCACCAGGAGTGAGTGTTCTTCCCTTCCTAATACCAGGAGGTCACTCACCTCACCAGGAGGTCCAGGAGGTCAGGAAATTTATGCCCTGCTTTTAGGTACAAATGGGGAGGTCAGAGAGCCATTCCTGCCTCTGACGTTTCTCAGCTGTCTTCAGGTCAAAATTACCAGTATGCCAAAGTGGTATATTTGGGGGTGGCAAGTTCTGATCCCTTCCAGTGTCTTTGCCCAATCATATTTTCCAGAATTGTGTCCTTGCCCACATTTTACTGGGGAACATGTGGGTCAATGTGCTGGGGAAGGTCCTACTTGGTTCTCAATGTGCTAGAACATCTGTCACACCCTCTGTGATCAGCCATTGGTTGGCACAAGTCACCGCTAAGACTCTCCCATTCCTTTCTGCAAGCTGTCCACATCCATTGGCAGTTTGTGACTTCTAAGTCTCTCTTAACTTGGGACCTGCTAGAACAGAGTTCAGGAATCTCCCTGGGGAAGTCAAAAGGCCAATCTGCCTAAGCAGACCATGTAGCCATTTCCCTTCTAGGCCTTCTATCGAGGACACTCCATATGCATCCCATCAGCCTTTTCCTTCCAGGTCCTGGTAGCCTACTGCCGGGAAGGAAGTGAGCCTGGCTGAGCCCACACTCACGGAGACTCAGAATTCCCACCTTTGTTCCTTCTTGTGTCCAAGATAACTCCTCCTGAGCCCACCTTGGCCTCCTGTGGGCTCTTTATGGGTATGGCCCACCACGAGACTCTTGGTTTTCCTACAAGCAAAGCCAAAGAAGCATGTTTGCATCACCTCCAACTAGGAGCTACCATCCTGATGACTGCTGGATACTGAAATATAAAATGTTTCTACCTTTTCTCAGCACAATGGTTCTCCCCTGGGACTAAGATTTTGTTGCTAGTCTCTAATCTTGGGAATCCAGAAGGGGTTTGTGCTGTGTGAGCAGCACAGCCAAGGATTCTTAGTTGTGCCTCAGTTCTGAGAGGTTTACATGTTGCCAAGCATTTGGTGGGGCTGCAGCAGAGAGCAGCATTTGGTCTTCTCACCACATGGCCTCTGACCACAAGGACTTTTTCTAAACAACCCTGTCTTACCTTGGTCATCTGCCCTCACAGGTGACCATTTCTTTCCATCTCTTCCCATCTATGCCATCCTTGAGGGTAGGAATTTCTCGAGGAATTGAACTGTCCTGCTGATTCCAGAGCATGCTAAGTTCTAGAATCTGAGAAGCTGCCCAAAGCCCTATCTACCACCATGCAGCCATCTGTCTCTGAAATCTTACCCCCAAAGCTCTCAGGAAGCACAGATCCTTGGTTCTGGAATCCTCTAACTCACCAATAGGATCTCAGACTTTCCTCAGCCCTGGAAAAAGAATGCTGGGCCCTGTTCTGGTTATTTCTGCATAACAAATTACCCCAAAACTTAGTGCCTTAAAGAAGCCATTGTATTATGTTCATGGAGTCTATATAGGGACACCTTACCTCTCTCTGCTCTGATGTCTGAGGCCTCCCAACTTGACACCTGGGAGCTGGAATCATCTGGAGGTTTCTTCCCTCACATGTGTGGTTGTGGATGGCAGCGGGGACCTCAGCTGGGGCTGCTGGCCAGAACACATCTCCACGGCACCTCCCTGTGATCTGGGCTTCCTCACAGCATGGCTGCTCAGGGCTCCACAGGTAAGTATCTTGCCTCCCAAACAGAACTTCATGGCCTTTTAAGATGACTCTCAGAACCCATGTAATGCTACTACCGTCGCAGCCTCCAGCTTGCCCAGACTCAAGGAGAGGGGGCATAGACCCCATTTGTCTTTGAGAAGACTGTCACGGTTACATTGTAGGGAAAGCATGTGGGATGGGGGACATTGTTGTGACCATCTTTGGAAACTGTAACCTGCCACAGCCCCTCCAGGACCTTCCAGGTTCTCTTCTTGTTTCTCCATCATCTTTTTCTAGTATGTGGGGGATGAGGGGGTGGGAGAAGGGTGCAAAGAGGATTCCTCTTTTTTTTTAATCCTCAAACATTTTGGTGATTCTAGTAGTCCTCTCTTTTTGCTTCTGTCACTGGCTCATGGAAACCAACACAGAAATGCTCCTCTTGTTCCCTTTGCAATCAATGGCTGTGGTCCCTAAATGACCTGTCTGTGAGGAGAGAGAGAGAGAGAGAGAGAGAGAGAACAAGAGGGTATCTCCGCAGAGATTCTCCCACCACAAGGAAAATAAAAAGGATCTCAGAGACTTGTAAGAAATTTAAGTGAGAACACACACAAGGCCCTGGCAATCAAACTTGAACTTGAACCTGTCTGCCCTTTCCCTGCAGAGACAACCCCACGCAGGGCATGGCCCAGGAGCGGAGCTGCTGCTGCTGCTGCTGCTGCTGAGCAGGGTTGACTTGAGGAGAGTGAATTAATATCAACTTGGACTTGATGGTAGAGATTCATAAGTAGTCCTTCAAGAGCATCTGGAGAGGGAAATGCTATTTCCTAAGGCGCTTTATGGCTCTAAACTGCCTCTCCGGCTCTCAGAGCCCATTCCACTCACCGGCTTCCCAGAGCCCCGAGAATCACCCTGGCAGCTCCTCATTTCAGACTAGACCGTCTGTGCGAGCTGACAGGGAAGCCCGCTTTGGGGGGCATTTGGCTTAGCGGTGAGTGGTGCTTTTTCAAATTCAGCGTCTCGGTCCCCCAAGAGCGGAGGCTTCAAAGCGTTCCAGCCTGTGAGGTTACTGCTAGATACCACACCTGAGGACAATAAGGCTCAGAATATATGCGACCCCCTTCCCCCTCCCCAGGTGGGCCAGCTTACAGGAAGTACACGGCCGATGTTTGTGTTTGCACACGGCTGCTGCCTTGGAAAATCCTGTGGATAATCTGTTGCCTGCAGTGACAAAGAGTCAGTTAATATCTCCTCTGCCCTCTCTTCAGAAAGTGGGAGTAAAGTCAAACTCTCATCATGAAAACAATTTTTCAAAAAAAGTGCATGGAGAAATTGGTCATTTATGGCCAAAGTTTGCCTAAATCCTTCTATTGGGTGAGCGGTTTACCCTCTCAGATGCTCGTCAGAGGTGAGATGTTGAGCTCAGACTGGGTTGTTGCTTGTTAACTGACGTTGGAAGCAGAAAATGTGACACCTTTGCCTCTCTGTGGTTTAGACTGCAATGTGGTAATTCTCAACTGTATATGTATGTGTGTGTGTGTGTGTGTGTGATCACAACATTCTGACACCAAAATCTTTGGTGATATAGGCGAAGGTGTTGAAAGATGACAACCAATACAACACCAGTCAACAACAACCTTTGCAACACAACCTTTGACCACAACACAGCTCAAGTGCTCTGGGGCCAAGTTCTCTTGCGGTCCAGTAGGCAGAGTCCTCTCTGCGGAGGGGTCTTGACTGTGCTCCACTTCTCACCTCTTACCTGTGCAGCAGAGGTACCTGCTCCATATCACCCGGGCCCAATCAGCCCAGCTCCCCTTCTAACAACACAGCCCTGCTGTATGAACACTCAGCGGTCATTAAATGAGTTCTACGCACCACGTAAAAACCAACAGCACATTTGTGAAGGGATTCCTGCACATCTGGATAATGTGTCCACACAAAGCCTTGTTTTAAGTATTAATCTCTACCTACAGCAAAATTGTGCTGGCCTGGGTGCCCTCCTGCGTGCTCTCCCCTGATGCCCTGTACTTAGCAGATATCATGATGTTTGGCACTTGCTTCCAAAGTGCCCTTTCCTCACCTGTCTTCCCTATCGAACTGTAGACGCCTTGAGGAAAGCAATGTTTGGCTTGCCATTGTATTCCCAATCTCTAGCAAAGAGCTTCGCGCACAGTAGGTGTTCAGGTCTAATCCTGTAATTAATGGTCCTACCGTGTGCCACATGGCAAGAGCTGCCTTTTCCTTTTGGGAACTGGGAAACACACTGGGAGAGACCTGTTCCCTAATGCTCCAGTCTTTGCTTCCATTCAGTGTAGCACATAGCAGATACATTTAAAAAAAAAAAAAAAAAAAAAAAGTTTGGTGAATGAATTAGCTAGAGGTGTGTTTAAGCTAAGAAGTGATGGATGCACTCATGTTACTAAGGCAGCCATCTTCTCATAGTCTTTAGGGGACTCAGTTGGAGGAGGATGGGGACCTCCTAAGACAGGAAGAGTCACATAGAAGGCTAGTGGCTGTGTGATAGGGGGTGGGAAGGGCCAATGCCCGGAAGCATCTGGCTCAGAAGCCCCTGGGAATGCTCATCTCTGGAAGTGTGTCTGGAAGGGGAGATTTGTGGCTCACTCCTAAGGTTGAGGAGTTATTCAGGGTTCAGGTTTGGCTAGTTAGGCTACCACCTTCCTGCAGTGTTCCTCCTTTCATGCTCTTTGGCGGGCACCCCCCACCCCATGAAGCTGGGCAGAACTCTCCATTCCACATGGGCCCCAGAGAATGCTGCTTTCCAACAGAAGAAGGGAGTCCTCCTACGTATTTCTCCACAGGAAATGTCTGTCACACCCCAAGTTCCACATGCTGTATCATGACCTATTTCCCAAAGAAAGAGCTAACACTGTTGGCCTCAGAAGTTCCATTCAGAAAGCCTTCTCATGTTGAGGAATGCATATCCATTTTTTCAAATATGTAGGCACTTCTAAATTTGAAAATGACCTCAGTGCACTGTTACGTACAAAGTAACTGCCTCATAGCCCGTTTTCATTCAAAACCCATGGAGTTGACATGTACTAAACGGGACAGTCACAAAACTGGGGCAACCAAGAGCCCCGATTCCACTCTCCTCAGAGTCCCAAATTGCATGTCAGATAGACCAGGCTGCTCTGGCTCCTCTCACAATGAGCAGCTTCTAGTCAGAATTTGGCCTCAAACTGCATTTCAAGATCTGCCCCTCAGCACATGTCTGGCACCTGATAAGTACTCAAAAAATGTTTGTAGAACTGGAGGTAGACCCTTCCATTTGGACAGATTCCAGTTGCTTAAAAGGGAATATATAATTTTAAAATGACCTAAGAATGTTCACATATAGGGTTTTTCTGGGTGCCGGATGAGCTGATCCATGACCTTAACAGAATGACTTCTTAAAATGAAAAGGAAATGGTCTCTTTGAAGTGTTAAGGGAAGCATCCAACCCCTGGTGAGGAGTTTTGCTGCCCTCACTGGCATATGCTGTTCTAAACTTGGCCTGCCATAGTGAGCAACTTGGTCCTGTTGGCCTCCTCCAGTTACTCAGGGCCTGGCTTGCCCTGCCCCCACCCCCAATAAAGAGAAACTTCCCCCTTTCTTTCATAAACACATGCCATCCCCAGGAGTTGGAATTCCGACGTTTGCTAAGCTGAGGTTAGGGGCTTGTTCTATCTATTCCCATCTCCCAGAGAAGTTCTTGGTGGAGAGGGCCCAAGGGGTGGACTGTATCCAAAAGGCTAGAATGCATCCTGTCCCATCCTTATCTGTGTGCTTTAAGTTAAGGGAAAGTCTTGGGGTCATTTGTCCTGAACTGTGCAGTCCAGCCACCAGAATGTCTAACTCCTGTGGTTCTGGAAGGTGCTGCATGTCTGGTCAGAGAAGCAGTCTCAGCTGTGCTTCACAGTGCTGTGGCCCAGGAGGACTGCACCAAGTCTGCAGCCTGGCTAAGGAGAGACTGGGTTTCTGTCACCACCGCCGTACCCCCCCTCCCCCGCAGCCCTGCAGAAACAGGTTCTAACCCAAGGCGTCAGCCCCTGTTACTGTGCCAGCTTTTGGGGAAGCTGTGTGTAACCCAAATACAACTTGGTTACCTCTAGGACCAGTCTCAGTGAGGGGCGCCTGGGTGTCCCCTGGGGTGCCTGGGTGGCTCAGTCAGTTAAGTGTTTGACTCTTGATTTTGGCTCGGGTCATGATCCCAGGGTCATGGAATCGAGCCCCGTGTTGGTGTGGAACCTGTTTAAGACTTTCTCTCTCTCTTTCTCTCTCTCTCCCTCTCTCTCTCTCTCTCTCTGTATCTCCTTCCCTCTCCCTCTGCCTCTCTCCCTCACTCATGCTCTCCCTCTCTCTTCAAAATAAAATTAAACAAAAAAAAAAGTAGTACCAGATATATATATTTTTGTAAAATAGGCTTATTTTAAAAAATACACATACACTTAAAAACTGGTGAAATCCCTTCTTGAACTCATTTCTTGACAATCCCTTTAAGACTCTTCTATCAGTCTCGACCTCAGCCTTCCTTCCCTGCACGCCATCCCCCAGTGAAGACTTCTCTTGCCATTATGTGCTCCGTGTTTGCTTTCCCACCACGCCTCACTGCTCATGCATTCCATGCTCCCAGCATGTATATAATCTTCTTCTGGCGATTTTCCTCATGAGAATTTGCCCCCTGGAACTGCAGTGAATAAAAATGCTCCACTTTGCTCTATGCATATGGATAAAGCCAACCAATCATGCCCTCCCTGCAAGGACAGGTTGCCTCCCATCTAGTTCAGGCTATCCTTCTGAGCCCGTAACATTTTCCCCAAATCCCAGTCTTGGCAGTTCTGTACCCTTTACTTTTGCAAATATTTCCTAGTCCAGAAAAGAGTCTGGGAGGCTTGTATGGATGAAAGAACCATTCTAGGCCCCACTTTTCTTGGATATATATCCACTCGACAAGAGCACTGTCAATCGGCAGAAGTTTAGTGACACCCACAGTGGGAGGGAGGGATGTAGGGGGGGAGGGAGGGAGGGATGGGTGGATGGATAGATGGGTGGGTGGATGGGTATATGGATGGAGGGATGGGTGGAGGGATGGAACAATAGGTGGACGGATGGGTGGATGGATGGAGGGAGGGAGGGAGGGATGGGTGGATGTCTGAGTCTGGACCCCTGCTCCTCAGCACCTATGTGTTCACACTGTTGTCAGAAACTTTCTTGAGATCAGCTGCTTCACCTCTCACCACCTCCCACTGCACATCTCATCTTTAAATCAGAGTGGAACTGGGTTCTGAGCTGTAGAGGACTGCCTAATCTTAGACTTCTCAAACTTTCAGCTAAGTATTCCCCAGCTGAAGGATCTCCGATGGCCTTGAGTTTCCTAGTAATGATTGATACTAGTATTTAAAGTGCTTGTTACAGGCCAGGAATTCTAAACTCTTTATACGAAATGTCTCATGTAATCCTTATGGTAAAGAAAACGAGGTTCATGCTATTGTAAAAGTCTTCCTACGCCATGTAATAGAAACAGAAAACTAGGCCCACAGAGGTTGAACACTGGCCAAAGTCGCAGTTCCCTAAGCACGGGACCAGGGATTTGAACCCAGGATCTCTGACTCTAAATCCTATACCCTAACCACTATGTACGCTGCCTCAGAGAAGTAATCATACCTTTTGAAAGTCGTCAGCAACCTAATGGCTGAGCCTGGGCCAATAACACATCCTGAAATTATAGTATGTCAGCACCGCTACCTTCCTACATTGTATTAGAATTATTTCCTTCTGTTTTCCTCCCTGCCCAGCTAAACCATAAGCTCCTGAGGACAGGGATGTTACCAGGTCTTACTCATGGTGGTAGTCCCTGCGTGGATACAGTCACGGGTACTTAATAAATGGTGCAGAACTCTGTGTAGTGGTGACTGTGATACCCATGCAGGTACACCATTCAGATCTACCTTCGAGAATTTGCCATCTAGCTGTGAGGAGTGCAGTTGGCTGACAGCCCTTAGCTGCAGCTGCACATCGTTGGAGCTGAGATGCTCTTTGTGGACAGTCTCTAGTCAATGATGGGGCAGGTGAAGGTACTAGGGTCTAGTCATCTCTTTTCAACATGGGGCTCCTTCCTGGGCAATCTTTCTCTGGAACTCCCCTTCGGGTTGGACAGAACTTTGTCATACCTGCATCACGGTCATAGTCTCTGCCAAATTCTGCTTCCTTCACCGTTTCCTTGCATGGAGGTCAGATTGACGTTGCAGTCTGAAGGCTTTCACTGCCCAGTTTTGCTTTCTGTCCTTCAATCTGTCACAGCCTTGCCTCCAATAAACCTCTCACATTCCTCACTTGGTGCTGCTGCCTTACGGACCTGAACTGACAGTGTGGCAGGGTCCCCTCCCTAAGGAAAGAAAAAAAACTTCAAGGCAACCTGGCTATATGCACATGTGACAACATCCCTCACAACCTTGTAACATGAGATCACATGAATCAGACTACATGTTTGTGTTACCGTATACCGGAGACAAAGAAGTAAAAAAAAATATATTAAAAAACTACACTACACGGCGTTTGGGGCTCAGATGTTTGGGGACGGACCCAACGGATCATTGCCGGCAGGAATAAAGTTGCTTCCTGGAAAGAAAAGCCTCAGTGTCAGGACTCTTTTTTATGAGAATCCTGCTCCACACAGTGACCAGTCTGAGGCTGTTCAGATCTCCTTCCACGGGGAGCATAGTTGATTGACAGCCTCAGCTACCGCCCCTCTGGGATCACCATTGCAATTTGCCAAGGCCACATTCCTACGGGCTGCTCCCAGATACACTGAACAAGGTCGGCGGGGGGAGGGGGGGGTTGTGGGGGGTGATGCAGAACCCCTCTGATGGGTGATTTTGGCTTGAGGACTCCCCAGCAGCCTGGCCAAACCCTCCTTGAACCGTGCAGGAGTCTGGACTCTTCTTATGCAATCGTTTTCCGTCCCTCTTCCCCTTCACAGGTGTCAGAGACTTCTCTGGGTCCATCTCCTTTATCCTTCACAGACACATCCCCAGTAAACCTATTCTGCTTCTTGGAGACCCGAACTAACATAAGCGGTACTGGGAGGACGGTTGTCAGGCTTAGCAAATGAAAATACAGGATAACCTGTGACACTTGAGTTTTAGATTAATAAGACATTTTTATTTATTTATTTTTTTTTTTAATTTTTTTTTTCAACTTTTATTTATTTTTGGGACAGAGAGAGACAGAGCATGAACAGGGGAGGGGCAGAGAGAGAGGGAGACACAGAATCGGAAACAGGCTCCAGACTCTGAGCCATCAGCCCAGAGCCCGACGCGGGGCTCGAACTCACGGACCGTGAGATCGTGACCTGGCTGAAGTCGGACGCTTAACCGACTGCGCCACCCAGGCGCCCCTAATAAGACATTTTTAAAGCGTAAGTATGTCCCATATTTTGCATGGAATACAGTTATGCTAAAAACATTCACTGTTAACCTGAAATTCAAATTTAACTGAGTGTTTGGTATTTTCTCTGGAAACCCTCGCCGGGAATAACTCAAGAAAACGGGCATTAAGATAAATTCACACACATCCTGGTGGGTAAAGGGGATGTTGTGCTCCACATACCCAAGTGGTGCACAACTGCTGAAGATTTCATCAGTGGTGACCTGGGCAAAATGTCCTGGTAGAGGTGAAAGCCCACGCAGGTGTGGTGACGTAGGCACAGGGAAGACATGGCTAGAAGAGTGCCCACAAGAACAGTGGGGACGGCTGGTTACTGCTGGGTGGAACTGATGCTGTACAAGGGATAATGAGAAATTGAAAGCCAGGAACAACCAGCAAAAAGCTGAACGTGAGAGCCAGAGGGCCTCTTGGGTTGCCGAAGAGTGGCCTTTCCCTTCAACAATGGAAGAGCAGACACAGCCAAGCAGCATAGTGAGGTTTAAAGAGTTGAGTCACAGAGCTCCAGAAATGCTTAAGTGCTCAGTCAAGGCAGGTTGGTTATGCTACTTGGTTGAGAAACTCTGGGACTCTGAAATATGGGAAAGAAACATCTGGATGGATGCCTCTGGGTGGATACTGGCTCTGTAGACCTCCTGAACTCTCAGGGCTTGCAAAATTCTTGTTAGGAAGAGCTAGCACTTCCCTCATGCTAGAATGTTCTGCAGAGGCCTGTTCCTATCAAGGCAACAGGCGACCCCTCAGGAGTTGCCCTTACAGCTTCTGGCCTGGTCACCGGGCCTATAATCAGGGTTAAATCCCAGTATAACCTGGTTGGGGATGTGCTAGGCAGGTGAGGGATAAGAGCGACTCTACACCAAAGGAGCTATAATAATTAGTCAGAGTGGGTGATAGGAGCCAGGAGAGTGCGTTAGAACTGGATTTTGATGCCTAAATCATTGTATCTATCGAGGGGCTTGATCAATAGGCCAGAATGTAAGACTAGGTAAGCAAGAATACACTGACTTGGGGACTCTTTCTCAGGATACAGGATTTAGTTCCCTGGCAGGGAGCCTATAGGATGAGGCAAAATTGCCGCTAGGATGGCTCTTAGAAGCCCAGGGAGAGTGATGATCCATGCTGAGCAAAGTGGAAATGCTTGAATTGCCCTGGTAGTTATTAGAGGAGGGAATAAAGAGACTCAAGGAAGTGGAAATCCTGGAATGGATTTATTATTTTGTGAGGCCAGAAGACATACCCATCAGCAAGGCCATCAGGAATGGGCTGGTGAGAAGGACACTGGCATTGTTGGGAAGTGCTGTAGAGGCCTCCTATGGCAGGCTGGGACTTCACATAGGTAGGAGAAGTGGTCGCAGAGCTGAGCTTGCTGATAACCAGGGGGTTGGTGGGGGTCAGCGGGCACCCCTTACCTGCCCGAGCCAGGAGGCCGCAATTGCTGCGATGATCAATAAAGTGGGACCAGCAGCTAAGGGGCTCGCCCCACGAGGTAAAGGTGAGAAAGCATGATGTCCTTGGGGGAAAAGTAGATGGGCGGCCAGCAAGGATGCTACTTAACAATCAGAGAAAGAGTGAAGGAGCAGGAGGCTGAGGACACCCCAATAAAAAAAAAGGTCACAGTAAAAATAAAAAGCCACAATCCCTTGCTCAGTTCCCAGACCTGAGTGACTTCATTGCTAGTACCCACCGACTGAGGACGTGGCTGCATCTGCAGAGACAAGGGCACTGCCACACACAGCAGGTATATTCCATGGCAGTTCACCCTGACTTCCCTCAAAGTCACCTATGGCCATGTGGTTGTGTGACAGGACACCGGGGAAAGAGAGTGACCCAGACATTTCAATGACTCTTAGACCAGGAGCTGGGTTGACACTGACATCTGGAGATGCAACCTGTCATTGTCCCCCCGCCCTCTTGCCCCCCCCCCCGTTAGAGTGAGTAGCCCCTCACAGAGGCCAGGTAATAAATGCAGACTACACTATAGTCCAGCTCACCTTGGACCCACTGGGTCTGCGGTGGCCACTTCCCCAGACCTTGAGTGTGTAATTGGAACTGATATACTTGGCAGTTGGAGTAATCTCCACACTGGATCCTTGGACTCCAGGGTAAGAATTCTCAGAGGGGCGCCTGGGTGGTTCAGTCGGTTGAGCGCCTGACTTCGGCTCAGGTCATGATCTCATGGGTTGTAATTTCAAGCCCCACATCAGGCTCGCTGCTGTCAGCCTGTCAGTGCAGAGCCCTCTTTGGATCCTCTGTCCCCCTCTTTCTGCCCCTCCCTCACTTGCACTGTCCCCAAAATAAATAAATATTAAAAAGAAAAAAAAAGAATACTCAGAGTAAGCATGGCTGAGTGGAAACCCTTAAAATGGCTCCCTCCCCATGAGCCAAGATCATGAATCAACAATACCGCACCCCTGGGCATAAAAAGGAGATTAGTGCCACTATTAAAGGAAAAAGTAGTTTCCTATTTGTCCTGGATTGGTCCCAGCCCCTTGGAGTACAGGAAGGCTCCCGGGTAAGTGTGAGTGGGACATTTCCACTTACAGCAGGTCTGATTCAGAGTCAGATCAGTCCTTTCACAGCACTGCCAACCCCCTACAGGTTGATTTTGTTAAAAAAAAAAAAAATCTTAAGTTTACCCTGATAAGTATGTAAAAGAGAAATCCTTAATGCAGGTAGTAATTTGAGTTTCCTGAATAGACAAATTTTTTTTTTAATGCAGAAGACTGAGGATTTATAGAGAAATTTAATTCCATTATCCCCAAGATTTCAATCCCTGTCCCCAAGATTTCATAAGGAAAAGATAAAATAGATTTTTTTACATAACCTTAATTGACCTAAAATGATGATTAGAAAGGTCATATACTTCCATTTACTAAATGTTTTCTGTGAACAAGCTGACCTGTGAATTTCTCTCTCTGAAGATACGGACAAAATTAAATGTTTTATTGAACTGAATTAAAGATGACTTCATAATCAGGGAAGAGAGATTCATAAAAGCTTTTATCACATGTGATTTGCCAACATGTGGTATCTTTTTTCAAATTGGTTTTTCAGAGGCATTAGACTTTATTGAGGCAATGCCAAATGTAACAAAATTATTATCCATATCTCTTGGAAAAACCCAG
Source organism: Prionailurus bengalensis (assembly GCF_016509475.1). NCBI lineage: Eukaryota > Metazoa > Chordata > Mammalia > Carnivora > Felidae > Prionailurus > Prionailurus bengalensis. Next base: position 98,937,221 of record NC_057349.1, on the reverse strand, counting down.
ACCTTTACAGTTCATCTGGAAGTGGAAAGTTATGATATAATTCTCCATAGTTCAATGAATAGTTTTTAAAAAAGCACATTAATATAATCTCTAGAGTACATTCGCTGCTAAGAAGCCATCAAAAGTAAATACCTAGGATAAAAACATATACAGTGAAGATTTTTCAACTTTATCAATACTGTTACTGTTACAATGACCTTAACCAACAAAGTTAGGGTTCAGCACTAGCTGACTCTTTTGGATGTGATAAATAAAACTAAAATCTGTATTCACATAAATCCCTTTTCTCCAGGAAGACAAGACTTATGGTCCATACACAGCACACCCCTGGTGGTAGCAGATAGAGGCATGTAACAGGTTAGGGAGTGAGGGCTTAAAGGAAGATATAGTCAAATCTCCCTTGGACGTCTTTTAAAGAGGAATGAATTAACATTGTTTTAATGGGTTAGACACTCAAAGACAAGAGGATGATTCAGGTCTCCTGCTGGTTCTGAGCTGGTCCTGAGCCTCCACTGTGTCATATGGTTGCCAGAGTCGCCCTCAAGCATTCACTTGACAGTGTGCACTGAGTGACAGCTAGAGGGACTCTGGGCTGGGAGATGCAGAGGAACGTGTCTCAGCTCTGCTCTCCAGCATTCCATCTTCTTGGGGAGATAGACACCTAACACACTCTGCGGAACACAGCGGAATGTCAACGTTTGGAAGATCCGCCTATCTCGGTGAACCAAAATTTTCCAAATGACCAATGCGTGATGTCACAAAATCAAGCTTGGGTGAAAGATCCATTCTAGGATATACCAATTTTAATGTCACAGACAATGAAAAAGTTCCTTGATGTAGTTTCAGGTTTCACAATACAACTAACCTTTAATAAGAAACTACCACTTACTGAGTTTGGGCATAGTAGGAAAGAATATCCACAATAATCCCAAAGGACTATTATTAAACTACTTTTCCTTTTGTCAACTTTGTGTCTGTGTGAGGATGGATTTTCTTCATACGCTTTAACCAAAACAACATATTAAAACAGACTCAATGTAGAAGGTAGTAGACCCCAGCTGTCTTCCATTAAGCCAGACATTAAAAAGATTTGAAAATGTAAAACAATGCCAATCTTTATTAAAATTTTTTTTGCAAAAGTTACTTTTCACACACACACAAAGACATTTCTGTTGATATGTGATGGGTTAATTTTTTTTGTTTTGTTTTGGAAAGGTTATTTTTTATTAAAAATATACTATTTATGTTACCATGGGATGGTTCTATTATTGCTATTTTTTAAATGTTTGCTTATTTATTTATTTATTTATTTATTTTTCAGAGAGAGGAAGAGACAGATCATGAGTGGGGGGAGCGGAAGAGAGAGAGTAGGACACAGAATCCGAAGCAGGCCTCAGGCTCTGAGCCATCAGCACAGAGTCCCATGCGGGCTTGAACTCGTGAGCTGTGAGATCATGACCTGAGCCAAAGTCAGATGCTTAACTGACTGAGCCACCCAGGCCCTACTATTGCAATTTTAGTGAATTCATAAGCATATAAGAATTAACAGTTTCTGAATGTGGTAAATACTGGTAGATAGGACCCATATAAATAAAAGCTCTTTGGAGGTCTTGAGTAATTTTTAGGATTGTAATGGGGTTCTGAGAATAAAAAGTTTGAGAACCACTGCTATTAGCCTATCAGACCCTTCACAATCTCACCTGATTTATCTTTCCAACCTTTTTCCTGACCTTTCCCTTCCCGTCACCTTCCCTTCCTTCCACCATCATCCCTCTGTCCAGCAATGCCAAATGACTTTCTGGTCCCCCAAATAGGCTGCTCTCCTTGCTCCTACTGTTCTTTTGAATGCCCTCTCTGCTATCCTTCCTTGTCAGGTTTCTACTCTTTCATTTAAAATCAAGTTCAGTAAAGAGCACCTGAGTGACTCATTCGGTTAGGTGTCTGACTCTGGATTTTGGCTCAGGTCATGACCTCACGGTTTGTTGGGTTCGAGCCCCCACTGGGCTCTGCACTTACAGTGCAGAGCCTGCTTGGGATTCTTTCTCCCTCTTTCTCTGCCCCTCCTCCCACTCACTCTCTCTCAAAATAAATAAATAAACTTTAAAAAATCAGGTTCAATAAAAATTTCCCTCATTGGGGCGCCTGGTAGCTCAGTTGGTTGAGCATTGCCTCTTGCTTTTGGCTCAGGTCATGATTTCAGGGTTGTGGGATTGAGCCCTGAACTGGGCTCTGCCCTCAGTTTGGAGCCTGTTTAGGATTATCTCTCTCTCTTCCTCTTCCCACCTGCTTAGGATTCTCTCTCTCTCTCTCTCTGAAAAAAAAGAGAAAAAATCCCCTTACTATCTTGCAAAGCTAGTCACCAGGGGCTTTGCACAGAGCAGTGATCTTGAGAAATCATTTTGTACGAGATTGTTTAGGCATCTGTCTTTCCCTCTATGCTGCAGGCTCCTCAGGGCAAGGAACAATCTTCTTCACCCTTAACTCAAACTCCAGCAGCTAGCTTGGTTCCAAGCATACTACTGATGTTCAACAAATTCAAGAAAAAAAGGAGCAGCGGAGAACAATTTCTTCTTACTCTCCTGCCCTGCCCTGACGACTCTGGGTCAGAAGGAAGGATCATAGTGGGAGGAGTGGAGAGGCACTCCACAGAAGAGGGCGTGAATAGGCACACACTTGAACCCTAGCTGTCCAGCACACACACACACCTTCTTCTTCCCCCTATACACTTCTGGAAGTGTCTTCTAACATAAGCCAGAGATCCCTACATATTCCCTCCCCAGGGGAAATCATCCAGAATCCCATCCAACTATAGTCACCAGAGATGATGTCATGACACTACTGTTCCCTGGCTGCTGGATCTTTGGGATATGCCCATCTTAGATAATCTGCCATTTTGGGATGAGATGGTAAATTTTATCATCAGCCTAATCACCTCCTAAGTATAATGATTGATGGGTGAGGAGAGGGACAAGGGAAGAGAAGACAATTTTGTATTTAAATTATAATTCCCACTGTAAAAGGAAAAATGTTACTGGGGGGAGTGCTGAAATGATTTACCTTTCAGCAGCAAAGAAAGTGCAGATGGTGGCACTTCCCTTGTTTCTGTAACTAACCTTGGGGCAACAGGATTTGTGACCCTCTTCCGGTCAGTCATGCCATGTTTCTTTTTTTTTTTTAATTTAGTTTTTTAAAATTTAAATTAGCATATAGTGCAACAATGATTTCAGGAGGAGATTCCTTAATGTCCCTTACCCATTAAGCCCATCCCCCCTCCAGTAACCCTCAGTTTGTTTTCCATATTTATAAGTCTCTTCTGTTTTGTCCTCCTCCCTGTTTTTATTATTTTTGTTTCCCTTCCTTATGTTCATCTGTTTTGTCTCTTAAAGTCCTCATGTGAGTGAAGTCATATGATATTTGTCTTTCTCTAATTTCGCTTAGCATAATACCCTCCAGTTCCATCCACATAGTTGCAAATGGCAAGATTTCATTCTTTTTGATTGCCAAGTAATACTCCATTGTATGTATATACCACATCTTCTTTATCCATTCATCCATCAATGGACATTTGGGCTCTTTCCATACTTTGGCTGTTGTTGATAGTGCTGCTATAAACATTGGGGTGCATGTGTCCCTTCGAAACAGCACACACACCTCTATCCCTTGGATAAATACCTAGCAGTGCAATTGCTGGGTCGTAGGGTAGTTCTGTTTTTAATTTTTTGAGGAACCTCCATACTGTTTTCCAGAGTGGTTCTGCCAGCTTGCATTCCCACCAACAATCATGCCATGTTTCTCTTGCTTTGATCAGCATCTTGGCTGCTGCCTAGTTTAGCAAATCCTACATTTACTGAGTCCTGTTTTTTTTTCTCTATAAACTAATATAAGTGGTTTAGTTTTGTGATTTTATTTATGAAAAGTCTTCTTCAATTACAGAGAATCAGTTCAGACTAGTTTTTATTTACCAGTTGGATGGCAATTACATTGGAGTCCACTCAGATGAATGGACTAAAGAAATGAACCCACAAAATATTTTGTGTGTGGGTAGCAAGAGTTAAATGGTAGCTTACTGTTCTTTGTTAGTAAATGACTCTCTAGCTTGTGAAAATGAAAGGGGGACTCAAGAGTGTTTTGGAGAAAGCTGCTCTTGTGCGTGCAGACCTGACCTTCACTAGGAGCACGTCAGAACACGTGCAGTTTCCAGAGTGATCCATCACCTCTTCCAAAGGGAGGGAATTAAGTCTCAATAAAGAGGTAAAAATAGATCATTTTTCCTTCAGTAAAGGATTCATTTAGCCATAATAATAATCAGTTAGCCCTATTGTTTGTCAGGCAGGAGAGATTCTGAGAGGCGGTACAGATCTCAGCAAGAACAAATAAAACATGCCAGGGGGGCAAACCAGAAAAAAGGGAATGAATCTTTAGATCGATTTTAAAAAAGCAAAACGTGACTTGCAAGAAAAACATGGTTGGGATGAGAGGCCAGCTTTGCCTTCGCTGGCTACTCTGAGCAATTTATTCTGACCAGCCAGCCCCAACGGCACGTGTGAGGACGCCTGTAAGGCACATCGTTTCCCAAAAGGAGAAAACACTTCTGACTCAGTATGCAGCAAATTCTAGGAAGGAGAAAACTCACGGAGTTGGGGACAAAAGCTTAACTGTGAAACATATAATAAGATACAGTATGATTTTCAAACTCTCCACCTGCCGAAATCCAACAAAGTTGGAATCTCATCTTTGAGTGGCAACTGATTTATTCACATATAAGAGAAGAATAAAATCTATTTGAATTCTGACAGGAGTTTTTTTTTTTTTTATGGAGAAATGGAAGTCACATAATATAATTTCAATTTGGATCCCCAACATCTAAAATCATACTCTTCTGAGGAAAGGTAACAGTCATAGGGATTTTGCCTCAAGATGAAAGAATGATTTTTCATGCTGGATCATTTTTGCAGTTGATGCTTCCAGCCTTCTCAACAGCACGACAGCAGCCATGTAAGCTGGAAAAGCTCAACCAAGATCAAAAGCATCTCTCAGTTTGACAAAGTAAGACATAGCTTCCTCTACTGTGGAGTCTAGACGGATACAAAGTGGCTTTAAGAGAGCATGTCTCCCGCTACCACTCCTAAGAAGTTCACACTGACTTTTAATGTTGAGTGTTTTTAGTTTGCTCTTGGGTGGGATAATACGGTCAACAAGATTTTATTTCATAGAATGTCATCGTTCTTTGCTGATATTTCAATTGACGATCTACTGTGTTTCAAGGTTCATTCATACTGCTTGATTTAAAGAATTAAAATCGACAATGCCAGGTGGAAGTAGGAAGGCTTCTCCTGTCTTAGTGACTATGGCATGGGGAGAGTGGATACATGGTCTTGCTCTGAGAGGATGCTCGGCCACCAGATTGGCAGGTGGTGGCGAATGCCCATTATCAGTGATCTTATCTGGCTACATTTACTGAGCATTTACCATGTGATAGATACCCCGCCCAATGCTTTATAGGTATTCTCTTATTTCTTTCAACTACGCTCTATACTAGATGACAACATTGAGGCTTGGGGATTACTTGTAAGTGATAGGAGTCACAGCTCATGCTCTTCACCAGTCTGTGTTTCTTTTCTTTGGGTCTAAAAATTAGAGCAGCCTCTACACTTTCTTTCACGTATTAGCTTTTTAGTGTCTTCGTATGTGTGTTCACTTCATTTACGTGCTCCTTGGGGTCATGAACCTCTTTCCAGAGGTTTAATGTGACGTCTACTTTGCTATCAATTTGTAAGGTCTCCCTTGTACAGCTAGAGTTGAAGTAATCTGAATTAATGTCAAAATCAATAGTTCGGTATCATCTTTGTTATGTCAAAATAATGTTAATCTGTTACGTTAAAAATCATGTTAATCGTGTTTAAGCAGCTGCCTTACGCGGAGAACACTGTCTGCACGGCCACCATCACCAGCCACCCCTACTGCATCACAGCAACTATCCATTTACTGAGCCTCATTTACAGGCCAGGAACCGTGGCTACATGCTTCACATACATTATCTCTAAACTCCACATCAACAAAGTAGGCATTCTTAGCCTTACTTCACAGCTAAAGAAGGTTAGGAAAGAAGACTTTGATTCCAGATCTTCACAAGGACTGTATTCTCATCATAAGGAGATAGACTTCCAAGAAGCCATGTGAAAAATTAAGGTCAGTGGTTGAACTTGACATTTCTTAAGGAATTTGGGAATATTTTTTGACTTGGGAAGACTCAGGTGACCTCCTACATGCAGCAGCAAGCTATCGCGGTAGGTAATAAAACTACGCCAATACAAATTTTCTGTTGCCTGTTGTCACTCTCTAATCCTGGTTTTATGATGACATCAACTCAAAATGTCTGCTAGTTAGGGGCTTTTTCCCTGCAGTGTAGAACCTTCCACAGAATTCCAGCATCTCAGGGTTGGAGACACCTTAAAGGTCATTTAGACAGTCAGTTTTCCTTCTCTCATTAGACAGCTTGGTTTTCTTCCCTATTTTATTTATGAGAAGGGATAACTGAGACAACTTATCAACCAAGCATAGGTGTAATGAGATCACACCATTTGTGTTAAACTGTCGGAAAATGCAGGAAGTTGTCCGTGTTACGTTTGACTATACAGAGAACAAGCCCTGTGCACGTGACAAGTCACCCGACTGGACACCAAAGGTCACACTGGGTAACACAACTGCACACCACAAAAGTTATGCAGGGAAACTCATTTTTAATGTTTTATTTTGGTATCATTTCATATTTATGGAGAAATTACAGGAATTGTTCAAAAAATGCCATTTACTCTTTCCCAGATTTACTGATTAAGATTTTGCTCCATTTGTTCTTTTTTCCTGAACCATTGGAGGGCACTTTGTTGACATCTCGTCCCTTTATACATAAATATTTCACTGTTTAGTTCCGAAGGACAAGAGCTTTCAAAAAACACAAAGTTAACATACAATTTTTTTTATCAAAACACAAAGCTAGGGGCGCCTGGGTGGCTCAGTCGGTTAAGTGGCCGACCTCGGTTCAGGTCATGATCTCGCGGTCCGTGAGTTCGAGCCCCGTGTCGGGCTCTGTGCTGACAGCTCAGAGCCTGGAGCCTGTTTCAGATTCTGTGTCTCCCTCTCTCTGACCCTCCCCCGTTCATGCTCTGTCTCTCTCTGTCTCAAAAATAAATAAACGTTTAAAAAAAAAATTAAAAAAAACAACAACACAAAGCTAACCTAAAGTCAGAATACATAAAAAAATATGTTAACTACAAAGAAAAATAAGCTGACCTCATTTTACATGAGAGATGGGTTTTCTGGCCTGTGTTCCTTACTGTGATACTCCCAGACTCTACCATAGTGCCTAGCACACAGCAGATACTCAACAAATACCTGTTAATTTCTTAATTATGGTGTGATACTATATTGACTGCATTTCTTTTTTTAAAAAAATTTTTATTATTTAAATAAATTTTTTTTAACATTTTTTATTTTATTTTTTGAGAGACAGGGAGACAGAGCTCAAGCAGGGGAAGGCAGAGAGACAGGGAGACACAGAATCCAAAGCAGGCTCCAGGCTCTGAGCTGGCAGCACAGAGCCGACTATGGGGCTTGAACCCGTAAATGTGAGATCATGACCTGGCCCAAGTTGGACGCTCAATCGACTGAGACGCCCAGGTGTCCCTATATTGACTGCATTTATAGAAGTATTTCTAAAATAAAGCAAAGGCATTGACAGCAAAATATTTAAGCATTTCTTTATTTCCTGTAATTTGTAGTTCACCAGTTACAAAAAGAGGAAAAACTTTCAGATGTAAAGGACTCCCGGGAAATTAACTTTTTAAGAGGAGATAAAACAGATTACAATGTAGGCAAATTCATGGGGGGACCTGTTTTCTCTTCACAGGTAGCGGTTCCTGATGTATTCTCGGTACATGGAAGTATCTTCCTTTCCAAGAGGCTGCATGATACCTTGACTGGCCTGGATGTGGGCTTGGAAGATCTCTGTAGATTTTCTGTCTACCCTTGGAGGCTGTACTTCATAGATGTTGTCTTGTGAGAAAGCTGAGATAGGTGTTCTATAGAAGAGAAGAGGAGACATGGCTACATTAAAGAAAATAAAGGACCCACAGGGAGCTATGACTGCAAAGCATTCAAGAGCCACTGACCTTGAACATGCAGACTCAATAATAAGTGGTGGTGGTGATCTCCCCTGTCCCCTCCCCTGGGCTGACTTCCTCCCTTGCCCAGAGGACAGAGCTGGGCCAGAGCCTGCCCAGGGAGCCTTCCCTGAAGCTCAGGCTAGATGGGTACCTTTCTCTGTTCCTGTGCCTCAGGTACACCTATGTCTGTGCACCCATCTGCCTCCTTCACTCGACTAGAGTAACTTTATGTGGGGGCTATAAATTTTTTGCTCCTTGACACACGATAGGAACCGAACTTTTTTTTTTGTATATTAATTTTGTACCCTGAAACTTTATTGAGTTCATTTATTTGTTCTCACAGTCATCAACAGTTTTTAAAGGAAGATTTAGTAGGAATCAGTAAAGGGATACTAATTTCTTCCTTACATTGATAAGAAGAGCAAATAAGTTTATATGTATAATGTGCTCACTTAGCATAATACCTGGCAAACTGTAAGTGCTCAGTAAATGTGAACTATTGTTAATGATTACAGGTGCATAGTAATTCCTTATCTGCAATTCTGAAATCCTACAAGCTTTAATAACCAAATGTCACGTTGGTGGTAAAACCTGACCCAATTGAAATTCATTTGGTGGCACATCCTAACCTGAACCAACAATACTGATCCCACTTCATGTGAATATTAATGTGTTTAATTACCAGACAAGTCCTCAGATCACACTGGGGATGTACCATCTTGTTATGCTAACAAGTCCAAAATTCTGAATTCTGAAACACATCTGGCCTCAGGATTCTGATGAGAGATTTCGGATCTGTAACAGGCAGCTTCCTTCCTTTCTGGGGCATGGAAAAGCACACAAGAATCTCTTCATCCAAAAATATCCCTCCATTCCCATCCACCTAGCCTAACTTAATGCTTGAAATTTCCATCTATCCATTGGGGAAGGTGCTGTCTCCAGAAAAGCCTTGTCAAAATGCAGCGTGGTATCTGACACAACCTTTACTCATTGAAGGCTGAGCACCCACTAGTCATTGCATCCTTAGCTGAGAGCAAGCCCTCAAAGGATGAGTCAACCAAGTCAGGTGTGATGCAGAGTGAGTATGTGTGTAGAGTGTGAAAGAAAGGTCAAGAAGGGGGCTACTGATGGGGACGATAGTAAACTAAAATGTTGTTGGGGCATCTGGGTGGCTCAGTTGGTTAAGCGTCCAACTTCAGCTCTGGTCATAATCATGCAGTTTGTGGGTTTGGGCCCCACATCGGGCTCTGTGCTGACAGCTCAGAGCCTGGAGCCTGCTTCAGATTCTGTGTCCCTCCCTCTCTCTCCCCTCCACGCCCCCTCTCTCTCTCAGAATAAACATTGGGAAAAAAAACCTAAAATGTTTTGTGAGGGACTTAGCCCAGGGCTGGCCCTGTGGGGTGGGGGGTACTTCTTCTGCCAGGGAACCAAAATAACACAGAGACAAGATCTGAAGAATCTACTGTGCTGGGCTGGGACCTAGCCTTACTCCTTGTAGCAGAGGCATCAGGAAGGCATCCTGGATGCGTTAGCTGGGACCCCTGAAGCAGGGGGGAGATTCCCTACCATCAGAAGCAGAATTGGGCCTCAGCCCCAGCTAGGTCTGTACTAGGAACGTCAGCATTTCAAGAGACACTTGGAAGTACAGACACACAGTGGAAGACAGGAGCTGTACTGTAATGCCCCCATCCTCAAAGGATACGTTTCAATCAAATGTGGGTCTTTCTTACCCAGAAAGCAAAGCTCACTGTGCTTTGCCTTTACACATCCTGCCACGGCTGGAGATGCATTAAATTACATTAAAATAAAATATAACTGGAGGTGGAATATTCTTTCTGGAAGCCAACCTCAATGGTTTTCACTTCAAGGTAAATATATTTCAATTCAAATCTGGTATATCATTTGTCAAACACTCCCCTTTTTTCAAAGCACTTAAATAATTTCACACAATCTTAGAACGTAACCTTATTGAAGTAAAAACCAAAGGAAAATGATTTACACAAAGTTAAAAAAATGGAAGACCAAGGTGAAAGAGTCCTGAGACATCTGCATCTCAATCTGTCCTCCAGCCTGGTTTCAGTGCATTCTTCAAAATACACAAATTACAGCTCTTCTAATGTCTGTGGATAACACATTACAATGATGAACAATTAGGATGATTAATATGTGAACTATTCTCCTCAATCTTCCCTCACAAAAGCACAGCAACTCTACAGTCATTTACATAAGTCAAACTGAAATGCTACAATTCTTTACTGGGTGATAATATTCAGGGTCAAACCTTTTAAACCTGAACCATTTTAAAAATGGAGACTCCACTAGGGTTTCTAGAGATTGTCATCAAAGCACCAGCCACAGCAACTACTCTTGAACCACACCATCTATACCTGTCTAGTCTCTTTCCCTTCTCAAATCTTACTTAATTTTCACACTCATCCTGGAAGGCAGGAACCATTGGGATTATACTCTCCATTTTAAGATGAAATGCTTAAAGTCAATTTAAAAATGGGACTACTGGTTTCTGTCCTGTCTTTGAAGCCGGATCTTTGCCCAGAACCCTTTGTGCATTAACAAAGACCTCTCTGGCAGGAATCACACCAGACATCCCTAGTCTGAGCACTAAATCTTAATGAGTTGAGAAAGGAATTGTTGGTGGGAATGCACTGTTGGTGGGAATGCAAACTGGTGCAGCCACTCTGGAAAACAGTGTGAAGGTTCCTCAAAAAATTGAAACTAGATCTACCCTATGACCCAGCAATAGCACTGCTAGGAATTTACCCAAGGGATACAGGAGTGCTGATGCATAGGGGCACTTGTACCCCAATGTTTACAGCAGCACTTTCAACAATAGCCAAATTATGGAAAGAGCCTAAATGTACATCAACTGACGAACGGATAAAGAATGAAACATGGCCCTTTGTAGCAATGTGGATGGAAATGGAGAGTGTTATGCTAAGTGAAATAAGTCATACAGAGAAAGACAGATACCATATGTTTTCACTCTTATGTGGATCCTGAGAAACTTAACAGAAGACCATGGGGGAGGAGAAGGGGGAAAAACAGTTACAAAGAGGGAAGGAGGCAAACCTTAAGAGACTCTTAAAGACTGAGAATAAACTGAGGGTTGATGGGGGGTGGGAGGAAGGGGAAAGTGGGTGATGGGCATTGAGGAGGCACCTATTGGGATGAGCACTGGGTGTTGTATGGAAACCAATTTGCCAATAAATTTCATATTAAAAAAAAGAGAGAGAGAAAGGGGACATGCCAAGTGACCAAGTAATTGTTTTATCTTTCAGAGACCTCAGCTGAATATACAGGTGGGCAGGCTGTGGGAGGTAACAGTACCAGGGCCTGCCAACTGCCCACGGATGTAGGGCCCGGACAACCGTGATAAGGGTCACAGACCAGCCACTTCTACCCAGTGCCTTTGCTTTCTTGCCAGTAAATCGGTCAGGAGTCCTCACCCTACTTCTTGGTACACTGCTTCACTGCAGCATAGAGTAATGGGCACTATTACAAACACTCAATATGAAATGCCAAACATCAGCCTGAAATGGTATCAGATTGAGTGGCACGTGGGTTTGGGGCTCCAACGCTACCTCACTCTGGTGTCAAAACAAGTAGGGAGTCAGAAAATGCATTAACTATTGCCTTTGTCTTTTTTGTGCTTCTAGATTCAAAGTCTCTTTCTATTCTGAGGACTGCTTGGGCCCAAAGGGAGACCCCGGTATTGAGCCTTCCTTTTGATGCCTGTCCATGCCAAAATGAACTTGTCTTCCCCAGTGACTGCCTCAGACCTCATGAAGGTCGCTGGTCATTCTCATTGTCATTTGGCCCCAAGTGACTGCTGTCTTTGTGCCTTGATGTTGGGGGCACTTCTCTTCTGAGTAAAAGTGAATTGGGGATATCGTAGAAGCCCTGTTTTTTTTGTTTTTTTTTTTATGTTTATTTACCTTTGAAAGAGATAGAGAGACACAGTGCGAGCATGGGAGGGGCAGAGAGAGGAGGAGACACAGAAACTGAAGCAGGCTCCAGGCTCTGAGCTGTCAGCACAGTGCCCAATGCAGGGCCCGAACCCAGACTGCAAGATCATGACCTGAGCTGAAGTCGTACACCTAACCGACTGAGCCACCCAGGTGCCCCAAAGCCCTGTTTTTTTGAAGCAACCAAAGTAGAGGGGACTTGCTCAGCACATGTGGCCGGCATCCTCTGAATCCGCTGTTGCTCTTAGAAGGGTCATTTAGGGTTTAAAACAACCAGGGTATGTCGGGGAAGATGTTTCGGACCTGAAAAAACAAGAAGGTGTCAGGACATGTATGGTAACCACAGCAAGGACTAGAAATCCTAAACTCACCACCATGATCTGTGAAATAAAACCATGAGTGATATGGAAATCTAGTTCCTCAAATAGGAGAGCCTGGAAGTCTACTGGAGGCACAGACAGGGCCCACCCTTCTGGCCGGCAGGCAGACAGCCTGTCTCTTAGACAAGAATGGTGAATGCAGTAGCATGCGAGGCTGGACTGGATGTCAGGCTAGGTTGTGACAGGTCCTGGGGGCTACGGTCATGGTCAAAGGGTCCTGCAGGGGAAAAGCGGGTGTGAGCCAGGCTCCAAGCTGAACCAAATCTCCACTTGGGAGCATGTAGCAGGTAGTGAGGACTCTGCACATAGAGCAACAGGTAGTGAGGGTTTTGGGGGTGAAGGGTCCTCTCAAGCATGCTTAGGCTGCGACCCCCATCTGGACTTCAGGGACACAGGGTACAGCCTGTCCCAGTCATGTGGACGGATTCTGCTTGCTGACATGTGGATCCATCCTGCTGTTAGCCAACAACTGCTCTCTAGCAAGGGCTTGATTGAGCCTTTACACACATCGCCCCCTGTTGGTGACAGCAGGGACAAGGAAACACTGAAGACGTCCCAGTGAGGGAAGGGCATCCTCAAGGACTTGACCCCAGTCAAGTCCTTCCCACCCCTGCCAATCCCCTCCCGTAGGGTCTGTTGAATTGTTTCAAACTGAATTCAGTCCATTTCCTAGCTCATAACTAGTCAAAGTGCCTGGTAGCTTGGCTGCTGTGGACGAGTACATGAAATTGGATTTACGGGGCGCCTGGGTGGCTCAGTCAGTTAAGTGTCTGACTTTAGCTCAGGTCATGATCTCACAGTTCGTGAGTTCGAGCCCCACATCAGGCTCTGTGTTGACAGCTCAGAGCCTGGAGCCTGCTTAGATTCTGTGTCTTTCAAAATAAACAAACATTAAAAAATTTTTTTAAAAAAATCTACATCTGCAAAGTTTTTGTTGTTCACCTAAATCAGCACATGGAGGCTACTGGACTATAGTGGTCGATCACCTTGTACCTCGAGGCCTGGCTGGTTATTGTTCCTGTGTTGTGTGGTTTTCTAGGAAGAGCTGACAGGCCTGCCTGTCCCTGTTTCCAATTTAGATTCTCATAGGCATCTCCTGACAAAGATACTTAATGATAGTTCTGCTGGAAATTTCTAAATAATAAAATACAAGGCCAAAATGGTGGAAAAAAAACCCAACAAAATGACAATTAAGAAGCTTAAGACATACCCAATATTGTTGGCATAATCAGAAAAATGAGGAAGAAGAAACAGAAACACACAAAACACTTTTGTTTCTTCATTTTACTTGGCCATCAAGAAGCCAGTCACAAGAAGCTCCCCATGGTCTTAAGGCAGTGGTTCTCCAAGTGTGGTCCCCAGACCAGGAGCACTAGCATCATCTGGGAACTTGTTAGAGATACAAACTCTCACGTCCTCCTCCAGACCTACTGAATCAGAATCTCCGAAGGTGGGGCCTAGCAAAGATGTTTAACAAGCCTTCCAGGGATTCTGACACTCACTAAAGTTTGAGACTCTTTGGTCTAAGGAGACCAGAATGGATCTAAAATGCTAAATAAGATCTTACTTGTGGTCGGTCAGCAGTACTGAACACGTTTAAACAAGAATTCTCCTTTCAAATATATACCGTGCTAACCTTCCATCGAGAACCCTAATTTGACGTTTAATTGCAAGATACAAGCAGTAATATTAGATGCACCACACATTTCCTGATGAGGAACACGTCTGATTTCTCCATTGGCTTACACATTTCCAAGGTGGGAAAGAAATATAAAAACCTCCAAGACCCTCACAAGGGGCTGCCGATCAGCACCTTGTCTCTGAGGGTACTGGAAAGAGACGGAATACCCAATAATGCTTTCAATACTACACAGAATAGTCTTTTTATTAGCTTCGATGCCATCTGTTTCTAGATGAAAAGGCCAGTATTTAAACACCAAATGATGTGGAAATTGTGAAACTACTTTCTTTTATTCATTCCAGTAGAGAGAGTTGGCCTTTTATTGCATTTTCACGGTGGAGAAAATGGTTCCACTTTTCCCTCCTGGCCATAAACACAGGGAATTTTTTTTTTCAACTTCTCCTCACAGCCCCCAAAGGGATAAAACCTACTGCCCCTAATTCAAATGCCAGCAGTATTTCTGGAGATAAAATATTATAATTACAAATTTGCAGGCTCATTTCTTTTTATCTACAGGACCTAGTTCCATCCTCAAGAAAAGCTCTGTATTTCCCCTCAAGGAATGTTAAAGTCTTATTTAAAATAATATATTTGCCCATTCATTTATGGGCTACTTAACCCACATTGCTCAGTGCGCTCAAACACCCAGGATTGATGACATTTAGCCTTAACTGCAGTTCCCATTCACAGAAGAGAAACACTTCAGGAAGAAGTTCATAAGACACACCGCGTGTTTTTATGGAAAATGCTTTCTTTGGTGTCCTTTAATACTCTTTCTAAAAAAAAAAAATTAATGTTTATTTATGTTTGAGAGAGAGAGAGGGAGAGAGAGAGATTGCAAGTGGGGTAGGGACAGAGAGAAAGGGAGAAACAGAATCCAAAGCAGGCTCCAAGTGGTCAGCAAAGAGCCCAACATGGGGCTCGAACTCACGAACCTTGAGATCATGATCTGAGCCAAAGTCGGCCACTTAACCGACTGAGCCATGCAGGCGCCCTCATGCTCTTTCTTAAATGTTGTATTACTTGCTTGGTTATAATACGACCATGTCTGATAACAACTGTATCTTACACTTGCATGCAGAACTAATGTTTGAGTCCCTTAAAATTTTTTTTAAATTTTATTTATTCTTGAGAGAGAGAGAGCGAGAGCGAGAGCGAGAGAGAGCGAGAGAGAGCATGAGTGGGAGAGGGCAGAACAAGAGAGGGACACAGAATCCGAAGCAGGCTCCAGGCTCTGAGCTGTCAGCACAGAGCCTGATGCAGGGCTCGAACCTGACCCCAAGTTGGACGCTTAAACCAACTAAACCACCCAGGTGCCCTAAGTCCCTTTTAAAGTTCAATTCCTGTTGAGGCTTTTTTCTAACACATATTGAATAGTCAATAAACATGTTGATCTGACAAGAAAACATTTAATTGGTCAGATTGAAACGTCTTCTGAATTTAGTGATGTCATGATAATTTGTGGTTGGTGATTGAAAAACTGGACAGCATTTGTATAATTTAAATAGTATTATCTATGTGATACTTTTTTTAAAATTTTTTTTCAACGTTTATTTATTTTTGGGACAGAGAGAGACAGAGCATGAACGGGGGAGGGGCAGAGAGAGAGGGAGACACAGAATCGGAAACAGGCTCCAGTCTCTGAGCCATCAGCCCAGAGCCTGACGCGGGGCTCGAACTCACGGACCGTGAGATTGTGACCTGGCTGAAGTCGGACGCTTAACCGACTGCGCCACCCAGGCGCCCCTATGTGATACTTTTGCATATAATTAGCATTCTGGCATACATCAAACACCATCTGACATTTCCAGAAAATTTAGTAATGGTTCTGGTCACAAAGTATCTTTCCCTTCTGTTGCTACCACAAACTTCAAGTTTTTTTCCCCAAGGTTCTCTCTTTCACATTACCAAATGATTCTTTGTTGGTCATAACTGAGTCACAGTATCAAAAGACTACTAGATCTAAAGAGGACCTTATAGAAGATCTTGACCAACCCCTTTATTTACAGATAATGGGCACTAGGTCATTTCTTTCATAATTTCCTCTGCTTTCTGAGGAAAACCATAACAAGAGCAGATTCAAAATTGATCAGATGCTCTGGTCTCAGAGGAACAAAACCTCAGCAAATGCCTTAATAGTACCAGCCCTTGGTTATTGGTCTATTTGTCTTTCTGCAGGTTTTAGAATTTCTATTAGAAAATACTAGCCTTTATCACATAACCAGCAGAGGGGTCTATAGTACACATCACCGTGAAATAAATCTCTCTTTATAGCCTTTAATACTCCTCAGAGCCTTTAGCCTTCAGTGTGTGGATATATATAGATATATATATGCCATATATAGATATATATATATATATATGTATCTATATCTATCTATCTATCTATCTATCTATCTATGGCATCCACACATATGTATCCACAAATATATATATATATATATATATATATATATATATATATATATATATTTATACATATAATCGTCCATTGCTTCTCTTTAGCTGTCTTATTAGATTGCTTGTATCTTTCCAGTAAGGTACTCATATACTGAAGCCTAGTCATGAATCTATTTTACCAAGATGATAGAGTGAGAATGTGTTTGCTTTATCACATTAAAAATCTAGAGAACATTGCATATTGCTCACATTCTGTGCATAAGTATAGACACCACATTCTGTGCTTAAGTATAGACACCTAACTCCAAAACATAGCTCTCAAACTGCACCTGTCCAATATGGTGGCCGTTAGCCACATGTGGCTACTTAAACTTAATTGAAATTAAATAAACTTTAAAAGTAGTTCCTTAGTAGCACTGGTCACATTTCAAGTGCCTGATAGCCACATGCAGCTAATGGCCACTGTTTTACATAGCGCAGATATAGAATTATTTCCATCACCACAGAAAGTTCTTTTGGTCAGACTGTTTTAGAATCTCTTTCCTATTTTTCCTCATGAATTTTGGGTTCTTTTATGTTTTTCTAAGCCCATTATCCTAATATATCTATAGCATTTATCACTTTCTGATCTTTTATTTATATATTTATATACTTACTAGGAATGTAACCCCCCATTTTGATCACCTCTTTAATTTCAATGCCCAGAAGAACACCTGGCATACAGTAAGTGCTCAATAATTATTCATTGAATGAATGAATGATGTCTGGTTATGGAATCAGATTTTATCTTGGGTTTCTAAATTCAGAACATGAATTTAGTGTGTTTTGAATTATCTGAAATGATAGGGAAGCTGTCATTTGACAGGATGGTGGGAAATGATAGATTTCCCATCAGAAGATTGCTCTTAAATTCCTTTCTTCAGATACTCTATAAATGGACAAACTGAAAGGAAGTTGGAGTGCTTTCTAGTGGGGTATAAAGCTATCAAAGTTGCTCAAAAAACACTCACTGGCGAGGCAGAAGGGGTGGGTCCTTATTCTTCTTTAGAGGTGAGAAAACAGTGACTCAGAGATTAACAAAGTTACTAGGCTGAAATCAAGAGGAACGTGTCAATCTTCAAATCACCTCTAATAAAACAAAAAGCAAAACAGACCCCTGTATTCTGCGATCCAAGAACGCAGGCACTGCCTATACTCACTTTGACATACCTGTCATGCCAAGTTCAACATGGGAAATATAGGTAAGCACTCACATTTCTGCTGCCTTGCCCCTCCAGGACATTTTCACATGTCTTGGGGTAGATAGAATAAAGGTGACAGGCTTCAGGGGCAAGCGCTTACCCATGTACTGGGAAATTAAACCATGTTATTAGCTGCTGGTGACATTCTAACCATTATCAAGGTAAAGAAAACTTAATTTCCTTTTTATCCCTACTAAAAGACAGCAAGTCTATATTAACACACAAAATGCTATGACTCTAACACATGATCCCTAACAAAGTCCAATCATTTCAGCCTATGCCATTGACAGCTAATGAACATGACACAGAATAGTGAACAAATCTGATTTCTTTATGTACAAACATTTCCAAATCCTTTTAATAGCTGCTATTATGAGAAGATGATTGGACTGTCCTTTAGCAGAAACACTGAAAGGGAGGTTAGAAATCTCACAGGCAGGTTAAAATTCCTTCAAGAGAAGATGACAATAATGCCAGTCTCTAAACAACCCACCATAGAAGAAGCAATAGGGGCGATGAGAAGGAAGTGAAGAATACAATCTGTGATGGGGGAACATAGAATGTATCCACCTCACAAACCAGAGATGCTGGCTGCTGTCTGTAAATGAGGCCCTTCAAAGGCTCATCAATAAGGAACCTCAACTCCACAGAGCAGACTAAGGTTGTGACTGGAGAGAAGGAGGTGGCATTTTGGTAATGGAGAGAGCACGAGGACAGTAAAACTGTTATTGTGTGTTTCCCAGACACTCATCTGCCTTCAATCTGTCAGGGAGCCATGACAATGACAGGCCAACCAGAAGGGCACTGCAGTGTCACAAAAGTGAAGGATATTATGCCTAAGCTTAGGCAACCACAACACAGAACAATTATAGAACACAATGACCTTAATGTATCTCAAGGAAGTTATGCATGTGTAATGTCTAAGGCTGCTAAACCCTGTGTTTTGAAGACTCATTTGTCATTTCTCATCAGATCACTAGATGAAAAAATAGCAAATGTATGTTTACACACAGACACGCTACATATATAGATAAAATACTTATATACAATATATATTTATGCTTATATACACTAACTAAACTATTATATATTATATATTATGTATAATATATATGATATATATATAATATATTATATATATATATTATATATATATATTCTTTAAACATAATGCCGAGGAAAGGGCAATTCATACATTTCGGCCCTCCCCATAAAATGACATACAGTAAAACCTTGGTTTGTGAGCATAATTCATTCTGGAAACATGCTTGTAATCCAAAGCACTTGGATATCAAAGTGAATGTCAAGAACCACTGGCTCAGTTGTGATCGTGTTACGTTCAGTGTCATGTACTACTTGTATTGCAAGACACCACTTGTTTAGAAATGTATTAGAAATATTTGCTCATCTTGTGTGACACTCGCAGAGCGAGTTACTTGCCATCCAAAGTTCTGTACTTCAAATGAGTCCATGTGAACTCATTTTTACCGTGTCCTTTTAGTGGACATTTACAATGTGTAGATACTGGAACAAAAGTATGGCTGATGAGTGGTTGGGGTAATGGAGCCAATAAATCTAGACAACGTATCGAAACACTACTTCTTAGATACAGTTGGAACATCTTGCTCTTAAAATGTGACTTTTTACACTGTTATATATAAAGAAATCAATGTAATACACATAAAGGCCTTAGAGGCTGTTTACAAGCTTGTCAGGGTAAAGTTTTTGGTTACATTATATCACTGCCATATATTAATGTCAATTAAATATAAAAAAATAACAATGTTTCCCTAATATTTACCATGGACAAACTACTGTGCTTCAGAATTATCAATGCATTTCACCTTTTTATTGTAAAATAAAACACAGATACAGGAAACTGCACAAAACAAACACACGGCAATATTATAAGGTGAACACCACCAGGTCAAGGAACAGAAATTCCAGCAGCTGGGCTCCTTCCATGTGCCCCATTCCTATCACAACCACAGCAGCCATTGCCCTGACTTCTATACTAATCACTTCTTTGCACTTTTAAAAACGACTTTTTCATTCACATGGGCAGCCTTAGGCTATCGTTTAATCTTGCCTGTTTTCAAAAGTGGGATATGATTTTTAAACTACAGATTCTCTTTCTTTTCCTAACAATTTATTAGCTGAAGGATCCAGGTTGTGGTTTCTCTCAGCCTGGATTTTGCTGACTGCATATTCATAATGCAGTTCAAAATGTTCCTCTGTCCTTTGTATTTCCTGCAAGTCAGCAACTGCATCTAGAAGCTTGGTGAGAAGCTTTGGCAAGACTATAGGAGGTGGGTGAGTTGTTTCATCAGGAGGCCCATAGTGTCTAGTTGTTTATCGTTTTTCATGTTAACAGCCAATAATGCTAAATGCTTACATCTGTTAATTCACTGGAGATTGCCAATGCTAATTATCCTATTTCTTTTTCATTTAACACTGTTTTTTTTTTTTTTTTCAACGTTTATTTATTTTTGGGACAGAGAGAGACAGAGCATGAATGGGGGAGGGGCAGAGAGAGAGGGAGACACAGAATCGGAAACAGGCTCCAGGCTCTGAGCCATCAGCCCAGAGCCTGACGCGGGGCTCGAACTCACGGACCGCGAGATCGTGACCTGGCTGAAGTCGGACGCTCAACCGACTGCGCCACCCAGGCGCCCCAACACTGTTTTTTTTTTTAAAGGATGCTTTCCCTCACCTCTTATTTTGTTATCCAGTGGTACCATTCATAAGATTCAGAGTGTCACATGCTTCTTTCCCTTTATTTTCTAGTTTTCCAGATAATGATGGTTCCCTATAATCCTTCCAAAGTGACCAGAATTAAAAAAAAAAATTATAAACTCATGAGTTTAAACATATTTGATGAGTTCCATTCCACTGCAATTATTATTATTATTGAAGTTCAAATGATCCTATCTTTATCCAGTGGGAGCCTCTTCAAGTTCACTCCTGAGTCCTCTTGATATGACCCCAGTAATCTTTAATAGCTTTCTTGCTATCTGGATTGACAAACATGCTCCAGATTCCTTTTGTACACTGACCTGGAATCAGCTACTTCTCCCAGAGCCCTGGTTCCTGTTAGTGATGAACTGGTATTTCAAGACCACAAAGTGGGCACTAGAGGTTCTTCTTGTTACTGGAACATTGTATGTGTACATACAGCAAGTTCTTACTTGTTGATAACACTTCGTCTCTGCTTTTATACTTCAGAGATTTCAAAATAATATTCTCAGTTCACATTTTTTTCCTTGAGAATCCTAAATATATTACTCCATTTTTTTGACATAAAGTGTTGCATCTAAAAAGTATGAGGATAATCTAATTTTCTTTCCCTTAGAAGTCTTCCCTTTTATTTAGATGTCTAAAGGTTTTTTTTTTTTTTCCCCTCTTTAAGGTCTAGTTTAAAATCAAAACCACACTCAGATATCACCTCACGCCAGTCAGAGTCGCCAAAATGAACAAATCAGGAGACTATAGATGCTGGAGAGGATGTGGAGAAACGGGAACCCTCTTGCACTGTTGGTGGGAATGCAAACTGGTGCAGCCGCTCTGGAAAACAGTGTGGAGGTTCCTCAAAAAATTAAAAATAGACCTACCCTATGACGCAGCAATAGCACTGCGAGGAATTTACCCAAGGGATACAGGAGTGCTGAAGCATAGGGGCACTTGTACCCCAATGTTTATAGCAGCACTCTCAACAATAGTCAAATTATGGAAAGAGCCTAAATGTCCATCAACTGACGAATGGATAAAGAAATTGTGGTTTATATACACAATGGAATACAATGCATTAATGAGGAAGAATGAAATCTGGCCTTTTGTAGCAACATGGATGGAACTGGAGAGTGTTATGCTAAGTGAAATAAGTCATACAGAGAAAGGCAGATACCATATGGTTTCACTCTTATATGGATCCTGAGAAACTTAACAGAAGTCCATGGGGGAGGGGAAGAAAAAAAAAAGAGGTTAGAGAGGGAGAGAGCCAAACATAAGAGACTCTTAAAAACTGAGAACAAACTGAGGGTTGATGGGGGGTGGGAGGGAGGGGAGGGTGGGTGATGGGTATTAAGGAGGGCACCTTTTGGGATGAGCACTGGGTGTTGTATGGAAACCAATTTGACAAATTTCATACTTAAAAAAAAATGAAGTCTAGTTTAACTTACTATATTGTATCATTCTGGGTTACTATTCTCATGTATATGGTGTGCTCTCTCAATATATAGTTTTAAGTAGTTATTTATTTCAGAAGGTTTTTTCTTTTTTGCCATTACAGTTTTAGTATTTCTTTTCTGCTCTCTTGCTTTATTTTTCTTCTTCAGGACTCCTATTATCCATGTTAAATCTTTGCCTGTTGCCAGTATAGACACTTTCTCTTAAATCTTTGTGTTTCTTCATTTCTTTTTTTAAATTTTTTTTTTAATTTTTTTTTCAACGTTTATTTATTTTTGGGACAGAGAGAGACAGAGCATGAACGGGGGAGGGGCAGAGAGAGAGGGAGACACAGAATTGGAAACAGGCTCCAGGCTCCGAGCCATCAGCCCAGAGCCTGACGCGGGGCTCGAACTCACAGACTGCGAGATCGTGACCTGGCTGAAGTCGGACGCTTAACTGACTGCGCCACCCAGGCGCCCCCTTTTTTTTTTTTTAAATCTTTTTTTAAAATTTTTTTAATGTTCATTCATTTTTTAGAGAGAGAGACAGAATACGAGTGGGAGAGGGTCAGAGAGAGAGGGAGACACAGAATCCCAAGCACGTACCAGGCTCTGAGCTGTCAGCACAGAGCCCGGCATGGGGCTTGAACTCACGAATCACGAGATCATGACCTGAGCTAAAGACACTTAACTGACTGAGCCACCCAGGCGCCCCTGTTTTTCTTCATTTCTTTTTGAGTTTTTAAGTTTTGTATTTTAAGCTCATTTTGAAATAGCAGGCTTCAGTTTTAATCTCTTTTCCTGACATCTTCCTGCAAGGTCTGCAGGGAAACATCCCTGCTCTGTGTTCTTCTGTTCTCGTAACTTCATATGGGATTGGATCTTGATACCTTTCTGATACTCATTATATAAAATTCGTTTTCCTGAACCTTTAGAAGGTGTGGTTCAAGAGAGGTTGACTGACTTGACCGAACTTCTTTGGTTGTCTTTGTGAGGGATTTAAAACCGCGGCAGACTGCTTTCTGAGATCTCCTGCACCTCTCTCCTTTCTCTCCTCCTCTCTTCCCTTCATGTCTGTCATGGTCCTGCTCAATTTTGAGTCCATGGAGAGTCAGATGGGTCCCCTGCCCTGGAAGGGAGCTTTGGCTGTTTGGTTTCAAGGGTTTATGTAGCCCAGACTGCCCCAGCTCCCTTCAGAACCCACCCAGAAGCCCCTGCACTCAGCTAGTACTGAACTGGGTAAAACATCCCGCTCTCAGCGGCTGTGCTCAAACGGGCCTGCAGTCATCTCCAGTGCATTCCTGTTGGCTATTCCGGTGTGTCAGATACCCTGCTGTTCCCTCCCCACTTCTTCCTCTTGTACAAATGCTGACATAATGCAGGTCTGGTGGCTGTTGGTGGGTTACCTCCACCACCTGCTTATTAGACTTAGGGATTTCTGGAGACACCTTATCACATAGTTTTGAGGTAAATGCGTACGGGTATTTGGTCTTGCTACCTAGTTGTTCTGTTTTCTGTGAGGATTCGGAGAGTTTAAAACTATGTTGTTGCTGTCTTCTTCCTGGAACCAACTTGGCATAGTTATCTTAAAAAGAATATTTTTCATCTATCCCTGAGGCTGATCCCTAAATCTGGTATGTCCTTGCCTGTGTGGCCATCCTGTCCTTGCTGCTGAAGTGGACACTGACACGACACCTAGGGCTGTGCTCTGGGGGAAAGTCTCCTGCTCGATGCCCGCATCCACTCCGTCAAGATGCGGCCTCCTCCGAGACAGCTGTATGCTGCAGACGTCCAGATGTGGAGGCTATTCCGCAACGCAGAGACTCGGGGGGAGTCGGCAGAAGGTGGCGGAACCCTTAATCTTGTGGTTCATCTGCAGCTGGCTCCCTAGGCGGTGCCTATATAGCAGCAGTAGTTCCAGCAGAGTTAGGACAATCAAAAACCACCGCCTAGCAGCTACACTTCATTGCAGTGGATGGGAGACGGCTAGTATCCCGCTGGATTTGGGTCATGGGGCTTAAAGGGCAAGACATTCCTTCCAGAGGGCTGCCCAAGGACCTCACTCTGCTTCCTGAGCCGGGAGCCTTCACCATTCTTGCCTGATGGGAGTGATGACTGCTAATGCAAAAATGACATTTCCTATGCTCTCCCTTTCTAAATGAGGGTTTTTTATTTTCCTTTGCAAGCACTGTATATTGGGACAGACAGGTAGTCTTTTTGTTTATAGGTCAGTAGATTACAGAAGCCTTATCTGGACCTGATGAAGACAGCTGCACAAAACCCAGAGATCCTGGGCTTTGAATGAGATGCAGTAACTTGTGGGGGAGGGAGTGGGTTCTGCTGATAGCAGAGGAGTATGCATGGATCCATGGGTGGCTACAGGGACAGACTGTGACAGATAACAGCATTTAGATTCCCCAGTATCTACCTGAAACCCCCTTCTAGTGTGCAGGGGCTGAAAAGCAGGGGGAAAAAATCCCATAGTCCCTTGCAGTTCATGTTCAAAATGTGATTTAGGTTCTACCCACCACCTTGTACTCACAGGAGGCTTTGATTTAGAATGGGGCCATATGGAAGGAAACAAGACATAGGGTATCGGTTCTGCAGACTGGCCACAGCAGTGACAGCTTCCTAATTAGAGCTGAAGAGGCTGGTTTTGCACCCAGCAGCTACTTGGGATAGTTTCCCAATCAAGGCAAATGTGGAAGCCATTCTGAGGGTTTGCCATATGGTTTGGGGAGTTGTTCCTAAAAGCTGTGTCTAGAGTTTTCTTCTTCAGCCCTCCAGTGATTCTGAAAGTCACTTAAAATCCTATAATGAATCACTCTGTGTTTAATCTACCTAAAATGGATGTTTTCTGCACCTGAACTCTGACCAACACAGCCAGCCAATGAGCAAAGCACATGCGGCTCTGCTCTCTCTCGCTTTACCCAGGGGCGGGCAGCCAGGCTTCCCAGGTGACCCCTATTCCTGGAAGGGCCTAGCAGGAAGGGGATGCTTCCAGCAGTTGGACATAGTTGGGCATGTGTGTTTGCCACCAGAGGAGACAGAAGCGACAGTCTACCACAAGCACATATGTGAGTGGCAATGGTGGTCCTTTTCATGTTTCGGCCACAGCCATCGATATTCTTATTGGCCAAGGTCTGGCAGAATGACACTGTACATTTTCTCTAAGAATTATAAAACAAAAATGTCATTTGTGTTTTTCAAAGAACTTTTGGGTTTAGAGAAATGAAGCGGGATGATTTTCAGACCTAACATAGGTAAGATGCTTCCAATTTAGGATGCAATTTATAAACTGCATGGCTTCCCTCCTGTTTGTAGGGCATATTATCTATCTTAGTATAAAAAGAAGTGCAGTGTTTCTGTTTCAGACATCGGAAGAGCGGCTGGCGGTATTTGACTGCATTGTTTTTGCAGGCTACAACTTGAACGTTTCAGTTGTATAATGAGAGGACACTTGGCTTTGAGCCACAGGCAACAGGGACTGGTTATCCTGCACAGCGCTAAGGCTGTTGTGCTAACAAGGGACAGGTCGCGCATTAAGAACATAACAGCTGTTCTCAAAGGGCAAAGAGTGTAGCTGCACCTCCCAGAGTCATCCTTTCCCTTGTGCAGCCTGTGTAGACTCTGGAGCAGCTAGTCATCTATCTGACCTTACACAGCGACCTCTGAGAGCAATCTGTCCCTTCTGTCCTCAAGTTTCCTAGAAGAGCAGCAGCAGTGGCCGGTCCCTCCTGGAAACTCAGACCAATGGGTTACAGTAATGGTCGTGTGTCTTTTCTCCCTCACAGAGGTGATGACACCCAACTTCTATTCTTCACGCCCACTCAGATATTTTTACCTTTTCTATTTACAAAATGCTATCAATGAGTTTGCTATGTCATATCGTTACATCTCTTTTATCCTGCATCTTTTCTCTAATAAACCTTTTTTTTAGAGCTTATTTATTTTGAGAGAGAGAGAGAGAGAGAGAGAGAGAGAGCAAGCGCGCACTCATGCTGGTGAGCAGGGAAGGGGCAGAAAGAGGAAGAGAGAATCCCAAGCAGGCTCCACGTTGTCAGCGCAGAGCCCAATGCAGGGCTCAACCCCAGGGAACGTGAGAATATGACCTGAGCCGAAATCAAGAGTTAGATGCTCAACAAACTAAGCCACCAAGGCATTCCTCTAATAAAATTTTAATTTTAGAACCTCTTCAAATTTGTACAATGATCGTGCAGAATACAAAGAGTTCCAACATAGCCACACCCAGTTTCCCCTACTATTAACATCTTCCATTAGTATGGTACATCTATTGCAATTAATGAACTGATCTTGACACATTATTATTAACTGAAAGTCCATACTTAGTTTCTACTTGATGTCTTTTTTCTATTCTAGGGTCCCTTTCAAGATACATTACATTTAGGTGTCATGTTACCTTAGGTTCTTCGTGGCAGTGACAGTTGATTTTCCTTGTCTTTGATGACCTTAAGAGTTTTTAATTTTTTTTAAGTTTATTTGTTTTGAGAGAGAGAGAGAGAGAGAGAGAGAGAGAGAGAGAGAGAGAGAGGCAGAGGGAGAGGGGGAGAGAGAGAGAGAGAGAGAGAGAGAGAGAGAATCTCAAGCAGGGTCTGTGCTATCAGCACAGAGGTGGGGTTTGATCTCACAAATCCTGAGATCATGACCTGAACCAAAGTCAAGAGTTGGACACTTAACCTGAGACACCCAGGCACCCCCAGACCTTGATAGTTTTGAAGAATACTTAACCTACATCTTTTCAGAGTTGTTTTGGAAGGAGGTATCAGTAGGATCATGAGTCTTCAAAAGAAAACCTAACAGTTCTGAGTTTTTAGAAAGACTCAGGCTTATGGCTTCATCTCTGTCAATATTCATCTGTGACAGAGTGTTGGGTGCACCTGCCCAGTGGATATTTAGACAGTTCCTGAGAGAACTCCTCTGGAGCAGGGGCTCCCCAACCTGGCTGATCACTACATTCAAATGGAGAACTTTACATAAAGTATAGATTTTCAGGCCATAGCCCAGTTGTACAGACTCAGAATCTCTACCAACAGGGTCTTAAATTCTGAAATTTTTATCTTTTAAAAAATAATAATAGTGCTAATTATGTTTTTAATATACAAAATTATAAAGCATGGCCCAAAGTCTGTTAGTATTATTAATATAAATAGAAGTATGTATGTAGAAAATTTAAAGAGTAACTAAAAGTCCAATGCCTCCCTATAGTCATTTAACCATTTTCTAGGGACATTTTGGTTGCTCCCTGTTTTTATTGTTTGTTGTCTTTTGTTTTCTTGGGGATTTGTATTTCAACAAGTTTCCCAAGATATTCTGGTGTCATCAGAAATTTAGAACCCACTACTACAGAAGAAATTCACAATTCAGCTGTGGGAGAACAGAATGGCCCTTTCAGCTGACATCTTTTATAAAATCATAAAGCCCCGCTCTTCCCCTTCCTCCCCTGTTTAACAAGTCAGCCTTAAAGCCATTAGAGGGGGCAGAGCACGAAGAGGCAACCTGTAACAGCCTGGGGGGTGTCTGAACCCATGCGGCATAAAGAGGGCACCCACACTGGGAGGGACAGCTTGGAGAGGGTAATCAGAGCCCAGGCAGGGTAAGTCCCTACAGAGGACAGACAGAGGGGAGTTAAGGCCTGAGTGGGTGAGGAGGGCATCCATGTGCAGGGGCAGCCTGAGGTAGTATGTCAGGGCCTGGGCAGGGAGAGGCAGGCGTGGGTATCCACGTGGAGGGGTGGCCTGGGGCCCAAGGGGATGAGGAGGGTATACATGAAGGTGGGTGCCTCTGCGATGGAAGTCAGAGCCTGAATGGAGGGCGTCCATGTGGGGAGAGGGGTGCAATGCAATGGTGATGGAAAGCTGATATCAGGGGATTAATCAAATAAATAAATATAATAAAGGTAACAAAAGCAAAGTTTCTCACTACTGAAGAAAGAAGTCACTAACATGGAAAGGGAGAAGAAAGATAGAAACCCTGGATAACCTACAATTAGAGATATCAGTATGAACTTACAGATTTAAATATATGTATATTTAAATTTACTATATTTACAAATATATGCATTTGGATTAAGTAATACATAAAAACATATGTACTATATGCTTATATATGCACATATGTATATTTGTGCAGTCTATATTTATACATATATGTCTATACATATTTACATAGATACATAGGTAAATGTGTGCATGTCTTTTGAGTGGGCCTGGGAGCAGCAACACCCCCACCAGCAACAGACACACCTAGTGCCCAGACCTTGGCTTTAATACCATTTTCCACTAAAAAGAACCAGGGATCCTTGGAGAAATGACTGCTTTCAGGGCTGGGGCAGGCAAAGAACATGATGAGCTTAGAACATTTTGTGCCCAAAATCAAGGGAAGTGTTCAAAGAATGATGAGGACATGTCAAAAGAACACAGGAGCCAGGTTGAAGGGGCTCAGGTGAAATTTGGGACAACTTGAGCATCAAAATAAATAATGAGTGTAACAGATTATTCCCCAATGAATAAACTAGGAAGCTGCAATCTCACACTGAGAGAAATAACAGAAAAAGTTGTATTGTAAGTTTGATAAAGAATGGGAAGTGTACATAGTTTGAAAGTATCTTCCACAAATATATTCATCAATTAAAAGGAAAAAGAGCAACTTCACAGGGGAGAAGTCCAAAAGATACCTCTTTTAACCAAGGGATGGAAATAAAGATCATCAGTAATGGGACAAATTGAAATTGTGTGCCATCTGCTAGGATGCAATGGAAAGAACCCACCATCACTTCTGTGATCTTCCTGTGTATATTCATTTTGTACCTTAAGCCAACACACATGTACTATGTCACAGTTTCTGGGGGTCAGGGATCTGGGAGTGGCTTAATTAGGTGATTCTGGCTTAAGGTCTTGAACAAGATTGAAGTGAAGTAGTCATCCAAGATGACAGTCAACCCAAGGTTTAACTAGGGCTGGAGAATCCACTTCCAAGCTCATTCAACATTGCTGGCAGTCCTCAGTTTCTCACTGGCTGTTGGCTAGGTGCTTCAGCTGACATGCTGGCCTATCCATAGAACTGCTCATGACATGGAAGCTGGATTCCCACAGAGCAAGGGATGCAACAGGATCACTTCATAATTTAATCACTTCTACTATATGCTCTGGGTCACAAAGATCAACTGTGGTATCACGTGGGAGGAGACTGCACGAGGGTGGGAATAACGGGAGGTGGGGCCCAATTTGAAGGCTGGCTACCACACTGCTGAAGGCTCATAATCTGAAGATCATCATGACAGACCCAAATCCATGGGCAAGGAGATGAAAATCAAGGCAGAATAGGGAACTGTTCCAGAGCAGGAGAGATTAAAGTGACAACTAAATACAATGGGCGGCACTGAACTAGACCCTTTTGTGATTAAGGACATTATTGGGACAAATGGCAAAAACCTGAATGAGGTTAGAGGATTCGTTGGTAGCAATGCACTGATGTTGATTTCCTGATTTTACTAGATTGCATTGTGATTTTGTTGGAGAATGTTCTTCTTATTTCCAGGAAATACCCACTCAAATGCTAGAGAGAGAGAGAGAGACAGAGAGAGAGAGAGAGACAGAGAGAGAGAGAGAGAACATCAGGTCTGAAACTTGCTTTCAAATGGTTTGGGGAGAGAGGATGTTCTTCTGTAATTGCAACTTTTAGGTAAGTTTGAGGTTGTTTCCACATTAAAAATGTACATGAATTATAAAAACCGATGACACAAATTCAAGTGTCTAAGGGAGAAAATGCTAATTCTGCTGTAGGTAGAATTATATAATGGTGCTGCTTTTGTAGGTCAAAAATGTCTGAATGCTGGTAATTTCATATGGTTCAACCTAACACAAGAATATCACAATGAACTAATCAATATCAAAGATAATGAAATTATGCATTTCCATAATTCAATTATGGAAATTCAATAATTCAATTTCATAAAACAATTCCCAGCGTCCTTTCGAGGATCTCTCTTCTGCAACAGCCCACTCCTTGTCTAGCATCCCTAGCATCTGCCTCTCTGTCGATGCCCTTCCCTCAGCGCAAAGAAGTTGCTGGAAAAACCCGACCTTAGAAACAGTCCCTTGATTTCCTATTTCCCTCCGGATACGTTCCTATTCTTTGCACTCTTTTCCAGCATTTTCTGAAAGAATGGGTTCTATTCCCCGTGTCTTCTTACTCCCCATTTTCCCCTAAACTCACTCTAAATGGGTTTATAAAGCTGCCACCCATAAACAGTTGCTCATCAAAGCCATCAGGTACTTTCCTGCTGACTTCTCGGTCTTCAACACTACTGCCCACTCTTTCCTTCTTGAGACATTTTCTTCTCTTGGCTTCTGTGAAACCACATTTCTCTGGAGTTTCCTTTTCTCCTCTTTGCTTGCATCCTTGCCCCCTACGATTCATCCCCCAGAAAGTATGCACAGTCATCTTCTACAGACGTGAACCGGAGCATGCCATTCAACCGAGAGCCCTGCAGGGGCTTCCCACTGGACAGGGTAATGCTAAGCTCCTGGCGGAGGTCCTGTGAGATCTGGCCCCTACCCAGGCCCACTCCACCCCACACGAGTCCCTCTGGGCCTCTCACTCAGCCTTCTGCTCGCTTCTCAAACCTGCCAAGCTTGTTCCCATCCTGCTCTTCCAGGCAGGTCTTCTCTGCTTCAAACGCTCTTCCCCAGTCATCTCAGGGCAGACGCCTCCTCTGCGTTCTGTCTTAGCTCACATGGTAACTTCTCAGAGACTTTGCCTCAAAACCTAATTTAAAACAGATTCCCACCCTTACCTGCCCTATTCCTTCTCTCCCATCACCCTGGTGTGTGTTCCTCAGAGCACATATCTTAATAGGAAACGGTCTTCTTTATTCGCGTATTAGTTCAGCGCTTGTCTGCCTCCCCTAGAACACAAGTGCCCCGAGTGTCTTGTCAGTCTTGTTCTTTACTGTGTCTCCAGTGTCTAGAACAGTGCCTGACACATGGTAGATGCTTCATAAATACTTGGTGAGTAAATGAATCCCCTGCTTTCTGTTTCAAACTGCTAACGATTTCAAGCCATCAGATGTCTCACGGCTATGATAACAATCACAGAATTTAAGGGATGACCTTCCTTCCAAATCATCGTGTCCACACTCAGATCAAATGAAGAACCTCTTCACAACACTGCTGACAGAGGGTATATCCAGCCTCTGCTCGGGCACTCTCAGTAATGGGAGAACTCACGATTTTCCATAATGGACTGTTTACATGTCATTGCTGACAGCACTATGTGTTGGAAGGATTTTCTCTTCAGTGACCCTAAATCTTCCTCCCTCTCTGTTCCACTTATATTGGTCCCTAAAGCAACTTAAAAAAGCCCTGCTTCACCTGACAGTGACTCAAATATTACTTGAGGGAGGGATCACATGAGTCCTACTTCTCCTCTCCGAGATAACGCTTTATGTGACATGAAAAATGAACCAACACAGCACCTGAGAAAGGCCTGCAAAATTTGAGCAACTTGGTTTTAAAACAGCGAAACCTTTCTGACATCTTATCTGAAAAATAAAACGTGAGAGTGCCCTTGAGTGTTCAGAGAACACGGCCTCATTTCTCATGACTGTCCTTCTGTTGTCTTAACAGCCTGCTTCTCCGCATCACAGCCTTCCCGGTGCTGAGGGAACCGCGGCAGTCACAGCCAGCCAGGCCCAGGAGCATCTTCTCCGAGATGACCAAAGACCCATCTTGGTCAGAACAGAATTGTGGCTCTATGGTCTCATCTCTGGACAAAGTTTACATTTTAAGAAGGTGAGAGAGAACTCTTGTGATGTCACTATTCGTTAATGAGCCTCGTGGCAAGGGCTCTTTGCCAAGGGAATTAAACAATTTTATTCTATGAGGGAAAAACCAGTTTGGATCTTACTCCCCTTTGGGCTTTCGGTGTGTATGTAGCGCAGGAGGAAGAACAGATGGTTGTGGTTAAACGGGCAGCATCATAGTGCGTATCTGTACCCTTCCCTGTGACTTTCATAAGGGAGTAAGCACTCTATAAATACTATTGAATGAAAGAGTGAGAGTGAATGAAGAAACCAGTGAACCAGAGGGTCTCAGAACTAGAGCTGTAGTCTGAGCCCTCCTTTTACAGACAAGGAAGTATGGCCGTAGGGGAGTCAGAGCCGACCAGTGCCACCTGCAGGACCAGACCACAGTGCTTCTGGGTCTTAGGCTCCGGACACTTGCTAAAGATTCATGCTGCCTCTCTTACTGGGCAGCTGTACAAATGAATTTCCAGTTAACTGAATAGGCACACAGGACTTTTTGTTTTGTTTTTAATAACTGAATCACTGTGGCTGATTTCCTCATATCTGGGTCCCACAAAATGATTGTTTTTAAGCCAGTCACAGTAAGCCCATAATCCTTGGCAGGGACACAGTTAAGGACTGGATGTGACCCCATCCTGGCCATTGAGGCATCAGAAGTCTGCTAAGGAGTCCTGGGACCCCCTGCCTCTAAGGAGGAGACATAGGGAAGATGTCGCTCTTCTCCCTCTGGCATTATCACGTCTGATGGTGGACCTGTTTGCTGTAGCCATCCTGCTGCCAGTCTGAGGATGAGGCTTCACTGAGGATGGGAGCACAGAGAGATGGAAAGAAACTGGTTCAGGATCTTATGAAGCCCCTCAACCAACAACTCTGGAGCCTGCCCTATCTGTAATCTTTCAGTGGGGTGAAATTATAACTTATCATTTAAACCAGCTGAGTCAGATATGCTGTTATTTGGAGCTGAAAGTATCCTAAGAGGTTTGAATCACTTAAAAAAAGTTTTTAAAAAATATTTATTTGTTTTTGAGAGAGAGTGACAGAGCGTGAGCGGGGAAGGGGCAGACAGACAGGGAGACACAGAATCCGAAACAGGCTCCAGGCCCTGAGCTGTCAGCACAGAGCCCGACATGGGGCTCGAACCCAGGAACAGCGAGAGCATGACCTGAACTGAAGTCAGAAGCTTAATCGACTGAGCCACCGAGGTGCCCCGAAGTTCAAATCATTTTTGATAGAAACCTTGAAAATGAAAATATTCGCTTTCTTGATTTCTTAAACGATTAAAAAAAAAAAACACAGAAAATAAACATTTCTTCAACTAGTCAGGTACATCACTCTGCTGGCGAGGACTGAGCAAGGCCATAATGTAGTAATGCTTTGGTTGCCTCTATGCTGCCTACTAATACAAATGCTCAAATATTCTATGCCATTAAGGTCTCAATCTTTTTAATCGCAGGACCCCTTTACGCTCTTAAAACCATTACCGAGGACCCCAAGAAGCTTTGCTTTATATGGGCTGCATCTACTGATATTTACCATACGAGAAATTAAAACTAAGAAATTAAAAAATATTTATTCATTTAAAAGTAACCACAGTAAACCCAATAAATGTTAGCATAACGTATTTTAATGAAAAATAACTACATTTCCCAAAACAAAAGAAAATTAGTGACAAAAGAAGTAATGTTTGACATGTTCATAATCTCTTCAATGTCTTAATATTAGACAACTGAATTCTCAAATATGCTTCTGGCTGAATCTGTCACGACATGTTGTTTTGATTCAAGTATATGAAGAAACTCTGGCCTCACAGAGATATGTAGTTAGAAAATGAAGGAGTATTTTAATCATTGTTCCAGATAATTATAAATATTTGTCTTTGATTCGACCATAACTTGACAAATTTCTAAAAGGCTAGCTGCAATGGAGATACAACACAGTATCAACATTAACAAAAGTTTGGAAGAAGTTGAGTCCAACCCTCAAGGATGACTCTGAGGGGCTCAGTGGGGGAAGTAACTGCAGAAGTGGTGAAAACAGCAAGAGAACTAACTAGAATTAGAAGTAGAGCCTGAAGATGGGAGTGAATTGCGGCAATCTCATGAGAAAACTTGAGCAGATGAGGCATCGCTTCTATGGAGGAGCAAAGAAAGTGGTTTCCAGAGATGGAATCTACCACTCCTAGTGAAGATGCTGTGAAGATTGCTGAAATGACAACAAAGGACTTAGAAGATGACACAAACTTAGCTGACAAAGCAGTGGCAGGGTTTGAGAGGTTTGACTCCAATTCTGAAAGAAGTTCTATTGTGGGTAAAATGCTATCAAACAGCATCGCATGCAACAGAGAAATCATTCATGAGAGGAAGAGTCCATAGATGCGGCAAAACTTCATTGTTGTCTTATTTTAAGAAACTGCCCCAGCCACCCCAGCCTTCAGCACCCAGCACTCTGAACAGTCAGTCAGCAGCCCTCAACATCAAGGTTAAGACCCTCCACCAGCAAAAAGATTATGACTTGCTAAAAGGTTAGTATTTTTTAGCAAAAGAGTATTTGTTAAGTGAAGGTCTATACATTGTTTTTTTGACATAATGTTATTACACACTACACTGTAGTATAAACATAACTTTTATATGCACTGGGAAACAAAAAATTCATTTGAATTACTTCATTGCAATATTTGCTTTATTGCAGTCGTCTGGAACCAAACACATAATATAGCTGAGGTATGCTAGCAATTTTATTTAGAGTTCCCAAAAGATACCGAAAATTACATTTTGCTCTTTTGCTATCTGCTAAACATTTATTGACTCTTCTGAGATTATCAGAATGTTTTTCCTAGCTCTAGTCTATTGTTAAAAATAAATGTATCTAACATATTAACTGTAGTCAATTTACTTTCCTATTTGCTAACCGAATAATAAAGGAACTATTAATTTAGCAATTCTCTTTTGAAATAAGCCTAAAAGAGTTTTATTTTCAAAGAAATATTACTTTGATGTACAGTGCTGGTTGACTTTAACATTAAGTAATGAATTCCTAACACAATTATACATAGTAAAACAAAATGGTTAAGAAAGTCAAGATCCCTTTTTACTTCTGGAGAGGACAGGATACATTTTATTCAGGTACTTTGGTGCTTAATTAGTGTTTTGGTGACATCACAGATACAGAGTAGAAACCATGACCCTTTACTAATGGATGTAAACCATCTTAGGGTTTTTTTACACACTAATGGAACGTGGGTTTGAGAGGATTTTTAAAAATGGAAAAATTTTCATTCTTTTCAACTGAGATCAAACTGCTGTAATTTTTTTTTAATCATAAGACTCTAAGAGTAAGTTAAATATAAAAACAAAGCAAAACTTTTAGAGCTTCATGTATTTGAAAACAACAGACAAATGGAAATTAGGAAATCATGGTTCTATTCTACGCATGCTGATCACGGGATTCTAAGAGCCAGTTACATATGGGGAAGGAATGCTTTTGAAGAATTCTTTTGAAGAGCTGCAGCAATTTGGTAGCAGCAGGGAACTGAAAATCAGGCAAGTATGGATCAAGATGGTGCCACAGATCATTCCTGACCACTCCCCTTCACAAGGCCAACTGGCAAATACCCATAGACAAGACAGCTCTGTGAAAATCTCAGGACCCAGGGATGAGACTAAAGCACCCCCTGGAAAAACAAAGATTGAGAAGGATGACCTTACAAAGGTTCAGAGGAGTGGCTACACTCCGACCACACTGCCCGTTCCCAGGACAGCACAATGCCATACCAAGAGGAGTCCCCTGGGAGAGAGCCAAAGCATAAGAGACTCTTAAAAACTGAGAACAAACTGAGGGTTGATGGGGGATGGGAGGGGGGGAGGGTAGGTGATGGGTATTGAAGAGGGCATCTTTTGAGATGAACACTGAGTTGTATGGAAACCAATCTGACAATAAATTTCATATATTAAAAAAAAAAAAAAAAAAGAGGAGTCCCCTGGTTTCTACACTGGGGGGAAAAGAGCCCAAAGTGGACATCCAGCACCCCCAGCGTGGCAGGGCCCTTCCCAGGAGGCCCATTTGGATCTTGCCTCACAGGGATCACAGGAAATCTGCAGGGCTTGACCACTGAGAAGGTAGGCAGGGTTTATAGGAACCAGGGCTCAGTCTTGGCAGACCACATTTCTCTTTGCAGCTGCACCCCTGCAGAGATCCTAAGTGGTGGCTGTGCTCATCTGCATAGCCGAGCTGACGGCCCTGTCTGGCCAGGGGGCTTAGTGGGCAGTGGAAATAAAAGGATGCTAATTAACATTACAAAAACATATGAATGTGTAATATTCAATGGTAATAGTAAATATGTAATCAAAGTCAGATCCTTTAATACTGTAATGGTAGTGTGTAATTCATTTGCAACTCTAGTTTAAAGTTTAAAAAGAACATATCTAAAAAAACATAACAATTTATTTTTGGATAGACAATATAAAAAGATGTAAACTGTAACACTGGTAACCTAAAATGTAAGAGGAAGATAGGTAAAAGTACAGTTTCTGTATGCTACTGAAGTTGTTATTAGTTTAAAATAGGATGTTATAAATATATTTTATGTAAGCCTCATGCTCACCACAAAGGAAAAACTACAGTAGACACACAAAAGAAGTCAAAGCATACTACTACTACAAAAAGCCATCAAATCACAAAAGAAGATAGCAAAAGAGGAAATAAGGAACAAAGAATCAACAAAACAGAAAGCAATGAACAAAATAGCAACACTAAGTCTTTACCTATCATTAATTACTTTAAACAACTGTATTAAATTTTCTAATCAAGAGAGATAGAGTGGCTAAGTGGATAAAACACAAGATCCAACGATATGCTGCCTACAAGAAACTGGATTTGTTTTACGGACACACACAGACTGACAGTGAAGGGATGGAAAAAGACATTTCAAGTAACTGGTAACCAGAAAAAGCAGCAGAGTAGTTATACTTATATCAGACAAAATAGACTTTAAGTTAAAAATTATCAAAAGAGATAAAGAAAGTAATTATATACTGAAAAGGGGGTCAATCCACTGCAAAGATATAAGAATTATAAATATTTATGCACCCAACATCAAAGCACCTAGATATATAAAGCAAATACTCATAGAACTAAAAAGAGAAATAAACAGCAACGCAGTTACTACCCCAGTGTCACACAGATTATCTACACAGAGAATCAATAAAGAAATAGCAGATTTGAAAAACACTATAGACCAAATGAACCTAACAGACACATATAGAACATTCCATCCAACGGCGACAGAGTAAGCATTCTTCTCAAGCATATAATAAAACATTTTTAGGATAGACCACAAATTAGGCTGTAAAATTAGTCTCAACAAAGTCAAGAAGCCTGAAATTTTATCAAGTATCTTTTTCTTTTTCTTTTTTGTTTCTACCACAATGGAATAAAACTAGAAACATCAATAACAGGAGGAAAAATGGAAAATTCACAAAGACATGTAAATTAACACACTGCTGAGCAACCAATGGATCAAAGAAGAAATCAGAATGGAAATAAAAATACTACGTTGAGGCAAATAAGAATTGAAAACACAACATACCAAAACTTATGGGATGCAGCAAAACCAGTTCTAAGAGGGAAGTTCACAGAGATAAATACATTCATGAAGAAAAAAAGAAAGAGCTCATATAAACAACTAACCTAACACCTCAAGGAGTTATAAAAAGAAGAACAAAATAAGCACAAAACTAGCAGAAGAAAGGAA
Source organism: Prionailurus bengalensis (assembly GCF_016509475.1). NCBI lineage: Eukaryota > Metazoa > Chordata > Mammalia > Carnivora > Felidae > Prionailurus > Prionailurus bengalensis. The sequence continues at coordinate 98,899,633 of NC_057349.1, read as the reverse complement.
ATAATAAACATTGAAGCAGAAATGAGACAGAGAATAGGAAAATAATAGAAAAGACAGACAAAATCAAGGGCTGATTCTTTGAAAAGATAAACAAAATAGACAAACCTTTAGCTAGACTCACCAAGAAAAAAAGGGAGAGGACTCAAATCAATAAAATTATAAATGAAAGAGGAGATGTTACAACTATTATCACAGGAATACAAAGAATTTTAAGAGACCATTATGAATAACTATATGCCAACAAACTGAACAACCTAGAAGAATTGGATAATTTCCTAGAGACATACAACCAACCAAGACTGAATCATGAAGAAACAGAAAATCTTAAACTACTAATGAGTAAGGAGATTGAATCAGTAACAAAAAACCTGCCCCCAAAGAAAAACCCAGAACCAGATGGTTTTACTGATGAATTCTACTGAAGAATTAAAGCCAATCCTTCACAAACTGTTCAAAAAAAAAAAAAAAAATCAAGATCAGGGAACACTCCCAAACTCATTCTATGGGGCCAGCATTACCCAGATATCAAAGACAGATAAGGACACTACAAGAAAAGGAAACTACGGGCCAGTATCCCCAATGAATATAGGTGTGAAAATTATCAAAATACTAGCAAACAGATTCACTGGGACATTAAAAGGATTATACACTATGATCAAGTGGGATTCATCCCAGAGATGCATGCATGGTTCAACATATGCTAATCAATCAACATGATGCACTACATTAATAGAATAATAGATGCAAAAAAAGCATTTGATGAAATTCAGCATCCATTTATGATAAATTCTCAATAAACTGTGTATAGAAGAACATAAGAATGGTCATTTATGATAAGTACGTAGCTAACATCAAACTCAATGGTGAAAGGTTGAAAGCTTTCCTTCTAACATCAGAAACAAGACAAAGATGCCCATTTTCACCACTTCTATTTGACACACTACTGGAAGTCCTAGACAGAGCAACCAGGCAACAAAAAGAGAGGAAAGGCATTCAAATAGGAAAGGAAGAAGTAGAATTATCTCTTTTTACGGATGACATTATCTTATATATAGAAAATCCTACAAGACTCCACCAAAAAAACTGTTGAACTAATAAATCCATTCAGTAAATTTGCAGGATATAACATCAACATACAAAAATCAGTTGCCTTCCTATACACTAAAAACAAATTATCTGAAAAAGAAATGAAGAAAACAATCCTATTTATAATAGCATCAAAACCAATAAAATACATAGGAATAAATGTAACCAAGAATGTTACATGTAACCAAGAAGAATAAACGTAACCAAGAATTGTATACAATGAAAAGTGTAAAACATTGAAAAAAGAAACTGATGATAAACAAATGGAAAAATATCCCATGTTCATGGACTACAAGAATTAGGGCTGTAAAAAAGTCCAGACTACCCAAAGTAATCTATAGATTTAAGATAATCCCTATCAAGATTCCAATAGCATTTTTTACAGAAATAGAACAAATAATCCTAAAATTCACATGGAACCACAAAAGACCCAAATAGCCAAAGCAATCCTGAGAAAGAAGGACAAAACTGAAGGCATCACACTTCTTGATTTCAAACTTGTGTACAAAGCCATAGTAATCAAAACAGTATGATGTTGGCATAAGAAGATATAGACCAACAGAATCGTATTGAGAGCCCAGAAATAAACTCATGCATACACAGTCAAATAATATTTGACAATAGAGCCAAGAATACTTGTGAAGAAAGACAGTCTCTTCAATAAATGGTGCTGGGAAAAGTGGATATTTACATGTGAAAGAATGAAATTGGACCCCTATTTTACACTGGACACAAAAAGGGACTCAAAATGGAGTAAAGACTTAAATGTAAGATCTGAAACCATAAAACTCCTAGAAAAAAACATAGGAAAAAAATTTCCTTGACACTGGTCTTGGCAATGATTTTATGGATATGACACCAAAAGCCTAAGCAACAAAAGCAAAAATAAACAAGTGGGACTACATCAAACTAAAAAGTTTCTGTACAGCAAAAGAAATGATCAACGAAATGCAAAGGCAACTTATAGAATGGAAGAAAATATTTGCAAACCACACATCTGGCAAAGGATTAAAATCCAAAATATATATATATAAGAGCTCGTACAACACAAAGGCAAAAGCAAAACAAACAAAACCCCCAAACAATCCAATTAAAAATGGGCAAGGGACCTGAATAGACATTTTTCCAAAGAAGACATACAAAGTGGCCAACAGGAACACGAAAGGGTGCTCAATATCACTGATCATCAGGGAAATACAAATCAAAACCACAATGATATATCACCTCATATCTATTAGAATAGCTTTTATAAAAAAAAAAGAAATAAAAAGGGTTTATTAAGATGTGGAGAAAAGAGAACCCTTTTACACTGTTGATGGGAATGCAAATTGATATAGCCACTATGGAGAACAGTATGGAGGTTCCTCAAAAAATTAAAAATAGCAATATCATATGATCCAGCAACTTCACTTCTGGGTATATAGCTAAAGGAAAGGAAATCACTATCTTGAAGAGTTATCTGTACCCCTATGTTCACTGTAGCATTATTTGCAATAGCCAAGACATGGAGACAACCTAAATGGGTATCAATGGATGAAACAAGAAAATGCAAGATGTATATATTTATGAAATGTGTGTGTGTGAGAGTGTGTGTATGTAATGGAATATTATTTTGCCATTAAAAACAAGAAATCCTGTCATTTGTGACAACATGGATGAACCTTGAGGGCATTATGCTAAGTGAAATAAGTCAGAAAAAGACAAATACTGCATGATCTCACTTACATGTGGAATCTAAAAACTCTGAACTCACTGAAACCAAGAATAGAGTGGTGGTTGCCAGAGGCAGAAGGTGGGGCTAGGGAAGTGGGTGAAGGTGGTCAAAAGCTACAAACTTCCAGTTATATACTGTATTGTATATTTGAAAATTACTGAGAGTAAATTTTTTAAAATGCTCACCACACATGCACGCGCGCACACACACACACACACACACACACACACACACGTAATTATCTGGGGTGATAGGTGTGATAACTAACCTTACTGTGGTAATCATTATATAATAGATACATATATCAAACCATTATATTGTAAACCTTAAACTTACTCAATGTTGTACGTCAATTAAATCTCAATACAGCTGAATTGAAATAAAATGAAAAAAGAGTATCATGGCCCTATTTTAGCTTGTCCTAACATAAGGTACAAGTTAACCAATAGGGATAGCAATATTTGTCAACTGAGAAATTGATGAGATACCTGACAGGAAGTTTGAGTTGCTACATCTAAACCTGAAAATAAACTACAGATGACCCTTGAACAACATCGGTTTGAACTGTGTACATCCACTTACAGACAGGGTTTTTTGCTTTTATTTTTTTTATAAACATAATACTGTAAATGTATTTTCTTTTCCTTGTGATTTTCTTAATAATTTCTTCTCTCCAGCTTACTTTATTGTAAGAATTCAGTAGATAACATATAAAACATATAAAACATATGTTACTTGACTTTATGTTATTACTAAGGCTTCCAGTTAGCAGTAGACTATTAGTAATTAAGTTTTGGGAGAGTCCACAATTAAACACAGCTTTTTGACTATGCAGGGTAGGAGGTGTTGGCACCCCAACCACCATGTTGTTTAAGGGTCAAGCATACAGTCAAATAAAAACTTAAGAATATTTGTCATTTGTCTTGCCGTTTTCTCCAATTGGTTAACCTCGGTATTTCTCCCTCACACCTAACTATTGCATGATATTACTAAAAAAAGGTAAAATGATCAAATATTGAATATTATGCATTCATAATTTATTTAACGCTTGCTATGTATCAGGTATCCCCAATAACCTGGGTATACAAAAACAGATAAGCCCTGCCCTCAAGTAACTCATAGTCTTTTATTTTATTTTTAAATTTATTTTTTTAAGATTTCATTTTAGCAATCTCTACACCCAACATGGGGCTCAAACTCACAACCCCAAGACCAAGAATTGCATGATCTACCAACTGAGCCAGCCAGGCACCCCCTAGATTGGTTTTAGATTAAAAATACCACATGTTGGGTTCTATTTACTGAGGGCTTTCTATTCCCATTAAATTGGGAGGGAATGGCAGAAGGATGTTTATAAAATATGAGCAGACTTCTAATTATGAAAACATAATGCAACTGATTTCTACAGTAGTACTCCTCAAATTTCTTCATACGACCATAAGGAAAATGAGTGATAACATAAAATGATAAATAAGGAAAGTTACTTATATATCATTAAAAGACTATTGATGCCTGTTGGTGAATATTAAACACAATCAGGACTTAAAGGGATTTGTACTTCATTTTTTAAATCATGTGTAAAAGCACCAAGGGGTTCTGCGTAACACAGAGGACAGTACAGCTTCAGTTAAATATAAAATTGAGAGTACTTTTTGTCTTTCAACCAAAAATTTATCTTAACTGAAAAGACTTCTCATATATGATCAAAGAAGACAAGGGCAATGAACACATCATACCTGGGCACACATTTTCATTGTGCAAAAGTAATAGCTGTTAGGAAGCCGTGGTGACATAGCACAAGGCTCAGTAATCACTCTATCTGCCCAAAACCATCCCACTCACTTTACATACACAAAATTGTTGATAATTTGGTAAAATAACAAAATAACAAAAGGTTAAGCAGTTACAAAATGTGATTCCTGCATACAGAGCTAAGAAAACCAATGAGTAATACCCCTCACATGGCCATATCAGATATCCAAATCTGTCCCCCCAGGATTAACCTGCTTGCTCACGTAAAAAATTAGACTGTGTTTTACAGACTAAACATACATTTAAAGCCATAATAAATTCTTCATCTCTGTCAGGAATTGAAGTATTTTCCCCCTCTAAACCGAACATGGGTCTCCAGCAAATTTTAAAAGCATGTATAATAAACTATTTCACTCGGATCCCTTTAGAGAAAGAAATTTAACTTGCTTTTTAACTCAAGAGCAATAAAACCCCCAAACTTAAATTTATCTAATCTCTGTAATCTAAAACCTCATGAATCCCAGACAAATCATCTTGTATGTGCTATTACTGTCATGAATGCAACCTTAGCCCCCAAACTTAAGGATGTCATGTATCTTCATCCTGGAAACCCAGATCTAATCAACCACACCAGAAAGTGCCAGCCTCTCACATGTTCCTCACACCCAATCCACTACACCAAGTTTTATGAAATGCTATAGATTCCATCTTTGCAAAATAATCCCTCTTCTTTATTTCAGCTGTCAATAGCACACTCCAATCATTTTCTTGTCCTGATGTTTCTGACAGATACGCTGTTTACCTCCCTGCCTCCAATCCATTCTCCAGGCTTACTTCCAGAGTGACCTTTCTAAAATGCAAATATAAGCCTATCACTCCCCTGGTTAAAACAAGCTTATAGGACCAGGGTCACTGTCTCTCACTTAGCACCTCCACCTAATTTTGTCTCTACCTGTGTTATGTCTCTCAGTGACAATCCCCTTGCATTAGACATAAGATTACGTCTGGATCTCCAAAAGTGGTCCATGGTCTTAAGCCTCTGCCCAAAGCCTTCTTTGTCTTCTTCAGCCAAATAACTCCATCTTTCCCTTAGAATTTAGCCTGAGAATAAAGCCTGCCTAAGAATCTCTGTCTGATTTGGGTTCTTCTGTACACCCCCAAAGTCTCCTCTGCTGTCATCTTCATAGCACCTCCCTAACACCTAGAATCACCAACCCACAGGTCAATGCAAACCCTCAGAGGCAGGGACTATAACCCATTCAACTGTGTACCACAAACATCAAACCGGCACATGGTGAGCACGCATTAAATATCTGTCATTTACTGCCTTTGATACCCTATGAATAAGGTCCGTATACCTTACCTTACACAAGAGCTATGTTCCTGAAACTGACAACAAAACCCATGTTAAGGGGGTACTTAAGACTTCATGTGAACCTGTGAAAGCCCCCATAAGTGGGAGTTACCAAAATAAAACAGGTAATATGCACAATTAAAAAATACATAAGGGTGCCTGGGTGGCTCAGTCGGTTAAGTGTCCAAGCGTCCAACTTTTGACTTCACCTCACATCATGATCTCACTTTGTGAATTTGAGCCCCACGCAGGGCTCTGCACTGATCTTGCACTGCCTGCTTCAGAGTCTTTGTCTCCTTTTCTCTCTGCCCCTCCCCCACTTGCTGTCTCTCAAAAATAAACATTTAAAAAATATATAATAAAGGCATTTTGATACCTTAAGTTAATAACTCAAGTACCTACAATTAAATTTACATTTATTATTCTTTATATGCTAGAAACCTTCCAGGATAGCCCTCTCTGAAAGTTTCAACAAATTCACCTTGCTCCATTAAGTTCATCTTAACATAGTATGCAGACGCTATTGTAGGTAATATTCCAATAAAGAGGCATTCATTTTATCTAAATATCTAATGGCTCTTCCGTTCTTTCAGCTTTGGCTTCTGGCCACTTCCTTCCCTTACATGCCCATCCCAGCTCTCGATTCATTTTAAGTAACAAGAGTATATTTTTCAAGGCCTGCATTTATTTTACCTATGATGGATATACCACAGAATACTCTCTCATCTCTTCCTGACTCTTCTGTCTTGCTGACCTCTCTTTTCTGTTTCTAATTATTCCCAAGAGAAATCACTCAAACACACTTTCATTCAATCAACAAACATTTATTAAATACCTACATGCCAGGAACTGAGCTAAATTTTTTAAGTCATGTGGTTCTAGAAAAGGTGCATTCATATAAATCCAACCTGTGACTGCTACCTACAATAAGAAATGCACTTTGCACAGCAAACCAATATATAGCTTATTTATGCAGAGAAATAAAATGCCACTAAACAAGACAACTATACTTTTCACCATGCACTGGAACTCTCTTTTGGATTCAGCTTGGTTTTATTTTATTTCACTGTGTGGGGGCCCACTCAATTAACTTCATGGCTCACTAATGAGTCAAGAATTACAGTTTGATATGAGGGAACTACATGAGGGAAACTTCTGTTTTGGAGAGATTACTGTATTACAAAGAAAAAACAATTAAAAATAGGAGGGATGGAGAGAGGATGGTGAGGGAGAGAAGAAGGTAAAGTAAAAAGAAACAGAAGGGGAAGGAGTGAACAGAAAGGGGTCATCTAGAAATAGAAAAGGTAAAAAGGAAAAGCCAAAGAGGGTAAAGAAAAAGAAGAGAACGAAAGAGGAAAAAAGACTGTCGCGGTAATTTCTGGGGTGAGGAAGAGGTCACAGACTAGTTTCCTCGGGCTGAGGAGTGTTGTCATTTCTCATCTCTCGCCTGTGGAGGGAATTAGCTGATTAACCATTGATCACTGCCTCCTAACTGCGCTAAATCCTTAAACCTTTAGAGACTGTACTACGGGTGTTTAGGAAAGATAACAAGAGTTACCCATGAAGGTAGAAATACTTACTAGCCTGCAGCACAGAGACCAGAGCACTGTCTGCAGAGGACTAGATGAAATCAGTGCGGGGGGACCCCAGAGAGTGACTCGTACATAGGGAACACAGCATTGAAAACGAGTCACGAAAAGAAAACAAAGCTGAATTAATCATGGCCACTGTGTCATGTTCATCTCATCAGTGGGAAAATGTGATGAGATGAAAGTACCCTGCGATTTGTGAAGCCCTTCCCTAATAGAAACCCTTACCTGTGGGCATTCACCATCAGGTCAGTAAATGCTTCTTATTATGACGTGGACTTAGGGAATAAATTCAACCTGATGGTTCTGAAAGAGTAAGCACACTGATTTACCTTATATTACATTTCAGCCTATCCTGTGTTGGAAGAAACGTAAGTTGGGCAGCATTTATCCAAACTCTAGGTCTTATATTTTGAACAAATTCTTAGAGGTAATTTCTAAACGAGTGAGACATCTTCCTGGAATAGGTAGGCCACAGAATAGCAGGCACTAATAATATGTGTGTTCATGTTCCTTTTAACCTACACTGATTGGCATTTGTTGCTTGGTTAAAAACTCCCAGAGAACTGGTAGGAGTGTAAAACGAGAACAGGTTGGTCTTGCATGAATGCAGTGAATCACTTCAGGGCCACACAACACCTCTTCCCTGCCCTGGCACAGCCAGTCCTTCCACTCGGGTCTTTTCACTCTGCATTTGGTCCCGGGTGCAAGGGGAAACAGGATAGAGGGGGAAAAAAGCTGAAAATCTCATGTGCTTAACTTTTTTCTTCTATCAGAAGGGAACAAAGAAGTACAGGAGGGCAAAGGGCTTATGAGCAGGAAAGAGAATAGTGGAAAAACTAAAGAATGTTCAAGGATGTGGGGAGAAAGGAGCCACTGGGAGTGTGGCTGAAAACCAGGGAGATGGTGGTGAGGTGGTTTATGGGCAGGGATGCTCAGGGGGCCTCATACAGATTCTGGAAGAAATGGGAGGGAATGGGAACGAGATTCAGTACATTTCAACAAATATTTACTGAGCACACAATTTAACAAAGTATTCTGGGCGCAACAGGGGACGCGAAGATGGGCTTCCCTCTAGAAAGTTAGAACCTAGTAGGGTAGCGGTCATCGTGAACAGCAGCAGTGGCTGTTCCTATGGTGACTAAATGACCTCCATGCCATAATGTAAGTCAAGCAAAGTATGCTTGTCCAAGAAGCATGTCTGCATTAGGGACAATATGCTGGGTACTGGGAAAGAATAAAGGTATATTATTTTAAATATTATATTTAAATATTAAAACAAAATTCAAGATTAACAGAGCAGAGACATTATGTCTGCATACAGAGGTGTCTACAAACCCAGATGATGTAAGAAGATCAAAGTGAGGGCTGTCCACACTAATTACTCAGTATTCCTACCACAGTGGTTATAAAAGCAGCTGGTAACAGTAGGCATTTATAGCTTAGAGATGGGGAGTCAGCCTGTCTGGGTTTGAATCCTGCCTGGTTCTTCCCCTTGCTAGCTGTTAGACTTTGAGCAAGCTACATAACTTCTCTGTGCTTCAGTTTCCCCATCTGTAAAATGAAGATGATAGAAAGATCTACTTCATAGGGTTACTGTGAGAACTGAGTTAATCCAGGTAAAGGTGCATAGAACAATGCCCATCACATGCTGAGTGTCAGTAAATGTTGGCTCATGTCACTTCCCCCTAGTCACCACCCATACACTCAAGGAGTGGTAGGAGTTGAAGGGAGGGGTCACACTCAAACGAAATACAGCTTTGAGTATTGGGCTAACAGTGTAGAACACTGACCAGTTTGGATTTAATATCTACTTCTAAGAAATGTGCCCAGAACCTTGGGTGAAAGTGTCCAGCTCCTCCACCCAAATTTCTGCACCTCTGTCTCAGGGCCTCCTGCTATACTGGCTCCTTGCCAGTTGTTTACTGTCAGTAATTCTTCTATTTGGTGTTGTATTTACCTCACATTTCGCAAGGGAATACTGGTTTGCCTCAACATTTCAAGAAAAAGTGGTAAGACTGCAAATTATCTGAAGATGTATATAAACTTAAAATTATTACTGTTTTAAAATATACTAGAACCTAAAACAAGGTGAGAATTTCAATAATCTCATATAAATCTAATTGCTCTTGGTTTTGGCATAGCTTTAGAGCTCTAAAAATGAATAGTTGACATTTTAAGAACCTAGTTAGAGAACTTCAATTTACAGCAGGCACCCATGGACACACACAAAGACACGTACACTCCCAAACAACAACCCTCTTGGGCAGTTGCCATGACAACACAAGGCGGAACCTATCGGGCTCTCTGTTATCCTGTTGAAGGTACTGTGCAAAAAGACACTCATGTTAGATTCTTTACTAATTAAGTGGAAAAGGTCAAAAAACAAAACAAAACTCTAGATCCACAAGGTTTTCATATGGGCTATGACTCAGACAAACAAATACTAAATATTTTCAGAAAAGCATTTAAAAGTAATAACTGCAAGACCAACTGAGATGCAATATTGAAGAAAAAACACAAAATACTTTTATTTTGAAAGCTATATTCATTTCATCTTTTTCTCCCAAGTTGTGCCATATCATTAATGGAACAATCAATTTGTATAATAAATTTCATTAACAGAGTCTATTCTTTTACTAACACATTTAAACACTTTCCTTTTTGGGCCACATCTACATCAATTCATTTGGGAGCCCAAACTTCCTTAAGCTAATTAGACTTAAGAAAGAAAAACAGTCTCTAAATTAATAGGGGTTTGTATGTTGGTTTTTTTTTTTTTTCTTTTTTAAAAGAGGGAAAAAAGAGAAAAAAAAATAGTGACAGGGGAGAGAAGGAAGGGATAAGTAGCCCTTGATAAGGATGTGATAAACACTGTGTCATTCCCTCCCCTTCTCTGATTAGCTATCTCTGCCTCCTCTGGAGTTTTCTCTCTGTCTCAGCTGTTAGATCCCCTCAAGACTCGATAGAAGACCTTTTCTCACTCTATTCTCTCTTTTTTTTTGGTCAGCTTATTTATTTTATTTTTGCATACATTACTTTTTTTATATTAAATATAATTTATTGTCAAGTTGGTTTCCATACAACACCCAGTGCTCATCCCAACAGGTGCCTTCCTCAATGCCCATCACCCACTTTCCCCTCTCCCCCACCCCCCATCAACCCTCAGTTTTTTCTCAGTATTTAAGAGTTTCTTATGGTGGATAAAGAAGATGTGGTTTATATACACAATGGAATACTACTTGGCAATGAGAAAGAATGAAATCTGGCTGTTTGCAGCAACGTGGCTGGTACTGGAGGGTATTATGCTAAGTGAAATAAATCAGGCAGAGAAAGACAGATACCGTATGTTTTCACTCATATGTAGATCCTGAGAAACTTAACAGAAGACCATGGGGAAGGGGAAGGGGAGAAAAAAGTTACACAGAGGGAGGGAGACAAACCATAAGAGACTCTATTCTCTTTTCCTAGGTGGCCTCATCCATAGCCACTGGCTTTAATTATCACCCATATGCATGTACATTCCCAGAAGGAAATGACCATCACCATTTACATCCCCAGAAGTTCCAGATCAGTTGACCCAACTGCCTCCTAAACATGGCCACTCTGATGCTACTTTAAATGCAAACTGGATTCTCCTATAGCACTCCTTAGCTAGTAAATGAAAGCTTTGAATGATTCTAACATAGGTGTAGTCAATACCTAGCTGCTAAATGAATAAATGTATCAAGCAAGCAAGCAAGCAAACCTATTATACAAACCAAAAAATCTAAGGGCCATTCTGGAAAAGGCCATCTTTCTCTCCCTCCATGACAAGTTAGTATCCATGTCTCATTTCACCTCCTAAACATTCCCCAAATCTATTCCATTTCCTAAGTCTTCCCAGCCACCAGTCTTTGCCTGAAATTATTATAACAGCCTCTTAACTATCAATCAAGAACATGCAGATGCAGTACACAGAGAAGTTAGGCAATCAGTATGTATCAAATAATTTATTAAACAAACTGATAAAGTTGCTCTAGGAAAAGGGAACAGAACATTTGCTAAATGTCAGCTATATGTCAGACACTAATCTAGACACCTCACGTATACTACGTCATTTAATATCCACAGTGACTCATTTTCTAGAAGAAACTCAACTGAGCAGATGGCTTTAGGAGCCTCTCCCGGTCATAACCTTTGCTTTGTTTGGTCCCAACAAGCAGACGATAATGATGAACATGAAGATGGTCACAACTTACTGAGAACTTTTTACCAGATATTGTTCTCGGTACGTTGAATGCATTATTGTGTTTAAGCCTACCACTCTCCTACAGAGTATTACCATCCCATTTTGCAGATGAGGAAACTGAGCCACACAAACTTAATCAAGGTGAGAAAAAAAAAAAAAAAAACAAACACCAAGAAGAAGTAACAGAGCTGTGATCCAGGATGTGAACCTGATTCTGTTTAAGAATTTACTAAACACCTGTTTAACTTACAGCAAAGTTATTAGAACCAGTGGGGATATTGAGCAGAAATGACAAACCCATCACTGCTCCTGAGGAGCCTGTCTTCAGGGGCGGCGCTATTTTGTCATCCCACCTCTACCCACTGGAGAGCAGAGTTTATGGAGGGAAGCTTCCACCAACTCCAATCCCACCTCCAAGGGGTACATTTCAAGTCAAAGCTGTCAGTCTCTTCCCCATGCCCACAGCTACCCAGTTTTCCCTGGGTAACACGCCAGGAAGAGATGCTTTAGTGCTTATAGTGGTAAGACTGAATAGTTTCTTAAAAAGTCTTTTAAAAAAGTACTATGAATGGCATGAATACAAAGATTCTTTAAAGGTCTAATCTAGTACTTACAGTTTTATAACTCCATCTGGGCACCTGGAACAGAGTTGCTGGCTGCTCTTGTCTTGTTTATGTTGACTCTGACCCAGCTGAACAAATCTACAAATTACAATGGATAAAAAGTAAGCTAAAGAAGGAACTATTTGCAATAAATTCAGTAGATTACACAAAATGGTATGAGCTTTCAAATGACAGTAGTATGCTTATTTCAGAAAAGCACACACGAGTGCCCTATGTAGCATAAGACTGTAATTACAAACGGGTACCCGATTTTACAGTGGGTTTGTTACAAATGAAGGAAGAAGAATTCTGTGTCCCAATTTACTTAAATGTGTTCTTGAAGCCAGGAAGATGATCTTTCAGGGCCTCACTTACCTAAGGGTGACTGCAGCAGGAAGCTGGGAACACAAGGGGAGGTATTTGCAGTGAGACAAATGACAAGGGAAGAGCAGGATCAGGCCAGGGATCCATCTCCCAAAGCAGGGACACTGTTGAAAACCTAGCATGTGGATTCTGTTTCCACAGGACCACAAGAATCCCCAAGTGTACTCCAGCCCCTCTTAAGATACTTTGAACTGTGAAGGAAGGGACTGAGGAGACCACCTGCTGAGCCTCACTGCCACACCACCCCTCCTTAGAGGAGACTGGAACAGCACTAATCCAGGCTTGAAGCTAAGAGTCACAGGGAAGTGCCCCCAGCCAGCTCCATAGGATAGGAGGCTACCTAGCAATGGGCCAATGGGCTGATGGGTCAAGGACCACCTACTATTTCTCAAGTGCACACCTGTCCTAGTGTGATCTGTGCTACATGCCTTCATGTTCCCCTCAGGGACATGGCTTGTAGTTTTGTTCTAATGTGCCCCTGGAAGGTTAGGGCACATGATGAAAGGGCTTCCCACTTTTCTACTGTTTAAAAGATTTTCTTTTAGGGCCCCTGGGTGGCACAGTGGGTTGAGTGTCTGACTCTTTATTTCGTCATGATTTCAGGATCGTGGGATCAAGCCCTGAATCGGGCTCCACACTGAGCATAGAGCCTGCTTGAGAGTCTCTCTCTCTCCCTCTGCCCCTCTTCCCTGCTTGCACTCTCTCAAAAAAAAATATATATCATATAAATTTTTTTCTGATTATTGATACTTTTACAATTAAATTTTTATTAGCTTTTTTTGAAGGTCAAGAAAAGTACTGCAGAACTAACAATTACGAACTAAATCATTACATGCTACTGGAAAACTTTTAAATAACTTACTTTTATCTTCAGCAAGTAAAGATTTTTGATTCATTTTGGGGGAAGAATGTCACATGATACCTGTTATTTGTACAGAACTTTAACCTTACCTAATCATGTACACAATCACTGTCAGAATTTGTTTTTAAAAAGATTTGGCTCCCTCAAAACATAAGAGACTCTTAAAAACTGAGAACAAACTGAGGGTTGATGGGGGGTGGGAGGGAGGGGAAAGTGGGTGATGGGCATTGAGGAGGGCACCTGTTGGGATGAGCACTGGGTGTTGTATGGAAACCAGTTTGACAATAAATTTCATAATAAAAAACAAACAAAAAAAACCAACACAAAACAAAAACAAAAGCAAAGAAACAAAAGATTTGGCACGGGCCTGAGGCTTGGGGAGGCAAGCAGAAAACTTCCAGGCCTGGTTAAGATAACACACCAAAGATATCAGAAAGCTGAGGGCAAAGGAAGGCATAGAGAACAGGGCTAAGCAATTAGAACAAAACTATAAAACCAAGAAATCTTCAGGAGTTTGAAGGTGGTTGAGACCAAATGTAGGAAAAACAGGCAGGAGAGCAGGAAGCTAGAAGACAGGCTGTTGGCTCCAGTTCCAGCTGCCTCCCCCCCTTCCCCACACTGTTCTGTGGTTGCCCAGATGGGAGCTGTGACAGGCAGGCCAGGCCAGAGCACTGTCTTTACATGCACAGTCTCTGGTGGATACTAGCCCACTGGTTGCAGAACTGCAGTGGGAGAAGGCAGAACTTTTTTAGGCCAATTTAGGCAAGAACTACATGGGCTCTCGCCCTGCCCTTGAAGCTCTGCCATCTGGATCAGAGGAGGCATTAACAGACCCCAGAGCCCCTGACAGAAAGAATGAAATCTTGCCATTTGCAACATCGTGGATGGAAATAGAGTGTATTATGTTTAGCGAAATAAGTCCGTCAGAGGAAGATAAATATCATATGATTTCACTCATATGTGGAATTTAAGAAACAAAACAGATGAACATAGGGGAAGGGGAGGAAAAATAAGATAAAACAGAGAGGGAGGCAAGCCATAAGAGACTCTTAAATACAGAGAACAAACTTATGGTTGCTGGAGGGGAGGGGAGTGGAGGGATGGGCTAAATGGGCAATGGGCATTAAGGAGGGCACTTGCTGGGATGAGCACTGGGTATTATATGTAAGTGATAAATCACTATATTCTATTTCTGAAACCAATAATAATAATAATAATAATAATAATAATAATAATAACAATAGAGACACCCAAAACCTGGCTGGGGCAAAAAGTTCCTGAACATCCTTGGCCACCACCCCCCAGATACTGATGGAGGGAGGCTTCCTCTGCCATAGCAATGCCCACAACAGACAGAGATGGAAGATGCCCATGCCCCCAGTAGGGGCAGTCTGCCCACGATCAAGGGTTACTCATACAGAGGGGAAGAGATGACCAGACCTCTGTTTCTCCCCTTCCCCCTAGGTCTACATCATAAGCAGGGGCAGTTGATATTATCAAGAAAATAAAGAGGGCTACACAGTCTAAAATCACAGATACCCACAAAGCACAGGGAAGATCTCCTGAATAAGTCATTGAGTGGCACTTTCCATGCTGTTAGCTTCTAAAGAGGGATAATAATATCTTCTCAGCCTACTACAGAGTTGTCTAACGAACAATAAAACACTGCAAAGTGTTACACAAATCAAAGGAGGAGATGTTGATCTTCAGGATATCAAACACAGAATCTTATTCCAGGACATGGATTCCTTCCTCCCCTGCAGTAATCCTTTCCCTATGGGCCTACCCTTGTGCCCTTCTTAGACTGTTTCCCAGGAATACTATGGCTGAACAGGGTTGTATCTCACTCCCAGAGAAAGGAGGACGAAAAGTGGGCTTCAGAGGCAGTCTGCGCTACAAAGGCTCCAAGCAAAAGTCACACCTGAAGCACGAGACACTTTCTTTTTTGCTCAATTAATGTGAGCCATAAGTTCAGTCCCTGACACTCATACTGTCTGCAGTAAGCAAAGTCATATTATGCAGTCACGAACCCCAGATAATTCATTCTTCCAGACCATGTTGCTTATAAAGGCTCACTTCATATGCTGGAATTCACCTATGTTGTAGGGACAGCTGTGATGGATAAGGGACTGTGCACCTGTGTGTCCAGGGCTGAGAAGAGTGTGGCTGAATTCTGAATGGCTAAGTTGGCTTCTGTCAAGATGGTAATGCAGAGTCGTACCAGTGCTTTTGTAGTTAAGAAATGCTGTGCATTCTTATGTTTCACATATTATGTAGCTGATCTTACTGGTTTATATTTTATATTTTACATATTATATAGCCAATCTTACTAGTTTGAAGTAAAAAGCTGTCAGTTTCCAGTTTTATGGATTCAGCAAATGAAATACTCTCCTTAAAAAAGAATGGAAAGCTGGGGTGCCTGTATAGCTTAGTCGGTTAAGCGTCTGACTCTTGATTTCAGTTCAGGTCATGATCTCAGGGTTTGTGATGACTCTTTCAGCTTAGTCTGCCTAAAAAAGGTCTAGAACATTCTGACTTGACACCCTTATATCACCACTTCCTTCTTCCTCCTCAGCCACCACTCCCACCAGCACTCTAGAGCTAACGCAAATGCAAGATCCACAATCGTCAATATCCTAGGTTCATTTTCTAAGAAGGACCTGATCTTGGGACTTTGCTAATGCAAGAATAGAGAAATGTATGTGCACTTCAGTTTGCAGCTTATATATGGGCAGTGAAAATGCATGGACACGTCGTAAATTTTTATCATTTAGGGCACTGAGAGTCTCAGGCAGTAGTAGGTCCTTTAACTCCAAATAGAAACCAGTGTTTCAGAATTTGACCTCCTAAACACTACATTGCAAGTGGAATTCATTTCCTTCTGTATTACCAATTTCACTTTTTTTTAATGTTTATTTATTTGTTTTTGAGAGAGAGAGAGACAGAGAGACAGAGTGTGAGTCAGGGAGGGGAAGAGAGAGAGGGAGGCACAGAATCTGAAGCAGGCTCCAGGCTCTGAGCCATCAGCACACAGCCTGATGCGGAACTCGAACTCATGAACTGCGAGGTAGTGACCTGAGCTGAAGTCAGACGCTCAACTGACTGAGCCACCCACCAATTTCATTTATTAGAAGTTAGACTAGATATGTTATTGTAATAATACATTTGCATATTTTCTTAATTTCTACATGAAAGTAGTTTACCTTGAATAAATGGAGAGATCTTCTTCTGAGAGACCATCTGAGAGGTTAATTCCATATACTTCTTTCATGGGCTGGACCACATTCTGGGGTTAAAAATGACAAGGAACAAGGCAGAATTTTTAGACATCTAGCATAATAATTATTTCCAAAGGTAAAGAAAATGAACCTGTGAGATTTTCCACAAAAGTAATCACAGTATTTCTTCAATCTATTCATTAAACTTCTCAGTTAATGGTTTTTTAAAAATCTGATTTCAGTTCACTAAAAATAACTTTGTTTTAGGGTCAAAAGCTATTAAATAATTACTAGTTTCTTTGGTATAATGCAGGAATTAGAAAACTTTTTCTGCAAAGGGCCAGATGGTAAATATTTTAGGTTCTTTGGGTCATGGCAGTCTGCTGCAACTACCCAATTCTGCTGCACAGTACAAAGGCCGCCAGACACAACATGCAAACAAACACACGTGGCTGGGTTCCAATCAAACTTTATTCACAAAAACAGGCAGTACACTGGATTTTGACAGTTGGCTGTAGTTTGCCAACTCCCGGAATAATGAATTCAGTTCTTATCACACTTTATTTGCCGTATCTATCTCTACGACTTTTGGCTATTTTTGGAAATTGCATGTCCCTAAAGCTAGATTTGGTTCTTTTGTAGTTTACTTTCCCTTATGTTCCCTTGTATTGGTAATGTCAAATTGAGCAGGTGAATTTCCCACTAGGGCTAGGCAAAGATTGTGAGGCTCAGGTCCAAACCCTACATTCCAGCAATGTGCTGAGTGAGGAAATGAATGGACCTCAAGTGGATGTGCTGCTCAAAATGAGACCAGATTCTCTTAAAAAATTCTGAAGTGATAAGAAATTTGCTGTTATACATGGGAGCAAAAATACCGGTTTCACAATGAAACCATTTCAATAACATCTATGCTAAATGTATTCATCCCTTAATTACCAAAATGTGAGACCTGAACGCATAAAACTCCTAAAAGAAAACACAGGCAGTAATCTCTTCGGCATCAGCCTTAGCAACATATTTATGGATAGGTCCCCTCAGACAAGAGAAACAAAAGCAGAAATAGACTATTGGGACTCCACCAAAATAAAAACCTTTTGCACAGCAAAGGAAACCATCAACAAAATGAAAAGGCAACTTGCTGAATAAGAGAAGATATATCCAACAACAGGTTAATATCCAAAATATGTAAAGAACATCTACAACACCCAAAAAACAAACGAGTCAATTAAAAGATGAGCAGAGGACCTTAATAAACATTCTTCTAAAGAAGACATCCAGATGGCCAACAGACACATGAAAAGATGCTCAACGTCACTCATCACTCAGCATCAGGGAAATGCATACCTAAACCATAATATCACCTCACACCAGTCAGAATGGCTAGTAACAAAAAGACAAGAAATAACAAGTGTTGGTGAGGATGTGGAGAAAAGGGAACCATCATACCCTGCTGGTGGGAACGTAAATTGTACAGTATGGAGTTCCTCAAAAAATCAAAAATAGAAATGCCATATGATACAGTAATTCCACTACTGAATATTTACCTAATAAAAACCCCAAAACAATTCAAATTCAAAAGATATATATGCACTCTTATGTTTACTGCAGTAGTATTTACAATAGCCAAGACAGGAAGCAACCTAAGTGTCCATCAATAGATATATGGATATGAAAGATGAAGTATGTATTTGTATGTATGTATACACACACACACACACACACACACACACACACAGTGGAATATCAGAATGAGATTTCTGGCATTTTCAACAAAATGGATGGATTTCAAGGATATTATACAAAGTGAAATATGTCAGACAGAGAAAGAGAAATAACATATGATTTCACTTATATGTGGAATCTAACGAACAAGTAAACAGAAACAGACTCATAAATACAGAAAAAAAAAACTGGACCTTGCCAGAGGAGAAGGTGTAGGGGCAAGAGTAATAGAAATACATGAGAAATAGTAAAGGAGATTAAGGGATACAAACTTCCAGTTATAAAACAAATAACTCACAGAGATGAAAAGTACAGCACAGGGAATACAGTCAATAATATTGTCGTATGGTTACAGATGGTGACTACACTTACCATGGTGAACACTGCATAATGTACAGAATTGTGAAATCATTATATTGTATACCTAAAGTTAATAAACATTGTATGTCAACTATACTTCAATAATAACAAAAAAAAAATATTCATCTCTGGAAGTGCCTCAAACACCACATATTAGAATGGTGTGCATGTGGCCTTTTCTGACTCTAAGTCTTTTAACAGAAAGTAGAATTTTAGAGATCATTCTCTAGAGCCTAATGCCAGACCACAAAAGCTCATCTCTTGCACACCTCAGTCACTTTGGTACTGTCTCCCGTGTCGGTCATCTTCACTGGAGTGGAGCGCTGAGACACAGAGCCCTCTTCTTCCCGGTCGGTCCCAGAGTCATCCTCAGAGCTGCTGGACACAGCCTCCTCGCTGGGGGGTGGCGGGGCACTGGCTGCTGTTTTCCGCTGTAACACAGCTTCTTCTCTATTGCTTTTGTTCCTTTAAAAAGATGAATATTGACATAAAGCATCTTTAAATCGATCCTTTGACACTCACTATGCATGACTGTCCAAAATCCTAGTGCTAGAGAAACACAAGAAAATGGCTGTGAAAAACCAGTTTTTGGATTCAAGTTGTGATTAAGAGAAAACCTTAGCATTTTACCACGTACATGTACTGACCTTCTATGAAGTTAAGCCCTGTTATAAATTCAGAAAATAAACCAGTAAGTGGGTGTAAACCAGTGCAGAAAAGTCTTCTCACCACTTGGTTACTGTGCCTTCCTTTGGTAACTGAAACCAACACTTTCAAAATTTGTGGTACAATAATAGAAAACCATAAGTTTGGGATATTAGTAATGTTATCTGTAACCTGTAAAAGCTTCAAGAAAAGGTCAATAGCCAAATCCATGTAAATTTCCTTCCCTTATATGATTTTTATCAATCATAGCACCAGCCGATGATTTGTACCATAGTAATGAGCAACTGATGAACACAAACTAAATTTTAGTCTTTGTATTGTTAGTAAATAACTATATTTGCTAGACATTCCTTCTAATAGTAGGAGTAGATGAAAAAAAAACCCCAAAAAACTCAGAATTATGAAAGTATTTACTTTCAGTTCCAAACATGAGAGTGGTAAGAATACTATTTTTTTTAACTCAGATAACATTTTATTGTAATATTTTTGGCTTTAATGAAAAATACTTAATATTTCACTCTTCAAAAAATACTCTACAAAAGACTTAAAATATCGTAATATTTGGAAATGTTTTAGGAAAAGAAAAGGAAATACTATCTGACCATGGGTTACATGTTATAGAAAATAAACTAGTTTCTGACTTTCTGCCAAGTAAAAATTAAAAGTCAATGGTATTTCTGTGCTATGCAGTAATGTAGCTGGTCATTTATGTATTTGTTCCAGGAACTTCTTGAATTCTGACTCCTGAGGACATTTCTTTTAAATTCCTTAGTTTCTGGTCTAAGGCTTAGCATACAGCAATTTAAGACCACATATTTAAGCCACAGAAATGGCCTATCAGGAAGTAGTAATATATATCCCACTGCATAAACCACACGTAGCTAAAATCCAACCAGGATCCCATTCACACTCCCAAATACAATTAGGACTCAGTACCTACAGTCTGGCCAGGGTTTCTGGTCAGAGTCTAGAAAAAATCTTATCACTGGGGTTATTCAGGTCAGTGGCAGTAGTAACAGATTCTTATGCTAGAACACATCACATTTCACTCCAGTTTCTAAGCATGAAGATGTAAATAAATAGTCTTCCCCAGAACAATGGTACAGTAATACACAGAATATGTATTAATTTCTCTACCTGAACATATTTGCTTTAATGGTTCCTTGGGATGCCAACAAAAATACAAGAAAACGAATAGAAATTTTTTACCTAAGTATTTTATGTCGTGGGAAACAGAGGACACTGAGTTATTTATAGGATGTAACACATAATATCTGTTACCTGTGCCTATGCCACCTGTGATATTCCTAATTTAAAATAATAAAATGCACCATGTTGCTGAAACTCCTACAAATTCTTTAATGTTGAATTCTTTAGTAATCCCAGTGCTATGAATAAACCACCTGTAGAGATGCAATAAATGGAATGTGCTCCAAACGATGAGACTTGAAGTTATTCTTTTTGGTGTAAATTATACTGCAAGTGCCATATTATTTTACATAAATCTTTAAAATTTCATTCTATATGCAAATCTTACCCCAATACTGATTTTCCTGTTTCATCTGGTTTACGCACTGTAAATGGACTTGGATCAATGCCAACGGTCTTAGGCATAAAGTCACTGGAGAGAGGGGAAAGAAATTCCATATGAATCACTGTCCATCCTGGTTTCCATTCAATTCACATTCTTACACTATTCCTTCTTAGCCCTCAGAGCTACATATATTCTGAGCCAAATGTTCAGGGGAGCTCAGGTGATCAAAAGGCCATAAAATCCCATGAATTAATGGCACCAGGTAACTTCAATGTTATCAGTCTTCACTCTGAATTTTCTTCATGACTATGGGACCCAATGGTTTTGAATTTAAGATTTTTCTCTACTGGAACAGAGTTGATATCTAAATTACTGCTAAGATGTATACACTTTGTTTATACATCACAATTACTTTTGAGGTAAAATTAAACTCATAAAAACCCATGGCAAAACACTAAGCCGCTCAGTTTTATGGACAATGTTTTTATTACACTATACCACCTAGGGATGCCGACATAATGTTCAAAACCACAGCAGTATCCATTCAAGTATCAGCATCTACCTCATTAGGCTGGGGTTAATTCATGAAAACACTATTGGAACACTTGAAATACAAACTTTTTGTTCACCACATCCTAAGATAAGCTGAAGCTACTCTGGCACTGTGCAAGGCCTACCTCACCATTACTGCTGAAACCAGACCAAACTCCTCAGAGAAGCCAAAAAGGCAAGAGGTGCATGATTCATGCTGATGAGACTTAGGGCTCCAGCAAGGATTCTGCTCCAAGTGCAGCCATTACATTTTTGGAAGGAAAACAAAATAATATTGAATTTGACCCAAAATGCCTATTTGACAGTTTGTAAATATTGTTTTAAATATATAAGTGGTTTAGGAGCACCTGGGTGGCTCAGTCAGTTAAGTATCTGACTCTGGATTTTGGCTCAGGTCATGATCTCATGCTTCATGAGATTGAGCTCTGCGTCGGGCTCTGCACTTCTAGAACGGAGCCTGCTTGCGATTCTCTCTCTCTCTCTCTCTCTCTCTCTCTCTCTCTGTCTCCCTCCCTGGCTCATGTGTGCGCAGGTACAGACACACACACTCTCTCTCTCAAAATAAATCAATAAACATTTGAAAAAAAATGTAAGTGGTTTAGGGCCACCTGGGTGGCTCAGTCAGTTAAGTGTCCAACTCTTGATCTTGGCTCCAATCACGATCTCACAGTCGTGAGACTGAGTCCCATGCCGGGCTCTGCACTGACAGTGTGGAGCCAGCTTGGGATTCCCTCTCTCCCTCTCTCTCTGCCCCCCCTCCCCAGAGCACTCTCTCTCTCTCAATAAATAAACATTTTTTAAAAATTGTAAGTGGTTTAATTTTTCTTTATTTTTGAACATATATAGTCGATCCTCATTATTTGTGGACTCCTTATTTGAGAATTTGCTTGCTGACTAAAGTTTATTCATAACCCCAAAACCAATACTCAGAGCTTTTGTGATCACTTGTGGACATGTGCATGCCCAGAACAGTGGAAAATTAGAGTAACCCAATGCTCACGTTCCCAGCTGATGGAGAACAAGGCAGCACTCTGCCTTGTTTATAGCTGTCATGCTATAAACAAGTGTCCTTTTTACAGTCTATGTACTGCCATGTTTTGCACCTTTTTGTGCTGTTTGGTGGTGACCTTGTTGTCTCAAATGGCCCCAAGCATAGTGCTGAAGCTCTCTAGTGTTTCTAAGCACAAGAAAGCTGTGTGTTGGAAAGAAAATACGTGTGTTGGAGAAGCTTTGTTCAGGTAGGAGTTATAGTGCTCTTTGCTGTGAGTTCAATGTTAATGAATCAACAATATATCTTAAGTAAGGCATCTTTAAACAGAAACATACAACATGGTTATGTATTGATTGGTTAATGAAAATGTTGTGACCAGAGGCTTGCCAGGAACCTAAACCTGAATTGCAATGATTCAGTATTCTTTAATTCAGTTATTACAGGACCTTTATAGAACATAACTCATGCAAGTAAATAATCAACTATACAATATATACACATATGCATAACATCATTCATCCTTTGCTGAGTTGAAATATTCTGGAAATGACAATGACCTCACAGTTAAAACTTCTAAACTTTTAATAAGTTTCACTCAGAATCAACCAAGTAAATATTCTCAACTTTCCATCTGAAACTAAAGCAAAATATGGAGTGGTTTCTAGGAAACAAAACCACAGGATATGTTTCTACATGTACATTAAGTCTAAGCATACATATATCACATTGGAAGGAAATGTAAAATACACAAATGTAAACTTTATTACAAAAAATGATAATCAAGAAGTTATTTGCTTTGCCTAATTTTCTTACTCAAGTCCCATCACTTTTCTTAAATTTTTTTTTCAATGTTTTTTATTTATTTTGGGACAGAGAGAGACAGAGCATGAACGGGGGAGGGGCAGAGAGAGAGGGAGACACAGAATCAGAAACAGGCTCCAGGCTCCGAGCCATCAGCCCAGAGCCTGACACGGGGCTCGAACTCACGGACCGCAAGATCATGACCTGGCTGAAGTCAGACGCTTAACCGACTGCGCCACCCAGGCGCCCCAGGTCCCATCACTTTTCTTTTCTTTTTTTTTTTTTTAATTTTTTTTTTCAACGTTTATTTATTTTTGGGACAGAGAGAGACAGAGCATGAACAGGGGGGGGGCAGAGAGAGAGTGAGACACAGAATCGGAAGCAGGCTCCAGGCTCTGAGCCATCAGCCCAGAGCCTGACACGGGGCTCGAACTCACGGACCGCGAGATCGTGACCTGGCTGAAGTCGGACGCTTAACCGACTGCGCCACCCAGGCGCCCCCCATCACTTTTCTAAAGATCCCACAAAACTCTAACAGAGACACAGAAAAATGAAGTATATTCAAAAGTGACATACCAAGATGAAGAGTCTGAAAACAATGTCATGTGAATTATGAAAAGAATGAAGGATATTTACCCTAAAAAAATTAATACTGCTTCTTCAAATATCTGGAGGGCTGTCATACAGAAGAGGAACTAGACTTGTCCTATTCCTAATAAGAATAATAAAATAATGATAGCCACCATTTATTAGTCACCCACCTAGGTTGGTCACTCCATTAAGGCATTTGGCATGTATGTGTATATATGTGTGATACACATGCCCCTATCTACATAAAAGAAGAAGCTGAGACTCAGATAAGTTGGATAATTTTCTCAAGGTCACACAGGTAGGCAGTGGCTGATCTACAATTCACATACTTGCTTTTCTAGTACCAAAGACTATGCTTTATTCTACTAATTTATGCTGGCTCTCAGTTTCTGTTCAATTTTAAAAAGTGAGTTTACTCCAAATGACAAGCTAGGACCAATGGGAGGCAGATTTCAACCTACTAAAGGGAAGAAATTAACTCCAGTTATCTAACACTAGAAGGGACTATCTCCTAAAGTAGTGGGCTACTCATCACAGGGGGTATTCAGAGGCTGTACAATCCCTGCTAGCATCCTTGCAGAATGGACTTATGGCAAAGCAAGGCTTATCCATATAAACTAGGAAAACTAAAGTTCCCAAATCTTTACAGTATCAGAGCACTCACAACATACCGTGCTGAACTTGTCATAGCCAAGCAAAAGGTATCATCAAAACTACTCAGTTCGTATGGTCGAAAGAACTCGTTGTGGATGTCAATCTCTTCTTCATATTTGTGGAATTTCTTCACTATCAACTTCTTTAAGTTCGCGGCACAGATAACTAAGAGAGATATGCCTGTTACTCTTAAAGTCTTTAGATTACATCTAGCCAACGAGGTTCAGCTCCGGCCTCTAGCACTCAGACACTTGACAAAGAGATGAGCTATGTGCACAGAATATACAGTGCAGAGCCGAGTGTGATAAGCTCCAAGGGGGCAGGAAGGCCTCTGGAAGGGTGGGAGCAGGGAGTTATTTCAGAAATCAAACAACTCAGCTCTTTTAATTCTGTTTTGCTTTGAAATAAATATCCTCTGCCTTCTAGATATAAATTGTGCAGCTATTTCACTAAATTTTCCTTCATATTTATATTTCAAATCTTGTTTAAGGCCAAGGTTAGACTGCTATAGTTCTTTCCTTTCTTCTGGAACAACAAATCTTCTTAGCAATAGGAATTATGATTTTTCCCAGAATTTCAAGGTTACAAATACTTTTTAAAAATTAATTAATAATTTATTAAAAGCTAAAAATCATTTGCAATCTTCTTAGTTCATGGCCTTTACTATCAAAGTTGGAATGCCTAACCATGACTAGATGGAATCCTCAACTGGAATGTTCCAGACTGGCAGTCAGTCTTACCTACTGCCTTTTCACAACTGAGAAATCTGGCTTGTTCAAGGTCAGAGGAATCAGTAACAGAATGAGGGCTACACTCTATTTAAAACTGGGAAATTATTTCAATTTGGAAACATCATTTGAATGTATTGTACATTTGAGGTTATTCATTTAATAAAAAAAATTTCTTGCCTTTCTGACAAATATACGAAATGAAATTTAAACTTTAGTGACTAAAATGTAATTTTATATACATATCTGTATATTTTTTCACTGTTTAGACACAGGAAAAGTTTTTATTTTTCCTTATGAATGGGTCTTAACTTCCTTCCCATTACCCCCAAGTATTTAGAAACATAATAAGTACTAGTTTAAAATGGTAAACTAATATATTATATCCATTAAACATTTAAGGAACATACTTAACAACTGTAAAACACAATAAAAGAAATATAACACAATCCCTGGAAGTCATCTAAGATGTTAACAATCCCCTATAATAACAGCAACATAAAACTGAGTAGTCATTAATTTCTTTTTAATGAAATATTATATGCAAATAATGTAATGCTTCAAGTTCATTTAGAAATATTTCCAGAATACGTTGGTATAAAAACTATATAAAAACTAAAAGAGAAACAGTGTACCTACCTTCATCATAAGGCAGTGGTAAATGTTTTATTACCTCTGGTGTCCACCAGTAAGTGTAACTATAAAATTAAAAAAAAAAAATTAAAGAATAAGGTGAACCAATTGTAAATACTGGTTTTCTACAATTCATTGGATAAAAGGGGTTGAAGTTCTATAGTAAGATGCTGCCTCCTACTTTAAGGTTAGTTTTTGTTTTTTTTTTTTCTTTTTAAAACATGTTTGTAAAGCTTGGGGCATAGTAGGTCTCCAACATGGCTACTACTTTCCCAAACTTCTTATTTCAGCTATGTCATTGATGTACAAAAATTCCATAAACACATCTGAGAGTCAAGTGCTCTGATGTTACTTAATTACTGTTAGCTAAAAAAGATTTGGGTATACCAAGCCAGACTCTCGGAGCTGCTGTTTACTTCTCCCCAGATTGTTGCCCGCATTACTCTGCAAGCCAGCGAGCAGCAGGACCTTGACCCAAGTTCTACGGCCAAGACTCTTACACATGGTTATCTGAGAATTAGATTACTTCTTCCACTCTGCTCTGCATGTATGGGTCTGTGTATAGTTAATTGCAATAGTTAACCAAAATCATTAAGTGAATGGACAGTCCTGAAGAACAAGTTCCCGTAGAAAACAGTATAGGCCCTGTTAATCTTTAACTATAAATATTCACTACTTGATTACAGAGGCCAGTTAGAGGAAGGTTGGGAATTTCAGTCATCTGGATTTCTGCCAGAAGACTCATCTACTGTGAGCAGAGAATCTGAAAACAACAACAACAAAACCCTGAACTGCCCTCTCTCTGAACATTGGATATGTTCTGATAATCAAATTCTGATAAATTGGGTCTTCAGGGGGAAAATGCTATATCAAAGTTCATGAGCACTAGGAAGGAGAGTAATGTGAAACAGTATATCAAAATATATTAAAAACACAGATTTTCAAAACATTTATTAAAAACAAGCCTATGACCAAAAGTGCTAAAAAGATAATTTTAAATAAATGAAAGCTTTCTAAAAATAAAATGCTGACATTATAATCTTGAATAATCCCAATTATGAAGAATAGGGGTATTTAAATGAAATAGGCAACAAAGAGAACCTTCCTAGAGATGGCAAGCAGAATATATAACCAAGGATAATGGGAAAAAGGAACACAATGCCTAATGAACTGGGGGGGGGGGGGGTGCAGAAAGTGAGATGATAACAGGAAAGGCTCTTCAAGTTTTGCTTGAGACTGAAGTTATGCTTTAGAATAGTGCTTCTCAAAATTCAGAGCATACAAAAACAGACACACAGACCAATGGAATAGAAAAGAGAACCCAGAACTGGACCCACAAATACAAGACCAACTAATCTTTGACAAAGCAGGAAAGAGTATCCAGTGGAAAATAGACAATCTCTTTAGCAAATAGGACTGGGAGAACTGGACAGCAACATGCAGAAGAATGAAACTAGACCACTTTCTTACACCATACACAAAAATAAACTCAAAATGGATGAAGGGACCTGAATGTGAGACAGGAAATCATCAAAATTCTACGGGAGAAAGCAGGCAACAACTTCTCTGACCTCAGTCGCAGCAATTTCTTACTTGACACATCTCCAAAGGTAAGAGAATTAAAAGCAAAAATGAACTATTGGGATCTCATCAAGATAAAAAGCTTCTGCACTGCAAAGGAGACAATCAACAAAACTAAAAGGCAACCAATGGAATGGGAAGAGATATTTGCAAATGACATATCAGATAAAGGGCTAGTATCCAAAATCTATAAAGAAGTCACCAAACTCCACACCCGAAAAACAAATAATCCAGTGAAGAAATGGGCAGAAGACATGAATAGATACTTTTCTAAAGAAGACATCCAGATGACCAACAGACACATGAAAAGATGCTCAATGTCAATCTTCATCAGGGAAATACAAATCAAAGCCACAATGAGATACCACCTCACACTAGTCAGAGTGGCTAAAATGAACAAATCAGGAGACTACAGATACTGGCGAGAATGTGGAGAAACGGGAACCCTCTTGCACTGTGGGAATGCAAACTGGTGCAGCTCCTCAGGAAAACAGTGTGGAGATTCCTCAAAAAATTAAAAATAGAACTACCCTATGACCCAGCAATAGCACTGCTAGGAATTTACCAAGGGGATACAGGAGTGCTGATGCACAGGGGCACATGTATCCGAATATTTATAGCAGCGCTTTCAACAATAGCCAAATGATAGAAAGAGCCTAAATGTCCATCAATTGATGAATGGATAAAGATGTAGTTTATATATACAATGGAATACTACTTGGCAATGAGAAAGAATGGAATCCTGCCATTTGCAGCAACGTGGATGGAACTGGAGGGTATTATGCTAAGTGAAATAAGCCAGGCAGAGAAAGACAGATACCATATGTTTTCACTCATATGCAGATCCTGAGAAACTTAACAGAAGACCATGGGGGAGTGGAAGGGGGAAAAAAAAAGTTACAGAGAGGGAGGGAGGCGAACTGTAACAGACTCTTAAATATAGAGAACAAACTGAGGGTTCATGGGGGTGGGAAAGAGGAGAAAGTGGATGATGGGCATTGAGGAGAGCACTTGTTGGGATGAGCACTGGGTGTTGTATGGAAGCCAATTTGATAATAAATTATATAAAAAAAAAACAAAAATAAAAATAAAAAAAAAATCAGTGCACACAGGAACACTTAAGGAGATTCTGTTAAAAGACAGATTCTGATTCAGTAGGCAGTGCCTGAGATTCTCCATTGATGACAAATTCCCAGTGATTCCTCGGGCTGCTTTTTGAATAGCAAGGTTTTTGAACATGAAAAGAACAAAAAAGAGTTATGCCTGCTGCTTGCAGATAATTCACATTTATTTTCAACATTTAGTAAGCACCTACTGTGTCAAACACCATTCTGTGTCTTTGAAATGCCACGTTGAAAATAATGACAGAGAAAAGTAAAGCTACTTAATTCCAGCATTGTTTCTATCTTCAACAGACATGGTAAGTTTCATGCTGGAAAGAGAAAAACGAGAGAAGAGAGAAGCATGTATAGCCCAAGAGACGGAAGGAAGCAGTGGAGCATCGCTTAAGAGCATTCAAGTGTCCTGGTCTATAGATGGGATCAATAATCTTTTCAAGAAGAGTGAAGAACGGAACTTATACTAAAAATGAGCAAATGTAGTCTTGATGCTCAAAATGAGAGGGTAATAGATTACAAATACTATACATCAAAGAATGTGATGTCAATTTCAGCAAGATAACAGAATCAAGTATTAAACAGAGATGTGAATAACCTAAAAGGATAAAAAGATAACTTCTATCCTTAGACTGTAATCACTTAATCTTCACAGAGGAGGAAAATAAAGAAGGTATCAGCTAGTATATAAGAAATTGCCTAAAGAATGATGCTCACAATTAGCTTATCTAAGATAAAGCAGTAAACATTATAAAGAATATGTTTAAACTCAGAACATACCACGTGGAGGAAAAGAATTAAGAGACAGTCCTGTTTTAGCAACTTGAAACAGGCCATAGATTTTTTTCTGAATATTATTAAACTGTAATTCCCTAAGCAAGATAAAAATAACTTAATACTTTTGAAAAGTATTTTGGATTTTGGAAAGTCCAGCTCCTCTAGGTAGGTCTCAGCACAGAAGCCCATGAGAAACACCTGCCCCAGGGAAGAAGAGCTGACACAAATGGAAGATGAGAGCATCTGAGAGGACTCAGCCCAGGACAGGGAGGATCTCTGGTGGAGGTTACCTCCACCTCCAAGTACATTTACTCAGAGGAAGAGTCCTGCAGCAAGGTAGAACCTGCTTTGGGACCAGGGATCAGAAGACAGGAGACTGCAAGTTGGTGCCACTTCTTCCTTTGCATAAAATACCTAATATGCCAGTTGCTCTGCTCTTTTTCAGTCCCTAGAATTGAGTACTCAATTCCACAGGCTCACATAGGAAGGTGAGGGGGACTAAAAAATGACTCTTTTTTAATTTCCCTAGCTAACTTGGGAGCTCTCTGAATTAATATATATATATATATATATATATATATATATATATATATAGACTTCAGCAAAGCAATCAATCTTTGTGAACAAAATAGAGAAATGTGGGCAGGAGGACAGTACAGTTAAATGATGACAATAGATTAAGTTACAGCCATTTAAATAAGTCCTATCAAAAATCAGGTTAAGGTAGAAGGAGTTGTCTGGTGGTGCCCCATACAGCTCTGCCATCTACCTTATTCTACTCAACATTTTTCATCAAGTATTTTTATCAGGATCAAGATGGCCAGCTGATTAAATCTGAAGAAGCTACAAAGCTACAGGTAATACTTAATAAAAAGGATACACATTTAACCCCCCTTTTTGGAAGCAGGCAAAGCACAGAAGACCAAGAATGCTCAAATGAGCATACAAGAATGGTACAGATAAGGCACGGTATCAGGACATGTTAAAGACACTTGGGAGTTCTAACAGACAGGAAGCTCAGAGAATCAACATGATGGCATTGCTGAAAACAGCTAATGCAATCTTAGACTTGATAATAAACAGAGTATCCAAGACAAGAGGAGAAATGGCTCCAATGGTCCACAATATTTGGCACAAATCAGATCAAACTCTGACCATTACTGAACCCAGGTTTGGGTACCACAATTTAAAAAGAATATTGGGGCGCCTGGGTGGCTCAGTCGGTTGAGCGTCCGACTTCGGCTCAGGTCATGATCTCACAGTCTGTGAGTTTGAGCCCTGCGTCGGGCTCTGTGCTGACAGCTCAGAGCCTGGAGCCTGCTTCAGATTCTGTGTCTCCCTCTCTCTCTGCCCCTCTCCTGCTCATGCTCTGTCTCTCTCTGCCTCAAAAATAAATAAAAACATTAAAAAAAAAGAAAAAGAAAAAGAATATTGATGTTGACTGGAATCCATAAGAGGAGAGCATTCTGAATCCCAAAGAGGCTTAAAACCCAGTATGTGAGGAGCAGCAGAAGACAATGGGGTTATTTAACCTGGAGAAGAAGAGATATTGAGATGGTGTGAACTTCAGGTTTTTAAAAGACTATAAAGTGGATAGAGAAATCGTGTTCTAAAGGTCTCAGGGGGCTGAACTAGATTAGTAGGTAAAGTTACAGAGAAGCAGATCTCAGCGTGATAGGAGAAAAAACTGCCCCCTCAACCAGACACATCCCAGATAACAAACCAGGACTAGTCAAGCACAGGCCAGATGACCTCTCCTGGGAAGACACCAAGGGAGCTCACATATCAGACAGTGACTAGAGCCGGGCAATCTCTCAACTCTCAGTCAATGAAGTGATTAATGTTTAATATCTAAAAACATCTTGGTGACATGATAAACACTGATTCAATAAATAACATCTTAGATGATGTATCTCCTATTAACCTAATGCAGAACAAAGCTTCATTTAGTGGTTGTAGGCAGATCAATGAAAGTGAGCCCTTTGAATAACAGAAGTAGTTACCTCAAGAGAACCTGATTTGGATGAACTCTAGTCAGAGCTAGGTTTACTTTCCCTTCCCTTATCATTCAATAAAAATATATCGGAATAATTCATTGGTAAACACAGTGTAAAATATAGGATAGTCACCAAGTTTGGAAACACAAGCAAATACATATAAAGTGTTTATTGATATTATATTATCATAAGTGATAAAATATTATTATCTAAGTTTCCAGATTTTATGGTCATCCTGTTTGATTTTTAGTAAATGTTACAACTAGGGAATGTAATCTCCTTTAAAGAACAGTAACAGTACTAACACCTATTTGATTTATGTGCTAAGCATTTATATTACTTCATCTGATGCTCAGAAACATGTACAAGTTAGGATAGTGCTATTATCTCTATTTCACTCATAATGGCAACGGAGTCTTAGACCGGTTATGTAACTTGCCCACAATCACAGGTTTTAACTGGAGGCCATCTCTCCAGAGCCTGACAGCTTCAGAATCGTGTTTATTCTGTGTCAGACCTAGTACCATAGAGTTCTCACACATCGAACCCTCAGAATGACCCTGTGAGTTGTGCATGGTCACCTCCATTTGACAGATGAGCAGAAAGGGTTTCCAGAGTTTAAGGAAGAGGCCTAAGGTCGCACATTTGCAGAAATTCTAAATCGGCCCCACCCGACCCTGAAGTCCACACTCTCACCCAGTTGACTGCTTCCGGCTAAACTGTTCCTTTTATCTGAGAGTTATGATACTGACTTAACTGTCACCAAAATAACCAGTATAGGTGGGTGACAACAGAAAGTCCAAAATAAAACAGTGAAATTTACCTTACACACTTTGTAAGTACTGTTTTTGAGCAGTATTTACTGTTGACAACATTACCTGATTTTTGGAATTTTGACATTCTGGAGGAAAAAAAACCCAACAACACAAAAACAGGAGACCAAACCAATGGAGAGAGGCATGTTATCTACTGTGATAAAACTTTATTTTCAGTGACAGGCTTGCAGATGATTCCTGCTGAATCATCTAACTAGCTAAATATCTCAGTTAAGACACATTTCTCTCCATTCTCTCTGCAATCTCAGTTTCCTTTTTTTTTTTTAATAGAAAATGGGGATATAACAGCAGCTTCCTTTGTTGCCATAAATAAGCTCCACCACTGTCTGTCTTAGTGATCAGTTATGTAACTCGAGGTGAGCAAGTCGTTTAAGGTACACTTGTTATACACTAGCTAATTTCTGCAGCAGAAAATTGAGTGTTGGTTGTTCCCAAGTTGTATGTTAATCGCTTTAATACTGGAGGGGCCCCTGGGTGGCTCAGTCAGCGGTAAGCATCTGACTTTGGCTCAGGCCATGATCTTTCGGGTTTGTGGGTTCAAGCCCTCCGTCGGGCTATGCACTGATAGCTGGGAGCCGGGAGCCTGGAGCCTGCTTCAGATTCTGTGACTTCCTCTCTCTCTGTCTGTCACCCTCTTGTGCTCCCTCTCTCTCAAAAATAAATAAATATTTTTTAAAAAGAGCTTTAATACTTGGGGTGCCTGGTGGCTCAGTTGGTTAAGCGTCAGACTTCGGCTCAGATCATGATCTCACAGTTCGTGAGTTTGAGCCCCCCATTGGGCTCTGTGCTAACAGCTTGGAGCCTGGAGCCTGCTTCAGATTCTGTTTCTCCCTCTCTCTCTCCCCCCTCCCTGTGCTCGTGCTTTTCTATCTCTCTCTCAAAACTAAATACAACATTTAAAAAAATTTTTAAAAAAAGCTTTAATACTTGAAGGTAATATAAAATTCGGAAAATCACCCACATATACCCATAGTGAATTGCGTCACCAAGGCTAAATACAGGTATTTACACTCATCTCTCACCAAATCAACATAATTAGTTCCAAATTTTTTGTTTATCAGCAAAAATTCAGAGGCAATCATTTATTAATAGTAAATTTAATGCTTCATTTATAGGGAAAGTAAGCTCAAATAATACGTTGGTTATTCCACTAATATGCACTTACAGGAACAAATCTGAGAAACAGAAATTCTGACATATCCCTACTATTTTAAACATTCCTGAAGCAACACTGAATTTGGTAATAACTGCAACATCAGCACTTGCTAATTCACCAGTTGTTTGTGGTCTGGTCACACAGACAGACTGGCAGTGACCCCTGTAGTGTTTGGGAGGCACTGTTGTACAAAGTAAGAGCTATATTGAACCGATGCTGTAAGAGAAAGGCATGATGAGAGAACTTGATATTGTAGGCCCTTGAGCAGAATGCACAAGTCTCCAACCTCATATGTGTGAATTGTCTTGCTCATGTGGCAAAATGGACTATATTAGTACATGACGCCTCAATCACAACCACTAAACAGTCTTCTCATTAAACCCTCACAATGACTCTGTGAGGTATGTCCCATCATTTACATTTGCAGATGAGGAAAATGAGACTGGGAGAAGTTAAATAATTAATCGTAGGTCACATGATGACAGAGAGTCAACCTGACCCTGAGGCCACACCACACAGTGTCCTATCAAAACACACCAGGTAAACACTTCATTTCTTTTGAGAATATTAGTATCAATTTAACTGTCATCAAAATAACCCAAAATGGCTAATGAATCTAGAAAGCCCTGAGTAAAAGGGGTGATGAGAGTAGTATCTGTCACTAGAGTCACTATTCTGGTTTCCTGTCTTCACCAGAATCACCCAAGAGCTGGTTATGCTTCCTGAAGGGAAGAGCACTGGAACATTCGAACCCTGGAATTCCAAAGTGATGTTCACTTGAAAACCAAAGATTGACTCCCTACATGTGAGGGTTCTTCAGAGTTCCCCATCTGTAGGAAGCACTCGGAAATAATGTTGATAGTTTGCTTTAGTGGAGCTACAACTTACATTCAATGATGAAGTTCTGAAACTTTCTATCTTACGAAAAATGCAAACCACCAATTATTAATGACAAGTTCCCAAAGCTACCATCAGGACACCAACAATACTGAATTCCTCATGGCAAACATGTAGTAAGACTGACTACTTTAGCCTATGTGATTATTTCTCAAAAATGAAAGTATCTTATATTCAAAGAAACATCAAATCTGAGTTTACATAAAATACTAGGACGAAAAATACCTTCTTCTTGTTGGTAAAAGTCTCATCGTATTTTTATGATGCAAGTAAAAATCTGTTGGGAGTTCCCAGAGATGAGGTTTCCCTTCAGTGGGATGAAAAACTCCCAGGAAGAGATTAATGGAATCTTGTCTATCAGCATCTAAAAAGGAAAAATAGGCATTTCAGGAAATCCGCTACTGAGATACACAACTCAGGAGAATGTTTTCTCAGGGGGATAAAGGGTACAACTGTGATTTCATAACACATACCTTTGAAAACAACAGTATTTATACTCCAAAAGTTATACACATACCCCAAATCTAAAATAGTCACCAAGATTTTGAGCAGAATTAAAACCTTGCTTCAAAATGCTTCATGTTTGTTCCATCCCTTTCACAATATGGAGGAGACGGAACACAAACTGCTTCTTGAATTTTGAGAGACTCTTAAAAATCTTTAAGAACCGCCATAATACCAAAGTGATTTTATTTTTAGGATAAGAACATATTTTCGCTATTCGTTATTCTACCTGAAACAAATACATCTTCATTTTATTACAAAGACAAGGAGAGATGTCAGAAACAAACAAGATGGCTCAACTCCTATCCATATTCTGTTGCACAACTTTGAACAAGTTAGTTTGCACAGTTTCCACTTTTAATCCTTGAAAAGGTATCTACTCTTTCTTTAGTACTGACAACGTTTACAACATTTTCTGTCCCCCTCAGTTGTGGGCCTGGCCCATTCCCTCCTGTGTTTGATAATGAAGGCAGAGTGGGCACATAGATAACAGCCTCATTCTAACTATTCAACCACCCCCAAATTACTAACTTATGTATGCATATATATTGTGTTTCCTTCCTTTCCTAATTATATTTTGGTAAAAATGATGATAAGCATGAAAGGGTCTCATGAAACACCCTTCCCATTCTGCACTGGCGTCCTACATTCTTTCCCCTCATTTCCTTCTTTCCATTCTTGTCTCGGAGCCCTGTATATTCAAGTTTGGGGCAGGCAGCCACAATATAAATAATAACCTCTTTCTGAAAATGAGCACAGAACTAAAGACAGCCCAGTAGAAAGGGCTGCTTTTGAAACAAGATAACATTACCATAAAATCAATCTTCCAACAGCTACAGTGAACACAGATATTTCTGAAATTAGCAACACTGTTCTCATGGACTATTTGGTCATTTCGGCAAAAGCAATAAATGAAATATGGTACATCAAACATGTATTCCCGTTACTAGTATTTTGACAGGAAGTGTTCCATTAAAGCAGCATTTACCTTTCAGGCCAAAAGTAATATATAAAAGGGATGTGTTCATATGCTGAATATATTTGGATACTTTTTGCCACTTTTGAGAGAAAACAAGTATTAAATGATGCAGACATTACCGCCCCAATTTGCACCCTCTTTACACAGTACAAAAGTAAACAAGCTGCTTTTATAGTAATTACATTCTTTATGCTTCTTGAATAGCCTTGATGGCACTTAATAACTCATACTATGCAGGACCTCAAAATATCTTAATACTATCTAGAGAAGCTTTCCATTTTTCAGCTGCGTTTTCAAGGAGTCTTTCATTTTTTAAACTGGATAGTTGCTTCCTTTAATTTTTAGCAAGTATGATAAAATGTGAGATGTGAGAAACATAACCAAATAAAAGATATGTCTTCAAAGGATCATAATGAAGACTTGTTGAATGTGCTGCTGTTGCTATAACTTAAAATATATCCATGGTGTACATGGTCCCTAAGGACTCCAAGGCCGGTTTAATGAGCCTGAGGTTCTTTTCCTGCCTACTTTTGACTGCAAATAAGACAATCACCCTCAGGAAGACAGTAATACTTTGGATATGGATAAGGGCTTAAAACAGGTAGGTTCTCTGTAGTTGTAGATAACAAGAGGACAATGATTACCTATTTTTGTACTCAATCATGCTTTAAAGGAAAAAAAGAGTAATACCCCATTCAAACTCCACTCAAACAGTTAAACACTAACCAGTTTATTATGTATGTATGAAACAGATGAGGCTTGAATATAACAATCCTTTTTAATTATTTTTAATTAGCGAAAAATTATTTTGGAACTAGAATATTTATTATGCTAATACTAAATTAAGTTTGTAATGAAGTAGCCTCTGAAATCAGTAATGGAAAGGAATGTTATTCAATAAATAGCACTGTTTAATTATTGCAGGGGAGGGGCAATAAAATTAGATCCCTACTTCATACTATTTATTGAAATAAATACCAATTAAATGTGAGAAAGACAGAGATCAACACTGGAATAGAAAAAGAGAAACATGCAATTTTCGAAAGAAACAGAAATGGACAATGAACATACTAACATTCAACTTTACTAGTTATCCAACAAATATTAATTAAAACAATATATGATTTCTTACCTATTTAAGGTGGCAAACAGTTGTCAAAATGGGCACTCCCATACTCTGCTGAGGGAACATTAACTGCTCGACGGTATCCATTCTCTAAGGCAATTTGGCAACACAGATATTCCTTGCTTTCTGAAAGTTTGCATTATGCCTCTTGGCTTAGGAAAGACCTACATTAGTGCCTGTTAATGCTAACAGAAAAATCTGAAGAGGATTTTAACTTTTATGAAAATAGCTGTTACTGTACTAATGTAGGACTTTCCTAAAAGCAAAGTGGTGTAACTCAGACTTCTGGAAAGTGGGGGATACTCACTTTATGCTATTTCAGCTTACCAAAGTTTTCACAGGAACATTCTACTTTCCCTGAAATATCTATAGTCTCTGACCTGATATGCTTCTGGAACTTTCCTAACATCAAAAATATGGCAAAAAAGAGTGTATGTTTAAAAGGAAACTAAATGCAAAGTAATAGCAACTAAGTTACGATGTTTCTAAATGATAGACTGCCATAAGGCTGCTAAAAATCATGTTGTAGAAGAATATTTAAGGTCATAAAGATTATTCACATTATCTAAAAGGGCAAATGCAGAATATAAATATTACATGTATGGAAGAGTCATGTTCTCCTAAATATGAACAAGTGGCTATCTTTGGAAGGTAAAGATTATATGATTTTATTGTGAGCTATTCTGTACTTTCTATAATTACTTTCATAATTAAAAAAAAAGAACTACCATTCATTCACTCATCCAAGAACCTATATGTTCCACACTGGGGAAACAGTAATGTATAATACTTACTCTGGCTCCAGGTGGGGTTCACATTCCAATTGGCAAATAAAAATATACACAAGTAAATAATGTATAAGGTACATTCAAGGGATGTAAGTTCTATGAAGACACTGAAAGAGAGCAATATGGGAGCGAAGGGAGGGGACAGAGACACTTAGATTGGGTAGTCAGGGCAGGGGTAGAGGCTGAAATGTCTGAGGAAGTAACATTTGAACTGTAAAAATGAGAAAGAGGTGGTCACACAAAGCTCTGGGGGGTTTGTGCTCAAGCAGAACAAACAGACACAAAGGCCTGCTTGGGTAACAAATTGGGCAGCTCCGGGAATAAAGAGAAGGCCAGAGAGGGTGGAGGGCAGTGGACCAGGGAAACAGCCAAATTAGAGACAAAAGGCACCAGGTCACACAGGCCTCGTAGGTTACAGTGGAGAGTTTTATTTTATTTTAAAGAGGGAAGTGATACTGTCTGACTTCAGTTTTGAAAAGATCCTCTGGCTGCTATTTACAGCAGGGGCAGAAGCAGGGAGGCAGGAGGTGGATCAGGAGCTAAAACAGTTGTTCAGACTGCTTGCACCAGCATGGCAGCAGTCAGGATGAAACACAGCAGAAGGATTTACAATATATTCTGGAGGTTGAGATGAGAGTTGCCTAGAGATGGGGCTGGGGTGGAGGGGAGGGGGAGATAAGTAAGGAAAATAAAAGGAATCGGGGATGATTCCTAGGTTTCTGAATTGAGCAATGGGTGCTGAAGTGGAAAAACCAAGTGGAGAAACACATTTGAGTCAGTCTCAAAAATGATCACTTGAGATTCTTACTGGATACCTGTGGTAGTTAGTGCATTTTTCACAGAGCTAGAACAAACAATCCTAAAATTTGTATGGAACTACAAAAGACTCCAAATAGCCAAAGTAATGTTGAAAAAGAAAACCAAAATGGGAGGCATCACAATTCTGGACTTTAAGCTGTATTACAAAGCTGTAATCATCAAGACAGTTTTGGTACTGGCACAAAAACACATACATTGATCAATGTAACAGAATACAGAACCCAGAAATGGACCCACAAACACATGGTTAACTAATTTTCAACAAAGCAGGAAAGAATCTCCAATGGAAAAAAAACAGTCTCTTCAGCAAATGGTGCTGGGAAAACTGGACAGCGACATGCAAAAGAATGAAACTGGACCACTTTCTTACAACATACACAAAAATAAATTCAAAATGGATGAAAGACCTAAATGTAAGACAGGAAACCATCAAACTCCTAGAGGGGAACATTCGCAGCAACCTCTTTGACCTCGGCCACACCAGCTTCTCACAAGACACATCACCAGAGGCAAGGTACACCAAAGCAAAAATGAACTATTAGGACTTCCTCAAGATAAAAAGTTCTGCACAGCAAAGGAAACAATCAACGAAACTAAAAGGCAACCAACAGAATGGGAGAAGATATTTGCAAATGACGTATGGATAAAGGGCTAGTATCCAAAATCTATAAAGAACTTATCAAACTCCACACCCCGAAAACAAATAATCCCATGAAGAAATGGGCAGAAAACATGAAAAGACACTTTTCCAAAGAAGACATCCAGAGGGCCAACAGACACATGAAAAGATGTTCAACATCGTTCATCATCCGGGAAATACAAATCAAAACCATGATGAGAGTCCACCGGAACCTATCAGAATGGCTAAAATGAACAACACAAGAAACAACAGGTATTAGGGAGGATGTGGAGAAAGGGAAACCTTCTTGTACTGTTGATGGGAATGTACACTGGTGCAGCTACTCGAGAGAATAGTATGGGGGTTCCTCAAAAAATTAAAAGTAGAACTACCTTATGACCCAGCAATTGCACTATTAGTTATTTACCCACAGGATAAAAATACATATTCAAAGGGGTACGTGCACCCCAATGTTTATATTTATATCAGCATTATCAACAATAGCCAAACTATGGAGAGAACACAAATGTCTATCAACTGATGAGTGGATAAAGAAGATGCAGTATATGTAGACGATGAAATATTACTCGGCAATCAAAAAGAATGAAATCTTGCCATTTGCAACAATGTGGATGGAACTAGAGTGTATTATGAGAAGTGATATAAGTCAGTCAAAGAAAGACAAATCCATATGATTTCACTTATATGTGGAATTTAAGAAACAAAACAGATGAACATATAGGAAGGGGGAAAAAAGAGGAGAGAGGGGAAACAAACCACAAGAGACTCTTAATGATAGAGAACAAACTGAGGGTTGATGGAGGGAGGTGAGTGGGAGATGAGCTAGACGGATGATGGGTATTAAGGAGGGCACTTGCTGGGATGAGCACTGGGTGTTGTATGTAAGTGATGAATCACTGAATTCTACTCCTGAAACCAATATTTGCACTGTATGTTAACTAAAATTTAAATGATAAATAAATAATTTTTAAAAAAATATCCATGGTAGTAAGAAATCTGGTCCACAAGACCTTTTTCTCTCTAGTGTCACACACATAAGTATTTTATATCACGTGGCAAAGGGGACTTTGCAGATGTAACTGAGGTTACTAATCATTGACTTCAACATAGGGCAACTATCCTGTATTGTATGTGGGTGGGTCCACTGTAATCACAAAAATCCTTCAAAGGCAGAAGAGGAGAGTAGAAAGGAAGGCAGAAAGATTAGAAGCACAAGAAGGATTCAGTGTATGGTTGCTAGCTCTGAAGATGGAGTAGGCCACAAGTCAAGGAAGGCAAGGAGCCTTTGGGAACTGAGAATGACCCCAGCCAACAGCCAGCAAGGACACAGGGACTTCAGTCCTTTAACTGCATGGGATTCTGCCATCAATCTGAATGAACCTGGAAGCCTCCAGGTAAGAGCCCAGGTTCCCGACACTGACTGAATCTTGGCTTCATTTGACTTCATCACCTTCATTTTTACTTCAGCCTTGTGACACCCTAGGTGGATAACACAGCTGAGTAATTCTGTGCCCAGACTTCTGGCCCACAGAAACTATGAGATAATAAATGGGTGTTGTTTTAAGGCACTAATTTTATGGTAATTTGTTATAGAACCTACAGAAACCTCAGAAAACATTCAAGAAGAGATGTTAGCTAGGTCAGCTTTTAGGTAAACAAGTCTGGGACTCAACAGAGAAGTCAAAGGTTAGAGATACAAAGGTGAGTGTCAAATGCATGGTACTTAAGAGCTGGATGAGATGCCCCTAAGGTAAAAGTGCAGAAAGAAAAGAAGAGGGTTTAGAAATGGGGCAGGAGACATCAATAGGGAGACTGAATGAGATATTACACAGGTGAGTTTCAAGAAAGAGGGAATGGTCAACTGTGATCAAAGCTGGTGACAGGCCCCATAAGATGAAGGCAGAAAAGTGACCATTGGCTTGGCAATATGGAGACTCCTGGTGATTCTGAAAAGCACAGGTTCAGTGGCATGATAGGGAGGATGCCCCGTGGAACAGGTAGAACAGGATACAAGAGGAAACAGGCAGGCAGATAACTAGAGAGGTTTTGCTTAGGAACGCAAAGGAAAAGGACTGTGGACTGAGGATGGAAGGAAAAGTCAAAAGGAAAAAAAATACCAAGGAGTGCTTTCGTGCTAATGGAAATGAAGCAGTAGAGAGGGGGAAACGGATTATGTGCAGCAACGAAAGCTACAGGGAAAGCATGAAGGGATGGGATTCAAAGCATGGCAGAGGGGTTAAACTGAGAGTACTTAGTTGCAACTTTTTCTTCTGCCAAGTTTAACTGCTTTGGTTGCAGGAAAGGTGAATAGTTATTAATGTTATTTAAAATGTTATTGAAACAAAAATTTTTGCCAAGTGTCTTCTTCCTGCTATAGCCAAACACAGCTTATTCACTCTAAACCTCAGAAGGATCACCTTAGAAGGCTGTCTCACTAGTCTTGATAAACTAAAATGTTCTCCCTTGTATGCCCCTGTTCCAGTGGTGAGCAGAAAGGGAAAGAAACTGTCCCACTACTTTACAGCACTATCATAATGCTGTGTGGTGCCACCTACATGTGTTTTCCAAGTATGGTAGGCTTTGTGGTCTTTACCTTGTGAACTTTTCTTTTTTTTAAATCTGTTTGAGAAGGATCTGATTCTCCCCTATGCATGCATGCGCGCACACACACACACACACACACACACACAATAATTATAAATTACACATGTGTGCCTGTCTGTATGTATTTATGCATGTGTACAGATCTGTTATTAACTGCTGAAGGTATCATATATCTTCTCTTTCTTTCTTATAATAGGATTTATTTTATTTATTTTTCTTTTGGGGGAGAGAGAGAGCACATGCACACAAGTGGGGGAGGGGCAGAGGGAGAGGGAGGGAGAAAATCTCAAGCAGGCTCCATGCCCAGCACAGAGCCTGACATGGGGCTCAATCCCACAACTGTGAGATTATGACCTGGGGTGAAATCAAGAGTTGGACATTTAACCGGCAGCTTAACCATTTCACCAGCCACTTAACTGACTGAGCCACCCACCCTCCTATAATAGGATTTAAATTCAACAAGCTTCAGCAAAAAAATTCAGCTTACCAAAGTAAATGTAAAAAAAAAAAAAAAAATTTTAGAAGGAGCTTATCAAGGTCCTTCAGACAGTTATAATTATAAAGCTCTTCCTAACACCTGAAGGGAGTATCTAGGTATCTCTTCTTTCCTTATTGGCATCCTCCAACTGCTGATGTAACCAGCTATGTTGGAAACCAAAGGTACTTCTTAAAGACAAAGCTCAGAGCATGCTAATATGTGAAGCTTCAGAACAATTTTTAAAATGAGCCTGAAAGAGACTCAGGTGGGTTGCCCATATAGCATCAATCTGTCTACACAAACCAACAATAAAATTCCTAACAACCTAGGGCAACAAAAGTAAAAATAAACAAATGGGACTACATCAAACTAAAAAGCTTTTGCACAGTGAAGGAAACCATCAACAAATGAAAAGATAATCTACTGAATGGGAGAAGATATCTGCAAATGATATACCCAATAAGGGGATAATATTCAAAATATATAAAGAACTCACACAGTTCAACATAAGAAAACAAAACAAAACAATTGATTAAAAACAAACAAACAATCGGGGCACCTGGGTGGCTCAGTCAGTTAAGTGCCCAACTCTTGATCTCAGCTCAGGTCATGATCTCATGGTTTGTGAGTCTGAACCCCGCACTGGGCTCTGTGCTCATAGTGTGGAGCCTGCTTGGGATTCTCTCTCTCCACCCTCCTTCCCCATCTCTCTCTCTGCGCCTACTCCACTTGTTCTCTATCTCTCAAAATAAATAAATAAACTGAAAAAAAAACTGATTAAAAAATGGGCAGAGGACCGGAAGAGAAACTTCTCCAAAGAAGGCATATAGATGGCCAAGAGACACATGAAAAGATACTCAACATCACTAATCACCAGGGAATGCAAATCAAAACCACAATGAAATATCACTTCACATCTGTCAGAATGGCTATTATCAAAAAGACAACAAGTAACAAGTGTTGGCCAGGAATCAGAGAAAAGGGAATCCTTGTGCACTGTTAGTGTGAATGTAAAATGGTGCAGCCACTGTGGAAAACAGTGCAAAGGTTCCTCAGAAAATTAAAACAAGAACTACCATATGATTTGGCAATTCCACTTCTAGGTATTTATTCAAAGAAAACAAAAACACTGATTCAAAAAGACGCACCCTTATGTTCACTGGAGCATTACATACAATAGCCAAGATAGTGAAGTTGAGCTTTCTTTCATGTGTTTGGAATCCATTGCATTTTTTTCCCTACGAACCGTACATTTCATTTGCCTATTTTTTCCTCTTAAACTGTTGGTCTCTTTATTTTGGCTTATTACATCTAAAGGAAATACTGGCTCTTTATATCTAAAGGAAATTAGCATTTGATGGTAGGTTTCAAAATTCTCTGTAGCTTACCTTTTGACTTAATTTGCTGTTTGTCTGTCTATATAAATTTTTTTGGTAATGAGAGGAAAAAAATTCCTAACAACTTAATTTCAAGCATCTTCCTGCCCACCCCAGAGGAATAACATAAGAAGTTAAGTTTTGTAAAGTTATCTTGAGTGCTTTAAAGAGAATGGTTCTATAAATATATTGTCCTATTCCCTGCTCATGGATTGGAAAAATAAATATTGTCAAAATGTCAATACTACCCAAAGCTATCTACACATTCAATGCAATCCCAATCAAAATTGCACCAGCATTCTTCTTGAAACTAGAACAAGCAATCCTAAAATTCATATGGAACCACAAAAGGCCCCGAATTGCCAAAGGAATTTTGAAGAAGAAGACCAAAGCAGGAGGCATCACAA
This sequence comes from Prionailurus bengalensis, assembly GCF_016509475.1. Lineage (NCBI taxonomy): Eukaryota > Metazoa > Chordata > Mammalia > Carnivora > Felidae > Prionailurus > Prionailurus bengalensis. The sequence goes on along the minus strand of NC_057349.1, from coordinate 98,855,529 downwards.
TCCCAGACTTTAGCCTCTACTACAAAGCTGTCATCATCAAGACAGCATGGTATTGGCACAAAAACAGACACATAGACCAATGGAATAGAATAGAAACCCCAGAACTAGACCCACAAACGTATGGCCAACTCATCTTTGACAAAGCAGGAAAGAACATCCAATGGAAAAAAGACAGCCTCTTTAACAAATGGTGCTGGGAGAACTGGACAGCAACATGCAGAAGGTTGAAACTAAACCACTTTCTCACACCATTCACAAAAATAAACTCAAAATGGATAAAGGACCTAAATGTGAGACAGGAAACCATCAAAACCTTAGAGGAGAAAGCAGGAAAAGACCTCTCTGACCTCAGCCGTAGCAATCTCTTACTCGACACATCCCCAAAGGCAAGGGAATTAAAAGCAAAAGTGAATTCCTGGGATCTTATGAAGATAAAAAGCTTCTGCACAGCAAAGGAAACAACCAACAAAACTAAAAGGCAACCAACGGAATGGGAAAAGATATTCGCAAATGACATATCGGACAAAGGGCTAGTATCCAAAATCTACAAAGAACTCACCAAACTCCACACCCGAAAAACAAATAACCCAGTGAAGAAATGGGCAGAAAACATGAATAGACACTTCTCTAAAGAAGACATCCAGATGGCCAACAGGCACATGAAAAGATGTTCAGCGTCGCTCCTTATCAGGGAAATACAAATCAAAACCACACTCAGGTATCACCTCACGCCAGTCAGAGTGGCCAGAATGAACAAATCAGGAGACTATAGATGCTGGAGAGGATGTGGAGAAACGGGAACCCTCTTGCACTGTTGGTGGGAATGCAAATTGGTGCAGCCGCTCTGGAAAGCAGTGTGGAGGTTCCTCAAAAAATTAAAAATAGACCTACCCTATGACCCAGCAATAGCACTGCTAGGAATTTATCCAAGGGATACAGGAGCACTGATGCATAGGGCCACGTGTACCCCAATGTTCATAGCAGCACTCTCAACAATAGCCAAATTATGGAAAGAGCCTAAATGTCCATCAACTGATGAATGGATAAAGAAATTGTGGTTTCTATACACAATGGAATATTACGTGGCAATGAGAAAAAATGAAATATGGCCTTTTGTAGCAACGTGGATGGAACTGGAGAGTGTGATGCTAAGTGAAATAAGCCATACAGAGAAAGACAGATACCATATGGTTTCACTCTTATGTGGATCCTGAGAAACTGAACAGGAACCCATGGGGGAGGGGAAGGAAAAAAAAAAAAAAAGAGGTTAGAGTGGGAGAGAGCCAAAGCATAAGAGACTGTTAAAAACTGAGAACAAACTGAGGGTTGATGGGGGGTGGGAGGGAGGAGAGGGTGGGTGATGGGTATTGAGGAGGGGACCTTTTGGGATGAGCACTGGGTGTTGTATGGAAACCAATTTGTCAATAAATTTCATTAAAAAAATAAAAAAAAAATAAATATAAATAAATAAATAAATAAATATATTGTCCTAACATAATATCCACTGTATTTTTAAAATAAGTTGTACACCCCAACGACACCATGCTTCTCAAAATAAAGTCTGTTTTAGCCACATTATTCATAAAATAATTGCTTTCATAGTAGTTCTTCTCGCAGTTGTGGACAGTTTTGTCTTATCTTTCCACGACCATTTTCTATCTTTTAACAGTACTCCTTGCTTTTTAAATAATGTACAGCTACACATTCATTCTCTCTGTCCCCCAGTCTTATTAAAAAACACTTTACTTGGTCTTTATATATCAATAATCATTCCCATCATAGGGACAATGATAACAGAGTACAGAAGAGTGGATGCTCTCTTTCCATCAGAACAGTTTTCAACCTTTTCCATGGTAACCCACCCCCAGAGAGATAGGAACATATTGGCACACTACTTACACGAGTGTTACAGGTTGAAATGTGTCCCCCCAAAAGATATGGTAAAGTCGTAAGCCCTGGGACCTGTGAATGTGACCTTATTCGGAAGTTGAGTCTTTGCAGATATGATCCAGTTAAGATGCAGTCACTCTAGGGGCACCTAGGTGGCTCAGTTGGTTAAGTGACCTTCTTTGGCTCGGGTCATGATCTCATGGCTTGTGAGTTCCAGCCCCGCGTGGGGCTCTGTGCTGACAGCTCAGAGCCTGGAGCCTGCTTTGGATTCTGTGTCTCCCTCTCTCTCTGCCCCTCCCCCACTCACACTCTGTCTCTCTCTCAAAAATAAACATTAAAAAAATTAAAAAAAAAAAAAAGACACAGTCACTCTAGAGTAGGGCAGCCCATAATCCACTATGACTAGTGTCCTTACATGAAGAGAGGGACTCACAGGGAAAGTGCCATGAAGACACAGACACAAGGGGAAAATGTCAGGCAAAGTCAGAGGCAGAAATTAAAGTGCCGTACTTGCAAGCCATGGATCACCAGCAATCATGAGAAGCTAAGAAGCAAGTTAGGATTCTCCCCTGGAGCCTTCAGGGAGAAGGAGCACGGCCCTGCTCATACCCTGATTTTGGACTTCTAGCCTCCAGAACTGTGAGACAACAAATCTGTTGTTGAGCACCTTCAAAGTGAGATTCTATTTTATTTAAACTTTCAAAATATTTAATTTTGATTTCACTTAGCCAGATTGCTTAAAAAAGGAAAATGCATAAGAAGAAAAATGCACATCAGGTAAAGTTGTAGAAATGCTTATTATTCCAGAATTACCTGAAAAAGCATTGCTGTAATATCTAGACAGGGTCTGCATGATGTCTTTTGAGTGCTGGGTCCATGGTGCTATCTTTCTGTAGGTTTTGACACGGTGAACAAGTTGAGAACCACCATACTGAAGGGACAGGGTATCCCCATGATCTTCATAGAGTTCCTCAAATAACCTAAACCAAAGAAAAACAAACATTAAAAAATTTTACTGAAAGTGTTACACACGCTCTTCACTTAGCCACCTTTGAATTCCTAAAAGCCTTTCAAGTAGACTCTTGATGATAAATGTACGTGAAAAATATACACTATAGTAATAATCTAAAAAGTAACAAAATCAAAGAAAACACTGAAAAGGAAGTAAGGGCACCAAAAACGTAACCCACCAAAGCCAGACCACGGTGGTTCTAACCTTATTGAAAGACTTCTAACATTTTTCATCTTTCTAATTGATTTTTCAGATCAATTCATCTCCCACAACAGAATTTTCTGCCTTTCTGGGACAGACAAACCATATTCTTTCCTAAAAACATGTTTGAAACTCGTATTTCTTCACGTGCCTGTTAAGATTTTCAGTGCAGCGGTATCTGTGGATTTGGCCATTTGGAAGCTGATCTCTTTGCTCAACATAGCCTTTATGACTCCATCAGATGACCGATAACAACCATCACTGTATTTTCAAGAAACAGCACTTCACGCAGTGCCATGGATCCAATGGGCAGTGGAGACACAGTAATCCTTAATGAAGAATCAATCTTTTATATGCCTTATATTTTTAATTCCAAATGTACGAAGTCACATTACTTTTTCTTTCTAATGCAGTCTGAATTTATTTTTTTTTAAAACCACTAGTCTGTATTCATCTAAAGCACTTTGGATTTATCTAAAGAGCATAGTGTTTACTGATAATTAACACCAACAAAAAATAAAAACCATGGCAATAACACACAGGTCTTTAATAAAAATATTTATTACAGAATTAATTTGAATAGTTTTAGCAACATAATTTTTGAGAAGCTAAATGAAGAAACAAGTTCATAGAATTCCTTATTACTAATCAGTTTTGCTTTCTGTCATTACCAGCACTCAAAAGGCAGAAAAGAAGATTTACCTAACTGCATCTGTATCAAACTGTAGATTAGGCTTGTCGATCAGTCCCAAGGAGTACAGCTGATAAGCCAAAGCACATTTTCCCACCATAAACTGTGCCGTGTTGGTGCGGTCTAAACAGTCCACACAGTTGGTTCGAAGAACACCAGTCTAAAGAGAAATACCTTAAGATTTTCCAACCATTATTCAACGACCAAAACTGCTTCTATACCACTTTAGATTTCTTTTCTTAAAAAACAGAAGAAAAGCTGTAGGCAGGGTATTATTCCTGCACAAATAATGAAGAACATTATAAAAGGTTACATTTGCTGCTCACTTAATATTGCTGCAATGGCATTGCTATACCTTCTAGTCTATATTTGAATTTTCTTTTTGAGTTTAAGATAAAACAGATAACTAACATTTTCCACATGTACCGATTAGTAAAATATGTTGCTTTTTCCCTGATAGATCTCTTTTATTGTAGAAACCAAATATTCAGTGGTTGGGGCCTTATTTTTATTAAAGCATGATTAACATATATGGTGATTGTATCTGGGTCATTTTTCAAAATGATTCGAATTTATTCTTTTCCCATTTGTTTATGTTTCAATTTCCAATAATAAAAATTATAATGTTTAAGAAAAAATCCACAGGCCATTATTATTTTAGTTGCACATCATTTGTAAGAGTTAAACACTAGCAGTAAGGCTTTTAAAAATCCTGATTAATAATTTTTCATTAAATAAGAAGTATATCTCTCTCCACAACTACTTTCAGAAAACATCATGCACTGCGAATACAGACTCTATTCACTATTAACATAATATCTATACCTGCAGGCGACCAGTGGGAATCACACATCCTCCTAGTTCATTCCACCTGTGTTTAAAAATAGATGCTTTAAAAAAATTTTAATAGCATAATCTATATTCATTTTTGGTACTAGCTCTTTATAAAGAATCAAAGTAATAGGGCTGAATGCACCAGAATGACCAGCTGATTCTGCTTACTTTCATTCTTTCTGGTAAGTGAATATGCAAATAACCAAGATGGAATGCTATCCACGCTCTCCCTCCTCACGGAGAACACAGGGAAACCCAGGAAAGAAGCAACTTAACTTGCCCCAGTGTCGGACAACTCAGGCATTTATCACCCATGTTCAACCAAAATCCCTGTTGCATTAATTTAAGCCTATTTCCTCTTTGGTCTCTACAGACACAAATAGTAATTGCAGGGGATCTTTCTAATAAAATCTTCCAAGCCTTATTCTCCTTCCCTCAGTGTTAAGATTCTCCACCTCCTCTAGCTTTATTTCATGGAGTTTTGTTGCATACCTTTGGTTGTTTTTGCAGACTTCCTTATTATTTTCCCTCCTTCTTATTTTCTCCATGTGCTAATGAATGCCTGGGGGTATGTTCTAAGTACTATATAATGAAATTGCTATTTTATTTTAATTATTTAAAATATTTTAATTATTTAAAACACTTTAATTTCTTAAGATATTTTAATTATTTAAAAAAAATTTTTAAGTTTGAGAGAGACAGAGACAGTGTGACCGGGGGAGGGGCAGAGAGAGAGAGAATCCCAAGCAGGCTCTACACTGTTGAGCCCGGACGTGGGGCTAAAACTCATGAAACCATGAGATTGTAACCTGAGTCAAAACCAAGAGTCGGACATTTCACCAACTGAGCCACCCGGGGACTCCCAAGATATTTTAATTATTTAAAAGAAGGTGCAGTACAGAAAAGAGTTAACAGGTCTGACTGCTTTCCTCAGAAAGGCCTGCTAACACAGTTGGTCCTTGGCTGGCATCTGGGAACTTGTGTTCCCATTCCCCGACAGACAAGAGTGCCTCACTGTACCTAAACTGTCTGTAGAGACAATATGGTTTTGCTGAACAACCTCTTTCCTTACGGGAGTCAGGAATTTTGGTATGTGTCAAGCAGAGCTGTCTAGGGGACCAGCCTCCAATAAAACACCCTGACGCTGAGTATTTAATAATCTTCTCTGATTGGCAACATTTCACACATGCTGTGACAACAGGTTGCAGGGGGAGTTAAGCATGTTCTGTGTGACTCCATAAGAGAGAACTTTGAAAGTTTCACCTATTTCCTCTGGACTTTGCCACATATGCCTTTTCCCTTTGCAAATTTTGCTTTGTATCCTTTGACATTAATAAATCACAGCCATGAGTACAACAATATGCTGAATGCTTTGACGTTTCCTTATGAATCAAGGATCCTGGGGATGGTCTTGAGGACCACCGTCACAGATATCCCAAAATTCAAACTGTAACAAAAGGATGCTTTTATTATTTTTTTTTGTCTATTTATTTTTGAGGGAGAGAGAGACAGAGACAGAGAGACAGAGTGTGACCGGGGAGTGACAGAGAGAGAGAGACACACACACAGAATTGGAAGTAGGCTGCAGGATCTGAGCTATCAGCACAGAGCCCAACATGGGGTTCGAACTCACTCATGAACTGTGAGATCATGACCTAAGCCAAAGTTGGACAGTTAACTGACTGAGCCACCCAGGCGCCCCAGAAAAGGGTGATTTCTAAAGACATACACACGACAGTTGGTTTTTGCTCTGTGCGGTTTTTTGGTTTTTACCATTATAATTAACTTTGTTAGCTGAAAATAAAATGCTGGGAAGGTATAACATTAGTTCATTAAAAGACACATAAAACAGGATCCTTGATCTGAAGAAGCTCACAGAGTAGTAATGAAGAAAGGTTTGTGAACAATAACTATAATACAGTGATAAACATGATTTTCATAAAAATGTCATAGGAAAAAATTTACATTTCATAAATGTATTTAGTCTATGGAAAAAAATTCCTGCCCTTAATGCTGAAAAATAGAATTCATTGCAGAAAATTTTACTTGGCAGAAACATCTGATGTAATGTTTATTCCATGAATAAGAGATATTCTGTGGCTTCCATCAGAAGTCTGTACAACCGCCAGAGGAAATCCCATGCCGACAGTGAAAGTTCATTCCACAATCACATGAGCAGCTTGTCTTGTCTCCCCAAAGAAATAAATTCACCCATCTTTCAAGTAATACAAACTGCTCGTATTTACAATATTTTTATCCACAAGAGCAAAATTCTTGATTTAAGTTTTTACACCATACATACTTTTCATCTGGCCGCAAAATGCTACAGTAAGAATCAGGGCGGTTTACAAAGAACCCAGTTTTCTTCACCACACTTTCTGCAATCACATTCAGTCGATCAAGAACATTACACAGCTTGCTGAGGAGAGAAGGAAGAATGAGAAAAGTGAGAAGAGACAAGTCTAATGTATACTTATCTTTACAGCAGAAGCAAATAAAGTCTACAGTAATGACAGGGATTTAAGGGTTTTTTTTAATATGAAATTTATTGTCAAATTGGTTTCCATACAACAGCCAGTGCTCATCCCAACAGGTGCCCTCCTCAATACCCATCACCCACCCTCCCCTCCCTCCCACCCCCCCCCATCAACCCTCAGTTTATTCTCAGTTTTTAAGAGTCTCTTATGGTTTGGCTCCCTCCCTCTCTTTTTTTTTTTCTTCCCCTCTCCTATGGTCTTCTGTCAACTGATGAATGGATAAAGAAATTGTGGTTTATATACACAATGGAATACTACTTGGCAATGAGAAAGAATGAAATATGGCCTTCTGTAGCAACGTGGATGGATCAGGAGAGTGTTATGCTAAGTGAAATAAGTCATAAAGAGAAAGGCAGATACCATATGTTTTCACTCTTATGTGGATCCTGGGATTTAAGTTTTAAAATGTCCGGTTTGTATTCAACAGGAACATTGTAACAATTAATTTCTGCAATATAATGTGTGTTCAATAACTAGCAAGATTTGGTGCAAGAGACAAGAAGGGCCTGTATCAACTCTTGGCAAGCCTTAATCTTGGCACATTACATCCCCAGGAGAGCTTCTCCCAAAGCCTTTCACTACTTAAGAGTCAAATCAGTCAAGTCAATACACATTCATAAAATGTGAGCAGAATACAATGCACAGTGCGGGTGGCAGGGGAAGAAAACACTGGAAAATAAATATGAATGGTGCCAACCTGTAATCAGTCTTAGACTTTAGGAAAATGTGTGCGTGTGTGTGTGTGTGTGTGTGTGTGTGTGTGCGCGCGCATGGGTATCTAACTACACAAAATGAGTTAGAAAAAAGTACAATGAGTTAAAGTACAAAACAATACGGTAACATTAAAAAAATGAACAACACCTCAGAACGAACTTAGTGTTAATATGAACGCCTAGTAAATGAGTAAAAGGACAATGTAAGGTTAAGGAAAGAAAGTTCCTTGGATGACCAGAGTTTTGAGTCAGGTCCTTGACAGGTAAAGGAGAGGTAGGAATGCACCCCGGGGAGGTGGGGGTCAAACCACAGAAGAAAAGTCTCAGGAATGGGACCCTGGCTGCCACCCTGGAGGCTGGGCATGCAGTTTCATCTTCTAGGAAGAGAACAGCCCGGGTATAAAGAAAAAGTTACTACATTCTGGAATGGGGCTTTAACACTACACTAAGAGTTTGAATTGCCTATGAACAGTCAGGAGTCACTACAGGTTCATCCACAAGCCAGATCTGCCAAAAGTGGTATCTGAGAAGGTGATCAAATGGGGACAAGATGAAACAGGGCACAGTGAAACTAATGGCTGTAAGGGAAAGCGTGGAGCAGAGATGTCCTGAAGTGACTAGTTACTTAAAAGAGAATGTGCAGGTGGTATCGGTGGTGGGCAAAGAAAAGAGTTTGGTCAATTAATTTAAGCACTCAAATTATACATCAGCACCAAAAGAGCCCCTCAGTAGGTTCACGAAGGAAATTAAAAGAGAACGTTTACTTTACCATGGAGAGCACCTTCCGGCTACTTTATGTCACAAGAAAAGGAAAATATCAGAACCAAACATATGGACATCTACTCACCTCTTGGTGTACTTGGCCATATCCCAAGGAATATAAATAATGGTGTGCTCAGGAGGCAAAAACTGGTTGAGGTACGTCACAGCAGCTACAAGTTCTTCACTCAGAATTCTCTCATGCTTTCTTTTCTCTCGTTCCTTTATCAAAAATGAAACATTTTCAGGGTTCTAGTTACCTTACGTCAGAGGAAGAGACTTTCAACATTTTTACTTTTCAGCTCAGGCAAGAAGCCTAAGTCTTAAATATACTGGAAAAAAAAAGCCTAAAATAAAAATAATATAAATTCAAAGAAATAAATACTTCATTGAAGTCAACAGATAATTAGCTTCAAAAATTCAAGGAGATGAGATTTCTTTTTAATAACCTCCTACAGCTCCAAGAAGCTCGGTTCACCCTCCCAGGCCTCGTCTCCACCCTCCACACCCCACTCTGTCAGAAAAGAACTCCCCAAGGACCAGAAGAACGAAACCCTGAACTCCAGCCCGCTAAGGACAAGACAGAAATCCACTAGGTCTGGATGGATAATCTCTAAACTGGCTGAGAGTGTTTTGCAGCCTACATGTGTTTCTAAATTTGACTTTTAAACACCCTGTGAGGTAGCCAAGCGAGGCACTTTCTCCCCTTTCAACACTGTGGTTGAACTGAGGTTGAGAGGTGTTCATGGACCAAATCTTACCTTCTGCCTCCCTGCCTGCTGTACCTCCTTACATATTACATGCCTCTCATTTAAGAGACATTAATGCAGGGGCGCCTGGGTGGCTCAATCGGTTAAGCATCCGACTTCAGCTCAGGTTGTGATCTCGCGGTTCATGGGTTCGAGCCCCACGTCAGGCTCTGTGCTGACAGCTCAGAGCCTGGAGCCTGCTTCAGATGCTGTGTCTCCCTCTCTATCTCTCTGCCCCTCTCCCACTTGCTCTCTATCTCTGTCTCTCTCTCTCTCTCTTAAAAAATAAACATTAAAAATGTTTTTTAAAAAAAAGGAGAGAGGCTAGTATGTTCCAGTACAGCTCTGTGGCTGGAATGCTGGCTCAGCTGCCTGCTAGCCACATAGCCTTGGGCAAGGTTCTCACCTTTCCAGGGCCTCTATTTCTTCATCTATAAAATGGGGTAACAATAGTATTTCCCTTACAGCGATAATGTGAGGTTTAAAAGAGATAAAACACAATAATCTCTTATCAGAGTAACTGTCATGTGAGAACTATTAATAACAATCAGCCATTTTTATTGTTATCCTGATCAGGACTTCACTTAGAAACAAAGAAAAACAATTCAGTGACAGTGACACCAACATGGTGTTGAGGCACTATCGCTGGCATCAAAATGGGTCTCTGCTGTTTTCAGTCATGGTATTAGTTATTAAGTGTCATGAATGTAATTAGATAGCCACTGTGGAAACAAAAAGGGTATCTATTCTGCACAGCTGAATAAGTCAAATGGAGGAATTAGAAAAGAGTTGATTAAGAACAGTGTTAAATCAGTTTAGGATGAACATGTATTTAGCTGTTTACATCTGAGAAAATTAAATTATGTATCTGGAATTTTTCTCAAAAGCACTTTGAATCAACTAGGGAAACAAAACCTTTTTGAAATTTTTTGATCAAATCTGACATTTTATGAGAGGGAGAGAAAAGGTTATTTAATCAACCTTAGATCATCTCCATGTAAAAAGAATCTGCTTTATGCCTTGTCTGTCCATCGTGGATTAGTGGTAGTGGGTTTAGTCAACCTCCTTTGGGTCGCAGAGTCCTATTACAACCAGATGAAAACGTCACAAATGCAAGTGATTTTAAGTATCACTTCAAGAGTCAGAGACTCCCCCACTGCCTGTCACCCACGGCCCCCAGACTAAACACGTTCAGTGCTTGATTCTAGGTTGACTTCCTATTGATTCCCCAGTAGTGGTACTGACCGTGCATGGATTGCTACAAAATGTCAACCAGCACCTCAAACTTCCACAACTAGGGAAGGTGGGGTAGGGGTGGAATTACAACACAGGGTAAAAAAGAAAAGAAATCAAGAAAAGTATTTCATTTTAGTGACTTCATACAGAGGCAGAATAAAGAGTGAACATCCTGGGGTGCAGCTGACTGGGTGGCTGACTCTTGATTTCAGCTCAGGTCATGATCTAATGGGTTCGTGGGATCGAACCCCACATTGGGCTCTGTGCTGACAGTGCAGAGCCTGCTTGGGATTCTCTCTCCCCCTCTCTCTCTCTGCCCCTCTCCTGTGCACATGCTCTTTTTCTCTCTCTAAATAAATAAACTTAAAAAAAAAAGTGAATATCCTTCAGTATCATTCAATACACACAAATGCATTCTTTGACTCTAATCACAAATTAGTACTTTTTCCAAATGAACTGAATAAACATCTTCTTTTAACGTATGAATAAAATAACTAATGGCAAAAACAACAAAAAACTTTTTTCTATTCCACAAAATAGCGACTTAATCTCCAAACTATTTTCTACTTATCTCTAATTATGGCCAGGATTTTTAGGACAATGGAATGATGGACGAGTACAATTTTTTAAGTCCCCTGATTAACCTTTAAATATTAACAAATATGTTTTGTTAATAAATGTACATTTGAGAAATCTGGGTAAGCACACTTTACAATCACATGTATCGGATGTTATTTTTTGTTTTTTTTTTGTTTTTTTTTTTTTTTTAATTTTTTTTCAACTTTTATTTATTTTTGGGACAGAGAGAGAGAGAGAGAGCATGAACAGGGGAGGGGCAGAGAGAGAGGGAGACACAGAATCGGAAGCAGGCTCCAGCCTCTGAGCCATCAGCCCAGAGCCTGACGCGGGGCTCGAACTCACAGACCGCGAGATCGTGACCTGGCTGAAGTCGGACGCTTAACCGACTGCGCCACCCAGGCGCCCCTCGGATGTTATTTTTGAATCTGCGTATTGAATACAGAATTACTTCAAACATCATAGACTGAATGTCCATTTAGCCATAGCTTCTAACCATATTGTATGGACTTTGTATACCATGAAGAAGAGCCAGCGTTCCCTATTTTGGTGAATGGCATCACCATCCATCCACCTGAGTAACCAGAAGCCCAGGGATCAAACCTGACATCTCCCTCTCCCTCATCTCAAATCTAGCCCATCACCTAGTCTACTGCTTCCATACACTTCTCCTCAGCTCTACCATACCCCCCTGGTTTAAACCAGGGTCACCCCTTTTCTGGATAAGTAGAATAACCTCCTATGTGGCCTTCCAACATATTCTTTAACCTTGTGCCAATCTACATATTCTCTTTGTTGAGGTCAGGATGACCTTTTCAAAATATAAACCAGACCACAATCCTCGCAATCATGCAAAACCTTCAATGGTTTTCCATCACACTCCCAGGATAAAGACTACACTCATCAACACACCCTACAATGCTCTGCATGGTCTGGCCAGAACTATCTCTTCAGCCTCGTCTCACAACAGGCTCTCTGGTCCTCATCAGCAAGGCCCCTGCCATAAGGCCTTCCCTTCCTCAAAGATACCATATCTGACCGAGGGCCGTGGTACCTGCTGTTCTGAGTTGAATATTACTCCCTCTCTTCTTGGCCTAGTTAATGCCTCTTCCTTCAGTCTGTGCTGACTCATCATCTCCTTGGGGGAAACTTCTCTCCCATTATAAGCTCTCATAGCACCGTTTAGCCTGTCTCGGCACCTCTGCATTACTTCACCATCTCCTCCATTAGACTATTAGCTCTGTGAAGGCAGGAATTGTTTCTGTGACTGCCTTGGCACAAAGGAAACCTTCAAGAATACTTGTTAAATAATGAACTAAATGGACACAGGATTCCTTGGTGTTGATTAAATCAACATTTCTTAATCAACCTCTCAGAATAACCTCAGACACTACTAAGTTGTTGGCCACTGCTGTGACCATAACAAAACCCTTGCTCTTCATGCTTTCGGTGTCTTCATGGCTGTGGACTGAGATTCTTTTTTTTTTTTTTTAAATTTTTTTTTTCAACGTTTATTTATTTTTGGGACAGAGAGAGACAGAGCATGAACAGGGGAGGGGCAGAGAGAGAGGGAGACATAGAATCGGAAACAGGCTCCAGGCTCCGAGCCATCAGCCCAGAGCCTGACGCGGGGCTCGAACTCACGGACCGCGAGATCGTGACCTGGCTGAAGTCGGACGCTTAACCGACTGCGCCACCCAGGCGCCCCTGGACTGAGATTCTTTCAATGCAACAGATATAGATACAATTTATTACCTGCTCTCCCTGCTCTCCATCCTAGGCTAATGACCTGAGTGCCTACTTATATACACGAGGTATGTTGCCCAGACGCCTCTCACAAGGAAGCACAGAACTGTAAGGCCATGCCACCACTTTGTCCACCTGGTTCTTGAACCACAGTAGTACCCCAATTTCTGAATCTAGCCTTTAGACCTTACTACTACATATTAGCTTTCCTAAGAGATCTCTGGATTGTCTAGGGAATGGGGTGTATCAAGACTAGGCTGTGACTGTGTGATCTCCATGCTTCCTTCTCCAATCTGTCCTGGAAACTCAGAAGACAGACAGACAGCACCACCCTCTTCCCTTGAATACATACTGCTGATTCTCCCAGTTACCCAGGGAAGAGGCCACACAGAATCTAAGGCCAAAGGACAATGCCTTCGACAATCAGACACAGTGCTCTGTCACAACACAGAAAGTCTATAAAGCAAGCTTGTTAAACCCCTTTGTGCCAAGTTAAGATTTTTCTGGTGTGACTGAATTTCCTAAGCAAACAGATGAGCACACCATACCTTCACTAAATTCAAGATGATGATGGGGGAGCCAAACCTTTGAAGCATCTGGTCAAAGTGAAGGGCAGCCACATGTGCAAATGGATCTGCCTGATCCACTGAGGGGAATAAAAAGAATGAATAAATAAATACCAAAATAAAAATTATAAAGCAAGAATAAAGACGCATAGGGCTTGGTTTTGTTTTTTAATGTTTAAAGAATGCAATAAAACTAGTAGTTTCAATTAATGAATTCAATTAATCTAGTAGTTTCACTTCCCAAATTCCTCTTGAGCTTATCAGACCCTCCTTCTACACGTATTTATTGAATCTGACTGATTCTTACATTTCTGAAGTAAAATACAATTTACTAGCAGCCAAAATTAATGAAAAATTATAAAGTTATTGAATAAAAATAACAGATGTCCTTCTTCTAAGTTATCTACCTTCCAGTAGCAAAACTTGGTTAAAATCTAAGAATTTATGAGATTTCTGTTCATCATCTCTAACTGTGGGTTAAAAAAAGGGTTACTATTAAAAAGATTGTTCCACGTACACGTAATAGGTGGTTTAGGCATCATAGTTGAAATGTCCTGAGACCAGTATAAAGGCACTGATCCTCTAACTTGTACGTAAGAAGAATAACTTCCTGCGGTAAAAGACATCACAGAAGCATCGCAGAGTATTTGTTCAGTCTCCACTTCATTTGCAACATCGCCCTGGAAAGAAAGGTGGCATTTAAAGATATTTCATGTTCTCAGAATTTTTTAATGGAACAAATTTCCAAGTATATAATGAAATTATAATTCCCATTTTAGAACATTTTAAAGAGGTAAATGTTGATCAATATTCAATGTGCACATTAGAAAAGGAAAGCCATTAAAATGCAACAACAAAAAAGGCAATTAAAAATAGCCGAGAATAGACTAGGAAAAAATCAAATTAAATAGCTAATAATACAAATAGCAGACAGAGAACAGCCTGAGTGATATAAATGGCAGAGAGGGACAGAAAAGGAAAACAATTACATGAAATTATACTGGAGGTCAGCAAGACCAGCAGAATAGAAAACTTTAGTTCTGAAGACCGGGGAGGAACGGAAGGGACAAAACAGTGAGATTCAAATGAAGCAAAAAAAAAAAGTTCTTGAGTTCGCTTTACTTGTAAAAGTATATAAGGATATGGTGAAGAATAATTTTCATGTCTGTTTGATTATCCTTAAAATATTCAAAAGTAAGTAACATAGCAAAATTCCAATTTTTCTTAGACCACCAGTTATAAATATTTTCATTGTGTTGATATAATTTTAAGAACAATGTTGCTATTTTTGCCCCAGATTAAAACCCAGTGCCTCACTCAATCTGTCTACTCAAACACACATCTGCATAAGACTCAAGCTGTCTACTGCAAATGGAGATGAAACACTCAGAGGGGATTACATGACTGATGGCAGGACGGAATTTCTGTTGTGGTTATTTTCCAGGGGTCAGCTGAATAAGGAGCCTCCCTTGAGCCAACCTAAAGCAGAGGGAGTGGAATTAAGGGTTTCCATGCCTTGCTCTACTTTGTCTTCTCATCAGGGAGGCATTTCCGGGGCACCTGGGTGGCTCAGTTAGTTAAGTGCAGACTTCAGCTCAGGTCATGATCTCCCAATTCGTGGGCTCGGGCCCCACATCCGGCTCTGTGCTGACAGCTCAGAGCTTGGAGCCTGCCTCGGATTCTGTGTCTCCCTCTGTCTCTGCTCCTCCCCCACTCACGCTCTGTGTGTCTTTCTCTCAAAAATGAATAAACATTAAAAAAATTTTTTAAAAAGATGCATTTCCAGCAAGTGCTCCCCTCCACTTATCCCTCAGATGGAGGAGCTTTGCTATTTTAGTCTTTACACTAAATATGCACTACATTTTGTCATATATTACTGAAATGGCTCATTGTCCACAACGTGAGACTTGTCACAACTCCCCAAGGCATTGCATAACTTGCTCTAAGATAGCTGATTTTCCAGAACATCTGTATATATTAGTCATATTTCCCAAGTTTCAGACACTCTGGGGAATTAATTATTCTCTTGATCATGTCCCAAACTAACAAATGCCATCTTCTAGAATTCCACTTTGCTTCCTCTGAAAGCAAAGCAGATGTGAAAGGTGAAAATGTCAGCAGCACTGTTGCTTCTCCATCTTACCTCACAGTTTGCGCCTCTCTTGAGAAAGCGGGTCCCGGCAAACTTACTGGATCTTCTAGCTATTAGAGTGACATAGACTGGTCGTCCATAGATCAACAACTCTTAGAAATCGAGTTAAAGCTGTCAGAGCATTCACACCGAACGGTCACACCAAACCAAGAGAATCATTATACCTTCAATATGCATTTAAACATATCTTGTCCAGAAGGTTAAACAAAACCAAAAAGCTCCACCCAAGAATGGAATAGCATTGGGTCTAACGGTTCCTCCAAGTTATGCAGGTATTAAAGCAAAAAACAGGCCTACCTAAGGAGTGGTTTCCATGAATTTTAGAGGAAATGGTAATCAGGTATAGGGTTAGTGGCCAAGGGAAGACCTGGGCTCACCTTACAGCCAGCTAAAGGATGTCAACAGGTACAACTAATCCTTCCTTAGTCTTCAGAGATCATATACTTCTCAAAGAGAGCATATCTCACTTAACAGGGGGTTTAAACTATGAAGCAATATATGATACTTAGGGGATGGATGAGTTTAATACAGTAAATGCTTAATGCTATAAATGCTACCCAAATTTGTCACCTAACTGCAAAAACTAAACACTGTGAACTGTTTAACCTCTATACAGCTTATGTCACCTTATTTAACTTTCTGAGCCTCAGTTCCATCTTCTGTAAAGTGGTGTAAGTACTAACAAAGTAACTAACTTTATTAGATGGTTGGGAGGACTAGGCTAGGTAATGTGTGTAAACCAGTGCCTGTCCTATGGCAACTGCTGAATAGAAAGCAATTCCTTTTATTATCATAAAGACTTCCAAAATTCATTACATGCTTGATAACTAGGAAACTAGATTCATCATCTAAACTAATGGGCTTTAAAATTATAATCCATGGTGCTATTCCTTATTCTAAAAAAATAAACATATTTACTGTGCTTAATATATGCCTGGCCCTGAGTTAGCTCTTGGCAATACAAAAGTTTGGAACTACCTTTTAGAAGATGCCTTTAGAAACTGTGGCACATTCCTTTGTGCGCTCTTGGTGGTGAAAACCTTGTGTTCTTTCCAGGTAGATTTCACTTTTGGAAACAGAGAAAGTAATTCGGAGCCAAATCTCATTATTCACTGAATACACCAAGCAGATAATACTACTCACTGCTTGAAAATGACTATAAAGTAATGATCTCAAGTGTGGCACATAAATCTCACTCATTCCCATTTCAAACCTCCTCTATGTCCTCAGCTAGCCTCCCTTCTTCCCTCATTTGCCATCAAGAAGGCACCGCCGGCTGCCTTTAAGGCTAACCTCTCTAGATATACCCCTGGATCCCACTCCTCCCGAATGCTCTGGTGCAAGAAGGAATATTAATTAATTACATTTACCCACTTAATGGTCTCAACACAAAAAAGTCCTTTAAAGTTTTCACTCTAGGTCTTAAAAAAAAACCAAGGCACAAGAATGTCAACCGGAAAATAAGCTAAGTGTACAAATGCTCTACATGATATCGAAAAGGGACAGGAAAAACCTAAATACCACTCCTAGAAAGTATACACTGCCTTTCTAAACCTCGTAGCATGACAGCTCTTTCTTGAAAGGTTTCAACCATAGCTAGAAATTAAGTAAAAGGAAAAAAAAATATTTGTAACATTTAACTTGAAATCAGCTTAACCCAAGGTTCAACCTACTTCTACTTAATCTGTTACGTCCCTTCCCAATCCAGGCTTTTAGGACATTATGCCTGAACCACTGCAATCTCTTCCTAACTCCTGTCCCTGTTCTAGTCTCATTTTTCTTAATCCAGCTTGAAAACAGATGTCAACTCAACCCTCCTAAGTACTCCCATCTACATTACCCTCTTGAAAAAACTTTCCAAAATTCAGGCACCAAACCCAAAATGCTTACTTAGTCTGGCCACCAAAGCAGTCTGGTGACTGGCAATCTGACTCCCCACTACCCACGACATTGTACCTCCCAGGGATTTTACATGCAGAATGAAACTACTCCCATGACCTTCTCTACCCTTACGCTCATGATGCTTCCCCCACACCTATGTGCTCACTCCCTGCTTGCTGCTAAGGTCTGACTTTTGTTTAGAGCCCAGGCCAAGCCTGCCCCATCCTCCCCACCTGTCAGTGATTCTGCTCCTCCTCTCAAATAAGAATGATACTTACTGCCTATATCCCTTACTGTGCACGCAGCATTTTCTTCCCTGTTGTTTATCCTTTTGTGTACAAAATAGACCTGTTCAAATGGATTGCATTCCTCTGTATTTCCACTACCTGGTATCATGGGCAAGTTTTCCTGCTGGGTGCACAGAATGGTAAATATAATCTTAAAATTCATATATGGTTTCCTACAAATTGACACAGCATAAGTTTAATAATATATATCTTCGTTTTTTTGAAAAAGGATACTTGACTGTCCACAGAACCCATGAATAATATACAACAGCCAGTCACGATGCACAGTATTCTTAATTATATCTAGAAGTTCACCGTTCCACACATACTTCATATAAGGCTCACTGCAGATCCCAAATACTCCTGAAAAATAAAACTTGGTATCAGAAAGATAAGGAAATGGGTCAACGCTCCACTCATTTTTGACTTCTTAAGTTTTTAACTTCAAAATAAAATGCCTGGTTAATAGCACTGCCATTTTCATTGGCTATAATTCACGTCATCACTCAGAACAGCACAGAACTGTGCTGATTCTGTATAAAGTAAAAGAATAAACACATTTTTCTGATTTGTGAGAGCTTTTAACCTAAGAGAAAGGAAAACAATAGGGAAATTAAGGACACATGTACAAATACATGACTAAGGCCAAGAGACAGCACTTAAGCTGGCTGGAAGCATTGCTCTGGGGTTAGGCAGCCGGGGTCCAAATACTGGCTCTGCCTCTCATCAGCAGGATTACAGGTGTGACAAAGAGCGTTACTTACTATCTCAATGCCTCTGCTTCCTCAATCGTACCTGTGTCATGTGGTTGTTGTAAAGATGAAATAAGTTGGAAATACACATAAAGTGCTTTGAACCAGACCAGTGCCTTACTGATACTTCCGTAAGTGATATAGCTATTATCACATCAGGTTTTTTCTTTGTGAAGAAATTAATTTCATCAAACATGATTTCAGCATATCCAGATACATTTATTAAACACCAACAAGTTTTTAAAACTTACGTAAAGTACAGCATAAGAAATAAGTATAGTTAAAAGATAATGGCTTAAAAGACTAAAAAGTTCTGGGTAGCAGGCTATTTTCCTTCTCAAAACATGGTATGTTAAGAGTGTTTATATACTACGGCAAATACACTTGGTTTGATTCATAAAAACTAAATCTTCTCTGCCCTTTCAATGCTTTACGCAAAGCATGAATAGTACACACATGAACTAGGGTCCAGTCTTTGCCACTTACCAGACTCTGTGACCCCTGGTGAGTTGCTTAAACATTTCTGAACTGTGAAATGATGATACTACTACTCACCTCAGAGATATGTTCAGATTAAATTAACATACCCAAAGTAACTAATACACTGCCTGACAGAGTAGAGACTTTTAAAAAAATGTATTATTGTTTTTGTTTTCTACCTACCCCATACCTTCTACCCTTACTCTCTGTTTCCTATCAGCTTCCCCCTCTGTGGTAAGAGAATAGTGTACCCACCAAAAGATGTGTATGTCCTAATCACCAGAACATGTGAATATGTTATGTTACATGACAAGGAGAAATTGAAATTCAGATGGCATTCAGGTTGTTAATTAGGTGACCCTGAGATGGGGAGATTATTTTGGATTATCTAGGCGAGCCCAATGTGATCACAGGGTCATGGTAAGGAAAAGAGGAAAGCAAGAATGTGAATGTCAGAGTGATGTAACGTAGGAAAAAAACCTCACTGGCCATTGTTGGCTTTGAACACGGAAGGGGCCCCAAACCAAGGAATGTGGGCAGCCGGAAATGGCAAGAAAATGGATTTTCTCCAGGGTGTCAAAAAAGGAACGCAACCCTGCCAACACCCTAATTTTAGTCCACTGATACCTATTTGGAACTTCTGACTTCTGTAACATAGTACATTTGTATAGTTTCAAACCACTAAGTTTGCGGTAATTTGTTATAGCAGCTATGAAAACCTAATACACAATGTTATTCATATCTGCCAAGTAGAACTCCTCTAGAGAGAATAAAAAAATTAAGTGGCTTTTAGAGAATAAAACAATTAAGTGGAATCCTTAATTAGGATTCCAGAACAAATATTCAAATTCATATTTAGGATGACAGTGCAAATTTAGTAATACTTTAGCTTTTCTATTACGAAGCATGGTATTTAGAAGAAATGATGCAAACAAATATTCAGGCACACATTGCCTTATCCTCCACCTGTGTCTGGCAGTATAGGTTACAATTTGGGAGTCTGAACCAGGGCAAATTTATGTGGTCTGGATGTTCTGAGGTAGGTAGGGTGTACTGAGTTTGGCCTCAGTATAAGAGAGTCAATCTAATAGGTTAATAATAGTCAAGGGCAATGCCAGGGATGATATCCAGTTTAAGTAACACTCTAAGTCTACTTAGAGTGAACAAGAACCTTTGGCAAAATGTTAATAGGGCACAGCCTCTTCTTGAGTGTCCTGCAAGGACAAACTTTCCGACAATCTAACATTTAGATTACATTCTACCTCTCCACCCACATCTTCATCACCATTATTTAAGTTGCACAGAGCAAGGTGACCAAGACATCATTGACTTACTATGTCTCCATAGTAAATCCAATTCAGCTAAACTACTTTAAGCCTGAAACGATTCCTTCACAACATTCACTTTAGCTGTGCCCCTGGCTTTAGAGTTCTAGACCAACCCAAAAATCCAGGGATAAAGGTACCAATTCTGCTGTGTGACCAGTTGGTCTAGGATTTCCAGGGTGACCCTAGACTAGTCACATGTGGTCCTGCAGTGATCCTCCAGTGGCCCTGACATAAAAAGGCCTGTCCTGATACCATATGGTTTCACTCTTATGTGGATTCTGAGAAACTTAACAGAAACCCATGGGGGAGAAGAAGAAAAAAAAAAAAAAAAAAAGAAAAAAAAGAAAAACAAGAAAAAAAAGAAAGAAAAAAAAAGAGGTTAGAGTGGAAGAGAGCCAAAGCATAAGAGACTCTTAAAAACTGAGAACAAACTGAGGGTTGATGGGGGGTGGGAGGGAGGGGAGGGTGGGTGATGGGTAGTGAGGAGGGCATCTTTTGGGATGAGCACTGGGTGTTGTATGGAAACCAATTTGACAGTAAACTTCATATATTGAAAAAAAATAAAAATAAAATAAAATAAAATAAAAAGGCCTGTCTTGCTTGACTCTTGGGTCAAGCTGGGACCAATCAAAATAAGAACAGCTTTTGATATGCTGTACTGGTTCCTCAGCACACTGGCCATGTGATCTTAATCTCTACACCTAGGTTTTCCACTTAGTATTTATTTCTTTAAAAGTGGCATCATATCTACTGAGCAGAGTTTTTATGAGAATTAGAGATACTGCAGCAAATGTCTAGGATATAACAGATAACCCATGATGAGTTTTTTCCAAAACTCTCCAAGAGGTAAAATAGTGGTGTATTCTCCAATATTCAAAAAAACCAATTTCCCTTTCAAACTTCACCACAAGTCTAGACCTAAAATGTATTCCATTAAAAGTACATGGAAATTTCCTAGGAAATGTCAGCACACAATTTTCTGGCTGGCCCACAAATGAAATCACATCATGATTAACGGTCTCTCCATAAATGAACTGGTTAATAAGTTCATGTATCTGGAACAACCTCATGTAAGGACAAAGAACAATAAGGGATAGAGAACTATGAGGGAAATGTGAGTTAATTTCATGAGATGCCATTTCACGGATGCCGTATTAACATGCGTTAGATGTGCTGAAAACCACCTACCACTTCCACCCTGTGTAATTAGTCCTTCATCTTCAAAGATGTCGAAACTCTCCTGGCGAGGCTGGGTTGTTTCTGACTTTAACATCTCCAGGGGCATTCGCAAGACAGTGAGATTATATTGAAGTGAGTGGGACAAATCATAGCTGTAACTAAGAACATAACTGAAACTTAGTAAGAATTATAAAAGCAAAACATATTTCAGTCTTGGCTCCTATATGGAATGAAAAACTGTCAACTATATTAGCACCTGTTCTGTTACTTGGAAGCAATGCTATTCAAGCAAGCACTATAAAACCATGAATGTAACTGGAAATTTAAAAATCACTGCATCCCTAAAAAAATTAAAAACAGAAATACTTTCAAGCCAGTAACTCCACTTCTGGGTATTTACCCAATGAAAACAAAAACACTAATTTGAAAAGATATATGCTCCCCTATGTTTATTGCAGCATTATCTACAATAGCCAATATATAAATATGGAGGCAACCTAAGCGTCCACTGAAAACAATAAAAAAGAATGAGCTCTTGCCATCTGCAACAACAAAGATGGACTTAGAGGGCATTACACTAAGTGATATAAGTCAGACAGATAAAGAGAAATACTGTATGATTTCACTCAAATGTGGAATCTAAAAAACAACACAAACAAAAACAGAAACAGACTCATAAGTGCAGAGAACTGGTCATTGCCAGTGAGGCGAGAATGCAAGATGGGCAAAAGAGATAAAGGGGATTAAGGGGCACAAGCTAAAAATTATAAAGTAAGTAAATCACAGGGATCAAAAGCACAGCATAGGGAATATAGTCAATAATATTGTAATGATGTTGTATGATGATAGATGATGACTATACTTACCATGATGAACACTGAGTAATAAGCAGAATTGTCAATTCACTATGTTGTACACCTGAAACTAATATAATATTGTATGTCTACTATGCTTCAATTAAAAAATAGGGCACCTGGGTAGCTCAGTTGGTTGAACATCCGACTTCAGCTGAGGTCATGATCTCACAGCAGGTGAGTTTGAGTCCCGCATTGGGCTCTGTGCTGACAGCTCAAAGCCTGGAGCCTGCTTCAAATTCTATGTCTCCCTCTCTCTCTGTCCCTCCTTCACTCACGCTCTGTCTCTCTCCCTCTTTCTCTCTCAAAAATAGATAAACATTAAAAAAAAAAAAACTTTTAAATCACTGCATGACTTAGGCATTTGCACAATTAGATATATATGAGAAACCAACATTCACTGACTTGCAATATGCATTTTTTGCTTTACAGTGAGATCAGTATAACATCACAGCCTTGTGCAAAGAGGTCACACTCTCATACGTATCTGAATAGAGTTGTATAGATGTTACAGTATCTACGCAATAGTGCATGGTCTGTACTCTAGTTTACCTATGAACAAAAATAATTCTATTAATTTTAGTGGCAGTTCCATAACTGACTTCATAATAAAACAGGAATAAGAAAATAATACAGGGGCATCTGGGTGGCTCAGTCAGTTAGGCATCCAGCTTCGGTTCAGGTCATGATCTCATGATTAGTGAGTTCAAGATCCGCATCAGGCTCTGTGCTAACAGCTTAAAGCCTGGAGGCTGCTTCGGATTCTGTGTCTCCCTCTCTCTCTGTCCCTCCCCCATTCTCTCTCTCTCTATCTCAAAAATAAATAAACATTAAAAAAATGTTTTAAAAAGAAAATACAAGCCATTGTGATAAAATTTGTTTTAGAAGAGTAATACTCATCCAAAAAGTTATCACAGTCTTTGCAAATAAAATTTGGCTTTGAGGCCATAAGAAACCCATTTTACAATTCTGATTTCACATAATTAATAATTTTTAAAGTATGTCTAGTTATATATTTTAGCACAGAATGTCATCTAGAATTCATGTGTACCCAAATTCATAAAGATGGCTGCAATTTTGTCTGAAGACTCACAAATTATTTCAATTATTATTTCTTCTTTATTTATTTTTTTTTAATTTTTTTTTTCAACGTTTATTTATTTTTGGGACAGAGAGAGACAGAGCATGAACGGGGGAGGGGCAGAGAGAGAGGGAGACACAGTATCAGAAACAGGCTCCAGGCTCTGAGCCATCAGCCCAGAGCCCGACGTGGGGCTCGAACTCACGGACCGCGAGATCGTGACCTGGCTGAAGTCGGACGCTTAACCGACTGCGCCACCCAGGCGCCCGTCCTCTTTAATTTATTCATATAATTTGATTGAAATTTATTTTTTTCATTTGTGAAATTCAATTTTACTACATTTGCTAGATGAAGCCATTAATTTTACTAGTATCTAATCTCAGGGATAAAAGTTGTATTAAGAAGTTGGTTTTTCAATCATATTTACAATAGCATCAAAAAATAAAATACGATGGAATAAATTTAACCAAGGAAGAGAAAGATCTTACACTAAAAATTGTAAGACACTGATGAAATAAACTGAAGATACAAATAAATGGAAAGATTCCCCATGTTCATAGATCAGAATTAATATTGTTCAAATGTCCATACTACCCAAAGTCATAAACAGATCCATATCAAAATTCCAACAACATTTTTCACAGAGGTAGAACAAACAATCCTAAAATTGGTATGGAACCACAAAAGACCACCAATAGCCAAAGCAATCTTAAGAAAGAACAAAGAGGGGCGCCTGGGTGGCTCAGTCGGTTGGGCGGTTGACTTTGGCTCAGGTCACGATCCCGCGGACCGTGAGTTCGAGCCGGCGTCGGGCTCTGTGCTGACAGCTCGGAGCCTGGAGCCTGTTTCGGATTCCGTGTCTCCCTCTCTCTGACCCTCCCCCGTTCATGCTCTGTCTCTCTCTGTCTCAAAAATAAATAAACATTAAAAAAAAAAATTAAGGGGCGCCTGGGTGGCGCAGTCGGTTAAGCGTCCGACTTCAGCCAGGTCACGATCTCGCGGTCCGTGAGTTCGAGCCCCGCGTCGGGCTCTGAGCTGATGGCTCAGAGCCTGGAGCCTGTTTCCGATTCTGTGTCTCCTTCTCTCTCTGCCCCTCCCCCATTCATGCTCTGTCTCTCTCTGTCCCAAAAATAAATAAACGTTGAAAAAAAAAATTAAAAAAAAAAAAAAAGAAAGAACAAAGATGGAGGCATCACACTTTCAGATTTCAAACTTTTTTTTTAAAATGTTTTTTTTTTTTCAACGTTTATTTATTTTTGGGACAGAGAGACAGAGCATGAACGGGGGAGGGGCAGAGAGAGAGGGAGACACAGAATCGGAAACAGGCTCCAGGCTCTGAGCCATCAGCCCAGAGCCCGACGCGGGGCTCAAACTCACGGACCGCGAGATCGTGACCTGGCTGAAGTCGGACGCTTAACCGACTGCGCCACCCAGGCGCCCCTCAAACTTTTTTACAAAGCTACAACATTCAAAGTAGCGTGGCATAAAAATAGACACATATGTAGATCAGTGGAATAGAACTGAAGGCCCAGAAAGAAACCCATGCATACAGAGTCAACTATTTGACAAGAGAGCCAAGATGACACATGGAGAAAGGATAGTCTCTTCAATAAATGGTGCTGGGAAGACTGGATAACCACATGCAAACAATGAAGTTGGACTCTTGTCTTACACCACTCACAAAAAGTAACTCAAGATGGATTAAAGACTTAAATGCAAGACCCCAAACTGTAAACTTACTAGAAGAAGACAAAGGGGAAAAGCTCTTTGACATTAGTTTTAGCAAAGCTTTTATGGATATGACACCAAAACAACAGGCAACAAAAGCAAAAATAAATAAGTGGGACTACAGCAAACTAAAAAGCTTCTGCACAGAAAAAAAATCAATAAAATAAAAAGGCAACCTATGTAATGGGAGAAAATATTTACAAACCATGTATCTAGTAAGGGGTTAATATCCAAAGCACATACGGAACTCATATAACTGAAGAGCAAAAAAATAAAAAATAAAAAATAAAAAAAAACCCAAACAAAAAAACACAAAACATATCACCAAAACGAAAACCAAACAATCCAATTAAATAATGGGCAAAGGACCTGAATAGGCATTTTCCCAAAGAAAATGCCCTACAGACACATGAAAAAATGTTCAACATCGCATCAGGGATGCAAATTAAAAACACAATGAGATTGCAACTCATATCTGCTATAATGGCTATTATCAAAAAGACAAGAGACAAGTGTTGGTTAAGCTATGGAGAAAAAAGAATGCTTGTGCACTGCTGGTGGGAATGTAAATTGGTTTAGTCACTGTAGAAACTGTATGGAAGTTCCTTAAAAAACTAAAAATAGAACTACCAGGGATGCCTGAGTAGCTCAGTTGGTTGAGCAGCCGACTCGATTTCAGCTCAGGTCATGATCTCAAGGTCTGTGAGTTCGAGCCCTGCATCAGGTTCTGCACTGACAGCACAGAGCCTGCTTGGGATTCTCTCTCTCCCTCTCTCTCTGCCTCTCCTCTGCTGGCACTCTCTGTCTCTCAAAATAAAAAAATAGAACTGCCATATGATCCAGTATTCCCACTTATGAGTATATAGCCAAAAGAAATTAAATCATCATCTTAAGAGATATCTGCATACCCATGTTGACTGAAGCATTATTCATGATAGCCAAAACATGGAAACATCCTAAGAGTCCAGAAATAGGTAAATGGATAAAAAGGATATGGTGCACGTACACACACAGATATCATTCAACCATAAAAATAAAAGACAGAAATCCTGCTATTTGCAACAACATAGATGGAACTTGAGGGCAGTATACTAAGTGAAATAAGTCTGATTATTTCCATATGTTCTCACTTCTATGCAGAATCTAAAAAAGCCAAATAAGCTGTGTACTCGTCACACGGTACAAACTCCCAGCTATAAGACAAAAAAGATCTGGGCATCTAATGCATAGCATGGCAACTGTAATTAACAGTAATGAATTACAACCTCAAATTTGTTAAGAGCACATCTGGAATGTTTTCAACACACACACACACACACACACCCTCATAATTATGTGAGGGGATGGAGGTGTTGACTAACCTTATTGTGGTAATTATGTCATACTATTTATGTGTATCTAAACATCACGTTGTACACCTTAAACTTATAGATGATATATGTCAGTAATACCTCAATACGCGCAGGGGTTGGGGGGGAGGGATGTTGATTTTCGACTTCTAAAAATCAATTTTTTCCTAGTTAGAGTAACTGCTTTATTCCAGCCGAATCTTAAGAATGTAGTATATGCTTTTTGAAGCTTACTTATCAGACACAAAAACCTCAACCAACATATTTTACTTATGGGATGACTTGGCCAGAGAGCTCAGTGTCAGGATACAAACGAAGTTGAAATCATGGAGCAGAGGACCATTTCTAACAGCACCACCAAGTTGCAGTGATAACTTGCAGATGCTATAAACATAAAATTAAGCAACAAAGACAGAGAAGCAGATGACTGAGATAAACACAATGGAAATATACATTCAATAAACATTTGAGGAAGTGAAAGTTTTTTCTTTAGGAGCCCTTCAATATATACTACTGTTAAAATAATGAACTCCCTTCAGTTTTATGAAGACATAACCCATTCTATATAGTAAACACGTTTTTCTTTATTTCATAGGTAAACAAGTGGTTAACTGTATAAACAATTTAAAGGGGTGCTGGGGTGGCTCAGTTAAGCGTCCGACTCTTGAGCTCAGCTCAGGTCATGATCTCACGGTTTGTGAGATCCAGCCCCACGTGGGCTCTGTGCTGATAGCACTGAGCCTGCTTGAGATTCTCACTCTCCCTCTCTCTCTGCCCCGCCCCTGGCTCACACTTACATGTGCTCTCTTTCTCAAAATAAATAAATAAACAAAAAAAAGTGGCTAATGTTAAAAAAAAATTTTAATAAATTTAAAATAATGCATCAGTGCATGGCATCAAGAGTTACAACACTCTAGGCCCTCATTTAGTCCTTAGCACTCGTGTTCCTTTTTGGTGCATGCTATTTTGTGTTCTACCTTTTTAGTTTGGATATTACAGTTGAAAGAATTTTCCACTTAGCACAATAACCCTGTATCTCCTAGGCCTACATATTGGCCACATCAGTGGTGGTATAATACTCTATCACAATGCTCTGTTAAAATTTACTTGCCTGCCATTCAACTATTGGTATTTGGGTTGTCCCTGCATTGGCTGGCTTGCTCGCTTGGGGCTATCATAAACAGAGAAGCTATAAGTGTCCCTTTATAAACAGGAATTAATATTTTCTCTCCTAATTTATTTTCTTAGGATATATTTTCACAAATACTTAATGCTACATTCCTCTTCAGGAAAACTATTAATTTACAATGCCATTAGCGGTATCTTGGTATTGCAATAGTTCTTCCTATCCTGAATATGTTTTTAATTTTGCTAGATGGTTAACTAAACATTGAACTGTGAAATGGTTACAACTCTGTATTAGAAACTGAATGCAAATTTCATTTTGTAATTAAAAATTACAAAATAAGAATATTTCATTAAAATTCCACCTAAAACAAAGAGGATGTATATAGTGAGAACAGTTGCCCTTTAATTTGCCCATTCAATTATAAGATTTTTAAAGGGAAGAAATACCTGTACCTTTATGTTTTTAGATGAAATAATTTGGCCAATAAAAAAAATAAAGGAAGTACTATTGTGTCCTCTGATTTTGTTTTTACTTCCTGGAAAATAATATAAACATTTAAGTGACTAACAAGAGAAAAACTAAGTTTAGACTTACCTA
Organism: Prionailurus bengalensis; assembly: GCF_016509475.1. Lineage (NCBI taxonomy): Eukaryota > Metazoa > Chordata > Mammalia > Carnivora > Felidae > Prionailurus > Prionailurus bengalensis. Next base: position 98,827,222 of record NC_057349.1, on the reverse strand, counting down.
AAGTAAAAATTGCTAGATAGGTCCACATTTTGAAAGATTCGTAGATACCTAAAAAGAAAAGCATATTACATTCACTTAATACTATCATTTTGCATAGCTTAATTATACTCACATATACATTTATATTTGTGAATACTCTCATTACAACTGAGGAATTCAGGGGCCACCTGGCTGGCTCAGTTGGTAGAGCATGCAACTCTTGATCTTGGGGCTGTGAGTTCAAGTCCCATGATGGGTGCAGAGATTACTTAAAAATAAAATATTTTTTAAAAACCCTGGGGAATTCAATCCATACCTGCAGTAGGGATTTCATCTGAAGCAATTTCTAAGTCTGTTGATTGTCCCTTCAGAGACCCTTAACTTTATAGTTTGACCACTTCCTCATCCCTGATTGTGACAGAGAGGGAGAGTCATGTACTGAGATGTGGGGCACTTAGACTCAGGGCAAGACAGAAGTAAATACTGTTCTTGTTTTTACAATTATGTGCTTTGCAAATGCTTTGAGGTTGGAGAGAGGACAGTAATGAAAACAAGCAAAAATGTTCGTGGGTCACCATGATTTTAAATTGTAAAGTTTTTCAACTGCAAAAACAAAACAAAACAAAACAAAAAAAACAACAAAAAAAACCCCAAACGTACAAAATAAAATATCTGCATATCTATCCCTCAGGATTAATACATGTTAACATTTTTTTCAAATTCTTTCAACTTTTTAAAGACTTTTGATCACAAATGGGTACTGAGTTTGTTAAGCATATTTTCTACAAATATTAAGATGATCATAGTTTTCCCCAAAATATTTTAATGTAGTGAAGTGCTCCAGCAAAATTTTCTAGTGCTGATACAACCATGCATTGCAGGGATAACCTCTACTTCTCATTTTGTATAAAATGTTGAGTTGTACTGTATTTGTATTTCCTAATATTTTACCAAGTCTTTTTTTAAGTTTATTTATTTACTTTTTAGTAATCTCTGCACCCAACATGGAGCTCAAACTCATGACTCAGAGATCAAGACTTGCATGCTCTTCCAACTGAGCCAGCCAGGGACACCACCAAATCTTTTATTAAGTGACTTATTGCATTAGATAGTTTTATAAATACGTTACAAGTTTTACCTACCTAGTAATACTACTACTTCAGCCTACCTATAACAAACTATTAATATAATTGTATCTTGCTCTGGATAATGTCCACTGCTACACAGTATTAATCCTACAGTAATTTCACTCTTTATTTTAATAAATAATTTTAATTTTTTAATTATTTTTAAAATTTATTTATTTTATTTTATTTTTTTATATATATGAAATTTATTGACAAATTGGTTTCCATACAACACCCAGTGCTCATCCCAAAAGGTGCCCTCCTCAATACCCATCACCCACCCTCCCCTCCCTCCCACCCCCCCATCAGCCCTCAGTTTGTTCTCATTTTTTAAGAGTCTCTTATGCTTTGGCTCTCTCCCACTCTAACCTCTTTTTTTTTTTTTTCCTTCCCCTCCCCCATGGGTTCCTGTTAAGTTTCTCAGGATCCACATAAGAGTGAAACCATATGGTATCTGTCTTTCTCTGTATGGCTTATTTCACTTAGCATCACACTCTCCAGTTCCATCCACGTTGCTACAAAAGGCCATATTTCATTTTTTCTCATTGCCACGTAATATTCCATTGTGTATAGAAACCACAATTTCTTTATCCATTCATCAGTTGATGGACATTTAGGCTCTTTCCATAATTTGGCTATTGTTGAGAGTGCTGCTATGAACATTGGGGTACAAGTGGCCCTATGCATCAGTGCTCCTGTATCCCTTGGATAAATTCCTAGCAGTGCTATTGCTGGGTCATAGGGTAGGTCTATTTTTAATTTTCTGAGGAACCTCCACACTGCTTTCCAGAGCGGCTGCACCAATTTGCATTCCCACCAACAGTGCAAGAGGGTTCCCGTTTCTCCACATCCTCTCCAGCATCTATAGTCTCCTGATTTGTTCATTTTGGCCACTCTGACTGGCGTGAGGTGATACCTGAGTGTGGTTTTGATTTGTATTTCCCTGATAAGGAGCGACGCTGAACATCTTTTCATGTGCCTGTTGGCCATCCGGATGTCTTCTTTAGAGAAGTGTCTATTCATGTTTTCTGCCCATTTCTTCACTGGGTTATTTGTTTTTCGGGTGTGGAGTTTGGTGAGCTCTTTATAGATTTTAGATACTAGCCCTTTGTCCGATATGTCATTTGCAAATATCTTTTCCCATTCCGTTGGTTGCCTTTTAGTTTTGTTGGTTGTTTCCTTTGCTGTGCAGAAGCTTTTTATCTTCATAAGGTCCCAGTAATTCACTTTTGCTTTTAATTCCCTTGCCTTTGGGGATGTGTTGAGTAAGAGATTGCTACGGCTGAGGTCAGAGAGGTCTTTTCCTGCTTTCTCCTCTAAGGTTTTAATGGTTTCCTGTCTCACATTCAGGTCCTTTATCCATTTTGAGTTTATTTTTGTGAATGGTGTGAGAAAGTGGTCTAGTTTCAACCTTCTGCATGTTGCTGTCCAGTTCTCCCAGCACCATTTGTGAAAGAGGCTGTCTTTTTTCCATTGGATGTTCTTTCCTGCTTTGTCAAAGATGAGTTGGCCATACGTTTGTGGGTCTAGTTCTGGGGTTTCTATTCTATTCCATTGGTCTGTGTGTCTGTTTTTGTGCCAAAAATTTATTTTTGAGAGAGACAGAGTGTGAGCTGGGGAGGGGCATAGAGAGAGAGAGAGACAGAATCCGAAGCAGGCTCCAGGCTCTGAGCTGTCAGCACAGAGCTTAACACGGGGCTTGAATTCACAAACTGCTAGATTGTGCCCTGAGCCAAAGTCAGACACTTAACCTACTGAGCCACCCAGGTGCCCCAGTAATTTCACTCTTTAAAGACAGTCAAATCACTATATAGAACAACATAATTTCTTTTACCATTCCTGGCTAAAGAATCATAAAGATGAGGTTTATAAGTAATAACCTCTTCAACTTTTTCTCACCCCTTAGATTCACATGTGCTGGTCTGATTCACTTTTTAAAAGAAAATTATTACTGAAGTACAGTTGGCAAAAATGTTATATTGGTTTCAGGTGTACAACATGGTGATTTGACAATTCTGTACATTACTCAATGTTCACTATGGTAAGTGTACTTACCATCTGTCATGATACAACATTATTACAATATTATTGACTATATTCCCCATGCTGTACTTTTCATCTTCATGACTTATTTATAACTGGAAGCTTGTACTTCTTAATCCCCTTCACCTATTTCACCCATCCTCCCACCTCTGCTCCTATGGCAACCACCAATTTGTTCTCTGTATTCATGAGTCTGTTTCTGGTTTTGGTTTGTTATTTGTACTGTTTTTCAGATTCCACATATAAATGAGATCACATGGCATTTATCTTTCTCTGTCTGACTTATTTTACTTAGCGTAACACCTTCTAGGTCTACCCATGTTGTCACGAATCACAAGAGCTCATTCTCTTTATGGCTGAGTAATATTCCATGGTGTGTGTGTGTGTGTGTGTGTGTGTGTGTGTGTACACGCATATGCACCACATCTTATTTATCCATTCATCTATGGATGGATACTTGAGTTGCTTCCACATCTTGGCTACTGTAGATAATGTTGCAATAAACATAGGGTTGCATGTATCTTTTTGAGTCAGTGTTTTTGTTTTCTTTTGGGAGTACCTAATTTACTTTCAATCAACATACTATGTCTTCCTGTAAGATATGCAGGATATAATTTTTTTCAGTTAGTATAAGACAAAGGACTACTTTGTTAAATTCTTATTTAATCTGAATAGGTAAATAATCTGAAACCAATTATTTTTTGACAACTCCATTTCCATATATCATCAAAGACAGAATCATGAGAGTCCAAAATCCACTAAGAGGTTCTTAAGCAACAGAGCCACACCACCTTTAAATTTTGGCTCATGTATCTAGAACAACACTATAAAAGTATAGAGTGTAACTAAAATTTAAACTTAAAAACAAATAAGCATGCCTAACTTTGTTCCATTTTAACCTTTATTATGTTCATAATAAATAAATTTATGTATTAAGATAAATCAATTCTATTCTTTTCTCTATCAACTTATTAATAGCCTTTTCCCACATTCCCAAGGCTCCCAAGGCTCTAATTTCCCTCCAAAACTTTTTAAAGATTTCAAATCTACAGAAAAATTGGAAGGAAAAATAGTACAATAAATCCCATTATGTCCTTCATTTGAATTCACTGTTAGATCTCTCTCCTTAAACACACACATGCACATTCCCTCTTTTTAAATACACAAGTATGTTTTATTTTCCTAAAGCATTTTCAGTAAGTAGCAGGCATGATGACACTTCACTCTTAAATATTTTAGTATATATCTATTATGAACAAAGATAATCTCCTAAAAAAGAATATCATGGGGCGCCTGGGTGGCTCAGTCGGTTAAGCAGCCGACTTTGGCTCAGGTCATGATCTCGCGGTCTGTGAGTTCGAGCCCCGCGTCGGGCTCTGTGCTGACAGCTCAGAGCCTGGAGCCTGTTTCGGATTCTGTGTCTCCCTCTCTCTGACCCTCCCCCATTCATGTTCTGTCTCCCTCTGTCTCAAAAATAAATAAACGTTAAAAAAATTTAAAAAAAAGAATATCATTTTTACACTTAAAATTTAATACTGATTCAGTACCTCCTAGTATATAATCCATGTACAAATTGTGCACATGAAGTTCTTTGCAGCTCTGTGTGTAAATGCACACACCTGTGTACGCACACATACGTTTTAATCCAGGATCCAACAGATATTCATGTGCTGCATCTGGTTGTCATGCCTGTTCTAAAATCTAGAACAGTCCTCTGGCTTTTTCGGTCTTTGATGACACTGTCATCTTTAAAGAGTTCAGGCCAGTTGTCTTACAGAATGTCCCACAAGATGGGTTTGTCTGATTATTTCCTCATGCTCAGATTCAAGTTAAATATTGCCAGAGGGGAGGGGGTTGGATTGGAGGATGGGTGAAATAGGTGAAGAGGATTAAGGGGTATAAACTCCCAGTTGTAAAAGAAATCACAGGGATGAAAAGTACAGCACAGGGAATGTAGTTAATAACACTGTAACAATGTCATATGGCAACAGACAGGAACCACACTCATCATGGTGAGCACAGCATAAAAAAACAAATACATATATATTTTTAGCAAGAAAACTATGCAGGTAATCTGTGTCCTTCCCATTGCTTCACACCGAGAGGCAGATAATGTCAGTTTTGTCACATGATGCTAAGTTTGAACATTTGGGTTAAGTATGTTTGCCATTCTTTTTTTTTTTCTTTGTAAATAAAAAGATTCATGGAGTAGATGTTGAGACTGAGTGAATATTCTTCCCTCAATAACATTTCACCTAATGCCTTTAGTAGCTGTTGTTGATCCTCACCTGAATCAACTGTTGTAACAGAGGTTAATAATAGACCTTGGACAAAACTACAGAATTCTGAGCTAGTATTTTGCATCTTTAACATAACACCTATAATATTTTGACTGTATTTTGTTTCCTAGTTGGTCTACCACATTTAAAAACAACAACAACAACAAACAGTAGTTACCACTGCTACATACCGGGCTTCATCAGGATGAGTAATTCGTACAGAATCGTTGGGTATATAGATCATATTTGTATCTTCAACCTTATATATTGCATGACCTCCAATATCTGCCATCTTCCTCCTTTTAGTTATTAACACAATATAATAGCCTTCTAGAAACCTCACAAAACCTATGCAACAAAAAGAAAGATAAAGTTTCCTACACTTAGTAATGCTTTTAGATATATATTTAACATTTATTTATTTTTGAGACAGAGAGAGGCAGAGCATGAATGGGGGAGGGTTAGAGAGAGAGAGACACAGAATCTGAAACAGGCTCCAGGCTCTGAGCTGTCAGCACAGAGCCCAACGTGGGGCTCGAACTCACAGACCGTGAGATCATGACCTGAGCTGAAGTCAGCTGCTTAACCGACTGAGCCACCCAGGCGCCCTAGATATATATTTAAAAGGCAAAAGTTTTCTGCCACATTTCCTACGTTATTTCTGATTCACAGCCATACACATTTTCAGTGGTATTATAATTAATCTCCATACTGACATATATCTCACTTAAAAAATACTACTCTAAACCATTTTATCTCAGTCATTCTTTTATATTTAGTCTCATTCCAAATAGGATTGATGTGCTTTAAGCAAAAATATACACAAGATTAAGGGGAGTTGGTTATTTAATAAGTATAGAGTTTCATTTCACAAGATGAAAAGTCCTAGAGATCTGTTGCACAACAAGGTATGTATAGTTAACATTATTATACTGTACACTTGAAAATGGCTAAGACTGTAACTTTTATGTCATATTTATACAGATATGCAAACTAAATCAATATATATATTAGTAAAAAGTACATAAAAGCAAACAGAAAACCAAGTAAGTTTTCAGAAACTTACAGTACTGTGCTAACATGCACCTGTGAATCTCGATGGGGGATAAAGATTAAGAACCTCATCCTCTTTTTTAAAAAGAAATTAACCAGGGCACCTGGGTGGCTCAGTCACTTGAGCATCCAACTTCAGCTCAGGTCATGATCTCACAGTTCGTGAGTTCGAGCCCCTCATCAGGCTTGCTGCTGTCAGTGAACAGCCCACTTTGGATCGTCTGTCCCCCTCTCTCTTTCCCCTCCCTGACCCCCACTCACAATCTTTCTCTCTGTCAAAAATGAATAAACATTTATTTTTTAAATAAACAAATAAAAATAAAAATAAATTAACCAAAGGATAAGTTCTGAGGAACATACATTGGGACGTGTTGCTCAAAAGGAAGAATAAACTTCATAGATTCTTGAGTACTAGTAGCAAAACCCAACTGGACCCACCTTTAAAAAAAGAAATTTATATTAAGGGTACTGAGGTGATCCAAGGCACCAATGGGCAACAATATGATTGGGCCTCTGAAAAACACCTAGTGTCAAGACCTGAACATGTGCTCCATTCTTCTCTCTATATATAGACTAGCCTCCTCCACAGACCAGCCCCCTCCACTTCTCTGTGGTGGGAAACACAGCTGCTAACAGCTCTAAGTTTTACACCCAAAAGCTTCACTGGAAAAAACAACTTTTTTTTATCAAGTTCAATTCCAGAATCCCTAGGAAAGGACGTGGACTGGCCCAACTTGGATTGGGTGCCCAGCCCTGGACCAATCAATGGTTGCCAAGGAAGAGAGTCACACCGCATCGGAAGCCATTTATACAATAACGAGGTGACTTCAATGGGACAGGGAGAGGTGGAGCCAGATCCCAAAAAAAGTGGAGGGTTTCAGCAAACAATATATCCAGTAAATTGCATATCCTTCATGCAATCTTCCACAGGTATCACCTGTGATAGTTAAGCTTGAAAGTTGGAGCATTATAAAACTATATTTTATGTCAAATCATTGAAGTGCACATGTTGTACATGGGTGATTAAAGACCATATGTGTTATGTTTAGAAGCACTAAGTTCTTAGCAACACCCTACTTATTGTATAGTCTTGGTTAAATTTTTTTTGGCTCCCAGAACTTTTGCTTTGGGAGTGAAAACTAACTCCCTTTGGGGGGTAGGGGTCATTTCCAAAATGGCAAAATGAGGACACCAGCAGACCCTCTCTCCAGTGAAACAAACAAAACTGGTAAAATTTATAAAAACAAAACAAAACTTCTAAAGTTTCTGGAAATTGTTCTAATGGCATATAACAAATGGAGAAATATTTATTCAAGAAAATCTACTAAACCTTGGTAAGAACAGCAAGTGTGTGACATCTGAACCATAACCTGCTTCCCTTTCACACCTCTCTCCCAGTCTGGTGTGACTGGATATCAACTCTGGGCAGGTGTAACCAAGAGGATAGTGTTTTCCCTCTCTCCCTAGTTCTCAGTCTAAGGCCAAGGTTTCTGCTCAGAAGGTGCAGGCCACCAGAATGTCTCATCCCCTCCAGTTCTGTGTTATAGGAGCTCTATTCCCAGGTAAGCTCTGCTGAGATTGGGGAATTCCTTCTTCTCCCCAGCTCCTACTTGTAGAGACTCTACCCCAGCATGACTGGTCAAGAATACGGGGTCCCCATTGCCCTCACCCCAGCTCACTGGTAGCAAGAGTCAGATACTATCATACAGCTGACTTCCTATCAGAAACGATGGAGGGCACAAGGCTGTAGGATAATATATTCAAAGTACTGAAAGAAAGAAAAAACTGTCAACCAAGAATCTTATATCTAGCATAATTATCTTTCAAAACTTTCTCATGTGTACATGTGCATGTTCTCACACACGCTTGCACTATCTCTCTCTCTCTCTCAGAGTGTTATATTCTGTAACGTCTGAGCTAGGATTTGATACTATGAATTTTTTGTTCTAGAATTGACAAATACCTAATGTCTGTGTCTTGTTATTCTCAGCTGACAAAAAAAAGGAAACTAGGAATTGACTATATTAACATAAATGAGCTAAAATATACAAGAGAAAAAGCTACTGAGGAAAAAACACCATTAAAAGAGTGAAGCATACTTATATTTTAGAGATCCACAAAGTGCAAAGTGCTTCTAAAAAAAATGTTCATTTACTCCTTTCTTTGCCTTAGAGACTGGCAAAAAATTCCCTGACTAAAGCTGAAGGATGCAGGAATAGGGAGGAAAAGAGCTGATGACAATCTCATTAAAAGCGAGTAAAAAAGAAGCTATCCTTTTACAAGGATAAAACTCATAAAAGTAAAGCCCTTGGAAGCAGCAAAAAAACACTCAAGGGTTTAAATAACAAGTTTTTCCAAAATGAATGAGTTTTCCTTTCATTCTTGCTATATATTTACTTTTTATTGAAAAAAAGATCTCTAATAATTTCTCAATCTATACTCCAACTGAATTTTAATTTCATGTTTTTTAGCTCAAGACTATTTATACCATTCTACCTTTCTCTTCATAATCTGAATACAGGGAAGTAAATATATTGCACAAAAGAGACTTCTACCAGCACAAATGCCTTCGGTTTATTATAAATGAAATTCTTTCCTTCTTCCTTTTTACTACCAACTGGAAATGTCACTCTCATTTTTAAAAAGTTCCTATCAAATACAGCCAACAATTAAAAGACTTCAGAAAGGCACAGAACATCTGCCAGGAGTTAGCCTATTCACCACTTAAACACACCAAAATCAGAACAAGTTTTTTCATCTTCATTCTGTGTACTTATGACCCCAGACCAATTTCACTGAGCACTTCTCAGAAGCCATGATGACAGTCATCTTGCAAAAGTGATTTCTCTCCCTCCCCATAGAGAAGGCATTTTCATTTGAAATGGACACCGAGCAAAGTATACAGAAAAGGACAGTATAAAAGGATGCAGTGGGAGTTCTGGTGGCTGGAGAGGACCCCACCAGCCCACCAACAGAGAAGAATGCAGTATCCCACTTCAGGGGTCACCACCATGCCAGCTAGTCATTATCTTAAAAGCCTTTAGGGAGAACAGCACTCTGGCAGAGAAGCATGAAAAACCTCCATAAGGTACATAGGATCTAGGCACAACAGAGCTCTCTAGAACCAGTGACTCTCTAACACCAAATCTACTGGTCCCTTACTGGTCTGAGGCTCACACTATGTTGCTGTTATCTTCATTATTATCATGGATCTGCAATCCATTTCTTTCTTTTTTTTAATTTTTTAATTTAATCAAATGCATTTTTGAGAGAGAGAGAGAGAGAGAGAGAGAAGGGCAGAAAGAGAGGGACACACAGAAACTGAACCAGGCTCCGGACTCTGAGCTGTCAGCATGGCTCGTGCTCACAAACTGTGAGATCATGACCTAAGCCCAAGTCACCCTGAAATCCATTTCTAAGTGTGTTGCTTTAAATAACAACTGTGTCTTAGTCTACAATGATACTTATTCTACTACTCCCCTTCAATATGCTAGAAACTTAGAACAGTATCCTCTGACAGGCAGAAAAAGGACATTGACCTGAAGCTATGTAGCAAAAGGGGCTGGGATGTCACAGAGCTAAGCCTAGTAAAGACTATAGGTAACTAGCCACCAACTCCATCCATGTGCCCCAAGATCAAATAAAACAACTTTGGGAGGAATGCTCTCAAATGGGAATGATCCCATTCAGTGGTTGCCCAAACCTCCTGCTGGCTATCAAATAACAATGGAGTGGGTCAGAAATGTATAAGGTAGACATATGACTAGATCGACTCATATCTAGGGACCAGCGACAATCCATATGCTTTTCGTGAGTACCACGCCCATGAAAAGACAAGAAAACAAGTGGAAAAAGTAAGGATTTAGAAACTTTAGAGCAATTTGAGATTGCTACAACACCCAAGTGCGTCATCAACAAACTTGCCTTGAATAGGGCATAGACTAGTTTGGGTCTTACTGAACTTGTGTGATGAGTCACATGTGCTGCAAGCTGCAGACTAGTTATGCACAGTAGGATCATGTGTTGGTCTGTGACATTTCTGTAGAAACAATCTGGTCCATTACTGCAGACAACTGAGAATCACTGCTCTAGATTCTTATAGATGATGAACTAAATTAACTGTGATAACAGTCTAAAAACATTCCAGCAAAATACTATTCACAAATTACACATGCTGAAAAAGTTAACTAAGAAAATATTTTGGTCACAGAACAGAAGACAACCATGCTAGTCATTTCTCATTTGTATTATTTTGACAACCAGACTATATATTTTTCAAAGATAGGCACTTTGCGTTTCACTGTTTCAGTATCCCTCACGGTTTCTAAGACAGGACTTACGAGACAAATCATAGATTTCCATTAACTCTCTATTTACTCTTTCAGTGATCCTAAGCTTCACTGACATGGTCGAACAAGAATACATAAAATATATTTCCATAAAACCAACACATCTTTACTTAGTACATTATCGTGTCACTTGACTGGTAGGTCAGTCTGTCAGTGTCTTCATTATCCAAGGATAGTCTCAATCTTAAGAGGTCTCTAACCGCAAGAGAAACAGCTACCGCAACACCTACGGATGTCACCTCTATGAGAGACAAGAAGACACCTTCAGCCTTCACCCAAAGTTTCCTAATACTTGTGTATAAAATAAATTAGCTGGTTACAAACCTGGTTATCAATTGATAAAAATCAAGCTCTGGTTTTATAAGTTTAGTTATCGATAGATAACTCATTTTAAAACGAGGCAAGGAAAAAAATAAATAAATAAAATAAAACGAGGCAAGGAATACTACTAAAAGCAAATATGCCAAGAACAATGAAGGATGACTAAAGAACCATAAAAACAAAACAGTATAACGGGTCTAGAGACCATTTAATGTAAAGGCAAGCTGCCCAATTCAACTCCAGAATACCCAAGGGTAGCTATTTTTAAACAGTTCAGTAACTGATCTTCACTTCGTTACTCTTAATCATCGAGGAAGGTTCAATTTTGGATAATAAACCCTGGCTAATGAGGCATTCAACATTACATTCACCTGAGGAAATTTCCGTTTTAAAAAAGTATCAGCATTGAAAGGAATAAGTTTAACCTATTAAGTAACTAGTAATGAAATTAAAACCTACTATATTTAAGACACATTGTATTTCCAGGGTTTTTTGTTGTTGGTTTTTTTTTTTTTTTTTGCCTTTAATTTAAAATATACATGGGGCACCTGGGTGGCTCAGTCGTTAAGCAACCGGCTTCGGCTCAGGTCATAATCTCATGGTTCATGAGTTCAAGCACCGCATAGGACTCTGTGCTGACAGCTCTGAGCCTGGAGCCTGCTTGGGATTCTGTGTGTGTCTGTCTCTCTTTCTCTCTGCCCCATCCTTGCTTGCACTTTGTCTCTCCTCTGTCTCTCAAAAAATGAATAAATGTCAAAAAAAATTTTTTTAAATAAAAAAATAAAAATAAAATAAAATAAAATATATGCAACACTGGGGCACCTGGGTGGGTTAAATGTCAGTTAAATGTCCAACTCTTGATTTCAGCTCAAATCATGATATCACAGTTCATGAGGTCAAGCCCCACATCAGGCTCTGCGCTGACAGTGTGGAGACTGATCAGGATTCTCTGTCTCTGCCCCATCCCACTTGCTCTCTCTCTGAAAATAAATAAATTAATTAAAAAATATATATGTGGCACTTAAAGTGGAATTTAACACTTACGGCATTCATGGTATTTAATTAAACACATGAACTCACTTGACATACACAGACGTGCAAACATCCATAAACATTTATCTGTTAAACATGTAACTTCAACATACTTGTCAAGACTGAGCAGAAGGTGTAAAAAAGGGGCCAGTCCAAAGAAGAAACTAAACACACCTACCACTCTTGACCTTCCCTGACAGCCACTTAGACACAAAATGGACCTGAAGGGATTACATATGAAGAGCTATGAGAGCACATGGAGAAAAACTTCAAATATGGCAGAATATAATCAAAGTTTCAACAAATAGTGTCCCAAAATAGAAAGTGCTAATCAGAAAAATATAAGCATTTGAAACTACACAGCACAGTTAAGTCCATATTAATTTTGTTAACATCTATAGATACTAATCACTCAGTTAACATTGCATACAGTCCAGCTGGTTTAAAGAGCACAAAAATAAAGTTGTTAAATGTTTAAAAAAAAATGCAGACTCAAAATAAGGCACTGCCATCAGAGAAGCAATCCCATACAATTGTCCTCTGCCTGGCTTCCAAGGTCCCATGCAGTCTGGCCTCACCCAACTACGTGCCAACATTCCAGGACCCAGGGACATCTTCAAGCCTGTGCCCCTGCCATCGTCCCTACTGGGGTTCTTTCCCCCTCTTCCCCACATCCATCCAAATCTTGTTCCTCCTTCAAGGTCCAGCTGGAGTCTCACTTTCCCCAGGAAATCTTTCCTGGCCATTCCTGGTCCAAGTCATCTACCTCTTACATAATCTCCACCCCCATGTAACTTTTCACTACACAGCTTGGCTCTTAACCACAATAGTGGACTTGTCTTGCATGTATTAGATTTTGTCCCTCATCCTAGTGTAGTCAGCCTAAGACTCCCAGAGACAAATCCATAGTACGGCAAAGACAGGTGTACTGACTCATTGCAATAAGGGATGATGTACACATCAGAACCGTGGGGCATCTCACTATTGTCCCAAAGCTAGACAGCAGAATCCATAAAAGCCAAAAGTATATCTACATTTGTTTGTGAATAAATGAAGTAAAGGGGTAATGATTGAATTTGGGGGAAGGATGCAGGCTCTGTGCTGACAGCAAGCCTGACGTGGGGCTTGAACTCATGAACCATGAGATCATGACCTGAACCGAAGTCAGTCACTCAACCGACTGAGCCACCGAGGTGCCCCAGAAATCCCTGTTAATTTAAACCAGTTTTACCAGTATCTGTTTTTCCAGCTGATGAATGGCAGGGCAGATGTTTATAGTCCAAGCTAACTTTTTTCTTTTCTTTTTTTTTTTTTTTTTTTTTTTTTTTTTTACTTTTTCATTCCTCAACATGCCTGACAACAGACTTCTTAAAGGCCCAAACCATTTCTATATTTATGCTTATCCTATATGAAATTGAACGGCACTTAGCAGATGCTATCGGCTATTTGATATCTGATTGATGGATAATGAAACTGAAACAACCAAAGCCACAGATTATGGGTTATAATTACATAACTACATAAAACTATCTTTTAGTAGTCTACGTAGAGGAAAAAAAAAAAGTAGTAAGAAGGAGATACATTTCTTACCTACAACACCAAAAGCTGAAACAGCTCGAAATAACCCAGAGGATCCTTTCTGTCCCATCTTTGTTCTATTTCCTAGATCCAAGCGGCCAAGAAGTTCTCTCACTTCTTGCTGAGTATATACATGCTAAAAATAAATAAATTCAATCTGTAAGATTGTACTTATTCTTTAGATGATGTATTGCCTATAAGAATCACTAGCTATTTCATAGAGAAGCATATAATAGTGCACAACTAAGCTATAATTTTTAAAAGCCAACAAATTCTTTAATATTAGCAATTACAGGTAGTTATTGGATCACATGCTGCTTTACCAAAAACTTGTGTCAAAACCTTATCTTCTAAACCATACACTTAAAGGCTCCACAAGACAAATTTCAAGAGATCTATGAACGCCTCAAGACTGTGTGCAAAGGTTTAATTGCACAAATACACTTTTATTTTTATAAGGCCCATCGCTTTTCTTAAGATTCTCAAAGGAATCCCTGATCAACCGCTTCTATCTCCAAGTAAAACCAAGAATCGATACAGTATATTAATAAAAACTCCCAGAATAGGAGAGTGAAGAACAACCATATCCACGAATGTAGGAAATCACAATATACAATCTATCTAAAATTATTATAACACAGAAAATAGATTTACAAAGAACTTAGTGAAAATGGGTTCCAAACTGTAGCTACCAACATATCTGAGAAACTGGCAATCTACATGGATTCAAAATGTTCACAGACAGAACTTCAATACAAAGGGAGTTAGGTTCTTTCATTTGAAAGAGTTACAATGAACTGTTCAATATCACCACACTGTATTTCACTTTTGACTAACAGTCTCACGTTTTTGTGCCACCTGAATGAAGTCTGTATTCCTGCTCTAGATAATATAACATCTGGAAAAGAACAGCTTAACATTTCTCTCATGCATCAGAACATCACCTAGAGGTGATTTTTAATAGAATAAAAGTCTGCAGCCCAGACTTAATATGAAGTAGCTTCATATCAAAGCATAGTAATAAATAATCTCTTCGGTAGATGCAATATTAAGAGTTACATTAAATCCTTAAAATGTCACTTCTAAAAGAAAATATACTCATTATCTTATCCAAAGAGTTTGCTTGGTGAAACAAATCAAAATGTATCAAAGCGCAATTCCAGCATACTTTTTAACACCAGTAATTTCTAGAAACCAGATTAGAGATTTAAATTCCAGCCAACCATAAGAAATAATTGTAATTTTCAGATGCCTGATTTAAAAAGGAAAAAAATATGTATACATCACTAAGAGCTGTGAGGCTCTTTCATATCCTTTAAACAACAGGTACAAAAGTTTCTGTTTGTATTCAGGTTTGCAAGATACTTACCCTATCATCAATTATGACCAAATCTTTCGGTTCTGTTCTATCAATCTTCAAAACACGATATTTTGTTTCTGCATGATTGCTCCCAACTAGAAAGTATCTCTATAAATGACAAAGAAATGCCATTAGTTTTTGAATGTGCTTTGCCTTATACACATTTTATAACTACTTTGGTTTTTGAAATTAAATACTGTAATAACGTCAGGTTACTTTAGAAAAGAAATATTTCTGTTAAATATAACTGGCAGATTCTAAAAGTTCAATTTTAAAATTGAAATATTCTTAGTGATGTCATGATAAACATTAGTCTGGTATCTTAAATGTATGTGGTAACGAGGTCAGATTAATTTAATCATATTATATAGAGATTAACCTAACTGATTTAGAGACTGATGTTTAAACTTTGCCAGGAAGAAGCAGCTCTACAGTAAGAATTAGAAAGCTCAACACACAATTAGTAATGTTTAGACAATTATAGCTATGCAAATATTGAAATTTTATCAAATAAATCTTTACAAACTTTCTGTACAACACTGAAAATGACTTTAATATAGCAACTATAAAAATCCCAAAGTCCTATAAAAGATTTAAAAGAGTGTAGTTTCCTAAATGGCTTTTTGAGGCTACAGGAGGAAATAATAAATATTCTTTTTTTTCTGAAATACTTCTTTGGTGCATTATACCTAAACACTTTAGTCTTCTTAAATAAACATTCAGAATAAAATTAATTGATAATATAAAAAAATAATCTTAAAGATAACAAAAATGCTTTTTTAAATTTTATTATTATTATTTATTTTTGCGAGAGAGAGACAGACAGACACAGAGCACAAGTCGGGAAGGGGAGAGAGGAGGAGACACAGACCTGAAGCAGGCTCCAGGCACTGAGCTGTCAGCACAGGGCCTGACGCAGGGCTCGAACTCACAAACCTTGAGATCATGACCTGAGTCGAAGCTGGATGCTCAACTAGCTGGGCCACCCAAGCACCCCTAATGAAAAATGCTTTTAAGAAAACTTAAACAAGGTGAGTAATTTTTAAGTTGAATTTAAGAAAGTAAAATGCATTAGGAAAAATATGTCATTTAAAAATATCTTGCTCTACACTGCTAGGAATTTACCCAAGGGATACAAGAGTGCTGATGCATAGGGCACTTGTACCCCAATGTTTCTAGCAGCACTTTCAACAATAGCCAAATTATGGAAAGAGCCTAAATGTCCATCAACTGATGAATGGATAAAGAAATGATGGTTTATATACACAATGGAATACTATGCATCAATGAGAAAGAATGAAATCTGGCCTTTTGTAGCAACGTGGATGAACTGGAGAGTGTTATGCTAAGTGAAATAAATCATACAGAGAAAGACAGATACCATATGTTTTCACTCTTATGTGGATCCTGAGAAACTTAACAGAAGACCATGGGGGAGGGAAGGGGGGGAAAAAAAGTTACAGAGAGGGAAGGAGGCAAACCGTAAGAGACTCTTAAATACTGAGAACAAACTGAGGGTTGATGGGGGGGGGGTGGGAGGGAGGGGAGGGTGGGTGATGGGTATTGAGGAGGGCACCTGTTGAGATGAGCACTGGATGTTGTATGGAAACCAATGTGACAATAAATTTCATATTAAAAAAATCTTGCTCTAAAAATATCCTTTAAAAGTGGTGCCTTTTTCAACATAGCAAAAATCAAGGGAATACTGCTACGATCAACTGACATCTTACCATTTCATTGGTCAGTTAAGAAACAGACACACAAGGGTGCCTGGGTGGCTCAGTCGGTTGGGCGGCCGACTTCAGCTCAGGTCATGATCTCATGGTCCGTGAGTTCGAGTCCCGCGTCGGGCTCTGTGCTGACAGCTCAGAGCCTGGAGCCTGTTTCAGATTCTGTGTCTCCCTCTCTCTGACCCTCCTCCATTCATGCTCTGTCTCTCTTTGTCTCAAAAATAAATAAATGTTAAAAAAAAAAAAAAAAGAAACAGATACACAAAACGACTAAATAACAAATAAGATCCTCTAGATTAATGGCCAAACTGAAGTATGAAGACCATGGGAGTTCAGAGCAGGAAAGACTAATGCAGGGTACTTATTACAGGTGCAGAAAATGTCAGAGGAGTCAGGACTTGAATTAAGCCTTAAAGGATGGGTAAGATTTTTTAAAGTAAGATTTTAGTGTGTATCAGAAGATGAGCACTTGGTTATACTGTTTTAACACTAGATTGGCAGAAATAGGTGGAGTTTTTATTATTAAATATAAATCCATTAATAAGGTTGGATCTAGACTTCCAGGCTATATAGAACAAAACTGTACATTAAAATAGGACTAGTTCTGGGGGCTCATGCTCCAGCCCCTGCACCATCCCTGCTGCTGCCAGACAGGAGGAAAGGGGGAGCATGGTACCTGTAATTATTAAACACGAATTCAATTAAAAGATGATTGGTTAGGGGCGCCTGGATGGCTCAGTTGGTTGAACGTCTGACTTCAGCTCAGGTCATGATCTCGCCATCCGTGAGTTCGAGCCCCGCGTGGGGCTCTGTGCAGACAGCTCAGAGCCTAGAGCCTGCTTCCGATTTTGTGTCTCCCTGTCTCTCTCTGCCCTTCCCCCACTCATGCTCTGTCTCTGTCTCTCAAAAATGAATAAATGTTAAAAAAAATTTTTTTAAAGATGATTGGTTGCCCAATCTTAAGAGGAAAGCTAGCCAAAATATGGAATCCCTTAGCTCCTAGGAGAGGTACAGTCTGAATAACACTACCACTTATAATGAAGTAGAAATAGAGCAATTTTGGTAAATATTAGTAAACTGACTTGAGACAGCCAGTGACCAGGACTTGATGTACTGGGGGAGCAGCCAGAAGGGCAGAGACAATGAGAGGGAGGAGATGGCAGGTGCTCAGCCTAGCCTCAGCTAATTCCTGTCTCTGAGACCCTACCCACCTCTGAGAGGAGGGGTGGATAACCAATCTGAAAAATTAACTTCAGAAGGATGGTTTGTAAACTCTACATGTTTGTTAACAGAAAAGGAAGATACCTTCTTGAGCACTTGAGAAAGTCCCCATGAGAGGAAATACCAAGTGCAAAGACCTGAAAGGGGAAGAAGCTTGGTGCATTAGAGGAGCAAGGTTGAGTGAGAAAATGCTCATAAAATACCTAACATAGTAAAGAGTGTTCAACACAAGGCACTCAATGACAGTTCTTTTTCTCTCCTTTACTTTTTAAGATGTCAGTGAGTCCATGCCACTGCATTTAGAAAGAGATAGCATGTAGAAACAGACAGAAAAAAGAGAGTACTCCAGAAAACGAAAATCACGTGCAGGACCAGAATGGAGCCAGAATGGGAGAATGCACAAGTCTATTAGTAATCGGTCTTTGTCCTCAGGAGAGTAGCACGCAAATTAACAACAGTGGACAGCGTGCAGTAAGAGAAGGGTGAACTGGATGATGGCAACATAGGAAGGGCACTTCAGTCATCTGGGGAGGGTCAGAGCAAGCGATCCAGAGGCTGGTGTCCTGACGCTGAATTTGGGCTTGAAGGACCTCACAAAAGGACTCCATGTACTGAGCCATGATAGGATGAGTGATACCTACCATCTCCACCTGAAACAATCCTTTCTCACCACCTGCCTCCTCCCAAAGCACTTTCCTTTGTATCTATAGCACTTACTGTTGAAGGCCTTATCTAAATTTGCTTTGGACATGTCTGCTCCTTCACCTAATTATAAGCACCTCAGGAGACTTGGGCTAACTCCCTGACCTCTGTGGTTGTTGTTTCTAGTCTGGTAGCACAATCTGGTTCCACAGGCATTGAATAAATGCTAGGTGAAAAACCACCCCCTACCCCAGATGAATCATATAATTTTCCGGGTAACTTTCTGCAAGGTTTATGCGAACCCGTCTTCTTTGGGTAAGCCATTCTCTCAGTAAAGAAGCACATCACAGCTTTAAGAGAGGTAAAATCCTTGCGTGAAATTCCTAGAATTTTAATAGATCCTAGGACATTTATAGAGTAACTGCAGTAGGACAATGATTTGGCAGTTTGTCATAAAAAGACAGTTGTAATTCCTGAGTGCTAGGAGGTATTATGCCTTGTTGGCCGATAGAGTACAAACATGGGAGGGCAGATCTGTACTTCTCATACCCAGGCTCTTCCAAAAACTCCATGAAGCAGAGGACCCAATAGCTAAAATCCCAGAATTTACAAACAGACCTGAAAGGGGAAAAAGAAACAGGAAGGAGTATAACTATCCACATTCTCTCTTCTAAAGTGGTCTAAGAAGACTAAAAATATTTTGTGCAGAGAAAAGCGACCTCATGTGGAGCCAGTTAGGTGGGAGAGGAAAACAACAGCTCTTGGTTGGCCTGCTGTGGACAGAACCACTTGCCTGTACTGCCCTCTGGTGGGCAGTTGCCTGTCCACTTTCACACTTTTTTTTTTTTTTTTAATATAATTTACTGTCAAATTGGCTAACATACAATGTGGAAAGTGTGCTCTTGGTCTTGGGGGTAGATTCCCGTGGTTCATCACTTACATTCAACACCCAGTGCTCATCCCAGTAAGTGCCCTCCTCAATGCCCATCACCCGTTTTCTCCTCTCCCCCACCCTCCCATCAACCCTGTTTGTTCTCTGTATTTGAATCTCTTATGGTTTGCCTCCCTCCCTCTGTGTTTGTAACTATTTTTTCCCCTTCCCTTCCCCTATGGTCTTCTGTTAAGTTTCTCAAGATCCACATATGAGTGAAAACATATGTCTTTCTCTGACTGACTTATTTCACTTAGCAAATGACTACTGGATAAAGGGTTAGTTTACACCAATTTTTTAAGGAGAATAATCAATCCAATTACTTTTGTCTGGGCATGGTGGTGCCACTTACTGATGTGGGGACGGCTGCAGGGAAGCAGGTTTGAGGGGAAACCAAGAGTTCTGCTTACAACATGCCCAAAGAGATCAAATGGGAACTTCTGAGTCTGGAGCTCAGAGGAGAGATCTCAGTGTGTGTCAGCAGCACATACATGGCATTTAAAGTCACGTGACTGGATTAAGCCTCGTAGGAAAAATGAAGATAGAAACAGAGCACAAAAAAACTAGCCTGAAGCACTCTAAATAAAATTATTTTTAAAGGCCAGATATAAATAAGGAATCAGTTTAGAAGACAAAAAAAAAAGGGTCAGTGTTTTTGGGAAACCCCAGGACAGCATGGAGTCATCAAAGCAAAGGAGATCAGTTAGAAAATGAGGGGGCAGTCACATCCACATCAAATGCTGCTGAGAGGTCAAGTAAGATGAGGGCACAGAGGTGCCCGGGGGCTCTGACAACAGGATCTTGTGAGTGACCATTCTGTGTGCAGTCTCAGTGATACAGTGGTGGGGGCAAAATCCACAACGGAGTTGTTTGAAGAGCAGACGAATGGTCTTCTGGGTAAAGATGGAAGAGTGAACACCTCTGTTCTTCCCAAACACCTTACTAAAACTGTAGTAAAGTTTTTAATGTTCATTTCCTTACACATAAGCCCCAAGGGCAAAGGGAAGAGTGGAGATAGCAACAACGACAAATCATTTGAACCTGAAAAGCATGCCCAAGAAAGCTGAATCCTAAACTGGCGGTGGGGAAGTCAAGAAACAATCCAATTTATACTACAGAACCTCCAAAAGGTGTGGAAATTTGTGGCATGTCTTATCTCTGGAGGTAGGAATGTAAAATTTCAGAAAATTGAAGTAAAACACAGCTCAAGCTTCTAAAGAGGGAAAAAAAAAAACAAAACAGGCTTCAAACCAAAGATCAAGAACAGAGTTAACATCAGAAATTCTCAAGAGCGGGGCGGCTGGGTGGCTCAGTGGTTAAGCAGCCGACTTCAGCTCAGGTCATGATCTTGCGGTCCGTGAGTTCGAGCCCCGCGTTGGGCTCTGTGCTGACAGCTCAGAGCCTGGAGCCTGTTTCAGATTCTGTGTCTCCCTCTCCCTCTCTCTCTGACCCTCCCCTGTTCATGCTCTGTCTCTCTCTGTCTCAAAAATAAATAAACGTTAAAAAAAATTTTTTTTAAATAAAAAAAAAGAAATTCTCAAGTGCCACAAGAGAAGACAGCAACATAATGTCTTCGAAATTCTAAGGGAAAATTCATTTCAATCTTTATTTTGCCATTAAATCTGTCAATCAAGTGAGAATGGAATATGGACATCTCAGAATGCATGCACTCAAGAAAGTTACTGTCCGTGAACCCTTTCTCATGAAGCAACTGGCAGAGGTGTACCACCAAAACGAGGGCATAAATCACGAAAGAGGAAGACGCCGGATCTGGGAAAATAAGGAAATCATCACAAGAGAGGCTACAGGATGATGTAAGGGAAGATCCCAGGAGAGCAGCGGTGCTGCAGGCCTTGGGAGCAACTAGTCCAGATGTGAGCCACAGTTTTAAGAAGATGAAACCCATAAGAACACCCACCTCCTTCCCTCCCTACTGTGTATGAATGCACTGAGAGGTTTACCTATCTGGGAAAGTTGGGGTTAAATTCACCGTGAGTCCTTAGAAGGAAAAGTATTGGCAGCCTGAAGTTCAAACAGTGAAAAACGAGGTAAATGAAATGCCCAAAACAACAGGGAAGGACAGAGGGCAGTAACTGAAGTGTACAAGATTTCCATACATCAGGCCTGCATCAGCTAGACTGATGCCTGGACTGCATCAGCCTGAACACACACGTACACGCAGGCACACAGGACTCAACACTGCTGGGGAAAACGTTTGTGTGTTTGTAGACATGTTGGGGGAGTGGGGTCAGCAGGAATCGGGGTAGAGAAGTAAGATACTCCAACAAAGCTACATTTCAATGCCCATTCAGATAGTCTTCCAAAAGTTAAGCATCATTGTGCAAGAAAAAGCTGAAAATTTCATTATGTGGCTGTAACCGTGGTGACTTGGTATGAAGATGAATGTTTCTAAAATATATACATGAACTGCAAATGGAACACAATAGGTAATCCATTTAACAGGAAATTCAGTATCTACTAACATTATTATCTCCTTTTATAATGACAGGCTAATTAATCACTCACTTTTCCTCTGAGAGAAGAAAATCAGCTTTCTTCAAAGAGAAGAAATTTTAGGTTGCCTGACAGCTTCAATTAATGTTAAACTTCACTTGAACTTTCAGAATAAAGATATTTTTAAACATCACCATGAAGTTACTTCTTACAATCCAACAGTATTGCAGGCCTGCCTCTTCACCTATTCCAGCAATCCCACAATCAGTAATGCAGCTCGAAAGAAATAAGCCTCTAATAGTCAAAAAGGGATGTCTCCAAGTTCACTCTTTACAGCTTCAGGGCTTTACTGATGGTGCAGCTTCAAATCCCCAATAGAAAGAAGTGGGAACTTGGTCATCTTCAACCCGCCTTCTAAATCTGCTGTAATCACTATGCTTCTCTCTCCCATTTTATATCATTTGCTTTCGTGCTCCAATCCCTTGGTCAACCACATCTTACACTGTTCTCTCCCATTCCCTCATTACACAAACCAAGGCTACCATCAAGGCTAATTAAGCTGCATTCTTC
Organism: Prionailurus bengalensis; assembly: GCF_016509475.1. Classification (NCBI taxonomy): domain Eukaryota; kingdom Metazoa; phylum Chordata; class Mammalia; order Carnivora; family Felidae; genus Prionailurus; species Prionailurus bengalensis. The sequence goes on along the minus strand of NC_057349.1, from coordinate 98,804,553 downwards.
ATGATGTGGTTCTTACTCACATTATTCTATTTTGTATGACAGGGTAGAAAGGAAGGACAAGCTTCCTTAAGTCCTTTTGGAACAAGGTAGGAATTAAATAAATACACACACACACATACATACATATTAACAATTTTGAGCTAGCAAGAGTAAAGATTATCCTCACCCCTACCCATGCAGACACAAAAATCCCCCAGAGTTCTGTTCAGCTACCAATTTTAAACTCAACCACTATGTGTTAATTTCTTTGATCACTTACTGCCATGGTAAGACCCCTACCGCATTATATATTAAGTAAGGGCTATAAATTGGAAATCATCTAATGTAAACTGCAGTTTCATCCAGCATAACTTCAGGTTGCTAAATCTTCTGTGGGCAACTCCAATTGCACTGGGCCATATGAGCAGTAAGGCTGGATCTGACCGCAGTTTACCTGTAGGCCTGGGTCACAGGACAGACAAGGGCCATGGCATCATCACAGGAGCCAAAGGGCAGCATGAAGGCACTGGGCGCCAGAGAGAACAGGTAAGTTTGGGAGGAAGCCAACCCTTCACAAGGCCAGAACTGCACCTCCGGCATGCTATCTACCAACCCACCCCCCTTTCCCCTCCAGAGTCCTCAAAATTCACCTCCAAACACAAGTAACAATGACAGCCTGAATGTCACCTCAGGAGCAATCCTGCCCAATTATCCTTCTAAATGAAGGCTCAGGACAAGAGGCAGCTCATCTTGTCCACTGTCTCCTTTGTTCTTTTGTTCCCCTAATTCTTTCATAACCAATTAATACACTCCCACCAACCAAATTAAGAACGCACTGGGGCATCTGGGTGGCTCAGTCAGTTAAGCATCTGACTTCGGCTCAGGTCATGATCTCGCGGTTTGTGAGTTCAAGCCCCGCATCGGGCTCTGTGCTGACAGCTCAGAGCCTGGAGCCTGCTTCAGATTCTATGTCTTGCTCTCTCTCTCTCTGCACCTCCCCTGCTCATGTTCTGTCTCTGTCTCAAAAATAAATAAAACATTAAAAAAAAAAAAAAAAAGAATGCACTTATTCTGACTCATACACCTTGCCAACAAGGACTTTGGTCAATCTTTCCAATCTTTGCCATTTGGATAGGTGAAAAATGGCAATCTATTTTCATTTTATTGCCTTAGTTATTAGCAAGTTACGTATCTTTTTATATTCATACTTCTTTTTTGTCAGATTACCTATTTGTCTCCTTGTCCTTTTTTGTTGGGTGTTTTATTTTTCAGACATAAAATAATAAGCAGTATTATTTGTTGTTCAGGCTAATATTTTCTTCATAGTCTTTTGACTCTATTTACATTCACAGTTTTAAGTGCTTTCTATTAGAAAAGAAAAAATTATGTCAATGGTCTAAATTCCTACTTCATAAATCTAGAGAAATGTTAACTGATTAATCCAAAATCCATTAAGAGGAAGAAAATAATAAGCATAAGAGAAACTGATTAAATAAAAAACAACAATAGAGAAAATTAACCAAATCAAAAGTGGGTTCTCTAAAAAGTGTACTATATATGATAAATGCCTAGCAAAATGGATCAATAAATAATGAGAAAGAACACAAAATACCAATATCAGGAAAGAAAAGTGAGAGTTTTACTACAAATCCTCCAGAAATCAAAAGTTTAATGAGAAAATATGAACAACTCAATGCCAATAAATTCAACAACTAAGATGAAATGGACAAATTTCTTGAAAACTACAATTGATCAAATGTGATTCAAGATCTACTGAAAACCTGCATAGCCTTATTATTTATTATAGAAATCGATTATCAAAATTTGTCCCACAAAACAACCCCAAGCCCAAATGCTTTCAGAAGTAAATTCTAACAAACATTTAAGCAAAGAAATAATACCAATCTTATACAACCACCTTCAGAAAATAAAAGAAGGAGCACTTCTCATTCATTTATGAGACCAAGTTACCCTAATGCCCAAATCAGACAAAGATGTTAAAGAATGATAGACTAATATCCTGAACATAAAGGTAAAAATCCCTAGCAAAATATTTGTAAATAGAATCTGGCAATATATGAAAGCAATAATACAGCATGATGGAGTGTGGTATACCTCCAAAATTCAAGGTTCTTTTAACCTCTGTAAATGAATTAATGTAATCCACCATACTAAACAAGTAAATGTCATATGTAGATGCAGAAAAAAACATGCAACAAAATTCAATATCTATTTATGATTTTTTAAAAAACTGTCAGCAAACTAGGAATAGAAAAGAATCTTTCTGGGGCGCATGGGTGTCTCAGTTGGTTAAGCATCTGACTTTTGATTTTGGCTCTGGTCACGATCTCACAGGTTCATAAAATCGAGCCCTGTGTCGGGCTCTGCACTGACAGTTCAGGGACTGCTTGGGATTCTCTCTCTCTCTCTCTCTCTCTCTCTCTGTCCCTCCCCTGCTCGTGCTCTCTCACTCTCTCAAAATAAATAAACATTTTTTTAAAAAAAGAAAACAATCATTTTCATTCTGATAAAGGGCATCTCTGAAACCTATAGCTAACATCACACTTAATACTGAGACTGCTTTCCCCATAAGATCAGGAACAAAACAAGAAAAATGTCTGTTCTTGCCACTTCTATTCAACTTCGTACTAGAGATCCTAGTCAGCACCAGAAGGCAAGAAAAAAATAAATAAATAAATAAAAGGCAACCAGATTGGGAAGGAAGTAGTTCCCCTTCCTAAATTATATGATTATTAATGCATAAAGCTAAGGAAATGACCCCCCCACAAAAAAGCTACTAGAACTAATGAGTGTGATGAGAAAAATGACTATTTTGTGTTGAGGACTAGGTATTTGACAGTATGATAACCCTGTTCACACCAAGTCTAAACATTTAGATAAGGACCTGAGTTTAGGATTGCTACCATAATTTCCCACTTTGCTCTTCCTATGATACCTTTTTAAAATAGCCACTTAGAGTTAAGCCCACAAAAAGTTAATGACCTCTGCTCCTATCACCTGTTCGGTCATCGGTATTTGCTACCCTGCTCTCTATCTCCTGCTCACAGTGCCTAGGACAAAGGACTGCTTTCCCCCCAGATCATTCCCTCCTCTCCCCCAACACTCCCACCTCTGCCATTTCTAAGTCTTGTAGCCCTACTTCCTTTCTGTGGGTGTACTGAAACTGTTCCTTCAATCGACCCTGTGGGTTTCACTTCCCCAAATTAAAAGTTTGATGCTGAGGAAGCTATCTGCCAACCCCATGTGAGTGGCCTGTGCCCCTCAATTCAGCCGGTCATAGTCTGCATTATTCTTAATTCAACACACCAGCTCCAGCTTCTCCACATGGTGACTTTAGCAAGGCTTCAGAATATAAGGTCAATGTACAAAAATCAACTCAATTTCTGTATGCTAGTAACAAGCAATTATTAAATCAAATTTAAAATCCCATTTGCAATAGTATCAAAACTCATAAGACACTCAGGAATAGGTTTTTTTCTTAAAGACATAAAATTTCAACACTGAAAACTATCACATATTGTTAAGAGAAAATAAACCCCTAATAAATGGAGAGATATACCATGGATTAAAAGATTCAATATTATACGATCCTGCAATGTATAATTTTAGACAGTCCCAATTACAAACATTTTAAAAATTTAATCTGTAGGGGCGCCTGGGTGGCTGAGTCGGTTAAGCGTCCGACTTCAGCTCAGGTCATGATCTCATAGTTTGTGAGTTCGAGCCCCACGCCGGGCTCTGTGCTGACAGCTCAGAGCCTGGAGCCTGCTTCCGATTCTGTGTCTCCTTCTCTCTCTGCCCCTCCCCCGCTCTCACTCGCACAAAAATAAATAAGAACATTAAAAAAAATTTTTTTTAATTTTAATCTGTAAAGCAAAGTCCATGTGTTCTAAACTGATTGAAAGAAAATGGTTTCTGTACACATGGTTGAGTGTTCTTCCAGAATATCATCACCTAAAGGTAGCTTTATTTTTATTTTTCCAGAGCAAGGTTTACTATGCTCTGTTTTTCTTTCTTTGCTCCTATTTTCTCCATTATTATTACTATCACAATAGAGGTTTTTTGGCTTAATCTTGTTAGTTTGTTTGCTTGCTTATTAAATTTCTTTATAAAACAAAGTGCTCTATAAAGCAAAAATGAAAAGAAGAAAATCTTCTTGTAGCAGGACATGGGTGTGGAGTTTCATTTTATATATTTGAATTATACAAATATGAAATATCTTAATAATTCAAATATTAATAAATCTTCATTTTATATAAGTAATTTTATGATAATATTTCAATTAAAAATAATAAATAACTTCCAATTTCAGAAAAAGATTCAATATTACTAAGATTCAGTTGTCCCCATATTGGTCTATAAATTGATCTATAAATTCTACAGCTTACCATATATGAAAGACTCACAGGTAATACCATCCTCAATGATGAAAAACTGAGAGTTTCCCCCCAAAGGTCAGGAACACAACAGGGATGTCCACTCTAACTACTGTTTTCAACATACTACTGGAGGTCCTAGCTTCAACAATCAGACAACAAAAAGAAATAAAATGCAAAATAAAAGTTTGACTTTTATTCTTTCATTCTTTTTCATTTTTCATTCTTTGCAGATGACATGATACTCTATGTAGAAAACCCGAAAGACTCCACCAAAAACTGCTAGAGCTGATACATGAATTTAGCAAAGTCGCAGGATATAAAAACAACACATAAAAATTGGATGCATTTCTATACACCAATAATGAAGCAGCAGAAAGACAAATCAAGGAATCGATCCCATTTACAATTGTACAAGAAAAACCATAAGATACCTAGGAATAAACCTAATCAAAGAGGTAAAAGATCCATATGCTGAACATTATAGAACACTTATGAAAGAAATTGAAGACACAAAGAAATAGAAAAACATTCCATGCTCATGTACTGAAAGAACAAATATTGTTAAAATGTCTATACTACCCAAAGGAATCTACACATTCAATGCAATCCTTATCAAAATAACACCAGCATTCTTCACAGAGCTATAACAAATAATCCTAAAATTTGTATGGAAACAGAAAAGACCCTGAATAGCCAAAGCGATCTTGAAAAAGAAAACCAAAGCAGGAGGCATCACAATCCCAGACTTCAAGCTATACTACAAAGCTGTAATCATCAAGACAGTATGGTACTGGGACAAGAACAGACACTCAGATCAATGAAACAGAACAGAGAGCCCAGAAGTGGACCCACAAATGTACGGCCAACTAATCTTAGGAAAGAATATCCAGTGGAAAAAAGACAGTCTTTTCAGCAAATGGTGCTGGGAAAACTTGGACAGCAACATGCAGAAGAATGAAACTGGACCACTTTCTTACACCACACACAAAAATAAACTCAAAATGGATTAAAGACCTAAATGTAAGACAGGAAACCATCAAAATCCTAGAGGAGAAAACAGGCAGCAACCTCTTTGACCTCGGCCACAGCAACTTCTTACTAGACATGTCTCCAGAGGCAAGGAAATCAAAAGCAAAAATGAACTCTTGGGATCTCATAAAGATAACAAGCTTCTGGGGGTACCTGGGTGTCTCATTTGGTTAAGTACCTGACTTTAGCTCAAGTCATGATGTCGCGGTTCGTGGGTTCGAGCCCCACATCAGGCTCTGTGCTGACCTCCTAGAGCCTGCTTCAGATTCTGTGTCTCCCTCACTCTGCCCTTTCTCCACTCACACTCTTGTCTCTCTCTCTCAAAAATAAAACATTTAAAAAAGTTTTTAAAAAGATAACAAGCTTCCGCACAGCAAAGGAAACAATCAACGAAACTAAAAGGCAACCAGTGGAATGGAAGAAGATATATGCAAATGAACTATTGGATAAAGGGTAACTATCCAAAATCTATAAAAAACTTGTCAAACTCAACACCCAAAAAAACAAATAATCCAGTGAAGAAATGGGCAGAAGACATGAACAGACACTTTTCCAAAGAAGACATCCAGATGGCTAACAGACACATGAAAAGATGCTCAACACCACTTATCAGGGAAATACAAATCAAAACCACAATGAGATATCACTTCACACCTGTGAAAACGGCTAAATTAACAACTCTGGAAACAACAGATGTTGGCAAGGATGCAGAGAAAGGGGAACACTTTTGAACTCTTGACTGGGAACACAAACCAGTGTAACCACTCTCGAAAAAAAATATGGAGGTACCTCAAAAAATTAAAAATAGAACTACCCTACTACCTAGCATTTGTACTACTAGGTATTTATTGAAAAGATACAAAAATGCTGATTCAAAGGGCACATGCACCCCAATGTTTACAGTAGTACTATCAACAATAGCCAAATTATGGAAAGAGCCCAGATGTCCATCAACTGATGAATGGATAAAGATGTGGTGTGTATACACACACACACACACACACACACACACACACACACACTCACACACACACACAGGCATGCACATATACAATGGAATATTATTTGGTGATCAAAAAAAATGAAATCTTGCCATTTGCAACAACATGGATGGAGCTAGAGTATATGATGCTAAGTGAAATAAGTCAGAAAAAACTGATACCATATGATTTCACTCGTATGTGGAATTTAAGTAACAAAACAGAAGAACATAGATAGGGGAAGGGAAGGAAAAATAAAATAAGATAAAAACAAAAAGGAAGGCAAAACATAAGAGACTCTTAAATACAGAGAACAAACTAGAGGGGAGGTAGGTGGGGGGTGGGCCAAATGGGCAATGGGCATTAAGGAGGGCACTTGTTGGGATGGGCACTGGGTGTTATATGTACGTGATGAATCACCAAATTCTAATCCTGAAACCAATACTATAATATATGTAACTAACTTGAATTTAAATAAAAAAAATAATAACAATCAAATTCTATCGTTTAGATTTGTGCATTTCAACTTATTTAAATTTAAAAAAAGAACCTTATAAAACAATAAGTGGTAGGTGGGGAGTGGAACAAGTTATAGCTAATAAAGGTAATTCAGGAGCTGGTGATGGGAATGTGGGTGTGGATATGTGGTGTGGATATGTGGGTGTTTGCTATTCTGTTTATTTTGTATTTGCTCAAATTTTCCATAACAAGCTAAAAAAAACAAACAAAAAAACACAAACCCAAAGACACAGAAACCACAAACCCATGTTCTAAATTAACTGATTCATCAGATATACAATTACTCTGTCAAATAGTTATAAAAGTTTCTAATCACTGACTCTCTGTTTCTGTATGTAATCCCTCCCAGTCCAGTAACAAACTATCTATGTCGGGCACCAATTGTCAGACCACACTCTCAGTAGCACTACTGGTCTTCTCTGCCTCATTCTTTTCTTCACTGAACAATAGTAGTAATAGTAGTAGTAACAAGATTTACTTCTTAGAGGTTTTATGAGGATTAAATAACAAAATATATGTGGAGTGCTTTGTGACCGTGGCTGGCATAGAAGTGTTCCATAAGCATTAGCTCTATTATTCTCGTTAACACAACCCGCTACAGTTGGGTTTTTTTCCTTTTGCGTCCTAGGATCTCTTTACTTACTGGCAATTTTATGCTTTTTTTCTGAGTTATTTATGTCCCTTAAACTTTGAACTTATTACTGAAATAAATCTTTCTCCTTAAATCTTTTTTTTTATTAAAAAAAATTTTTTTTAACGTTTATTTATTTTTGAGACAGAGAGAGACAGAGCATGAACGGGGGAGGGTCAGAGAGAGGGAGACACAAAATCTGAAACAGGTTCCAGGCTCTGAGCTGTCAGCACAGAGCCCGATGTGGGGCTCAAACTCACGGACAGCGAGATCATGACCTGAGCCAAAGTCGGCCGCTTAACCAACTGAGCCACCCAGGTGCCCCTCTGCTTAAATCTTTAAATCCAAATATAAAAAAGAAGAATCACATACTTTACTGATGAGGAAACTGAGATTCAAAAAATTAAATTCAGCAGACATTTCTCAGGGTGGTTGCCTTGGCCCAACCATTCCTGAAAACAAAAGTCATTACTGCCAGACCCCATCCTGGCCACGATGATTTGCCCACCAAGGGGCAGATTCCCAATCATAGCTGAGTCAATCATGTTCCTTCTCCTAATGCCGATGGTATGTCCTCAGCAACACCCTGAGTGGGTTCTCTAATACTGCTCTCCTGTTCCTGCCTTTCCAGAAGCTGAGGAGTTATCCTCTTCCAGTGATTCCAAGCAGTGGCTCCTCTAGCATCCTTCCGATAAACTCGCTTTTTACCTCTAAGCTGGCTGGAGTTAGTTTGCATTGCTTAGATGACTGAGTGGGGTCACAACCAAGTTCTGGAATACGTCTCTTTATATTAGACACTCTCAAGTGTATCTAATGGAAGCCTACTGTTTACAAGGCACTGTACCACCATGTGTGCTGTGAGGACCAACAGGTTATGACAGGACAAGAAGGGGTGGGACTTTACTAGGAACGAGCTGCAGAAAAGACACTACGTAGGTATAAGGAACTGAAAGCAATACAGATTTACTGCAGAATAAGGGACATAAAGGCACAGCGTTAATCCTCAATAAATATTTGTTGAATTGATATTAAATTAGACATAAAATCATACAGAATGATGACAAATCACATATAGCTTTCAATGCCAAACTAAAGGATAGTGTTTACTCTCCTCAGAATGGGAGCTACTGAAGGTTTGTGAGCAGAAGAGCCCTGAGTTATGCTTTGAAAATAATACTAACATCTCAGCCAGTCCTAATGCATGCTCTGCTGATTAATGGGCTGAAGTTTCTGTGTTTTGAGTGTAGTATTTATGTTTCTAACCAGGGACATTTACCAGCACATTGTACAGAAAGCAGAAGGTTTTGTTTGTTTCAATGTCAAAATGATACCTCTGTATGACTCTCCTCAGAGAACAACACAAGATAGCTACAAATATTTGATAATTTCCTCCTCTGGCGTGGATCTAATCAAATGAGGTTGCCAACAAAATTAACTTAGGTTTGGGGCGCCTGGGTGGCGCAGTCGGTTAAGCGTCCGACTTCAGCCAGGTCACGATCTCGCGGTCCGGGAGTTCGAGCCCCGCGTCAGGCTCTGGGCTGATGGCTCAGAGCCTGGAGCCTGTTTCCGATACTGTGTCTCCCTCTCTCTCTGCCCCTCCCTGCCCTTCCCCCATTCATGCTCTGTCTCTCTCTGTCCCAAAAAGTAAATAAACGTTGAAAAAAAAAATTAACTTAGGTTCAACAATACTTCTCCATTAATTGTGACCTGAGGGAGACCTGATATTAGAACCAGGTTATAATCGAGCAACTGTTAAGTACCTACTTTATCAATGGAAGACAACCCAGGTTCCATTGAATGTGCCCTATGAAACACTCTACAGCATACAGGCAGGCTTCCAGCATAAGCAATCTTATTACTATGAAGTGTAATTTTAAACACAGACTCTAACATTACTGTTACCCCAATTCAAAAAGTTGTACTTTATTTTCCAACCACACAAATGACAATGTGCTCCTATAAACACTATTCTGTAAATCTTAGGGACCCAGTAATCTAAACACAAAAACTGATCTTATTCTATAGTAACTATTTACACGGCCATTTGAAGTAATGAAACAAAAAGTGCAAAAAAAGTCAAGTGAAAAAGCAAAATAATGTTACCCAAACAAACCAGTCTTTAAGCAAAACAAGTTTTCCTTTCCTTTCAAATAAAGAGAACCAAATATTTTAGCAATAAAAGCGTACGCAATTAACAGTATAGTAATTGGCATGCCACGGAATCGGAAAACACACAAATTACTCATTCAAAGGTCAAAAATATTTTTTCATACCCTTGTCTGTACTGTAAGTAGCGAACTACAGAACTAACAGACTCTGAAAGTTGGAAAAAATCCATACTCGTTCAGAACTTTATGAACAGTTTCTGACATACACCCACAAGCACCTGTTTCCAGTGTATTTCAACTGTGGCTTTTAAATGGAAACATGTAAAAGCAAAAGCAGCAGCGCCCTGGGTGCGATAACAAGGCGAAGCCCCCTCAGACACATGCCCACGGCTGGGATTAGGGACTTAGGGAGGAAGATGCTGTCACCGTCCTCCCTCGCGCGCCCCGCCGCGCCCCGCCGCGCAGGGAACTCACAGCTCTGGTCTCGTACAGAACCAGCTTCTGGACGGAGCTTATGATGGGGGCAGCGGCCGCGGGCATGGTCGGAAGAAATGGGGGCCCTCACGACAGGGCACCAGGCCGCGGCCCAGAGTGCGGCAACCTCCAGGCTGCTCCAGGAGGCCGGGAGAGAAGACACCTCACACCCTGGACATCAGATCCAGACGGAAAATACGCCCCTCGTGCACTAAACAAACAAGACCGGGAATAGCTCAGGTGTTTCCGGATCCCGGATCCCCACCTCCGGGCAAGTCCCGCCCCAGGCACGTCGGGGGCGGAGCTGGAGGATATACCGTAGAGAGGTCGCGTAGAACCTGCGCGTTGCTTAGGGAGGAAGCGAAGGGCGCCATGTTTGGTGCGGGCGGGAGAAAAAGTGGGCGGAGAAAAAGCGAACAGGTTAGTCTGGGCTCGCGCTTCATCTAGTCCTCTTTGGAAAAGGAGTAGGGTTTGCGACTGGATTGCTTCTTTTGAATCGGTTTCTGAGTTGTAGATAGATCCATTCGAAGTTGGTCTCTTTTTTTCTGCCTACCTCTGCCTTTATTTTCCTGGAAATATATCTGATAGCCCTTCGCTGTGTGCCGGTGTTTTTCCCCTTGCGTCTCTTTATCTGTATTAACCCTTAGGAGAGTCAACAAAATCCATGCTGTCTGAAAGCTGTGTGGTTCAAGGAATTTTTTTTTAATCACCTTTTTAAAAAAATCACCGAAAGTTGGAGATTTTGTAAATTCTACAAACGGACTGTCGTGCAATGTTTAGTGCAGTGTGGTGTGGCACCGACTTTGAGACCGGCAGTTCTGGGTTAAAATAAGGCCTCTTCCATTTGATATGTGTGAACCCAAGTGGGCAATGTACATGCCCTCTCTAATCATCATTCATTTTATATTTGTCAAAAGGAATGTATTAAAAATACAAAGTTAAGTGAAAAAGTGAATAAGTAAAATTATTTTAAAAAATCAATAAATTACAGCCCCACCTACAAGACCCGGTCCCCCAAGAGGCACTGCGCGAAGCCCAGCCAGGGGTTCCCTAGGCAACCGCTGCACCGACACAGCGATACCAGAGGCGGCTGCGGACCGGCAGGTGGGGTCCTGTGGACTCCTGGGGACTCCTCTGTGCCGAGGTAAGTAGGGGTCGTAGTCCCCCTCCCCGACGCGCTTTGTGTCTATTGAATGGAACCTTACCTCCTGCGGGGACCCCATGCCAGTTCCTTTTCCTACAAAACTAAACTTCGGGATTTCTCAGTAAATTAGTTTTTAAAACAATTTTCCCTTCAAACCACTGATGACATTCCACAAATATTTACTGAGCACCTACTATGAGAGTATAAGACATCGCCTAAGTAGAAGTGGTAGGTTTCTCAGGAGATGGGCCCCTGTAAACCGCACAACCCACCTGGAGAGTTTCTCAACGGCTTAAAAGGTGAGGGAACTTGTAAACATTCTATTGAATTATAGTATAAACCTATAACATAATGTGATATTAGAGATTATATTACATAACAATGAGATGTTAGAGATCATGTTGTAAATTTAAAATTGAGAAATTACCAAATTAAAAAAAATAAATGTTTAATTATTTAGTATTTTAATTTTCTTTCATAGTTTGGTCCTATTTTATTAAGAACTAGAAAGATGGCCATGTCAGTTCTGGCATTTTACATTGACTTGGATCTTTCAACTGGGAAGAATATTTAGTTGTGTTTTTTTCATAGTGGAAACCAATTCTTCTGAATATGAGTTAAATATCTGCACTATGTTTTTATTTAGGATAACAACTCTTAAAATATGTGTAGAATTCTGGTTTCCAATATTTAATTTTCAATTATTATATTATACTGTAATATTGCTCTTCATTTGAACCTTGTCTTAGTTTGGTTCACCTAGAAGCACATCCTGAGACAAAAATTCGAGGGCAAGTGGTTCATATAGGAAGTAATCCCAGGAAACATCAGGGAACAGAAGGAAGCTGATAAAAGGAATATTATCAAGCAAATTTCTCTGTGGGCTGAATTCACTGCGAAATACTGAGATATTTGTCTCAGAGTAATTCCCTCTTAAGGGCAAAGGAGCTGGGGCATTTATTCACTACCTCCCATCAGTTATTGGCTGAGGCCTGCTATGGCAGAACATTAATTTCCTGGAACTTGTGGTCTGCCTGTGCTCAGGCAGACTAGGTATGGCAGCTGGAAACATTCCTTAGGCAAAGAGCCACACGTGCTAGAAGTTGGAAGTCAGACTGACCATTCATGGAAAAGTTACATGTCAAGTGGTCATGGGCACTAATAGCATCTGCTACGTTCCAATGAGATATACTCGTTTGCACTAGTCATTTCCACTCTCCCCCCCCCCCACCCATATTAAGTTCACACCATCCCCTCAGTGATTCTTCTCGATGGTGGCTGGTCTCAATTTCTGAAAGAAAAGGACTCACCAAAAGATGGTTAGTGGGACAAGCTATAGAATCCACTACTGCAATTAATCCGAGGTCTGAAATTGATAATTCATCACTTGCCTCCTCTACCACCCATTCTAGATTTCTCTTACCCTTGGCTGGCACTTCTGCTGAGCTCAGTTGTTTTCCCAGTAGGGTAACCAGCCTTCATCCCTGAGGGCTGTAAGCCTCTTGTTACCATGTCTTTGTCAGACCGGGCTTGCTACAATTACAAGAGGAGTCTCAGAGAATCCCCTGAGTTCAAGACATACATCTCCTGCTCCAAGCAGTAGAAGCAACCCTGTCCTCACCTGCCAGTGCAGTAACTCCTTGTGGCCATGTGGAGCCACAGAGGACCAGGCAGCGGTTTTAGGTTTAGTGAAACCCACCTAAAGGGGTCTCCTGATAGAAGCATCTCTCTCCCCTCAATCAAAACCAGGACCTCCAGTCCAGCAGAGCCTGAAGTCATGAGGAAGGATGGTACAAATTCCTCATGTCAATCACTGAGAGGGATGGTAGTGTCTCAATCCCACACAATCTCAAACTGGCGTTTTCATTGTACCTTTAAGAGGCCATTCCAACATTCTGTCAGACCGGTAGCTTCTGGATGAAGAGGTATGTGGTAGAATCAGTGGATCCTTCTTATCATACCCCCTTTACTAAAAAGAGGGTCTTTTGATCCAAGGCAATATTATATGGGATCTCATGATAAATGAGACACACTCCAAACCCTTAGATAGTAGTGCTGGCCAAGGCATTGTGGGTAGGAAAAGCACACCCATACAGGGACACATGTCACCTGCTGTATTCTCCAAGGTGAAGGAATTCCATGTAATCAGTTTGTCACTGAATGGATATACCATTTTGAGTGCTTAGCCTCAGTCTCTGTAACACACAGGTGAGAGGCTTAGTGATAGAAGTAACTAAATCAGCCTGTTGAGAGGGAGATGCGTCATTGAACCTATGCAATGGCCTCCATCACCTCCATCCCTACCACCGTGCCTCCTCCATTTATGAGCCCATTTTGGAAGCATTGAGGTGACCAGGGATAAAGACTGGCTAGTGTTTACTGGAAAATCAACCTGCTTTGTGAGACTCAAAAATCCACATATTTTGTGTCCACTTGTATTTTTTTACTATGTGGTATAACAAAATTACCACAAATTTAGCAGTTTAAAACACATACATATATTATCTCATAGTTTCCATGTTCAGGAGTCCAGGCGTAGCTTAGCGGGTTTCTCCACTGAGGGTCTCACAGAGCTGTGGTCAAGATGTTGGCTGCGCGGCATTTTCATCTGGAGACTCGACTAGGGGAGAATCTGCTTCTGAGCTCATTTAAATTGTCAGCAAAAATCATCTCTTTGTGGTTGTTTCTTTTCTTCCTGGCTGTTGTCCAGGGGCTCCCTCCATGACTGGAGGCCACCCACTGTTCTTTGCCCGCAGCCCTTTCACATCATGGCAACTTAATTCAGAGCCAACCAGGAAGTCTCTCCAGTGTGCTAAAATAGGATCTTACATAGTACAATGTAATCACAGGAATGGTATGTCTAATACCTTTGCTAGATTTAGAAGCAAGTCACAGAATCCATCTTCTCTTAGGGAATGGGGTCACACAGGGTGTGACTTGGTAGGGCTTGCCATAGAGTGTGTTTGCTGTGTCCTTCTCATAGGTCCATTCGCATGCCTCTTCCCCAGAACTCTTTTTCTCTTATCTCTCAGTCTTGCTCCTCCCAGGCCTTTGACCAAGCCATTCAATACTGTCCTCCAAACTGAGGACCTAGGAACACTGCCTAAAACTCTGCCCACAAGGAGGATTTCCCTTAATCATCATCTTTCAGGGCTGCCTCTGAGTGGCACTAAAGTCTGGAAGCATTCCATCTACAGTTTGCACCAATATATCATGATTCATCCATGACTTTTTTTAAGTTCCTAGGGAATTCCTTATGATGTCTGAGCTGAAAAAGAGACATTGATAAGCAAAAGATAGATGACATGGTGTCTGGGCTGCTTATTTATGAAACTTATTTGTACCCTCCAGACGTGCTTGGACCTGATCCCAGCGTTCCATTTTTGTCATTCAGTGGATTACTCCTGTGCCTGCCCAACTTTAGGACTAGATCTAATGTACCCAGTTCATGATGGGCACTTCCAGTTGCATAGTCACTTGGTGTCCCATGGCCAGGCATTCATTCTCTCCCAGAGCCCAGAGCATTGCCAGGAGTGGCGTTTTGAATGGGGAGTGGTTCTCTGCTCCAGACAGCAATGATCTACACCGAGAGGTTTCTGTTGTGGCTTTCCTAAGACTCCAAAAGTATTCTCACCTACTGTAGGTGTCTCCCTCTAGCATCATGGGATCTGGCCAGGTATATGGCCCAAGAAGCAGGCCTCTGGTACCATAGACTAAAACTGCTACAGAGCTCTCTGTTGCTCTGAGGTTCGCTCAAAACTGACAGCTTTCCAAGTCACCCATTATATGGATCAGAACAGTATTCCCAAGTATGCTACAGGCTGTCTCCAAAAACTAAAGAGACTTATAAAATACTGCACCTCTTTTTTTTTTTTTTAGAGGTAGAAGGTATAAGGTATAGTAAACTTGTCCTCTACCTTGGAGAGAACATCTCGGAATGTCCCAGACCACTGGTCTTTTAAAACCTCACCAAAGTAACAGGGCTTTAAATGTAGATTTATCTTCCACTTTCTGCTGCTCATGTGTCTTATGAAGCCATCCAGAACACTTGCCACTTCCTGCTCACAGGCTCTGATATTGTCAATATTGATAATATATCAACAAGGGATCAAAAAGACCCCTTTGTACTATAGCTGTTAAAAGAGCAGGAGAGTCCTGGGGCAAGCCTGAATGTTCCTTGCTGACAGTTCTAAGTGAATGCAAACTGTTTCTAATCTTCTTTTCTGAGAGGGATTTAAAAAAAAACACAACACATTTGCCAGATGAGTAGCTGCATACCGAGGACAAGAAGCTGTGTCTGACTAGTAAAGATTGCATCTGCACAATTACGAGTGGGGCTATCACTTGGTTAAGTTTTCAGTAGTCCCCCATCATCTGTCATGATCTATCTGGTTTTTGTAAAAAATCACACTGGAGAATTGAGCAGGGCTATCTTTTTAGATAGTTTGGGGTATCACCTTTCCATTTCATTTGGAATGACTTACTATTTATTTCATGAGCTTCCACTTGGCTTTTCTACCACAGTGGTGCTTACTCCACAGGCAGGGAACGACTGGGAAGATTTTGCCAGGTGCAATCCCCATCACATAGTCAGGGACCAGGAAAAGAACCACGAGGTGATCCTGCAGATCCTGCACTGTAAGACTGACTTGAGCCGAGACTCCATTTATTACTGGTTCTCCATTTGCTTTCACACCAGCAGGAGGCCATGATGGCATTTTGTATCTGCTGGTGTTGGTGTCAGCTCAGACCCTATGTCCTGTAGGCTCTGAAAGAGGAGGATAGTCCCATTTCCACAGTGTGTATTTCCCCAGTTAATGGTTGTAGGTTCCCTTGGAGAAGGAAGAATTGGGGAATCCCTATTGTAAATACTTGTTACGGTGTTGTAGGGTCTATTCTCCAGGACTCCTCGCCTCCCCTTCAATAAATGGGCTCTGGAGCTAAGAACTAGGCAAGGATCATGATTTTCCACTGTGGTTGCTGACATCAGCCTTTGATTCACTTGCCCTTTGTCATTTTTAGAAAAGTAAGTTAATAAACATTTTCGTTCACTGCTCATCCATTTCACCCCCTAGAAATTCCATCGTTTATTAACCATTGCCATAGATTTCTGTGGATCTTGATTGTTGCCATTCTGGACTTCCTGCCCATTGTAGTAATTACACCTACTTTGTTTCTGATGGTTAAGTGCTGCCATCTGGCCTCTGCTCTTCAAGACCCTGTCATCCCCACTGAAACGTGGAACCCCAGTATCGTAGCAGCCTTTCCCCTACCTTCAGTCCTGGCCTACAAAGAACAGCCACCACTGAGCTTATTAAGGATACTAGTGCCCCCTTACTAATTCATTCCTTATAGCCTTAATGAGGGGAGTGTCCTCTGGCCATCCCAACAAGCAGAGTTGGCTTATCAGTTCTCTAGCCTCATATGTGAAATCCATTTAACATGTCACCTCCTCGAGCCTTTGACACACTACTCTATATTCTACCAAGGCAGTTCCAGCATTTCTACCACATTTACTACAGGCTGTTGTTCTTTTCCAAGCTTCAAGAAACCTTACCAGCAGTGAATTAGGACCCACTCCAGGTGTCCTAGTCAGTATGTTAACACCTTGAGTCATGGGAGAGAGCCCACGTATCAATAAACTCTCATCTAGTCTCCATTCCCCCGCTCAGCACCCTCAAGATCCTTTTGTAGGCATGTTCTCCTGATTCCTGTTGGTACATCATAGCCAGGCCCTCCAATTCTTTAGGTGCACAATACCTTTCTTCCTGTACCAGTGCCTCCACAGCCAGGCTGGGCTGATGCTTGACCCCAGTTACTGGTCTAAAAGCTATGAGGAAGTTGAAGCAGATCTTGTGGAGGGCAAGCATTGTTTTCTGAAGTGTCTGCCTCAGGTGATGCAAGGAGAGGCTGCTATCCTTCCAGAGATGAGGGAGGAGCTACTTCTGTCAGTGCAAGGCATTCCAGGTGCTACTGAGTGTTAGATGGAAAAGGGAAGAAGCCTGAGTTCTTTTTGCTGCCACAATAAAGAATTACAGGACAGCAAAGGGAAAGTAAAGCAGAGCAAAGTTTTACTCAAGTACACTCCAAGGGAGGAGCAGGCCAGTCAAGAGAGACAAAGGCCCCAGAAACCCCAGGGTGTAGGCTTATATCAATTTTTTTTTTTTTGAGTGGGTCCTAAGGTAGCAACATTTGGGTAACAGGCCTGGATTATATAATAATTAGCCAACTGCACATACCCTTTCCCAAGACGTATTCAAAATGCCTGCACTAGGTAGAAAACAACATTATTTCTATTCTAGAGGCATACACCAAATAAGGACAACAGGATGCTGTCTGCACAAGTGCAACAAGCACAACAAACTCAATTCTTCCTCTGCTGGGATGTTGTGACCTTAGATGGGTGGAATGGGGTGGTCCCCAGGCGGTTGTCCATTGGGCATCTCCATCAGGACGTCTAAGGTCCATCCTCCTGTCACTCACTCATGCCTAGCTTCCTGCCTCACACACATAAATCTTAGGGTTCGAAGTACTCAGATATCCACCTAAATGTCCCCACCCCAGGCCTTAGGGCCCTGGTTTTAGTGTACTTAAAAGAGACTCTTTAATAAATGCACCACCTCTATAAAAGGTTTAGATGCATTTTCTCCTTTAGAATTAGATTTTATAGTAGCATTACTTGTTTTTTTGGTACTAAAAAAAGCTTGAAATTTTAGTTCTTTTGTCATGAGGTTTTCTTCTCAATCTTTTTAGGATACTGGTAATAATTCTTATTATGTCTTTTTTTTCATAATGACACTATAAAATAATATTGGTATATTAAGTCCATTTGAATAGTCTTAAATTCCACAGAGAAATATAATCATATCCCTTTACCTGGAAGCATATAGCCCCCATAATCCACTTTTTATTGTTTCATGAACAGCATTTCAGACTGCTGGTTCCATTTTTGAACTCTGCTCATTAAAGTCATTTCATAAGATTTTGTCATTTTTCCGTAAAGAGTTTGTATACGTTTTATAATATTTAATCCTGGTTACTTTATTATTTTGCTGCAAAAATGTCTTTTTTATCTTCAGTTACATTTTCTAGCAAGTCGCGGTGTATAATGGTGTATAGAAATGCAACTGAGGGCACCTGGATGGCTCAGTTGGTTGAGCATCCAGCTTTGGCTCAGGTCATGATCTAGCAGTTCATGAGTTTGAGCCCCGCTTTGGGCTCACTGCTGTCGGTGCAGAGCCCACTTTTAATACTCTGTCCATCTCTCTCTTTGCCCCTCCCCTGCTCACGCTCTCTCAAAAATTAAAAAACAAATATTTAAAAAAAGGGAAATGCAACTGAATTTTGTATAATTTTGAATCCAGCAAATTGGGTTATCAGGCTAATTCTCAAAATTTATCTGTGATATGTTTGTTTCTCATGTAGACAATCATATCAACTGGGAATAATTATAGTTTTCTTTCTTTTGTCTTGTTATTACCTGAAAAGAACATTTTTTTAAAGTTTTCTAATTTGTATTTTGAGAGAGACAGAGACAGTGCAAGTGGGAGAGGGGCAAAGAGAGAGAATCCCAAACAGGCTCCACACTATCAATCAAGCACAGAGCCCAACGTGGGGCTCGAACCCAAGAAACCACAAGATTATGATCATGACCTGAGCTGAAACCAAGAGTCAGATTCTTAACCAACCCAGGCACCCCTGAAAAGAACATTTTTAATATTTAATCATTAAATATGTTTGTCTTTTGTTAATACCTTTTATCAGATTAAAGAAATTCCCCTCTTTTCCTAGTTGCTAAGAGATTTTTATTAATCATTAAAGGGTGTTGAATTGTGTTACACTTTTTCTACATCTATTAAGATGATCGTGTAGTTTTTCTCTTTTGTTTTAATATGATAAATTAATTTCTCAACAACCTTGAGTTCCTGGGGAAAGCCCAACTTGGTCATGATGTTATTACCTTGTTCATATATTCCTGGATTCAGTTAGCTAATGTTCTGATTAGGATTTTTAAAATCTTGTTCATGAATGAAATTGGTACATAATTTTGCTTTCTCACACTCTCTCTCGTTTAGGTAAATGTTATATGAGATATGTAAACTAATGTTAGAAGTCTCCACTTTATCTTTTCTCCAAAAGAGTATCTGGAAGCTTGTACGTCCGGAGTTCTTCAAAAAACCATCTGGTTTCTTTTATTTTTTCCCCAAAGACACAATTTATTTTCAAACCAAAGAAGCCAAGGAGACTTTGGCTACCCCCATTCCCTTCCTGAGCAAAAACTGACAGAACAGAGGTGGCTCTCCACCTCCTCATAAAGTCTTTGGTCAAAATAAACTATGAAATTGGGGCCCAGGGCCTCTGTAAAGACCCTGGCAGGGCAGAGGCCTCCCTAAGAGAAACACACTAAGCCCCACCTTCTGGTCCTGCCACCCACTTTCCTCCAATGACACTTTTTGTGGGAAGATTTTTAGTTACTGACTCTGTTTCCTTATGGTTATAGAACCACTTGGGTTTCCTCTTTTTTTTTCTTGAGAAGTTGATTTTTCTAGGAATTTATCAATTCTTAGAAATAATATCAGTTTATTCGGGATAACCTTGTTTGTGGTATCCTCGCATTATCTCTATTATATCTGCAGCATTGTTATTCTGTAGTCCATTTAAAGCACACTGCATCAGACATAAATCACATATCCTTCTCAAGGAATCAGGGAACTTTTTAAAAAGCTACCATGCACTTGGCATGCCTGGGTGGCTTAGTCGGTTAAGCGTCTGACTTTGGTTCAGGTCATGATCTCATGGTTCGTGGGTTCAAGCCCCGCATCGGGCTCTGTGCTGACAGCTCAGAGCCTGGAGCCTGCTTTGGATTCTGTGTCTCCCTCTTTATCTGCCCCTCTCCTGCTCATGTTCTCTCTGTCTCTCAAAAATAAATAAACATTAAAAAAAAAAACAAACAACTACCATGCACTAGGCCACGAGGCAAGCCTCAACAAATTTCAAAAAGTCGAAAAATTGAAATCAGAGAACATACTCTAACGAAAGTTAGAAATAACAACAAAAATAGACAAATCTGTTTTGAGATATAAGAAACCATACTTCTAAAAACCTAATGTCTAATATTGTTTAATTGTGCCATCTGTTTTCTTTACTTGAACAATCTTGACAAGTTTTCTATTTTTACGTTTTTTCAAAATACCGCTGTTTAGCTCTGGTGACCCTCTCTCTATATGTTTTCTATTTTATTAACTTTTAAAATATATTTTTCTATTTTTCCTGGGGTTTTTTCCCCCTAACATCTTAAAAGTGGTGAGCTTATTTCATGTACTTTTCAGACTTTCTTTGGCTCTAATGTATTTAATGCTTCTAAATACTACTTTAGCTACATCTTATAAATATTGTTATATATATGTTCTTTTTTTTTTTTTCAGTTCTACGTATTGGATTTGGATTTCTGTTAGACCCATTAGTAGTCCCTACACGTGTACACACACACACACACACACACACATACATATGTGTGTGTAACTGCATAATATATATATATGTGTGTATAGCATATGTAATTTGATCTTTAATTGAATATACACAAATATGTGTATGTTTGCATGTATGTATTTTTCCCTTAATTTAATCTCTCTGAAACATTTTGTTTTAGCTGTCTTGTACAATGTATAACTAGATTTTGCTTTTTGTCTCAAACTAAGCTTATTACTGTTTTAATAGATGAGTTTAACTTTTTTGTCAGTATGGGAAAATCCTTGTGTGTAGTGGTGTGGAATGGCTTTGGGGCTAAGTAAATTCTCAGGATATTCTCATTTTCCCTAACCTGCCTGCCTTTTCCAACTGAATTAGTCACTAAAAATCTTATTTTTCTTATTGTAGCATTTTATATTATGAATTCTGAAGAGAATACAGAAGAGTATCCTTTTGCAGATATATTTAATGAAGATGAAGCTGAATATAACTTTTTGCTGTCTAAACCTGTTTGCTTTGTTATATTTGGGAAACCAGTAAGTTATCTCTTGTAACTTATTATTTAATTTTTTTTTTATTTTAAAAATCATAATATTATGTTACCATACAAGAATGAAAACTATGGGGCGCCTGGGTGGCGCAGTCGGTTAAGCGTCCAACTTCAGCCAGGTCACGATCTCGCGGTCCGTGAGTTCGAGCCTCGCGTCGGGCTCTGGGCTGATGGCTCAGAGCCTGGAGCCTGTTTCCGATTCTGTGTCTCCCTCTCTCTCTGCCCCTCCCCCGTTCATGCTCTGTCTCTCTCTGTCTCAAAAATAAATAAACGTTAAAAAAAAATTAAAAAAGAATGAAAAATACATCGTATGATGACTTCTTTGAGTGTTAGACTTTAGTTGTATGACTTAAAAACTAATATAATATTCGTGGTAATTTCATAGCTTTCTCTTCTCTTGTGCACTTATAATTGGAAAGGAACTGACATTGTACTTATCTTTGTTTTTATATTATGAAGAAATTAATTAATCAAAACATTGCACCATGAAAATTGTTAGTAGTCTGTGATCCAGGTTATTTTAGACACAATTGACATATAAAATTTTCTGTGGAATTTGTTGTGAGACTCTCTGGGTATTTGAAGGCCATTCACTATGGAGTCAAACAGGGAGCCTCTCCCATTAATATCTGAAGCTACTGAGAGGCAATGTGCCTCACCTTGACTCAAAGTGCATTAGCAGACCTATATATTATCTTTCCACAAAATAAAAAGAAACCAAAAATGGCTGTCATAAGATAGCCTGCCTTTCTAGGCATTTCTAGTAAGGAACTCTAGATGAGAGGTATTTTTAGCCATTGAGCTAGTTGGTAGTTACCATTAGAGAAACTGAGCTGGTTAATTAAAGAGGCCCCCCAGAATAGCAGAGACCGAAGGCTGGATCCCATCCTTGATTTAATTTTATGTAGACCCTGGGACAGGTACCAAGAAATAGTTCCAGTAATTTTCATTATGTTTCTTAACATATAATAGAGTTTTAAGAGTCAACAGTAAGAGCAGTCAGGTACAAATGTTACTTCATTAAAGTGATCTTTTCTCTTTAAAAGATGACACTTTTCAAAGATGTCCATTAAGAAGGAATTTTTTGCTCTTGGAAGTTACTAAATGGAAGTCTGTCAAAACATTCATAGTTATAAACTTTAGAAAGGAAATAAAGTGACGGGTTTCAGTAGAATCACGGTATGTATTCAAAATTACAAAATTTGATAATCAAAAGAGGACAGTACCTGTAATGCCATAATGGTACAGCTTCCTGGTTTCAGGGCTATTTTCTTAATTTAAAAATGTTATTTAAATCATTTCATAAGGGGCGCCTGGGTGGCGCAGTCGGTTAAGCGTCCGACTTCAGCCAGGTCATGATCTCGCGGTCCGTGAGTTCGAGCCCCGCGTCAGGCTCTGGGCTGATGGCTCAGAGCCTGGAGCCTGTTTCCGATTCTGTGTCTCCCTCTCTCTCTGCCCCTCCCCCGTTCATGCTCTGTCTCTCTCTGTCCCAAAAATAAATAAAAACGTTGAAAAAGAAAAAAAAATTTTTAAATCATTTCATAAAATGTGACTCTTATAGAGAAAAATTATGCTATAAATATCTAAGGTCTGCTGTTCATTTTTTTTTGTCGACAAAAAATTTACTTGATAATATTCATGTATTGTAACCATAAATATAATCTTTTAAATGTGAATATCTGTTTCTCTGGCAAATGACTGTTCTTTTGGGTTTTAAATAACATCTTTCTTTTTTAGGGGGTTGGGAAGACAACCTTAGCCCGTCAGATAACACAAGCATGGAAATGTATTCGTGTAGAAGGTAAATTTTACCTCCCCCCGCCAATATTGTATTATAAAACTTTCAAATATGCATAAAAAGGTAAAGAATTGTACTATCTAGATTCTGTTATTAACATTTTGCCATAATTGCTTTATCACACGTCACTATGAACCCAGTGAATGTCATCTTCATAATATTATCTTCATAATCTTCATAGCATCAGACATATTTTGCCTTTCTGTTAGTCCTAGTTTTGTTCATAGACTTTAGGATGGTTTATGAAATGTCTTTGACTCCACTCTTCTGCCTCCAATTCTCTAATTTTCTCATTTAGACCTGCTGGGGACATGTGTGTTTTAAGTGTCTCCCTATGGAAGATGGGAAGAGAAGGAACGCTCACAGCTGCTCTTGGGAGCATGTTTCAAGACTTAATATTTTTGATGATAAATTTTATTTTTTATTTTGTTTTGCATTCTTTGCAGTATATAAAATGAGGACTGACATCTTTATATAAAATATTCTTTTAATCAATACAGCTCTATGTGTCCTAATAGAAAAATAAGCAGAAGAATGAATAACAATTCATAAAAGTAGAAATAGGGGCACCTGGGTGGCATGCTGGTTAAGCGTCCAACTCTTGATTTCAGCTCAGGTCATGATCTCACAATTCGTGGGATAAAGCCCTTCTTTGGGCTTCATGCTGACAGCATGGAGCCTGCTTAGGATTTTCTCTCTCTCCCTCTTTCTCTGCCTCTCCCCATACTCATGCTCTCTCTCTCAAAATAAACTTTTTTTTAAGTATAAAAATAGACAAATATAAGAAAAAAGAGTTTAACTCCATTTTTATTCAAAGAAATGCTAATTAAAATAACACTGATTCATATTCACCTATGAAACTGACAAGGAATCTTTAAAGTTCTTATAACCATTTTTGGCAAGAATGGTATGAAATGAGGATTCCATGTGCTGTTAATGAAATTGCAATCTGGTACAGCACAATCCACTGATTACTAGCAGCTGAGAACATAATTTCTGAGTCCTTCCCTAGGTCATGCCCCTGTCATTTCTGTCCCAGGATGTCTTCCACAAGGGATGGAATATTTCCTCTTAAAAAGGAAACAAATCATTGGAATTCTAACCTCAGGCCCCTTTTTCTAATCAGTGCTTATCTATTTTCACATTTCTTGATGGCATTCTTTCCTTTCATATAATCAGAGTGCAAAATTAATGGGTTCTAGATATAACTCTGTGGTTATAAAATTATCTGGACTATTACGATGAGCACTGGGTGTTGTAGGTAAATGATGAATCATTGAATTCTATGAAACCAGTATTGCACTGTATGGTAACTAAACAGAGTTTAAACAAAAACTTAAAAAGAAAAAAAGAAAACATAAAATAAAGGGTTTGACATAAAAAAAGGAACTGGACTAATAATACTAGTGTATTCTTTTGAGTAACACTTTATAATTTCCAAATCACTGTCATATACACAATGTTATTTCATCCTCATATTCTCTTGCATATGATACAGGGCATAAGCATGCAAGGCCCAAAGCATTTAAGAGGTTAGCTTCCTCAAGATCCTTTAGCTATCCAGGGGCAGAGACAAGTTCTCTATGGAATACTTTCTGCTGCCTCATGCTTTGGATAGGCTTAAATGACACAATGTATGTAAATGTGTTTTGTAAACTCTTAAAGTGATATACAGATATTTAACTAATCTTTAAGTAACAAAATTAATCTTTGTTACCAGTTATAAAAGACACAAATATGGGGTGCCTGGGTGGCTCAGTTGGTTAAGTGTCCAACTCTTGGTTTCAGTTGGGGTCATGATCTCAGAGTTTGTGAGTTGGAGGCTGGCGTGGACAGCAGGGAGCCTCCTTGGGATTCTCTCTCTCTCTCTCTCTCTCTCTCTCTCTCTCTCCCCTCCCCCACTCATGTACATGTTCTCTCTCAAAATAAATAAAGTTAAAAATAAACACAAACGTGTTTCTTAATTTGGCAATTCTAATATCCGTTTGTGCTAACATTTTGAATTCATATTTTAGCTTTACCAATTTTGGAAGAACAGATTGCCAGTGAAACTGAATCAGGAGTTATGGTAAATCTAAGTCTCAAAGTTATTAGAATTTTTGTTTAAAAAAGCTCTGTATCACAAATATATTATATTCTAATGTGTGCTATCTGTGCATGTTCTTAGTTGCAATCAATGCTGCTCGGTGGTCAAAGCATTCCAGATGAACTTGTCATGAAGCTAATGTTGGAGAAGCTCAACTCCCTGGAAGTTTCTCACTTTGGTATGTTTATTTTTATAAATTGGTGGCTATCAAAGCAGCCTTAAAATTCATGCTTTAGCTGAGGCACACATAAGTTCTGGAGTTGCTCTTTCCTTTGCCCTCTTGCAGGAATCCCAGAGCCTGAGTTCAGTTAAGCGGTTTAGATGCTTTTCTTTGCTTGTTTACCTCATTATTCAGATTCAATTCAATTATTCAGTATTCTTCAGATTCTACCCTTGTAACGTAAATAAATAGATAAGTTTAAATTGTTC
The DNA here is from genome assembly GCF_016509475.1 of Prionailurus bengalensis. Taxonomy (NCBI): domain Eukaryota; kingdom Metazoa; phylum Chordata; class Mammalia; order Carnivora; family Felidae; genus Prionailurus; species Prionailurus bengalensis. Next base: position 98,778,955 of record NC_057349.1, on the reverse strand, counting down.
AATCTTCTGCGAGCATCGTGTTATCCAGCAAAAGCATCGACACTCTGCTGTGGTACTTCTCACAGTGGTGACAGCCTCTGCTGACTGCTTTCCCATTCATTCAGTTTTATTACGAAGTCCTGTCTATGGCTAGGCTTCTCTGCATTAACCCATACTTACAAGGCAGGAGTGGGAACTAGCATGGCACCAGCTTAGCCTCTGGCTCCAGATATTGGCAGGCTTCAGTCTGTTTATCCAGTCTACCCTCTCACTCTGGACCCAAGAAGTCTCTCTACATTCAAACAGATGCTCAGCAGGGGTTTGGGGCCTAATTTCTCAAGACAAAGACTACCGAAGCTCAGAATGACTAAACAGAAAAGAACAAATCCTGTGACATTTGCAAAAGAAGGAAGAAGAATAAAGATTTGCTGGGAGGAAAATCAGCTACCTGAAATAGATTTATTGAATGAAAGAAGAAAAACTTAGAAAGCTGCGTTATAGAGAAGACATGGTGACTATTAAAATAGAGGGATAAAAATAAAATGTAGTAAAGTAAAAACCATGATTACAGAAGCAAATCAATAATGGAAGTAGCAAAAGCAACTTGTCACTGCAAACTATGTATCATTCGTATCTATAGGTAGAAAGATTTCTCTACATATAGATGATGTATGGAATGAACAATATCTAACCATCCATTCATAGATATATATATATATCATCTCTCTAGTATATGTATTGTATATATACTTACACTCTATCAGTCTTTCTGTTGTTCAGTGATAAAGAGGATAAACTTGGGAAAAACACCCAGAATGTGGGAGGTTAAATGAGTAAAAAGGTAAAAAGGACAATGACAGAATTCCAACACAGGTCAATAAGTGACCTTAAAAATCATAATGATTGAAACTGACACAATCATACAGATAGGTAAGCAAATATCTTTTTTGTTTACACTTCATCACACCTTACTTCTTGAAAAATTTAGAGTATTTTACATGGTCAACACAAAGATGGTATAAATTTATAAATATTGGCAAAAAGAGAAAGAAAAAAATGAAAAAATAAACCTACTCAGCTATGCCATTTATGATGGTCATAACCTTTTTAACCTCTTATGGAAAATGTCAAACAAAAGTAAAGAGATTATATAAAATTCCCCCCATGTATCCATCACCCGGCTTCAATGATAACTCTCATCTAATCTTGTTTTATGTAAACTCCTACCCACATTTGTCCCAAACCTACTTTATTTTGAAACTAATTCATATCATATCAGTTCATCTTTAAATGCTTTAGTATGTATCTCAGAAAGTTAAGGACTATTTTAAACCTAGTTTCACATTACCATACCTAAAAAATTAATAGTAAATCACCTACTAATCACTCTGTGATGTCATTATTTGCCTTGTATATTTTCTTTTTCTAGCTGATTTTTGAGTTTTGTTTTTTTTTATTTTTGTTTTGTTGTGTTTTGTTTTTGGAAGCAGGATCCAACCAAGTTTCACGCATTGCAATTGATTGGTATGTCTCAAATCCCTTTTAATGTATAAATGCCCTCTACCTCTTTCTATCACCTTGTGTTTTCTTTTTTGAAAAAGCTAGTTATATGTGTTTAATAAGAGTTTCCTACATTCTGGATTTTGCTGACTGCATCCCCTCATAGCATTTAATGTATTCCTCTTTCCCCTAGACATGCTGTGCACTGGTGTGTGTCCTGGGAGCTGGCAGTATAAGTGATTTCTTGAATCTGAGGGCCACACTCTCAGCATGTAATTGCATGCCTGTGCTCTAGGCATGCACAACTGGGCTCATTTAAAGGCTGTAGTGGGGGCAGGACCTAGAGCCTCTTCTGCCCAGACTCCCCTCACCTATTGTGTAACGTCCCCAGAGGAATTTCTGTGCAACCTTGCACTCTACTAAATGCAGTTTAAAAGTCTCTGCTCAGCAAGAATTCTTTCTGATGTCTAGTCCTACCCAACAGCCTGGTAGAAACAAAAATTGAAACAAAATTGGAAGTGAAGAGCTTTCAAAACAGGGATATTAACTCTGGCCAGGGTCTAGGTGAGGCTGGGTAATTGATGACTCTAAAATCCCTAAAGACAGATAGATGTGCACTGCTGGGAACACTGCCCAGTAGAGTATTGCCAGATTGAATCTTATTTTTTTTTTCTATACCAGAGCCTTTAAAAAAATTTTTTTTTCAACGTTTTTTATTTATTTTTGGGACAGAGAGAGACAGAGCATGAACGGGGGAGGGGCAGAGAGAGAGGGAGACACAGAATCGGAAGCAGGCTCCAGGCTCTGAGCCATCAGCCCAGAGCCCAACGTAGGGCTCGAACTCACAGACCGCGAGATCGTGACCTGGCTGAAGTCGGACGCTTAACCGACTGCACCACCCAGGCGCCCCTACCAGAGCCTTTTATACTTGGAACTTTTATAGCTATTTAGAAGGAACTTACACAATCTATAATTATAATCCTTTCATTCACAACCTGTCATGCTGTGTTGGCCTTGGGCCAAAATTAGTTTCCTTGAACTACATCCTCACCCAAGAGAAAAAGGTAGAGCCAATGCCTGGGCATCCTAAGAAGTCCCTTTTTGCTCCCTGTTTCTGGACTCCAGAAAACTCGTCCAGTAAGTGATAGACAGCCCTAATCTGGGCATTCCCTGCCCCAGGTGTATCACATAGTAGATTGTCTTGGAAGTCATTGGTCACCAGTGTATCCGCTCATAACAGGCTGGCATGACATCAGGTATATATTAGGGCTGGATGGACATAAGTTACCTGATGTCTCTGAATCTCGCGTCACTTCAGTCTGAAAGCAGTAGCATGCCATCTTCAGTTTTGCAAAAGTGGGAATTCATTCTACTGAACCAGGAAGTGAGGACAAAGTGATGGCATGGGCCAGTCAGTTCCCCCTGGGCAGCCATATGGACAGTATTTCAGCTTTTCCTTGGTGGGGGTGATGTAGGCTGAGCACTAGACTGCTGAGTGTCTATTCTGCCCATGATAGTACATCAGAGCCTTGTAGCAAGGAGTGGTGTGAGGTCTTTCATTCCTCCATCTTCAGCATTGAGGGTAAGGGCTTGGTAATGGTGTCAAGGAGATATGGGACACGGAGGGGAAGTCCTCATCTATGCTTCCATCTCCACACATGTCTCTGGGATTAGAGAGGTTGGCAGTGGGGTTGGCAGCTCTGGTCCATCTATCAGGAAGTATCCTCATGATGTCTTTCCAGAATTGGGTCTAGAGAACTAAGCTCTTCCACTCTCCCACATCTCTTCCATAGATACATTCCTAGGGTCTGGATATTATGATACTGGCTACCTCTCAATGGGTAAAGCCCTAAAACGCATCACTCAGAAAATTCAGGCAGCCCAAATACTGGCCTATCAGGTGAGAACCAAACACCATGGAAACAACCCATTTTTCTGCTGCTTCCACTAGGAAAGAGCAAGTTTTTTTAATTTTATTTTCGAGAGAGAAAGACAGACCATGAGCAGGGAAGGGGCAGAGAGAGAGAGACAGACTCTGAAGCAGGCTGCAGGCTCTGAGCTGTCAGCACAGAGCCCGACACGGGGCTTGAACTTGTGAACCATGAGATTATGACCTGAGCCGAAGTCGGATGCTTAACTGATTGAGCCACCCAGGCGCCCCAAAAGAGACCAAGTTTTAAACTCATTCCAATATACATGTACACCTGAGGTTTAGGATACCTACAAACAGTTGCACTTGGAATGCCTGATAAGCTGTTCAAGCACTGGCAGCGATTGTAGTAATACACAGGGTGCTGATGAGCACAGCACACAGAGTGTCAAGCTTCCATCATTCATTTGTAATACACAGATGTTGGGCAGCATTGCCAGCAGAGGGAATGAGAGGGACAGAAGTATTGTGTAATCCCCCTGTTGTTTAGAAGAGGAAGACATGAACTCTGGAGACTGATGTTCTCTGGCAATATCTGATCAGGAGAGATGATCTGGACAAGAGTTGAATTCAACCTAGGGCTAGGCCATGCAGTCCCCTTCACCACAGTACTCACCCTCAAAATGTGATGGCTTAATGCCAGCCATCACATCTCAATACCTTGACAAGTTCCAATAATGTTGTTAATCAAGTGGAGGATAATTTAGCAATAGAATCCAAACCAAACTAGGGAAGGGGGAAGCCAGGGGAACAAAAAGCAAGAACAGCAGGAGGAGGCAAGTGGAGAAAGGTCTGGCCCAGTTCCCGAGACAGTGCCAATGCATGTAGTAGCTAAATTTTTGCAGGAGTGTGTTGGGTTCATTTAAGGAACCTTGAATAGAATGGATGCCTTAGCAAACCGTAAGAGAGTCTTAAATACAGAGAACAAACTGAGGGTTGATGGGAATGGGGTAAATAGGTAATGGGCATTAAGGAGGGCACATGTTAGGATGAGCACTGGGTGTTATATGTAAGGGATAAATCACTGGATTCTACTCCTGAAACCAAGACTACACTGTATGTTAACTAACTTGAGAATAAAAAAATAATAAAAAGAATGGATGCCTTAGAATATGACCATATTTCAGTCTTTTAAAGACAACAGCAAAAGCAAACGAATAAGCCAAGTTGGAAATTAAAGATTGTATCAAGACTGGAGGGAATCATAATTATAGCTCATATATCCAAAACTAAAGATAATAATTCTCTCTTTCTGCCTTTTGAAGTCAAACTACTTAGGACTGCTTCTCTGGGTAGCATCCAATACATAGTGTTTGAAAAATCTTAGGAGAAATGCCTAAGTATTTCATGAGATTTTGGATTGCCATGATAGTTTTCGGTCTGCTTTTGTAAAATTGAAAAAAAGAGTATGTAGTAAGCATGTTCTCAAGTGAGGATTTTGAGGTTGGCTTATTAGACACATTCATTCATCTATCAACAGATGCTTAATAACTGTTTCTTTAGTCATACTATTCTAGACATTGCATAGCAGTTCTCAAACTTTTTAGTTTTAAGACTCCTTCATACTTATAAGATTTGTTGAGGCCCCAAAAGAGCTTTTGCTTACTTGGGTTATATACATCAATATTTATCATATTAGAAATTAAAACTAAGAAATGTTTAAAATATTTGTTTAAAAATCATAACAAAACATCACATGTTTGCATTAATAGCATATTTTATTAAAAAAATAATTGTAATCTTCAAAACAAAAAACTTAGTGAGAAGAGTGGTGTTGTTTTATATTTTTGCAAATCTCTTTAATGTCTGATTTAAGAGAAGACCTAGCTGGCTGGGTTCTCCTGTCTCCTTCTGCTTAATCTGTTGCAATTCATTGTTTCTGTTGAAATGTATGAGGAAAACCCAGTTTCACAGATACGTAGTTAGAAAAGGAAAGTATATTTTAATAGCCTTTAGAATAATTGATCCTACATCAAAACTCACCAAGGGTAAGTTTCTTAAAGGTTATTTACATTATAGAATCTGAAACCATATCAAGGACATTTTCTAACTCTGTTACATTAAAATCCGTTGGTCTAAGGGCACCTGAGTGGCTCAGTCAGTTAAGCATCTGAGTTCGGCTTAGGTCATGATCTCAGGCTTCCTGAGTTTGAGCCCTGCATGGGGCTCTCTGCTGTCAGCACAGAGCCTGCTTCAGATCCTCTGTTCCCCTCTCTGCCCGTCCCCTGCTTGTTCTCTCTCTCCCCTTCTATCAAAAATAAATAACCATTTAAAATAAATAAATAAATAAAAATCCATTGGTCTACCTTGAACTTGGAATGCATGCATGATTTGGAGGTGTACTATGCAGTAATTATTAGGAAAATATTAGTTCACTGAGTTGTGCAGATCTTCCAAATGTCAACACTTTTCATTATACAATACCAGAATATCACTTTTGTTAATTTCACCACCAAGTTCATCAAGAAAAGTTTAAGAAAAAATTTTTTTGATATTTATTCATTTTTTGAGAGAGAGAGGACAGAGCATGAGCAGGCGAGGGGCAGAGAGAGAGGGAGACACAAAATCTGAAGCAGGCTCCAGTCTCTGAGCTGTCAGCACAGAGCCTGATGCAGGGCCTGAACCCATGAACCATGAGATCATGACCTGGCCAAAGTCAGGTGCTTAACCAGCTGAGCCACCCAGGCACCCCCATCATCAAGAAAAGTTTTAAAAATCAGGAAGTTGTAAAGCTTATGGCAATAGATACATGTTTTCTAAAATTTGAGTTTTTGCTTGAATTTTATAATTGGCAACAAATACTGTCAGTTGAAATGACCAGCTCACTCCATTCACTTTTTATAAAATGTCTGCCAAATATCCAAAGCTGAATAACCATAATTTTTGTCCGTTCTTTCAAGAAAAAAAAAGTCCTATTAAAACAGGAGAAAAATTGACCTAAGTCCTTTAATTCTGAGAAAATTGAGACTTTATTAACAAGAGAAAATTTTCTCAAGCATGAGAGTGACATAATTAAAGAAATATATTAAGGAAATTAATGTGATGATGGCAAACAGGGTGAATTTCCATGAGAAGATTTAGTTTTCTGGGTAGGAATGCAAGCCAGTAAGTGTACTAAGCAAAAATCATGTTGATAATGTTCTGGTTTTTAAACTGTATGAGGAGGTTCATTGGTGTTTCATTACTCCCCATAACTTATATAAATATTACGTACGTATATATTCTATTATAAGATGCTAGCTTTAGAAAGAAAAGAATATACTACACAACCCCTATAGTATACCCTTACCATCATCACAGGGCTTTCCTAACTGTTCAAAGAATTACTAGCATGGAATTTCCTTCCCTAGGCCCCTCATGTGCTGAAAAGAAATTGATTTGGAATTTTTTAAGATGTTTCCTCCCAGCTCAGTGATTTTATTTATTATCAGAAAAACATTATTCATAGTTATACTTCATGTGGCAATAAACTTAACTATTAATTAAAAATATTTGACAGATGATTTTAAGATCTACATTAATATTCATCAATAAGCAAATGAGATTTACAAAGTAATAACAAATCCATGCTCTCATATATTGGTGGCATTAGAAAACTTTAAAAATTATATTTTATTCAACAGGTTATATTGTCACTGAACTACCATCACTTTCACAGGATGCCATAACTACTTTGCAGCAAATAGAATTAATTAAAAATTTAAATTTGAAACCTGATATAATAATCAATATTAAGGTAAGTTGTTTTTCTACCATAGCGAACCATTCTTTTTAACAGTGGTGGAATTCAAGGAGTATCTTCAAAAATACTAAGTAGTTAAGGAAATAACTGTTTAAGTGTCCAGTGTCTTAAATGTTTGTTTATTTTTGAGGAAAGAGAGAGAGAACGGGCAAGGGAAGGGCATAGATAAAGGGGGGCAGGAGAGCTAAGCAGGCTCTGAGCTGTCAGTACAGAGCCCAATGTGAGGCTAGATCTCAGAACCATGAGATCGTGACCTGAGCCGAAGTTAGATGCTTACTCCACCCAGCCACCCAGGCGCCCCAAGGAAATAACAATTTATGTATCAATCATAGGGACTGAGTTATTCCTTCTCATGCCTCTGTGCTTTTACACCTGCAGCTCCATCCAAAGGAAATTCCCTCCCGGCCTTTTCAATAGGCTTAATCATAGTCATCTTTTGAAAGTCAGTTCAGGCATCATCTGTTTCCCTGATGACCACCTCTTCCACGCCAACACACATATTAACTAACTCATTCTCTCTCATTCTTTCTCTTTCACTCTCACTTTCTCCTTCTCTCTCTCCCTCCACCTCCTCTACCTCTCTCTTCCTCCATGTCCCCTATACTTTACTACAGGAAAGTTAAATACTTCTCTGATGACCACTCACATTGCTCTCCTTATCATAATATGTTATTATATTGTAATTGTTTTCTTCTGGACTCTGCCCTACTCGAAGGCAAGAACTATGTCTTACTCATATAAACATCAACTAGCACAAGATAGTGTACCTAGTAGACACCTGATAAGTTTGACAATTAAATACAATGAAAGAAGGAGCAAATGATTTGGTCATATGAATGTTAAAGAACATCATTCAGCCTTGATTAAGAGTCAGGCTGAGTCCTATCCCCAATCTCTCTATCAACAGAATTTGGCAAATCACATTTAAGAGACTCGATTTCTTCTTTACAAAAATAGTAACTGCTTTATGTGAGAATGATAAGACTTCAGTGAGGCCAAGTCTGTTTGTTTATATGAAAATTGATTATAAGCTTTTATATTCATAACTGCCTGGTTCCCCAAAAGTTTTGACAGCTCAAGATAAATGGGATGATTCTCAGCTCAGATGTTGGGACCCGGGAGTGTGTTAGGGTTAGCTGTGAGAGAGAAGAGGTATTGCAGTGCTGAGCGTGGTATAATCTGCAGCCTGCCACAGGTCGTGATTGGAGACCAATCAGAATTCCTGCATGGACCTTGAGAGTGTCACACATGTGAACGTGTGTCTAAGGGAGAGAAGAAAAGATCTCAGACAACTAAAACCAAATATAAAGTCTAAGCCCTGGAAAACATAGATTGTATAGAACAAGAGTGTACAGATATACAGACCATTACCCTCCAAATGTTTACTAAATTTGGGGCATAACTTCTGAGTTTGATAAGCCAAAGTAGAAAGAGGAAATGTGACCATTTATATAAAATTCACATTGTCCATGAAAAGACAAGCCACTCCTCAGGAAGAAACAAAATGAGAGGAATTAGAATTAAAATTTTAAATAAGAGAAATATCTTACATGGGTCTCAATATAAAAGATCGTTAACATAGAGAATGAAGCCCTTCACCGTTTTTATGTTTTAAGTGTGATAGTGGGTATCCAAGGAAGTTTTCTATGACTAGAATGTCATCAGAGGCCCAATGTGAGACAGAGCTCAGTACAACACACATTTCTCTGATGGTTTGTCCTTATTTGGGCATAAATCTTGGAATTTCTAGAGCAGAAATTCTTAGCCTGGGATCTATGAAACCTTAAGCATCTATGAAATAATAACATTTAATTATATTAATAATACATAAATTATAATAATATGAAATTATTTTATTGTGTATGTCTGCTTTTCTGAAGCAAAAGCCAATGGCTTTCCTCCTATTCTCAAGGGGTCTGTATTACAAAAAAAAAAAAAAAAAGATGGCAAAGGGCCAGTGATCTACTATAGCAGTGGTTCGCAGAGTACGGTCCCAGAGCCAACTGCACCAGCAGCCCTCAGAAGTTTGTTAGAAAAACATATTCTCAGAAACCACCCCAAAATGAGTCAAGAACTCTAGGGAGTGGCATTCAGCTATCTGTGTTGCAAAGCCCTGTACATGAGTCTGATGCCCATTGAAGTTTGAAGACCACTGCTCTGAGGCATGTCCTTCAGACTCACCCTTATGGTAGTCAGTTTCTGCAAGTGAAAATAGGAGACAGCTGAAGGCAGTCATCTCTGTCAAGGGCCCACAGTATGGTTATTCTGGGTTGCTGAGTAAGGAAGGGCAAATACACATTATAAAGATGATCTGAGTGGATTGAAACCTTTCTTGTGAAAAATTAGGAAGCCTGTAGAAGTCTGGCCTCAATAAATACCCATCCCATCTCCACATGGAGATGGCCTAAAGAAATCAGAAAATGAACAAGGAAGGTTCTAAAGTTTCCTGCTTCCTTTGTTTCTTAAAGTGTGGTGCATGCACTGTTAGCATCGGAATCACTGAAGATGCTTGTTAAAATTACTAATGTTGTTCCTTAGTGCCCCGACTACGATTTATGCCAAAGAATTTCTGGGCAAAGGCAGCACAGTAGTACAGGGTACATATACAGAAGAGATCAGTGGGATCCTGAAGTCATTGAAAATCGCAGGAAAAAGAGGAAAGAAGCCCAAAAAGAAGGAAAAGGAGAAGAGGAAGGGGAAGAGGAAGAAGAGCAAGAAGAAGAAGAGGTAACATCCCAATACCATATACTACACTTTTAAATTTGCTACAATTAAACAATAGCAAGGATAGAGAAAATTACATTTCCTTTAAATTTTCGTTAAGTCTGGAGGAAATAGAAAAAATATTTCATGTTTTTAAGAACTACTAGATCATAATCTAGAGGCCGTCAAGTTCAACCTTCTTGTCAATATGGAAGTCCTTCCACATCCTGACAGCTAATCAGCTTCATGTCATAGCAACAGAGACTGATTTGTCACCTACTGTGTGTCAAGCACTATGCAAGCTAGAATGAGAAGTCAGAGCAATAAAAAACAAAGGGTAATATGAGGAGCAAGTAGCCCAGGCATAATCCAGTTTATGAAATTAACATAATCCCAATTCCAATGTCTAGCAAAGAGCACATGAAACAAAAATCAAAAGCCCAATTCACGTATACATGTTATTATAATAATCCTAAAGTCAGCATAATGCAATGGGGCATCAAAAGAATTTTCTACCATGACTTAATGAGGGAAAATTTGATGTGAAGAAATCTGTTAACAGGTGATGGGCTGGATTTGGTCCACCGGGGCATGTGGGCCACAGTTTGCCAATCCCTGCTGTACTGAAATATACCTGTGATCTCTGTTATAAATTAATTTATAATTTTTAAAGACCTTCATATATTTTTGTAATTGCTACAATTTACAATTTATTATAAATGTATTATAAATAAATAGTATTTCTACTAGGGCAAAGTCAGATATTAACTTATAGATGGATACATTGCAAATCATTTGTCCAGTAAAAAAGATAACCCTCAAAGGTTACAATTTTATTGACTCATAAGATATTAAGCGTACATTCATATGCAACTTTGCAGTCTTATTTCAGTGATAAGATATACCTCAGCTTTGTCATCCTGTTGGTTTCCTCACTAGTGGGTTAAATGAATCTTTGACATTGTTCTTTAGTCGTAGATCTTAAATGTTCTCGTCACAAGAAAAACGTTGTAACTGTGTATGGTGATGAATGTTAACCAGACTTATTATGGTGGTCACTTCTCAATATATACAAATATTGAATCATTATGCTGTACACCTGAAGTGAATCTAATATTCTATGTCAATTATACCTCAATTTTTATTTTTTTAATTTAATCTTTATTTATTTTTGAGAGAGAAAAACAGCACAAGTGGGGGAGGGGTAGAGAGAGAGAGAGGGAGACACAGACTCTTAAACAGGCTCTGAGCCGTCAGCAAGAGCCCGATGTGGGGCTTGAACTTACAAACTGCAAGATCATGACCTGAGCCGAAGTCAGACGCTCAACTGAATGAGCCACCCAGGCGCCCCATATCTCAATTTTTAAAACCATTTCAAAAGCTAAAAGAATCTTCCCTGTGCAAATAAGGCACTAGGCCATAGCCAACATCTATTCTATATTTTCTTTTTAAAAAAGAAAACCTCATAGCAAATGGGAATAAAAGTGGGTCATTTTAGTATGAATAAAGCACACCATCTTAAATCAAAGATAGTGAGATAGAGGAGTCACAGCCCACTTAGTTACAGGGGTCGCAGTTATGTCAGTTTGTGATGTCGGTCAGGAACATAATCAGGAAGAGTGAGGACTGGGGTAGGCTAGGACTACACTATTCAATATAGTAGCCACTAGTCCTATGTGGCTATTTAACTTCAAATTAATTTAAATGATATAAAATTTAAAATTTAGTTTCTCTTAGTAACACTAGCCATATTTCAAGTGCTCATGACCAAATATGGCTGTGTCTTCCAAATTGGACAGCACAGGTACACAACATTTCCATTATTGCAGGAAGTTCCACTGGACAGCTAGAGGGTTCATGCCCTTCTTCAGAGGACAGTTGCCTCTCAGCTCCAGCCCAGACAACTATTGTCAGGTGGGAATGCCAACCTATTCTTTTTTTTTTTTTTTTCAACGTTTATTTATTTTTGGGACAGAGAGAGACAGAGCATGAACGGGGGAGGGGCAGAGAGAGAGGGAGACACAGAATTGGAAACAGGCTCCAGGCTCTGAGCCATCAGCCCAGAGCCCGACACGGGGCTCGAACTCACGGACCGCGAGATCGTGACCTGGCTGAAGTCGGACGCTTAACCGACTGCGCCACCCAGGCGCCCCAATGCCAACCTATTCTTACCAGGTGGTGTGGTTTCTCCAGAGAATCCGAAATCAGCATTTAAAAATAAAAGTAGTTGGCAACTAATCCAAAATTTCAAAAACACAATGTAGGCCAATGCTGTGGGATATAATCAAATTAACGTCCTCAGACTGAACTCAGTCCCAGGGGCCTGGTTTGCTACGATGTCTGCCTAGAAGCACAGCCATGTTCAGAAGTCAAACATGCAAACATGCTGCCCCCCTTGGGTTGATGGCCAATATCGGCATGAAAGCGTTCACCCTTATATATACATAAATATAAACAATGTGCCTTAACTGCTGTAATAGCTTTGTATATGTTCTCTTGGCTTCCACTTTCCTTGACCCTCCGCATCCATTCCATTCTTTGCAAAAGCCAGAGCCTTGTTTTAAAAATATGACCCTTGGGGAGCCTGGGTGGCTCAGTCAGTTGGGCATCCAACTTTGGCTCAGGTCATGATCTCACAGTTTGTGAGTTGGAGCCCCACGTCGGGCTCTGTGCTGACAGCTCAGAGCCTGGAGCCTGCTTTGGATTCTGTGTCTCCCTCTCTCTCTGCTCCTCTGCCTCTCACACTCACTTTCTCTCTCAAAAATAAATAAACATAAAAAAAATAAAAATAAAAAAATAAAAATATGACCCTTAGTGACTTTCTATTACCTGTAGAGGAAAATTCAAACACCCTCGCATGGCTTACAAGGCCATGGACCTGGCCCCCTGATCTTATCCCTCCCTGGCTGTCTCTCCCTGCGTGTTCATTGTATTCCAGCTATTCCATTGGCCTTCCAGTAGTCGTCACCTATTCTGGACTCAACCTCACCTCCAGCCTTTGCACTTACTGTTTCCTCTTCCCTCTACCTACCACGCTCTCTTCCAGACCTTTGTGTGCCTGCACCTTCTCCTTGCCCAGGTCCCACTCCATGGATAACATCCTCAGAGACCATCCAGGAAGAGACCATATATCCCAGCACTGTGATGGAAATGTAGTCCCACCATATGTAACTTTAAATGTGCTAGTAGACACTTTTTTTAAAAAGCAAAAAGATACAGGTGAAAATAATTTCAATGATATATTTTATTTAATCTAATATATCCAAAATATTATGTAAACATAATCAACATAAAGATTCTGAGAGAGACATCTCTTTTTCATGCTAAGTTTTTGAAATGTGGTGCATTCCAATTCACATTTGCCGCATTTCACGTGCTCAGTAGGTCTGTATGGCTAGCAGCTATTGTGCTGGACAGCACAGGCCTACCTCTTTCCTCTGCTTTATCTTCCTCACAGCACTTACCGCTTTCTGTAATTATGTTCTTTGTTTACTTGCTTATTATGTGTCCGCCCAAAGTAAGCTCTATGCAGCAAGGACTATATCCCCTGTGCTTGTAACAGTGCTTGGCATACAGTAGGTGCCTAATAAGCTGTGTCCTAACTGGACACACAAGTGTGCCTGTCTAGCCCTCTGCTAGAGAGAAAAGAAAAATAGCATCTTTTGAAAAAGTCAGTGTATATTAAGCCATTTTGAAATGTGTAATCTTTGGTCCAGTAATTCTACTTTTAGGAACTCTTCTAAGGAAGAATATTAACAATATAAAGATTTATCTACAAAACTATTTGGTGAAATGTTATTTATACTTATGAAAAACTTGAAATATTCTTGTTCAACTATAGAATAATGATCAAATAATCATGTATTTAGGGATATTAATCTATTATTCGACCATTAAAACAGTATGTAAGACATTACAAAAAGGTTATAAAGTGGCTTCTTTGATAGATAACATGATTCAAATAGTATAAAATGCAGATGTATGTGCATTTGTAAAAACTAGAATTAGAAATTAGATAACAAATTATAAATAGTAGGATAAATATGATCTTTAACACCAATGAGGCCTTGGGCTGAGAACTTTAATGTGTATGATTCCCTCTGCCTTCAAATGTCACTTCTTCAGAGAACCCTTTCATGACCACCTGATATAAAATAGCACTTTTACCCATCACTCTCCGTCTCCTCCACCCTGCATTTTTCCCCCTAGTCCTTATCACCACCCAACACATTTTGTATTTACTTGTCTACTTGTTTGTGCTCTGTCTTCCCCAGCTGGAATGTGCGCTCTGTGAGCCCCAGGCTCTTAGCTGATTTTGTTCACTGTCTTATCTCAAGCTCCTAGAACAGTGCCTGACACTCATCAATGAGTGAATTGATGAATGAATGAATGAATGAATGAACGAACTGGAAGCTCAGTAAATCTGATTTCTTCATTCTCTCTAAAAATCAGATATTCTTGGGGCGCCTGGGTGGCGCAGTCGGTTAAGCATCCGACTTCAGCCAGGTCACGATCTCGCGGTCCGTGAGTTAGAGCCCCGCGTCGGGCTCTGGGCTGACGGCTCAGAGCCTGGAGCCTGTTTCCGATTCTGTGTCTCCCTCTCTCTCTGCCCCTACCCCATTCATGCTCTGTCTCTCTCTGTCCCAAAAATAAATAAACGTTGAAAAAAAAAATCAGATATTCTTCCCTTACTCTTCCCTACTTCTTGAGGAGCAAATAAATAAATAAATAAATAAGTATCCAAGTTAATTTAAAGTTTTATTCCATCTGATAAAGACCCCTTACGGTATTCAGTGTCTCTTAAATAAAAATCCTCAGTCTCCCTTCTACCTGCTTCTCTCACCCCAAAATGGCTTGTAAGTGTAAGGAGGGAGGGATGACATGGCTTGTGGATTAAGTAATCATTAACATAAAGATGTTAAAAATCTCATCTTTTTCATTTAGGCATTTATTGCAGAAATGCAGATGGTGGCTGAAATTCTTCAACACGTAGTCCAGAGACCTGAGGATTATTTGGAAAATATTGAGAACGTTGTTAAACTTTACAAGGAACTAATTCTTCATTCTTTAGAAGTAAGAACAAGATATATTGATGAAAATGGGAATATTGATATTTGTGTTCTATCACTGATGAAATAGCTTTCACATTTTTTCATCCCCCTGTATTATCTATCTGATTCTTCACCACTTAGTTTGATAGAATGCTATTAGAATTAAGCTTGCATTCCAAAGGCTGTTTCACAAGACAATATTATTTTACTCTTAATAAGCAGCAGTATTGTTGAAAAGTGATATATGAACCACATTTTTCAAAAGTCACTACAGGAATTTATTTATGGTCAGAAGTTGGAAAACCCATGTTAAGAGACTATTTTATAAAGACATTTTCAATCTATAATTTATGGATTTATCAAAACAGCTGTACATTTTAAAAGAAACTGTTCGTTTATTTAAATTGCAATCTAAAAAATTATCCCCAGATTGGTTTCTATGGTTATCTCATTCAAAGCTGATTACATATAAACATGATTAAGGCCATTACATATTAGAATAAGACAGTTTTAATTAAAATAATTAGCATTTTAAAAATGTGATTACTAAAGTTACAATTTGTGAAAAGCATATTTGATTATGGTCTAAAGTCCAGGATAGATTCTGCCAAATTTGTGTTGGAGATATTCAACAAACATCAGATTTGGGTATTTGGCCACACACCATGCTGAGCAACAGGGTACAAAGACAAATAAAAAAATAGGACTCACATTGCCTCTTCCCATCTGATAGAGAAACTAAAAGAATCTATTTCATGCTTTTTTATGAAGTTTATATGTGTTTAAAGGCAAATGAGTGGATCGTTTTCATTTTCATTGTCCACCCCAAAAGAGGAGCCAAATTTAATTGTTTTCTTATGTATGACTTATTCCTCCCTACCTCCTTTTCTATCCCTGGCCTTTAAATTTTGCTTCTTAAGAGTAATTTGCATGTCTATCTATCATGTTCTTTCTTCCTTCAACAGAAATATCCTGCAGACTCCTTAAGTGGCTGGCATTGGGTGTGAAATAAAGCATAATTAAAATCAGATTCAGAAAATTAGAAAACTACATTCATGGGCATGAGATAGTCTTTTTAAGGATAAGGACCAGGTCTTCCATCCTGGAAGCCAAAACTAGACTTTAAGCCAACATGACACTTGCTGAATAGTAAAATAATTGCCTTTTATGGTAATTCCAGTGTCCCGGTGTGTGTAGAGGAAAGTGGGGAAAGCCATAAAAGGTAGGAGCCTGCAATTCTAGTCTCCTCTGACCTGGCTCAGGTGTCAATTCACTTTGGAGGCCAAGATCACCAAAATTCAGTGCTCCTCCAAAAGACATGAGGAAAGCAAGTGGGAGCATCATTTTCTGGTTTATATCTTGCTTCACCAAGGCCAAGTCCTCATTCTTGCCTGTCTTTGAATCCCAACCTGACTCCTGGTCTGATGTGGTACATGCATCTTTAGTCTTATACTTTGGCTTAGTAAGTCCACTCTTAATAATCCTGCTTAAGAAAAGAATCTGAAATCCAGAAAAGCATTATGTACTTCCTTGTTCAGAACATGGCTATTTTTTTTTTATTTTTTTTTTAACATTTATTTATTTTTGAGACAGAGAGAGACAGAGCATGAACGGGGGAGGCTCAGAGAGAGGGAGACACAGAATCCGAAACAGGCTCCAGGCTCTGAGCTGTCAGCACAGAGCCTGACGCGGGGCTCGAACCCACGGACCGTGAGATCATGACCTGAGCCGAAGTCGGCGCTTAACCGACTGAGCCACCCAGGCGCCCCAAGAACATGGCTATTTATGTTTAAATAAATAATATTGGCATAATGTGCTGTCTAAAAGAAAAAGAAGGGCTTAGAACCCAACCTCACATAATATTGTGAAAAACAAAATGCCTGCACAATTAAGGAGATGATTTGTTCAGATTATTGCAATAAGGAGAACATTCATTAATGAGAACCTTCTCATCAAGGAAAAGAAAGGGAGACCTGGGGTTTTATGGATGAAGGCAGGTAAGCAAAGGGGATATCCTCGAGTCTTAGGAAATGATGGAGAAGGATGACGACAGATCTTATCTGAGTCCTTGAGGAAGGATAGAGATGGGTCCTACCTCTCAATCATCCCTACTTCCTGGAAATGCAGGGCTCAAAGAGAGTTCATCATTGCCAATGTACAAACATAAAATCCGGCAGATTTTAGATTTTAATATTAAAAACAAAAAATAATGGAAGAAAATTGAGAAGAACATTAATATAATCTTGAGATAGAGAAAATCTAATTTAAGCAAGAGATCCAGAAACAATGAAAACAGATATATTTTATTATAAAAATATTTTATTTTATAGAAGATTCCATAAGCAAAGTTAAGAGATGAATCTTTTTTACCTTTAAAGGTAAAATATTTGAGGGGCGCCTGAGTAGCTCAGTAGGTTGAGCATCCTACTTCGGCTCAGGTCATGATCTCGCAGTGAGTTCAAGCCCTGCGTCGGGCTTTGTGCTAACAGCTCAGAGCCTGGAGCCTGCTTTGGATTCTGTGCCTCCCTCTCTCTCTGCCCCTCCCATGTTCGTGCTGTGTCTCTGTCTCTCAATAATAAATAAACATTAAAAAAAATTTTTTTTAAATAAAGGTAAAATATTTGTAATCGATATGGGTTAAAGACTTCCCATGAATGTTAGAGAAAAGAAACAATCTAATAGAAAAATGCCCAGATGTTATGGTTAGACAGTGTTCAGAGATGGATATCTGAATACTGACCTCACCCATAGCCAGGGGAATAAAAAGTAGAACAAACCAATGTCATTTACAATTATCAGTTTGGCAGAAATTATTTTATGTATATATGCAGAGAGATAGACGCCCCCAAACATTTTCTATTTGGAAGGACTCTAAAACTTTGGTGGAAAGAAAAACTGGAAAAAAAAAACAGAAAGAAAATAAAATTCATGGTAAGAAGATTGGTTTAGGCTTTTGCAAGAGAGCACTTAAAATAATACACGTTATATCATGCATAAAGCAAACAATTTAGCTTTAAAGATTTATTCATAGTATACTAAGATTCTGATCTTATATTCAGTTTTGCCAGGGATCTGGCTTATAAGGGATCTTTTCTATTTTTCTCAGGAAGTAATGGCTGAACACAATTCCCAGTATCTCATTGAGCTCGATGGAAATAAGCCCCCAGAGGAGCTCTTCATGGTAAGTGCGATGTTTAGTAAGAATATCCCACAGTTTGGAAAATCAAAAAGTTACTGACTGGATTGTACTTATCTTCATAAATATCAAAAATATATTTACATTTTAGTCTGTTTGAAAAATTCCTTTTGACACTTAAAAATTTGATGTTATATCTATTCATCTATCCATATTTAAATCAAAAGTACATTTGAATTTAAAATCTCTGTGTGACGGGGCGCCTGGGTGGCTCAGTCAGTTGGGCGTCCGACTTCGGTTCAGGTCAGGATCTCGCAGTCTGTGAGTTCGAGCCCCGCATCGGGCTCTGGGCTGACAGCTAGAGCCTGGAGCCTGTTTCGAATTCTGTGTCTCCCTCTCTCTCTGACCCTCCCCTGCTCATGCTGTGTCTCTCTCTGTCTCAAAAATAAATAAATGTTAAAAAAAATTTTTTTTAATCTCTGTGTGACAAAAAGTGTCTCAAATAACTGCCAATAAGCACATGATAAGATGCTTAACAGGAGCCATTAGGGAAATGCAAACCAAAACCATAATGAGATACCACTTCACATCACTAAAATGACTAACATTTAAAAAAAAAACAACAAAGTAGTAAGTGTTGGTGACGATGTGGAAAAGTTGGAACCTTCATATATTGCTGGTGGGATTGGAAAATGGTGTGGCCACTTTGGAAAATAGTTTGGTAGTTCCTCAATAAGCTAACCATGGAATTACCACATGACTCAGCAATCAGCCCCTTGGTATCTATAGCCAAAATAGTTGAAAACAGGTGTTCAAACAAAAACTTGTCCATGAAGGTTCATAGCAGCACTAATCACAATAGCCAAAATGTTGAAACAAGCCAAATGTCCACATATTGATGAATGGACAAATAAAATGTGGTGTACCTATACAGTGGAATATTATTTGGCAATAAAACAGAATGGAGTTTTGATACATGCTACCACATGGATGAATCTTGAACACCTACTCGGTAAAATAAAAGTTACAAAAGGTCCTGTATGATTCCTTTTATATAAAATATCCAAAATAGGCTGATCGATCAAAATAGAAAATAGATCAGCAGTTGCTTGGGGTGAGGGTTGCCACAATGGGAGATCTCGGGATGAATGTGAAGTGATTACTAATGGATAAAGCATTTCTTTTTGGGGTGATTAAAATGTTCTAGGATTAATTGTGGTGATGAGTGCACAAATCTAAATATACTAAAAACCATTTAATTTTAGCCATGCTATAATTTAAATGGATAAATGATACTTATGTGGAATGTATCTCAATGAAGCTTTTTTTTAAAATAAAGAATATACTCCACACTGTATAGTCCATTCTACTTCACTGAACATTCTACACTCTCTCATCTGTAGAGCTGGAGAATCCCTGACCTCGCTCCTTCTGCACTCTTCTGTCTGCCCTACTAAGTGCTGTTACTATCCCAGACCTTTCCCCTGAATTCCATGCCTATATAATCAGCTGCTACTCGGTGTATCCAATTGGCTGTCTAGTAGTTATCTCAGATTTAACAAGAATCCCCAGATCCACCATCACCACCACCTGCCCCAGATACACTCCTGTCACAGGTTTCCCCTCTCAGTAAGCATCTAATCCACTCTGCTCTTCTAATCAATCTGCTCTTCTCTTTTTTTTCCACATCCCACACCCAAGCAGGCTTTCCCTTCAAAACATATCCAGAATTTGGGTTTTACAAACCAGGACACTTTTCTCAAGGTAGAGGGCAGAAGCTCCAATAGGCCTTGGTTGAAACTTCCTAAGCCTGTTAAGGCTTCAATTGTCATTGGCACCCTGGTCTACCTGCCTATTCCATTGGCCAAAACAAGTTACACGGAGAAGCTCAATATCAGTGGGATAGGGAAGTGTATTCTACCCACGGTGAACTAGGGAATTAAAAAGGGAAGGGAGAGAAGGGTAAATTATGAACAAATAACACAATCCACCACAGATTACCATTGACCATCAGGACTTTGTCAGTCCACCATCTCTCATCTCAGAGTCTATGTTTCATGTTGTTCTGCATAATGTCCCTGTTAGTTTCTAATTCTGCTGTAGCAAATTAGGTGGCTTAAAGTGACAAAAATTTTATTTTCTTATAGTTCTAGAGGTTAGAAATAAAAAAAATCAAGGTGTTGGCCAGGCCTTGCTCCCTCCAAAGCCTCTAGGGGATGATCCAACATTGTCTTTTCCAGCTTCTGGTGGTCCCAGGCATCTCTTGGATCATGGCAGCCAACTCTAAGATCTGCTTCCATCTTGACATGGCTGTATTCCCTCTTCCTCAAGAGTTCCCACAGAACTAGATCTCTAAGGACATGAATATTTGGGGACCAGAGGGCAAACTGTTATGTATTGAATTGTGTACCCCCAAAAGATATGTTGAGGTCCTAACTTCCAATACCTGTGAATGTAACCTTATTTGGAAACAGGATCTTTTCAGATGTAATCAAGTCCAGGTGAGTTCATACTGAGTTAGAGTGGGTCATAACCCAATATGCTGGTATCCTTGTAAGAGAAGAGACTCGACACACAGGCAGAAGATAGCTATGTGACATCAAAGGCAGAGATTGGAGGAACACCAAACATTGCCAGCAAACCACCAGAAGGTGGAGGCAAGGAAGTATTCTACTCATAAGCTCATCACTGTTACAGAGTATTTGAGATGTTCAAATGCCAATGTATTTAAATATTTGTTCTTTAACAAATTTAGACAGTTATGGACCGACTTAAATATCTGAACCTAAAAAGAGCAGCTGTTTTAACTAAACTTCAGAGTGCAGAAGAAGAAATTAATGACATAATGGACAATGTAAGTTATTTTTAACTGTTTGAAAGTCTATCTTTTCACAATATGTTGTGGCCTTAATTTAATGTATTCTTTCAAGGTATAAAAGGAATTTCAGGATACCTTTCACAAGAATGGGTTTGATTTTTAGGAAGAAGCTGTAATAATTAACACAAATTCTAGTAATCACTAAACACAACAAAACTCTTGAGGGGGTTCTGGGTGGTTCAGTCGGTTAAGTGTCCGACTTCAGCTCAGGTCGCATGATCTCACAGTTCCTGGGTTTGAGACCTGCATTGGGTTCTGTGCTGACAGCTCAGAGCCTGGAGCCTGCTTCGGATTCTGTGTCTCCCTCTCTCTCTGCCCCTCCCCCACTCACACTCTGTCTCTCTCTGTCTCTCAAAAATGAATTAATGTTAAAATATTTTTTAAAATAAATAAATAAATAAATAAAATAAACACAAAAGTCTTGAAACAAAGACAATAAAATCAAAACAACCACAAGAATAATGAGAAAGAAACTCAAGTTCATTTTAAAAATCTTGCAACACCAAAGAAAGCAGAGACATCATAAAAGCCCTCAGCTCTATAAACACTCATTTATTCCTTCAAATCATTGAACCCTTTTTTCAAACCCTTTTTCAAAACACAACTGTGTTCCTGACACTGTTGTATTATGGATGTGACAGTGGTTGAGAGAAGAGCGTGGTCTGCCATTCAAACACCCTTTCCTGGAGAGAATGCTCAGCGTCTGCTTTTCAAATACTTTTCCCAAGTTTGGACAGGAAGTAGAGATGATAAGGAAAGAGTGACCACCTCCTGGCTTAACTAGATACGTTTCAGTCCCTGGTTCGTTGTCTGTAGACTCCATCGAGAAGGGTGGTAGCCTAATGTGGCCCACTGATTAGGTTTTCCGTCTCATGCAACTCCTCTAAGCAACGACAGTCTCCTTAACAGTTAGCTACTTCTTTCAACCTTCAGTTTCCAACATTCATGCAGCATCCCCCACAGTGTGCATGCCTCTTTACTCTCTGATGCTACAGAGGTCCAGGTGAGACCCCATTCTCACCTGTCCTCCACAGTCAACTCTGGAGCCAACAGATACGTGTGAGATCTACATCTGAAGGTTGGAGAGAGCGTACCTGGATCCTTTTCTCCCCGGCAGTTGCTCACCATGCTCTCTCTCCCCGGCTCTTTCGTCCCCTGCTAAGGTAGCATGAGGACAGTGAACCCCTCAGCAATCTGCAGTCTGTGGAGAAGTGGACCTAACTTCTCTGGAGGGCACCAACAGAGGAATACTGAGGGGGACTTTTTATTTTAAAAACAAAAGAGCTAAATAAATGCAAAAAAAGAAAAAAAAAGCAACCTGTATATAACATGTTACTATTTAAAAACGTAGTTAAACTAAGAATCTGGTGCATTTTTAAACCTTTTCAGTAAGAATTTTTTCAAATCAGGTAATACAAGAAGATCATAAAAAACATTCTATCTACATTATAGTCTTTCTACTTTATAGCACAAAATGCTCGATAAAATTTAAACCAGGGTCATAATAGAAATGACAACTATTTGTCTTATTACATTTTGGACAAGTACAGAATGTTTGCAATTAAGAAAAAAGCCAAAATTTTCTTAATAAATTCTTTCTTAAATAGCAAAGCACTACCAACTAAAAAATTAAATACTTCATACTGTTAATTTTAGCAAAATGATGCCCACATTTTTAGTGCGGTATTTGTGATTAACAGGATGAGCTGTTCCGTACTCTTGCATCTTATAAACTTATCGCACCAAGGTATAGATGGCAGAGAAGCAGATGGGGACGTACATGTCCTGTGACTTTAAAAGAAGGTAACATTTATCCAGGACTACCAGACTTTTCCGTGAGGTAAGTAAGATTTTCACAACTTAAATTTAAAACTTGTCCGTACCTCTTTTCAGTTGTTTACGATTATGGCATATTTTAAGTTTTCTAGGTAAAATGTACTGTCTTTCATCAGAAGAAGCATTAAAAAAATTTTTATTGAACCCACGTCCCTATCTTCTTCCGCCTATGCCGGCACCACCATTTAAAGTATTCATATTTGGACCTCAGTCTTCAGGGAAAACAACACTTAGCAATTTGCTTGCAGAAAATTACAAAGGAAAGGTAAGTACTCATTCAGCTAGCTAGCTATCTACCTACCTATACTTGACTCTAATTTGTAGGACTTTCGGATTCACAAGATTTATATTTAGTGTTCTTTATTTCACACCGTCAATTGGGTAATTGTTTCACTGGGTTTGGTGTGGGGAAAGCCTCCCCCTTGCTGCTTATTGCAGTTTCCGAGTCCACAGCCTTTCCCTGCTTCCCCAAAGCCCCCAGATTTGACTGCTATGTCACGTGGACTGTGCCACCCATTACCTGTTTTGGTTTCATTCATCTCCTGTTTCCTGGGTCACAGTCCTAGCTCACCATCCCTCTCTCCATACAGTCACTCCTGCCGTCATCCTTAGTATCTGCCAAGATGACCCTCTGTGGTGACAGACACCCTGGCCTGTCCATTCCTTGGCCTCTCTCCCCAGAGATCTTGTTCTCCACCCTCAGTAAAGTGAAGAGAAATTATGTGTAGTTTAGACCAGAGTGATAGCAGTAGAGGTGGTAAGGTGTAGGCAGATGGAGGGTATAATTTGAAGGCAGAACCCAAGGATTCGGTGAGGGGTTAGAATGGACAGCAGTTCTGCGAAGGCCAGTGTGCTGGAGTAGAGAACACAAGGGGGAAGGCAGAAGATGATGAGGGCCGAAGATGTAGTCAGACAGAACACTGCAGCCCTGAGAAGAAGGAGTTTGGATTTATTTCAAGTGCTATTCCTTTGAACCCAGGGGTGACATTTTCTATTTGCTTTAACTTTTTAACTCTAACATATGACAAACAAACAGAAAAGTGAAGCTCAGTGAATTATCACCAAAAAAAAAACACCCATATAACCACCACCCAGGACAAATATGGAGTTGCCAGCACCCTGAAAACCCCCTCATGCCTCTTCCCAATGTTGATCCTCTTATTCCTTCCACAAAGGTAAGTTCTGCCCCGAACTTGATGGTATTCACTCCTATTCTTTTCTCTTATGGTTTTACCTTGGAAGTGTACATCCAATGCCATAGATTAGTTTGCATGTTTTTTTTTTTAACTTTCTAGACTTAGACAATTTATGTTCTTTGTGCCTGGCTTTTTTCACTTAACATTATGATTATGATATTTATGCGTGTTGTTTATACATGTTACTGCATATAGCCTCGATCTATGTATTTTTTATTGCATTATATTGATTGTATTATATTATAAGTTATTTATCCACTTGAGTGTTGATAAAATTTGGATTGATTACAGTTTGAGTGTTATGAATAATATTGCTATAAACATTCTTGTACATGTCTTATGGTGCACACATGGTATCTTTATATGTTTTGGAGATATATCTAGTAGTAAGATTCCTGGGACATTGAGTATGCAACTTGTGTAGAGAACGCCAAACTTTTCCAAATGAATTCTATCCATTTACAACTTGATCAGCAGTGTGTGAGAATTCTGTTATTCCACATTCCTTCCAACTTTCGTTATGGTCAGTCTTTTTAATTTAAGCCATTCTAATAGGTGTATCTCCCTGTGGTTTTAATTTGCATTTCCCTGAAATGAATGAGGTTAGACATTTTTTCTTTGTTTATTGGCCATTCAAATATTCTCTTTTTGAAATGTTTGCTCAAGCCTATTGGGCATTTGAAAAAAAATTTTTTTTACATATTATTGGTAGGAGTTCCTTAAATTGTCTATATGCAATTTCTTTTTAGATAATAAGCATTATGAATATTTTCTACCACTCTGTGGTTTATCATTACCACATATGGTTTGTTTACAAACCACAAACATTATATTAAAGTATGTGTCAGACAAAGGAATTATAAGTTTAAAATATAAAGAGCTCTTACAAACCAAAGTGCAGATGAAGCCCTAATGGAAAAAAGTAGCAAACAAACAATTCCCAAAATAATAGATACAACAGCATAGCCATTAATCATGAGAAAATGGTTATCACCTCCCTGATAACCAGAGAGATGCCAAAAAACCCCAGAGATCTGTCAATCTCACTGTTGGAGTTGAAAGATCACTGTTAATACCCAATATTGATGTGTGGCTAGGATGTGGAGAAGTACATTTTCATATAATGCTTGTAAGAGCATAACCATTAGGGATGGCAATTAGAAATATGTAAGAGCCTAAAGTCCTTTGCATATCCTTTGAACTGCCAATCCTATTTTATAAATTTTTGGTAAAGAAACTGATCAAAGATAGATACATAACTGTGTTCATCATAGCCTAGTTACTATTATAATAGTAAAAACATGTATACCTAAATATATATTACTAGCATTTTAGTTAAATAAGGCATAATATGTTTATTTAATATCTAATACCATGCATCCATTAAAAATGACAGTGAAGATGTATATTTATTGGCCTGGAATAAAGTAATATAAGCATATTGAAGGAAAAGTAAAATGGAATCTAGAAGTGTGGAAGTATTATTTAAACTTAAGAGGCATAGGGGCGCCTGGGTGGCGCAGTTGGTTAAGCGTCCGACTTCAGCCAGGTCACGATCTCGCAGTCTGTGAGTTCGAGCCCCGCGTCGGGCTCTGGGCTGATGGCTCAGAGCCTGGAGCCTGTTTCTGATTCTGTGTCTCCCTCTCTCTCTGCCCCTCCCCCGTTCATGCTCTGTCTCTCTCTGTCCCAAAAATAAATAAACGTTGAAAAAAAAATTAAAAAAAAATAATAAACTTAAGAGGCATATAGAAATATATTTCTAACATCCCGATATGTAGAGTATATTATCTACTCTACAATTGTCTTATATTCAGAATATATAGAGAATTATTACCCGGTTTTTTAAATGGCCAAAAGTTGAACATATGATTAAAAATAGAAGGCGAGTGATTGACCAACAGCACCCAAAAAAGAAGGTCAAAATGAATTGTGATCAGGGAAATGTGAATTTAAACTACAATGAGATACTTCTTCACACCTGCTACAATGGCTAAAATTTAAAAGATTCACAAAACCAAGTGTTGGTGAAGATGTGGAGTAACTGTAATTTGTATACATTTGCTGGTAGGAAAGTAAAGTAGTTCAACCACTTTGGAAATGGTTTAATGGCTTATTGTAAAATCAAATACACATTTGGGGCGCCTGGATGGCTCAGTCAGTTGAGTGTCCGACTTTGGCTCAGGTCATGATCTTACGGTTCGTGAGTTCGAGCCCCGTGTCAGGCTCTGTGCTGACAGCTCGGAGCCTGGAGCCTGCTTCGGATTCTGTGTCTCCCTCTCTCTCTGCCCCTCCCTCGCTTGCACTCGGTCTCTCTCTATCTCTCTCAAAAATAAATAAACATTAAAAAAATTTTTTTTCAATCATATACACATTTACAATATGACCCAGTAATTCCACTTCTAGGTATTTGTCTAAGAGAAATAAAAACATATGACCACAAAAAGACTTCCTCACAAATGTTCATTGCTAGTTTATTTATATAACAGCCCCAAACAGGAAAAACCCAAGTGTCCATCAATAGATGAATGAATAAAAAAAAAAAAAAAAACCTGCGGCATATTCATTCAGTGATACTGCTTAACTATAAAAAGGAACTGATTACTGATGTATGCAATGACACTGATGAATCTCAAAAACAGTGTATAAAGGAGAAAAGGTTAGAAAGATTACATACTAAATGGCTCTATTTATATGAAACTCTAGAAAAGGCAAAACTAATATATAGTGACAGAAAACAGAAAGTAGTGTCCAGGACCCAGGAACTAACTATAAAGAAGCATAAGGGAACTTTCTGGAGTGATATAAATGTTCCATATATTGATTATAGTTGTTATGTGTATATATTTGTCAAAGCTCATTAGACTGTATACTTAAAATGGATGCCTTTTATTGTATGTAAGTTATCCATGAAAAATTGACTTAAAAATACGTAACTTGAATATATATTACATGATACATATATAAATACATCATACTACATGGAAAGTATGACTGAATTTCTATGAAAGCATGTACTCAAAAACATTGAATTCCGAAAATAACATACTTCAAGCAGCATTAAGATGTTTGAGATAGGTAAGTATAGATCTAGAAATAGATACGAGTGAACAATGTGTTTAATATTCATGTGATTTGTGCTTTTGTTGCTTTTCTCAAATATCCTTTGCAGGTAATTGACTATGCCAAACTTGTTCAACCACGTTTTGATAAAGCCCTTCAGTCATTAATAAGCGATACTATCGCTGAGGCCACCGAAGCAGCGATTAAAGCTGTGAAAGAACAGCTTCTCAAAAAACTACAAGCTAAAAGACAAGGTGAACTATCTCTTTCAAATGCGTGTTCTAAGCTTAGGTCAGCAGTTCAGCCTGGCTGCCTGAGGGCTAGGACCTGGTTTGCTCGCCTCGATCCCCTAGCATGTTGTATGGTGCAGCCTCTTAATAATGGGTTGAAGACACGAATATACATAAACCTGATTCATGAACAGAGAAAAGATTTCAGTCCTAAGCTTCTAAGGAAAGGAATCAGAAAGAGCTTCCAAATTTGGATTTACTATTATGGATTTGCTGGCTGGGCAGAGACTGAGTAGAATTTATATACCTTCATTTTACACCAATTGTGACAACACTCCGCCTGATTCTTGTGGAGTTTACATTGTTGTTGTTGCTGCTGCTGCTACTTTAGTATGTAGGTGTGTATGTCAGCCCCCATGGTAATTAAGTTTTTCTGGGGCACCTGGGTGGCTCAGTCAGTTGAGCATCTGACTTCTGATTTGGGCTTAGGTCATGATCTCACAGTTCTGAGATTAAACCCCACATCGGGTTCCATGCTGACAGTGTGGAGCCTGCTTGGGATCCTCTCTCTCCCTCTCTCTCTGCCACTCCCCCGCTCATGTGCGTGTACGTGCCCTC
The DNA here is from genome assembly GCF_016509475.1 of Prionailurus bengalensis. NCBI lineage: Eukaryota > Metazoa > Chordata > Mammalia > Carnivora > Felidae > Prionailurus > Prionailurus bengalensis. The sequence continues at coordinate 98,751,096 of NC_057349.1, read as the reverse complement.
TCACTCTCTCAAAAGAAATAAATAAACTTTTTTAAAAATTATTTTTTTCTATTTGGGGAATTTTAATCTCAAATTCAAAACAGTTACAAAGAGGCACCTGGGTGGCTCGGTCAGTTTACCATTGGACTCTTGATATTGGCTCAGGTCATGATCTCACAGTTTATGGGATCAAGCCTATGTTGGGCTCTGTGCTGACAGCATGGAGCCTGCTTGGGATTCTCTCTCCCCCTCTCTCTGTCCCTCTCTTGCTTGTGTGCGCTCTCTTCTATTTCTTAAAATAAATGAATAAATATGAAAAAAAAATTTTAAAACAGTGAAACTGGAAGAAGCCTTAGTGATCAATTAACACAGTTCTGTAACTCTCCAGATGAGGAAAACTTTTTACATTGGAAAGCTTCTGTCATTTTCTATGCTTGAAATTATTTAAATAGCAAGGAAATTATCTTTTCCTACATGGCACTGTTAAACTTTTGCTAGGAAAAAAAACAGGTTATTTGCCTAACGAATCTGCCTCTTTCCTTTCTCATTAGCCTACAAATAAGTAAAAGAGTCCAACACGGTGCCCAGGGGATTGCAAAAACAACAGCAAAAAGACCAGTATTTAAATTACCTGCCATCCAAAAGATCATCCAGATGATTCAGAATGAATTTAAATTTTAGTATGTTATCTTCAAAGAAAAACCAAAAGTTTTTAAAATATTCATGGACAACTCACAAACTAAAGCTTGAGAAATATTGACCAAGATGGCATGTTATTCAACTTATTTAAGGCTTGACAAAATGAATTCATTAACTCACTCAACTTGAGTACCCACTGTGTATTAGACATGATTTAGGCACTGGGCCACAGCAGTTAACAAGACACAGAAACTCCTGTCTTTGTGATTGTTACATTGTAATGAAATACAGAGGAGGAAAAAAGAAACAAGTGAACAAATGGAAAAAATATAACACAGTAGTAGGTCAGGCGGTAATGAGGCAGGGGTGCTGGAGTGTTAGGATGAGCAGGGAAGAGAGGACATTTAAATGAAACCTGGATCAGGAGAGCAACTAGTTGGGCTTCAGTTAAGAAGAGTAGTGATCAGTAACGTTTCTTGGAGTCTGTAGTGATTCCTTTCATATCAAATTATGGCATGAAATCATAGATTTTAGGTCTTGCCACAAATTGCTTTCTTCCACTGGAATTTAGAAACAGAGGCCATCTCTTATATACTGCAAACTTAAAAATCTCTTCCTTTCCTTTTTCAAATTCAGTAATTATTCTAAATCTGACAGTAGGGTTCTTAAAATCATTTTAATTGGAATTTTCTTGCTAGTTCCACTAATTTCCAGTTTTGCTAATTTCACTCCCAATATACTTTTTTCTTTCATTGTTGTTTTTTTTTCAATATATGAAGTTTATTGTCAAATTGGTTTCCATACAACACCCAGTGCTCATCCAAAAGGTGTCCTCCTCAATACCCATCACCCACCCTCCCTCCCCTCCCTCCCACCCCCCATCAACCCTCAGTTTGTTCTCAGTTTTTAACAGTCTCTTATGCTTTTGCTCTCTCCCACTCTAACCTCCTTTTTTTTTTCCTTCCCCTCCCCCATGGGTTTCTGTTAAGTTTCTCAGGATCCACATAAGAGTGAAAACATATGGTATCTGTCTTTCTCTGTATGGCTTATTTCACTAGCATAACACTCTCCAGTTCCATCCATGTTGCTACAAAGGGCCATATTTCATTCTTTCTCATTGCCACGTAGTATTCCATTGTGTATATAAACCACAATTTCTTTATCCATTCATCAGTTGATGGACATTTAGGCTCTTTCCATAATTTGGCTATTGTTGAGAGTGCTGCTATAAACATTGGGGTACAAGTGCCCCTATGCATCAGTACTCCTGTATCCCTTGAGTAAATTCCTAGCAGTGCTATTGCTGGGTCATAAGGTAAGTCTATTTTTAATTTTTTGAGGAACCTCCACACTGTTTTCCAGAGTGGCTGCACCAATTTGCCTTCCCACCAACAGTGCAAGAGGGTTCCTGTTTCTCCACATCCTCTCCAGCATCTATAGTCTCCTGATTTGTTCATTTTGGCCACTCTGACTGGTGTGAGGTGATATCTGAGTGTGGTTTTGATTTGTATTTCCCTGATGAGGAGTGACATTTGGTATCTTTTTATGTGTCTATTCATGTTTTCTGCCCATTTCTTCACTGGGTTATTTGTTTTTCGGGTGTGGAATTTGGTGAGCTCTTTATAGATATTGGATATTAGCCCTTTGTCCAATATGCCATTTGCAAATATCTTTTCCCATTCCGTTGGTTGCCTTTTAGTTTTGTTGGTTGTTTCCTTTGCAGTGCAGAAGCTTTTTATCTTGATGAGATCCCAATAGTTCATTTTTGCTTTTAATTCCCTTGCCTTTGGGGATGTGTCAAGTAAGAAATTGCTACAGCTGAGGTCAGAGAGGTCTTTTCCTGCTTTCTCTTCTGGGGTTTTGATGGTTTCCTGTCTCACATTCAGGTCCTTTATCCATTTTGAGTTTATTTTTGTGAATGGTGTGAGAAAGTGGTCTAGTTTCAATCTTCTGCATGTTGCTGTCCAGTTCTCCCAGCACCATTTGTTAAAGAGACTGTCTTTTTTCCCAAAATACTTTTAAGAAAAATTTGTCAGTGGAGAATTGAGGGTTTCTTTTAACATAGAAAATTCTATAATAACACAGGGAATGACAGCCAACATGGATTAGGCTTCCTGTGTGCCAAGCATTTTCTAAGTGTTTGCTTCTATTATCTCATTTAATCCTTACAACAGTGCTTTCAGTTTGATAATCCTCATTTTGGCCAATAGAAATTGAAACAGAGATCAAATGATTTGCCAAAGCCACACTGTCTGAATCAGAACTCACACACAAGTCTGTCTGTCTTTAAAAAGCGGAGGATTTAATCACTATACCTGTCTCCCTACCCCACGACTATATTTGCTAACACAGTCCATTGCTATCTTTCAACAGAGTCAACTTTAAGAGAACTTGAAAGGAAGGAGTATGACAAGTTCCCAACTGATGTGGATAAGAGCTTAGAAGAGATGCAGTCTTCATTTGATGAAGATGGTAATAAATATATTGCTGATGTTCTTAGCCATATCTTTCCCACTATAAACAGATTAGCTGATAAAGCATATTATTCTTTCCTGCAGTGTTCACTCGTGAATACCAAAGAGAAAGCTCTTTAGAAAACAGTGAAGACAAAAAGAATTCAGAAAATATCCTCGGTGATCAAGCCTCTAAAACTGGTAAAGATGGTAACAAAATGAATGTGACTCATGCCATGCTTATGGATCTTATTTCCATTTATTTCATATTTTATCATGTTTGTATTGAAGCTTAAAATTATCCCCCAAATTGGACACTTATAGTGACGTAGTTGGAATCACTAGTTTAATGAGTATGAAGTTTTATAGACAGAGTCAGATTGCTTTGCACAAAAGTTATTCCAAATAATGTTCCCACAGTAATATACAAAATATGTGCTATTGTTTTCTTGATATATTCTCTTTTAAATATAATTTCAATTTTCATTTGACTATTTCTGAAATATAATTTTTAATATTTGTTAACCATTTATACTTCCTCTTTTCTGAGTTGACCATTTTGGTCTTGTGCTAATTTTTCCAAATTGTTATATCAATTATATGGTTTCTACAATAACTTGCTATATTAGTAACTTATTTTTTATATTTTTTTCCACATTGGGTGGTTTGTCTTTTAAATCATTTTGCTGTTTTTAAAGTAGAGGGATTTTTCATATTTTTGTAGTCAAATCATTACTTTCACTTTGTTTGTTTCTTCCATTTACTTTCACACCTTACAAAGCCTTCCTCTCAAACAGAGATTTAATATATACTTATATGCTTTTTTTTCTATTGGTCCAACCTTTTGGTATTTAGTTTTAAAATGCATCTGTAGGGGTGCCTGGGTACCTTAGCCAGTTAAGCGTCTGACTTCAGCTCAGGTCATGATCTGACAGTTTGTGAGTTCAAGCTCTGCGACGGGCTCTGTGCTGACAGCTCAGAGCCTGGAGCCTGCTTCGGATTATGTGTCTCTGGCCCTGTCCTACTCACACTCTCTTTCTCTCAAAACAAACATAAAAATAAATAAATGAATAAATAAATAAATAAATAAATAAGTAAAATGCATCCTAAGTTATTGTGTTTTAAGATATAGAGCTGGGGTTTTGTTCGTTTGGTTGGTTGATTCCTCCTGATTCAGACAGATGTATGCTTGGCTGTGGTATATTTTAGTATCATAGAAATTGAACCGGGCACTGTCAGACAATTATGTATGGCACTTCTCCAACACGCACACGCACACACGCACACACACACACACTTCACAGGAAGACCCCAGACATTAAAATTTTGGTCAAGTAGCATCTGGGAGCCCCATCTCAGCTGCTGCAGAGTTCCTAGGACAAATACACAAAGACAGCCCCTTCCCCATACTGTCTGTTTTCTCTTTGAGGGAGGCAGTCCAAGGTAGAAGCAGGCATCAGGGCCTCTACCTACTGCTGGAGTGATGCCAGCACTTGCCAGTATGCCCACATATAAAAGCATTCTCCCTGCCCTATCTGTCTGAGTTAAGCACAGCCTTTACCTGTTGGAGGTAAGAGACTGTTAGTTACATCAGGAAGGGCAAATTTGATTTTTTTTCCCAATTTACATCCATTGGCATTATATGAAACTAAAATTGCTCTTGTTTTGTTATAGGTTAAGTCACTATCTTTATTTTTCACTGCTGATATTATGTGCCCTATTGTTTACCTATTTGATTACTATGATTGTAAATTTAATTAAAAAAATTAGGAACACGAGTCCTGGCTCCCTGGTCCCATACCACACTTTTCTTTGGGAATCACCTACAATTAATACTCTTCTTTAGGTGTTAACAGTGTTTTATTCACAGATGAAACCAGTGGAACATCTACATTTAAAAGAAGTTTCTAAGCTCCAGTCAAGATCTTAAGTTGTGGACTTCAAGCTGTATTATGAAGTTATAATCATCAAGACAGTATGGTACTGGTACCCAAACAGACACTCAGATCAATGGAACAGAATAGAGAACCCAGAAATGGACCCACAAACGTATGGCCAACTAATCTTTGACAAAGCAGGAAAGAATATCCAATGGAATAAAGGCAGTCTCTTCAGCAAGTGGTGCTGGGAAAACTGGACAGCGACATGCAGAAGAATGAACCTGGACCACTTTCTTACACCAGACACAAAGATAAACTCAAAATGGATGAAAGACCTCAATGTAAGACAGGAAGCCATCAAAATCCTCGAGGAGAAAGCAGGCAAAAACCTCTCTGATCTTGGCCGCAGCAACTTCTTACTCAACACGTCTCCAGAGGTAAGGGAAACAAAAGCAAAAGTGAACTATTGGGACCTCATCAAAATAAAAAGCTTCCGCACAGCAAAGGAAACAATCGGCAAAACTAAAAGGCAACCGACGGAATGAGAGAAGATATTTGCAAACGACATATCAGATAAAGGGTTAGTATCCAAAATCTATAAACAACTTATCAAACTCAACACCCAAAAAACAAATAATCCAGTGAAGAAATGGGCAAAAGACATGGATAGACACTTCTCCAAAGAAGACATCCAGATGGCCAACTGACACATGAAAAATTGCTCAACATCACTCATCATCAGGGAAATACAAATCATAACCACAATAGGATACCACCTCACAACTGTAAGAATGGCTAACATTAACAACTCAGGCAATGACAGATGTTGGCGAGGATGCAGAGAAAGAGGATCTCTTTTGCACTGCTGGTGGGAATGCAAACTGGTGCAGCCACTCTGGAAAACAGTATGGAGGTTCCTCAAAAAAATTAAAAATAGAACCACCCTATGACTCAGAAATTGCACTACTTGGTATTTATCCAAGGGATACAGGTATGCTGTTTCAAAGGGGCACGTGCACCCCAATGTTTATAGCAGCTAATGGACAATAGCCAAAGTATGGAACGAGCCCAATTGTCCATCGAAGGATGAATGAATAAAGAAGATGTGGTGTATATATATATACACACACACACACACACACACACACACACACACAATGGAGTATTACTCAGCAATCAAAAAGAATGAAACCTTGCCATTTGCAACTACATGGATGGAACTGGAGGGTATTATGCCAAGTGAAATTAGTCAGTCAGAGAAAGATAAATATCATATGGCTTCATTCATATGAGGACTTTAAGACACAAAACAGATGAACACAAGGGAAGGGCAGTAAAATAATATAATAACAGGGAGGGGGACAAAACATAAGAGACTCTTAAATATGGAGAACAGAGGGTTACTGGTGGGGTTGTGGGAGGGGGGATGGGCTAAATGGGTAAGGGGAATTAAGGAATCTACTCCTGAAATCATTGTTGCACTATATGCTAACTAACTTGGATATAAATTTAAAAAATAAAAAAAAAAAAATTCATCTTTAAAAACAAGAAACAAAACAAAACAAAATACCTAAAACAAAGTAGCTCTCAGCCACTAATATTTAATATTTTAAAAAATCTTAAGTTGGACCCCTAAAAAGGTAAATTCATATTTGGGTTATTTGGTTCACTTCGATTGTGGATCTAAAAATCATAAATAATTTCTTAAGAATTTCGAAGGAGAAAGATGTGATTTAAAAATAACATTGTTAATGTTCTGTCTTAAAGGCTACTCTATGATGAACAGTTAGACATGCAAGAACACAGAAAAAAAGAAAATGTGATTTATTGTTTTAGTAAAACAGGGACTCTATCTTTCTGTTCTGCCATCCCTGGCATGTGGCTACCAGAAAAAGTTACAAGATGGCTAGGAAGAGGAAAAAGGTAAGGGACAAAAACTGGCACTCCACCCAGCTGAGGTATTCCTCTCTATTTTTTTAAATTGTTTAAAAAGTTTATTTATTTTGAGAGAGTGAGAGCATGTGGGGGACAGGCAGAGAGATGGGGGAGAGAATCCTCACTGACAGCACGGAACCCCCGAGGAGCGAGGCGGGGCTCAATCTCACTGACCCAAGTGACATCATGACCTGAGCCAAAATCAAGAGTTGGGTGCTTAACCAACTGAGCCACCCAGGCGCCCCACCGCTTTTCTTTTGAATTATTCTTCTTTAATGAAGTGACAGGAAGTCTCACCACAAAAAAAATATGCTCACATCTTACCTATGGGCTATCTAAGCTATAAGGGAAGTTGGGAGATGTAGTGTTTTTAGCTGGACACATTGCTGACCCCAACAAAATCCGGATTCTGTTACTAAGGACGAGAAGAAAGGATAATGAGTGAACAAGTAGCAGCTTCTAGAGCATTTGGTATCTTTGCCTGGCTCCTTCTGCCTCATCATGCCCCCTTCCCAAGGCTACAGGAACATCATGGGTTCTTGTCTCTTCCACTCTGGTTCCCCAGAAACTGCTGGCTCTCCCCATCCCTAAGAACAGATTCCTCACTTCGCAGCAGAGGGCAGCAGAAGCTGCTCATTGAAAGCCCTTTGGAGTTTTTCTGGGCTGGGATAATTTATGCTCTAGCAGGAGACCCTGGTGGATGGAGCATTAAGGCAGCAGCTCAGGAAGCACAACTGGAAAGGCAGAGGTAGAGGAGTCAAGTGGAGCTGCCAATCTCTTGCCTGATTAGAGGAATGGATGAATATTTATATCATGATGCAGTCTATGAGCCAACTCAGCTGTGTGAGGAGGCATTCAGCATGCAATGAGGACAAGAATGAAGTATAGCACTAGAAAAACCAGCCTGTGCCACCCATTCTTCCATCTCTGCCAACCTGCCTACTTCTTATCCACTTACTGTTTCATGTGGTTTTATGCTTATAATTGGAAGTATTCATCTTGTTTTCTCATTAATTCCCTAGATGTGCATATTTTAGCTTGAGCCCTACAATCCTTTGGTTTCTACCTCTTCTACCTGGCTTCCTAGGTTTTGACTCCTGCTGGACGTGATTTTCTTCTTACCTCATTCACTTTTGTTCCAAAACACTAGCTATAAGCCACTGCTCTGATGTCTTGTGTTTCCTAACTTAACATTTCCTCCCTAGACTATTTCCCCCTTCTTGGCGCATGTACAGCAATAAACACAAAGATACTATTTTGGGGGGTCAAGTATTAACTATCATGTTCTATTGCAAATAGCATTGCCCACTAAAATTATTAATGGCATTAGGTTATTTTACTTTAGATTCAACAGAAGACTCAATAGAAGAGGTAACTGCAGATCATCCAGAGGTTCTTTCTATAATAGAGGAGACTGTAAAAATGACAAAGGATATGAACTTTGAACATCCATATGAAAAACATGCTGAAATCCTAGAGGAAATCATCAAAGAGGTAAGAAATCCAGATCCAAACGTTTATGCTTAGTAATTTTTAATTTCAACAACTATGCAATATAATTTCATAGCTTTGGAATTAATTCTTTATTAACTTTTGTTTAACTGAGTTCAGTTGGTTAAAATATGGTGCATAGGAAGCCAGTGCCAAAATAGATATTTCATCTATGAGCTAATTAGTTGTTAACCAAGACAAATTTTACTCCATAGCTAAATTATTTCATCCAACCACCTTGAACATGTGTTCATAGGGGAAATGGATGGACACAGAAGTGATTTTCCAATCTAAGGGGAAAATGAAGCCTCAGATGCTTTGTCTTACTGATGGCAAACCAGGTTTATCTCTGGTTTATAAAGAACAAGATATCCATATGGGTCTGTTTTGTACAGGGACCTTGAGTAAGCATTCAGAGCAACAGTCGAAGACAACAAATCTGTTTTGGACTCTCAATGAATTTCTTTGGTATTTCTATGTAATTTGAAAGTGATATAATTAAATGTTGGGAGGAGAAAAAAAATATTTTGAGAGTATAGCACCACTCTATAACACACTGGGCAGGCTCCTTGAGTCCCAGACTGTACCCAGGATGAATTGCTGTCCCCCTCTGAGCTTCCCATAGAGATCTTTCAACTTCTTCTGCATGTCTTCAGGTTGTTTTGTCATCAACTGATTCCTTCAGAAACATTCTGACAGGGGTGCCTGGGTGGCTCAGTCGGTTAGGTGTCCAGCTCTTGATTTCAGCCCAGGTCATAATCTCATGGTTTGTGAGTTTGAGCCCCACATCGGGCTCTGCACTGACAGCACAGAGCCTGCTTGGGATTCTCTCTTTCCCTCTCTCTATTCCTCCCCCACTGTGCTCTCCCCTCTTCCAACCTCCAAATAAATAAATAAACTTAAAAATTTTTTAAAAAAAGAAACATTCTGAGAACCTACTGCTTGCCCTTTAATATGCTAGATTCTAGGGCTATGAAGATGAATTAAACGCAACTCTTTAAGGAGCCATCAGTCAGGTGGGGAAGGCTGATGAAATGAGCTATCATGTACTAAGTGATAAGTAGATATGTGCAAGGTGTAGGAATCCCACTAAGGTCAAGATGGTCATCTCTGCATGAAAGGTGAGACAGAGCATCCCAGAGGAGAGACATACAAGTGAAGCAGGTCTTTAGCATGATGGAAGCCCCATCCTGACCCTTCACGGAAAAATTTCTCCATTCTCTTAAGAGTTTATTCTGGAGGATACAAATCTACAGGGAATACCAAAGCATTTCTGATATATATAGGAATGTGTGTAGTGTCACTAGATGATAAACTGCCACTCTGGGATTGTGGAGGAGTTTAAGTCACATTAGATTTTTTTTTATTATTATTTATTTATTTATTTATTTATTTAATTTAAAAGAGAGAATGCGGGGCGCCTGGGTGGCGCAGTCAGTTAAGCATCCGACTTCAGCCAGGTCACGATCTCGCGGTCCAGGAGTTCGAGCCCCGCGTCGGGCTCTGGGCTGATGGCTCAGAGCCTGGAGCCTGTTTCCGATTCTGTGTCTCCCTCTCTCTCTGCCCCTCCCCCGTTCATGCTCTGTCTCTCTCTGTCCCAAAAATAAAAATAAACGTTGAAAAAAAAATTAAAAAAAAAAAAAAAAAGAGAGAGAATGCATGAGCGCCAGTGGTGGGGAGGGGGCAGAGGGAAAGAGAGACAGAAAGAATCTTTTTTTTAACGTTTATTTTTCAGAGAGAGTGAGAGAGAGAATATGCACAAGCGGGGAAGGGGTAGAGAGAGAGAGGGAGACAAAGAATTCATAGTAAGCTCCAGGCTCTGAGCTGTCAGTGCAGAGCCCAACACGGGGCTCAGACTCACAAATCATGAGATCATGACCTAAGCCGAAGTCAGATGCTTATCCCACTGCACCATCCAGGTGTCCTGAGTGAGAGTCTTAAACAGGCTCCATGCTCAGTGTGGGTCTCGATCCCACAATGCTGGGATCATGATCTGACAGCAATGGACAGATCATCTAAGAAGAAAATCAACATAGAAACAACGGCTTTGAATGACGCACTGGGTCGGATGGACTTGACAGATATATTCAGAAAATTTCATCCTAAAGCAGTGGAATACCATTCTTCTCGAGTGCACATGCAACATTCTCCAGAATAGATCACATCCGGGGACACAAATCAGCCCTCAACAAGTACAAAAAGATCGAGATCTTACCACGCATATTTTCAGACCACAACACTATGAAACGAAATCAGCCACAAGAAAAATTTGGAAAGACAACAAATAGTTGGGAATTAAAGAACATCCTACTACAGAATAAATGGGTTAACCAAGAAGTTAAAGAGGAAATTAAAAAGTACATGGAAGCCAATGAAAATGATAACACCACAGTCCAAAACCTCTGGAATGCAACAAAGGCAGTCATAAGAGAGAGGTATATAGCAACCCAGGCCTTCCTAAAGAAGGAAAAAAAGTCTCAGATACACAACCTAACCTTACACCTTAAAGAGCTGGAAAAAGAACTGCAAATAAAACCCCAAACCAACAGAAGATGGGAAACAATAAAGATTAGAGCAGAAATCAATGCTATCGAAACCAAACAAAAACAAAAAATCAGTAGAACAGAGCAATGAAACCAGGAGCTGGTTCTTTGAAAGAATTAACAAAATTGATAAACCCCTAGCCAGTTTGATCAAAAAGAAAAAGGAAAGGACCCAAATAAATAAAATCAAAAATGAAGGAGAAGAGATCACAACCAACTGCAGAAATACAAACAATAAGAGAGTATTATGAGCAATTATATGCCAATAATTTGGGCAATCTGGAAGAAATGGGCAAATCCCTAGAAACATACAAACTACCAAAACTGAAACAGGAAGAAATAGAAAATTTGTAGAGACCCAAAACCAGTAAAGAAATTGAATTAGTAATCAAAAATCTCCCTAAAAACAAGAGCCCGGGGTTGGATGGCTTTCCAGGGGAATTCTTCCAAACATTTAAAGAAGAGTTAATACCTATTCTTTTGAAACTATTCCAAAAAATAGAAATGAAAGGAAAACTTCCAAACTCATTCTATGAGGCCAGCATTACCTTGATTCTAAAACCAGACAAAGACCCCAGTAAAAAGAACTATAGACCAATTTCCCTGATGAACATGGATGCAAAAATTCTCAACAACATACTAGTCAACCGGATCCAACAATACACTGAAAGAATTATTCACCATTATAAAGTGGGATTTATACCTGGGATGCAGGGCTGGTTCAATATCTATAAATCAATCAATGTGATACATCACATTAATAAAGAAAGGACAAGAACCAGATGATCCTTTCAATAGATGCAGAGAGAGCATTTGACAAAATACAGCATCCTTTCTTGATAAAAACCTCAAGAAAGTGGGGATAGAAGGATCATACCTCAAGATCATAAAGGTTATATACGAAAGACCCACCACTAATATCATCCTCCATGGGGAAAAACTGAGAGCTTTCCCCCTAATGTCAGGAACATAACAGAGATGTTCACCCTCGCCACTGTTATTCAACATAGTGTTGGAAGTCCTAACTTCAGCAATCAGACAATACAAAGAAATAAAAGGCATCCAAATCAGCAAGGAGAAAGTCAAACTTTCCCTCTTCACAGGTGACATGATACTCTATATAGAAAACCCAAAAGATTCCACCAAAGAACTGCTAGATAAAACTGCCAATCCATGAATTCAGCAGTGGCAGGATATAAAATGAATGCACAGAAATTGGTTGCATTTCTATACACCAGTAATGAAGCAGCAGAAAGAGAAATCAAGGAATCGATCCCATTTACAATTGTACCAAAAACCATAAAATACCTAGGAATAAATCTAACCAAAGAGGTGAAAAACTATACACTGGAAACTATACAGTATAGAAAGCTTATGAAAGAAATTGAAGAAGACACACACAAAAAAAGGAAAATTATTCCATGCTCATGGATTGGAAGAACAAATATTGTTAAAATGTCGATACTACCCAAAGCAATCTACACCTTCAATGCAATCCTTATCACAATAACACCAGCATTCTTCACAGAGCTAGAACAAACAATCCTAAAATTTGTATGGAACCAGAAAAGACCCTGAAAAGCCAAAGCAATCCTGAAAAAGAAAACCAGAGCTGGAAGTATCACAATCCCAGACTTCAAGCTATATTACAAAGTTGTAATCATCAAGATAGTATGGTACAGACAGAAAAACAGACACCTTGATCAATGGAACAGAATAGAGAACCCAGAAATGGATTTACAAACATATGGCCAACTAATCTTTGACAAAGCAGGAAAGAATATCCAATGGAATAAAGACAGTCTCCTCAGCAAATAGTGTTGGGAAAACTGGACAGCGACATGCAGGAGAATGAACCTAGACCATTTTCTTACATCATACACAAAAATAAACTCAAAATAGATGAAAGACCTAAATGTAAGACAGGAAGCCACCAAAATCCTTGAAGAGAAAGCAGGCAAAAACCTCTTTGACCTCAGCCGCAGCAACTTCTTATTCAACATTCAACATTCAACATTCTTATTCAACATTCAACATTCAGCAACTTCTCCATTCAACATGGAGACAGGAAACAAAAGCAAAATGAAGTCTTGGGACCTCATCAAAATAAAAAGCTTCTGCACAGCAAAGGAAATAATCAGCGAAACTAAAAGGCAAACAATGGAACGGGAGAAGATATTTGCAAATGACATATGGATAAAGGGTTAGTATCCAAAATCCATAAAAAAACTTATCAAACTCAACACCCAAAAAACAAATAATCCAGTGAAGAAATGGGCAAAAGACATGGACAGACACTTTTCCAAAGAAGACATCCAGATGGCCAACTGACACATGAAAAAATGCTCAACATCACTCATCATCAGGGAAATACAAATCAAAACCACAATAAGATACCACCTCACACCAGTCAGAATGGCTAAAATTAACAACTCAGGCAATGACAGATGTTGACAAGGATGCAGAGAAAAAGGAACCTTTTTGCACTGCTGGTAGAAATGCAAACTGGTGCAGCCACTCTGGAAAACAGTATGGAGGTTCCTCAAAAAATTAAAAATAGAACCACCCTATAACTCAGCAATTGCACTACTAGGTATTTATCCAAAGGATACAGGTGTGCTGTTTCAAAGGGACACATGCACCCCAATGTTTATAGAAGCTAATGGACAATAGCCAAAGTATGGAAAAGAGCCCAAATGTCCATTGATGGATGAATGGATAAAGAAGATGTGGTATATATATATATATACCATATATACTCTATACCATATATATACTCTATATATATACCATATATACCATATATATATATATATACCATATATACTCTCTCTATATATATACCATAGAGTATTACTCAGCAATCAAAAAGAATGAAATCTTGCCATTTGCAACTACATGGATGGAAATGGAGGCTATTATGCTAAGTGAAATTAGTCAGAGAAAGACAAATATCATATGACTTCACTCATATGAGGACTTTAAGAGACAAAACAGATGAACATAAGGGAAGAGAAACAAAAATAATATAAACACAGGGAGGGGGACCAAACATAAGAGACTCATAAATATGGAGAACAAACTGAGGATTACTGGAGGGGGTGTGGAGGGGGGATGGGCTAAATGGGTAAGGTACACTAAGGAATCTACTCCTGAAATCATTGTTGCACTATATGCTAACTAATTTGGATGTAAATTTTTAAAAAATAAAATTAAAAAAATAAATAAATAAAACTAAGGCCATTAAAAGTAAAAAATAAAAATAAAAAAAGAAATCAGTCAAAGGGATGAAAAGTGCAACATAGGGAATGTAATCAGCACTATTGTAATAACTTTGTATGGTGACAAAGGGTGACTACATTTATATTATCATGGTAAATAATTATAAACTTTATTTTGTAATGTATATAATTGCAGAATCACTATATTGTATAGCTGAAACTAATATTATATTGTGTGTCAGTTGTACTTCAGTAACAAACAATAATAAATATATACATACATACTTTTACATGGATTTTTTTAAACCCACAACATGAGGATCAAGGTTCATTTTTTTCTTAAATTTTTTTTTCAAAGTTTTTATTTATTTTTGGGACAGAGAGAGACAGAGCATGAACGGGGGAGGGGCAGAGAGAGAGGGAGACACAGAATTGGAAACAGGCTCCAGGCTCCGAGCCATCAGCCCAGAGCCCGACGCGGGGCTCGAACTCACGGACCGCGAGATCGTGACCTGGCTGAAGTCGGACGCTTAACCGACTGCGCCACCCAGGCGCCCCAAGGTTAATTTTTTTCTAATACAAATATCCAGCTGTATTCTAGCACCATGTATTGAAAAGACCAACCTTTCCCCACTATCATAAATCAAGTGACCCTGGGGCGCCAGGGTGGCTCAGTGGGTTAAGCATCCAACTCTTGATTTTGGCTCAGGTCATGATCTCCTGGTTCATGAGCTCAAGCCCTGTGTCAGGAACAGCACTGACAGTGCAGAACAGCCTGCTGGAGGTTCTCTCTTTCCCTCTCTCTCTGCCCGCCCCCTCTCGCGTGCTCTCTTTCTCTCTCTAAATAAATAGATAAACTTTAAAAATAAATAAAAATTAAAAAATAAATCAAGTGGCCCTATCTGTGTGGTCTATTTCTGGACACTATTCTGTTCCATTGACGTATTTGTCTATCTGTGTTCCAGTACCACACATACTAACTACTGTAGCTCTGTAATTTCTCCCAGCATTGTTTTGTAGTTTTCAGGATAGAGGTCTTCAGTATCTCTCATTAGGTTTATTCTTAGGTATGTAATGTATTTTGATGCTATTTTAGATACCGTCGTGGTTGTATTTTATTTTCCAATTGTTCCTGCAATCATTTTTGTATCCTGTTTTCCCATTTTGCTTCCTACTAATTTCACTTTCTTATCTGAAGCTCACAGCCCATGTGCAGAACAGGTGCACTTGGGCCTAACGGATGATCCAGTCCAGGAAAAGGGAATAGGTTTTATTTCATTTGCAAATGGAACAGTTAGGCATGGCTTCCTAGAGTGATGGGTTAAGGAGGCTTCTGAAACCACATCTGTATCTCGGTATTCTTAGAATCTTTTAGAGTTATAGTTTAACAGTATTTTAAAGTCTTAAAAATACAGAAATAGTGATAGGTATCATTTCTACCAAAGGGAAATAAGAGTCACCCCCTTGCAATGGCGAATGCACGGAAGTTTTTCCATGCTAAATCATTTGCACTTTTCCCTGGTTTCTGTCTTGACTGGCTACAGAGCACACAACAACAGAGGCTGGGGAACACTGGGAACTTTTTTCTGCTCCTATCGCTCTGCACACTTGTGATAACTGAAGCTGTTACACAGACTATACCAAAGGTATTTGCCCAGTACCTAGCAGAAAAATGTCTCGAGAACAACGTCAAGGGAAGTGGGGCTTTTGCGTCGAAGCTGCCACTGTATGTTGTTCAGCCCATGACTTATCTGGCTGCGTATCATATCCACAACCTATTTCTTTAGTCACTGTAGTCTTCTCTATGTGATACATCAGTCTTGCTCTGCTTCCATGGTCACACAGCTATTGCTCTAAAACATCTCCATTTCTGCCCTTGTACCTGTGTTTGTCACATGGTCATTATGTTTTTCTGGGCCTCCCTTGTCTCTCTGTGTCATGTCCTGCTTCCTCTGATTCTCCCAGTCCCTTCTCTCAATCTCTCTCTCTCTCTCTAGATATTTTTCACAGTGATAAATATTTGTTTATACAAGCGTGAAACATATATGTATGTGTATATAATATATATATATATTCACAAGTGATTAAAAGTAAACATGAAATAACATAGAATAAGGGAATCTAAAAGCATTAAATACAGGGGAAAATTTATTAAGTTAAAATCACAAAAGGATAGAAAGATGAATAGTGCATTTAAATGTTACATCATTTTTCTAAATATTACTTTCTCTCATTCACCCCTTCCCTGAGGATGTCCAAAGAGAGTGACACTATTTTCAGTGCTCAGACACCTGAGAGCCCACTTCCATGACTCTGGTGACAGCGGGGCCAGACACAGACCAAGCACAAAGGGCCCCTTCCCTACCACTTGCCCTGCAAGGCGCAGTCTCCAGGCTCAGAGTCCCGCCTTCACTCTGCTGGGCCGCACACTCAGGAGTTCTTTCAGATATGAAATCCTAAGGCAGGTTCCCCCTTCTCTCCACAGTGATCTCAACTGGGGAATCTCCCTCAACAGATTCCTACACCGAAGCTGGTTTACCTATACATCCAAAACGTGTATCCTCAGGCACCCAGGTCCTTGTCTCCTGAAACTTTCCTCCCCTCAGCTTTGAAATGTCCAGGCCCGAGTGCCTTGTGCCACTTCAGCAACAGCAGCACCTTCCCCCTGCCCTGTTTCAGTGACTTCCTTTCCTGAAGCAGTGTCATGTGCCCATAATGTTTCACTTCTCTCTTCCCTTAGAGTCACTTGAGGTCAAGTCAGAAATATAACTTCCGCATTTGGACCTGCGCAAACACAGTGGGAAAACTCTTCAAGCAAAATCTCAACAAAGAGGCTATTTAATAGTGATTCTATGAAGAAAAAACAAACAAACATGAGAATCATAATTTTAGGACAAAGATCAAACTAGGGCAAGCATTCATAATAAATAATGACATATTAATTCCTTAATATAAATATTTCTCACAAATCAAGGAAAATAGAGTACCCTAATATAAAAGCGGGCAAAAGGTATAAACAGATTATTTCATCAAAGAAGAAATGCAAATGGTTCATTGAAAATTTTCATGTTCAAATTTTGATAAAAATATGAAACTTAAAACTGTGGGATACAGATTCTTACCTGTCAAATTGCCAAAGATTTTTTAAAATGCATAATAATCTATACTAGTGAGGCTATAATGAGATAGTCACATAGGGAGAGTGAAAATTGATACAGATGTTTTGGAAGCAATGTGTCGGTGTGTGTGAAAAGCCTTTAAAATGTTCATTCTTTTATGCCTTTTGACCTAAGGAATCTGACCTGAAGAAATACATAACATTTGGGCAAGGATTTATATATACAGATGTTCATCACAGTGTTATATTAAAATTGTAAGTGATGTAAACATTTAACAGTAAGAGAATAATTAAACAAAATAAGATCTATTCATTTGATAAAATACTATGAAGGGTGGTGCCTGGGTGGTTCTGTCGTTTGAGCATCTGACTCTCGATGTCAGCTCAGGGGATGATCTCATGGTTCGTGAGTTTTAGCCCTGCGTTGAGTTCCATGCTGAGTGTGGAGCCTGCTTGAGATTCTCTCTCTCTCACTCTCTCTCACTGCCCCTCACCCTTGCCCGTGTGCTCATTCTCTCTCCAAAATAAAAAAATACATATTATGAAGGTATTAAATTTTTTCAAAACCATTGAGTGAGATGGAGAAATTATAAATTGCATCTCTTGGTGTTGCTTTATTTTTCATATCTTGAAACTGGACAGCAAAATTTTCATTACCCGTTGGGTCATCTGGGTGACTCAGTCGGTTGAGCATCCAGCTCTTGATTACGGCTCTGCTCATGATCTCACAGTTCATGAGTTCAAGCCAGCATCAGGCTTCACACTGACGGTGCAGAGCCTACTTGGGATTCTCTCTCTCTCAGCCCCTCCCCCACTCACATGCTTGCTCTCTTTCTCTCTCTCTCAAAAATAAAAACAAAAATAATTTTTTTCATTAACCATTTATATTTCTTTGTTTTTTCAGTTTTACTGAGTTCTTTTTGTTTCTTTTTAATTTTTTTTAATGTTTATTTATCTGTGAGGGAGAAAGAGACAGAATGTAAGCAGGAGAGGAGCAGAAAGAGAAGGAGACACGGAATCTAAAGCAGGCTCAGGCTCTGAGCTGACAGCACAGAGCCCAACACCGGTTTCGCACTCACAAACTGTGAGATCATAACCTGAGCTGAAGCCAGACGCTCAACTGACTGAGCCTCCCGGGCACCCCTATTGAGTTGTATTTGACATATAGCACTGTATTAGTTTAAGGTGTATAACATCAGGATATGGTTTATGTATATATTGCAAAATGTTTACCACAATAATTTTAGCTAACACCCATCACTTCACACACTTAGTTTGTGTGTGTGTGTGTGTGTGTGTGTGTGTGTGTGTGGTGAGAACTTCTAAGATTGACTCTCTTAGCAACTTTAAAATATACAATATAGTGTTGTAAACTATAGTCAGACCATGCTGAATATTACGTCCCCAGGACTTATTCATCTTATAATGGTACATTTGTACCTTTGATCCCCTACACTCATTCCCCCACCCCCACCCCTGCCTCTGGCCACCACATATCTGTTTCCTGTTTCTATGAGTTCATCTTTTTAGATTCTACATATAAGTGAGATTGTATAGTATTTGTCGTTCTCTGTCTGACTTATTTTCATTTATACTTCTTTTTTCTGGCTTTCTCTTTTTCTCTAATTCTCTATGTTAAGAATTTCAAAGTGTTTAAAATTCTTTTTTTAAAAGACTCTTCACTGAGATGGAGATTCGAAAAGTAGGTAATCTTAAATTCTGCAGAGGCCAGGGAGTCATACCCATCCTCGTGACATCTCTTCCCCTTTCACTTCTAACATCCTATGATTACCTGGTGACACACAAACTTGAAACCCTCAGAGTAGGTGTATTCACAGATCCACATCACTAATTTCCATGCTCATGTTGAGGCTGTTGCTACTGCACTGAGGGAGGAGGGTTGGGGGCAGAGTTTAGCAGAACTCCCTAAGCACCTGCAAGTTTTGTTTTGCCCGATTCCTCTTACTGCTTTTAGCAACCATCTCAGTACATTCTCAGCCCTCACAATGAGGGATGAAAAGCAAAAGGGAAATGAGGAGTGTTGTCACTAAAACAGGCAAGCTGGACTGGGCCCTTGCTGCTCAAAAGGTGGCCCAGGGACAACTGTCACCTGGGAGCATGTTAGAAATGCAGACTCATGGACCCTTGGTACCTAAAACCTCCTAAGTCAGGATCTGAATTCTATGATACTAAATAACAGGGGTGCCTGGGTGACTCTCTCAGTTGAGCACCTGACTCTTGATTTTGGCTCAGGTCATGTTCCCAGGGTTGTGGGATTGAGCCCCACATTGAGCTCCATGCAGAGCGTGGAACCTGCTTGAGATTCTCTCTCTCTCTCTGCCCCTCTACCACTCATGTACGTATGCATGCACATGCTCTCTCTCTCTCTAAATATATATATATACATATATATATGTATATATATATAATACTGAATAGCATATAGCAAAAATGTATTGTTCTATGTATTTAATAAAAGCTTTTGCTTCCCATTCTTAATTTTTAAAACTTAGTTGGGGCGCCTGGGTGGCGCAGTCGGTTAAGCGTCTGACTTCAGCCAGGTCACGATCTCGTGGTCCGTGAGTTCGAGCCCCGCGTCAGGCTCTGGGCTGATGGCTCGGAGCCTGGAGCCTGTTTCTGATTCTGTGTCTCCCCCTCTCTCTCTGCCCCTCCCACGTTCATGCTCTGTCTCTCTCTGTCCCAAAAATAAATTAAAAACGTTGAAAAAAAAATTAAAAAAAAAAAAAAGAAAAAGAAAAAAAACTTAGTTGATTTCCTTAGAATTTTCCCTTTTAAAATGAACTGATTCTTTTTTTTCTTTCCAGTGAGAATTTGAAAGATAATTGGTTAAGGTCCACAAAAATGATACATCAAAGAGTATCCTTGACTTCTGTGGCTGTGATGGTAATACCAGTGTGTCATTCTTAACAGGCTGTTGAAGAAAACACAAATAGGTCTTCTAGCGCCCCAAAACATGGAGGATGGATCCTGGACAACTGCCCTATTATAAAAGAACTGTGGATAGTCTTAGTCGAGAAAGGAATTATACCTGACTTAGTAATCTGCTTATCAGATACAGAAAACAATGGTTGGTATATATTCATCATGTAAATTTGAAAGTGAAGTTTTTCTTGATGATAATATGTTTAGTTACAATACAAAATGGAAAACTCTCCACTCTCCCTAGGTACATATTCCACCCCAACAATCCCTTCATGACTTAGAGGTACACAAAATGAGACATCCATTCACCAAGTAGATGGCCAGGGATAGCGTGCTGGATCCCTGGATGTTCCATCAGGCCCGAACAATTATTCTTTGGTGCTCAGTTTAACACCCCATTCCCAGTCAGCACTATAACTTCTAAATGAGAAATATATAAGGCTGAGAGTAGAGACTATATACCTGTTCTTATTCACCTCAAATGGGAAATATTAAGTATATAAAGATAGAAGAACTCAATTTTAACTATTCCATCCCTTTGGACAAAGCTATAATAATCAAAGAAGTGTGGTACTGGCATAAAAACTGACCCCTAGAATAAAGAGCCCAGAAATACACCCCTACACATATGGTTAACTAATTTTTGACATGGGAGCTAAGAATATTCTGTCATCTTGCCTTTTAAGGAAATATATTTGAAAAGAGTTTCAAGGGGGGGAAATATATTATCTCTTTTCATGTTTTAATTATTTTTAACATGCCAATATATATCTCTTAGAAAGGATTTGAGATGGTCTCAGTATTTTAAAGAACCTGGGCTCTACTTAAATAAATGCTTAAAGGAAAATGTATTTGGATTTAGGCAGAAATAATTTTTCATTGTTAATTTCCAAAATATATCTCACTGTATTTTATAGAGCTTCAAAGTTAATGTTATTCTCTTTATATTTCAGGAAAATATTTACTGAATAGACTGTATTTAGAGAATAAACCTGAAATTGACTCTAAGATTTTGGAAAGATTATTAGATGAACTACAAAAGAAAAAAAAAGAGGAAGAAGAAGCAAGGTAAAATCTGCCTGGCTTAATAAAACAAGTTAACGAATCTTTTATATCTATTTACAAGCTACATTTATGAAATATCTTTAATAACAAAACAGTGGTCCACTAAGTAGATCCAATTCTTAAAAAACAAAACAAAACAAACAGTAGTTTTACAAATACCTTCAGATTCTCTAAAGTACCGAGTTGGGCATGTTTTCTCAGCCCGAAATCGAACTTACTCTAGATCAGATGTTGACTCTCAAAAGACACTGTAAAAAAAAACTGAGCACAAGCAAGACTTTTTTTTTTACCATATTTGTCTGTGACTTAAATAATTTCGCTGACTGGTATCCACAAATTGAAGAATAACATGATAAAAAGTAAATGAAAGTACACTTGTGTGAAATAACTAAAATCTGAACCCTGACTATGTTCTACATAAGGAGAAAACAAGACTAATTGTTTATAGTTGGCAGGCTCAACATCAAAGTTTATTTTCCAGTCTGGGTGCAATGAAGAGCTTTTACAAATGTGAGCACCTATCTATTTGTCCATGGCAGGGTCAAGAACTAAACTTTAATAAACTATCAGGTTCTTCAGATTGGAGAATAAAATATGAAAAGAAGCAGTGACTTAATTTGCTAATTGTTCTTTCTTGTTGAAACGTGCTTTAGATTGTAATTCATCCACTGGGATTCCTGCTTCTTAAAGTGATAATGTAAGAATTAAATTTCTTTATGCTAATCCACCAAAGCTCCTGCCGTTAAGGACAACACCTATAGACAGGAGCTTTCTCGAATGCTATTTCCTTTTCCCCTCAGATATCAGCAGTTAGAGCTGGGATTTAGGAGCCTCTTTGAACTCTAGAAATTATGAAGCTGGGAGACACATAATGAGGGGCAGGGGAGGCAGATAACTGATAAGTGTATGTCAGAGGGATTTTTTTTCCAGTGTTTACTCTTCATCTAAGTTAGCCATTCCTTTAAGAACTCAATACCAAAATATATGAAGTATAATTTAGTTAGGTTATTTAATAAAAGTGTTTGATATATTGAGTACAAGATATTGATTCAGACAATAATTACAAATGTATTACATTTGCTTTCAACTTTTACAAGTTTTCTTATAAATGGAGCTACCATCTGCTAAGGTTTAAGGGATTACCTAATTTTTTCCCAGTGTATGAGAAAAGGAAATATTTGAGAACAGATGAAGATATTAACACAAGAGTAAAACAAAGTTCATGTGGTTTTTAGACTGAAGGTCTGCAACATTTTAAGGAGATAATTTAGAATACATACTACATATACATGTATCTTTTTTTTGAGAGAGAGTGAAAGAGAGAGAGGGAGGGAGAGAGTGCATGCATAGCAGGGGGAACAGAGGGAGGAGAGAGAGAATCCCAAGCAGGTTCCACTTTGTCAGTATAGAGCTCAACGCAGGGCTTGATCCCACAACCTTGAGATTATGCCTGAGCCAAAACCAGGAGTCGGGACACTTGACTGACTAAGCCACCCAGGCGCCCCACATGTATCATTTTTTTAAAAAAAGAAAAGAGAACTCCACTTTCTCCCTACTCTACCTTCATTTCCCTTTTATCCTATGGAACTCTGTGAGCTGTCTCTATAATCAATTGTTACCTCTTTTGATTCCAAATTGTCACATCTTTGTAAACTTCTTATAGGCAAAGATTTGCCCAGATTGAAACAAGCTTTTCTGCATCTTTATATGTTCTGTATATTTTCTAATTTCTATATTTTAAAAATTCAACATGAGTATTTTTAAACAAACATTTTTTCATATGCTGGAGAGAATGAAATTTAAAACTGTTAAAAAGAAAAAAGAAAAGTAATTTACAGGCCTTGCATCTCAGTTGGAAAGGAGATAAAATTAACAGGATTAAAAATTACAACTTGGGCCAAATATCTACAGACACACTGAATTCTGCAGCTTTTTTTTTTTTTAATTTTTTTTTTCAACGTTTATTTATTTTTGGGACAGAGAGAGACAGAGCATGAACGGGGGAAGGGCAGAGAGAGAGGGAGACACAGAATCGGAAACAGGCTCCAGGCTCTGAGCCATCAGCCCAGAGCCTGATGCGGGGCTCAAACTCACAGACCGCGAGATCGTGACCTGGCTGAAGTCAGACGCTTAACCGACTGTGCCACCCAGGCGCCCCGAATTCTGCAGCTTTTATAGCAGCAGTTTACAGATGTGCCAGTCAAGTCCAAGATAATTTCTGTCCTTCCATTTTGTCTTTGACTCATTTATCCAAGTGGTTTTGTAGAAGTGACTAACAACTGACAGCAAAATTCTTCCTCATTCTTGTCAGGTCTTAGATTCTTAGCAGTGGCTTACTATATTTAGGCTGTGGACAAGGAAAGGTTCACAAAAGAGCCCTGCCTGAAATAAACAGGATGACTGCTGATGGGCACGCAGTCAAATGGGGAAGGGGTGAAGAAAGAATATCCAGGAGCCTCAGAGGTCCGGGTCATGAACAAAGAGAACTCGAATTACACCACGACTGCAAGCGAGATTGCAGGATTTAGAATACCTAAATGAGAGAACATTCCCTAGTAACAAGAAATACATCTGTTGGCAAAAGAAGTATAGCAGTGTCTTTTGAAAAGAATAGAAATAATTAGATTTTCACAAGATGGAGAAAAGGATGCAAAGAACACTGAATATGGAGAAGGACAGATTTACAGAACAGTCAGAAAAACTGCCCCAGCGTGGGCAACCAGTATGAATAGGCTCTACTTAATTCATCCCCTGTTGGTGAATACTTGATGCAATTTTTTGTTTTTTGTTTTTTTAAATGCAATCGACATTCTTATTCATGTGTCTTTGTACAGTAGTATGTCAATTCTCGAGAGTTAATTCCTAGATATAGAATTTTAGGTCAAAGGTATATAAATTTTAATTTTAACAAGTATTGCTTTACTTTATCACTTTACTAGCTTTCCTTATACCTGTCTTTATCATGAAGGCAGGCTTAGTGCTTCAACCCTAGTGAAAAACAGATTCCCTCCAGATATTTATATTTTTATATTTCAAGTCTCCAAATTTCATTATTACTGTGTTGAATGGAAATAAGGAAATAATTTTTCTGATTACAAAGATAATTATCTATTCAATATAGAAAATTTTTATTTTATTTTATTATCATTTTTTATTTTTTTATTAAAAAAAATTTTTTTTTTCAACGTTTATTTATTTTTGGGACAGAGAGAGACAAAGCATGAACGGGGGAGGGGCAGAGAGAGAGGGAGACACAGAATCGGAAACAGGCTCCAGGCTCTGAGCCATCAGCCCAGAGCCTGCCGCAGGGCTCGAACTCCCGGACCGCGAGATCGTGACCTGGCTGAAGTCGGATGCTTAACCGACTGCGCCACCCAGGCGCCCCTATTATCATTTTTTAAATGTTTATTCACCTTTGAGAGAGAGAGAGAGAGACAGCACACAAGCAGGGGAGTGGTAGAAAGAGAGGGGGCGACACAGAATCGGAAGCAGGCTCCAGGCTCTGAGCTGTCAGCACAGAGCCCGACATGGTGCTCAAACTTACGAACCGTGAGATCATGACCTGAGCCGAAGTCGGACACTTAACTGACTGAGCCACCCAGGCGCCCCTAGAAAATTTTTAAATGCAAAAAATGATAAGTAAAAGAAAAAATTCTCATAATGCCAGCATCCAGAAATAATTACTGTGAACAGTTTGACTAGTTTTCTTCTAATCTTTTGATCATTTATATAAATTTTAAGTACAAAATTAAAATTAGATTATACATAGTTTTATATTATGCTTTTTTGTCACTTAACATTATTTTGTGAACATTTTCCACTTAATCCGAAGGGAAAATGGTACTTCTCCCATTTATCTTTTCAAATTGGAGTAAGACAATCTTTTATTAATTTTGACAAATTTCCCAATTAACAGCCAAAGTTTTTTAAAGTGTAACATTGCAACTTTCCTTACCAAAAAAAAAGAAAAAAACTGGGGGAAAAAAAAACCTGGAAAATTAACTGACTTCAATATCAGCAAAGTAAACATTTACAGTGTAAAGTTAAAAAGTATAATGAACATTATACACAACTTACTCTATTTTTTACCATCATAAGCCTCAAATACTGTAACATTGTGAGATGTCTGAATTTCCAAAGATGATTAAATTTTGGACATTTTCGTTTCAGAAAAGCCACTGAAGAGGCATTGAGAATACAAGAAAACCAAAGCCTGTTGGAAGCTATGAATGAGAAAGCAAAAGGCAAACAGATTTATATCACTAATAATGTGTCATTTAATTTTGTGTTGTTACTGCAGGAAACTGCAGTATTTCAAGTGAATTACAGACAAGGTGACCATATATCCCTGTTTGCCCATGAGAGTCTAGGTTTATGCCTGTGGTATTGAAATATTTATTTGATCCCTTTTCATTCTCAGTGTTCCAATTTAGATAATAAATTATATGGTCACTAGAGTAATGGAGTCATAGGAAAAGAGCTCCCACACAGATACCTACGTGTGCACCCTCTACATGGATCATATGCAGCATGTCGTAAAACAGCTGCCCTCGTCATGTACGACACACGGCTGCTGGAATTCTGGTAGAAGGATTCCTGGGGAAGTTGAGAAAACAGCCAATCTCCTGCTATACCTATTTTCTTTGAACTTAAACTTCTATCTCCATTACAGAAGAATTTACTCCAAAAGTTTCTTTTAAGACTGAAGCTTGGGGCGCCTGGGTGGCGCAGTCGGTTAAGCGCCCGACTTCAGCCAGGTCACGATCTCGCGGTCCGTGAGTTCGAGCCCCGCGTCAGGCTCTGGGCTGATGGCTCAGAGCCTGGAGCCCGTTTCCGATTCTGTGTCTCCCTCTCTCTCTGCCCCTCCCCCGTTCATTCTCTGTCTCTCTCTGTCCCAAAAATAAATAAACGTTGAAAAAACAAAATTTTTTTTAAAAGAAAAGACTGAAGCTCTTAGCCTAGGGTTCATGGATAAAATTCAGAGGCCTGTGAGCTTGAATGGGGAAGTAACTACAACTTTATTTTCCCTAACCTTTATCTGAAATTTAATATTTCCTTCAACTGGTAATTAATATAGGCAACAAACCATAATAGTATCAGTAGTATCTTGACTTTGTCACCAATAGGAACAAAAATACTTTCATGTCACATTACAGTTTTATATATCCTGGTTATGCTTATCACTATTTCAAAATGATGGTAGTTATTAAACCAATTGCTACCTGTTGTTATTTAATGCATTAGTAAAGTTCACAAATTTCCTACAGCACAAAATTTATTTTGATATCTTCATACCTACATTTCAATATAATTGGATTCTTATGAATTTTATTTTATGGGTGTGGAAGCATTATTCTAAGGAGGGCCCATAAGTTTCATCAGACTGCCAGAAGGGTCTATTATTCAAAAGAGTAAAAAGTGTCTATTTCAGTTTTCCTTTGCTGGCAACAAGCCACCCCAAAACTGTAAAAGAGCCACATTTGTATTCCGTACACGTTTCTGTGGGTCAGGACTTAACTCGGGGCTAATCTCTCCCTGCTCCCTGGGAAGCTCGTTCAGGCTTTGAGTGGCCACCTCAGAAGTCAGTCCTCCAGCCCCAGACAGGTTTTCAGAGACTGCAGCCTTGACCAACATCTTCATTTGACTTCATCAGAGACCCAAAGACAGACCCACCGGTCAAGCTACCCCCAAAATCCCGACCCCAGGACCTGCAAGGATAACATGTGATTATTGTTGTTTTAATCACTAAATTTTGGAGTTCTTTATTATGAAGCAATAGACAACTAATACAACACATACTTAATAAAATCGCAGATAGTATAAGGATCTTAACACATTTTTTCAATCCATTCCTGACTTATCTGGTGCACAGATTAGCCACTAGAATTCTAGAAAAAGTATTAGAACTTTTTACACTTCTCAGCATCATTATATAAACTCTTCATTTGTATATTTTATAAAGTACCTAATATGGAAAAGAATTCAATTTATAGGGGTACCTTGGGGGCTCAGTTGGTTAAGCATGTAACTCTTGATTTTGGCTCAGGTCATGATCTTGCAGTTGGTGAGATCGAGCCCCAAATTGTGCTCTGCACTCACAGTGCAGAGCCTGCTTGGTATTCTCTTTCTCCCTCTCTCTCTCTCTCTGTTCCTCTCCTGCTGGCACATGCTCTCTCTCTCTCAAAAATAAATAAATTTTTTTAATATTTATTTATTTTTGGGAGAGAGAGAGAGACAGAGAGTGAGCAGGGGAAGGGCAGAGAGAGAGAGAGAGAGAGAGGGAGACACAGAATCTGCAGCAGGCTCCAAGCTCTGAGCTTTCAGCACAGAACCTGATGGGCTCGAACTCATAAACTGTGAGATCATGACCTGAGCTGAAGCTGGGCACTTAACCAACTGAGCCACCCAGGTGCCCAAAACATAAATAAACTTAAAAAAAAAAGAATTCAACTTAAAAATAACTACATGTATGCATGTTAGGCATTTGATAATTTTTTTTTACTATGAGAAGATACTCAGTTGAAAGACATTGTGAGTTTCGGCCGTACAGCACATAACGTCATGCCAAGCCCTGGTCAGATTCCGCAAATGCTACTTCTTCCTTGTGTGCATCACCATAAATTCCTCTATGTAACACAAAAGAGTCACCACAATGTAAGTCACCTACTTGGAAGCCACATGCACTGTAGTCCTGGTACAGACTGAGACCTGTAAGAAAAAACACTTGGGGTTGCTTTGCTCTGGGTGCTTAATCATCCAGATTTAGATTAACATTCAGATGCCAGAGGTATCTCATACCAGATAGTCTTGGAAGGTAATCAGTGGAGGAAACTGGCTCCAGAAAACAGGCTCATTCATTTTCTCATATCATCTGCATAGAAATATCTTGTTTTTTAATTTCATGAATATATTAAAAGGAATTGAGGAGATAGGTTTTCTTTCTTTTTCTTTTTCTTTTTCTTTTTCTTTTTCTTTTTCTTTTTCTTTTTCTTTTTCTTTTTAACGTTTATTTATTTTTGAGACAGGGAGAGACAGCATGAACGGGGGAGGGTCAGAGAGAGAGAGAGACACAGAATCTGAAACAGGCTCCAGGCTCTGAGCTGTCAGCACAGAGCCTGATGCGGGGCTTGAACTCACGGACCATGAGATCATGACCTGAGCTGAAGTCAGATGCCCAACCGACTGAGCCACCCAGGCACCCCAAGGAGATAGGTTTTCTGACACTGTTCACCGCATCTTCTTCCTGAAAGATTTACATGCAACTCCATAAAACTTGGAATTATGCTTTCAAAATTTACATTTGACATACGAATCAACATATTCCATTATTTGCAATTAGGTATAAGAAAATCTGTCATGTATACGTTAAATCTAGCCTCATGCTGCCCAATAGAAATATAATGCAAGTCACATATGTAACTTTAAATTTTCTAGTAGCTACATAAAAGCAAAAAGAAACAAGTGACATTAATTATATTTTACTTAATATACACAGATTATTTTTTAACATGTAATCAGTGCAAAAATTTCTGAATGTACTTTGCATTCAGTTTTTCATACTAAGCCTTTGAAATCCATTGTGTATTTTATATTTGCAGCACACCTCAATTTGGATTAGCCACATCTCAAGTGCTCAACAGCCACACATAGCTAATGGCTCCACATCAGTGCAGTTCTAGCCATTTCCTTATTGAATGGCCTTCTGGGCTGTTTCCAGTTTTTTACTGTTAAAACCCTTAGCCCCATGTTCCCCTAGCACTCCGAGCACATGACTATCATCTTTTACCACTACATTTTAATAGATAAAATATGTAGACATTGTATCTGTCTCCCTCATTAAACCCCATGCTCCAGGAGGGCAAGGCCATTCCTTATTCTTTGTTTTGGCCTCAGCACTTATCAGAATCCTTGACATCCAATTAAATATTTGTTAACCTAAACCGAATAATAATTTTTTTCTCCTAATTTTTTTTTTTAGAACTAGAAGAGACGGATCCAGAGACTGAAGAGGAGATTGAAGGTGAGGAGTCTGAAGTTCAGGAAGGGTCTGAGGCCCTGGAAGTAGCCGAGGAGACCAGGGGATCCTTACCTGAGGAACCTCAAGTGCCGGAGGTCCCTGAAACAGAACCTGAATCAGGTTAGACTCTCCTGAGGCTATGTCCTTGATTCTACTTATGTCCATCGGGGTATGTGTGTGTGTGCACACGCATGTGTGTATTTGTGTCTTTTCTATGTTAATAAAATGGATGCAGGCTAAGAATGGTGACATGAGCTTCCAGAGAGCAACCATTTAGTCCAAATCACATGGGTTACAATGTCATAGAAATGCCAAATCTTCTCTGCCCTGGTACTGGCACTCAGGAGCAGGGCCAGCTATGTAAAATGTGAGTCTCGTGGTTCAAAAAGCAGGAAAATGTGCCTTTAAATGTACTAAAATATGAAGCTTTTCCTTTTCTTCCACAGACTCTCTCTCAATTTGTCATGGTGCTTTTGGTTTGCTATTTAATCTCATTTTCACTAAATAAAAATTTTAAATTTTATTCATTAGCATGGATTTTACTGTTCATCTTTATGTCGTACAATGCCATATTTAAATGGAAATATAAGAGCATTTAACTCATGTGCAGAGTCACCAAAATTATACAATTTGTATTTTGTAGCTTGTACATGCATATGCATTTCATTCTTAACAGAATACTGTATCAGTTCCATGCATAAAACTAGCTCAGCTTTTTATTTTGCTTCTTAATATGCGCATATATTCTATCAACACTCTCCAGCTTTCTAATGATTAAGGGAAGACTGAAAGAAAGGGAACTCTGGGTTGCCCTGTTTTTTCCTTTACCTCTACATCATCCTTTTCAGCCTAAATGTTTAGCTAATACAGGAAAGTAACATGAGTAAGAAAGTTTCCTTGATTATTCACGTCTCTTTGAATGCTATCACCTTCTTTCAGTATCTGAAGCAAGTTGTAGTTCAAGGGAAAGCATGGTCTCTCATTGCTGCCAGAGTCCTCCCTCCCCCCACAACACTCAATCACATGACTCCTTCACACATAGGTCCCTTAGAATTCTACGCTCACGATGGGGCGTCAGGAATGTTCATGAGAACTTGAGAGCAAGGGATGGGAAACACATATTGTGTGTATCTCTACTCGCATGCACTTTCTGTTGTCCCCCTGGAGTCCCTTTTGATTTTGCTTAAAAAAACAATTCAAAGGTAAAATTACTAAAATTTCAAAATGACAACCAAAGAGCATTGATCTAAGTGTGAGGCCATTCTAAGCAAAAGACCTTGTGCAAGTGCACAGGTCACACACTTGTGAGCCAGCCCTGCCTCACAGGTCCAGTTTGGTGGACTCGTGCAGGGCTCTAAGAAGGAGTCTGTGGACAATGCAAGTTACTCTCAGGAGAGTGTCTTAAAGCAGCAAGACAGGGGACCCCACTGTGGTGGGAATGAGGCATATAAATGCTTTCAAGCATGGTTAGTATTGGATTAGAAACTAATCCTACAAACTAAAGGCCTTCAGATACCTGCAGCTACATGCCAGCCTGGAGTAATTAAGGGCTGAGAACCCGCTGTTAGCTGTAAAAGGACCAGGACTAAGAGGAATTTTTACAGTGAGAAATCTCAAGTTCAACATAAATCATTTTTACTACAGGATTGGCATTAGCTTTATGAGACAATAAGTACAAAATCAGATCCCTTGTGCCAAACAGAGGAGCCAGCAGGATGAAACATACAATTTCCTTTTAGGAGTCCCACACCTCTATTGACTTCAGCTCCTACCCAGAAACTTCTTTGTTTTCTTCAGTACCTAATCAATTTGACTGATGATTCTTCTACCCACCTACCTTTCACAAGAAGACAGGCCATAAAATACCAAAAGAAAGAAAGGAAACTGACATCCATCAAATATGACATGTCAAACATATCCCTATAATTCCAGTGTCCACAATAGCTCACAATTAGTATTTACTGATGTTATAGGTCTATGGGACAATTCAGTGTTGTTACCTTCTATCTGATTAATTCCCCCCAGAGAAACTACTTTGGATGTTCTAAAGCCAGCATCCTATTCTAGTTAGGGTCAGTTCTAGCCCAATTCTAGACAATGTTGACATGACTAGGCTTCTCCAGGGCTGGTTTGCTTCTGTAAAATGGGTCTCTTTGGCCATATTAAACCATATTTTACTTCACAGAGGGGCTTGCATCTGGTTTAACTAGTGATTACTTCTTCTATCCAAGGGTCTCTTTCTTCATAAAGTATTCTCCTCTAAGTTACTTAAGGAGGCAATTATGAACACAGCCCAAGTGTCCATTGATAGAAGAATGCATAAAGAAGATATGGTGTGTATACACACACACACATACACACACACACACACACACACACACACACACACACACAGTGGAATATTATTCATCCATAAAAAAGAATTAAATCTTACCATTTGCAACAACATGGCTGGATCTAGAGGGTATAATGCTAAGCAAAATAAGCCTGTCAGAGAAAAAAATAAATACCATATGATTTCACTCACATGTAGAATTTAAGAAATAAAACAAATGAACAAAGAGGGAAAAAAGAGACAAACCAAAGCACAGAATCTTCACTATAGAGAACAAACTGATCGTTACCAGAGGGGAGATGGGTGAGGGAATGGGTGAAGTAGGTGAAGGGGATGAAGAATACAATTATCTTTTTTTTAATTTAAATCCAAATTAGTTAACATACAGTGTAATAATGATTTCAGGATAGGATGTAGTGATTCATCAGTTACATATAACACCCAGTGCTCCTCCCAGTTCTCCTCCCAACAAGTGCCCTTCTTGATGCCCATCACCCATTTAGCCCATCCCCGCACCCAACACCCCACCAGCAACCCTTAGTTTGTTCTCTGTATTTAAGAGTCTCTTATGGTTTGTCTCCCTCTCTGTTTTTATCTTATTTTTGCTTCCCTTCCCCTACGTTCATCTGTTTTGTTTCTTAAAATTCCACATACGTGTGAAATCATATGATATTTTTCTTCCTCTGACTTATTTCACTTTAACATAATACAGAAGAGTACAATTATCTTGATGAGCACTGAGTAAGGTATGGAATTGTTGAATCACTATATTGTTCACCTGAAATTAACATAACACTGTATACTAACTACACTGGAATTGAAATAAATATGAATTTTAAAGCTAAGTTGCTTATTTTAAAGTCTCCTAAGCTCCACCCAAGTCCTGGTTGAAGCAAGTATAGGATGGAGTTTAGGAATCTATATTTTAATGAACACCTCAGGTGATTCTTATACTTGCTCACAATTGAGAACTGTCATAGGGGAAAAAAATTAGGCTAAAGAAAAGTTTTATTAATGGTTGCCTTACATCATGGAAAAAGGTCGGTATTGTACTTAAGAAAAACGTGGTCCTGAAAACTTACACTGAAGGGTGACTTAGCTGCATACTGTATCCACAGGTCACAGTGAATTGATATATCGAATAGAATATAGACAAGTTGAAATTTAGAAAATGTCTCTCAGACAGTGTTCATAGTTCTGATATAATTGACATTAAATTGTGTATTTAAAAATCACTCAGATATCCAGTCAAGTTTGACATGATACGATAATTATAGGAAACATACAAATAGAAAGATGGGAGAAAATCACCATAGTCCTGCCAGCAAGAAGCAACAAATATTTAATATTCTGATATATTTCCTTTCAGTTTTCCTAAGCATGGTATTTTGTTTTGTTTTGACCTGTGACTTGATTGGACTCAAGCCTAAGAGAAAGGTTTTCTCTGGGACATTTCTTTTTTTTTTTTTAATGTTTGTTTATTTTTGAGAAAGAGAGAGAGACAGAGAGAGACAGAGAGACAGAGCGCAAATGGGGGGAGGGGCAGGGAGACACAGAATCCAAAGCAGGCTCCAGGCTCTGAGCTGTCAGCACAGAGCCTGACGCGGGGCTTGAACCCACGAACCATGAGATCTTGACCTGAGCCAAAGTCGGAAGCTTAACCTACTGAGCCACCCAGGCACCCCCATGTTCTTTTTTCTTTTCTGCAGAGATGCTCAGAAGACATTCTTCAATACCAGTATGTTTTTTAACTTTGCTAGTATGTGAGTGATTTTTCCTGGAATTCAGTGAGCTCTTTTTATCTTCATACTAGTCTTTGTCTAGCTTAAAATGGTTTTCTTCAATTATACCTTCATTTATTGCTTCAGATTCCTTTTTCAGGATTACTTTTTATTATTTTTGGTTAGTTTCTGTTTCTCAACCACATTAATCTTTTCCCTGATAGTTTTGATGTCTTTTTTCTTTTTCTCTGTATTCTTTGGAAGGTTGTTGTTCTCCACCTGAGATTTATTTTCTGCTTCTTATTGCCTCTATCCTGATGCATATTTGAATCTGCTATTGCATTTTACATTTCCTTGCATTGCTTTCTTATTGGAACTAGCTTTCTTGCATTCCTGCCTTTATCTTAGGTTGGTCTCTCTTTTTTGCTTCATGATTCTTATTTCATAAGCTATGTTGTCTTCCTGTGCTTTTTGAGTATACCGAGCATGTATTTTCTAAAATTTACTCTGCTTCATAAAAGAAGTCCTTTTCTTTTATGATTTAGATCATTTTATGATGAAGCAAATTCTTCATCTAAATCTTTGGTTTAATAACTCTTTCCCTTCACTATAACATCTTTTCAAGGGCCTTGTCATTATGTTGTTGTTGTTGACTTGTCCTTGAATGGAGCAGATTATATTGAGCTCTAGCAGGTAGAGTAGGGAAACCAACAGGAAGAATAGGTGGAATATTTATAAGAATCATCCCCCAATCCACACACATTCTTGTGCATGCACACACACACACATACACACACACACACACACACACACACACACACACACACATTTTGCTTTAATGTTTTGCCTGGTACTCTCAGATATAGACCTGAAGGTAAAGTTAACGTGCATTGGCCTAGTTCAAGTGGTGATATTTAGTAAATATTCATCTTATCTGTCTCTCCTATACTGCGCTGGATCTTCATCATCTCTGACTATTTCAGTCCGTAATTAGCCAGAGAAGCTAAGACAGTTTAGAAGTCCCTGTATATTCTCGGTGTTCTTCTTATCTTCATCATGATTTATAATGCTTTTCTTTAGATAAGTGAGCACATTAAAATTAAACATATCACCACCAGACCAGCCCTAGGTTTGTCCTCTTCTATATCCTACTCCCTTGACTATTTTTTTAAAATGTTTATTTATTTTTGAGAGACAGAGAGAGACAGAACATGAGTGGGAGGAGGGGCAGAGAGAGACAGGGAGACACAGAATCTGCAGCAGACTCCAGGCTCTGAACTGTCACCACAGAGCCCGACGCGGGGCTCAAACCCACAAACCATGAGATCATGACCTGAGCCCAAGTCGGATGCTTAACCCACTGGGCCACCCAGGGGCCCCTCCCTTGAGTATTAATTATAGAATTCTGTAGAAAGAGGACCCAACTGTTACTTTAACTTGGAAAACAGTTTCCAGTGTTACAGAATGGAGCTATATAGAGAATATTACATAAATATGTTATATATTTGGTCTACACAAAATTTCTGTTTCAGAACTAGGGGAGACTATAAAGTGAGAAGATAGACAACTAGTTCTTCCTTCCTTGAACCATCTCTGCTGGATCTGTATGTGATGCATGTCTTATAACATCCAGGAAAATAGTGTTCTATCTATATCTTCAATACACGCACAGCTGGGACTTTGATATATCATTGTCTTTCATTGTCACTTTATGATTTTTTGGCGCATTTTCATGGGTGGATTAAGAAATTAAAAGAGGGGTGCCTGGGTGGCTCAGTTGGTTAAGCGGCCGACTTCGGCTCAGGTCATGATCTCGCGGTCCGTGAGTTCGAGCCCGCGTCAGGCTCTGTGCTGACAGCTCAGAGCCTGGAGCCTGTTTCAGATTCTGTGTCTCCCTCTCTCTGACCCTCCCCCATTCATGTTCTGTCTCTCTCTCTCTCAAAAATAAATAAATGTTAAAAAAAAAAGAAATTAAAAGAAATATCAGGAACTCCTAGTCTGATGCCATGTGAACAGAAGTCTGAATAATATTTAACAACAGTTATCACTCAGAATTATATGTGCCATGTGTATATTATTTTGGTCAATGTCCTTTTATTTTATTTTATTTTATTTTTAAAATTTTTTTTCTCAACTTTTTTTATTTATTTTTGGGACAGAAAGAGACAGAGCATGAACGGGGGAGGGGCAGAGAGAAAGGGAGACACGGAATCGGAAACAGGCTCCAGGCTCCGAACCATCAGCCCAGAGCCTGACGCGGGGCTCGAACTCACGGACCGCAAGATCGTGACCTGGCTGAAGTCGGACGCTTAACCGACTGCGCCACCCAGGCGCCCCGGTCAATGTCCTTTTATATATTTTTAAATATTCTTCATTTTTCACTCTATATTATTAAATATTTTAAGCCATACTTTACCTAACAGGAACTGTATTTTCACTTAGACATAGTATACACAATTAAGCTGTGTTTTGAAATTTTCTTTGTGCCAAAAATTTCATAAAGGAATAGTGTTTTAAAATTCAAACACTAACTATTAGCTTTATTTTTTAAGTATCTGAGCCTGGGGAGGATACTACAGTTGGAACAGACATTTCAAAAGGATCCAAAGAGGCCCTGGAAATTAAAGAATTGTCTGAAACAGGTTAGATTATAAAAGTACTTACTGTGTGAAAGTACTTTTCAAATTCTTTTACAAAGGGCGTAGTCCCTTATTTTAGGCATAGTACCAATTTCCTACTTATTTTTTTCTATGTTGTATACCAGTTGATATGTATTAACTTAGCTTATTACATTAAAAATATATGTAGCCAACTTATAGTACTGTTTTTCATCAAATTTTATTTTATACATTAACAGTTAAAGTTGCTATATGAAATTATTAATAATTATCCAAATAATTTTGATTTTATTAATAATTCATCTAAGCCATTATAAAAAACAAAGCATAATTAAAATATGATTTGTGAGTGTAATATTATTAATTAGAAAACTAAGTTTATTTCTTTCAAATGTTTTTAAAATACTATAAAGTATAAATTATTTTCACAATATGTCTAAAGATACAATATTTGAAGATTCTTTTTTCTTTCCTTTAACCTTTACTCAAAAGTTGTACTCCCTGAGTTTCCAGAAGATGCTTATCCTGATGTTCCTGAAATGGAGCCAATTAAAGAGAAGGTTAAAAATTTCAACTTTGGCTGGAAACAGCTGGAACCAGCAATCCATGAGTCATTCGTTCAAATTTTAAACTTGGAGATTGCTGACAAAACACCAGAGGAACTACTTCAAAAAGTAGTTGAGATTATGGAAAGTAAGAGCCACAATCATAACATTTATTGTCAAGAGCAGGTAATATTATTAAAAGCACCGTAAAAGTTTAAAGTCTTTCTTGATGGTTTAGGAAGTAAAACATTCAGTATATTCAAGGTTGATATTTAAAATATTTAGCAACCTCATCTTGCAGGCACCTGCCAATCATAACAGTTCCGGGGCACAAAGCACTGGCCAAATTGGCCTGTTGTCATTTAAAGAATTTGTGAAGACCTGTTTGCATACACATTTAAACTAAGATCAGTCATTATAATCAAATTTCCTAATCTTTGACTACTTTTTTATGCTAATATCCTTTTATTCTAAAAATATCTTCCCAAAAGTTACATCTTTTTTTTTTTTTTTACAGAACCCTTCCAGTATGCAGGATGGGAGTTAACTATGGAAGATTATGATGAAGAAACAGAAGACTATCAGGCTGATGCTGAAGTTGAGGAGGAGCTAGAAGAGGAAGAGGAAGAAGAGGAAGAGGTATATGACTCCTTTATTACCTCTCATTCACATTGGTCACATCATTGAAAGTGCACATATCCAGAGTGGTAACTAGCACTTTTGGACCCCAAGAAAACAAGCAGGCATCCTCAATGTTATAAATAAGCATTTTCAACACACTTTGCCTCTACCCACCTTTGCTTGACCCCTGAAATGCCAGGGCTAGTTAGACAATATTTTACACCCATGAAAAAAGAAAAGGAAAATCTTTACAAAATTTTTTCCACGAAAACATTTATAGGTATTAGAGACAGAAATATTTAACAGAAGTGGGCGTTTTATGTAAAAAACAGGTAGCAATGGCCTCTTTGGGAGGCTGCTAGTATGATAATAAGTAGCAGTATTCTCAAGTGGAACAAGTCATTTTCAGGCATTAAACTATTCCCTTAGCAAGAGAATTTTGATAAACATTCTCATTTGATAGCCACACAATTCAGGTATCTATCAATAATAAAATAAGAAGTGATTCTTTTAATTTTAGGTTTTATCAATTCTTTTTTTTTTATTTTTTTTAACATTTATTCATGTTTGAGAGACAGAGCATGAGTGGGAAAGGGGCAGAGAGAGAGAGAGGGAGACACAGAATCCAAAGCAGGTTCCAGACTCTGAGCGGTCAGCACAGAGTCGGATGCGGGGCTCAAACTCAAGAACTGCGAGATCATGACCTGAGCCGAAGTCGGACACTCAACCCACTGAGCCACCCAGGAGCCCCATAGGTTTTATCAATTCTTTTGAGGCTCCTAGACCCAGTTCCAACATGAGAGGAGGTCCTCCCC
This sequence comes from Prionailurus bengalensis, assembly GCF_016509475.1. Classification (NCBI taxonomy): domain Eukaryota; kingdom Metazoa; phylum Chordata; class Mammalia; order Carnivora; family Felidae; genus Prionailurus; species Prionailurus bengalensis. Next base: position 98,713,157 of record NC_057349.1, on the reverse strand, counting down.
AACACAACACCTAGCAGTTCTCAGACACCAGCAGGGTCTGAGAATTCACTTCAATTCTGATACTGTCTACTTGGAGATTCCAGAGGTTAAGGGTTCAGTCCTAAAGGACTGCTCCCCCCTCCCAACCTAGATGCCAGTCACAGCCCCAGGTTATTTCCCGTGCTTCTGACTGACTGGCTACAGATTAGGGGTTCCAATAACCTCCTTAGGTTCAATTACTTTGCTAAAGCAGCATACAGAACTCAGGAAACCACTTACCTACATTTATCAGTTTACTAAAGGATGAGATAAAGAATACTAATCAACAGCCAGATGAAGCAATACATAGGACAAGGTCGTGAACAAAGAACCTTCTTTCTGTCCTTGTGGAGCTTGGGGCCCTGCTTGGTAGGACACGGAAGCTCTTCTAAAAGAAAAGGCCAAAAAGCTGTCCTCATGGATTTTTATGGAGGCTTCATCATATAGTCATGATTGGCTAAGTCTTTGGCCATTGGCTGATTCAACCTCCATCCCCTCTCCCCCACCCCACCTGGAAGGTGGGTGGTAGAACTGAAATTTCCACCCTTCTAATTGACATGCAATAACCTGGCTGAAACTAAAAATAATTATGTTAAGAGAAAGAAGCCCAACAAAAAAAGAATACATCCTGTATGATTCCATTTACATAAAAATTTAGAAAACTAATTATAGTGCTAGAAAACAGAGCAGTGGTTGCCTGGGAATGGGGCAGGTGGGAGGCAAATAGGAGCAGGAGGGAGAGATTTTACAAAGAAGTGTGAGCAAACTTTTGGTATTCATGAATATATCCATTATCCTGGTTGTGGTGATAGTTTCACAAATGAATACTTGTGTGAAAATTTATCAAATTTTATACTGTAAATATGTGCAGTGTTTTAATGTTAGTTATACCTCAGTCAAGCTGTTAAAAGTATTAATGGTGGTTACATCTCAATGATGAACTTACAAGCAATTTTTATTTTTTAAATATATTATCTGATTTTTTAACACTAGAAATATATAATTTTCACATTAGGAAAAATCAACAACAAAGATATTTCCCTTTTACCAACCAGAAAGTACAAAAAGAAACAATAGTTCTACTGCTACACCAGAGTTCAGGAATCACACCAAGATAGGCCCAAGTGTCTCTCTTTTCTTATCAATCTTGCCTATACTTCGGGTGCATTTAAATCTGTGTATTATGTCTTTCTGTATCTGTGGGAAATTAATTATTGCCTCTTTTCCATCTCTTCCTTTTTTTTCTTCCATAATACCTAATACTAATTAGGTCTCTTGGATCTATCCTCCAAATATCTGTATCTTTTCCCTCAAATTCTCCAACTCTGCACTTTTTTGTTCACATTTTTATAGATATGTCTTCCATTCATTCTTCTCATTTAAGACATTCGCTGGGGTCCTACTGCTGTTATAACTAACTACCACAAAGTTAGTGGCTTAAAATAACAAAATTATCATACAGTTCTCAAGGTTAGTTCTCTGAAATGAATCTTACAGGGCTAAAATCAGTATTAGCTATGTTCCTTCTGATAGAGGAGAAAACTTTTCCTATCTTTTCCAGCTTCTGGATGCCACCTGCATTCTTTGGTTTATGGCTTCTTCTTCCATCCTCAAAGCACATTATTTCAGCCTCTGCTTTCCATCATGTTATCTCCTCTTCTGCTTTGACCTTCTTGCCTCTCTCTTATAAGGAACTTTGTAATTACATTGGGCCCACTTGGATAATCTTCCCATCTCAACATCCTTAATCACATATGAGGTTCTTACAGGTTCTGGGGACCTTTGGGGGCCATTTTTCTACCACAAGTGGTCACTCTTCTCTTAGGCTCATTTATGTATTTTGTTGGTGCCCATGAACTCTTTCTACTGTTTATTTGCATTTCTATTAATGTCCTCATCAATTTTCTCCTCAGAGATTGGGTTCTTTCCATCTGTGTTGCAAAGTTTTGTGGTCTATTTGATCTGACTGAACTTTCAGTTAACTAGGCTCCCTTAGATGGGTGGTGGTTTTCTTTCTTCTTTTTCTTTTTGTATTCAGTAGGGTTCAGAACTGTTGCTGGAGTGCTTTAGGTGACAACATTCTCAAAAATTATAAAAGGCAAAGTGACTTCTCTCCCCATAGGTCAGGAGTACAGAGGCAGATAGGGCATATATTGACTGCTATGTGTGCCTATGACAAGCCCACGTTACCCAGATTCCTCATACTTGCTCAGATTCAGGTTTGGGGAGGACTCTTCCCACCCATACAACTCCTTCTTGGTCTTCTGTGGACCAGAGAGACCACAAGCAATTCCCTGGTCGTTGCTGATGCTAACATTCCCCAGGAAATCCAGAAATTCAGGAAAACAAAATTCCTCCTAGGACTTGACATCTTAATACTCTGTCTCTCTGATGTTTGTCTCCATGCACTCATCCAGCCCATAGTGGTAAATAATGCCATACAGTTCCCTCCCCTAGAATGTTTATGGATACCAGTTGCCTGCCCCAGCAGTTAAGTTTAAGAGAAAGGAAGGGAATGTCTTCATATCACCATTTTCCCAGAATCCCTTGTTCCAAGACACTCCACACATTGCCTCTACACACATACCTCACATTCTATTTCTAAAATTTATTTAGAGATAATTCTGGACCCACCCATTATAAGGAAAAACTGGAGTCAATGAATGTAAGACATTTACAATTAACTAAAAAAAAAAATTTTTTTTTAATTACTCAAATGGATTGAGATATAAAAAACAAATGCTAACAAAAAAAGAGAAGCATTCTGGATATCAGTAAAAGTAGAATTGAAGGAGAAATGCATTAAAATAACACAACAAGATACTTTACACTGTCAAAGATAAGAAAAACTGGGCACTGAAGTGGTAAGGACAGGTTTTAATCAATACGGAAAAAAGTCTAGTGTGACCTGAACTCTGATTTGGACAGAGGTAGATAGAGATTTTAAAAGAATTAGGGAGGGGTGCCTGGGTGGCGCAGTTGGTTAAGCGTCCGACTTCAGCCAGGTCACGATCTCGTGGTCCGGGAGTTCGAGCCCCACGTCGGGCTCTGGGCTGATGGCTCAGAGCCTGGAGCCTATATCCGATTCTGTGTCTCCCTCTCTCTCTGCCCCTCCCCCGTTCATGCTCTGTCTCTCTCTGTCCCAAAAATAAATAAACGTTGAAAAAAAAATTAAAAAAAAACAATAAAAAAATAAGAAATAAAAGAATTAGAGAGCAGGAAGGGGAACAGCAGGAGCCCTGTAGATTCAGGGAAGTAAAAACTCGCCAGTGTCCATTGATGGATGAATGGGTAAAGAAGTGGTACATTCACACACACACACACACACACACACACACACACACACAGAGGAATATTATTCAGCCATAAAAAAGAATGAAATCTTGCCATTTGCAACAACATGGGGGGATCTAGAGGATATAATGCTAAGTGGAAGAAGTCAGAGAAAGACAAATATTACATGATTTCACTCATATGTGGAACTTAAGAAACAAAGCAAACAAAGGAAAAAAGACACAAAAAACATACTCTTAAATACAGAGAACTAACTAACAGTTGTCAGAGGGAAGGTGGGTAGGGAGATGGGTGAAATAACTTAAGGAGATTAAGAGTACACTCAACTTGGGGCGCCTGGGTGGCTCAGTCGGTGAAGCGTCCGACTTTGGCTCAGGTCATGATCTTGCGGTCCGTGAGTTCGAACCCCACGTCGGGCTCTATGCTGACGGCTCAGAGCCTGGAGCCTGTTTCGGATTCTGTGTCTCCCTCTCTGACCCTCCCCCGTTCATGCTCTGTCTCTCTCTGTCTCAAAAATAAATAAACGTTAAAAAAAAATTAAAAAAAAAGAGTACACTCAACTTGATGAGCACTGAGAAACATATAGTTGTTGAATCACTATATTATATACCTCAAACTAACATAACACTGTATTTAAATTATACTGGAATTTAAATAAATAAATACATGCATACATGCATACATACATACATAAATAAATAAAATTCTTAAAAATGCTTTAAGTAAAAACAATAAAGTAAAATAAAATTCTCATGAAACAAAATTATATTGACATATACATAGGTCAGAACTTATACTTTCAGTATCATTTGAGAGCATATATTTTTACTGCAAATTCAACAATGCTTTTAAATAAAATTGCATCTTATAATTGAATACATTATAAAAATCATATAAGTGAGAACAAACATTGAAGAATTCAACACAATTTTAAATGTCACGTGACCTTATCTCAGATTTATCAAAATCCTTAATTTTGAGAGATTATACATTTCAGCTTCAAAATAAAAAATGTATATATTCTTTTTTCTAGCCCTTAGCCCTTCAAAAAAAAAAAGATTACATATAAATGCTTTGCAGTATGGCAGAAGTAGAAATTAGAGTTACCAGGAAATAAAACCACATGATACCCAGTTATATTTGAATTGCAAATAAAAGAATCATTTTTATGTATGGTACATACTTATACTAAAAAATTATTTGTTATCTGCAATTCAAATAAAACTGGGAACCACATTCTTATTTTTTAAGTCTGGCAACCCTAATTTAAGTGGATTTATTAGCAGGAAAAAGTTAAGCATTCAACTCAAGAATCTGGAAGAAAAAGTACAACAAAAGAAAGTAGAAAGGAGAGTAAAGTCAAAAATTAACAAAATAGAAAAAGAAGAGAAAATAAAAACATTAGACCTAATTTCAAAAAAATGAAAAGTTGCGGACATTGGGTGGCTCAGTCAATTAAGCATTCAAGTCTTGATTGCACCTGGGGGTCGTGATCTTGCCGTCATGAGATTGAGCCCCTCCATGCCCGCATGGAGCCTGCTTGGGATTCTCCGTTTCTCTCCCCCTGTCCGTCCCCTGCTTGTGCATGCTCTCTCTCTCTCTCTCTCAAAGAAAAAAAAAAATAAAAAAGAAAACTTGGTTCACTGGGAAAAGTAATAAGATAGACAAACTTCTGAGAAGTCTAGGTAAAAAGAAGAAGCAAATAACATTTGAAACAAAAATAGGTATATAATCAAGATTTTAAAACAAGATGGTTTTAAATTACAGGAACTTTATACTAATAAATTTTAACATCAAGATTAAAAAGATTTTCAAAATATGAATTACTAAAATTTGCTTAAGAAGAATGATAAAAGCTGAAGAAACAAAAATAGAGGAGAGTTACAAATTATTTCTAATATACCTTTGTTGATCAGATAATTCCTATGTTGTTTAAAATCTTCCACATCACAGAAAAATAGCAATACCTCCCAACTCATTTAAAGTTTACATACCTCTCATACAAAAATTGAACAAGAATGGTGCAAGAAACGTATAGATTAGTCTCATGTTTTATCCTTTACAGAAAGTTGTTCATTATATCTTGTTTTGGAGAATAAAAGAGGTCTGTTGTAGAGTAGTCATGTAAAGTATTATTCCACTGGTATTTTTTAAATACTGTATTTGTGTCTAAATATATGTCTCGTTTTATATGTATATCAGTAAGATGTACTTTGAAAAAGGGGTCTGGAAGGATACACATAAAATTGTGGATTGTTTTAAAGGCATCTTATTATGGGTTAAGTATTATTCAAGATGCATTATTTTTTTAATTACATTTCAGTCTTGCATCAAAATATTTATAATACTGTTCTCCAAACTGAATAATATTTGTAGAATGAAGAAAGAATTAAAGAGAAGAGAAGGCACTTGGGGGATAGCAAGCACTTTTGTCCAGTGGTTCTCAAAGAAAACTTCATCCTACAGCCAGGCAGCATAGAAGAAGCAGCTAAATATCGAGAAAAGATCTACTACTTTTCAAGTCCTGAGGCTAGAGAAAAGTTTCTGGAGCATCCTGAGAAGTATGTGGCTCATAATGAGCCATTAAAGGTGAAAACAATACTCCTATCCCAATAATCACTCCTGAGTACTTGTTCAAGGACTTCCTGCCAACCTTCATCATTTTACTTAATACTGAAGTCCCCGATCTGATATTAACAATATGGTGAAACTTTCTAAGTTCCAAGAACTTTTTGGAATATGCATAAAATAGTTATCTGTTTTGATTTTTATAGTAATGCCTTGTGTCAAACCAACACGGACTGTCTTTTTAGCGGAAGTAAAAAGACACAGTTGAATTTATTGCTTATATGTTAAGGGCTAGCTGTGCTGGTTAGTCCGTGTAGAGACTTCAGAGCAGTCTGCTGATCTTAAGACAGGGGATGAGTGGGATTCAAGGATTGGTGGACTTTCAGTGGGTTGACATTTGTAGAAGTGTGGTTACTCAAGTTCACACTCAGAGGCATGATCATAGGTGCACGTCTGTGCCTGACTTGGTTGACTCTCAGGAGCAAGGGCTGAACTGGTTCATTGGATTGAAAAAGAGTCCTGTTATATGGCTCTGAAGCAATCCATGTTTTCCTAAATTTGTGGTAACACTTTTTATTCTTATTTGTTTATCACCAATAATAAAAGAGCACACTGTGGTGATATTTTATCCATTTAAAAAATAAAGCACACACATAATCGCACCAGGTTTAGACCAGAGCTTTCATTTTTAATTTTACTTTCTCACCCTATTCTACATGGATGTATTTTCTTTCTAGTGTATATAATATTTTATTATCTGTTTTTTTACTTAACATTATATCAATGAAAGTTTACATATTTCTACATAGATCTCATAATGCTTAATTATTTAACATACCATTTTAACATCTAATTGTTAGACATTTTTCACAGTATTTTTCATAGTGTGATTTGTCATTGTGGATATGAATTGTGGATAGTAATTACGAAATCTTTGGGCCTGTCATTCTTTTTTTCTCTTAAATTATTTTATTAGTATAATTCCCTAGCATGGGATTACAAGATCAAAATATACAAATCACAATAGATTGTCACTTATACTTTTGAGAACACCAATGCCTTCTTTCTTCTTCTTTTTTTAGTTAATTAAGCTCCACCCCCACAGTGGGGCTTGAACTCACAGCCCCAAGATCTAGGGTCACATGCTCTACCAACTCAGCCAGCTGGGTGCCCCTGACACGAGTACTTTCTTAAATAGAACATATGTAACATATAGATCATGATTTAAACTCTTCTGAAGTCCATTTCCATGAACTTCAATTTTTATGTGGTACCCAGGCAGACCATTGAAATATGTGGATGGTTGTGGCTTCTGATGCTGCTGGTGTTGTGACGTGATAATTCAGTCTTAGGGCAATCAATAGGCCTAATGTTTTCTAAATTACTCAAAATTCCTTTTCTTCACTCTCCTCCTACTCTACCTCTCTCCTGTGGCAGGCTCCTCCAATAAGAATATGCCTTCTGGGCCCACATGGCTCTGGTAAAACTGTCTGTGGAAGATACTTAGCAGAAAAATTGGGCATTTTTCACATTCAGTTTGAAGAATTTCTTCAAGAAAAACTAATGCTCAAAACTGAAAAGAAAATAGGAACTGAATTTGAAGAAGATTCTGAGGAAGAACAGTTTGCAAAACAAGAACTTGAAGAACTTGCCATTCAGGCCAATGTCAAGATTGAAGAAGAAAATACAAAGAAACCGGTAGTAATATTAATACTCTATTTGCGGATAATTATGCTTACTGGTATTACTTTTGGAAGTAGAATATAAGCAGTGTAAAACTCTATAAAGTGAGTTAGGTCATCCTCCCCATATGTTATTTACAAATTTTACTGCTCATCTAGGATACAAAATAGTAAGTTTTACATGACTCCAGTAAAAATCTGAACAGCTTTCCCTGACAGGACTGTTTATAGCATTTATTTGGGACTATGTTATTTGATGTCTGACCTAGAATATAAGGTTTTCCAATATCATGTTCTCTGTTTTCTAACAAATACAAAAATCTGCCCCAGTACCAGCAGAGATCTCAAAATATTAATTTCTAATGATGCATCATAAGAAATTTTATGTCTTTTAGATGTTTTTTTCCTGGGGTTGTAAAGAGAAAGTTCTTCATTCGAACTCACTTATTTTTAGAGACAGAGAGCGTGGGAATGGGAGAAAAGAGGAGAGGGTCAGAGAGAGAGATAGAAAGAGGGAGGGAGGGACGGAGGGAGGGGGGGAGAGAAAGAGAGTCTTAAGCAGACTCCATGCTCAGCATAGAGCCTGACACGGGGCTCAATCTCATGACTGTGAGATCATGACCTAAGCCAAAATCAAGAGTTGATATGCTTAGCGGACTGAGCCACCCAGGCGCCCCATATCTAACTCACTTTTTAATCATTTCTGATATAGCTAGACCCTTTGATTCTCAAATGATCCCCTGTAAATGGACCCATATAGATTGTATTCCAGATGACTGCCTGGCTCGCCCATCCTTTAATCAGGATCCAGGTTGAATAATTATAAGATAAATGACAAAAATTTGTTAAGCCTTGTGGGTGTGTGATATAGATTGAACAAGGTTTTAGCAAAAAGTAATGAGACAGATATCCGGAGGCCATGTGTGAAAGTCAGTCATGCTAATCACTAGTAACTCCTCTTAGCTACAACATATAATTTAATATTTAAAACCATATTAAATATTGATTTAAAGAAAAGGGCTCAAGTTTTAAAATGTTAACAAGTAGCAGTGTTAAAAATGACCTAAAGAAAAAAGGTCTCATCCTAACCAACTATGTAATTTATAGATTATTTATTAATACAGAGTTTTAAATTTTTTGTTTTGTTTTCTGATTTTTGTTTTAGTCTCCAGAAGTACAATTTACAGAAGAAGAAGAAGCAATCAGATTAAATCTAATGGAAAATGAGCCACTGCCTCCCGAAATTCTTGAAACAATTCTTTCTGAGTGGTGGCTTAAGGAACCAATGCGGTATCTTATTTTATATAGAATTATACGATTATTGACTTTCATTTTCTTTATTCTTAAAAGTTAAAAATGTAATCCAGCATAAATTTAAGAATTTTTTTTTTTTACTTTCTTGTAAATGAGTGATTGTACACATTAAAAACATTTGGGAAATTAGTTTAAAAATACTGATGCCAGGGGCCCTACCCCAAAACAACTGAATCAAAATTTTTAGAAGTGTGATGGTAAGGGGTGCCTGGGTGGCTCAGTCAGTTAAGTGTCCAGCTTTGCTCAGGTCATGATTTCACGGTTTGTGAGTCTGAGCCCCAAGCAGGGCTATGCTCTGGTAGCATAAAGCCTGCTGGGGATTTTGTCTCCCTCTCTCTGCCCCTCCTCTGCACGAGCTTGTGTGTGCGCTCTCTCTCTCTCTCTCTCTCTCTCTCTCTCTCTCTCTCTCTCTCAAAAATAAATAAATAAACATTGGAAAGAAGAAAGGAAAGAAAGAAAGAAAAAGAAAGGCAAGAAAGAAAAAAGGAAGGAAGGAAGGAAGGGAAGAGAAGAAAAAAGAAAAAAGAGAAAAGAGAGTATGAAGTTGAGACCCAGGCATCAGTAGTTTTGAAAGCTCCCAGCTAGATTCTAATGTGTAGGCGTGGCTGACTACCCATATTCTAAACTCACTCACAGTAATGATGGGCTGGACTCTTTTCCTTATAGCCTTTCACCAATTACACTTAAGACCACTTAATAGCTGTCCATAGTATTATCCCTTTCTTAAAAGCCAGGAACAAGCCTGACCTCAAACAGGACAAGTTTAGGAATCTCCAGGGCATCACAGTTTAAAACTTCACCTCAATTTCCTAACCAGAATATCTTGCTTTGGTATCCACCAGAAGAAAGAGAAGTAGCAAACACTTACATGGAACTTACTTTGTGTCAGGTACAGTTCTACTATGTTTTATTCACATTAACTTGCTTAACCCTCACTACTATCCTATGGAATAGAAACTTTTATTATCTCACTTTGAAAATAAGGAAACTGTATCACAGACAATTCAAACAACTGGCTACTCCCAATGCACCTCTGGGCAATCTTTTTCACCTAATCTGTGGCATAAATAAGTGAGTGAGATTATTAATCATCAACTTTAATTTTAATTTCCTATTGCCTAAATTAGATCATTTGTTGTGATTAATTTAGGCAGGTTGACTGCAACAATGTAGTCATGGGTTGTTCTTTGTTAATTTAGCTCCTAGCCTCACAACATACATTAAAAAAATATTTAAAAGAGCATATGGATTGAAGAATTAAAAGTAAAAAGTGAAATTGTAAAAAGCCTAAATAAAATAGCTAATTATGCAACCATTAAAATGTATTACAATGAAGAATTTGTAATAGCATAAGAAATGTTACTATATAAAGGATGCAAAGTTATTTACAATAGCAAGGTGGACACATGAGGAACAAACCGCAGAGAAATAAAACAAAATGTCAGTAATCTCTGGGATATGAGATTATGGATAATTTTGCCCTTTTCATGCTTTTCTATATTTATTTATTTTTATTTATTTAAATTCAGGTCAGATAACATACAGTGTAGTCTTGGCTTCAGGAGTAGAACCCAGTGATTCAGCTCTTACCTGTAACTAACACCCAGTGCTCATCCTGAAAAGTGACTTCCTTAATGCCCATCACCCATTTGGCCCATCCCCCACTCACCTCCCCTCCAGCAACCTTCAGTTTATTCTCTGTATTTTAGAGTCTCTTGTGGTTTGCCTCCCTCTCTGTTTTTATCTTATTTTTCCTTCCTTTCCCCTATGTTCCTCTGTTGAGAGTCTCAAATTCAACATATGAGTGAAATCCTATGATATCTGTTTTTCTCTGGCTGATAGTGAAGTGAGATGTTTTTCTTCTATAATCAGGAAAAAAATCAACATATTTTTTAAAGGCTATTGCATGAGTCCTAGAGAGAGATAATAATGGCCTGATCTTAGGTGTCATAGCAGAAATGGAAATGTGGGTAGAGAGAGGACATATCAAGGCTTTATGTGTGGGATGCAAGTAGGAATTGGAGGAGCCATCCAAATGTCTCTGACGGTTGGCACCCGAATACCAGTGAGTCAGAAGCAAGAGCAGTGTGGAAGGGTAACAACGGGTACGATTTCTGACAGTATGATACACGAATGCTTCCTAAAGGGCACTGCGATGAAGAGATTAAACAGCCTTTGGAAAATCCTGAATTGAAACTCAGAAAAGAAGCTGGGTGTAGAGGTAGAGATTTCGAAGTCACTGACAAAAAAGTGTGACAGCTAGAATGGTAAGGATGAAAATGTTCCTCACAGAAAAGACTATGCTGAAGGCATCTCTAAAGAAAAAGGCATACATCTTACAGCCAAAGTATAAAAAATTGCCCACTTAAGAGTATGGGACACATTTTAAGATATCAGGTAAGGGGGCGCCTGGGTGGCGCAGTCGGTTAAGCGTCCGACTTCAGCCAGGTCACGATCTCGCGGTCCGTGAGTTCGAGCCCCGCGTCAGGCTCTGGGCTGATGGCTCAGAGCCTGGAGCCTGTTTCCGATTCTGTGTCTCCCTCTCTCTCTGCCCCTCGCCCGTTCATGCTTTGTCTCTCTCTGTCCCAAAAATAAATAAACGTTGAAAAAAAAATTAAAAAAAAAAAAAAGATATCAGGTAAGACCTCAAACTGTCAAATGTTCTTAAAAGTCCTGTTCATATTAGGAAGAAAACATATATTTAAATATAAGTACCTAAAACAAACCCAATTTTATTTTTTTTAAGTTTATTTATTTATTTTGAGAGAGACAGAGACAGCATGAGTGGCAGAGGGGTAGAGAGAGAGAGAGAATCCCAAGCAGGCTCCACACTGTCAGCGCAGAACCTGATGTGGGGCTCGAACTCATGAAACCGTGAGATCATGACCCAAGCCGAAATCAAGAGTCCAACACTTAACCAACTGAGCCACCAAGTCTCCCCAAACAAACCCAATTTTAGATAAACAGGATAACTCTCATTCAGAAGGGGACCGATACTCTCTCAAATAAAGCCAAGTTCTTGAAGCCTGATTGTTTTATAAATATTTCATAATGAAAATGTAGTCACATTTCAGTTAGTTTTCTGATCCTTACAGTTTCATCATACTTGGGCAAGTTTTATAATTCTATTTGAATGTAATCATCTTACGCATATGAGCCAGTATATACACATTAATAATTGTCATTGATTACAAGGGGACCCAGGGAAGAGAATACAAACTGTCTCGTGAGAAGAAGTATTACTAGAAGAAAAACTATAAAAAGGTGGATTCCCACGAAAGGTGGGCTGGCCAAACCCACCTTCACATAAAGGTTGACACGGCATTAGGGTGGGCATTCCTCCCAAGCAGAGAACTTATTTTCTATTCATTTTTCATCAAATATTAAAGCTATTTACAGTTTAAGAGAACTTATCTATACTATAAATATAAGTATAAAATATTACCATTTTAATCCAATTCAATACATTTAGAACACACACCATGTTTACACAAGTAGAAATATCAAAAGACCTAAAAGATACTATACTAAACTTTTAAAACTATTCATTGCATATCATATATAAACTTGTGATTTATTAATTTTTTCATTTTAAGTATTTATAATAGCATTTTAAGCAAATAAATTATGAAATTTCTATCTAGTTCCACAGGTTTTATATTAGATGGCTTCCCACGATATCCTGATGAGGCCCTGTTTCTGGGGGAACATGGGTTTTTCCCAGATGCTGCTGTTTTCATACAAGTTGATGATCAAGATGTTTCTGATCGCCTCCTTCCTTCCCAAATTGAAAAGTGGAAACTGAAACAAAAGAAGAAATTAGAAAGGAAAAAACTCATCAAAGAAATGAAGGCAAAAATCAAGGTACATATCCAATAAAAAAAAATATGGGAGTAAATTTGTTCAGAATCTATTCAGTTTTAAAGTGGTCTTTATAAAAATGTAGTTTTCTGATTTTAATGCCACAGTCAATATGAAAACACTTTTTATCAAATATTAAGACTATTTATAGGGGCACCTGGGTGGCTCAGTAAGTTAAACGTCCAACTCTTGATTTTGGCTCAGGCCATGACCTCACAGTTTTGAGCCCCATGTAGGGCTCCCTGCTGAGGGCAGAGCCTGCTTGGATCCTCTCTCTCCCTCCCTCTCTCTGTGCCCCTCCCTAAATCACTCATGCTCTCTCTTGCTCTCTCTCAAAAAAAATAAATAAACTTAAAAAAAAAAGACTATTTGCAATTAAAGAGTTATAAAATTATTTGAGGCCTATGTGATTTTTCAATGTGTTAATGCTTTTCTCTCCAAGGCAAATAAAATTCAAGATAGTGGTAGCACCAAAGTATCCCTACACCAGACACAGGAGCAAAGTGGGAGAGGCATCATAATTAAACTTTTCAGTGGCTTTTTCACTAGTTCCTGGAATGATGACCTATCCATCAAGGCCATATTGGCCATTAGTGAAACAAATCTATATATTGGTTTAGAACATCTTTTCTGAAATTATAATCTGAGGAGTACATAAAACCTTCAAAAGTGTCATAGGGAATCCAGCAATTCTACTTTTAGGAATCTATCCAACAGAAATACAAATAGATCCACACAAAAATTGATATATGAATGTTCATAACAGCATTATTCGTAACAGACAAAAAGCAAAAACCACTCAATATCCATCAACTGATGAATGGATAAACAAAATGTGTTAGACACCCAGATAGAGTGCCGTGGGTTCCCACCCAAGATGGCAACATAAGAGCCTCCTGAATTCATCTCCTCCCACAGACACACTAAATCCACAACTACACATGAAGCAGTTCCCTCTGAAAGAAATTCAGAAACTAGCTGAATGACTCCTATACATTGAGCAAATGAGAAAACACCCATATCACCCACATCAAAACAGTTGCTGCCTGAGAGTCCAGCTTCCAATCAGCCTATGGAAGGGGAGGAAGGACCTCCCCTTTGGGACACTGACAGGTTGCGGCCACCCTTAACTACTCGGAGCTACTGAGAGCAAAGAAAGTAGGTCTGACAATCACACAGGTTTGAGAGACAGCCAAGAACTCAGTCCAGGCTGACTGATAAGGTTCACCTCCTACCCAAGCCCACTCTGTGTAGACTAGGAAATGTGGCCCTTTGTCTAATGTGCAGAAACCAACCCAGAGTCAAAGAAAATGAAGAAGCAGAGGAATATATTTTAAATAAACACTCCAGAAATAGAAATATATTTTAAATAAACACTCCAGAAATGTGGCCCTTTGTCTAATGTGCAGAAACCAACCCAGAGTCAAAGAAAATGAAGAAGCAGAGGAATATATTTTAAATAAACACTCCAGAAATAGACCTTATTGAAACGAAGATAAGTGATCTACCTGATAAAGAGTTCAAAATAATGTTCATAAAGATACTCACCGAGGCAGGAGAACAATGCATGAACAGAGTGAGAATTTCAACAAAGAGATAGAAAATACAGGAAAGTTCCAAACAAATCACAGAACTGAAGAATATGATAACTGAACTGAAAAATTCAATAGAGGAATTCAATAGCAGACTAGACACATAGATCAATGGAACAGAACAGAGAGCCCAGAAATAACCCCATGCATATATTCTCAACTAATCTATAAGAAGAGAGCCAAAGATACACGGCAGAGAAAGAATAGTCTCTTCACCAAATGCTGAGAAAACTGGACAGCCACCTGCAAAAGAATGAAACTACCCTATATATATTATACAAAAAATCAACTCAAAATAGATTAAAGACTTGGACATAAGACCTGAAACCATAAAACTTCTAAAAGAAAACAGGGGGTAAGCTCCTTGACATTGGTCTTAATTAGTTTTTTGGATTTGACACCAAAAGCAAAAGTCAACAAATGGGAACTATATCAAACTAAAAGCCTTCTGCACAACAAAGGAAACCATCAATGAAATGAAAAGTTAATTTACTGAGTGAGAGAAAATATTTACGAATCACATCTGATTTACATCTGATAAGGAATTGAAATCCACAATATCTGGAGGACTTGTATAGCTCAATGCAAAAAAAAAAAAAACACCCCATCTGATTAAAAAAATAGATTGAAAATCTGAAAAAAATCAGATGAACTGAATAGACATTTTTACAAAAAAAAAGACATACAGATGGTCAATAGGTACATGAAAAAGTGTTCAAGATCACTAATCATCGGGGAAATGCAAATCAAAATCACAATGAGATATCACCTTATACTTGTTAGAATGGCTGTCATCAAAAGACAAGAGATAGCAAATGTTGGCTAAGTTATAGAGAAAAGGAAACCCTTTGCACTGTTGGTGGGAATGTAAACTGGTACAACCCCTGTGGAAAATAGCCTGGAAGTTTCTCAAAAATTTTAAAATAGAACTACCATATAATCCAGCAATCCTACTTCTGGGATAAGTATCCATAGGAAATGAAAACAGGATATTTACACCTCCATGTTCATTGCAGCACTATTCACAGTAGCCAAAACATGAGAGCAACCTAGGAGTCTGTCAACGAATGAATGGATAAAAAAGACATTGTGTTTATATGTACGAGATATTATTCAGTCATGATAAAGAAGGAAATCCTGCCATTTGCAACAACATGGAAGGACTTTGAGGGCATTATGCTAAGTGAAATAAGCCAGACAGGGAAAGACAAATACGGCATGGTATCACTTATATGCGGAATCTAAAGAAATTCACACTTACAGAAATAGAAGAAAAGTGGTTGCCAGGAGCTGAGGGGTGGGAGAAATAGAAATTGGTAACAGGTACAAACTTTCAGCTATAAAAGGAATAAGATCTGAGGATTTAATGTATAATATGTGACTATAGCTGGTAATACTGAATTGTATAATCAAAATTTGCTAATAGAGTAGAACTTAAATGTTAAAAAAAGATAAATATGTGAGGTGATGGAAGTGTTCATTAGTTAAATGGGAGGAGTCCTTTCACTATGTATACATATATCAAATCGTCACAATTTACACTTTAAATATCTTAAAATTTGATGAGGCAGGATGAATGAATGAATAAGTCAATGAAGTGAATGAATAAGTGGTATATCTAAGTAATGTTGATACTATTCACTATTAAAAAAGAATGAACTATTGACACACCTTACAACACGGATAAAAATCATTATGGGGGCGCCTGGGTGGCGCAGTCGGTTAGGCGTCCGACTTCAGCCAGGTCACGATCTCGCTGTCTGTGAGTTGGAGCCCCGCGTCAGGCTCTGGGCTGATGGCTCGGAGCCTGGAGCCTGTTTCCGATTCTGTGTCTCCCTCTCTCTCTGCCCCTCCCCCGTTCATGCTCTGTCTCTCTCTGTCCCAAAAATAAAATAAAAAACATTGAAAAAAAAATTTAAAAAAAAAATCATTATGCTTAGCGAAAGAAGAGCCAGGCTAAAAAAAAAAAAATAATAAATAGTACATACTATATGATTCATTCCATTCCATTTATAAGACATGTCTTGAAAGAGTGAATCTATAAATCTGGGCTGGGGTGAAAAGAATGGGGCTTTCAAATCTGGAACTAGGAAGACTAAGATGCAACATGAAAGCAGTGTTAAATAATTTGAAGGGCTTTCATGCTGAAGAGAGCTTAGTTGCTCCATAGGGCCACAGGGAGGAACTACTATTGGTAGGAGGAAGGTACAGGGAGATGTATTTCATTATTAGTAAGAGTTTCAAAAAAAAAAAATACAAACAAAACCCAAAATTGAAGGTAATGAGCCACTTGTCAATAGGTAAGCTAATCAACTAATTCCAATTCTGAGATAATATGACTTAAATTATTCAATACATTATTAGGCTATTATATTTTATTATAATGATAAAAGATTATCAAACTTGTTTTTAAGTTTACTTATTTTGAGAGAGTGAGAGTGTGAGCAGGGGGGGGGGGGAGAGAGAGAGAGAGAGAGAGAGAGAGAGAGAGAATCCCAAGCAGGCTCCAAGCTGTTGCACAGAGCCCAATACAGGGCTCGAACCCACAAACTGTGAGATCATGACTTGAGCCAAAATCAAGAGTCAAATGCTTTACTGAGTGAGCCACCCAGGTGCCCCTAGATTATCAAACATCTTTAACAAATTACTTCCAACTATTTCCTTATTTCTCCGTATACATAATCTACCTAATTACCAAAGCAAACTAACAGATGATAAATTCAAAAAGGTGTTCTAAAATTTGTAGGAAGAGTGGCAGCCCCCAAATGTTGTTTATTCCTCTGGAGGGAAATCGCTGATCAAAAGTTCCAGAGCTACAAGGATATAGTAGCATAATTACCACTATCACATGCTTTTCTGGAAATTCACCATCCTTCCATCCAAATGCTATTCCCACCTTGGGAAACATATATACATACATATGCATACATATATACATATATATATGCATACATATATACATATATATATGCATACATATATATATGCATACATATATACATACACGTGTATATGTATGCATATGTATGTATATGTATGTATGTATATATGTATATATGTTTATGTTTATATATGTATATGTATACGTGTGTATATGTATGTACATATGTGTATATATGTATATATAATATACATATATATTAATACACAAAAAATAATTTTATCCATTAAAATGTTTTAATGTCTCCTTCTGTAACAGGATGATATGATTTCTAAAAGAAGGGCTGAACTTATAGCAGAGAGAGAGAAAAAACAGAAAGGGGAGGTAAGTAAATAAAATCGCTGCCTTTTAAAAAAAGAATATCCCTAATACAATGTTTATATATATATTATATTATATTATATTATATTATATTATATTATATTATATATGCTTTTATATATCAACAATATAAAATAAAAAGATGCATAGAAAAAGTCTTGAGGGGTATATGGGTGACTCAGTTGAGCATCTGACTTTTGATTTCGACTCAGGTCATGATCCCAGGGGCGTGGGATAGAGCCCCCCTTTGGCCTCCATGCTGAGTGTGGAGCCTGCTTAAGATTCTCTCTCTCCCTCTGACCCTCTCCCCTGCTCACTTTCTCTCTCTCTCTAAAAAAATAAATTAAAATAAATTAAAAAAAGAAAAAGTCTTGAAAGAAGTACACAGAGTTTACATATGAGAAGTAAGATTATATATCACTGTTTTTCTTTATACTTTTTGTTTTTCCATAATTGTTTACAATGACACTTTATTATTTTTATAATCAGAAAACTGAACATTTTTAAAGGAAAGAAAGCCACTAAAGAAGTTTAAATAATCTAATTCAAGATATAATACCACATTAACCTATGCTTCTTTTGGATTTTCATTTTTGCATTCCAGCCTTCCAGTCCACGCACAGGGAGATAGGCTGGGAGCCTAGGACTGAGGTCTAGACAGAGAGACTGTAAAGCTGTGTTGGAACTAAAATATACATTATGCCGAGATAAAGAATGGAATGAGACAGCGCCTGTGAACCCTCAGACTCATATATTGTACAGGCTGCTCAGTACAGCTCCTTTTCTCCACCTGCTGATTTTTTGAAAAGATAAACCTTGAAGATTGTAGATTTTGTTTTGTTTGGAGAGGAACTATTCCCAAAATGACGTAGCCTACCCCAGTGCTACAGCCAAGCTCACTCAGGGGTATAGAATTTAAAGAGGAGGTGTGATGAGACATGCTAGTTCTGTGAAGTTACCTGGGGCTCGTATGTATAGTCAGCTTACAAGTAATCCCCGTAACCAAGGCAAACAATGAGATGCTTCCTGCCTTCTCCCATTTCCTTCTGACCATCTTTTCAACACTGACTCTCAAGACTATGATCTGATACCTAAATTGGTATCCTTTCTCCAGTTCTTGCTGACTTTGTTCATTGCTGGCTCTCCAGTGCCTCACATAGTGCTGACACATAGTAGGCACTCACCAGTTGTTTTGTTGCTGTTGTATAACCTTGAGCAGGTTTCTTAATCTCTCTGAGCTTAGGCTTTTTCCTTGTAAAATAGAACAAAATTAACAATATCTAGTTTCCTGAATTAATAATACTTTAATTTCCCTTCCCTGCTATTCTTTTTTTTTAAGTATCATTTATTGACAAATTGGTTTCCATACAACACCCAGTATTCATCCCAACAAGTGCCCTCAATGCCCATCACCCACTTTCCCCTCTCTCCTACCCCCCATCAACCCTCAGTTTGTTCTCAGTATCCAAGAGTCTCTTATGGTTTGTCTCCCTCCCTTTCTGTAACTTTTTCCCCCTTATTCTTTAATTAAATCTGCTTTTTCTCTTTTTAAATTTTTTTTTTCAACGTTTATTTATTTTTGGGACAGAGAGAGACAGAGCATGAACGGGGGAGGGGCAGAGAGAGAGGGAGACACAGAACTGGAAACAGGCTCCAGGCTCTGAGCCATCAGCCCAGAGCCTGACGCGGGGCTCGAACTCACGGACCGCGAGATCGTGACCTGGCTGAAGTCGGACACTTAACCGACTGCGCCACCCAGACGCCCCTCTTTTTAAATTTTTATTTAATTTATTTAAATAATTAATTAATTAAAATCCAAGTTAGCATATAGTGCAACAATATTAATCTTTTTCTTAAGAAAATCAGTTTTCAGGATAAATTTTAAATGTTCCTGATTTATCATTTTTCTATTTGTTAACATTAGAATGGTGGGATTTCTTACTATTTTTCATTTAAAAATTCAATATTCTATCTTAAAAATTAAATCATGGTTTTTTTAAATGTTCATTTATTTATTTAGAGTGAGAGAGAGCACACAAGTGGGGCAGGGGCAGAGGGAGAGAAAGAATCTGAAGCAGCCTCCACACTGTCAGCCCAGAGCTCGATGGGGGCTCACCCTCATGAAACCATGAGATCATGACCTGAGTTGGGCACTTAACTGACTGAGCCATCCAGGCACCCATAAGTAGGTTTTGTATAAGTTAGCTCTCCCAAGACTTAATCTTTCACAAAATTGGCTATGTATGTCACACAATTAATTTACACAAACCAACTTTGGGAAGATAATTCCTGAGATTTTTGATGAATCAAAGATGAAAACTGTGTATTGACCTTTTAAAATTTCTTTGATGAGAATTTTATATGTCCTGCTACTGCCTCAGACAAAGAAAGACTAAAAATGTAGCATGTCTAGGTTCACGCAGTGTGATTGCTATAACCAGTTAATGTGACTTCCTGACTCTGCATAGATGCTGGGGCTTGCTTTCAAAAGAACAGACCTTCTCATCATTTGCCTTTTGTATAGGATATGCAGCTCCATTACTCACCTTTTCATAACAAATTGGGGAACCACGTACAAATAAAGCCCCTCCCAGGTTTGTCTTCTCATCCTTCACAAAGATCATTGCCCTTACTGTCTGATTTTTTTTGCGACAGATAGCACGTTTTTTTAACATTAGAAATGATCTTAGTCTCAAGGGGGCTACTTGCATTAATTTCATAGGAAAATGTTGCCACCTTGTGGAATTTTAGTCTCCAAGTGTGACTGATGAATAATCTCTAAGCCAACCCTTCTCATGTTTAGTTTGCATACTTTCCAGCTCCTCAGAGGCCTTGCTTCTACTCCTATTTCTTGCTTCAGAATCTTGGTTCTCTTCCTGTTGTTCGCTGGCTCCTTCTCTGGTGCCTCAGTCTCTTCTGTCAAGTTATGCGTAGCCACAGACAGGAGAAAGCCAGAAACAGCCAGTATCGTGTGCCAGGGCTGCAAGTCAGCAGAATGGTGAGGGATTACACCCAGATAAATAGTTAATTCAGATAAATACCGTAAGTACTAAGGGGAAGCTGAAGCCAGGGTCCAAATGAGGTTGAAACAAGGTTAAGGACCAAGCACCAGGCCAAGACCATCCTTGAGGCCTTCTAGGGAGAAGGCAGGGTGTATAGGCCTCCAGGTCTATGTGCAGAGAGCACTTTGGGATGGAGCAGAAAGCTAAGGCTGGGTAGGAGGGTGAGGGGAGGGTACAGGTTGGGGACTGAGTTCTTTTTAAGTTTTTATTTAAATTCTCGTTAGTTAACATACAGGGTAATATTAGTTTCAGGCGTACAATATAGTGATTCAGCACTCCCATAATCTCCCAGTGCTTGAGTTTTAAGGTTTTGAAAACAAACGGTTTGGAATAGTGTCTCAAAATCCAGATTTAGAAGACAACCTCACCCCCCCCAGCACCCCCCCCCCTCCCCCAGCCATGTATCGTAAGGGAATCTAGTGTCTGACTAACATGCATCTGTATTGGGAAGCCTCAGAACTCTGACAAGTCTTTCACTTCTCCTCTATTTCTGCCTGTCTCATTTCCTCCCTAGTTGTAAGCATTCTGACTATAACCTCCACCACCCTCCTGGCATAACCTTCTACTCAGTTATAGCCTTGCCCCTACTTTCTGGTACTGCTAGAAAGCTATGAGACAGTTTACCCCAAAGCTAGCCCTGTTTCTCAGCGACCATGAGTTTTGTTTCCTGTTGTCCCCTTTCTTTTTTCTTTTCCCTTTCCAGCCTTCTCTGGGATTGGTTGAATGTATTTTAGGAATCCATTTTATTTATCTTTTGGCTTTCTAGTTATACCTCTCTGTGTTTTTTTAATGGTTGCTCTCTATTACATATACATCCTTACCTTTTCCCACTCTACTTAGAGTCAATATTATTCCATGTAATAGTGTAGAAAGCTGTGACTGTATAAATCCAGTTACGCCCACCAATATCCTGTATGTTCTGGTGGTCATTTGTTTTACAACCAAGTGGATTATAAACTCCATAAGAAAAAAATATATATAGTTTTTGTTTTAAATAGTCATACGTATTTTAAATATATTGAGAGGAAAATAAATCTTCCTTTACATTTATCCAGATATTTAACCTTTTCTGTTGTTCTTTATTCATTCCTCTGGTGTGAGGGAAATCAGAGGGATGAGAAGAATGTGGTCATCTGAATTGTTTTCCTGTATGATTTTTCTTGGCTGCTTTCAGCCAAGAAATCTTTTTCAATGGTGTGATTATGATATGCCTACATGCCATTTTCTTTATATTTATCTAGTTTGGGGTTGACTAAGCTTCTTTAATCCATAAATTTGTGTCTTTAACTAAATTGGGGGAAACTTTGGACATTATTTCTTCAAATACTCTTTCTGTCCTACTTGCTCTCTGTCTCCTTCTGCAAATCAATTTCACATAGGTTAGGTCACTCACTATTGTGCCACATGATCTTGGGGCTGTTCAGTTTTTCAATCTTTTTTCTCTCTTCTTTAAGTTTGATAGTTTCTTCTGATCTATCTTCAAATTCACTGATTCTTTCCTTTGTCATCTCCAGTCTATTAAATCCATCTGATATTTTTTTTAATTTCAAATATTGTATTTTTTTAGTTCTAATTTACATTTTGGTTTGTTTTTATTTCCCTCCTGAGGTTTCTTATCTTTTCATTTATTATGAGTGTACTCTCCTCTTCCTCATTCGTCGTAGGGATAAACAACTGCTTTAAAGTTCTTGTTTTGTAACTCTAGTACCTGGAGTGGGTATTTGTTGATATCATTTCTAAAACATTTTTTTTATTTGACGTTTATTTATTTTTGAGACATAGAGAGACAGAGCATGAACGGGGGAGGGTCAGAGAGAGAGGGAGACACAGAATCTGAAACAGGCTCCAGGCTCCGAGCTGTCAGCACAGAGCCCGATGCGGGGCTCGAACTCACGGAGTGTGAGATCATGACCTGAGCGGAAGTCGGTCGCCCAACCGACTGAGCCACCCAGGCGCCCCTGTTGATATCATTGCTTATGAGAATGGGTCATGTCTCATGATCCTTTATACTTTGAATAATTTTGGATTATTATAACTTTTGAATTATGAGTGTTATATTATGTAGATTCTGAATTCTGTTAGCTCCACGAGTGTTTCTGTTTTAGCAGGCAATTTATTTGGTAAGACTAAGCCTGTAAACTCTGTCATACTAACAATTCAATTTATACTGTTCTCAAACAGTCCATATGTGCACGGTTCAGAGATGTGGAAAGTCTGTATAAACTAATTTGTTGTTTCCTTCTCCGGTTCTCTCAGTTCTGAAGTTTACCCTCACTCTCCGGTATCCTGGTTGTGTCTCCTTCCTCTGGTTGCTCCAGCTGGAGAGACACTAAAGTTTCCTATCAGAATTTTAGTCTCCCTGTGCCACCACCACTCTAATGGAGGCTGCCCTCTGAGCAAGGGCACAAAATCAGAGAATTCACCTTTAACCAACTGCTCACTCCAAATTTTTGCTGCTTTCCAAAATCTGCCTTTGTTTACTCTCCAGAGCTTCTTAAATGAGTGGGAGAAAGTGGTGTGTGTGTGTGTGTGTGTGTGTGTGTGTTGGGGTGGCGGGAGGGGTGTTCATGGTTTATGGTTATTATCTGCTAGAGGCTAAATTAACTTATTCCTTCATACTAGAGGCAGATCTCTGAGACCATGAACTTTAGAAGATATATCTCCTAACATAAGGCCTAAAAGGTATAATTTATCAGAAAAAAAAAAAAAAAAGCACTGTTTCAAGATCAAGTTGCCATTTATGGAAAAATAAAAATTTTTTCCCTAGGAAGAATTAACCTGTGGAGATTTTTAGGATATTAACCTTTAAAAAAATTCAACATGGTACTAAAGAAACTAGTGAAAGTAATACAAGAAAAAAAAAGAAATAGCATACATGTTGAAAAGTAAGGACAGAACTCATTATGTGCACATAATTTGATTATCTACTAAGTCCAGGATAATTAACTGCACAAAAATTATGTAAGGCTGCCCCACCATCTCCTTATGTAACAATGACATCTGCCCCCATGGGGAATAAAAAAGGCAAATAATTTCTGAAGCAAATAATCTGCCTAGAAGATAATAAGTGCCAGGGATATTGGTTGGTGTCCTCCATCTTTTGGAGCAAGATCCAACCTGCCCACCTCTTCTCATTCTCACATCTTAAGTGGAAGCACAATACAACCTGCCCTGCTCACACACCCAGAGTTTGAAGTTGCTTTGAATTAAGCAACTTGGTCCTCCATTCATAAAAATGGATGAACAACCAAGGATTACCATATACTTGAGAAAAATTATCAACACAAAGGAGCAACAAGATGAACAGAACAACTGACCCTAAAATGAATAGGCAATTCAGAAGACCTTACTAAACATTTAAAAAATTCCAATCTCCCTAAGAAAATTCAACAACTTGTATCCATAAAACAAAAAACAGGATGCTATGAAAAATCAGAAAGCAAAAAAGAGTTCACAGAAGCTAAAATGTATAATGTAAATTAAATTAATTAAAAGTTTAATAGAGGGTGGCTCAGTTGGTTAAGCATCTGACGCAGGCTCAGGTCATGATCTCAGTTTGAGTTCAAGCCTGGCACAGCTCTGTCAACACAGAGGCCACTTCGAATCCTCTGCCCCCTTTCTCTGCTCCTCCCCAACTTGCATGGATGGCCTATGCTCACACACGTGCTCTCTGTCTCTCTCAAAAATAAATGAGCAGTTCTTAAAAAGTTGAAGAGAAAAATTAGAAGTAAAAGCCAAAGAAGTTTCTCAAATATAGAACAAAAATACAAGAAATAGAAAATATGAAAGAAAAACTGGAGCTATGTGAGGTCAGTCCAGGAGGATCAACATCTAATTTGCATTCAAAAAGAAAAAAAAGAAAAGAGAGCTAATATAGGAGGAAATAATCTTTAAAATATTGAAAGAAATGTCCCCAGTATTGAAGAGAGCAGAGGATCTTCAAATTGAAACGGCTCAATGAATACTGAACAGAACAAGTTAAAAGAGATGTACATTAGACACACTCTCGTGAAATTTGAGATTGCTAATTGTAAAGAGATTTTAACTGTTTCTAAAATGAAGAAAAGATATCTACAAAGGAATGTGGATAAGTTTTGTGTCAGATTTTTCACCAACAATACTGGATGATGGAAGACAAAAACAATGCCTTCAAAATTCTGAATGAAAAGGATTTTTAACTACTTATAATGTATGAGGATGAAATGGAAATACTTTTAGATATTTAAGATCTTTGAAAATTAGCCTTCTGTATATTCTTCCTGAAAAAAGTAGCCAATTGATTTTTATGAATAATGCTTCTTCCATCTAAAAAACAAAACCAAACCAGAAATATGGGGTGGGGGTGGGGGACAAGAAAAGCATTATCCACATATGGGACAAATTAAATTATGCATTATTTTGCATAATAAGAAAATACAATGTTTGACATTGATATTTTAGACATTTTCCTCAGAATGGTACATGTTTGTTGATATAGAATTGCATCCCCTCTGTCACTATCTGTGGCTGTTGTGAATAAAGGTTATATAATTAAAATATGCCAGGTGCTGTTTACTGGGTTTCAATTTTCAGAATTAATCACTCTTTATTTGCTTTCAATTCTTAGAATCAATTTTTGCATGAAGCACTAAATACCTAAGTGCTACTTAAAAACAATCATAGGACAGGAATGTAAATGTGTAATGCTGGAGATGGAAATTTAGAAACTGAAGAGAGGGAAAAGAGGAAAGAAGAGTAAGGACATTCTCTTGAATTGTGGGGAATCAAATATATATCTAGAAGTAATAGCTCAAGAGAGATTTGGAGATAATATTTAAAGTTATAGGCACTCAGTTGCAGAATTAAAGAATTAAAAATATGACTAACACTGGGGGATAGGCAGAAGAGAAAGAAAAGAAGAGAAATGTAAGTTAGCCAAATCCCTCATCACCACTAATATAAGAGAGAAAACAAATATCACAGGGGTCAAAAGTGTCTACTTTTCACTGTTTACTTTGTTATTTCCTAAACTGGTTTTCCCATAACAACCAAAAACAAAACAAAACAAAGCAAAACAAAACAAAACAAAACAAAAAAACCACGAACCTTTTTAAAATGCCAGAATGGCTAAGAATGATGAGATATATGTTTTTATATGGAAAGAAATTTAAATGCATTGCTAAATTATATTTTTAAAAAGCAAGTTGTACAATATGTATAAATATAATTTTGTGTGGGTGTGTGTGGGTGTAAACATCTAAAAGGATCTTAACCAAATTGTTAACCAAAATCATTTCTAGGTAGGAAAGTGGAAATAGAGATGGGAGTGTGAAGGGAGATTTTTTTTACCCTATACAATGCTGTATAATTTTATCTTTTTAACAAAAATGAATCTATGTTTAAACTTACATAGTTTAATTTTTTTTAATTAACAAATAAGTTGGAAGAGCTATTAAGTTGAGCCAAGCTCTGCAACTGAGACATCTCTCATTTGCAGTGTGGACTCATCCCACCATACTTCCAATAATCCTTAGAAAATCAAATCTGAAGATTTTTTTTTAATTGTCAAAGGATAAGGAAAAGGAAAAAGTGATAAAAGAACCAAATGGCTTCAAAATTTAAATAAAAAAAGAACCAGAACTGAAAAACACTGCCCCATATCCAAGCTTCTTTTGGAGAGGGAGGAGCCTGGGCACAGAGCAGGAAGGGACCCTCTCATCCTCCTCCCTGAACTTGGAAGGCCAAATTCCAGGTGCTCTTTAAAGGAACCAGGGTCTACTAAACGTGAGACAGGAAACCATCAAAACCCTAGAGGAGAAAACAGGCATCAACCTCTTTGACCTCAGCCTCAATAATTTCTTGCTTGACACATCTCCAAAGGCAAGGAAATTAAAAGCAAA
Source organism: Prionailurus bengalensis (assembly GCF_016509475.1). NCBI lineage: Eukaryota > Metazoa > Chordata > Mammalia > Carnivora > Felidae > Prionailurus > Prionailurus bengalensis. The sequence goes on along the minus strand of NC_057349.1, from coordinate 98,686,625 downwards.
ACTGAACTATTGGGACCTCATCAAGATAAAAAGCTTCTGCACTGCAAAGGAAACAATCAACAAAACTAAGAGGCAACCGATAGAATGGGAAAAGATATTTGCAAATGACATATTGGATAAAGGGTTAGTATCCAAAATCTATAAAGAACTTACCAAACTCAACACCCCAAAAATAAATTATCCAGTGAAGAAATGGGCAGAAGACATGAATAGACACTTTTCCAAAGAAGCCATCCAGATGGCCAACAGACATATGAAAAGATGTTCAACATCACTCGTCATCAGGGAAATACAAATCAAAACCACAATGAGATACCATCTCACGTTGGTCAGGGTGGCTAAAATTAACAACTCAGGAAACAAGAAATGCTGGGGAGGATGTAAAGAAACGAGAACCCTCTTGCACTGTTGGTGGGAATGCAAGCTGGTGCAGTCACTCTGGAAAACAGCGTGGAGGTTCCTCAAAAAACTAAAAATAGAACTACCCTATGACCCAGCAATAGCACTGCTAGGAATTTATCCAAAGGATACAAGGGTGCTGATTCATAGGGGCACATGTTTATAGCAGCGCTTTCAACAGTAGCCAAATTATGGAAAAAGCTATACGTGTCCATCAACTGATGAATGGATAAAGAAGATGTGTTTTATATATACAACAGAACACTACTCGGCAATGAGAAAGAATGAAATCCTGCCATTTGCAGCAACGTGGATGGAACTGGAGGATATTATGCTAAGTGAAATAAGTCAGTCAGAGAAAGACAGATATCATGTTTTCACTCATATGTGGAACTGGAGAAACTTAACAGAAAACCATGGGGGAGGGGAAGGGGGAAAAATTGTTACAAACAGAAAGGGAGGGAGGCAAACTCTAAGAGACTCTTAAATACAGATAACAAACTGAAGATTGATGGTGGGGGCAGGGGAGAGGGGAAAATGGGTGATGGGCATTGAGGAGGGCACTTGTTGGGATGAGCACTGGGTGTTATATGTAAGCGATGAATCATGGGAATCTACCCCCAAAGCCAAGAGCACACTGTACACTCTGTATGTTAGCCAATTTGACAATAAATTAGATATAAATAAATGAATAAATAAATAAATAAATAAATAAATAAAGGAACCAGGGTCTAATCAATAGAAAGATTAGGAAACAGCAGGATAAGCAGGAGATTGCAGGCATCAGAAAATGAAAAGGCAAACAGCGGGGGTGAGGGTAACTGGAAAGGAGAGAATGTAGGGCGTTGTTTAGGATAACAGTCCTTGGAAACTGGATGAGCAGTAATGGAGAGCAAGGAGTAAGGAAAACTTCCAGGTTTCCAACTGGAAGGCAGTGCTCCAACTGATACAAGGAATACTTCAGGGAGAAGAGTGTGAGGGCGGCCCAGGAGCCTCTATGTTAAAGGCAAATGTTGGGGCGCCTGGGTGGCGCAGTCGGTTAAGCGTCCGACTTCAGCCAGGTCACGATCTCGCGGTCTGTGAGTTCGAGCCCCGCGTCAGGCTCTGGGCTGATGGCTCAGAGCCTGGAGCCTGTTTCTGATTCTGTGTCTCCCTCTCTCTCTGCCCCTCCCCCGTTCATGCTCTGTCTCTCTCTGTCCCAAAAATAAATAAACGTTGAAAAAAAAATTAAAAAAAAAAAAAAGGCAAATGTTAACGCCTATATGGCACCACTTAGTACCAATATCCTGCCACGGGTCTTTAAGAGTCATTTGTGTATTATTCTCCTTTCTTCAGATGGACTATAAACTCCTAAAGGGCATGTAACTGTTCTATTAATACAGTGCTTTATACAAAGTGACAAGTAATAGCTATAATGGCACAATAATAGCAATAATAGCTATCATTTCATGCTTGCCATGTGCCAGACACTTTTCTAAGTAAGGGCTTCGCATGTATTAAGTAATTTAATGCTCCCACCATCGCTGTGAGATAGGTACTTTATTATTCCTATTTTACAGGTGAGGAAACTGATCTTGTCCAAACTGACAACAGCTAGTGACTGAGTTATCCATTTTGAGTGGCTTTCAAATACATGTAACCTTCACGGATGGGGCTAGAGACTCTAACGCTAAGCAAAATAAAGCAGTCAGAGGAAGACAAATACCATATGATTTCAGTCACATGTGGAATTCAAGAAACAAAACAAATGAGCAAAGAAAAAACAGAGAGAGACAAATCAAGAAACAGACTCAGGCTCTTTCTGACTTCCCCACGCAGTAGTGAGAGGAGCTGCTGCCCTGTCCACCCACCTGAATGGTTGGTCATGCAGAACTGCTCCAGTTTTCTGATCAAGAGGAACATGCAGACATCCAGCACCCAGCCCAATAACCTGAAGGCTCACGACACCTTCCACCAAATGGGCTGATTCACCACAAGACTGTGGGTTTGGAGCCAGCAGCCTATGACAAAGATGTAATGGTCATGAAGTAGAGATTTGGCCAGCGAAAACCCACTGCCTCCTACATGCGGACCACCACTAACAAGAATGTCTGGGCCACTCTCAGCAGCATCAATCACATGACCCGCAAAAACAAGTACTGTCCAGATCTGCACACGGCTGCCATTTGCAGGACCAGTGCCATCCTTCTCACCAGAAGCCTGTGATGGTGAAAAGGAAGCACCCCACTAAGAACTGCTGAGCACCTGCCCCCCACCTCCAAAGCAATAAAGATGTCAACCACCTGAGGAGGTGGGGGGAAGAAAAAGAAACAGATTCTTAATTATAGAGAACAAACATGATTACCAGAAGGGAGGTGGGTGGAAGGGATGGATTAAAGGGGTCACGGGGATTAAGGAGTGCACTTGTCATGAGCACTGGGTGATGTATGGAATTGTTGAATCACTGTATTATACACCTGAAACTAACATGACTTTGTTACCTAACTGCAAGTAAAATAAAGACTCTAAATAAATAAACAAACAAACAAAGAAACGGAACTTTCTGGCAACCATAGACATAAATAACATTTAATATCTTGTTTATGTATTTACTATGTGATCAGTATGTTGTCAGAATCTTGAAGGAATTAAACTTCTGGGTGCCAGATATTTAAAACTTTACTATGTTACTAAATAAATGTTGCCATTCCATACCAACCAATATCCAGTGGCATAAAATATTCCAGATGATTAGTTAGCAGAGTCATTTGGTGCATATTCTATGTGTATAGTAAAAGAGAACATTTTCTTCCTTAGACAAATAGGGAAGATGAAGATTTTAGTGAAGAAGAGCCTGAAGAAGAGGAAGATGATATTGACAACATCCTTGAAGATGAATTTCCAAAAGATGAGGAAGTGATGAGTGAGGAAGATGAAGAACAGGAAATTGATGCACTTGAACGCCTGAGAGGTGAACTGGGAGAAAAATTTGAAACAGATATGAATAATTTACAAGTAATACAGGTTATTAATTTTCCTTTTTTCATAATTCACAATGTAACATTTGAGAATGAAAGAAGTGTAGTTGGTTTATGTCTTGGTTTCTTTTTGACATTTCAAAAGAAATGTGTATCTTAGGACTAGCTTCCCTTTTGCCAGAACCGCTTGCAATTATGAAAACAACTTAATAACTCAAGAGCAACATGGAAGCCACAGAGAGTCAAAAGTTTTAACTGCCAATATGCAGCCACTCAGAAGCTGAAAAATATTTATTCTCTTGACCGAAGTGGTCAGTTACCAGCAATGTGTATATGCTGTGACCAGACTTGGTCTCATTAAAAATATTTGGTTTGGGGCACCTGGGTGGCTCAGTACGTTGGGTGTCCAACTTCAGCTCAAGTCATGATCTTGCGGTTCATGAGTTTGAGCCCCGCATCGGGCTCTGTGCTGACAGCTCAGAGCCTGGAGCCTGCTTCAGATTCTGTGTCCCCCTCTCTCTCTGCCCTACCCCTGCTTGTGCTCTGTCTTTCAAAAATGAATACACATTAAAAATTTTTTTTTAATATTTGTTTTTTTTTATTTGTTTTTCATCAGGATGAATGTGAGAAGCTTATGATACCAGTAATTCTCATTAATGGAGCTCGGAAAATCCATATTGTACAATATAATTTGAATATGAAACTGAAACCACTGGTAGAGAATCGTGAGAGCATTTTTGAAAAATGTTATCCAATAGCGTCACACCTTGCCCAGAAAATGCTGAACTACACCTATAAGCATATAAGTGCATTTGGCTACTGGGACCCTGTAAAGGTAATGTCAGCAAATGCACCTGAAAGTTGTGTTCTTTCTTTTATTTTCGTTAAGTATGTCTAAGAAGAAGACAGGATAATTTCAAAAATTGTAAGCATTGTACAGTACTCTTAACTAGCTATAAAAACGTGATTGTTTTAATTTTCTGGCATCTGAAAAGTAATCAAAGGGTTTAATGTCTTTCATGTATATCTGGAGAGATAACACAATTCCAACTTGGTTTTAACTTGGTAGCAGAAGAAGATGGGTAGTAGAAATATTTTCAAAGGACACATCTAAAGAGCTGAGCTCTGGTACTAATTTGTTACCTAATTTTAGGCAAGTCATTTAACCTCTTTCATTCTTTAATGGAACCAGGCCTAAGACCTTGTACTAAGACCTAGTTCTGTACTAAGACCCTGAAAAAATAATACCAACAGGCCACTGCGATCAAAAACGAGAGTATAAAGAGTATACAGTGTGAGACACAATATGAAATGTGACATTGATGTTCATAACAAGCATTCTAAGTACAATATTTTTATGCACGTGGACAGATTTACTCCAGTTGGAATTCACTAGCCTCAAATGTGGGATGATTTTCAACAAATCTTAACTAAGACCGTTCCAGCCACTGTTCTAGTCCTGGGAACAGAGTAGTGAACGAAAGGTTTCTTTTGTCATGGAGCTTACATTCTAGTTGGATTGGGGAGTGAGGATGGGCATAAGTAAATAAACAGAAAAATATATTCTTGAAAGATAGTATTAAGTGCCATAAAGACAATAAAAGAATGTCATGTGATAGTTACCTATTCACTTGATCAGTGTACCTTTTTATTTCCATCAATGATATAGCACAGTGGTGAAGATCATGGCCTCTGCCACCATTTATTAGTGACCTTGGACAAATCATTTAACCTCTCAGTCATTCCTATTTGCATAATGGGAATAAGAATAGTTTCCCACCTTATAGTATTGTTATAATGACTAAATGAGTTAATTACTATAAAGTGCTTACAACAGTGTTTTGTTTTTTGTAAGTGTTCAATAAAAGTTATTGTTATTAATACATATTACTATTATTGGTCACTGATAAAAAGTATTTTGGAGGATGGGATCCAAAAAGGAGCCATGTGCATGTTACTTGAAACCTCCTTCTTGGCTGATATTGACACAATCAACTTCAATTTTACTTAATTGTGCTATCTTCTTTATCTTAACCATACATAGGATGTCAAGAGAAACCTTTTCAAATATCATGCTGGAATATAGAAACATATGACAGTGTCCTCCATAGAGAATTGGATAGAGTTAAGCATTAGAATGGCCTGGAAAACTTTTGAAAGATAGTCATGCCCTTTCTCTGAGATGAGTGAGAAAGGGGAAGAAGCAGACAAAGTCAGAACCCTATTTAGGGAGGAAGGTTACATGTCTAAATATAATTAGAATTGTACAAAAATGTGTTATAGAGAAATGAGTGCATGGTCATAAGAAGGGTTTAAGCATATAAATGATCATTTCTCAGGGCTGTTGGGAATCTTTCTGGGTGCATGACAGTTCGATATTTCTGATTTGATGACACTATGGGTATTCTGACCTACATAGGAGAAAGGATACATGCTAGATATTTTGAGCAACAGCAGAAACTGCTGTAAGGACTCTCATTTAATCTGGGAATTTGAAATAGAATCATTAAGCTTTCAGCTTTTTTTATTACCAAGTGTAAGACAGAGCAGACATTCCTACACTACCCCTGAGTTTCTTATACCTAGCACTTACTCCCAGCCATGAACTTCACTCCAGCCCAAGAATGATAATGTTGATAATACCATTGACGTGTGACAACTGTCCTGGTGTAGCTTTGGGGAAGGAGCAATCTTGAATCATATTGCTTCATACCTACTTTGTCAAGTATGGGCTGATACTTAGCCATCTAATGCTCTAAAAATGATATCCAGGGGCGCCTGGGTGGCGCAGTCGGTTAAGCGTCCGACTTCAGCCAGGTCACGATCTCGCGGTCCATGGGTTCGAGCCCTGCGGCAGGCTCTGGGCTGACGGCTCAGAGCCTGGAGCCTGTTTCCGATTCTGTGTCTCCCTCTCTCTCTGCCCCTCCCCCGTTCATGTTCTGTCTCTCTCTGTCCCAAAAATAAATAAACGTTGAAAAAAAAAATTTTTAAAGAAAAATGATATCCAAACCTGACTTTACTAATGACCCATTTGTCATCTTGAACAAATAAACAGATGTGGAACCACTCCTCCCAATCCTTCCATATCTGTACCTTAAGCTGCCTTTTAGGTATTTTTCCCTTTTGTGGCTGCTCTGGATGTTTACGTGAGTGGGATTTTGCCTATATAAAATGTGGAAGAGAAGCCTATAGGATTTGTCCTACCACTATGTCCCCAAACATAGCCCAGGACCCCATCTGTGTTAGTCTACTCAGGCTGCTATAACAAAGTACCACAGACTAGGTGGCTTAGACAACAGAAATGTATTTTCTCACAGTTCTAGAGGCTGAAAATCCAAGGTCAAATTGCCAGCAGAGATAGTTTTCTGGTGAGGCCTCTCTTCCTGGCTTGAAGATGACCACCTTCTCACTATGTCCTCACATGGCCTTTCCTCTGTGCTTATGTACTCCTGGTGTCTCTTCCTCTTCATATAAGACACCAGTCTCGTTGGATTAGGGCCCCACTCTTATGACCTCACTTAACCTTTACCTCCTGAAAGGCCCTGTCTCCAAATACAGTCACTTTGGGGATTAGGCTTAAACCTTTGAATTTGGGGGAACACATTTTCATTCGTAACACCACCTTAGGAATGGACCTTTTTGTGAGGATAAACTGGCCCATGAATATATGCAAACAACTTTACATTCCTTGGCAAAAACATACACTAAAGACATTATAGAGGAAGTATGGGAACTATAATGGTCATAAACTGAAGTGTATTTCAGATTTCATCAGTTGCATGTGGGTATAAAATAAATTGTTCTTTTTATACAGTTTTTAATATTAAGATTAAGTTATAATTAGTTTTCTTATTTTGTAAGAAAGATATTCTTATTTTACAAATGTATTCAAATGTATTTGGGGGAATGCTGTATAACTTAAAGCTAATTTATGAATTCAATTGTGTACATATTGCAGCTAAGGGAAGGAGAGACAATCAAGCCAATTGAAACTTCAGAGAATCCAGTTTATGCTGTAATCCATCGTCAGTATATTTATTTTCTATCTAGTAAGGAATCTAGAGAAAAATTTATGAAGAACCCAATCAAATATATCCGCCAACCCAAACCTAAGCCTACTATGCCCATTAGGATTGCAATTCTGGGGCCTCCAAAATCTGGGAAAACTACAGGTAAGCATGTGTTTGCCTTTGTTATTCCTTTTTTGTTCCCCCAGTGTAGCTAACATACAGTGTTATGTTCATTTTAGGTGTACAATATAGTGATTCACCAATTCCATATATTACTCAGTGCTCATCAAGATAAGTGTGTTCTTAATCCCCATCACCTATTTCATTCATCCCTCTACCCACCACCCATCTGGTAACCATTAGTTTGTTCTCTGTATTAAAGGGTCTGGTTTTTGTTTGTCTTTTTTTCTTTGTTCATTTGTTTTGTTTCTTAAGTTCCATATATGAGCAAGATCATATGGTATTTGTCTTTCTCTGACTGGCTTATTTCACTTAGCATTACACTCTCTAGATCCATCCACGTTGTTGCAAATGGCAACATGTCATTCTTTCTTATGGCTGAATAATATTTCATTGTATAAATATATGAAGTATATAAATAAATATACGTGGTATAAATATACCACATCTTCTTTATTCATTCATCTATCAATGAATACTTAGGTTGCTACCATAATTTGGCTATTGTATATAATGCTGCAATAAACATACGGGTGATGTATCCCTTTGAATTAGAGTTTTGTATTTTTTGGATAAATACTCAGTAGTGCAATTATTGTATCATGGGTAGTTCTATTTTTAATTTTTTGAGGATCCCTCCATACTGTCTTCCACAGTTCCTGTACCAGTTTATAATCCCACCAACAGTGCACGAGAGTTCCTATTTCTCCACATCCTTACCAACACTTGTTGTTTTGTGTATTTTATTTTAGCCATGCTGACAGGTGTGAGGTGATATCTCATTGTCGTTTTGATTTGCATTTCCGCGATGATGAGTGATGTTGAGCATCTTTTCGTGTGTCTGTTGGCCATCTGGATGTCTTCTTTGGAGACATGTCTGTTTATATTTTCTGCCCCATTCCATAACTGGGTTATTTGGTTTTGGGGTATTGAGTTGTATAAGTTCTTTATATATTTTGGATACTAATCCTTTATTAGATATGTCATTTGTAAGTATCTTCTCGTATTCAGTAGGTTGTCTTTTAGTTTTATTGGTTGTTTCCTTTGCTATGCAGAAGCTTTTTATTTTAATGTAGTCTTAATAGTTTATTTTTGCTTTTTGTTTCCTTTGCCTCAGGAAGCATATCTAGAAAAATGTTCCTAGGGCCAATGTCAGAGAAATTACTGCCTGTGCTCTCTTCTAGGATTTTTATGGTTCCACATCTCACATTTAGGTCCTTAATCCATTTTGAGTTTATTTTTGTATATGGTGTAAGAAAGAGGTCCAGCTTCATTCTTTTGCATGCAGCTGTCCAGTCTTCCCAATATCACTTGTTGAAGAGATTGTCTTTTTCCCATTGCATATTCTTTCCTGCTTTGTCAAAGATTGACCATGTAATTGTTGATTCATTTTTGGGTTTTCTATTCTGTTCCATTGATCTACGTGTTGTTTTTGTGCCAGTACCATACAGTTTTGATTACTACAGCTTTGTAAAATAATTTGAAGTCTGGAATTATGATACCTCTAGTTTTGTTTTTCTTTTTCAAGATTGCTTTGCTATTCAGGATTTTTATGGTTCCATACAAATTTTTTAGGATTGCTTGTTCTAGTTCTGTGAAAAATGCTGTTGTATTTTGATAGAGATTGCATTAAATCTGTAGATTACCTTGAGTAGTATAAACATTTTAACAATATTTGTTCTTCCAATCCATGAGCATGAAATGTTTTTCTATTTCTTTGTGTCATCTTTAATTTGTTTCCTCAATGTTTTATAGTTTTCAGAGTATAGGTCTTTCACCTCTTTGATTAAGTTTATTTCTAAGTGTCTTATTATTTTTGGTGCAATTATAAGTAGTATTGTTTTCCTAATTTCTCTTTCTGCTACTTCATTATTAGTATGGAGAAATGCAACACATTTCTGTACATTGATTTTGTATCTTGCAATCTTACTGAATTCATTTATCAGTTCTAGTAATTTTTCGGTGGAGTCCTTAGGGTTTTCTATATATAGTATAATGTCATTTGCAAATAGTGAAGTTTCACTTCTTCTTTACCAATTTGGATGTCTTTTATTCCTTTCTCTCATCTGATTACTGTGGTTAGGACTTCCAGTACTATGTTGAAAAAAAGTGGTGAAAGTAGACATCCTTGTCCTGTTCCTGTCTTCAGCTGAGAGCTTTTCCCCAATGAATATGATGTTAGGTGTGGGTTTTTCATATAAGGACTTTATTATGTTGAGGTACTGTTACCTCTAAACCTACTTTGTCGAGAGTTTTTATTATGAATGGATGTTGTACTTTGCCAAGTGCTTTTTCTGCATCTATTGAAATGATCATATGGTTTTTATCCCTTCTGTTATTGATGTGTCCTTTGTTATTCTTGAGTATAAAAGAATCTCCTGAAAGCTAGTGCCACTTCTCCAGAAAACCAACTCTCAGAATTGACTCAAAAGGAGATAGAAAACCTAAATGGGATAATAAGTACTCAAGAAAAGTCATTCAAAAATATAACCCCATTCCAAAACAGTCCAGGATCAATCAATGATTTTAGAGAAAAATTGTATCAAACTTTCATAGAATTAAAAAACAATTTCTGTGTTTTTGAAGCTTTTTCAGAGCAAAGAAGACAATAAGTTTCCCAATTTATTTCCAGTTTCTTTTGTTATTAAGGAGTATAGTCCTCAATAAATATAAGCAAATATTTTTAAAAAATTAAAAATATACAATCAAATATTTATATGGGCAGAATTATAGTCAATATAATCAAAAGGTTATAAAGAGTACAAATTCATTTTTAAGTTAGCATAATGGTGATATCAAAACCTAACAAAGATAATACAAGAAATTATAAGTTAGTATCACTTATAATTACAGTCAAATAACAGCATATTAAGATTATGTTAGCATAAAATTATATTAAGATATTTTAATATAAGATTTTAAAAGATGGAGATATAATCTACTGTATTAATAGTTTAAAGAGTAAAAATCCATTATCCTATCATTGCTGAAAAAGACACTTGGTAAACTATACTCCTATAATGTTTGAATTTTGTATAACTTTGGACTGTGCCTTTTTTTTTTTTAAGGCAAATAGTCCAACAAAACATTAGTTTTCAAGATAACATGATAACAACATGAACAATGGTTGGTCACAATAAGAATTGAATGGAAAGGACAGATACAGGAGGTATTTCAAAGGAAAACAATAAGACTTAATGACTGACTAAATCGAGAATGAAGGGGAAAGAAGAGGTCAAAGACAAATTTGTCACCAGGCAGAATAAAAGGGAGTTTTGTGTTCCAGCTCTTCATATGAAAAGTTTGTTTTGCCCATTTAAACCTCCTAACATGATGAGTCTTTAATAGTCACATTCTAAATGTTCACAAACGTAATAATTCCCAAAGAAACCAAATCATTGACATTTGAAATAGGATCCCACAACCAGAGCAAAGGTGAAAATGTGGATAAACGTTCTTATTTCTCATTTATTTTTCTGTGTGCCTCTTAATCCCCATTCACTATTTCACCTATCTCCCTACCCCACTTTGGGCAACCACCAGTTTGTTCTCCGTATTTACGAGTTTGTTGCTGTTTCTTGTTTGTTTGTTCATTTGTTTTTTTCAGATGCCACATATAAGTGATTTCATAATAGTATTTATCTTTCTCTGTCTGTAGGTCCATCCACGTTGTCATAAATGGCAAGATCTCATTCTTTTTTTTTTAAATGCTTATTTATTATCAAGAGAGAGAAAGAGAAAGGCAGAGAGAGAAGGAGACAGAAAATCCCAGACAGGCTCCATAATGTCACCACAGAGCCCAATGTGGGGCTCAAACTCATGAACAGTGAGATCATGACCTGAGCCAAAAGCAAGAGTCAGACACCAAACCGAGCCACCTAGGTGCCCCAAGATCTCATTCTTTTTTATGGCTGATTAGTATTCCATTGTGTGTGTGTGTGTGTGTGTGTGTGTGTGTGTATGTGTGACATCTTTATCCATTCATCTATCAACAGACACTTAACGTTGATTCCATATCTTGGCTATTGTAAATAATGCTGCAGTAAACATAGGGTGCATATATCTTTTCAAATTAGCATTTTTGTTTTCTTTGGGTAAATACCCAGCAATGGAATTACTGAATTATATGGTATTTCCATTTGTAATTTCTTGTGGAACCTCCATACTATTTTCCACAGTGGCTGTACCAATTTAAATTCCCAGCAGTGTAAGTTTCCCTTTTCTCCACATCCTCATCAGCACTTGTTGTTTCTTGTCTTGTGATACTAGCTATTCTGACTGGTATGAAGTTATATCTCATTGTGGTTTTGTTTTGCATTTCCCTGACGATGAGTGATGTTGAGCATCTTTGCATGACCATCTCTATGTCTTCTTTGGAAAAAATGTCTATTCAGGTCTTCTGCCCATTTTTTTTTAATCACATTATTTGATTTTTGGTACTTAGTATTATTATTAGTTGACTTGTGGTATTATTAGCTGATCTCTTTATATATTTTAGAAATTAGCCAATGGATAATTTAGTAGGTTGCCTTTTGTTAATGGATATATCCAGTTTAGTAGGTTGCCTTTTGTTTTATCAATAGTTTCCTTCACTTTGCAACAGCTTTTTAGTTTGATATAGTTCCAATAGTTTATTTGTGCTTTTGTTTCCTTTGCCCAAGGAAACATGTCCAGAAAAATATTGCTATGGCCAAAGTCTAAGAGATTGTTGCCTATATTTTCTTTTATGAGTTTTATGGTTTCAGGTCTTACATTTAGGTCTTTAATCCATTTTAAGTATAGTTTTGTATATGGTGTAAGTGATACAGTTTTATTCTTTTGCATGCAGCTGTCCAGTTTTCACAACACCATTTATTGAAGACTATCTTTTCCCCATTGTGTATTCTTCCCTCCTTTGTCATATGTTAATTGACCATATACACACAGGTTTATTTCTGGGTGCTCTCTTTCATTCTATTGATCTGTGTGTCTGTTTCTGTGTTAATACCATACTGTTTTGATTTCCCATTTCTTTGTTGAAACAGAGGTGAACTTTTAACAACGTATCAAATTATAAAAGCCTTATTATTATTAGAACTTTAAAAAGTAGGTCTGATTCCAACATTTATGGCAAAGCTAAGATTAAGGGCTCTGTAGCTCTTGCAAGGGCTTCCCTTTGGGGTGGCCCTAACTGTGGTCAGTTAATCTGCATTCCCCGTGAGATAGGATGGGCTCTCTCGGTGTCCTCTACACTCCCTTGTTTTCAGACACGATGAGGCAGGGTACATAGACCATTACAGAGCATGCCTACATTTAGTAGTTACTGAAAGCCATTGCCTATGGTCTCATTTAGGTGAAGCAGAAGTCAAAATGGATCTTGTTTCAACCAATGGCAACACCTATGTGACTTTGGACAGATTATTCCATTTTAGTGGGCATGAGTCCTCTCATCTATAAAATTAGAATTTCAATATTCATTCTATCCACCTGATGGAATGGTTGAAAATATCAGATAAAGTCACAGAAGAAAAATTGCCTTGTGAGTTAAAAATTACTATTAAAATGTCAGGTATGCCATTATAATTTTTAAAAGTTATTTCCTATAGGATTAACTGAGACCTAACTGTGTAGGGATATGCTATTCTGATTGAAGCATGGATTCCATAAATAGATAGATGAGGAAACATATAGTTTCATGTGTTCGGTGACACAGGAGCATTAGACTATTATTTTGGACATAATTCCAAATAGAAATAGTACACAGGAGTATTAGATTATTAGAGTATTAGATTATTATTTTGGACATAATTCCAAATATAAATAGTACACATAAGATGCCATGTAAAGCTCTCAAAAATTTTGCTACCTTGTGCAGAAGGAAGAAAACACTTAAATATTGGTTTGGTTATGAAAAAAAAACCCCACGGAGTTGGCTCGTTAGCCACATACCTGAAATATTAATAATGATTAACCTTTGACAGTATTAGTTCAATAAAATGTAACAATTTTGGCTTTCAAAATTTCTTCAGGGAATATGAAGATTAGCTCACTGTGGACATCAATTAACCAGAAATTAAAAATAAGGTTGACTGATGAATTTGTGAAATGGAGTAAGTTTAAAGTTTTAATCTTTTTCAGTTGCCAAAAAAATTTCAAGTGAATATGGCTTAAAGCGCTTGTCAATAGGAGAGGCGATGCGTTATGTATTAAACAGCCAACCAGAAACAGAGCTGGCGCTCATGTTGAATTGGCATCTTCATAAAGGAATGACAGCACCTGATGAACTGGCTATTCAAGCCTTAGAAATATCTCTGATGGAAAGTATATGTAATACTGCGGGGTAAGTGGGAGTGGGCGGTGGGGAGGGAGTTAAATCAAGAAATCACTCACAGAATTTAAAACACTTATCTTCAACAAGGTTTAAAGCTCTTGTAAAGGGTGAGATCTACTTCTCAAACCTTAGGCACCTACATGGTTATATATTTTTAATTTTCTGTCAGGCTAAAACTTGGAAAGTATATGTAATACTGCGGGGTAAGTGGGAGTGGGCGGTAGGGAGGGAGTTAAATCAAGAAATCACTCACAGAATTTAAAACACTTATCTTCGGGGCGCCTGGGTGGCGCAGTCGGTTGAGCGTCCGACTTCAGCCAGGTCACGATCTCGCGGTCCGTGAGTTCGAGCCCCGAGTTCGAGCCCCGCATCGGGCTCTGGGCTGATGGCTCAGAGCCTGGAGCCTGTTTCCGATTCTGTGTCTCCCTCTCACTCTGCCCCTCCCCCGTTCATGCTCTGTCTCTCTCTGTCCCAAAAATAAATAAACGTTGAAAAAAAAAAATTAAAACACTTATCTTCAACAAGGTTTAAAGCTCTTGTAAAGGGTGAGATCTACTTCTCAAACCTTAGGCACCTACATGGTTATATATTTTTAATTTTCTGTCAGGCTAAAACTTGGCTTGAACACTTATATGCCAGAATAGCAAGCTGGCCACTGCATTCCCTGTAGCAACCTGTGTATCGTCTAAAAGTTTCTGGCCTTACACTGCTGACAAAGGAGGCCAGTGTGACTTCCAGAGCCTAGTAGACCTTCTCACTGCCCCATGGAATGATGGAGGAGTGGCCTTCCCCTGCCCCCCAGACGGTACTGGTCTAACAGAGATGGTCTCGCACTGGCCCAGCTCTCTGCACAGGTAGCAGTGCCCCTCCCTTAATGCTACATCTGGACAGGAAGGTCCCTTTCCTGAGCTCTCTCTTTAGTTTACACTTCTCTGCTCAACCATGACTCTCCCAACACAGCCACCGGCCAAACCCAGTTATAGAAGCCAGGGCAAGCCAAGGCCCTGCTCATGAGCCCAGGTCACTGACCTAGAATCCCACCAATTTACTTACAGTTGTCTTACAGTAGGAGCCTTTATGCCCTTCCCTGCCTCTGCTCTTTAACCAAGTCCTTTGCCGGTTCTCTTAATTTCAGTTACAGAAGAGCAGATTCTGGGGTGTCAGATTTTTCCCCCAGGGAAGGCCCTGGGACTTACACAAACTGAGTTACCTCCTCCCTGGTGTTTAGCTTTGCATGCGAGGGATCTCAGTGAACACAACCCTGAGTCACAAATGTTTTATTTCATCCTAACACCAGGATAGTGACTGCCTAATCACCCTGAATGTTTCTAATCCTGACGGTCACTCAAGCAACCTTTCACAAGCAAAGAAATTGAGCTACTCTCCATTAAAAAAACGTCAAAACATCAATGGCACTCCCATAACGTTCTCTATTAGGTTTGCCTGGCTACATTAATTTACAGTTCTCTCTGCCATGGAACTTAGAACTACTGCCTAGAGACTTGGCCACAGAGCACGGAGTGAGGGGGTCCTGTGACTTCCTCTAAACCAGCCCCTCTTGAAGACCACCAACTGGCAGGCCCAGCCTGCTCCCACCTCAGAGGGAGTTTCCAGACCTTGGGGGTCACTCCTCCCAGAATTTGTGGACAGTCTTTATTCCTCATCTGAGTTTGATAGTAATACTCTCATTATCTCAGACTGTTGGACTAACTTAAATTCTCTGTCATTTCTGCTCAGAGGCGTGATGGGTCCTGATGGAACATTCTTTCTCAGATATCACGGGGCTACTCTCACCAACTCCCTGTCTCTCCTCCCACTCGCCGGCCTCCCCACAGAACTTTAGTATAAAAGCAAGCTTAGAGCACAACTGTCTTCCCATATTTGCTTAATCTCTTACTAGGATACTATTCATTGTGCCAGTTCCTGTTCTAGTTGCTTTACATACTAGGTCTATAAGTCTTTAAGACAACTGTAAGGGTTAAATATCATCTCCCCTATTTTACTAAAAACTGGCACTCAGAGAGGTCAAACTAGGTCTCAAATCTAAGTCTGTCTGCCTCTGAAACCTATACTCTTTCCACTGTTTCATTTCTTAAAATAATAGCGCCAATTGAATAACACAATGCTCAAGGTATTATGTGTGTTCTCTTGAATTCTGCCAAAGCCTAGCTCTGTGATGCTAAGTGTATGAATTCAGAGCTGTGTCTGTATGTATGCTGCCCTACACCTGGCTCCTGGGCTGACTGAAGTTAAAAATATAGAGATAAAGATGGCAAAGTACAAAGACAATAAATCAAGTTACACAAGGAAGGCCATGGGGCTACTCCTAAAGAGATAGACTGCTTCTAGAAAACAGGAAGGAAGGTATAAGAGAAAAGAAATCTGGAATTATTTTCATGTTTCCCCTTGTTAGTGTTGTCATCGATGGCTATCCTGTAACTAAGTATCAAATCAGCCTCCTGGAATCTAGGTCAATCATTCCCATGGTCATCTTTGAGCTGGATGTGCCTTCCAAGGAGATTTTCAAAAGATTGTTCCTGGAAAAAAAAAAGGAACCAAGGTAATGTGTGTGATGAAAGCAATGATAAAGAAATGAACTTTAATCATCCAAGAAACAAGTATGTTTTTTACAACTTTTTCCATTCATTCTGTTTCGTTATTAGTTTGCCTTATCCACTGCACAATAGCACACAAATTATGGCAGTCAAAAACTCAAAACACCGCAAAAATATTAATGAGATTAGGCAATATTATCAAGAACAACATCAGAACTGGTATGTGATTGATGGATTTCACAGCAAATGGTGGGTGTGGAATGAAGTCATTAAGAAAGTTCAAATGGTGAATAAATATATGCAGACATACCTGGAAAGAATAAACGCAGGTAAGAAAACACCTTGTTATTAAAATATAATAAAATATTAAAGTCTACACATGCCTGACTCTTGTTACCATAATTCATTCAATTTGAACATTTGTTCCCACGATCTTAATCAGCATTTTAAGTATGTGGTACTATCCAGTTACTGGAGCATGTAAACTGTTCTAATAAATGACTGCCACTACTCAGGCTATCATTTATTGAATTCCTGTGTGAACCTAGCACGTAAAAGTAATACATAGCCTCTCACTAGAAGAGTTTATAGTGTTTGGAATGCCACATAAGAAGCTAAGTTTCAAGAATGCTAGTCATACGAAAGCAGTGGTCTGTGGAATGACATTTGGCAAAATTTTGTTTATGAACCTAGAATTAAAGTTATTTTTAGTATTTATATCCGTTATGGTATTAGATAAATGTTGAGTCTATAAAAAACTAAATGTAAGCATAAATGCCTTTTAATATGTATTTCGAATCCATGAAAGAAAATATATTCCTCTAAGTTACTTGATTTTCTCTAGAAATACACAAAATACAAGGAAAGTTATCTATATCTGATATCTCTAAAAAGAGTGATGACTCCTGGGGCGCCTGGGTGGCGCAGTCGGTTAAGCGTCCAACTTCAGCCAGGTCACGATCTCGCGGTCCGTGAGTTCAAGCCCCGTGTCGGGCTCTGGGCTGATGGCTCAGAGCCTGGAGCCTGTTTCCAATTCTGTGTCTCCCTCTCTCTCTGCCCCTGCCCCGTTCATGCTCTGTCTCTCTCTGTCCCAAAAATAAATAAAAAACGTTGAAAAAAAAAAAAAAAAAAGAGTGATGACTCTAAGGAATTTATCTGTAGAGACATTTGGTTAGCGACTTTGTTTAACAGAGAAGATGTAATGAGGTACGAGAGCAACGTGACTAAGAGAATCTTGTACAAGGAAAAATGCAATGAGGATGCTGCATCATTTAGTCTTGATTTGCTTCATTATTTGGGTATAATCAGTATCCCTGGTTCCTGTTTTTCTGCAGACCAGGAATTTGTTTTTCCCTGAGGATTACACGGTATGACGAGTACAGGGAAAAAAGAATTGAGTTTTGAGAAACCAACTCGCAGTGAGTTTTGGCTAGCATCACACTAGTAAAACACTACATCGCAGACTTTGAAAGCAAAAATTGTGAATCATTCATTTCTGTTTCCCGATTTCACCCTCCTTGCCTTAGATTCGGCTCCCTGGAAACAGATTCAAGATTAAAAGTTGTGTCCAGAAGCTTAATCAGAAAGTATTCTCAGGATTTGAGTTGTCAGATTAAGCAAACAAAAATACAGAATGCCCAGTTACATTTGAATTTCAGATAAATAACAAATAATTTTTTAGTGTGAGTGTGTCCCAAATATTGCCAATACTCTAATACTAAAAAAAATACTGAAAACTCATCATTGCTAATCTGAAATTTAAACTCCCTTAGCATCTTGTATTTTATCTGGCAACCCTAATCAGGAGATACACCTGAGGGGAGTGAGGACACTGGAATTGGACGGAGGGAGAAACTGACCTGCCGTGTGGTGCAAATAGAAGCCTCAGCAGACAGGGGAGCCCTGGAGCTAGGATGGGCCTTCAGAGTTTCCCAAATTGAGGGGAGGACCCACGTTCTGTATCCCTCCATTGGCCTGCCACTCAACACAGATCACTCTGGGGGGTGTGGGGGGAGGGGTTAACCTATGACAGATGGGCAATTCCCATTGCAGCTGTGACCCATCAGCACTGATGTTGCTAGCATCTGGGGGATGGCCGCGTCAGCCCTGAAAGTGGGGTCTGGATGAGGCACCATGGTATCCACTTTATTACTCCATATATACATGCCTCTGCCTTGAATAGTTTGATCGAAGACTACCCTGTTGATCTTCTGCTTCAACTTCCACCTAATAATCTAACCTGTACCTGATTGTTTGAAATTAGTCTTGACTTGTTTTTTCATTCCACATTTCTTTTGTATGCTTTTCAAATGATCTCCTATCGGGGAGCCAAAGTTTACTCTAATGATATGGAGCAAGGTCAGGGCTAGAAGATTAAAGAGACTCTTCCTCATTCTGCTTATTACATCAGAATAAGATACGTAGTTATTGCCAGATGTCATCAAGAATACCCCAAAATCAGAAGAAGAGATAATTGAGTATCTTTTAGGACTTGTAGTCATATGATTCTAAATTACCCTGTCCCTGTCACAAAACCTGTCAGGATTGGTGAGGTTAAGCACATCTGAGCTAAAGAGCAATCTAGGATTGTAATACTGTAGTACCATATAATATAATATTATAGCACTATGTAATACTATATTCTTTAATAATATAATATATTATTATACCATAGTACTGTAGTATTATAATAGTTTAATATCCTTTGTAGGGAAGGAATATTAGGGCTTAGCCTTTTCATCTGTGTCATAAACAACAGGTGAATAGTGTATTAGTTTATCTATTGCTGCATAACAAATTATTTTAAAACTTAGCAGCATATAATACACACACACACGCACACACACATGCATGCACAATTTCTGTGGGTCAGGAATCCAGGCACAGTGTAACTGGCTTCTCTGCTTCAGGGTCTCTAATCCAGGTATTGTCTAGGATTATTGTCTCACCTGAAGGCCCAACTGAGAAAGAATCTACCACCACATTCGTTCGTGTATTGTTGACAAGATTTTGTTCCTTGAGGATTGTTGGGTTGAGGGCCTCAGTTCCTTGCTGGCTGTTGGCCCAGAGACCACCTTCAGTTCCTTCCCATGTAGTCCTTTCCAACATGGCAGCTTGTCTTATCGAGTGAACAAGCTGAGAAGGCAAGAAAGAATGCCAACAAGACAGAAGTCATGATATTTTGCAATTGTCTTAGTTTCCTGAGGCTGCTGTGACAAAAGGCCTTAAACTGGGTGTCTTAAACAACAGAAATTTATTCTCTCATAGTACTGAAGGCTAGAAGCTCAAAATCAAGGTGTGACCAGGGCCATACTGTCTCTGAAGTCTCTAGGAGAGAATCTGTTCCATGTCTTTCTCTTAGCTTCCACTGTTTCCAGAAATCTTCTGCATTCCTTGGCTTATAGATCATCACTTCAATCCTAAGGATAAATTTTATGTTTACATCGTCACATAATGAAGTATGGGTTATGCTTCATAATTTTATAGTTAATTTAAGATCTTCTGAGGCATAATAATAACAAAGTATGATTTATGCTTCATAATTTTATAGTTAATTTAAGACCATCCTAGTCATAATAATAATTTTTAAAAGGTAAAACTTCTCACTAGTTAAAGGGACCATTAAAATGTATTGGGGGGGGGTCAAAATTTACTTACTGTAACTAAGCTGTATAAAAAATAATTTCATTTTCTAGAACATCTCATATTTTTTTGGAATCCCCATTCCAGTACGGTATTGGGGAGAAAACTCTTAAAACTGTTCATTGAAGGACCTGGGGCTCTTCCTTTTTAAAATAGACTCTTTAGGGGCGCCTGGGTGGCTCAGGGCGTTGAGTGTCCAGACTCGGTCATGATCTTACAGTCTGTGAGTTTGAGTCCCACGTCAGGCTCTGTGCTGACAGCTCAGAGCCTGGAGCCTGCTTCAGATTCTGTGTCTCCCTCTCTCTCTCTGCACACCCTCCTCTCTTATGCTCTGTCTCTCTGTCTCTCAAAAATAAACATTAAAAAAATATAAAATATAAAATAAAATAAAATAAAATAGACTCTTTTGGGGTGCGTGGGTAGCTCAGTTGTTTAAGCGTCCGACTTCGGCTCAGGTCATGATCCCATGGTTCATGGGTTCGAGCCCGTGTGAGGCTCTGTGCTGACAGCTCAGAGCCTGGAGCCTACTTCAGATTCTGTGTCTCCCTCTCTCACTACCCCTTCCCCACTTGTGCTCTCTCTCTCTCTCTCTCTCTTGCTCTCTCTCTCAAAAATAAATAAACTTAAAAAAAATAGACTCTTTATGGTAAACCTAGTCACTTTTGTAAAATGTTTCTTCCCTTCTCATCTGAGCACACGGGAGGTTTGTGTCAGTAGCATCATGTCAACAAACTATTGGCACTTTTGAAATCTACCCCATGGAAAAATTTAAAATATGTAGCAAATTTATGTGTGTGTGTGTGTAAGTGGGTATGTATATATGCATATACATATATATGTGTAGATATTATATATGTATGTGTGGATATATATATGTATAGTATCTATACATATATATGTATATGCATATATATCCACACATACATATATGGCTTATAACATATATATAATTTATAATAGTTAAGAATTAAAAACAACCAAAACATTCATCAACAGATAAATGACTAAGTAAACTATATGTATATTTATACAATGGAATTCTAAGCATCAATTAAAAGGAATTAGGTAAATCGTATAAACTGATATGAAAAGATGTCAAAGACCACAACTAATTGATAAAAGCAAGTTGCAGAATAACGTTTACAGTATAGTGGCATAAGCATACTATATGCAAAAAATAAATGTGTATATGTAAGTATATAGAAAAAAAAATCTGAAAGAGATACAAACTCAACAGTGATTACTCCCTGGAGGGACGATGAATTGAGAAGATGAAAGTGTGAAGAGAAACTTTTAGTTTTTACTCTATTGTTTGGAATTTTACAATGTGTATGCATTTGTATGATGTATATGTCCTTGCATTTATTTTAACTTCTAAAATCACTGTGTTTTCTATGAAAAAAAAAGGATAATAATAATCTGTTACTAATAGGAAAAGCTGCATGCATTGACAAGTTATGTATCACACCTCAAGAACTGATTTCTCGCCTGGGGGAATTTGGACAGTTCTGCCCTATCAGCCTGGCCGAATCATATGAGCTCGTTGATTGTTCTGTAACTGAGTCACTGAAATTTGCAGCAGAGTTCAGAGGGCACTATTATAAAATGAGTTCTCAGGAAAATCTGAATGTAAGTTTGTTCCTAACTCCAAATACTTACTAGGGAAAGAAAATGCCTATGTCGGGATTCATCAAATAGGAAAGGGTGGGTGCAGCTGGGAACACCCAGGAACTGGAGACCAGGAGCCCCATTACTGGAACCTGTGACTTTAAGACCAATGAGGCACCTCGGAGGCCAGTCCTGAGACCGCACCCCAAGATATATTTTGGCACAAAGCAGAGATTCAGGATCAGTGAGGGGCCCTCAGCTTAACAGGTAGAGAGACCCAACAGCAACTCCCACCAGTGGTGGGGATGCTGAACATCAGGACCCAGCCCACAGGTGGTTATGGTTATGGTTATGGTTGTGGTTGTGGTTATGGTTTATTCATGGTTATGAATAAACAGTATATTTTAAACCACCTTTGAAAGAGTAGTTACTCTCCATCCAGGAGATATTTCCCAATCAGGTCAGGTTGCCAAGAAAGGACATAAAACATACTGCTCTAGATGTGCATCAGTCTTTACAGCAAGCCCTTCCACAGCACATCCTCTCTAAGAAGGAGAACCAAATGGAATATTTCCCATGCTCTGCAATCTGGCCCACTGCAAAGAAGGGGGGTCTCTGCATTCCCTCCGTGGCAGCCTCCCCTTTCCTCCCAGTGGCAGCTGCTTCTGGCTCAGCAGGCACTCAATATGTCACAGTGAGTTCAAGTCAACAGCTGAAGGAATCTGTCTTGTTCCTGATGATTGCAAGGTCCTTACAGTCCCGATAGTCTGCTTCTTCCCGACATGCCCAAGTGTCCACAGGGAGTCATCATAGCTTCTGTACAGGGAACCATCATTAAATGTGTCTGTGTACTGTGAAAAAAGAAAAAAGGTAGGCAGCTAAGGGATTAAGGTCCTAGAGTACAGAAGGGAGGTCACAGTCAGTGGAAACTTCTTCATCACTAGAATTCCCTATATACCTTATATTTCTGTTTAATGCAACGGAATACAAATCTGTTCTAATATTATGTCTGTAATTTTTTGAGATAAAGGTTGGTAGCTGAAAACTAATCAGATGCCTCTGGACATTTTACTTTCCCCTGAAGAATTAGAATTTTAAAAATTTTATTAAGGAGGCATTTATTTCTTCCTGCATATTTAAATGGCAATCACAGAATTGTAAAACTGGAAGTGACAGTGCAGATCATGTATCTGGCCAGCCGCCTTCATTTTACGGAGTGCTAACTGAAGCTAGACGGCTTAATTCACCTGCCGAGCAGCACCCAAGTAGTTAATTACACTGCAGAGCAGGGAGACAGGCCAGCAAGAGACTGTGCACTCTTTGGTGCCTGGCGCGTACTACGAGCTCAATAAATGTTTTATATGTGAGTGAGTGTGAGATCAGGAGAGAGATCTTAGATGTCATCACTTCAGAGCATTACTATAAGGATCTTGCAGTCAGGGAAACGAGTTACTGTAGTGCAGAAAGTGGCTCTCAGATGGTTTGCTGCTGAAAACGGAGAGAACAGCAGGAGAGCCTCGGTGTCTCTTTGACTGGCGTAGCACTCCTGTTTTAAACGGTCTGTTTGCTGTCATCATTTTCTTTAGAAATTTTTGCAGAACCCAGAATTGTATGTGCCTCCGTTAGCACCTCATCCTCTACCACCTGCTGACATGATCCCCAAAAGGCTGACACTGTCGGAGCTGAAGAGTCGATTCCCTAAGTGTGCGGAGCTCCAGGGCTACTGTCCAGTGACCTATCAGGATGGAAATCACAGGCAGGTCCTCACCCTCGTGGGAGTTTAGGGTGATATCTCTACTCAGAATAGGTAGTTCCTATAACAGTCTTAATATTTGGGTCAAAAGGTCACTATTATTTAACTATAAAATGTTCTGTTTCTTCTTCGAAGAAAATTAAACATTTTTGACATTTTATTTACACGATACTGCATAGTAATTATACAACAGGGTTTTTTTTGTTTTTGGGTTTTTTTTTTTTATCTTTCAGATATGAGGCCCTAATACCTGGGAACATTAACTATGCTTTAGAATATCGTGATCGTATATATATTTGTGAGAGTCGAGAAAAACTCGAGAAATTTTTGAGGTGAGACCATTCACTAAGTTACAAATATTGAACATCTTCTATATTCGGTGCACCATGCTCGGGGAGGTGTGCATGTGTGTGTGTGTGTGAGCAAAATATATATTTTGTGTACAGACACACATATGCATACATACATATATACATGTATATATACATGTATAATGATGAATAAGAACTGGTCCCTGCTGTCCCAAAGCCTGAGGCTCCGGGGTAAGATAGACTTTACATACCTATTAACAAAGAATGTGATGGCATTTAGGGTGGGGAAATGCCAGGAGTTCTGAAAAAGTGTGGCCCAAAACTCTGAATTGTCTGTTGAAGTGAGGCCTGAATGAGGAGTGGGAATTGAGTGAGTGGAGGGAAAGAGAGACAGGTTCCAAGCAAACAAACCTGGCCCAGGGGAGTCACAGAACTGCCAAGAAATTCAGCATGACTAGACATGATGTGGAGAAGAAAAGGATGGAGAGGTGAAGCTGGAGAAGGTGAGTGGGGCCAGAGGGTGGAAGGTCAAGTAAAGTTACCATAAATCATTGGAACTTGATCCAAAAGGCAGAATGACTACATTGCCTGTTATAATCAAATCTGCTTTGGAGAGAGACCATCATTGGAGTGTTGATAATGGTTTGGAGGCAGGAATGCCAGTGCTGAGGCTATTGGGATGATCCTGTCCAAAATAATACAGCCTGTTTGAGGTCGACCATGAAGACTAGTGTGGGCAAAGCAGTGGGCTTCTGACCAACCAAGCCCCGAGAAACACCAACACACAAATATGAGAAGAGCTTGCAAGGAGAATGAAGAAGAACCCACAGAGAGGTGAAGGAGAGCCAGGTTGGGGAGGCTCTGGGGAGGAGGGGAGAGAGCCGGGGGGTGGGCGGGGGCGGTGGCCAGCAGGTTTAAATGCTGCTTAGAGGTCAAGCAAGACAAGAGCCGAAATGTGTGTCAGATTTAGGTTATAACAGGTCATTGGTGATCCTGGCAAGAATGGTTTCAGTGGAGTGAGGTGAGTAGAAGCCAACTACAGCGTACCACAGAGGGGATGCAAGGTGAAGAAATGAAGACCTTGCCTAGTCCCGAGGTGACACACACAGCAGCTGAGAGGGTGATGCACCTGTGGGCAGCGGGATGGAAGTGAGACCACCAGACATGGTTGCACACTGTAATTTGGATCGTGCATGCCCCAAGTGAAGGGAGTAGCAGCTGCTCATCTACCGCCAGACATTTCTTTGTTTCACAGAAAGTTGGGAACCAAAGTTCTTTTTAAATTTTGTTTACTTTTGTTTTTTTTTTTGAAATTTTGATACAAATTTCTAAAACTAACATGTGGATCAGATCATATAGTATTCCGAAAATACTATGTGGAATTTGTGCAGTAGTTTGTGATCTCCACTAAAGCTCACTGTTTGAAGAAGTGTATAAAGAAAAGACACAAGTTGCTAGAAGTGATAGAGAACTGATGGAGTGAAGGTAGTTTTTTCTTTTTCCTTGTATTTTTCTTTTTTTTTAAATTTTTTCCAACGTTTTTATTTATTTTTGGGACAGAGAGAGACAGAGCATGAACGGGGGAGGGGCAGAGGGAGAGGGAGACACAGAATCGGAAACAGGCTCCAGGCTCTGAGCCATCAGCCCAGAGCCTGATGCGGGGCTCGAACTCACGGACCGCGAGATCATGACCTGGCTGAAGTCGGACGCTTAACCAACTGCGCCACCCAGGCGCCCCTCCTTGTATTTTTCAATGGGGACAGTGTGA
This sequence comes from Prionailurus bengalensis, assembly GCF_016509475.1. Lineage (NCBI taxonomy): Eukaryota > Metazoa > Chordata > Mammalia > Carnivora > Felidae > Prionailurus > Prionailurus bengalensis. The sequence continues at coordinate 98,661,132 of NC_057349.1, read as the reverse complement.
GCATGTTTAGATGCAGATGGATGGGAAAGATCCAATAAAGAAGGAAATGCCAAAGGTGGGAGGCAGAGAGAAATTACTGTACTAAAGAAACCTGGAGACAGGCCAGAGGGGGATCCAAAGTCCGGTGGAGAGGGTGGGGACAGCTCTTACATGGCAGGTAAGCTCCCCCACGGAAAGAGGAAGTGTGTGCGCCTCTGCTTGTGGTGAGCACTTGAGGAAGTGCCACTCAGATGGCTTCTCTTTGTGACAAGGCACCTACCTGTAGGAGCTCCGAGCTCTGACCTTCTCCCTTGTCACGTTCTCCCCAGTGGAGAAAACCAGCTGAACTGTACCTCTTAGTCATCTCCTGTACATTCACATCCCTATGTCCTCACGGTGAGTATATGTGTGAGCATCCATCTGATGAACTTTGTGTTCTTAGGTTGCCACAGAAATACTGGAATCAGAAGCTTCCATACAAACTGCCCCCATTAAAGGAGCCCATACACCTCACAAGTCTTCCTTTGCCTGGATATCTGGAACAGGTTCAGTTACATGGTTGTCTATGTTCATATATTAGTAGAGTACAACGATCTGTTTTTTAACAATTTTTATTTTGGTAACAATGAAACTGAAGGCAGAGTTTTCTGATTTTTAAGCTGTAAATCCACTCTTAACCTATTTTGATTATGGGTGGTTGTGAAAAGAAGAAGTGAGAAAAACCCTTGGTTCTGTAGCTAATCCCCAAATACCTGCAGGAAAATGAAGACAGAGTAGATTGTCATGAAATTATTTATGGTTGATTTGTGGTTAGATTCTTATTTAAATTTTCTTATTTTTAAATTTGTAATATGAAGATTCAGTCTCTGAGAGGTTTAGTCACTGCTCAAAAGTGTTGAGTTGCAAAAGCACCACAGCTAAACCACCAAAGTCATATTTTGCCCCAAATCTAGGGGCAAATGCCCCCAAATGCTACTCAAGTCACACTTTATTTATCTAAATATAACTCTTTTTACACAGAATAAAATTCACTAATAATCAACCACTATTTTAAAAGTTTTTTTTTTAATTCTATAAAATTAATGCCTGGGGCATAAATAATTTCATACCTTTCTCACAAATTCTTAGCCACATCATTTTTTTGACTTGCCTAGATGGTGAGCCTTCAATCTGGTTTAGTATCAAAAGGCAAGATGAGGCTCACCCATAGAGGAGTATTCTCATAAAAGGCCACATTTCACCAGGAGGGCCTCACATCTTCTCTGCCCGCTCAGGGCTTCAGAATCTACCGTAGTGACAACTGTGGTCTCTGGAATTCCTTGCCAGGTGGTCAGGAGTCCTGATAGCAGAGGCAATCTGGTCAGCTCTGGCAATGGAAGTAGAAAATGGGCCGAGACAACTCAGAGCCCAGGAACCCCTTCTTTTGTCTTTAACATTCGGTTATGGAAAATGTCAAATATAAAAATAGAAAGAATTGTGTAATGAAGCCCATGTATCCATCACCTTCCTGACATTCAGCCAATTTGTAATTTTCATTCTTCCTAATCAAATGTACTTTGTGTTCCTTTCTTGTTGGTTAAGTGGGCATCTAACCACCTTTATAAGCCCCAGGAGGCTATTAGAGGCAAAGAATAGCCTCTTTATCTATTTGCCACTAAGAGGAGAAACCAAATTCAAATATACATATGATTTACATTGTTCCCTACCTGCAGGGTATTGCAACTTCACTAATTAAAGCAATGAATGCAGCAGGATGCTTAAAGCCCAAATTCCCCTTCTTAAGTGTAAAGAGATCTGCACTGCTATTTATAGCTTTTCACCTAAAAGGTATGTCTTCTTTAATCACATGATAGTTGGCACTAATTTAACATTAATTGTAGTATACGTGATAAATGCATAGGATTGTTGAGCTGGATTGGTTGTTTGCATTGGTGTGTGTGTGTGTGTGTGTGTGTGCGTTGATAGCAAATATTTTGATGAAAATATCAAAATTGAGTTTCTAGTTTTTAAAGCAAGGATTACAAGTAATATAATCGGCTCTCCATAATCCATGCCACGGAGAAAGGTGAATAGAGGCAATTATGATCTAAAATGGATTAATCCCTAAATCTTACGTGTGATTTGAATATCTTCTCAGCTATAGCTGTGCAACTGTCTCACACATGTAGTTCTCTTTCTTTTTAATTTAATGACTCACTAACCTAACAGAAAACATTTACAGTTCTGTGAAATTTTCTGCAGCCTACAATCCCAATGGTTCTGAATATACAAAAAGGAAGTATAAGAAGAAGATGGACCAATTTTTGGAGAGATGTGAACTCATTACATATCTGGGTGCCAAGATGACCAAAAAATACAAGGAACCTCAGTTTAGAGCCATTGACTTCGATCATAAATTACAGACCTTTCTCTCTCTTAAAAATATAGACCCAGTTAATGGATAGTTTGCTTGGGTAACTGCAACCAGAATGTCAAGAGTTATCTGAAAGGGATAGAAGGAAATAGGCTGAAAATCTGACCCTCTCTGCAGCACTTTTCCCTTCTGGTGGACTCAAAGCACTGCCAGCCAGGAGTGCGTGCACCTTCCTCTATAAGCATAAGTCTTAATATAACTTACAAATTATTGCCTGAACATTCTTCCTTTAACAAAATAGTTATTCCATTTAGAGTAAGTAACTCATTTTACTTAATACATTTATTGTTCAATTTCCTTTTTAACATTTTCAGTCTCCATTAAAGAAAATTGCTCAGTAGGTGTTAGAAAGCTTCAAGAAATGAAATTAACATTGATATAAATAAAATAGAAACATTGGTTACACTTTCAACATAAAGAGCTGTTTGTAAACGTCATGAACTAGGACATGTTAGCATTTTCCCAACAAAATAAATGCATTTGAGATAACTAAATGGCTGCCTCTTTTCTTTTTCCTAAGTATTCAAGAAGCAAGCTGTAAACATCATTTTGTAATTATAAATCACCTGCAATTTTGAGAATGATGAAATCTAGAGTCTTATCATGTGACATTAACCCAGAAGTATGTTAGAGGAGAACTTACTAGATTGAATTTGAATGAGATTTTAAAAATAAGATTATCAATTTTTCAGCAGCAGTATAAGAAACCTAGGATATGAAATGGCAAGATTGGCTCTTCAAAAAATAAAAAATACAACCATTAACTGTGTGATCTTAGGTAGATCTTGGTTTCTCTGAGCCTTTGTTTCTTAATCTCTAAAATGAGTGATTTAGTTCTTTTTTTTCCAGCTTTATTGGCATATAATTGACAAAATTATATATACTTAAAGTGCTCAACGTGGTGATTTTGATATAGGTATACATCGTGAAATATTTCCCACCATCAAGTTAACTCGGCTTATCCAACTCCTCACATACTTTGTGTGTGTCTCTATGTGTATATAGCGAGAACCCTAAGGGCCACTCTGTTAGCAAATTTTAAGTACACAATACAGCATTATTAGCTGTAGTCCCACACTGTACATTAGATCCTCAGAATTTATGCAGATTATAATTGAAAGTTGTACCTTTTGACCAATATCTCCCCATTTCTCCTCCCACCCCCCACCAGCCCTTGGCAGCCACCATTCTACTCTGCTTCTATGAGCTTGACCTTTTTTTGTTTTTTTTCGATTCCACAACATGTATGATTCCATGCAATATTTGTCTTTCTCTGTCTGGCATATTTTACTTAGTATAATGTCCTTCAGATTCATCCATGTTGTCTTTGATCCCTATCATTTCAACAATGTTAAAAGCTAGAAGGCTGTTCTGTATATTTTTTGTATATTTTCATAATAAAATGATGTTTAAAAGCTAGAAGCCTATTGTAAAAGTTAAGATAAAACCCCAAAGCCTTTGAACTATTGCTGATATACCCATAGATGAATCTATACCTTTTCAAGACACTAGGAGCTGTCAGCAGCTACCAAGTTTTGCTGGCAACGTAAGGCCCCACCCACCCTCCCTCCCTTCCTAGTTCTTAACGCCTGTAATTTACCATCTTTCCATGATAAAGGGGAACTTTTGCATTCTTAACCAGATACTACTGTCCTCAGTCTTCCTCAGCCTATGGTGTAAGGAGTTTCCTTTAGCAATTAAAACCAACTTGATTGCTTCCGTATCCTCCCCTTTATGATGGGCAGCAGCCCCTGCAAAGTGCCCGCAAACATTTCTTGGGGCCTCCAGAGAGCATCTGGGGATTATGTTCTCTGATATGGCTTCACCCTAAGAATTCTATAAACCCAAAGGTGGTCTAATTCCTCATCTTTTTTTCTGGAGCTGCTGAGTTCTGCACAGAAGTAGGGTGAATGCGCCTTCTCTCCTGAGGAGGGAGAAGTTTAGTCCCTGAGCTGAGCCAGGGACCAAAGGCCATGTGATTCTCCCTTTTCATCCCTTTCTCCATAGGTCTCTTTTGAGTAAATCTATGTAATGCAGTGCAGCAGATAGGAGCATTGGGCAGGGCAGGGGGAATCAAATTTTCTCAAGTAGCTTACAGCTCTGGACATTCTAGGTCTCTACACTCACATGCAAATATAGTTACACACAGGACCCTATTTAGAATAACTGCAGACCGGGCTATCATTTCCAGGCTGTTCCTTAGGTGCCAGATGGTGTGCTACTGGCTTTACGTACCTTATTTAATTCTTTACACACTGCACTTATACATTAGAAGAAGAGGTTCTTACCCAAGATAGCATGAGTAGTAGAATCCAGATTTAGCCTAACCCCAGACCCTTGCTCTTTCCTTAACATCCCCTACACTGTGAGCACAACTTGGAAATCACTGCCATGGTGTCATTTCAGTGTTCCTAGGGCCCTTCACTGGCCTGATTCCTCTGTAGACTCAAGCATGCGTGTGCGTGTGCGCGTGCACGTGTGTATACTTTAAGGTATAAAAATATTATAGAAAACTCAGGAAAATCTTCTCCCTGGAGCTCGAGAACCCCCTAGCTCCACCCTCTATGTGTACTTACACCCCACCTATAATGTTTGCAAGTTTTTTTTTTTTTTTTTAGCAAGTTAGAGTCAGGGGTCTGTGTCCCATGAAGGGAGAATAGCATTTCTGCAATGAAAATGGAGAACATGCATCATTTTAAGACATGTTATTGAAATCCTCCTTTTGTTCAGAAATTATGTTTGCATATCATTATAAATCTATCAACCAGTGCCCCGAATATGATGAAAGAATATTCTGACTGGGTGTTCTGAGTCCCTGAATTTTTTTTTCCCTGAGTGAAGCAGTAGGAGGGGGAGACCAGCCCACTGTGTTCACATTGGCTCAAAACTCCCATCCTGAAGGCTGCCACCCTCAACTGACAGCTTCAGGCCAAGGCTGAGGGAGTGCCCATACTAGGGCAAGAGACACCCTTCAGCCAGCCTGTGCTTTTCTGCGTTGTCTAGATGTCATTTTCACTACAACTAAAAAAATGCATAATTTCGCCCAGGGAAGAGAGATAGTATCCATTTGACAGACCTTAAGACAAAAATAACATAAGTACAGTAAATAAAGGGTGGAAAATAGGGAAAGGATTTTTGTATTTCCTTTCCTTTCTTTGTTTTAATGGTTCCAGTCAGATCCATCAAGTAAATATACTATATCTGACCATTCCTGGTGCTGGACTGTGTGCTGTCATACTATATTTAGAACCGCTGTGCTGAACCTTTTCCCCCCATATTTGGGATTCTTAGCCTGGTACAAATTTGGGGAAATAAAAGTACTAGGTGAAAGGGCATGAATTTAAAAAATGAAGAAGATAATGCCAAATGATAGTAAAGGAGTAATAAAATTGGAGCCTTTGGGTGCTCTTGGAAGCAGCATGAATGGCTGTGGTCATTTTGGAAGGCAGTTTAGTGAGAGGAATTGTGGCCCATTAGAATAAATGGGTGAAAAGCAGCCCCTGTTGCTTTCATTTGAATTAACAGCAACACTGGACATTCTTACAGATGTTAATCACCAGTTGCATTTCCTCTTTCAAGAATTGTTTCTTCCTGCCCTCTGGCTCTTACTCATGGCGTACTTTTTTATTTTTTGCATGAGCTTTTTATGTAATATATACATCAATCCTTCATATTTGCAGCAAATAAGTCCTATTTTTAAAATCAAAGTAAAGCCTGTTCATCTTTCTTTTATGATACTGAATATTTTTCTAAGCTCTAGAAGTTCTTCCATCTTCAGAAATTTAATAAATATTCTACTCTGTTTTCTTCTACTGGGTGCGTGCTTGCGTGTATATGTGTTTATACTGAATTCTTTAAGGCTTCTAGAATTCATTTAGGGATATGATATGAGCTGTGGTTTTAAATTCTTCAAAACTCAAAGCACTAAATACTGTCGTTTTAAAACATTTTATTTTGGGGCGCCTGGGTGGCTTAGTCAGTTGAGCCTCCAACTTTGGCTCAGGTCATGATCTTACGGTTCCTGGTTTCAGGCCCCATGTTGGGCTCTGTGCTGACAGCTCAGAGCCTGGAGCCTGCTTCAGATTCTGTGTCTCCCTGTCTCTGCCTCTCCCCCACTTGTGCTCGCTCTCTCTCAAAAAATGAATAAACATTAAAAATAATAAACTTTTATTTTATTATGTATATTTTACTTATTCTCAATTCATTTATTACATTTTCATAAATTTGGTGGTGAAGGGGAAGGAGTTAAAGAACCGAGAGAGAATGAGAGATATATTTTATATATGCATGTCTAGTGTTCGGTGATTTTTTGTTTCATCTTTGTTTTTGCTTTTACAAATGAAGGCTTGACTAGAGATAGGTCTACAAAGCCCAAAAGCCTTTAATTGTGGGTGGTTCCGGGAAGAATTCTTAGAGGGGTAACATCTGAATTAAATTGACCTTTCAGAATCAAGGCAGGTAAAAACAGAGAAAAAATAAAAATTGAGATTCTAACCACCGGGTGAAAGACATTCCAAGAATAAATAAACATGTATATTTACCAAACCTGTGAACCAAGCATGTTGAAAGTTGCTCAGTCTATACAAGCATGTGTTTATTTACAAGAAACTTCCCCAGTCAAGGGTAGGAAATAAAAATGTAAATAGGTACACATCACCCCTATCAGATGCAGAAGAAATGGGGCCTTGAAACTGGAGCACTACTGAATTAGTGTTGTAAAATCTCTGTAAAGTGCTATATTGTCCCTATATTGTCCCTACTGGCACTGAACAATGTCAATTACTTTTCTGTTCCCCTCAAACCCATTTACGACATAAACTTTGGACTATAGTTTCTGCCTTGCTACAGTCTACTGTTATAGCCTGCAAGGATGTTTTGATGCCCTTCATAATGACAAAGGACTTCTACCAACCTCCAGTTGCTAGATGATCATGAACTTCTCCTTCCTTTAAACTCCTGCTGGGTTTTCCATTGACCCAATGCACCCAGAAGCCAGTAGATACCGGGTTTTGTTGTAGTCCTTGCAGCTTCCAGGGCCAAAAGATGGGGAAGAAGGGTGGAGATTGAATTTGGAGGGGAAAGAGAAAAAAAACCTGGATAGCTTCTTATGCATCGATATTCACTCTGTAAGTGATCTTATGATAATTTAGAATCTATACTCTGATAACTCCAACATTAATATTAATGTCTCAAGTTCTGCATTCAGCTCTGAATTCCAGACTCTTCTCTATATCTGCCTACTGTATATCTTTACTTGGTTATCTAGTTGACATCTGAAATTTAATATGTCCACCCCATACTTGCTATTCACCCAGCTTCTCTTTCTCCAGTTTTCTCTCAGATTAGTTAATGGTAATACTGTACACTCAGTTGATTTGGTCCCAAACCTAGGGATGAACCTGAATTGCATTCTTTCCTTGACTCCCCACATCTACTCTCTCAGCAAGTCCTATCAAAGACTATGTTCATGAGTCTGGGCTCTTCTCATGTTTTGTACTGCCCTCACCAACTTTCCATGCTTCTGTTCCTGTTCCTCTGAGATCTACTGTTCCATCTAGCACCTGGAGCAGTCTTTAAATAAATAAATCAGGTTTCATCATTCCCTTTTAAAAACCTTCCAATGGCTTCCCACTTTAATTGAAGTAAAATCCAAACACTTTTCTCTGGTCATATGTGCGGTTAATTGTATATGTCAACTTGGAGGGTATTTTGGGATGAGACTCAAATGTAAATCAGTGAACTAGACTAAGAAGATTACCCTCTATAATGTGAGTGGGCCTTATCTAATTAGTTTAAGGCCAGAATAGAACACGAAGTGCAGCCTCCGTAAGAAGGAATTCTCCAGCAGTCTGCCTTCAGACTTCATTTGCACTACCAAATCCTCAGGGTCTCAAACCTGTCAGGTGACACTGCAGATTTTAGACTCCCCAACCTCCATAATCATTGAGCCATTTCCTTTCAATAATTGTAAATCTCTCTATATATCCCCTTGGTTCTGTTTACCTGGAGAACTCTGGCTCATATAGAATAAAACACCTTGCATGACCTAGCTCTGCCTAACTTTTTAACATCTTATCCATTCTTTTTTATCTGTTCCCTCTTTCTTTTGGACTGACTGGAACTTTTTAATTTCATGTCTCTGCTAAAGTTTTCAAAGGTATGCACTCTATTTCTATCCACTGGGTATCTGTCACTACTCTTAACATGCATGCTTAGTCTGAAGGTAATATCTCTGTCCTTAAAACATTTCCTACTATTCACCAACTTGCCATCTTAAGTGCTATTTTATTCAATATTTCGGATATAGTTTATTATCCAAATTAAACATTTTCCTTTCATAATCAGTGTTTGTTTAGATTTCCCTCATGTTTGCTGTTTTTCTCTCTGTGAGCTCTCCATCTTACATCTCAGACTTCCCTTGTAGGGTTATTTTCCTTCCTATAATAGGGGTTTGTTGGGGGTTAATCCTTTCAATTTTTGTTTCTCCTACATTGTTTTGATTTTGTCCTTGTTCCCTATGATAATTTTATGGTATATAAAAAATAGAAATAGACAATCTCAATGGTTATATCTATTTTAAAACTTGAATCAGAATAGAAAGTACCAGGCCCAGATGGTTCGCTGGTAAATTCTACCAAACATTTAAGGAAGAAATTATATCACTTCTCTACAATCTCTTTCAGAAGACAGAGGCAGAAGGCTATTTCCTAATTCATTCCATGGGGACACCACTACCCTAATACTCTAATACCAAAACCAGACAAAGACACTACAAGATAAGAAAACTATAGACCAATATCTTTCATGAACGTGGATGTAAAAACTCTCAACAAAATATTAGTAAATTGAATCCAACAAGTATAAAAAGAATTACACACCACAACTAAGTGGAATTTATCCCAGGTATGCAAGGCTGGTTCAACATTCAAAAATCAATTAATGTAATCCATCACATTAACAGGTTAAAGAAAAAAAACCCCATATGGTCATATAAATAGATGAAGGAAAAGCATTTAACAAAATCGAACACTCATTCATAATAGAAACTCTCAGTGAACTAGGAATAGAAGACAACTTCAACTCGATAAAGATCATTTATAAAAACCTGCAGTTTATACCATACTTAATGGTGAGAAACTAGAAGCTTCCCCACTAAGATCAAAAATAAAGTAAGGATGTTCCCTCTTAGCACTCTTTTTCAACATCATACTGAAAGTCCTAACTATTGCAGTAATACAAGAAAAAGAAGTGAAAGATATATTGATTGAGAAGGAAGAAATAAAATTGTCTTTGTTCACAGATGACATGATCATCTACATAGGAAATACAAAAGAATCAACAACAACAGCAAAAAACCTGCAATTAATAAGTTATAGCGAGGTTGCAGTATACGATGTTAGTATATAAAAGTCAGTCACTTTCATATATGCAGCAATGAACAAATAGAATATGCGTTTGAAAACACAATACCATTTATATTAGCATCCAGATAAAATACTTACGTATAAATCTAGCAAAATATGTACAGTATCTATATGAGGACAACTTCAAAACTCAATTGAATGAAATCGAATAACTAAATTAACGGAGAAATATTCCATGTTCATGGATAGTAAGACTCAATGTTGTCAAGATGTCAGTTCCTCCCAACTTGATCTGTATATTCAGTGCAATTCCAATCAAAATTTCAGGAAGTTATTTTATGGACACTAACAAGTGGATTCTACAGTTTATATGGAGAGGCAAAAGACCCAGAAGAGCCAGCATAATATTGAAGGAAAATAACCACGCAACTTCAAGACTTATAACAAGGCTACAGTAATCAAGACAGTGTGGTATTGTCAAAAGAATATACAAATAGATCAGTGGAACAGAAAAGAGAGCCCACATAATTATATACAGTCAACTGATCGTTGACAAAGAAGCAAAGACCATACACTAGAGCAAAGATAGTCTTTTCAACAAAGGGTGCTGGAACAACTGGACATTCCACATGTTAAAAAATGCATCCAGACACAGACTTTACGCCTTTCACCAAATCACCTCAAAATGGATCACAGATCAAAATGTAAAATGCAAAACTATAAAATCCCTAGAAGATAACATGGGAGAAAACCTAGATGACCCTGAGTATGGCAATGACTTTTTAGATACAACACCAAAGGCATGATCCATGGAAGAAATGATTGATAAGCTGGACTTATTAAAATGAAAAACTTGTGCTCTGCAAAGACCCTGTCAAGATAATGAGAAGATAGGGGTGCCTGCGTGGCTCAGTCAGTTAAGCATCCGATGCTTGATTTTGGCCCAGGTCATGATCTCACGGTAAAATTTTAAAAGGGGCTGGTAATCACATCTTCAGTTTCAAGCTGTCGGAGGCTAGTATGATGGCATGCTGGAGATCTGGACGTGGGTGTTGCAGGGGATAAATTGCTAATGGTCCCTGACTTCTGACGGTTTGATTTACAATCTCTTGATTTTACAATGATGAGAAAGCAATACACATTTAGTAGAAACTGTACTTCAAATTTTGAATTTTGATCTTTTGCCTGGCTAGTGATAGGCAGTGGGGTCATTTCTTGTGATGCTGGTCAGCGGCAGCGAGCTGCAGCTCCCAGCCAGCCACACAGTAGTGAGGGTAAATAACTTACAACCACTCTGTACCCATACAGCCGTTCTGTTTTTCACTTTCAGTACAGTACTCAATATATTACATGAGATAATCAACATTTACTACAAAATAGGATTTGTGTTAGAGGATTTTGCTCAACTCTGGGCCAATGTAAGTGTTGTGAGCATGTTAAAAGGTCGGCTAGGCTAAGCTGTGATGTTCAATTAGATTAGGTGTATTAAATGACTTACGATATTTTTAATTTATCATATTTTCAAATTACAATGGATTTATCATGACAACACCCCATTGCAAGTGGAGGAAGATCTGTATAAGCAATTAGGTATTGGTGAAACCTAGACTGAGAGAGTGAAAATGCTGAAATAGTTGGAGAGAGAAGTAGGAGGGGACTGAATTTGGCTGGGGCTTGTAGATGGTGTCAAGAAGCTTGGCCTTTATTAGGAGGGTACATGGGAGCCACAGTGGATTCTAATCAGGGGAATGCCTCCAGTCTCTGGGTGTGATCTGTACTTGATGAGATCTCCCTACTTCTGTGTATTGGAGGGAACAGCAGGCAACTAAGACTAGTTAGAAGCCCTTAAAGTCTATAGAAGAAAGATGATGAAAGTCTGAGTAGCTATAATGATCATTTTAATCATAATAGATACGAATTAAACCAGACACTAAATCCATTACCTCCCTAATCTTGTTTACCCCACAGCTACCCAACCTAGCTGACACCAGTGTTAACATCTCCATTTTACAGGTAAGGTAAACAAGATTGAGAGGATAAGCAATCTGCCCAAGATTACTCAGTATTCAGATCTGACTAGATAGGGCGCCTCTCTTCACTCCCTTGGACTAGGCATTCTAAGTGGGATGGAAAAGGAAAAGACAGATGTGAAAAATAATTAAGAGGCACATAATAATGATTATTCTATTAGCATTACACGATGACAATGATGGTAATGGTACTGAATGTAAAGGCGATTTCATTCACTCCTCACGTATTGGAGACCTTAACGCAGGCTTCGGCATCTGGGAAGAAACAAAACTGATTAAGCTGTCGGTGAGATATATCTAATATGACATAAAACTTCCGCAATTGCCGAATGACAACGCCACGCCCCATCCTCCGCTCCCAACTCACCGCAAACGCAGGACCCGCCCGGGATCTCTGGGCGGTGCAGCCCCGCCCCGGGCGCCTCCGCGGGCCACGTGGTCCGGCGTCCGCGCGCAGGCTCCCGGCGCCGGCGCTTCCGGGTTGGCGGCGGCGGCGCAGGGACAGAAGCCCGGACGACGCAGGTACCCCGGCGGTGGATTCTGCAGAGTAGGGGGCCTGGGTGGCCTTGGCACGGGTGCGCCATCCAGGCCGCCAGGTGGGACGGCCGCGATCCGGACCCCGCCGGGCGCCCCGACGGGTAGGTCCTCCCGAGCTCGCGGTCCCGGGCCGTGGTGAGTGCTGCCCAGCCGTATGCTCCCCTGTCCCGCCTGAGGGGCCCCGGGCCGGGAGTGGGGGGCCTCCCCCGCGTCCCGCTCACCGCTCCGCGGGCCCGGGTCTCCGAGGAATCGTCCGCTCGCCCCACAGTGCCTATGCTTCCGAAGCGAGGCCCGATGAGCCTTAGGTTATTATTTCATTGCAGCTACCCCCAAATTCATTTCGTACATTTTCTTGGCCCCTTTTATATGTTTTCACAGACGCAGTGTTTAATAATGCGTGAAATCGAGACGCTGTGGTTCCCATTCTGATTGTGTGCGCAGCTATGGAAAGTTGGTGCTGGGGAAGGACTTTAGAGATGGTTGATTCCCGTTCCTTCATTTTACAGAGGAGAAAACAGACCCTGAGAGGCAACAGGGATCTTGGAGACTCACCCAACTAGGTAACAGTACAAGAATGACAATTCCAACCTAAGTTTTTTTTGTTTGTTTGTTTTTTGTTTTTTAAATCACCTTCTGCAAGTGGCAAATGGTAAAATTCAGATAACCATGTGAAGTGAATACTAGGTTTGTTTGGGCTAGGATTAACTTTGTGAGATGATGCTTCCTCGTTTTTAATCATTATTTTCTTATTTCAGGCTTTATGCTTCTTGGCTTCTAAAGAAAATGGCAGAAACATCATCAGAGCCTTCTGGGCAGCTTGTTGTACACTCAGACACTCACAGTGACACTGTTCTGGCCAGTTTTGAGGATCAGCGGAAGAAAGGCTTTCTCTGTGACATCACTTTAATCGTGGAGAATGTGCATTTCCGGGCTCACAAAGCCTTACTTGCTGCCAGTAGTGAATACTTCTCCATGATGTTTGCTGAAGAGGGGGAGATTGGTCAGTCCATTTATATGCTGGAAGGCATGGTTGCTGACACGTTTGGTATGCTGCTGGAATTTATCTACACGGGTTGTCTCCAGGCCAGTGAGAAGAGTACGGAACAGGTCCTGGCTACCGCTCAGTTCTTAAAAGTCTATGACCTGGTAAAGGCTTACACGGATTTCCAAAATAATCATAGCTCCCCAAAGCCAACGACTTTGAGCACTGCTGGTGCCCCAGTGGTTGTTATTTCTAATAAGAAAAATGATCCTCCAAAGCGGAAACGGGGAAGGCCAAGAAAAGTCAACAGTTTGCAGGAGGGGAAATCACAGCTGCCTGCAGAGGAAGAAATACAGCTGAGAGTAAACAATTCGGTTCAAAATAGACATAACTTTGTGGTAAAAGAGGGAGACAGCGGTATACTGAATGAACAGATTCCAGCAAAAGACACAGAAGATTGTGAGCCAGGGAGAGGGGAGGAAGTGCCTGCTGAAAAAGATGAGAATTGTGATCCCAAGACCCAGGACGGGCAGGACAGCCAGAGTCGGTACAGCAAGCGGAGGATTCGGAGGTCCGTCAAACTTAAAGATTACAAACTTGTTGGGGACGAAGATGACCAGAGTTCAGCCAGAAGGGTCTGTGGAAGGAGAAAGCGCCCTGGTGGCCCTGAGGCCTGTTGTAAGGACTGTGGCAAAGTGTTTAAGTACAATCACTTTTTGGCAATCCACCAGAGGAGCCACACGGGTAATTATACTTTTCGCAGCTTGCTGGAATGTGTTTGGGAGTAATGATGATAATGATAGCTTTCATTTATTGTGCAACTTCTATGTGATGGACATTATAATAAGGCATTTATACATGTTACTGCATTTAATTCTCACGACAGTCCTATGAGGTAGGGAATGTTATCCCCATGGTACAGATGAAGAGACCGAGTCCTAGAAATAACGGGCCCAGGTCATCCATGTAGAGACAGAGCTGGGATTTGAACCCAGGTAGCCTGATTGTAGAACCCTGCTCTTACTTAGAGTTGTTGGTTCAAGGCTTTCATGCCCAGGTATCACACTCTAGCCAGATTTATTCTTCTTTCTGAGTCTTGAACATTTTTCATCTTGACCACGGCTGTGCTTTTACCCAGGTCTGTCTGGACAGCTTTCTCACTCAGCCATCTAGCTGTGAATGTCTTCTCCTGTTTGGTCCCTCTAACCGAGCTCTGGCCAATAGACCCTTTTGTGAGGATGGAAAAAACGTTCTGTATTTGCATTGTCCAATATGGTGGCCACTAGCTACATGTGATTTTGACGTGTAGTGAGTGTGACTGAGGAACTGAATTTTTTAGTTAATTTAAATGGTACCATATTGGACAGTGCAGCCCTGGCAGAAATCCCTTCCTCCTTTGAGTCCTCTCTTACACACTTAACTCTCTTTTGGGTCGGGCTGTAGTTACCAGTTAAATAACCCCTAAACCTAATTGTAAGCTTAAATATAGGGACTAGTAGTTAAGTCTCCTCTCATCCCTCAGCTTGCTGTCATCTGACCCAGCAGCATCTAGCCCCATGGTTCTCACCCCGGCCACACATTAAACTTTTTTTTTTAATGTTTATTTTTGAGAGAGAGAGAGAGAGACAGACAGACAGACAGACACACACACACACACACACACAAAATGTGAGTGGGGGAGGGGCAGAGAGAGATGGAGACAGAATCTGAAACAGGTTCCAGGCTCTGAGTTGGTCAGCACAGAGCCCTATGCGGGGCTCGAACTCTGGAACGGCAAGATCCTGACCTAGGCCAAAGTTGGACGCTTAACCAGCTGAGGCACCCAGGTGCTCCCTGGCCACACATTGGAATCAGCTAGGGAGCTTCTAAAACTACCAGCAACTGGGCACCAGCCCCAGAGCTTCTGATTTAATTGGAGCCTTTGTTCGAAGGATAGATTGACAACCTTGAATTCTGGTTCTTTAAACAAAGTAGACATTTGGGAAATATTTGTTGAACTGTAACAGTATGGTTTAAATAGTTAAGTAGTTCTGTAAGGTTTGTTAAGGAAAACAGCATGTAGTATGTCCCCTCTTGCACCCAGTGTTCTCAAATTTTGCAGTGAATCACTTTAGTGTGGGTCTGTTTTCATCCATTTTGGTGGCTAATAGCAGATCCACACGGGTTGGAGACTCTGTCTTTCAGTTCCAGAAAATTTTTGGAAAGTATCTCAGGGATGATTTCTTCTGTCGGTTTTCTACGCTCTCTCTTTCTGGAACTCCCTGCTATCTGGATGTTGAACCTCCAGACCCATCCTCCCATGTCCTTACCTCCTATTTCCCATCACTATTGGCTCTACTTTCTACTTTCCCCTTTATCTTTCAACACTTAAAGATTTATTTCTACTCTCACTGTTTTACCTCTAGAAGCCCTTTTTTATTCTCTAGATTCTTTTTTTAAAAATTTTTTTTTAACGTTTGTTTATTTTTGAGAGAGAGACAGTGCTAGTGAGGGAGGGGCAGAGAGAGAGGGAGACACAGAATCCAAAGCAGGCTCCAGGCTCCCACAGAGCCCAGGGCTGGGCTCGAACCCGTGAACTGCGAGATCATGACCTGAGCCGAGGTCGGATTCTTAACCGACTGAGCCACCCAGGCGCCCCTTTTTTAAAAATTATTGTGAATCCTCTTTTTGGTTCATGGTGAGCACGTTAATAACAGCAGTCTCTTCTTTGTTAGTTTTTAATGTTTTCTTCCCCTTGGGCAACTTCTGTTTTTTGCAAATTGCTTTTTTTTTTTCTTACTTGTTTTGGTATCTGTTTCAACTACTAAAAGCCTTCCTTGAATGGTGGTTTTTTAAAAATCATATTTGGGGTGCGTGGGTGGCTCAGTCTGTTAAGCATCCGACCCTTGGTTTCGGCTTAGGTCGCGATCTCATAGTTCATGAGTTTGAGCCCCCGAGTCAGGCTCGGCACTGACAGTGTGGAGCCTGCTTGGGATTCTCTCTCTCCCCGCCCCCCTCTCTCTGCCCTTCCTCTGCTGGCACTCTCTGTCTCTCTCTCTCAAAAATAAATACATAAAATTAATTAATTAAAAATCATATTTAATCTTATGTTGGAACGGTTGACTGAAAGTTCCCATGGGTATGGAGAGGGCCTGTAGACGACGGCCTCACTGGGGGTGGTGTGGCTGCACCCCACCTCCTCACTGACACCTGGCATCTGCAGCCTCCCTACCCCAGCCTGCCACATTCCAGAAGAAAACAGTCCACCCTCCCAGGCTTCCCGCCAGTGTCTAGAGCAGGAGCAGGGAAGAAGGCCGGTTATAGTCTCATCACTTCAAAAGTAAACTTGGACTTGCTGTCCCTGGGACAGTCCCCTTCCACTGTGCCTGGAGACCCACAGTGCAGAGACTGTTTTACCCTCTTCAGAGAACAGTCTCCAGGCTTGTTGGGGAGCTGGCCAGTCTTCTGGGGGGTCTAACTACCTTCGAAACAGACTGTCATTGATCTCCACCCCCATCTTCAGAGGTAACAGGGGCTGCCAATTCCTGAGCATTGTGAAGGCTGTGTCTTAGGTTCCGTCTCAGCCCTTCTCACTGCTGGCATCGGATTCATCTGTTCCAGCTTGCCAGATTTTATTGCTGCTGTTTTCTCTCCAGTGCTGGGCCTTGTGGATGTATGCTATGAAGAGAAATCCCTTTATTGTCATTTTAATTTAGTAGGAAACAGAAAGATGTGCATATTCTTGCTTACACTGTGTTTCTGGGGCTCTTAACTCCAGGGGAGCGGCCTTTCAAATGTAATGAGTGTGGAAAAGGCTTTGCCCAGAAGCACTCCCTGCAGGTCCACACCCGGATGCACACTGGCGAACGACCCTACACCTGCACGGTGTGCAGCAAGGCTCTCACCACCAAGCACTCCCTGCTGGAGCACATGAGTCTGCATTCAGGTAGCTGGGGAAGCACCAGGGGCCACCTGCCACCGGGTTCTGGGGTGGGCGCTACCCGCGATCAAAAGGGGCTTTTCTCAGCCTGGTGTCACTTCCCACCTGGTGTCATTGAACGGCAGAATTGTGCCTTTGCCAGACTGTAGGTTAGAATTCTGCACAGCATTGAGTCTTAAAACTAGGGCTTATAAACCGGCTCTCGGGAGCTCAATGTGCAGACATTTGTTTAAGAATTTGGTGATTTGGGGGGACACTTGAGCGGTCCACCTTTACCCCAGTCTCCACCACTCCCTACTGCCTTACATACCTTTGCACGTTTATGTTACTCTGGTGGACTCTGAAGGCATTTGGGTTTGTAGGCAAACCCAAATCATTCATAGAAAATGGGAACCTGGGCCAATGTGTTACTTACTTTATCAGTGAACATTCTAGTTCTTTCCAGTTTTTGTGTGTTTTAGTGTCTTTATTTTTTTATTTGGCAGGACAGAAGTCTTTCACCTGTGATCAGTGTGGCAAATATTTTAGCCAGAAAAGACAACTAAAGAGCCATTATCGAGTTCACACAGGTACAGTAAAGTGAGAGAAAATTTGGATTTGGATTGATGGGGAGAAAAGCAAATACAAATTACTTCTGAAACACTAGGGTCATATTGTGGAAGATAAATTAGCATGTAAGGAAAGAATCTTAAAAAGATCTAAATTAGTTGTCTTTTCCTTGTGTTCTTCTCCACTACCTTGGGATTTATATTTAAAAATTTTGTACTACACTTTTGGTACCACACACAGAAACCCAGCAGAATTGGCATCTTTCAGAAGTGCCACTTGCCTAAGAGGGTGCCAGTTGACTGTTTTTAATGGTGCCTAGACAGAAGTATCCTTACCCCATAGCTGTCCGTCCAGGCCTTCTCCCACCTAGCTCTGTCCATTGTCTTTTTTTCCTCTCCTGCCAAGTGATAAGAAATAAATGAGGGGTTGGGAGTGACATTTGAGACCAGTTGGCCACAGTCACACCAGTGCTTCAAGGGAAGAAGGAGATTATGTTTAGGGAGGTTGGAAGAGTCCCAGCTCTCCCAAGTAGTGTGTTGAGGTGCATAGGAAAATATTAACTGTTACCAAATTAATAAAATTACTGTTGTGTTATTAAAGTACCATATTTAAAGTGATTATTTTTCAGGGAAGTGCTTTAACACAAATCACTGAAGAAATGCAGGGAGAGAGCGCATACATGCACTGACACTTTTTTTATTGTTGCGACAAGGCCACTCATTACCGGAATGCAACCACTGCCATCGCAAATTCATGGATGTGTCTCAGCTAAAGAAACATCTACGGACACACACAGGTAAAACTACCATCTCGTCCCTCCTTTCTGGTACACTTCATGGTTTTAGAAGAGTGAGGTCGAGTCCTCCTCAGGCTCCATTTATTATAAATTGGATGGTGATTTTACGAGATCAAGGTGGAAGGCTGTCTACACCATTCTGTGGGGAGATCCCTTCTGTAATAGCTCAGCAACTTAGAGATGGCTTACAAGTCTGAGTTTGGTTGTGTTTCAGTCTTAGTGTAGTTCATCGTGGGAGATGGCGATCGTTGTTTTTAGAAAAGGAAACAAAATGAAACAAACACAAAGGTAGCATAGGCATGGGGGTCTCCCATTTCCTGCCCAGTACCAGTGGTTATAACACAAGCATCGCCACCTCCAGGAAAATCTGTTCCAGGGATAAAGAGGAGGCAGGATTGATCAGGGCAGGTATATCAGATTGGTTTATGCTGCTTTGGACATTTTCTTCTTCAAACACAAAGTTTTTCTCCTTAACTTGTTTTCTTAAAATAAATGTCTGATAGGGTAGGCATTCTGTGAAAATGGAGCTCTATACATTTTTTTTTTTAACGTTTATTTATTTTTGAAGGAGAGAGAGACAAAACGTGAGTGGGAGAGGGGCAGAGCGATAGGGAGGCACAGATTCTGAAGCAGGCTCCAGGCTCTGAGCTCGCAGCACAGAGCCTGATTCGGGGCTTAAACTCACAAGCTGCGAGATCATGACCTGAGCTGAAGTTGGACACTTAACCAACTGAGCCACCCAGGCGCCCCTCCATACATTCTTTCAATAGATATTATCGTGAACAGGTTCTGTGAAGTTTAATTCGCTCGTTTAACACATATTTACAGAACAATTACTGGGTACCAGGCACCGCTCTACCTAGGTCGTGAGGATACAACAGTGAATGAGGTGGCCAGAGCCCCTGCTGTTGAGGGGCTACCATTTGACCAAGGAAGACAAAGAACAAATGACTATATAACATGTTAGGTGGGGGTCAGTGCTGTGAAGAACTAAATACTGGGTAAGGGGGCAGGATGTGGGAAGGTGAGCTGCCCTTTTACATGGGGACTTGTGTGGGAAGGCCTCACTGATGAGCCCCAGTAGAGCATGCGGCTCTTGATCTCAAGGTCATGAGTTCAAGACCCCCATTAGGTGTAGAGACTGTTTAAATAAATAAGCTTAAAAGAAAAAAAATTTTGTTTTGAATGCTATGGGGAGTGAGCCCAGTCATTGTCGCTGTCCAGGAGAAGAGCATCCCAGGCAGGGGGAACAGCAGGTGCAAAGCCCTGAAACACAAGAGTTTCCGACTTGCCAGAGAAATGCCAGGAGGCCGTTGTGACTGAGGCTAAGCCAGGGCAGTAGAGGTAGGAGGGCTCGGGTAGGTGGAAAGCAGAGGTGACTGGAGTTTGTATAACACAGGGTTCCTCGGCATAGCTGCATACTTCAGTCACCTGAGAAGCTTTAAAAGAGAAAAAGCCTGGTCCCCACCCCAGAGATTCTGACTGAACTGACCTGGGGTAGAGCCTTGAAAGTATTTGTGAAAGTTTCCTTGGTGATTCTGGTATGTGCACTCAGGCTTCAGCGTGTTGGAGGCCACAGTGAAGACTGGGTTTTATTCTGAGCCAGAGGACTAACAAGAGCAGTGATAGGAGGTGCCTTAGAATTTTAATAGGATCATTCTGGCTTCTCTGTGGGGTGAGGTGAGACAAGGGTGGAGAGACCCATTAGGAGGCTGTTGTACTAATCAGGGGCTTGCAACGTGTGGTAGCAGTGGATGTGGTCCAGGTGGTCCAGTCCAGATGTATTCTGAAGGACTATGTTCCTGGAAAGAATTTCCATTGTTTAAAACATATGTCAACAGAAAGACTTTCTGAGATGTCATAAACCCAGATAGCATCAAATGGTAATGTGAACATTGTTAATGTTTCCCACACAGAACTTGACAAGCAGGTAGTCAGTCTTGGAATCTGGAAACAAACTGGGAACAGGGTGGGCCCTGGCTGTGGTTTGAGAAGCTATGGAAAGATAATGGCAGTGGCCTGGCTTTCACCTTTGGAGTGGTGGGAGTTGATCATGCAAAGATGCAGATTCACCCAAGCTGACGCCAGTGTCCTCTGCCCAGATGGAGCTCGAAGAGATGTGTAGCATGCGTCTTCCAGTAAATGCTGTTGAAGGGAAGCTGCCTGGCTGCACTCCAGGTTGCCCCCATCCCTTGCTGCTACCTACTTCAGTGGGATTTTGTTCTTTCTTTTCTTTAAACTCAGTTCCCTTGCCTGCGTTAGGATCACTTAATTTTGTTTCTGGAGGATGGGACAGTCTGTCGGTAGTATGTGCAGCATACAGGCTAACACTGCATGAATGCTTTTGAAGCGTTGTGAATTCCTCATGGAGTCTGCAGCAGTCATGTGTGGGCCTTCGTTTGCATCCTGTGCAGTTCATTCATTCATCAGGGATTTCTGGAACAGCGTGCCAGGCCCAATTCTAGGCATTGGGGTACTAGGAGTGGACAAGCCCACAAATTCTTCTCCTAAGAACGGGGGAGACAGGTGATAAATAACAAGTACAGTGTGTGAGGTGGGGATAGCATCATGAGAAAATGGATTCGGAGAAGGGGACTAAGGAGTATTAGGGGTGGGGGACAGGGCTTTTGGTGGTGAGGAGGCCTCCTCGCTGGTAAAGTGACGTTTGAGCAGGGACTTGGAGGCAGTGCAGAGGGTGAGGGAGTCCCCGAGGGGAGCTGTGCTGGGGGATGACTGGTGGGAGCAGGAGTCCCCTATGGAGCCCACTCGCTCAGGGTGTGGTGTCCAGTGACTCTCCAGCGTGTCCGGGATGCTGAGCAGCGAGCAAAGGGGGAGTGCCCGGTGAGGTCAGAAAAGTTTAGAGCGAGGACTGGTGTGGGCGGACAGATCTGCGATGCCTCGTAGGCTTGGGGCTTTGGCTTTTATCTCTGGGTGGGAGCAGGGAGCCTTTGGAGTGTTTGCAGCAGAAGTGTGAAATGATCTGACTGCCTGCAGGGTCACCGTGGTCGCAGCACTTACTGTGGGCAGCAGGGAAGCTAGAGCAGAAGTGGGGAGACCTGTGAGGCTGCCGCAGAGACAGTGGTGGGCCTGGACCAGGGGTGGCAGTGGAGGTGTTACAGGTGGTCAGATTCTGAATACACTGGAAAGTAGATAGAGATGTCAATAATACATGAGTCACCCTAGTGCCCCGGGGTCCTTGGGGAGGTGTCAGGAGGGCTACCTCACCGAGCAGGAAAGTGTGACAGTTGTGCGTTATCTCAGGGTGGACCTACAGGAGTAAATGGTGTGTGTCCTTTTGTTTTCTGCGTATAATCATGTATCTCCTTGTTTCCCTTTGTAAGGGAAGGAACCATATCTTACACTTTCTCTGCATCCTCTTGGTACTTAGCACTCAGTGCTTGGGTACACAACAGGTGCTTGGAAAGGGCTTAATTCATTTGTACTCACTGAGGAGTCAAGTGCTGTCCCCTTTTGTTTTTTATACTGTGAACTGTGGGGTGATTATTCCTTTTTCCTTTATGTTGGATGTGTATTTCTAAATGTTTTCCCTTTCTTAGGTGAGAAGCCATTTACTTGTGAAATCTGTGGCAAATCTTTCACAGCAAAGAGTTCTCTTCAGACCCATATCAGAATCCACAGGTAAAGATTCGCAGGTATTTTTGTCGTATGGGAGTCCTCATTCAACCCTGGCATTCAGTTGGGTGACATGTTACCTATACAGTCCTTTTCCCTAATTATTACACGGGTAGAAGTTTTTGTGTAGTTTACAGTTATCTTTTCAATAAAGCAGTTCCCCACTTAAGCAAAATCAGGAAAACTGGCTCTGGCCAGCAAAAGTTTACATGATTGATTTCATTTCTTGAATTTTTATTTTTCGGCTGGGGACTGATCCAAAGCTTAAGTTCTTCAGTCAAAAATAAATATTAAATTTAATGTTTCCGAATAAATGTTTTTGTTCACATAGCTTCTAGATTTGATTTAATACTTTTTTAAAAATATGTTTATTTTCGAGAGAGAGAGAGCACGAGTGGGTGAGGGGCACAGGGAGAAGGAGACACAGGATCCGAAGTGGGCGCCCGGCTCTCAGCTGTCATCACAGAGCCTGGGAACCTCGAGATCATGACCTGAGCCGAAGTAGGATGCTTAACCGACTGAGCCACCCAGGCGCCCCAATTTAATAGTCCTTCTAAGGCAAATAATTAAGGGTTACTCAAGTGTTTAATATTGAAGTCCATCATGTATACTTAATTGGCCACAAGAGTCCGAAAGTTGGCAATGAGGGGGTGCCTGGTTTGCTCAGTCAGTGTAGCACGCGACTCTTGATCTTGGGGTCGTGAGTTCAAGCCCCACATAGGGTGTGAAAATTACTTAAAATTAAAATCTTTAAAAAAGAAATAAAGTTTGCAATGAGAACTAAAACCAAAAAGGAACTTTCTGTGTGATATGTAAATATTTGCTTTCTTATCTGAAATATAGACTATGGAATCATAAAATTTTATCACATCTAGCCCAGCCCCATCCACCACCCTTACTCAGATACCATCCCCGCCTTTTCTTTTTCTTTTAGGATTAGAAACTAAAACCCATGAAAGTTGGGACTTGCTGTGACTCCTTAAGTTAGTAGAAGAACCCATGACTTATGACTCCCAGTCAAGTTAATTTTTCCTCTATTCTTCTTCTCCCTAAATGATCAGGAAGTAGCAAATCTGTTTTTAAGATAAAACGTGTATTTTCTTATAGAGGAGAAAAGCCATACTCCTGTGGCATATGTGGCAAATCCTTCTCTGACTCCAGTGCCAAGAGGAGACACTGCATTCTGCACACAGGCAAAAAGCCCTTCTCCTGCCCTGAGTGTAACTTACAGTTTGCTCGCTTAGACAACTTGAAGGCTCACTTGAAAATCCATAGCAAAGAGAAACCTGCATCAGATGCCAGCAGCGTTTCTGGCAATAATAACACTGAAGAGGTCAGGAATATTCTTCAGCTGCAGCCCTATCAACTGTCTGCATCTGGAGAGCAAGAAATTCAGCTTCTTGTAACCAATTCTGTACATAACATCAATTTCATGCCTGGTCCTAGCCAAGGAATCAGCATTGTCACAGCAGAGAGTTCTCAGAACATGACCGCGGACCAGGCCGCTAATCTCACCCTGCTCACGCAGCAGCCAGAACAACTGCAGAATTTAATTCTTTCAGCCCAACAGGAGCAAACAGAACACATTCAGAGCCTCAATATGATCGAAAGCCAGATGGAACCCGCACAGACCGAGCCAGTGCATGTAATCACACTCTCCAAGGAAACCCTGGAACATCTTCACGCCCATCAAGAGCAAACAGGGGAGCTCCATTTAGCAAGTGCTTCAGATCCGGCTCAACACCTGCAGCTGACGGAGCCTGCTCCCCCGACACCCACCCACCATGTGCCCCCACCCCCACCACTTAGCCAGGAGCAGAGCTGACCTGTAAACGTGTGTGATCGATTGGTCTCCTCCCAGTGAGCCAGCTGTAACTGTGCCGGAAGGCAGGCTTTCTGAAGCACTCACAAGTCTTTCCAGAGGTGTGATGGCTAGCTGCTAGTTCTGATGCTTTCCATCCAGGCAACAAGACGTGTGTGTCGTATCTTGTATGTAGTCCAGATTTGGATTTAGCATTCATTATTGATGAATGGTTTTCATTTTCATCCAAATCTCTTAAGGTCTTGGATGATTTTTATTTGGGGGCATTGATTTAGACTTCTCTAAGTCTTGAATGTCCATGGCCACAGCTTATGGCCTTGTGACCTTTCCACTTATATTTTTTAGAAAAAAGGAAGTCATATGTTGGTTGAATTGGGTAGAGTGGTTTCTTCTTTATTTCTCTTAGGCAACCTGGTTGCTTCTATAAGACAAGTCAGGGCTGAATACAGATAACAACTTTGGAGAATCTGTCCTTTTAATACTCTCTAATCCCCTAAAACAGAGTAACTCAACATTTAATCTCTGTGGTATGGTGGGCTCTTCGTGTCAGGTTTGAGGTAGATTCAGAGACATATAAACTAAAAGTCTATTTTAAATCAAAATGAATATAACAAGAAAACCAAAAAGTACAGGATTATTTTAAAAATTCTGAACTCAATTTTTCTGAGAAACATGGATTTACATATTTTTGAGGGGATTTACATATTTTTTTTAAAAGAAGGTTATTGAAAATTAATTTAAAAGTCTAATTAAAGAGTGAAACGGATCAAGACATTCAACCCATAAATTACAAATTTTTGTCAGCAGTGATAATTGTTCTTTCTGATGAAGTTAAAGCTTTCTCAGTTATCCTGGAATATAAAATTCTATTCAGTGTATTTTAAGTATCAAATATACTCTCCTGAATTCTAATTGATCCTGAAAATGATCTGTGTATTATGTCTGATAACTTTCTGAAGATGGGACCTTATAATCTATTTTTATTGCAAAGTAGGTTAAATCTCATAAAATGGACGCATCATTTTAAAAAGTAAATATCTTCTACTTTTAAAAATAATTTGAGCCTCCAAACCATAGTAGCCAATCTGTAATTGTTGTACAGTTTTAAATAATTGTCAAAAGTTGAAGTTATGTTTGGGTTAGGTTTTCAAGCCCAGTGTACTTTATTGGAGACTTTGATTGCTTTCTCTTAAGTAAACTGATAGCAGATTTTGGAGAGAAGAAAATGGGCACTAATCTAAGTTAACATAATGCTGGTGGAGCGTAGGGGTAATCTACCCTAAAATTAACAGGATCATTACATCAGTTACTTATTTTCTCTCTGTAGACATCTTTGATTTCCGCCTGAGTCAAGAACGTTTTTTTGGAGGTTAAAATAATGGAATTCTTCAGGTTTGAGAGAAGATAAAAGCTTTTTTTTTTTTAAACGTATTTGCCAAACTATATTTTAGTATATATAATTCACAAAATTTCTAAAATGATATATATCTTATGTATATCAATCGAGTAATGTTCAAGTCAGGCCTGACTAGAGCCAAGATAGTAATTTTTAAAAATACAGTTATGACCTAAATATTATTTCAAATTCTTAGTCATTTAAACTACTTCAATCTTACTCTTAAAATGCAAAGTTTTTGCCAGTTTTTCAAAGCTTACTGGCCCACAGTTTCTTGAGATACAGAGTATTAATATAAATGAATTTTTAGCTACTCACTCTGGAGAGCTAGAGAATTTATTCAGGAAATACAGTCACATAAGTCAAGTTTAACTAGCTTTACGACAGTCTACCTCTGCACTAGGAGAAATACAATGTGGGCTTCATGTAATTTAAAATTTTCTAGTAGCCACATTAAAAACAAAAAGGTGAAAATTGATTTGAGTAAAATTATTTAATACTACATTTTCCAAATATTTCAACCTGTATTCAGTATAAAAACGTATTAATATTTTTTTATTCTTTTTTGCATACTAAGTCTTCAAAATCTAGTGTACACTCAATTTGAATGCTAATATTCTTTGGACATACTTGACCTGTATTTAGAATTCATGCAATTTACAGTTGAAAACCTAGATTGACATACAAGTAGTTGCACACTGAATTTTTTTTCAATAACTGAAATGATTATCAGTTAAATTTATATTAAGATCTGGGGTGCCTGGCTGGCTCAGTCAGAAGAGCATACGACTCTTGATCTCAGGGGTCATGAGTTCAGGCCCCACACTAGGCATTAGAGATTACTAAAAAAACAAAAAGTCCACCACCGGTTCCTTAGTCACACTAGCCATATTACAAGTTTTTTTTTTTTTTTTAATCTTTATTTATTTTTGAGAGACAGAGACAGAGTGTGAGCGGGTAAGGGGCAGAGAGAGAGAGGGGGACACAGAATCTGAAGCAGGGTCCGGGCTCCGAGCTGTCAGCACAGAGACCGACGTGGGGCTCAAACTCCCAAACTGTAAGATCATGACCTGAACGAAGTCGGACGCTTAACCAACTGAGCCACCCAGGCACCCCACCATAATACAAGTTCTTGACAGCCATGTGTGGCTGGTGGCTCCTGTTCTGCATGGCACAGGCCTGCCTGCTTCTAACTTGAGAGCCAGTTTCAGCCATAAAAATATCTTCCGGAAGAGTTCTGGTTTATTTGCCTGTCTGTCAGAGGGAAAGAAGAAAATGATAGCTTTATAAATCTAGCTTCTCTTTTGTGTCCCAAAAACACCTTCTGCCCTCTGAAATCCCAAATTCTAAAGTTCAGTGACTCTGTATCCAAAGGAAATGTCATGCACGTAAAAATGTCTCTTACGTGTTTGAGAAATTTTTGGCTCAGTGTTTCACAACTTATTTTGTATTAAACTTGTACAGTTTTTAAAATTGTTTTAAGAAGTGCGGAAATACAAAGTGTACTTCTTAGGAAGTAGAACATTATGCTTTGGGTTACTGAGATGCACCTTATCGCTTTCAGAAGTGAGTCTCTGGTTTTCTCTGAGTTAGAGGGCTAGCTTTGGGAAGACTTGAGCTCCTGCCATCAAAATCAGTTATTTACACATGTGCTTGTGTCTGCTTCTTGAACATTTTTCTACCTCTACTGTTTTCTGCAGTCAGTTCCCTGTGTTTAGGAACTGTGAGCAACCAGTCACATAATGCTGAAGAATATAGTGATATTCCCGTTATAGATGCTTACATCTAGGTTTTCATGAATTGGATAATATCTGCCACATACTGAGTCTTTATACTATAGGCCAGGACTGAAGCCAAGTGTCTTAGGTCTGTACCTTGGTGCTCCTCAACGTTCTTTTGTGTCGTGGCTCACAAAGTAGGATTTATGCAGCACCCTGCAATTAGGGGACTCCAGTGCCCTCGGGCCAGGACTGGCATATTTGCTTGCTGGGGCTGCCATAACAAATACTACGGACTGGGTGCTTAAAGCAACAGAGATCTATTTTCTCAGTTCTGGAGGCTAAAAGTCCAAGATCAAGGTGTGGGCAGGGTTGGTTTCTTCTGAGGCCTCCTGACTATCTTTTCCTCCCTGTCTTTGCATGGTCTTCCCTCTGTGTGTTTTGTCCTAATCTTACAAGGACACCAGTCAGTGTTGGATTAGAGCCCACCCTAATCCTAATGACCACATTTTCACTTAGTTGCCTCATTAAAGGCCCTATTCCCACACAGTCACGTTCTAAGGTACTGGGGGTTAGGCCATCCACGTGAATTTGGTGGGGGGGACACAATTCAGCCCAAAATAATTGGCACCTGGAATGAGCAGTGTCTGGGATGCACCTATTGCCTATCTGAAGCAACATTCCTATTTTACTTAATCTTCATGACATTTGTATGAGCTAAGTAATATTACTATGCCTATTTTACAGATGAGAACATAGAGGCCCTAATAGATGAAGTCCATTGCCCATGGTCACACAGTAATTGGCAAAGCCAGAACTGCTGCACAGCACTACGCTGCTTCCGCCAGATGGGCTTAACTATCACCAGTCTTTTGAAATTGAAGCTGAATTTCTCTTCACGTACGATCTGCTTGATGTAATGGAAGGGTTTTGGCTAAAATTGAGGATCTGGGGCCCCTGGCAGGCTCAGTCGATAGAGCATACGACTCCCGATCTTGGGGTCTATGAGGTCAAGCCCCAGGATGGGTGTAGAACTTAAAAATTGATCTGTGTCTGACATTTTAGCACGATCAGACATTTTGCATAAAACAATAATTGTAAAAGGTGTATAGTCTTTCTCCTATAGAAACGACTACCACATTAATACTTATATTAGTATTTTACCACTATTGGTTTAAAAACTTAATAGAAATTTACCAAGTCCATGAAAGTTACTGCTGATGTGAAAATGTCTTAACTAACATGAGCCTCCGTGAGTCCTTTTTTCGAACTCCTAAGGATAGTTTATGTGTAGGGCGGACTTGTTTGACTTTTTGCTACCCTTATTTGTTAAGTATTGAGGTGAGTTATCACCCTCACTTTTCAGACTAAATTAAGACTAAATTTTTTTTTAATGTTTACTTATTTTGAGAGACCACATGCACACAAGTGGGGGAGGGACAGAAAATGGGGGAGAGGGAATCCCAAGCAGGCTCTGCACTGTCAGCACAGAAGCCAACATAGGGCTCAGTCTCATGAGATCATGATCTGAGCCAAAATTAAGAGTCAGACGTTTAACTGACTGAGCCACCCAGGGGCTCCTAAAATAAGCCTAAATTCTTAAACATTGAAAGAAAACTCTTGGTTTCACTTTTGTAAACAGCAGGCTTGGAGTGACCTCTAAAAATTCCCCTTGCCTTTTGTAAACATCAGGTGTCAAGGAATGACCTCTAAAAGAAACAGGAATGTCACTGTGATAGATGATGTAACTTTCAAATTTTTTGCATGTAATTAAGCAACAAACACTTTTGTTGGCTATAATATATATATATATATATATATATATATATATAATATATACATACACATACTAAGTAT
The DNA here is from genome assembly GCF_016509475.1 of Prionailurus bengalensis. Taxonomy (NCBI): domain Eukaryota; kingdom Metazoa; phylum Chordata; class Mammalia; order Carnivora; family Felidae; genus Prionailurus; species Prionailurus bengalensis. Next base: position 98,632,137 of record NC_057349.1, on the reverse strand, counting down.
GTACATGCATGTACACATACACACACTATATTTAGAATCATTTTCACGTGAAAGGTACCACACTGGGAGAGCTTTTAAACTAAAGGTCAGTCATACTTTCAACACAAAATGTAGGAACTTGAACACATTTTAGGTAACATTAGCAAGAGATCATAGCCTTTTTTTTTTTTTTTTAACATCTGAAAGAAAGGGAAAAATCGGAGCCAGGGTCAAGTCAGGGAACTAACTTTGTTGGTCTCAGAGTATGGATTTATCATTTATTTTGAATTTTAGTATCCATAGATTAATATCTTCATGTCCACTGGATCATTTAAAATACAGATTTGAAGATACTCCTAAAGAATAGTTTGACTTTTGGTCTTAGTTCATGTTGCTTTTATCCTTGTTGGATGCAGGGTTAAACTGAAGCTTCTCTTAGGCTAAATTGGAGTTAAAACTCCACATTTTTTAAATCTCCCTCTCATGATTAAATGGCTTCTGGACAAGTTTTATCTATAATCTTAGTGTTTGAAGTATAAAAGTGCTCATTAACAAAAACACAGGAAAATATTTAATCCTGAGCCTGTTTGTATTTTTAACCTTTGTCCCCTGTGTTATCTTGGTGTATAAAATCAGCATGTTTTCCCCTCTGGAGACCGTACCGGAAGAGAAAGCAGCATATAGAGGAATCAAGTTTGCAAGGAAGAGTAGAAATGAATGAGGGACCCAAATATGCGGTTCAGTCACTCTTGTCAGCTGAGAGAGAAAGCCGGAAGCCATTCTTGACAGGGCCCTCGTCTCCTGCTATATGCCCCAGCCATCCCCACATAAGTCAGTTTTGCCTCAAACGGTTTTGAATCCATCCACTGCTCCCATCCCCCCTGTTGTACCGTCCCATCCTCTTGCCTGGGTTCCTGCCACGGCCTAACTGACCCTTTCTGCTCCTCCCCCTCCACCGCTTTCTCCACTGGAAGTGGTGGTGATCTATTTGGGCTTACCATTGTGCCTTTAGCAGCGTCTCGGTCAATGAATGGATACTGTGTTATTAAGGCAAATATGATCATGTCTCTGCTTCAAATCCTTCTGCAGTTTCCCACTGCACTCAGAATAAAATCTGAGATGCAGCTTCCTCTTGGGCCTCTTCCCCATTCTCGCTTCTAGCCACTGTCTCCCTTGTTGTTCCCCAAACATTCACCAGTGAGTGTCCTGCCTTAAAAGCTGGAGGCGGGTGGTTTCTCGGGCCTTGAAAGGTTTCTGCACCTACTGTGATGTCTGCTCAGCTGTCTGAATTCAGTGTGTCACTTCCTCAGGGAGACCTTCCCTGACTCTAATTTCAACCAAGCCACCCTGTCATATCTGTTCACAGCACTCTACACTTTGCACCCAGTTCATAATTATGTTTATATCAGGAAATGTGTCTGCCTGTCACACTGCAGCCATAGCTCCCGGCCCAGGACCGTGGGTGTGTTGTGTGACCTCACAGACCTATAGGTACAAGGTCATATTACAAGGTGGCTGAGGTACGTCACCTACAGTGTGAGGGAAGGCACTGCTGGGACACAGAACATGATACGGATTAGAGGAAAGAGATCCTGTCTTCATGGCTTGGAGTCTGGGCCTTCTAGTCTCTCTACATTTCTTAGGGTCACCAACATTTTAGAATTGAAATGAGCCGAGGAGGTTGAGTAATTAAACTGCCTTCATTTAGAAATGATAAGGCTGAAGCATGGTGGTTGGTGACTTTTTCAAGGTCACACTAAGCTGGTGAAGCAAAGCTGGAATCTGACCAGAGCTTCTGGATTACAGATCAGTAAGTATATTACCCACTGCTTTATGCTCCAGTGTGTATCTTTAATTAGCAGAAAGTGAAACTCCGAGTCAGCAGATTTTCAGCATTGGAGTCATTATTGTTCTGTGATCTTTTAAAGACAAATTTTACCATTTATCATTCAGAACATAATCCTTTCTGGCTGCAACAGCAAAGTCATTGAATTAAGGGCTAGATCCTGTGGGGCCTTTGCAAATACACTAAGTTGGAGCGACCAGTTTTTTACCATCTGCTAATAAAAGGGACATGGGACGGTTCTAAAAGCCTGGTAACCCATTTATAGTGGACTTAAGAATACTTTTTACACTGTGTATTTAAATATGGGTGTGTCTAATTTTTGGCACATTCATTTCAAGCCAAATAACGAGTCATACTCAAGAGCTAGGAAGGGCCCGGCTGGGAGGCTGCCCTAGTTTCCTGAGTGTGACCTGGCTGAATTCCCTGCCTCTTCTGGCAGAGAGCAGGCATTTCCCCTTGCCTCCCTTCCCTTGGCTGCCTCTTAGCTAGAGCCGGGAGCAGTGAGTGTTCAGGTCTTACTGGGTCTCTGAGGGTTTCCAGAGGAAAGCAAAGAGAGAATAAAGAGGGAGAACCACAGGGCACCCAGCTCTTTCTGGTCCCTGGATCTCAAGGAGAGGGACCCTCCCATTTATTCCTGTTTTATGAGTATTTCTCACATAACCGTGTCATTTCCTCTAAACAAGAAACAGCTTCATATGATGCCAGGCTTTCATCTGTCACGTTGCATCCACACTGGTGTGGTGGAGCCCAAACACACCTGGGCCCCATACTAGCTCTGTCACTTGCTGTGTAACATGTTGCAGGACAAAGAATCTCTGTGACCCTCAGTCTCTTTTCCAGTAAAATGGGACTGTTTTGATCACTGAAATTATGGTTATACCCATAGTAGCTGCTCAATAAATGAGAATTGATGTATATTTAATTCGTTGAATGACCGCGGGTGCCTTCACATTCAGCCCTGTTTTCCTTATCAGGAATATGAGGAAGTTGATCCCAAAGGACTCTCAAGCCCTTTTCAGCATTGACAGTTCTGCAGGTCCTCACTCCAAAGCCTGCTTTTAACAGTGGGGATCTAGCCTCTCTCCCACACACCCCTCCTTTTCCCCTTTAGTAGTGGTCTAACGACACCCCCACCCCCCACCAAGACCCTCTTGCCCTCTCACTTCTCAAGCCGCTTGTTGAAGCTGCAGACTGCCAGGTTCCCCGGACTTCAATCCGTGCCCATTGTCCTCAGCCCGGGTCTTGGGACAGACTTGTCGCAGGGCGTGGCGGACCCTAAGCCTGGATCCATCGTGGGGCGCCCGGGCCATGGCTCTCCTGGTAGGAGAGGTGAAGAGAGCACAGACGTTCCGGCGCCACCTACGGACCCGCCAGCTTCTGCAAACTTCTTGCCCAGCCCTAGCGCCCTATCCGCCCGGCGCTCAGAAGCCGCTCGAAGAGTTGGTACCGCTCAAGGGTGGGTGGCCTCGCCTGCCCGGGAACGGCTAGCTCTGCAGACGCGGGGACCGGGATGGAGGCCGCGGTGCGCTGTCGGGCGCCGGGCGGCGCAGACCCCGAACTTCTCAGTCCCAGCCAGCCCCGCCCGGGTCTCCGACCCCCAAGCGGAACGGGGCATCCGCAGCGCCACGCCCTCGGGCACCACCCTGCAGGCGTGGGCGGGCCCTGGGCCGCCCGGGCCCCAGATCGCGGGGTAATGAGATGCTAATGAGGCGCGAATAAAGGCTCACGGGCCGCGCGCCCGGCGCCAAAGCTCTTACCCCGCCGAACTCCCCGGCCCCGCGCAGCCGGCGCGCCGCCCCGCGTCCGCCGCTTTCCCCTTGCGTCTCCTTCACCTCCCCTTCCTCCGCCCCCGCCGTCCCACCCACCCCCGGGACGCCGGCCGGGCAGGAAGCGGCCCCTCCCGGCTCGTGAGAGGCCCGGTAAGTTGTCCAGCTGAGCCAGCTGTGCGCCCCCTGCCCGCGGGGGGTGAGGGTGGGGCTCGCTTCCGGGGAAATACGATCCTGGGCGCTCGGGAACTCCACCTGGCGGGTCCCCGCCGTCTCCCCTCGCCCCCCGCCCTGCTCAGTTCCTCTCCAGACTTTATCGTCCAGAGCGTGGATGCCCCCCTTCCCCCCCCCAGTGCCAGTGGTCCAGCTCCCTCTCCATCCTTCCACACTGCTCCGCCCCTGGCACATCCTTTGTCCTGGCGTTTGAAGGCTGAGTCGCCCCTTCTATACGCATTTGCTGAGATCTTTCTCCTTCCATTTCCCCTACCCCCAAGAGAGACCTTTGCCTTTTCCGGCTGCCCGCGTCCAGGTGACACGCAGCGGGTAACTTTAGTTTCTTTCTCCTGCCTCGGCCTGGTCCGCTGGGCTCAAGCTGGGACCGGTAGAGTGGCCAAGTGGGTTCGGGGGAGGGGATCATCTCTGAGGACATGCCCCTATTGATGCCACCTAATTTCCCCGGGGGCAGCCCCGTCCTCTGTACCCTCTTCTTTCTCCTAGTCCCAGCGTGAGAAGGCCCCCTCGACATCCTTCAAGTTGTGTGGGGGCCCGAGCGAGGGAGAGGGGGACAAAGAGAGGCCTTGTCTGGGGAGATTCCTGGGAGAGCGCGCCCGGGGCGCACGGGGGAATGGGGCGGGGCCTCGGTGCGAGTGGGAAGAAGCTGGGAAGAGGGAATCCGGCTGTCACCCCCACCCCCCACCGGCCGCGAGGCCCACTGGAGCAGTAGCCAGTCACAGGGGAAGTGTTTTGACCACAGTGAGTCAAATAGACCTAATCTTCCCTCAGCCCAGTCAGTCGCAACATCCTCCGGCTGTTGAGGTGGTTTGGCGGGGAGGAAAGTGGAACCTACGCAGTTAGAGGCTGCCTCCCCCTCTTCAGGAGGCAATCACGAGTGCTAAGGAGGAAAACTTTGTTCCTGGCATAAGACACACCCCAAACCCAGCGAGACACTGAGGTCATGGAGGGGCGCCCGCACAGGGAGGCAAGGGGTGAGATGGGGCAGTCGGTGTGCTCTGTGGCTGGGATGGCAGGTATTAGGTTTGTCCCTGTCTGCAAGGAAGACTCTCCCTCTGGGCTGCCTGCCCTCTCCACGTCGGAGAAATTCTCCCACGCCCAGCTTGCAGGGCCTCATAAAGGCAGGATGAGAATTCCTGCTCCCAGCGCCCCAGAGATGGAGGGGAGATTGGAGTTCCCTGGAAAGGAAAGCTGAGCTGAAGATTCCCTGTCTTCCCGCCCGCCCGCTGTGCCTAAGACTGCTGATTTCTCATTTCCAAATTTGGCAAATTTCACTTGGAGTGAAATCCTTGGGGTGGAAGGATAGCAATTGTCTCTGGAGCAGATTGGGAGTGGGCTGGGAGAAAGGAGCAGAGCCAATCAGGGGTGGACCCAGAGCCCCCTGAGGACATCAGCCTGCTTTTTTCTCCTCCCCATCCTTCTCCTTTCGTCCTTCCTCCAGCCTCTTCCCCTTCTCTTCCCTCCTTCTCTCCAGCAGCCGCCTGTCTCTGTTCAGCTGCTCTGGTCCCTGGGAGCGTCAGGGGCCTCATGGCTTCACCCCCCTCCACCAACCCAGCACATGCCCACTTCGAGAGCTTCCTGCAGGCCCAGCTGTGCCAGGATGTGCTGAGCAGCTTCCAGGGGCTCTGCAGGGCCCTAGGGATAGAGCCTGGTGGGGGGCTACCCCAATATCACAAGATCAAGGCCCAGCTCAACTACTGGAGTGCCAAATCGCTGTGGGCCAAGCTGGACAAGCGAGCGGGCCAGCCTGACTACCAGCAGGGCCGGGCTTGTGCCAGCACCAAGGTAGATATGCGCTGCCAGGGAAGGGGTTTGGACAATTGGGGAAGGGGGGGTCAGAGGAGGGAGATGGGATGCCATGCCTGTACTGCCTTGTGTGTTCACAGTGCCTGGTGGTGGGCGCGGGACCTTGTGGGCTGCGGGCTGCCGTGGAGCTGGCACTGCTGGGGGCCCGTGTGGTGCTGGTGGAAAAGCGCACCAAGTTCTCTCGCCACAATGTGCTCCACCTCTGGCCCTTCACCATCCATGACCTGAGAGCACTCGGCGCCAAGAAGTTCTATGGGCGCTTCTGCACGGGCACCCTGGACCACATCAGTGAGCACCACGTGGTGGCCTAGAGGGGCGGGTGAGCCTGGGTCTAGAGACAGTGGGGGGCTGCTGGGACAGACAGCCAAGAGGCCGAGTGGACAAGATTCACTTCAGCCAGGTGACCTGAAGGACTCAGGTTCCTCATCTGTAAAATGGGCAGTTGAACTGAGTGATCTCCAAGAACTTTTCCAGCTCTGACCAGGAGAACACTAGTGCTGGGGGGTGGGGGAGTGGGGTTGTGTGGCCCTGGGGTCTCTGGTCTTAATCTCCTCTCTCTTCCAGGCATCCGACAGCTTCAGCTGCTTTTGTTGAAAGTGGCATTACTCCTGGGGGTGGAAATTCATTGGGGTGTCACTTTCATTGGCCTCCAGCCCCCTCCCAAAAAGGGTAAGTACTTCTCTGCTCCCAAGACTCCCATCTGCCAAGGGTATTTTGGTCTATGGAAGAAAAAGGATGGGGTTGAGAGTCACTGGGTCACCCTTGCTATAGTGTGGCCGTGTACAAACCACACTGAACCTCATTTTGAACATCTGTACAATATGTCCTTCCTCAGCTACTTTCCACATTGTTGTAAAGGTGTAATTTGATAGCGTGTCATTGCTTGCTAAACCATGAACTGCAAAGCACCTTATGCATTTGTTTCACTGGCTTGTCCTGGGAATGTAGGGGCCCCTTCAGACTTCCACACCTTTGTGCCTCTCATACCTCCTGCCCCAGGTTGTGGCTGGCGTGCCCAGCTCCAGCCCAGCCCCCCAGCCCAACTGGCCAACTATGAATTTGATGTCCTCATCTCTGCTGCTGGAGGTAAATTCGTCCCTGAAGGTGAGTGGTCCTTTCCCTCAAAGAAGTCAGCATCTTGGGCTCCTCCTGGGCCTTTCTAGGCTATCATACTGCTCATTCTGTTGCCAATATGCACCTACCTCCACTTGCGTCCACTTCTAGGCTTCACAGTGAGGGAAATGCGTGGCAAACTGGCCATTGGCATCACGGCCAACTTTGTGAACGGGCGAACGGTGGAAGAGACGCAGGTGCCCGAGATCAGTGGTGTGGCCAGGATCTACAACCAGAGCTTCTTCCAGAGCCTGCTCAAAGCAACAGGTTGGGACCTCCCCCTGTAAGATCTCCCCTCCCTCTGGCTGTCTGTGGGCTGGCTCCTTCCTCTCCCTGCCCACCCTGTTCTCAGTCCAGGTAATCCCACACTTTCCAACTTTGTGGTCTTGGCAGCAAAGAACCTGTGCCCCGGGTGATTCAGTAGGCATAGCCCCGCTTGGCCATCCAGCATGATAAGTCGGAAATCTCTCACAAATGCATGGGCTTTTGCTTTGTGCTTCATTATATATGATTTTTTTTTAATTTTTAAAAAAGTTTTATTTATTTGAGAGAGAAAGAACATGAGCAGGGGAGGGGCAGAGAGGGAGAGAGAGAATCTCAAGCAGGTTCTGTGCCGTCAGCGCAGAGCCCAACACAGGGCTTTGACTCACGAACCGTGAGATCATGACCTGAGCCAAAATCAAGAGTCGGATGCTTAACTGACTGAGCCACCCAGGCGCTCCTCTTCATGTATGATTTAACATAAAAATGATATAGATTAAAAATGAAAGTGGTGCTTCCAGAAGATGCTCTAGATGTACTTTGGCTTTGCAATGCCATGCCTCCCTGGGGTGTACACACCCCGGTTTGAGAAGCCTGGCTCTCATCTGCAAGCATGGTGCAGGTCTCCTAGCTGCCACCCGTCCAAGTTTCTCTCTTTACTCCCAAGTCCTCAGGCCTCCCAGGCCCAGGACAGATGGTTCATCCATCGTGCCACCAGAACTCACGGGCCTGTGTGCAGGGGACACCCACTGCAGTCTAAGCTGTGATCCCAGCTCTCAGAGGTCAAGCATGGCTGAGATGTTTGGAGAGGTGACACAGGATAAGGAGACACACCTCCCTTTGTTTTGTCCTCCCCCCGACCCAACCCACAGGCATTGATCTGGAGAACATTGTGTACTACAAGGATGACACCCACTATTTTGTGATGACAGCCAAGAAGCAGTGCCTGCTGCGGCTGGGGGTGCTGCGTCAGGTGGGGCCCGGGCCCTGGAAGGGAGGGTCTGGGCAGTGGGCCCTGAGAGGTAGAGGCCAGCCCTGGACACAGTGTTGCCCCCTGGTGTGGAGGAGGGAGCCTGTCCTCTTCTGCCTGTGCCCTGACATTTTCTCCACAACGAGCTCTTCTCCCCTGGGATTTCCATGGCAACCTGAATCCTATTCCCATCCCCTGTACCAGTCATGGAACTACATGTGTAAACTCCATGAGGGCAGGGGTTTTGTCTCTTTGTCCTTTTTGTTTGCTGATGATTCCTAGGGCTTTGAAGGGTGCCTGGTGTGTAGTCAGCACTCAGTGAATATTTGCTGAATGAACTAGTCTGAGGAAGCACTGTCTTAGGGCCTCCGTATGTGCACCTTCTCCGCCCAAGGGGATGGGCTGCCCAGTTGACCCTGCCGGTTCTGATCTGTCCTGTAGGACTGGCCAGACACTGACCGCCTGCTGGGCAGTGCCAATGTGGTGTCCGAGGCTCTGCAGCACTTTGTCCGGGCAGCTGCTGACTTCGCCACCAATGGCAAGCTCGGGAAGCTGGAATTTGCCAAGGACGCCCACGGGCGGCCTGACATCTCTGCCTTTGACTTCACAAGCATGATGCGGGCAGAGAGTTCTGCTCGAGTGCAGGAGAAGCACGGTGCCCGCGTGTTGCTGGGGCTGGTGGGGGACTGCCTGGTGGAGGTGAGGAGGTCAGGGCTCCCTGATTGGGGGAGGAGGAGGGACTTCCAGAAACAGCCACTCCTTGTAAGGAGGCACAGGGGCTCCATGGTTGGGAGAGGAAGGTTGCCTCCTGGGAAGGAGGGGGTAAAAAAAGGTTTGCTCTTTGTGGTGAGGAGCAAGGGCTGCTTGGTGTGATGTGTGGTCCCCTCAGCTATGATTTTGGGGGCACCTGGGCTTGGGACTCCTAGCGGACTCTCACTGAACCACTTCCTTTCTTTCTGACCCTGCAGCCCTTCTGGCCCCTGGGCACTGGAGTGGCTCGGGGCTTTTTGGCAGCCTTTGATGCCGCCTGGATGGTGAAGCGGTGGGCAGAGGGTGTTGGACCCCTAGAAGTGTTGGCAGAGCGGTGAGGCCTGAGTTGGGGGTGGGAAGGGCAGGGGTAGAAATAGGACTAGGATCAGGAAGAGGGTGGGGGTGCTGGGCGAATAGGGTGGGGGGCACGGGCAAGAGGATAAAGAAAGGCCTGGTAGTTCTCGAGAGATGGGTGCTGATTCGTGCTCCCGCTTGTGCCCTTGCCTTTGCACTTACTTCCCCAGGGAGAGCTTGTACCAGCTCCTCTCACAGACGTCCCCAGACAACATGCACCGCAACGTGGCCCAGTATGGGCTGGACCCAGCCACCCGCTACCCCAACCTGAACCTCCGGGCCGTGACTCCCAATCAGGTCAGACCCCCTGGCACCTACCAGACTCCAGGCCTGCCCTGTCACTGCCCCTGTGGGTGAGCCCTACCCCAAGCAGGCCCCTCCCCACTGGGCTGAGGCAGACTGTCAGCCTGCCTTGAGACCTGAAAGGGGCTGCCTTAGGTACGAGACCTGTATGACGTGCTGGCCAAGGAGCCTGTGAGGAGGAAGAGTGACAAGATAGATGGAGGAAAGCCAGCCACAGGTGAGCAAGCTCTCCTCCGGAGGCAGTGTCCCAAATATTTACCACCCAGTGTGGTGCAAGCACCAGCCATCAGCACAGTTTGCAGCCTTAGGCTGGGAGCAGAGCGCTGGGACACGGCCGATGGTGGGGACGTCTGGGGGCCTCCTGCAGAGTGGAGAGGCAGCAGGGCACTGAGCAGTAACCGCTTGCCAGTCTGTGTGCATGATATCAGTATTTCAACAACTGCTACCGCCCCGACAGCCAGAGTGGCTGATGGTAGCCGTGCTGCCCTTCCAGCCTTGCAGACCCAGACCTGCCCTCCCTTTGAGTCTCTGGACCCCCCTTGTCCCCCAGTTTGTAGCCTCCTGCCCTCTGTGCTTAGCAGTGATTGCACCTAATTCATCACTTTATTCCAAGAAGAGAAAATTGGGAGGAAAGCAGTGATGCTCAGTGAGCACTAAGTTGGTGCCCCTGCAGGGGTGCGTCCTGCCTCCACCTCCCATACTGACCCCCGTGCCCATCACCCCGGTTGCCTTTGAGCCAGGGCCCTTCAGCACAGCACAGCCTCCTCTCTCAGGGTCGACAGGCACCCAGGAGGAATTGCTACGCTGGTGCCAGGAGCAGACGGCTGGGTACCCAGGTGTCCATGTCACCGACTTGTCTTCCTCCTGGGCTGACGGGCTGGCTCTGTGTGCCCTGGTGCACCGGCTGCGGCCCGGCCTGCTGTGAGTTGCAAATTGGGCTCAGGGGTCCCTGGCAGTCCATCCCTCTTTCATGCCTCTGTTCCTCCTTCCACCTCAGGCAGTGTGGACTGGTGGGGAGACCACTGTGTAGGAGTTACGCAGTTGAGTCCCAGGACCGCCACTTTCTGGTAGTCCTTCTGCTCACGTCACTTCCCTGCCTGAGTCTCGTGAGAGTCCAGTGCATTCAGTAGGGGAGGTTTGTGAGTGGTGGAGCACCCCCCCACCCAGGCCAGAAAGCTGTCACTGGGCGGGTGGGGAGCGGGAGGGGGTGTGTACAGCAGAGAATCATCCCCCCCATGCCCTATGCTCCCTTTACACCCCATCAGCCCCTGCCTGCTGCCCTCTCCCGCTTCGATGGGGTCAGGTTCTGGTCTCCCATTGGCTTTTCTCCCCGACATCCCACAGGGATCCCTCAGAGCTGCAGGGGTTGGAGGCCCTGGAAGCAACTGCTTGGGCACTGAGGATGGCAGAACATGAGCTGGGCATCACGCCCGTGCTGTCCGCAAAGGCAGTGGTGACAGGGAGCGACCCGCTTGGCCTCATCGCCTACCTCAGCCACTTCCACAGTGCCTTCAAGAGCATGCCCCACAACCCAGGTAGCCTGGAGGGTAGGTGGGTGGGAAGGAGGTGGGGAAGGCACCCTCCGAGGGACAGCTGGGAGACATACCCTGGACTGGACTGTAACGGTCTGTTCCGGAGGTCCAGTTTTGGTTTCCCATCCGTGCTGACAGGCTCTGTCACTCAAAGCTCTCTGGGGACTTCCAGTGCTGTGCTATTCCTTGGCAAACTGCACAGGACCCTGCAGCGGACCCGTGCCCAGGTGGGGAGTCTGGGCAGGGTTGCAGCTGGGCAGCGCGTTGCTAGTGGGAATCCTTGGGGTGATGGGAGGACGTTCAGAATCGGGGGAGGGCTGGGGGCTCAGAGCTCCCATGCTTAGAGTGTAGGACTTGTTGCAGGAAAATGGGGAGGATACTGGTGGCAAGAAGCCGCGCCTGGAGGTAAATGCATGTGGGGCTAGACAGTCCCCTGCTGTATTCCCTGGGTCCTGTCCTATGTTCTGTCCCCCCATGTCTTGCTCCCTACCCCATGCCCTGTAACCCACCTCCACCTCCCCCCCACATCTGGGTTCCCTTCCTGTCTTGCTTCTTTTCCAGCCCTTTCTATTCTCTGCATACAGCCACTCTCCAGCCCCTCTACCTCCCTGCCCGAACACTTACCTCCTTAGGTAGATGCTAAGACCCCAAGTACTGAGGAGCCACCTGTCCCAGAGGCTGGTGTACCCCTGACACCCCCACCCCAACACCAAGAGGTGAGAAAGGGGGCCCTGTCTGCAGGCAGAGGCCTGGGGAGGGCAAGGAGGGGTGTTTCAAGGATCGGGAAGATCTTTGCTGCTGGCCTCGACTCCAGCTGACCCTGTGGTCTGGGGTTTGGTGCAGGCTGGTGCTGGGGACTTGTGTGCACTTTGTGGGGAACACCTCTACATTCTGGAACGCCTCTGTGCTGACGGCCGTTTCTTTCATCGGAGCTGCTTCCGCTGCCATACCTGTGAGGCCACACTGTGGCCAGGGGGCTATGAGCAGCACCCAGGAGATGGTAAGTTGGGAGATCTCCAGACAATTTGGGCCTGTCCCTGCCTGAGGGCAAGGATCTTGAAACTGCAGGGGAAGTAGGGTACTGGGCATGAGGTGGCAACAGGCTCAAGATGGCACTTGAGTTCCCCTGGGTTTAAGGTCTCTTCTGTCCCCTCCAAATCTCTAAATGTGGGGTTCTAAGGAACCAGGACACCAGCAGAAATTCACCTGCAAATCCACACCTGCAAATCCAGAGTCCTGCCACCCCCGCCTTCCCTGATAAACTGAGTATCTGGGCATTGGGCTGCCTACATCTTATGTCTTCTCCCCTCCTCCACCTTTCTCAGGACATTTCTACTGCCTCCAGCACCTGCCCCAGACAGGCCACAAAGAGGATGGCAGTGACCAAGGCCCTGAGAATCAGGTAAAAGCTGTGAAACTGTTGGGAGTGTGGGAAACAGTAAAGGGATCTAAGCCCCAGCTAACTTTGCTGGGGGTAACTGGATGTTCTCCAGAAAAAAAGCTCCATGAAGGTAGGGTTTTTTATTTTACTTATTGATTTATCTGAAATGTTTAGAACACTGCCTGACCCGTTGCAGTAAATGGCATAAGTGAATGAATGCCAGAACCCACATTTATCTAAAGGGGCAGCCTCAACTCCACAATGGGCAGATCACTGACCAGACTACATGGTGGCTTTTCCAGGACCTCCCTACACCTGATGAAAACAGCATGCCATCAGGGCCCTCAGCTTCTGTCACCCCCCAGGAGGGGACCGGTCCTGTCCCAAGCACCAGCCGGCCTACCCGTCAGCGGATCCGCCTCTCCAGCCCGGAACGCCAGCAGCTGTCCTCCCTTAATCTCACCCCTGACCCGGAACTGGAGCCCCCACCCAAGCCTCCCCGCACCTGCCTTGCCGTGGCCCGCCAGGCCCTGGAAGGCAGCTTCGTAGGCTGGGGAATGCCAGTCCAGAGCCCTCAAGGTGACTGCTTTGCCCAGACACGCACACCCAGGGTGGGGATGCCATGGGTGGTACTGGGATTCCTGAAAGGGGAATGCTGGGGAATCGAAAGGGAGGTGTGGGGCCCACGCCATGTCTACTCTGTTCAGTTCCTGTGGCTATGGAGGAAGAGGAGGAACAGAGTCCCTCCTCCAGTGAGGAAGAAACAGAGGAAGAGGAAACTGTGACTTTGGACTCAGACACAGAGCAGGTGAGTAGGAGGAACCTGGCCACCTATTCCACTGAAGCCAGCACACATCCACCAAATATGCCCCACAGCCCACCACAGGAAAAACCTATAGAATGCCCCCTCCTTTGAGCCAGTTTCTCAGAATGTCTTCTCACCCAGTGTGACTCCACAGTTTCTAAGCCTCTTATCTTTTCTACCAGAACTTACCCTACTTACCTCCAGCTCAGGAAGCTTTGGTCCCTTCTAAACAAAGCTTCCCCAGCCCCTATCCAACAGTGGGGCCAGGCCCTACCCCTGACTGGCCTGACTCTGCACAGGCTCTGAAGATCTTGGCCAAGAACTCAGGCACCATGAGCAAATACCCAACATGGCGTCGGACCCTGCTGCGCCGTGCTAGGGAGGAGGAGATGAAGCGGTTCTGCAAGGCCCAGGTGAGGGGTCTAGGGGTTTGCAGAATTTCTGATAGGGTCAGAGTTCTGACGTGGGATCAGACTTTCTCCGGTGCTCTTTCTTGAACAATCCAAAGACTCCTGGGCCTCCTGTCTTGCACCCCTCAGGCTGTCCAGCGGCGACTAAATGAAATTGAGACCGCTCTAAGGGAGCTGGAGGCTGAGGGCATGAAGCTGGAGCTGGCCTTGAGAAGCCAGAGCAGTGAGTAAAGATAGGAAGAACAAGCTGGGACACCCCTCTGCCTCTTGGCGTGCATTCAGCCCCAGCAGTCCCTCACACCACCAGGCCCTGCTTCCAGCAGACTCCACTCCTCATGCCCCTGACACCTGTGACCCTGGTTAGGGACTGCCTGACCACCACCCCCCACTCTTCCTTCCCATCAGCATCCCCAGAACAGCAAAAGACACTGTGGCTAGAACAGCTGCTACAGCTCGTTGAGAAGAAAAACAGCCTAGTGGCGGAGGAGGCTGAGCTCATGATCACGTAAGGGGAAGGGGGTGGGGACAGTGGCAGTAGCCAGACCCCAGCCAGCAACTTGGGCACCTGGGACAGCCGTGCCTCTTCAATCTCTGCCCTCCACAGGGTGCAGGAGCTGAAACTGGAGGACCAACAGTGGCAGCTGGACCAGGAGCTACGAGGCTACATGAACCGGGAAGGTAGGTGGGGTGTAGAGAGAGGCGGACATCATGAGGCTGGTGTTTGCAGCCTTGTGACCTCAGACACTGATCAAGCAATGTGGTCCTCTAGTCTGAGTGCCTCTGAAACATTTCAGGAGGAAGCCAGAGAATGGGGCTTCAAGCCCCTACTCTGCCTTCAGTTCAATCAGGGCTGCACAATTAGGCTTTTATGTAAGATTGCTTTTAAAAATGGTGCTGCTGCTGGGGTGCCTGGCTGCCTCAGGTGGAAGAACGTGCAACTCTTGATCTCGAGGTCATGAGTTTGAACCCCACGTTGAGTATGGAAATTACGTATGTACATACATACATATGTATATGTGTACACACACATATATACAATTACATATTACATGTATACATACGTATCATATATATGTATATATACAAACCAATCAATCTAAACTAAAATAAAAATGGTGCTACTACTAAACAAGGCTAGAAAACCACTGTTGTTTTTTTTTTTACAGTGCTCTTCCTCATTTTACAGATGAGGAAACTTACCCTACCTAGTTGTGGAAGTCACATAAGGCCAGTATTAGGTTGTGCCTCTCCTGCCTCCCTGTCCGGTTCCCTGTTCGCTAAGCTTTGTCTTCTTCTTCAGAATTCCTGAAGACCCCTGCTGACCGGCAGGCTGAGGACCAGGTCCTGAGGAAGCTGCTGGATGTGGTGAACCAGCGAGATGCACTTATCCGCTTCCAGGAGGAATGCAGGCTCAGTGAGCTGGCCTCGGAGCCGGGGGCCCAGGGCTAGAAGTGGGGGGTGGGGGTGGGGGTGCTGCCTGCCCTCTTCCCTATGAGGAAGACCACCTCACCCGAGGACTATGCCACCCTGTTCATCTGGGCTGCCTGGGAGGGGCCTCATTGTTTACAATAAAAATGTTCCTGTCACACACAGGCCTAAGGCTGCCTGCAGGTGAGATGCAGGGAGGGCAGATGTATAGGAGCCTGACAGTTTATATTATGACAGTCACACTGACCGACCCTTGACCCCAATCACTGCTTCTACAACAAAAACACAGAGCCACAAAAGTGTCAAGCTTTATTGTTCCTCAGATCTGTCCCCCTCCTGCTGTCCCAGGAACAGGGCTGCCTGAGACTCTGGGTCCAGGTCGTGGGCCTCCCTTGCCCTTCCCAGCATATGCTGGAGCTCAGCCCGGGCCCTAGATAAGCCCTTGGCCTCCTGCATGTGGAAGAGGTAGATTGCACCTGCCCCCAACAGCAGTCCTACACTGGGAGTCCAGAGCATTATGGCAACCTCCCTGACCCCTCCCCCGGCTGCCAGAGCACACAGCAATGCCAGAAGGAGCAGCCCTAGACCAATCACGTAGCCGGCGAAGGTGGCCCACCAGCGAGCTTGAGCCATGCCAAGGTCCAGCTCTGCCCAGGCCTCCTTTAACACACTGATCAACTGCGACCTTTCTGCTGGTCCTAGAACAAGGCAGGGTAGTGGGGCAGGAGAGAGAGGGTCAGAGTGGAGGAGCCGCCTTATGGTGGGGAGGGACCTGGGGAGAGGGTGGGGGTGTCTTACCACCGTGAGTAGGGCTGGGGGTGTGCTGGGGGGGGCTGTGTCTCACACAGAGAGTAGCCATCAGGGCCTCATGATCAGAGAGGGGGGTGCCACTGTGAGGATCACGGCCAGTAGTGGTTCTCAGAGTCTTACAGGAGATGTAGAACCCAGAAACTGCCTAGGAAAAGTAAGGGCCAGAGAGAAACATATTTGAGGCCCTCTTCCCATTCTCAAGCCATCAGTAATCTACGACTAGACCAGATGGACAAAAGATTAGCACAAGCTGGTGAAAGACAGAGACACAGTGGGTGAAGACACATTGATGGGAGAGGCCTAACCTTATATAGCACATAGTCAATGCGGATGCCAAAGGGAAATGGCTGTAACTCCCTCTGATTAACGTAGCAGTTCTCAGGTACCATCGTACAGCCTTCTTCAGAGCCCTAGGCGAATAAGTGGTTCATGCTAGGACACAGGGGAGGAGGAGGAGAGAAGCTGGGGGTGTAGACATGGAAATTAATCAGGCAGGTCCTCACCTTGAAGTCCCGGGTCTCAAGGTAGGCATCATGCAGCCCTGTCCACTCCTTCAGCAGGCGGCAGCCCAGGTCCTTCGGGTGCAAGTTAAGGTCCCCACACAATAGAACCACATCGGCCTTCTTGGATGTGTGGCTGGGGGAACCAGGTTGGTGAGGCAGGAGTTCTCTCCTGAGCAGCTGTGCCCACCTAGAAGTGGGGCCCTGGCCACCCCTCAACCCCTGACCCCATCCCACTTCCCCTGTCAAGCCCAGGCTCACACACTGGATGAACTGGGCCAGTTCCCAAGCTTGGGCCACACGATGTGCTAGGTAGATGTCCTTCTGTCGATTGTACTCGGCATGGAGCTGAGCAAGATAGGTCAGATTATAGCAGTTGAGACAGGGGGTCCCAAAGACAGGTCTGAATCATGCTGGTGTCTGTTACTTGGCATGATACTTGGTTAAAAGATGGGCAAACCTTGCCTACTAACCTTAGGAGATCCTGCCCCCACACCTCACCCCCAGGAAGCCCAACCAGAGGAGTCCCATCTCTCCCTCCCAGGACCAGGCCACCTGTCCCAGCCCTGCCAGCTTCACTCACATGGGTCACGTAGGCATTGAGTACCAATCCACTTAGATGAAGCACCAGCAGACCCACAGCCTTCCCACAGAACCAGTCTCCATGATGGATCTGCAGGCAGGAGGGAGCTAGAACTCAGGGCACTGCCACCCTCCTTCTGCCCATTCCTGCAGCCCAAGAAAGGCTGCCTCCTTTACCGTGTGGTACTGGGGGGTGGGAGAGGGTGGTGGAAGAAATCTGATCTAAGGCTTACCATGTAGGGGTACCCATTGAGGGTGTAGACGTGCTGGGTGAATTCCTGAATTGGATGTTTGGAGAAGACGCAGAGGCCACTGCCAATGACGCCACTGTAAACCAAGTTCTGGTTAACAGCCAGAAAAGCAGGAAGAGAAATACCCAGCTCTCTTCTCCCTGGTCACCCAGCTTGTATCAGCTACTTTTTCCTCACTCTGTTGCTGAGTTCAGCACCAGAGGAAATCTCAAAGCAACAGCCTTTGTGGGGTGATACAATGGAGTGTGACTTGGTAAGGCTGGGATGGGCTGAAGAGATAGGATCTTCCTGGTTCCACCTAGCCCTGCACCCACACAGAGGAGAGGACTCGGGAAGTCGGAGGAGGGTGCAGGTGGGATAGGGAGGGGCTGGCAGGGCCAAGAGCTTCCAGGTCTGAGAACAGACTTCCAGACAGGAAGGTTTCTCACCTCCTGAAGTAGTGTGCGGCGGGGTAGGTAGGCAACAGCTTCTGTCTCAGGTACTGGAAGTCCTGTTCACTCCACACCTGAGGGAAGGGGTGAGGATGCCTGCCTGTCTCCCCCCCCTCCCCCACCCCGGGGAAAAGTCCTCTCCTGCGCCCCCAGCCGCCCCCGTCCCAGCCAGTGTTCCACACCAGTTCTGCCCTGCCCACCTCTTCCAGGAGAGCTAGGTCGAAGCTTTCCATGTTTAGAAAGTCTCCCAGGCGCTTCACGCGGTCACCCCGGTGCTTGCTCAGGTAGGGAATGCCCCTGAGGACGAGAAGGGTGGGGGGAGGTGACGGCTGGAGGCGCTCCGCTTCTCCGTGCACCACCGGAGCTGGGACCAGTTGCGGGCCTGGAGATGCGGATGCCCCCCGGGCCCGGATACCCTAGGGCACGGTGGAGCCGTGGCCCGGATGTGAGGAAGGCCTCCTCCCTCAGACTGTGGGTGCGAATGCAGCTGTGGCCCCCGGCCCACCCCGCGGGCGCTCTCACCAACAATTGAGGTTAAAGATCCTCAGTCGCAGAGAGAAGTTGGGCTTCATGGCGAGCGGTCCGGGGGCGCGGGACGGCGCTGCCTCCCCGGCGACGGCCGCGGCGGGGGCGGGGGCGAGCGGGCGGCACCTCCTCCCGGGGCGGCGCGCACAGGTGGTCGGCTCCGCCCCGCGCTCCCTCGAAGGCCGCGGCCTCCCAGCCCGCGCCGCGCAGGCCCTGGGCCCGGGTCCGAATCCACGTTACCCGGGCAACCGCCCCACTGGCTGCCAACCCACCCGGAAAGGCGATCTGCTGCGAAGTTGGGCGCTGCCGGGAGGCGAGGGCCGCGCGCGAGGTCCCTGAGGGGGGATACCAGAGAGGAGTTCGGGCGGGCGGCCAGCCGAGTGGAGGCACACGGGACACGGAGCTCTCCGTCCCTTCGCGCGGAAACTCCGTCCCTGGCCTCAGCCGCCCGCGAGCCCTCTCTCGCCTCTCGCCCGGCTCAGCAGCAACAGGCGCAAAGTTGAGAAAAGACCCGCCCGTCGCCGCCCTCCCCCTCGCGTCCTTCCTCCCAGCAGGCGACGGGGGCGGGGCCGCACGGTTGCCCTGGCGACGCGCAGTGTTTGTGCTCGGAGCAGTCCCCCAGCGCCGCCATGGCTAGCCAGCTGCAGCGCGGGCCGAGGCCGGCCCCATACTGCTCGAAGTCACCGCCCGAGCAGCCGCTGCAGGTGAAGGTGGTGGGGCTCTTCAAAAACTCCAGCTTTCACATCGCGAAGAGCGCTGCCGAGGTAACCGCGAGAAAACCACAAGTGCGGATGGCTCTCCCGTCTCCTGGGGCTCGCGCTTCCTGGTGACCCGGGTCGAAGTTCGGGGACGTAGGGAGGTGTCCCTGGCGGGCAGCGTCAGGACAGGAGTCAGGGTCCGGTCGGGCGGACGTTTCACTACCAGAAGGGCTACCTTTAAAGGGGGATCCGAGCAAAGGAAAATTCAGAATCTTGCTGGAAGGAGGGTAATTGCTATAGACCCACATTTTATTTCCACATTTTTACGTGAATTATAGATTTTTAAAATTCATGAAAAAATGTTTAAAAATAAGTGATACCGCATAACTACAGATTTTGTTATGAACTCCCTTCCCAAGTTTTTGGAAACTTCATTTGGGAAGGCTTCTTTTCCCTCCTTTAAATTTTCTATAGCAGTTACTGCATTCCAGTCGAATTAGGTGCTTAAGAAATTTCTTAACAAATGACCCACAAGTGCTTTGGAGAATCCAGATATTACTTTGCAAACACACAGACCGATATAAAAGGAAAAACACTTTAAACAACTGGAAGAATTTGGCTGGGTCAGTAATCGTGCAGCACACCTATTATGCAAATGCAGAAGTATTTAAATATAGAAATGCAGAATTCAGCACATCTCTGGGGTTTGCTCCGGGAATGCCACTGTAGGATTATGCCAAAATCGTCTCCTTCAAAACCCTGCTAGACTCCAGGACCATGCACTATGTTTGCATCTCTCAAAGTATCCAGCCAGATACCTGATACAAAATGTTCTCAAACAGAAGAAATCTTAAGCAATTCCTGCCTTGTTGCCTGCTGTAAGTCCACAGTTAAGAAAAGTTTGTAACTGCATCAAATCAAGAAACAGTAACTGTTTGACCTTAAAACAGCCGGTTATTTTACCAGTAAAATGGGCTTATTTGGTAATAACACAGGAATTGCAATTTGAGACATAATGAGCTATGGCAAACCAAGGGCAATATGGGAGATCAAAGGAGAGGGACATAGATAAAAGGAAGAAGCTGGTAGGGGCTGCTTTGATAGAAAGGTGAGAGTTCAGGGTGGTGATGGTTTCTCACTGGTTGAGTTGTGGTATTATCCTATTGGCCAAGCTTGTTGCAGACTATGGAGACATTCTCCCTTCCTTCTGCTGGAATAGTAAAATAGACTTCTTCCTGTAGGGAATGCATGGTGTATCTCTTCCTGACCTTCTGTGGTCTGCAATTGAGTGGTGGTAAGGCATGAGAGCTCCCTCTTCTGGCCTCCTGACTCCATTAAAAAAATTTTTTTTTTAATTTTTCAATTTATTTTTTCTGAGAGAGAGCGCAAGGGGGAAAGGGGCAGGAGAGAGAGAGGATCTCAAGCAGGTTCCATATTCAGCACAGAGTCCGACATGGGGCTCCATCTCACGACCGGGAGATCATGACCTGAGTCAAAATCAAGAGTGGGATGTGCAACCGACTGAGCCATGCAGGTGCCCTCTGACTCCATTTTAAATGAGGCTTCCTTCATTCAATTTCACAGAAACTAATTTGAGAAGGTGAAGTTTACATCAAGAGGAAGAGAACAAGTGAGAAGTCTGTTTAAATGATACGTGGATCATCAAAATAAATAGAAATTATGGACTGTTAGCTGGGCTGAGGGGATCTATAAAGTTTATGGCTTAAGTTGTATTTAAGGAGTTTGAGGGACTTTTTTCCCTTGTTTTTATTTAGCTCCTTTTCTGAAGGCACATGTTTTCTGTGCCTGCTCCACACTGTAGAGAAGGTGTTGGCAACTTTTTTTTTCTGTGATGCCTAGATATTAAATTATTAGGCCTTCAGGGCCATAGGCTCTCAGTCACAACTACTTGACTGTGTCCTTGTGCAAAATCGGCCACAGACAATATGTAAATGAATGGTGCTTTTAATAAAACTTAATTAAGGATACTGAAATTTGACTTGCATATGATTTCACATGACATGGAATGATTCTGTTTCAACTGCTTAAAATCTAAAAATTCTTCTTAGCTCTCAAGTCTTACAAAAACAGGCAGTGTGCCAGATTTGGCCTGCTGGCCACAGTTTGCCACACCCTGTTGTAGAGGATACTAAGTCGAGAAAACAATGTCTTTGTTATATTAATAAGATTAATTTTCCCTTTCTTAAGCTTTTGCCTACTGTACCCCTATCTGAATATGAAAACATATGGATGTAAATTCTATTAGTTTATCTTAATAAAGGATCCTTGAATAATTTCTCAACATGATCATTTGGTGAGCAATCCTGAATACCTAATATGCTGCCAGAGATTTAGATTTGTGAAGAGTAAGTATCACATAGATTCTGTTTTGGATGTAGTCTGTTCTAGACACTAAATTATGAAGAAAGTATGATTAAGTATGCTTAATTTGAAAACTATGGGGCTTATTAGTTATTCTAGGTGGTCCCCCAGTTAGAAACACAAGTGCCTCAAACTGAGCATGGACACTGGAACAAAGGACACATCGTCATCTGTTGGTTCGGCAATAGCCTAAGAAGGAAATGACCCAATTGCTATCGCCCTCTTTGGCTCCCCCTGGTCCCAAAGGCAGGATACACTCACGCCCTGGCTCTCTGCCCCTTGGAATATCCACCCCAGATGAAAAATGCCACGCCGGTGTCCTCTTTTAGACCACAGAAGGACCTCTAAGCACCTTCTTTTTTTTTTTTTTTTAATTTCTTAACATTTATTTATTTTTGAGACAGAGAGAGACAGAATATGAACAGGGGAGGGGCAGAGAGAGAGGGAGACACAGAATCGGAAGCAGGCTCCAGGCTCTGAGCCATCAGCTCAGAGCCCGACACTGGGCTCGAACTCACGGCCCGTGAGATCGTGACCTGAGCTGAAGTCGGACGCTCAACCACTGAGCCACCCAGGCGCCCCTCTAAGCACCTTCTTTAGTGGAGAAGGAGCCAAGTGCAGCAGCCAGCTGTCCCTTTTCCCTAGTGGACACACGTACTCGGACCCACTCAGCAAGGTGATCCCTAGTGGACACATCTACTCAGACCCACTCAGCAAGGTGAGGCCTAATTGGTATTGCCTTACCTGCCTTCTCTTGCTTTACCCGGAGGCAAAGTGCGACATGTCAGGACTCAAAACTTTTTTTGACAGGGAATTGTTAACCAGTATGAACTTTCTCTGATTCATATAGACAAATTAATAAACGTGCTCAATACCTAAAATATTTAATATTTAGTATTTTCTATTGTTGTGGGGTGTAACCACAACAATATCCTTTTGGTCATTCTCTATGTATCAATAAATTAAAATAATAACATTTATTTATTTTAGTTAAAAGTATCTGTAGAGGGAGGAGGTGGGGGTGGGTGAAATAGGTGATGAGCACCAGGTGATGTATGGGACTGCTGAAGCCCTATATTGTACACCTGAAACTAATAAAACACTGCAGTTAAATAAAGTAACATTTTCTTTTCATTAAAAAAAAGTTTAGATCCACTGAGGTTTAGTAATAATTTAATTTAGGAAAAAACTGGTTCTAAAAGAACATGGCAAATTACAAAACTATTGGCATAAACTCATTTATTTTTTCTTTTGTTCATTCATTTGCTATGTGTGGATGGTCTACTATATGCCAGATGTCAAGGCCAGTGGGGGTACAGGAAAACTAGGATGTAGTCTTGGCCCTCAAGAAGCTTATACTCTAGAAGTGAGACACATAAACCAGAGCCCCAGTGTGAACTGGGTAGTGACTTACTGGAGATCAGCACAGGGGCCTCTGGGAGCAAGCAGGGGGCATCGAAGTCGGACTGTGTGCCTGGGTATCCACTGTATAAAACCTCTTGAAGTCCCCATAAAAATTGGGGGAAAATTATTTCTACTTTAAAAGAGAACTTACTCTATAATTATTCTGTTTTGAAACCTAGAGTCTGAAGAGTAATTATCCAACCAAATTTGAAGATCCTATAATAGTTCCTCTTCAAGAATTTGCATGGGATCAATATCTACAGGAGAAAAAAAGGGTAAAGGATATTTGGGATATGGGAAATGAGCAAAGTTTTGCCTAAATTATTTATCTGCGCATTGTTTGGGAAAAACTGAAGCAGTAATTTTAGAGCAACGAGATTTGATTTCTCTAAATCGTACACTTTCCCTAGATCATTTCAATCATTGTACTGGGCTGATTGTAAGAGAGAGCAAAACATTCACAGGATTTTCTTTTGAAAGACAGGTGATAGAGGCGAGTTTTAAACTCTCAATGCTGCTATTTACCCCTGCTGATGGTTAGCCTCCTTCCCTGCGCTTCACATACTCACACTGCCCGTGACACCTTGGCACTCTTGGCCCTTCCGTGGAAGGTTTTGGTGGTGGACAGCACAGACACAGCCGAGGGCTGGTGTGGGGCCGTGGCCTACGGGAGCTCCGATGACAGGCACCAGGACCCCACAGGGCAGCCTTGTCCTAATTCAAGCTTTCTTCTCTGCATTCTCCCCACTAACAGCGCCCTTGGAGAACCTCAGGCCCCAGGGCTAACAGGCTTTGTCCTGGGACAGCAGTTTCCTCCTGGGTGCCAACACTGATCATCTGGTAATGCTGCCTGGAACACGTGACACGAAGGGTTCCAAGGTGGTATGTGGCCCAGCAATACATCATATTGGAGCGAGCCCGAAATGGGGCACACTTCTTGCTTGCCATCCCCGCCTGGTCTCCCTGCCCCACTCCATCTCCCCAGTGGCTGATGAAATCCCATTTCCCCTGACCAGGGCAGTTTTGATTGTTCTGTTCTTTGTTGCACAAGGATGTCCTGTGATCCTGTGGTTATCACATAGTGTTGCTTTATGGGACCACTTCACTGTGCGGTCACAGAAATGCTGCAGGACTGAGTCAAGAATACCATTTGTTAAGTCTCATGCCATTTTCATAGCCATAATACATTTTGATTGGGATTCAGATAGAATAGTAGCCAACACAGTCATATGCCAGGCACTATCTCTTGACTTATGTATATATTAACTCCAATCCTTACAACAATTAGGGCGACCAGTGGTCCCGGTTTGCCTGGTGCTGAGGGGTTTCCTGTGATACAGGAATTCAGTGCTAAAGCTGGGACAGTCCTAGACAAACTGGGACAGCTGGTCAGGACAGTTAGTCACCTTGACATAAAACAATTATGTTGTTAAATTTCTATCACCAAACTACCTATACTGCCTACCAGTATCATGCTCTCCACCTACAGGAAAGCCATGATCTCATGCTCTGTGGTCTGCACCCATGCCTCTTATAGAGTCCCACTGCATTCTTAAAGATAGGTGTGGATTTCATTCCATAGTTTCCCTCCATTTTAGGCTGGGTTACTAACCTTGGGATGTTTTGTGTTCTCTTCCTCCAGCTTTTCTCACGAGGCCTGAATGAGGCTTTCTCCATAATCACTGCTGCTTCTTTCCACCTATTCTTTATTGCCTATCCTTCCTTTCTCCCATGTCCCACCCTCATCTCTTGGATACTTGTCACCTTAACCTTCTGTTGTTTCAGGCCAGTTTTTGTCCTTCAATGTAAGCATTGAAGGTTATATGTAGTACTTACTTAGCACACTTGAGGTTAGGTCTGAGCTGGAATTAATTAATGCTTCAGCAGAATGTAATGCCACCCTTGAGTGATGGCTTCTGGGACTTTGGAAAGCCCTTTCTCTCCCCTCCAAAAAAAGGCAGCATCTTATATCTCTGTGCTGGAAAGGCGCAACAACCACTGGGTCCAGCCCACTGACTTGAAGCAGGTGAGGAGGCCTCCTCATGTACAGAAAACACACAAAGACAAGGCATCTGCACCCCCAGCCTCTGAGTAAAGTGCTCCTTCTACTGCCTTACTCCCACCAGGCTAACTAAATATCCACATTAGCCATACCCAGGCTAAATAAATATCCCTTTTTAAAGTTCTGCATTCTATAATATGTGATAACTGATAAATCTAAACAGTTTAGGGACTCTTGACCTACAGGCTCTATGAGTAATTTATAGTTCAGCATGAACAAGTTTATTCTTTTCCTCAAACCAGGTTTTGATATGGGCGCAGGAATAGGATATGAAATCTGGGAGAAGACGTGGGAGTGCAGCAAATTGGCAAGCTGAAGCAAGCTGTTCCCCCAAACAGCATTTCCCCAAGTGTGGTCTCCAGACCAGCAACGTCAGCATCTCCTGGGATGCCGTTAGACATGCAAATTCTAGGGCCCCATTCCAGAATCAGAAACTTTGGATGGGGCTCAGGAATCTGTAATTCTGCTTGACTGCTAAAATTTGAGAAAAGCTGTCCCAAATTATGCTTTTCCCAGGACTGGCCCTGGGTAATAATAAACCAGATCTCTTCAGAGGGAGCATTACTCAGTGGCCACACACTGGAATTTAGGAGGTTGACCGTTAGTGTGCGGATGAACACACGAATGCGCTTCATTTTAAGGGGCTTAGCACTTCAAAGTGTTGGCAAAGGTGGGCTCTCTCCCTCAGTGCCCCTGGGGTGCACCAGAAATCCCCCCAGGAGGCATTTCCTCACCCTGACCCCTCTCCCTCAAAAAAGCATTCTTTTCATCCTTGATACTGAAAATCATGTATTACTCAGAGCTCCAAGCCTTTCCAAGTATACACACAGTAAAATGTACTTCACAAATGAAGCCAGAGACTGCATTTTGTTTTCAAGTTAACATAACAAGTATGCTATGCACATAGATTTTTATTACCAGATAACAATCTACCTTCTATGCGTGTACCATTTAAAAAAAATTTTTTTTAAGTTTATATATTTTGAGAGAGAAAGAGAGCTGGTAAGGGGCAGAGAGAGAATTCCAATCAGGCTCCATGCTGTCAGTGCAGAGCCTGGTGCGGGGCTTGAACTCACGAACTGTGAGATCATGACCTGAGCCAAAATTAAGAATAGGATGCTAGGGGCGCCTGGGTGGCGCAGTCGGTTAAGCGTCCTACTTCAGCCAGGTTACGATCTCGTGGTCCGTGGGTTCGAGCCCCGCATCAGGCTCTGGGCTGATGGCTCAGAGCCTGGAGCCTGTTTCCGATTCTGTCTCTCCCTCTCTCTCTGCCCCTCCCCCGTTCATGCTCTCTCTCTCTCTCTCTGTCCCAAAAATAAATAAACGTTGAAAAAAAAATTAAAAAAAAAAAAAAAAGAATAGGATGCTTAACCAACTGAGCCACCCAAGTGCTGTTAAATTTTTTTTTTTTAACTGTACCATTTTTAACACTACTTTTAGGCCATTTTTTTGCTTTCAGTGATGTCAGATTTTTAAAAATGTTCTTAAGTTCTATTTGAGAACAAAATTCTAAAAGATGGCAAAAAAATTATTTTTTTAAAGATTAGGCTATAGAGTCAATCCCAAGCTCTGGCTTATGGGTTCAGCAAGGTTGGTTGCCTCCCCTCCCCCTCTGCCAATACAGCTTTTTATCCTTTTTCTTTATAGGAACTCAAGAATGAGATCTGGGAGTATTCTTCCTACGTGATGTGTTTTGTTAATGATCAGTTCCTGGGTGATGCATTTGATCTTCAGAAATGGGCTCACAAGATGTGGGATGTAGTTGATTTTAAGCCCCCTGCACTTTATGAGGCACTTACTGTGGATTATTCTGCTAAATTCTTAAGAGACACCAAGGCAAGTTACACTAATTTTTAAAGAAAAATAGTGGAATCTTTGACCATTTATATTGATTCAACACTAATTACTGATATCCTAACAAAGGAATATAAACAGTAGGAGACTAGGTTTTAAGTTCTCAATGACCTCTAATCCAACTGCAAAGGATTATATATATTACAGGGTTTGGCTCAGCGGTGTGTAAAGCAAGCATATCTTACAGCATGCAAACTGCAGGGAGTGCGGGGGAAGCATCCCTGTTCAAACATTTCTATTCCGCATTAGAGATTTATATGCGTTGATTATCCATTTTAAAACATAAAGACACCTCCCCCCGCTTCAGAGAAGGTAGAGCTTACCATCCATTCACGCTTAGTATGAAAAAATTTAATTAGTACCTTCTAACACCTGAGAGGTACTACACTAACAGAAGGGGAAGTTTGAGAAGAAAGGTGACATTTTAAAGCATGACAAGTTGGCAAGAGCTGGACCAGGCAGGCTATGGCCCTAGGGGGGTTTCCAATGGCAAAGGACAGTCATGAAGCTTAAGGTCCAGGAGAGTGTGAGACAGACATCAGGGTGGAATGACAACAGAGGTAAAAGCACGTGGTAATTTTGCTCAGAAACTCTGTTATAGCAACAAGCACTACATGCTGAAGATCATTTCATGCTCATAGATGCCTGTGCCCACAGAAAGGCCCAGTGCTAGGATTTTACAGTGCCAAGCTGTAAAAAGGCAAAGACCTTGTTTTGTTTATCCTCACTTAACTGTACTGTCTCAAACACAATCTGAAACATAGTATAAGCTCAGGGAATGTCTGGCTGAACAAACAATGCACTTGGAAAATACTAGAAACTGCGGGTTATGGGAAGGAATTTAATGCTCACAGCAGGACAAGGGTCCCAAAGGACAAGGTTCTAAAAGTGCATGGTATATTCAGGGAATGGCAGGGGACAGCAAGGAGGCCTGATTAATAGGAAATGAGGCTGGGAAAATGAGAGTATCAGTCACCAACAATACCAAACTACTTTGATTAACTTAAGGGAAAAAAAGGTATGCCTTGAAAGGATATTGGTAACCTCACAATTGGCAGGAAAGCCAGAGAACCAGGTTTTGGGAAACAACAGGAAAACGTGTCCTGAGTCTCATCCCAGAAATGTGCAACTTGGATGCAGTTGCATCCCGACTGGCCCTGGGTTCACACTGCCACCTTCACGGAGAATTACTTCTCAACTGCTGTCTTTGCATCACTCCCTGAGATCCAAGGCCCCAGGCAGGAGCACCTGACTAATTCAGCCCAGATCATATCCCCATAGCTCAGCTCTCACAGAGTGAGGAGAGGGAGAATCTGGCCCCTTCAGTGTCTTTAGGGCATAGTGGGTCCCTGTAAGACATTCCCTAAATAGGAAAGGTATTTAAATGTTAAGGAGGGGAAAAAAACAAAACATCCACTAAAGAAAGGTTGAACTTACTGTCCATTCTGAACTAAGGAGTTAGATTTTTTTCTAGAAGAAAGTTGAGCCAACAGAACTTTTCATAGAGTATGACATAATCTTTGCTTTTTAAGAAAAAGTTTTAGGGCAAAAATGGGGCGGAATGGGGAAAGTTTGGTGGCAGGTTGGCCACTTGGAACACTTCTATAGTAATGTGGGCTAGAGATAGTAACAGCCTGAATTAATGGCAGTGAGGAAGGAGGACCTAGATTCCAGAGAAAATCCTTAAATTTTTTGTGCAGAGGTGAGCTTTTTCATGCTGCAGGGACTTGTTTAGTTCTGGGTTGGAATGATATAGGAGACAATTATGTTTGCATGTTTGGCTGCTAGGTGACATTACCTGGTAGTGTGCTCATTTGCTCTTTCATTAGAATTTTCAGAATTATCTACTCTTGACAACTGCATAAAGATAATATAGTGACACAGAGGGAAGTTTAGTGATGCCTGAATGGACTTACCCATTTCATCAATCAATCGTAATTTCCAATATATCATCTTTTCTCCCAAGCCCATGAAGTTTGCTATATTATGCCTCATAATAAAGTTATAATATTCTTTTATAACTCAGAAATTGTAGTACAGAAGCTGGGAGGCACAAAAAACTTAAAATTATAATTGCTATGGATGTAATACTTCATTCCTGGATGCCAGCACAATATTAATGCAGTCTTTTAATTAAAAAAAAAAGGTTAAAATGACATAAAGTAGTGACAGTGATATCCTAAAAACTGATTTCATCTATGTTTCCTAGACTCTTAAGAAATAGGGTAGGGTAAGTTATGTAGCTTGTTAAATCAGGTGGCATTTTTGTGCATGAGAATGGTGCCCAAGATCTAGAATGTATCCAATTAGATGTGCTCTGCTCTGCAAATTAATGTTACCACGATAGAGACTGTTTTCATTTTAGATGCTCCGTTGTAGAGCTAGACAAGGTCACACAAATGTTAGCTGTCTCTACCAGAAAGGATGTCAATTGAAAATAAGAGCTGGGGGCATCTGGGAACAGAAGGACAGGACTGAAATAACGCCAAAGAAAGCACAGCATATTCTCTTCCCTTCCCCTGATAACCATACCTCCTATGTATATGGTGCCTCTGTTTTCCCACTCAGAAAGGATGTGTTCTGGCTTTGGTTAGCTAATCTGTGCTGACTCTGGAAATCCAGAACATACAGTAACCAAATCCATGGCAATCACATTGGATGTTTCCCAAAATTACTCAGAATAGAAAATTCCCAGTCTGTTTCTTTTTCCAAAGGGACCAACTAGCGTTCCTTCCTCCACCTAGCTTACACAGTAGGGGATATCTAAGCTACATGTTCTCAGTCTGGTGTGACAGGTTAATGTGACACAAAGCTTCCCTACCAAAGGGTTTTAACAAGTGTATTATTTAGGTTGTAAAGACTTGATGTAATCAAATGAAACAAACTTCTAAAAAAAAAAAAAAAGAAACTTCTTTGAGTCATTCTTTTAACTTTGCTGTTACCTTTCTACTGTTAATGCTTTTGAAATCTTATCACTGAAAGCATTATTTTGTGGTATTTTTGGTCATTTCTAAAACTTTCTTCCAAGACATTGACCTGCATTATCTTTTTCTCCCTAATTTTAATAGCATGGTTTTGTGTTCTTGGACATTTCTATTGATTTTCATCCAATTGGAAGGTTGGTTTTTGAGGTAAGAGGTTTTTTTGTTGTTCTTTCTTTCTTTATTTTTGTTGTTGATTTTTTAATAAGTGGGGGATGGATGTAGGAATCTGTCACTGTCAAAATATTAAATATTTAATCTTTGAAACCTTGTATCTTTATTTGTAGCTATACTATGATGCATGTCCCAAAACATGTAGAAACTTTCAGGTCTTGTGCACAGGAAAAGCAGGGTATTCTCAGCGTGGCATCAAGCTACATTACATGGGTTCAATTTTTCATCGAATAGTACAGAATGGTTGGATACAAGGAGGAGGTAAGTTTAAAATCTTAAATGCAATTTAATGGCAATGTGAAATCAGAATGTCTAAAGTTGTATTTACCTACCTTTGTGAAATTCATATAGAATTAGATATATTTAATATTAGACATTGTATATATTGAAAGGGTATTTTATTGGCCAAATGATTAAGATATTCATATTCTTTTTAAAAATGCCCCAAGTTTTGAAATAAACCAATCTAAAGTTTTGTCACCCAGAATATTCCAAATTAAAAGGGTTAAGGTTAAGCTCTTGATTTTGGCTCAGGTCATCATCTCATGGGTTCATGAGTTCGAGCCCCACATCAGGCTCCTCGCTGGCAGTGTGGAGCCTGCTTGGGATTCTCTCTCTCTCTGCCCCTCCCCAACTTGCACATGCATGTGCATGTGAGTATTCTCTCTCAAAATAAATACACTTAGAAAAAAGTGGTATAAGAAAAATAACATTTTTAAAAAATATTTTTTTTTATTTTGAGAGAGAGAGAGAGAGAGAGAGAGAGAGAGAAGGAGGGGCAGGGAGAGAGGAAGAGAATCCCAAGCAGGCTCTGCACTGTCAGCTCAGAGCCCAACACAGGACTCGATCTCAGGAACCACAAGATCATGACCTGAGTGGAAATCAAGAGTCAGAGGCTTAACCAAGGGAGCCACCCAGGTGCCCCAGGAAGAGAACATTTCTAAAATCAAAATATAGGGAGGCCTGGCTGGCTCAGTCATAGAGAATGCAACTCTTGATCTCAGGGTCATGAGTTCAAGCCCCACACTGCCCAGTGGGGCCTACTTAAAAAATCAAAATATAATTTTAAATGCTCACCTAAATTAATAGGAGTACTTAGAAAATACAGTGATTTTAAAAGACATTCTAAAGGTAGGAATTTGAAAAAAGAAAGGAAAACAAATTTTTTCTTATCAAAAATGTTATGTTGTTACAAAGTCAAATTAAGAGTGAAAGCATTTTGGTCTCCATTTTTGCTTTCTTTTCAGATCAATCCTTTGACTTCACACAGACTAGGTTTCTGACTAACAGCACAAAATTAAATTTTCGAGGCCTTTTGGGAGGTATCCTTTTGGGAACAATCAGGCAGCAATTTAAAAATAATTGGCTTAGTGTGTAAGGACATTTGCTTGAATTTGATGAAATACGCAGAGGCTTAAATTAATAATGTTTATTTTTCTACAATCTGGAACATTCTGAGACTGATGAGAAAAATTTAGATTTAATCCAAGCATTCGTAGGTAAATCAACTATTTTCCCTCAGTTTCTCTATAATGAAATCACATCACCCATATTGTTATCTAACCTCATTATTTTCCCTCCTTCTCTGCCTCTCTCCCCTCCCTCCCTCCCTCCCTCTCTCTCCCTATCTATCTATCTATCTATCTATGGTATATACCTTCCTATGTCAATAAACATAAACATATACAGTTTTTAGGGTCTACCTAAGTTTTCATCATACTGCTATACCAACTTATAGTTGACCCTTGAACAGTAAGGGGTTTGAACTGTAGGGGTCCACTTAAACACAGATTTTTTTTTACAGCACAGTGCTATAAATATATTTTCTCTTCCCTATGATTTTCTTAACATTTTGTATCCTCTAACTCACTTTATTATAAGAATACAGCATATAACACATATAACACACAAAATATATGTTAATTGTCTGCTTACATTATGAGCAAGGCTTCCAGTCAACGGTAGACTATTAATAGTTAAGTGGGTCTTAATATCTGGGTCTCCTGAAACTTAATTTAGTGTTGCCTATTATGTGCTGGGCTCTCAGATGCTATGTTCTTTGTTGTTTTATTTTTGGGTTTTGGTTAGAGGTGCCCCCTCCCGCTCCTGAGCCCCAGAGCAAGATTTGGGAAATGTAGGTCATGTTACTTGTTTGTTTACTTATTTGAAATACAATTTCCAAATAGTAAAATGCACAGATCATGATTTCAAATAATGAGGCAGCAATGTTAAGGACGTTTGGAAACAAATGCTGATTTACTAGATTCAAATCCACCTGATACATACAAGTTGTGTACCACTTGGTACTTAGCCACTTAGCATCTCTGAATCAGTTTCTTAATCATAAAATGGGGAAAACTATAATATCACAGGATGTGGTGAGGATTCAGTGACATGGTATATCGGGAGTACCAAGCTCTATAAACGTTGTCCTTTCACATATCGGATACCCAGAGGGCTGTGCAGAGAATTTTGGAATATGGGAGCTAAATGTGGTTTTATGCTGTGCCTAAGCATGCTTCCCGATGCTACAGCTTGCCCGATGGGACCAGCAGGGCCTACATGGTCTGCACTGCCCCCAGCCTCATCCCATCCTCTGACATCTCCCCTGGCTCTGCTCCACACGCTGGCCTCCTTGCTGTTTCTTAAGCACATCAAGGATACTTGTGCCTGAGGTCTTCTGCTGTTTCTTCTGCCTGGGACACAGCCCACCCAACTATGCCTCCAGATGGCCCCTTGCTTCAATTTCCTATCTGTTTCGGATTTTTGCCCAGACTTCATCTCAGCAAGGACTTACCTGACCATCCTATTTAGAATGGCCACTTTCCAATCCACACAGGTCTCTGCACCCCCTTCCCTGCTGCTCTCCTAGCCTCTTTTTATGTTTTTTTAATCTTTATTTATTTTTGAGAGAGATAGTGGGGGAGGGGCAGAGAGAAAGGGTGACAGAGGATCCAAAGAGGGCTCTGAGCTGTCAGCGCAGACCCCAATATAGGGCTCTAACCCACAAACCGTGAGACCTTGACCTGAGCCAAGTCAGATGCTTAACCAATTGAGCCACTCAGGCGCCCCTTATTTTTATTTTTACAATCAAGTATTTTATTTTTTCTTCATAGCACTTTTCATCACTGGACATACTACTACATATTTCCTAGACAATTTGTTTAGTGTCTGTTTATCTTCACTAGACTATAAGTAAGTTCCATAAGGGCAGAGGATTTTATCTATTTTGTTTGCTGTTCTATCCCTGGGTTCCAGATTGGGGCCTGGTATACTATATATAGGTGCTTAAAAAATATCTGTTGAAAGACTGAATGAATAAATGAGTAGATAAACTGGAAGCATACATTCTATTCATTTCTAAAGTACAAAGTGAGAGAAGATATCAGTTGTGAAGCCACTTTGGGGGAGATTCTCTGTGGCTCCCATAAGGCCCACTGTCTTCCGAAGGAGCTCTTGAGATATAGTTTAATACATTTTATCATCACAGTCATCATCATCATATTAAATATAATGATGGAGAAGATGATGATAATGAGAAAATGCACCCCATTAGCATGCAAGGCTGCACAATAATGGCCACTGATGAATGAGCAGGATGCTCTGCCAGGCAGTGCACTAAGTGCTATGAGTAGAACATGTACTTGTTTAGTCCTCAGAATTAACTGGGAGGCACTTACCATTATTCCTGTCTATACAGATGGCGAAACAGGCTTGGAAAAGGTAACTAACATCAAGATTTAAATCAAAATCATCTGATTTTATTTATTTCTTTTTTCTTTTTGAGAGAGAGAGAGAGAGAGAGACAGAGAGAGAGAGAGAAAGAGAGCAAGTGGGAGGGGCAGAGAGAGAGGGAGACAAAGAATCCCAAACAGGCTCCACGATGTCAGCATGGAGCCCAACGTGGGGTTTGATCTCACGACCAGGATCATGACCTGAGCTGAAATCAAGAGTCAGATGCTTTGCTTAAACTGACTGAGCCATCCAGGAACCCCATCATCTGATTTTAAAGTTTACTTTGGCCCCTCCCCCATTCATGCTCTGTCTCTCTCTGCCTCAAAATAAATAAACGTTAAAAAAATAAAATAAAATAAAATAAAATAAAATAAAATAAAATAAAGTTTACTTTGAATCACTACTCTGCATCGCTGAATTTTTTGTCAGAAGTACAGAAATACAATAAGATATATAAGGCTGAATTCAAGTATTGACTAAAGTGGTGTCAATATAAAATATTTACCTGGGAGATGTGAAGAAAAGGGCAAGAGGAATGGGCAAAGGATGTTCAAGTGAGATTAGTAAGGGTGGGGAACCACACGCAGATTTGTCTGAGCGAAGCAAACTCTAAGATCTGAAGGAATTGGTGCTGGGGGACCCTCAACTTCTCCATTTCTGGATTTAGCCTTCAGCCACTGCAGAGATACTCTCAGAGATACCTGAGAGGTACTGAGGGCTCTGGAGTGAATCACGAGGGGAGTATCAGACGGAGGAAAGTTGAAGACTTCAGGCTAAACGTGAACTTCTGAGCCCATTTTGTGAATGGAATTTAAATGCTGCATGCCTGTACTGAATAAATTATCTCCATATGCTTGCTGTTGCATCTGATTGTTAAAAAAACAGCATGCTTTTATACAGGTAAATCACTCACACTGAGTTAAAATGGCACAGTCTTTCAACAGATACGTATTGTACACTGTACTCAAGGAGGGTGAATGAGAGAGGGGAAGAAGTAAAGAGGGGCTGATGGGGGAGCTGGATATGCAGAGCTCAGAGAACTTTATTTCCACCAAGAGTCTGATATTTGCATTAGTCAGCTTTGTTTCCCTTTTAGTTGTAAATAGAGAAAAAGTAACTTGTGCATGGAGGATGTTTATAGCAGGAGCGCTGACTAAGGCAAAATATGTACATGGTACATATACTGCAAAATGAGACATAACAAATACTTTAAAAAATACCCACTTCATTATATTATAAAGGAACTTCATTTCCAAAATACTGGCTAAATAAATGAATGATCATTCTAGGGTTCCAAGGAATGAAAATTTGAACACTGATTATTTTCACAGCAGCTACTTTTATTCCTGTTCCAAAAAGACCTTATTGTTCCTATTCCATTCTCTCAGTTTCATCTTTCCATTTTCCTTAAAAGCAAGATGGACTATGGAACTGTGGAATAACCCGTGGAGCAAGCAGAATTTCTATGAACACGCTTCCTTTTAAATTGTGGCCACAACTGTAATTGAATACTTCATCATTTCAAAGGTTTTGCATTATAATTTAACCTACCTCAGAGAGTTATTATCAGGGGAAAAAATAAGATCACGAATGTTAAAATGCTTACAATATTATAGTAATATTTTCATGGTGTAGGTATTGAACAGTTAAGTATATTATAACTTACTCTAGTCACTGGTATAAGTGGAATCATAATTTAAAGCACACCCCCACCATTACTCTGCTCTATTTTAGTCTCAAAATTCTGATGTTTGTTTATTGTTATTTCTCAGATATAGTAGCTGGAAAAGGAGATGATGGCGAGTCAATTTATGGACCAACATTTGAAGGTCTGTATCTTTAAATCTGTCAGTCATGTATCAGCTGATAATTCAAATCTAACAAGACTGGACAGTTCAAACTCCAAATAAGATGGTGTTTGAGGTAACATGCTAAATTATATTATTCCATTAGGACAAATTCCTAGAATCAGTATTGTATGGTCAAAGGGAATTTATAATTTTTAAGGCTTGTAATTTGCCATGCTCATACCCAGAATTTGGTACTTTGATAATCATCCCATTAAGACTGCTACTGGGGATCCTGGGAAGATGGTAATGGTGATGGCATAGTTTTTGAATTTTTTGAAATTCCAACATAAAAACAGACCACATAAGTAGATAGAAAAACTAAAAACCCATGGATAACACTTACAACAAAACTAGGTGACAATGTATCCACATGAATTCTTAAATACAAACAGATGAGGACAAACTACCAACAGCTACAAAATCTGCATGGCGTCAGGGTCTGTGTGGGAGAAAGTAGGACATCCAATAGAGGTGAAAACAGGAGAACCCCAAAATAGCCAGCAGTGGGGGAGTACAAGGGGTCCCTAGTAAGATTTGAGAGGCTGGAGCAGCCTAACCTCTCTGAACTCTGGAAACTGATCTGGAAGGGCACTCTTCCAGGACAGGTCCACAATGAGGAGGAGGTGCCATGAATGGAATTAGAGTCATGCAGGATACAGGGACAACGGGGACAGGGCCAGGAAATGTCAAAGAGCAAGCTGCCATTCTTCTGAACACTACATGAAAACAACACAAGAGGGAGCTTTGTGAAGGTAGAAAAGCTACCTCCCTTCTAAAACCACGCCTCCTTCTAAACGTTTAGGAATCCTAATTTTACATAAAAATAGGCAACAGAAATTTCAGGATTATTAGAAGAAGTAAAAGAGAATAAGGAGTAAAGGAACATCACTACGGATAATAAAAATACACTGGAAAAACATGCTCAAAAGACAGATCAAAACTGTAAAAATTTTAGGATTAGCCAGAAAACATTGAGAATAGGATACAAGACAGAAAAACTCATAAATAAGATTTAGAAAAACTTAGACATGAGGTTACAGAACTAGGAAAGAATTAACAGTAAAAGAAAATTTCAGAAATAAACAAACTAGAAGGACCATATGCCAAAGAAACATGACTAATATGTGTCTTAAAAGAAGTAAAAAGTAGAAGGAGGGATTTTTTTTTTAACAAGAAGAAATGAAGAAAAAAAATACACAAGAAAGTGACAAAAAGGAAAGCTATAAAGAGGAGATCCAACATACAGATGATAAGTATCCCAAAAGAATTAAACAAATACACAGGAATAGAACAAATATTAAGAATTAATACTGAAAAAACTGTAGTGAATTTTAAAAGGATTTGATGTTCTGTCTTGTGTTTTGGTGTTGGTTCCACAGCTATACACAACGAACTGTCAAAATGCATCAACGTGAACATCTAAGATTTATGCATTTGATTGTATGTTTATACCTCAAGTAAAACTATATACATAAAAACTAGGGGTGCCTGGGCGGCTCAGTTGGTTAAGCATCTGACTTCAGCTCAGGTCATGACCTCACAGTTCATGAGTTCAAGCCCCGTGTTGAGCTCTGGGGCTCTGTGCTTACCGCTCAGAGCCTCGAGCCTGCTTTAGGTTCTGTGTCTCCCCCACTCTCTCTGCCCTTCTCCCCGCTTGCATGCTCTCTCTCTCGCTCTCTCAAAAATAAATAAACACTTAAAAAATATATATGTATAAAAACTTGACACTACTTACTAAAAGAGAACATTGCCACCTGGTAATATTAAACCAGAACAACCAACACTAAGACATATTAACATCATTGGACAGTTCAGAAAGTAAAAATTCTTTGGGCACGTAGGCAAAAAAAGCAAGTGATTTACAAGGGAAAGCAAAGTAGGTTATCATATTCTTTGACATCATATTATTATGCCACAAGAAAATGAGTAATATGATGTTCAAGGAAAGGAAATGTGAGCTAAGGATTTTATATCTAGCCAAACAATCTGAATTACAAAGGGCACACATACTTTTCAATATGTAAAACTTTAGAGAATAATGTTGCCACAATCCCTTCCTGATCTTGAGGAA
Organism: Prionailurus bengalensis; assembly: GCF_016509475.1. Lineage (NCBI taxonomy): Eukaryota > Metazoa > Chordata > Mammalia > Carnivora > Felidae > Prionailurus > Prionailurus bengalensis. The sequence continues at coordinate 98,594,892 of NC_057349.1, read as the reverse complement.
TCGACAGTAAAATGAGTTTCACACAAACAAATTGTAAGAGAGATCTTGACATAAGGATTGGTGACAAGCAGTAATCATAGCGACTTGTGAAACTAAAATTTAGTGAGGCATAAAGGGTGAGAGTATGACACATAATGACTGAATCTGTAGTGTACCTTTTTAAAACTGGAAGAAAGTGGGAGAATATATGCAAAAAACTGCTTTAACTATTTTCAGTAATTATACTGGTGATGGTATTATTTATTAATATTGTTATTCTGAGACTGTTGTATGTATAACATGGAAAAAGTAAGTAATTATAGAATACTCTAATTTCACCGTTTTGTATGTCCTTGAGAATTAGGATTTTCAATGTGGACGAAGGGAGACACAATGAAATATGTGAAATATTCATAGAGGCTAATAAGTAAAATATTCTGTATTGGAAATACCAGTTTAAAATCATGCAGTACATATCTACATATGTAGGTCTGTCCACTGAACTGGTCTACAATGACCAACCTAGTAGCCTTCTACATTCCTAGCATTTAGATTGTTGTTTTGAAATGTCACTTCTCACTTAAAGAAACCAGGGCTCCTGGGAGAAATGGCAGATTCCAGTTCCGGGACAGGAAATTACAAAATGAGCCTGGAACCTCATGTTCAGTCATGCTATCATCAGATAGCAAGAAAGCTATTAAAGATTTACTAGGGTCATGTCAAAGGCCTTGGGAGACAATTTGAAGAGGCTCTTGCTGGCCAAAGATTTGAGCTTCAAAAAGAACCATAATTGCAAATAATTGAAACCCAACCAATATTTTAAATCCATGAGTTCATAATGATATCATATCATAAAATAAAGCCTAATAATTTATCTTTGGGGGAATGATGAGAAACAAATTCATTATCTTAAAAATGGATAAATATGAGCAAAGAATCAAGCATTTATCTTGCCTTTCCTATATGAACTATACCAAATTGTAGATAAAATTGCTAGTTATAAAAGCATTCCAATAAGTAAGTGAGAAGGAAATAATAGAATAGCACCATTTTGCTGCCCCCAGTGAAATAATGGATCTAGGCTTTTGCTGCATTGGTATCTACTAACTTCACAAAAACAGAGAAAACCAGATATTATGAGCTTTCTGGGGAGACAACACATCACCAAAGGGACAAAGCACGAGTCTGATTAAGGCTCTGGACCCAGCTGCCAATTTGCAGGAAATAAAACCAGTTCTGATGTAATATGGTCTTAAAGATCTCTGCACGATGCAAAATCATGCAATAAAAACTATAGGACTTATGGCAAAAATGAAGTACAAAAAAATCCCTTCCTCAGTGACACACTGAAATATATAGCAGCCTGATAAAAATAGTAACACAGTGTTACATATATTTTATGGTCAAGAAACACATAAATACTATAATAAATTTGGCACCCTACCTTGAAAGCTCTCTGATGTTCCTGGAAGTGGCGTGGGAAGAGACGCAGCTTGTGAATGACTGTGAAGTGGTAGGAGGAGGGTCCTCTGAAACCGGAGGCAAGTTGTAACATCAGATGTGGGTGGATGCCGCTCATACGTGGTGACCTGTGAGATGTCTGAGGTGTGTGTGTACCTGTGCAGCTCGGTTCAGCTGGGTGCCATTTTCCACATTTCCCTGGTGTTTCTCCTAGACATTGCACATAAACATGGCTGAGATTCATTACGCTCAGTTGTTCCCTAATCTTTCAATCAAGTTGAAACAAACTTGCATTTTCAACAAGTATTAGAGCCCAAAGGACAGGATGCAAAGCAGAGAAACATACTGAACTGCACGTGCAATCAGCAAACTTCAGACTGGGAAAAATTCTAGAGGTTAAACAGCTCAGGTTCATTAACAGATAAAAGTAAGTAAAGGGGAAAGGGGCAGAACTTGAAGATTAAAGGAGACTTAAAAGGCATAACAACAATTTTAAAATGGTGAAGACTAAACCATACTGCCTGGTAAGTACTAATAGCTGTTGACTAACTGCTAACACTGTCGACCTGAAGATTTACCAAAAACATAAAAGTCGATTAACATATATTTTGTATGTTTTATGTATTATGTACCATATTCTTACAATGAAAAAGCTAGAGAAAAGAAAATGTTAAGAAAACTGGGGTATCTGGGTGGCTCAATGGGTTAATTGTCTAACTCTTGGTCTCGGCTGGGGTCATGACCTCATAGTCTGTGAGTTTGAGCCCCACGTCAGGCTGTGTGTGCAGGGCCTGTTTGGGATTCTCTCTCTCTCCCTCTCTCTCTGCCCCTCAACCCCCCCTCCCCAATAAATAAATAAACTTAAAAACAATGTTAAGCAAATCATAAGGCAGAGAAAATACATTTAGAGTTATGTACTGTATTTATTGAAAAACATCCACATATGAGTGGATCCCCACAGATCAAAGCAGTGTTGTTTAAGGGCCAACTGTATACGGAAACATTAAGTATGAAAGTATGTAAAAGTCAGGGGAGTGGTTACTTTTGAAGTATTCAAGGCACTTTGGGGGAAGCTGGCAAAGTTTCTTCTTGGCTTGAGTGGGGATTAAATGGGTGTTTGCCATATAATAACTAATAATAATTCTAACTATACACTAGTTTTCTATAGCTTTTTGTGTCCATATTTTAATACAATGAAAAGGTGTTTTTTTTTTTTTAAATAATATTGAAGGAATACCAAAGTGAACGGAAAAAGAAGTCATTTTTCTTCTAAATTCACGTGGAGCCAGCTTTATTAAATGAAGCCATCCAAGTGACACCTTTTATTTACTTACTCATTAATAAAACATTAAACTCCTAGTTAGGGGCCTACATGGTTCCAGGGCCTTAGGAAAGAAAGATGATACGACCAAGTTTCCGGCCTCAAGGATTTTAGGTTTGGTGCACACAGATATTTCAACAGATTAGCTACAGGCACTGTGCCAATTGCTGTTACAGAGGAAGAACGGAGTGCTGTGGGAGAGAACCGACAGCTGCCTGGGAGAGTTGGGGGCGGTGGCCCAGAGTAGCTTTTGAGTTGGGTCTTAAAATAAAACATTGCAGATGGGGAAGGGACATTCCTGGAAGCTTTCTTGATACCCTTAATCCCTGATGAGAATCCACCATCTCTCTCCACCCCACAGCTGCTGTCAGATCACCCAGACTCCTGTTTGGAGGTAGAGGCTCAGACAACGTGGGCCTTCTGTCCAGCAGGAGACGGATCTCTTAGCTCAACTCCCTGCCTGCTCCCGGGACAACCCTGTGCCTCCGTTGATTATCCCTCACTCCTATGCTCAGACTTTTGGGGAGATTTAGTCTCCAGATGGAGGCCTAGCTGTCCTCTGGTGCCTGGGGAGGCCCAGTGTGTTTACGGAGGCCTCCATTACTCAGTATGTCTGCAGGTGCAGAATTAGAAATTCAGCAACCCATCAAACGAGAATGAGAGATGCCTCTGAGGGAGAGATGAGGACTGTGCTCAGAACAGCAAAACATAGGTTTCCCTCCCTCTTTCATGCCCTGTGGGATATTTACACATCGGACAGCCAGGCCTTCCTCTGCATCTCTCTCATTGAACCCTATTACCACGAGCTGCAGAATCGAAACCAAGGGCTTGCTAAAAAAAAAAAAACACAAAACCTACAACCACAAAACTCACTTTTATTAAGGTTAACACAGTGAATTTAAAAAGAATGAAATAAATAATAATTTAACTGGATGATTATTTTATAAATTGGTTTATCATTTTTTTAACTTAAAGAAAGTCTGTTTTGCTTTGTTTTGAATCACCATTTCTTAAATCGTCTTCCCAAATCCGATTCTTAATGTTACAAACTGAATATTAACCCCTTTTTTTCTCCTTGCATTCCTTGTATAATATTCCTAATCCTTCCCACTGGCCAAGGATTGGCGACTAGGTAGTTTGGGCTGACTAGATAAAATGTCATTTATACAAAAAAGACAAAAGAAAAAAGGTATATATTTTAAAATACTGTATTATCCTTGTTACATTATTAGCTTGTGCCCTAATTCACAGATACAGCAGTTAAGATCCATTTGTCCAATTCTTAGATCTCCTTATCTTTAAATGAAAGTGGACATTAATAAAAGGCAAAGAACCTGATGTACTGTCAATATTCAATAATGCAACTAAAAGTTATACAAAAGTATTTTTTATTAGAAATGAGAACTGAAAATAGTATGGTCTGGGTAGCCATTTAAGGGCTATTTGTTTTTAATTGTGACACATATATAGAAAGTGCATATGTACAATTGAAACATTATTATAAAGCAAACCCCCACATTATCACCCTTGTCAAGGAATTAAAACTGCCAGCATGCCAGAAGCACCCCATTTGTCCATCCTCAGCAATAACTCCACCTCCCTCAGAGGTAACCACTAGCCTTTTTCCTTGCTTTTCTTGATAGTTTTACCACCCATGTATATATTCCTAAACAATATAGTTAAATTTTGCCTATTTTTTAATTTTATGTAAATGGAATCATACTATAGGCATTCTTTGTGTGGCTTGCTTCTTTTGTTCATCACTGCCTATGAAATTCATTCATGTTGTCTATATAGCTGGAATTCTCTCATTTTCACTAATGTAATATTATAAATATACTGTATTTATCCACTCAAGTGTTCATAAATGCTGGCTATTCATTCCTAATGTCACACACACAGTCAACATGCTTATAAATAAGTACTTCATGAAAGCAATAATTAAAACATACTAAGTAGCATACTTTCTTTTTTTTTTCCTTTTTAAAAAATTTTTTAATATGAAATTGGTTTCCATACAACACCCAGTGCTCATCCCAACAGGTGCCCTCCTCAATGCCCATCACCCACTTCCCCCTCCCCATCAACCCTCAGTTTATTCTCAGTTTTTAAGAGTCTCTTATGGTTTGGCTCTCTCCCTAACTTTTTTTTTCCCCCCTTCCCCTACCCCATGGTCTTCTGTTAAGTTTCTCGGGATCTACATAAGAGTGAAAACATACGGTATCTGTCTTTCTCTGTTTGACTTATTTCACTTAGCATAACACTCTCCAGTTCCATCCATGTTGCTACAAAAGGCCAGATTTCATTCTTTCTCATTGTCAAGTAGTATTCCATTGTGTATATAAACCACAATTTCTTTATCCATTCATCAGTTGATGGACATTTAGGCTCTTTCCATAATTTGGCTATTGTTTTTTTTATTTTTATTTTTTTTTCAACGTTTATTTATTTTTGGGACAGAGAGAGACAGAGCATGAACGGGGGAGGGGCAGAGAGAGAGGGAGACACAGAATCGGAAACAGGCTCCAGGCTCTGAGCCATCAGCCCAGAGCCTGACGCGGGGCTCGAACTCACGGACCGCGAGATCGTGACCTGGCTGAAGTCGGACGCTTAATCCACTGCGCCACCCAGGCGCCCCCATAATTTGGCTATTGTTGAAAGTGCTGCTATAAACATTGGAGTACAAGTGCCCCCATGCATCAGTACTCCTGTATCCCTTGGGTAAATTCCTAGCAGCTAAGTAGCACACTTTCATGTACTTTTATATAACAAATAATTAGTGAATAACTATTATTATTTAAATAGAATGGTAAAAGTAGAACAGTGGGTTTACAAAACTGATATTGCTGGATTCAGGTCAGATTTGTACTTGATATTATTGCCTTCAGCAAATTATATGGAAATGTCCTAAACTGTCTGATGATATTTTTACCAGAGAGAATGCATGGCAGTTTTCCCAGACTTACAGTATTTGCTTCCTTTATAACCATCGGAATGAGCTTTTTTTTTTTAAACAAATTCAGAAACTGATTTTCTTCAGCACATAAATTTCTGATTTCTCTTTCAGTTACATTTTACTCTTAATGTTGTGTATCACAAATGATGCCAGTTTTGACCACAGAGGAGTAACTAGATTCCATATCTTCCATATCTTATGATAAATGGCAGAGGCAAGAACTCCTGAGTCACAGGCAAGGTAATGAAAGGGTTTGGAGTTCCTAACATAGCTTTTAAACTTCCTTCCACGCCTCAATTAACATGACCTAAAAATAAAACTATTACTAATTATGCTGTTAGCTGCACTCAAATTTAAAATTTTTCCTATTTTAGGGGCGCCTGGGTGGCGCAGTCGGTTAAGCGTCCGACTTCAGCCAGGTCATGATCTCGCGGTCCGTGAGTTCGAGCCCCGCGTCAGGCTCTGGGCTGATGGCTCGGAGCCTGGAGCCTGTTTCCAATTCTGTGTCTCCCTCTCTCTCTGCCCCTCCCCCGTTCATGCTCTGTCTCGCTCTGTCCCCAAAATAAATAAAAACGTTAAAAAAAAAATTAAAAAAAAAATAAATAAAATTTTTCCTATTTTAAACATGTTTTTTGTTCCTCCTACTTCAAAGCATTTTTTTTTTTTGTATATTGTTGAAATTTTTCTTTTCTATTCAGGGCTACCGATAGAGTTAAAATAATCTATAGCAGTTAATTAACCCACTCAGACAAAGCGAAGGGAAAAAGAAAAAAGGTTTGGTTGACTTAATGATCAGTAGTTTTGTTTTTCCTGTCCTCAAAAAAATGTGAGCAGACTAAATTTACATTTTTTTAAATGTAAATCAAAAGCGTTAAGTTCCTACTTCGCACTCAGAATACACTAGGCATTCAAATAATATTTATCAAGGGGAACCTGGGTGGCTCAGCTGGTTGAGCAACCGATTCTTGATTTCTGCTCAGGTCATGATCTCATGGTTTGAGTTCGGTTTGTGAGTTCGAGCCCACTGTCAGTGCGGAGCCTGCTTGGGATTCTCTCTCTCCCTCTTTCTCTGGCCTTTCCCTGCTTGTACACTCTCTCTCTCTCTCTCAAAATAAATAAATAAACTTAAAAATTTTCAAAAAATATTTGTCAAATGAACAAATGTTGAATTAAACCTGGGATTTTCATTCTTCATCTTAATATTGTTACTCGTAGGAAAATCTCTCCCTATTAATGTAAAAATACTATTCAGATATCCATTTCTCAGGAAAGCTTCTCTAAGGACAAAGTTTTATTTTGAACTCTATTATGCCACTGGCTCCCATCTTTAAGTGGATAATATGCTCCAGCATGGCTGGGGGCCACTCATTCCCCAAGTGAGCTGTGAAGCAGATACCAACAGTCTTAGCTGCATCTCATGCCAAGTTATGGGAAGGGTCACTACAGCTTATTATTCATGGCAAAGGCCTCCACCAGTAACTGTGTAGAGAAGGGGGTGGGGGGTGGGGTGTTGGCTCCCTTCCCCTCAGTGGGATGCTTTCCAGAAGCGGGAGCAGGTCAAATTCTACCCAAGGACTTTACTTGGTTGTGGCACCGTCACTGAGGGGTTTGGAAGCAACATAGATAGCCTCAGGTCCCTACATTCCACATCAACATTCTGTTAAAACAATTGTTAACATAGTTATTTAATTTTCGCACATCTTTTCAGGTGAACACACTTTAAATTTGTACGTCAGGGGCTGCCTATACCCATACATTAACTTTTTAAAAGTTAATTAAGTTAATTAAGCTTTAAAATTTCTCCCATAATCACAGAATGTAAAAATGTTACAACCCTACAAATTTTCTTATTGCTTACAGAATTAAAGAAAAATTTGTCATAATATCTAAGAACAGTGACAAATGCTATTTTGGTAAAACTCTGAATTTTTGGGCAGATTTCTATTCCATGCGATTTTCTGTAAAATTAATGGATTATTTCTCAATTCCCCTGAAATGAATATGGAGCATCAATGTAATTATATAGAACCATTTACACAAAAATGCTTTATTTGCATTTCATAAGATTTCAGAGGTTTTTACTCAGTTTGCAACTTAACAAGCTAAAAGTAACTACCATAAATATGGCTTAATTGCTTAGTTGGTTTAGCTTTGAAACTAAATACTTAGCAACTGCAGTTTCAGAAAAGCTTATTGACAGTTAGTGTTCATATCTCTCAATCATTCCCAGAATTTTGTAACGTTATTGACTGAAAACTTTTAGTGAATTCCTCTTCTACTACTTCCTTCTGTATTTTGAGTTTGGAGGTCAATCTTACTTCATGCTAAAAATGGCACTTCCTGAAAATGGTAACCTAATTTACCATCATACAATTCTCTTTACTTGTTAACCTTACACTAAAAAAAAAAAAAAAAAATCACTTTCCACTTGGTCCATAGATGGTTTGAGATTAAAATTTATTTGAAGACTAAAAATCAGCATGAATTACTTTCATCATCAACATTTAAGACCACATATATGCCAGATAAGGTGCTAGGAGGCCCTAGGAGTTAAGCTATATTGAGACAAGGTCCCTGTCTGCACATACTAGAGAAGAAAAAACCATGTAAACAATCACACAGTGTTATAAATACTACCACAGAGGTCTGTATAAGATGCTATGAGGGGAAGGGTCATATCCGAAAGCCTTCTCAAAGGGGATATTTTTAATGATCACGCTGGTAGGCTGAATGAAGTCCTGTTGCCAAAACAGCACAAGAAAATTTGCTGACCTTTATTCCTCAGCAATGTACTTCTTTTTACATTATTAATTTAAAGTACTTCCTTTTACATTATTAATTTTCTTAGCACACTTGTTTTTAGCTACAGTAATGATAAACTAAAGGTAAAGAAATGTTCAAATAGTTCTAATAAGACTTTATATTATCTTTTTTAACAGCCCAGTTGAGTGAAGTATGAAACAGAATATTCACAATTTGAAAATATTTTAATGACCTACTATTTATTGTATTTTCTAGATGAAAACTTTTCAATTCCTCATGATAAGAGGGGAGTTCTTGGAATGGTCAACAAAGGCCGTCACAGCAATGGGTCACAATTCTACATCACACTACAACCAACGCCCTATCTAGACAGAAAATATGTGGCTTTTGGGTATGTGTGCTGTATGTTTGTCTGTATAATACTCATATATGGGGGTGCCTGGGTGGTTCAGTCAGTTGAGCATCTGACTCTTGGTTTCGGCTCAGGTCATGATCTCACAGTTCATGGGTTCAAGCCCCGTGTCAGGCTCTGCACTGATAGCACGGAGCCTGCTTGGGATTCTTTCTCTCCTCTCTCTCTGCCCCTCCCCTGCTCATTCTCTCTCTCAAAATAAACAAATAAACTTTAAACAAAAAAATTATAATACTTATATATGTAAAAACGTGGTTCCAAAAGATTTGGTATATGGTTTATGAGTAACTGAGGATAGAATTTTAAAGCAAAAATAATATAAATATAGACAAACATTTAGAATGAATATTTCATAACAAGCTTGCTATCTTTAAAAAACAGAGGGGTACCTGGGTGGCTCAGTTGGTTAAGTGTCTGACTCTTGATCTCTGCTCAGGTCTTGATCTCAGGTCGTGAGTTCAAGCCCCGCTTTGGGCTCTGTGTGGTTGCAAAGCCTACTTAAAAACATACAAACCACAGAAACCATTTAGGCACAGCCATTATAATGTTCTGACCATCCATCCACCCATCCTTCTATCTTCAGCCTCAAGGATATTATCTTCCTATTATGAATAATACCATAGTGCTTAATAATGTAGATATATCTAGATGCAAAAATGAGGTGAAGCCATTTAAATACTGTACATGAACATTTTGAAGAGATAGACGAACACTCCAAATTACAAGTAACTTTTTTAACTGAACAATTTAAAATATGGAAACATCTCAGGTAATAATTATTAGAATATATTATCAAGTTGCGTATAGGCATGTGGACCTAAAATGGATGACGAATGTACTCTTTATCAATCTAATGATGTCTTATTAGTGAAGTCAATATAAATTGAAGTTTACTTGGTCTTCCCTGAAATGATGCAGAGCATTAGAACTTTTCTGAATAAGTATTAGATTATTCCAGCCACTCCATAGAAATAATTGCTGACTCTTCTTCCCATGAAATTTCATAGCAGTTTTAATTTTAACCACAATTATTCCTTCACTGTAATGCAAGTGATATTTCTAGATTGAAAAAGCAGAAAGTATATTTTCATCCAAAGATTTCTTTCAAAAAAGAGATGATTTTATATGAATGCAACTGTCTGGCCCCACATATTTTTTCAGCTTTCACTTCTGTTAGCCTCCTGATTCATTCATTCAACCAGCATTTTATTAGATACCTACTATATGCCAGTCATGGTGCTCAGTCCTGGGGAAAGAGTGAAGAGGCACAATGTCTGCCCTTTAGGGAGTCTCCAGTGTATTAGAAAACCGACAGCTATAAGTCAGTCAAACCTGGGCTATGCCCGTTCTGTAAAGAGTGCACCAGGGATACAGGAGAGAGAGAGAAAACAACACCCTCCAACTCCATCAGTAAAAGTGAACGCAGATCCCTAGAGGGTGGCAGTGGAATGGAGGATGTGATCTCCTTTTGATGATTGCTGTTTTCCATGGGATTCACCATCCTCCAGGGGAATCTTGCTCACTCATTTTTGTTGTTACCACCACACTGGTTTTAGGGAGGCACTGCACCTCTTTTATTGTTCTAGCTCAAGTATGAGCTCAGTTAATCCCTGAAATCTCCAAATCACAGCGGAGTCTGAACTGAAACATTTAAACAAGACCTTAAAGAACACTAGGCAGAAGCAGACAGGTAATACCATAATAGGCAAGTAGATACTCCAACAAAGTGTAACTCTTTCAGGGGTACCATCCTTCCCCACTATAGGACTGCCTCTAGGGTTAATGCTTTCTCTTCCTATCATCTCAGAGCATTCCCAGGTTTATCTGACCTTCTGGAAGCCCAGACATGATTAGCAAGGTCCAGAAAGAGAAGTTTCCCCTCCTTTTGAGCCCTAGTTTCTGATACATCAACTTGCCCCTTCATATAGATGGATAACACTAGGAATTGCCTTCAGAGGAGACTGTATCAACCCACAGTCTTACCCCAGTGGTTTCACAGGGAAAGAATATCAAAATACAAAGCTGTAAAATCTCCATTCATACATGCGTAAGTAGAAAGGGTGTATGTTGGGGACAGTGGTGGGGGGAATTAATTTCTTTATAGGGGATGCCCAAATGGGGGAAGGGTCATAGAAAGCTTCATGAGAAGGTGAGATGAGTACTGAAATTCACATAGAAGTTAGGCAGAGAAGGCTGGCATCAAAATGAGTAAAATAAAATTTTAAGAAGAGCGAAGAGCTTTGGCAGAAGGCTTTAAGAAGTAAGGAGAGCATCTTATCTACAAGTCATTTGATCTGGCTAGAGCTTAGTACCTAGTGGAGAATGGAGAGAAAGGAGAGTGGAGAAGAGGAGATAGTTAGGCCCAGGTCCCAAAGGGCTATAAATGCCATTCTGCTGAGCAGAGATTCCCCACCCAAAGGGGATGGGAAGCCACGGAAGAATTTTTAATTGGGAACAACGCGACCAGGTTCTTATTTTGAAAAAAATCTTTTTAGAAGAAGCGAGGAATTAATTGGCAAAGGATGAAAATGAAGGCGGAAAGGCCAGTTAAGAAGTGATGATAATAGTGCCATAAATGAAGTCCTGGGCCACAAGGCACTGGCAGTACAGGTAAGCAAGGGAAGAACAGAAAATTCAAGAAGTAGTTGGAAGTTAGATTCAACAAGACTTTATGACCATTTAAATGGTCGTGGTGAGGTCATGGGAAGAGTCTAGAGTGGTGGTATCTAACAGAATTTTCTGCAGTGATGCAAACGTACCATAATCTGTGCTGTCCAGTATGATAGCCACCAGCCACATGTGGCCATTGAGCACTCAAAATATGACTAGTAAAATTGAGGAACTAAATTTTACTAAATTTTAAATTAAAATAGCCCCATGTGGCCAGTGGCTACCATGTTGGGCAGTGAAGGTCTAGAAAAACAACTAGGATTTTAGAACTGATTGTATGGTTGGTGCCATTCACCAAGATAGAGAATACAAGGAGGATATGGGAGAGGTCATGAATTCAGGATGGACAAGTTGTGTTTCAGATTAGGATACCTACACTAGAGGCAGGTGGCAACTCTGGAATACCAGAAGTGGTTATTCACACTGGGCAAAGGCTGGAAATGGAGATTTGGAAACTCAACATGGCAACTGAACCACAGCCAGCCAGAGTACCCTCACTCCCAGAAGAGCCTCTGGGCTTTTGCTTATCTTGTTCCTTTCTACCTCCCTCTAGTCTGCCAAAATCCTGTTCAGGGCTTAGGTCAGAAACCTCCTGGTCACCCAAATCAAACTGTTTCTTTGTCCTCTTTGGCACAGTGTAAAAAAAAAAAAAATGCATCTTCTGTCCTAACACCTGTCACAGTGGAGAGATGCACACAGTAGGTGTTCCTTCAATATTTGTGAAACCAATCTGTAGAACAGGCTTCATTCACATCCTCTTTAGTCAGAGGTCAATCTGTCCATTTATCCCTTGCTCTTCATCCTCAGACTGTACCTTGTGTCAGGCTCTGTGTCACGGTTTCTGCCAGAGGCAGACAAAGAGATGACTAGAGGGTGATCAGTGTCAGCACGGCCATGTCCTTATAAAGGCTCATGAAATGGAAACCTCACCTCCCCCTCAGCCACTGTTTCCGCCCAAACACTGGCAAAGGGCATTAGTCCTATGTTTAGGGTTGACTCTCTGGTCCATGTTGCTCTCTTTCAATTGAGAGAACCATCAGAAGTCTAGCTCTACTCAGGGAAATTCCAGCTCATGGCTGGTGAATGTCTGGAGATCCAAACTACCATGGCTTTGAACTTTTAGTCATGTATTCAGTGGATGTTGATTAGGTGCCTACATTACGTTAGGCATTGAGTATTAAGTAAAAGCATGAACCATGTCTTCATGGGAGAATCAAAAATTAATCAAAGAATCATACAAATAAATGTCAAGTTAACCCTGATAATTCCTATAAGACTGGGAGCTTGACATAAGCAGAGGTGGGCCCTGGGAAACTTCCCTGTGGAGTGATGCTGAGGGAAGTGGGGGGCAGGAGCAAAACAGACAGATGTGGCTGGAAAGCAACATGGGATACTGAGGTACTGAAGCCAGTCCAGCTGAGGCAGAGAACGAAGGGAGCACACTATAGGACAGCACTGGAGGGCAGTGGAGAGGCCGGCCATGGCAGGCCATGGTAGACATTTTTGGTCTTCATCACAAGAATAATGGGAAATTATTGAAGTGTTTTAACAGGGAGGTGAGATCAGACTTGCATTTTTTTTTAGATTTGCATTTTTAAGAGATCATTCTGACAGCAGTGAGAATGACAGATTTCAGTCTGTTCTGACCCCAGAACAGATGTGAAGGAGCCATGGCAAAGTGGACACATCTACAGCTATTAACGATATTTATGACAGATGTTAATCTAATTCATACAAAATAGCCTCAGCTAAACAAGATAGGACTCAATTTAGGAATGGAAGCTAAGTGTGAAAATTTATGACTAAGTTTTCCATTTTTTCCTCCTACATAGGCAATTGATTGAAGGAACACAAGTTCTTCAAAAACTAGAATTGGTTCCAACAGAGAATGAAAGACCAAAACAACGCTGTATGATTGTTGACAGTGGAGATCTTTATGCCTGATTTTCATACAATATTTTCTGACAACTTATTATTACGCGTCTGATAAGCTGTTTCTGTATTTAATTAAACAGTGCCTGATAAAATTTAATTTGAAAGCTGTGCAGACCGCTGTAGGTTGGCCCACCCGACACCTAACCCCTCCCCATTCTTCCTTCCTGCCTCTGCCATAGAGACTATAAAAGCAAAACACTTCATTCCCCAGCCTCCTTTGCAGCTAGTTATGGCCATGGTATACCATCTGGCCAGTGAGACAGGAGTAGAATGCCAGTGGTCCTGCCCCTTCCCTTCATCCAGTCTTGAACGCAGACAGCATGGAGCTGTGAAGGAAAGGTCAAGAAAACTAGAGATGTCAGTCCCAGCTCTTGAGCTGCAGAACCAATTCCAGCAAGCACCTATCTCTGGACTTTTTCCTGTGAGACAAATAGACCCCTGCTTGCTTATGTTACTATTGGTTGATTATTTTGCTACTTGTAACCCAAACCATTCTTAATTTAGCAGGGTACCTAATGGCCTTCCAATCCTAAAACATTTTTAACAGAATTATGTTGTTTATAAAATACATTTTCTACCCTGAGAAACTTGGTAAATGACCAAATAGAAAAGAGGCAATAGATAAATTCATTGTAATATTTCATTGTTTATACACAGCATGCAGAAAAGGGCAGATACTTTCGATGTTTCTATATGACATGAAGAGAATAGTTGTCTCTGACCATACCAACCATATGAAAACCAAGAGCTTGGACTGTTCATCCCAACCCAAATCAACCCTGTGGTGGTTGACACTCCTGAGATGTTATTGGGGATCTAGCTTTATCAGCTGCTCCTTAATCTAAGATTCTCAAACCCATCACCTGGGGAACATTTAAAACAGAGACTGCTGGACCCTGTCCTTGATCTACTGAGTCAGAGTCTCTAAATATGGCATAGGGACTCTGTGCATTCATTCAGCTCAACCTGGAGCTTCCTAAGTCAGCTGGGCACTAGTCATGTGGGATTCACTGCAAGACGTAAGTTACTGGTTTCAGCCCCTTCTGTGTAGTCACTGAAGTGCGTGACTCTGTTAGTGGTGACCTAGCTCAGCTGCCTCCACCACCACCGCCGGTGCATTCATGCTCTGCCCAAAGCCATTGATTGAGCTTTTCTTACCCTTAGTGGAAGGTCTGTCTTCCAAGAATGATCTCTCTTTAAGCCAATCTTAAGGAGGCAGACCTCTAATTGACTTGGGGGTTGCCAAAAGTAGGCATATGCTTTTTACTTTTCAGTTTGAAATGACTATACATTTACAGGAAGTTGCAAAAATAGTACAGTTTTGTATACCAATCACCCAGGTTCTCCAATGGACATTATCTTACACAGCTATAGTATAATATCAAAACCAGGGAACTGACATTGGTACCATGTGTGTTATCATTTTATCATGTGTAGGTTCATGTGACTGATACCACAGTCAAGACACAGATCTTTTCAAAAAGACCTCCCTTGGGCTACCCCTTTATACCTACTCCCCTGCTCCCCACCACCCATCCCTAACTCCTGACAACTGGAATATGCTTGCCTTTTTTTTTTGTTTCTTAAATAACAGCTTTATTGTTATTTGGTATATGCTTTTATACTAAGATCGGAGATGGGTGGGGAGAAGGCATGCTGCACATTCTCAAGTGACCCAGAGGCAGTATAGTGTTAAGAATGTGTGTTATGGAGCCAGACAGCCTGGGTTTGAATCCTAGCTCTGCCATCCCCTGGATGCATGGACTCAGGCAAGAACCTCAATGTGTCTCTATTTCTTCATGTCAAAGCAGAGGACCTACCACATAGAGTTGTTGTGAGGGTTCACAGAATCAATAATTTGTATGCAGGACCTAGAATAGGACCTTTTATGCTGTATATGCTCATCAAATGTATGCTTGACAAATTACTGGGTAGAACTTCCAGGGTGTGGCCTGGGAAGTTGTATTTTTTAAAAGCTCCTCAATGACTGATTAATAGCCAGATTTGGGAAACAGTGAAGAGGAGATACCTCCTCTTCCTCTATTCTGAAGAGTTTCAGCCAACCTGAGAGGTTAAGCTGTTTGTATGAAGTCCCCAGATCCTCTCTGGGCCTTTGGATGGGTTCCTGTGGTCACACTGGTGACATCTCAAAGTGGGGCTAGGACTGCCACAGAGACTCTCACCAACTAGTGAAGCATGTGATGAATGAAACTGATGCTTTGCAGAGATCCTGCTTAAAACAAATTACAAGCATTAGTCATGTAATAACAAGCAGCAGAGCAATTCTTACTGGCAATGAACCCATATACTAGGTAATTAAGCATTTTATCTGATATGAAAGAATTGTGGTATCTGCATGGGTTAAGAAACGGATTCCACCTCCCTTTATTTTTCAACTCACTTGAAATGTAAAGGTAGAACTCTGCCAACCTTCTAAAGGATGGCAAGTTCATGGTCCCTTTCTTTGCTTCCACTTCCTACTCTCAGGCTGTGTGGAAAGTTTAATCACAAATCTGTGTATGCAGTGGTTCTTATTACCACCATTTAAGGGTACACACTGTGGGGCTCCTGGGTGGCTCAGTCGGTTGAGCACCTGACTTCAGCTTAGGTCATGATCTTGCAGTTTGTGGGTGTGAGCCCCGCGTTGGGCTCTGTGCTGACAGCTCAGAGCCTGGAGCCTACTTTGGTTTCTGTGTCTCCCTCTCTCACCTCCCCTGATCTCACTCTGTCTCTGTCTCAAAAATAAACATTAAAAAAAAATTAATAAAGGTATACCCAGTAATACTTCTGTATTAAAATGTATTCTGTATTGGGGTGTCTGGTGGCTCAGTTAAGTACTGACTCTGGATTTCAGCTCAGGTCATGATCTCACATTTCTTGAGTTTGAGCCCCATGCTGAGCTCCATGCTGGCAGTGCGGAGCCTGCTTGGGATTCTCTCTCTCCCTCTCTCTCTGCCCCTCCCCTGCTTGTGCTGGTGTGCTCTCTCCCTCTAAAATAAATGAATAAACTTAAAAAAATGTATTCTGTATTAGGATGATGTGTATGTTTAGCCATGTCATTTGGAGAAACTGGTTCAAGGACTCAAAAGCTTACCCCAATTAACTCCAAAGTTTGTTTAATATAACAAAATTTTAAGACTCTCCCTTTGATTAAACAGAAGGAATTCTAGATTCTTCCATGTCTACAAATAAGAGAGTAAAGGCATTCTGGGGACTTATATACAAAATATTAATTTTGTGACCTTTCCCTAATTGCTAGTATGGCAAAGTCTAACATGTATGCCGTGTCTTACATTAAGCCATGTGAATAAGGGGAGTGTGGTATCTGGACATTTTTCTTATTTTGGGAAATTTGAGATAAACATTTAAAATTCTATCTACCTGGGAATGCAAGCGGGGGCAGCCACTCTGGAAAACAGGATGGAGGTTCCTCAAAAAAAACAAAAATAGAACTACCCTACGACCCAGCAATTGCACTACTAGGCATTTATCCATGGGATACAGGTGTGCTGTTTCGGAGGGAAACATGCACCCCCATGTTTATAGCAGCACTATCAACAATAGCCAAAGTATGGAAAGAGCCCAAATGTCCACCGATGGATGAATGGATAAAGAAGATGTGGTATACACACACACACACACACACACACACACACACACAAATGGAGTATTACTTGGAACCAAAAAGAATGAAATCTTGCCATTTGCAACTACGTGGATGGAACTAGAGGGTATTATGCTAAGTGAAATTAGTCAGAGAAAGACAAAAATCATATTTCACTCATATGTGGACTTTAAGAGACAAAACAGATGAACATAAGGGAAGGGAAACAAAAATAATATAAAAACAGGGAGGGGGAAAAACATAAGAGACTCTTAAATATGGAGAACAAACAGAGGGTTACTGGAGAGGTTGGGGGGAGGGATGGGCTAAATGGGTAAGGGGCACTAAGGAATCTACTCCTGAAATCATTGTTCCACTATATGCTAATTAATTTGAATGTAAATTTAAAAAAATAAAAAATGAAAATAAAAAAGTGTGGAAAGTTAAAAAAAAGTGTACTAACCATATGCACTTCTGTGAATTACTTCAGGAAATTTAGCTATTTTTCTATAATAATGTAAATATTTTTCCAATATAGCAAAGACATTAAGTCTTTACCTATGTTAGTTTGAATAAATATTTCCCACCAATAAAAAAAAAAATTCTATCTACCATCTCACACCTGTCAGAATGGCTAAAATGAACAACTCAAGCAACAACAAATGTTGACGAGGATGGGGAAAAAGAGGACCCCTTTTACACTGCTGGTGAGAATGCAAACTGGTGCAGCCACTCTGGAGAACAGTATGGAAGTTCCTCAAAAAATTAAAAATACAGCTACCATACAAATCAGCAATCGCACTACTAGGTATTTATCCAAAGGATGCAAAAATGCTGATTCATAGGGGCACGTGTGCCCTAACATTTATAGCAGCTCTATCAACAATAGCCAAATTATGGAAAGGGCCCAAATGTTGTCCATTGTCTGATGCATGGATAAAGATGATGTGGCATACACGCACACACACACTGGAATATTACTTGGCAATCAAAAGAGTGAAATCTTGCCATTTGCAACAACGTGGATGGAAACAGGGTGTATTATGCTAAGCAAAATAAATCAAAGATAAATATATGATTTCACTCATATGTGGAATTTAAGAAACAAAACAGATGAACATAGGGGAAGGGAAGGAAAAATAAGAGAAAAACAGAGAGGGAGGCAAACCCTAAGAGACTCTTAAATACAGAGAAGAAACTGAGGGTTGCTGGAGGGGAGGTGGGTAGGGAATTGGGCCAAATGGGTGATGGGCATTAAGGAGGGCACTTGCTGGGATGAGCTCTGGGTGTTATACATGAGCGATGAATCACTGTGTTCTACTTCTGAAACCAATACTCACTCTATGTTACTAGCTTGGATTTAAATAAAATAAAAAATAAATAAAATAAAAAAATAAAAAAAATGAAATTCTATCTAAAGAATTTGTTTGCTTCAACTGCAAACCATGCCAGTTATCTGTTAATGAATGAATAGTCTGGCAACCTCAGGGTTCCATATTCTGAGTTTTTGCATTTTGTACATATTTTAAATTAGGAGTGTTTTAGTCCCAGTTGCCTAGCAATGTGGCAGTCAAATCACTTAGCCTTTCATTTTCCTCAGTTGTAGAAAGAAAAGATAGAAGTAAAGAAGATATTAGCTCCCTCTGCCTCTAAAACTTTAGTGATTCTCTGACTAAATTTATAAAATCAGTAACAACTCTATCAACTTCTGGGTTTCATTTTCATTAGTAAAATAGGGGTACTTGTATCTCACAGCAGTTTGATGATTAATTGAGATAATATGTGAAGACACTTCTGCTGATGCTTAACACATAGCAGCTATTTGATAAAAATTAGTTTCCCTTCTGGAACGTTAACCTGCAAAAGCCAGTCAAGCTGCCACTGACAAAAAATATCATCATCACTTCAAGAAACATCAAGTCCCTCTTATGTTCAGTCTTGGCTATTGTCCCTAACATCACATTCATTTTCAATTGACTAAATTTATTAAAAGGTATATACTCAAAATTAAAATGGATCTCCATCCTTCAGATTGTGTGCTGACAGCTCAGAGCCTGGAGCCTGCTTCAGATTCTGTGTCTCCCTCTCTCTTTGCCCCTGCCCTGATGACACTCGGTCTCTCTCTCTCTCAAAAATAAACATTAAAAAAATTATTTTTAATGGATCTCCATCACACCTAGTGATATGCTCTCCCTATGGAAACTCATTTTTTAAAGTACTATAGTAATTATATTATCAACCACCCTTCCTAAAAAGGAATCTTAAATGGGCCAATCTAGTCAGTCCATATCTCAAATAAATTTTATATCATACAAAACGTCTGTAACAAACTCAACAGAAACATACACCACATAAGGTACGAAGTGTGGAATTGATTAGAGAGGGCTTTGAAAATGTAAATCATAGGTTCTTTTGCTTCAGTATGAATAAGAAATGCTTGAGCCTATCAACAAAATACAGGTTCCTGAGCCTCACCCCCATTTCCGATTCATTGGGTCTGGTGAGGGCCAGAGAATCTGCATTTTTAACACTTTCCAAGTGAGACTCATGCTGCTGGTCTAGAGACCACACGTTGAGAACCTCCAGGATGTATTAAAGACATAGATCTACGAGACCTGTGCCTTGCAGGTATGTGGAAGAAAAAGTTACAAAATGGACCACAGAATAGAATGAGGAAAAACGATGAGACGAGAAACTTTTATTTTGTCAAGGTAGATGAAGATGGCATAGAGGTATGCCAACACTGCTCGATCAGAAGGGACAGTGACTAGAGGCCTGGTTCAGGGTCCTGGAGCTCCTGCTGGACTGGAGCTCAGGCCTCCCGCCGCAGGAGAGGCAACAGGCAGAGCCATCTTGGGATGGGGGGACTGGGACACTTGGGCGGCTCAGGGCAGTGCCCTGTTAGCAGTCAGTACAAAATCACTTGAATATTTTAATAACCAGAATGTCCATCTGGGAGTGTTCTGGCTGAAATCAGCTCTCCAAGAGAGGATCAGGAGGAACACAATGAATACCTGGGCACAGAGGGAAGCAGTAGCTAGTGCAGGGTATCAGAAAGTTGCCTGGGGTGTAGTTTAGCTTGAACTGGGGTTGTTCCTTAGGAATATGTTAGAAAAAAGGATTCCATTTTCTAAAGGACTAAGGCATATAATGGAAAAAAACTCTAGCAGACCAGATTTGAAGCAGAATAGAAATAAAAATAAATACATCTCAGGTGCTAGCCTAGACAGAACCCATATCCAAGAGTTTTGTGTTTGTACCCTGACCTTACATTTATTTGTAATGCAAAACAAAACAAATAAAAACTTTACAGAACGTTTGCTTAATGTCATCTTGTAGATGATTCACTATCAGGAACTGCAGCAATTTAGATACCTAGAATAGTTCTCCACAGGTTATATCAAGCAGGCTTCTCAACCTTTAAAACACACGTACACATGGATGTTGAAAAAAATGCAGATTATCATTCAGGAGGTCTGAGGTGAAGCCTGAGATTTTGCATCTCTAAAACATTTTCAGGAGGTATGAGCGCACTGGGTTCATGAACCACACTTCGAGAAATAAGAGTAAAGCTGTGGTTTTCAACCTAAGTTGCAAAATTTTTTTAACGTTTATTTTTGAGAGACAGAGAGAGAGAGAGAGAGAGAGCAGGGGAGAGGCAGAGAGAGAGGGAGTTTATTTATTTTTGAGAGAGAGAGAGAGAGAGAGAGAGAGAGCGCGTGAGCAGGGGAGGGGCAGAGAGACAGAGGGAGACACAAAATCTGAAGTAGGTTCCAGGCTCTGAGCTGTCAGCACAGAGCCTGACAGGGGGCTTGAACCAATGAACTTCGAGATCATGACCTGAGCTGAAGTCTGCTGCTTAACCGACTGAGCCACCCAGGCACTCCAACCTAAGTTGCAGATTAAAAACATGTGGAGAAGGGCACCTGGGCGGCCCAGTCGGTTAAGTGTCCGACTTCAGCTCAGGTCATGATCTCACAGCTCGAGTTCAAGCCCCGCATCTGGCTCTGTGCTGACAGCTCAGAGCCTGGCGCTTGTTTCGGATTCTGTGTCTCCCTTGATTTCTCTGCCCCTCCGCCCCCCCTCAAAAATAAATAAAGACATTAAAAAGGTAAATAAATAAAAACACGTGGAGAGCCCAGGCATTTTTCCAGACTAATTCAGTTGGTACTCTGGCATCAGGAATTTTCAAAACTTCCCAGGTGATTTCTATGTTCAGTCAAGGTTAAGAATAACTGTCAAGTATAATGCTCCCTTCTGAAACCCTGGAATAGTTATGGAAGACATATCCATAGCCAAAGTGGAGAGCCTCCTAATGACAGGATCTCTAGTTTATCATCAATCCTAATCACAGTGTTAATAAGAAATTGAATCTATAATTTTAGCTTACTATTAATCTTTAATTTATTACAATCTTCTTTGTTGAAACTTATTTAAATATTACA
Source organism: Prionailurus bengalensis (assembly GCF_016509475.1). Taxonomy (NCBI): domain Eukaryota; kingdom Metazoa; phylum Chordata; class Mammalia; order Carnivora; family Felidae; genus Prionailurus; species Prionailurus bengalensis. The sequence goes on along the minus strand of NC_057349.1, from coordinate 98,573,346 downwards.
ATGTTTAATATATGTTATCAAAACTGTGCTACAGGGGTGCCTGGGTGGCTCAGTCGGTTAAGCAGCAGACTTCAGCTCAGGTCATGATCTCGAAGTTCATTGGTTCAAGCCCCCTGTCAGGCTCTGTGCTGACAGCTCAGAGCCTGGAACCTACTTCAGATTCTGTGTCTCCCTCTGTCTCTCTGCCCCTCCCCCGTTCATGCTCTGTCTCTCTCTGTCCCAAAAATAAATAAATGTTAAAAAAAAAAAATAAAAAGACTCTTGATTTCAGCTCAGGTCACGATCTCAGGGTTCTCACCCCACGTGGGGTTCTGTGCTGACAGTGCAGAGCCTGCTTGGGATTCTCTCCCTCTGTCTCTCTGCCCCTCCCCCACTAGCTCGCACGTGTGCGCGCACGCTCTCTTTCTCTCTCTCTCTCTCAAAATAAAAACTTAAAAAAAAAAAACAAAAAAACTGTGTTACAGATGCCAGTCCTTGCTACGGCATCTTGCTACGGATGCCATTCCTTGCTACGGAACACTGAAATGACTTTGAAAATCTTCCTTGAGCTAGCTTAACAGATGCCACGTAAAATAAAATAAGCCAACGCTTCTCTAGTTTTAAAACAAGAGAGTGAAATGTTCTCTTATCAAAAATCTGAAGACTAGAGTTGAACATCCAGGTGACAAATCATAAAACAATGCTCTCCACAATGGGGTGTGTTCATCCTAGGATGTAAACAAGTTGATCCACTGGAGTATAGGAAGAAAACAGACTTCTATTATATTTTTAACTTAAAAAAAAAAAAAAGTTTACTAGTGCCTTCCTTTGGGTGTCAGACGGTCATATGCTATACACATGCTGTGGGAAACATACCGTGAGAGAAGAGCAGCCAGTTCACTAAAGGCCGATAATAGGACCTCATTTAAGTACTTAGCTGCACTCTCATTCTTCCAGCCATAGGTTGGATCAACCATCATCAGCTTCTTATTTACATCCAAGCAAATCTCCAACTAGTGTAGTCAATAGAACAAATGTTCATAGTCATCAGGGTACAAAAGAGCCCCACTGGTTAGATCCTAGAAAGTAGTGAAGATTTGAAGTTGAGGAAAAAATGGTAAAATGTTTATGGAGTCAACTTTTTTGGTTTTTCATAGCAAAGCAGATCTCAAAAAAAGCAAATAACGTTCGCGCTATTTTATTAGGGTTAAATGTGAATAATTGAACTTGCAGGATAAGTACAAATAACTGAAAACAGCATTAAAATACCTTTTATAATCCAATTTTACTATTTAATATAAGCACGGCTGCAATTGTGAATATTTTGTGAGACTGGGCGTCAGATGGCGCTCACCCTTACTAAAAACCTGAGCAGTGACAGAACATTAACAGGCATTTCGAAATTCAGCCCTGTTGCCAAGCACCGTTTTTCGGTCAAGTCACTTTTTCTGAGTCTCGGTTTCCTCACCTGCAAAGTGGGGGTGGGAACGGACCAGACGGATTTCCAACCCAGCTTGTCTTTGATTCTCTGTGTAGTGGTGGCGTTGACTGGCTTCTGCTACCAATGGCTGAAATAAAAAGAAATTCAGAAAAGACAGGTTGGGCAAGTGTGATAGAGGTAGACGGTGTTCGGCTCCGGCTCGAAGGCAGGACGCTTTCGGCGTTTTAGCCGCTCACCCTAGGTGGGCGGCGGAGCAGAAACTCAAACACGTGGTTTCTTCATTTCCCTGGGGGATCCCAACACGGGGTTATTTCCAGAAAAACCAATTTTCAAAGGACAGAAGCGCGGGTCCCACTTAAGTTCTGTGCAAGCACCCTCGGAATGCGGGAACACACCACAAACTTAATTCACGTCCTGATTCTAAGTGCACTCCACGAAAACCACAGCCGGCCGGACACAGATCCTGGAGGCGAGGCCCAGAAAGTCACGTGGGACCGCGCATTTACAGCTTGGCTGGTCGCTCGGGTGGACGCCGAGCGCCACCTCATGTAGGTTGTTCCATTCAAGCCAGGGTCGGAGCTTACCCTATCGCAGGAACTAGAACAGCCCAGCGGCGTCCTGGGCGATAACCTGAAGGCAAAGGAAATAGTTTACTGCATCTGCCGAGCTTCTTCGCTATATTTCAGTTGCTTTGAGGGACAGCGTCCCTCGATTTCCTCTCGATGCCCGTTTCCCCTCCCGTAGGATTCCAGTTGGTATCGTCCGCGGTCCGCCCCCGCTCCGCCTCGCCCCCGCACGCCGTGGCCTGGGGCCCCTCACGTGACCCCGTCGCGATCTCGCGGGGGACCAGACTCTCCGAGGCGGTGCCGCAGGGGACAGAGGGACTGACGGAGCGGAGTTCGCCGCAGCTTTCGCCGGAACATCAGCGCGGAGGACGTGATGTCGGGGCTCTCCCGCCAGCTGCCGTGGGCCGCTGCCTGCCTGGCCGCCCTCTGTGTGCTGACCGCGGCTCAGGACGTCTCCCCGGACCCGAACGTGACTGCAGTTACGACTTTAGCGACCACCAAGTCAGTTCCGACGTCGGTGACGACTCTAACGCCGGTCACCATTCCAGCACAAGGTGGGGGCCGGCCCAACGGGCTTCCCGCACTGGCACGCCCGCCGAGCCGAGCCGCCTGTCCTGCCCGCGGTGCGCGCGGGGCCCGGGCGGGCCGCGCTCCAGCAACATGGCGGCCCGTCCGAGTCCAGCCGGGGCCCGGCTCGGGGTGGCGGGGGTGGGGGAGCGCCCCGGGGAGAAGGGGCGGTCGAGCCTCCGTGGCCTTTGCCACCCCGAGTTCCCCACGCCGACATGCTTTTAAAAAGTGCCTCGTAATCCCCAGTCTCACTTCACGCTCGGAAGAGGGGACGTGGCTTCCTCCCGCGGTGGCTGCAGTGGGGTTGATCATGGGGCGAGGCGACTCGCCTCCAAAGTTGTTGATGAAGTCGAACCCCCCTCTCTTTGGGGTTAGCCGTTTGCCCACCCAGGTCCTGCCTCCGAGAGGAGGCTTCTCCGGAAGTTGGCGAAAGAGGGAAAGAAACCGTAGACGTTAATGCTGCTAGTGTCTCCGACTTCGGTCTGAGAAAATAAGTTGCCTGGGATCTAACTATATTGATTCTGCGGATAGGTATGAGATATACTCGAGGGTTGGGCATTCGATTAATTAAAACTTTGCTATGTGCAAAGAAAAAAAGTAACCATTCGTGTACTCAGTGCTTCACATATCCTTTTTGGTATTTAAGGCTAAACTAGAAGATAGGCAGTGAAATCTAGGAGGAAGATGGAGTTAAAGTAACTGCGAGAAGCGTAAATTTAGTTGATTGTGAAGCTGGGATTGGAACCCAGGTCTGTTGATTTTCCAAAACCCGATCAGGAACACACCCTTTGTTAAGCTCTGCAGTAGACTTGGGTACTGGTTGAGGCGTACATTGAATTGGCAATGTCTTTACAACACAAAAGAGAGGGAAAGATAAATTTAAGGTAGAAAGGTGAAGGAGCCCTAGATATTTAAAACCTGCAATTTAGTATAATTGGTGATTGTAGTTAATATTGAGTAAGGAGTAACTGGCATCTTGACCAAAGAATTGCCGTGCAGTGTCAGGATATTTACTGTGGTCCGCCCCCCCCCCCCCCCCCCCCGCCCCATTCCCTCAGACTGATGATACTATTTTCCAGTGTCTTCCTTTGGTTTGTTTCATGAAAGTTTAATAAAATGTATAATTGTTTATAAAGATGTAATAGTAAAATTCAAAAATTGTTAAATGAGGAAAGTAAATTGCAGTATGATACTGGACATTCTGACTGCACTGTTTTTAAGAGGATAGAGCACAATGTGTATTGTCTCCTGCTGATTTTGCAGTTTTTTCCCAGAATTGTAGTTTTGGAGTGTTGTGTGTATTTTTCCAAGAGAAGCTTGGAGATTCCCGTTAATTGCCTTTTTGTAATTGAAAGTTGTGCAAAGATGTTTTGTTTTCTGTAAATAGTAGTTGGATAAGCTTCAGTCTAAAATGAAAGGTAGCAAGTTTAGTTCATTGTAAATAACATTGATTATGCTATTCAAACATTAATTATCAGGAACAAAAGATTTTAGACAACTAGCTTTTTTTTTTTATCAGTATACAAACGTCTACAGAATTTATTTTCTATTTTGTGAACCCCTTATTCAGGGTATTATGTACGTCCCAGTCCCTGATGAATACTAGTCATAAAATATTGAAATGCGTTGCCTCTATGCAGAACTGTTTTTTTTTAAGGCATGGGGAAAGCAAATATGAATGTTTTGGGGGGCATCAACCTTCCAGGAAAATGGATAGAGCCCTATTCTAAAGTCTTTTGGTCATTTGGTTTAAATTATTGACAAAAACCCTGCTAACTTGTTAAATTACGTGTACATGGATGTTGCTCCTTCCAGGTCTTGTTTCTTACCCTCCATTCATGGAGGACCCTGGAAAGAGCAGGCCGTTTATGAGTTCCGAATCTCTTGAGGTTTTCAGAATGGGCATCATCAGAGCTTGGGTTCAATCTGTAACAAATCTTTATTACTATTAAAAATTCCAGTGTCTCAGCTGATGTTTTAGGGCAGTGATTTCCCTGTGTGTGGCGTTGGCCTTATAACAGAGCCTTTTTTCCCAATATTTTTATTTTTTATGGATGTTTTAAAATGGCTCAAGAAACCCTGAATGTCTGTGAAATAGCGTTCGTTGTCTAGATAGGTACTGAGCCTTCTCACTAGCTTGTGGGGTTTTTTTCTTCCCTTTCTCTTGAGTTTATTTCATCTTCTTAAGTCGTTTATAATGATAGGAAATTTTTATTAAGCCAATTTATGAAGTGTTTTTGTGTGTGTGGTTAAAAAAAACCCATCTAACATGAGGTCTACCAACCCAACAAATTTTTAAGTGTAAAGTACATTATTAACTGTGAACGCGATGTTATACAGAGGAGCTCTAGAACTTTTCATCCTACTTGAAACTATACCCTGCTTGACCAGCAGATCTCCATTTCCCCTCCCCGCAGCCATCATTCTACTTTCTGCTTCTGACTGTGACTGTTTTAGATACTTTATATAGGTGGAATCATGCAGTGTTTGTCCTTTTTCGAATGTCTAATTTCACATAATGCCCTTAAAGTTCATCCATGTTGTAGCATATGGCAGGATTTCCTTTTTTTGTGGTTGAAAAATACTGCAAAATGTATACACTTTTTTAAATCCATTCATCTATCAATGGGCTATATAACGTTTTACCACTTCTCTGAATTAGTAAGTTTAGTATCATATATAATGCTCACATTTGTGTAAAAAAGGTAAGTGATACAAACTCAAAGTGAGTTATCAATTGATTGGTTTTATATGCCCCTCCCCACCAGATATCTGTGAAAACCGCAACAGCTGTGTTTCCTGTTTCAATGCTAGCCTTGATGCTACTACCTGCTTTTGGATAGAATGTAAAGGTAAGAAAAGATTGCTTCAATTTTGAGACTGCAAACTGTTTTGTTTTAACCTTTTAAGGTATTCTACGAGGCATTCCTGAACATTTGAAAATTATGTAGAAAATTTGGTATAGTGTGTTACTATTTATTTTGCAAGTCAAATACTTTTTCGTTAAAGTGCCCGTTGCTTCACATTTCCCCCCAAAACTCTGGTCTCCCATTCTGTCCCCACACCTTTAATTCCTTAGAGGGATAATTAAGGTTCAGTAGTTTTTATTTTTTTAAGTTTATTTATTTATTTTGAGAGAGAGAGAGAATGTGTGTGAGCACGTGAGCTGGGGAGGGGCTGAGAGAGAGAATCCCAAGCAGGCTCTGTGCTGTCATCGCGGAGCACAATATGGGGCTCAAACTCAAGGACTGTGAGATCATGACATGAGCCAAGGTTGAGTGCGATGCTTAACCGACTGAGCCACCCAGGTGCCCCAAGGGAAGAGAGATTTTAAAGATTTGGAAGATGGAATGGTACAGGTACACTGAAATTAGCAGTGAAAGAAAGTTGTAAAATTTTCCCCTGAAAATAGTTGTCTAGAAAAAGGAGGCATTTATCTTCTGTCACCTACTAGATGAACTATGGAGACCTTATAAAACTTTGTTGGATACTTAAATATGAAAGAAGAATGACATGGGGAGAGAGTAACCTTTAATTTGAGGGATAAAGAGCTTACTTGAAGATACTTTGAAATATCAATAAGGTTTTTGTTAGGACTGTGGAATTATAGCATATTCTGTTTTTTTAATGGAAGGTAGTTGCATTTTTTTCTTATCAGTAAAACAGTCTATCTGGTTTATATGTATATAAAAGAAAAAGCTAACACTATATGTTAAGCTTCTTTGTGCATTAAAAAAAATGTAAGAATTGTGGATATAATCCTACATAAAAAAGTTGAAAAACTTCTTTTAAAATTAAGGTATTAGCTTAGTTTGGGGTAAAGTTAATTTTTTGTTGTTTAAGAGTCCCTTTTTTTAAAGTCATAAAATGGAATTGAAGAGCACACGCCTCTTCTCCTTGGGACTTGGCGTATTTTTGGGGGCTCCAATACCTTACTGTAGGATATGTTGGGGAAAGGTCTCCCTTACTCTTGTTACAAGTCTGACCATCTAGGAAAGCAGTTTTAGAAAGTGTAGATGACCAAAGCAGAGATCTGGAACAGAGGTCCTGCTGCTGCTATCCGGGCACCTCCTGTGGTGACTAAGCCTTTATTAAAGATCTTGACTGTTTCTCCCTACTGACTCAGCCCTATTTGTAGATTCTAGCAACCTTCCCTGTGTGGTAGTCATGCCACAGTTCTGTGATCTGAGTGTTTTCCGATTTATCTGTTCAGTATATTTATGATGAGTTTAGAAGAATATTTGGAGGGATCCTATGTATTACTTCTTAAACAGTGGGGAAAAGAAAATAAAAGTTATTTTATCGGTCTGTGGACTTATAAAGTATTTATCCTTGAGTTTGATTTTTGGAAGCAATTCTGGAGCTTAGTAACAAAGTCAAAGATAATATAAGCAAGTGATTGGTGCTCTGTGTCTTTTCCTCCCCGTAACAGACAAAAGCTACTGTTCCCATAATTCAACAGCTAGTGATTGCCAGGTGTTGAATGGCACAAAATTCTGTTCTGGTAAGTATTCACATTGACTGCCGGGGAAAGTGGCCAGAGAGGTGAGGAAGATCTTTGCCTCAGGAAGCCTTAGTTCAGTATTTGGTTTGCCATTTCCATAATTCTAATCTTGTTAGAAATTTGGATATAAATGACATTCATACTGATACAAAGGACAGTGTTTTGAATCTTAGTTTAGTGATTTGGCTGCACTGTGGAATGCTGCAGGTAGAGAGATACCTCCTCATTTACTTTTTTTCTTAACTCTTCTGGAAACTCCCTGCATTTTAGACCTTCTCTTTATTTGCATTTTACAGGTGTAGACAACCTTGTTCTAGCACTTTTCTTGGTTGTGGTGCTGGTGATTGTCACATTCTCTAGCATAGTTTGTGTTAATGGTTGAATTTTTTCTGTATTCCTCTGTTTTCTCATTTTTTTTAAGTTTATTTATTTAGAGAGAGAGAGCGAACAGGGTAGGGGGAGAGGGAGAGTGAGAAAGAGAATCCCAAGGAAACTCTGTGCTGTCAGCGTAGAACAGGGCTTGAACTCCCAAACTGTGAGAATGTGACCTGAGCTGAAACCAAGAGTCAGACGCTTAACCTACTAAGCCACCAGGCCACCCCTATCTTTCTCATATTTGTACTTTAATTTGAGGAAATTGATTACTCTTTAACCATAACTCTTTGCTCAGGAAATAGTTTAAATTCCTAGATGAAACAACTGATTTTTTAAATAAGATTACAAATGGATAGGGAAGTCAATTTGTAATTTGGTGCATAGGTAATAATTAAATAGAGCAAAAGAGGTTTCTGGAGTGTGTCAGTAGCCTTGAATGACTACCTGTAACAATTTACTTTTAGTAGGCATTTTCCCATTCGAACTTGAACTTTGTGACTGAGAATTTCATTAGTGTGAGTTCCATTATCCCTTATGTACAGTGAATATAGTATGGTTTAGGTGGTAAAAGAGCAAACAATTTTAGTATCTATTTTGATATATATTAGAAAACACTAATAACTATAATCAGACCTGTGATTTCATGATAATACTTTCTAGAAACAAATATTTTTTTAAATGCTTGTTTATTTTGAGAGAGAGCGCACGCGTGTGCATGCTGGTGGGGAGGGGGTGCGTGGAGAAGAGGGAGAGAAGACCAAGCAGACTCCGAGCTGTCAGCGCTGAGCCTGACAAGGGGCTTAGTCCCATGAACTGTGAAATCATGACCTGATCCGAGATCAAGAGTCAGATGCTTAACTGAGCCACCCGGGTGCCCCAAGTAAAACATTTTAAAAGATAGTAATTTAGAGAAAAATCAAATAAGTAATTATACTTATTTGAGGATGTATCAGTTAGAATTAGTTTGGGCTATGAAAGATAGGAAAACCCAAATTAGAGTGGTTTAAGCAACAGACAGACTTCACTCTTATGTAAAGGAAGTCTGGGCTCAGGTGTAGCTAGAGGGCTAGAGTAGCAGCTCTACAAGCATTAGGAACTCGGACTCTTTACTGTCATTCCTCAAGAATATCTCTGACCTTATTCTCCAAGGTGAGTGCTCCTATTCCAGCCATCAATTAGTATTCCTGCCAGCAGGAAGAGGAAAGAGAGAGGCCCACGCCTACCTTACAGATGCTTTCTAGAAGTTACACTTGACTACCTAGCTGCAGGGGAGGCTAAAAAAATGTCTGTCTTTCCTCAGGGGAGGGAAGTATCAACCTTAGATTGGTGCTTCCATTTCTAAAGAAGGGGAGATGAGTATTCAGAGCAACTGTCAGTCTCCTCCGCAAGGTGGTACTTAAATGCAAAAATTATAAAAGTGGTATTTAAATGACTGCAATTTGGAAAATAGTATAATAGATTGTGATATTTGAGATTGCTTGGACTTAATGTTTGTTTCTTTTAAATAGAACCCGAGCCCACTCCGATGCCAACCAATTCTACAGGTAATACAAGATAATTGATTCTTTTCCTCTTCTTCAGGATTTGTAAGGCCTTCTGATGGATAATTTGTTAGCAATTAAGTACCTAAAAGTTTAGTATAATTTAAAAAACTAGTAGATGTATTTAGTTTTGGACCATAATTACATTAATATGAATTGTCTGTGACAGCGACACATAACTCCAGTGTTTCATATTCATTGTACATGGGAGGATTTGCTGTATCTTTGGACATTGAGTCCACACACTGCTTTTTGTGGATTTTGTGGAAATCTTGGGAAATACAGAAGCCTAAATTAAAATTCCCTATAATTCCCATCATCCAGAGGTACCAAAATGTTTTCAGTGATAAAGTTATTCCAGTCTCTTCTGTAGGTATATCTAAATAAATATACTTACTATGAAATTGGATGGTGTGTTCATACATGTTTGAATTTGTTTTTCCTCTTACTTAAACATTGTTGTATGCGCTTTAACCATGCTGCACTTGGTTGGATAGTTAGGTCATCGGTCATTCTCCATGCAGTGGAGAATATGTGCTGTTAACTCTGATAGGATTGATTCAAACAGCATTCCTAGGTCAGAGGATAGAATTATTTTAAGGCTTTAAGTACTGATTGCTTTCCAGAAAGATAGGCTTTTCAGCCTAAACAGCTGGAAAGTTGTTCACTACACCTTCTTTCTCCTTCTAAAAATCTTTACCAAAGTGATAGAAGGAGTAAATCATTAAAAAAAAAAAAGTTTACTCCAGGAAAGTACTAGGCTTAGATGATTGGGATTGGAGATAGAAGTAAGACAGCATTTTGTCTGCGGTAGGAACTACGAAAAGGGTAAGTAAGCCCAGTGTGTTGAGATGTTTGTAGGAAGGTGTGTATGTGGAATAACGGCGTATGTGGTGAAGGAGATGAGAAAGCGTGTAATGAGGTCAGGGAATTGCATTTGGAGTACACGGTGAGGAAAAATTGAGCTGGACGGTAACAGGTCAAGAGCCAGATTTGGAGGACAGATTGGAAGGAAGACAAGAGTGGACACATGGAGATTAGATAACCTGTGGTGGGAATTCTGGGGAACTACTAGGGGAAGAGTTGCAGGTGTATGCAAATAGACTTAGGAATTAGAAGTGATAGAACTTGATGGAGGTGATGGCACAGCTCTTTGCTAACAGTACAGATTAACCTGATCAGTAGGCAGTAGTAGTGTCCACAGGAGCAGCTTGTAGAGAGGAGAATAGGGCTTAAGAACCAAACTCTATGGAACAGTAACACGTAAGAGTTGAGAAGAAGAGGACTAGAAAGGAAACTGAGTAGGGATGGGCAGAGAAATGTGTCCAAGAACCTTTTATTTTCAGAGGAAAAAGTGGTCAGATGTTGTAGTAAGGGCCAGAACTCATTTTGAAAGACTTTGGCAGTGGTGAGCTAGCTAGTTACCAGGTTTTGCTTGCCAGTTGTGCATAGCTCTTCCCAGCTACACATTCAGTGATACCATGTTGGTGGCTTGAACTACAGTGGAAGTATTCGTGCCATAGAGATCTGCAAATGCTACAGAACTTGCGGAGAGCACACAGTAGTAGCACCATTAGAAGTCACTGACTAGGAGGATGTTAAAGATTGATGAAAGCAGAGACGTTGAGGGAAAATTAGTTTCCTAAAGGTGGGATGTAAACCGGAAGCAGGAGCGGGGGAATCAATTTCTTTAAAACCATTGTGGGTTCACTTTTAATTTCTCCTCCATGGATCTTGATGTAGTTTTCATGCTTGCTCTGCACTGGGTTCTCCAGCAAACTACGATGGAGTCTTCCTTGTTTTGTCTCTTTGGGTTCTGTAAAGTGGAAAGAAGCCAGGGCTTGCTTATAGAAAATGCACCAATTGCATGGCAATTAGTGGTTGAAAAACAAACCTTTACATGGTCTCTTTTCATACCTACTGTGGAAAGAGAGCAAGTGAAAAATTAAGGGATTATTAAAGAAATGATTCAAAGGGAATCTGATTTAGGTGTTCACTGGGGTTAATTATAATAGTCTTCTGTCATGACGTATATATATTATAAATAAATATGAATGTCAATAAATAATACCATAACAGAATGACTAAATTACGTTAGAAATGTGGTCGAAAATATTTGTAATATATTAAGTGGAAGACAAACTATTAAGTTTTAGCACATTTTTAAATTTTTTGTTACATACATGCACAGAGAAGTGGCTGGCTGGAAGCAGCATGAGATTACTTAATTTACTGTATTTTCTATATTTCCATCACCAGTAGCAACTTTTGTAACTGCTGAATTATTTTTTTTAATGAAAGGAACTGTGGGTCAATAGAAGTATATTCCCTATTTCAGTCAAAAGTAAAAGTGTGTGAATGTTTTGCCTATTTATAAAAAAAGAATTAGTTTGTACCGCGTTCAGAGGATTGTTCGTGAGAATCAGAAAATGTGTAAACTTTCTTTCTCTACCATCCATTGTCAGACAAAATTTGTTGATAGTGTTGTTTTAAGATTGAAAGGAATATATGTCTAATTTGTAAAGTGTTAGTGTGTTACACAGAATGTATAAGCAACAGAAACTTTTAAAGGATTAAAAGTCTGAAAATAATCATACCCTTTAATCTAGGAATTCTGTATAAGAATCAGTCCTAACAGAGATGAGATCAAGTATTTCCCTGCAAGATGTTTGTAGTATGGAGAAATGAGAGATGACCTAATTGTCTCTCCAAGAGCAGGGTAGGGAAAATGTATGCAGCAATGTCATATTGAGAGAAAGGGATACAGACTTGTATGAGAATATCCTGTCAGTATTGTTAACATATCTTTTATTAGAATCTGTTAGTACTAACAGAGTACTATTAGTAATATTAGTATTAACAGAGGTCTGTTAACACATTGCTTTAGTTCCTAAAATGTGTTTACATTCAGGTTAATTCTCACAAGTGTTCATTTCTTTATAGGTATTTTCAGATAAAAAAATTATTGGAATTCATGTAGTATGGTAGACTAGAGCTTACCTTTGGGCTCTTATAATTTAAATTGGGGGTCTTTGACTCCTGAGGACCTGTTCTTTTATAAATCGAATTTTATTGAAACAGAACCATGCCTGTTCAGATGCATGGTGTCCTGGGCTGCTTTTGCACTACACAGTGTACAAAGCTTAAAATATTTACTGTCCGCCTCTTTAAGAAAAGTTTACCATCCCCTTGAAAGAAAGAAGTTAAGGCTATCTTGATACCTACTGGAGAAGTACTGAGTTGCACCTGTTTCTTACGATGACTTTTTAAGTTAATAGTTTTTGCCACAGAAGCAAGGTTATTTATCAAAACAAAACAAAACAAACCTATATAGTTCCCTTATTTAAACACTAATTCTTGCCCTTCTGTGCGTTTTTTTGCGAATTTTATCCAGCTGTGTAAATTCCATACTTAAACATGTACATAGATGTTAACATGGATACAATTTCGTGCTTGCTTGATGTTTTCAGAAGCATTTAAAAGCTAGTATTCTGGCTACGTAGATAAGTTAGTGAACCATTAACTGAAACTTGGCCTTTATTCTTTAAAAAATGGAAAGCATGTGAAATTGGTAGCATTATTTTTAAAGACAAATTGTTAGATATTGGGAGGTTTGGAAATTTACGTTTTTAATAAGTTTTGTTTACATTCCAGCTAAAACCACAACTCTGCCTTCCTCTTCTACAACTACCACCACAGTTACTACATCAGGTAATTGAGGGTTTTTTAAACTAACAGTGAGGTAGGATGTGTGTGCAACATTGCCTTGTACTGTTTCTGCCACCATTTTCCAGTTTTATTCATGAATGGTTGTGAGTAAAACTCATCTCTTACATTTTGGAGGACCAAGACAGTTGGCTGTTAGAGCAGTAATGGTAGGTTTGCTGAGAGTCCTTCTCATTTGTTAATGTGTAACCGCATTTGGCATGACATGTTAGAGTTAAATGTGGTAATGTTTCTCCAAAACCTTTTAGTACAACTTGTAGGCGAGATCTAATTTTTTATAACTTACAAATTAAATTACTAAACACTGATTAGTTGTGTGCTGTGTTAGATCATGGCAATTAGAGTGAAGATAATATAGCCATCTTTTTTTGAGGAAAGGTCTAAAAAGCCAAGCTAGCACTGCCAAATGTGTACCTCAGCCATATTTCTCACCATTTCTTTTTTTTTTGGGGAGAGAGAGAGCGTGTGCCCATGGAGCACACGTGGGGGAGGGGCAGAGGAGGAGAGAGAGACAAAGGGAGAGAATCTCAGGCAGGCTCCATCCCATGACGCTGGGATCATGACCTGAGCCAAAATCAAGAGTTGGATGCTCAACCAACTGAGCCATCCAGGCGCCCCCTCACCATTTCTTTACATTCCTTTATAATTCTTTTTTTTTTTAATATGAAATTTATTGTCAAATTGGTTTCCATACAACACCCAGTGCTCATCCCAAAAGGTGCCCTCCTCAATACCCATCACCCACCCCCCATTAACCCTCAGTTTGTTTTCAGTTTTTAAGAGTCTCATGCTTTGGCTCCCTCCCTCTCTAACCTCTTTTTTGTTTTTTTTTCCTTCCCCTTCCCCATGGACTTCTGTTAAGTTTCTCAGGATCCACATAAGAGTGAAAACGTACGGTATCTGTCTTTCTCTGTATGGCTTATTTCACTTAGCATCACACTCTCCAGTTCCATCCACGTTGCTACAAAGGGCCATATTTCATTCTTTCTCATCGCCACATAGTATTCCATTGTGTATATAAACCACAATTTCTTTATCCATTCATCAGTTGATGGACATTTAGGCTCTTTCCATAATTTGGCTATTGTTGAAAATGCTCCTATAAACATTGGGGTACAGGTGCCCCTATGCATCAGCACTCCTGTATCCCTTGGGTAAATTCCTAGCAGTGCTATTCCTGGGTCATAGGGTAGATCTAGTTTCAATTTTTTGAGGAACCTTCACACTGTTTTCCAGAGCGGCTGCACCAGTTTGCATTCCCACCAACAGTGCAAGAGGGTTCCTGTTTCTCCACATCCTCTCTAGCATCTATAGTCTCCTGATTTGTTCATTTTAGCCACTCTGACTGGCATGAGGTGATATCTGAGTGTGGTTTTGATTTGTATTTCCCTGATGAGGAGCGATGTTGAGCATCTTTTCATGTGCCTGTTGGCCATCTGGATGTCGTCTTTAGAGAAGTGTCTATTCATGTTTTCTGCCCATTTCTTCACTGGATTATTTGTTTTTCGGGTGTGGAGTTTGGTGAGCTCTTCATAGATTTTGGATACTAAAAGTGCATCTGAAGAGTAACTTTATTAATTAATAATTTGTATTATAAATGAAATCATATTCCATTTATGCCACAGATCATTGTAGGTTATGAATCCTCCTCTCTGTATTTAAAATACTGTTCTTTTATGGTTTTTTTGTTCTTTTCGCTTATTCTTGTGCTACCTTTCTCTTGGTTTCAAGGAAGCCATTTTGTCTTCACAGGAAGAAATACGGAACAGTTGTAATTAATTTTAAAGTGGCCAGCTTATCAAACAGCCACTACAACCAGTGTCTATTTGATACTCGATTTAAGAAAAAAGAAAAATTTAAGTATGAAATTGCTTTTTAGTAAAATGGGTGGTGTTCCACTTGAAACGTTTTACTCCCTGAAAAGAAATTTATGTTTTGGTTTCTCTAGAAACATTTTACTCTCTGGAAAAGGAATTCAAACTTTTTTGCTTTTTTGCCATATGGTTTGGTAATGCTCATAAAATTTGCCGAGCAAGATTTATGGTACCTTTAATAATGAGGTTTTTTGCTTGTTGGAATTATAAATTGTAGATACTTAAGGTAATTTTTGCGATTTGAAGAATTGCAACCAAATTTTTACTTACCTTATGTAGTTAGTAAAATTCAAAAGTTGTACGAATGTTCAGGTATTTACCGTAACAAATATTAATATTTACTGTAATAATTAAGTAAAAATATATGTAGTCTGAAGAAATTGCACATTTTTAAAGTGCTCTACATGTTCCCAGGGCATAATTTATGTACCAGGAGAATGTTTTGCTGTTAGTTTTGTGTTTGGGTTTGTATGGTAGCATTGACTGCTTGATACTGCTGGATGGAGTGAATGGGATTGATAAATGGTTGTTTTCCTTAATTAGGGATAGATTCTAGCTGTAAAGACTTGACCCAAGAGCAAATGCTTTATAGAATTGAGCACATGGCCAAGTAGAAGCTCAGGTGGGTCTTGAAATTATGATAGAGGATCGTGAGACTTACCAAGTGTTATTTTTCCGCTCTTATTTAACAGGTACGACTAATACCACTTTAACTCCGACTTCACAACCTGGACGGAAGTCTACCTTTGATGCAGCCAGTTTCATTGGAGGAATTGTCCTCGTCTTGGGTGTGCAGGCTGTAATTTTCTTTCTCTATAAATTCTGCAAATCGAAAGAACGAAACTACCACACTCTGTAAACAGACCCATTAAATTAACAAGGACTGGTGTATAACTCACTGAAACCAAAATATTATCTTTCAAGATGTCCCACATGGAAGACGCTATTCCAGGATCTTTAAATTTTCAAAGGATGCATATAGGATGTTTTGGAGCATCGTCCTTGAAGAAAAATCACTTAAATCATTTTGCTCAACAGGAATATTTAAAATATTCTGCATGAATCCTTGTGGCTGTCTTCTTTTATTTTAAATGGCTGCTGCTGTGGGATTATGTTCTCTCTTCTTGACGTACCAAATGTAACTCTGTAAGTGATGGAAAACATTGTCCTGCGCAGACAACCTCATGACTCTTTTGGCAGTTTAAATTTAGTCATTTTAAAGCCTGAAAGCTGCATTATTTTCATCCTAACTCAGGATGTAGTCTAGTGACCAGAATTGAGAAGAATGTGCCAAATGAGCATCAATCGGGTGGACTTTTGGCTGTCCTTTCAAAAGTGGAATAAATCTTTAAATTTAGTATCCTTAGAGTAAACTGTATCTTTAGAGTAAAATTTTGTGCTCGATAGCAGTTATTTTTTCTACATTAGAAATAAGATGCCACACAGGGAATTACATTCCAGATTTAAAGGAACGAATGGAAAGGATACAAACCATTAAAGAATAGCAGGTTATTGTTCATCCTTGTAAAGCACCTTATATCACTGAGAAAATAAAGAACAGTGCCTTAAAAGACAGACTGAAAGGTAGACTGTAACTTAAAATGTTTGTGATTTGTTCTTTTACATTAAGGAAGGTAAAGGTTGGTCTGATGATGTAACTGTTGACAAGATGTAGTAAACCTGCTTTTAGATATCATACTGTTAGTATTTAACTAAATACTATTTGATTTCAGACCCAAGCAAGTTAAGCTAAAAGATATTCCACAAAGCTGAAAGCCTTCACATATTGAACCTCCCAGCATTTTTCTTAGGCTGTTAAAAAGTGTAAAGCTAAAGTTGATTTAATTATATTTTCCTTTGTACTTCAACACTGTTGTACCATAAAAGGATTTTCGCCAAGCTTTCTTGAAAAGTAACTATTTTTATGAGGCAAGAAGGAAGGAAGTTGTTTTAGAGTCATTTACTAGTTCTTTAATGAGACAATCACTTTAAGTTTTGAGACCAGAAATGTGACCAGTGTAATTTTAGAAAATCGAGGGATTTTTGGTTGATTGGATTACTGTAGGTTTTTAATGATGATTGCCCAGGATAGACAGATTGTGCTTTCTCTTCTTTCTCTCTTTCTCTCCTGCTTTGTCCTTCTCTCCTGTCCTTTTTTTAGTTTCTGTTCCCATAGTATAATATAAGCATGCATACTTTAATTTTTTTTTTAGTTTTCTTAGGCAGCACTAGTTTTTTTCAGTTTTAGAGGGAGACTTCTCCCCTGCCTTTGACATATTGGATTAGTTCAGAGGTTTACATTAGTTTTAAGAAAGTTTTTGCTTTTCTAGGTCATTAAAGGTTTTTAGTTTCTTTAGCCTCTAAGGGTTGAGTTTAGCACTTGGTTTTCAGTATTTTGTAGTAGGAGATGACAAGTTGCTTTGGTCCATTTCATTAGCCAAAATTCCTTGCATTTAGATTATATTCAAGGTTCTTAAAATGAAGATTTACTGTTTCTTTGTTACTTGCTGGTACAGCTAAAGTTTGTTTTACTTGCACATTTGTACATACACCTAATCTTTTCAAGTGCCTTAATTGTTTAAAATCTCTGGCTTCAAAGGTTTTTGGGAAAAGGTAGGTTTACCTCACATTTTTGTGTTTTCATTAGTAATATTCATTAGTAATTAGTTCTAGGAACCTCACAAGAACTTTTATTATGGTGCCATGGCTGTTAGTTTTTAGTGAGTGCTAGAAGATCCAAGATTCATTTGAAAATATACAGAATTTCCATTCCTCCCAAAGTGGCAAAATTTAGCTACAGTGGTATAATTATCATTTACGTAGATGTGAATACCTTATCACACATTAATGTCCATACAGCAATTTTTGTGAAAATGTAGCTGATGGCGCCTTCTCATCTTCTGTAATTTTGAATATTGCTCTAATAACAAAACCATAATATGAAACCAGTTAGATTTTGCAAGAAGAGCTCTTACAACAGAACTCACGGCCTTTTCCCCCCTTCCTTTAGCAATTTACTATCTTGAGCCATTAAAAATTTGTTTTTTTTAAAATCCAGAAGGTATATAGAAACCTTTTCAGATTTTCTTCTGATTTGTTCATGCGGATGTAGTTCTATCAAAACACCTTACTTTACCTTACAGATATTTGTTGCACAGGCAGACACTGCTGTATTTAGAAATTTCTATTTCAGTTCATTAAAAACTGTAAAACCAACCTGTATCATGTACCAAACTGATTTAAAATAAATCTACATGTTTATTGAATCAATCTGTTCAATTTTTTATTAAGTGTTTTTTGCATTTTGATTATGAAATTTAATGACAGTGAATTTACCTATCAGTCTGTTTGGAGATGGGTTGTCTACTCTATTGTTATACAAGACCAGCAGATAGTAACTAAGATACGGATTCGCCAGTGGAGGACAGAGCTTTAGAAATTTTTAGTGCTTTAGTGTTTACAGCACTTTACTGATGTTGGTCCATTGTCTTCTCAATTGCATTGTTCTCTGAGAAATCAGTCATCTTCATCTTCTGTTACTCAGTACATATCTTTGTTTTCCTTTGTTGCTTTTTAAGATTTTTTTCTCTATTGCTGGTCTGAGCAGTTTGATTATGACATGCTGTGCTATCATTTGTTTGGGGTTTGTTGGGTCTCTTAGGATATATGCCTTTCATCAGATTTGGGCATTTTTCAACTACTATTTCTTCATATATTTTTTTCTGTCCTTTCCCTTCTTTGTTAGGGGTTCTGATGACACAGAGGCTGCTGGAAGTTGACACACAGCTGATCCATGCACTATTCGGTTTTTTAATCTTTCTCTGTTTCATGTCAGATTACCGTCTTCAAGTTCACTAATGCTACAGTCTAAACCTAATGATAGTTTCATCCAGTGTGTTTATCATTTCAGGTGTCTTCAGTTTTAGAAGTTCATTTTTCATGGTTTTTATCTTCCATGTCTACATACTCAAGCTTTAGTTTTTGATCATACAGTGGTATGCTTTTTTTAAATGCCTGTGTCTGCTAATTCTAATACTGGGTCAGTTTTTTTTTTTGTTCATTATGGGTCATACTTTTCCTGTTTCTTTGCATGTAAGTTGTAAGTTTCTTTGCATGTAAGTTTCTTTGCATGTGAGCTGTTTGATGCTGGTTATTTTGGTTCTGGGACACAGAAAACAAACAGTATGATCATTCTAGGTCTTGCATTTAAGTTTTGTTAGGTGAGAGCAGAGCAGCACTTATTCTAGGGTTCCCCAGTTCTGAGGCAAGACCTTTCTGTATACCCAGTGTCCCTGGATTATGGGGCTTTCTAGTCTGGGCTAGTGGGAACAGACTCTGTTCCTAGCCTGGGGCAGGCTCCCAGATACTTTTTCCTGGAAAGCTTCCCCAGCCTTTGGTAGTTAGCTTGTGCATGTGCTGACCAATATGTTGCTGAGACTACATTCTGCAGATCTTTGGAGCTCCTCTTTCCGCGGCTTGCCACCCTGGTCCTTTGCTCTGGGAACTCCAGCTGCTTTCAACTGCCTTGACTTTAGCTTCATCTGAACTCAGGAAGTCCACTGGGCTCTGTCTGGGTGTCCTCCCTACATCATTGCTTAGAAATGCAAGGCAGTAAGCTGGGTTGATCGTTCCCTATCAAGGATCACTGTTCTTTGCTCAAAGTCAAATGTATTGGAAACTACTGTTGCGTGTGTGTTGTCCCGTTTTTCAGTGTGAGGGTAAGTACAGGTTCTTCATCTTTGCCGGAAGAAAATGTTCAAGATGAGGATTTTACTTTATTTTATTCTATTTTCAAGATAAGCATTTTAAAGTCTTAATTTTTAATTTAAGGAATATGTAAATACATATTCTCAAATTCTTTTTCCTTAAACTATTCAACAGAAGTATGTCGGCTTTGACCATCCCCCAATCCCTTTCCCTTGCCTGCCCTCCACTTTGGAGAAGTAATTACTGGAACTGGTCTGGTGTGAAACAATCCCCCCCCCGCCCAGCATTTTTTATGTACTATTACGTACCCTTAGAAAATACATAATGTGGATTTTTATTTTAACATCATCCTGCAACTTCTTTTCGCTTACTACTTGCAGATCTTTACAAGTTAGTGTATGTCGCACACCAAATTCTTAAATTCTCTGTCGGCATATGTAGTATGAGTATCATAAGCATCTATTGAAGGATCGTAGGTTTGCAATTTTTAGTTTTTACTGACACTTCTGCAGAGAGTATCTTTGCGCCCTCCCCCTTGTTTATGTGTGAATATATCTCTAGAGTAAATGCAGAGAAGTGGAAATCTGCATCATAGGGTTTACACTTTGAAAATTTTAACAGACTGAGATTGCCTTCCAGTTCCCACAAGCTGGGGTAGCAGGATGTTTTCTGTATCTTTTCCGATATTGGCAAAGTTAAATTTTAATACTCTGGTAAGTGAAATGATTTATTTGCTTATTTGTACTTCCTCTGTGAATTGTGTTTTTCTTTTGTCTTTTCTTAACAATTGGAGGGTTTTTTATCTTGAAATATGCTGGGAGCTAATCTGTGGTCAGTGGATTTTCATCAGTCAATATTTTCTTCAAGTCTTTGTGGTGTCTTTATCATCAGAGTACAATCAGGAGACAAGCCACATAATAAGAACAGAGAAAGTTCAGCATAAAGTATTAACTATAAGAGTGGATTGGAGTGATGGGGCATATTGTCTGTAATATTTTAAGAAATAATTTGCCAAGCAGTAAAGAATTCTCAACGATACTGGCATAGCAAGTATAAGAAGTGGCCACTAACTGTTCTCCTCAAGCTGAATTCCAGAAATAATTTCAGGATACAACCTTGGCTCTGTGGATGAAGTTAGTGGTAGCTGCAAATCCACTGCTAGGCAGCTATGCCTGGGGGGATGTTATCCCAGTGGTAATCTGAAGTCATACAAGGGGATGCAGGGTAAACCAGGCACAGGAGGTACCACACCAGTGATACTCCACTGCTAAGCTAGGTGCACTGCTCGAGTTTTGCCCAGAACCAGGGGGGAAAAAAAATCCCTCCAGTACCGTCTGCTGACAAAACACACACCACCTAGCTAAGAAATACCCGTTCATATGGTTCAGCTCCATTTTCATTCTAATGGTGGAGCAGGCAACAGGTGGATTCAAACCTTAAAGCCCTTGTTTCTGTAAATTATGACCTCCCACTACTTAATATTTATTTTGCCTTTGCTGAGAACCTCAAGTGGTTGATTGTTTTCCTGGTGGTGGCCCAAATATTACTACCAAAAGGTCTGAGTCACACTGTTCTACCTGCTTTGATTAATAGTTTTCATCAACCTTTTCTATTGGGTATGGAAGTACTCAGGCACCCAGAGAATCCCGTGTTCCAGATGTGGTCTTTCCTCCATTGTGTGCCAGCAGTACAATCTCCCCTTGGTAATCATGATTGACCATTCCAGCCGGTAGAGTAACACCTTTTGCTGCCTATCGGTTTAGCAGCTTATGAATCCCATCCCAAGATGGCCAAATGGCAGTCTCATCTTAAATCTTGTATCAACAGACCCATCGTTGTGTCCCTGGTTGAAACATACCTTGGGAACTAAGACCTCCAAACCAGCACAGCTTGAGATTGTTGAGAAGTATAATCATGAGGAGTCCCTCCCATTTCCACCCCTTGATTCCTGGATTCATATGTCACCTCCTGTGAAACAGCTCCATCCTTTCAAGGTGGTATCTCCCAACTGTCACAACTGAGTTTTCAGTGAATTATTCCACCTTTCAATTAGATCAGCCATTTCCATGTGTCCAGGGATGTTAATTTCGTGGGCATGAGTTCACTGCAACATTTCCTTTACTGTGAAATGGTTTATTCCTTAATTAGAAACAATGCTATAGGAAATGCCATGATAAAACATTCTGTGAGTATGTGCATCAGATGGTAGTGCTGGCAGAAGCATTATAGACACAGGAAGGCAATCCAAATCCAGAATATGTCTATTCTACTGAAGAATCTCTTCTATGATGGCAAAGGCCCAATTTAATAGCCATCACGTGGATGGCTGTTACCCATGGGAGTAATACCATATTGCAACCTCAGTATTGGTCTTGGCTCTTCACAGATTAGGCAGTTGTCAGTAATGCATGACAGCCTTAATAAGGGAAAATCCATGTTGTTGGCTGAGACCATGCATAGCCTCTAGCTCTGCCACCATGGCCACATTGTTCATGGGTCCATTGAGCAAGCACTGGGGTAGCTGGGGAATTAGACTGATACCCATAGAGTGCATTATATTATCCACCCAATTAAGAGCCTTCTCTGCTGTAGATGCCCTTTGCTGGGCACTGATATGGGACACAAATACCTTCACAGTGTGTTCCCATTCCAAGATCCATCCATGTACTTCTTTCCGGATTTACTTGTCACCAACCTTTAATGTTTCTTCCAAGTCCCTGACTACACAGCCAGACCATTAGCAACTACTCAGGAATTAGTGTGGATATGTACTTGGGGCCATGTCTCAGATCAGACACAGTGGACAACCAAATGTACTACTCGCAATTCTCACAGGGAAGGGTTTTCTTTCACCCCCTTTTGGTTCACCCCCGAGTGGAACATAGTGCTGCAGCTATCCTCTTTTGGGTGGAACCAATATGTCATGCAGACCTGTCTATAAACCAGGCTTAAATTTTTTATTGGCTAGCTAGTTGTTAGAAACACCTAAGGCTAGAGCTATTGATTGAGGAAGAGGATGCAACAGAAGTTGGTGTTGAAAGAGTCTGAGCCACATGTTCACGGAAGCTATCTTTACATTTCAGACCTGCTCAAGCAGGGTAGGTCAATTGTATACTATTTCCATTGATAGATTGCTGCTGTGCATGCTCAAGTTTATGACAAGGTGGATACTCCAACATCAAATCATGATGTGAAGCTCAGGCCACATGTTCACCTACTATCCCATGGTTGGGTAATAAGTCTCAAGCAAGGCACAAGTGGAATAGTTATCCTCAGCAGAGGGCATAGATTTGCTTCAAAATCTTAGGGTTCTGCCCTGGGATTCGGCTTGATAAAGACTCCATACATGCCAGGATACTTTTAGTATCATTGGCTTTGGACCTATAGATCTTAGGACCTATATGACAGCACAGCTCATACTGTAACTCAAACTCATGACAGAGCCTTCACTTGCTCTGGTCCCCACTCAAAGTTAGTAATCTTATACATTGCTCTATGAGTGGGTTGAAATAGCAAACTCAAATATGGTACATGTTGCCTTCAAAATCCAAAAAGGCCTACTGCGCATCATGATTTTGTTTTTCATGGTACATAGTGTGAGATGAAGCAACCTGTTTCTTCTTGGAAGGGGATATTTAACATGCTCCAAACCATTGCACCCCCAAGAAGCTTCATTGGGATTAATAGGCCTAAAGTGTTGTGGAATTCTGCCCTTTACCTTCTAGTTCTTGTAGGTCTTACTAAGGCACCTAAGCACTTACTACCTTCTATTCATCATACACAATCAGCATAATGTTATCAACATAGTGGACCAATGTGATTTTTGTAGACTATCAGATGATCAAGGTGTCTACAGACTATATCATGGCAGGGAACAGAACTGACAAGGCCTTAAGTCAAGGCTTTGACAGAATACTGCTGCTCTACCAGGTAAAAGCAAACTGCTCCTCATGGTCCTTACAATTTGTTATGGAGCGAAAGGCATGGCAAATTAGGTCAATAACTGCATAACAAATACCAGGAGGATATTCATTTACCCCTGTAAGATACTACATCTGAGATAGCAGCTGCAATTGGGATCACTATCTGATTAAGGTGTGAACTTGATAGTCCCTAGTCATTTTCCAATATCCACCTATTTTCTGCACAGGCCAAAGTGGTGAGTTAAGTAGTGATGTGATAGGTATCATCACCTTTGCTTCCTTCAAGTTTTGATGGTGGCATTAGTCTCTGCAGTTTCCCCAGGGATGTAATGTTGCTTCTAGTTTGCTTTCTTGACAGGGAAAGTTCCAGGGGCTTCCAATTATCCCTTCCTACTATAATGAGACTTCAACTCATGGGTTAGAGAACCAATATAAGAGTCCTTTCAGTTGTTAATTATGTCTGTTTCAATTACGCATTCACAAACTGCGGACATAAAACCACCTGGTGGGTCCAGTGGGACCAACTGAGTCCACTGTAATTTGAACATGTGACTCCTTCTATTATATCACTGTAAGCCTTCAGTTTGCTGAGCCACAGTATGTTTTGGGTTCCCAGGAATTAGAATTAATTTAGACGTAGTGTTTATTCTTCACCAAATGGTCTGGATGTTCTTCCTTTCTGATGAACAGTAACTCTAGCAAGTGATGGAAGATCCCTTAGTAAAATGTTTGGAAGAAGATTTACAATGTACCTGCAGCAGTGGTATAGGGTCCTTTCTCAAGGGGGATCCAGCCTCCCCTGCAGGCAAGGGGCCCTGCTCTGTGAATTGACTTAGGTATGGAATCTGGGTGAGAGACTGTGACACTCCACTGTGCTGACTCAGGCCAGGCTTAGGCTACCAGAGTTTTTCCTCCTATATAGATGGAGTAGTATTCTAGTTGGCTGCCCATATGTTCTCATTTGGGGGAACACATTGACCAGCAAAAGATCTCTCTGTGCCAGGTCTGTAATCTGACTACTGAGATGTCCCTGCTGCCCTTTTTATAATAGACATACCCACCTTGTCCTTGGCAATTGCCTGCTGCTATTCTGGGATTGCATCCTGACCACTGAAATGAGAGAGCCCATCTCAACAGCAGTGAGAAATGACAGGACTGTGAATTCAACTGTCATTGTAATTCAGCATTCTGCACAATTAAAATGTGTGTTTCATTTTTAGCAGTATTACCCCTGTGACTACAAGAAATAGATTTAAAAGGCTACTGTGGAAGCCTAAAGGACCAGTACTTGTCATTTTCTTCTTAAGTGCTGAAGTGCATCCAAAAAAGTCCATCCCACACCCCAGTATTTATGGTCATCATTACTGCCCTGAGAGTCAGTGTGGTAGCAATTTGGGCTCCCAAAGCACACACTTCAGTAGGTACTTTATCACAACCTACCGTGGATAACAGCTTGGTTAATTGTCATGCCACTGCATGCAAAGGATTACTAGCATTCCATTTCCTATTGTCAAGGAGCTCAGCACCATGTTCAAGCCCAAGGGTGCAACCAAACAAATCCCCAAATCCCACCTTTGTGAGTCTGTCCCCTAGGAACCCTCCACTACTGGTATCAGTTCTGTATTATTCATGCGCCAATTAGAAGACAGACACACACACAGTAATCAAACTGGAGAAAGTTTAATATAAAGACTTATTAACTATAACAAGAGATTGAAGTAATGGGAGGAATGGCTGATCAGTAATAAAGAGAGTTCTGAAGAATATAGGGAGAGCAGATATAGTGAGCAGCCATTACCCTCCAGGGCTGACATCCATTGGAGAGGGTGTGCCCTCCTTGGACAGGGTGTGACCACGGCTCACTGGATGGCAGAGAAGTTCACTGAGGCTGTGAAGCAGACCTCACAAAAGGAGGGGCAGGAGGAGAAAGCCCTTCACGGAGGGCCTCTTGCCAATGGCATCCACCACGAAGCCGCATCCACTACGGAAACCTCATGCTGCAGAAGCCACACCCGCGGCAGGAGCCTGCCTAGAGAAGCACCCCAGAATCTGGAAAAGAAACCCTCCTCCAGTGTCCCTCCAGTACTCTCTACTGACAAAGCTTAATATCTTGTAGTTGGCGAAGACGAAATATTTTCATGGTCCATATTAATTACATCACAGCAGACAAGGATGAATTTAGAGCTAAGAGCTCACAAGTTGATAACTGGCACCATACCTTGTCATACTGAACTAAAAAAAAATTTTTGGGGGGGAGCCTGGGTAGCTCAGTCAGTTGGGCATCCGACTTCAGCTCAGGTCATGATCTCACAGTCTGTGAGTTCGAGCTCCGTGTTGGGCTCTGTGCTGACAGCTTGGAGCCTGGAGCCTGCTTCAGATTCTGTGTCTCCCTCTCTCTCTGACCCTCCCCCGCTCATGCTCTGTCTCTCTCTGTCTCAAAAATAAATAAAAACATTAAACAAAATTATTTTTTAATTTTTTTAACCCTTTTAAAATTTATTTTTGGGAGACAGAGAAAGAACATGAGGGGGGGAGGGGCAGAGAGCGAGGGAGACACAGAATCCGAAGCAGGCTCCAGGCTCTGAGCTATCAGCACAGAGCCTAATGTGGGGCTCAAGCCCATGAACCGTGAGATCATGACCTGAGCCGAAGTCAGACACTTAACCGACTGAGCCACCCAGGCACCTGTCATGCTGAATTTTTAGCTTTGATATCAAAGTCATCAATCTTCCTTTTGGCTTTTGTTTTTCATGTTCTATTTCAGAAATACGTTTGTATATATGTCTGTGTGTGTGTGTGTGTGTGTGTGTGCGCATATATATCTGGAATCCATTCAGAATTCATTATGTATGGTGTAAGGTGATAATTTAATCTACTTCGAATAGACTCAACCTTCTCCTTAATTTAAAAAGCTACATATATCATGTATAAATTTATGTATGTAAATATTTCTCTGGCCTACTCTGTTCATTCATCTACCTATTTATTCCTTTACCCAAGATACATTTTCTTGTCTGAACAAAAAGACTTGGATTAGGACTTTACAAAAGTCTAAAGAGGGTTTTAGTATTTGTAGGAAGAATAAAAAAAACTGTTAAGAGAGGATGATGTTCTTAAGTGAAACAAATAGCAGTAAGTGCTTTGAAGTTTGTTTAGATGTATCTCTGTGCTGGTTTTTCACTGTTAATAAATACTGCTTAGCAGCAATGACATCTCTCCTGGCTAACACACCTCATCAGTAATCTAGAACCCATAATGTGAGGCTGCTTGTTGACCAAAGGCTCTAGGTTGTAGAAATGCAAATCAACTCTTCTGTCTTAGGACGTAAGGCCAAATCCTACTTCACCTGGAACTTTTCGGATGTTATCATCTCAATCATTCCATACTATATCTTCTGATACTGATAATAAAAATTAGATAAAGGTTTAATGGAGGCTCGAATCATGTTTATTCATTCAGATGCTCAAAGAAATAAAACTTGGAGGGGCACCTGGGTGGCTCAGTTGCTTAAGCATCCATCTTTGGCCCAGGTCATGGTCTCGCGGTTTGTGGGTTCGAGCCTTGTGTCAGGCCCTGTGCTGACAGCGCGGAGCCTGGAGCCTGCTTTGGATTCTGTGTCTCCCTCTCTCTCTGTCCCTACCCTGCTCATGCTCTTTCTCTCACTGTCTCTCAAGAATAAACATTAAAAAAGAAAAAAAGAAAGAAAACTTGGAGGGTATATGATTACCAGTTGGGTCCTTCTGGGATTATGGATGGAGCCGTGTGAACTTGAAAAGCTGAAAGGTGAACATTTTCTACCACACTGGGTAGAAAGACGTTGCCAATCCTTTTTTTGTGTTTAATAGGTACCTGAAATATAAAGATTAAATAGATATTGGAGATATCATTAAAAGTCACCGTTACGACTAAGACTGAGATCATTGGTTCAGTCTGGGTTAGGCCATTTAGTGTGCCTTCTTATATTTGACACATGTCATAAAGTGAACTGGTCAAGAATTAGTCTATCAAAGGAAGCCTTTTCCAGCTAAGGAGAAAAAGATATCCCATATGTGGAGTAATCTAAAAATTCCTTAATATTTTATCATTTGTGTTAGTGCAGTGTTCTGTTTTGTTTTGTTAAGAAAATCATTGGTGGTCTTACATTCCAGCCATGTATAAATTATTCTTCAATATGCATTTATTTGATTTGTCTCTTAAGCCTTAAGAAGTCAGAGCTTAGATAGATTTGAAGAGGCTCCAATTCTTTTGTGCCTTTCCTGGATCTTAGGTTTATTGGTTGGGGTTTCTATTCACATGCCAATGGGCCCACAAAACACTCCCTTATTTATTAGGGTTTATTTAGACCATCACCCTTCTGAATCTTTCAAATACAGTGGCTCTCCTCTGACGCATTTGGCTACTTAAGCAGCCTCTCAACCATGAGCTGTGATCGCAGACCTCCCCCACAACAGCAACATTTGCTTTTGGGAGTGAAATGGGGATGGAGGGAGTCTTAAAAGCCCTTGTGGTTCCATACACACCAACTGAATATTGCTTCCTTTTGGAAAAGGCTTTTGCAGAAACAAATAGACATATACTAGAATCTTACCTTTTGGTGAAAGATGACTGCACAGAGACTGGTAAGTTGAGCCAGTGATGGGCATTAATAAGGTGGCCCTACTTGGTCAAGGATCTCAAATGCACATTCCTGACCTGTTTCTTCTCTTTCTGTGTATGACTCTTTAACTGCATGTTTAGAAGCAAATTTTTGGTCCAATAGCCAGACTATCAGCTGCAGAATTACACCCTCAAAAGAGACTTTAGAATGGCATATTTCTCTGACAGAATGATTAAATCTTTTCCTCTTAATTTTTCTCAAAGCAAGAGGGAAGAATTTTATTTTTTATTTATTTTTATTTATTTTTTATATAATTTATTGTCAAATTGGTTTCCATACAACACCCAGTGCTCATCCCAAAAAGTGCCCTCCTCAATGCCCATCAGCCACTTTCCCCTCTTCTCCACCCCCCATCAATCCTCAGTTTGTTCTCAGTATTTAAGAGTCTCTTATGGTTTGCCTCCTAAAAGGGAAGAATTTTAAATGTGTTGACATGGAAATGTCTGGAGGGGATTCTGAAAAACAACTGGGCAAAGGTTAATACTTATGCAGTAGAGGAGGGTGTAAATATTGTTTTACATACACTAAAAGCTGAAAAGTTAAAAAAAAAATCTTCATATACATGCTATACCTGAACCTAATCTGTGTGCCAAGAATTTCTTTGGAGGGTAGATTTCTCACATGTTGTTGTTGTTGTTGTTAAGTTTATTTATTTTTGAGAGACAGAGCAAGAGGGGGAGGGGCAGAGAGAAAGGGAGAGAGAGAATCCCAAGCTCTCAGGCTCCACACCAATAACATGGAGCCCGATACGGAGCTTGAACCCATGAACTGTGAGAACTGCTAGGTAATTATTGTAGATGACTGAAGAAAAAGAAGAAATTCAGACACAGAACACAGCAAAGTGTGGACATTGACTTCCACGTCCATTTATTTAAATAAACACTTTTTTTTAACTAGCAGCATCAGATCTCTTATCTGAGTTCCCTGGCACAGCAGAAAGTTTTAAAAACGTGTGAGAAATGGGGCACCTGGGTGGTTCAGTCAGTTGAGTGTCTGACTCTTGATTTTGGCTCAGGTTCAATCTCACAGTTCCTGGGTTCAAACCTGAGCTGAAATCAGGAGTCACTTGTTGGGATAACCACTGGGTGTTGTATGTGAATGATGAATCTCGGGAATCTATCTCTGAAGCCAAGAGCACAATGTATACACTGTATGTTAGCTAACTTGACAATAAAACATATTTAAAAGTAAATAAATGTAATTGAGTAAGTGCTTTTGAGCTGAATTGTTTTGACATCAGAATTCTATTATTGAGGAGTAGCATTGGCAAGATGGCAAAGTAGGAAACCCTGCACCATCCTTCTTCCCACAAACACATCGATTTGGCAACAATTCATGGACAAAGCCTTTTTAGGAGAAATCCAGAATTTTATTATCTAGACCCAAGTATCTAGATAACAGCCAGGTATATAATGTTTCTTAATGTTTATTCATTTTTTAGAGAGACAGAGACAGAGAGACAGAACGACAGAGCATGAGCAGGGGAGGGGCAGAGACAGAGGGAGACACAGAATCCAAACCAAGCCCCAGGCTCTGAGCTGTCAGCACAGAGCCCAAAGCAGGGCTCAAATCCACAAACCGCAGGGCACCTGGGTGGCTCAGTCGGTTAAGCGGCCAACTTCGGCTCAGATCATGATCTCACGGTCCGTGAGTTCGAGCCCCGCATCGGGCTCTGTGCTGACAGCTCAGAGCCTGAAGCCTGTTTCAGATTCTGTGTCTCCCTCTCTCTGACCCTCCCCCATTCATGCTCTGTCTCTCTCTGTCTCAAAAATAAATAAACGTTAAAAAAAAATTAAAAAAAAAATCCACAAACCGCGAGGTCATGACCTGAGCCGAAGTTGGATGTTTAACAGACTGAGCCACCCAGGTGCCCTGATATATAATTTTTTAATGTAAGTTTGAAAAAACCTAACCTAAAACCATAATTTCATATTTACATTTTTCATTGTTTCACATATATAATCAAATTTATCTTTACTTACAGTTTCTGGCCTTTGAATCCTTCTTGTTATTTTACTGCTCATAAGATTAGTCTTTAAAAGGTGTTGCTGGGAGTATCTGAATGATGTGGAAGCAGAACTCAGGGAGTACTGAGCCCGAGATATAAGTCCTATAATGTTGAAAATGTTAAATTATATCTCTGGTTGCAATATATGGGCCTAGATTTAATCCACAAAATTTTAGAAAAGCTTGAAATGGGCATCTAATCCAACTTTGTCAATTTTGAATGAAGATGTCAAAATCTGCATGGAATCATTTGCCTGCGGGTCACGTGACCAAGTGAAAGAGAAGGACATGATAGGTGACTTGGACTATGGTGGGTAGGAGTGGACAAACTTAGGGATATTCAAGTTAATAGGACTTGGTAATTAACTGGACTTACAGGGTGACAAAGTATAGCTCCCAGATTCCTCAACCAACTGGGTAGATGTTTAATTTTAGTTTAGGGTGGATTTTGTGATCCTGGCATGTATATACTCAATAATAATGGTTGTTTCCAAGATTAGAAGGCTAGTTGGGTAGGAATATGAGTATATATAGAGAAAGCAGATAAATAATAGTTCAGAGTCCCTGAAAAGCTAGGAGCAAATGGAATCTCAAGCATTGGGACTGGCCCAGGGAAGAAACGGGGCACATTTTCCATTTTACCAGAAGGGACCAAGAAGCAGCTGAGTACCTAATGTAGGTGGGCTCGGGTCAAAAAATAGAGGGGTCTCCCATGTGATGGCTTTAAAAAAATTTTTTTTAAACGTTTATTTATTTATTTTGAGAGACAGCATGAGCAGGGGAGGGACAGAGAGAGAGAGGGAGAGAGGGAATCCCAAGCAATCTCCACGCTGTCAGCGCAGAGCCCCACGTGGGGCTCGAACCCACAAACCCTGAGATCATAACCTGAGTGGAAAGCAAGAGTCAGATGCTTAACCGACTGAGCCACCCAGCCACCTCTGCCACATGATGGCTTTTAACGGCTCTGTGAAACTGGAGGTAAAGTGTTGGCTGGGGAGGAGGACAGCGTCTGAGGATCTGAAGAAGCCAGGAAGATATAAAATAGTTTCTGGGAAGAGGAGAGAGTGAGCTGACCCATCTTCAGCTCCAGAGGAGGGACATGTGAGCAGGGCTTAAACCCACCAAGCATCTTAGTGTCTGGCTTCCGTGATCTGTTCAAATTCGGGCATATGACCTGAGTCAGCCCAGTCAGGGGCTGATCCTTTTTAATTGTCCCATCTCTACACTCACTCCTGCCATGTGAGCTGGAACAGAGGATGGAAGGTACAGCAGTGGCAGTCATCTCGCTTCCCGAGGGGTTACTTCCACTTCCTTTCTGCTCCCAGCATTCTTGGAGCCCAGAGGGGCAGACAGAGGGGTCAGGCCCCGGGGAAGTATGTCAGACCTGGATCAAGCAAACTGAAGCTGGTCTACCTCTGAACATTTCACAGTTTTGTCAGCCAAGTGATTTCATTTTTTTTCCTTAAGCATTTTAAGACTAACTGCACTAGAGCATATTACAGTTCCTCAAGAGGTGCAAGATCCTAAGGGGAGACCATGCTAATGCCAAGTAAGGAGAGCTTGCTCCTTAAGTCTGCCTTTGCTTCTGATGCTTCTGATGCAGGGAGCAGGGTGGCTGCTGCTACCACCACGACAGAAAGGAGAGACCTCGGTCACTTCATGCTTTCATCTGGACAACAGCTGAGAAAGGAGTGGGAATGACTTCTACCTTGTCACATTAATAGTATAGCTGTCCCCTTGGAGTGCTGGGCATTAAATAGACAGGTGCAACCCAGTCCTTCCCCTCCAATGAGTCACTGCAGTGGGGGACAGGTGGGGGCCGGGGCTTAGGAGAAACTTCTAGCTCTGCTTCCTGGGAAAGAGACTTCTCTTTCACTCCTGCCACATCCCCAGTCTTGGGAATTAGGGTTCTGCCCCACCCTGCACCTGTCTCATGCCTCACTCTGCTTCTCCTTCATAAATGTGCAGGTGTTGGAGGACATGGAGGGCAGTTTGAAAGGACATGTTAACCCAAAAAGAGGTTAAAAAGATGCTTGGCTGGGGCGCCTGGATGGCTTAGCTAGCAGAGCAGGAGACTCTTGATCTCAGGGTCCTGAGTTCAACTCCCACGTTGGGTGTAGGGCTTACTTAAAAAAAAAAGGGTGCTTAGCTGGGCTGGAGACAGAGGGGCAAGGGATAGACAGGAAAATCCCATGGAGTGTGGAGAGGAGAGTTCAAGGTGCAGAACTGCTCAGTGTCAGTGGCCAAAATAGGGCCCTTGAGTACTTTTGATGCTCTTCCTCTTTGGACAGCACAGCTGGGGTGGGAAACCTCCCCCTGTGGTCAGGGCCCAGGCAATAGGCACAGAGGCAGAGGGGAGAGCCCTGGGCTTTACCAGCGAGCCCAGCCCTGCTCTCAGCAAACCCAAAGTAACTCAATCTTTTTTTGCTTGATCTTTGACACTGATCTTTCTGTTTGTGAAAGATCTTATATATTGAACTGGTAAAGAGCCAAGAGCAAGCATAAAGGACACACAAGTATGAAAGTGTCAAAGTATAGTAACCAACATATGCAGTTATTCAGTCCTGGTTATTGGTATTTGATGATATTTTTGATAGTCAGATCTAGAAAAGAACTTGGAATTAATTTCATCCTCAACTTATAGGGAAGGAAGCCAGTATAGAGACATCCTGGGTTTGGCCTCTGCTCTATGCTACATTGTCCAGAGGGCTATCTTGATTGCCATTTCCATAGCACTCCTCAAGCCCCCAGCACCCAAGAATCATAATATATTTATAAATAACACTTGAGAAACGTGGTCATTGATGTCCCAAGACATTAAGATGCTTCAAAATATAGTAAAGTACCCAGTGTTCTTTAAGTGGTACATTACACCCTCCTGAGACCAGTTTTTATGACTGAAATCTTTTAGGATTGGATGTCAGTACTCCAAGGTGACTGGAGTCACTTTCTACTAAAGTAGAAAGTTATGACTGCAAATCAGAATTGAGTTTTATTCATTCATGTATCATTCATTCATTCAACAGACATCATGGAGCACCTATGCAATAACCACTGGGTTGTTATGGCTGGCCCATGAGACCCTCCTTCAATTCAGACCCCAGACCCTGGGGGTTTGTTCTAGCTAGAGTCGGGGACATGCTTACCGCCTGGTGAGCTCATCTGGACAGACAATCGCTCAGCGTCATTAAGCTGACTTTGTAGCTCTTCTATGCGCTGGAAAGCATCCAGCTTCACACTGCGTTCCTGGACAAGCCGGCTTCTCAGCTGAGGGGAAAAGTGCTTAGGAAGCAGAGATGCTTTTTTGGTGCACACTTTAGTTCCTGGGGTTACTAGGAGAGTGTGGGTCCAGGCCACCCCAGGAACATAAATCTTCACACAGTCCTGGTCAGGCTGAACTCAGCCTTCTGAAAATCAAGAGCTCCAAGAAGGCCGAGAACTTAAACCAAAGATGAGCAGAGGCAGCCCTTGGACCCCCTTATTACCTCATAATAGCCAGGAGTTTACTCACAAAATTTATATCCTTTATGTTTATTTCACCAGAGGGGAGGGGAAGAGAAGAGATGGAGAAGGGCCCTCAGTTCACAGAGGACCTTGTAGGCCAAGCCACAAAACCACTCCAAGGACAGGAGGAAGTCTCTGGACAGTTTCAAGCAAAGGAAAGACTTGATCTTTCTTCCAGATCTCTGTGCTCAGCTCAGTGCAGCTCATCATCTGCAGGGATGCCCTGAGCACCATCTCCCTGGCCTTATATAAGGCCCATACTCAGAGACGAGCTTTTGTTTTTAATGTTTTTTATTTACGTTGAGAGAGAGAGAGAGAGAGAGAGAGAGAGAATGAGAGTATGAGTCGGGGAGGGGGAGAGAGAGGGAGAAAGAGAATCCCAAGTAGTCTCCACGCTGTCAGCATGTTCAGTGCCACTAACAGTGAGATCACGACCTGAACACAGATCAAGAGCTGAACGCTCTACCGACCGAGCCATCCAGGTGCCCCAGAGAGGTGATCTTTGTGTTTATCTGGGTGGCTCTCTGCTAGCACAGCTGACCCACGTGGCCGGATCCAAGGTGCTCCTCATCTGTATAGACAGGAGGTGTCTTTTCTTTTGAAATTTATTTTTATTTATATAAATATAAATGGATATAGATTATAAAAAGTAATTGAATTATAAAAATTATTCAAAAGTATAAAAAAGCAATATGATTCTAATGATATCATAAAATTATAAAGTATAAAAAGGTAATAATTGTAAAAAAGTCAGAATAGTAGGGTGGATCTAATAGTGCTCCCCCATTCATGTCCACCTGGAACGTCAAAATGAGACCTTACTTAGAAATAGTCTTTGCAGATGTAATTAAGTTATGACGAAGTCATACTGGATTAAGAGTGGGCCTTACGTACAATGACTGATGCTTTTATACGAGGAAAGGGTACAGACACACAGAGGGACACATAGGGAGAAGGCCATCGGATGAGGAAGGCAGACATTGGAGTGCTGTAGCCACCAGCCAAGGAATGTCAAAGACTACAGGCAGCCACCACAAGCCAGAAGAGAGGCATAGAACAGACTCTTCCTCAGAGCCCCCAGGAAGAGCCAACATCTTGATTTCAGGCTTCTGGACTCCTGAACTGTGAGAGAATAAATCTCTGTTGTATTAAGCCATCTGGTTTGTGGCAATTTGTTACAGTAGCCCCAGCAAGCTAATCCACAGGCTAATCTCAAAAATTCAGCACACTCTTGTCTGCATAGACCCAACCAGAAGGCCTGTGAGGTTTTGACGCTATAACCTACAGCTCATCCTACAAAAGTTAAAGGGGCAGTTTCTTGTGCATGCAGATGCTCTCAAGTGTACTGTAACTGTCAGTAGAAGATCAGATCCCCAGAGTTAGGAAAACTTCCTAATACAAATTAGGCCCAAGGTGCCTCTAGGCACTGCAGGGATTGGTGTAGGCTCCTCGATCCCCATGGACAGGAACCATATCAAAACTTATCAAACTATATCAAACCATATCAAGAAAAACATTATCAAGACCTCTGAGCCAGGCTGGGGCTAAACCAATTGGAAAAATATTAACAAAGGAAGGAAACATGCTTAGTAAGGACCTTGTGTTGTGTTAGGACCTTAAAAAGGACCCCACCCCACATCACAGATGTGCCCGAGATCCCACAACCAATCCAGGTCAGTCTGTTTCCAAAAGTGTTCACCTTCATATTCCTAGCCAAAAGACATATAGTCAATATTTATCAAGAGCTGTGTATTAGTTTCTGATCTTAGTGCTTCATCTGAATTACCTTAATCCTCCCAAAAATCTCGTGAAATGAGTATATCGTTCTCCGCTGTACCAACGAGAAGACTACAGCACATAGAGACCACAGATCTAGCCTAAAGTTACGCGGTGGAAGGCCCTGGGGTGTGAATCAGGAAGTCTGACTCTAGAGCGTCCCCAGGAACGGGAGGTAGGCAAGGACATTCATGCTCTCCAAGGTCAGAGAGTCAAAATCTGCCCTCAGAATTGGAGGTTGGAGATGGACTAAAGAAGTCACTGTAGGCCATAGGGGCTCTTGCTGGCTGAAGGTGGATTGCTAGTTGGTGAGAAGTGAGACCATAAGCCCAGGGGACAGGAGCTGCCAGCAGAGGTGGAGGGCGGTTTAGAAACAGCCAGTGATCGTTTTTACATATATACACTAAAGACATGTATTTGTTGAGAGAAGCCTCAAAATGTTTTTGACTGCTTTTAGAATCTCTGCCGTTAGACAAAAATTAGCTATTAACTAGAGAGATGAACTCCTTATTTTTGTGCTGGTTTCTAGAAAAGCCTAAATTGAAAGATAAATATGTGACACCAAATGTTTCTAAGGATTCAAGTCATATTTTCGTTTATTTTTCATGAAATAAATGTGAAATTCTAATTTTTCTTTTATTCTAAAGCTACTCATTTTCTCTCCATTTCTCCAAAAATATTTTCTCTAGCATTGCCTCAATTCAATTTTTAGCCTTTTTAAAATTTTGTCCTTTGTTTTTGCAGACTTCTCCCCATTGATCTCCTCCTTGAAACACTTGGCCAATGATTTAATTTTTTTTAATTTTTAAAATGTTTTTATTTATTTTTGAGAGAGAGAGAGAGAGAGAGAGAGGCAGAGAGAGAGACACACACAGAATCTGAAGCAGGCTTCAGGCTTTGAGTTGTCAGGACAGAGCCCGACATGGGACTTGAACTCACGAGCTGTGAGATCATGACCTGAGACGAAGTCAGATGCTTAACCAACTGAGCCACCCAGGCGCCCCGGCCAATCATTTAATTTAACTTTCCAACTTCTCTTTCCTAATATCTCTGGTGAATGAAGTGATTTATTCCTTCAGTGAATACATGAGAAGTGCCTGCTTTGGAAGGTGCTATTTCTTTTGCCTTCTGTATTGGATTACATTCTGTGCTCTCCTGTGTTGGAACCTGCATTAATCCATATCTACATCTATCGTTTCCTCCTCTTTTCTTTTTTTTTTCTTTTCTTGCTGTAGGGGTATATTTAACAAAAATATATTGTGTCTGGAAATCACTTTTGCCTTTCCTTTTTGTCTCTAAATTTCCAGAAACACCTTGACTAAAATCCTCTTATAATAGCTTCCATAATGCTTGCTGCTTTTCCAGATTACCGTTGGAATTTTCTAAAGGATTCCCTAGCTCAGAAATTGTAGCCAGATGGAAACATGTTTCCCACATGGGTTCTAAAGGTGCCAAGATTTTGGGCCTTGAGGCAGTCAAACTGTCCTCTCTCACCATAGTCAACCTGAGCATCACCCAACATGGGCAGAAATATTTCCGTTTTCCTGTGGGCCTAGAAATGACAAAGGTGGAGGACACCAGAGGCAGGGAGAATGCCAGAAGAATGCCAGCTCTGGCTGGTGCACCCCGATTGGCTTTCGAGTGGCTGCTACCTCCCCCTGGAGTTACCTGTCGGAGTTCTGTCTGAGTTCTCTTCTGCTGAAGCCGGCCCAGTTTCGAAGCCCTCTCTGCCTCTTCAGTAAGAAGCTGCAGGTGCTGGTCCTTTTGCCGCACATCTTCCAAGAGCTTCTCCATGCCGGAGGCCTTCATTAGATCCAGCTGCTGCCTGTGGCGAGCTTCCTCGGTCACTCTGTGTTGCAGCTCTCTCAGCAATCGAGCCTGTGGCAGGAAAAGGCCAAAGGAAACGAAGAAGGCAGAGTCTTTCTTCTCACCAAAAGGTGGGGAAGAAGTTGCCCAGCACAATAGCCAACCCCTCCAGTAGGGCGAGGGGCGCAACTCTGTGGAATATTCCCGGGCTCAGGGTAATAGAGGCTGGCCTTTCTGTTTGGGCTAGCAGGCAGCAAGACTACCAGGACCTAGGCCAGCTCGGCCTGGACTGTAAGCCCTGAGGCAACAGTCAGGGGGAGAACAAAGGAAACAAAGAGCAAAAGCCAGGCAAGTGGTAATGCCACCGTACAGGTCAAGAAATTGGGTCTTTTAATGCCCAAACTTGATGATAGTATGTATGTTACTTAACTTATTAACCACATAGTTATATCCACCACAAACTACATTTGCCTTGTCATTGAGCATTTATCATGGCATAGCAGGGAAGGGTTTGCCTGGGGAGAAAGGAGTGATGTAATACAAAGCTGGGAGTGGAGAAGGGAGGTTCTAATCTTGCCTCTGTTTTGACTTCCAAAATAGCTTTGGGGAAGCCAGGTTCCAGATGGTTAATGAAGGAAAAGCGTAGTGATAATTTGGTTCTGTTTTGAAATTTTTCTAATCAGTAGCACCATAAGTACCAGATGTCCAATCCTCATTTATAATACTAATACTAATAATATTTGTATGGTGATGTTACAGTTTACATAATTATACTCCATTCTTCACCTGGTGCACAATAACAGAGGATGTCAGGTCCAAAAGGAACAAATTATATGTCGTGTTTTAAATATGCCCAGCTTCCCCAGACTCTTATTTAAACTCAACTCTTGTCTCTCTAAACCTAGGGTCTTTCTGGGGCACCTGGGGGGCTCAGCCAGTTAAGCATCTGACTCTTGGTTTCAGCTCAGGTCGTGATCTCACAGTTCGTGGATTTGAGCCCTGCATCAGGCTCTGTGCTGACAGCAGGGAGCCTGCTTGGGATTCTCTCTCTCTCTCTCTCTCTCTCTCTCTCTCTCTCTCTCTTTCTCTCTCTCCTCTTTCTCTCTCAATAAACAAATAAACTTAAAAAAAGATACAAAACTGTTAAAAGAAATAAAAATAAGAAAACTAAACCTAGGGTCTTTCTGCTTCATTCATGCTTGGAGAGTTGGCCCAGTTATTAGAGCTTAAACTTGGAAACACCTTCATTTTGGTGCCTACCCCTTATTGAGCAGCCGTGACTTCTGAAATTATGACTTAGTATGGGTGGGTCATCAGGAAAGAATGCAAGACTCTGTTTGGGGAATAATGCTGATGGCTAGGCCACACTCCACGTGCAGAAGGTCACTATCGATGGAAAGCGTGCTTGGAGATGAAAGGACTGGGCTAAAGGCAGAGACCTACATCCCAAGATGCCCTCTAGGCAAAAAGATCCTCTGAGAAACACATACGCATACACACCGAAGAACGATCTTTTGTGTAAGGGTAGTATTTCACCATCTTAGCCAACTTTTGGCCACTCTCCTTGGTGTCTAGGGCTAGAAAGGAAGTAGAAGCGAAGCTGAGGTCTGGGCCATCTTTCTCTGGCAGTGCCTCCTGCTTGGCCTCAGCTGTGGAGTCCCGGTGACTGCTGCAGGAGGCAGGGTGCTGCTTCCAGGGCCACAGTCAGCTTTGCAGAGCGAGCTCAAAGGGAGGGAGGAAGAGGGGTTCTGGTGTTCAGATACCTGGTTATCCTGCTGCTTGCGCATCCTGGTGTTGGCGGCCTGAGCCCCGGCCAGGGCCTGCCGTAGCACCCCTAACTGCTGATGAAATAAAACTGCTTCTTGTTCTGCCATCAGCTTGACGCTCAAACACTCTTTTTTACTTTGCATGGCTTCCTGTGAACACCCCCAAACACAGTAAGATAGGAAATAAGTTTCCTTTCCATAGTTTTCATTTCAGAAGAGTCTCTACACCACTTCATTATCCATCATTTTTAAAACCTTCCGGTAGAGGGGTACTTGGGTGGCTCAGTTGGTTCAGGGATGATCTCACAGTTTGTGAGTTCGAGCCTCAGGTCAGGCTCACTGTTGTCATTGTCCGAGCCCACTTCAGATCCTCTGTCTCCCTCTCTTTCTGCCCCTCCCTGACTCATGTTCGTGTTCTCTGTCTCTCTTAAAAATAAATAAACATTAAAAAAAAAAAACCCACTTCTGGTAGAAAGAAGCTCTAGTCGCCTTCTCTGTGTCCTCACTGAAGAACAGTGTGGCAGAGCAAATAGGGACTTTCAGAAACACTAAGTGAAAGTTTCCAAACCACTATTTCTATGTGCTTTGGTTCCAATTTGCCTTGAAGCCGATTTTCCACTTATTTTGTTACTCCATTTTCCTCAGATAATCATGTCTGAAAACTCAAAGATTTACGGTGTTTGGATGAAGCTGCCTCAAACCCTTGGTGATGTCCTCCCTCCATTTTTCCCCTTTTCTCGTGCTAGACTCTCTGTTCTCCCATTTGCTTCTTTGCCATTGGCTTCTGGCTCTTTCCTATTTCTCTGGGGGCTCTGACATTCAGTCACTTCCCTGGAAAACTCCCCCGACTGTCGACTGTCAGATCCGTTAAGATGGTTGGTCTTGCCAACACCAGGGCAAGACCAGCCCCCCAGGTCAGCCAGCCCCCCACCTCGTCAGTCACTCCCTGCTGTGCGGGGTGGGCGGGCCTCCCTCTCCTAACACTCACCTTCTCTGCCCTGTTCAGCTGGCCCTGGAAGCGAGCCCGCTGCACAGCCAACCTCCAGTGGCCCAGGCTCCTCACTTTGCACACCAGGGCAGACAGGCGGCAGTTGTCTTGCTCCAAGGCGCGCAGCTGCTCCTGCTGAGAAAGGCTTACTTTCAGAAGAGTCTGCCCCCATGGAAAGGGCACAGATTCTAACATCAGAGACAGGCCTTGGGGCACCTGGGTGGCTCAGCCTTTTTTTTTTTTTTTTTTTTTCTGATGCTTGTTTATTTATTTTGAAAGAGAGTGAGAGTGCAAGTGGGGGAGGGGCAGAGAGAGGAGAGAGAGAATCCTACGCGGGCTCCACACTGTCAGTGCAGAGCCCTGGGGCGGGGTGGAGAGGCTTGATATCACAAATTGTGAGATCATGACCTGACTGGAAATGTGGAAATCAAGAGTCGAAGAGTCGGGTGCTTAACCGACTGAGACACCCAGGCGCCCCAAGTGTCTGACTCTTGGTTTTGGCTCAGGTCATGATCTCACAGTCTGTGAGTTTGAGCCCCGTGTCAGGCTCTGTGCTCGCAGTGAAGAGCCTGCCTGGGATTCTCTCTCCCTCTCTCTCTGCCCCTCCCCCACTCACATATTTTTTTTCTCTGTCTCTCTGTCTCTGTCTCTCTGTCTCTCTCTGTCTCTGTCTCTGTCTCTCTCTCTCACACACACACACACACACACACACACACACACACACAATAAATAAAAACTTTAAAAAGAAGAAAAGAAACGTGCCTTCCAGAAGATAACACAAGTGTGCTGTGAGCCCTGGTGCCCTTTTAAAATGTCTGATGCAATGCTTTCTCAGGGAAACCAGACTGGAATGCATACAGAGTGAGCGGTAGGGTCAGATGCTGAGATGAAATGCTGATATCCTATCGCTAAATGAAATCACGTACTTTGGCTGGGTTTTCTTTCATTCCTTCATCAGGTCTGGCAGAGCCCCATTTTTTCTTTAGGGCCTTCATATTGTCAATCCCTTCTGTTCTTACTTTGCCAATGAGCTCACACACTTTCTGGATCAAATTCATCTGATTCTCATCCAGTTTTTCCTGCAAATTGCAGACTCAAGTTCAGGAAGGACAGTAGAGGAAGAGTCATTTTGCCTTCTAAAAGCTAACTTTCAGAAATGATTTCACATGAAAAAAAAATCATCCACCCAATTATTCTATCAGGTATTATCTGGAAGTCTCCCTATCAGCCCCCTTTACTATTGTCTTCAGTCCACAGGGCTTCATCAGATAGACCCTACATGTCTTAGAGCCTAAGTTACCAGATGCCAAGTTAAGTTGAATGGATAGAAGAGTGGAAGGTCACAGGTGGAAAACTGAGTCACTCCTCCTCCCCCAAAGGGTTACTTGAGAATTTGAACCTAGGGGTTTTTGCAATCAGGTTGACTCAGCAGAATCTGACCAGATAAAACACTATATAGATGAGCCACTAATGAGGAACTACATTAAAAATACAGTAGAGGAAGGAATCAGGCTGGCTACTTTCCCATTTCGGTTTTAGCAGAAGTCTCATTATGAAATAGTCTGTTCTGAATGGCTTGTGGATAACAGCTTTTGGTGGAACAGCTTGATCATTGCTAAGTACAACTACAGACCCAGCATCCTCCAGTGAAGGGTAGAGTTGGGTGTCCTCTCATCTCTGAACCACTTCCCTGGAGAGGAAAGCAGGAAGATAGTGCCCAGCTGGGCAGCCATGGCAGGAAGTCTGGCTCCTGGCCACACAGAGAAAGCTTCCCCACCTACTTAAGAGTCTGGGGTAGAACAGAGAGTCTCTGCTTCAGGTGGCCTGCAGAACTAGGTTAGCCTGGGAGAAGTAGAGAATCCACTTTCTGTCTAGGAATCTGGCATAAGTTAAAAAAAAAATTAAGAAATTTTTCAATAATTTCATACCTGGAAGATGACTTAGCCATTCCAGACTTCACTGTCTGTTCTCCTGCAATACCAGGCCCAATGTGTTTTGGTTTCGATTCTTTAATATTTGTAAGCACTTGTGTTTTATGGACCCTTCATAAGTGAGGAGGAATCTCTGGTCCTCTCTGGAATGACCAGGCCAAGGCAGAGCTCTGGTGGAAGCTCCTGTCAATGTAACAACTTCAGGGACCCAGAATCCTCCAGGAGAGACAGCGAAGTAAGGACCCACTGGGGGCTGGCTCTGGGAAACATCCAATAGCAAGAGAGGGGGCGGGTTTGTAGTGAAATTCACAATTTTGGGGCAGCTGGACCAGGCTCTGTGATGGCCCATTTTAGGCATGGGGCCTCCATCTTATAGCTCTTCAGACATCATAAGAAAGTGACAGGCTTCTACAGTGCCGTGGGCACACAGGCACCCCATTGCTCCTTTTTCTGGATGGACCTTCACTTACAGGTCAGCAGCTGCCCGACACTGGACGTGAGAGAAAGACTGGTGGGCATTTGAAGGCCAGAAAAAAATCACTGACAGCTAATTCAAATTCTGAATCTGTCCAGTGAGCTTTCAGGAGGTGCCAGTTGCTACCTACACCAGGGTCTGTCCTGCCTTAGGGCACTGCACTCTCCTGCTTGGATGGTCACACTCAGTAGACAAACAGTGATATTAACCATTGGGGGTTTTGGAGAAGACACCCCCCCACCTGTCCTTCACAGCAATCAGATGGCAACAATGGCCCTTGGCAGCAGAGTGAGGAAAACAGCAAATCACTAAGTTACCTAAAATTTAGTGTCTATCGTGGTAAAATAATGAGAACCCATCGCTGACCCCCTCTCTGCAGTGAACACTCAGAGCCAGAGAATTCTTGGGCCCAACAGGCTCTGGTTACCACAAAGCCCATTCTGTCATTGTGACCACTCTGTGTTCAGTGGCTGTGGAGGTCATTAACACTTGGCTCCCACAGGACTGTCCAGACGTCCGACACAGGTCACTTACTTTTATGTCTAAACATGTCACAAACAGAGCCTGAACTAATGCTTCATATTCTTCTTGGACTTCTTTTCTAATCTTCTCTTTGAGATTCAGATTTTCTTCTTCCAAATCTGTGAGTCGAGCTCTCAGAGCAGTGATTTCCATGATCATATTATGACTGAGCTCTGCAACCTAACAGCACAAATATTGTTTAATGGAAAATAACTCAAAAATTCCAAACTGTCACTACAAAATAGTTCTTTGCATATCAGCGTCAAATTTG
Source organism: Prionailurus bengalensis (assembly GCF_016509475.1). NCBI lineage: Eukaryota > Metazoa > Chordata > Mammalia > Carnivora > Felidae > Prionailurus > Prionailurus bengalensis. The sequence continues at coordinate 98,530,440 of NC_057349.1, read as the reverse complement.
CTCTTCTACCTTGAAGCTGATGAAAGAGGTGAACATCCTGTTGTACAAATATGGGTGGCAGAATTGAAGGTTGGTTTATGGGTCTCAGAACAGTGCCAGACATATAATAGGTATTCAATAAATGGTTGCCTATTATATGAGGGCATATATATAAGTGTTCCCAGAAGAGGCATATTTAAGCACTTTAAAAAAAAATTTTTTTTTAACGTTTATTTATTTTTGGAACAGAGAGAGACAGAGCATGAACGGGGGAGGGGCAGAGAGAGAGGGAGACACAGAATCGGAAGCAGGCTCCAGGCTCTGGGCCATCAGCCCAGAGCCCGACGCGGGGCTCGAACTCACGGACTGCAAGATCGTGACCTGAGCTGAAGTCGGACGCTTAACCGACTGAGCCACCCAGGCGCCCCTTTAAGCACTTTTTAATAGGATAAAATACTTCCGCTCTCTTGGTCTCCATTTGCAAATTGGCCTTTCTTGACACCTCAGCCTCAATACCTCTTGTTTGGGGGAAAAGTCCTCTGCCCCAACCCAAAAAATAGCAAGAAAAATATAAGTCAAAGCAATACAAAAAACAACAACCACCAAAAAGCTAAGAAAAAGAAAGCCCTTATTGCTTAAAAAGTGAAAACACACTCCTTAGATGTTTCTGCAGTGGATCTTCATTGATGGGACTTCTACAGGGCACAAGAAAATAATGCTAGGAAGTTTCCTGTCTTCCTACTGCTGAGATTGTGGATCTGTGAGGTGGAGAAGAGAAACTTTTTGGTAATAACTAACCTACCTGACCAGCGTTGTCTTCAGGAGGACCCGAACCTCTTCGTATAAGATCTAATTCCTGAAGAGGAGAAAAGAATGTACAACCAAACTCAACCATTTGTTCTTCCAACCATGGCTCAGTTCAGGACACCATGCTCCAGACACTTCCCATTTGTGTTAATGGAGCTTCATTTTGAGCTCCTCAAGCTCCACCTGGAGTCAGGACTGTGCTTGTGGTCCCATCGGATTTTAGGATGCCCAACATGAGATCTAAAGGCAGCATGAACTTCCAGGTGTCCACACTAATGCAGAAGACTTGGCTATGTGGATAAGCCAAACTGGGGGTGAGGCCAGACTCGTTTGATATTTGAATGCTTCATTTGATTTTTTTTTCAGGCTTTTGCACTTTTCTTAGGTGAAAAGTAAAATTACACCAAACTTCTGAAGCAATCCATTTTAAAACGGTGTGCAATTAGGACAGGAGAAGTGACCCTTGGATCCCACCAGTGGGATCTCATTTTAAGGAAGTCTCATTAATGAGACCCATGAAGTGCATCCTGAAGACAGAGTTTATTCAAGGATCCTGGCTTCTAGGCTAGACCATGGACAGCACAAGGTACTTTGGGGTTGCTTAGGTGGGAAGGTCAGTTATGCATCTTCCCTGGGGGAGGGAAGGGGGTGCGGGGGTGGGGTGGCGACCTGCTCCTTTGTCGCTAACTTTTTATATTCTCCACTAGACGCCTCCAAAGCACACAACCCAGTGTTTCTGAGCCATCACTCTTGCAGCTGATAATACCAGAGCCCAAGAAAATGAGCCAGTGAGAAGAGACATTGGAGAGTACCAATCATTCTCAGTTCTTGCATAAGAACACCTCCCCTACCCTCTGTTCTATTCTCTTTGGAGTAACTCCCAGGCTTTCCTATCCACACCTTCCCCATCACACTTCCTGTCTCTCTGGGAACGTACTTGTTCTTTCTGGCAGAGCTTCTGCCTAGCATGCTCCAACACATGCTCATAATACATGGAGTAGCTCTCGAAGTTGCTGCGTTCTCTTGCCATCACATCACAACCCAGGGAAAGGAGGCAGGCCTCAAGGTGCTCTTTCCTGAAAGTGATCTGAAAAGGAAGGGGCATCATTCACAGCAGCTCCAGCAGGACAGCCTCACTGTGCCAGGGCTCATGGCACACGTTGCCTTGGCTCACAGACCCATGTCTAGTTCTCCTCCATAGAAAACATGGGCTCTACGCTTCCAAGTCTCTCTTTCAAGTCTGCTCTTAGTATTTGCAGGGCAGGGACAAGAGTACAAATGGAGGCCTACCTGCCACATACCTAAGTATTCTAGATGCTTAAAGGTTGGAAATCAAACTAACAAACTATTAATTCTCCTACTTTGAAAAATAGATCTTCAAAATTGTTTGGAAGGTCAGGCTTGGACGTCTGTGTTCTATGCTGAAATGTGGTGATGTGGAGTGAGCTGGTCACCAACCTAGAGTTTACAGCATGACACCCTTCTCTTTCTACCTCTGGCTTCACGTCATACTGTAGAGGGCCCTCACATGCATGTAAATGGACAGTCAGCTGTCTGTGCCTCTACACAGCCACCCTTGACTACTCCTTAGGCCAGGGTGTGCACACTGGCAGTAAGGTCCACTCTCCCTCTGGGGAGCAGGATCTGGGGACTTTCCAGGGAGAATTCCAGGGTCCCAGGTACCTGAAGTGTGGTCTAGAAGGAGGGCCAGGGGTCTGAGTGGGCATGTCCCCTTGGCTGTGGGTATTTCTAATCCTGTGAGGAAGAGTGAAAGGAGAAAAACCAGAGGGGCTCTCTGAAGTATGAGCACCTGGCAGGGACCCCTCTAGCTCTGATTGAAGGGTCATACTGCTCATTCTCTTGGCAGTCCCATTTCTTCCCCTTTCTCTAAGAAATTGGGCATCCTTTTGAAGAGATAACCATTAAGGAAAAGAAGAAAAGTCCACCCCTCCAAGGCAAGGTTAGATTTAATCTGTGCAGAGAAATGGGAACCAATATGTAGAAGATAGGACCAACCTACCTTGACTAGGGCCTGCATGTCTATGAGTGTTTTTGTGTGTCTCTATGTGTCTGTATCAGTGAGTGCATCTGTGTGCATTTAAGGATATGATTGTGCGCCTGTGTCTGTATGCATTAGTGTATGTGTGCATGTGTATCTATGTCTCTCATGTATGTCTCTGTGAATGTCTATATATATCTCTGTGTCTATGTGTGACCCTTTGTATGTATCATTGAGTGTGTCTGTGTGTATATCTGGGGGTCTTTGGGGGCCCGATCCAAGACCCAGCCTGTAGGCTTACATGAGCTTTATCTGTGATACTTCAGGGTCACGAGGGCTCCAGGCTTAGTGGCAGTCTGCCACAGAAGCTAAGCTGTCCTTCTGGGGTGGGTCCTGTGGCCCAGTGAGCCCCAGTTCATGGTCCTATCAGTGCAACCTCAGTGTCCCCACTGACTTTCAGAGAAAGCGCAGACAGGCTTTGTCAAGGCAAGTTATTGAGGCAAAGTAGCAGAGATGGAAAATAGTGATAAAATGCAGTACTGATGGAGGGAAACAGCCTGCTCACCACTGCTGATGGCAAGGGTGATCAATGTGGCATTCTGGAGGGCAGACTAGCTGTATCTGTGAAAAGATTTTAAAATGTTCATGCCCTTTGGCTCAGTAATTCCTCTTCTAGAACTTTATCTTTAGGGGATGGTAAAAGCGATACACAAAAATATATGTAAACAGATGTCCTTGATCTTTCTAACAGAAGAGAGAAATGGCAACAACCAAAAGTGACTAATAAAGGGAAACAAGTTGAATTTTTTTCATCCATCTGTACAATGAAATATCAAACCGCCACCAAAAATTATGCTGTGGACATATGTTTATTGACAGGGGAACGTACTCAAGTGAAAAAAAAGTACACTACAATAAAAGGGCATATAGAATAATCTAACTTGGCTTAAAAAATGTTGATGAATGAAAAAAAACTATAAATGAAGTTTGGAAGGAAATATGCCAAAATACTAATAGTAGTTATCAATGAGGGTAAGCTAATGAGTGTATTTTCTAATATATCATATTTCTATTTTCTAATATAATCATAACATGTTTATACAATGAAGATAATTATATATAAAATATACAAATAAGCAAAATGTATAACCTAATGAAAAGATAGTAGAGCTTTTGTAAAGATCATGATCCACAGCAGCTTGGCAAGGCACACTGAAGAGATGTAGAATGGAAACAGTGGATGAACACCTCTGCTCATGGGGGATTTCATGAGCAGGGCCAGGCAGTCAGAGGAGGACACATAGCCTCCCTCTCTTATTCTGTGGGGCTTCCTCAAGGAGCCCCTTTTAGTGGAGTAGGATTTGGGGCAATCTAACCTGCTCTGGAAAGTGATCAGTAAGACAGTTGGATTTAGTTTCTGACACCAAGGCAAAGGGAATCAAGATTTGATGGCCCTTGACTTCTTTATGGTGAAAGGGTCAAGGCTATGTGAACTTAGTAACGACAAAGGAAATACTTCCCAGACAAAGTATGATGAAAGCCTGAAACGTTGAGACATTGCGAAACCACATTAAAGGCCATCAAGGCTGGTGACCCTTTCCAGGTGGCCTGGACCCAGTGCTTGGAATCGGCCACAGTGACTCACCCCTTGCTGTCCTGGACAGCAGTGTCTGGATCCGACTGTGCCAGCCAGGCCTCCAACGGCTTTTTAGCAGGGCAAACACTTCTCAAACTAATGTCATTATAGCCACCATAGTAGATATAGGATCCCAAACAAACAGAAATGCAGACTTGAACCACAATGGCCCTCTACCATTCCCTCTTAGCCAGTGTGATATTTTACCTAGTAAGGGTGAGGCACCTCTGGGTGAGTCTCTGTGTTACACCACAGAGGTAGGAATGGCCAGGAGCCCCCTTGGGCACCCCTGGAGGCCAGAGAAATTGTGTCACTTCCTTCCCTCAGTGGTTCTGTTGGGGCCTCAGGAGATTGAGCTGAAAGATCAATTCAGGGGGATGATGCATAGAGGGTGAGTGTGAAGGCAAGGAGAGGGGATAAGGGCCCAGCCAGAGCATTTGCGGTGGGGACATGGAGTGGGGAGCAAGTCTGAGGTGGGGCAGACAGGAAACTGCTACTGACAGGTGACAGAGAGTTGCAGGGAGACTCCTAAGCTCCTAGGAGTCTCTCTCTCCAAGTGAACTTTGATTTTGCAGACTTACTCAGCCTTCCAGAGGCAGCCTTTGGAGCTGCCTGAACAGCATCTGTTGTGGGACTACAGCCTGTGTGGCTTCTATTGACATAATTTTTTCTATGAACCCTACGCGGGGCTCAAATTCACCAACTGTAAGATCATGACCTGATCTGAAGTGGGACACTCAACCTACTGAGCCACCCAGGTGCCCCCAGAGCAATTTGTTTCTTAAAAGCTGTTCTGTAGCCTACTCTTGCCTTCCTAGGTCACTAAATGCCAGCTCTGTGCCAAAATGCAGCATGAAGTGGGTTCATCTGCCAACTTCCCCTTCAAGGCAGGCCCCTGGCTTCCATAAAAACTACAGAGTGAAAATCATGTTCTCCAGTGGCCTGATTCCTTCACCAACAGTTAAATCTGAGCTATGATGAATGGCACTGGCTGGAAAAGCACCAGATTGCCCCATAGACTGATCTAGAGAGCCAGCCTGGGGTGAAGCATGGCAGGTGCTAGGCCTTGTTATGGCAAAAGTCTGGCTCTGCTGGAAGCAAATTGCCCTTCTGTGGTTTGCTTCTTCTTGAAGCCCCTCATAATTCATTTAGTATCTATCAGGCACATACAAGGTTTATAAAACCCACCTCTGCTGACAAGATGCTTCAATGATTTCCCACTGACTCTAGGATAACATCCAAACTCCTAAGGATTGCCTACAATGTCATTCAGCAACTGGCCCTGCCCACTTTTTCAGTGTCCTCTTTTGAACTCTGCTATACTCCCTTCTTAGATTGCTCTGCCTTCCTTCTTCAACCCCTCTTCATCTGGCCAACTCTTATTTGTGCCTTAAGACTTGGCCCAAACAACACCTCCTCCAGGAAGTCTTCCCCATTTCTTCCCTACCTGCTAGCTGGGTTATATCCCCTGTGTATGCCTCTTTCAAAGCATTTAACATGAAGTGCCTTTTCTTGACACTCCTGGGTCACCTGGTTCCATAAGTTCTTTGAGGGAAAGAACTGTACCTTTTGCCTTTAATCTAACAAAGTGCCTAGAAAAAAATAGGAGATCTATAAATACTTGGTAAATGAGTGAATGACTTTTGACATATGAATGGAGATGGTTCTGGAACCCACACAACAGACTATTATAGTTCTGATTTGCCATAAGGGTCAGTCTCTAACTTCAGGTCGGTGTGTTTAGTATGACATTTGAGCAAGGTGTTAGAACTGATGGTGAAAGGCTGTTTTTCTAGAATTTGGGGAAGGAAGCAAAGATCACTAGAGGCCAATATGGACTCAAGAAAAATCAGGTCAGATTAACCTTTCCTCAGAAAATATATAGCACTTGAAGTGTATCTGGATTTCAGCAGGACATCTAAAAGGTTTCTCCACTGGACCTTGTGGACCAGTGAACACAGGCTGGGTGACAGTACAACTGGATGGGCTTCTGACCACTGAAAGACTGTGTCCAAAGAGTGTGGTCAGCCTGAAGGTGACCATAGGGGGTAGCACAAGGATTGGGACCTGTCCTGGCATACACGGTTAGTAATGACTTGAATGAGAATACTGAGGGCAGGCTGACAAGAACCTGGGAGAGGGAGACAGTGCTGAATGATAAAAATCCAGATTTTTAAGGATTTTAAGAAGTTCACCGTGGACCAAGTTGAACAAGACCAAGGCTAATAATATGGCAGCAGCAGGATGCCTGAAGGCAATGTGGGCTTCAGGTGACTGTCAGCCTAATAAGTCATCTGTGACGTGGCTCCCAATACCAGGCACACTCATGGGCATTAATCAAAGGGCACAAAGGACAAGTGCACTCTTTGCCGGTCAGACAATCTTGAACTTAGAGGGGACTGACCAGGATGGTAGAGTTGCTCACATAAAGTGATCAAAGGAAAGGAAGGCAGTTTAGTCTGAAGAAGAGAAGGCTGGGCTCAGGTCCTCAATGTATGCATGTGCGGTCTGTACTTGGTACAGAAGCACCCAGGTTAGGGAGGAGCGCGGCGCCTGCTCTCTTTCCTAGTCCATGTGCCCTGGCTTGGACTGCACCCGTCTGGAGGAAGGGGTGACTATTTGTAATCCACCACGCAGAGGTGCACCTGTCTGGGTTTGTGCTACTAGAGCAGGCCCCTCATTGTAATTGTACGGAGTCTTCATACATGCCAGCAGTGGCAGTAATTGAGCTTCTCTGACTGACCTGCCTTTAGATATCCAAAGGCTTGTTGTGAGGGTTCAGAACCATGATCTGTGGTGTTCCAGGGACAGAACTAGGATCCATGATGGAGGTGGTGGAAGGCCAAATCCAGCTCAGTAAAAGCTGCTTGAAATATGAGCTGCCAGGAATGGCTGGGGATAGGGGGTGGGCTTGGAAGAGAGTGAGTTCCCTGTCTTTGCAGATCATTCAGAAAAGGCTAGAAGTCCACCAGGCATAGAATTTGGAGGGGTCTAACGTCCTGGCGTCTCATTATTCCAAGACACTGGCGGGCAGGTACCAACCTGATCAGTGTGCCTTGAGTTTCAGTCACACCTGATATGGGTTTGTCCTAATACTCTCATTTCTTTCCTAGATGACCCCATCTTCAGTGTTGGAGTAAAGTGTATGCATAGGAGGGGAGCAGATCTTGAGTCACAACCTTTTTGTTTGTTTTATTGTAGTAAAATATATGTAACGTAAAATTTGCCATTTAAACCATTTCTTTTTGTAAGTAGGCTCCACACCCAGCATGGAGCCCAATGTGGGGCTTGAACTCACAACCCTGATAACATGGCCTGAGCTGAAATCAAGAGTCAAACGCTTAACCAACTGAGCCACCCAGGCACCCCCATTTAAACTATTTTTCAGTGTAAAGTCCAGTGGTATTCACACTGTTGCACAATCGATCTCTAGAACTGTCTTCAGCTTGCAAAACTGAAATTCTTATACCCACTGAACACCAACTCCCCATTCGCCCTCCCCCCAGCTCCTAACAACCACCATTCTACTTTCTGTCTCCATGAATTTGACCACGGTTGGTGCCTCATATAAGTGGAATCGTGCAGAATTTATGCTTTTGTGACTGGCTTTTTTTCACTGAGCATAAGGTCTTCAAGGTGCATCCATGATGAAGGATGTGTCAGGGTTGCCTTCCTTTTTTTAAAGGAGAGGCACAACAGTCTGTGCTTCAAACACGTTTCTGAGCATGCCCTGCCCTAATCACCTCTGTATCTCTGGTTGAGAATCTCTGAGCTGCAGAGACCAAAAGGGACCACTTCACCCATTCATCAGAATACACAGTACTACATTTGGGTATCATTGAAAGCTTAAATGAAATACATGTAAATAAATCATCAAGCTCTGAGGAAAAATGTATCCCCAACCAAGCTAGTGAATTCTCTGTCTCGTAATTAAAAACTGAAGTGTTGTTAATAAAATTACGGGGAATATTTGAAGAACTTAGAAAAATATAAATTTGAGGGAAATGTTGTTTTAAAAAATTAGGTATGTTTTGCTAAATCAGGTTTTTAAAGAAATGGTTGAGAGCAGAACGGAGTCGCCGGAGCCAAGCGCAGACGAGAGGCCCACAGAAGAGGGTAGGAAGGGCGGCGAGGCGGTGCGCGCTCCACGGACTGGCGGGAGGGAGCCGGGGCGGAGGGGCGGCTCGCCGGCCAAGCAGAGCCCCCGAGTCTGGCTTGCAAAAGCGGAGGGGCCGGGCGGACTGTGTTCTGACAGCAAGCGCGACTTAGCGTCTGGGAGGACATAAGTTAGCAGCTCTGCTCGGAAAGCGGGAAGGCTGGAGGACAAAGGGAGGGAGAGCTGCTGAGCCCCCGGACGACAGAGCTCAATTTGACGGGGAACAAAGGCGCTAGCCAGCGCCATCTCCCCCGCCCATCCCCCAGCCAAAATCCCAAAGGGAACCAGTTGCTGCCAGGGAACTTGCTCGCCGCACAAACACCCAACTCTGTGCTTCTGCGGAGCCAAACTTCCGGCAGCAGATCTGACTCCCTCCCGCTGCCACAGGGCCCCTCCTGAAGTGGATCACCTAAGGAGAAGCGAGCTAAGCCTACCCCTCCTGCCCCCGAGCACCTTGCCTACCCACCCCAGCTAATACGCCAGATCCCCAGCATCACAAGCCTGGCAGGGTGCAAGTAGCCCAGATGGGCCACGCCACCCCACAGTGAATCCCGCCCCTAGGAGAGGGGAAGAGAAGGCACACACCAGTCTGACTGTGGCCCCAGCGGTGGGTTGGGGCAGACATCAGGTCTGACTGCGGCCCCACCCACCAACTCCAGTTATACACCACAGCACAGGGGAAGTGCCCTGCAGGTCCTCACCACGCCAGGGACTATCCAAAATGACCAAGCAGAAGAATTCCCCTCAGAAGAATCTCCAGGAAATAACAACAGCTAATGAGCTGATCAAAAAGGATTTAAATAATATAACAGAAAGTGAATTTAGAATAATAGTCATAAAATTAATCGCTGGGCTTGAAAACAGTATACAGGACAGCAGAGAATCTCTTGCTACAGAGATCAAGGGCCTAAGGAACAGTCACGAGGAGCTGAAAAACGCTTTAAATGAAATGCAAAACAAAGTGGAAACCACCACGGCTCGGCTTGAAGAGGCAGAGGAGAGAATAGGTGAACTAGAAGATAAAGTTATGGAAAAAGAGGAAGCTGAGAAAAAGAGAGATAAAAAAATCCAGGAGTATGAGGGGAAAATTAGAGAACTAAGTGATACACTAAAAAGAAATAATATACGCATAATTGGTATCCCAGAGGAGGAAGAGAGAGGGAAAGGTGCTGAAGGGGTACTCGAAGAAATAATAGCTGAGAACTTCCCTGAACTGGGGAAGGAAAAAGGCATTGAAATCCAAGAGGCACAGAGAACTCCCTTCAGACGTAACTTGAATCGATCTTCTGCATGGCATATCATAGTGAAACTGGCAAAATACAAGGATAAAGAGAAAATTCTGAAAGCAGCAAGGGGTAAACGTGCCCTCACATATAAAGGGAGACCTATAAGACTCGTGACTGATCTCTCTTTTGAAACTTGGCAGGCCAGAAAGAATTGGCACGAGATTTTCAGGGTGCTAGACAGAAAAAATATGCAGCCAAGAATCCTTTATCCAGCAAGTCTGTCATTTAGAATAGAAGGAGAGATAAAGGTCTTCCCAAACAAACAAAAACTGAAGGAATTTGTCACCACTAAACCAGCCCTACAAGAGATCCTAAGGGGGACTCTGTGAGACAAAGTACCAGAGGCATCACTATAAGCATAAAACATACAGACATCACAATGACTCTAAACCCGTATCTTTCTATAATAACACTGAATGTAAATGGATTAAATGCGCCAACCAAAAGACATAGGGTATCAGAATGGATAAAAAAACAAGACCCATCTATTTGCTGTCTACAAGAGACTCATTTTAGACCTGAGGACACCTTTAGATTGAGAGTGAGGGGATGGAGAACTATTTATCATGCGACTGGAAGCCAAAAGAAAGCTGGAGTAGCCATACTTATATCAGACAAACTAGACTTTAAATTAAAGGCTGTAACAAGAGATGAAGAAGGACATTATATAATAGTTACAGGGTCTATCCATCAGGAAGAGCTAACAATTATAAATGTCTATGCGCCGAATACCGGAGCCCCCAAATATATAAAACAATTACTCATAAACATAAGCAACCTTATTGATAAGAATGTGGTAATTGCAGGGGACTTTAACACCCCACTTACAGAAATGGATAGATCATCTAGACACACGGTCAATAAAGAAAGAAGGGCCCTGAATGAGACATTGGATCAGATGGACTTGACAGATATATTTAGAACTCTGCATCCCAAAGCAACAGAATATACTTTCTTCTCGAGTGCACATGGAACATTCTCCAAGATAGATCATATACTGGGTCACAAAACAGCCCTTCATAAGTTTACAAGAATTGAAATTATACCATGCATACTTTCAGACCACAATGCTATGAAGCTTGAAATCAACCACAGAAAAAAGTCTGGAAAACCTCCAAAAGCATGGAGGTTAAAGAACACCCTACTAACGAATGAGTGGGTCAACCAGGCAATTAGAGAAGAAATTAAAAAATATATGGAAACAAATGAAAATGAAAATACAACAATCCAAACGCTTTGGGACGCAGCGAAGGCAGTCCTGAGAGGAAAATACATTGCAATCCAGGCCTATCTCAAGAAACAAGAAAAATCCCAAATACAAAATCTAACAGCACACCTAAAGGAACTAGAAGCAGAACAGCAAAGGCAGCCTAAACCCAGCAGAAGAAGAGAAATAATAAAGATCAGAGCAGAAATAAACAATATAGAATCTAAAAAAACTGTAGAGCAGATCAATGAAACCAAGAGTTGGTTTTTTGAAAAAATAAACAAAATTGACAAACCTCTAGCCAGGCTTCTCAAAAAGAAAAGGGAGATGACCCAAATAGATAAAATCATGAATGAAAATGGAATTATTACAACCAATCCCTCAGAGATACAAACAATTATCAGGGAATACTATGAAAAATTATATGCCAACAAATTGGACAACCTGGAAGAAATGGACAAATTCCTGAACACCCACACACTTCCAAAACTCAATCAGGAGGAAATAGAAAGCTTGAACAGACCCATAACCAGCGAAGAAATTGAATCGGTTATCAAAAATCTCCCAACAAATAAGAGTCCAGGACCAGATGGCTTCCCAGGGGAGTTCTACCAGACGTTTAAAGCAGAGATAATACCTATCCTTCTCAAGCTATTCCAAGAAATAGAAAGGGAAGGAAAACTTCCAGACTCATTCTATGAAGCCAGTATTACTTTGATTCCTAAACCAGACAGAGACCCAGTAAAAAAAGAGAACTACAGGCCAATATCCCTGATGAATATGGATGCAAAAATTCTCAATAAGATACTAGCAAATCGAATTCAATGGCATATAAAAAGAATTATTCACCATGATCAAGTGGGATTCATTCCTGGGATGCAGGGCTGGTTCAACATTCGCAAATCAATCAACGTGATACATCACATTAACAAAAAAAGAGAGAAGAACCATATGATCCTGTCAATCGATGCAGAAAAGGCCTTTGACAAAATCCAGCACCTTTCTTAATAAAAACCCTTGAGAAAGTCGGGATAGAAGGAACATACTTAAAGATCATAAAAGCCATTTATGAAAAGCCCACAGCTAACATCATCCTCAACGGGGAAAAACTGAGAGCTTTTTCCCTGAGATCAGGAACACGACAGGGATGCCCACTCTCACCGCTGTTGTTTAACATAGTGCTGGAAGTTCTAGCATCAGCAATCAGACAACAAAAGGAAATCAAAGGCATCAAAATTGGCAAAGATGAAGTCAAGCTTTCGCTTTTTGCAGATGACATAATATTATACATGGAAAATCCGATAGACTCCAGCAAAAGTCTGCTAGAACTGATACAGGAATTCAGCAAAGTTGCAGGATACAAAATCAATGTACAGAAATCAGTTGCATTCTTATACACTAACAATGAAGCAACAGAAAGACAAATAAAGAAACTGATCCCATTCACAATTGCACCAAGAAGCATAAAATACCTAGGAATAAATCTAACCAAAGATGTAAAGGATCTGTATGCTGAAAACTATAGAAAGCTTATGAAGGTAATTGAAGAAGATTTAAAGAAATGGAAAGACATTCCCTGCTCATGGATTGGAAAAATAAATATTGTCAAAATGTCAATACTACCCAAAGCTATCTACACATTCAATGCAATCCCAATCAAAATTGCACCAGCATTCTTCTCGAAACTAGAACAAGCCATCCTAAAATTCATATGGAACCACAAAAGGCCCCGAATAGCCAAAGGAATTTTGAAGAAGAAGACCAAAGCAGGAGGCATCACAATCCCAGACTTTAGCCTCTACTACAAAGCTGTCATCATCAAGACAGCATGGTATTGGCACAAAAACAGACACATAGACCAATGGAATAGAATAGAAACCCCAGAACTAGACCCACAAACGTATGGCCAACTCATCTTTGACAAAGCAGGAAAGAACATCCAATGGAAAAAAGACAGCCTCTTTCACAAATGGTGCTGGGAGAACTGGACAGCAACATGCAGAAGGTTGAAACTAGACCACTTTCTCACACCATTCACAAAAATAAACTCAAAATGGATAAAGGACCTGAATGTGAGACAGGAAACCATCAAAACCTTAGAGGAGAAAGCAGGAAAAGACCTCTCTGACCTCAGCCGTAGCAATCTCTTACTCGACACATCCCCAAAGGCAAGGGAATTAAAAGCAAAAGTGAATTACTGGGACCTTATGAAGATAAAAAGCTTCTGCACAGCAAAGGAAACAACCAACAAAACTAAAAGGCAACCAGCGGAATGGGAAAAGATATTCGCAAATGACATATCGGACAAAGGGCTAGTATCCAAAATCTATAAAGCGCTCACCAAACTCCACACCCGAAAAACAAATAACCCAGTGAAGAAATGGGCAGAAAACATGAATAGACACTTCTCTAAAGAAGACATCCGGATGGCCAACAGGCACATGAAAAGATGTTCAGCATCACTCCTTATCAGGGAAATACAAATCAAAACCACACTCAGGTATCACCTCACGCCAGTCAGAGTGGCCAAAATGAACAAATCAGGAGACTATAGATGCTGGTGAGGATGTGGAGAAACGGGAACCCTCTTGCACTGTTGGTGGGAATGCAAATTGGTGCAGCCGCTCTGGAAAGCAGTGTGGAGGTTCCTCAGAAAATTAAAAATAGACCTACCCTATGACCCAGCAATAGCACTGCTAGGAATTTATCCAAGGGATACAGGAGTACTGATGCATAGGGCCACTTGTACCCCAATGTTCATAGCAGCACTCTCAACAATAGCCAAATTATGGAAAGAGCCTAAATGTTTATCAACTGATGAATGGATAAAGAAATTGTGGTTTATATACACAATGGAGTACTACGTGGCAATGAGAAAAAATGAAATATGGCCTTTTGTAGCAACGTGGATGGAACTGGAGAGTGTGATGCTAAGTGAAATAAGCCATACAGAGAAAGACAGATACCATATGGTTTCACTCTTATGTGGATCCTGAGAAACTCAACAGAAACCCGTGGAGGAGGGGAAGGAAAAAAAAAAAAAAAGAGGTTAGAGTGGGAGACAGCCAAAGCATAAGAGACTGTTAAAAACTGAGAACTGAGGGTTGATGGGGGGTGGGAGGGAGGGGAGGGTGGGTGATGGGTATTGAGGAGGGCACCTTTTGGGATGAGCACTGGGTGTTGTATGGAAACCAATTTGTCAATAAATTTCATATAAAAAAATAAACAAATAAAAAAAAATAAATAAAAAAAATAAAAAATCATGATTAAAAAAATTTGTATCAAAAAAAAAAAAAGAAATGGTTGAATTTCAAAGGCAACTGGATTTGTTTCTACCCAATGTACTTATGTTTAATTTGTTAATGATCCTAAAAGCTCTGCTATGGCCAAATATCCACATACACTCTCTTATCTTGCCTTTTCAGCACTATTTAGGAATAGTCAAGAGTAAACAGTTGAAAACTTTAAGGACTGTGTGTATGTATATTGTATGTATTAAGTACATATTATTGTTAAATATATATTATATAGACTTGTTATGGATTCAAATAGATATATACCAAAAATTGTTGAAACTGGTTTGCTTTGTGGAGAGGAAACGGGATGGTGGAATAAGGAGGGTTGGAAATGTTACCTTTCTGTTTTTTTTTTTTTTTGTATTGTACATTTTAAAAATGTTTTCTAGTTAGTGGAATTATTGGCTATTTTAGTTTCTCTCTTTAAGTTTTGAATATTAAAAAATCAATGCAGGAAATGTTGCTGAAACAACTCATTCATCAACAAACTCCAAGGTTACTTTAAAAAGTTGGCTGAATCTGAAATTAGTCAACATGCATATTCCAATTTCTCTCTTCTAATTTATTAGAAATCAGTCTTTTCCCAAAATTAAAATTATAACAAGTGATTGCTACTTTAAGCCTGAGTGTTCATATATTCATTCTAAGGGAATAAGGGAAGCATTGGGAAATGGGTCAAGGGGAAAGTCTTCTTTGCTTGGGTTAATGTTACAAAAAAAATACACTCCAAAATGACTAACTTTCAATACATACCTCTAGTCCACCATCCTGGTAATTTTCCATTAATCTCTGTACAAATTTTTCAACTATTTGTGGTCTGATAACTGAAAAGTTTTCTTTCATGACATGGTGCTTCCAAAGGTCTAGGGGGAGAAATATAATGATGCTAGTATCATGAAACACTGAACAATGATTAATGGCATTACACTGGACACAAGAAGCTGTTATTTCCAAATCCACAAAACTTAACAGGTGAGGAGGGGGGAGGGGAGGAAGTGGCTGAGGACACAGGGTCCTCCAGAACATAGGAATAATGAAGATCTACAACAAGAGTACTAATGAAAAGATTTGGAAAAGTATCTCTGAAGCCCCACGAACAATATTCTGTTATCCTAACTAATGATCCCAAATCAAATATTATTGATCCTACATGATATCTGTTTTCACTAAGTCATTAAGTATCTGAACAATTATTTTGGCCTAATATAGTTAACATAAATAAATGAAGAGCTATTATAGTTACAGCTACAGACTAGAAATGTTGAGGGCTGACAGGCTATGAACTTTAGCTCCTGGATTGAAGCAGCAATAGGCTGACACATACAAGATGAGGCATATATACAATTATTCAGAGAAGCATTGTTTAGGGCAGCAGAAGCTTGGAAGCAACATATAAACTATGGTATTCCAATGGAATAGTATGCATCTCTGAAAAGAAACCTCCCCATGTATTAATAGGAAAAGAACCATAGATTTTTTTTCCAATTTTTTTCATGTTTATTTTTATTTTTTAGAGATAGAGAGACAGAGCATGAGCAGGGGAGGGGCAGAGAGAGAGATAGAGGGAGACACAGTATCTGAAGCAGGCTCTAGGCTCTGAGATGTCAGCAAAGAGCCTGATGCGGGGCTTGAGCCCACAAACCGTGAGATCATGACCTGAGCTGAAGTTGGACACTTTTTTTTTTTTTTCAACGTTTATTTATTTTTGGGACAGAGAGAGGCAGAGCATGAACGGGGGAGGGGCAGAGAGAGAGGGAGACACAGAATCAGAAACTGGCTCCAGGCTCTGAGCCATCAGCCCAGAGCCTGACGCGGGGCTCGAACTCCCGGACCGCGAGATCGTGACCTGGCTGAAGTCGGACGCTTAACCGACTGCACCACCCAGGCGCCCCTGAAGTTGGACACTTAATCGACAGAGCCATCCAGGTGCCCTAAGAACTATTGATTTCTATGTGAAAAATGCAAGGTGAAGAAAAGTGAATATAACATGTTATGTTTTATAAGAAAGACATGATAAATATTAAATGAGGGGATATCCCCTCAAGCCTACTCAAGATTATTACTCCAGAATGCCAGTGTTCTCCAATATCACTTCTCCCCTCTTTCTTGGATCATTCACAATAGTTCATGTTATCTCTCCCACCTCATAAAATCCTGCTTTTGACCCCACTTCCCCTGTCAGCTATTGCTTCATTTTTTTTGCTCCCTTTTTAGCAAAACTCTCAGGAAGAAAGGCCTATCCTGGCTGGCTGTGACTTCTCTCCAAATCCTTCGTAAGCCCACTCACCCAGCTTTCCCCTCCATCACTCCCCTGAACCTGATTTTGTTATAAACACCAGTGACCTCAACATGACTAAAAACATTGCTTTTACCTGACTACCAGAAGCATTTCACACAATTTGTCACATTCCTTCTGCTTGAGAAACTTTCATCAGTAGATGTTGGGACACCACTGTCCTAGTTTTCCTCTACCTCAGTGTCTGCTCCTTCTAAGTCCCTTTTGCTGGTTCTCCTTGTCCTCTCCCCCAGCTCTCTTTTTGTTTGTTTTGTTTTAAGTTTATTTATTTTGAGACAGAGAGAGAGAGAGAGAGAGAGAGAGAGAGCAGGGGAGGGGCATAGAGAGAGGGAGAGAGAGACAATTCCAAGCAGACTCCATGCTGTCAGTGCAGAGCCTCACAGGGCTCGAATTCATGAACTGTGAGATTATGACCTGAGCCGAAATCAAGAGTCAGACACTTAACGGACTGAGCCACCCAGGCTCCCCTCCCCACCCCGGAACTTAACATAAGAGTGTCCTAGGACTCAGCCCTTGGTTCACCTCCTTTTTTTCTATCTACGCTCACTTCCTTGGCTATCTTATGTAGTCTCATAGCTAAATATCATCCATATGCGGACAACCTTCAAATTGAGATCTAATACTCACTTGGCATCTCTTCTCGGATGTCTAAAAGGGTTTTCTTTTCGTTTTTTAAAATTAATTAATTATACTTTGAGATTGAGAGAGAGGCAGAGGGAGAGTGAGAGAGAGAATCCTAAGCAGTCTTGATCTCACAACTGTGAGATCATGACCTGAGCCAAAATTGAGTTGGATGCTTAACTAACTGAGCCACCCAGGCACCCCTAAACGGTATTTCAAACATCACTTGTGCATAATTAAATTATTTTTTTAAATTTTTTTCTTTTAAATGTTTATTTATTCTTGAGAGAGAGACAGAGTGTGAGCGGGAGAAGGGCAGAGAGAGAGGGAGACACAGAATCCAAAGAAGGCTCCAGGCTCCGAGCTGTCAGCACAGAGCCTGACACAGGGCTTGACCTCACGAAATGTGAGATCATGACCCGAGCCGAGGTTGGTCGCTTAACCTACTGAGCCACCCAGGCACCCTAATCTTTGAACTTCTCTCCCTAATTTTCCATCTCAGCTAATGGCAATTCTATTTTCCCAATTGCACAGGTCAAAAATCTTGGGAGTTTTATCATGGACTCTTCTCTTTCCCCCACACCCAACACAGAATCCATTAGTATTTACTTCAAAAACATGCCCTGAATCTGACCACTTAATACTTTCACTGCTCCCAACCTTGTTTGAGCCACCATCTCCCCTTGCTGGGATTATTGTAGTGGCCTCCAAAGCAGCCTCTCCCTTCTTCCATCCTTTTTCCTTTACAGTCCATTCTCAACACAGCAGCCAGAGACACGCCATTAACATATGCCAGATCAAAATCTGGGACAGGCACTGCCTCACACTCGGAGCAAACACTAAGAATAGGCCCTGCATGATCCACTCTCTCTCTTTTCACCCTTCCTCTCTGACTTCACCTCCTCCTTCTTTCCCACTCTCTCTCCACTCCGGCTACGGGTCTTTCTGCTTCATAAACATGGTAGGCACACTCTGCTCAAGTCCCTTGGATGGACTGTTCTTCTGTCTGGGATGCTCTTCCCGCAGATACCCACATAGCTAACTCCCTCACCTCCTTCAAACTTTGCTCAATATGTCACTTTCTCCCTGAAGTCTATCCTGACTGTCCTATTTAAAATTGCAATGCGCTCCCTTCAAACCTCCATACGCCATCCTCCTTACTCCATTATTTTCTTACTTCTTGTGTTACTTATTATCTGTGTATCCCCTTCTAGATGATAAACTCCACAAGAGTAAGGAGTTTTACTCCATGACAGTAAGGTTGTACCCCAAAATGGTGTCTAAAATACAGTAGTGTGTAACATACTAGGTGCTCAATAAATAATTGAATGAAAGAATGAATTAGTGTAGGCATAAAGAAGCACCCTTAGGATATATCAAAAATGAATAAAAATGGCTACTTGGGGTGGCAAAAGGGGATCAGTGGTAGCAACTTGATCTCTAAATATGTATATTGTATCGTTTTGAGTTTTAACCAGGTGAATGTTTTAGCTGTTAAAAAAAAAATCAAACCTTTGAAGAGGGCACCTTTTGGGTTGAGCACTGGGTGTTGTATGGAAACCAATTTGACAATAAATTTCATATATTGAAAAAAAAATCAAACTTAAAAACAACAGGACGGTGCTGGAGCAGTGGAAATATGTCAACACTCCTTAACTTCCATATGGAAGAGCAAAAGCACATGTGTATGTTTAATTATGTTGGGTAGGGCCTACTTCCTTGTGCATGGCCCCAGGGGAGTCTTGAAACAAAGAGAAACCTATGGAGTCAGAGATAGAAGCCAAGCCCTGCCCCACTCCCTTTTCTGCTGTGGGGGTTCTGGCCATCAGCAAGAGTACACACAGGGCCACTCCCTGTCGCCAGCTGTTTCTAATTTCAGACGTGATTTCATACTCATACTTTCATTTTTCTGACAGGAGACTTGGTACACACAAGAGGAAACATCCAGCACAATCCTCTCAGAAATGTGGATATGACAATGCAGGAGTACCTGGTATTTGCAATTATGTTGTTTACTGGGTGGTCCTGAGTTTGAAAATGGGGTTCCACGATGCTTCTACAATTGGCTACTTTCCATCACGAACATATAAATCTGACTTTGTTTTTCCTTTAGGACAATAAAGGTGATTAGACATAACACCATTGTCCTGGTACAGCTGAAGTGGAAAATCTAAAAAAAAGTTAATGTGCCTAGAAGTTCACACTTCTTTTTTTTAATTTTTTTTTTAACGTTTATTTATTTTTGAGACAGAGACAGAGCATGCACAGGGGAGGGGCAGAGAGAGAGGGAGACACAGAATCTGAAACAGGCTCCAGGCTCTGAGCTGTCAGCACAGAGCCCGACGCGGGGCTCGAACCCACGGACCGTGAGATCATGACCTGAGCCGAAGTCGGCCGCTCAACCGACTGAGCCACCCAGGCGCCCCGAAGTTCACACTTCTTAAGATGTTTAAGACTTTTGTACGTCTAAGCTTTGACAAAATGGAGTTCATGTATGCTTCAGAAATTTTTCAGACACAGAATTGGATACTTTTTCCAGGGTAATTGAGTGGTAGGTCTCTGGCTTATGGAAAAGCTTGGCAAGGGACCACATCTGCCACATACTTCTGGTTTGGGGACTGTCAGCTGGCAAATGCCCACAGAGCTGGTTTGGGTTTAGCTCTGGGGCTCAGCTGAAGGGGAAGTATTTTACCAGAGTGCTGGAAATCTTCCCACCGTGCTTCTTCCTCATGAGTTCAAGTTCAGACATACAAGTACATCTGTAGGCAGGCGTCAGGGGAAGCCAGGGAGAATAGAATTCATCCAAGAGAAGTAATTTCTGGCCAAGCGGAGTTGGTGGTCTCTAAATGTGTCTCATTTTCATTGTGTGTTGTGTTTGTGGCTTCTCTGAGATGAAGCAGTTTTTGACACTAGCATGGAGGTGGGAAAGAGACAGCACACTGGGGGTCAAATTAGGGTTTTGTTCTTTCCTCTCATTCTGTGCCCAGGTCCTTTGGCTGGAGGAAACTTTGACTTCCTCCTCGCCAAACCACTTCCCCTCTCTCCCTCTATGAATGCTCCCCCCACCCCTATGCAGCCTCCTCCCTCTAGGAAGCGTATCTTGGTTTGGTAGCATTTCACTTCTCTAACACAACCACCGGCCTCTGTGCCTGAGTGGTTCCTGGGTCCTGAGCCAAGCAGAACTGAAACTTGAAGGCACACAACTGCCAACCAAGGTTGTTCTCCTGACCACCAGGGTTCCCTCAGAAGGTGGGTAGGTTGAAACCTTATTGCTTTAAGCAATGTATTTTGTACTCCTGTGTTTCTCAAACTGCTCCCCAGAACGGTTGAGTTGATGATAGATATTCCCAAGGGGAGAAAAGGGTTCTGTGGTCAAATAAAGGTAAAGAACATTTCATACTCTCTCTCCTGGAGATTTACAGTGCACAGTAGGATAGTAAAGGCTCTGAGGTCTAGAGCAAAGAAATCTTTTTAGCATTATTTACCACAAGTTTCCCAAACTTCTTTGACAACAAATAAAACCTTTCCCCCACAACCCCTGCAAAACGCAGTAGAAATCCTCTTATCCAATCAAGACTAAGAGTTGGTTGATCAAAAGAAGTCTGATAAACCAGAGAATGCTTAAAAAATGACATGTAGTACCTTAAACATTTTATTTAACTTGAAAATACATAAATATACAAACATTTGCCAATTTTCTAATATAGAACTTAGGTCTTTCCTTTGTATGTGCCCACACATTGGAGTTCTGTACTATCTTTCTTTTATAAACCATAACACATAGTACATGGTCTACAATTCCTAGTGTGTGTTTTGTTGTGTTTGCTTGTTTACTTGTTTCTTTCTTTTTATGAAGAAAAAATAAAAAGACCACGAAAAAATCCAAATGTGTCATTTTTTAAGGGCAGTTTTAAGTCCATAGAAAAATTGAGCAGATGGGTACAGAGAGTTCCCATATATTCCCTGGCCCCTTCACCTCCAACACACAGCCTCCCCAACTATCAACATCCCACACCAGTGTGTTATGTCTGTCATAACTGATGAGCATACACTAACATGTTATTATCACCCAAAGTCCATAGTTTACATTACAGTTCACAATCTTGGTGAAACTATGGGTTTGACAAATGTATAATTGGCATCTACCCACTATTATATTATCATAAAGAATAGTTTCACTGCCCTAAAATCCCCGTGTTCTGCCTGTTCATCTTTCTCTCCCCTCTAACCCTTTGGCAACCACTGATCTTTTTGCTATCTCCATGGTTCTGCCTTTTCTCGAATGTCATATGGTTGGAATCATGCAATGTGTAGCCTTTTCAGGTGGGCTTCTTTCACTTAGTAATGTGCATTTTTATCCTTGTCTTTTCATGGTTTGATAGCTCATTTCTTTTTAGCATTAAATAATATTCCATTGACTGGATGTACCACAGTTTATCCATTTCAACTTGTTTTTTTTTTTTAAGTTTATTTATTTAGAGAGAGAGAGACAGAGAGACAGAGCGAGATAGAGAGAGAACCAGAAGGGGAGGGGCAGAGAGGAGAGATAGAATCCCAAATAGGCTCCATGCCATCAGTGCACAGCCTGATGCAGGGCTCGATAATGACCTGAACCAAGATCGGGAGTTGGACGCTTAACCAACTGCACCACCCAGGCACCCCTCAACTCGATTTTTACTGAGAAGATCTCTTTTTGTACTCCCATTTCATTGGTTTATATAATACTTAATTAAATTACCCACACACAATGACAAATAAAAGTGGCATAAACCGGTTTGAAGCAAACAATGATCAGTGAAGCTAGGTAAACACAGGCAATCCAAAGACTGTGATTAATGACTATTTTGCCGGCTTGTGTTAAGAAGGGAATGGGAAGCTTCAGGCAGCCTGGGAGTCTGTTAGTGCAAGGTGCATGAGAGAACTCCTGCCCTAGAATGTTGGGGAACTTGTGTTCTAGGGCACACTGCTGGGAATGCTGGCCTCGGCCACCCTCTTTTAAGTGTTTGGATTGCGCTTCCCTTAAGCAAAACATTTTTGTCCACTCACTGTTAACATATGCATATTTGTGTATTTCTAACTACCTACAACACTATCACTGGCTAATACTGTATAGTATGATGTACTCAGGGCCAGGCTCATTAACAATGAGAATGGAGCTCAGTCTACATTCCTAGAGTTTTCTTGACCTTTTGAAATTTTTTGTCTGACTTCTTATCAGATGTGGTTAACTTATCTTTTTTAACCTCATACTGTGGCTGAAGATAAGCATGTACCAGGATTAGAAATGTCTTTACTATTACTTTTTTCTTTTTTTTAAAAAAATTTTTAATGTTTATTTTATTTTTGAGAGAGAGAGACAGAGTGTGAGTGGGGGAGGGGCAGAGAGAGAGGGAGACACAGAATCTGAAGCAGGCTCTAGGCTCTGAGCTGTCAGCACAGAGCCTGACGCAGGGCTCGAACTCACAAACCATGAGATTGTGACATGAGCTGAAGTTGGATGCTTCACTGAGCCACCCAGGCACCCCTGTCTTTACTATTTCTTAGTGCTTGCTTATGGATTGCCTCCAAGTGGTCACTTCAGGACACCTCAGTGTGTAGTGTGACATGTGACTTCTTACATATGGATTTAATCTACTTAGAAGTTTTAATATTTTCTTCCCACACTCCTGGGATATACGCACTCCACTTTGGAGACTGCTGACCTTATAAATGTTCAGAGAAATTGAGAAAATCAATTAAAAATGACTTAAATGCTAAAATGCTAAATATGGAGAATAGCAGAGCCTTTTTGAATCAGTGGAACCCATCTCTATGCTAAGCCAAGCCCTGAGGCTGAATAAGATTGTCTGGAGCTGCTTTTTAAAGCTCCCAGGGGAGCACTAGTTCAGCTATCACAAACCAACACTGGACCAGGTGTGGCTGCTGCATTTTCGGATGCTCACTGACAAACTGGAAACCCATTCAGAAGCTCTAGAAGAAGACTAAGCTCCAAGACAAGGTGGGAAAGAGGGAAAAGATAGAGAAGTATTAGAGGGCTGATTTCTGGCAGGCACAAACATAGACACAAGAGTTGACCAACAGGGAAAGAGGAGACCCTGAGGGAAGGACAAGAGCCTGGCATGTCCCCTGGATCTCAATAGTCTCTATTCCCAACTCCCTCTGTAGAAATCCCTAACCCCAAGGTAACCTTGACCTCAAAGGGCGGCCCGTGTCGGAAGCCCCATCCACTATGACTGCTTTTTGCCACTGAGATGAGCAGTAGGAAGGTGGAGATTCCAAGGTTTTATTGCCTTCTTCGAAGTTTCCTAGCCCACAGAGGTCTCAGGAAGACTACACTGAAGAACACCGGGCACACGGTGGGGACTCCATCACTTGCACTGAGGGAACTCACTACAGGAGGATACTCACATTGAGTCAACAATAAGAAAACACCCTCACTATTGGCATTTACATGTACATGAGTACAGAATTTGAACAAGGGTTTACAATTGGCCAGTACACTCAAGCCAAAGTAAGTTTTGATAATATCTTTTTTTTAAATTAACGTTTATTTATTTTTGAGACGGAGAGAGACAGAGCATGAACGGGGGAGGGTCAGAGAGAGAGGGAGACACAGAATCTGAAACAGGCTCCAGGCTCTGAGCTGTCCGCACAGAGCCCGACGCGGGGCTCGAAATCACGGACCGCGAGATCATGACCTGAGCGGAAGTCGGACGCTTAACCGACTGAGCCACCCAGGCGCCCCTAAGTTTTGATAATATCAATGTTAGCACCGTTAAAAATAACTCCACCCCAGAGCGAAAGCATAAGAGACTCTTAAAACCTGAGAACAAACTGAGGGTTGATGGGGGGTGGGAGGGGGGGAGGGTAGGTGATGGGCATTGAAGAGAGCATCTTTTGGGATGAGCACTGGGTGTTGTATGGAAACTAATTTGACCATAAATTTCATATATTAAAAAAATAATAAATAAATAAATAAATAAATAAATAAATAAATATAACTCTACCTCGCCCCTCTGCCTAACTCCCACCAGCCCCTTATGGAGGCTCTTTCCAAGCACAGCTGACAGCACCCTGCACAAGGCAGCACACAGAGCCACAAAGCAAAAAAGCTTTGTCCCTTGCCCCGCATCTGGGCGTCTCATTAAACCACAGCCTGAAACATGAAGATGGTTGCACCTGCTGTGCACTTGTGGATTTTCTCCCAAGACTCAGAGGGGAGTTGCCTGGAAGCAGCCATCACAGCACAATAACACGTGCTTTTTGTGTCTTGTTAAATGTTCTGTAAATGAAGATCAACCACACTCAGCTTTCTGGTGACATTCAGCTCTCTGGTGACACCCCTAGCCGAGAAGTGGCTTGCCCTCTCACTGCACAGCCTTCTGCCAAAGCCCTGTTTATAGAATTCAATTACTCGAAGCACTGATAAAATGACAATGTCTTAGGTGAGGACAGATGTTATTAATTAACATTATAATGTCTGTGGACTTTGTCTCAAGAAGAAAATCTAATTTAGTTTGCTAGTCAAACAACCCCTCCATGGTTCAAAGGTTGTGAATTTTCCTACAGAATTAGTAGGAGTTAGGAGTAGACAGTTCAGACAGGACCAGCTACATAATCTATGGCACGCTGTGCAAAATAAAAATGCAGGGCCTCTTTTCCAAAAAGCAGGGAAGAAAAGCACCATTATAGGTACTAAAATATAGTGTTTTCTTTCTTCTGCAGTCTCTTTCTTGACCTGTCATGGTGTTTTTATTTGTTTTTAATGTTGTACTCCCTAGGCATGGGAATGCTTGTGAAGAGAGTGAGACACTCACTCCGAAGAGCTCTACCCTGTGACTGGGAGCATGAGTGCCTGTGTAGCTACTGAACTGAGGTTCTGTGCCCTGGCCAGGGGTGGAGAAGTTGAACCAGGCATCTTTCCTTCCCAGGGGCCCACTGTGGACAGGCAATCCCAAGGGTATTGTAGCCTCTGTCCTGGGATATTGTACAAATCTAAGGATAGGCAATAGGCTTGCTCCCACCGAGTCACCCATTAGATGTACCATGATGTTGCCAGACTAGGGTCATTGAGATATTACTAGGTACACATATCCCCATCCTCCTCCTGCTCAGCAACCGTCCCCCCTCCCTGGAGTGGAGGGCAGCAGCAATGGCCTGGTGGGGATGGTGAGGGGGAGATTAGGGCGCCCAGGGTACTAGAGAGCAGACGAATAGGTAGCTAAGAGCCATTCGGCAAGGTGGGGAGGCAGTAAGAAGCAGGACTTCATGTAAGGCAAGGCTCCAGGTCTTGGTGCATTCTCCATTGACTCCCTGGATTCCACTTACAAAACACAAACTCTTAGTCAAAATTAAGAGTTTCAAGATGGCAGCCATAGAACATTAAGCCCCAAGTACCCCTGAATCCTGTGTGAGTGTGAAGATCACATGTCCATGAAGTGACCCTGACTTTAGAGCTCAAATGAAAGGAAATAATTTTGATTACCTTCCCACCCCAAATACATGTGTTTGTAAGATTTTGACATTTATATGTTATATATATGTATAATACATACGTGCACTTAAATATATTACAAGTAAGAAAAGCTTATATGTTTTCCCCATTTCAACTTTATTTCAGTTATGAGTTAATCAACAGAGCTGAAACTGAACTTAACAAATGTTTTCTATTTAAAAGATTTTAAATGGAAGGAAATATGTCAAAATGTTAATAGTTCTCTCTGGGCCAAGTTATTAAAAAGTAATTTTTATATCATTGTGTGGACATTATAGTACCTTTTTACCATGAAAATGACACATGGATTGCTTTCATAATTAGGAAAAAACCAATAAATGCTATCTTGTAAAGTAATAAAATAAACATACTTTACCTGTAGGGAGAGTACCCTGGTCCTTGGACTTTTCTGATACAACCAGTGCTCTTTCTCTCTTAACTTTTCTTAATACTTCCTGGATCATATGAATTTCAAGATTTTCCAGAAGCTTCTGAAGCTAGAGTAAGAAGTTTGAGTCACTTTCTACACTCAGCTTATACTCTAAGCTCCCAAGTCACATTCCTGCAGAAGGGTCTGGGATTAGGTGCTGTCCCTTAGCTACTCTCTCCCGGGAAAGACAAAAGGGTTCCTTTCTTGGATTTCTAAGTACTTCTGTGACCGTAGATATACCTCTTTGGGGATCAGCATCTTTTCCTGGTCCACATCCCCACTGATAAAACATAACCTTTTATTTATTTATTTTTATTATTTTATTTTATTTTTTTTAACCAAGTTCTGCTAAATTGCAAAGTGCTCAATGTCTGAGGTGACCTCATGTGTTTGGAGGTCTCTAAATGTGGCCAGGAATTTCATGAGCTGTTGTTACAAGAGAAACCCCTGGGCCTGAAACTTGATTTAGATATCCAGAGGGATTTCATGAGAAGATTAAAATTCTAAACATGACCAATAGAAAATTTTCCCAATAACCATGAACCCTTACTTTATCCATTATGCTTGTTGGGCCCACATTTCTCCCTGTCAGAGGACCCCAGGTACTAGAGAGAACCAGGATTCAGAAGGGTAAGCAAGGGGATTCGGGACTGGGTTGTGTGTATGTTGGAGGTGGGGGAGCTGAATTCTCCTTGATGTTCAGGGGACGTGAATCTCTGCGTTGACACTCAAACAGCTAGAGGTTTTGTTTGCCTGTGACAGTGAGCACAGCCACATTGGGTCTATGTCCTAGGACAAAGGTAAACAAACACTTGGGAAAACAGCCTCTCACATAGATCATCTAGCATATACCAAATGGATTAGTGCATAAATTGCGTGGTCTTACTCTCAGGAAAAAAAAAAATCACAGGAGCTATTTTAAATACATTCCATTGCCATGGGTGTGGGGGGGGGCAGATAATTGTGTGCCAGATTTTATGGTTTTTTTTTTTCAGTTTATTTATTTGTTTTGAGAGAGACAGAGACAGTGCGAGTGGGGGAGGGGCAGAGAGAGAGTAAGAGAGAGAATCCTAAGCAGGCTCTGCCCTGTCAGAGCAGAGCCCCACGTTGGGCTCGAACTCATGAACTGTGAGATCATGACCTGAGTTGAGATCAAGAGTCAGACGCTCAACCAACTGAACCACGCAGGTACCCCTAGATTTTATGTTTAAGATGCTAGTGGTTATGTTCTCTATCACAGTCTTTTTTTGTGTGGTAGTCCACCTTAATTTGAGGAAAATCAAAATATGAAGATTCAGACTTACAAAATGGGAACATTCGGGGTAGTTATTTGCTTATTAAAGCCCTACATGCCTTTAGGTACTTAGTTCCTTCTGAGCCTGTTCAGTGATTTACACACCTACAATCTACACTTAATGTCTTAGAAAAAAAACCACTTGGGTGTATCTGTAGTATTACATGCTTATGCCATAAAGCAAATTTTCAAAGTCAAATTCAAAATGGCTCCTGCATACCTGTTGAATTTTTATTTCAATTTCTGAAGCTCCTTCAGGGGGAAGAATAGACTGACTACTTATTATGAGATCTTCAAATTCATCTTCTTTCCCCATCCGCCTAGCTATAGCTTTCATGCTGGGGTAGAGGATGTCAGTTCTATTAAAGAAGAGAGACCAAAATTAGTAAACAAACATATTTTTTCTCATTCAGATTCTCTGACAATTATTTTCATTCATTTTCTGTCTCCTGTCATCATGTAAAAACCTCCCAACCCATTTTAGATACTCACATCGACATCTAAATTCACTATAGTTGTTGCACCCTTAGTCAATATTAAATCCTAGGCCTTTTCCCACTGGGCACATTTAATTTTAGTCTTCATTTAGTCTTCAAAATATTGACAAGTTTTGGGGCACCTGGGTGGCTCAGTCGGTTAAGCAGCCAACTCTTGATTTCAGCTCAGGTCAAGATCTCATGGTCTGTGAGTTCAAGCTCTGCATCAGGCTCTGCACTGATAGTGCAGAGCCTGCTTGGGATTCTCTCTTTTTCTCTCTCTCTATGCCCCCCCCCTACTTGTGCTATCTCTAAAAATAAATGAATAAACTTTAAAAAAAATTGACAAGTTTTCTCATTCCCTAGTTACCAGGAAAGCTGACTGTGATAATTCATAAAATAGACCACAAGGACTATGGCACCAAAGAGAATCTTCTTATGCCCAGTAAGGTCCAAGGATGGTAAATGCTTGTTTGATAACAGACACATGGAAGAGGCAACATATCTTTTCTGACAGCTAATTCATCCCAGGCAGAGCCTGAAGTGTGAAAACACCCTACCATCCCACAGACCTAAGATCTCATGTTGCACCATATTATACCTCTGGCCGTAGTGGGTGAAACTCTCAGAGACTCAGCACTTGGGTCTAATGGGGTAGAAACTAGGGAAGAGTTCACAGCAGCAGCATCTCCCTACCCAGTGCTTGCTGGGATCCTATGAACTAAAAAAGCTTAGAGTCAGCACCATGGGAACACTTGAGAAGCACAAGTTCCCAGGGACAGAACTCTGGGTAAATGATGTACAGTATTGCTTAGTGGAACCCAGCACTGTCCCTGAATTCAGTAGAACCCAGCTTTTCCTGTAAAGCACTGTTTATAGAGACATATTGCCCAGCTTCCTCTGAGCTCGGTGGGGCTGGGCATACCAGAATTCATGGACCAAATCTCTCCCTCAGAGCAAGGGGCAGGAATGTGCCAAGCCTCAGATTCCACTCGTCCATGAGAATTTCCACCTTAGCAACACTTACCCGTAGAGTTCTGAGAACTGGTTGTGGAGGGAGACAGAACTGCCGTCCTGGCCTTGCAGTTTGAGCTGGCCCCAGTGGTCCTTCAGCACTTCCAGCTGCTTCCACAGCACCAGAAATGATCTCAGGAAAGCAAGAGACATCATCGTATTGCATGGGCCCCTCAGCAGCTCGGAGACCTTGGGGCTGCTTTGGAACTGACTTCTGAATCCTGGCACTCTGGACAAATCTGGCTGAAAGCATTATAGAAATTCTTCTTTATTGATCATAGGTCAATATGCGATGACATTTTACATGCAGCCCATGCAGAATGAACATTTTGGAGAAGGCCTATTCTCCCCAGGAGGAATGGTTTGCAGGCCTATAGCACATTTAAAGCTTAGAGAGAGTAAACATTCTTCCTAAATAGACAGTATACAGAAAAGAGGGAAATGTCTCCATTTCAGCTTCCTGCTTGGGTCTTGAACCACTCATTTTAAAAACTCTTTACTTGGGTACTAACATTTTATCTGCCTTTGAAAAATGGAGCCTTTCATGTTCAGCCTCTGCATTCTGGAAAGTGCCCTTCAACACACTTGAGATTTAATTCCCCATCACGGTGGAGCTGTAATAAAACCTTAAATTAGGGATTTTACTCATTTTGTGGGTGAAGAAATGGAAACTTAAATTTACCTTATCTCCTATTCCTTCTCCCATCCTTTAAAACTTCACATGTCTCTTAATTTGAATTTATTATTCAATAGGCAATTATACTTTAGGATTATTTGTTCATTCATTCATTGGTGCTTTCCTTAAGTGTTTGTTGAGGGACTGCTATGAGCCCTAGAGAATTAGAGGGAACAAGGTTTTCAGGTCCCCTCTCCGGCAGCCAGTGGTGTGAGGTCCAGTGTCACCCAGAGAGTGAAAGACAAAATGGGGACCTGTGTCCAGGAACCTCAGCCTGATGACAGTGTCTCAGTCACAGGAAAAGGAATATTCCTTTGCAGAAAAGGTGGCAAACCTGAATCATAATGTTATGACAAGAAGGGCCTCAGAGAACATTCAGGTAATAGCACCTCACAGGCTCAAGTTTCTTGGCTCAGAACAGGAAGAACCACCACCTAGTGTAACTGGATCCCAGATCAGTACTAGTAACATATCTAAAGAAAGGCGTGGCTGCCAGAAAGAGGCTTGGTCAGAGGCAGAGTTGGCCAGCCAGACCCAGGGGACAGCCAGCAGCTCCTGCACACAGCTGACAACCCCTCAAGTGACCTACCTACTCAACAGCAAGCTAACCCAGGCACTTCCAGATTTGCTTTATCCTCAGAAAATTTTCACCAAATGACATCTTATGCAGTGGCCAAAAATATTCAACAGGCCAAGGCTGAACATGGTGACTGGGAGGGGGCAGCGTAGAGGCCATGTAATTGGCACCCTCTGCTCAAAAAGCCCCAGGATGCTCCTTTTAAAGGGCTTGTGTGCAGTTTCACCCAAAGACCCAGTTAAAAAATGCCAGTTTAAAAAGCGCCTAGACTATATGTGAAGGCGATTTATTTGCTGATCTAAAAGCATCTGCTGGAGGAGCAGGGGCAGTTGGACTTTCCCCAGAGATGAAGGATGCCACTGGCAGATGCCAATATTTCACCCTCCACCTATCCTGCTAGCACAGGTGGGTGAACTCAGATGCAAAATCCTCTCTGCCACCACCTTGCTAAGACAAGTGGGGCGATGGACTGTGGCACTATCCCCTTTGCCTTGCTGAAGCCAGAGCAGGCACCAGTGCCAACACTTCCCTGCTCCCCAGCTGGGGCAGGCAAGAGCAAGCAGTAGCAGCAGTCTCCCACTCCCGAACTAAAGCTGGTTGGTGAGCACAGGTGGCTGCAACACTCCCCCACTCACTGGTTGGGGCTGGCAACTGTGAGCAGTCCTGGCATTTTTCTGCTCTGAGCCTAAAGCCAGAATATGCACCCAGACAAGGCACTCTCCTGCTGCATTCCTAAAACCCCTGGGCACATGCAGTCAAGACCCTTTCCTGCTGCCTTTCTAAGCTGGAGAATGTGCCCCACCCCCTACACTCTCTAGCTGCTTAGTTAAGCCAGTGGATATGTGCAATCCATACAGAGGATGCTCCTTGACTGCCTGGCCCTCACGGCCAAGGGGGCTGACATTCCTGAGCTCCAAGGGAATATAAGAATAAGAAAGACAGTACTTGGCAGGCCACCACTCCAGGGCACTGCAGACAGCCAACTGAGACACAACCTTGCCTTCCTGTGACAAAAGCCCATTTACTTATCCTGGGACTTCAGGCTGAGGAACAGGCTTCAAGTTTTCCATACATCTAGAGGCTACAGAAGTGCTCCCAGGGAACATAAGCAGGAAGACACCATCCTTGTGCACCCCCTTCACCTCAATACAGCTCAGTAAGACCTCACAGAAAGGAGTTTATATACTCGTCTAGAGTCCCACATTTTGCAACTGTCACCCAAGGACACCTTCAGATCTTTTGGTTTGGAGGCAGCAGGGATTATGACTGTGGCCCCACAAGACTATATTTGCATATTTTTTAAAAATTTTTTTTTTCAACGTTTATTTATTTTTTGGGGGACAGAGAGAGACAGAGCATGAACGGGGGAGGGGCAGAGAGAGAGGGAGACACAGAATCAGAAACAGGCTCCAGGCTCCGAGCCATCAGCCCAGAGCCCGATGCGGGGCTCGAACTCACGGACCGCGAGATCGTGACCTGGCTGAAGTCGGACGCTTAACCGACTGCGCCACCCAGGCGCCCCTATATTTGCATATTTTAAAAGCTGCTACCTGAGGGTCTGACTTTCGATTAGCCTGAAACTTGGGGCTAAATGAAATTCCTCCCCTTAGAACACTGACAGGCTCTGGTACATCTCGACCATAAGGACATATCAATAATAAATCAAGTTGATCAGACAATCACAAAGTCGCAAGAAACAACCAAGAGCTAGGGCAAGGTTGAATGAGAACTTTTCATCAACTGCACAAGAGCATGCCAAGGCTGAGAGAGGTAACTGTCTGGCCTAATACATAGAAACAAACACAGAGAGTCAAGAAAAGTGAGGAAACAGAAAAATATGTTCCAAATGAAAGAATAAGATAAAACCTCAGAAAAAGGTCATAATGCTATGGAGATAAGGATTCTATCTGATAAAGATTCAGGGTAATGGATGCTTACCAAACTTGAGAGAGGAATGGATTTACATAGTAAGGACTTCAACAAAGAAATAGAAAATATAATAGTATGAAACAGGAGTCCTAGAGCTGAAGAATATAATAACTGAAAAATACACTAGAGGGGTTAAACATCAGACTGGATGAAGCAGATGAACAGGTCAGCAAGCTGGAATACAAAGTAATGAAATTCACCCAGACAGAGCTGCAAAAGGAAAAAGGAATTTTAAAAAATGAAGATAGCTTAAGGGACCTATGAGACAACATCGAGCAGAATAACATTTGCATTATAGAGGTCCTAGAAAGAGAAAAGAAAGAGAAATGGGCAGAAAACTTATTTGAAGACATAATGACTGAAAACTTCCCTAACCTAGGGAAGGAAACAGATATCTAGGTTCAGGAATACCAGAGAGTTACAAATAAGATGAACTCATTTTAATTAAAGTGTCAAAACTTAAAGAGAGAATCTTAAAAGCAGCAAGAGAAAATTTATTATTTACAAGAGAAACACCATAAGGCTATCAGCAGCTTTCTCAGCAGAAACGTTGCAGGCCAAAAGAAAGTGGCATGATATATTCAAAGTACTGAAAGGCAAAAACTTCCAACCAAGAATGCTCTACCTAATGGTTATCATTCAGAATTGAAGAAGAGAGAGAATTTTTCAGGCAAAAGCTAAAGGAGTTCATCATTCCTAAACTGGCCTTACAAGGAATGTTAAATGGACTTCTTTAAGCAGAAAAGAGATATCACTAATTAATAACAAATATACATACAAAAGTAAAAATATCACTGGAAAAGGTGAATGTATAGTAAAGATAATGAGTTAATCACTTATAAAGCTACTATGGAGGTTAAAAGACAAAAGTAAAATTAACTAAAACTACAATGATTAGTTAAGAGATACATAAAATAAAAATATGTAAAATATGATATCAAAAACATAAAATGTGAAGGGGTGTGGTAATAAAAACATAGAGTTTAGAACATGGTCAAATTTAAGTTGCTATCAACTTAAAATTGATAGTTATATACATAGGATGATATATGCAAGCCTCAAAATAACTGTGTAGCAAAAACTCGTATTAACTACATAAAAGAAGATGACAAAGGAAACTAAACGTAACACTGAAGAAAGTCATCAAGCCAGAAGGGAAGAAAGAAAGAAAAAAAGGAAGGAACAGAAATGAACTACAAAAACAGCCACTCAACAAGTAACAAAATGGCAATAAGTACATACCATCAATAATTAAAATAAATGCAAATAGGCTAAATTCTCTAATAAAAAAACATAGAGTGGTTGAATAGACAGAAAAGCAAGGCATATTTATATACTACCTATAAGAGACTCACTTCATAAGTAAGGACACACACTGACTGAAAGTGAAGGGATGGAAAAAGGTTATTCCATGCAAATGGAGATAAAAAAAAAAAAGCTGGTGTAGCTTTAAACAAAATAGACTTTAAAGCAAAGACTATAATAAAGGAAAAGCATTTCTAAATATATATTCATCCAATGTAAAGCACCAAAAATATAAAATAAATATTAAGAGACCTAAAGGGAGAAATTGACAGCAGTACAATAATGGTAGGGGACTTTGACATCCCACTTACATCAATTGATAGATCATTCAGACAGAAAAATCAATAAGGATACATTGGCCTTAAGTGATAGAAAGAAAGCCCAAGTTAGTAAAAGGAAGATATAATAAAAATCAGAGCAGAAATAAATGAAATCAAGACTAAAAAGATAATTTTAAAAAATCAATAAAATAAAGAGGTGGTTCTTTGAAAAGATAAACAAAATTGACAAACCCTTAGCTAGACTCACCAAGAAAAAAAAGAGAGAGCTTAAAGAAATAAAATCAGAAATAAAAATCAGAAGTTACAACTGATACCACAGACATACAAAGGATCATAGAGACAATTATTAACAATTATACACAAATAAATTGTACAACCTAGAAGAAATAGACAAGTGCCTACAAATTTACAATCTTCAAAAACTGAATCATAAAAAAAAACCAAAAAACAAAAAAATCAAAATAGACCAGTTACCAGTAAGGAGATTAAATCAGTAATCAAAAACCTCCAAACAAAGAAAAGTCCAAGACCAGACAGCTGGTGAATACTACCAAACATTCAAAGAAGATTTAATATCTATCCTTGTCAAACACTTCCAAAATATTAAAGAGGAGGGAATGTTTCCAAACACATTTTATGAGGCCAGCATTACCTGATACCAAAAACAGACAAGGACATCACCCCCTCCAAAAATCATTACAGGCCAATATCCCTGATTAACACAGATACAAAAATCCTCAACAAAATATTATCAAACCAAATTAAACAATACATTAAAAGGATCATACACCATGATCAAATGGGATTTATTTCAGGAATGCAAGCATGGTTCAACATCCACAAATCAATCAACATGATACACCACATTAATAAAATGGAGATAAAAATCATGATCATCTCTACAGACACAGGAAAAATATTTGAAAAAACTCCCATTCATTTATGATAAAACTCTCCACAAAGTAGGTAGAGAGGAAATGCTTGTCAATGTAATAAAGGCCATATGTGACAACCCCCCAGCTAGTATACTCAATGGTGAGAAGATGAAAGTTTTTCCTTTAATATCAGGAACAAGACAAGAATGCCCACCTTCCCCACTTTTATTCATTATAGCATTAGAAGTCCTAGCCAGAGCAATTAGGCAAGAAAAAAAAGAAATAAAGGCATACAAGTTGGAAAAGAAGAAGTAAAACTATCACTGTTTGCAGATGACATGATACTATATGTTGAAAACCCTAAAGATTCCACAAAAGAACATTAGAATAAATGAATCTAGTGAAGTTTCAGGGTACCAAATTAATATACAAAAATCTGTTCCATTTTTATACATTAATAACAAACTATCAGAATGAGAAATTGAGATTACAATCACACCAAAAAGAATACTGAAGAATAAACCTAACTGAGGAGGTGAAAGACCTGTACACTGAAAACTATAAGTTGTTGTTAAAAGAAATTCAGGAAGACACTAATAAGTGGAAAGATATTCTATGATCATGGATTAGAAGAATTAGTATTGTTAAAATATTCATACTACACAAAGCAATCTACAGATTCATGCAATCTCTATCAAAATTCCAATGGCATTTTTCACAGAACTAGAACAAATAATTCTAAAATTTATATGGAAGCACAAAGGACCCCCAAATAACCAAAGTAATCTTGTTGTTGTTGTTGTTGTTGTTTTTTTGAGAGAGAGAGAGAGAGAGTAGGGGAAAGGACAGATGGGGAGAGAGAGAGAGAGAGGGAGAGAGAGAGAGAGAGAGAGAGAGAGAGAGAGAGAGAGAGAATCTTAAGAAGGCTCCATACCCAGCATAGAGCCCAATTCAGGGCTCAATCTCATGACTGTGAAATCATGACCTGAGCTGGAATCAAGAGTCAGAGCCTTCACCTGCTGAGCCACCTAAGCACCCTAAGACCAAAACAATCTTGAGAAAAACAAAGCTAGAGGAGGTATCATGCTTCTTGATTTCAAACTACACTACAAAGCTGTAATAATCAAATAGCATGGTATTGGCATAAATATAAACACATAGGTCAATGGAACAGAACAGAGAGCCCCAAAATAAATCCATGTATATATGATCAATTAATTTGTGACAAAGTAGGTAAGAATATAGAATGGGGAAAGGACTGTCTCTTCAATAAATGGTATTGGGAAAACTGGACAACTACATGTGAAAATTAAAACAGACCACTATCTCGCACCATATAAAAAATAAACTCAAAATGTATGAAAGACTTGAATATAAGGCCTGAAACTTAAAACTCCTAGAAGAAAACATAGGCAGTAAGATCCTTAACACTGGTCTCAGTAAGGGGCATCTGGGTGGCTCAGTCAGTTAAGCTTCTGACTTCGGCTCAGGTCATGAACTGACTGTTCATGGGTTCAAGCCCCACATCGGGCTCTATGCTGACAGTGCAGAGTCTGAAGCCTGTTTCAGATTCTGTGTCTCCCTCTCTCTCTGTCCCTTCCCTGCTTGCACTGTCTCTCTGTCTCAAAAATAAATAAAGGTTTAAAAAAAAAACCCCAAAACATTGGTCTTAGTGATATTTTTTGGATCTAACTCCAAAGGCAAGGTAATTTTTTTTTGAGAAAAAGCAAGGTAAATAAAAGTAAAAGTAAACAGGTGGGGAAAAAACGTAAACAAGTGGACTACATCAAACTAAAAAGCTACTGCACAGTGAAGGAAGCCATAATAAAACAAAAATGTAATCTACTGAATGGGAAAAAATATTTACAAATCACATACGTAATAGGAGTTAATAGCCAAAATAGATGAAGAAGTAATACAGCTTAATAATAAAAAGAAACAGAGAAAAATCATGTTAAAAATTGGTCAGAGGATCTAATAGGTGTTTTTCCAAAGAAACATACAGATGGCCAATAGGCATATGAAAAAATGCTTAACATCACTAAGCACGAGAGAAATGCAAATAAAAACCAGAATGAAATATCACTGTACACCTTTCAGAATAACTATTATCAAAAAGACAAAAAAATAACAAGCATTGGCAAGGATATGGTAAAAAGAGAACCCTTGTGCATAGTTGGTGGAAATGTAAACTGGTGCAGCCACTATGGAAAAGAGTATGGAGGTTCCTCTTAAAAATAGAATTACCATATGATCCAGCAATTCTACTACTGGGTATCTACCTGAAGAAAATGAAAACACTAATTTGAAAAGATATATTCATCTCATGTTCACTGTACCATTATTTACAATAGGCAAGGTACAGAGAAACAACCCAAGTGTTCATTGATGGATGACCAGATAAAGAAGATGTGATTATACACACACATAGAAATATTACTCAACCATAAAAAGGAATCAAATCTTGCCATTTGTGACAATATGGATGGATCTTGAGGGTATAATGCTAAGTGAAATAAGTCAGAGACAAATGCTGCATGCTTTGATTTATATGTGGAATCTAAAAAACAAAACAAAACCAAGACTCATAGAGACAGAGAACAGATTGGTGGTTGCCAGAGGAGAGGAGGTTTGGGGGACAAAATGAGTAAAGGGGATCAAGAAGTGCAAACTTCCAGTCATAAAATTAAAAAAAAATCATGGGGATATAATGTCTAGTATGGGGAATACGGTCAATAATATTGTATTAACTTTGTATAGTGACAGATGGTAACTAGACTTATTGTGATGATCATTGCAATGCATACACCAGACACTAATATAGTATTGTATGTCAGTTACATCTCAATTTAAAAAGGCCTTATAAATAAAAAATACACAAAAAACCTCCAACTTGCCTCTGAGGAACCCAGGGCTCCTGGGACCACAGTTTTAAAGGCCCATGACTTCCATTTTAGAGACTGAGGTCTAAGAGATCACAGCACGGGTTGCACAGCGGGGCCAGGAAACCCAGGGTCCTATCTCACGGGCAGTATATATTCCATTGTCTCCTGTTATCTATGAATATTAAATACTCTTAAATAAAATAAATCATATCATTAAACTAGTTAAAATAAACCATAACTTTAAAGCAAACTTCCCTTGTTAATATATTCATATTAAGAGAAGTCTTCTCTTCCTAAGTGTTTTAAAGGATGGAAGAAGGAACAGGAGACAAGGTAAAGAACAAAGGTGGGGGACAGTGGGGGTGTCAGGGAAGGATGGCAATCCATCAAAAACAGGACTAAGAAATAGTCAACAGAGGGCCCAAAGGCCCAACATGCTTCTTGATCTTGGTACTACTTGGTGCCAACGCTTGCTTTGCAAATGCTCCATCTGAGTGAAACATCTAATTCTGTTGTGGAATTTAGATGGCACATCTAAACACTCTTGCTTTTCCACGAATTTTCCTGAAGTAGGCTGGTGACTCAATTGTAGCCAGTAAGACACAAGGAAAATCTATTACAAGGCTATTAGAAGGTTCTGGAGAGGATTTTCTTTCTTGGTAAAAAGATAAAGCCCTTTAAGGAGAAAGCTTTTTTTGCTCCTGTTTTCATCTTACATGGATGAAGGAGACATTTTGCTGACATACCCATAATGGCAGAGCGGGAGCATAAACCAACCTGAGTGACTGCACCAACCCAAACTGCCTCCTTAAGAGGCAAGTCTAAGGACTTGCTTTGCAAGATTAATACCTTTTGCTAATTTAATTCATGGCTAGTAGGACAACCTGTTACTTATAGCAGGTGCACCCTAATTGGCACAAAAGGGCATCAATCACCTCAAAGGTGGAAAAATCAGAAAAAGCTTCGGAAAGAGTGATGTGGGAGTTGAAACCTGAAGGATAAGTGGGAATTAATCAGATGATGACATAGAGAGGTAGGAGAAGGAAATTTTCCACCAGAGGGGTTAGCTTGCACAAAGTTACTGAGGAAAGAAAGCACGGTACATTTGATAAAATGAAAGAAGTTGAGGGTAGAAATATCAGCAGGAGCTAGGTAGTAAAGGGCTGGTTAAGGCATTTGGATCCTATTCTCAGGACATATGGAGGACACTGAAGGGCTGTAAGAGGGAAGGGACATAATCAGGTTTGCATTTTAAAATATTACTCTGGTAAGGGGTGCCTGGGTGGCTCAGTCGGTTAAGTGTCAGACTCTTGATTTCGGCTTAAGTCATGATCCCATGGTTTGTGAGTTCAAGCCCCACATCAGGCTCCACACTGTCAGTGCAGAGCCTGCTTGGCATTATCTCTCCTTTTCTCTCTGCCCTTCCCCACTTGCTCTCTCTTTCTCTCAGAATAAAAATAAACTTAAAAAATAAAATAAAAATAAAATAAAATAAAATAAAATAAAATAAAATAAAATAAAATAAAACAATCCTGGTGAATGGCTGGAAGAAGGCAAGAGTGAATATAAGGATCTAATTGGAGGTTATGCACATAACCTAATAGTAGGAGATGATGCTGATTCGGGGGTGGTGATGGAAGATGGGGAATAGGAGACAAACTTGAGAGATATTAAAATAACAGGATAGTAAAACTCAGTGTCTGATTATGGGGTATGATAGAGAGAAGTCAAAGATGAGCATCCAGATTTTTTGGCTTGGGCAGTTGGGCAGGTGGTGGTTAACTGAGAGGGAATATGGAAAGAGGAGCAAGTTTTGGGCTGTGAAACAAGCTCA
Organism: Prionailurus bengalensis; assembly: GCF_016509475.1. Classification (NCBI taxonomy): domain Eukaryota; kingdom Metazoa; phylum Chordata; class Mammalia; order Carnivora; family Felidae; genus Prionailurus; species Prionailurus bengalensis. Next base: position 98,491,087 of record NC_057349.1, on the reverse strand, counting down.
CCTGGGGACACAGTGTCTCTGGGGTGGAACAAGGAAGTTGAACGCATGAATCTGACAGGATTGAGATTCAGACAAGACAGGTAGATGGTCATCGCATGAGTTATAGCCAGGAAAGTCATCAGCAGATGAGCGTGCCTAGGGAGCGGCTGTGGAGTGGAACAACGTAGCAGATAAGAGTAGAAGGAAGCTCCAGGGCAGACTGTCAAGTTGGAATGTGGGTTTCCTGCCTCAATAGGCATGTGACTTTGGGCACATCATTTAACCTTTCTGAGCTTCAGTATTAAATGAGAATAATTAAAGCATCTATTTCATGGGATTACTGGGAAGATTAAAGAAGCTAATAAGTACTAAAGCATTCTGAAAAGATCTCAGTCATAGCCAACAGTAGTATTAATAGTATTCAGGGGAAACTTCTTGATTAGACACAGAAGGCACAGTGCCCAGGGCCCACAGAATGTTTTAATTTCTTTCTTATATTTTTAAATTTTATATAGAGAGAGTGTGAGTGAGGGAGAAGGGCAGAGCGGGAGAGAGAGAGAGAGAGAGAGAGAGAGAGAGAGAATCCTAAGCAGGCTTCACACTGGGCATGCAGCTTGATGTGGGGCTCAATCCCACGAACCTGGGATCATGACCTGAGCCGAAATCAAGAGTTGGATGTTCAACAAACTGAGCTAACCAGACACCCCTTAATTTCTTTTAAAATCAGAGGAAAAGGATACTGAGGCTGAATAAAGTGTTTTAATATATGATATTAATTTTTGTATATTAACACAGTTGTAAACTATAACTGTTAATGCTTTCTTATGGAGGAAAGGGCCTACAAAGACAGAAGTGGCTAGCGTTGTGGAAGTCAAAATGCAGCCCTGCCGGTGGTAGTAGCAGGACAGAACCCGAAAAAACAGTACTTTGAGGATTGGCAGAGGAAGAAGGGAGGCAGGAGGCAGAGGAGAGTCTACGGGGAAGTCTGAGAAGGCATGGCTACCGATGCCAGAGGAAAAGGAGGAAGGGAGCTGTGCTTTGGAAGCCAGCAGCAGGGAGGCTGCAAGAAGGATACACTGTGTCAAATGCTGACAAGGGTCAGGTTGGAGGGGCACTGAAAAGTATCCAGGGGATTTAGTGACAAGGACCATGGTGCTTTTGATGAGGGTGGTCTCAGTGGTGACAAAGCACAGTTTCTGAGGAGCGTGTTGAAGGTGAGGAAATGGAGATGGCTGCTGCAGACATCTCTCAGAAAGTTGGGCTCTCAAAAGGAGGCTCTTTAAATGGGAGCACCAGCTAGCTCACCTTATGTCCAGACAAGTCTCTGTCTGGTTCCCACATATGTGCAGAATTGGTTCCAGTTATGACACCAAGTGAGCCAGGGGCTCTTGCTGCCTTAGAGCTTCAGGGATAAGTCCAGAGGAGGGAGTGCTCACCTAGGAGTCCATAAGGCTAGCTGAGTAACGAAGATGAGAGCCCGGGGTGGAGATGTTCACCCAGGGTCTCTGTCCTACCCCTCCAGTTCTCCCAACTCCAGTCCTAAATGTGTATGACTCACAAGGAAACCCAACCAGTTGGATTATTTGTCCCGTTTGATTTCAATGGACCTCTTACAACCTTTGTTCTGTTTTTAAAACGAAAAGAAATGAATCCGCTGCTCCCATGTGGCATTAGCCCAGTCTTGGGACCCACTGGAAGAGGCTGTCAGACAAAGGGGGGGGGAAGGTCCTTCAGTACACTACAGCACTGACCAATTAGGAAGACTGCTCACCAAGAGTACCTGTGTGTTTTTGTACAGTGTGTCTTGCTGGGGGGATCCTCCATGATCCTCCATGATCATATGATAGTTGCTCAGAAGCACATCTTCTAAAAGCAGCTGAATGCCCACCAGCTCTCCATGAGCCACCTTCAGATCATGGTCACTCAGCCTACAGAGGCACAGCTAAAAACAAAACAAAATAAAGAACAAAATGAAACAAAACACCCATCTTGAAGATTTCTATGTATCCCTTATACATGATTTTGGGGGAGAAAACTAGGAATAATTGTTTTTTATAAACCCCGCCCTCTCCACTATTAGAAAAATCTGTAAAAATCAGAGTAACATTTCTAGCTGAAAGTCCTCCTTGAACATATCAGACTTTTGGCCTTGTATGGAAGTCCATTTCCCAGCACTTTACAGCGAGTGGTATTTGTATATGGCGAATGCATAGTGTGATATCAATTTTCTTTTGAAAGTACAGATAGAGACACATGTATGCATAGGGAAAGTACTAGAAAAAATAAACCAAAATGTGAACGGTGATTGTCTCCTACTGGGGGAAATATGATTTATTTATTTTTAACCATTCTTACTATGTTACTTTAAAACACCCTACCCTTTTTAATTTTGAGCCTATACAGAAGTAAACTGTAGAGTTCCCACCACCCAGCCCTAAGAACCATCAGCCTGTGGCCAATCCTGCCCCTATCTTCATCACTCTCCACTTCTGTATTATTTCGGAGCAAATTTATGATTGATTTTCATGTTTAATACTTTTCCATATTTTCTATTTTTAAAAATGAAAACACAATATTTGCTTAGGTAATCAGGGAGGAAACACATAATTGAAAGAAATTCTCCTTATGAATCCTGCTTAAAGAGTTCTCTTCCTACCACCATTCACAGGCAGACCGGGAGTTACATACCCCTGAGCTTCCAGCCTGGGTGTTTCTCTAAGAGGTGCAGAGAGTGACTGGAGATGGCTGGTCACTCTCCCAGGTCATTACTGGCCATGAGAATTGCAGCTGAGTCTACAACCAAGGCCCATACCAGCTGAGACCATGATTCTCTTCTGTCATAAGAAAACATGACTCACCTGGTAGCATTGGATTTACAGCTTCATAATCAAACATCCTGCTTATCTCATAAATTATTCACCATTGACCTATGGACCCAATGAAACCTGCTTTGCAGTCTGCATTCAGTTCTTTCTGCCATGAGTGGGAAGAACTATCCTACCTGCATATTATACTCTAGGGTATCTGGGCTGCTACCCATAACTGGAAACAGTCCTCCATCTTCTAGAAATGCTCTCCAAGGGAATAGCACAGATGCCTAAAAGAACCAAAGGAGAAACATGATAATGTTGTACTGTTGTCCACAAATAATAAATATCTTATATGAACAGGATTTCTGTGTCTGTACTCCAAAACAATATGGGATGATTTATTTATTATATAGAAATAGTTACTGGGGCACCTAAGTGGCTCCATTGGTCAAGTGTCTGACTCTTGATTCTGGTTCAGGTCATGATCTCATGGTTCATGAGATCAAGCCGCGCATCGGGCTCTGTGCTGACTGAGCGGAGCCTACTTGGGATTCTCTCTCTCCCTCTCTCTCTCTCTCTGCCCCTCTCCTGCTGGTGTGTTCTCTCTCTCTCTCAAAATAAATAAACATTAAAAAAAAGAAGTAGTTATGGATAGAAAGTCTCTGATGATGTAGAGGAGAGAGTAATATTCTTTTTTTTTTTTTTCCCCAAATCTGGATAAACAGAAGGGTACTTAATTAAGACTTCAGTGTAACTAGTCAGCACCAGTGTTTGGAAGTTCCAGAATACCATAATAATAATGGGACACAGTTACAATCAACAAAAGTAAACTTATTCAAATGTTTTAGACATAAGGAACGTTAAAATGTTTTCCTTCATCACCATTGTGTTCCAATTCTAGGTAACAATTCAAAGCCAATGCCACAATGTTAATATGTGGGCCTCTGTCTTCTCCATATCACTGTCCAACAGTCAAGGCATCCCCTACTAGTTGTGGCATCACATGCAGGCCTGGACATAGTGGACCTATCCATCTGACTCCATTCTACATTTGCAGATTTGGTACTGGCTTCGGACAATTCCTAGAGTTGGAATTGATTCAGGTAGCCAGAAGCCAGGACACTTCCATCTACCTAATCCCAGGCAACATTTAAAGGCAGTAGGAACAGGACTCATGGTCATGGTCAATCTTGTATTCTAGGACTAAATGAGGGTCAAGGTTTGGGCCAAGAGTCATTGCCTTGTTGCTAGGGAAGGTAAAATGGTAGGACTTACATGGGGTTGGTGTTGGCATTACTTGGCTTAGCTTTGTAACATAAAAAAATTGCATTGGAGGTTTTGGAGTCAGAAGACTTGGGTTTGTAAGGTGGTTTTATTTTATTTTATTTTATTTTATTTTATTTTATTTTATTTTAATACATATATTTTTTAATGTTTTTTTTTCAGAGAGAGAGAGACAGAGACAGAGACAGAGTGTGAGTAGGGGAGGGACAGAGAGAGAGGGAGACACAGAAACCAAAGCAGGCTCCAGACTCTGAGCTGTCAGCACAGAGCCCGACTTGGAGCTTGAACTCACAGACTGTGAGGTCATGACCTGAGCCAAAGTTGGACACTTAACTCACTAAGCCACCTAGGCGCCCCATGAGATGGCTTTAAATATAGGTGGTCTATAACTTCTTCGATACTTTTCCCTTAAAACGTGGAGTTTAATTCTTTTCCCCTTGAGTGTGGGCTAAAATTAGTGACTCACTTCTAATGAATAAAATATGGCAAAAATTATGGGATGTCACTTATGAAATTAGGTAATAAAAAGACTGTGACTTCCACCTTGGGTTCTGTTTCTTGTTCTCTTTTGAATTGTTTGCTCTGGAGGAATCCATCTGCCATGCTGTGAAGAAGCCCTGTGGAAAAGCCCACATGAATAAGCTTGAAAGTGGATCTTCTGATGCCTCCCGAAAGCCCATGAGTGGGCTTGGAAACAGATTCTCCTCCAGTAGACCCTTGAGATGAGTACAGCCTGGGCCAATACCCTGATAGTAGACTGGCGAGAGATCTTGAGCCAGAATTACATAGTAAACTGCTCCCAGATTCCTGAGCCTCAGAAACTGTATGAGATGATGAATATGTATTGTTTTAATCTGCTAAATTTTGGGGTCATTTTTTATGCAGCCATAGATAAGTAATACAGTTTGTGATCTAGTGCTGTCATGACTGCCCAGCAGTCTGATCTCTGACCTGCCAGAACCTTACAGTCTTTAGTTGTAGAGGGTGGGTAATATTGTTGGTACCTAGGGAAAATAATAATTGCCAGGATTACATATGATAATACCTGCTGTAACCAGGGCTATTAAAAACTGAGCTGCTGACCTAATTTTTGTATTGTAATTGCTATTATTATTTATTAAATGGAAAAGATCAACTGTTGGTTTTGCTACCAGCTGGGAGCAGATAAGGTATTGCCCCCGTTTGCTTGTTAAGCAGTTTGGAGGCAAAGACTCTGACTGGGAATAACAGCTGGCTATGGGGGCCCAGGCTGTTCTACCATGTCAATGAAGGAGAGCCAAGCAAGACTAAAGAGCACTAAAACATGGAGAACCCCTGCAAAATTTAAACCAAATGGAAACAAAGTGCCAATTCCCTATGTACAACATCGTTTCTAGGTATAAAAATACTTCTCAACATACCTGGAGGCTCTGTGGATCTAGTGGCTGAGGCACGCTGAACTGTGAAGCAAAAATGCTCTTCACGAGAGAGTTGCTCAGTGGTGGCAATCCATGGTACATGCCGTCTGTAACAGACTGGTAGGCAGAAGCATTTCCAGTTGCCAAAAATGTTCTTCTACCAAAACATGGAGGGAATCTCATTAAAAGCAGTTACTTAAGCTTCTGAAGCTCAAAACTTTCTTCAAAGTTACTATAGCAAGATAACATTTTGAGATAAACACAGGTTTCCTCCTCAGTGACCTCATCCCTCATCCTCCTTTCTTTACACACTGCCCTTCACTCTCATGATTCACAACCCTTAAAGGGAAAGGTAGATATATTATAGACTAACATTGTCCAATAGAACTTTATACAATGTGGAAATGTTCTTTTTTTTTTTTAAGTTGATTTATTTATTTTGAGAGAGAGAGAGAGAGAGAGAGAGAGAGAGAGAGAGAGCAAGCACATGTGTGAGCAGGGGAGGGGCAAAGAGAGGGAGAGAGAGGATCCCAAGCAGACTTCGTGCTGTTAGTGTGGAGCCCAACTCGGGGCTCAATCCACAAACTGTGAGATCATGACCTGAGCCGAAACCAAGAGTTGTATGCTTAATCAACTGAGTTACCCAAGCAAGCGCCCCGCAATATGGAAATGTTCTGAGTTTGATTGTCCAGGATGGTAACCACTAGCCACATGTGACTGTTGAGCACTTGAAATGTCGCTACTGTGATTTGAAGAATTGAATTTTACATTTTACTTCATCTAAGTCAATATCAATTTGAGACTTTAAATTCGATAGCCACATGTGACTACTGCATTGGATAACTCAGCTGTAGCTCTAGAACAAAGATATGGATTGTTGAATTATTTTAAGACAATAGCAGAGACAATTTTTGATATGCAAAACCAAATTAAAAAAAATTTTTTTTAATGTTTATTTATTTTTTAGGGAGAGACAGAGTGTGAGTGGGGAAGGGGCAGAGAGAGAGAGAGGGAGACACAGAATCTGAAGCAGGCTCCAGGCTCTGAACTGTCAGCACAGACCCCAATGTGGAGCTTGAACTCACAAACCACGAGATCATGACCTGAGCCCAAGTTGGTCACTTAACCGACTGAGCCACCCAGGTGCCCTGCAAACCAAATTTTAAATTAAATAATAAAACTTTGGGGTTTGAGAGAGGAAGATTTTTGTTTTGTTTTGAATAAAACTTGGTTTTGCATATCAAGAACCAAAAATCCTGAAGACTAGTGCATGAAATTTATACCATTAAGTTGTAGAGAAGGATGTATGCATGATAAATTACAATGACATTTTTTTGTCCAAACGGAAATAAGAATTTAGTAAGCAAGGAAAGACAGTTTCTAGAACTTAGGTCTAGTGGATACCAAAAAAAAAAAAAAAAAAAGATGCTGACATAGGGTAAACTGAGGAAAGGAGGATATCCTAAAACAGAAGGGACCGTTTGTCTGGGTCTTCCATGGGCTTGGCTCAAGTCTTGCACAAAGCAGACATCAAAAAGGAGATTAGCAATGACCGAGGAAGATACTAGCCCTGAGGGAAATGAGGTAGCCTCCCAGAGACTAGCAGACAATCAAAGTGTTGGGGAAAGCCCTGAGGAGTGCCAGAGCCCCCGCAGAAGGGTATCTACATGGAATGCTGAGCATCAGGCCAATCAGAAGAGATCTGAGGTTGAACAAGATAATCCAGAATGGGTAGGTGATGTAGCCTTTCCTCCTCAACTGCTAGGATGACTTATAAGCACCCCCAGGAGCTTACATCATCTCTGAGAGGAATGAAGGAAGAGAAAAGTACAGTGTAAGACCTAAAGTTTAGGTCCAATATTATGGTAAAATCAGGAGGGCCTGGAATGGCCTAACCAAAAGGTTTCCTCTCCACTCTGCTCTCACAGATAAGGTCCCTTAGTCAAATAATCTTTCTTATTGAAGGGACCTAGGGCAATCCCTGCTTACCCCCTTAGTGGTTTCTGTCTGTTGCCAGACCATGAAAGTATTCAAATGAACCAATCACATCCTCCTGCACAAATGAGAGGACATCATACACTCCTGATACCACAAAGCCTGTCTCCCATAGTCCCTGGTTGTTCACTTTGTTCCCTGGGTGCAGTTCCTCTGTGGCCCTGCATGGCCACAGTGTCCTCTTCCCCTGGGATGTAGATGACTGGTAAACTGCTGTTGATCTCCTCTGCCCAAGGTTTAGTGTCCCTGGAACACTAGCGCAGAATCCCTCACTTACCAACAGGGTGAATAGGAGGCCATTAAAACAAAGGGAAATGGGGATTAATTATTCTTAAATTGACTTATTTTAAATCTCCAACCGACCACTTTTAAGCTCTACCTGTGGCTGGATGAGGTGGAATTAGGAAGTTTCATCTTTTTTTGCCATCAGCAGAAGGGGCTTATGAAGTTAAGTTCAAAGACAGATGAAGGGAGCTCCATACTTTTACATCAAACCGCAAAAATCACACCACCTTTTCACATTTTAATAAGAATTAGCAAAAGATAGTTGAATAAATGTTTTGTACTGAGAGACTAGATACAATCATTGACTTATCCTGATAGCTCAAGGATGGAGCCTGGAGTTGCTCAATGAGAACATTTTCTCCTGTTGCTCATGTCTTTCACATGTTTTCTAATGATTCTCAATGGGCCCTGCCAGGGACACATTACTCACTCGCTACCCATGTGACAGTGATGTATCAAGCACCAATTATGCACAAGGCAAAGTGCAGGAACTGTCCCAAATACAAAAATGTGTTTGACTTTTCAGCCTAGTAGGAGCCCCAGTGAGGCAGAGCTCATTTACAGCTGCTTCTGACCTTCCTCTAAACAACCATGGTACTTTCCACACCCACATCTGTCTTCTGGCACATATAGATCATATAGATCTACTTAAAACAGTGGTACCAAATAGCAGAATACTCTAATAGAAACATTTATTTTCAGCCCAAACCAAGAGCACAGAAGTCTAGGAACTTGTACAACCTCTTCCTGGTTGGCTCCTTTCCTATCATTCCTGCTCTCCTCTCCCACCAATCTATAGAAGGATTTCTCTTTCTCTCAGTCTCTGGGTCCCGCTTTGCTCATGTCTTACTAGTTCAATCTTTGACTACAGTGCTTATATCTTAAAATTTATTTTCTGTTTATTATGGATATTTTGACATCTTCAAAGACCTTTCTGGCTAAGGATGATACTGCTCCTCCTTGGGCTAGATAGTTCCTAGAAATAGCAAAGGACTTGGCAGGGAGCATGGCTTTGATATGCAAACCAACCATCCAGACCCTTGCACCTGAGGAGGGAATATTCCTCTGCTTTATTCATCCCAGGGCTAGTTAATAGACTACTAGAGATCACCTCTACAACCCAAAGCCCACTGGAATTATTCAACCCAGCCCTGCCATGCCTTTCAGGGTATGGTCTCAGCACTCTTCTTGCTCCTGGCCCACACAGATGCTTTCCCATGTGGCTTTGTGTGGTGTGGCATACATCTTGTTTCTAGGACCTGTGAATATAATAAACTTTGTTCTCCCAGGTCCCTTCTGTTCCCTTCTTGTGGCTATACCTGACTGGTCATCACATAAAAGAACACAGAACACCGACGTGCTCTCTTACCCTGACAAGTTTGTGCAGAACTTTGTAACTACCAAGTGCCACAAATGAACACAATTCCTGGCAGGGTTCTAGAGCCCCAGACACAGCTTTTTGCACATACCAAGCCTATTAATTTATGGATGCTTGGAGACTGTTCAAAAATACAATGCAGTTCAGATGTAAATGTGGCTGCTAGTCTAAGCTACAGAATCATAGAATATGGTATACTTTCTAGAGAGGCCAGAGTCAAATTATAGGCACCACCATTAACCAAATCATCGGTATTCTTTTCCCTACTTTCCTGATTCCTTAGTTGAGATCACCATGCTTTGTAGGCGCCATCTCCCCTCTATCAATAGAACTGTGTCTAATGCCACGTGTAAAAAAAGGGTCTCAAGATGATACTCAATACTTTTAGCACTAAATCCTCTTTTATTTCCCTCCTTTCCATGGACTCCATATTTTGAAAGATTTTTCTACCAAATGTTCAGTAAATATTTTCCTGTCTAACTTGATACCACATTAGCCTCCAGACCAAGCTCCAAGCTGCAGGAAGAGACGAAGAAACATGATATAAAGGAAGAATAGGGCTCCGGAGTCTGAAAAACTGCACAGATGCAAGTTCTGCTACAATAAGCCGTGTGACCCTGGGCAAGTTATGCAACTTCTGTGAGTCTTTATTTCCTCCTCTGTAAAAATGGGGGAAATTATTTCTACCCACAGAGTTGGCACATGGTGAGAACTCAACCAGAGCAAATTTCCTCTCCCCCTTATCTCAGTTCTTAGAATTCCAGAATTTCTTAAAAAAAGAAAGAAGTGGGGCGCCTAGGTGGCTCAGTCAGTTAAGTGTCCGACTTCAGCTCAGGTCATGATCTCACAGTCCGTGAGTTCTAGCCCCACGTCGGGCTCTGTGCTGACTGCTCAGAGCCTGGAGCCTGCTTCAGATTCTGTGTCTCCCTCTTTCTCTGTCCCTCCCCTGCTCATGCTCTGTCTCTCTTGGTCTCAAAAATAAATAAAAACATTAAAAAATTTTTAAAAAGAAAGAAGTTTGACATTTTGTTTACTTGCAAAGCTTTGGGGCAAATGTGTCTTTTTCATCATGCCTTTCGAAACATTGATAACAGGTCATGGGTTCCCATCACAACTCAATCAGACACCTCATTTGATAAACCCTGGCCTGTGTCTTCTGTTAGGGTGGGTCTGACCAGCACAACTTGCCCAATAGCACTCAAGAAACAGGGAAACGCTGTTTAAATCAGGGTGTGGCAAAATCTTTCTTAAAAGGTCAGATAGTAAACATTTTCAGCTTTGTGGATCATATGGTCTCTTGTGCAACTACTCAGTTCTGTGTGGAAGCAGTCTAAGATAATTTACAAATGAATAGGCATGACTATGTTTCAAAAACCTTCATTTATGGACACTGAAATTTGAATTCCATATAATTTTCATGAGTCACAAAATACTACTCTTTTCTTGAATTTTTTCCTCCAACCATTTAAAGATGTAAAAGCCATCCTTAGCCCACAGGCCATACAAAAATCAGGCCTATGACAGAAGTTTGATGACCCCTGACTTAAATAGTTAAGATGGATTAGAACCACTGTACCACCCAAGCATTTACTTTCAACACAAATGATTATATCACCTGAAATTAAAGATAAGCTCACTTCTCAGGCATTTCTTGCACTGGCTAATAAATAACTTCTACAGGTTGGTGGACATGCGCAGAGGTGACAGGCCCTGGGCAACGTGGTTCCAATGGTATTAGAGGACAATACCAATTTCTGCCAGGAGCTTGGTAGGTGATGTGGTTTGGAGTGATGGTAGGGTCCGGAGCCAATGGTCAACAAAGAAATCTTGAGACAACTTGGGTGCAAAAAGGTGGTTTTGTTAAAGCAGGGGGACAGGACCTGTGGGAAGGAAGAGCTGCCCGGGGATTGTGAGGAGAGACTGATTATACACCTGGGAGTTGGGAGAGATAAAGTCCAGGGGAAGTTTCCAAAGGTATTTTCACATGGTAAAGAAGACTCATGGATACTGGAGGCCTAGCTGTTGTCAAGCAAAGGTTGTTTTTCCTCCTAGCAAAGTATTAACATGAAGACAGTAGGGAGTTCCTGGAGAAATGTTATACTCTGCCTGCCTCAAGTATTTATCAAAGGGCTGCAGGTCATAAGGAAATGTAATTTTATCTGCCATTTCCTTTTGCCTTTGTTTCCCACATCAGAGGGCAGGTTGACAGGGGCAGAGTGAGACTTCTGTGCTTAGACTGCATCTACCCTGCAACCAGAGCTGATTATGCCACATAGAAGCAGGAGCCAGATATTAGGTGATTGATGGGCCACTATCTTGATGTCCTTGAGCTACATCCTTCCTCAATTTCCCCCAGTCTATAGAAGCATGTTACTCTCATTCCAGGTAAAAGTTCAGTTCTTTCTTTTCAAATTCTGGAGAAGTCTTGAGTTTCTATAAGCAAAAACTTCCCTTGGGTAAACAGTCATGTTTGCTCAGAGTTATGAACTCTGGGGAAGGGTGAGGGAACTTCCCTGTCCTTCCTGCCTCTTGATTATCTAAGGACTTTTCCTTGTTTGCAGGTTTAGCCGTGAAATCATCAAGTGGGATGACATTTATCCCTTACTTCTCTTTTCCTCCTGTTCCCTGCCTTCTTTCCAGAGTCTATTTTTCGACCCACACTGCTGTCTGGCATCCATCCTAGTTCTAAGACTTTAGAGTCAAATGCACCTAGGTTCTACTTCTAGTCTGCCACTTACTAACTGTGCGATTCCAAATACACACAAGCCCGGAAGAGCTCTGAAGATAAAGGCTGGAGGAAATGTGATGAATAAAGGCCTAGTGGAGACATACCGTCCCGAGTGGTTCCCTCCAAAGTCTTTTGAAAAATATACTGAATATACTGAAACCAGACATAGAACACAGTGCCCTCTATTCCTGAGCACTGAGTGTGCCAGGACAAAGGAAGCCCCTCAAAGGAATTCCTAGGGGAAGCAGAATGGTTCCTCTGGGAGAACAGTAGCAAGCTGAACCCTGCACAGCTGGAATCCAAACAGAACCTCCGGGGTATAGTTCTGTCTTCACCCTACGTGAATTCCTTCCAAATTCTGACCTGGGGTTTCAGAGTCAGAGGACTAATGAATGGCCATCCTGAAAAAATTGGAGCCTTTATATTCTACCTGCTCAACTAAGCTACAGCTCAGAAAGTTGTTTATCAATAAAAAAGAAATCAATTCGTCCAATTGTTTTCTTCTGCTGAATTAATTTGAATACAGAGATCCTTGATGCTCAGAGTAAAGAAAATGCAGAGTAGGAAGAGAAAATACAGTTCAGTTCAAACCCTACATTTACATCCTCTATGGATACCCATGCTAGCAGTGAAATGTGATTATAATCCACAGGTAAGAGCACAGCCTCCTGAGGTCTTCCTCCTTGGCTAAGTACTTATACTGGGAATTAATCAAAGGAAGTTAATTGATATTGACGATTTAAGAGTAAGCAGAGACCCTTAGGCCTGACCTCTTCCCTTCCCATACCAAACTTATTATTTATCCTAGAAACAGTGTGACTCTCAGTCCCAACTAATTTTCTCATCAGTCATGATTAATTAACCAGATAGACATTCTTTTTTGTATGCAGAACACTTAATACCCACAATTTATTTATTTGAATTTATAAATTTAACTCAGCCAGTTCCACTGGCTTCACACGTGCAGTGAAAATTCTGTTCTTTTGAAAGATGATTAAGGGCTGAAAAACATAAACAAAACTCTTAGAATCATCTTCAGAGGTATGAAAAACATCATTCCCAATTCAACAACCTGAACATTGAAAGCAGTGATTGTTGTGCAAACTAACTGTATTTAGGGCACATTTAATAACATTGAGAATACTATGATCGGACAAGAACACACGCTGCTTGGACAGCCTTTGCAGCAGAATGCTTTCGGTAGCCACAGTGCTCTGGCTCAGGTTATGCCCTATTTTAAGCTCGGTATTCAATCTTGCCAAGAGTGGCCTCCCCCAGTGGTCGCTCAGAAGCACCTGCCCTACACAATGAACTGGACAGGATCCGGCGCTCCAGCCCTTACCGGATGAGGTGCCGCACCGCAGCATCAAACTGCAAAAATATAACCTCCCTTCGAAGGAGGAGTGCCTGGGACACGTGGACAGGGTCCTGGGGGCTCTGAAGGCTGTCAATCATTTTCTGCAGTTCTTGAAGCTCAGACCCTGGAAGATGGATGACATTTTCGTCAGATAGTGTGACCTACAGGCTACCGTGGCTAACCTAATGAGCCATCATTCACCTCCAAAGCTAACTTTTTACCTAAAGTACTTCTCTTTGTTTGTGAACATGCTAATTATATGTTTTGCAAGACTAGCAAAGTTATATTGTAGAGCCCAAGGTCTGATTTATCTTCCCTTCCTTCCTTCCTCCCTCAATAAGATAAAAATTTGCTTTGCTTTTCAGAATAAGAACATGCTGTTGAATGAAAGTTTTAAATTTTACAAGGCTATAGCCTCTAGACTGAATAAAAGAATGACAAGGAATGGGAAAATATAGGTCTCAGTAGAGCTGTTAGGGGCTTGAAGTTATTATAGATTACAAACCAGCATTCATTTCCCACAACCATGCCATACAAATCAGCCTCTCTGTCACTGGCTCATTCTCTCACTGGCTCATGGATTAAAGAAGACTCAAGACCATCTAAGGCAAGCAAGAAATATGCACACCCATATGTGTGCATGTGTGCACACACACCACACATGCACACACACCTTCTTCTAGGAGATTATCATCATTTTAGGAGGTGTGAGAGATCCTAAACTGATTTGTTTCTTGGATCCTTACTGCAAAAGTGGACTGGACATAAGTAGACTTTCATGTGTTTTGAATGGAAATCTAAGTTAGGGACCTTTTGCAACACTCAGTACTGGGTTGAAGAAACTGGCCTGGGTATAGATGACTTAATACCATCTCTATTATTGGCCCAGGAGAGGAGTTAGTCAGAATGGGAGAGCGAAGCAAGAAAATAATGAGTCCTTAGGGAGCACTAGTAGGGTAGTAGGTGGGCCCACACTTCCAGGGCTATTGGAATGTCAGCTGATCTGAAATGTTTGCCAACTCCCAGTGAGGACAGTGATAGCTTTCTAGTTGAGAGGACATCACAGTTATGGGAAGAAGACTATGGAAACTGATCTCTGTGCCTGATATGTAGCCCAAGGCAGAAGACAGATGGGATATTCATGAGGCATTTGCAGAGTTACTCTCTCAATAGCTTGTCCAGTCTTGAGCAGCCTTCTACCCTATCTGGCCTGGCATTGGATTTCTTCCCACATTTCTAGATGAAAGAGGAATTGAGGGAATGGGGAAGCTGTCCATGAGAGCCTGACCAGGGCAGAACCAGGACTGAGAATAGTTGCTAACACTTGTGATACATGCTTTTGGCTTTAGGAAAACATGAGAAGTCCAGATTTCATATCCATTTGATGCTTTACATAGAAGAGAAAAATGGTTTTTAGGTACTTTTCCAGCCGCTGCAAAATTGGACCCAATCACCAACATTTTTATGACTCCTCTATAAATCTGATGGTCATATCGGACTGAAAAGAAACTTCCTCCAGAAGAGGGGTCATGTTAGAGTGAACTGCACAAGAATTTTGGTGGTGGATGGAAGCCCTATTTAGTGGTAATCAGTGAACCTTATTTGTTCAAGGCCTAGTGGGACCGTCTGCAAGCATTACATGCTGTCAGGTGAAGCAGCAACCAGGGGGGAACGGTTTATAATCCTCTGCCATGACAATGAAAAAGGAATATAAAGTTGCATATACCCCGTGATTAAAGCTCTGTGAAATGTAAAGTGTGTTTGGACAAGGGCTAGAAGGCAGTAAAGGTAAATAAAAATATCTCACTTGTTAGAATGGTTGGATTGCAGGTAATCGTTCTCTTTTCATTATTTCCATTGTTGTTCATATACGTGATGTGTGTGCATGTTTATATGATCACTTCCCAGCAAAATTGTTCTGTGTTGATAGGTAGTATTATCATTAAAACACAGATGCAGAGGTGGGGACTACCCTTTCTTTGTTATTAACTGACTTTACCATCCTCATTTAGGCTTCCCTTGCCTCATGGCATCAAGCAGCTGCTTGGTGGGAGGGGAGGTGGCTGGCGGGCAGGGCAGAAAGCCTGACTGTGAGGATGGGGCAGATGGTTACCATGTAGTTGTGGTGTTGGGGTTGGGAGGAGACCCTGAGCCAGGAAACATCAGGAAACAAATGAGACTTCCCCAGGAGGGTCTTATTTGGGAAATCAGAGAGAGAGAGAAGTGGGGGCAGGGGGAGGGGTGAGGTCGAAATCATAGTGGCCCTGTCTCCATGTGAATACTCAGAGCCAGCACACTTTGTTCTCAGCTTGTCTCTAGAGTTCCTGAAACTCTAAGTTTAGTGGACAGTATTTGGGCTTTAATTGGCCTCCTAAACCTTTACAAGGAAATCACAGTGTAAACTCCCACAGGCTGATTACATCCTCTGCTGACTCCAAAGGGAGTTGCTGACTTTCAGGGAAGGAAAGGATTGGGCAGGTCCACAGAGCTGGTGCACAGTGTCTAAGAGCTGCTTCCTCAGTCAAATGGCAGGGCCAAAGCTGAGATCTGGAGGGTCCCCTTAGAAATTATTTTAAAGCATATGAGCCCACAGAAGTCAAACTCCAAATAGCTTGGCAATAGCCAAGAGGAGGTGGGCAAGGATATGAACAGACCCATCTCTTTTCACCTTAGCTCTCCTTGTCTCCTCTGGGAAGCAGGCCAGGAACTGAGCAACCTAGGCTTTTTAAAAAGATGATTATCACAGAGTGGGATTTTTCTTTTTTTAGTTCAGTTTGCTCTTTATCTATTTTCAGCAGAGTATGCAAAACTTTGCACATTCTCCCTGGAGCACAAATGTTTTTGCTGGCAACATGACAGGGTGCATGCCTCTAATTGCACACCTTGGAAAGCCTGGGCCCCACATGTTTCAATGGTTTCTGGTTCATAAGCATATAAATAGCAAGAAACCAATTTCCTTCATCCTGAATTCCAGGTCCTCAACAATTTGGCCTCATTTCCTACTGTTCCTCAGTGTCACACCAGTAGGTACACCATTCTCTGGACTGGCCATGTGCAGTCTGCCTGTCACCTTTGCCAGAGTCCTTTTCTTGTCTTACCAGGACCATCCCTCCTAGTCTTCTCCATTGATTCTAGTGAGAGCAAGTACCCCCCACATCACCTTCCCCGCAGGCTCCGCCCTCCCAGCTGCTGTAGAAGTTCCTATGCAGCCTCTATGGAAAGTTGACTCTGGCTCTATCTAGGCTTCTATCTCATCTCCGTGTGTCTCAAGGACAGGGATGGCATCCTTTCTCCTGTCCCTCATCTAAAGCCCGGTCCCCATACCTTCCCCAAACCTAGCAGCTCCTCTAAGAGTGTCTTAGTTTATTTTCTGAGTAAACCCCTTTTATAACAGTCCCGGAATTAGTAAAAGGAAAGGCTCTAAGCATGCTTTGGAACTTCTCTCTTGATTCTTACATGGAAGATTTGCTAGTAGTTTTGCAGTCTCATTAGCCTGTGAAAATTCTGTGTTTTCTGCTGAGTCAGCACCATTCCATCCCTTCTTCATGCTGCCTGTCCTCAGATACAGGCATCAATCTTCCTCCAGGATCACCACTCATACGCTCCCCTAGAGTCTCCTATCTGAAGGTTTACAGATTCCTTCCGTGCTCATTAGCGCAATGCAAATCTACCAGCAAACAAATCAGGGTCTCCCACAAACATATTTCCTTTATACACTGGCCAGAGAGGAATAGATTCAGAGTATATTACACTTGTTTGAAGACAACTAGGTTAGAATAGGCATATTATTAGCTCATTTTGTTGGCTCTTCTCATCCTTTAAAATCCTTGGCTACATGGGGTTAAGCGTCTGACTTCTGCTCAGGTCATGATCTCACGGTTCATGGGTTTGAATGAACCCATGCGGCAGGCTCTGTGCTGACAGCTCAGAGCCTGGAGCCTGCTTCAGATTCTGTGTCTCCCTCTCTCTTTGCCCCTCTCCTGTTCGTGCTCTCTCTCAGTCTCTCAAAAATAAATAAACGTCAAAAATATTAAAATCCTTGGCTACTCTGTTACAATATGTTATCACATTTACATTAACTAATGACATAATTTGACTGGGAGTCAAATTATTAAAATAACAAGATCAGTTTCCCTACTTTTGATTAACCCAGTTTACTAAGCATTTCAGAATCTTTAATTTACCTTGTGCATTTATCTTAGAACTTAGTGCTTAGTTAGGGTTTATGGATTAGCACTTGGCAAATAAAACTAAAGCCTCAATCATTCTTACTTCAGGACCATCAGGCTACTGTCAGCTCACAGAGGACTGTCTGCAAGAATTCTTGACAATAAATGCTTGGTTCTGACCTTGCCACGTTAGCTCACATAGGCCAGAAAGGGAATGAAATAAAACTATTGTGCAGTAGGGGGATGTACATTCTTGTAGAAATTTTACAGAGATTTTAATCCACAGAACATCTCCATGAAACAGGTATTATCATCCCCATTTTATAGATGGACAAAGATCCACAGAATAAAATGTCCAGCTTCCAGTAACCAAGTGGCCGATACAGGGTAAAAAGCCAGGCTTGCCACTCTTGACTTGCTTTACCTTGTGGATTAGCCTATAAATGTGGAATTAATTAGTTTGGAGACACTATATTATGACGTTTTGCCCTTTGTCCTTCTTCTCACTGTCATTTATGAAAAAATATTTTAGTTGTCTTTCCAAGTATTAAGAGCTTCATATTAATTAACTAGATGGGAGAAATCTTTTTACAATGTGTGAGCATATCAAGTTATCACATTGTACACTTTAAATAGCTTACAATTTTATTTGCCAATTATACTGCAGTAAAGTTGGGGCAGTAGGGGTGCAGGAAGAGCTTCATAGAATTTCAAGCGAATATTGAAGGTGATTTGAATCACCTTTAATCACTTACCAATGCCCTCAGTTCCTCCCCAGTCACCTTTCAAAGGGTTAGCACTTAGAGGAAATTTAAAACATGTTGAGCAATTTCCAAGTTTAGCAAAACTGAAAAGGTAGGCCACAATGTCATGGAGAGGGGCTATCAGCTGTAGAGTTAGCTTTAAGGCTTGAAAAGCTGCCTGTGGGTATAACCAACACAAAGAAATATTAAGAAGTTTCTAAGACACATATAAAAATATATGAGCATTGATGGGGATAATATCTTTGAATAAGAATATTGGTTAAACATTTTCACGATATAATATAGGATAATAATTACAGGTTAATATCTAAAAAAACAGAACAACAAAACTATTCATGAACCAGGGTTTATGCCTTTGGACAAGGTAAGTCCTGGAGTGAGGCATTTAAAGCAATGTGTTTCTCTTTGTTTAAAACCACGGTGACCATAAACACAGCACAATGTGTTTGTATGACCACTGATAGGTTACGAGGATCACAAATAAATTCCTAGCAGGAACCCATATTCAGACAACATTGCCCTGAGGGAATACCTATAAGCAAAGCATAGATATTTTTCAATGTTTTTTAAACATGCAACCTAAACCCTGGATCTTAAATATTAATGTTCAAGTGAAGAAAAAGTAGAAACATATGATCTAACTGAAAGAAGGTAGTATTTTTCTGTATATCTTAAAAACACATAAAATTCTTCAGTGAAAGAAAGAGTGGTTGTATTTTTAATTATTTGAGGAACCTCCATACTGTTTTCCATCATGGCTGTACCAACTTACATTCCCATTCACAGTATACAAGTGTTCCCTTTTCTTCACATCCTTGATAACACTTGGTGGTCTTTTGTGTTTTGACAATGGCCCTCCTAACAGGTGTGAGGTGATCTCTCATTGTGGTTTTGATTTGCATCTCTCTGATGAGTAGTGCTGTTGAGCACCTTTTCATATGCCTATTGGCCATGTGTAGGTCTTCTTTGGAAAAATATCTATTCAGGGCCTCTGCCCATTTTAAAATCAGATTTTATTGTTGTTTAGTTGTGGAGTTCCTTACATATTTTAGGTACTACCCCCTTATCAGATACATAGTTTGCAAATATTTCTCCCATTCTGTAAGTTGCCTTTTATTTTTGTTATTTCCTTTGTTAAGCAGAAGCTTTTTAGTTTGGGGTAGTTCTGCTTATTTATTTTTGCTTTTGTTGCCCATGCTTTTGGTGTTACATCCAAAAAGTCATCACCAAGACCAATGTCAAGGAGCTTTTCCCATTCTCCTCTGAGAGTTTCTGATGTTATTTTTAGTCTCTAATCCACTTCAACTTAATTTTTGTGAGAGGTGAAAGATTTTGTGAGGGGTCCAGTTTCATTCTTTGGCATGTACAACTACTATACGATCCTCTCACTTCTGGGTATGTATCCAAAATCAGTATCTCAAAGAGATTACTACACTCTCATGTCTACTGCGGCATTGCTCATAATAGCCAAGCTATGGAAATAATTGAAGTGCCCAGTGGATGGATAAATGGATTAAAAAATGTGAAACACACACATGTGTGTGCACACACACACACACACACAGAGAAATATTATTCAGACATGAACAAAAAAAAGAAACCCTGCCATTTGCAACAACATGGATGAACCTGGAGAATATTATGGTAAGTAAAATAAGCCAGATAGGAAAGACACATGTGGCACAATCTCACTTATATATGGAATCTAAAAAAACAAAAAGTTGAACTCATAGAAAGGTGGTTACCAAGGGGTAGGAAATGGATAGGTGTTGGTCAAAGGGTACAAATTTTCAGTTAGAAGATGAATAAATTCTGAGGATCTAATGTACAGCATGGTACCTATAGTTAATAATAATGTATTGCATATCTGGAAGTTGTTAGCAGAGCAGGTAAGTGTTCTTACCACACACAAAAGAAGGTAACTATGTGAGGTGATTGGTATGTTCATTAATTATGGTAATCATTTCACATTGTACACATATGTCATATTGTACACTTTAAATATATACAATTTATTTATTAGTTATATCTCAATAAAGCTGGGGCATGGGGAAAGAAAGGGTAAGAAACCTAGGTTGTTAAATAGGTGTCCACTTACATAGAAAAATTAGAGTGTTTCCAAATCGCCATTTTTCAACACTGTACTTAGTAAATACTTGAGTGCCCTGTGTATTTCTAGATCTACTCCTTTTTTTTTTTAATGGTTACCAGTAAGATAGGCACACAGAGCAACCCCTCAAAAAATAGGCTGATTACCAGGATTGTGATCTTGACCTGTCATTAGCTTTAGGGCATCAGAGTGGCGTTTTCATGAAGGGTTTGGGAGGAAATTGAGGATTAATAAGGAATGTGGGAAGCTTGAATTGTGTTCATTAATGACCAGGGAGAAACAGAACTCAGAAAATAATAAGGGCTAAGAGAAATAATAATAAAACAGGCAAGAATATTGGGGGGCTGTGTGAAGATTTCAGTTATTAGATATCCCTGGAAAAAAACAAGAGATGTTCTCTGAAATTGATGTGCTTATTAACCGCAAGACATTAAAAAACAAAAAAACAACGATAACAAAACAAAAAACTCAGCCAGTTTTCATTCTGGTACACATAAAAAAAAAAATACAAACCTTTTCTGGCAGAGTTTTGAACATAACCAGCACTTCAGAAGGATGGGGTATGAACCATAAATTGAGGAAGACTTTCCCGTCAGCAGACAGCAAACATCGTGGCCGGGGCTGAAAACTCCTGCAGCATTATAAAAAAGTTTGGGTAGGCACAGCATTTCTCTCTAAAAAAGAGGTGGCCCCAGCGTGAACTATTTATATCACTGCCCTTCAGCCGCAGCGCCAGAGTCTGGATTGTGGTGACACATGAGCCGGGCGTCGGAGCCTGGGCCAGCAGGCCTCCTTTCCAGGCCGCTCACAGGTGGCCCTGGCTATAAATAACTGTGGAGAAGAGCAGTGGGGCTGCTTTTAGACTCAGCTGTGCTGGCGGAAGGAGTGGGCACGGAGCGAGGGAGAGGTGAGGTAAGAAAGCAAAGGGAGAACGTGAACTAGGTGGCTAACACCATTCTAGGCGCTACATGTTTTCTCACTTAATTCTTATGACAACCTTGGAATGTACCTCTTTTGTTCTTTTACAGATGAGGAAACGGAGGCACTCTGAGATCTTGCCTGTCCAGCTCCTAAGAGATGAAGTTTGAGATTTAAATGCAGATCTGGCCGGGTCTAGAATCCAGGCTCTAGAGACCAGCCTCTATTTTCCTTCCTAGCCTGCCATGTTTTTTGCCAGGTTCTCCAGACTCTTGCCTTCTTTTCCTTCTTTTCCTTCTGTGCTCTCCTCTTCCTCCGAATACCTTATTATTTGTAGGCAGCAGTATAGCTGTCTCTTTGTTGCAGGTTTATGTACAAACACATAATTCACGCATGTCTGGTTTAAGAATTTACACAAGCCCAGCTACCTACTACCTGGCCTGAGGAATAGAATGTCGCCAGCTCCTTTGATGGCCCTCTGAGAAATCACCATCCTGAATTTTACATTAACCAATGCTAGTTTTTCCTTGTAGTTTTACCACAGGTGGATAAACCATTAAAAGATTATCTTGTTGGGTTTTGCCTGTTTTCGACCTTCATACCAATGGAAGCTCGTGATCTTTGTATTATACCCACTGGAGGAAGCTGGCATCTTGACTTGGTTTCTATATCATCTCAGGACTTAAGTGGCCCACTGTAACAGAGGGTGGGGTGAGGGAGTGGTTTCCCATTTGAATGGATTCGATGCCTTTATGCCTAACTGTGTTCATCTGGTGTGAAAATGGTGCTATGGGCAGTTAACAGGTGTGGGTTCTAGCATCAGAGGACCCCATTTTGAGACCAACTTCCATCACCCACAGCTGTGTGGCCTTAGATGCATTACCATGTGAGTCTTTTCATACATAAAATGGGGATAATGATTCCTAACTCACAGGATTGGTGTAAGGAATAGTTTTTTTAAGTACCAAAAAACAAACTAAAGATAAAAAAGAGTGCCAAGCCTGTGAAAAGTATTTTATAAATTGTGAGGTGCTATACAAAGTTTGTTATCATAATTTATATTATAACATAAAGTTTGTCTAGCAAAGTGGCCAAGGCTGGGTGGGGAGCAAGGGATGCTTGTGCCCTGGTAGAGAGACACATAGGAACCCCCAGGGTTATTTGTTAAGAAGTAGGAAACTGTCCATGCTAATGAGAGGATGTCGTAGAATTGAGGGTGACAGGGAAAGGCCAGAGACTAGTGCCACCTCAGGCCTGTCTTGGTTACGCTAGACAAGGCAGCCCTCACAGACAGACAGCGGAAGGAGGTGTGCAGTGGGTGTGGAGCCCCCACCCTCACATCGTCCCCTGCCCAGGGCCCCTGGGGTCCACCTCAGCCTTCTACTCTCCCCCTAGTCCTGGACAGCTGTGTTCACTCTTCTGGCCAAAACCACCATCTATTCGCCAGTGACATCTGACTTCACATTTGCACACCTGGTCCCCTCCACAGCTCCAGGCTTCCAACTTGCTTCCTTTTGGCTGGCAGTGCTTCAGGTCATCTCAAGCAAAAAAAAAAGCAAGAACTGAACTCCTTACCCTCTTCCACCCCAGTCCTGTGTCTCCTCCCATGTTAAAAGAACCACAACCCCCAGTCCCAAAAACCAGAAATCAAGGAGTCATTTTTAGACCCTCCCTCCTCCTTTACTCCTCAGGTCCTACTGATTTCATGATCCCCACATACTTGTACCCGATTTTCATTCCCACTTCCATTGTCGATAGCAAGGACTCTCAGTGGGAGGGTCTCACCTTCTATGGGACATTTTGGAAACCATAGGGGTGGTTTTTGGCTCATGAAACCGTTTCTGGGTCGCTGGGAGAGATTCAGATGACCCCTTCCACTTACTGAAGTAAAATGTAATTCATTTTACCTGAGGGCTGGATGTTTTCAATATCAAACATTTTGAGTGTGAGACTTTGAAAATCATTACAACTCTACGTGAGGTGAATCATTGGCTTTAAACCTACCTTTCAAGTCTCAGCGTTTTAATCAGGTAATTTGAAGCTTGGGAACAAAGGATGGTGTTAGTTTGGAGAATTTCCCTTATTTCAGCAACCACAAAGTCAGACTATCCTGTCCTGCAGCAGATCAAAGCCAGTGTAATCCAGTCTTATCTCTATTGTTCAGTTCACAATGTCCAAAGGTGCCCCAAAGAAACATTGAATATCAACAATAAAAAGTCACCAGGCCTGTGGCTGAGCACACAGAGGTTGCAGGCCAAGGGGCTGGCAGCAGCAGCATGGCTGAACCAGTCCTTAGCCTCTGAGGAGCATATAGATCCCAGGAGCTGCAGGGCCCTCTTCCAAGTGTTATCCTGTACTTCTCATCCACTATGTCCTTCCATTTCCACCCCTGCCTGCAGCTGAGGAAGGGCAGAGAGAGTAGCAGGAAGTTTTGGTTGCAAAGTTCAGGAGTTTAGCCTGGTTTTCGGCCCTACAAGGAAGATTCCTCCCCTTACTGGTAGATGACCCATCAATTCTCCAGCCTGCCAGTTCCTTGACCTGCTCAATATCATCCCCCTTAAACTTAATTTAGCCACTCACTTGGGGGCCACATTCCAGACCTTGTCATTACTTGGGACCACATCACCTCCAAAGACTTAAACTCAACATCCTACGTTCCCATATCAACATTTTATCCTTGTTTTTTCACTCACTCACTCACTCCCAATAAACCTCCTTTATCCCCCCACCATATGCTCCGTGATGTCATCCAGCCCTTTGGTCCTTCCCTCAGCCCTTCCATCTGTCAGTTCCATTTTGAATTCACTCCCTTCCCTGCCCAGACTGGGTCTTGCAGTCGAGCACAGGAACCTTCCAGTCTCTACTTCTTTGTACTCACTACCCAGCTACCTAGCAAAACCCCAACTCTGAATCCCACCAGCTATTATGCTTTCTGCTTCTAGTTGCATGCTGCTGAGCACAGCTGGAGGAGATCATACCACTAATTGCACTGATACAACAACAAGTAAATGGTTTCCAGCCTGAACAGTGTCACCCCAGGACAACCCTTATTCTTTCTTTTGATCAGCTTTTATGCCCATTTCCTTTTCTAATAATTCCAAGTCTTCTTTCAGCCTCATACCAAACTCCTGCCAGCAGATGATGACAAGGTCTGTTATTACATAATTGAATTAAAGACTACTGGCTGGAACCCCCCCCACTTCCTGTGGGCCCCTCCCCACCCCCATCCTCCCGTCAAAGGTGGAGGTACACACCTGGGATATGAAATGAAGGCAGCCACTGCCCTCAAGGTTCTTACATTTCTGAGGCAGCTAGATATGCAAGCATGATTTATGATAGAAGCATGGTGTAATGGAAGTACACTTGACCCTTAAGCAACACAGGGGTTAGGGGTTCTGACCCACCTCAAAGGTGAAAATCTGTGCATAGCTTTGCTCCAAAACTTAACTACTAATAGCCTATTATTGATCAGAAACCTCACTGATACATCAACAGTCAATGAACACATATTGTGTATGTCATATGTATTATATACTATATTTTTATAACAAAGGAAGAGAAAGAAAAAATGTTAAGGAAATCATAAAGAAGAGGAAATACATTTATAGTACTCTAATATATTTATTAAAAATCCATGCATAGGGGCGCCTGGGTGGCTCAGTCGGTTGAGCGGCCAACTTCGGCTCAGGTCATGATCTCGTGGTTCATGAGTTCAAGCCCTGCGTTGGGCTCTGTGCTGACAGCTCAGAGCCTGGAGCCTGTTTCAGATTCTGTGTCTCCCTCTCTCTGACCCTCCCCCGTTCATGCTCTGTCTCTCTCTGTCTCAAAAATAAATAAACGTTAAAAAAAATTTAAAAAATCCATGTATAACTGGACCCTTGCATTCAAACTTGTGTTGTTCAAGGGTCAACTGTATAAGAAAGTGCAGTGAACATCCAGAATAGGAAGTATCTGAGACCTAGTGGGAGATTATCGGATGAATTCACAGCTGAGGCTTCTGAGCTGTGATTCATTATCTCCCTCTCCACATTTCTTCTTCTTAATAGCACTGCCATTTTTTCCCCATTTAAAGAAATTGTGGCAAAATATACATAACATAAAATTGGTCATTGTAACCATTTTTAAGGGTACAGTTCAGTGGCATTAAGTACATTCACGTTGTTGTGTGACTGTCATCCCCATCATCTTCAGAACTTTTTTCTATCCTCCAAAATGGCAACTCTGTACCAATTAAATAATAATTGTACTGCCATCTTTTTTTTTTTTTTACCCAAGTCAGAGACTCTGGGTGACACCCTAGATTCCTCCTTTTCCTTTAGCCTCCCATAAATCCAGCACCTGGCCAACTGATTTCACCTCCTAAACATCTCCTGTCTGTACAGTGTCAGTAGCTTGCTCCCCTTTTTCCTGTTGTTGAAAGACAAACACCAGACTTCTGGATCTTGCCCATTGTTCTGTACATTTTACTTCCCATTGCTCATCCTCCCATACCCTGGGTGGGAGCCACTCAAGAGTCCACCTCTCTGTGCTTTCTCCCAGCTTGAACTGAAGTTCTTTTCCTTGTCCACTTGAAACACCAACCACCCTTTAAGACCCAGGTTTAGTATCCCCTTTTCCCTGCAGCCTGCCTTGCTCCCCATCCCCACCTCCCCAATCCTTTAGATAACACTGAACATTTCCTGATGGATACTTTCATTATACTCTTATCATATCTTTTTCTTTATCACAGTGTACTGTAATTACCTATTTCCCCTTGTCTGAAGGGCAAGAACCATGTCTATCCATTGCTGTACAGCACTTGGCACCAAGGTTGCCATGTACTGCTGTTCAGGTTGTGTCCTGAGGCAGCTAGCAGTGGCCAATATCCAGCCTATCTTTTGCTTGCCAAGCTCTACGCCCTGCCCAGAAGAAGGAGTGCCTTCTTCTAATGTCCATAAAGCACCATATGGGATCATGGTGGCTCTACCTGTCACACAGTAAGGGTTCGATTAATGTTAGCATTCTCTCTCTCCCTTCTTCACTCCTCCATCAGCCAACTGCTCTTGGAGAGTGGCCAAGCATCATCCAAGTATTCAGATTCTAGTCTCTTCTGGAGCCATGAAGAGCAAGGAGCCCTCAACGGACATCTTTCTTGGGAGGAGAACTCCCTCTGGCTCCTCTTCTAGACAGACTTTGGTTTGAGGATATGGTAGTCTTTGTTAAAACTAAACATAGTACATTACAGCCTTTAAAGGATTAAGTAGCATCTTACAATTTTAAACCTACCAAATGCATGGGGTTCTTCTGGTTAAGGGATGGCAAACACAAGCAGGGAAGCCACCTTTCCCTTGTCTTTGGCCATGGCAGACATCGCCAATCAATTACAACACTCTCATAAGCTTGGAACATCTCAGAATCCTCAGCAGGGCATTAATTGTTAGAACTGATATTTAAAAGAAAACTTATTTTTTATCTTCCACCTAATCCAACTCCATATTTTAGGAATGCAGTGAGTGAGGACCTCTGTCTTCCATGACCCTCATTCCCCAACCCTGTCCTGGGGACATCTCTAGTTAAACTTGGCCTGGAGTGATCCCCATCTATCATTTCATGAACTTTCTTCAATGGTCCTTTCTGGGAAGTCTTTCCATAGCAGTTCCATTCCTTGGAATCAACCTCTAGACACCCTAACACTAAAGATCTTAGCATGTTTAACTTCAGAGAGCTGCTTCCATTTCCTCACTCATCAGATGAAGAGTTTGAGGTTCAGAGATTGAAGAGAAGCAATTTGCCTGAGACCTCAGGGCACCTATGACTAAGCTGGGTAAAGCCTAAATATTCTAACTCCCAGGCCATGGTTCTCTCTACCTCCTTGTGGCTGATGTCCATTTTTATGAATACTCGGTACTTGGAACCACAGACTTTGGAGTTAGAAATAATCTTCTATACTACTTCAAGTTTACAAAACTTCCACAAAAGACAGAAGTTCCTTTCTCTATTGCTCCATTTTCTGAGGTGCAGTAAAAGGGACATGTTAAAGTCTAGATAGTTTAGGGAGCAGGACACAGGTATAGTGGAAAATACTGAATCTTTATCAGTCACTGCTCATCCACTGCCTGACTATGACTTGGACTCTGGGTGTGTGCTCACTTTGCTCACACTTTTATTGACCAAAACCCTGCCATGAAATTACCACACACTAACTGGCTAGGCTCATTCCCCCTTAAATGACTGTTTCCCCTAATCTTTAGGAAACACACAGTCATCTAAAATAAACAATAAAGGAATAGAGCAAGACCTGCAAGTTAGAGAGATTTTTTTTTTCTTTTCTACTTCCTGACCTCATTTGGTTGCTTCAAATAAAACAGATCAGAAACAAAAACAGACTTCCTAAACACAAATGTAGTGAACTTGTGGTTAGAGTTCTGGAAACTATTTTAAAAATTTGATCCCAAACATAGATTAGGCTTACAAATGGCTTCCTTGGCTAGTGGGTAGATGAAATAATGAAACTAAGAAATCTTAGGGGATTATCCTGTGATCTTTCATATGAGAGAAAGACACACTTCAGCCTCATTGGGAAACAGGTGCCCAGTCAAACCCTTCAGCAAAATAGTCAGTCTGCTGAGGTATATTTGTCCTACCCCTCCCTTAAATGCATTCTCCCATTAGGTAAATCCTCAAGTCTACCCAGGTGAATGCACTGGCTGAGCTCATGAGACAAACACTGGTATCCACAAACTGGGTGCCTTATAAGTATAAGGTAGGCCTGGTCGCTATTTTGGTAGCCAGCTGTCAGTCAAGGGCTTACAAACTCAAGTTTGTTCCTTCTCCAGTACTCTCTAGCCTGTTCTACCATTCCTCCCCCTTTTTTGGTGAGTTCCAACTTACCTGTCACCTCCTCTTTGAATTTCTCCCTGAGGCCCTGGGCTACAGTTAAACACTCCCTCTTGTGCGTCCTCACAGAACATTTCGCATAACTCTAGCAGGTTATCTTTAAAATCTTTGAAGTTACTTTTTTGTTCACAGAGCTTTCCCCCACTAGACTGAATTTACTGCCAGAGTCCGTGACTTACTCACCTTCGTAACCCTGGCACATGGTGAAATGTCTGGTACTAAGTAAGCACTAAATAAGTAGTAGTTAAATAATGCATGAAGAAATAAGTGAGCGAAAGAGTGGTCTGATACAAATGTTCTTTCAATTCCCTTTATCTGTCTGTTCTATGATCATATTTATTGAATATCACTATTACTTGGCACTAAGCTCTGTACCTTATGGGAAAGAGTAAGGAGGAAACAAGCCTACCCTACAGGATGTTTTGCTCCCCCTTGGAGGCTGCATAACCGTGTAATACTCCCCACCTTTTTTTTTTAAAATTTTTTTTCCAACGTTTTATTTATTTTTGGGACAGAGAGAGACAGAGCATGAACAGGGGAGGGGTAGAGAGAGAGGGAGACACAGAATCGGAAACAGGCTCCAGGCTCTGAGCCATCAGCCCAGAGCCCGACGCGGGCCTCGAACTCACGGACCGCGAGATCGTGACCAGGCTGAAGTCGGACGCTTAACCGACTGCGCCACCCAGGCGCCCCTGCCACCTTTTTTTTTTTAAAGGAAATGTGGTCACTGACTGCACAGGTATGCTAACTCCTCCATCTACTTGAGTGAACTCTAGGCAAGGTGAGTTAAGAATAATTGAGAAACTGGATAAGGCATGAAAAGGAAGTATGGGAGCAGCTCTGCTCTTATCATTTAATATCATTCTACATGCATTTTTTTCCTCTGTAAGAGAAATACAGAAGGACAGATTTATCCAAGGCACTGGGGTATCAATGTTGTGTGTGGGGGGTGGGGGGGTGGGGGTGTGTTTCTTATTCCTTCTGCTCCATTGGGAAAAATATTTGAAGCCAGGACAGCTCAAGATCAAGTTTACTTATTTGTTTGCTCATTTTAGATGCTGGCTTATGTAAAAGGGTGTGACTGATGAAAATCTCTGGGATCTCCACGGGAAAACAAAACTACATAGATTGAAAAAGCAGTGAAATAGCCCATAAACAGAGAACTTGTTCTGGGTTCAAATACAAAGATACTGTTATTCTTGGAGTGTTAGCTCTTTCTTCTGCCCTTCTGAACCAAAAGACCAAGGTCAAATGCAGTAAAGAAAGCAATTCCCATACCAAATGTAACATGTCTCTTCCTTCTTCCCTGGGAGGCATAGGGTGTGTGGGGGCGGGGGGTGGGGTGCCGCTTGGAGTAAAGAGCTCTAAAGGAATTTACACACCTGGGGTCAGCCTTGAGGCCCTCCTTGGAGTCTCTCAACGCTTTCTTTTCTCGTGGTTGCCCCACAATGAAAAAGGTGTCCCTGATAGCAGGGAAATCTTCCAGCAGGGCTCTCAGGCTATTGCAGTATGCCATGATCTGACCCCGAAGAGCATAGTGAGACATACGGCAGTTCAGTCTGAAAAGTCAGAAGAGATGATATCCAGAAGGTGAACCAAAGTTTTTGCGTCATTCCCAGAAAGATCTACTTCCCTGAAAGACCTTTCAAAGAGAATAGAGGACCTCATCCAGAAGAAAGTTCTATCTGGGTCAGGTTGCTATTGCCTGAAGGCAGAGGCATGGACCTCTTCAAAGCACCTCCTAGCATTCGCTTCTGATGCTCTTCTGTGTATCAGAGGATAGTTTGGTTTGGTTTTACCCAAGAGAATTGTGTGTTTATTTAAAAACCAACCACCTGATTCATTGTCTGGATTTCTGTGTAACACTGCAGTTTATTGACTTCACAGTCAGAGAAATCAGCATATGTTGTTCATATATACTATACTTACTTCTGACAATATTCAACTATAACGTCTCTCTTGAGTTTACCAATTTCATCCTGTGATAAAAGAGAATGACAGTTCTTCTATTAGAAGGTTGGCTATAAAAACTCTCCATCCTAGTACATGTATACATACTTATAGCAAACTTAAGGCAGGAAAAGCCCATGCGGTTGAGATATTCTTTCTGAAGGCCAACTTGCTGTGAGCCTCTGTGGTTCTCTCTCCTTCTTGTAGACCTTGCTGAGTATGCCAAGAATTCAAGACCCTGACTAGTCTTTACCTGGGCCATTTCTCAGGGTTCTATTTGTAAAGAGCAACCTTGAGGGATAAGGGAATGTCTCCCTCCAGGAAAAATAGTAAGCTTGCCATTTAAAAAGAGGTGGATTCCTCAAGTTCAGTGTCATGAACCCAATGAGTTGTGACAACTCAAGCTCAGTGTCATGAACCCATTGGTTGTGACAAAAACCCAGTGCATGAATCTAGGCTCCTCCATGTTGCCCCCTTGGGACTTGGGAGGCAGAGGGAACTGATAGAAACATGAAGCTCATGTCACCTGTTCTACTGTGAGTCATAAAGTTCTTTGTCTCTGATCTAGGAGTCTTGTGTCTTCTAATCTGACAGGCATTGGATAATCCTGAAGAGCAGTTAATGAGCTATAACGTTTTTCCCTTGGTCAATATTTTTTGAATATTGTAGTAAAAAAGACAATTGAATATCTCAATTACTTATTAAAAGGAGTCCTTTGCCTCCATTATTACTCAGCAGTAATCTAGAAGTCTGGCCTCCCTTACATCCCATTTGTAGAACTGGATTAGGGAAATTTAAGTCTTTCCTTTTCAGTCACAGATAGGGAAAAAGCTTAGAGTTGTAGACTTGTGATTTATCTCCCAAATAACTATATATTAGTCTAATGACTTCCTCCTCAAAAAAATTAATGAGTAATGAAATGATATTCACAAAATTAAGCAATACTTTTAACTGATTAAAGGCTTAAATTTTATAATATTTTCCAATAGATTATGCTAGCATAAAATCCTTAAATAAAAACATGCATTAACATCTGGAAAACCAGATAACACATAAATTGGATAGTAAGAGCCCTTGCTCACCTGTCTAAACCCCTGAACACCTGTGGGTTATTCAGGAGTGGGCTAATGTTCCAGAGCAGGTGTTGAAACTAGTTGTGTTTAGAAAGTGACAAAATAACATGTGGTCTTGGAAAAGTGTACGTATTTTTAAAAGTAGACTGCAATTACCTTGAATTACTTCCTCTCTATTTCTTATTGAATTCCCTTTTTATAGTTCTTTATATTTTCAATAGTCCTATCCAAATAGGCTGAAAGCAACAGATTACAAGTTAAGAATTTTTATTTGCTCAAATGTAAAACACAATGAGAGCTTTATACTCATTTAATGTGTCCTTCTCACTAAACTCACATGGTTTTTCATTCTGTCAGCCAACGTTTGTTTCTTGAGGAGGAAGGCGTTCAGCATCATGTCCCGCAGCCCCACCTTTTCTAGTTGAATAGACACAAAAGCCTCTGGCGCCCTGACAAGTGAACAGAGACATCTGAGCCCAAGGCAGCAAGTAAGTGGACATATTATAAAAAGACAACTCAATAGCTTGCTGGAGGACAGGTATACCTGGGGATGATACTGGGCCTTGCAACAGAAGAGCTGGTAGCTCTGTCTCCATGCTTTTCATCTTCTTCAAATGTTTACAGTTATAGCCACTGGGGATGCTGATGTGTCCCCACCCTCCTTGGGGCTCCCATGTGCCTGAAGCATGTGTCAGCAATCCCTCCTCTGTTCCAAACTTCATTGCCTGGCTCAGTGTTTTTACTACCCAGGTCCCTTTGTGCCCTCCTGGCCTCTACTGCAGGGGTCCCTAGACTGAAGAGGACTCTCAAGGGTCCTCTTGGCTAGACATATTGGTCTTAAATGTTCCATCCACATGTTAGGACTGTGAACTCTATTCGAACTTTGGCCACGTGTCAAATTAATGGCATCTTGGGTAATAGAGCAGTTTTGCTTATTATTTTTTCCATTTAAAATCTTCCAGAATTAAACTATCATTGGAAATAGTCAGAATATTTATTATAAAATACAAGTATCTCTCTCTGTCTTAGTGAAAAGAGGTCAAGACATAATAGGACTTCCCTGATTTACAGCCATCTCTCTGTAGAGGCTGTGCCTTTCTGATAATGCAGCACCATATTATTCTAAGCAATAGTAAAACCCTTGAATAGTAAGGTTAGTTCTGTGTTTTTCAGTTTAAGATAAACACGGAAAGTTTGGAGAGGCCGAGATCCTTGTGTTCTGTCTATATTTGAAAAATATAGAGAGAGGGAAGACAAAGAGAAAGGAGGAAAAAGGAGAAAAGAGGAGAAAAGGGGTTGAAGTAAGGAACCATTGATAATTGCCTTTCATAAACTGTATATTGGAAGAAGTTGAGCCTACTTAGTGTTCATACAAGGTCTTCATCACAAGGTCTTAAAAATTAAACACGTGCTAGTCACTTTGGGAACTTAGGCATCCTTCAATACCATAGTACTATGTTATTAATTGATTTAAAAGAGAACACTTTTGTTATTTTAAACAAATCCCTAGTGAAGTACCTTTTGGTAGCCTGGAATCTTTCCGAAGGATGAGTGAGGGTGTCTGGAACTTTAGGAGTTGGGGCTAACTGCAAGTTTTCTATGCCATTCACAATTCCGGAATTTCTTTTTCTGGCTGGACCCATTCCACCATGATTTCTCAGATCTGAACTTGTTTCCTAAAATGTTTTAAACCGAAGAGAATGGAATTATTAAGTTTGTTGGATTTGTAAGCTCTGTAGTACCGGCTGTGAAATTATCTCACAGCCGCAACTGACCCCAAACACATGTAAATGCTTGAGTATGTGGGGTGGGGACGGGTTGGAGTAGAAGGGAGAGAAGAGAAGGGAAACCGAGGGGAGAAGAGGAGAGAGTAAGAGAAGGAAGGGAAGAGAGATTTTGTACAATCTAAGGGTGAGGGAGTAAGTGTAACTATTTTCCAGAATAAAGTGCAGTTGTCTAAATTGCCCTGAAAAAAGTTCTTCATTCTACAAGTTAGCTAGTTGGAGTGCTCTGTGTAGAGTGGCCTGTTAAGAAATACTGCTGATAGATTTCATGGCTGCAAGGTCTGAAAAACTGAGGCAGGGTACTCATTGTGGTTCAGCATAAGCAAATGGAGGTGGGATATATGCTGTCATGCACAATGTAATGATAAAGGGCAGGGGAAGGGAGGGTGTGGAAGAAAAACTTTTCTGTGGTATTTTGTTGTGGCAGCATAGGTGGACTGATGCAGGAGCAGTAAACACACACTGCTTCTATACGTCTATCACCCTCTCAGTCCTTAACTCTGGACAGTCTTGCTTTCAAGCAAGTCTTGCTTTCAGCCCCATTAGAACTTCTCTCTCAGTTGGCAATGAGCTTTTGAGGATGTCAAATAACCTCATCTTCATCCCTGCTCTTCTGGTTCTTCCCTCTACATTGAACTCTATCAACTTTCAACTTGTTATTTTTTTTCCCTCTTCTTTTAAAAACAAGAGTTTCATTGACATATAACTGACATTTAATAAACAGCACATATTTGAAGTGTACAATTAGAAAGTTTTGGCCTATGTATACAACTATGAAACCAACTCTGCAATCAAAATAATGACCATCCCTCCCATCCAGCCCTCTTCCTCAAGCAACCACTGCTCTCTGCTTTCTGCAACTATAGATTAGAATGCATTTCCTAAATTTTATGTAAATGGAGTCATGCAGTATGTACTCTTTTTTTGTATGGCTTCACCCATATTGTTGCATATCTCAATAATTCATTTGTGTGTATTGCTGAGTAGTATTCCATTGTATGGATGTACCACAATTTGTTCATCTATTCACCTGATGAGGGACATTTGGGTTATTTCCAGTTCTTGGCTATTTTAAATAAACATCTGTGTATGTTTTTGTATGAACATGGGTTTCCATTTCTCTTGAGTAAATACCTAGGAGTAGAATGGCTGGATCATATGGTAAGTGTATGTTTAACTTTTTAAGAAACTGTCAAACTGTCTTTAAAAGTGATTGACCATTTTACATTTCCCTCAGCAGTGTATGTGAATTCCATACCTTTCACATCCCTGCCAACATTCAAAACAGCCCGTCTTTTAAATTTTAACCATTCTCATGGGTGGGTAGTAGTTTCTCATTGAGGCTTTAATTTGCATTTTTCTAATAACTAATGGTGATGAGCACTTTTTTTCTGTGCTTATTTACCATCTGTACATCTTATTTGGTGACTCATTTCTTCTTGAAACATTCCCCTCTTTTGGCTTTGGTAGAAATGCACAATTTTGTTTCCTCCCTGTCTCTCTGTCTTTTTCCTTCCCTCCTCCCTTCCCTCATTTCCTCTTGTTCCTTTTCATTGTCTCCATCGTTATTCCTTCTTATTATACCATCAGCTGTCTTTCTGTCCCACACTTATAGGAAAGCATATAAGCAGACACACACATATTTCTACATATTCATATATTACTATATATTCATATATTACTATATCCATATACCTATAATGATACCGATATTGATATAGATATCCCTAATGTCATTACACCCATGCCCTGTGCCCTATCCAGTGACTTTCAACATTTGCTTCTTGAATAGATCTTAAGGAGTGACTCATAATCCTCTCAATCTCCATTTCAACAAGAATAACTCCACTTATATTTGTTTTATATACTGGTATTCTTTATAAGATTAAAGTAATTGAATAGAGAATTCCTATGTCAACTATGTATGAAAACCACCAGTGATGGTCAAGCTGGGCTCCTCATTTTTATCTAGTACCCATCTGCCCTCTCTTGTTTCCATGCCTGTGTTATCTGAAGCTGTTCTCTCTGCCTGTCAAAAAGCTCATCCTTTGGGTTTTCCCAAATGCCCCCTCTCTAGGCTGCCCTTCCTGGTTCCCCAGATGTGACCTCTCTTTTCTTTAAATTTCTTCTATAGCTTGTTGAACCTCTTTTATACCTTGAGCTTAAACCCCTTGTGAGTCTGTCAGTCTTATATACACTGGTCTATAAGTTCCTTAAGAGCATGAATTGTTCCTCAGTATTATCTGATGAACCTAACTTACAGGATGTACTGAATTAAGATTTTGGGGGTTGAATTTTTAAAAATCAATATAACTCACTCTATCCTTATTTCCTACTTCAGTATTTAATTTTATGGGGATTATTATCTAGCAGTAGAAGCAAGGAATGAGTATTCTTGCCATACTCATAAATTTGTACTCTCCTATTAACATGAAGAGTAGAAATAGATAGAAGCTGACAAATGTGATAATGGATAAATATGGTATATTTAGGGCAGCTATATAGAATCTATAAGACTTAAAGAATGTTTAAGGCCATTTGGAAAGTTGATTTCCTGAAACTATATTTAACTTTACTGGTGAATATACATACACATGAGAACTATACTATTGTTTAAAAAAATTGGGTAAAAATCCCTATGAACTGATTTGGAGTGATTCCCAGGATATATTGTTAAGTGAAAAAACAAAATCCAAAAGAGTATATATGTAAATCAAATCCCAAACCCCTTCATGATAAAATCATTCAACAAATTAGGAATAGAGGGAAATGCCCCAACCTTATAAAAGGCATCTATGGAAAAACCATAACTAACATCATAATTAATGGTAACAGATCGAAAGCTTTCTCCCTAAGATCAGGAATAAGATAATAATACCCACTCTTGCCATTTCTATTCAGCCTTGTACTGGAAGTTCTACCTAGGGCAATTAGTCAAGCAAATGAAATAAAAGACATCCAGGTTAGAAAGGAAAAGGTAAAATTATTTCTATTTGCAAATGACATAATCTTGTGTATAAAAAATCCTAAGTAATACATAAACACAAGTAAACTATTAAAACTAATAAAATAGTTTAGTAAGCTTGCAGGATACAAGATCAATATTCAAAACTCAATTGTATTTCTATACATTAGCAATAAATACTCTGAAAATGAAATTAAGAAAACAAGTCCAGCAATATAATAAAAAGAATGAGAGATATTTTGAAATTAATTTAACAAAAGAAGTACAGAACTTATACACTAAAAACTACAAAATACTGTTGAAAAAAATAAAAAAAACCCTAAACAAATAGAAAGACATCCATGTTCATGGATCAGAAGACTTAATATTGTTAACATGGCAATAGTATCCAACCAAACTGATCTACAGATTCAATGCAATCCCTGTCAAAATCTCAAATGGTGCTGTGTGTGTGTGTGTGTGTGTGTGTGTGTGTGTGCAGAAACTGACAAGCTGATCCTAAAATCCATATGAAAATTCAAGGGACTCAAAATAGCCAAAGTGATCTTGAAAAAGAACAAAGTTAGAGAACTCATACTTCTTAATTTCAAAACTTAACACAACTCTACAGCAATCTAAACAACAGTGGTACTAACATAAAAATAGACATATAATATAATGGAATAGAATTCAGGGTCCAGAAATACACTGTTACGTTTCAAGCCAATTCATTTTTGACAAAGGTGTCAAGACAATTCAATGGGGGAAAGATCAGTTTTTTCAACAAATGGTGCTGGGACAGCACACCACATGCAAAAGAATGAAGTTAGACCCTTTCCTCATACGGCATACAAAAATCAACCATAAATAGTTACATGCAAGAGCTAAATGCAAGAGCTAAAACTACAAAACACTCAAGAAAACAGAGGAGTAGATCTTTGTGACTTTGGATTAAGCAGTCGTTTCTTAAATATGATACCAAAAGAATGAGTGGCAAAAGAAAGAATAGGTGAATTGGATTCATCAAAATGAACAGCTTCTGTTTCAAAGGATACCATCAAGAAAGTGAGATGACCCTCAGAATGGGAGAAAATATTTGCAAATCATATACCTGATGAGGGACTTGTATTCAGAATATATAAATAACTCTTACAACTCAATAATAAAAAGACAAATTCCATTTGACATAAAGGGCAGGGAATTTGAGTAGAAATTTCTCTCATGTGCCAATATGCACATGAAAAGATGTTCAGTGTCATTACTAATTAGAGAAATGCACATCAAAACCACAACAAGATACCATGTCACTCCTAATAGGATGGCAAAAATAAAAAAGAGACAATAACAAGTGCTAGTAAAACTCCAAACGTATGTCCTTGCAAAAACCTGCACATGGATGTTCATAGCAGCATTATTTATAATAGCCAAAAAGTAAAAACAACCCAGTGTCTGTCAACTGAAGAATGAATAAACAAAATGTGGTATATCCATATACTGAAGTATTCATCAGTAAAAAGGAATGAAGTACTGATACACGCTACAACATGGATGAAACTTGAAAACATGCTAAGTGAAAAAATCCAGATATAAAAGTCCATATGTTGAATGATTCCATTTATGTGAAGTGTCCAGAAAAGGCAAATCTATAAGCCAGAAAGTAGATTACTGTTTTTTAGGGGCTGAGGGAACAGGGGGGCATGGGGACTGACTGCTAATGGGTATAGGATTTCCTTTGAAAATGATGAAAATGTTCTGGAATTACATAGTGGTGATGGTTGCATGATCTTGTGAATTACATACTTTAAAGGAGTAAATTTTATGTTATGCGAATTATATCTCAAAAACAACGTACGAAATCTGGGGAGGGGGGAAAGGGGGTATGCATTGTTTGTTACCTTTTGTAGAAAAAAGAAGGGACAAATGTCTCTGTTGACTTTTACAAAAAGAAATGCAGGAAGAATAAAACAGAAAACAAATAAAATCATATCTCTACAAAGGGTAGGGGTAGAAGTACAATATTTTCTGTTGGATGATTCTAACTAGTCAATGTTACAGAGTTACATACAAAGAGAAAAACTGTTAGCAAATCACGAGAAATTAAGAGACCCTGTAAGGATTTGGTCATGTGTTGACTCACATTAGGAAAAAAAGGAAAGAAGGGAAAGAGGGAAGGAGAGAAGATAAAAAGATAGACAAGAAGGGGAAGAAGGAAGAAAGAGAAAGAGGGAAGGGGAGAAGGGGAGGAAGAAAAGAAGGGAAGAGAGAAGGGGACAGGCTAAAGGATAGAAGGAATGGAAGGGGTATCCTAGCATTAGCTGGCATATAGTAGCATGCCTCAGGGTTCTCTATCTTACAAGCTGACCTTCACATCAGCAGAACAGCCCCATTGGGACGTGTGATAGAAGGATGCCTGTTGGACAGCCACCATCAAAGCATTTTTCTGAGCAGCTTGGCATGCAAGGGTCACTTGCAGGTTTTCCACTCCTGAATGGAATAAGAGCTAAAGGAAGAAAATGTGAAATATTAGGAATGTCTGTCATAAAGCAAGAGGTGAAGTTGAGGGTTTGAGATCAACACTTATTTAACATGTAAACATATGAATCAAACTGACGGATGTGCTGAGATCAGTTCCATGGGACTGAACCTAGTCTCTCTCTAAGCACCATTTCATCCCATGAAGGCAGCCTGCAGGCCTGATTTGCTCTATAGCTGGACACCATCAGGTTTCGGGTCAGAAAAGGATGAGTAGATTCTGATGAACTAGCAAACATGTGCTCAGTGGCAAACTTTTGAAACTGCCAAAATTAGATTAATGTTTAAAACACACACATGCAAATACAAACCTACACATACACAGAAGCAAAGAAATCCATCTGAATGGAAGGGGGAAAAAAACAGCACCAAGTTCAAGAAGATCAAATAAAATCTCCAATAACATGTACATATTTTAAAAATTTGGTACAAAGATGGTTCACTACATGTGCTTCTTTAAGATAGCTAGCAGTGGTTATTGCATGGGGTGTTGCAGTCTCTATGGTTTAAACCAGGCCAATGTGCACATCAAATAAGGTAAGGCTAGAAGCTTTTCTTACACAGGGGAGCTGAACTTATATAAATTAAATATTATTTTCTTTAAAGAAATACATGAGCAAATTGTTTAACTTTAGTTTCTTTAAAAACAGTAATTTACCTTAAGGATGGCTTCCTTTGTATAAAAGCTAAACTTGCCAACCTGGTTATCATCCACCTCAGAGATGGCTAACACAAGAGTAGTAGGAGAATATCTGCAAGAAGAAACATGACATTGTCTTGATGTACCATGTTTTAGTGAAGAGATGCCCATTCTGATGGGACCGCATGGCATGTGATCAGTTCTAGGTGATCCGAGTGCAGATGTTATACAAGACTTGATATTTCTGCCCAAAGACCGAAGGGCTCAGAGGTCTTTTCAGTCCTTACTGGACTTGATCTCCTTTCAGTTTCATTGTGGTGGCCACCTACTCCAAATTCTTTTCTGTTGATCCCCATTCCACTGTTTTATCCTGTTTCTGTTCTTACCTTCGACCTCATGTCCTCAGCCTCTTCACTGACTTGAACCCTTTCCTCCACTCCCTAAAGGCTTTCCAGTTCTTGCTCTCTTCCATTGCCCCAACAATCATCTAAATGTTCTTTGCAACCATGTTTATGCCTTGGGATATGGTCCTTTGTCCATACCTATGAGTAATTTAATACCTATGAATCTTAGTTTCTTCATCTGTAAATGGAGATATCACCTATCTCATAGGGTTATGGCAAATATTAAGTGGGATAATATGAACAAATGTGCTTTTTAAAATGTAAGTCACTATGCTCATGTTTGATATATGTTGTTATAACAGCACTCCAAAGTGGCAACTCTAAGGAGTTAACATACATAAAATAAATGCAAACTCAAGAGACAAGATCCTTGGGTGCATAAGCCTTCCCCTGGTAATTCAGAAGGCTCTTCAGATCTTGCAAGATCTTTGGGTCATTGTTGCGAGAACCAGTCACAGCTTGGCCAGGCCACAGATCATTTGGGCACTTTCTGGTGATTGGTTGATTCCACTTGAACAAAAATATGCCCTATTTTACATCAGTGTAAAATACCAGCTCCTGCAGGAGGCCCGTAAAGACCCAGAGAATAACTTGGCTCAAGGTTGGAGATCCAGCCTCACCTGAGGCCTGCTCACACTTCCTGCCTTCAGTTTCTGTGAGACATTTCTACATACTTATGACAAATTGTTTTTGTTTAGCTAGCATGACAGGATAGAGCAAGAAATATTTTGCCTCCAGGGGACATTTGGCAATGTCTGGAGACATTTTTGGTTGTTATAAAAGGGGAGAAGGGGTACTACTGGCATCTGGTAGGTCAGGGATGCTGATAAACAACCTCTGATACACAGGACAGCCCCCTACAAGAGTTATCCAGCCTCAAGTTTCAATAATGCCAAGGTTGAGAAATTCTGGGATACCATATTCTGTCATCCTAACCCAGCCCAAGGTCTCTTTGGAGAAGAGGAGACCTTTAACATATCAACACGTCAAAGTTAAATTTTGATAACTGATCCACACTAGCAAAACAAAGGTGACTTTTCCTCCTTGGAATCAACTTTGCTTTCCTGGGGGGGGGGGGGCAGTACCACGAATCTCCAGGGATAGAAAGAAAGGACCCTCAGGGGAAGGGCAGACTAGAAAAGAAGGAAAGAAGAAGGAGACAGACGTTTCTCCTCAGCACATATCAAAGGCTGATCCTGCATGGAAAAAAAAGATTCCTCTCCCCGACTTATAGACTCATGATCTGTTACTAGTAAGAGTGTTCTCTTTCTGGCAATGGGCTGAACATATGGGGCATGAAGAAGTTTCAAGGGTTTGAGCCCACTTCTGTTGCTGGTCAACAAAAGAATCTGACTGAGATACTGCCATACATGTTAGATTTGTACATTGTGTTAGAGTTTCAAGGAAAAAGCTGTTCAAAAAATTTAACTGACTTCTTCCTGGTCCCAGGGAAAGTGAGAGAAGGGATCTGGACTTCTGATCCATGGTTCTTGCCCCATGAGACAAACTCTCACACCCCTTTCTACCTAGAAGCAACACAGTCAACCTGTGCTGCTGAGTCTGTGATCTTATCTCATTTGAGCTCCCTGATCCGATTCTTCCATTACTTGCTGTTTTTAAATTCAATTATCCCCCTTCATTGAGTTCTTCCCCTGCCTTATTAAAAAAGGAAAGAAAGAAAAAGGAAAAAAGAATGGCATCATAGTAGATAGAATATAAGAGGGGGGATTTAGAAATCCAATTGCATTTGTGAGTCCAGTGGTGGTAGAAATTATTTTTTACTGGCCATTCATTCTACCATTACATTATTTTTACTTGGACCTTCTCAAGGCTCACCTGTCCACTCGATCACTGTCCTCCAGCAGAGAGGTGATAAAAACAGGAGGTGGATGGTCCACTTTGTCCTTGTGTGATGCAAATTCAAAATGAACAGGCCTCAGATACAAATGGTACTCTTCAAAACCCATCTCCCATGCCAGTTCCTTATAGAGACTAAAGGGGGGAGGATAAAGAGCCAAGAGCATTTGCTATTATTTTCCACTAGAAGGAAAGTAAGTGGTAAGAAACCCAAAAAATCTGAATAAGCACAAAAGCAAAAGTCAAAACAATAGTAAGCCAAGTCCGGAATGAAGTCAATGAGTCACAAAGGTCTTGTGTCTACTCTACACTATGACAGTTAAAAATAGCAGTTAAAGTAGGAGGAGATGTGCTTGGACACTTCCTCAACTCTCATTTCCTGCTGGCTTCTATCCTCAGAGCCCTCATGAGGTCACCAATACTGCTTTCAATACAAGGTTCACTATTTTCTCTCAGAACACTTCACAGCTGGTCTTTGTCCTCTCCTCAAGGAACATCTTTGTTCCTTTGGATCCAGGATCTCCATGCTCCCACCTCATGACCACTATCTCTCAGTCCGCACTGGCTTCTCTTCCTCTTCATTTTCAAATTCTAGTATTTCCTGGGGTTCCAAACCCGGTCCTCTTCTCCTCTTCTCTGTCCCCTTCTTGGGGAGTTTGTCTTCCAACTACATGGCCTAATGATAGCCCCCTAGTATAAGAGCCTATGACCATACCTCTGTCCTATCCCAACTCTGAGCTCTACTCCCACATTTACATGGCTTGCAGCAAGGCTCCATTCAGTTGCACCTCTGGCATTTCAGCCTTAAGAGTCTAGAATGTCTTCCACTCCTCTCTCACCCACATCCTCACACATTTCTCCATTTTCAGAAATTGGTGCATTAAGGCTGAACTCAAAAGGCACCTACATTAATTTGCTAGGTTGATGTACCAAAGTACTATAGACAGAAATTTGTCTCTCAGTTCTGGAGGTTGGAAGTCTGAGATCAAGGTATTAGCAGGGTTGGTTCCTTCTGAGGGCCATGAGGGAAGGATCTGTTCCAGGCCTTTCTCCTTAGTTTATAGATGGCCACATTCTGCTTGTGTCTTCACATCATCTTCCTTCTCTGTGTGTGTCTGTGTCCAAGTCTTCTCCTCTTATAAGAAATACCAGTCATATTGGATGAGGGCCCACTCTAATAATTTCATTTTAAATTGACTCCCTCTGTAAAGACCCTACCTCCAAATGAGGTCACAATCTGATGTATTGGGACTGAGGACTTGAACATATGAACCTGCCAGAGGACACAGTTTGTTCCTCAATAGTGCCTCTGTTATGAAGCTTTCCTTGACCTACTTACAAAGAATGAAACACTCCATTTTCTGAGTTCCCATAGTATTTTGGTTATATGACTAAAATAGCATATTAAACTATAGTAGAAGTAACTTTTAAATTGTGAGATCCCTGAGATCAAGGATCAAAGATTATGAGGAGGTAGTATCATAAAGGTTAATAAATATCTTGACTCATGGTTCGAATTCTGTTTCTACTACTTTCTAGGTATGTGATCTTAGGCAAATAGCTTACCTTTCTGAGCCTCCACTTCCTTGCTGGTAAAATATTAGTAAGCTACTTATTAAGAATATTCTGGAAATTAAATGAATGAGTACACATAAAGTCCCCAGCACAGACCCCGGTAATGGTTTGTGGTAGATGATTGCACTCTTCAGGTATATAGGGACTCTCGTGGGGGACTAGAACACAAGGGAACTCATACATGTTTGCAACAAACCCTTTAATTCCATATTTTTCCTGCTTATGGAACATGTCCACTTGGATGTCTTTGCATCACTTCACACTCATACCTAAAACCTAACTCATTTATCTCTCTCTCTCTCCATCCCCCCCACCCCCACCTGCTTAACCTTCCAAACCTCTGTAAGGCCTGGATACTGTCACTAACTCATCCCTCTCCTTTCTCTAATCCTTCTATTGCTTCTGCTCTGCTATTCAACTTCATCATAGTTAAGAGCAAATCCAGTAAATACTTGTTGAGTGTAAGTCAGGTCTCATACCAGATGATGGGATACCATGGAAACCGACATGGACAGTGCTTTTGCAATCAGGGAGCTTACACTAGCAGGAAAACTGATAAACCAGTATTAAGCATCTAACTGAAAGGCAATGTGCTGAATAGAGAGGAAGCCCAGGTCTAGGAGGAGGGCCTAGCCTAGCTGAGTGGTCAGAGAGACATGAGGGGGAGGCCTGGGTGGAGAATGAAAAAGTGGGGAAGGTGGTCATTTCAGCCATTTAGAAAGCTTGCTTTGACTGCTCTGGGGCACAGAGGGAGCAAGGCTTGTAGGCAGGGACACCTATGGTCTGTTCTCCCCCATCTGGATCCTCAGTCCCCCTACTGACCGAGCTAAGTGTACACTCTCCAGACTCATTTCTATCAGCCGGTGGCGGAGGGTCACGAGTTCCAGAAGTTTGGAAAATGTCTCCAGGAGCAGCATGTGAGAATCTTGGCTTTGGTTCTGTCCTTCGTCTGCTGCGGACTTGAGTGCAAGCAGACCTATCTCCTCCATGAGAAAGGGATCTCCCATTACTTTAGCTGAAAACAGCTGAAAGAAAATACTTTTTAAAGTATAAAAAAAGAAATTTCACATATTAAG
Source organism: Prionailurus bengalensis (assembly GCF_016509475.1). NCBI lineage: Eukaryota > Metazoa > Chordata > Mammalia > Carnivora > Felidae > Prionailurus > Prionailurus bengalensis. Next base: position 98,447,202 of record NC_057349.1, on the reverse strand, counting down.
AAAAAACACTCTCAGTGGCACAGACTCTGAATCCAGATTTCCTGGACTCAAGTCCTTGCTCTGCCACTTAAAAGCTACGAAATTTTGCTATTTCTTGGTTTCCTCGTCTGTAAAGGATGGATAAGAATAATAACAATACCTAAGAGGAACAAGTAGACAATAATTACCTAAATAGGTTATTGAGAGAGTTCATCGAGTTAATATATACAAAAGTGCCTGGTACATAGTATTTGCTGTTATCATTATTATAAATATTTTAAGCCAAAATAAAGAATAGAAGTAGCAATCTGATGTTTTCCAAGTATTTTAGAAGCCAATAACAAGAATAATTTCCTATAAACTCTTCTAAGTGCAATTTCAAAATTTCAAAGTGTTTTCGTGTACATGAACTCAAGATCCCCATGAAGTAGGAGTCACAGATACCATCATTTCCATTGTATTAGTGAGAAATCTGAAGCAACACTGAAACTTTCCAAGGTCACACAGCAGTACCAAGAATAAACTTACACTTCCTAACTCCAGTCCAGTAGTTTTATAGTATTGCTAAACTGCCTTTACATGTTCCGGGCAATTTTTGAAATAACCTCCTTGCTCTTTACAGCCCTCCTGCCACGGGGGGCTCCTCTGCTCTGACATCGTTGCTACACCCTCGTATACCATTCCCAGCAAGGACCCAGTTTGGGGACCCCCAAATCTGCCTTTGCTGGCTTGGCTCCTTTATCTACCTTTTCTGCCTTATCTCCCTTATCTGCCTTTGCTATCACAGATTCTCTTATCTGTCCACTGATCCACCAAAGGCCTTTTCTACTTGACGATGCAATTTCTAGATTCTTGAAGTCTTCCAAAGTGATAAAAATTTTTTATTAAACTAATTCCTATTAGAAACTCATTTCTAAGGACAATGTCTCCCCCCATTTTTTGGCCTGATACAAAAGATTAATCTGAGTATTTACCATTTCTAGATCCAAATTTGAACACATTTCAAAAGTAAGAATAATTAAAAGTGCATATGGCATCAATGGAAAATTAGGGAGGTATCTCAAATACTCACTGTGAGTTATAAGAGAATTTAAAATACATTACAAAAATCTGGTAACATAATACAATGTGAAAAGAATCTACAGTAAATGGTAGTAGATACATGACTGGTAATTTGGGGGAAAATTCAAAATTTTTAAATATTTATTTATTTTTGAGAGACAGAGCGAGCAAGCAGGGGAGGGGCAGAGAGAGAGGGAGACATAGACTCTGAAGCAGGCTCCAGGTTCTGAGCTGTCAGCACAGAGCCCAAAGCAGGGCTTGAACTCACGAATCACAAGATCATGACCTGAGCCGAAGTTGGATGCTTGACTGACTGAGCCACCCAAGTGCCCCAGGAAAAATTCAATTTTGAGCCATCTTCATACCCGTCTCTTTCTCTTTCTCTCTCCCTCCAGGTGGAATACTAAAGAAGTTAAATATTTTTAAAATAAAATAAAGACTTAAGAAATTAGAATAAAGTAAGACAAATATAAAACATGTGGGAGATGATATGCTTTCTGGATTTAGGAAGATAAAAGAAATCACAAAGGAAAAGATCAACAGATTTTACTCTATGAAAATAAAACAGAAAAAGTTAAATTGGGAGAAATATTTGCAGAAAATATCATGGACAAAGAGTTAAAATTTTTATTGAAGAGAGTTCATGGAAGTGAATAGGAATGACATTAGGATTTTAAGAGATAAATAAAAGGAAAGACAGAAGATTCACAAAAAAATACAACTTGTAACAAGACATTTGGAAGGATATTTAGTCTCAACAAATACCAAGGAAATGCAAATTAACAAGGCAATGCCACCTGTTTTATACATATATATAAAGCATATGTCTGTATATATGCTTTATATATAAATATATGCATATACATATATATATTATTTATATATATATATATACATATACATATATATATATATATATATATACACACACACACACACACACAGACATATGCTTATACCTAATACTGTACAGTGTGGCAGAATTAGTACTCTTACAAATTGTTGGTGGCATTATAATTTGTCTCAACTCTTTTGAGAAGCAATCTGCCAACTTGCATCCAAAGACTTAAATTTTGTTTCAGTAATTCCACTCCTAAGAATCTATCAAAGGAACTGATTTAAAATATAGAAAAATCTGTAAGTATGGAAACATACATTATAACAATTTTAATACCAATGAAAAATTAGAAATTACTTGAATGTCCAACAATAAGGAAAGAGGTGGAAAAGTTATGATCATCCTTTAAGGGAATTATAACCATAAAGGTGAGTATAAAGACTAGTTAGCAAAATGGAAAAACATATAATACAATGTTAACTGAGAAAAACAGTGTATTAAGTGTATGAAAAGCAGTGTATGAAGGATGTGATTGTAACTATGTAAAATATGCATATGAAGAATGCTTGAATTCAGAAAAGTATTGTGAATGCATTTGAGTGATTATATTTAGGGTAATTTTTTTCTTTTGCTTTTTTCATTTGCTAAAATTCTGTATTACATTATTTTGATCGATTTAAAATGAATTAAAATAAAATAAAATTTTAGTTTAGGAGGGAATAGGAGGTCAAGGCAGATGCATGGAAGAGAGGTTTTTGGTAGCTGAAAGTTCCTTCATCATACACCATGTACCCACACAGAGTAAGGTCAGATTGGAAATATAGGCTCCACTGTGCTGGCCTTAACAGAAAAAGAAGAGAATTAAAATCTAACTACAAATACTAAGTAAATCATTAGGCCATAGTTTGAACCATAGAGTTCTAAGCTGAAAGGGGCTTTAGAGACCATCAGGCTCACTTCCATCTCCCTCCCCTCAAATACACAAACATAAGGTTACAAAATAGGAAAAAGAAGCTCAGGGAGGCTCAAAGACTTTCTCAGAGTCACACAGCAAGTTAATGGCAGGGCAGAACTTGAGTCCAGGTCCCTGTCTCCTCACTCAGCCACTCTCTCTCTCATACCAGATCTCAGGTCAGGACAAAAAGAGGGAATTTCAGGAAGAGCTTTAGTGCAAATAAAACACATAGCTTTTAAATTAAAAATGTGTATTGTTGAAATATAAATAATCCAGAAAACATCTCCCACATACGTATGTATATCTCCCTTCTAACTGTAGCAGTATTTTGATAAAATAGAAACTTTGACCGAAAATGAAAAAACCATTACATAAAAATGTTGGCAAAGCCCAGCACTATGATCTGTCTCTGGCCAAATAGGGGAGGAATAGAGCCAAACAGAAAAACAAAGTTAAGTAGTAACATCTGCCTGGAAACATTCCCTTGGCCAAGGAGCTCCCCCATCTCCCCTTTCGGAGAACCTACATCTTTGTGGAGACGTGTGCTGTACCAGGACTCAGGCTGGGCCGGTGTGAGCCACATATCCAGGGCCAGCTGCAGCACGCGTCTCTCCAGCAAGGTGAGGCTGCTGGCTGATGTGGGTCTGCAGGTGTGACGGGCCTCCTGGAGAAGGTGATCAAGAGATCGGGGGATGAGCGATGCCAGGCCCAGGGAAGGGTGGAACTCCAGGAGATACATGTTTTTCAAAGACGGGCTTGAAAAGAGGATGGATCAATGACAATTTTACACAGTGAAGAACTTGATCTGTTTCAAAAGACATTTGAATTTTACATTTTTTAAGACCAATAAAACAGCTGTTTTAATCCAGGACATTATAAAAAATTGGAAGCTTAAAGGGGCCTCAGAGGCCATCCAGGGAAGCCACCAGATTATGCAACATGCCCTTTGCTTTAATGTGAACCCTTTTAAAATTGGGAGCCATAAGAATTTATTCTAAAAGCCCAATCTGATTCTTAAACTGTATATGGCAAACCTATAAACATTCCAGTAATCAACATTTAGTCAAATATCTGAAAACAAAATAACTTATCAGTGACTAAATATTAAATAAATAATTTCCATAATTGCTTTCTATTTTTCTACCTGAGTCTTTATCCTTTTCCCTGAAAATGTTAATGAACAAAGACACATTTTAAATTCTGTACACAACTGCTAGAGTCATTCACGTTTGCCATAAGAAGGTTCTATTTTATAAATGGATGAAGCCAGAAATAACACAGCGCTTGTCTGTGGGTATTCCTTTGAAAATAGAGGATACAGCACAAGTCAAGGGCCTTTCTATACCTACATAGAACTAAAGAACATAAATACTTCTTAAATCTATGCAAATGGGATTCCTCTTAGTTCTAGATCTTAAAAATTACAACCCTAGGGCTGGAAAGGAACTTCATCAAGCAAATAACATTTGCTTTTGAGACTGTTCTGACAGGTCTTGGTATCCATACAGTCCTAGCATGTTCCGCCAAGAACCATTTCCTCAACAGTAGATTCTTGCCATAGTGAGCCGCACACAGACAGCTGATGTCACAATCTTATGACAGAGAAGAAATCAGTCCTTAGAAAGGTCTGTGGAGAAAATGCAGTCTTGTGCCTGGAACTCCCAGGGCTCTTTCTCAAGGGATAAGGTTAGAATCTAAGCTACGAGGGACACCAGGGTGGCTCAGTCGGTTAAGCGTCTGACTTCAGCTCAGGTCATGATCTCACGGTTCATGAATTCGAGCCCCGCATCGGGCTGACAGTTCAGAGCCTGGAGCCTGCTTCAGATTTTGTGTCTCCCTCTCTCTCTGCCCCTCCCCTGCTCATGATCTGTGCCTCTCTCTCTCTCAAAAAAGGAATAAACAATTAAAAAAAAAAGAATCTAAGCTACGAAATCCCACGGCATCCTGCTACTCCCCAAGAAGATACCATAGCCCATTGTGGCCATATCCTAGTGAAAGTGCGCCTGTACTGCTGACCTGTGCACTTGACGGGAGCACAGGGCCATGCCTCTATTGTTCACAACTGTGTCCTCACCTCCTTGCACAGCGCCTGGTACTTGTAGGTGGCTCAGCAGATATTTGTGACATGTTGAAAGGAGCTGGATGATTTCTCCACCCATTTGAAGGCAATAGAGATTGTGATCATGGGCCATACAGACCAACTTGGGGCTTGCAACCCACTTCCTTATTCCCTTACCACTCTCAAAGGCAAGGAAGGAATGGCGGGGAGGGGGTGGCTCAAACTGCATGCATGTCATGGGGGTATACCTTCTCTGAGTGATCTTAGGAAATTTAGTTTGCTCCTTAAAGGGGTAGAGGATCACAAGGCGAGTTTGCAGAAATGGTGACACTTACTAGAGTAAAGAAATTCCTTTTTGAGAAACTTTTAAGCACACCCAAGTTTCATGCATGTCCGCTTGTGTGGCACCTCTGAATAAGTCCTCTGATGGCATTTTTAAGAGCAAGTTCTTTCTTTCTTATAGAGCTTCTCAAGAGAATATTCTGCACCCAGTGTTTTAACTTTTAAATTCTAGCCTCCTATTCTTTATTACTTACAAAGCAAATGGGTATTGAGTACGCAAGAAAATCCCTCTTCTGTGGCTTTTATATCTACTTGTCTCATCTCCCCAGACACTTGAAAGGTACTTTATAGAATAGTATTTAGACTTATCATCATACCCTTTAACTTATCTAAAAGATTAAATGTAAAATGTCTAAAGACAATAGCACCATACCAGCTATTGTTGATGGAAATAAGTTGTTTGCAAATTATGTTAAGGGGAAGTCCAAAGTTACTGCTATCATCTGGATGGCCTCTTTGCCAAAGCCTCTGGACATACTCCCGCTGGCGCTCTATCTAGAAATGTAACATAAAAGTTAAAATTAGAAAACTTAAACTTTCCCATGGGTGTGAATTATGAGCCCTGGCATGAGAAGAACAGCAGTCCTTTGCATCCCTTCATTATTTGACTGATTTTCACCCAGACGTGGTTTTGAGGATCCATTCACACGAAGACATGCTGGTGTCTCAGTCTGAGCCTGGGATCAGCCAATAAAAACAAAGGCAACCAAGTTCAGACAATCTTAAGAGGCCCAGGAAAACTTCTCTTTGTCAAATGATTGACTACAAGGAAAAAAATCTAACCAGGTCTCAGGTAAACGCACTGCAACAATTTATCCCTTGCTTACTTCCTGCCACTGGCTTTTCCCCAGAGGATGTACACTAATTTTTCCTTTAGTGTCCTAAAAATAGCCACAGCATTAAAAACAAATTAATAAACACAACTTTATACATTAATGGCTTGTAAAGGGGTATGTTTAGTCCTCCTTTCAGTACCAATAAACTCCATCATCTAGTGAAAATAAGTTGTCTATTCTTTGCAGACCATTAGGGTTGGAAACTTCCATTTAAGACTGTAGTTATGCTTGGAATTCAACAATGCAAATGAGCTTACAAATAAACATGCTCAACGTGCTGCCCTAGAAAACCTGGATTCTGAACCTGCAATGAAAGGAAAACACCTTGGCACATGTACTATTTTAAAATCCAAATGTACTTACGTGCTGATTGAGGATGCCCCTCACCAGCTGCAAGTGAAGCCTCAGGCAGGTGCATTCATCTTTGTAGGCCTTAATGAAATAAGGGTGGCTGAAATCAAACCTTGGGCACCTGTGCATGATGTCAGTGATCACTTGTGCTAAGGCAAACCTCTCCTCGGGGTCCAACACGTGCTGGTAGGCCTCAAAGTAACTGTCAAGAAGCTGCAAATAAGGTTTCTAGTCAGGGAACAGCAGAGGCAGCCCTAGGGCCCAGCAAAGAGAGGGGAGGCCCCACCCACTCCATGCTTTGGAAAGCCCCGGGGCATCAACAGGAGAGAAACCGCTCAGAACCTCGGGGTACCGCGGGGTACCCCGGCCTGGTTCGGGCAGCTGCAGCACCAAAGCGACTCAGAGCAATTAGTAAACCCACAGAGGGAGGGAGGGCAAAGGAAGGGACACTAGTTTTGCCCGTGTCCCCTCTTCCCCTGCTCTCCACAAATAAAAGGAGCCTTAAATAATGAATAATATAACATGTGATAATGATAAGCTCTAATGAGACGGTGCATGCAATGTCACTCCATCAAATATATTTGTCTGTAACACCGTTCTCCACAGGCTCATTCTCCTGCCTCCATTTTACTCTTTCACCAAATGGAGGCAGGTGGCCTCCTCTCCTTATCCTCGTTTCTGACCCCTTTTCTTTAACAGTTTGCTCAATTTTACCTAGAAATTGCTAGGAAGGGCCTGGTGTACAGAACTCTGAAAGGCATTTGGGGGAGCTTTTCTTTTCTTTTTCTGTTTTTTTTTTTTTTTTTTAGAAGTGAGAATTAGTAATTTTATTGGAATGTTGCAGTGTATAAAATCATTTATATACTTTGATTATTGATAATTTGATGAAAAATTATTTGTATTACTTTCTTTTTTAAATTGTTTAATTTATTTTAATTTTTTAATTTATTTAAATTAAATTAAATTAAATTTAATTTAATTTAATTTAATTTAATTTAATTGCAGTGGAGGTCACAAGCCTTTCCTAAAAACCAAAGAAAGCTTCCAGACACTAACCATTGAAGAGGGTTCCTAATGTGAGAATCCAGAGAGAGATGTTCTTTATTTTGCTTTTACATTTGTCTGTGAGCGTAAGAAATTTCTGTTCTGAGTGTAAATTCTATTTGTGTGTAATTAGTCATGGTGCTAATCAGGAAAAGGCTCTTGAGAGATCACTGGACTGGAATCCCAAACAGGGACCTAAGGGCAAGATAATTAAGCAGTTCTGAACAGTGTGATTACTGTTCAGGCCTTCATAGGGCTTAGACGATCTTTTTTTGGAGACCCTGTCCCACATTATATCAACTACATTAAGACATACTCACATCCCATTCAAAAATTTTTTTTTCTGTAAAAATGTTAAATGATATTTAGAATTTTGCTTTTCAATTTGGCTACAAACATCACTTTGAGTTAATGATTGGCTATGATTTCTGGGCAGTATATATTCAGAGATTCTTAAGAAGTGAGAAGATCTGATCTAGAAATTTTCAGATGCAAAAGAAATGTTTATAAGTGCTCAGTTAACAATGTTTTTACATTTTACTGACATGTGATTAAGCATTACTGCTTTCTATGTTGCATTTTCTTTTCATATTTCAGAGTAATGCATAAGTTTTTTTTTTCTCAAATCCCAAACATTTTCAATGGTACCTGAAAAGCTCTTAGATCCTAAACACCAAGTCCACATTGCCTGATGGATAAGTCAGCTTTCACTGGAAGCTTATGAAGTTTTATTCCATTCATTTCACAACAGAACAGATTCCTTTCCTCTGCTGATCTAATCCAACACTTCCTCCCTCAGAGTTTTAGCTCAAGATGTCCCTTCCCAGTCTCCTTTCCCTAGCTCCTCTTATGGAGGTTTCACTCTTCTGGAAGGTGTCAGCTCCCATTGTAGTCATATCACCAAAGCACTAGGAATTTATCCAAAGGATACCGGAGTGTTGATTCATAGGGGCACATGTACCCCAATGTTTACAGTGCTATCAACAATAGCCAAATTATTGAAAGAGCCCAAATATCCATCAACTGATGAATGGATAAAGAAGATGTGGTTTGTATATATAATGGAATACTACTTGGCAATGAGAAAGAATGAAATCCTGCCATTTGCAACAATGTAGATGGAACTGGAGAGTATTATGCTAAGTGAAATAAGTCAGAGAAAGACAGATATCATATGTGGAACTTGAGAAACTTAGCAGAAGACCATGGGAGAAGGGAAAGGGAAAAAGTAGTTTCAAACAGAGAGGGAGGCAAACCATAAGAGACTCTTAAATAAAGAGAACAAACTGAGGGCTGATGGGGCGGGGGGAGTGGGAGAAATGGGTGATGGGCATTGAGGAGGGCACTTGTTGGGATGAACACTGGGTGTTGTATGTAAGTGATGAATCATGGGAACCTACCCCCAAGACCTACAGCACACTGTATATATACTGTATGTTAGCTAACTTGACAATAAATTAGCTAAAATTGAGCTAAAACAATACATATATACATACAGACATGTATATATATATATATATGTATATATATATTTTTAAAGACACACAGGCTTGCCCAGTGTGTGCATTCAATTGGCAGAAAGGAGTGAATTGCTGAGGTTGCAATTTCCACCAATCTGACAGCCTAGCACACTTTGAGATGCATCAGAGAAAGAGTGTGTTTTGTTTCCTTGGGTGTTGGTCTTCCTGGTGGCTTGGGGCAGGAAGTCAACCCTCTTCTTAACAAAATAAGAAATTTCCCTGAAGGTGATAAAAAGCCTTCTCTTTGTGTGGAGTCCATAGCTAAGAAAAGAATACAAAACCAGAAAGAACTGAGAAGGTGCAAGCACTACATGAATATGTGGCAGGAAAATCCAGGAGTGTCTCCATCTTGCTAATCATGGCTTCCAAGACTCCCTAGAGAGGTAAACACTCAAGAATCAATAGCAGAGTAGGAATCAAACATTGTCTTATTAACAGATGTGCAGTATCTGGGCTTCAATGCTAAAGCACAAGGAGGGAGATCCTAGGGCACTTTATTTAGCATCTGGATTTGCAGGATGCCCTTTGGGAAACATTGGACTCAGGGACCTTAGGTCAACCTTAGCATGAAAGGGAAAGCACCAAAGGAGGCTAAAATCTCAGAACACACAATGCACTCGTAGGTTAGGAACTCACACATCTCAGAGCAAGGAATGAAGAAAGGTGGAGATCTCCCGCCCTGTAAGTGAGCCTTGGGGAAAATTGAACAAGCAGGGTTATCTAAGTTACCTGTTCCCTCTGCTGAGCTCTAGTCTAGAATAACATTCAATAATTAAATAGTAGAGGACAAAGCAGAAAGGAGGGAGTGACAGGTAAGAAAGGTGTCACTTAATAGCCTAGGTGAGGAGATTAGGAAAGAAACAATTACTTCCCTAAATCATTCTGGACTGACTTGAACCTTTTTGACTGAGCCAAGGCAATCCCAGGAGCTGGTTTATAGTATTTGTACGCTTTGACCTGTTTTTTGTACAAAGAGCCCTATTGTTTGGCTATTTGGTAGAAGTTTGTGGGGAGGGTTCTTGCTGGTGATTTCAATCTGCTGATACCAGGTTGCAGAGGTTGGTGCTAATTTGCCAACCTCGCTTGTGTTGTTTACAGGATTGCCAGATTTAGCAAATAAAAATAGAGGTCACCTAGTTAAATCTGAGTTTCTGATAAACAGCAAACACTTTTTGAGTATAAGTATGTCCCGCATATTGTCATAGTTTAATTGGCAACACTAGTTGTTGAAAAGGAAAACGTGGCTCTTTTTAAAAATTCATTAGGCTTTTTTAAGCTTTGGCCTCAACCTCAAGAAACTCTCAGATGGACCCTTGCATAATTTTATTATTAATACTTTCCCAACAGGGGAAAGACCAGGATCTTTCTGCCTCACAGGTTCTATGTATTATCTGTTTGCTAACTGGCCCATTTCCATTTAAACTCTGGGCTGGTTATTTGTCTAAGAAGTCTTCCTCGCCTGTCAAATGTCACCTGTGTGTGTCAAGGGCCAACTCTCAGGCAAAATAATGCGTGGTACACACTGAGGGTAGGCATCAAATATTAGAGAAAATGGGAAAAAAACAAAACAAATAATCTCAAACCTTTCTGTGTTTATATTATTTTTACTTCAAGTGTCTTATATTTCTGGGACTTAAAAAACTTAAAAAAATAACATTTTAGATCCAATGCAAGTACAAAACAGAAAATCAGTGCTAGCCACAACTGTCACGGGTTTTTATTTATTTATTTATTTTAGTTCTCCAAACACTAATTCAAATTACCCTGAAAATGTGTCCTCTGGTGGCTGTAGAGAGAATTAGCATGTGGAGCAAGCGTCACTTAGGAGCCAGGACAGCTAATGCCTGGCTTCTCTGAGTTCCTTAATTCACCTGAATTCACATCCGCCCTAATTTTATGAGAGTTTACACACAAAATGGTTACTTTCAGGGTTTAAGACAGCCCAGTGTGTTTGAGCAATTCTTAACTCTAGGGATTCCAATATATTTGGCAGTAGAACAGTAGAATCAGGACTGGGAGAAATCAGTTGTACTCTAGATAACACAAAGGGTTATCCATTAGAAATAGGCTGTTTTGACAGAATTTCTGATTTAGAAGGCCACGTGTCACAGCTTTGGCACAGATAGCTCAGTTTCTATAGAGAACTTATTGTCAGGGTAGAAAGGGGGGAGGCGTTTTCAATGATTTTTTTAAGTTAAAATAATTTCATTTACCATAGAGGAAACTAGTGAACAGCCCTGGTAGCTTAGCACAGAATGAAGTGTATGCCAAAGTGTGGAGAAATCGATTTTTCAGTCCTCTCTGCCCTTCTATTCTTCTATTGCCATTGAGTCCTGCCTGGAGGACTCCTCTTCTATGGAGGCCTGGAAGCACTGAAAGGGAAGGTGGGGAGAGAGAGCCCAGAAAAGGGGGGCTGCTTAAAACTCATGTTTCGACAATAAACTTGTTGAGTTCAGGGATTCTGTCTTATTTACATTTAATGTAGCCTTTTCAGTCGCTACACTCTGAGTCTAGATCTCTCACTTAGTTGATCAAAGGAAGTTTCTAACTGGCAGATGAAGGGTGCAGATGCAAACTCTGTAGAGGCCAGTTCCCTTTGAAAAGAGGAACGGTTTTCAAAGCCCGAGGCTCTCACCCTTTAAGCCCAGCCAGGTGTTTACAAAAATTGGGTGACCTACATCTCTGTGAGTAATAGACCAGAGAGTAGATGAAATGGTTAACCATCTAATCTACTAGAAAAACAATTCAAAGAAAACATTTCCACTTCCCCATCTTCTGACCACATCATAGTGCACTGTAAGCTGGCTTCCACCCCCATACCTCCTCTGAGAGTCCTATGAAGCTGGCAATGACCCTGGGGACTGACCCCACTGCCTGGTGTTTAGGAGTCCTCTTTCTTGATGTTTCGCTGCATGCCACACTAGTTAGTAACTGTCCTCTCCTAATTAAAAGCACCCCCCCTTCATTGGCTCTTATCACACTATCCCTTCTTTTTTGTCCTCTAGTTTCTTTGGCTACTTCCTGTTCCCCTCAAGGATTCTTGTTCTGTGATCTTCCCCTTAAATTCAAGAATTACCCAGGGCTGCATTTAAGACATCTCTGGCTTTTCCTAGTCATTTGATTCATTACTGTGGCTCAACGTTCACCTTCATACCTCAGCTCATATCTGCTCCTGACCTTCAAACCTATACCTCCCACAAAACATTCACACCTGAGTTTTAGCAAACTCTCCTCACATGCCTGTTGTGGCAGACTCGGTATTACCTTCCCCTCCAAAGTGCCCCTCCTCCTGCATTCCATTTCAGTTAATAGCCTCCTCCCTGACCCTGAGAAAGTCCTTTTTAATTCCACCCTTATTAAACTCTCACCCCAGCGTCAAATCCCAACATCTCCATTTCTACAAAGATGTTCAAATCCCAACATCTCCATTTCTACAAAGTGCTCTCAAGTCTGCCCTCCTTCCTGTTCTCACTGTTCCATCCTTGGTGTAGGTCCCGTCTTCCCTCTCCAGGTCACTGTTGCAATAACTGCACTGCTCTTCTGCACGAGCTCCACTCTAATCTATTCTCCCCACGAATACCCCAGCAACTGGTGAAAACGGAGCTGTGGTCGTATTTCTCCCTTACTGGAACTCACCGATGGCTCCTCTTTGCTCATAAAATACACTGTAAATGTTGTATGGATTAGCAGGCCCTTCACAGGCTGCACCGAAAACACATTCAGCTCGTTTCTCATCATGCCTTTACAGCCTAGCCATAGAAGTCCTCTTGTTCTCCAAATTCACCATCCTCATTTTACACCTCCCTGACATCGCTAATGCTGTTTCCTCTGCTTAAGAATTTTCCCTTCTCTGACAGACAACATCTTACACATCTCTTATTAACAGGATTAAATAAAGATCTATTCCCTGAGAAGACTTGCCAATATTTCCTTTACTCCAATAGCCTCCCACAGGACAAATTCCTCCCTCCGCGGTGGTCTCTGGGGCTCTTGTGTGTGCCTCAGTTGCAAGCTGTGAGTCACCTGTAATTTTTACTTAGAGACTGGGTCAACTTTTATAGACTAGAATTCCTTAAAGACAGAGATTATCTTCTCTTATTTATCCATATGTTCCTAATGTCTAGAATAGTTCCTGAGACAGAGGAGATACTTAATGTTTGATGAATAAACTCCCAAGAGTTGGTGACCATCAGAAGGGCTAATAATCCATGCTGTGGATACAAATGAAGAGCAGTGTCTCATTTATTACTAGGATATGAGCCATTGATGGTATGATGATGAATTTAGCAAGATGCCATCTCATTGCTTTAAACTCACCCTCGTAACTTGCTGCGCTGAGCATACCTTGCCCAACTGCCTGCCCCACCCACATGTGGTGTATTTCTAAAGGCCATAATAAAGTCAGGGTGTCTGTGTGTAGCAAAGTGAGGCTCGTCCCTGACAGGACAATGAATGTGAATGGAATCATCACCCATCCTCACTAAAAACATATATATAAGATCCTAAATTATACAGCTCTCTAACAAATTATGCCTATAAGATAAAGTAGTACCCTTCACATTTTATTTTTTGTTAACAAGGAACCACAAGAAAATAAACTTATTATTCACACCCTTACAACTAGCTGAGATTATTTAAATAGAATAATTACATACTTTATTAGGAGCTGCCCCAAAAGACAGGCTTTTTGTTTGTTTTAAATACTGGGTTTTGTAAGAAAGCTTAACAGATGTTTTGTTTTCTAGGGAGAAATACCTGGCGCTTATTTTCTAGAAGAACTGCTTCCCAGGTCCATATGTCATACAGCACAGCAAATCTGTCCACGCTTGCATGGGCCCATCCCCAGTCCTGGCCAGTATTTGACTTGCTGCCCTCTTTGTGACCTGGGAGAGAAGGGGGATGAGAATGATTAGAGACAGGCCTTTCCACGGGGCTATTCTCATTTGAAAAGCAGCCCCTGAACTGTCAGCTCCATCTCAGGAATGAAAACACTGAGTCAGTCAGTCACAGGGGTTCCTAAGAATCAGCTGGAGAGCCATTGGCCAAGACTAGGACCTAAGTTCACACTTGTTGACTTCTAAGTCAGTAGAGGTTTTTGTTTCCACTTTTTAATTTTAGTCTTAAAGGCTAATTTTAGAAATACAACCAAAATTCAGTTAATATGAAATCTTCACGAAAATATCCTCAAACCTGTAATTTAAAGGCAAAACATACATTTCACCTTCTCTAAAAATAGGTCCCTGGTGGTTTAACCACAAACCCAGGTTAACCCTGCTCTTCCAAGTGATATTAGCCAAGTAAAAACTTCTCAGAGAAGTTTCTAAGATATTCCTTAATTATGTTAATTCCTAACTTAAATCAATAAAGGTAAGTAATCATTGTCATTATATTCAGCTAAAATATTTTCCCACTATATTAATGTTAAATTTTCAATACCAGCATGAGTATTGCTTTCAATTTTTGAGTGGTCTATTTCAGGCTGAAATATCAAAAAGTAAGAGAGTTTCAGGTGCTGAACTTTGAGTTCAATAATTATCACGTATATGATGGGTACTGAACAAGAAAAAGACTTTGATCAGGAATTTCTTCAGCAGAGGTTAGGAAATCATTCCACGACAGATGACTACATATTCACTAGCTCAGTTGAAAAATGGTCTTGTTCATGTGGCTAAATAACTGCTGACTGTTTCAATCATATTAAATTCTTAACAGCTTGAAACAGTTGCACAGTATTATAAATTAATATCAATAAAAATGATGCCATCAGTATGTAGAATAACCGGGAAAGATAAAAGCTAAAAGTTGAAATTAAATGCCCTAGAATGTTGGATGCCATCACTGCATCCCATGATTCAGACACCCATGGTCTGTAACAAAGAGGGCAGAGTTCAACCCAATGTTAAGTTAATTCTGTCAGGCTCTGAAAGGTTAGTTGTCAAACATTCTTTGAGCAGTATTTTATATCAATATTAAAATTCTCTTTTTTAAGTTTATTTATTTTGAGAGAGAGAGAGAGAGGGAGGAGTAGAGAGGAGAGAGAGAGAGAATCCCAAGCAGATTCACACCAGCAATGCAGAGCCCAATGTGGGGCTTGAACTCATGAACTGTGAGATCATGACCTGAGCAGAAACCAAGAGTCGGACGCTTAACTGACTGAGCCACCCAGGCGCCCCAAAATGAATTATTCTTAATTACCAACCACATATATTACAAAATAGCACAAACCCTTGCTAAATTTCCTTTTAGGTGTTGCAATATGTCTAGAAACTCTAAGCTCTTTTCAAATATAATGCTAATGTCATCATATTATTCCAAAAGGATTCTTCTTTCCTCACCTATTTCTAGAATTGCGTACATTTGAGTGACGCCAGAAGGAAGAAGAGAACCCATAGTATAGGTTATTTGATTACCCTGAGTAATGATTTCTCCTTTTGGTGCTTATCCTGCTGGATTTTTGTTAGGAACTCTAGGGTGTCTCTGCTTCTAACTGCTGTTTCCCCAAGGTCAATCACTTTTTTGTCACTTAGGAAAAAAGAATTATTACCTTCACTCCCTTACTTTGCTTCCCTCGGGGCCCTGCATGACACCCCCTTCACCTGGTGGGGAACAGAGTCTAAACAACAGTCAGAATTATAACCACGCTTTGAAAGAGGAGTCACAGTCTCCAACAAGAAGAGGGAGTTGAGCTAGAAGCAGAACCATATCTTCTCTAAAGCAGGGGAGGTGTATGCACTTACTGAGTTTTCAGATACTATTGGATATGCATGTATGTTTCCAGGTGGAAGGTGTTAAACAGAGCCCTTAGTGTTTATTATTTGTTTGGCTGGTTGATTTTTAAAAATCTGACTTCTGACCTTTCTCTTTCTCAATGTAATGGCTGGCTACAAGCAGCATTTCTGCCTCCAGCTCCTTCAGATCACTCAAGGCTTCATCATACATGACATGCACTCCTCGCTGGTCCTGGGTGTAGACGTAACCCGCGTCTATGCTGTAGTAGTCATCCTGGTTCTCCACTTCTGAGAACTCCATGAACTGGATGCTGTGGACCTGGGGAAAGAAAGCCAAGCCCAGAAGTTACCGGAAAAGAAAGAGTTATATTTTGCCAGCCCAAATGGGCCAAACAGTAGGCTTCTGTTCTCATGCAGTGGGCTGTCAGTATGGAGCTGCAGACATACTGAATGCATAAAGCACTGTATGTAGAGAAAGAGATATGAGCAAAGAATGTTGGCGGGGAAGGGTAGTGACATAGATAAATAGCCGATTAAGTTTTGTTCTGATTAACTCCAGGTTACCTGGAAAAAGGCAGGCAATAGAGCTGAGTGTTATTGGTCAGGGTGCCTGTGTTCTGGGCCTACCTCTGCCAGGATCTCACCCTAGGCAAGTCACTCAGCTACTCTTGGCCTCTGTGTCCTCACCTGTAACACGGGGACAATGGAGATACCACAACAGTTTTACAGGGGGCACGTTGACACTGTGCTTATGAAGCACTTGAGATCTATACACATGAGCTGTTACAGACTTTTTCATTTTAATTATACAAATACTTTAAAGATGCATTAACACAATCTCATGTCTTAGTAATATATATACTGAATTGAATAGTGTTCCCCTAAAATTCATGTCCACCTGAAACCTGTGAATGTGACCTAATATGGAAATGGAGCCTTTGCAGACATACATAGGTTAAGATGAGGTCATAGTGGAGTAGGGTGACTCCAATGACTGATGTTCTTTTTTTTTTAATTAATTAAAAAATTTTTTTTGAGAGAGAGAGACAGAAAGAGGGAGCACAGGCAGGGGAGGGACAGAGAGAGAGACAGGGAGATAGAATCTGAAGCAGGCTAGAGGCTCTGAGCTGTCAGCACAGAGCCCTATGTGGGGCTTGAACCACCAGCTGTGAGATCATGACCTGAGCCGGAAGTCAGACGCTTAACCGACTGAGGCCCCCAGGAGCTCCCAACGACTGATGTTTTTATAAAAAGAGGAAAACATGGAGACCGACTCAGAGGGGAGAAAGCCATGTGAGGACAGGGGTGGAGATTGGAGTGATGCATCTAGAAGCCAAGGATGCCAAGTAACAGCCAGGATTACTAGCAACTGCCAGATGCTAGGGGGGACAAGGAAGGATCTTCCCCTGGAGACTTCAGAGGGAGCATGGCCCTGCTCATACCTTGATTTTGGACTTGTAACATCCAACACTATGACAGAATAAAGTTCTCTCCTGGTTGCTAGGAGCCACTCACTTTGTGGTGTTTTGTTATGGCAACTCTAGGAAAGAAGTGCAAGTAATCTGGGTATTCCAATCATAATTTCTCTCAGATGACTGAGGAACTGTTGCATCCTGAGAATAATTTTTCTGATAATGATTCTTACAATTTCAAACTTCACTCTTCTCAAGCCCACCTCATGCCCACTCTTCGCTCTGTCTCAGCAGAAGCCCCTCTGCTTCTCCACCTCCCCTCACACAGACCTGCTGGCTCACACCCTCCTCTCCACTTCCTTCTGTTCTACGGGGAACAACCCTGCTCCCCTTCTCTGTGACCATTCCCTCCCATCTCTGAAACTTCCCTTTTTCTTGGATACCCAACTCCTTGCAGCCAGCTATTTTCCCAACTGAAACTAAAACATGCTCACATCCCTCTCCTTTATTTTATTTTATATTATTTTATTTTATTTTATTTTATTTTATTTTATTTTATTTTATTTTATTTTAATTTTTTAAATGTTTATTTATTTTTGAGAGAGAGAGAGAGCATGAGCAGTAGAGTGGCATTGAGTGAGGGGGACAGAGAATCCAAAGCAAGTTCTGTGCTGACAGCAGTGAGCCTGACATAGGGCTCAAACCCATGAACTATGAGATTGTGACCTGAGCCGAACTCAGACACTCAACCGGCTGGGCCACTCATGTGTCCCTCACATCCCTCTCATTTTCAAAATATCCTCTTGTCCTTCCCCAGGTCCCACCTTTTGTCTCCCCTCCTCCCTACAATCTAACCTCCCAAGATGTGATCTGCATTCACTGTCTCCATTTCCTCATCTCCTACTCCTCACCCATCTCCATCTGACTCCTGTCTCCATCAAAGCAAACCACTTTCACTAAGACCAACAGTGACCTTTTCTCCACATCCAGCAGACTTTCTTTAGCCATCTTATGTAATCTCTCAGGAGCATGTGACACAGTTTTACACTTCCTGCTTCTTTCTTTCTTTCTTTCTTTCTTTCTTTCTTTCTTTCTTTCTTCTTTCTTTAATGTTTTTTATTTTTGAGAGAGAGACAGCATGAGCTGGGAAGGGTCAGAGAGAGGGGAGACACAGAATCCGAAGCAAGCTCCAGGCTCTGAGCTGTCAGCACAGAGCCTGACATGGGGCTCGAACCCACGGACCGCGAGATCATGACCTGAGCTGAAGTCAGATGCTTAACCGACTGAGCCACCCAGGCGCCCCTATTATTATTATTTAAAAAAAAATTTTTTTTTCAACGTTTATTTATTTTTGGGACAGAGAGAGACAGAGCATGAACGGGGGAGGGGCAGAGAGAGAGGGAGACACAGAATTGGAAACAGGCTCCAGGCTCTGAGCCATCAGCCCAGAGCCGGACGCGGGGCTCGAACTCACGGACCGTGAGATCGTGACCTGGCTGAAGTCGGACGCTTAACCGACTGCGCCACCCAGGCGCCCCTTATTATTATTTTTAATTTACATCCCAGTTAGTTAGCTTATAGCGGAATAATGATTTCAGGAGTAGAATCCAGTGATTCATCCCCTACATATAACACTCAGTGTTCATCCCAACAAGTGTCCTCCTTAATGCCCATTGCCCATTTAGCTCATCCCTCACCCACAACCCCTCCAGCAGCCCTGTTTGTTCTCCATATTTAAGAGTCTCTTATGTTTTGTCCCCTTCCCTGTTTTTGTATTATTTTTGCTTCCCTTCCCTTATGTTCATCTGTTTGTATCTTTAATTCCACATATGAGTGAAGTCATATTTGTCTTTCTCTAATTTCACTTAGCATAATACGCTCCAGTTCCATCCACATTGTTGCAAATGGCAAGATTTCATTCTTTTTGATTGCCGAGTAATACTCCATCATATATATATATATATATATATATATATATATATATATATACACACATCACATCTTTATCCATTCCAAAGCCGATGGACATGTGGACTCTTTTCCATATTTTGGCTATTGTCGATAGTGCTGCTGTAAACATTGTACACTCCCTGCTTCTTGACTCACTCATTTCCCTGGCCTCCTGAGACCCCACCTTCTCTTTGGTCTCACCAACTTTCCAGCCATCCCTTTGCTGATGCTTGAGGTGTATTTTTCTCTATCGGGTCATTAAACAGGAGTCACACTTAAGACCCAGTCTTAGGACCTCATCTTTTCCTCCTATACTCCTTCCTTGGGATGCAGTATACTTTCACTGCTGAGATTACCTTCTTTAGACCATTTGCTCCCTGGTATCTGTAATCCAGGCCTCCTAGAGCTCCAGACCCACATATCCAATGACCTATTTGGCATCTGTTCCTGGGCATCTCAAAGGCCCCTCAAATTTAATATGATAAAATTGTGTTTCTCCCACAAACCTGGGCCATCTCCAACTTGCCCATTTTGGTCAACAGCACCATCACCCAGTCACTTCCTCTAGCATGAATCATTCCTGCCATCTCCTTCTGCCTCACCCTACATGTTTAGTCTATCACCAACTCCTGTTGATTTGACTTCCTATCTTTCCAATCCATCACTTCTCTGCATCTCCACCACCCACCATCCTAGTTCCAAGCTGTAATTAGCTTTCACCAGGAAAGTCTAGGAGCTTCTAAACTGGTTCAGCCTCTTAATTGGTCTATCCACATTGCTTCTGGCCTGAGTTTCTTTTCCCTCATTTTACTCACTGCTGACAGAAGATCTTTTAGAAGTGCAGTTTTGAGGGGTGATCAAGGTGGCTCAGTTGGTTGGGCTTCCAACTTTGGCTCAAGTCATGATCTTACGGTTGACAAGTATGAGCCCCACATCAGGCTCTGTGCTGACAGCTTAGAGCCTGGAGCCTATTTCAGATTCTGTGTCTCCCTCTCTCTCTTCCCCTCCCCCACTCATGCTCTGTCTCTCTCAAAGATAAATAAACATTAAAAAAATTATTAAAAACAAAGAAATGCAGTTTTGATTGTCTTGTTTCCTCCACTTTAATATCCCTGAAAGGCATTCCATCACTTACAGAATAAAGCAAAACTCCTTAACAGGGCCTACACAGTCTGGCCCCTGCCTAACTCTCTCCAGTGGTTCTCAACCAAATGTGATTTTGCTCCCCAGTGGACATTTGGCCATGTCTGGAGACATTTTTGGTTGTCACAACTTGGAGGTAGGTGCTACTGGCATCTAGGGGGTAAAGGCCAGGAATGCTGCTAAATATCCTGTAATGGTTGGGACAGCCTCCCACAACAAAAGAATTATCAAACCCCAATAGTGCCAAGTTCAAGAAACTTTGGGCTAGTTTCATTTTGCATCACTTTCCACCTGGATCACTGTGTCCCAGCCATTCATGTCTTTTGGTTTCTTGTGAGTGCCATGCTCTTTCTCTGCACAGGTCCTTTGCACAATCTATCTCCTCTCCATTGAAAGATCTCCTTCCTCCTTTGCCTAGTTAAAGCCTTTTCGCCTTCCAACCTCAGCTCTATCATTACTTTCACAGGGAACTCCTGCTGGCTTCCCTATAACACCAAGTATCTCTTTTGAGGCACTTACTGAGGTTGTTGTCTTACATTTATTTGTGTGAGTATTGATCAATATTTGTCTCACTCACTGGATTTTAAGTACTATGAGGGTAAGGAACATGTATATTTTTGTTCATTATTGTATCCTCAGTGTTTATTAGAGGGCCTAACACATAAAAAGTTAGAAAATAAGTAAAAGAATGGATGAAGAGATAGTTCTTTATATTTTTGTACACAGATTTCTTTTAGTCTATGATTTTATGATGCTTACTTGTACTTCTAACATATACCAGTCAGAAATCCTGTATTTGGCCCTCATGGATTCTCACCTTATGTCATTACACCTAATAAATGCATTCTCAATGGGGGTGATAATGTCCAGGGTAAAAAGTAGTTCTTGGAGGGGCACCTGAGTGGCTCAGTCGGTTAAGCATCTGCCTTTGGCCCAGATCATGATCTCGTGGTTTGTGCGTTTGAGCCCCATATCGGACTTGCTGCTGTCAGCCTGTCAGTACAGAGCCTGCTTGGGATCCTCTGTTCCCCTCTCACAGCTCCTCCCTCTGCTTGTGCTCTCTCAAAAATAAATAAACATTTTTTTAAGAAAAGTATTTCCTGGAGGACAAAAAAATCTTACTTTTTTATGGTATAAAGCACAGATATACATACTATACACATATGTGGCATATCTCTGGTATTAGCATTTCTTTGGAGGGGGACTGTTGGGGAAAAAAGTCTAAAATGAGTCCTTGTGGGGGAAGCAATAATGAAAAAAAGGTTAGGAGACATTGGCCCAGTTTTTCATATATACATGAAATATGATATAAATAATATTTATCATCTTAGCTATTCTTCAGTTTACAGTTTAGTGGCATTAATTATAGTCACATTGTTGTGCATCCATCACCACCATCCATCTCTAGAACTCTTTTCACCTTGCAAAACTGGAATTCTGTATCCATTGAACAATAACCCCTATTCCCTCTCCCCCCCAACTCCTGGCCTCTACCATTCTCCATATTGTCTCAAGTGAATGTGACTACTCTAGATACCTCATATAAATGGAATCACTCAGTATTGGTCCTTTTGTGACTGGCTTATTCCACTGAGCATAATGTTCTCAAGTTTTATCCATGTTGCAGCATGTGTCATATTTTCCTTCCTTTTTAAGATTGACTAATTTTCCATTTTATGTATATATCCTGTTTACCATCTGTCAATGGACACTCAAATTGCTTCCACCTTTTGCCTATGGTAAATAATAGGCAAATATAATAGGCAAATAGAATAATAATTATGAACATAGGTGTGCAAATATCTCTTTGAATCCCTGCTTTCAATGCTGGACCAGAAGTCGAATTACTGGACCATATGGTATTCCTATCTTTAATTTTTTTTTTAATTTTTTTTTCAACGTTTTTTAAATTTATTTTTGGGACAGAGAGAGACAGAGCATGAACAGGGAAGGGGCAGAGAGGGAGACACAGAATCGGAAACAGGCTCCAGGCTCTGAGCCATCAGCCCAGAACCTGACGCGGGGCTCGAACTCACGGACCGCGAGATCGTGACCTGGCTGAAGTCGGACACTTAACCGACTGCGCCACCCAGGCGCCCCCCTATCTTTAAATTTTTGAAGAAGCATACTGTTCTTCTGTAAATGGTGGCTGCATGATTTACATTCCCACCAACAGTACACAAGGGCTCCAATTTCTGCTTTTTGCTATTCTTTAGGCATACAAATTTTTTTTAAGTTTATTTATTTTTGAGAGAGAGAGAGAGAGTGAGTTGGGGAGAGACAGAGAGTGGGCAGGGAAAGGGAATCCAAAGTGGGCTCATGCTGTCAGTGCAGAGCCTGACACAGGGCTCGAACTCACAAACTGTGAGATCATGACCCAAGCTCAAGTCAGGTGCTTAACTGACTGAGCCACCCAGGCACACCTAGGCATACAACTTTTTAATAATTAGGTGCCTTCTTTGACTAGGAGTTCCCAAACTGAAAGTATTGTTTCTTATAAAATGATAAGCACCAATGAAAAACAGAAAACATGCTGAGAAAACGACATCACATACAAAAATTAAACAGCTTGCTTAGATTTATAAGCTAGTATATTGGCTTTTGCTGTTGGCATTTTAGCTCCTATCACCTGTTATGCAAACTGGGCTCTTCTTTAAGGAGAAAAGGGACAACATAGTGTGGAGTCCTTTATCCACTTTATCGGAGAAAAACTTTCCCAACGTTCTTGTGCTGGGGCATTTTCTAAAACTAAAGAAACAGCTATTAGATTGAGTTTCTGAAGCTGATGGAAAGCATTGCAGTGTCAAGATGCTGACTGTACTACCATTATCTATTTAAATTGCCTTTTTTTCCACTCTCCCCACCAGCGCCTCATTGTTCAAGCCCTCTACATAGACATACATATTCCTTCTCTTTTCTTCCCTCAGTTCCTGTCTCTGAAATGTGTGCTTATGTCCATAGGAGATGAATTTCAAAGACTAGATGGACAAATTACTTCATGCAGGGTTATGTCTCAGCCATTATCATATTTCCTTTCTAATTTCTTCCACAACTATGTGGAAGGCTGCCCCTTCTAAAGTTTCTGTGGTCTAGACAGTTGGTCCTTCAATATTATGCTTAGAGGAGTGGCAGGAAGGGGAAGGCAATAATTATCTGTTTGGGTAAGAAATAATCTGATCTTTGGAAAGATTCATATGGTTTTAAGACTGCAAATTAACTGATGCCAAGATAACTATTTGAATATATAGTAAATATAGTAGAATTGGTAGCCCATCATTTGTTTTCTTCATTCCACTGGTTTCTACCATCACTTGTTAATATGAATTTTAGGCCTTTTGGCAATTAGACAATATTTCTCTGACCAGCTTACCTTTTTCTAGATAATCTTTACATTGATTGCAGATAATAATAGCCCGGTATAAGAATTTCACCAAAAATTGTCAGATGAATGACTCAACCCATTGGCTATAATCTTTCAAATATTTTTAAAAGAAAATTTAAAAATCTATCTCTGTCTCCCCTGATAAATATAATATTGTTATTGTAGCAAATTGTTCTTCATTTGAACAGCATGATATACTTTGCAATTTCATGTACACTGTCTTTTTGTGATGTCACAACTATTTTGTTAATGAACAGAGCCTTTCTTCTGCCCAATAAATATTTATTTAATGCCTACTGTATGAATGATACATATCCAACTTTCTGTTTCTTTTTGCCACCTGAACATCTAATAAGCATCTCAAAATTTCTAAATCCTAAACTGAGATCCTGATCTCCTAACAAACCCATTCTAAGATGGCAGATGATGGCAACTCCAAACTTCCAGATGCTGAGACCTAAACTTTGGAATCAATCTTGTTTTCTCTTTTTCTATATTCCACATCTTATCTTCCTGGAAATCATACTGGCTGTACCTTCAAAATATGTCCAGAATCTGACCATTTCTCACTGTGCTGTCTTCTCAGACACATTGCCTCTAGTTTGATTAATACAATAACCTCCTAACTAGTCTACTTTAGTCCTACAGTGTCTTCAGTCTATTCCCAATGCAGCAGCATAGATGTTAAAATGTAAATCAAATAACATCACTCTTCTGCTCAAAACTCTCCAGTGGCTCCCATTCTCACTCAAAGTCAGAGTCCTTGAAATGGTCCACAAGGCCCTACACAACCTGTTCCCCACCCCTCCAATCTCCCCACTATAATTTCTGCCAATTTCCCCCTCATGCGTTCGAGCTGTGCTGAACTCCTTGTTGTTCTTACAACAATGCTATCCTCGGTTCTGCCTCAGGGCCTTTGCATTGGCTTTCCCCTGTCTGTCACTCTTCTCCCAGTCAGTTATGTGGTTTCCTTCCTGATTTCCTTCAGGTCTTTACTCAAATAGTACCTTCTTAGTAAGGCCTTCCCTGACCACCCTACTTACAGCTTCAACATCCCATCACCAGCCTCCACCTCTATCACCCTTTCCTTCTTAATTTTTCTCCACAGTGCCTATCACCATGTTCACTAGTCTACAAAGGCTAGGTTATTCTGTGAGAACTCCAAAGTTCAGTGGCCTACAGTTAAAATTAATTTTTCACTTATGCAGAGTCCACTGCAGAACACGTTGCTTTCTAGGCAGCCATTTTCCAACAGTGACCCAGTGGTCCAGGATGTTTCTATTTTGTGGCTCAATAAGTGCCTTCCAATGGCTACAGCAAGTGAAAAGAGCTCGAGGGTCAAGGACCAGCTCTTAAATACTTTGGTCTGGAAGTGACATGTCATTTCTGCTCACAGCCCACTGGCCAAAGCTCATCACTAGGCCCCAACTGCAAGGAACTAGGAAGTCTGAGGAAGCTTTGGTGCCAAACCATCTGACATTCTATATATGTTGCTTATTTATTTAATGTCTGTCTCTTTCCACTAAAGAGTTCCATGATGGCAGGGATTTGTGCCAGTTTTGGTTACTGCTGTATCCTCAGTGCCTAGCAAACTGATCAGAACATTTGTGGAATGAATGAGGGAATGAATGAAGCAATGAATGAGCTGAGTGCTATAACGGAGTTAGACCATGGGGAGAACCATTCAGCTTTGCATGGAGATATAAGGAAGGCTTCCAGAGAGGTGTTATTTGAATGGACTCTTGGATAGGGTAGGTACTTACCAAGGAAAGAGGAAGTGAGGGACAGAAGGGCCAATATGTACAAGGCCCAGAGGCATGAACAGCTCTGCCCATTGAGAGGAGGGCCAGGCCCAGATCCAGAAGAATGGAAATATAGAGACAGTGGAGGGAAATGAGGTCCAAGAGGTTGGGGGCCAGATTGTGCCTGGCCTTGAAGACTATGCCTAGGAGCCTGAACTTTATCTCAGGAGAAACAGGATACTCCTGAAGGCCTTTCAGGCAAGGGAATGAACGTGATCACATTTGGGCAAATATCGTGAGAAACTTATAAAGCGATGAAGAGGGCCATTCTCTTATTTAAAATTCTCTGCTCCCCACCAACCTTGGAACTGGTCCCTATCCTAAAGAGCACCTAACCTAGCCTTTAATGGACTGGCCTGATTTTTTTCTGCAGCCTCCTCATTCCCTCCACTTACTCATAACAGCCTCTGCTACTAGCATGCCAAGTCCAGGCAGATCCTGAACATGCCATGGGATGTCAGACCTCCATGTCAAAAGAGACTTGCTTATGGTCAGATGTGCAGGAAAAGCCTGTTACGTCTCATTTGGGGGCTCCTTCTACTCTGCCACATGCTTAAAGTAAACTCATAAAGTGCCCATGATGGGTGGTAGGTGCTTTCCTGTTTGGGTATTGTCACAGAGTGAGCACTTATTAATACTAGCTCAAGATTTTCCTCCATCCAGAGAAGAGGTCTCCATCTTAGGGGCTTCTCCAATGTCAACTCCCCAGGCTGGTAAGGGCAATGATCTTGGCCCCAGTTTTGGCCCTGGGCCTTGTGGGATCACCCCCAACAAACTAGCATCTGTGCCTCCCATCCCCAACAGGGGAAAGAATCACATAGTTAGGCCTGGACATTCCAGTTTAAATGTTGACAAGGCCACACACATGGAGCTAAACCACATGGTCATACTAAAGACCCTGAAAAAAGGCCACCTCCTGGAGTTTCTCACATATAGCAGTAGCTTCTGGCAGCTTCCAAGGGAGCTGTTATTCCTGTCATTTATGAGAGCAGAGAACAGTAATACTGCACACCCTTCAGAAGCTCCTCCTACCATTGATGGGGCAGAATAGGATTTGATTCCCCTCCCTTCCTTTGTGTCTACCCCCAAACTCCATCCCAGAACAAACAAACTGAGAGAGAGCTCAGTGGTAAGAAAAATTCTTCTTCTTTTTTTTTAATCTATTAGCAAATAACAGCACAGCTATGGTATGAGGTCAGCTCAATATTAGCAAGAGAAAGATGTGTTTGTTTTATAGGTGTGTTCGTTTCAGAAGCATCTTACCCTGCCCTCTAGCTCCACTGAGGGGCATACTTACTGGACTTGACTAACGAGCTAGGATCAAGTGAGAGGGGCAGAGGGGCAACACTGTGTATGAGGAGCGGATGGGGGATGGTACTTGTTAGCAAAGGAGACCAAAAAGAGAAGTCTCCCATATACTGAGTGAAGCTTGGACCCTAGGTGACTGGATGGAAAAATAAAATGTTGTTCAGTATCTAGAGCTGTTCTACTCTGTAATACAGTAGCCTCTAACCACATGTGGCTATTGAGCACTTGCAATGTGACTTGTCTGAGTGGACGTGTGCTGTATATATAAGGTAAACACATTTTGAAGACTTAGTATAAAAAAGAAGTACATTAGGGGTGGCTGGGTAGCTCAGTTGGTTAAGCATCCAACTTCAGCTCAGGTCATGATCTCGTGGTCTGTGAGTTTGAGCCCCGATTTAGGCTCTGTGCTGACAGCTTGAAGCCTGGAGCCTGCTTCAGATTCTGTGTCTCCCCCTCTCTCTCTCTGCACCTCCCCCACTTGCACTCATCTCTCTCTCCCTCTCTGAAAAATAAATAAACATTAAAAAAAGTACGGTATCTCATCAATTATTTCTTTATATTGAGTATATGTTAAAATGATAATATTTTGGATATATTGGGTTAAATAGATTATATGATTAAAGTTAATTTCATATTTATGCATTTATTTTTTATTTTATTTTTAAAATTTTTAAAAGTTTACTTATTTATTTTTTAATTTTTTTAGTTTATTTATTTTTGAGAGAGAGAGAGAGAGACAGAGTGCGAGCAGGGGAGGGGCGGAAAGAGAGGGAGGCAGAGAATCCAAAGCAGGCTGCAGGCTCTGAGCTGTCAGCACAGAGCCTGATGCAGGGCCCAAATTCACAAAGCGTGGGATGATGACCTGAGATGAAACCAAGAGTTGGATGCTTAACTGACTGAGCCACCCAGGAGTCCCCAGTTTATTTATTTATTTTGAGAGAGAGAGAGTACACAGGAGGGGCAAAGAGAGAGGGAGAGGGAAAGAGAGAGAATCTCAAGTAGGCTCCACACTGTCACAGTGCAGAGCCCAATGAGGGCCCTGAACTCGGGAACTGTGAGATCATGACCTGAGCTGAAATCAAGAGTCAGTAGCTTAACTGACTGAGCCACCAAGGCACCCCTCTTTATACTTTTAAAATGTGGCTACTAGAATATTGTAAACTATACACGTGGCTTGTGTTGTATTTCTATTGGACAGAGCTACTCTAGACTGCCTATGGATGACAGTTGATAATAAGATTTCTCAGCCTTATAGACATGACGAGCTTTAAGTCAGGGGTCATATGAGCTTAAAATTCAACTTGCTTCGTAGCAAATTAGATTTTATTTTTCACATTTGTCAAACTATCTTTTAAGAAGATTAAGTTCCTATAAAATCCTACCTTCAGGAATAAAATTTCTAGAGATTGAAATGAAAATATTGCAAGAGTGTCTGCCATATTCCAAGAAACTGTAGGCACTTTTAATTTTATTCCTAAAGAAAGGGAGTTGATATGAATTTTGTGGACTATAGAAAAATATATTCAAGAGATATTAAAAGTACCAACGGGCAAACACGCTTTTACAGGGATGAACGATATTTAATTGTCCAGCTCTTTCCAATTTTTTTCTACCTTTGTTTTCTAATCTGTATTTTCACTTGGGGCTTGCAAAACAGGAAAGAGGCAGAAGGGTACCTCTAACAATGTCAAAAAGGGTCTTATGAGAGCGTCTCTGTAAAGACATGTGGTTCTCAGGCTAGGATAACATAAAGGCCTCCTCATGTTCTGCTCACTATAGAGTCAACAAACCTGCAGCTGAAATGCCTTCCTTCCTCATGTGTCCTCCAGGGCTGCTTTTACTGCTCTCTGCCTACTCTCAAGTGGACACTGCATTTTTCTAAAAAGCCATATCCCTGGGGCGCCGGCTGGCTCAGTTGGTTAAGCATCTGACTTCGACTCAGGTCATAATCTCATGGTTCGTGGGTTCGAGCCCTGCATCGGGCTCTGTGCTGACAGCTCAGAGCCTGGAGCCTGCTTTGGATTCTGTTTCTCTCTCTCTCTCTGCCCTCCCCCCACTCACACTCTGTCTCTGTCTCTCTCTCTCTCTCTCTCTCTCTCTCTCTCTCAAAATAAATAAATATTAAAAAACATTAAATTTTGCAGAGAAGAAACTGAGGGTTGATGGGGGAGTAGGGGAGAGGGGAAAATGGGTGGTGGGCATTGAGGAGGGTGCTTGCTAGGATGGGCACTGGGTGTTGTATGTAAGCGATGAACCATGGGAATCTACCCCCAAAACCAAGAGCACACTGTACAAACTGTATGTTAGCCAATTTGACAATAAATTATATTAAAACTTAAAAAATAAAATACAGTAAAAACCATTAAATTTTATTTTAAATTATTATCATTATATTTTATTTTAAATTAATGTTTAACTAATAAACATTAAATTTTTTTTTTTTAAAGCATATCCCTAAGAACCCTCCACCTGTCATTCCATCACGTTAACTGATTCCAGGTGCTACATAAGAAGAAGGGCGCTTGGGAGACAGGATAATCAAGGGAGAAAAAAATCTCGAATCTTGACCTCACCTTGTGCTCAGCAGATGTCCCATGGACATAGTGGTGAGCTCCCAGGCCTTGCAAGATGCCCAAGCCTCCTTTTGCCATGTTTACCCGGGAACTGTCCTCTGTGGTGGGGACCAGACTCCCTGCAACCATGGTGAGGCCTGAAGTGTTGATTGTCAGCGTTCGTTCAACAGATCTGAAATAGTTCAGAATTCCTAAACAGACGCGCTGAAACAAAGAAAGACCAGGTTAGGCCCCTGCCCTTTGCTGGCCCCACACAACAGAGTAAAACTGAATGGGGTTGCCAGGTCAACCCTACTGCTGAAAAACACACCACCCCCAGAATGGCCTGATTTTGTGGAAAAATATCCAAACAAAGAACAGGTGTAAGGATGCATTGCTACTGGGAAAGCAGGAAAGCCGCCTTGGGAGACAACCCAACATTTCAGACACCTGAAGCCAGCATGCCATGCCATCCACATACCTGTAGCTCCCTGATTCGCAGGTGGCGCAGATATAGAAAGGACAAGTAGGTCCCCCTCATCAGGACAGGATCCCTATCGGTGGTCCCAGTCCCATCGTCCAAGCCGAGCAGTTGTAGGGCCATTGCATAGCTGTATCTTTAGCAGGCGGGAAAAACAGAATAAATGCTTTCCACCTCAAAGTGGTTCGGAAAATTCATCTACACCAAATTGAAGTCACTTTATTTAACTTAAGGGAGTTTCACAGTGGCTACTCTTTAAAAATGAACTAGAAGAAAAATAATTACTCTGTATAAATATAAAAAGAAATTTCTCTTAGCAATTACTCTTGTTAAAAACCCAGTCCTACCTAGGGTGAAACATTAATTTAGTTGTCTGACCTGTTTTAACAGTCTTGCTTTTATTTCAGCTTTAAATATTTTTGAGTTAACATGTAACCTACTTATTATTCAGTCACTCAATTTCCTCCACAGTGTTTAATCCATTTCCTTGAGTCCCTAGTAAAATGATTTCATTTTACCCTTTCTCTTTTTTCTGCTTGACAGGCTTATCAGCATGTTGGCAGAGACTTATTTGTGCTGGGTCATTTGCATTTTGTTCCATCGCAAGGTCATCTTCCTTCATATGTTCATTCTATCAAAAAAGTAGCATCAGTTGAATGACATCAACATTTGCAGTATTATTAACAAAAATCAGAGCTGGGTCACCACAAAATTAAATCCTATGATCCAAGGCATATTTAGATGAGCAAACAGAAGAGCATCTTGGTCCATTGCAACATGACATATGAAAATGTGGATTTCCAAAATAAATTGGAAGGCACCGTTTTTATTATTATTTAGTCTCTGTTTTATAAAACTCTTCACAGCTTTTAAAAATTGCCACCCCACACACACCTTTTACATGATTCACTTATGAAAAGTTGATACACACATTTGTAGATGCTTGAAACCATGAACGTCTCTAATCTAGTCTTGTTCCAGGCTGAGAGAGATCAGTGGATTAAACACCTCTTTCTACTTTTGACCTATATGATTTAATTGTTTAAAGTCTTGATCCTGTTTTCACACTTGTAAAATGGCATAATGATACAAAATAAGCTGCTGTGAGAATTAACACTTAGTGACTAGCACCTCATAGGTGCTCAATTACATGCTGGCCATGGATTGCAATAGTCAGTTAGCCCTGTAGGATCTATCACAGAACTCGTGGTTTATACTTAAAAAATCCACAGGCATTTTTCCTGATGTCAAGCAGGATGAGATCACACACAAAGGGCCCTAGGAAAAATTGTGAAGAAGGTGGTATTGATGAATGATCATGTCCTTGGCCCTCTGAGCAGCCCCTTTCTTAGCTGTCCTTTCTGCCTGCCCCTGGGCATAAATGCCATTCTCATAAGACACTCTTTTTTCGTAGCGGTGCTGATACCCACAAAAATTCTGAGTGGCAATGAGTTAATTTGGAACCCCACTCTTTGGGTTACTTATATTCTAATAGTTCTTGGAATTCCAATAAGGCCCTATGGCACAGACTGCTGGTTGTTCCCCCATATCCGCTTTCCTCTTTTTCTATAGTAATTGAATATTTATCTTGGCACATAGCCACCCAGATGGAGATGACATTTCCAAGCCTCTTTTGCAGCGAGGCGTAGCTATGTGACTAAGTTCTGGCCAATGGAATGAGAGTGAAAATGTCAGGTGGCAGCTTCTGGGAATTTCCTTGAAGTGGCAGCTTCCTCACCCCCATTGCCCATCCTGCCACTTATATATGAATGTGACAGCTGGAGCTCCATCTCAGACCAGGTGTTGATCTTGGATATGGAGGTCACATTTGTTGGAACTCCAGGACAGAAGGAGCATGGGTCCCTGAGAACTCCATGGGAGCAATCATCACACTGTCTCTGTACTTCCTACCCCTGGATGTTAATATGAGGGAGAGAAAGAAATTCCCATCTCCTTTCACCCTCTCTTATTTTGTGTTTAACTATGACCAACAGCCAAATATAATTTTAACTAATACAGTACTTAAGATTCTAAAGATACACAATTGGTCTTTATGACGGGCAGTGGAGGAGAAAATTTGGAGCAGGGATACTAGGAAGAGCTGGTGAGAAAGAAAATGGTCTAATTGAGTATCGTTAAGTAGCTTCCCATTCTGCCTGTGGATAGTTAACTCCTGCCTGTTTTGGGTAAGTATGCACATCAGTGTATTTCTGTGTAAACATCCCACAACCCTGGG
This sequence comes from Prionailurus bengalensis, assembly GCF_016509475.1. Classification (NCBI taxonomy): domain Eukaryota; kingdom Metazoa; phylum Chordata; class Mammalia; order Carnivora; family Felidae; genus Prionailurus; species Prionailurus bengalensis. The sequence continues at coordinate 98,415,222 of NC_057349.1, read as the reverse complement.
AATGGAAAAGGCTTTAGGAGGCGACATGGTGTACTTGCGTTCCTGAATACAGAAACACAAGATCATTACCCCAAATTAAGAGAATCTCTGTTATTTTAAGAAAATCTGTAGGGAAGAGTGTACTCTATGAGGAAAGCTGAACTTTGACAGTTTCTATTTGGCCCAGAATTTTGGGTAAGAGGGGCTCTACTGAAGACTTTTGCCCCCCAGCCTTATGGTGCTCTTATGTTGCAGTTCAGCATTGCTGGGCGTAGGTCCAGAGGGCAGGCTCAGAACCACAGCCTTTCTCTGATGGGACTGTGACTTTTTCAGCTGCTTCTAAAATTACCCAGAATTACATAGGAAGGAACAGAAAGTGACATCAAGTTACAGTGAAAGACACTTTGAAGGAATGACTGAACAAGCCACAAAAATACCCAGCAGACTGCCAGGAAGAGAGGAAGGGGGCACAACAGGGTAGGGTGAGTAACGGGAGAGAGCCCAGCACCCACTGGAAAAACAGAACAACCACAGCCCACAGAAGTAAACTGCTTAGGAAATACCAAAGGTACATGAGTGTATCTCCCTAAGAAGGCTGGACACTGAGCAGGTAAGCAGCAGGGCTGACCGGAAAACAGAATGTCAACACCACCTGCGTTTGTACTTTCTTCCGAGGCAGGTAAACCCTTTGACATTTACTCTCCCTGGTGGCTGGGTCTTTGCCAGCACGGCTGAGTTCGTGTATTTGGACAGTTCTGAGACTTCTACTGATTGCAAATCTCATTTTATTCTGGGAAATTGGCAGGGGCAATGGAGTGGGAGTGGAGGGGGAAAGAATTACAAGGAAAATATGTCTATTATGTATTTCCCACCTCCTAAATGTCCCTGCAGCTTCCTTGTGTATACCTACAGAATAAAAAGACTAGAGGGATAAATGTATACCAAATGTTAACAATACTATTGTTATATTTGGGTGGTAAAATAATGGCTGGTTTTTATTTTCTTCCTTGAACTTTTCTATATTTCCCAAATTTTTTATGATAAATACATGTAATTAGTGCCAACAGAAAATGTTTGTTTTTAAAGTGCCTTATTGAATTGATGAGGGAAACCAGGAAAGAAGTGTTTTATGTGTCCCTGAACTTCTTGCACACCGGAGCTACTGTATACAATAACACTTTTGCGAGGGCACACCATGTACTCATAATATCTCTGGCAATGGAGGGGAGCAGTAACACAGGGGAAAACAGCTGTCCCTTCTCCTCTCCTCCGTATGGCCAGTAAGAAGAAGCAAAAGTAGAGGTTGGGGGCACCTGGGTGGTTCAGTCAGTTGAGCGTCCGACTTTGGCTCAGGTCATGATCTCATGGCTTGTGGGTTTGAGTCCCGCATCGGGCTCTGTGCTTACAGCTCAGAGCCTGGGGCCTGCTTCAGATATTTTGTCTCCCTCTCTCTCTGTCCCTCCCCTGCTCATGCTCTGTCTCTTCAAAATAAATAAACATTAAAAAAAATTTTTTTTAAAAGGAAGCAAAAGAAGAGGCAAAGTTGATCTAGTGTTTTCTGCCCCTTCAGCATTCCATAAAGTTAAAGAACAGTGACCATTTAAACCATACCTTTAGAAATATGATGGTCTAAGGGACTCTTAGATATAGAGAACAAACTAAGGGTTGCTGGAGGGATTGTGGGTGGGTGGATAGCTAAATGGGCAATGGGCATTAAGGAGGACACTTATGATGAGCTCTGGGTGTTATATGTGAGGGATGAATCACTGGATTCTACTCCTGAAATCATTATTGCCCTATATGCTAACTAACTTAGATGCAAATTAAAAAAAAAAAGATATATGATGGTCAATAGTAGTATTGAATGTCTGTACATCAATAACCATTTGAGTAAACAGGGATTTTCTTGGGGAAAAGCACTGGATACAAGTAACTTGATATGATACAAGTTTGGAAGGTTCGGGAAGATCCACACAGGGCTGCCTGGTCTATTCCTTCTCCTGGTTAGGACTACAGTTAAATTATTTTTAAGTTTTTTCAGAAGGCTATCAAAAAATGCAGTCCATTTGGACCAGAATTACCTCTTTCTAGTTATAAATTATCTTCAATTAACAATTCTAAGAAGATTTGGTATTTTTTTCTTTATCCCCCAAACCCAGATCTTTAAGTGAATTTGGAAATAGAATTGTGTATATAGAAAAGAGTGGCCAGCCTTCCATGCTGATAGTAAATAAAAGGCCAATTCAAACTGTGATAGAAACATTACAAATATTATCAATGTTCAGACAAACACATTCTGTGTTAAAATGGACGTGGGAAAGCAGGTTCTCTCATAAGTTACTGGTTGGGAGAAAAACGATATACCACTTTAGCAGGAAATTTTGAATGTGCACATTCTGTGACCCAGGAAATCCACTTCTAAATATCTACTCTAAAGAAACACACACGCGCACAAGGAGGCATGTACAAGAAAATTCAGTAGGAATGGTTTCTAATGGAATAAAAAATGGCAACGCTTATCCACAGGGAGGTGTCTGTGTGATCTGTGGTATATAATAAAATATAGTGCAGCCATTAAAAAGAACAACAGAGACAGATCTCTAAGACATATTATTGGGCAAAAAAGAGCAAGTTGCACAAAGATCCATGGCGTATGACAGATCATGTAAATAATTTTTTAAAGTTGATTTCTATCTATTTTGAAAGAGAGAGAGCAAGTGAGGGAGGGGCAGAGAGAGAGAGAGAGAGAGAGAGAGAGAGAGAATCCTAAGCAGGCTCCATGCTGTCAGCACAGAGCTGGACACAGGGCTCGATTTCACAAACCTTGAGATCATGACCTGAGCAGAAATCATGAGTTGGACACTTAACCAACTGAGTCACCCAGGCCCCCCAATGATAGATTATTTATATACAAAACTAAAACACAAAATTATGCTATATGTATATATTGTAACGAGAACATGCGTTTAAATGAAAATGCATTAAAAAGGCTTGAAGCCAATAACCATGTTAACCTCTGAGGAAGTAGAATGGGGACCCAGTATTAGAGTTCCCGTTAGCTAAAGTTAAAGCATTAACTTTTCAGTGATGTTTCCACTTTTTACTAGGAGGAGACATTTATTTATTATTTCTGTAGTTTAAAATTAATTTCTAACAACTTCTTAAGGAGAAAAATGGTAACTTTACAGTGGAAAAACCTGTCAAACATCATTAGCCTAACCACATGATCAAGAGTAACATCCCCGGTGATAAATCAGGTTGATAGCATCTGCTTCAGATATGATGTGATGAGAAAGGCACTGCACCTCTGAGGTGCTCATCCTCCAAACTTATAACCCCAGTATAACCATGAGAAAAACATCAGACAAATTCAAATTAGGGAACATTCTACAGGTTGCCTGGCCAGTACTCCTAAAGACTGTCAAGGTCATGGTAAACAAGGAAAGACCGAGAAATGGACACAGACCTGTGGAGACTGGCAAACAGGACACTTAAAGATAACGTGGTACCCTGGAGCACAAAGAAGACATTCATGGAAAAACTAGTGAATTCCAAAGATAGTCTAGTTTAGATGTCAGTAATGTACCAATGCTGGTTCCTTAGGTGTGACAAAGTAACATAAAAGATCGATGTTAATAATAGGAGAAACCAGGGGCACCTGGGTGGCTCAGTCAGTTGAGTGTCCGACTTCGGCTCAGGTCATGATCTCACAGCTCGTGGGTTTGAGCCCCACATCAGGTTCTGTGCTGACAGCTCAGAGCCTGGAGCCTGCTTTGGATTCTGTGTCTCCCTCTCTCTCTGTCCCTCCCCAGCTTGCACTCTGGCTCACTCTCTCTCTCAAAAATAAATAAACGTTAAAAAAAATTTTTTTTAAATAATAGGAGAAACTGGACAGGGATTCCTGGGAACTCTTTACACTATCTTTTTAACTTTTATGTAAATCTAAAACTACTCTAAAATAAAACATTTATTTTCTTAAAAAAAAAATCCCTAAGGAAAGGCTGCTGGTGAATAGTGTTCACAGAAAATTGATCAGAAATTGTTCTGCAGTTGTGCTATACATAATTAGTGCTTATATTCCTTCAGAGCTGTTAAAATGGACAGTCCTACCAGGTTTGCTTTCCTTCATGCAGAAGGCGCTTAAGAAAGTCATTTTTCACGGGCTATTATCACTTGCCAACTTCAGAATCAGAATACTGACCAGCATATAGATGCTAAAATTCATACTTGACTGCTACATGCTTGCAAAATAGTAACAGAGCTTTAAAATTCATACCCACATTCCTATGACTCCTCCAAGCTGCCACCTTCCACTTAATTCTAATCTCATCCGACTAGTATTCAACATTCAGAATGGCATCACACTACTATTGGTCCCCTGATACTGTATAAAGTGACTCTTGACCAGAGCAGATATACCCAAGGAGGTCACAAAATAACACCCACAGGAAACTGTGAAGGAAAAGTAGAAAACTGTTGATTGTTGCCTCAGAATTTCCTTTCTCAGACACTGTGCTATTTTCCATTCTCTACTTGGAAAACTCTTCTCCAGTATGGCTGACTCCTTCTCATTCATCAGATTTCAGCTCAGATGTCCCCAACTCTGAAAGAGCTTGGTTCATCATTCTGAGAGTGCTCCTTTCTACCCTACTGCCCCCTTTTCCTGTGGTTTTCTTCATGGAACCCACAAGTTAGAGACGTGGATTTACTTTTTTGTTCACTTGTTTATTGCATGTTTCATTCCCTGAGCAGTACAATTCCTGGCACAAAGGCAGCATCCATGTAATAATCATTGAATGAATGAATGAATGAATGAATGAGAAACTTGCATGACACTAACATGCAGGTTAATCCATGTGTGTTATATGGCTCCCCTCAGGATCCACCTCTAAAATCTATAGGTATTCTAAGTCTATTTAGGGTGTATATCAACTTGAAAAGAGGTGCTCACATTTTTCTCCCTTTGGCTAATTCCAAGAACAACATTTACAAGTCAGTCAATAGCCAGAGGAAGTGGTTTTCTTTCTTTTCTTTTTTTTTCCCTCCTATTTAACACTAGGCAATTGCATTCACAACAGATTTTGGTGAAAGCAGACTGCATTTCATCATACCCTGCTTGACTTTCTACCTCATCTGCAAATGGAGGAAAGCAGTTAACAGAGAATGGCAGAAGTGTTAGTTCTCTCCACTGGGTGGCTGGGCACCTCTTAGTGTTTTCTGCCTTTCAATATTTACTTGAGCCAGCATCTCCTGCTGTCACCATGCACCTTCTGCTTTTCTCTGGTAAGTTCCTTTGTCCCCTAAATACCCATAGGCATTGCTACAACTCTGGCCTGCTGGTCCAGCCAGACCCTGGACCATTCTCCATGAATTCAAACATGAAGCTCTTTGCCTCCGACTCCCTCTTCCTTTGCCTCTCACCACTCCCTTACTCACATTCACCTCTTTTCACCCTCATCTGGCCCCCAGGAATTTAATTGCCCCATTCTCTCAGTCAAGGAGAAAAGAATATTAGTGCTAACGGCCCTCAAATATTAATACCAGAATTTCAGGTAATGGAGGATTATATCAACATCAAGAGGTAGACTGTCCAGGATCCTAGGAGCAGGGGTCTTATTCTGAGATACCTGGGCTGACTTTGCCTTCGCCCCCTCCCTTCTTTCCTACTCCCTACCTCCTTTCCTTCAAGCTTGGTTCAAGAAACAAAAGAGCCAGATGTTTTTAAATGTCCCCTTGTTAGTATAAGGTCTTCCTGCAAGGTGACATATACCTCAGTATGAAATGGCAATGGACTAGGAAAAATGTGGCTACTTTCTCAATTCTTGCAGGATGCTAGCTGAGGAGTGCCGTTGGTAGTCATGCCCTATCAGAGAATTCAGAGGCCAGGGAGATCCATGCCATGATATGCTGTATCTGTTCCTGATCTGTGTGACCAAATCATTTTTTATTAGGTTCTCTAGATCCTTACCTAAACAGATTGAAAAGTGCATAGAAGTTGTGGTGTGTGTGTGTGTGTGTGTGTGTGTGTGTGTGTGTGTGTGTGTATACATACATGCACTTACAGGTTTGCTTCCAGCTAATCTGTAACTCATTTCAAGTTTCGCTTTCTCCCATACACAGTCTGAGATGATGGACCATGACAGTGCTCTCTCTAGCGTTCTACTAAACTTCTCCCTACCTTCGACTTTATGTATAATTTTTAGTCACTCTACAATTAATCTTTAGGGGTGAAAATAATAGGATTATTATGCAGATTGGGCCCAAGACAAATTCAGGCCCTCTTACTTCAACTGAACCCACTAGCTACATGGCCATCCTTACATTCTTTTCTCACTGGTGGCCCTGCGGTGTTCCCAGAAGTGATATACATCCTCACCTGTCACTTTCACCTCCCACCTCACTAATGCAGACATCCTCTCCCTCTTCTCTCTCTCCTGGAGACAGCCAGAGCCATTTACAAGCTACCACACCTTATCTTTTGGCAGGTGACAATTCTATATACCTCATTCACCTCAAGGGAAGTGATGCCATTCTCCCTTTCTCAAAATTACTCCTTGGACTGGTTTCTTCATTCCATTCCCTCCTCTTTCCCCAGGGTCCTTTTCTCAGATTTAACAATTCGTATCTTCCATCCCTTCCTCTCCACTGCTCATTCCTCTCAGACAATGAACATATTGAGTCTTCCCATCTTAAATAAGCAAAGGAAACAAAACTCTTCCCTTAGAGCAACAGAGAAATAATAGCAGATTATTCAAAAGTGATATAGTACCACCGTGAAGACAAATATCCAATAGCTTTGTGTAGAAACTGATTTTCGTTGCCAAGCTCCAGGCCCATCTTATGTAGTAGCTATCTGGCTGGCTTCCCTGCCTCCAATCTCTCCCTCTTCCCATCCAACTAACACCTGCTACTAAATTAACCTTCCTACAAAATACAGCTTCGTATATATCACTTCCCTTACAGGAAAAGTACAAATTCCTTGGTCGGAAATTTAGAGGCATTCAAAACCTACTCTCTCCCCCTCTTAAAAACACCTCTCTTCCCTATATTTATTTCCACATGAATCTTTCATGCAGCCAAACTGGACTTGAACACTCCATGCACAGTATCTCCTCCGCATTGTTGTTCATGCTTCCCTCCTGAATGTGATTCCCTCTCCAGCACCACTTCCCCGAGCCCCACGATTCCGTCAAGTCCAGGCTCAATTTCCTCCTTTTTCCAGAGGGTTTCTCCCAAAAGAACCAACCCTGGGGGCACCACTTTGCCTCTAAAACACACCACTTTGCCTCTAAAACAATATTTAACAACTGTCCAACTCATTTGGTGTTTAGCACTAAGGAGTGGGGGCCCCTGGGTGGCTTCGTCCGTTAAGCACTAAAGTGTGAAGCTTTGCATTTGTATGTATTGGTTGAGTATAGGTCCCAGCAGCAACATCTTATATTACACTTCTTTATATGCCTGTTTTTAATTAGCATTTAAGTGTATTAAATGCTAATTATATGTGTGTGTGTGTGTATATAAATGTGTGTGTGTGTGTGTGTGTGTGTGTGTGTGTGTGTGTGTATGAAATAAAAACAAGCCTGGCTGGGTAGTAAAGCTTTTAGGGGGAGGGTCTCTGCAAAACTACCAAAGTAAATTTCTAAGGCATACACACAGGTGGTACGTAGAACAGAAAGGCACATTGGTTATTTCTTCCTGTTGTACCTGGTACAGGTTGGTGTTGCTATAAATGTCCTCCCAGATACTGTCATAGTTGCACTGATGCGAACTCTGGGAAGCCACGAAAGCTGGATGAGATGGAGCCAGCATGACTGTCTTCGCCGCGTGGTCTTGGAGCACTTGCATCACTCGCTCAGGGCTGGAAATCTCAAGGAGTACAAGGGGGAAATGAATGGTTGGGAAAAGCGTTATTCCCTTCTTTTCAGCAAGAATGTGGGCATGTACACACGAATAGGAAAGCAGTCCCAAGTGGGGCTTTATTCAGTTAAAAAATAAAATCATACTCAAACATCACGATTCCCTTACATATGTCCATCCATGTAACATTGTAAGTATTCAAATACACATAGGAGCTCATTTAAAATTGTGTGACAACCCTCTAAACACAATAGCAGGTTGCTCCCCTAGAGGTGTTGTGGGACGAGTGAAAAGATGAACACCCATCATTTTGGGTACAAACCCTGTTTGCTATTAGGAAGCTGACAGGAGATGGAGGAAGAAGCAGCTGGGTAGTGTGAGGGAAGAACAGGCTTTGTAAGGACGCAGACTTGGGCTTGCATCTCTGCTGGAATCCTGTTCTTGTTCTGTCCTAACAAGAACACTAGGATATATCTCCCCAGATTGCTGCAAGAACGCCTGGCATGTAGTAGGTACTGCATAAATGTTCCTTCTTTTCCGGAAGTAAAGAATCAAATAATAGTCCCAACGCTGAATTCCTACTGCAGTGATACAAGTATTATGGAATTTCAATCATTTTAATATCACAAGGAACTTCAAATATCATTTAGTCCAATCTCTAATCAAAATCCCAATGGCGTTTTTTGCATAAGTAGAAAAATTCATCTTAAAATTTATACAAAATCTCAAGGGACTCCAAATCGCCAACATAACTTTGAAAAAGAAGAACAAAACTGGAGGACTCACACTTTCTGATTTCAGACCATATTACAAAGCTACAGTAATCAAAATGGTGTGGTACGGGAATAAATTGGACATATAGACCAACAGAATAGAATAGAAAATCTAGAAATAAACCCTCGAGTATGTGGTCAGATGATCAAAAGATGTCAATGTCATTCAACAGAGAAGGGACAGTCTCTTCAACAAATTGTTTTAGGACTGGATATCCACATGCAAAGCAATGAAGTTAAACCTTTATCTTATACCAGACACAAAAAAATTAACCCAAAATAGATTAAAAATCTAAACATAAGACCTAAAACTATAAAACTCTTAGACAAAAACAGGGAAAAACCTTCATAACATTGAATTTGGCAATGATTTCTTGGATATGACACCAAAAGCACAGGCAAGAAAAAAGCAACATAGACAAATGTGACTACATAAAACTTTAAACTTTTGTGCATCAAAGGATACAATTAACAGAGTGAAAGTCACCTAGGGAATGAGGGAATGTATTTCCAAATTACATATCTGATAAGAGTTTAATATCCAGACTATATGAAGAACTCCTACAACTCAACAACAACAAATAGAATAACCCAATTTAAAAATAGGCAAAGGACTTCAATAGACATTTTCCCAAATATGATATACAAATGGCCAATAAGCATATGAAAAGATTCTCAAAATCACTAATCATCAGAGAAATACAAAGTAAAACCAAAATGAGATATCACCTCACATCCATTAGGATGGCTAATATCAAGAAAGACAGGAAGAAGGAGAAGAAGAAGGGGGAGAGAAGGTAGTTGGGGAGGAGAGGGAGGAGGAGGAGGAGAAGGAGGGGGAGGGGGAGACAGATGGGGCATTGAAAGGGAGGAGGAGGTGAAGGAAGAAAGAACAAGGAAGGAAGGAAGGAAGGAAGGAAGGAAGGAAGGAAGGAAGGAAGGAAGAAAATAACATGTGCTGATGTGGATGTGGAGCAATTGGAACTCTTGTGTACTGTTGGTAGTATTGTAAAATGCTGATATTTCTATGGAAAATAAAAATTAAAAACAGAATTACCTTACGATTCATCAATTCCACTACTGGGTTTATATCCAAAAGAATAGAAAACAGGATCTCAGAAAGATATTTACACATCCATGTTCATAGCAGCATGATTCATAATAGCCATGAGGTGGAAGCAACCCAGATGTCCATCAACAAATAGATTTTTAAAAACATGGTAGATACACACAAGAGAATATTATTCAGCCTTAAAAAGGAAGGAAATTCTAATGTCTCCTACAACATGGATGAATGTGGATGGGTAAAATAAGTCAGTCATAAAAAGACAAATACTGTATTATTTCACTAATACATGGTACCTAGAGTAGTCAAACGCATAGAGACAGAAATTAGAATGGTAGTTTCCAGGGAATAGGGAGAGGGAAGAATGAGGAGTTATTGTTTAATGGGTCTACAGTTTCAGTTTGCTAGATGAAAAGTCCTGGAGGTGGACAGTGGTGATGATTATCCAACATTATGGATGTACTTAATGCCACTAAACTGTACACTTAAAAATAGTTAAAACAGGGCACCTGGGTAGCTCAGCTGGCTAAGTATCCAACTCTTGGTTTCAGTTCAGGTCATGGTCTCACAGTTCGTGGGATCAAGCCCCATATCAGGCTCTGTGCTAACAGTGCAGGGCCTGCTTGGGATTCTCTCTCTCCCTCTCTCTCTGACCCTTCCTTGCTCATCATGAAGTCTCTCTCTCAAAATGAATAAAGTATCTATATATGTATATGTGTATGTGTGTGTGTGTGTGTGTGTGTGTGTGTGTGTGTGTGAAGAAAATGTGTGTATGTGTGTGTGTGTGTATAATGGAATATTACCCAGCCGTCAAAGAGAATGAAATCTTGCCATTTGCAATGATGTGGCTGGAGCTAGAGTTTCTTGTGGTAAGGAAAATAAATCAGTCAGAGAAAGACAAATACCATATGATTTCACTCCTATGTGAAATTTAAGAAACAAAACAGATGAACATAGGGGAAGGGAAAAAGAAAGAGAGGGAGGCAAACCATAAGAGACTCTTAACAGTGGAGAACAAATGTAAGGTTGGTGGAAGGGAGGTGGTTAGGGTTGATGGAGGGGTGTTGGGTGGGGGGATGGGCTAAACGGGTGTTTGGCATTAAGGAGGGCGCTTGTTGGGATGAGCACTGGGTATTCTATGTAAATAACCAATCACTAAATTCTACTCCTGAAACCAATATTACACTATATGTTAACTAACTAGAATTTAAATAAAAACTTGAGACAAACAAAACTAGGTAAAATAGTAAATTTTATGTCTATTTTACTACAATCGAAGAAAAGAGGGGGAAATAATGTAAAGAGATCCCATGTACTCTTCACTCCATTTCCGCCAATGTTAACATCTTGCAAAACCATAGTACAGTATATCACAACCTGGATATTGACCTTGATACAGTCAAGTTATAGAGCAAATGCATCACCACAAGGATCCCTTATGTTGCTCTTTTATAACCACACTTCTTTCCCTTCCTCACCAGCCTCTCCTTAGCCCCTACAATCCACAAATCCATTCTCCATTTCTATACTTTGTCATTTCAAGAGTATTGTAGAGGGGCGCCTGGGTGGCTCAGTTGGTTGAGCGTCCGACTTCAGCTCAGGTCATGATCTCACGGTCTGTGGGTTGAGCCCCGCGTCGGGCTTTGTGCTGAGGCTCAGAGCCTGTGCTCAGAGCCTGGAGCCTGCTTCGGATTCTGTGTCTCCCTCTCTCTCTGACCCTCCCCTGTTCATGCTCTGTCTCTCTCTGTCTCAAAAATAAATAAACATTAAAAAAAAAACTTAAAAAAAAATTTAAAAAAGAGTATTGTAGAAATGGACTTATACCATCTTTATGCGATTGACTTTTTTTCAGTCACATAGTTCTCTGGAGATTCATCCAGGTTCTTGGGTATATCATTAGTTTGTTCTTTTTTACAGCTGACTGCTATTATATGGTACAGATGTACCACAACTAGTTCATTTACCCTCTGAAAGACATCTGGGTTGTTTCTAGATTTTGGCTATTGTGAATAAAGCTGATAAAATGTTTGTGAAAAACAAAAGGGAGAGGAAATCTGGCCACATGCTACCACATGGATGAATCTTGATGAAGCCACATTACCCTAAGTGGAATAAGCCAGTTACAAAAAAGACAAATACTATATGAGTCCCACTTATAAGAGGTATCTAAAGGTAGTCAAATTTAGAAACAGAAAATAGAATGGTGGTTGCTAGGGGTTGTGGGGAGGAGGAAATAGGGAATTGTTGTTTAATAGGTACAGAGTTTCTGTTTGCCAGGTGAAAAAGTTCTGGAGATCTGTTTCATGATAATGTGAATATACTGAACACTACTACGTGCACGTAACATGATTACTATGCCAAATTTTATGCTGCGTGATTTTTACCACAATAAAAATAAGATAACTTTATCCAGTATTTCTGTTTCACAGATGAGGAAACAAACTCAAGGACGTTTTGTGATTAGACCAATGTCACACAGAGTATTAGTGCTGAAGTTGGACCGAAATGCAGCTCTTTTGACAATTGTTACTTTCTACTGAAAACTAACAGGGCTATAAAACTTTTGCAATTAGATTAGAACGTTCCAAATAAAGCTTTCATAGAAAATCCATGGCTAATATTTCTTTAAAAGGGAAAGAAAATTCAATTTTCGGAGAATGATTTTAGCAAGAATTTTATCTACAAGGGAACATGGTTATTTTCTTACCTTCAAAAACTTTGCTTGGACTTGCATTAATGCATCAATTCTTTTCCGTTCTTTTAGTTTGGTCAACATCTTCTTTTGCCAAGGATCACATTTTGGCTTAATCTAACGGACAAACATGTTCATACAAAGTTACAACATAACAGAATGGTTCTAAAAAAGTTGCAAGCAAAGAGATTCAAGGGCCTTCTGAAATAGGATCTAATCTTGGTGCTAGAAAGTTTGCCAAGATCATGGGACATCTTGGAAAGGGTCTGCATGGGTTCACAGATCCATGGAGGGAGATGGCAGCAGCAATTCCTGTTGGTGCCTGGCCTATGAGATACATTACTAGCTTCAACTGGGACGACACAGCACCATCCATGAGCAGGAGAGACCCTAAATCCATCAGTGTTGGGCACCACACTTGATTTATGGGGCAAGAAAAGTGTGACCACAAATACTCCACAGTAAAAATTTACCTTCTGCATTAATAGGGTATATTTCAAAAACTAGACCCATAGCTGTACATACATCAACATACTCATAACTCTTTTTTTTTTAATTTTTTTTTTAACGTTTATTTATTTTTGAGACAGAGAGAGACAGAGCATGAACGGGGGAGGGTCAGAGAGAGGGAGACACAGAATCTGAAACAGGCTCCAGGCTCTGAGCTGTCAGCACAGAGCCCGACGCGGGGCTCGAACTCACAAGCTGTGAGATCATGACCTGAGCTGAAGTCGGCCGCTTAACCAACTGAGCCACCCAGGCGCCCCAACATACTCATAACTCTTAAATTTATATCTAGCTCTAAGCTCCAGTCTATTATATCCAACTATCTCCTTGCTATCATAGTTGGAAGGCAAATGTAACAATCTAAAACAGAAAGTCTGGCTTTTCCCACACCAACCACCTATTTGCTCAAGCCCCAGAAGATTTCTCTCCTTTCCCACCGCCCATCTTACCATACAAGACTTTTCTTTCTTTCACAATTAGTTGATCCTCATTATTCATGGATTTTGTATTTGAAAATTTTTCTACTCACTAAAATTTATTTTTAAAACCCAAACCAATAGTAGCATATCTATCCAGGTTATTCATGGACATGCAAAGGATGGTGAAAAATTTGAGTCATCCAACCCCACATTCCCAGATGAGGTCAAACAAGGTGACATTCTGCCTTCTTGTTTCAGTTCTCATACTGTAAACAAGTTCTTTTTGTTTCTACATTTTCATGTTTTTTACTAATGATGTCACTGCTTAAAATGGCCCCTAGGTATAGTGCTGAAGTATTCCTAAGTGTTCCTAAGTACAGGAAGGCTGTGATATATGTTATAGAAGATATACATATGTTTGATAAGTTTTTTTCAGGCATGAGTTATAGTGCTATTGGCCATGAGTTCAATGTTAATGAATCAAAAACATATATTAGTCTTTAAACAGAAACACACATAAATCAAGGTTATGTATTGATCAGTTGACGAATAAACCTTGTATTTTCCCTATGAACAATGGTTCTGTATTTGTCAATTTAGTGTTTGTGTTAACTTTATAGAACATAGTAACCCAAACAATGAGAATCCACTATACTTACCACTACCCAAAATCATCTTGTTTAATCTGCTTCTGTATTGTTTGTAAATTGTGTATCTCCAGCACCAAGGGTCATCCCTCACACATAGTATATACTCAATGAATAGTTTTTGACTAAAAAGCTGGATTTACACAGCTCACTTATACCTTTGAACGTTATTCTTTGTTCTAGCCAAGTAGCCAAGACCACTAACAACAAGAGAGTTCTGACCCAATAGAGAGTACAGGATCATGGGGGCTTTTCAGAGAAGGCAGGTCAACATGGCTAACTTCAACATGGACCCAAGGCAGGAAGGAGCTGGGGGAGATTGGTGTACCTACCGTTGGTCCTATGGGACAGTTTGCTTAGGGCACTGAGGCGAGGGAAGAATAGGGACCAGACAGACCTGGTGCTACCAGGTTGCTTGGCCTGCTTGTAGGATACTTTATTACCATGCTGACATCACTGACAGGTGACTATCACTACACAGGTCTCCTTACCTTTATAAAGGAAATCCAGTTAGCCTTCTTTTTCAAGGCCATACCAGGTCCTGCCAAACCCAAATTCTCCATAGTAGCTATCTTCGCATCATAGTCTGGAAATGTTTGCATTCTCTGTTGCTCCATAAAGATGCTTTGAAATTTTTGGGAAACCTAAACAGGATGAAGGCAAAGTTTTTCTTAAAGGGTCAGATAGTAAATATTTTAGTCTTTGCAGACCATATATATAGCCTCTGTTGCAAATACTCAACTCTGCATTTGTGGTATGAAAGCAGTCATAGTAATATGTAAACTAGTGGGCATGGATGAATTCCAATAAAACTTTATTAAAAAACAAAACAAAACAGGTGGTGGCCTGCAGCTGTCATTTGCTGACTCTGCTCTAAGGAATTAGAGAACCAGAATAAACAGTACCCAAATATAAGAACTCTTCCTACACGAAGAAAAAATTGTTGTAATGTGACTATCTTGTGAGCACAAGCACTGCACATAACACTGTTATAAGAAAATCAGAGGTGGAGGGGGAGCCTGGGTGGCTCAGTCGGTTAAGCATCTGACTTTAGCTCAGGTCATCATCTCGTGGGTCACGAGTTTGAGGCCCCGCATCTGGCTCTGCTGACAGCTCAGAACCTGGAACCTGCTTCAGATTCTGTCTCCCTCTTTCTCTGCCCCTCCCCGCTCACACTTGGTCTCTCTCAAAAATAAATTAGAAAAAAAAGTTCAAAATAATCAGAAGTGGAAACTATTGCTATGTAAAGGAAACAAGCTGTTCTTTTGGAACAAGTCTGCTCAGCAGCTTCATGGGTTGGTTGGTTGGTTTGTTATCATTGATGATAGCTACTGCGTTATCATTTATTTTTGTTTATTTTGACTCTTTTAAAAACACTGTCTTATTCCAATTCCAGTTTTTGTTTATCACTATGCTTGCTGATAATGAGGGTAAGGTACTCCCTAGAAGGGCTCTGCTGCAAAGAAAGGCAAGAGCTGAAACATCATCACCTTCAAAGAAACCAGAGGACATGTGATACCACCGGTTTCAGGGAGCATAAAGAGACCATGTTACATATTAGCAGAAATAATCCTAGTAGAATCATGCTGGAACAAGCACACATGGAAGTGAAAGTTGAATGTCAAGGCAAATGGTGACAGGGAGGACAGTGGCTCCTTCTTACACAAAGAGCATTCAAACACATTCAGATTTTAGTTTTGCCTGTTTGGATCAATCAATTTACTATTTTTCCCTAGCGAATACATATGCTTGCAAAATTCCACACCCAGACCTAAAGTAATATCTTTATTATTGATGCTTTTGCTGAAAACTTTATATTCTAAATTTAAAGCTATCCATACATAATTCTATTTTTTCCCTTTGAAATGAGTTTTAACATGGTTTCTATTAATACGAGTTTTTTTTTTTAATTTTTTTTTTCAACGTTTTTATTTATTTTTGGGACAGAGAGAGACAGAGCATGAACGGGGGAGGGGCAGAGAGAGAGGGAGACACAGAATCGGAAACAGGCTCCAGGCTCCGAGCCATCAGCCCAGAGCCTGATGCGGGGCTCGAACTCACGGACCGCGAGATCATGACCTGGCTGAAGTCGGACGCTCAACCGACTGCGCCACCCAGGCGCCCCAACGAGTTTTTTTTTTTTTAAAGGAAGTGCAACACTGTTCTAGTTCAGCAGACTGCATGACTTTAAAAAATCACTACATAATATAAAACTCTATTGAATTTAAAGAATTTTTGCCAATAGGAGAGCTACTACAACACATTCCGAGAATCGAAGGGCTCAAGACACTAGACAACTCCATTATGCAAATCTTCCAAGTCTTGGCTACTTTTATACCATCTACTATGGACTATAAACTACTCTTTCTTTAAATTCTACAGAAAAATAAATCCTGTGATCCCTCTGTGTTGTATATTCAAGAGACCCAGTACTCTTACAGAGGGGAAGTTCAAGTGCTAATCTAAATCTCACCTATTACAATTAAATTTTTATCACTCTAGAAACAATTGAGGCAGCATAAATATCCAACTTTGTGGCAAACAGTAGTGTTTTCTTTCATGAACACCTATCTTTGTATTAAGAAAGAGTCCATCAAGTACCAGGTTAAAGAGTTCCATTTCCTTAGTAGCATCCCTTAGCTCTTCCACGTCATATGGGATATTAAAATGGGAGAGCAGGAGCCTCAGCTGGGGTTTCAGTCCTTCTCTTTCAGTCATGTGTTGGGGCAGGGAGAAAGCAGCTTCTGTTCTTGTCAGCCCTAAAACAAAGCAAAACAAAACAAAACAAAACAAAACAAAAAAACCAAAACCAAGAACACTAAGACCGGTAAACACTAATCAGGGAGGGAAAATGGAGTGTTCTGCGAGATAACTGAGGCAGGAGCTTCTCTGTTCACAGGGAGGCCCATTCTGCTCTTTGCCCAAGCTTCTCTGGCACAATTTACAGGCCAGGCCATCCTGGGCCATGCCTATCTGACAAACCCTTGATGCTGGCTTTCTGGGGGAGGTAGCAAGGACCACTCACCTTCACACAGCCTGTAGGAGAAACCCAACAGACCCTTTGAAGAATGACTTAGTGGGAGACTAACTATAGTCCTTTGTGGTAAACAAAGATTATGATTTATAAATTAACCAACAAATTAGAAGAAAGTGAGAGCTTTTATCTCCTTTTGCCTGGCTCACTCCTGCTCATTGTTAAGGACCCAGTTCATACGGCCTTCCTCTGAGACGCCTTCTCTGATTCCCTACAACTAAGATGGCTGCCACTTCAGGTGCTCCTGTGTCACCCTGTACATATCCCAAGCAAATATGCCACTCAGAGTAGAAACCTGATTAGGTTTCTTAGTTATCTATAACACAAGGTAAGGGCAGGAGGACCATTAAATTGATTCAGATAAGGAACTTATTTTTTAAACATGTAATAGTAAAACTGAAAGAGACCTTAGGTTTCACTTAATCTGAAAGGTGTATTTTGGAGATGAATAAATTGAAGCCCAAAGAGATGAAATGACCTAAACAGGCCCACGGTGAGGGCACTACAGAAATATATCTGGAACCTAGTACTCTCAACTTCAAGTTCATTGCTTTTCTCCCTCTCTCTTTATTTGCCAGTTATAAAGAGGGAGATAATAATGTCTAAGAAAAGTATTTTTCTTATTTTTTCCATCATAAAATATTAAATTAATACTTGTTTATTAAGAAGATATAACTTCTTGGCTTATAGAAAAATGTCAAGCAAGATCAATGCCATAAAACAACACATGTGCAAAACCACAATCTTCTTTCTCCACATTACCCAAGGAGAGAGAAGACTGATTTCTTACCTGAAATGCTGGTATCCACAGGGTCTAGAGATCCAGAACTCTGGATATTAGGGTCGATGTCATCAACACATACATTTTCATTCTCCTGACAAGCCTCAGGAAATTCATCAATAGCTACACTCAGCACTTTGGAGATGGGCAAATACTGGAGGGACTATAGAAGGGCACAACCAAGAGGCCACATGTCAACTCAATTCTCACAGAAGCTTCCAGACTTAGTTTCAGGAGCAGCCCTTTGCTTTGATAGAGGAGGAGGAGATAGAGGCGGGTCTTAGTAACCTTCTCAAACATGGGGTGCTAAATCTGGATCTGGGAGACTTGTTGTGGTCACCAACACTAAGCAACCTGAACCTCTAAGTGGGTCTACATTGATCAAGCATCCATTATGGACAAGACACTGTGTGAGGTATTAGGGATACCAACAAGAATAAGACATGGACTTGGGGCACCTGGGTGGCTCAGTTGGTTAAGCATCTTGACTTTGGCTCAGGTCATGATCTCATGGTCCGTGAATTTGAGCCCCGCGTCAGGCTCTGTGCTGACAGCTCAGAGCCTGGAGCCTGTTTCAGATTCTGTGTCTCCCTCTCTCTCTGACCCTCCCCCATTCATGCTCTGTCTCTCTCTGTCTCAAAAATAAATAAACGTTAAAAAAATTATTAAAAAAAAAAGAATAAGACATAGACCAACCTCAAAGAGTTCACAGTTTAATGGGGGGACAAAGACTTATGAGCACAGTGTTATTATGTCATGTGACTGGGGAGAGAGGACTCACAGGTAGACACCATAGTGACCAACTAGGGAAGGACTGAAGTTAGGATGATGGCCAGTTTTCTGGTTTGGGTAATTCAGTGGATGGTATTATCACTGAGATGAGCCATAGACGAGTAGGAAAAGATTTAGGTAGCAAAATAATAATCTTCCTAAAATAGACATATGATCACATCACTCCTTTCTGATGCCTCTAGCCTGGGTTACAGCCTCTCATTGGTGACTCTATTTACTCTGTGATTATACTCATTCTGTTCTTTTCTATTCCATCCTATTCTTTCTTACCACATGGTATTTCAGTTGAATATTTACTTGCTCATTTCCCTTCCAGCCTGGGACCCAGTTACTTTTTTCAGCAAAGCCCATATTGTTGTTTCATGGCCCTGGACATGTACCTGGCATGTATTAGACCCTTATTAGATACTGCTGAATAAAAAAGCAGATCTAAATGGGACATCATAAATTCTGAACAAGATGATGAGAACAAGAACTTGCAGAGTGAATATGCAATAATACAGCAGACACATGTTTGAAAAAACTAAATTAATGGTTTCATTAGAGCAAGTTTTCAAAAAAAACATTTTCAAAGGTTTCAAAGAAAAAAGCTAATGACTATTTTCCTGTCATTCGTAGGGCAAGGAGAACACAGAAGCAGTGACAATCCAAAAGTAGGTAACAGGTGTGAAAAAACAATGCTGACCATCATGGGAGGGCACTATATTATCATATAACTATGTTTCACATACCCGTAGGTAGTGGTGAACAGTCCTGAGCGAGTGTAGGTGACACACAATCCACTTTGTGTAAATAGTCAGGTCTTCTTGTGTCACTAAGTTAGAAGGATTGTTTTTTCCCAGAAGGAAGTTTTCTCGTGCAACAGACAATCTTTCAGCTCTCTGAAGGGCATCATTGTATTCCTGCATAATGTAGGCAACTTGTTTCTGTTTAAGAGGAAGGCAGAGTCAGAACACGATTATTTGCAAGCTGTTCTCTTGTGTCATTTGCTTCCAAGCATAGGCTAATGCTGTTTAGGGGCCAAATAAGAGGCTCCTAGAATATCAAAATTCTTTCACATTCTGAATTTGACTGACAAGGGCAGCAGTCATATTCTTAGGAGAGAGAGAAGCAAAGAGTCAGTGCATATGGATGTTTGGTAACTATAGGGGGTTTCTTAGCTTTTTATCTAGAGCACAGGAGGCCAAATCCATGAAGAAAAATGCATTTTCTTTTCTTTTTTTTTTTTTCAATATATGAAATTTATTGTCAAATTGGTTTCCATACAACACCCAGTGCTCATCCCAAAAGGTGCCCTCCTCAATACCCATCACCCACCCTTCCCTCCCTCCCACCCCCCATCAACCCTCAGTTTGTTCTCAGTTTTTAACAGTCTCTTATGCTTTGGCTCTCTCCCACTCTAACCTCTTTTTTTTTTCCTTCCCCTCCCCCACGGGATTCTGTTAAGTTTCTCAAGATCCACATAAGAGTGAAACCATATGGTATCTGTCTTTCTCTGTATGGCTTAGAAAAATGCATTTTCTATTATACAAAAGTTCCTTTAAATCTCATCCTTAAAAATAGTTGCCATTATCTTCTGCCACAGGCAGAACAGGTAAATAGGTGCATCCATTAGTTCCTTTACCATCTTTAGCCATGACTTAAAAAAACTGAAAAGCTACACTGTTGAAAAACAGTATGGAGATTCCTCAAAAAATTAAAAATAGAAATACCATATAATCTAACAATCCCACTTCTGGGGACATATCTAAATAAAACAAAATCAATATCTCAAAGAGATATCTGTATTCCCATGGCCACTGAAACATTATTCTCAATAGCCAAGATACAGAAACAGTCTAAGAGTCTGCTTATGGATGAATGAATAAAGAAGATGTGGTATATTACACACAATGGAATATTATTCAGTAATGAGAAAGAAGGAAATCCTAACACCTGTGACTGACGTTAGGGATGGACTTGGAGGATGTTATGCTAAGTGAAATAACTGAGACAGAGAAAGACAAATACTGTATGATTACATGATGATTTTTTTTAAAAAGTTGAACTCATAGAAGCAGAGAGTAGAACAGTGGTTGCCAGGGACTACAAAGTGGAGAAATATCGGTCAAAGGGTACAGATTGGCAGTTGTGCAAGATGAATGAGTCTAGAGATCTAATGTACAGGTATGATGACCATACTTCATAATGTGTATTGACAAGCTTATTGATCATTTTGTTTCATTATAAAAAAGAGGGGTGCCTGGGTGGCTCAGATGGTTAAGCATCTGACCCTTGATTTTGGATCGAGTCATGATCTTCCAGTTGTGAGATAAAGCCCTGTGTCAAGCTCTGTGCTGAGTGTGGAGCCTGCTTAAAATATTCTCTCTCTCTTTCTCTCTCTCTCTCTCTCTGTGTCCCCCACACCACTCTTTCTCTAAAAAAAAAAAAAAAAAAAAAAAGAGCCCATAGGTTCTGTTATTGAGATTCCTACCTTGTAAAGAGGATAAAGTTGCTCCATAATCTTACTGTGCTGGCAAAACCTCTTCCATCTAAGCATGTGTAAATATTTACTCTGGGCCAGCTGGGTAATTCTCTCTGTATAATACTTTAACAAAAACAATGATAAAAATTAACACTTAGAATACAATTATAGTAGAAAGACTGAATTAAGTCTTAAGAACACTAACAATAGGAAAATCACTCTCTGGTTGCTTCAGAATGATGGATTTTTCCTACTCGAAGATCATAAAATTAAGAAACCTGGCTCAAGACACCATTAAACTTTAAATGAAGCAAGTAGTTATTTCTAAATCTATATGATATGTTGCCAATCTAATAGATGGTACTTTATCATTTAGTCAACAATTTGAGAAGTGACATAAAAGCCTGTACAATTGTCTAAGGCTACACTGAAAAGTTCTTAAAAACTGAAGTTATAAGTCTAAAAATACAAAGCACATTATAGGTAAGATTATAGCTTTTAATCTTAGACCAGAAATTTTATTTATACTTAAAAATAGTCAAATAAACCAACCATTTTTAATGTTTTATTTATGATAATAAATATAATACTGGCCATGATGGAACAGGTAGGAACAGACTCATCCTTCCATCATAAATAACTAGAAAATAGGACAAAATAAACAGGACAACTATTTTCTGACATAAAACAACACACAATGCAGGACTGTGGTCCTTGAAGGACACAAATGAAATGAGCCCTACAATCACCTTGGTTTTCTGCCTGAAGAAGCCAGTTTCTGAACCACAGAATAAGAGAGGAAATCCCAAACAGAGCACGGCAGTCTCTCTGAGTTAAGGAGAGAGAAATTGAAGCTTCAGAGGCTGAGTCAGCTGGAATTTGCAGGGCAGAGTACTGGAGAGAGGGATGTTGTGCAGAGAAAGGGCTCCAGAAATCTGCATGGAGATCTCTTTGAGCTTTTTGCTGACTATTAAACTATGCATACAGAGGGTGAAACTCCATGAGGCCATGCAAAGAATAACTGACTAGGGAAGTATAAACTGAATAGTTCTCACAGTTCATACAGGGACAAGAAATGTTCAAGTTCCAGTTAAAGGGAAGAGTCCTCATTGGCACCTGACACGTTCAGTGGAGACACCAGAAGAGTCACACTTTAGTAATAAGGATAAATGATCCTGAGTGAAAGTTAGTCTAAACTTGATCTAGCTTGATACCAAGCCTTGAAAGTATGAAGCCGATCTACAACTTAAATGCCTGTCAGAATAAACTCCAATACTCTTTAAAAGGAATTTAAAAAACCAGCATTCATTGCTGGAGGGGTTGTGGGTGAGAGGGGTGGGCTAAAAGCATAAGAGGCATTAAGAAAGACACTTGTTGGGATGAGCACTAGGTGTTATACATAGGGAATGGATTTCTGGAATCTACTGAAATCATTATTGCACTATATGTTAACTAACTTGGATGTAAATTAAAAAAAATCACCATACAAAAATGTAAGATTGAAATGTCCAGTGTCAAAAAAAATTACTAGACATGCAAAGAAGCAGGAAAATGTGACCCAAAAGCAGGAGAAAAATTAATGAAGAGAATCAGACCCAGAAATGGCACCAGTGATGAAATTAGCGAATAAGAACTTTAAAAGAGCTAATATACTAATATGCACAGCATGTTCAAGGACTGAAAGGAAGAGGCACCTGGGTGGCTCAGTCAGTTAAGCATCCAACTGTGGCTCAGGTCACGATCTCATGGTTCATGGGTTCAAGCACCGTGTCGGGCTCTATGCTGACAGCTCAGAGCCTGGAGCCTGCTTTGGATTCTGTGTCTCCCTCTCTCTCTGCCCCTCCCCTGCTCACATTCTATCTCTCTCTTTCAAATATAAATAATCATTTTTTTACAAGAATGACTAAAGGAAAATGTGAACATAATAAGGAGAGAAATGAAAAATACCAAAAAAATCAAATAGAAGTACAAAAGAAAACTACAATATATGAAATGAAAAATTCATTGGATATGATTAACAGCAGCTTAGTGCAGAAGAAAAGATTAGTGAACTTGAAGATATAGCAATAGAAACTATACAAACTGAAGCACTGAGGGAAAAAAAAAGACTGAGAATAAATTAACAGAGCTTCGTTGACTTACAGAATGATACAAAGTGATTGAACAAATGTCTAATCAGAGTCCCAGAAGGAAGGAAGGAGATGGAAAATATATTTAAAGAAATAATATTTGAAAACTTTCAAAAACTGATGAAAATGATAAAAATCACAATCCAAGTAGGTCAACCAACTCCTAGCAAGAGAAACATAAAGAAAAACTCATCAAGGAATACCACAGTCAAATAGCTTAAAACCATTAGAGAAAATCTTTTTTTTTAATTAAAAATTTTTTTAATGTTTATTTTTGAGAGAGAGAGCAAGCACAAGCAGGGAAGGGGCAGAGAGAGAGAGGGAGACACAGAATCTGAAACAGGCTCCAGGCTCTGAGCTGTCAG
Organism: Prionailurus bengalensis; assembly: GCF_016509475.1. Taxonomy (NCBI): domain Eukaryota; kingdom Metazoa; phylum Chordata; class Mammalia; order Carnivora; family Felidae; genus Prionailurus; species Prionailurus bengalensis. Next base: position 98,391,717 of record NC_057349.1, on the reverse strand, counting down.
CACAGAGCCCGATGAAGGGTTTGAACTTGAGAACAGCAAGATCATGACCTGAGCCGAAGTTGGATGCCCAATGTACTGTGCCACCTAGACACCCCTAAGAGAAAATCTTAAAAGCACCCATAGAACAAAAGGACACATTGTGTTAGGAAATGAAAACTATCTATGCCAGAAGACAGTGGAGCAACATCTTTAAAGTGACAAAGAAGAAAAACTATCAACCTAGAATTTTACATTCAACAAAAATACCTTTCTAAAATGAAGGCAAAATGAAGATTTTTGCAAAAAAAAAGCAAAGACAGAGAATTTATTCATGGCCGATCGGCAGTACAAGACATGTTAAAGTCTGTTCTTTTTTTTTTTTAAGTTTATTTATTTATTTTTGAGAGAAAGCAAACACAAGCAGGGGAGGGACAGAGAAAGACACAGAATCCAAAGCAGGCTCCAGACTCTGAGCTGTCAGTACAGAACCCAACATGGGGCTTGAACCCACAAACGGTGAGATCATGACCTGAGCTGAAGTCAGAAGCTTAACTGACTGAGCCACCCAGGCGCCCCTAAAGTCTGTTCTCTAGGCAGAAGATAAATTATATCATATGGAAGCTTAGGCTACACCAAGGTTTCTTAAACCCAGCACTATTGACATTTGGGACTGGATAATTCTTTGTGGTGTGGCTATTCTGTGCATAGTAAAATATGTAGCAGGATCCCTGGCCTCCACCCACTAGATGCCAGTAGGAATCCATTCCTCTCACAAATTGTGACAAACTGTCTCTAGACGCTGCCAGATGTCCACCATCTCCAGTCTCCCCTTCTCTCCGCTGACAATCACAGATATACACACAAGAATGAAGAGTGCCAGAATGGTAGGAAAGTGAATCTTAGATGAAGATAATCACAAAAGTTTAGGTGGCAAATAGAATCTCAACATCTTTTATTTCTTTGTGATTAATTTATTCATTAATTGCTAGTTGCTAATGAACTAATTTGCATGCAGAGTGAGAATATAACTCATAACATAAGAGTAAAGAACAAAGAGTTTTAAAAACCAAAGCAATACATGCTTATTATAAGAAATTTAGAAAATATATAAAAGTAAAAAGAAGAGATTCATTGTTCTGCCATCCAAAGACAGTGATTGCTAACATTTTGGTCTATGTCCTTCAAGTGTTTTTTCTATATATTATATGACCATTATTATGAAACACACACACCTTAGTTTTTGTCAACTAATATTACATAATAACAGAATAGTTTCTTATGCTAAAAAATATTTAATGGTAGAACAGTATTCTATCCAGTATCATGCTATTTTTCTTAACTCTCTTATTGTTTGATATTTAGGCAATTCTGATTTTTTCACTTTTATTGTAATGTTGCAATAATAATCTTTATGGAAAATGTTTTCTATCATATTTTGAGTTATTTTCTTAAAATACATTTTCAGAAATATATTCCCTAGCTAAGTCAACAGCTTTTTGAGGGCTGAGACTTTCTTAGTATTGTATTGCCTCATAATACCAGCACAGGGAGTAATTGATAGAAACTTAGTCAATAGTTTAGTGACGATAACTAAACTTCTATTAATTTCCAGATCTGTTTTTCAAATTGCAGCATGACTCTTACTTACCTGCAACAGAAGCAAAGGTAAATTTTCAGGAGTGTACTCTCTTCTTAGGCAGCTCTCTAGCTCCCTCTGCATGACATCTGCTTGAACAACAAGGGGCTTTGACTCAGCCACCTGAACCCCAGGCAGCAGAACAGGCAAACAAAGAAATAAGGAAAAATTACCATTGTTTACGACAGCAAATGATATTCAATTTCTGATAGTTTTTACACAACATGTTATACTGTTATACCTCGGTTTCCAAATAACGAATTGTAATAGCACAAGTCAAGAAACTGTAAAATTTCAAAACATCACAAAAAACAGGTATCTCCAAAGAAGTAGTGGCCTACTCTGATCTAGCAGTGAGCATTGGGCTGTTTTGCTCTCATAACACTGTCAATAACATCAGCTGGTTGTTTGCTGAAAATAAAGTTTTCTTGCTAAATGTTTCAAAAAGTTAGCAAAATCCAGTGTATTGTTGTATTACAATACAATTGTGTATTACAATTACACTCTCCTACTCACCTGTAAAGTTTTCTTTAGAGCCAATTCCCTTTCTCTTCGAAAGTAAGAAATGTCCTTGGGCATTCGAATAGAGCTGCAGAAAGATTTATGCAACAGAAGCTGTAATTATAGAAACTGTAATAAACCAAATTATAGATAGGCCCTGATTACTCTTCAGAACTGCTCATTTCTAAATAACTATGTCATATTATACTGGATTATTGAGAGCATGTAAAGACCATGTGCTTCTGTCTTAGTCTGAATCTCTCTTGTGTCTAACTCATGTTTGCTAAGCATTTCCATGGGCCAATTTTCCTTTCCTTCACTCTAACATGGCTTTTCCCTACTCTCCTTGATTTACCTCTCTATTTTCAATTCCAGAGTACCGGAAGAAGCACAATGATTAAGACTCCCCCCCCACACACACATATTTCCTCCAGTAACCTCATCTCTAACGAGTACTATGCTTATCAGACATCTCTTTCACCCTACACAAAACTAGTATCAGTTTAAACAAGATGTTTTTATTGTTGTGTTCTTGCTAATTTATTAAACATGAAATACTTTGAAAATTATTTTAACTGAGTTGTACTGTCTGAACCTAGTCACGAAGGAGTTGTTTGCACCATGGGCTCTGACATGGGAAGGCACAAGTAGCACAGCCATGGGGCCCAGTAATGAAGGGGGACCCTGTGAAAGGAAGAAGGGAGCTCTCCCCATTGGGGGTAAGATACACTCCAAGGCTTGGCAGCTTTGGGAACATCAGAGTACAGCAACCCTGGTATAGACATCACTTTCTCAAGATAAAACTTTGCAGACATTGGCAAGGAAGCCACAGCAGGTAGCTGTGAAACACATATGAGAAACCACCTAGAGATTTGAGAGGGACTGTAGGCAATGAAATTCAGGTTAATGTTGTTCATATGACCCTATTAGTCCCCATGGGTAAGTTTTAAGGAAATATGAAAATAGACTGTTAGTTTGTATCCTTGTCAGCAGGCCCTCTACCCCCACTATAGGCAGTGGTCCTGTGAAAAGACCAGACAGGAGGTCCCTCAGTTGCATGAGTCTAAGCAACTCACTGAGCCATTTGTGTTGAATTCCCAACTGAAGTTGGAGATAATGCCTCCCTATCTCCTCATATCTTGGCTTTGATGAAAAAAATGAGGCAAGCTCTGAAAAAGCCTTAAGAGTAAAAGCACTAATAAATCAAAGCTGTAGTTTCTGTGATTACTGGGTGCCTGAATCCTGGCTGCAACCTCATGGAGGTGGAGAACCAGTAACCAACTAGAAAGGGAACAGGCAGTCAGGGAAACAGAAGAAACCCATCCCTTTCCTGCCCTCTTGTCTTCTGATTTTTTTGGCATGCTGGAAGATTGAGCAGTGTCCTGGGCTTAGCTGCCTAAACCTTCTCTTATTCAAATCATGTTTTTCATCTCAGTTCATCTCCAAGTGTCTATGAATGACTTAAAAGAGTGGTGTGTACCTGAACCCATAAAAATCCACCCATGTGTTCAATCTAGTATTGTTTATTCAGCATACAGTCATTCACCCTATTCACTCAGCCAAGCACTTATGAGACATTTAACCACTACAAAGACCTGGGTTTGGGGGTAAACTGATAATAGATAACCAGGAAAAAAAAAAAAGAAAAATTACCAAGGCACCACTATACTACAGTTCTTAATACATTTTCGAATCTAGTGGGTAATGAGAATACTAAAGTGATTATTTGAAGTGTACATTTTCCATTTTCCTTGGACTCCAGAACCTAGCACAACACCTGGCAAATAGAACGTGCTCAGTATTGATTGAATTAATAAGTAGATTCTTCCAGGTGCAGTGATAAGTGGTTTGGGGGGAATAGAGAAATACAAGTGTCCAGAGATTTCCCATCACTCTATTCTAAAAAATAAAAGAGACTTCAGGAAGACTTTCTTTTTTTTTTTTTTAATTTTTTTTCAACGTTTATTTATTTTTGGGGGGACAGAGAGAGACAGAGCATGAACGGGGGAGGGGCAGAGAGAGAGGGAGACACAGAATCGGAAACAGGCTCCAGGCTCTGAGCCATCAGCCCAGAGCCTGACGTGGGGCTCGAACTCCCGGACCGCGAGATCGTGACCTGGCTGAAGTCGGACGCTTAACCGACTGCGCCACCCAGGCGCCCCAGGAAGACTTTCTAACACAATGTACAAAGAGGAGACACTTGTTTGACCCTGAGACACTGAAGCTGTAACAATACTGACACTTGATCTTTGTACAGTGTCTTCTAGTTTTCAAAGTGCTTTAACATGCATTACCTCACTTGATCCTTATAATATGGGCAAGGTACAGATTTGTAACCTCATTCTTCACAGAAAGAAACCAAAGTTGAGAGAAATAATGACTTGCGTGATTCCATTACCTTTTCGCTTCATCATACAATCTTTGATCTGCTTCCTACAACCAGTGGCTTCAAATACAAATTATAAAACACACTAAATACTAGTTCTTCAGAATCATCTTTGGAATGAGGTAGTAATGCATATATTTACTGCTTCTTCCCCTGATCTTCTTTCCCCAACCCTCACCATCCACATTGTGTTTACTTGGCTATTCAACCTAACAGGGACCTCATATTGTTCCTCTTGACCAATTGTAGCAATAATAGAAAGAGAGGGATTTGAAGACCCTGAGCCCATGAGACTTGCCACTTAGGGGCTGATCTTTTTACCTTGTTTCTTCAAAAGAGATTGCTATCACTGGATGCATTTACCTATAGAAAAGCTCCTAATAAAATACTATTTGCAGAATTCATTACCGAATATCTAGCATTATTTCAGTTTTTATGTGCCTCATCAAAATCAAGGTCAAATTCAATTAAAATATTTTTGGAAAAAATGAGACCTCTTTGCACTTAGCATGATTTGTATAATAACATCTGGAACTTTAAATTTTTGTTTTTTTAATTTTTTTTAATTTTTGAGATAGAGACAGAGCATGAGCAGGGGAGGGGCAGAGAGAGGGGGAGATACAGAATCTGAAGCGGGCTCCAGGCTCTGAGCTGTCAGCACAGAGCCTGACACGGGGCTTGAACTCACGGAGCATGAGATCATGACCTGAGCTGAAGTCGGACGCTCAACCAACTGAGCCACCCAGGCGCCCCATAGGATCTGGAACTTTAAAACAATGGTATTTGTGAGCACTTTTCTATTTTCCTTGGTAGGATATTGCCTCTAAATGTCTTAGCAATACTAGAATACAGGAAAAACTCATGGCCAGCCGTAAAATCTGAGCTTGAGATAATGCCAATTGTCTATATAAACAATAAGAGGGAGCTGATAGAGATTATGGGGTGAAAGTGGGGGCTGAAGCCCCTGAAGACCATGCCTTCTCACTACTACTATTTACCTGTAAGCTTGATGAGTCTCCTGTTCTTCTATCTCAGACTTTAGTTCAGTCAGTTGCAAAGCCAGTTCTTTTTCTAACTGCTGGATCCTTTCTGTGGAAGCGATCTTATAAATTTCATCCATGATTTGCATTTACTGTTTTACCATATCCTGAAAAACAAGAGTACAAAGTTTCTGTGGCTGACTGACTCCCTTGGTAACCTTTATCCAGTGTATGAAACTTTGTCCCTCTTTCTTCAAGAAGTCATGCCAACTTTGTGATAATGTATGCTTTTGCAATTTGAGGAAACAGGCTGACTAGACTGTTGTCATTTATGATTTAATTACCATTTAGTAAATAGTAGAGAAAACAGAAATCAGAACCTCCATTGACTATGTTCAGCCCAGTTCACCTTCAGAAACATCCCTACTCGAGCTCTGATGATGGTGGTTTATTAAAACAAGAATGCCTCCCTCTGGCCCAACCTCTGCAGTCTTCATAAAGGCTTGTGGGAATTACACACTAAATGTTATTAATGGTGGTTAATGTGGTTAAGGTTGACTTCTAGTATCACTTCAACTGGAACAAACAATAGGTGGGTACAGGATCCCTCTACATGCCTAGAGCATTTCTCCATAAGCCTTTTTTGAAGCCATGGACTTCTGACTAGGGAGAATATATTGAGGATGGAAAGCAACCTAATATGATCATGATCTTTGCACTTTGGGATTTGCAAGAAAATCATAGTTATGCATTTAAATGTGCTTTCTTAATTTGAATGCTTATATTTGGCATACTGCTTTTACCGTTAAACAAAATAGTTGATAATGCCTCAGCCCTACCCCATCCAGTTCACAGCCTGTCAAATACAACACAGTTATTTACTAAGAACTTAGTCAGTAATTCTAATTACAACACAAATTAACTGCATGACCCAGAATGGAACCCACGATTTGTAGGGGATTCAGAAGATGATGTGTTTCCTGTGCTACTGCTGCTACTGTCCTGGATATGTGGGATAAACTAATTCTTGGGTCACATTAGACAGGTTTAAAATATTTAACCCTTCCCTTTTTGCTTTGACATTTCTAGATTTTCATTTTTTCTTTCAGAGATATCTCATTTTCACAAGTTAATCTGCTGTCATTCCAACAAATAATTAAGCTGTAGAGATGTTTTGTGTAGAGGCTTCCTTTGGGGCTTATTTATTCTTTTTATAAATATTAGGAATGGAAATGAGCATGCATGCTCAGTCTAGGTTGTGAACCTGCTGGGTAATAAATCTGTCATGTTTGGCACACTGCTGGAGCTCAAAAAAATGCATTGTTGTTCCTAGCAAAAGTAAAATGTTGTTATGAAAAATATTTGCCACTTGGCAGTGTCCTTTCAAGTTGGGCAAACAGTGAAACAGCTGCCTTAACAGCTGCACTCCAATCAGCAGCCAAGAGTGACAGCAACACAGGCTGGCTGATTCTTCTTCCAAAGGATGGACATTCTGCCTTCATTTCCTGATCAGTTTCAACACTTCGCAGCTCAGAAATGAGAACATTTAATCCTGCATCGTTTAGCTCACTGCACGGTGAAGTAAAGTATTCACAAAATTAACATCAGGAGAGGTCAGTCTTTGACAACTATCCATGAGATGGATCCAACCCAGAGGAATCCATGCCTGTTGAGCGCACACATCTAGCGCCAAAGAGACAAACAGCTCTGTGTATTGGAAGGCGGGATAGGGTGGATTCCATTAGTGAGTACCTACCTGTTCTGTATCAGGCAGGCACTGGGCCCTCTTTTAAAGTTCCCACAAAGAGAGTCTCAAAATTATTCAAAAGCTTTTTAAAAAATAAGTAAATTTAGGGGCGCTTGGGTGGCTTGGTCGGTTAAGCGTCTGACTTCAGCTCAGGTCATGATCTCATGGTCCGTGAGTTTGAGCCCCACGTCGGGCTCTGTGCTGACAGCTCAGAGCCTGGAGCCTGTTTCAGATTCTGTGTCTCCCTCTCTCTCTGCCCCACCCCTGTTCATGCTCTGTCTCTCTCTGTCTCAAAAATAAATAAACATTAAAAAAATAATAAAAAATAAGTAAATTTAATTAATTATTGATTGTAACAAATAAAAAACCTGCTTAAAAATGGTAAAATCTAGGGGCACCTGGGTGGCTCAGTTAAGCATCCAACTTTGGCTCAGGTCACGATCTCGTGGTTTGTTGAGTTCAACCCTGCATCAGGCTCTGCAATGACAGCTCAGAACCTGGAGCCTGCTTCTGATTCTGTGTCTCCCTTTCTCTGTCCCTCCCCTGCTCACACTCTGTGTGTGTGTCTCTCTCTCAAGAATAAATAAAAATTTTTTAACAAGTGGTAAAATCTAAGCTCTAAGACAAAGATAGTAAGATTAGCTTGAGCAGTGTTTGTGGGTGTTCAATGGGTGGTTAAGGTGGGCTTTGATAGACTTAAACAAGGCATGTTTAGAAGAGAAATACTGAGTAATTAGACTCTTCAGGAAAATACTGTGTCAAAAACTTCAAGGTGACTGACTACTAAAAGAATAAAAATGCAACACAGACCCTCTCAAACAAGTAGAGGTGGGAGGTAGGAATGAGTTTAATAAATCCAACAGAAATCAGGAAAAGAGAGAAAAAAGAAAAAAAAGTATGGTAGAGATAAGTTCAAATATATCAATAATTATAATAAATGTAAATGGATTAAGCCCATCTATCAAAGTAAGATTGGTATTATTTCTTCCTTAAATGTTTGGAATAATTCACCTATGAAACATCTCAGCCTGAAATTTTCTTTATGGGAGGTTTTTAAATTACAGCTTCAATCTCTCTCTTTTTTTGATGTTTATTTGTCTTAGAGAGAGAGAGAGAGAGAGAGAGAGAGAGGGAGTGGGGCAGGGGCAGAGAGATAGTGAGACACAGAATCTGAAGGAGGCTCCAGGCTCTGAGCTGTCAGCACAGAGCCCAACACGGGGCTCGAACCCACAGACTGTGAGATCATGACCTGAGCCAAAGTTGGACGCTCAACCAACTGAGCCACCTAGGCACCCCTACAGATTCAATATCTTTAACAGATTATGATTATTCATATTTTGTATTCCTTTTTGTGTTTATTTTAATAAATTTTTAAAAGAACATTTCATCTAAGCAGATAATTTTTTTGGCATAAGTTTGTTCATTCATAATATCCTTTCATATTTTGAATAGCTTTTTAAAGATATAATTAACACACCATACAATTAAACCACTTAGAATGTACAATTCAATGATTTTTAGTGTATTCACAGTATTGCATAACCACCACCACAATCCATCTCAGAACATTTTCATCGCCCCAAAGAAACCCCATATCCATTAGTAGTTTCTCCCCATTTTTCTGAGTCACCCTACGCCTAGCAATAGGCAACCACTAATCTACTGTCTATCTCTATAGATTTGCCCATCCTGGCAATTTTATATAAATGGGATCATCCAATATGTGGTCTTTTGTGACTGGCTTCTTTCACATAATGTTTTCAAGGTTCATCTCTGTTTTGGCATGTATCCAGTTAGTTAACATACAGATATATCATTCATTTTTATGGCTGAATAATATTCCATTGCATGGCTATACCACCTTTTGTTTATTAGTTCATCATTTGAAGGAGATTGGGGTTGTTTCTAGTTTTTGGCTATTATGAATAAGGCTCTTACGAACGTTCATGTAAAAGTTTTGCCAGACTGTCTTTTAAAGCAGCTGCACCATTTTACATTCTCACCAGCAGTGTGTGAGGGTTCCAATTTCTCCACATCTTTGTTAACACTTGTTATTATCTTTTTTATTTTAATCATCCTAGTGGATGTGAAATGGTATCTCATTGTGGTTTTGATTCCCATTTCCCTAATGTCAATGATGCTGAGTATCTTTACATGTGCTTGTTGGTCATTTGTTTATCCTCTTTGGGGAAATGACTATTCAGATTCTTTGCACATCTTTACTTATTTATTTATTTTATTTTTGAGAGAGAGAGAGACAGAGTGCAGGTGAGGGAGGGGCAGAGAGAGAGGGACACACAGAATCTGAAGCAGGCTCCAGGCTCTGAGCTGTCAGCACAGCACCCAATGCAGGGCTTGAACCCACGAACCATGAGATCATCACCTGAGCTGAAGTTGGATGCTTAAGTGACTGAACCACCCAGGTACCCCACTTTGCCATTCTTCTAATTGAGCTTTTTGGTTTTTTTTATAATGAGTTACAAGAGTTCTTTATATATTCTAGATACATATTTTATCAGGTACATTATTTGCAAATATTTTCTCCTGTTCTGTGGGTCTTTTCACTTTCTTAATGCCCTTTGAATCTTTTTACTAGTTTATTATCTGTAGGATATATAGTGTTGTCTCCTTTTACATTCCTACTATTGATAATTTCTGTACTTGTTATTTTATCTTGATCAGTCTTATTAGAGATCTAATAGTTTTACTAAGTGAGCCATATTTAGTTTTATTTTATTCTAACAATTCTTAAAAAAAATTTTTTTTAATGTTTGTTTATTTTTGAGACAGAGAGAGACAGAGCACGAGTGGAGGAGGAGCAGAGAGAGAGAGGGAGACACAGAATCTGAAGCAGGCTCTAGGCTTTGAGCTGTCAACACAGAGCCCCACGCGGGGCCCCAATGAGCTGTGAGACCAGTACCTGAGCCTAAGTCAGACGCTTAACCGACTGAGCCATGCAGGCTTCCCTATTCTTCTTCTTCTTTTTTAAATGTTTGTTTGTTTTTGAGAGAGAGAGAGACAGAGCACAAGCGGGGGAGGGGCAGAGAGAGAGGAGACAGAATCTGAAGCAGGCTCCAGGCTCTGAGCTGTCAGCACAGTGCCCCACGCGGGGCTTGAACTCACAAACTGTGAGATCATGACCCAAGCTGAAGTCGGACAACCAACAACTGAGCCACCCAGGTGCCCCAAGTTTTATTTTATTCTAAATGTCTGTTTATGTCTGCTTTATCTTTCACTGATTTCTGCTCATTTATTATAATTCATATATTATTTACATTCATTTACTATACCAATTAATTCAATAATACCAATTATATTGAATTATTATTCATTTATTATTTACATGTTTTTTATTCCTAATCATTTATTATACATTCTTTTTAGTATCTTGGATTTAAGCTCTTGAGATTAAAGTTTTAGACCAATAATTTTTAACCTATCTCCTAAATGCATGCATTTAAACTATAAATTTCCTTCCAAGCATTGCTTTAGTTACATCACCATTTTAGATGTGCTTTCATTATTTCTCATTTTAATATTTAAAAAAAATTTTTTTTTAACGTTTATTTATTTTTGAGACAGAGAGACAGAGCATGAACGGGGGAGGGGCAGAGAGAGAGGGAGACACAGAATTGGAAGCAGGCTCCAGGCTCTGAGCCACCAGCCCAGAGCCCGACGCGGGGCTCGAACTCACGGACCGCGAGATGGCGACCTGAGCTGAAGTCGGATGCCCAACCAACTGAGCCACCCAGGCGCCCCACTCATTTTAATATTTTCTAATTTCCACTGAGAATTCTTCATTGACATGTAAATCATTTAGAATTGGTTCCAGTTTTTGGCTTCAGTTTTCAATGTGATTCCATTGTGGCCTAAGAACATAGTCTGCATGATTTCAATTTCTGAAAATATTTTAAACTTGCTTTCTGCTAACATATGGTCTATTTTGGTAAATGTGTCATGTACTTTTGAATATATATTCTGTTGTTGGGAGTGGTGCTCTACATAGATCAGTCAGATTGAGTTGTTTCATAATGTTGTTTAAATCTCTTATATCTTTACTGATTTTTTTGTCTGACTTTTAATGAGATATTGAGATATGTACATTAAAATCTTTGGCAATGACTGGTTTTTGTGTATTTCTCCATTTAGTTCTGATATTTTGGTTTTACGTATCTGAAGTTATTATTGGCTGCTAGTAGGATTGTAAGGTTTTTTTTTTTATTGAATGAAACTTTTGTCATTATGACATCTTCATCTTTAGTAATATTTTTTTGCAAAATTTTTAACTTTTTAATTCATTTTTGAGAGACAGAGTGCGAGTGGGGGAGGGACAGAGAGAGAAGCAGACACCCAATCTGACATCTCTAAACTGTCAGCACAGAGCCCAATGGGGGGCTTGAACCCACAAACCATGAGATCATGATCTGAGCTGATAGCCAACGCTCAATTGACTGAGCCACCCAGGCGCCCTTTAGTAATACTCCTTAAAGTCAAATTTATGTCTTAGTAATACAATCACAGAACATTTTGGGTGGGTAGTGTTTACATAGTATATATTATATATACATACATATATATATGTATGTATATATAATATATATATATATACACACACACACACACACACATATATATATACACACACACACACACATATATTTGTTTATTTATTTTGAGAAAGAGCGTGGATGGAGGAGAGAGAGAATCCCAAGCAGGCTCCACTCTGTCAGTGCAGACCCTCATGTGCGGCTGGATCTCACCAGCCAAAATTAAGAGTGCAATGGGTGGCGCAGTCGGTTAAGCGTCCAACTTCAGCCAGGTCATGATCTCGTGGTCCGTGAGTTCGAGCCCCGCGTCAGGCTCTGGGCTGATGGCTCAGAGCCTGGAGCCTGTTTCTGATTCTGTGTCTCCCTCTCTCTCTGCCCCTCCCCCGTTCATGCTCTGTCTCTCTCTGTCCCCAAAATAAATAAACGTTAAAAAAAAAAAAAAAAAAGAGTGCAATGTTTAACCTACTGAGCCACCCAGGAAACCCTACATGGTATATCTTTTTAATCCTTTCAAATTATCTGTGCCTTTTTGTCTCTTGAGTCAAATCTGAAAATCTTTTTTTTTTTTTTCAACGTTTATTTATTTTTTTGGGACAGAGAGAGACAGAGCATGAACGGGGGAGGGGCAGAGAGAGAGGGAGACACAGAATTAGAAACAGGCTCCAGGCTCTGAGCCATCAGCCCAGAGCCCGACGCGGGCCTCGAACTCACGACCGCGAGATCGTGACCTGGCTGAAGTCGGACGCTTAACCGACTGCGCCACCCAGGCGCCCCTGAAAATCTTTTTAATAGAAACATTTAATTCATTTACATTTAATGTGAGTACCATTATAGTTGGGTTTAAGTTCACAATCTTACTATGTATTTGATTCATTTTATTTTTCTATTTGTCCTATATATTCTCTCTTCCTTTATTCCTTTTTTCCTTCATTACTTTGGATTATTCAAGTTTTTTATTATTGTTTTCTCTCTTCTATTAGGTTTTTAATTATACTTGTTTGTTTTCTTTTGGTTATTACCCAGGGCAATTGTTCTGAGACTTTAGTGCGCATCAGAAACACCTAGAGGACTCTTCAAACATACAATTTCTGGGCCCCACCTCTGAAGTTTATAATTTAGTAGGTCTGGGGGAGGAATTTTTACTTCTAAAAAATTCCCAGATGATATTTATATTGCTTTATACTGCTACTTTGATAATACTTATACTTTGATAATCATTCCTTTAGATTACAATATGTATCCTTGGCTTGTTACAGCCTACCTTAAACTAGTATTTTTTTTTAACCACTGTCCAAAGAATAAAAACCTTACAATGGTTTATGTCCATTTACCTCTTTCCTACAATTCATGCAACTGTTTTTTTTTTTTACTTTACTTCTGCATATAAACTCCACATTTTATTTTTGCTGCTTCGAAATTCAATTTAAAAAATTTAATCACATATTTATCTTTTCCGCTGCTCTTTTTTTTCCTGAGGACCCATGTTTCCATTTGAGTTAATTTTCCTTTATCTAAAAATAACTACCTTTAATATTTTTTATGGTGCGGGTCTGCTGCTGATGAATTCTCTCAGCTTTTGTCTGAATAAGTATTTATTTTATCATGATTTCCAAAGGATATTTTAATTAGGTATACAACAGATACTTTTTTTTGTAGAATTTTAAACGTCTATTCTTTTTTCGCTTCCATAATTTCAATCAGAAAATCAGTCATCTGTCTTATTGTTCCTTTTTTAGAAAGTAATGTGTCTTGTTTTCTCTTGCTGCTTTGAAGATTTTATGTTTGTCTTTCAGCATTTCAGCTGTAATGTTTTTAACTGTGGCTTCCTTTGTATATATCCTCCCTGTGTACTGGGGTTCACTGAGCTATAATGTTTGGGCTGATAAGAGTCATCAGTTCGGGGACTTTCATGACTATTATCTCTTCAAATATTGCTTCTGCTCCATTCTCTTTCATTCTTATCCTTCTAGGACTCTAATTAAACATACATTTGATTACTTCACTATATTCTTTTACTCCATTTAATTCATCCCATTCTATTTGTCTCTGTGCCTCATTTTCAGATATTTTCTATTTTCCTGTCTTAAAGTTCACTGTTTTTTGCTCAGTCTAAGCTCTTAAAACTACCCAGTGAATTCTCAATTTTAGCTGTTGTATTTTTAAGTTCTATAATGCATATTTTTATAGATTCCAATCTGTCAAAATTATGCATCACTTTATCCAATTTTCCCATCTTTTCCTCTTTTACTGTGTATGTGTGCATATGTGCATGATATGTATATACATATGTACATAGTAATTATTTTAAAGTCCTTGTCTGCTAATTCTAACATCTGGATCATCTATGGGTCTGCTTTTACTATCTGCTTTTTCTCTCATCACTCATACTTTCCCACATCATCTCAAGTCTTATAGTTTATTATATGCTATGTTTGGTGTATAAAAGAACCAATGGGACTGATAGTGTTGTTATTCTGCCCCCCCCCCCCCCAATAAAGTTTCTCCCTTTATTCTGTTAGATGCATAATTTGAAGGGCTAGTCATCTTAATCCCATCAGGAATGGAATTAGATTGGGGCTGGATTCTGGTTTTAGTTAGACTCAGTTTGCCTCTTCGTTGTCCTTTTTCTTCAGGTGTGGCTCACCTGGACTTCTGATTGACAACTTGGCAAGTCTCTCTCCTTCACCCCTTAAACACTATGGGAGAATCATAGTGTTTATGATTTTAGAAATTTTAATTTAGCTCATTAGCCTCCTACTTCAATGCAGCTTCAAAATCTGGCAAATGTCTTGAGAGGGAGAACTAGCCAAGTATTTCATGCTACCTTTCTGTCTCTGGTGGGATTTTGTCTCTTAATCATTGTGGACAGAGTTAACTCTGCCCTTCCAATCCAGTTTCCTTTGTGAGTATGGCCTCCTGAGGTTTTTGATTGATAGCCTGGCTTTTCTCTTTCTCTCCATCCCTGGCATTCTGTCCTTCAAAGGTTTTGAGCTTAGTTCCCCACAACATCAAGTTCAATATCTGGAAAAAACTTGAGGGAGAGATCTGTCATGTCTGACACAGTCCCTGTTTCCAGAAGGAATTTACCTCCCAAGCACCAAAAAATTGAAGATTTTTCTGGGCCAGTTCTCCAGGCTCTTTTTGCTGAACTCCAACGTTCAGCAAATATCCATGGTATATTTCCAACTTCTTTAGATTCAAATCTGGTATGTTCACACCCAAGGTCTTCAAAAACTCACCTGGCTTCTCTTTGTCCCAGTAGAGTCTCTGTGCCAAAAACAGAGTCAATATGACCAGAATTGGTAAATGATCTAAGGAATAAAACATCCAGGGATTGTCAGCTCACTCATGAGAGCTCTTCCTTTTCTAGAAATTTAGTTCATCTAGGCTTTGTTGTGTCCATGACTTTACACATATAACTTCATAATTTATCTATTTCAGTGGAAGCCTCGTATTTCTACTAAATCCTACCTAAAGTAGAAGTCTCAATAGTTACTTGAGAAGTACCACACATAATGTATTTCTGATATTTTCTACTCTATTTCATTAAAAAATGGGGGCATCTGGATTGCTCACTTGGTTAAGCATCTGACTCTTGGTCTCAGTTCAGGTCATGATCTCATGGTACGTGAGTTCAAGCATTGCATCAGGCTCTGCTCTGACGGTGCAGAGCCTGCTTGGGATTCTCTCTCCCCTCTCTCTCTGCTCCTACCCTGTTCACACACACACACACACACACACACACACTCTCTCTCTCTCTCTCTCTCTGTCTCTCTCGAATTAAATAAACTTTTAAAAAATTTAAAAAATAAAAATAAACTTCTGGTCACAATTCACTACTAATCAACGTCAGGATCCACTAATGATTCATAGCTTCCATCCTGAGAAAAGCTGGTCTAACAAGTGTCTGGGAAAAACCAAGGTGTCTGGCTGTTTGGAAGAGGAGACTCATCAAAGGGATATGGATTAAATGAACCTCAATCCTCTTAGTATTTACAAATTCTTTAAGTATGGAATTCTACCTGTATTTTTTCCTTGAGTCTGACAAAGTCAGACTCAACTTCTCACTGAAAGGGTTGGCAAATTTAATTTTGTTCTACCCCTTCTCTCTTTTTCCTCAATCAAAATCAAATTTTTATGATTTGTCTTAGTCATTAGTATTATAATCCCATTAATCCAAAGTTTTTATTATTTTATCCACAGAGATATGGCAATTTCTTTTTAAAAAAACCTACTCTCCAAACTACCCCCTTAAACTTGGCCTTTTCCCGCTGTATTGTTAGTTCTTTTCCTTTAAGTTATACTAACTACCTCAGTATTTGTTTGTGAACGGGTTTTCAACTACCAAGGACCAAAAGAAGCATGTGTTGAAGCAAAACTTGACACATTGCTCTGCTGCGTCAGTGTGTGTATACATCATAATCAGAAAATAAAACAACTTGCACCCTGAGAGAAACAAAACAAGGAAACAAAAACAGGGTCACTGTGTCTAGTTCACTGTCCCAAAATAAAAGAATCCTTAAGTTTTGTTTATAAGTATTGACTCCCTCATAAACACAATTTTATCAACTTTTACAATGTTGATTTGTGGTAACCTTTGTAGCTATGATAGCCATTTGATAAAATTGCTCTTTTCTATCATGAGCGGACTAACTACAAGCTAATAGTATTGATAATTTTGTGGGGTTGTTCCTAACATTTTAAAAAATATTATTTATTTATTTTAGAGAGAGAGACAGAGCGTGAGCAGGGGAGGGGCACAGAGAGACAACACAGAATCTAAAGCAGGCTTCAAGCTCTGAGCTGTCAGCACAGAGCCTAATGTGGTACTCAAAATCACAAACCATGAGATCGTGACCTGAGCCAAAGTCGGACGCTTAATCAACTGAGCCACTCTGGCGCCCATCCCCAACTCTTGTATTTTTTATCTGGTGAACCAGTCCTTTTATACTTGGGAGTTTCTTACAAAATTTTCTTAAAAGTAAACTTTTCCTTAATAAGTGCTTTGTCTCTGAGTATCTCTTTGACAATTCTACAGATTCTACCAAGATTTTATGTATTTATCTACCAGGGGTAAATATTCGCCAGCCAGAACCAAGTAAACTGTAACTTAACGGTTCTTTGAGTTATAACTTTTTCCAGTCCTAGGGTGAATCTTCTGTGGAAATAGGGTTTTAATTTAGTTGATTCTATTTCTTTTTTATAACTATTTGGTTTTTTTGTTTCCTGGTTAAGTCTGGTTTTCATGCTAGTTCTGATTTGTACACAAGCACTATTTCTCTTTTGGCAGCAGCAATGTTGGCAATACAGTTTTTAATGGTCTGTCTGGTCCTTATGAGGTAACATATGACAGTGTATTTGATTGTATTTTACATTTGTCTTAAGCATTCTGTTAGCTCCTGTCATTGAGATACATCGTTCTTTGCCTTTAGGTCTTGAGAGCTTGATTTAGTCAAACTGATGACTGGTTTCACTAGTAAGTTGGAAAGTTGCTCATATTACTCCCCATAGTACTCATTTATTTCATTGCTGCCTTACCACTGGTGAAACCCTCTATGCTGTTCTCATGTTGTGTGCCACTCTGATTCAAATCAAAATAAAAATATTTTCGTGCCCACCGGAGTGAAGAGCAGATATTGGAAATCTGGAGTTGTATCAGCCAGTGAGATTTTGTACGTGGATTACATTTGATCTATCTGTGGCTGATGTTATAAAACCAAGCTGTTGGTTCTTTTAGTGTATTTTTTTAAAAGCCTTCTTTCCTCCTCAAAAAGGAAGGTACAGCTTTCTACAATAGTCTATTTACAATTATAAACTTTCTCTGTCCCTTGGGATACTATTAGAGACTAACAGGCCATAACAGCTGTCATTTGAACACACTATGTAAGGATATCTAATTCCAACAGACAAATTTACCATAAGAGAGGACAAAATATACACAATGAATAAAATTTGAAATTGCTTTAAACGGTTTTAGAGCAAAGGGTAGAGACTTTGTGTTTTGTTTGAATGGTACAAGCGTTCTACAAATAAGCCTGAATTTGTGATGGAGAGAGAATGATTGGTTTTGACTTGCTTAGAGCTTAATGATCCCTGCAAGATATCTAAAAAGTTCTGGGTGTATAACTTTTACTTTCTCTCCTCTCAAAAGAAAATAGGAAAGCATAAATAAATGAATAATCCAGGTAAAGATGTACAAAAGAGCTTTGTGCCCCAAAATAAGGTGTTAATAAATCTAAAGTTGTGCTTCTAGCTCAACCCACAATCTGACTGGAAAATTACTACAAAAATAGCCTTGTTTACAAGTTGACAAGATAAGTAATGAGATGCAAATTGACAGCAGAGAGAAACATTGAAAGAAAACTTTAGTACCTTTAAACAAAACTTGAAGACTTCCTAAATATTTAGTATGAAAAACAGAAAAATTTAAGTAATCATGTTCCTAATGAGCATACATACAGTTAGACAAATTAGACTGGTTTAATAATGCTGTTTAGGATGTCTCCTTTCTGATTTAATTACAGTGAGAATTAAAATGTTGTATACTCTTCTAACTTATGCAAGACAGGTTTGTTTTCTCATGGAAAGCCTAAATAATTATACTTTATAGATACGTTTCTAATTCCTAAATGAATATTAAACTGAGTTACTTTAATTAGTAATCTTTGGATATAAATTATATCTAAGCAAGTCATTTGTACAGAACAAAATAAATACTAGGTCAACAAACAGTTTTTACATACACTTGCCTTTTATTTTTACATATTTTAAGTGACCATTAATTAGTAGGTTGAAAAGATATGTATCAAAAACTGAGGTATGTTCTTTTTTGAAAGAAATGTTTCAAATTGCCTGTAAACTTATTTAGTCACTTAATCATATCTTTTATATTCTGATAACTTTTTTTGATATGGCATTTCCCAAATTCAGAATAATAAACTATTACTGTGTTTTCTATATAAAATTTTCTTTGGGGTTTCCCAAACAGTTGCTAGACAGCTCCAAAGTTTTGCTAATTTATCCTATAAAAGGAGGAATACTAAAAATCATTAGATATGTTTGGTATACTGCAGATTTTTATTAGCTCAAAACTATTGCAAAAGTCATCCTGCTTATTGAGTCCTACATATGAAAAGAACTTGCACAGCAGTTCAGAGGAGCTTAAACTAAGTTAACTATATTTAAGTAAATGTATTACTATAAATATAAAATAAAGATATTTTTAGCAATTGTGTAACTTTCAGGTTGGCCAGAAGCATACTCATGTCTCTATACAAAGATTGGCACAGTAACTATTTTTTAAACTTTATTTATTTATTTTTAAAGTTTATTTGAGAGAGAGAGAGAGAGAGAGAGAGAGAGAGAGAATTCTAAGCAGACTCTGTGCTGTCAGCATGGAGACCTACGTGAGGCTCAATCTCATGAACCATGAGATCATGACCTGAGCCTAAATCAAGAGTCAGATGCATTAACTAACTGAGCCACCCAGGCACCCCCCAAATTGATTTTTTTAAAGGAATATTTTATTTGCAGTTGACAATCCTAAAAATATTTTGAGATAAAAGAACCTGGAGACTTTTTAATGCCTACTCAATCCATAAATTATCCTCTCAGGATAATAATTGACTAAATCCTTATAAAATGATTATGTGTTACTTCAGAAAAAAGATTCTACTCCCCACTATTCTAGTATTGTTGGCCTTTACAAAATTAACCTAAGCCATTGAGTCTTGTCATCCACGGACAGTTTCTGCTTTTTCATCAAGTCCCCATGATAAGATACAGAGCAAAAACGGAGTCTTCTGGAACAAACATGAAAAGAATGAAAGCCTCAGTAAACACTTTACCATACTCGTAACTGTTGACTCTATAGGGAGCGGACTCATGGAAACAGATTTTTCAGTGTAAACTGGTATCAGCATGACAAAAAGATACCTGTCAGACTATCAAAAGATAGAGTCAGGATTTCTAGGATTCTTTAAATCCAGAAGCAAATGACTTCAAGAAATTGAGTGCTTCACCTCAAATCAGAAAAACAAGAATTTATCACCTAGGACTAAATGAGTTAATTCTGTGAATGCTTTCTTTCTAAGGGACATACATTATTTTGATCTATTGGCTACACTTATATAAACTGATAGAAACATTCCTTAAATGGTATTATGTTCCAACTGACCCTTCAGAATTACAGAAAAAAAAAATATTTGGAAATACTTAATGGAATTTATAAGTAAGAGACTGGCAGGAAAACAAAAAGAATGATTCTGGAGAAAATCATATATCAATGTACCACAAAATGGTAAAAATTGTTAAATATGATACAAAATGCCTTTACTAAGTTTCCTTCCTTTTCATAGCCATGTAGCTATTTAGCATAAGTTCAATCAAAACCTGTTCTCCTTACTACCAAGTAGTAATTTAAAAATTGCTTTACTGTCTGTGGCTATGCCTCAAATCCCATTAAAGTAGGTATGGCAAGCCCATTACTAAACAAGTTCCAAGTAACTTGACTGAGGTGAACTGAATGGCTCTTGGCTTCGGATTTCAGTATAAGAGCTTATGGGAGCAGTATCTTACATATAAAGGAATGACAGCCTTAAAGACTTTACGAAGTCTCCAAAGTTAACCCCTAAATTGTAGTATCACATGTCTCTAGTTTCACTAACCAGATTATAAAAAGGTCTCTGTGCATTAAGCTTCACCTTTTATCACATCCATATAATAAAACTGACCAAATAACACAAAATATCAAAGTAATGATACTGTATCATAAAATCAGTAGACAAATTTATGTGGTCAGAGCCATGCTTTAGGAGGAAATTTGGAGGCAACATTTACATCTTAACCAGATGGGTAAGCAATGCACATCACATTCCAGAGTAGAAAACAAAATGAAACAACAGTGTAAAGGGTCAACACAACATGTCTAAGTTGTGCAAACCTTTCACATTCCAAAGAAAGGTTTGGTCTTTACTCAACTCCCAGGAGATGACCTCTAAGGCCTTGGAATATCCTGCCTGATGATGTTTTTGTTTACCTAGGGACCGCAGGCCTCCCAGATAGTTCATGCTAACAATGTGATTTATGGTCCACTATGGCCTTAGGCCATGCAGTATCAGCTTGACCTTCACAGAGGGGCTGGAGACTGAAGGTTGGCCATATGGGCAGTCAGCGATGCTTGTGTGATCAGTCCATACCGAAAAACCTGAACACCAAGGCTTGGAAGAGCTTCCTTGCTTGGCCATATTGCAAGCATATCACCACACATCATTGCGAGGAGAATTAAGTGCTTGTCTGCATGATTTCACTGGAAGAGGACAACTGGAAGCTCACGCCTGGTGTTTCCTGGACTTTGTCCAATGTCCCCTTTCCAGTTGCTTATTTAAATCTGTATTCTCTTGCTGTAATAAACCAAAACTGTGAGTACAACAGCTTTTCTAAGTTCTGTGTGTTGTTTTAGTGAAATCATTGAACACAAAGGTGGTCTTGGGGAATCCCTGCAAACTTACTTTGCAACCTTGAGATAAAGTAACATCAGCAAACAATCACCCTGTCTAGTTCTTGCTCCTCAAGTAAATGAAATCTTGAGTCTTTCTTGTAAGTTACTCTCTAATTAAAACAACTATATCTCTGATTTTGGAAATGTCTGAAGATATGCGATGACCTTTTTGGATATGGCAATTATGTGAAAAAAGTGCTGTTTTCCACCTTAAAGACAGTGCATACAAACTTGGTGACCTTGGTAAGTTTGCAGGTAGCTTTTTTCCTCTAAATGCTTGTCATATTTCTAATTTGTTAAAGCTGTCCTTCTAAAGCTTGGTCTCCCTTGTAGATCTTCTTTGCATATGAACTCCTTTTCTTTTCTAAATGCTTTAGTCTCTAAGTGGCTTATGTTTTATTTCAGCAGGTGGAAGTCTGAATCAATAGCATTTTAGTAGACTCGTTAAGAGAAACTCTACTTTTTCTGGAACATTCATAGGAATGTTAGGAAGTTGCTCTGAGAATTTGAAATCACAGGCAAATATCCTACCCAAATACCAAAGGCACAGCCTTCCATCTACTTGAAACCTATGCTATAAAAGAACAAAAAGAAAAGTACTTTATCTGAAAATTTAGCTCAGTGCTCATATCATAAGAGAGAATCAAGATATGTATTAACTGATATAAATTCTCAAGCAGATAAGTTATATACATAAAAATATAGAATAAGTTTTTAACATACCATTTAGTTTTGAGATTAAAGTAAAAGTAGAAATTCCATACCTAAAAATAACTTATTTTAACTCTGGTACTGAATTTCCCAGCTTTAAATTTGTTAGCTCAGTTTATTTTGGGAAAAGCAAAGATAATGATGCTTTTTATGTTGTGTTCAAGCATTCAGTAGGTAAGATATTAATAGCATTATTCTCTCACATGTATTACATATTTTAGATTTGGCTGTCTCTGAAAAGATATTTTTAAGGTATTAAACATTTTTCTTTTGCTAGAAATTATAAACTATAAAACCAGAAATGTTCCATGGAATTCTCAGGAGTGTTTTTAAATTTAATTTTAAATGGGTTTCCTGTGTACCAATATGATTTATGTTTTAAATAACACATTTGTAAAGTTGAAAGGACCTACAGTGAAAAAAAGTGAAATACTTTCCAGTTCAGCAAGAAGATTCTGGACAACTGCTCTGTAAACATCAATCTTATATTTCAGACAAGAAATGATTCACATTCTGTACTAGTTCAGTAATAGATTTTTCTAAGAAATACAAGTCAATGTACATTTAACTTCAAAGAAAACTAACCAAAAAAATACCTTTCAATGATTTCTGAACTTATCCTAAAATTTACTTAATCAGACCAACTTAAATTAGGTCAACAGTGTATTATTTTAGCTATGACTAGAAGGTCTGTTCATTTTACAATCTTCCTTTTAAGATCTCTTTATTTAAGCAAATTTAATAATTTGTAATGAATAAACTTTTACAAGTAGGTAGAATCCCATTATAATGAACATCATTCCAGTGTTCACTTCCCTATGGCATTTCTCCCTATGTTCTAACCATAACCCAGAGCTGATATGGCTACAAAGAAATACATTGAAGAGATATCAAAAGTCACAGAAATACAGCCTCTTAGTAGTACTTTATTTAATGAAGCTATTTTCCAGGTAAGGTTTTTTTTTTTTAATTTTTAATGTTTATTTATTTTGAGGGAGAGAGAGAGACAGAGTGCAAGCAGGGGAAGGGCAGAGAGAGACAGAGAGAGAGACAGACAGACAGACAGAATCTGAAGCAGGCTCCAGGCTCTGAGCTGTCAGCATAGAGCCTGACACGGGACTCGAACTCACAAACTGTGAGATCATGACCTGAGCTGAAGTTGGATGCTTAACCAACCGAGCCACCCAGGCACCCCTCCAGGTAAGATATTTATATACTTCACCCACTCACTCATTTAAAAATATTCTATCAGGTCTAACGCTCAGTAAAATGACATAACTTTAAACAGCACCACATTGATAGTATATCAATTTTTAATTTTTTCAGTGCTGTTGAATGTTGATGTTCAGATTTGACATGCACACAGTTTTTCTCTCATAAATCTCATACCTTTATGAATTTAAAAAACTACCCAGAGGCGCCTGGGTGGCTCAGTTGGCTAAGTGTCCGACTCTTGATTTCAGTTCAGGTCATGATCTCATGGCTCTGCGTTGGGCATGGAACCTGCTCGGGATTCTCTCTCCCCCTCTTCCTCTGTCCCTCTCCCACATGTACATGCACACTCTATCTCTCAAAAAATTTTTAAAAGTTAAAAATTAAAAAAAAATTGAAATTAAAATTACACACACACACACACACACACACACACACACACACCAAAATGTCTTAAGCACCTGCAGAACAAATTTCTTTCCTACCCATAGGGCCCATGCTTTGCTAGACTGCACAGAAGCAGTGACTAGATAGAAACAATGGATGAAGAATAATGAGGTCATTTGTTAAGGGATTCACTTTGAATATATTTATTTGGGCCCACATTAGAAAAGTGACATTTCTCTAATATAGGTTGGTTAGTATTTGAAAAGAGTGTTTTATAGGCCAGTAAATGTAATGGTGTTAAAACAGGACATCTATCTGTAAAATATAGAAAACACATCTGTAATAGTATTTCTGGGATAAATAGTAGATTGCCACAAACCATAAGGGATATTTGGGAGTATTCCTAATTTAAACTGGCTATCTTTCCTCTACATCTTTCAAATACATTCCTTTTAAAGATTTATTAAGAGCCAACTTCTTCTTCCTTAAAATAACATTTAGGACTACATTTTAAATTATTATCCAGTACTCACAGAGTTTCACAAAAACATTGACGACCTTCTCTGTGTGTGATGTACCCTGATATTTTCAATGCTATTCTAATATCATTTAAAAAGTGTTCATAGTGACCCACTAAATGGATTTCACAATCCATTAGTAGGATAGGACCTGCAGTTTGAAAAACACTGACTTGGTCCAACCTATGGGGAAGCTGAAGTGTGACAGAATTGAGTGGCTTAAATTCATAAGAAAAGTGAGTGGTAATCATTTGCATAATTCTGTGCAAGTCAAAAACTATTACTTTTCTGTTTTAGTCTCAGTCATTTTTGCTTGATTTTTTTTATCTTCTTTATTCTCTACTCCCTTATTTTACTTCAGTGTTTCATACCCATTTTTTCTACTCGTGTCTTGATACATGGTTATGTAGACAATACATCTTTTAAATTTATATTAAGTGAACTAGTATCTTCAATCAACAAGAATTAAGAATCCTAGTCCAATACTGCCATGAGGTGAAAAAGCAAATGAAAGCTGTATATATCAAGAAAAAGAATGAAGAAATACAAATAGGCCAACTTTATCTATCAATAGATGAGAAATTTAGTAGACAAATATTTAAGCATCTTCTCTGGGATGGTCATTATACCTCTATGTCAACTATTGTTTTCTTCCTTCTGTTATATTTCTGTACAGTCTCCTCTATCAGACTTTAAGCAACGTGAAGAGAGAATTCATGTATAATGTGTCTTTGAATCTCCCATAGCATCTAGCACAGTATCCTGGAGATCAACAAATACTTGAGTAGAGATCAGTAACTACTTCCTGAATGAACATGTCCAACACACCAATACACAAATAAAGAACTACCTTTGTTCTCTAATCTCTTCCTCTTAGCATTATAAAATCAAAGAAAGCACAATTCTGAGTGCCTGTTGTCTGTATACCCAAACAAACAACAAAATACTGGAATATTTTAACCAATGGTTATGTAAAACTTGGGTCACATATCCTTGAAAGATGAAACAGCAGCACAATTGAACTGGTGTCTAAAACAGCAGTACCTGACCCATTATGCTTACTCTGATGAGACCATCAAAGAAGGTTAACTAAGTTTCATGACAAGCAATTATCAAATATTTATTGAGAGGTCTACTTATGGGCTAGGTATTGTGCCAAGTGCTGGGCTACAGTGGTAAGCAAGGCAGGATCATGCCCTTAGGGAGATTTCAGTCTATGGGAAAGACAAACAAATAAACGATAACAAGAAAGTATACTAAGTGCAAACAAAGGAGAAATACCAAGAAGAGGCAGCTGAGTCAGATTTGGTAGAAGGCGGGGGGTATTAAGGGGAGATTTAAAGAGAGCTTCCTAGAGGAAGCAGTAAATTGAGACCTGAAGAATGAGGTAAGGCTAGACAAGCAATATCTATGCAGGAAAAATCTAGGCACAGAGTATGATGGATAAATTCACCCTGATTTTAAAAGATTATTCTAGAAAGATGATTATGTACAGAACTTTTTATCTATAAAATTTTTTTCAAATTTTATTTAAATCCAAGTTGGTTAACATATAGTGTAATAATGATTTCAGGAGTAGAATTCAGTGATTCATCACTTACGTATCTTTTTTGACAGCTAACTCATAATTCCCAACGTTCCTCCTCCAAGCACATTGGATTCAGTCTCCCAACACTGCAGACTGCTGAACTGATCATTAACAAGACCTATATTGTCACAAAACTGCTTTAGAGCATAAAGTAACAATTTGCTTCTCTATTATTTTCTGGTGAAACTATCAAAGCACATAGGTACACAATGAACCATACATACATAGTAAAAAATAAACTTCTTCAGTGGGGTGTGCTAATTTATAGTTCTAATAATTGCCTATGTCATCTAGCAGGATCTTGCACCAAGTGAGAATTCAATGACTCCATACCAATAAGGAGAACACTCCCAAAAATTCTACCAGGAAAAAAAAAATCCACCTGATTCTTCAAATGACTCACAACTACAATAAAAAAACAACAACAAAACAAAACTCTGACCTAGACAATATTTTAAAACTTTAAACTTTACAATTTTGTTATGACTAATTCTCCTTACATAACAAAATATGAAAAAGGAATTAAAGAAGTTACATGAAAATAAGCATATAGATTGTGAAGAAAAAGGCTGAAGCATTGGCCAAGTATATTTAATTACCAAGAAGTAAATTTAGTTTTACATCAATGACAGCCAATATAATTTTATTTATCTTCATTTCATCAAAAGGTGCCATGGAACGCATAATGAGTTTTTTTTTTCCCCCTCACAGATGCTATTATGCCGTAGAGAGTTTTGTCTTATTATACATCTGGGAGTCAGCTTAGTTATCTAAACTTCACATACAATTAAATGTTCTCAGTGCAGACAGCTTTAGTTACAGCTGAATAGAGTTCCAGGAAACCCCATTAGGAGTTTCACTATTTACTCTACACCAACAATGGCAGCTGGCACATTTTTGGCCACGGTGAGCAGTCCTTCCACTGTGCATAACCAACTAGACTTTCCCCCTTAGTTTGATTCTCACCACATTGCAATCAAATTTTAATTTAATTTTTTGATGTCCTGTTACAGATTAAGACTACTTCTTTATAGTTAAAAGTTGTATTTTTTCAGTTGTATAGTTATATTTAAAAAAAATTTTTTTTTTTACATTTTATTTATTTTTGATAGAGAGAGACAGAGTACAAGTGGGGGAGGGGCAGAGAGAGAAGGAGACACAGAATCTGAAGCAGGCTCCAGGCTCGGAGCTGTCAGCACAGAGCCCGACATGGGGCTCGAACTCACAAACTGCGAGATCATGACCTGAGCCAAGTTGAAAGCTTAACCGACTGAGCCACCCAGGCGCCCCTGTATAGTCGTATTTTTAAAGTAAAAAGGCTATATAAAAATCTCAAAAACAACTTTTTTTGAGAGAGAGAGAGAGAGAGAGAGAGAGAGAGAGAATGTGCACTAGTGTGCATGAGCAGCTGAAAAGCAAAGGGAGAGAGAGAATCTTAAGCAGGCCCCACCCTGGGGCTTGATGTCATGACCCTGAGATCATGACATGAGCCAAAATCAAGAGTTGGATGCTTAACTGACTGAGCCACCCAGGCGTCCCTCAAAAACAACTTTTAAGTACACCACCACCACTAGCTAGCTCCCTATTTTAAGTATCTCCTTTTACCTTATACTGCTGAAAAATGAGCATGTCCCTTCAACCCCTCTATATTCAGCTAATACCCAATAAAAATGGCTAGGCTGCCAATGACCCATACAAGTACAGTTAACTCAAGATTCCAGGAACTGCTATTTCCAGAATCAGAATATTCACAATACCTGCTGTTTTAAACACTCACTTTCTAGTTTCACAGTTTCATCCAAGTTGAGACCTGTCTTGGCTAAACAGTTCCAATTCCATTTTTTTCAATTTCTGATTAAATAAAAAACAAACAAACCTGTTTTTCACTTAAGTGAACAAAATCCACGATATCCTACCGAGTCTCTGCTAGGCAGAGCGCAGCTGCAGGGTTGCCATGGCAACTCTTGTACACTGGCCACAGATTGCCCCTGTCCAAGAAGGAAATCATTTGCTCCACCCCTGAGGAGTCAAAGGCTCTGGTAAGCAGCAGTCTGTGAGCAGGACACATTTCTAGTTCAGTAGCTGTGACGGAGCAACAAGAGACAATTCTTTAGTGTTTCTCCATAATAAATGTCACCCAACAACCAAAACAGACTCCAAATCAAGTTGCCATGTGTGATTATATATTTCTACACCATGGTAAGATTATATTCTTTACCCACTCTCACTAGAAACCTGAGCTAGGGAATAAGCCAGAACAATTTCCTCTCAGACACAGAAAAGAAGAAAAAAAAACCCCAAGTAATTAGAATATTCCCACTTTTACAAAGAATACGTTTTGGCTCTTGCTTTCAGGCTTTAACACATGCAAACTCAGGTTGTCTGACAATTTTTGGTGGGGCAGGGCAGTCAGATTTAACGTTTATTGAGTTTTTACTCAATGCCAACCCTTCTGCTGGGTGGTTTCTATGACACGTTACTTCATTTAGGTAGCAATATAATCCTTACTTTACAAATAAGAAATGGAGGCCCTGAAAGTTATTTGATTGTCCAAACTACTAAATGGTGGAGTCACAACTTGAACCCAAGTCTTCTAATTCTGAAATCTTATGGTTTTTCTCCTACGCTACATTGATTTTCCAAGAAAATTCTCAATTCTTAACTAAAATATTCAAGTGTTCCTAGAATGACTTTGTTTTTGTTTTACCAATACAGTTTCACAAGTGATGACTTCACTACTGGTAAGCTAAGTGTAGTCAGCCACTTTCCTAAATGCATGGAAAACAAAGGCACAGAAAGAGACAGGGCTGCATTACGGCCCTGGTGAGTTTTTTGCAAAGTTTAAACTACAGCACTCACATTCTCAAGGAGGAAAGACAAAGTTGAAAAGTAGGTAAGGTGATGAAAATGAATTTAGATGAAGCGCTCTGTGGAACGTCTCTGGGGCTGAAGAAGCTGCAGAGGGAGAGGGAATAAGAGTGGGTGAAGGACACATGCAGTATTTAAACCAGAGACAATCTTTCATCTCCATCATTAGTCACTTTCAAGGATAATTTCAAGTATCCATCTGCCCATTTTCAGTCATTTTTGCACTTCAGGTTTGGAAAGTTCTTCTAACTTAGCACCTCTGCTCTCAGTGAGAATGAATCGGTTTTCTTCTTCCCTCACCAGAGATCTACAATTACCACCTTCCCCCCGCCCCCGCCACACACACACACTTTTAGGGAATTTCTTAGGAGGACTGGCTTTAACATAATTGCTTTTCCTAGCTCCCCAAGATCTTGACCTGAAAATTCTTTCATACCTATAGCTTGATCATTCCCCCAGCTGTAGATAAATGTACCATCAATTCTGACCCTTTGGAATCACCATCTCTTAAACTGCTACCCTAGCTTCTGAGTTATGCCTTTTCTGTCAGTCTTCTATTTCTACTTCAACTGATGACTTCAGTTCTCTAGTTGGCCCAAAGGAGTTCAGTGAAAAAAACAAAAAAGTTCAAAAGAGTCATAATAGTTTCCATAGGTTTCTGGAAAGATAGGTCAACAAGTGTAAATTTATTATAAAGCATACATATACAAAGACATTGCTTATGACATCACTGACTTAAAAATATCTAAAAAAAAGATCATATTTCTTTGAATTGTTACTGGATAAGGTAATAAAACATCCAATTTCATTTTCCTGTACTTTCCTATAAAAGTGGGTCCTGGAAATTTACATTCTCAATTTATACTGATGAATATTATACATAATGCAAAGACTAAAACTCATCAAAAGTTTTAGTGATAAAGGAATAAGATAAATAGATCACTGGTGTTAAAAAGCAGCACTGGATTTGTAAAAGAGAATAGGAATTGCAGAAAACGGCTTCTGCAGTTAAGTTATTGACATCTAAAAATTAAGTAACCATGAGTTCCTATTTATAATTGTCACATAAAAACTTGGGCTAAAGGCTTCTTTACAGGGCTCTTCCATTTACAAAAAAGAAAAACATTTCATAGCTCATAAAATAAGATAGGGAAGAAGCACCAGGAAAGGTAAAAGACCTTTCCTTACTCTGTTCATTTTATATTGGTTCTTAAGGTTATAAGCCTACTAAATAAAAAAGTGGAATGGTACTTGTATCTCAAATTTAACTTAATTTTAAATACCATCAATCCAGTATAATTTCTTAGATTTAGCTTAAGAGGTCTGCAAAATGAGCAATGTGTCTAACACATGGAGAGATTAGGTATTTCAGTCAGAGAAACAAAAACGCAGTCATTTATTATTCGGGACTCTTAGGAGGTTGTTATGCATTAATTTAAAAATACTACAACTTGACACTTTATAAGGACTAGAAACATAATTCAAAATTTCATAAGGCATATTAAATTAAAACCACTTTAGACAATTCAAGATCTCATTGACAAGAGTTCATGTAAGGTGATAGTTTTACTATTGTGTTATTACTGTTCCCACATGATATCATCTCTTCGCAATTTCATTTGAAGATTATGGACTCGTACTGGATGAAAGTTGCTGTTCTTCTGAAGAGAGTTAGTTAGCAAACATTTTCTGGGGCTATTTTTTATGTTCTTTGATCCTTTAGGGCTGCTATCTTCTCGCTGAATACCTGAAGCTTCAGTCATCTTTGAGTTTTGAATTTTTTGCTGCAGTTTACGGACCTGGAGAGAAAAAAATCTAACATTTTAGTAAAAAAAGATATAAAAAATATACCCTAAAATGGATTGGATTGACGGTTTAAAGGTTACATGAAATTAAAAAGTTCATTAAGTCTTTACTGAATACCTATCATATGCCTAACACTGTGCCAGTTAGGTAGAAATATAATGAATAAAACAAACCTTGCTCTCAAAAAGCTTATAGCTCTTATTAGTGAAAGAAAAGCATAAATGTGACAAGTAGAGAATAATTCAGGCTGGGATAACTCTGAGTGGGACAAAAGGTGTTTATTTGAGAAGGCCAAAGTAGGACAAGATCAATGTGGACTGAGAAGATCAGTGAGAAGCTGCAAGAAGATTTATAAGGGATATGAAATGAGTAAAAACTGGAGAACAGAGACAAGAGAAAAAGACCTTTCAGGAATGAGCACTGAATTTATAGAGTTGAATGTACATATACATATTTTACTTAAAAGTATTCCTGAATTTAAAGTATTACTGAATGCCAGTTAAAAGATGTCTCATTGGGTGGTATCTGGTAACAGTTGATGGAATTAAATGAAACAAAACCTATCAACTAGCCAAAACCTATTTCTGCCAAACCCAGTCCATTACTTAGTCTATTTCACTTATGCATGGGCCTAATTTGTAGATCTGATCCAGATATTGGCTAAGAACCTAGTATGTGTCCAAGGCCATTTAAATTTCAGAAATTAAATTTATCATGATAAAATGCTTGAAAATTTATACTGCTATAGCTATTATGGAGTAGAAATAATATTTTTCAAAATTAATTTATGTATGTTAAAAATACGACTATTTTTGTATTCCCTTCAAATTTCTCCTATGCAATTCTAAGAAAGTGTATGTTATATAATCTTCACCCTAACACAATCATACAAAAAATTTACTTACTATAGCTTTAAAAGCCAGTAAAATGAAGATATTTGCTTTAAAAGTTTCATTTCCTCTTTTTCTCTTTATTTGTCATAGAAGAATAAAGGCAGTAAAATTCTGAATCCTTTATTACTTTCCTATAAAAGCAGGGAAGGCTGAGTTGTGAGGTTAATATATCACCAACTTATATGAATGCTGACTATTCTATATAGGCAGATAGCTATATGATGTGATTTGAGGGTTCCTGGAAAGACTTCTTCTGCCTTCTGCTCCAGCAGGGTAATAGTGCTAATAATCCAACCTATGGAATCACTGTCTTGGGATAAAATATTATCATATTCCATGATTCTTCTGTTGAAATATTAAAATTGCTATGCCATTCTTAGTTATTAAGCATTCGCATGCAAGGACAGAGTCCCCCTTACCACCACACTATAGCTAGTTAAGCACAGGTCCCCAGGGAATGGAACACAGCCTAACTTGTTCTGGGAAAGTACAAACAATGGTTTTAGCATTAGAGTACTACTTGAGGAGCCAGGTTACATATGGGTACTGAAACAGAGACCTGTCAACATAAGAGTCTTCATTAAAGCATTAAGGGGCAGGAAAAATAAAGGGAAAGAATGTTAAAAGGGTAACCAGGAGGGCTGCAAAGCAAACTTAGCCTCCCTCAAAATTTTCCCAAGGTCATTTCTGAATACATAACTAAACATTCTTGTTCCCCTTACTTTACAATTATCTTGGAGAACTCTTCATGGAGGCCATGTTATTCCAATGGGACAGATGGCTCTATAATAAGCCTAATTTCTATCTGTCATCTTTTCACTAAACCACATATACAGACCTCAAATTTGAAAGATCATGCAGAGATGTAACATTGACTCCAAATATGTTATCTTTTTATTAAAATCTTTAACTAAAGCCTTCTTACATTATCTTGATGCTTCATCAGTTTGGAAATTTGTTCTCCTTTAATTTCCATTTTCTTGACTAAATGCTCTAGTTCACATTCTATGTCTTCACAGACTGAATGACTTTCAGTCTCCTTCATTTGATTTAGTAGTTCTTCGTGCTCCCTATGAAAGAAAAGCAAATATCAAGTACTATTATGGTTTATATGTTATATGTCTTTGGTATAATTAAACAATATTCTGTTCAATCATAAATTTTTGCCAGTTAAATATTAATCTTCAAAGACAGTCTCTTTATGTAGGGTTATTTAATTAAATCTACAGTAAATATAAAAGGCTCTTGTGATTTGAGATTAGATAAATTTAGAAATATCCTAGACTTAGGGTCTTAAAGAACCTTAGAATAAAGTCCAAATTTTTGATACTCATGGCTAAATGTAATAAAACATTCTGATGTCCTTAGCTAAAAGTATTAAAGGATTCTCTTTAGTTCCAACTTTGGAATTCTTAATATAGGGTATTTAGAATTCCATAGAATTCCATAGAAGAATTCCAGCTATAAAAGTATTTGCCTGAGAAATCCCTAGATTTGGTGATTGCCTACTGAAAGAGATACTGTCAAGAGAACTAGTTATATCTTCTACAGTGGTCTTATTTCAACTAGCTGGCTACCCAAATCTCGTATTGTCTGGGATTTTTGTTGAATATATATTTAAACTTGGGGCTTAAAATATGTATCCTATACAGAATCTTGTTTACTATGGATGCTTCAAAACTTATAATGCAGACCAGACAGAGTTTAAAACAAGAAACTGCTTTCCTACTTGTCTAATGAAATGCCACTTAATTAAAAAGATTATAAAAAGCAAAAGGAGAATCTTTCTTATAAAAGCATTTGTGAGTTATAATTTAAGGTCACCTGACCCCATTTGTTAGGACAGTAATAATTGTCTATCAGTTCAGATCTTGGGAACACAGAAACTCCTTAGATTGGAAAAGCAGTAATTATACACAGTTGAAAATTTAAATACTATCAGTAAATACAATGAAAAATCAGTGGCAACTCTGCAGATGAAACTAAGTCCCAATCTAAGTGAGGCCTTTAAGAATTTATAAGTGGCAGGGGTGCCTGGGTGGCTCAGTCAGTTAAGCGTCTGACTTCGGCTCAGGTCAGGATCTCATGGTTCGTGAGTTCAAGCCCCATATCAGGCTCTGTGCTGACAGCTCAGGGCCTGGAGCCTGCTTTGGATTCTGTGTCTCCCTCTCTCTCTGCCCCTCTGTGCTCTGTCTCTCTCTCTCAAAAATAAACATTAAAACAATTTTTTTTAAGTTTAAAAAAAGGTAAAGAATTCATAAGTGGCATTGTTCTTAAGACTGAGAAGAAAAAAGATGCCTACATATCTTGCTACTTCTTCTGATAAAGAATAAAAATACTTACATACTCATTTGGTCCAGTTCATCTTGCATTGCCATCAAAAGTTCAGACAAATTGTCACAAATAGAAAGGGAATTTTTTGAGTCAGAAGGTTCAGCTTTACACTGGGCACTTGTTCTAGTAGGCTTGTAGAGACATCTAAGCTCAGTAACTTCAGTAGGTTTCTGAAGGATATGTGGCTCATAATGTTGCATCATCTGCAGGAGGCTTTGCATACTTCTATTCACAGAATGGCCTGCACTGGCAGACTTTAGGGGAAAAGAAATAGCTGAGAACAATTTTAAATGACTCATGGCATTTAAATAGCACTTACAACAAAACAGGAGTGTGTCGGAACAAGTATCTTCATTTTTTCCTCTCTTACCTTCTCAGCCATAATAGGCAGTGATTCAAACTTGGAATAAATTTGCTGACGTGGTCCTCTCTTTAAACATTTAGTTTTCTAAGTATTAACAAAGGAAAAAGAGTAAACAAAAAAAATTTTTAAGACATTTATGATATGAAGAAGTTTCGAAACTCAACAGTGAACAATCTGATTAGAAAGAAGCAAAAAATATGGACAGACATTTTGCTGAAAAGGTCATATGTACGGCAAATAAATACATGAAAAGATCTGCAACACATTAGCCATTAGGAAAATGTAAGTTACAATGAAATATCACTACACAGCTAACAGGATGGCCAAAATGGAGAACAGTGACAACAACAAATGCTGGCAAACATACAGAGAAGCCAGATCACTCATGCATCACTTGTAGGAATACAAAATAATATAGCCACTTTGGAAAACAATTTGGAAATTTCTTGTAAAACTAAACATGTACTTCTCATATGACCTGGCAATTATACTCTTGGATATTTATCCCAGAAAAATTAAAACCTACGTTCACACAAAAACCTATATGCAAATGTTCATAACAGCTTTATTTGTGAGAGTCAAAAACTGAAAACGATCCAAATCTCCTTCAATAGGATCCAGCAAATATCAACACATTCTTTTTATTTCTGTGTAGTATTTCATGTTATAGATGTACTACAGCTTAATCACTGATAGCAAAGCAGGATGAGCTGGACCAAATAAATATGTAAGTATTTTTATTCTTTATCAGAAGTAGCAAGATACGTAGGCATCTTTTTTTTTTCTCAGTCTTAAGAACAGTGTCACTTATGAAATCTTAAAGGCCTCGCTTAGATTGGGATTTATTTTCATCTGCAGAGTTGTCACTGATTTTTTATTGTATTTATTGATAGTACTAAATTTTCAACTGTGTATAATTACTACTTTTCCAATCTGAGGAGTTTCTGTGTTCCCAAGATCTGAACTGACAGACAATTATTACTGTCCTTCTAACAAATGGGTTCTGGTGACCTTAGATTATATAAAACTGCTTCCAGGATCTACTGTATTGTTATCATCTGTTGTGTCATTTAGTGCCACTTTATTTTTTTTTTTAATTTTTTTTTTTTCAACGTTTATTTATTTTTGGGACAGAGAGAGACAGAGCATGAACGGGGGAGGGGCAGAGAGAGAGGGAGACACAGAATCGGAAACAGGCTCCAGGCTCTGAGCCATCCATCAGCCCAGAGCCCGACGCGGGGCTCGAACTCGCCAACCGCGAGATCGTGACCTGGCTGAAGCCGGACACTTAACCGACTGCGCCACCCAGGCGCCCCTAGTGCCACTTTATAAAGTATTGCAGAATACGTTTCTCTGAGTTTAGTACTAGGGGCAGCTTGAGGGAAGCCCTGGCCCCTCCCTCTGTGCCTGTGTCTGGCAGAGCCAGTGGGAGACAAAAAGACAACCCTTTCCTGTGCCTAGATAATCAAGAGTTTTGGTCCAGTCTTTGAGCGCCCATTGAGAAAGTGAGGGGCCAGACAAAAAGCACAAGTTATGGGATTGAAATGGATTAATAAGAGTGATTTGGCCCATGACCCTCTAGCACAGTGTTCTGCAGGTCCAGTTGGGGAAGATATGTTTCATCAGCAAGCCACAATTATGGGACCTAATGATGGCCCATATTGAGGCAGAGTATTCTTTTTGACAATTCGTTTTCCTATAGACTCTTCCTTGAAACCACCGAAGGTTGCATTTACAAGAAGAATTTATCAATCAATATTTATCAAATATTACAGGATTGGTAGCATTTGCTTTGATATTCGAAGATCACAGTGATCTCCTGCTTTAATTATTTCTAAATTATCCATTTGTTCCCTGCTATATGATCCAAACCCAGATGACACCCTAGTGCCAGAGACTGCATGGATCTATAAAATAGAAGTACAACAGAGTATCCTGGAAATGGGCTCAGAAGTATGCTATGTGATACTACCTTAAAGTCAGAATAGCCTGCATTATAGCTGGAATAAACTTTAAATTACTGTTCCTTTTTTGATTTTCTTATCTGGCTACTCCCTTATCAGACTTCATCTTTTAAAATGTTATTTTTTGTTTATCTCCCTCCATTCATTTGCATACTCATCTGACAAAGACCAGCTTTGGACAACAACTGCTTTTAGAAACTAAAAAGTAGTTATAAGGGAACAGTTGCCCAAGATTCAGAATTGTTTTTTTTAAAAAGGAGCGTGTGTATTATGTGGCCAGTGTCTTTACTCTAACTTGGTTATGAGACTAAAACCATCCTGCACTGCTCTAATACACTGAAGAAATCACCTGAGCGGGAGGGAGGTGGATGCTCGGTTGTCACATCAAAGGAAGCAGCATTATTCAAGTACCCATTCTTTTTTTAAACCTTCTACTGTTAGAGATACTTTATGCTCAAAAATGATGTGACTGGGGGGGCGCCTAGGTTGGTTCTGTTGCTTCAGGGTCCGACTTCGGCTCAGGTCATGATCTTGCAGTGCATGGGTTCAAGCCCAGCGTAGGGCTCTGTGCTGACAGCTGGGAGCCTGGAATCTGTTTCAGATTCTGTGTCTCTTTCTCTCTCTCTCTGCCCCTCTCCCACTTGCACTCTGCCTCTCTCTCTCTCTCAAAAATAAATAAACGTTAAAAAAAACTGATGTGACTAGAGAATTGGTATTAATTTATGGCATCAGCAGAACATAAAATGTGATGTATTTTATGCATGTTAATATAGGAATGACATGCTCTTGTTCTATAGAGAATGGAAACTGGAAGCCAAATACCCTTTGTATTCCAAAATGGGGTCTCAAACATTTTTAAATTTTCATTTAAATTGTTAGGAGACTTGGAGCTATTCGTTAATCTATCTTCCAATACACCATTTAATACAGCATTAAATAAATGATACAAGCTGTCAATGGATGAGTAATCAACTAATAGCTCTGCTAGTAACTGATTTATTTTTTTTCAATAAAGTTGTACAAACTGAAAAAAAAAGAGTTTAGAACTAGAAAAATGTCTGTTTCTCTGGAAAAATTGGAATGCTATTGTTATTTCACAAAGACAGATATACTGACCGTTACATGTTCCTTTTTGCTTTGATTGTCAAGCAAGCTTGGAACTAGGTTTTGTGCTCAACTATGGATACTTTCTTTAACCTAGGTTTTATAGAATATTCTATCCTCAAACCTAAAACCATCATCACTCAACTTATGTTTTAATCCACATTTCATAGCATTATTGCATGTCTTTTATTATAAATCTCTTCAAATTCTTTTTGGAAATGGATAGATATAAATATTAGAAGAGTAAAGAAATAGACATTAGCAAATAAGAATAAAGTATCTGCCTACCTTTGAAGATTTTTTCTTCTCCTTGGAGCATTTTTTATTTGATACTGAAGACATTAAAATTCTACTGATTTCAAGTCCAGTTTGAAGCTACAATATTAAAGAACAAGCTTTATAAAACTGATTTTTAATAAGCTCTTCAAAGATATTATAATGAGAAATCAAGTCTCAGTTTATAAAGACAAAAATGCTTTCTGAGGAAGAAAACTCCAAATATTATTTTTTGTATGTGAAAGCTACTAAGTCTATTGATAATTACAACCATTTTCTGTTTATGAGAGAATGCATTACTTAATACACGTATACCAATCAACTGAAAATCTATACCAGGAATTCTTTCGTAGATATATGTCAAAATTTCAAGACTACAAGACCTCTCTTGGCAGTGCATCCAAGTATATAAATATACTGGCTGACTTACTAAGAATTTCATTAGTATAGCAAAAAGAGGCAAAACTAACAAGCAATGAAGCAGAAATTATAGGCTTCAGACAATGAAAAATAAGTATAATAAATAATCTGTGGTTTATTTTGATAAATAATATAATGCTCTATTTACTTCTGATGCTTTGTCCTGAAATAGCTTACGCTGATGTTCTTCTTCCTTAAGTTTTTCTTCTAAATGTTTAATCTTGCCCTGCAAAAGAACAAAAAAACCTGGGATTGTTATATAAAACCTAGAGTCAAATATCCTTTGTTCTTTTTCCAAATAGAGTGTTTGGAGTCTTGATTCTTAATAGTTCAGCAAATTAAACAGAAAGAAAGAAAAATAAAGGGCAAAAGATGCTAAGATTTTTCCTGGCTTCCTTCCTATGCTTCTTTATCTGCTATTACATATAAGAGGAACAAAGGGAAAGCAAAGAATGTACATGCAAAGACATTAACTTCCAGCAACAAAATTGTAATGATGAAACTTCTGAGGTCTAGAGGGTCAAACAATTATAGCTTGGGTCTCAGTGTTTCATTCAAAACATAGACAAATCACAATAAATTTCTACTGTGTGCATATTATAAGGGTGCAGTTGTTGGCAGAGGGAATTCATAGGAAGACATATAATAAATATAATATATAGAATAT
The DNA here is from genome assembly GCF_016509475.1 of Prionailurus bengalensis. Lineage (NCBI taxonomy): Eukaryota > Metazoa > Chordata > Mammalia > Carnivora > Felidae > Prionailurus > Prionailurus bengalensis. The sequence continues at coordinate 98,353,330 of NC_057349.1, read as the reverse complement.
ATCATAATAAAAAGCTTTTGTCCAGTGAAGGAAACAATCAACAAAACTAAAAGGCAACCTACAGAATGGGATAAAATATTTGCCAGTGACATATCTGATAAAGGGTTAGTATTCAAAATATACAAAGAACTTATAAAACTCAACACCACAAAAATGAATAATCCAAGTAAAGGGGTAGAAGAAGACATGAATAGACATTCTTCCAAAGGAGACATCCAGATGACCAAAGACACATGAAAAGATGCTCAACATCATTTATCATCAGGGAAATGCAAATCAAAACTACAATGAGATATCACCTCATACCTGTCAGAATGGCTAACATCAACAACACAAGAAACAACAGGTGTTGGTGAGAATGTGGAGAAAGGGGAACCCTCTTGCACTGTTGGTGGGAATGCAAACTGGTGCGACCACTCTGGAAAACACTATGGAGTTTCCTCAAAAAGTTAAAAATAGGGGCGCCTGGGTGGCTCAGTCGGTTATGCGTCCGACTTTGGCTCAGGTCATGATCTCATAGTTCATGGGTTTGAGCCACAAGTAGGGCTCTGTGCTGACTGCTCAAAGCCTGGAGCCTGCTTTGGATTCTGTGTCTCTCTCACTCTCTGCCCCTCCCCTGCTCGCATTTTGTCACTTTCTCTCTCAAAAATAAACATTAAAAAAATTTTTAAAAAAAAGTTTAAAATTGAACTACCCAGAAATTGCATTATTAGGTATCTAACCAAAGAATACAAAAATATTAATTCAAAGGGACACGTGCACCCCTATGTTTATAGCAGCATTACTATAACAGCCAAATTATGGAAACAGCCCAAGGGTTAACGACTGATGAATGGATAAAGAAGATGTGGCATGTATACACACACACACACACACACACACACACACACACAGAATATTACTCAACCATAAAAAAAAAAAAAGAATGAAATCTTGCCATTTGCAATGATGTGGATGGAGCTAGAGAGTATAATGCTAAGTGAAAAAAGTCAGAGAAGGACAAATACTGTATGATTTCACTCATATGTGGAATTAAAGGAATAAAACGGGTGCCTGGGTGGCTCAGTTGGGTAAGCATCCAACTCTTGATTTCGGCTCAGGTCATGATATTATGGTTTGTGAGATGAACCCTGTGTCAGGCTCTGCATTGACAGTGTGGAACCTGCTTGAGATTCTCTCTCTCTGCCCCACCCCTGCTCTCTCTCTTTCAAAATAAATAAACATTTTTAAAAAATAAATAAATAAAACAAATGAACAACAAAAAAAAGAGAGATAAAGTAAAAAATAGGTTCTTGGGGAGCCTGGGTGGCTCAGTCGGTTGAGCGCCCGACTCTTGATTTTGGCTCAGGTTGTGATACCAGGGTTGTGGGATCGAGCCCCATACCAAGCTCTGAGCTGAGCATGGAGCCTACTTAAGATTCTCTCTCTTTCTCTTTGACCCCCTCCCCTGCTAGCATTCTCTCTCTCTCTCTAAAAAAATAAATAAAACAAATTAAAAAAAAAAGACTCTTGACTATAAAGAACAAACTGATGGTTAGCGGAAGGGAGATGGGGGGAGGGATGGAGGTGATGGAGATTAAGGAACACATTTGTTGTGATGAGTACCAGCTGATGTATGGGACTGCAGAATCACTATATTGCATACCTGAAACTAATATTACACTGTATGTTAACTAACTGAAGTTTAAATAAAACCTTTAAAAAAAAAAAGAAAAACAATTTTGTGACAATGTATGGTGAGGGATATTAATTAGACTTATTGTGGTCATCATTAGGTTGTACACCTGAAACTAATATAATGTTTTTTTTAGTTATAACTAAATTTTTAAAATATGAAAAAAGCATAAGATATGTTCCTTGTTATTTAACAGTTTACACTGTATGTAAGGAAACAAAAGTAATATACATGAAACAATTAAACAACAAAACAATGAATATAATTTGACTCAGACTATATACACACTCATACATATATATATGTATTTTATATATAATATACATATGTATTTCATCTTATATCCATGCTATGGTTCAGAGTGTGAAGACAGTACTATTTCAAAGGGAGAGCTTCCTGAGAATTGAAGAACTCAAGCAGGACCTGAAGAAGGTCTTATGAAATGAAGAAAATTTGGGTGGAGAAAGGAGAGGGCATTTCAGGATGGGGTATAGGATAGACTTGACTGTAAGTGGTGAAAGTCAATCTTTTCAATATCCTTTAGGCAAATTATCTGACTAATGAAAATGTTCTGCCATTTCAGAAGAAGCCCAAATTACAATTTTACATCAAAAGGCAAGCTCATTCATGCCATGACAGAATGCATTAACTTTTCATCTCCACAGGCAGAAAATCATATCTGGATTACTAAGAGCTGTTAAAGAAGTTTTATAAATCAGATTTACTGTATATTCACATATAGGGCCAATAATGCTTAATACTAAAGATTTATTCCTGGCATCATCACTTCAAAGAAACAAATGGAAGCTTACCTCAGCAGTTTTCTGAGTTGCTGTAAGTTTAAAACATTCTTTTTCTAAGACATCAAGCTTTTCAAGTTTTGCTTGCAGCTTCATATGATCTTGCTCTTTTTCCCTTTGAAGCTGGGCCTGGAAAGGATAAAAACAAAACCTGAATTTGGCAAGTAATGCCAATGGCTCAAGAATAATACAACTTCTGAGAATTAAAGCACAATAAATCTGTCATAAGAAACATGTATATACATGTACATAGGTGCTTATGAGTAAAAAACAGGAAAATAAAAATACTTTTAAAAAACAAACATAATATTAAAAAATGAGCTATATTAGCATCAATGAAACAAACTCTTCTATGTATGTTTATATGACATTTCTACTAAGGAAAACATCATCAGTGAAACATATATTAAATAAACTGTTATTGGTAGGGTGACCAAACCTACACATTGATATATTTTTTAATTATAACACAGAAAATCAGCTATCAGAGAAATAAAGTATATAGAGAAACTGGAGAAAAGGAAAGTTATACATATATTTTCACATCTATACATTGTTTTGTAATGGTTATTTATTATCACGCTAATGAAAGGTTCTAATAATAGGGGCAACTGTGAGGAGGCAGGGGGTATATGAAAACTTTCTATACTGGCTGCTCAATTTTCTATAAACTTAACACTGCTCTAAAGAATAAAGAATATTAAAAAACCAAAAACTGAAACAAGCAATAAACCGTCTCAGTGACCTGTGGTCTAATATCAACTGGCATTACAGAGGGAGAGAAGGAGAGAAGAATTATTCAGGCAAAAATAATTATTTGAAGTTATGATAATGGCTAAAAATTTACCATTTTTAAAATGTTTATTTTTGAGAGAGAAAGAGACAGAGTGTGAGATGGGGGGGGGTGCATAGAGAGAGGGAGACACAGAATCTGAAGCAGGGTCCAGGCTCTGAGCTGTCAGCACAGAGCCTGACGCAGGGCTGGAACTCACAGACTGTGAGATCGTGACCTGAGCCAAAGTTGGATGCTTAACCAACTGAGCCACCCAGAAGCCCCCAAAATTTTCCAAATTTGATGAAAAATATTACTGGACAGATCCAAGAATAATAATAACAAATTAAAAAACCCAAGCAGACTAAGTACAAAGAAAACCATATTTGGGCACATCATTATCAAATTACTAAAAACCAGTGATAAAGGGAAAACCTTAGAAGCAGTCTGAGAAGTGATGATTCATTATGCACAGAGGAATGACGATAAAAATTCTCATTAGAAGCTATGAAATTCAGAACACAATTGAGATCACATTTTTAATGTGCTGAGAGAACAAAAGCTGCCAACTAGAATTTTATATCCAGTGAAAATATCCTTCACCAATAATAGTGAAGGAAGGACTTGTCCAGAAAAATATATGCTAAGAGAATTCTCAGCATACTTTTAAAGGATGTACTTTGGACTGAAGGAAATGACACCAGACATAAGATCATACCTACACAAAGAAAGAAAAACATTGGAAATGGTAAAAATGTGAATAGATACGTATTCCATCTTATTTCTTTAAATTTTCTTTAAAGGACAACCTTTTAAAGCAAAAATAATAATGATGTAGTGTGAGTTTTATAACACATACAGAAATAAAATTATGAAAACTGTAGCACAAAGGGGACAAGTGGAATCACACTGTAGTAAGGATTGTACATCATATTGAAATGTTTTAATACTAATTCTTGGCCAACTGGTTTAGTTAAAAACACATATTTTAACTTGTACAACAGCTACTACAAAGAGGAGAGAAGTATCAGGAGGAAGAGAAGTCAATAAAATTTAAAAAGAAATCACTAGAGAAGTTAGAAAATATTTTTTAGCTGAATGACAAGAAAAACACAAAACATCTGGGGTGCCTGGGTGGCTCAGTTGGTTGAGTGATCTACTCGTGATTTCGGCTCAGGAAATGATCCGAGGGTTGAGGGATCAAGACCTGCATTGGGCTCCGCTCTGAGCCTGCCTAAGATTCTCCCTCTCTCTCTCTCTCTCTCTCTCTCTCTCTCTCTCTCTCTCTCTCTCCACCCACCCTTCCTCCCCCTTCCCTGTCTTGCTCTCTCTCTAAAATTAACAAAACAAAACAAAACATCAAACTCTGTGGGAGGCAAGTAAAGCGGTTAAGAGTGAACTCAGTAGCTTTCATCATAAAATGGCAATATTTAAGAGAAAGAATAAAAGTTTTAAAATCAATAAGGAAGGAAATAATAAAATGGAAATCAATTATGTAGGAAATAACAAAAAACTATAAATAAAAAGTTATTTTCTTGCAACAGATGTAGGGGAAGGGAAGGAAAAGGAAAAAGAAGATAAAAACAGAGAGGGAGGCAAACCATTAGACTCTTAAATACATAGGACAAACTGAAGGTTGCTGGAGGGGGGTGGGCTAAATGGGTGATGGGCATTAAGGAGGGCACTTGCTGAGATGAGCAGTGGGTGTTATATGTAAGTAATGAATCACTAAATTCTACTCTTGAAATCAATACTACACTGTATGTTAACTAACTGGAATTTAAATTAACAAAAAGGAAAAAAAAGAAATGAAAAAAAGATGCTTTCTCAAAAAAAAAGTTGCTTTTTTTGAAAAAATCAATAAAATTTATAGAAGTGATAGGATAGATGGATAATTTTTAAAAGAGTAAAATTATAAATTAGTAATATCAGAAATGAAAGAAGGGACATCTCTAAAGACACAAAAAGAAACAGAAAATCCAAGTAGCCCTATATCTGGTAAATAAATTGAATTCATAATTTAAAAACTGTCCACAAGAATACTCCAGATCCAGATGGCTTCTATCAAATTTTAATTCTATCAAACATTTAAGGAAGAAATAACACTAGTCTTATACAAGGTCTTTCAGGAAACAGAACAAGAGATCTTTCCAAGTAATTTTACAAGGGCAACAAAACCATGACACCAGAACTAGACAGACATTATGAGAAAATTACAAAGATCCTTCAAAGATACAGTCACAAAAATACTTTGGCAAAAATTTAGCAAACTGAATCAAGGAATGTAGAAATAGAATAATGATCAAAATCAGTTGGGGTCCATACCAAGAATGCAACATCGATTAACATTTGAAAATCAAATAATGTAACTTACCATATTAACAGAATAAAGGAGAAAAATCATATGACCCATCTGATGAGATGCAGAAAAAGCAATTAACAAAATTCAATACTCATTCATGACAAAAACTTTCAGCAAACTAAGAACAGAAGGTAATTTCCACAACTTCATAAGGGAGAGCTACGAATAACCTATAGATAATATCATAGTTAACAGTGAAAGATTGGCATCTTTCCCCAAAGATCAGAAACAAAGCAAGGATGACAGTCTTTACTACTTCTACTTGAAAGTGTATTAGCTGTAATAGCCAGTGCAGTAAGGTGAAAAAAGGAAATAAAAGCCAAAAAGATTGGAAAAGAAGAAATAAAACTGTCTTTATCCATAGATGATAGGATTATGTATACTGAAAATCCCTAAAAAATTGAAAACTACTGGAACAAACAAATTAGCAAGACTATAGGATGCAAAGTCACACAAATATCAATTTTACTAGTAATAGAAAAATGGGAGGAAATGATACTGTTCATCATAGCATTAAGAAAACATTAAATTCTTAGAGATAAATTTAACAAGAGATGTAAGACCTCATTAAAAACTACAAACCACAACAAAGAGAAAGTAAAGACTGAAATAAACGGAGAATTACATCATGCTCATAGATTGACAGATTAGATATTTTTGAGATGTCAATTTTCCTCCAAATGATCTCCAGATTTAACAAGACCACAGACAAAATCCCAGAAGACTTATTTTTTAGAAAATGCCACACTGAATATAAAATGTTTATAGAAGTGCCAAGGATCTATAATAACCACAATAATCTTCAAAAAGAACAAAGTGGGAAGATTTGCATTACTTGATTTCAAGACTTATTTTACAGCTACATGGTATACAGGGTCCCAGAAACAGACTTTATCTATATAGTCAATCAACTATACACAAAGCTGCCAATACAATTCAATGGGAGAAAGGACAGTATTGTAACGAATGGTGCTGGAACAACTGGACATCCACATGAAAAGAAATGTAACCTTCAACATTTTCTCTCGGCATATAAAAATTCCAGATGGAGCACACAGAAAAATGCAAACCAGAAACTTCTAAAGAAAAATATTTTGGAAAACAGTTTAGAAGTTTCTTATAAAGTTAAACATGCACCTACCTGTGGCATCACAATTTTATTACTAGATATTTACCCAAAAGAAATAAAACATGCATCCACAAAAGATTTGTACAAGAATATTCATAATAGCTTTATTCATCCTATCCCCAAACAGAAAACAAGCCAGATGTCAATCAAAATAAAAACAAATAGCAATCCCTACCCAAATAACACCAGCATTCTCCACAGAGCTAGAACAAACAATGCTAAAATTTGTATGGAACCAGAAAAGACCCTGATAGCCAAAGCAATCCTGAAAAAGAAAACCAAAGCCGGAAGCATCACAATCCCAGACTTCAAGATGTATTACAAAGCTGTAATCATCAAGACAGTATGGTGCTGGCACAAAAACAGACACTCAGATCAATGAAACAGAATAGAGAACCCAGAAATGGACCCACAAACGTATGGCCAACTAATCTCTGACAAAGCAGGAAAGACTATCCAATAGAATAAAGACAGTCTCTTCAGCAAATGGTGCTGGGAAAACTGGATAGCAACATGCAGAAAAATGAACCTGGACCACTTTCTTACACCATACACCAAAATAAGCTTAAAATTAATGAAAGATCTAAAAGTAAGACAGGAAGCCATCAAAATCCTCAAGGAGAAAGCAGGCAGAAACCTCTTTGGCCTTGGCCGCAGCAACTTCTTACTCAACACGTCTCCAGAGGCAAGGGAAACAAAAGCAAAAAAGAACTATTGGGATCGCCCTCATCAAAATAAAAAGCTTCTGCACAGCAAAGGAAATAATCAGCAAAACTAAAAGGCAACTGATGGAATGGGAGAAGATATTTGCAAATGACATATCAGATAAAGGGTGAGTATCCAAAATCTATAAAGAACTTATCAAACTCAACACCCCAAAAATCCCCACAAATAATCCAGTGAAGAAATGGGCAAAAGACATGAATAGACACTTCTCCAAAGAAGACATCCTGATGGCTAACAGACACGTGAAAAAATGCTCAACATCACTCATCACCAGGGAAATACAAATCAAAACCACAATGAGATACCACCTCACACTGGTCAGAATGGCTAACATTAACAACTCAGGCAACAACAGATGTTGGCGAGGGTGCAGAGAAAGGAGAATCCTTTTACACTGCTGGTGGGAAAGCAAACTGGTGCAGCCCCTCTGGAAAACAGTATGGAGTTTCCTCAAAAAATTAGAAATGGAACTACCCTACGGCCCAGCAATTGCACTACTAGGTATTTATCCAAGGGATACAGGTGTGCTGTTTTGAAGGGGCACATGCACCCCAATGTTTATAGGAGCACTATTAACAATAGCCAAAGTATGGAAAGAGCCCAAATGCCCATCGATGGATGAATGGATAAAGAAGATGTGGTATACACACACACACACACACACACACACACACACATACACACACACACACATGCACACACACAATGGAGTATTACTCGGCAATCAAAAAGAATGAAATCTTGCCATTTGCAACTATGTGGATGGAACTAGAGGGTATTATGCTAAGCAAAATTCGTCAGTCAGAGAAAGACAAATATATGACTTCACTCATATGAGGACTTTAAGATACAAAACAGATGAACATAAGGGAAGGAAAGCAAAAATAGTATAAAAACAGGGAGGGATAAAAACATAAGAGACACTTAAATATAGAGAACAAACAGGGTTACTGGAGGGGTTGTGGGAGGGGGGATGGGTAAGTGGGTAAGGGGCATTGAGGAATCTACTCCTGAAATCATCGTTGCACTACATGCTAGTTTGAATGTAAATTTTAAAAATAAAATTAAAAAAATAATGTAAAAACAGGGAGGGGGACAAACCATAAGAGACTCTTAAATACAGAGAACAAACAGAAAGTTGCTGGAGGGGTTGTGGGAGGGGGGATGGGCTAAATGGGTAAGGGACATTAAGGAATCTACTCCTGAAATCATTGTTGCACTATATGCTAACTAACTTGAATGTAAATTTAAAATAATAATAATAGTAAATTAAAAACAAAACAAAAACAAATAAGCAAATCATGCTTACATCTATGTAATAAATTCTATAAGCAATAAAAAGCAAAAGCTATTGATACAGACAACATGGATTAATAAAAAACTTTATGCTAAACAAGACAGTACATTTCCTATGATCCAATTATATGAAATTCTGAGACAGGCAAAAACTCTCAGGTAGAATAAATCAGCATAGTAGTTGTCTTGTTGGTAGTTGGGAGAAAGCAGGAAATATCTTGACAGAGATAGGAGAGAATTTCTATTGTCTGATAGGGCTGTGGATTATATACTTATTTATCAGATCTATGCATTTCATATGTAAATTATAACTCAATAAAAACATTTAAAACTGTTAAAAGTCACTGATCAACAATACTTAGCTACAATAGGAATTTTGAGGTTATTTTAGAAGATAAAATAAGTGAACTTCATCAAGTGGTTGCTCTTCTGGTTGCTGTACCCTTATTTACACAACTCAGAATTGTCAGACTTTTACATTTTTTCCAATCTGGTGGATGTGCAATAGTATCTTGTGGTTTTAATTTGCATTTTCCTAGTTACTAATGAGAATGATAACTCTTTTATAAATGTATGACCATTTGTGATTTCCTTTTTCCTATACTGTGCCCATTTTTCTGCTGTTTGGTTACTTTTTGTCTTGTTTAAGAAATCCTTCTCCATTCCTAAGTCATCAAGACATTGTTCTGCATTTGCTTCTAAAAATTACAAAGATTTCATGTAAATCTTAAATCCATCTGGAATTGATTTTTGTGTATAATGTAAGGCTGGCATCCAATTTCATTTTTTTTCTCACGTAGCTAATCAATTTTCCCAAAACCACTCATTGCAGTCTATCTTTTCTCCAGTGATCTGCAACGGCACCCTTGTTGTATATAATTTCCATGTAAGTGAGTCTGTCCCTGAGTTTATTCTATTCCTTTATTCTGGTTGTCCATCCATACAAATATGTAAATTTTGATAGCATTACAATGTGTTTCAACATGTAGTAGAGCAAGACCTCACCTTACTCTTCAAAATATTTGGGCTATTCTAGGACCTTTACTTTTTAATATAAATTTGAGTCAACTTTTATAGTTCCTTGAAAAATATTAAATACTTGACCCATTAAAATACAGTATTGATTGGTAATGTGAACCATTCCATAACAATGCAAAAACCTTACAACACAATATTATATTTTAGTCTTTAATTTATTTTTAAGTAATCTCTACACCCAACATAGGGCTTGAACTCACAATCCTGAGATCAAGAGCTGCATGCTCTTCCAACTGAGCCAGCCAGTTGCCCCAAACCTTACAACACTTTAAACTACATTTACTCCTTCCTAATTTATAAACTATCGTTCTCATTAATTTTAATCCTTTATATAACTTTAAGCCACATAAAACATTATAATTGCTTGTATGCAATATTCATTTAGACTTATTCATACACACACACACACACACACACACACACAGGCACGCACAATCTGTCTTCTGAAATCACTACTTTCAGTTGAGAAGTCAGATGTCACTTTAATTGTCCCTTTGAATGTAATCTTTTATCCCCCAGCAGCTTTTAGGATTTTATGCCTATTATTCATTATGAGGTGTCTAGGTATATATTTCTTTTTATTTTTATTATTCCTGATTTAGCTTTATAGGTTTTATAGGTTTGGTTTTCTTGAATCTGTGGTGTGATTTTTTAAAATCCCTTTTTGGTAAATTCTATCACTATCTCTTCAAATATTGCTTATGTCCCATTCTCTCTCCTTTCCTTTTGGAACTCTAATTACACATAAGTTTGACCTTCACACTCTAACTTATGCCTCTTGATCTATTTTCTGAATTTACTTTCATTTTGTCTCTTTGCTGATCTGGATGATTTTGCCTTCCCATTCACTGATTATCTCTTCCAATCTACTGCTGGATCCATCTATTCAGTTCAAGTTTCAGATACCATAATTTTCAGTTCCATAATTTTTATTTGGTTCTTTCTCAAATCTGCTCTGTCATTTTATGGTTTTCAATGCTTTGTTGAAAATGTCAATCATCTTTTATCTCCTCGATCATAGCAAGTATAATTATTTTAAAGTCTGTGTTTTTGTCTTTCAGAGCCAGCACCCAGTTGGAGCTAACTTGTAAGAGTGCTTATATAGTCTGTTATGTATGTTATTTCTTTTCATAGTGTCTTTTTTCCTTTAAGTATAATTTATTTAAATTCCAGTTAGTTAATATATAGTATGCTAGTTTCGGATGTACAATATAGTGATTCAGTAGTTCCATATAACACCCAGTACTCATCACAACAAGTGCACTCCTTAATTCTCACCACTTGACCCATCTCCCCACCCACCTCTCTTCTGGTAACCATCAGTTTTCTCTACAGTTTGGAGTCTTTTTCTTGATTAGTATCTCTCTTTTTCCCTCCTTTGCTCATTGGTTTTGTATCTTAAATTCCACAGATGAGTAAAATCATATGGTATTTGTCTTTCTCTGACTTACTTTGCTTAGCATTATACTCTGTAGCTCCATCCATATCATTACAAATGGCAAGATTTCATTCTTTTTTATGGCCAAGTAATATGTCATTATATATATAGACACACAAACACCCAAATCTTCTTTATCCATTTTTCATGTGTGTGCATGTGTGTGTGTGTGTGTGTGAACTTTTTCCATAATTTGGCTATTGTACATAACGCTGCTATAAACATAGGGTGCATGTATCCCTTTGAATTAGTATTTTTGTATTCTTTGGTTAATACCTAGAAGTGCAATTGCTAGATCGTAGAGTAGTTCTATTTTAACTTTTTGAGGAGACCCCATACTATTTTCCACGGTGGTTACACCAGTTTGCATTCCCACCAACAGTGTAAGAGGGTTCCCCTTTTTCCACATCCTCGCCAACACCTGTTTCTTGTGTTGTTGATTTTAATCATTCTGACAGATGAGAGGTGATATCTCATTGTAGTTTTGATTTGTATATCCCTGATGATCAGTGATGTTGAGCATCTTTTCACATGTCTGTTGGCCATCTGGATGTCTTCTCTGACATAATGTCTATTCATGTCTTCTATCCATTTTTTAATTGGGTTATTCATTTTTGTAGTGTTGTGTTTTATAAATTCTTTGTATATTTTGGATACTAACCCTTTATCAGATATGTCGTTGACAAATATCTTCTCCCATTCTGTAGGCTCCGTTTTAATTTTGTTGATTGTTTCCTTCATTGGGCAGATCTTTTTATTTTGTTGAAGTCCCAATAGTTTATTTTGCTTTTGTCTCCCTTGCCTCAGGAGATATATCTAGAAAGAAGTTTGCTATGGCCAATGTCAAATAGGTTACTGCCTGTGTTCTCCTCTAGGTTTTAAAGGTTTCCTGTCTCACATTTAGGTCTTTAATCCATTTTGAATTTATTTTTGTGTATGGTGTAATAAAGTGGTCCAGTTTCATTCTTCTGTGTGTTGTTGTCCAGCTCTCCCGACACCATTTATTGATGAGACTATCTTTTTTCTGTTGGATATTCTTTCCTGTTTTGGCAAAGATTAATGGACCATATAGTTGTGGGTTCATTTCTGGGTTTTCTATTCTGTTCCATTGATCTATGTGTCTATTTTTGTGCCAGTACCATACTGTTTTAATCACTATAGCTGTGTAATATAACTTGAAGTATGGAATTGTGATGCCTCTAGCTTTGCTTTCCTTTTTCAAGATTGCATTGGTCTTTTTGTGGTTCCATACAAATTTTAAGATTGTTTCTTCTAGCTCTGTGAAAAATGCTGTTGGTATTTTGTTAGAGACTACATTAAATGTATAGATTGCTTCGGGTAATATAGACATTTTAACAATGTTTGTTTTTCAATTTATTTCGGTCATCTTCAATTTCTTTCATCAGTGTTTCATCAAGGAAGAAGTAAAACTTCTAATATTTGCAGATGACATAATACTTTATATAGAAAACCTGAAAAGACTCCATGAAAATAGTGCTAGAACTGATAAACAAATTCAGTGAAGTAACAGGATACAAAATCAATGTATAGAAATCTGTTGCATTTCTTTTTTTTTCAGGTTTTATTTTATTTTATTTTTTAATTTACAGTCAAGTTAGTTAGCATAGGAGTGCAACAATGATTTCAGGAGTACATTCCAGTGATTCATCCCCTATGTATAACATACAGACCTCATCCCAGCAAGTGTCTTCTTTAATGTCCCTTAAAGAAGGGCATGTAGCCCATCCCTCCTCCCACAACACTCCCAGCGACTCTGTTTGTTCTCTATATTTAAGTGTCTCTTATGTTTTTATCCCTCCCTGTTTTTATACTATTTTTGCTTTCCTTCCCTTATGTTCATCTGTTTTGTATCTTAAAGTCCTCATATGAGTGAAGTCATATATTTGTCTTTCTCTGACTGACGAATTTTGCTTAGCATAATACCCTCTAGTTCCATCCACATAGTTGCAAATGGCAAGATTTCATTCTTTTTGATTGCCGAGTAATACTCCATTGTGTGTGTGCGTGTGTGTGTGTGTGTGTGTGTATACCACATCTTCTTTATCCATTCATCCATCGATGGGCATTTGGGCTCTTTCCATACTTTGGCTATTGTTAATAGTGCTCCTATAAACATTGGGGTGCATGTGCCCCTTCAAAACAGCACACCTGTATCCCTTGGATAAATACCTAGTAGTGCAATTGCTGGGCCGTAGGGTAGTTCCATTTCTAATTTTTTGAGGAAACTCCATACTGTTTTCCAGAGGGGCTGCACCAGTTTGCTTTCCCACCAGCAGTGTAAAAGGATTCTCCTTTCTCTGCACCCTCGCCAACATCTGTTGTTGCCTGAGTTGTTAATGTTAGCCATTCTGACCAGTGTGAGGTGGTATCTCATTGTGGTTTTGATTTGTATTTCCCTGGTGATGAGTGATGTTGAGCATTTTTTCACGTGTCTGTTAGCCATCAGGATGTCTTCTTTGGAGAAGTGTCTATTCATGTCTTTTGCCCATTTCTTCACTGGATTATTTGTGGGGATTTTTGGGGTGTTGAGTTTGATAAGTTCTTTATAGATTTTGGATACTCACCCTTTATCTGATATGTCATTTGCAAATATCTTCTCCCATTCCATCAGTTGCCTTTTAGTTTTGCTGATTATTTCCTTTGCTGTGCAGAAGCTTTTTATTTTGATGAGGGCGATCCCAATAGTTCTTTTTTGCTTTTGTTTCCCTTGCCTCTGGAGACGTGTTGAGTAAGAAGTTGCTGCGGCCAAGGCCAAAGAGGTTTCTGCCTGCTTTCTCCTTGAGGATTTTGATGGCTTCCTGTCTTACTTTTAGATCTTTCATTAATTTTAAGCTTATTTTGGTGTATGGTGTAAGAAAGTGGTCCAGGTTCATTTTTCTGCATGTTGCTATCCAGTTTTCCCAGCACCATTTGCTGAAGAGACTGTCTTTATTCTATTGGATAGTCTTTCCTGCTTTGTCAGAGATTAGTTGGCCATACGTTTGTGGGTCCATTTCTGGGTTCTCTATTCTGTTTCATTGATCTGAGTGTCTGTTTTTGTGCCAGCACCATACTGTCTTGATGATTACAGCTTTGTAATACATCTTGAAGTCTGGGATTGTGATGCTTCCGGCTTTGGTTTTCTTTTTCAGGATTGCTTTGGCTATCAGGGTCTTTTCTGGTTCCATACAAATTTTAGCATTGTTTGTTCTAGCTCTGTGGAGAATGCTGATGTTATTTTGATAGGGATTGCACTGAATATGTAGGTGGCTTTGGGTAGTGTCGACATTTAACAATATTTGTTCTTCCAATCCAGGAGCATGGAATATTTTTCCATTTTTTGGTGTGTCTTCTTCAATTTCTTTCATAAGCTTTCTATAGTTTTCAGTGCATGGATTTTTCACCTCTTTAGTTAGGTTTATTCCTAGGTATTTTATGGTTTTGGTGCAATTGTAAATGGGATTGAATCTTTGATTTCTCTTTCTATTGCTTCATTATTGGTGTATAGGAATGCAACCGATTTCTGTGCGTTGATTTTATGTCCTGTGACTTTGCTGAATTCATGGATCAGTTCTAGCAGTTTTTTGGTGGAATCTTTTGGGTTTTTCAGATAGAGTATCATGTTGTCTGCAAAGAGTGAAAGTGACTTCCTCCTTGCCTATTTGGATGCCTTTTATTTCTTTGTGTTGTCTGATTGCTGAGACTAGGACTTCCAACACTATGTTGAATAACAGTGGTGAGAGTGGACATCCTACATCCTTGTCTTGTTCTTGACCTTAAGGGGAAAGCTCTCAGTTTTTCCCCCTTGAGGATGATATTAGTGGTGGGTCGTTCATATATGGCTTTTATGATCTTGACGTATGATCCTTCTATCCCTACTTTCTTGAGGGTTTTTTATCAAGAAAGGATGCTGTATTTTGTCAAATGCTTTCTCTGCATCTATTGAGAGGATCATGTGGTTCTTGTCTTTCTTTTTATTAATGCGATGTATCACATTAATTGATTTGCAGATATTGAACCAGCCCTTCATCCCAGGTATAAATCCCACTTGGTCATAGTGAATTATTCTTTTAATGTATTGTTGGGTCTGGTTGGCTAGTATCTTGTTGAGGACTTTTACATCCATATTCATCAGGGAAATTGGTCTGTAGTTCTCTTTTAGTGGGGACTTTGGTTTTGGAATCAAGGTAATGCTGGCTTCATAGAATGAGTCTGGAAGTTTTCCTCCCATTTCTATTTTTTGGAACAGCTTCAATAGAATAGGTGTCAACTTTTCTTTAAATGTTTGGTAGAATTCCCCTGGAAAGCCATCCTGCCCTGGACTCTTGTTTTTTGGGAGATTTTTGATTACTAATTCGAAGAAATCTGTTGCATTTCTATACACTAATAATGAAGCAGCATAAAGAGAAATTAAGGAATCAATCCCATCACCAGTGCACCAAAACCAGTAAGATACCTAGGAAAAAACCTAACCAAACAGGTCAAAGACTTGTACTCTGAAAACTACAAAACACTAATGAAAGAAACTCTCATAGTGTCTTAATTCCTTCTGCCTGGTTATGTTTGACTGAAAGTTTTTCACTGTGTCAAAGAAAGGTTTGTAGAAATAATTTCAGATCCCTAGAAGCATTAGCTATCCAGGATGACTTCAATCCAATTTCAAAGACTAAGATTTTCTGGATTACTCTGATCGATTTATCTGGGTTGTTTTCTTTCTTGTTCATCCCTACAAAGCATTCGGAGCACAATGGATCTATCAGGGTTCCTACTCTTGCTAGGCCCTGGAATCTAACTTCAATTTCTTTAGCCCCATAGCTTTGAAAAGCATTATCTGGCCACTCAGTTGAATCTCTGGAATCAGAAATGCCCTAAGAAGGATAGGGCCTGAAACTAGCCTCTCTAGAGGCCAACCTCTTTGGAGGCCAACCACTTTGGATTTAAGTCTACACCCATTAATTTTTAATTGGTGATTTTTCATCACTTAGTTAACTCTCCAATGCCTTTATGTATTTTTTCCCTTTCTTCCTTTCTTCCTCCCTCCCTGTCTTCCTTCTTTCCTTCTTTTTTAATATCTTGCCTAGTTTTTCTTGTTTCCTTCTACACAAAGCTTAGTCCAATGACCCAGTCAGCTTCAATGTAAGTGGAAATCTCAATATAGCTCTTTATCCTACTTAAGATTGTAATACAATTTTCCCATAACATTATTCTCTCAAAACATATTAAATTATATTTTATTCATATAAAAATATGTTCACCTGTTGCTCCAGGATCATATTCTTCTCTCGCTCTACATTGAGAACCATTCTCTTTGTATATTCTAGTTGCTTCTCTAGAAGAGTACAGCGAACCTGGGCAGAATTTAACTGTATAGTAATATCTGTGAGAAAGAAAAAGTAATAATGTGTTGATTATCACATAGATTACAGGTTTGGTTATCATGAGAAATACATTATGTAAATTCAATCAAGACCTAGAAGTTCAAGAAATCTTTAGTTCTAATACTGGCTCTCTAAGAGTTATGGACACACATTTTGTGAATTTCTCATTAAGTACATATAACTAGTTTAACACTGTCTCCCCCTAAAGATCCACAGGGTACACTTATGAAAGAGTGAGATGTCAGTGACTTACTTGTGGGATGATAGAAATCCTGGATGTTCCTGGGAAATGACAGAGGACCTAAAGTCTCTTTCTTATCTATATAGTTTTCTCTTTCAGGAAACTCGGGTATATGCATTTTACCATTCCCATTTCCTCTGCTCTTGACTACTGACAGCATAGTTAATGTCCTAAGAAGTAATCCCTTCTAATCCTTTAATTTTTTACTTTCCTCAGCAGTTTCTTCCACTTTTGTCCAATTACCTCAGAAAAATTTTTCTCATTTTGTCACTCTTTTTGTAAGTTGACACACAAATTTGAACTTTATTTATGATGGTGAATGTAGTACAAGGGAAAAGAAAGTTACACATTATGAAGTAAACTTATATAAATAACTTACTTTTTTTTTTTTTGAAAATTTTTATGTTTATTTTTGAGAGAGACAGAGGGCAAGCAGGGGAGGGGCAGAAAGAGAGGAAGACACAGAATCCAAAACAGGCTCCAGGCTCCGAGCTGTCAGCACAGAGCCAGACGCAGGGCTTGAACTCACAGACCGTGAGATCATGACCTGAGCTGAAGTTGGACACTTAATCCAGGAGCTCCTAAAGAATTTATGTTCTAAAATTTAAAAACTTATGTCCTGATGTTCTTTTGTAATTTCCACAGAAATCTCTACTTACCTGCCCATTTCCTCTAATTAACCTTTCAAGTTAATAAAAGAATTGTATTCATTTTTATGGTTTCTGTATTGTTTAATTACTAGTGTTGCTTTATATTTTCAAATTTAAAAAATCAGTGTTGACTGAAAATATAAAGTATTTCAATTATATTATGGGTAAAACTAGATTTTTTTGGTATTCTGAAAATGTCCTAATTTCTAAACACAATTTGTCTAAAAACTTAATTTTTTCTTTTAATCTCAATAATTTATGAACTGGGATAATATATGTAAGCTCAATATTATATCCATTTAATGCAAATTATCAAATTGAGAACAAGCCCTCAAGGTTTGAATATACATAAGAACAAAGATATTTGAGTAAATGTTAGGCTGGGCTTATTATTTTCAAGTTGTAAACTCTGATAATCCCTTGTTTTTGAGAACTATTGAATTTTCTTACCTTTTTTCTGCTTTATCAGTTCCTGGTGTACCAGATTTCTCTCATTTGTTTCTTTCTCCAAGGCCTCTTTATACTGTGCTGCTTCTCTGGAAAGAATGTTCAGGTTGTCCTCAGCTTGTGTTCTCTCCAACTCTAAACGATGAATCTTTTCCTGAAGAGTTTTTAAGGCTAAAAT
This sequence comes from Prionailurus bengalensis, assembly GCF_016509475.1. Lineage (NCBI taxonomy): Eukaryota > Metazoa > Chordata > Mammalia > Carnivora > Felidae > Prionailurus > Prionailurus bengalensis. The sequence continues at coordinate 98,335,200 of NC_057349.1, read as the reverse complement.
TAGAGCTGTTGAAAAAAAAATTTGCTTGTTATTTTAATGAGAATTTTTGAACACTTACACAGTATCATATAAAAGTGAACAGTATATTTTTGTTAGTAAGCCAGAAAAACGTACAAGTAATGTATATTCCTCAAAAAAATTCACTAAAACTCTAAAGAGAGACAAATTTTTTCTAACATATCTTATAAAAACAGTATATTTGTGATTGTATGTAGTAATTTTCTAGGTTTGAGACAGCTAATAATCACAATTTAGTTCAATAAAATATATATCTTCAAATAAAAAGACTTAAAAAAGATATAGTCTAGGAGGCGTAAGAGTCTGAGTATGGATAAAGAAAATGTAAATGTAGTATCCACTAACTAACATGGAAATTTAGGTTTAATGTTAAAGGTTTTTCTCAGTTCTTGATATGTTCAGTTTAGCTAAACTACAAACACGTTATGATTCTTTGTCTAAGATTACAGTACTAATAATCAGAACATATGAGTTAGAACACAATTTCTTCCACTAGAAAAAAAATTATACCCTAGTGGTTTGATTCATATCAGGCTCGAAAGATTTTAAGTGGTACACATATACTACTGTGATTTTTATTCAGCTATATTAATATGATGATTCAGGTAAGTTCAGAATTATAAAAATTTCAAGTAATAATGTCTATTCAGTTATAACTTCAAAGTATACAACTAGAGGGGAATGGAATATAGGTAAATGTTATAGGTTATAGGTTAATTTTTACATACAGGCATACTTGGTCTTATTGTGCTTCACTTTATTGCACTTAACAGATACTGCATTTCTTTTCTTTTCTTTTCTTTTTTTTACAAATTGAAGGTTTGTGGCAACCCTGTGTTGATTAAATCTGCCAGTGTCATTTTCCCAACAGCATTTGCTCACTTCATGTCTCTGTGTCACATTTTGGTAATTCTTGTACTATTTCAAACTTTTCATGATTATTATATTTGTTACGGTGATCTGTGTTCAGTCATTATAACTCACTGAAAGCTCACATGATGCTTAGCATTTTTTAGCAATGAAGTATTTTTTAGTTAAGATATGTAGTTCATTGTTTTTTAGACAATGCTACTGCAAAATTAATAGACTACAGTGTAGTCTAAATGTAACTTTTATATGCACTGAGAAACCAAAAAATGCATTTGACTCACTTTATTGTGATATATTCACTTTATTACAGTGGTCTGGAACCAAGCCCACAATATCTCTAAGGTATGCCTGTAGTTTATGTCCAATTAGAACGATGTTTGCTAGAGATCACCATTTGTTTTTTGTTTTGTTTTTTAAAATGAGATCAAGAAATTACATTTATTGCTCTTTAGATGCAATACCTGGCTTGCTGATTTGGAATATTTCGTACAGCTTTTTATACCACACTGCCAGTCTATTTATTAATGGTAACTATAATCACAGAATATTAAAAAACAAGGTGATAGCATCTTAGCAGGTAATTTGTATGGCACAGGTATGCCTAAATTCATAAATGTTTTCCTAATTCAATTATGAGATTCTCCTAAGTTTATATTTTAAAAGATAATACTTACAATGTACTTACAATGTATGGACTTCCCATAAAATTTTCAAGGACAATTTTGGAAACAGGCAATTTCTGAATTTAATCCTTGAATCAGACACAACTTTACTCAATTCACTATTATTCTAATCACCTAGTTTACAAGGATTCCAAATATGACCTTTTATTCTTCAGAGTATTTTCCTATTTTATAGTGATTTTTTAGGATAAAATTGTAATATGTGTCTAGCTGGTTAATCTTCACCTTATAGCTGAAGAAGCCAAAATAAAAAATATTAAATAACTTATCTATGTTTATAGAAACTTTAAGCAACCGAGTCAAAACTAATAGTTTTATTAAGATTAAACACATAATATTATTTTCTACATAAAAATGTAAAATTTTAGGGGAGCCTGGGTGGCTCAATCAGTTAAGCATCCAACTTCAGCTCAGGTCATGACCATGAGTCATGATCTCACCATCCAGGAGTTAGAGCCCTGCATCAGGTTCTGTGCTGACAGCTCGAAGCCTACTTCGGATTCTGTGTCTCCCTCTCTCTCTGCCTCTCCCCCATTCGCACTCTGTCTCTCTTTCAAAAATAAACATTAAAAAAAATTTTTTTAATGTAAAATTTTATATAACATGTTTTATACCATTCCCCAATTTTATATAAGATTGTAAATTAGAGTTACCTTGGTTATTTGGGGCACTGGGTGGCTCAGTTTTTGTTAAGCATCTGACTCTTGATTTAGGCTCAGCTCAGCTCGGTCATAGGATAGAGCCCTGTGCCAGCTCTGCGCTGACAGCATGGAGCCTGCTTGGGATTCTCTCTCTCCTTCTCCCTCTGCCCCTCCCCCCCCTCTCTCTCTCTCTCTTTCAAAATAAATAAACATTAAAAACACAGAATTACCTTGGCCATTTGGACTATGAAGCATTTTAGGAGAGGTAACTTCTAAGTTCGCAGAGCGGTAAGTCTGGGATGATTCATTATTCTGGGCAAATGATGGAACAAACACTCTTTCTGGAGGTTTAAGATAGCTTCCTACAATACTATGCATTAATTCAGAATCCATTATCTGTAGACAATAAAGGAATAATACAGTATAGCATCATTCTTTCTTACTTGAATGACAAAAAGATTAGGCAAAAATTCAGGTAAAACTTAACATAAACACATACTCATATACTGTGGAGTTGTTTCTTTATGAAGTTAATTATCACAAACTCAACTATAAGAAGCTTAGTAATACAAGAAAGAAAAATGACTATTTACCATATAAATAGTATAGATAATTCTACCTGATTTTCAGTGAGCATATGCTCTGGAGTGAGTGGTGTGAATGTGCTCATTTCTCAGCTGATCGTAAGTTCATATACCCTCATCATCTGAGCACCACTCTACAAATAGTGTGACTCTAGGGTTCTTAGAGGAAGTATATATTCTAAAAGACAACATAGCTTTGAAACACAAGCCACCCGTTTAATACAATCCTTGAATCCTAACTGTGGAACTCCAATGTCCTGGCTTCCTAAAGGATTTTCAAGGGTAATTTTGTATATATCAGATTTTGTATATATCAATTCTGTATATATCCTTGAATAAGACACAACTCCACTTAATGCACCAGCATCCTAATCATAGTTTACAATGGTTCCAAATCTGAAGAATCTAAAATAGCTTTATTTTGCTATTCTGGAGGGTTTTTTTTTTTCAATTTCAATTTTTTTATTTAGGAGAGCCCTTTTAACCATTTCAGCAGGTAATTTTTTGTCTAATTTTCCTAAATCATTTATTTTCCTTTCTGTAATTTAAAGACTGTAGAAATGTATTCTACTTAACAGATTCTAGTTAATGTTAATTCATAGCTACATTGGAAGAAACAGGTAACAACTGTTCATACACACATGCAAAACAATTCATAAGCACAATTTTAAGAAAGAAAACTCATTTTAAAATGTAAACTTAGAATTCCATTATATAATTAGCCTATTTTAATTTTTGAGAATTGCAAATTTTCAGTGATTTCACTACCTTCCCAATTCATAAGGCAAAAGTAGATACTTCCCATGAATGTAATTTCTGGCAGGGTACAGAACCCAATTAACTCAGTAGGATTTTCTACCTTACCTACTGCTGTGATTGGCTGTCTTTCAGGACATTCTGATTGGTCTATTCTAAAAGTTATATAGCCTAGGAAGCTTTCCTAGAATACTTGCTGCCCTTTGCTCTCCAGAAGCAATCATTTTTTGCTACTATTATTAGCACCGGCTACCATCCACGGCTACTAACCATGTCTCCATCCCTTGGGGTTGTTGCTGCTCAGACACTGTCTGCTCCCCATGGGAGACTGCATCTATCTAAGTTGCTGTTCCCTCAAAAAACAAGAGAGCAAAGTTAGTCACAGTTGGCTCACAATGAAGTAGAGGTAGGACACCAAAGTACAAAAGTTCTGAACATGGTTGTACGTGTTCAGGGAGAGGTGTGTAGCTGAAACTATCCCAAAAACCTTGGAATTACTCAAGATAATTCAGTTTTTGGCTCCTGGTGAGTTTCTCTAATAATAAAAAGAATGAAATTTTAACATTAGTCACTATACCCTGAAGTCCTTGGGAGGACTCTGTCTGCTTCCTCTTTACCAAATATAATATTTATTTACAAATTGGATTTTGCATCAGTTAAAAAACAAATTTAAATTGGAGGTTTTTAATGTAAATGAAACGACTCCTTAGAAGATGGCATTAAATTAAAAATCAGACTAAACGGGGGCACCTGGGTGGCTCAGTCGGTTGAGTGTCCGACTTCGGCTCAGGTCATGATCTAACGGTTCCTGAGTTTGAGCCCGGCATTGGGCTCTGTGCTGACAGCTCAGAGCCTGGAGTCTGCTTCCAATTCTGTATCCCTCTCTCTCTGCCCCTCTCCTGTTCCTGGTCTATCTCTCTCAAAAACATAAACATTAAAAAAAAATTAGACTAAAGATCATTTAAATTAAATGTGTAAATACATCTTAAAGTGGGCATAAGCAGAATAGCAATACACTGATAGGTGGTGAAAAAGAAAGGAAACAGTAAAAAAAATGAGAAGACATGCTATGATGTGACACAGAGCTCAGGGGTTTTCATTGTAATAGAGGTCCCAGCTTAACCTGTACAATCTAGTCCTGCTTTATAAACAAGTGCATAAACCCACTAGAAGTTTCTTTACACAAAGAACTGTGACATTCTAGGAGAAAAACTCACTCTGAGGCAAGATGAAAGAAATACAGAAAGCTTGATCCAAAGTCAAAGCCTAACTTGATGGAGGAAGAGAGGAGTAATTCTGAGTAAAGTACAGTGGTAAACATTCTAATTCATCTCTGACCCAGTCTCATGGACTCAACATGGGTGTTGGGAATGGAGAGGGTTGTTAAGTAAAAACTGAGAAACATTTCACCAATATCTGTACAAAAGATTGGAACATTAGCTGTCCTGCTTTGTATGGGATGTTATATTCCAATGAAGAGGGAAGTTGCTAGAGATCACTCACAGTTTTGGCATTTTGAGGGCTCTGGTGCATTGGTGGTCTTGTTCAGCTAGAGAGAGAGAGAGCGAGCGCACCAGGAAGGGATATACTCATGGGAATGTATGACAGAAATTTCTAGAGTAAAAATTTCTGAGAATACAGAGAGGTGCCTAAGCCCCGAACTCCAAGGATTCTGACATATCGGGTATGGAGCATCGCTGTAGGTAATTGAAAAGACCTCAGAAAATCCTGTAGAGCATTTTAGAGGATCTGCAAGCGAGGGCAAAAGGCTGTGAATTGTAGACCTCATTTGCATCAAGAGCGTGGTAAAGCATAAGGAAACTCAAGTTGTGCCTGGAACTATTCCTGACAGCTTACAAACAACCAGGAAAATTATCCATTTTCTCTATGGTAAATACAGTTAAGACACCTTCATGAGCTGCAACTAAGGAGCCACTGCATACAGAAACACCCTCACCTCCCTCCAAAAAACTGTGCTAGATACAAATACTGTACTGAAAAGTAGTTTTACTTGTTCTTGAGGGAAGCAATTGTTCCAAAACGGTCCTTTTTAACAACCAATGTCTATTCCAGCTAGTGGCTGACTGTGCCATCACCTCTGCATAATCCCATAGGATTGTTAGGGAGACAGCATTAGGAGATGGCCAGAGATACTACAATGGGTTCTTGGAATGGGATACTCTCTGTTTCCTATACTGCTAATTCTTTCAGGTTTAGGTTTTTCCTTAAAGAAAAATATCAGCAGCTGTATCATTTACCTGATTTTCTTTGTGAATGCACCTAGGTTAACTTACCTTAAGAGCAAACTCAATAAAAGGTTGGACTAAGTCTATTTTATTTTTTAATATATAGCATTTTAAAAAGTACTGTAACAATTGAGTTGGATAACTTTGATTAAAGAACTTGCCTTATAGATGCCCTAATAGATACTACAATCTATTATTTATAGTATACAACTAAAATGTTAAGACAATGATATAAAAACCAACTGGTCAATGGAAACCAGTACATATAAGAATTTAACATAAATACTTCCACTGGATTCAACAAATGATGCATTTGTTGTTCATTCAGTGTTAGAAAAATTTTAGGAAAAAAATCCAATTAAACCTTTATCTCATTCCATATATCAATACAAATTTCAGGTATGTTACAGAGTCAATTTTTTAAAAAACTTTAAAAATTATTTTAAAAATCTGAATAATTAAAATAATCATAGAAATGGTAAGATGTTTTATGTTTAGAACTATGGTAAAAATAAAAGATACAAAGGCTACATTAAAATTCAACTATACCATATAAAAATTATGCACAAAATCAAAAGGCAAAAGAACGCAGAAAAAAAATATGCAATGAAGGACAAAGGGGAATATCATTGATACAGAAAAAGCTTTTATAAATCAGAAGAAAAATACTAGCATCATAACAGAAGAATGTCAAATGATTATAAACCATCAATTTAGAGAAAAATGTAGCTAATAAACAATAAACCTTAACAATAATGAAAGAAAACCAGTTGTATCCAGATATAAAAGTAACCTTTGGAGTTTGAACTCAGTTCAAATTCTGATCTCCAACTTACCATCTTTCTGACTTTTAGAAACACTTTTAAACTTTTCTGGGTCTCAATTTCCTTCTCTACATAATTAGGATGGTAGTATCTCATAGGGGTGCTATAGACAAAATATGATAATGTATATAAAGCACTTAGAATTTATGTCTGCAAGTATGCACTGTGAGCAAAATATGTATTTGATAAATGGTAGCCATATTTATTTTGAAAGAAAACATATTTCAGATGAAGTACAATGGAATGGAACAGAATTAAATCTAGTAGGAAACAGAGTGTGTCTCATGTGGTAAAGGTAAACAAACATTTATTTTAAAAGAAAACAAGGAAATATCGTTTTTTACATTTCAAAGCTCTTTTAAAGGCAAGAAAATAGGTAAAAGGCCTAGAATCATCAAAAGATTTTTGAAGAACAGTAAGATGAAGAAACTTGTCCTGTCAGTTATCAAGACTTACCATGAAACTAAAATAATTAAGTCAGTGAAACAGTCAGGAGCGATTAACAGACTAACAGAACACAGCTCAGAAACAGACCAAACCCTGTATAATAACTTGATATATGACAAAAAGGGAACTTCTTATCAGTGGAGAATAGTTAGGCTATTCATAATTGGTGAGGGAAAAACCGATTCTCGAAATTTAAAAACAACTGGATCCTTATTTCAAAACTGTATCAAAAGTTAAATCCATATGTGTTAAAAACCAAAATGTACAAAGAAATATGTCTGGGAGAGCATATAGGAGAATGTCCTTAGCAACTTTGGGCTTTGAAGGCTTTTGAAAACATGACATAAAATCCCTAACTGTAAGTTAGAAGACTGATTATTTTAACATAAAAAATATACATCACAAGATGCCATTACAAAGGTAAAAAGAAAAGCCATAGCCTGAGAGAGGGTACCTACATGCACATAGCTAATAAATTATTAACAAAATAAGATATAAAGCCCCACAAATTAAATCTTTAAAGATAACATACCAGTAAGAAAGGGACAAAAGTTATTCGTTGGACTACTATGCAGCAGTAAAAAAGAATGAATGAAACAGCAACATGCATCCTCGTGGACAAATCTTAAAAACATGTTGAAGAAAAAAAGGGAGATGCAAAGAATATGTTCAATATGTTATCAGGCATGTAAAAAAAATATTATACATTGTTTAGAGATATATTCATATGCATCAAAAGTATAAAGACAAGTATGAGATAATAAATACCAAACTCAGGATGGTAGTTAAGTGGGTGAGGATGCAAAAAGACAGGTGATTACAGAGGGGTATACAGGTATTTGTTATATAATTTAGTAAATCTTTTCATATAACTGAAAGACTTTATTTTTTAAAATGTTAGAAGTTAGCAATTTGAATAAAGACCACTCTTGCTCCTGTGCAAATCTGAGAATGGCCAACTTATATTGAATTTTTAGCTGTGATTCTAAGCCCTGTACATGCAGTATCTCATCTAATCCTTGTAACAATCCTGAGATAAGGATTATTGTTGTTGTTGTTATTATTACTATTTTTTTTATAAATAAAGAAATAGAGGCACTAAGAAGAAATAAAGAAATAGAGGTGACCAAAGTTCATACAACTTGTAAGTGGTGGAGCCAGGATTTAAACCTAGCCAGTTCAATTCCAAAGCCTGGGTTCTTAATCATTATGTTAAACAGCCTATAGTTTGGGGATATTTGCAGTTAGCCAGGTAAGAGATGATGCTGTGTTTGGATTAGGGTGGTGAAAATGGAGATGAAGAGAGTGTATACAAGCAAGATGTATCCTGAAGACACAAGTGATGAACTGGATTAAGAGGAGAAGAAAAGGGAGAAATCAAGGTTTCTAGCTTAAATAACTGGATAGATGATAGTGCCATTTATTAAAAAGAAAACAAAGATAATAATATTCATATAGTACTGATATGTGTCAAACACTATTCTAACTGTGAGACATCCAAGTTAAGATAAGAAATAGGTAGTTTGATAGAAGAGTCTAAGGCTTGGAGGAGAGTTCTAGTACAGAAATATAAACAATGACATTGCCAGCATACGGATGATATATAAAACCATAGAATAGAAGTCACCTAAAGGAAGACTCTAAATACAAAAGATTTCAGATAAGGAAAACAAAAGAAAGAGAAACCTATGAAGGAAAAGAACCAGAAAACTATGATGTCAAAACAAAGAGAGGACTTTCTGATCCACCATCTGTGGTGGAACCACTGCCAAGAGGTTGATTTTCGTGAAAACTCTTATGGGGAAGACCATCACTCTTGAGGTTGAACCTCCAAATACAATAGAAAATGTGAAGGCCAAGATTCAGAATAAGGAACTCTTCCTGATCAGCAGAGACCGATCTTTGCTGGCAAGCAACTGGAAGATGGATGTACTTTGACTAAAACATTCAAAAAGAGTCCACTCTCCATCTTGTGTTGAGACTCTGTGGTGGTGCTAAGAAAAGGAAGAAGTCTCTTACACCATGCCCAAGAAGAATAAGCATAAGAGAAAGGTTAAACTGGCCATCCTGAAATACTATAAGGTGGATGAGAATGGCAAAATCAGTCACCTTTGTCAGGAATGCCCTTCAGATGAATGTGATGCTGGAGTTTTAATGACTAGACACTTTTATGACTAGTCACTTTTGACAGACATTATTGTGGCAAATGTTGTTACACTGTTGCTTCAACAAACCAGAAGACAAGTAATTGTTTTTTTGTTTTATTTTACTTTAATGTTTATTTTTGAGAGAGAGAGAGAGTGTGTGTGAACGAAGGAGGAGCAGATAGAGATGGAGACACAGAATCCAAAGCAGGCTCAGGCTCCGGGCTGTCAGCACAGAGCCCGACACAGGGCTTGAACTCACAGACCACAAGATCACAACCTGAGCCGAAGTCGGATGCTTAACTGACTGAACCACCCAGTTACCCCTGGAAGACAAGTAATTGTATATGGGTTAATAAAAGACATAAACTAACAACAACAACAACAACAACAACAACAACAACAAAGAAGAGATTGTTTCAAGAAGGAGAAAGTAGTTTAGATTAAAAAAAAAAAGTCAATTGATTTTGAAGAGGAAGAGACCACTGATGGTATAATGTAAGAACTAAAGATAGTTCCAAGGGCCCCATACTAAAAGGGCAACTAGAGGAAGATAAATTAGCAAAAGACATACAAATTTGATTCAAATTATGATGTCTTTTTGAAGAGAACTTCAATTACCTGACTTAAAATCACAGAGCACTCATAAAGTGCGTCCTAACATTCATCCTGAGTTAACCTGCCGTAAGTCACAGTGCAAACAAACAACTATACAGAGCATGCAAACCACTTGCACAGAATCAATAATTTTCATTCTTGAAAACTTCTATGGCAGGTAAGAAAACCATATACAATTTCATTGACTGTACCCCCCAAATTCATATGTTAAATCTCTAACCTTCAGTATTTTAGAATGTGACTATATTTAGAGTAGGGCATTTAAAAAGGCGATTCAGTTAAAATAAAACCGTTAGGATGGGTTCTAATCCAATTTAACTGGTGTCCTTATAAAAAGAGGAAATTTAGATACACAAATAGATATATCAGGGATGTGTGCACACAGAGGAAAGACCAAGTGAAGGCATGTGGGAAGACAACCATCTGCAAGTCAAGGAAAGAGGCCTCAGAAGAAACCAAATCTGCTGACATCTTGATCTTGGACCTCTGGCATCCAGAACTGTGAGAAATAAATTTCTTTATTTAAGCCACCCAGCCTGTGGTATTTGTTTTGAAAGCTCTATTAAAGCTAATACACTGACTGCAACTCATAATTTTGTTGCACAGTGAAACATTAAGAATAGTGACAAGGACATAATAACAGAAGCCTAAGGTTTATGCAATTTAGGGGATGTAATAAAGTTATTTGCAATTTAGAGTTTCCTGCTTGATAAGATGTGAAACAATTATGTAATTCTGCCTTGATTTATTTTCCTCTATAATTGACCTTTAGTAACTTCTTAACCTTAATAAATTGAATGGGAAGTTATTAATGGGCTATCCTGTATGCAATTTAAAATAATTAAAAATTTCCCAGCATAATCAAATGGGAGAATAAAACTAAAATTATGCTTTTGACTCATATTTAATTTATATGTAATTTTATTAGTTTTTGACCCAAATATTAGCATTTTTACCTAATATACTGTAAAATATTCCCTTAATAGTTTATATTAAAAGTGCAAGAATACTGCTATAGACTTAAGAATTAAAGTGTCATTCAAAAATTATAGCGTTGTAAAATTAAAAAAATATGAGACATTTGCGTTGCAGGGATATTCAAAATAACTAATCTGAAGGTTAAGTTACAATCAATTTCAGAACACAGTGAAATAGAGTCTGTTTTTTAAAAAAACATTATCTTGTATTTTCCTCTGAAAAGTATTAAGAGGTAACAAAGGCTATTTCAAGTTTTTTAGTTTTCTGACACAGTAGTGACTATATTCAAAATGTTTGAGAATATATGGAGAAGGCCATGGTACCATAAGTCTGTATAAATCATAAATATTTGGGAGTTCTAGAATTGATAGGAAAATTTCACATATCCATTTAAAACTTATATCAGCTGCAATCTTCTCATTTTATAGATGTATGAGCCAAAGTCCAGAGACACTAATTAATATGCTTAAAGTCACACAGCTCAAGTTTCCTGCACTCCAAAATCCATGACACTAGAGAAAAATATTCTCTCTTAAGAACTCTGGTTGATTTACATTTATTAAACAAAGACTACCCTAATGGAGAGTCATCAGGAAAACGCCTCCTGAAGAGAAATGGGAAGTAAGAAACACTGAATCAAACATAAAGGTATGTAATCTTAGTAAAGTCTAAAAGCATCTTAGAGGCTATCTATTCTAACCCTTTCTTTCAATACAAACTTATTCTCACACTATTTTTAACAGGTCATTTAAGCTCGACTGTATGTCTCCAGAGAAACAGAGCTCACTATCTTCCTGATGAATTCAAAGCTGCTTTCTCTGATTTTTCTGGATGATACAGATTTTAAGAGAAAAAAGTAGAGCTTCTATATTTATTGATGTAGATGTTGCATTGAATATTTAATGTGATAACTATTATATATTGAATTCATCTAACAAAAACTTACTGCAGAATTTAGAATCGTTTTCAAACTTAAAATTTCATCATTTACTGGATCTGAAAGGCCTGTAAAAGAGCAATCCCATCCCCTGTTTGAGGGCAAATTTGATAAATCAAATGGAGATGACTCAATCATATAACTGATCATTCATTTCTGATTAATTCTCAGTAGACTTGACTGGATCCAGATTAGCACAGCTGAATACTAACCTAGGAGATAACTTTAGCATACTTTGGTCACCAAAACCAGCAGATTTCTCCCTTCTAAATACCTTAAACTCTACTTTAATAGAGTTTTTTAAAAAATAATTTACTACATATATAATACATATATGTATAGTTAAAGGAATTACAATAAAAAAAATTTCTGTATATCCACACCTAGATTAAGAAATAGTGTTACAGTGCTATGGAAGCCCTCTGTGTGTCTTCCCTAATTCTTGCTTTGAATTTTGTGTTACTCATTCTAATACCTGTTAAGTTTTATCATATTTGTATGTATCCTTAATATACAATATATTGTTTGGTGTTGATGGTTTTTAAACTTTACATAAATGATATCACACTTTTTCCATTCAAAGAATCTTGCTGTTAATGCTGGAACATGAAGCTGTATGGCATTCGTTTTTCCCTGCTATATAGTATTCTACCATATAACAGATCTTAGAAGGCATTAATTCCAATCACTCCCCTCCAAATACTATGATTCTGAAATTTTTAGTTCTATTTTTATTTTAACTACACAAAATAGACAATATTATTTTGATTTATAAAGTCAGTGTTTGCTATGTTCACCTATAAGTTTTCTTTGCTCACTGTGGTACACATTATGATGAACTACCTGGATTCCCTTTCAGGAATGTGAACTTTTTCCACAGCTGCTGGGAATCCTGCCAGAAAGTGGCTCTTGGCTATTGGCCCTCTTTGGGGTTGTTTTGTCTAAAGAATACTATCTCACCTAAGGTCAAGGCTCCTTCCAGGAGCAGCCCACATCCAATGAGGGCTGCTCATCCAAAAAGGCCTAACCCTCTTGTCCTAACTCAAGTGAACTCTGAAGGATCACCCCATCTCCAGAGCTTCCTGTAGTATCAGTGAAACCTTTGTTGGGTCTTCAATGAAGCTTGACTTCTTTGCCTAAAAGAGCTTCCTTCCTCTCCCTACCACATGTGTTGATCCCAAGAACACTCTCTAAAGGTATATGCTTAGAACTTTATGGGGATACTTCAAAACCAGTATTTAAAGCACTTTTCTTCAGAGAAGATTTCCATCTTAGGGCACCCAAACCCAAGGCACCATTAAACTGAACTTTTATATTGAGATTTGTTTTTGCCAGTGTGAATTCCAACTCCAAACCCACATCGGAGTAGAACTGTGATGAGGAGAGATTCTTTTTGTCCACTCCATTCACAGCCAAGGATGAAACAAACAGTGTCATTCTGTTTTTGTTTTTGTTTTAAGTAGGCTTCACGCCCAGTGCGGAGACCAATGCAGGGCTTGAACTCACACAACCCTGAGATCAAGACCTGAGCTGAGATCAAGGGTCGGAGGTTTAACCAACTGAGCTACCCAGGTCCCCTAATGGTGTCATTCTGAAAGGCGGTTATTTTCCCGTCATTAACAGAAAGTTTTATCCTTTGGGGATCCCAGCTTTACACTGCAGTGTCCAGACTTACCTCTGAGCATGCCCATAAGAACTTATCTCCTGCCCCATGCAAGCAGAAACACCTCCTTAATGCCCAGGTGTTGGGCCATGAGGGATCAGAAGGTGACCTCAAGGATAAAATGGGTTCTAGAGCTCCTTTATCCCCATGGAACTGGGCTTGCTCATTGCATACAGCCTCATATTTTCCACTTACTTTGCTTCCAACTCACCCATATATATATATATATATGTTTTAACCTATAAATGTTTTAACATTTTATACATCATTTACGTGTTCTTTACCAGAGGTTTCTCTGAACATCAAATCTGTCATATTGCTTGAAACTGTAACAGCTTTAGACCTACTTAAGAGATGCTAAATGTTTTAGACAAACACAGAATGAGACTTATGCTTTAAAAAAGAAAAAGAGTTTATAACTTTCCATTCAGCTAAAGTTCTCAAAGCTACTCCATACTGTAAAGTTTGTTTTTCTTCAATAGCAGAAGGTGACTATTACTTGGCTACTCATTAATTAAATAGAGTTCGCTAAGAGGATTCAGACAGTAGAGTTCCTGGTAAACAATCTGTAAACTGAGAATAAGAAAAGCACACTATAGGGGCATCTGGCTGGCTTAGTTGGTAGAGCATGCAACTCTGGATCTCGGGGTTATAAGTTCAAGCCCCATGTTGTGTACAGAGATTTCTTAAAAGTGAAATCTTAAAAAAAAAAAAGTACACTATATATCTAAATTTTAAAAATATGTAATGACTTTATAGGAATACTATAATTATTATATTCTAAAATTTCAGAAGCAGTTTAATCATTATACTTCAATGATTATCATGTATAATATATATATTTAATAGTAGCAGCAAATCTTACATTTAATATATTGACCACTTGACATTCCAATTGATCTATTTAACACAATTCATAATTAACTTTAAATTAAATAGCCCTTATTGGATTTGAAAAATCATTTTTGAATGGATAAAGATGTGGTATATACCTACAATGGAATATTAGCCATCAAAAGGAATGAAACTTTGCCATCTGCAACAACATGGATGGAGCTAGAGTGTATCATGCTAAGCAAAATAGTCTGTCAGAAAAAGACAAATACCATATGATTTCACTTATATGTGGAATTTAAGAAACAAAACAGATGAATATATGGGAAGGTGGGAAAAAAAGAAAGAAAGAAAGGGAAATAAACCATAAGAGATTCTTTACAATAGAGAACAAACTGAGAATTAAGGGAGGGGGTGGATGGGGGATGTGCTAAATGGGTGATGGGTATTAAGGAGGGCACTTGTGTTGAGCACTGGGTGTTATATGTAATGAATCACTAAATTCTACTGCTGAAAACAATATTACACTATATGTTAACTAACTAGAATTTACATAAAAATTTGAAAAGAAAACATCATTTTTCAGCCTTCATAGTAAAGACTGATTTAGGCAAGAAGCATTAATGCTAAATTCAAGGGTAGAAATTTTGATGAGAACTAGAATATCTGCATGGTCTTAAGCGTCTCTTCCACAGATTGCTTATAAGATGCAAGAAAAAAAAAGCAGTAACTATATAATAAAGAAACAGAACACTTTGAGTGATTAAAATTAACATAACCCCTAAGAGGTTAAGAGGGACATTGTGCCTCTGAATGTGAAACTCTGAAAAAGACATGTCACTTAAGCAGTATTCTGGCCAGGAATGTATAACCTGAATCTCAACATAACAAAACATCATCAAAGCTCCAAAGGAAAAACATTCTATTTTTTATAAAGGGGGAAACTGTTTTCTTTAAAAAAGAAATATGTCTTTAATATGTTAAAAGACAATCACACTTTTGGATACATCCAAAAGAATTGAAAGCAGGGTCTCTTGAAAATGTATCTGTACAACCATGCTCATACCGGCATCATTCACAATAGTCAAAAGGTAGAAGCTACCCAAATACCCATCAATGGCTAAACAAAATGTATACACATACAATGGAATAGAATTTGGCCTTAAAAAAAGAAATTTTGACATATATGAAAACATGGATAAACATTGAGGACAGATGTTAAATGAAAAAAGCCAGCTACAAAAAGACAAATAATGTATGATTCCCTTCTAAAAGGTGTCTAGAGTAGTCAAACCCATAGAATCAGAAAGTAGAATGGTGGCTGAGGAGAGGTGTATAAAGGGAGTTAGAGTTTCAGTTTTCCCAGATGAAAAAGTTCTGTAGATTGGTTACATAACAATGTGTGGTAGGGGAGACAAGTTAAAAACAACATATGACTCAATGGGATCAGTTCCGTAACAAAAGCATACACAGAGTGTCATGGGAATACAAGAGAGAGATCATCTAACTCTTCCTGATTGGTGGAAAAATAAGTAAAGCCAGAAATAATTTAAAATTCCAAACAGTTTTGAAAGAGGAGTTTAGGTAAATATGCCAGAGTGGACATACACACTAGCTTTTGCTCCCTCTTGGAAACACACCAAAATAATATTAAAATGCTTTTTTAAAAAAGATATAAACTGCAAGGACAATAACAAAATTTTGGAAAAATAGAAAACAGATGTACAAATAGTAACAGATTTAGCTAATGCAAAAGAGGCAGTCTCCTAACCCAAGTAAGAAATGATTTTTTAAGTTTACCCTGCAGAACCTCCAAATGGCTCAGAAATCAGCTGTACTTCTCTAAGAGTTAAGATACAGCCAAACACTAGGAAACAGGATGAAAGTTTAGTTTAGAAGTAAATTATACGCCCAAACTCCCTTCACCTCTTTATGGAGCCAGAAGACTCCTTTACCCCCATTTGGGAGACTGAATTTTTTTTTTTTTCCTTCTATGAAGAGAGAATTACAGAGTATATCTGGATTGAGGGACACTCAGCACAGGTGACGGTAGGGTAAACATTCAGCTCTGAGAATACTGGTACTCTGTATACTTAAGTGGAGAGGGGACGATCCTTAGGGACAGAAGATGACTAGCTCAAGTTAACAAAGATACTAAAGACGATAAAATAAATGGATTGGATGGATTTAGAGTTTCCAATCAGTTTTTTAGTGCCTGACTCTGAGGTAGAAGTTGTTTGTTTAATCAAGGCTTAGCAGACATTGAGGAAGAATGTGAAAGAGACCAAAACAAGCAAACAGTGGCTTAACAGGAATACAAAATTTGGATATACTGACTTAGTAGAGATAGAATGTAAAACAACTGACGGACATGATAGACCCTAGTGAATCTGGCTGGAGCAAAGTAAATAAATGTTGGCAGTAACAGATGGCTAAAAAGGTATGCAAGGGCCAAACCACAAAAGATTTTGTGCATCACACTAGAGTTTGTCTTTTGTAGGATCAGGCAACGTGGAGCCAATGAAATATATAAAGGAAAATAACATGATCATGTTTGCATTCTCACAAGGTTATCCGGATAGCTCTGAGATAGACAGACTGGAGGGGGAAGAATTATTGGCAGGGGCACAAATTAAGAGGTTGATGAAGTAATTAAGACAAGGAAAAATACAGGCCTGAATTAAGACTGGTGTAGATGATATGAACATTTGGGGGAGGGGAAGGAAAAAGAAAAAAAAGAGGTTAGAGTGGGAGAGAGCCAAAGCATAAGAGACTGTTAAAAACTGAGAACAAACTGAGGGTTGATGGGGGGTGGGAGGGAGGAGAGGGTGGGTGATGGGTATTGAGGAGGGCACCTTTTGGGATGAGCACTGGGTGTTGTATGGAAACCAATTTGACAATAAATTTCATATATTAAAAAAATAAAATAAAATAAAAAATAAAAAATAAATAAATAAAAAAAGAGACTAACCAGAAAAAAAAAAAAAGGACTGGTGTAGATGAGATAAACATGAAAGATACTTAGGAGATACAATCGCGGGGCACCTGGGTGGTTCAGTAAGTTATCATAACAAGTGCCCTCCTCAATACCCATCACCCATCTAGCCCATCCCTTTGCCCAACACCCCACCAGCAACCCTCAGTTTGTTCTCTATGTTTATGAGTCTCTTATAGTTTGTCTCCTCCTTGTTTTTATCTTATTTTTGATTCCCTTCCCTTATGTCCATCTGTTTGGTTTCTTAAATTCCACATATGTACGAAACCACATGGTATTTGTCTTTCTCTGACTTATTGTGCTTAGCATAATACACTCTAGCTTCATCTACGTCATAGCAAATGGCAAGATTTCACTCTTTTTGATAGCTAAATAGTATTCTATTATATATAAATACCACAATGTCTTTATCCATTCATCAGCTGATGGACATCTGGGATCTTTCCATAGTTTGGCTATTGTTGATTAGTGCTGCTATAAACATTGGGGTGCATGTGCCCCTTCAAATCTTTATTTTTGTATCCTCTGGGTAAATACCTAGTAGTGCAATTGCTGGATCATAGGGCAGTTCTATTTTTAGTTTTTTGAGGACCCTCCATACTGTTCTCCAGAGTGGCTGCACCAGTGTGCATTCTCACCAACAGGATAAGAGGGTTCCCCTTTCTCCATATCCTAGCCAACATCTGTTGTTTTTCCTGTAATGTTAATTTTAGCCATTCTAACAGGTGTGAGGTGGTATCTCATCGTGGTTTTGATTTATATTGCCCTCATGATGAGCGATGTTGAGCATCTTTTCATGTGCCTGTTAGCCTTCCCTATGTCTTCTTTGGAAAAGTGTCTGTTCAGGTCTCCTGCCCATTTATTAACTGGGCTGTTTGTTTCTTGGGTGTTGAGACTGACAAATTCTTTATAGATTTTGGATATTAACCCTTTATCTGATATGTCATTTGCAAATATCTTCTCTCATTCCGTAAGTTACCTTTTAATTTTGTTGATTGTTTCCTTCACTGTGCAGAAGATTTTCATTTAGATGAAGTCTCAATAGTTCATGTTCACTTTTGTTTCCCTTGCCTCTGGAGACATGTCTAGAAGGAAGTTGCTATGGCCAAGGTCAAAGAGGTTGCTTCCTGTGTTCTTGTCTAAGATTCTGATGATTTCTTGTCTCCCATTTAGGTCTTTCATCCATTTTGAATTTATTTTTGTGTGTGGTGTAACACAGTGGCCCAGATTCATTCTTCTGCATGTAGCTGCCCAATTTTCCCAACACCATTTGTTGAAGATTAGTTGACCATACAGTTGTGAGTCCATTTCTCAGCTCTCTACTGTGTTCTATTGATCTATGTGTCTGTTTCTATGCCAGTACCATACTGTCTTGATGATTACAGCTTTGTAATATAGGCTTGAAGTCTGGAATCATGGTGCCTCCCACTTTGCTTTTTTTTTTTTTCAACATTATTTTGGCTATTCAAGGTCTTCTCTGGTTCCATACAAATTTTAGAATTGTTTGTTCTAGCTCTGTGAATAATGCTGGTGGTATTTTCATAGGGATTGCACTGAATGTGTAGATTGCTTTGGGTAGTATAGACATTTTAACAATGTTTGTTTTTCCAACACATGAGCATGGAATGTTTTTCCATTTCTTTGTGTCCTCTTCAATTTCTTTCATGAATGTCCTATAGTTTTCAGAAACCAGATCTTTTACCTCGTTTGTTAGGTTTATTCATAGGTATCTCATGGTTTTTGGTGCAGTTGTAAATGGGATTGATTCCTTGATTTCTGTCTCTGCTGCTTTATTGTTGGTGTATAGAAATGCAACATTTCTGTGCATTGATTTTATATCCTGTGACTTTGCTGAATTCATATATCAGTTCTAGCAATTTTTAGGTGGAGTCTTTTGGGTTTTCTACATAGCATATCATGTCATCTGCAAAGAGTGAAATTTTGACTTCTTCCTTGCCAGTTTGGATGTCTTTTATTTCTTTATGTTGTCTGATTGCTGAGACTAAGACTTCTAGTACTATGTTAAATAGTAATGGTGGGAGTGGACTTCCCTGTCTTGTTCCTGACCATAGAGGAAAAGCTCTCAGTTTTTCCCCATTGAGGATGATATTAGCTGTGGGTCTTTCATATGCGGCCTTTATAATCTTGAGGTATGTTCCTTCTATCCCTACTTTCTTGAGGGTTTTTATCAAGAAAGGATGCTGGATTTTGCCAAATGCTTTTTCTACATCTATTAAGAGGATCATATGGTTCTTATCCTTTCTTTTATTAATGTGGTGTAGCAAGTTGATTGATTTGTGAATATTGATCCACCCCTGCAGCGCAGGAATAAATCCCACTTGGTCATGGTGAATAATTCTTTTAATGTACTGTTGGATTTGATTTGCTAGTAACTTTTTGAGAATTTTTGCATCCATGTTCATCAGGGATATTGGCCTCTCATTCTCCTTCTTCAGTGGGGTCTTTGTCTGATTTTGGAATCAAGAATCAAGGTAAGGCTGGCCTTGTAGAGGGAATATGGAAGTTTACCTTCTATTTCTATTTTTTGGAACAGTTTCAGAAGAATAGGCATTAACTCTTCTTTAAATGTCCAGAAGAATTCCCCCAGGAAGCCATCTAGTCCTGGACTCTCATTTGTTGGGAGGTTTTTGATTACTGATTCAATTTCTTTACTAGTTATAGGTCTGTTCACATTTTGTATTTCTTCCTGTTTCAGTTTTGGTAGTTTGTATGTTTCTAGGAATTTGTCCATTTCTTCCAGATTGCCCAGGTTATTTGCATATAATTTTTCATAATATTCTCTTATGATTATTTGTATTTCTGTGGGTTGGTTGTGATCTCTCCTCTTTCATTTGTGATTTTATTTGGGTCCTTTCTTCAAAGAGTCACCTTTATTATTTCTTCTGGGGTTGGTTTAGTGGTTACAAACTCCTTTAGTTTTTGTTTGTCTGGGAAACTCTTTACCATTCCTATTCTGAATGATAGCTTTGCTGGATTGAGTATTTTTTTGCTGCAGAATTTTCCAATTCAGCACATTGAATATATTATGCCACTCCCTTCTGTTTTGCCAAGTTTCTGTTGAGAGATCTGAAGCTAGCTTTATGGGCCTTGCCTTGTAACTTAGGGGCTTCTTTTGTCTGCTACGTCTAGGATTTTTTTTCTTTATTGCTATATTTTGCAAATTTAATTACACTATGTCTTGCTGTTGCTCTGCTTTTATTGATTTTGATGGGAGCTTTTGTGTCTCATGGACCTGGATGTGTTTCCTTCCCCAGATAAGGGAAGTTTTCAGCTATTATTTCTTCAATTAAATTTTCTGCCCCCTTTACTTTCTCTTGCCTCGGAACTCCTATACTACAAATGTTACTTTGTTTGATGGAGTCACTGAGTTCCCCAAGTCTATTCTCATGTTCCATAGCTCTTTTCTCTTTTGTTCAGCTTCATTATTTTCCGTTATTTTATCATCTACATCACTTATTCATTCCTCTGCTTCTTCCATCCTTGTGCTCACTGCATGAAGACCATTTTGAATCTCAGTTATTATATTTTTCATTTCTATTTTTTAACTCTGTGGTAAGGGCCTCCCTGAAGTTTTCCATTCTTTTCTCAGGCCCAGCAATATCCTTATGATTGTTAATTTAAATTCTTGATCAGGCATGTTACTTATATCTGTTTCACTTAGATCTCTGGCCCTGACCTTAACTTGTTTTTTCATTTGGGATGGATTCTTCTATCTTGGCATTTTGTCTAAATCTCTGTCTTCTTTGTATTAAAAAAGCCTGTTATGTTTCCTGCTCCTGAGCATAATGGCTTTATGAAGAAAAAGGTCATATAGTGTCCAGGGCCTGGCCCTTCATAAGAAAATTCTGTGTGCACTTTGCTGCTGTTTTTGGCTGCTCTATCCTTCAGGCCAGTTGTCTGCATGGCTCTCCTTGTCTACAGTGGGCTGTGTTTGGTCCTTGGCCAGAATGTGGAGTGTTTAACTAGATGTGTTCTGGTCTGCTTGTTAAATGAGACCTGATACTACTTCCACTAGAACTGAAGTACTGCATAACTCTCTGGTTGGGAGACATGATGTGGGCAGGGATTTCTGCTGGTCTTCTGGGGAAGGTGACCACCATGATTGGACCGAGGCAAACTTGACCAACAAGAGTAGTACCAACAGAATGCAGGGGTGTGAGACTTGGTATAAGCAGGCTAGGCGTCCAATATTGTTGCTATGTTGTTTACTGTAGGTGGCTCTGTGTTTATGCTGAGGGGCAGGAGAGGCAAATAGTGCCAACCTGCTCCTTTGACCCTGGAGAGGGGTCTCCATGCCTGCTGCCCTCAGGGAAGTACTCCAAGAAGGGAGAATAATCTTCTTTCTATGTGTCCTAGGCATTAATCAGATCACTGTTTCTGCCCCCAGGTTGTTTGCCTGCCTTGTCTCTTGGAGCAGCACAGTGCCCTCAGGGCTAAGCACACAGACCTTTGAAATTCCAGTCTTCAAGCCCTGCTGGTTACTTATGAAAATCATCCCTCTTGTTTTCTCAGCCAATGGCTTTGGGGAGGTGTTCTTGTTCATTCCCCTCACACTAGTTATCTTAAATGAGTTTGAATAGGAGAAATATGATTACATGAGTATAACAATACTTAGTTTTTTTTTATGCCAGTCTTTTATTATAAATTAAAATATAGCATCTAATTTTTATGTGCACAGTTAATTCAACTCAATGCCATGCTATAAGAACTAATTGATTTCCAAGCAAACTCATCAATTGCTGAATTTAAAACATCTAGTGCCATGAAAATTTTATCTAATAATTAGAAAGTTAGATTTTTCCTTACTGAACTTGAATCGAGTAAGTTTAGAACCTAATAATGTCTGATTACTTAAATGATTAGACTTCATCAGCTTTACCTGTAGTTTACCTTGAATATTCAGTTCCTAAGAAAATGCTTCTGATTTAATATAAAGTGAATAAAGAAGAATATAAAATTGTATAATTATAGTCCAATTTTTAAAAGGAATAAAGATAATCATATATAAAAGACTAGTAAGTGTATTAAAATGTTAATAGGTGAACAACAGGAGATTTTCATTTTCTGATTTCAACCTTCTTAAACTTTCTTTACAATAAACACATATCAGTTTTCTAATAAGCAACAAATATCTTTACTAAAATAGTTTCTTCTTAACTAGATTTCTGCAGAGATAAACAGCTGAAGATATACGGTATCAATTATTTATACAAATATCTGTTGGGACACTTACATCTCCTTTTTAAGGGTCTTATGTCTCCTATATCAATATAAACTCAGGGAGGGCAATTATGTTAATTTCTTTTTTAAGTTTCTGCAGTCCAAACTGCTGTGTTCCGCAGAGGGGCATTGTATCCTCAGGGCCTAGTAAAAAAATATTGTAAAATGAAGCCCCTGAAATTAATTTGTTACATCAACAAGTTTTCCCTACTTCCCTGTGCTAATATTTGTCATAGCTAAACTTAACAATTCTGTAAATACTATTTTAAGTTTCAAAATAACCACATATTGTACTTTGGTGTATAATTTTGCATACAATGTCTTATTATAATATCATTTTATTCAAGTAAATCTTTGACAAATAACAATACATAACAAATAAATGTTAAATAATAAACACTTGACAAATCTTAGGATTTTAAAATATTGCTGGTAATACTTCTTCAGAAAGTTCTAAGTTTCTTTTTAATAAGTTATTTTGAAAGAATTTCAACATTCTTTTAATGTTTATTATATTTATCCATTGAATGTAACTGTTTCTAACCATTTCTCTTTAGAAAGGTTGATGGCAAACTTATTAAATGTAGAAAGAATTTCTAAATTGAATCAACAAATAATGAATTTTAAAGTTAACAGTACTCATATTAATTGCTACAAATTCACTTCCTTAGCCTATAATCTCCCCCCACACCCAGCCCCACCAGTGTCCACAAACGCAGACTGAACACATTCAATAGTCAGAATTAACTGAGTGCACTGATTACTCAGGCAGACCAAGGGGGGATGAACTGTTGGACAATTATAAATAACTCAAGGTCACCTATTTAATTGCCAAAATTTATTTCAACTAGTTTTAAAAGAAATATTTCTTAAATGTTTAACCTACTTTCCTTCCTTTTAGGCCAAGTACACTCAACATAACTTAACCTTTGGGATGACTTAGGATATCACATAGCATTTTAATTATATACTATGATACTTAGAGAACCGCACTGATAACGTGTTGGACTATTTGTCCCTTCACTGAAATGTTCCAGATTTACAGATTTTGTTTTCTGCCTTTTCACCTCTTGCTATATCTTGCTTTCCAGTCTCCTTATGATTGTTTACCTGTCTCTAATAGAATATCCTTCCCCTTTCTAATTGGGTTTCCCAATCTATAGCAAGTAAGAAACAATAAAAGTTTTCATTCATTGGCCATTTAGAGATGAAAAATATAGTCCTGGGTAGTTCTTAAAATATTCAGTTTAATTATAGTACAAAGAGTGCTATGGGAACCCAGAGGATCATCATCTAAGAGAGTTGACTTCCTGGAGGAGATAGTTCTTAAAGTGAGATATGACAGATGAATGAGTAAGATTTGATAGGCAAAGAAAGTGAGAGAATGGGTAGCAGAGAAGATCAAGTATACAGTCAAAGGAAACCACACAGTAATAAAAATAATGATATCTTACATTTATTGAACACTTTTGTAAATTAGTAAAATTGTTATAACAACTCTATGATGCATAATGATTCCCATTTTAAAGAGTAGGAAACTGTGGCACAGAGAAAGTGTTTTGCCCAAGTTCACACAACTAGTTAAGTGACAAAGCCAGGATTTGCACTTAGGCAGTCTGGCTCTGAAGCTCACACTTTTAACCACCATGCTATCTTGCTTAATTATGCAAAGTTATGAAGGCAAGAGAGAATCTGCTGTTTGGGGGAATCTACTACAATAATAAAAAAGCTGGAAGACTACAAATGCATCTGACTGTTGCAGAACAAGAGGGCAAAAACTAGCTAGGAAGGGGTCTGTATGCCAGCCACATGTGTTTGGATTTTACACCATAGGCAACAAGAGGCATCCAGCAGAAAATAGTAAGATCAGATTCCCTTTGATAAAGATTTCTGTGAAATCTGAATGAATAAAAACAACCAGAGGCTAGAAATCCATTTAGGAGGCTATTCCAAAACTCTATGTGAGAAGTGATAAAGACCTGAACCAAAGCAATAGAAGAGGGAATAGAAAGGAGAGGACAAATTAGAGACAAATAGGATGTTGAATTCATAGAATGTATGACCTAGATGAGGAAAATCATGAGGGAGAGGGAGAAATTAAACAAAGCTGTAGTCAAGCCAGAAAATAGATGGATGGTGGTGAAGGTGGTGTAAAAGGTTCATTTTAGGAATAGAATAGAAAACCCAGAAATGAACCCACAACCATGTGGTCAATTAGTCTTTGACAAAGCAGGAAAGGATATCCAATGAAAAAAACTCTCTTCAACAAATGGTGTTGGGAAAACTGGATGGTGACATGCAGAAGAATGAAACTGAACCACTGTCTTACACCATACATAAAAATAAATTGAAAATGGATGAAAGACCTAAATGGGAGACAGGAAACCATCAAAATCCTAGAGAATACAGGCAGCAACCTCTTTGACCTCGGCTGTAGCAACTTCTTTCTAGACATGTCTCCAGAGGCAAGGGAAACAAAAGTGAACATGAACTATTGAGACTTCATCTAAATGAAAATCTTCTGCACAGTGAAGGAAACAATCAACAAAATTAAAAGGTAACTTACGGAATGAGAGAAGATATTTGCAAATGACATATCAGATAAAGGGTTAATATCCAAAATCTATAAAGAATTTGTCAGTCTCAACACCCAAGAAACAAACAGCCCAGTTAATAAATGGGCAGGAGACCTGAACAGATACTTTTCCAAAGAAGACATAGGGAAGGCTAACAGGCACATGAAAAGATGCTCAACATCACTCATCAACAGGGCAATATAAATCAAAACCACGATGAGATACCACCTCACACCTGTTAGAATGGCTAAAATTAACATTACAGGAAAAACAACAGATGTTGGCTAGGATATGGAGAAAGGGGAACCCTCTTATCCTGTTGGTGAGAATGCACACCGGTGCAGCCACTCTGGAGAACAGTATGGAGGGTCCTCAAAAAACTAAAAATAGAACTGCCCTATGATCCAGCAATTGCACTACTAGGTATTTACCCAGAGGATACAAAAAGATTTGAAGGGGTACCCCTATGTTTATAGTGTGTGTGTATATATAAATGCACATATATATGCATATATATATATATGCACACACACATACACACAAAATGGAATGGAATATTACTCAGCCATCAAAAAGAATGAAATCTTGCCATTTGCAATGACATGGATGGAACTAGAATGTATTATGCTAAGCAAAATAAGTCAATCAGAGAAAGACAAATACCATATGATTTCATTCATATGTGGAATTTAAGAAACAAAACAGATGAACATATGGGAAGGGAGGGAAGGAGAGAGAGGGAAACAAACTACCTGAGACTCATAAACATAGAGAACAAACTGAGGGTTGATGGAGGGAAGTGGGTGGGAGATGGGCTAGATGGGTGACAGATATTAAGGAGGGCACTTTGTTTTGATTAGCACTGAGTATTGTACATAAGTGATGAATCACTGAATTCTACTCCTGAAACCAATATTGCACTGTATGTTAACTAAAATTTAAGTTAAAAAAAAAAAGGTTCATTTTAGACATGTTTGAGGTGCTTGTGGAATAATAACAACATAGAAACTGTTAACACTTAAACTGAGCTTATCATGTGCCAGACTCTGGTCAAAGAACTTTGTATGTATGGATCTATAAAATCATCACAGTGACCCTCTGATACCTGAGAAGCTAAGTAACTTTGCCCAAGGTCACACAACTATTAAGTGGTTGAGTTGAGAGTTGAACCCAGGTAGCCTGGGTCAGAATGAATTCTGCCTTAATAGAGACATGTCAGTTGTATAAATGAATTTGGCCTAGAAGAAAAATGGTTTAGACTAAATATAAAAATGTGGAAGTCATCAATAAATACAGATGGAAGCTGAAACCATGAGTATTCACGTAGTTATAGAGTATGCAGGTAGTTTTTCTCTAAGTGTGGTCCTTCAGTCACTTAGGTATGAATACCTTGTGGGTTTTTATTAAAAGTACAGATTAGAGGGCATCACCCAGGTCCACAGAAACAATCTCTGGGCCCAGAAATATATAGTTTTCACTCACCAATTCCAATGCAAATTTAAGTTTGAAGATCACCAAAGAGAAATGAACAAAGAAATGTGTAACAATGACATTAAGTTTATCAGAAGTGTGTCTACCTTAAGAATAAACAAGTTCCGAAAAAGGATGGTAAGTAAAGGCCTAACCAAGTGTCTGAGGGGTCTTCTCTCAAATCTAAGCCACCACCTTATTATAAGACGCATTGCTCTTTTATGTACCACAAGAAAAGAAAATAGGACATCTATCAGGTAAAGCTGAAACAGGGGCACCTGGGTGGCTCAGTTGGTTAAGCATCTAACTTCAGCTCAGATCATGATCTTGCAGTTTGTGGGTTTGAGCCCCATGTCAGGCTCTGTGCTGACAGCTCAGAGCCTGGAGCCTGCTTCAGATTCTGTGTCTCCCTCCCCTGCTCGTACTCTCTCTGTCTCTCTCTCTCTTTCTCTCTCTCTCAAAAATAAACATTAAAAAAATTTTTTTTTAAATAAAGCTGAAACAAAAGAAAGGCTACAAATGAAGAGAAGGATAAATGGGAAATAAATGCACTATGTATGCAGAAAGAGACAGCAAGGAAACTTGAAAGTGCCAGGCACCAAGGAGAGGGAATTTTATCGCAAAGACAGTTCTTACACAACTTTCTACTCTGAATTCATACTACCGGTGAGATTAAAAACAAACTCTTAAACAGAGAATTTAATTTAAAATGGCCTCAGGTTGGTAGTAGTGCTAATGACTTACGGTAGAGGCAAATGCAAATCCTCTCTGAAGTAATCCGACTTTATTCCAGGCCAATAACAATTATAAGACATTATCACTATTTTAGAATTTTTTTTTTAAGGAAGAGAAAAAGAGAGAGGGAGCACATGCTTGAGTAGGGGAGAGGGGCAGAGGAAGACAGAGAGAGAGAGAAGCTTAAGCAGACTCCATGCTCAGCACAGAGCCTGATGCAGGGCTCAATCCCTTGACCGTGATATCATGACCTGAGCCAAAATTGAAAGTCAGGCGCTCAACCCACTGAACCACTCAGGCGCCCCTAGAACTTTTTTTAAATGTGAAAAAAAAAATGTCTTACAATAACAGTAAATGGAATATATACCAAGGTATTCTGAATGCCTAGAAACTAGGATGGAGAGGCTATTTTCTGGTTCTCAAATGTATCCCATGCATAATTTCATATAGGTATTGATTAGTACTAGTAGGAATTTTTTTAGTAGTAAGAATTATATAGTAAGAATAAGAATTATGTAAGACAGGTTGTTAAAAATTATAAAAAATCCTTTTCCTTCCCATATTTAACCATCTTTTACAATTTCCTCAAATATAAAAAGTCTCACCCATAAAAACCTAGAAAACAAAACAAGTGAGATCAGACCACTAGTACCCCAGACTCCATGTAAATGTTTTAACATTCTCTGGGACTTTGAGAACTAGATTGCAAAGTTCACCGCAGGCCCTGGGATCTGTCCAGACACAACAGGAGGAAGAGCAAACTTTGCTCCTGCCAAGGGTGATGATGATGTACAGTCCCATTCCAATACTCGGTATTCCTTCTTCTACTCACAGGCCACAAACACACTAAATATTTTCATTATATGCAGGTACTCTGGCCATTTTTAAGAAAAATTAATCCCTTTTCAACAATGCCACCATAAAAAATATTCCTTCAGCACTTTTATAATTTTCCTGAAAAGCTGTGTATTCCTTATGCAGACATGTAATTTCCATCTTTTCCAAGGGTGGGATAAACACTGCACAAATCACACACCATGTTTGTTCTGGGATCTTATTAAACTGCAATTTCACTACATAGCAAGCATATTATCTAAACATCAATAGAAGACTAAAATGGCTTTAGACAATAAGCACTAACTGATCACTGTTAGGAGTTCCTAATTAAAAAGTTTTAAATGTTTATTTATTTTGAGAGAGAGAGAGAGAGAGAGAGAGCAAGCAGGGGAGGGGGAGAGGGAGACGACAGAATCTCAAGCAGGCTATGTGCTGTGTACAGAGCTTGAACTCACAAACCGCATGATTATGACCTGAGCTGAAATTAAGAGTTGGGTGCTTAACCGACTGAGCCACCTAGGTGCCCCCTCAAAAACTTTTTTTTTTATAAAGAAACCAGTTATTCAACCAACCACTGCCAGCTTCTCCCTACTTTTAGTGGGTAAAAGTCCTCAAAGTCCCTCTCATAGCACAGTCCTATCTAGAGCAACTGACAGAAGAATTCAAATGTGATTCCCACTCTTGCCACACCCTGGCAGAGCATCTTTTTCACTCAGGAAAACTGTTCCCTACCCCAGGAGCAAACGTGGACTTGTATGTATGAATGTGAGTACAGGGATTTTCTAAGACTGTGGAAAATGAAGTATCTCACATCCTTATATATAATTTAATATTCCCTTTTCCACAGAAACAAGGGAATAATGGTTTTATAGTGGCACCGCTGTCCTAACCATGTTATTATAAAAGTAGTTTCTAGGTGGATCTTATGGAAAATCTTATTCTGTCATTGTCAGCCTACTTAGTAGTAACTTTTCAGATGAAACTTGCTAGTATAGTTTGTGTACTATATAATATTTAATTAAAAAATTTTAAGTGGACTATAATCCCACTATAAAGAAGCTCCTATTAATATGGTTTTGTTCTAAATGGTAATACATCCACAGGTAATAAAACTTAAACAGCATAGAAAAGCACAAAATAAAAAGTAAAATATTTTCTATCTACTCTTAGACTCCTGATTCCCAACCATGTCTACTGCTTTTCCCTCTCTGAAGATAACAAATATCAACAATGTCTTGAGATCAGAAAGAAAAGAGAATTATTTATATACCTACACACTTTTCTTTAGCAACTCTCCTGTCCTGTACATCAATCAGCAGGCAATAGAGGAAAAGATTCATCAGATTCTAGAAGTATGGTAATCTTTTTGATTACGACACCACTGGTTCATTCTTTACCATTACATCCCTTTAAACTCTTGATATTCTCTTGGATTTAATGATGAGAGTAAACTTTTTTCTTAGGCATTTCCCCCTCCATTTCTATAGATTTGAGGACTAGACTGAATCTGCATGGTTTCACTAAGGAATATGACATAATGGAAAGGGGTGTGTATAGAATCAGCAGACCTAGATTTTTTCCTGTTTCTGACACTTATACGGCAGGCAATCTTAGTTATATCATTTCCTTCCTCTTAGTTTTGAAAAATATACAGTATTACGTAAATATACAGTAGTGGAAAGTAGCAGTGATAATAAAAAAATCATTCTTTTCCTGGAGTTTCAGTTTCCTTACACATTATTCCTTACAAATATTAATCTCTGATGTAAACTCTTCCCTTCATTACTGTAATACTTCAACTTTCTGTATTTATATTTCCCTAATTTTTCTGACTTGTCAGGTTGCAATAAAATTCCTCTTTAAAGAAAATACATATTCTTGACAATGAACTATTCCTTAAGTTCTTGTAACTTTACATTTCTAGTAATGTTACCGTTATAGGCACTTTTGTTCACATAATGCATTTCATGTTTCCATTCTCTCTTGTAAGCAAATGTACCTATAATCTATATTATTTTATAATATAGTGATTAAGGGGCGGGGTCTGCAGCAAGACACCCTAAGGATGAATCCTATGTAATCTGAGGCAAGTTTCTGAAAATGTCTGTGTTTTCCCCCATCTACAAAATGGGAATATTAAGATTGTCTATTTCATAGAGTTATATACAATGAATCAATAGAAAGTTCTCAGAAAACAGCTTGGCTCACAGCAAGCACTCAATAAGGCTTAGTTATTTTTTTTTCTTCCTGCCTTTTTTCTTTTTTTTTTTTTAGTATAGTTGACACATAATACTACATTAGTTTCATATGTACAACATAGTGATTCAACAAGCTTGTACATTATGTTATGTTCACCACAACTGTAGCTATCGTCTGTCAAATTTTAGTTATTACTGATATCTAAAAATCTTTATACTTTGGGTATCACATCCAAAATGTTGCCAGTATAATCACTGATATGCATAATGATACTGAGAAATCACAAAATCCTAAAATCCTTTTAAACTATCAAAACCTAAATTATATCCAGTATTGTCTTAAGATTATGCCATATTATGTACTAAAGTCTCCAAATAGGTAATCCATAAATACCATACAAGATGACTTTTCATAAATATTCATAAATATTCCCCACAATATTTAACCTACTTACACAGTAACTTTACACTGCTACAGTACAAACCCAATTTGTAAAACTAACACCTTCTCCATGCCCAGCCCTTCCCAGTGACAATACTACTTTGGGGGCTGTTCTAATTTATTTGTTCTTTATTTCTGCCCAAGATGATTTTTTTTTAATTTTTTTATTCTTTATTTTTGAGATAGAGACAGCAAGACAGAGTGTGGGGACGAACTGAGAAAGCAGGAGACACAGAATCTAAAGCGACATCCAGGCTCTGAGTTGTCAGCAGAGAGGCCGACGTGGGGGTTGAACCCACAAACCATAAGATCATGACCTGAGGTGAAGTCGAATGCTTAAACGATGTGGCCACCCAGGTGCCCCACAAGATGATTATTTTTTTAAATCAAGTACTGGCTACCATTTCTCTGAAGTTTAAGAGTTCATATCCATTTGAATGTCCTAAAAGCACCTCAAACTCATATCCAAAATTAAAGATATTATCTTCCTCCTAAAAACTGTTTTTCTTCCTTCATTTTTAATCAGTTAATAGTATCATCCCCCTACTCTTGAATGCTCAAGTCCCAAGGATTCAACACCTAAAACGCTTCTCCAATCAACTATGCTATCCCATCTTTACCACCACTGACTAGGTGCCCCAGACTAGGCCCTTATTTTTTTTTTTTGCCTGGACTATTACAATGGCCTTCTAAAGTGATTTCCCTGCTACGAATTCTGTCCCACGAAAACTATCCTCTCCTCTGCCTCCAGAGTGATCTTAAAATTACAACCCAGTGGCATGTAAGCCACTTTAATGCTTAAAACTCCTCAGTGACTCCTCACTACCTTCAGAATAAAGATCGAGCATGTTCTTAAGGCATATAAGGCTTTACACGACCCAGTTCATTTCTCTTTCTTCTACTGAGTGAATACATGTTTCTAGCATTCATATTGTTCTTTTCCTAGAATAGTCTTACTCATCATACAAGACACAGTAGTTTATTAGTTAATCTGTCCATGGAGCTTTCCCTTTCTTGGCTCCTTATGGCTGGGATAATTAACTCTCCTCTTGCGTATCTATATGCTTAGTATATTATATTGAAATGATCTGTTCATGTTTTTCCCTTAAATGGCAAGCCCTAAGGACAGGAATCAGGTTTCATTCATCTTTGTAACCTTAGCACTTAATTCAATATTTAATAAAGACTTGTTAAACTGAAATGAATTAAAAGCCATGTAGAGCTCCAAGATAAATCCTACTGACAAGTCATTTCAATAAAAAGTAAAAGGAAGCTGTTCATGCCATTCAGACAAAAGTGGGTTCTAGTCACTAACAGTAGTGTCTGAGTTATTCCTTCGAAAAGCAACACAAACACCTAGGTTTGTCCTAACATTGCTTTCCTTGGCATTCAGAAATCCATATTCATAGTTCCAATTTTTTCTAAAAAGTATTTATTTATTTTGAGAGAGAGAGAGAGGGAGAGAGAGAGAGAGAGAGAGAGAGAGAGAGAGAGAGAGAGAGAGAATCCCAAGCAGGCTCCACACTGTCAGCACAGAACCCAACTCGAGGCTCGATCTCATGAATCGTGAGATCATGACCTGAGCGGAAATCAAGATACTTAACTGGCTAAGCCACCCAGGTGCTCCCATAATTCCAATCCTTATTCCTATTAGCAAGCTGCAGTATCTTAACTATACCACATAGCTAATCCATATAGCTGAAGTGAACAACTGTTCTAAAGGGCTGAAGTAATCTACTGATGGACAGAGTTGCTGACAGGCTGATAGATAAAGACACACCACTAAGCCCTTACTTTTTTTCAAACCGGACTTGTTGGCACAGCTGCTAAGGTCTTAACTTGAGAAATAGCATATGTTGTTGAACAGCACAGAGGGCAAAAGGACAAAACCTGATTTTCCTGCCTAGCTGAGGTAGAAGCTTAACTAAGATAATCAAAATATATATTACTTAAAATGCACCTATGAAAATTGGTATTAGCCTCCTTTTAAATGTTCTAGTTCTTTATCAGTTTTCAATGTACCAACTTTACTTTTAGCTGACAGTGCTAAATGCTGAAAGTGCTGCAGACCTTCCAATGTATCCCTAACAGCCAGAATACAAGTGGCATAGAAAAGACCCTATGATGGCTAAACATGGAATCTTTATTACTCCTATGAACCTCCCTTGCATCCAAACAGAGGCTGCCTGTGACTGTGTCTGCATAATTTGCTTCATTTAAAATTGAGATGACTTTTCAGTAAAGCTAATGTTAAGAATCAGCATAATTTTCAGTTTTCATTCCATTTTAATTCCAATAGTACTTGCTGAGTATCTAACTTGTGCCAGAGTTTTTGCTAAGAGATGGAAGTGAAAAGAGAAAAAGATCAGTCTCAGGGGAAATAAATGAAATGCCTCAACAACTCAGGGCTTTGAACTTGCTTTAACCTCGTATAAATTTGGTGCCTCACAAAAAGTGCAGCTGACCATTCAGTGCTGATTTCATCATGACAGTTGGCCAAGTTTGCCAGTCTAACCAAGAACAAGCCTGGCTAAGAGACCTAGCCTCCTTTAATATGATCAACTTCCCATCAGCTGCAAATTACAGCCCATCAAAAGATAGAGAAGGGTTTGAGCATGGCAAAACCAAAAGGTACAGCTGAAGGTATTTCCAATGGTAACTTCAATCACTGATAATACTCTTATGTACATGAATACTGCATACAACTACTTTTACTTACATTATATATAAATCTATGATACTTTACTGTGCTAGCTGAAAAGAGTGAAAGTATTTAGAAAGAGACTTGATACTGAAAAAATATATTTTTATTTTTATATTATATATATGTATTTCTTTATTACAAAAGTAATACATGCTCATTTACAAAATTTGGGAATTACAGAAGAAAATAAAAATCACTATAAAGCTTACCAGTCTGAAACTGTTAGAATTACTAGTATTTTGTTGCCCCTTAAATAAATCAGTTTTTTATTATTTAAACAAAAATTAGGATTACACACACAACGTTTGTGGAAATTGCCTTTCTACTTAATAGCACATGATAAACATTTTCTTGTATTATTGTTTCTTTAAAGTATTTTTTAATTTTTTATTTCATTTTTTTTAATGTTTATTTTCTGAGAGAGAGAGAGAGAGAGAGACAGACAGACAGACAGACAGAGCGAGAGCAAGCACAAGAGGGTGAGGGGCAGAGACAGAGGGAGACACAGAATCCAAAGCAGGCTCCAGGCTCTGAGCTGTAGCACAGAGCCCGACGCAGGGCTCAAACCCACGAACCATGAGATCATGACCTGAGCCAAAGTCTGTTGCTCAACCAACTGAGCCACTCAGGAACCCCTCGAGTATTTTTTTAATAGCGGTAAGTGAATATTCATGTAAACTACCACTTTTTTTCATTTGGATACAGTCTAGAAATGATATTTTTAGGTTGAAGACAATTTTAACAGTTCTGATACATATTGTTAAATTGCCTGGAGCTGTTTTAAATTCAGACATTACTGGAACTTTGCTTAGACTGAGACAAAGATCCTAAAGTTCAGAAACCTCACTAGATCTTGAGAGTATTTTTCCAGTCTATAATACTGTGTTTCAGACAAAGTTTCCCTTAGTTAACTTATTAAAGCTTTGTAACAATCTGACCTGGATAAAAAAATAAAAACAAAAACAAAACTGTACATATATAAAGATAATAATATATTTATCAATGTCCCTACTACATTGTAAATAGAAGTATCTCTGAAATGCTTAACAGAGAGAAAATGAGATTCTAGGAAATATCTCAAAGAAATTTACATCGCTTTTTTTGACTAATGTTCATATAAATACAGACAAATCAAAAGTCAATTCGGGGCGCCTGGGTGGCGCAGTCGGTTAAGCGTCCGACTTCAGCCAGGTCACGATCTCGCGGTCCGTGAGTTCGAGCCCCGCGTCGGGCTCTGGGCTGATGGCTCAGAGCCTGGAGCCTGTTTCCAATTCTGTGTCTCCCTCTCTCTCTGCCCCTCCCCCGTTCATGCTCTGTCTCTCTCTGTCCCAAAAATAAATAAACGTTGAAAAAAAAAAATTAAAAAAAAAAAAAAAGTCAATTCTGCAAAATGTATAGTCTTACATCGTATATTCCTCATATCACTACTAAAAGCAATATCAACTAATACTCGAAAATTACTATAATTTATAAAACCTTTATACAATCAAATTTTTTTTTAATTTTTGTTTAACCTTTACTTATTTTTGAGAGAGAGAGAAAGAGCATGAGCAGGGGAGGGGCAGAGAGAGGGAGACACAGAATCTGAAGCAGGCTCCAGGCTCTGAGCTGTCAATACAGAGCCCAATGTGGGGCTTAAACTCAAGGACTGCGAGATTATGACCTGAGCTGAAGTCGGACACTTAACTGAGTAAGTCACCCAAGTGCCCTACATCAAATTTTAACTTAGCCTTACAAAGTAGTATACTATCATTATAGTCATTTTTGAAAACAAGAGGAAACCAAGGCGAAAAGATTAAGTGACTTGCCTAAGGTCACATGTCTAATAAGTGGCAGAAACAGAATTCAAACTCAGGTCTCTGGACTCTAAATGTGTTGCCCTTTCTGTTTCTGCACTGCTTTCCATAAATCGTAGTAAATCCAACTTTCCCTGTATTTAGCCTCAGGTAAAAAAAATTAATAGATTAATTTTCTTAATGCTATTTATTCAAGCCAAAATTAAAATAAGCTTGCATTCCCTAAGTGCACCCACTGAAAGTGGGCAGACCAACCAAAATAGCTCTGGCAGACAGATGCCAACCTAAGATTAACACTTTTCCCTCCTATAAATCCACACACACAGAAACATGTTTGGCTGAGTATAATTCAATTTGTAAATTTTCCAAAGCAAACAAACATTACCATTATCAGAATTGTTTTCCCTTGAAATAGACCTCCTGTGGAGATAACAACCGAGAAAAACAAAAAACATCTTTAAAACAAACTCTATTCTCTCCTTTAAGAAAAACATACACATATATACTCCCAAATAAACATTTCTTTACATTTCTCCCTCCTATTCACTAACCCCTCAACTGCCTCTGACAACAAAAGAATAAAAAATTAACACTAGATGGTTTTTGAAGCTGGTAATGTAGAACTGTTACAAAGCTATCAGCTGTCATTAATTTAGCAATATCTTCTGTGTACTTATTACAGTTTGTGATTTAACTTAGTTGCCTTAGCAAAAATAATTTTATTTTAGCAATGTCTGCACACATCTGTCTTCCTCTGTAGTTCCTTAAGAACAAGGGACTATATTTTATTCATTATTCTATTAACCACTGGACTTATATGGTAGTCATTGAATAAACATTTGTTGCCCTTCAATCAATTAATGTAGTAGAAATACATAAAACAAAATACATTTAAGTCTAACAGTTAACATTCACAAATGTACTACATACATTTTACATCTCTGGTATCAAAATTCACCTTTAAATTATATTTGGCAACATGTTTTCTTTCATTGTGGTACATAAAGTAAAGCTGTGCCTTACAATCTTTGGCATCTTAGGTTCAATGAATAAAGTCTTTAGAAAACTATACATTAAGAATACTTTTCTCATGCTATTAAATAATTAAGTGCAAAGTGCTGATCATGGATTTCTAAAATTACTTAAAGATGTGAGGGGGTATCCCTTACAGATGGCTCCCCTGCTCTATCAAATCAGAGTGCTTGGTCTTCAAAAGCCAGAACTTTATTTTATTTATCTTTATATTTCTAGTATGTGCTCAATTAAGTGAGCTAAATGACTAAAAACATTTGGTCTGGGGAAGAGAA
The DNA here is from genome assembly GCF_016509475.1 of Prionailurus bengalensis. Classification (NCBI taxonomy): domain Eukaryota; kingdom Metazoa; phylum Chordata; class Mammalia; order Carnivora; family Felidae; genus Prionailurus; species Prionailurus bengalensis. Next base: position 98,298,656 of record NC_057349.1, on the reverse strand, counting down.
TGATTGGGGTAGAGGGGATGACCTGTGCTGTAAAAGAAAAAAACCAAATGATAAAGATAACTTGACTTAAAGAAAAATAAATATACTTATTCTAATATTTAAAGATTATAGATCTACGACTCACTGAAGATTCATACTATTATACAGTATTTACCAAAATACTAGTTTCAAAAGATATTCATTGAGGTTACTCCTTAAACAGATTTCCAGACAAATAAATCTGGGCAAATGGGTAAAACAAAATTAGCCAACTCTTAACCTGAAAGTTTTGTCAGTATATTTAATATTCTACTATCACTGTGAATTTCCAACCAGCAATAAACCATGCACTTCCCAAACTTATTTGCAACAGAAACCTTTTTGGGAGATCTCCTGGAGAAATTAGCATTTCATAGAACAGATTTCAGGCAATACCTATTTACAGAATCTTCAAAGCAGTTCTACAGAGGAGACAACTATCAAAATATTACAAAGTATGTAATCAATAATATGAAATAACAAGTGACAATAGAAAAAGAGAAAGTTGTCTAAAACATCCTGTTACAAACAGAAATTCATATTCCCAGTGTAGGAGGGTAGAGGAAGAAAAAGAAAGAGACTTCTTTTATGGGGTGCCTGGGTGGCTCAGTCGATTAAGCGCCCAACTCTTGATATAGGCTTAGGTCATGATCTCACAGTTCGTGAGCTTAAATATATGAACACTACAATCTTTTAACTTTTTAAAAAAGGAAGTCTCCTTTTAAAAAAAATGTTTTTAATGTTTATTTATTTTGAGAGAGAGCGAGCAAGCAAGTGGATGAGGGGAAGAGAGACAGGAAAAGAGAAAAATCCCAAGCAGGCTCCACGCTATCATTACAGGGCCAGACATGGGGATCGAACTCACTTAGTGAAAGCCTTCCTTTACTTATTATCTAAAGATTCATAATGGATATATTTCTTTTTCAATTATAAAATTAATTTCTGGAAAAGAAAAAAAAGACCTTTCTTTCACTGCTGAGACTCCCCTTCTTCATCACTCTCCCTTTATTTCTCCTTCTTTTTTTGTTCCATGAAATGGGAGTGATTTTGTGATAGGACTGTAAAACAGCAGTCACAAATTAGTATCTAATTTAATTACCTTTATAGTCTTTTACAAATCTAAGTCAGTAGAAGGTAATAAACAGAAAATTTAAGAAATGTTATTAATCTCCTAGGTAATAGTACACACTTCCTATGAATTCATAATATCAGGCTGGGCTTTTGATTAAATATGCAACTCAAGTCACATGTATGATAACACAACGAGAATATGTACTTCTTATATTTGATGTGATCACTGTAAATGTATGTTAAGAAGGTCAACAATTTTATCATCAATCCCTCATGGCAGGTCTACCTCTAAAATCATAATGTGCAATGCAGTAATCTTACTCTAATATAAAATAGTAAAATTCCATTTTCCTCTGTTACTTAGAAAAAGAAAGAAAAGAAAGACTAAGCATTTGGAGACAAACTGTTCATGTTACTAAAAAGAAGATAATTAGGATAATTTCCTTTACAAACTTAAATTAAGTCAGTCATTATATAAGGAGATATTTAAGGTTCAGATGGCTTCAGTGTTTCATGGTACAGAAAGGGAAACTATTGGGGAGAAATCATTGATGGATTTTTCCAAAACTGTATGACCAGGCAGAAAAGTAGCAAAGAAATGGCAATGTGGACAAATAACAGGTATCTCAATATTCCTAACGGTAGGCAGTCTCCCTGACAGTTTACACCTCTAACACTCACACCACTGCTGTTAATAACATCTAACAGTAAAGCAGCACTGAAATGGAACCGTTAGTCCCATTTCCTAATATGTTCCTCTCCTTGACCATATTTTTGGGCTGACTTCAAGCCTCTCCCTCTGAAGGAATAGTTTTGAAGGATAACACTTATATGGTTATAAATATTCAGTATACTATTTTTTAAAGTTTTTTACCTTTTAGTATTACTGATCAAAATAATAATTTCAGAGTCAGCAGAAACTTTATTAATGAAAATATCAATAAATCTTGGCACAGACATTATAGCTTTCACAAAAAATTAACTCAAAATGGGTCATAAACCTACATGTGAAACATAAAACTATAAAGCGTCTATTAGATTAACATAGGAGAAAATGTGGGTGACCTTGGTTTTGACAATGACTTCTTCTATACAATGCCAAAAAGGACAATCCATGAAAGAAACACTAACAAGTTTGCCTTGTTATTTACAATTTAAAGCTGCTTTGCAAAAGACACTGTCAAGAGAATAAAAAGTTAAGCCACAGACTGGGAAATATCCACAAAACGCTTATCTGATAAAGAACTTGTGTCTAAAATATACAAGCAATTCTTAAAACTCAATAATAAAAAAAAAGGAACCACCCAACTTCAAAATGGGAAAAAGATGTGAGCAGACACCTCACCAAAAGAACATAAATACAGGTGGAAAATAAGCATATGAATAAATGCTCAATACTATATTAGGCAATTGCAAATTAAAATGAGATACCATTACTTACTAGAATGGCTAAAATACAAAACACTGACAACACCAAAGCTAGTGAGGATGTGGAGCAAGAGGAACTGTAATTCATTGCTGATGGAAACGCACAATGGTATGGTTACTTTGGAAGACACTTAGGAATTTATTACAAAGCTAAACATAAGATTACCATACAATGTGGAGCACCTGGGTGGTTCAATTGGGTTAAGCAATTGACTCTTGATACTGGCTCAGGTCATGATCTCAAAGTTCATGGGATTGAGCCCCACATCAGGCTCTGTGCTGACAGCTTGGAGCCTGCTTGGGATTCTCTCTCTCTGCCCCCCCACCCCCCCAACTTGCACTTGGGCATGCAGGTGCATGCTCTCTCTCAAAATAAATAAACTTAAAAAAAAAAGATTACCATACAATGTAGCAATGATGACATTAGTTATTTATTCAAGTAAGCTGAAAACTTATGTCTACAAAAAAACCTGTACAAATAAATCAGGCAGCTTTATCCATAACTGCCAAAAACTAGAAGTCATCAAGATGTCCTTCAAAAGGTGACTAGATAAACTGTGGTATTATTCAGTGATAAAAAGAAATGATCTACCAAGCCATGAAAAGACATGGAGGAAACTTAAAGGCATACTGTGAAGTAAAAGAAGCCAGTACGAAAAGGCTGCATACTGTATAATTCCAACCATGTAACATTCTGGAAAAGGTAAAACTATAGGACAGTAAATACATCAGTGGTTGCCAGGGTTTCAAGGGGAGGGAGGGAGGCATAAATAGATGGAACACAGGAAATTTTGGAGAGTATTAAACTATTCTATATGATCCTGCATGGGTGGGTACATGACATCATGCACTTGTCAAAACCCTTAGAATGTACAACACAAGAGTGAACCTTAATGCAATTATGGGCTTTAGTTAAAAAAAGAAAATCTACTCCAACTGCCCTCATTTCACAGATGAAGACTCTGAGGCCCAGAAAGATCAAAAGACTAGACAAAAGTTACACAGAAAATTAAAAGCCACAGCTGCAATCTGTTATTTTGAATAAACGGCAAAAATAGGGCTGTGATGGATATTGGGAGTTGTTAATACTAACCCTGTTCATACTTGAGTCAGGCTACCTTTAAAAGTTAGACCTTTGCGGGTTTCTGACACTGTAAGACATTAAATACAATATGGGTACAAAGAATAAAGAATTCGTGCTGACTCAGAGCCTGGAGCCTGCTTCGGATTCTGTGTCTCTGTCTCTCTCTGCCCCTCCCACCTCCCTCTCTCTCTCTCAAAAATAAACATTAAAAAATTTTTTTAAGTAAAAACAAAATTTAAGAATTTGGCTTAAGTTTTGATTCTTCCATTTTCAATACAAATATAAAGAAGCTGAGCAACTGCAGCTGATGACATGGCACAGCAAGAAGGCAGAAAGCCTTTCTTTGGGGAAGGTAGAAGAATGAACATTTGAGCTCTAACTTGGTGTTTAAGCTCTATAGTTGATACACTCCCCACTCCCTAAATTGTCATGAGAAAAGAGTGACTGCACAAAAGTTCTCATTTACTTAATACTTACCCTTTTGGGGGAAGTGATAAAGCACTGTAAAGAAGTTAAGAATATGAGTTTTGTCAGATATGGTTTCCACTTCTGGCTCTGCCATTTACTTACTACCTTATGTGTTTTGAGGCAAGTTATTTAAACTCTCTGGGCCTCAGCTTCCTTACCTATAAAAATGGGGATAATAGGATCTACTTCATAGAGTTAATGGAAAGAAAATCCATATAAATCAGCTAGCATAATACAGGCACAGAATGAACACATTATGAATATTAACTATTAATAATAATAGTTATAACTATTAGATTTTACGTATGTGTGTGTGTTAAGCCTATGTCTCAAAAATTTTAGAATTAGATAGGACATAGGAAAACAAATATACAAAATATACAGAGAAAATGGTGCCAAGCATATATGCGCATTATATACATTATTTTATGGACTCTTCTTAATAAGTCTATGAGGAAGAGTCAGCCAGTGGGTCAAGTATTTGAGGAGCATTTACCATGTGTGAATCACTGTTTGAGGCACTGAGAGTATAGTAGTACACAAGAGTCCTTCATGCAGAAGAACACAAAATAAGCATAAAACAAACATATACAAGTGGATAACTGAATTGATGTGATGAAGATTAAACAGGGAAACAGGTGGTCTGCTTTAGCTAAAATGGTCAGGTAAAGTCTCTCTGAAGATAGGGCTTTTGAGATGAATCCAAAACAGTGAGGAAGGCAGCCATGTGAAAATATTTGGTAAGGGCACTGTGAGTAGAAAAAAACAAGGATCTTAAATTTGGTATATTCAAAGATCAGAAATGGATAATAATATGCTCTGTATTTTATAGACAAAGAAAATGGGGTTTTAGAAAGGTTAGCAACCTGTATGAGGTAAATGGCAGAAGAACTTGAAGGTATTAACTTCAAAATCAATGGTCTTGCAGAAATGCCATGCTGCTTCTCCCCAAAGTGAGCAAAACATCTCAATATTTTCTCAGCCATGGAAAAATCCTGCTTCTCAAACAGTCTTCTAAATGTACTTATGAAAATTTACCAACTGGAAGCAGTTCTTCTAAATTCCATAACATCTGTTTATTTGTTGTAGCAAAAGGTAGATATTATGAAACTAAGAACTGTAAATTAAACAGTGTAAAACTATATTCTGTTAAATAAAATTTTATGAGTGACACTTAGATCTCCCTAAGCTATACATTATTTTTTTAATATGAAATTTATTGTCAAATTGGTTTCCATACAAAACTCAGGCTCATCCCAACAGGTGATCTCCTCAATACCCATCACCCACCCTTCTCTCCCTCCCACCCCCATCAACCCTCAGTTTGTTCCCAGTTTTTAAAAGTCTCTTATGTTTTGGCTCCCTCCCTCTCTAACCTTTTTTTTTTTCCTTCCCCTCCCCCATGGTCTTCTGTTAAGTTTCTCAGGATCCACATAAAAGTGAAAACATATGGCATCTGTCTTTCTCTGTATGACTTATTTCACTTAGCATAACACTCTCCAGTTCCATCCACGTTGCTACAAAAGGCCATATTTCATTCTAACTCATTGCCAAGTAGTATTCCATTGTGTACATAAACCACAACTTCTTTATCCATTCATCAGTTGATGGACATTTAGGCTCTTTCCATAATTTGGCTATTGTTGAAAATGCTCCTATAAACATTGGGGTACAAGTGCCCCTATGCATCAGCACTCCTGTATCCTTTGGGTAAATTCCTAGCAGTGCTATTGCTGGGTCATAGGGTAGATCTATTTTTAATTTTTTGAGGAACCTCCACACTGTTTTCCAGAGTGGCTGTACCAGTTTGCATTCCCACCAACAGTGCAAGAGGGTTCCCGTTTCTCCACATCCTCGCCAGCATCTAGTCTCCTGATTTGTTCATTTTGGCCACTCTGACTGGCGGGAGGTGATATCTGAGTGTGGTTTTGATTTGTATTTCCCTGATGAGGAGCGACGTTGAGCATCTTTTCATGTGCCTGTTGGCCATCCGGATGTCTTCTTTAGAGAAGTGTCTATTCATGTTTTCTGCCCATTTCTTCACTGGGTTATTTGTTTTTCGGGTGTGGAGTTTGGTGAGCTCTTTACAGATTTTGGATACTAGCCCTTTGTCCGATATGTCATTTGCAAATATCTTTTCCCATTCCATTGGTTGCCTTTTAGTTTTGTTGGTTGTTTCTTTTGCTGTGCAGAAGCTTTTTATCTTCATGAGGTCCCAATAGTTCATTTTTGAGGTATACGTTCTTTAAATGTTTTATATCATATAGACATGTTATTGATGAAATATGGTGTTTTTAGTAATTTTTGTAATAAAGCTGGACATGAATTCCTTGCTCAAAAATGTAATCTATTTATGCTGCTGTTTTATGAGAAAAATAATTGCCATATTTTTACTTATTGTAACTTTTCCCAATTAAGTAGCTTAAAACACAAAATATTATTAAAAATAAATTGCAAATTTGAGAAAAATGAAATATAATTCAAGGATCTCATTCTCACAGAATGTCAGCAATACGATTATACAAAATAGCACCCTTCAGTTCAACTACAAAATACTTTATAAACATTTCATTAATTTCGATCAAACTGAAGGACAAATATTACTTTACATATCGATGACTATTTTAGAAGATACGGTTTCTTGAATACCAATATATGCCAGATGCTAACCTAAAAGCTTTATATATGTTATCACATTAAATCTTCACAACAGTCATAAGAACACCAAGGCTATCTCATCTCCCACATCCAAAGTTAGGTTGAAAAAAATTGGCCAAATTCACACTAATAAAAAGCGGACTTGGGGTCCAAAGCCAAGATTCTGAGACTCTGAGGTCCATGCTCTTCTCACTATTTGAATATATAGCTACATCTCTCAATGACAGTTAAGGTTTCGTGGAGAAAGGTTGTCCAGAAGCAGTACTAGGTACTGTTCACCTGCATGACTCTTAAGTCCTTCAAACAAGATGATTAACAACATGTCCAAACCTGGACGCAGTATCTTCCCATCCCAAGACTCGAATTCATAGTGTATTCCCTACTCTAATTAATGGAAGGAGTTACTCTTCACCATCTGGATAGCAATCAACCCAGGAACTCTGGTACACTTAGCAAGACTGTGTTTCTAAGACCACAAGACTTAGGAGTGATTTTTTTATAGTAAATTCATCAACGAATTTCATAATAAAGGCCTCTTGGGAGACCAGCCAGTCAGCTTTTTCCTGGGCTAAAGCACTATTCATTTAAAGCAACAACTTCTCTACATATACTATACTCTATATATATATACTTTACTATCTTGCAACAACATGAGGTATGCAGGAATATAGTAAAAATGTTAGCAAATTCAATTTCACAAGGGTGAGCACTGTAATTCACTTGCAACAGAAATTCTGCTCTTTTAAGACAAATTTTCAAAAATGTTTTCGTTATGAAGTCACTTCTATCAATTATCTTGTGTTTTTGTAAACAACAGGTAAATATGCAATGCCTTTGAAAATTTTGTGACATTAGTCTTCCATTTATCCATCAAATATGTACTAAGTTCATATTAGATGCCAAGCACTGTAGTTGGAGCTGGAGATGATGAGCAAAAATCGGTACAATCACTGCTCTTCTGTGCTTAAACTTTAGAAGCAGACAAACTTTCACACACCATTAGAAAACTGTATTTGTAACTTATTAGCAAGTAAAGATATATGGTAAAATAAAAGTTATTTATGATAGGGACATTCAACAAGATAAGGGAAACTCAGAGAAAAGTGGATTTGATCTAACATCTACAGGAAGGGGAGTCAAAGACAGGCTAAAACAGTCTGGACAAACAAAAGAGTACCAGAGGTGCTGTATCCAGACTGTCTCCAGTTCTCCCATTCTCTCTTAAATATGTCCATCTGACTTTTATACTCTTTACTCCACCAAAACTGCTCTCAAGATCTTCAATGACCTCCACATTACTAAATGTAGTGGTCAGTTAATCAATCCTTATCTCATTTGATCCAGGACAGCACTTCACATACTTAGCACTCCCTCCTCCTTAACCACTTTCACTTGGCTTTTAGGACACCACACTCTGTGGGTGTTCCTCTCTGTTCACTGGCTGCTCCTGCACAGTGCCCTTTGCAGATAACTCCAAATCGACCCAAATTCTATGTAGTGCCTCTTTCTGTGACACCAACTATTCTCAGGCTGTAACTGCTGTCAAAACACTACTGTGAAGTCCAATATTCTATCTACAACCAGATCTTTCCCGTCATCTCAATACTCATTTATACAACTGCCTACTCTGTACTTCAACTTGAATAGCTTAGAGGCATCTCAAACTTTACATGGCCAAACAAAACTCTTGATTTCCACCTCTTTACCTCTGTACACAAATCTGGAGACTTTCTCACAACATTAAATGCAATTCCTTCCTTTTAGCTGCTCAGCCTAAAAACTCGGGACTCACCTTTGACTCTTATATGCTCACACCTCATGACCAATCAGCAAAACCTGTTGGCTATACTATCATAATAGATCCAGACTGTGGTCTCTTCCCACTACCTCCACTGTTATCACCCTGGTCCAAGCTACCATTATCCTCTCTCACCTGGATTATGACTAGAGCTTCTTAACTAGTGTCTCTACTTCTAAACTTCTAAACTGTTTCCCTGTGGTCTATGCTCAACACAATTTCAAATAAGTAATCATTTAAAAAAGTCAGATCATGCAACTCATCTGCTCAAAGCCCTTCAGTGGCTTCCTATTTGTTAAAAAGTCAGCAGAGTCCTTTCAATCACCTACATGACTTCCTTCCTCTGTAACATCATGTTATTCTCCCCTGCACTCATTGTGCTCCAGCCTACACTGCTATTTTTTTGCTCCTGCCCATATGCCTTTGCACTGGCTGTTCTCTGCATAGGAATGTTCTTCCTCGAGGTATCTGCACAGCTTATTCCTCCTGCTTCAGATCCCCTCAAATGTCCCCTTCTTGATTAGGTCTTCTCTGACCACCTTATTTAAAATTGAACCTTGCCCCCCACAATCTGGCACTCCCTAGTCCCTTTCCTGGTTTATTTTTCACTGCATTTGTCTTCATTTGCCACATATATCACATATTTATTGTTGATTTCCCCTTAACAGAATGCAAGCTCTAGGAGAATAGGGACTTTTGCACAGCTGTACAGTTGACCCTTGAACAATGTGGGGGTTAGGAGTATCGACCCTCCACCAGGAAGTAAAAAAAATCCCTTAACTTTTAATCTATATAACTTTTGACTCCCCCCAAACTTTACTAAAAGCCTACTGTTAACCAGAAGCCTTACCGATAACATAAACAGTTGAGTCACACATATTTTGTATATTATAGACGGTATTCTTACAATAAAGTAAGCTAGAGAAAAGAAAATATTATTATGAAAGCCATAATGAAAATAGATTTGCAGTACTGTACTTACCAAAAAAAAAAAAAAAAAAAAAAAAAATCCACACGTAAGTAGACCTGTGCAGTTCAAACCTGTTGTTCAAGAGTCAGTGTATATTGTGCTCAATGATATATCTTCGTTGTTCCATTGCACACTAGATACTCAACAGATATTTGTTGAGTGTATGAATGGATGAAAGGGAATATGAGAACCAATGACTGAAGATCTGTAGGGCTGAAGCGGAGATAGGTGGAGAGTGGTAGGTATACGAAGTGAGGCTGGAGAGGTAGAAAGGGACCAGATGACATTAGGCTTTACAAAGAAGCTTTGCCTTAAGAATACTAAGACACCAATGAATGATTTAAGAGAAAATCTGGTCAGATTTGCATTTCAAAAAGATCATTATGGCTCCTGTGTGGGGAACTAATGGATAAAGGTCAGAATGAATAATCACTATTGCAATGGTCCTGGCAAGAGATTATGGCAGATTGGAAAAGACTGTGCTTCTGTAGATGGTGGGGAAAGGATGGATTTGGAGGGTATTTGGGAAATGAGATTGATAGGATTTGGTAATAATTGGCTATAGAGGTACGAAGGATCAGAAGAAATCAAGAATAATGTGTAGTTTTCAAATTTTCACAAGTGGATGGTAGGATCCTTAACTGAAATGGGGAACACTGGAAAAGAATCAGGTTCATTAGAGATAACCATGCATTTGGTTTTAGGCATGTTGAGCTCGAGGTGCTTTTGAGAATTCCAAAAAGAAATATAATGGAAATAAATATATGAAAGCTGGAAAGATAAAGTTGGATGGAGCTATACATTTAAAAGTCATAGGTGGTAGTGAAACCATGGGTATGGATGAGATCATATTCAACTACACAGTAAAAAAAAGGACATAGATTTAAGAATGACCCTACTCTTTGTGGGCTGGACAAAGGAGGATGAGGTCAAAAAAAGGACAAAAAAGGAATGTCTTTTTTATTTTTAAAATCGTACTCATAAGAAGTTCACGTTTAAAAACAAAATCTGGTTTAAACCAGTAGCATTGAATGTAGCAAGGCTACATTAGACTAATTCATCAAAACTATAAATCTGTTGAAGGACAGGTCATTTTCAGAAACTATCTGATAAATTCACAGTACTTGTCTCTTTGCAACGTCAAAATACATCAATACACAGATATTATCCTTCCCAAAATATATATGATTTGGCTTACTGCAATTTTCCTGAAAATATCTCATCTTTCTCACTTCTGGGACTCACCACATACTATTCTTTTGGCCCTCTTTCTCTGGTATAAAGGTTTTCCTGACTTTCCAAGATCAAGCTAAGTTATCTTCTTTCTAGCCATCCTAGATAGCCAGATATGACATCATACTATAATTGTGTGTTTAGCCACTAGATTCTGTAACTAGGTAGAGGCTGTGTCTTTTTCACTGTTGTATACTCAGAACCTAACAAGGCTATATTTTTAGAAACACATCTATTCTGCAACGTTTAGAATTAAAATCTAATTTGGTTCTCAGTCCATTAACTGCCTTTCACATCTTGACTTTTCTCATAAGGAATGACTTTTTAAAAACAGTAACTTAAAAACAAATGACTGAATCCTTTAAATATACTAAATTTTGGATATTTTTATAGGTCTTCTTTCATAGAGTATCCTTAAACCCTGCAAACATTGATTTCTAGGAATATTGGGGATTCTTTTCCCCTTAGTCTCATACAAAATGGATTTGAAAACTCGCTTTCAAAGCCCTGCCTGGGATTTCATTCGGACGCATAAAGCACCGAACTCGCCTACACGATGGCAAACAAAAGTGCAACAGCACAGGGATACCTAATCCCTCGGCGTTAGTCCGCAGCAAGGTGCACTTGTTTTCACAGCATCTCTGTTGCCTGGCCTTCTGCCGCTCCCTCCGACCCTCGGGACTGCGACCATTTCCCGCGCCAAACGCGCCCTCGGCCTTGGGAACCCGGACTACTCCTTCCCACGCAGATTACTGGACAAAGTCCCTTGGCTACGAGGATAGCCCTAGATGGCGTCGTCTCCAAAATCCCTGAGGAAATGAAGGAAGGAAAAATCCTGTCCAAGGAAAAGTGGCAGGCAACTCTACAGTGCTCACCCAGTCGACGCTCTCAACCTCCGTTCGCGCAAACCGTTGGCTTGAAGGCCGCTACGGACAACGTCGCAGTGGCTCCTGGGGACTGTAGTTTCTATCGCCAACAGAATGCGTCGGCTGCATCAAAACTACATTCCCCAGAAGTCAATGCGAGGAAGCCCTGTCTCCTCAAACCGCGGGTTTGGCGTAATAGACCGTCGCTATTTTCAGGCTAATCTTAAATTTGGATTCAATTTCTTCCAGGTGTGTGTATACGCCCTCTTTCTTTTCCGTGCTTGCTTTGTCTGTAATTGTTTCAGTGTACTTCAACGCCTCCTTACTTTTCTTTCCCCTACTCCAGTCCAGAGAATCCAAACGTCAGGGCACGGAAAACGCCCCCGACGCAAAATGCCCCTTAAGCGCCTGCGCCCGGCTCGCCATCACGCATGCGTAGCAGCCGGCAGCGGTGGGAGGCCGCGCGCGGACTTAGGGTCTGGAGGTAGCCAGCGGGAGGGCGGGGCTTTTTCCAATGGCTTTGCCTCTGCGGGTCGCGTCTGCTTGGGCGGGGAAGAGGGCGCTGGGGCAGGGGCGGCTCCTGGTTTATGTCGGGCGGAGAAAGGGGAGGGGCTGGTGGGGTGAGGACCCCATCTCCCCTCCCTGCTCCCGCCCTCTGGGCCGAGCCCCACCGATGGGGCTGGGCGAAGGGGCGGGCTCTGCGCCTCAGGCCTCGCTGCTCCGCCAGCTTCGCGGCGCAGCCCGGCATTTAGGGATTTTGGGCTAGCCCTTTGCCTTGCAGGCTTAGTGGGAGGTGGGCGAAGACGCAGGAATAGGAAAAGAAGTGGCGTCCGCCTGGGAGTCCAGAATCGTCGGGGCTGGAGACGCTTTCCTCCAACGCTGTAGCCGAGACAGCGGCTGCCGGAGGCTGTCGTCCCCAAGGAGCGCCTGGGTCTCCAGCCGCGGCGGCCAGTGAGCAAGCGTTTGGCGAGATTTCCCCACTAGCTCTTGGCCGGCCGCTGAGGCGAAGGGAGGAGCTGCGGAGGGCGGGGATTGGTGCCGGAGGAGGGGCGGGGTGGGAATGCTCTTGAGAACCCAGTGGCCGCCCAGACCAAAAAAACCCGAATGGCTGGAGCGCGTTCAACTGTTACCAGCCTTTTTGGGCAGAGCACGGATTTGACAGCTCCACAACGTGAGGATATCCGCTGACCCCGCGAGACAGAGGAGAGCACTTCCCTGAGACTGCCTGTCCAGCAAAGCCAGCGCTGTAGGGTTTCAACTTTCGAACTTTTTTCAGTCTCTGACAAGGCTTGCCCCTTCATGTAGGAGAGGGTAAGTTCTGTCTTGTAGATCGCTTGAAAGCCATCAATGTAAAAGACACTTCTTGTTCCAAATGTCAGCCAGACATCTGTGTTTTCATGACGATTCGGTTTCTCTGATTTTATTCTTACATTCCTCGTTTTAAAAATACGAAGTGCTTTTGGGGACATGCTGAAGGGTAACTGAAGACTGCAAAGAAAAATCTCCAGTTGTGATGGCTGAAGGAGAGAATGAAGTGAGGTGGGATGGACTGTGCAGTAGAGATTCAACTACTAGAGAGACAGCACTGGAAAACATTAGGCAAACCATTTTAAGAAGAACCGAGTACCTTCGTTCGGTGAAAGAGACACCTTTTCGTCCCTCAGACGGGCTTTCAAATGCTGTTTCTTTGGATGGGTTGAATAAGCTTCTTGCTCATCTGCTTATGCTTTCTAAGAGATGTCCCTTTAAAGATGTAAGAGAGAAAAGTGAGTTTATTTTGAAGAGCGTCCAGGTAAGAAAACATTGTAATTACAACTGTCCATCTAGTAAAGCGCAGTTTTACTTGCAGTTGTATTTGCTTCTAAGAGGTGGTTAAGTGAACTCATTACGAATTCATTCTACATCTTATTGAGTGGCTTGTAAAACATTGAATTTGGGACCAAAATTGAGTAAGGTGAATTAAAGTGAAAGCAATTTTCAAATATAAGTAAATAAGCATTGTCTTTCTAGAGTTTTGGAAGCTGCAGTCCTCCTGGAAAAATAAGAGAAAGTTACAGTTAATGGCAAGTAAAGACTTGCTTTTTCATTTTTACATGTTGTTAGGAAGTATAGCCAGTGTACTTTTCACATCAGTACTAACAATATTGTGTGGAAAGTTTCTCATTTAAAAGCCTCTAAAATGATAAATGTTTCTTTGCTTGTTCAAGATAAATGGTGAAACAATTTTTCTCTTGTTCTTAAAAGCAAAACAAAAAAATCAGGGTCTATTCTCTAAAGGCAACCTTTCTTTAAAAAAAATGAATTATATAAAATAATAAGTCTATATTATAAAGAAGCTAGCTGCTTTATAGTTGAAAGTTGAACCCAGGTTAAGTGAATGATAGAAACACTCCTGTGGTAAATTACTTAGTTTTCTCTGTGTTTGCCTCAATTGTTTTCTTCACATATATACCTACTTAAGTTTTGAGTGCAACCAATTAAGAATGTTAATTTTCCTCCTCTTCTATACATAATCAAACTCTCCTGTTTTATTGGAAGATTTATTAGGAAGGGTTTGGTTTGGTTTGAGAAAGGTTTTTATATACTAAGAATGGTCAGTGACACTATGTCTAAGTTACTGAATCGAAGTCATTTATGAGAAGTTCTTAATTTACTTGGGTATATATGTCAGCTAAGATTAATAGTTTTTCTATTTTGGTTAGTTTGAAGCAATAGAAAAATAATCATGTCCATAAAATGAAGACTCTGTTTAAAATCTTGGGATATTTTTTCTCACTAACAGTTTGGGAACAATCATTACAATTCATTTATCCAGAGTTATCAGAGAGGAATTAATTTTCTAGATTCCTGATGTTTACCCTTTTAAGCATCCAAAGTTATTTCTCTATTTCTTAGACTGTAGCATCTACAACAATCATTTTTCATAATAGAGTCATCATTATGCACATCAAGTACTGTTGTATAGGTGAGGGTAGAGTGTATAGGACTATAGGATCCACGTTTTTTGAATTTGTGTTCAATTTTTAATAGTTTTTTTGTTCCCTCCCTTACTATCAGTACACTTTGTTCTCTTCCTGAATCTTTAATTTTGCTGCTTATTTATATCCCAATGGGAAGCCAGATAACCAATTTGGTTAAGAATTATATTAAAAACAAAAGTAATTAAGCTCTGGGGAGTGCAGGGTCAAAGGACTGTGTATATTGGTAAGTAAATGGGTACTGGAGCCAGACCTGAGCTCAAATTCTCCTCCTTTATTAACGTACTGCATAACCTTGGACAAGTTAAGTAACTCTCTCTTAGCTTGGATTTCCAACATCTATAAAATGGGAATAATAACATAGAGCTGTTGTGAGATAAATGAGATGTAAAGTGCCCCAGTACATAATGGATGCTCCTCTCCTTTATCGTAAGTGAAAGACACGGACTACATGATACATATTTCATGTATCCTGCAAAAAGATTCAAGAATCGCCTCCACAGTGAAGGTTTTCCATAAATTTATACTTTTCATCTCTGCATCTACTGCACTTAATTCCTGCTACTATTATAACAGGCACTTTACTTATATTGTGCTATAATCACATGTTTATGTGACTGTCTCCTCGGAGGGCTGTAAGTTCTCAAGAGTATTGACTGGGACCTGGAAGCTACTAAATAAATATCCAGTGTCTGAACAAATTTATATTTGGCTTCTTTTTATTTTTTATCAGCCTGAATAAAGTCACCAGATTAGGGAGTTTCCATCCCCACATCCTTAATTCATGCCTTCATTCAGCGATTGTTTATTGAATCCATGGTGAATGCCATTCTAAGAACTAAGAACCAGTGGTAAACAACTTTGACATTCTACTGGAGAGAGACCATAAACAATAAACAAATAATATAATTTTAGATAGTAAGGGAAGACTTCCCTGAAGAGATGACATTTAAGCAGAGATTTGGTGAATGAATAAATATAATCCAGGCAAAAATGAAATTTGTGAGGGGGACATTCCACACATAGGGAACAGGTGTGTGAAGTCCTCATGGCAAGAGAGAGCAGATGAGGTCTAGGACCGGAAAGTAATACAATGTGATTGGAGCATATGTTTGAAGGGAGAGTGAAAGCTTAAGCACATCCTCTGTAGTCAGACCTAGCTCTAATACTTTATTAGCTCTACAATGTTGAATACATTTCTCCTTGATTCAGTTTCTGCTCACAATGAGAATAAAATGAAATAATGGTTGCAAAACATAGCACAGTGCCTAGCACATAAGACATGCTCAGCAATATTAGGAATTCTTACTGTTCTTAAGCAGGAGTTGGATAACAGGATCTTGAAGGCCAAGAGTTGTGGACTTGGGGTGCCTGGGTGGCTCAGTCGGTTGAGCCTCCGACTTCAGTTCAGGTCACGATCTTGTGGTCCATGAGTTCGAGGCCCGCGTCAGGCTCTGGGCTGATGGCCCAGAGCCTGGAGCCTGCTTCCGATTCTGTGTCTCCCTCTCTCTCTGCCCCTCCCCCGTTCATGCTCTGTCTCTCTCTGTCTCAAAAATAAATGTTAAAAAATAAATAAAAAAATTAAAAAAAGAGTTGTGGACTTTATCCTAGGAACAATGGGAAGCCACTGAGGAGTTTTGAGCAAGACGGTGACATGATCCACGGTGTATTAGGATTACTTTAGAAGCGATGCGGAGAATGAATTTCAGGGGTGAAGAGTGGATATGCAGCATCAGGAGATAATTCCACCAGTCCAAAGCAAAATTATGGTTGGATTAGGGTGTAGTGGGAAAAGTGGGAAACAGTGAATGGGCTTGGGAGACAGCTAAGAGTTAGAAACAGGAGATAGTATTGAATTGGATATAGGAGATGAAGAAAATAAAATAAAGGATGCTCTCAGGTTTCTGGCTTGAACTACTTGATTACTAGTTCAGTCATTTCCTGAGACAGAAGAGTGGTAAAGGGTCAGTTTAGGAGGAGCGGTGAGTTTTGTTTTAGACATGTTGAGATTAAGTTACCTGTGATGCACCTGATTAGAAATAGCTCCCGAAGGGATTTTTGCCCCTGCTACTACCATTGTAGTTCTGCTATTGTTATCCGTCACTTCTCCAGACTTAACCCATCCTCCACCTTTATATCCATGCTCCACATAACTGCAGAGTCATTTATCTAAAATGAAATCTGATCATGTTACTCTCCTGTCTAAAATCCTTGAGGATAGAATTTAAACTGCTTGAGAATGTCACATAATGTCCAGCATCATCTGGCTTCCACATACTGCTCCAGCCTCCCATGAGAAACCAAATAATTAAATGTGGTACTCCATAATGCTTTCTGTTATTCATTGGTAGATCAGCAAAAGCTGAACTGAATTTGCAATCCCTACAGCTGTTCTGCTCTTGATTGTTTTAGGTCAG
Source organism: Prionailurus bengalensis (assembly GCF_016509475.1). Classification (NCBI taxonomy): domain Eukaryota; kingdom Metazoa; phylum Chordata; class Mammalia; order Carnivora; family Felidae; genus Prionailurus; species Prionailurus bengalensis. Next base: position 98,281,667 of record NC_057349.1, on the reverse strand, counting down.
CTCAGAGGACTGTAATCAGGAGCAAAGCTGGTGGGACAGGGATAAGATGGATCAACTCAAAATGGCTAAACCTGTATATAAAAAAAAATGGCACATTGGGAAAGAGCATTCTCTGTATTCCTGTTCTCAGTTTATTGATTTCACAACAACATATGTAAATCCATTGAACACATTTTTGAGAACTGTTCTGTGCCAGGCACTGTACTTCAGACTGGAAGATCAGTAAGATTTGTTCCCTGCTTTGGAGGAAGGTCTTCTAATAGGCCTTATTTATGCTGGGTTTGTTGTTGTTTTTAACCCCATAGTATCTTTTCGATATTCTTGATTGTCTGAACAAAGGAACAGAAGTGTTAACACTGGCCTGATACACTATTATAGTCCACTGGTGAACTGTAGTTTTAGGGTGCAGGTAATTAAAGGAGGAATGTGAGTGTGTAAATATTCATCGAAAGATTATGAAGAGTGTTCAAAATAGTCAAGTACTTTTCTAAGAATGGTCATTTGATCATTTTCATTTCTGTACTGTGAAAAATGGAATCTGTTAAGTTTTTTTTATAAGATTGCCAGCAATTAACACTGTCTGAAAATAATTTGGCTTTAGAAAATTTAGACCAAGTAACAAAGTATGTTTGTTAAGTGGGGTGGAGGAGGCTTTCCTTTAGTGAAGTGATTGTTACCCCCCCCCGGGGGGGGGGGAATGAAACTTTAGCTGTTGGGCATGATGCACATTTCAATTGTTAAAGCTGCAGTTGGAGTATCCATTTGATACCAATTTGGGTAATATATAGTTTGTAGGTTTAACAATAAGAGATTTATTATTTAGTATAATAAATCTTGAGGTTGGGCAATTTCAAGCTTCATGGATTGATTGATTAGCTCAACTATATTCGTTTTTGCCTTCTTTCTGCTCTCCTTTCCTCAGCATAACAAGTACTGTCTCTGCTTATGGTTGCAAGTTGCCTTATTCCAAGCACCATGTGTAGTCATGACTGTTTGTAGCTGAGAAGAGTTTCTTCACATGTGTTTATCAGGGAAGAAAAGCTTTTCTCAGCCTCCAGCAGACTTCCTGTCCATTTTTATTGACTAGGGTTGGGTCACATGCCCTTTTCTAAGCCAGTCATTGGCAAGGAAATTGGGCATTTCTGGTTTTGATTTGAACTAATCTGCATTCAGCCATTAAGAGCCAGGAGAGCCCCATCACTTGAACAAAAAAATTTCTGTTGGTGAGGAAGAATGGGGATAAGAAGGCAGTTAAGTTTAGTCAAAAGCTATAAAAGTTGATCTTATATCTAACTAGATAAAATATTGCTTTGGTCTATTATAATTTAGATTCTATTAGGTTGAAACATAATTTATAATGATGCTATAAAATATACCAGATTAGGAGCATTCTAGAAGCAGATTTGGCCTTTTGAACTGATTGTTTTGATTTCTTTTTTACTGCTATTCCTAGTCAAAACCAAAAGTTTAAGGTGGTGCATTTCAAACAATTCACTGCTACTCTTAGCCACAGCAAATACGAGTCTACTTTCAGTATTTGCACTAAACGTCTCTCTTCCATATCCACTATTTTCTGGCCTTATTTTATTGATACACTGAGAACTCAGTCCCTTTCCTTAGGAAAGCCTCCTGCCTTTTCTATTCAGTGCTTCCTCTCATTCCTACCTTTGACCACTTTCTTTAGTAGCTTTTGAACTCGGAGGAGAATGCTATTTACCCTCGGGTTGTCCGTGTTTCTTTGGATAGAGAATGTGAAGAAATTGAAAGCAACTATTAACTTTTTTTTCCTAAATGGTTTGAAGACAAAGTAAGAGCTTATCTTACCCCCCACCCCACCCCCTTCCCCAACACTGGCTTACAGGATGAATCATATCTGTACTATCTGTCCTCAGTGTCCTCTTTGTAATATATAAATACATCCTGTCCTCTTCCTTTGTTCTGACTTTTCAGAAAGACTGAAACGAACAAGGACACATTTTTTTTTAAGTTTTCAGATTTCAAATATTTAATTCCTATTACAGTGTCCCAGATGGTCTCTACTACCATGAGGAAAAAAACAACAAAAAACAGAATGATTATTTTAAAAAATGGTTTCTAGTACATTGTTTAATTTATAAATGGGATGTAGTGTTTTGTAGGAAAATGAGATGTTAAACACTTACTAGATTTCAATTTAAGGTCAAGGGTTGCTCATGGCATCATGAAGGACCCTCTGAAACAATAGTTTAGCTTAATTAAAATTACTTTCTCATGTTTAACACTTCGTGCCCTTTAAGTGCTGTATAGATCATTCATGAAGTAGAACATTTATGTTCTTTTTGTTTTAGAGTTATTTTTTCCTTTTGGTGACTGTTAGAAATTTGTGGAATATCTTTTATCCATTTCAGTGGAAAATAAATTAATAAGAACCAACTTAAGGATTTATTGAAACTTTGACCTGACAGAAAATAGCATGGAATCTTGGGTATAATAAAGGATTATCAATCACTTAAACTTTGATACAGAAGGGTCCTATTTGGTGTCACATCATAATCATAAAGAATATTCATATTTGAAAACAGGCAGTGTTTATTTAGAAGCAAATTAACATGGAATGGAGGAACCATAGAAATGGGAAATTTTTAGAACTTGTGGAAGGACAGGGAGATATATGCTAGGGGAGGGGAGGCAGTGCTTAAAGTGCACGGAAGGAAGAAAGTCCTGTAAGCAAGTAAGGTAAGCAAGCCTTACCACCAATTTTTAATCTCTGTCACAGTTTCTCAAATCAGACTATTTTTTTCGTACCATGGTAAAATACCTGCTTTTTAAATGGAAGTCAATGGAAGATAGGCTTTACTTTGACCCAACTTTCCTAGATCACATGTATTACATTAAGTGAGACCGTCATTGACCTTGATGAAATTACCTAGTACTTTAATTATGCAGGCACAGTATACTCAGGGGCATCTGAGAGTTCTTCAGAATTTTGATGATGGTATTGTTGGGGGCATTGGGCAGACTGGAAATTTCAGTATGAAAACCTCAGTTAGATAGGCAATCTATGGGAACATTTCATGTTTTGCTTTTTTTCTTTTTCCTTTTGGTTACTACACTGAGTTAAACTAGTGCTGATAAAGATGCATTTACCACAATGTGCATTAAAAAAAAGTCTTTTAAAAGATGCTTATTTTTAAAAAATGCTTTTTTTTTTTTTTACTGGATATACTTAGGGAGTTATGTAGGATAACAAGTAGGACCATTTATTGGATCTTCCCAGTTGGCATTGTGTTGTTAAAAGTCTTTGTGTTACTAGTAGACTGCCACAGTTTTGACATTTTTCAATTTATAAGGAAAAAAACTCGTGAAATTTGGCAACACAAAAATTACGTCTTCTCATGTTCTAATCTCTTTTATATAACAAAATAGGAAAATCTTATAAGATTGCAATGAAATATGTACTTACCTTAGAAAAATGAGACACTTTTAGTTTTATATTTTATTTCTTCCCCTGTTTTTAATTTTAAAAGGGAAACAGCTTCATCGATTTATAAATTATTACTTATGAAGTTACCTTAAAACAACTTCCTAAGCTTTTAAACCATACTAAAGGGAAGTAACATTTATGATGTGAATTTTGTGAGTTATCTTTTCCAAATCAACTGTCATATATGCATATTCATTAACTGAATAGTATTCAGTTAGTGTTTTAACTTAAAAATTGTTTAGATTGACAAGCTAATAAATATGCTTTTTAAAAATTAGGACAATTTGTCAATTATATGTAATATTCAGTAAAGTCTAATTAAAATCTTCGTTTATCCCACTAAAAGTAAGCATTTACTGTTTTGATACTTCAGTGTTTGACAAGCATTGCACACTTGTCTTAAAATTTTACATGATTTCATTTTCTAGCAAGTTGGCAGGTGTTAGCTGTCTATAATTATAACTGAGTGATTTTTCAAATGCTATTCATAGCCTAAACACAGTAAGATATTCTTCCAATCATGTGATAAAGACCAAGCCTTGCAAAATAGAGGTGGAGTGGTCTGTTCAATGGTACTGAAGGACATATTTAAGAGAAACCTTTCAAAAGTAAAAAGTGATTTAAATGATAGGGAGAGTTTTCTCACAAAATAAGGTCTCTCAGAGTTGTTGATATACCTCACCAAATTAAGCTGAGTCTACTTTTTTACCTAACCTTTTTACCTAAAAAGTAATGTATGCTTTGGCAGACCTAAGTTATAAAATATAATCTTTATTGATTCAGTTTTGTTGATGATAGAGGTTCGAAGTGCTAACAGCTCAGAGCCTGGAGCCTGCTTCAGATTCTGTCTCCCTCTCTCTCTGCCCCTCTCCCTCTTGTGCTCTATCTCTCTCTGTCTCTCTCTCTCTCTCTCTCTCTCTCTCTCTCAAAAATAAATACACATTAACAAAATTAAAAAAAAAAAAAGACCTTACTGGATTTTCTTTACCAGTAATATGCTCATGAATAAATTAACCTCTGTAGTTTCAGTTTCCTCATCTGTGAATTTACATAATTTTATTATCTACCCTGTGGTGTGATTATAAAGATCATATTGGTAAAGCAGTTAGTTTGTAATCTTCAATATTTTGTAACCTACAAATTTATTTAATTTATTTTTGAGAGACAGCACACAAGAGGGTGAGGGACAGAGAGAGGGGGACAGAGGATCTGAAGCAGGCTCTGCACTGACGGCAGTGAGCCCAGGGCAGTGATGGGGGTCGAACTCATGAACTGTGAGATCATGACCCGAACCATAGTGGGATGCCCAACCGACTAAGCCACCCAGACTTCCCTGTAACCTATAAATTTAATTATGAATAACTCTTTGATACTATTTACTTATCTGTAAGATGAAGGTAATAATAATACCAAACTCAGGGTAGTTCGGAGACTTAAATGAACATGTAAAGCATGCAGAAGTACATAGTAAGTGCTCAAATATTGGCAGTGATGTTGATGATAAGCTTGCTTTTGGTGCTTTACTTAATAAGTCGTACTCCAAACTGGCATTGCTTTAGGATTTTTCTGTTTAGAATTTAGGATTTTTATGTACTTGACTTTGATACATCCCACATCTTTTATCCACATATATTGACACTCCTAATTGCCTTTTGTACATTGTTCGTATATAAGCTGATTAATGCTGACGTCTAGCTTTAGCAGAGGATGTCTCTAACCAGCCACTGCCCAGGGTAGTTGGCCTACCCAGAGGTTTGCCCTAGATGTGATGGCAGATATGTAGCATCCATCCCCTCCTTGGAGTCCAACACCATTCTGTTATGTCAATATGGCACCAGCAGGGAGGAGTTGCAGGCGGGTAGTTACTTGTGTCATCCAGATGGTCAAGTGTACATGGAGAGGTCCATGGCCAAGGCCTTTGCTTCAGTATCTGGACAGCATTAGAGTATAATTATCAAGATCATGGGCTTTGGAGTTAGTCAGACCTGGCTTTCAGTCTTGCTCTGCCAAACTCTGTGACCTTGGGCAAATTACATAACCTCCTTAAACCTCAGTTCCCTCACAGAGTTGAAAGGATTAAATGAGGTAACATGCGCAATGCTTACTGGAATCTGGTAAGCACTGAGTAAATGTTAACTATTAATATTCTGTTCTGCCCCCATAGTGCGATAGAGAAGAGATGGGAAATTGAGCCCTGTGGCACCATACACTTCTTAGGGTACTCCCAAGTTTCTGAGCAACTGGGAAAGTTTTCACTTAACTTTCCAGGTTCCCTGACTCAGGAAATAGCACTGTAGAGAAAATAACACCTCTAGGAACCAAATTAAGGATTGTATAAATATTGTTTTAGCCATCTGGGAACTGGATTCCTCCTTTGATATGTTAGTCTGTTATTCCACTTGTGAACGTTGGACTTTCAAATACATCTTCAGGTACACATGATATAGGAAAAGCAAATCATGGCTTGTACACCGGTGTTGTCAGTAAGCAACTAAATCTTCTGTGCCTGGTCGATTCATGCCTGATACTTTAGGCAAGTTATCTACTCCAGAGACTGTTAGCCTTGAAGGTCTACTGAGGTGATTAGAGCTGCACTGTCAGTATTCCTACTCTGCTCACTGCAGTGGGAGCCTGACATCTTAAACTGAAAGTCCCCCAGACCTTTCACTCTTGCCTGGTAACTGGCCCAGCTTAGACAGCTTGGTATGATTAAAACAAAGTAACTAAGCAAAGATACATTGCCAGAAAGTTACCTCAGCAAAAGTAACAAGGCTTGAAGAGATTTTGTATGTACCATGTTAGATTTCTTGAATTTGCTTGGTTATGTGTGGGTGTGTTTGGGGGCTCCTCCTAAGCTGCCATGTCTGCCCCCCTTATAATCTGCCATGGCGTTGGAACCAAGTCATCTTAAATCATCGTCAGTAGTCTTTTAATCTTTCTTGTTTGGCAGAATGTATATTTTTGAATGTCGTAAGAATAGGCATTCTCTATATGCAGCCTAATTCTTTGCCCTTTTTGTATATTATTTCATTCAGTCTTCACAACACTGTAAGAGTAGATATTATTATCCCTATTTTATGCCTGAAGAAAAATCAGAGCCCAGATAGGTTAAATAACTTGCCCAAGGTATCATAGCCAGTAAGAGGAACCAGATTTCAAACCCAGGCATTGAGAGTCCAGAGTCCATGCTTTTCACCACCACACTACACTTTCTGGATAAAAATTTAATGTAAGACTCCTAGCAGTGAAAATATATATTACTTTTTGTTCCAAATTATTTTTCCTTCAGGATGAAATGTAAAACTTTGGTGTTTCTAGGGGAAACCACATTCTTAGATGTTAATAAATTGCATACCAAATTCTTATTTAAACCCTGACCCATCTTGAAATTGCATTTGGACCCCGATTGATCTTCATGTTTCGTTGTGGTGCATAATTTTTATTGTGTTGTCATTATAAATTTCAGCTGATTGCATGGAGGCTCTGGCTCTTGGAAATATGGTGTGTGAAAGGTTTGTTTTTACATTAAGAGATTACTAAGTAAGATGATTTCTTTAGTGAACTGCCTAAAAGAAAATTTGGTATATTTCCATGAGTAATAGACTCTGGGTTAGCTTTGAATGTTAAAAGAGCATTCTCCTAGCTAGTTCATTGTTGCCATGACAGTGCTGGCAGTGTGAGTGTTGTAGTAACTCCTTGCAATGATCTTATTTTAGACCCTAACGTTTGCAGTGTCAAACATCCCCTTCCCCGCCCTGTAAGTAACTCTAGTGGAAAAGTACTGGTTTTATAACTGGCTTCTGGCTTTGTAGCTGAAAGACTGAACTATTGTGGGCTTAAAAAAAAAAATAGTGTAGGAGTGTTGAGTATTTTTCCTGTGGATTGTGAATGTTTGAAATTTCCCAAAATATGGTATTGCATTACATACAGCAAGTTGTTTACAGCTAAAAAGGGGCCTCAATTGTCTTTTTAGAAATCAAGCCCAGATTTTATCATTACTTTGAGCTCATATAGAAATCATTTTTCCATTTGTATGTCTCCCGTGCATACTTTAAAGTTTTTGGATTCTTTTATTCCATTATTGTGGAAAATTATCATTAGAACCATAAAGGATTGTGTTTAAATAGTGTAGAAAGTACTTTTTTCTTATTCTTTCCATAATTCAACATTTATCTGATCAAAATGGAACATCTTAATCTTGATTTCTTAAATTGTGAAGTAACTAAAGTTATGTAATTTTAAGAAATTACTCAATTTGAACTGCATACTTAACATAATTGTTGAGGTGTTTTTATCTTTGTTGCCTATATGTTATAAATTAAATTTTAAAATACTTTATCGATATTTTCTAATTGCAAATCCCATCATAACTGTACTGTTAAGCACACAATATTTTCAAATTCATTATAGTGCCTGCCGTTTTCTATCATTTTGTATACCACTTGTTAGGTCAGAGTTTTGGTATCTATGGTATGTGCACTAAAAATCTAGTATAGCGTGATGAATCAATGATTTTGACAACAAATCTTGTCGAAGAAGATGGAAAATCTAAATACTATATACTTCATTTGTTAACAACTACTAACAAATAATTCCATTTGCTTTTCTCTTAAATGCTCCATTAAAAGTCTAGTTCATCTTCCTTAGATGCTGAAGATCTAAACAAAGTTTGCACAGTTGCACCTGTACTGAGTATCGGCGAATGGATGTAAGGCAAGCCCTGTTCTTTCTTTCTTCAGCTTAACATATAAAAGTAATTTTCTAAACAAAAATTTGACCCCAAGTTAGAGTTACTTTTGTCTTTTCCAACACACAATGAATGTTTTAATCCTTATTTTCTATTATTCCCTTTAGAGCATTATATTATTATCTCCTTAGTGGTAATTATTCAGATTAAGAAGTATCTAATTCCAATCTATCCCAGTTTTTAATGACAGCCTCTTTGAATTTGGGAGTTAATGTGTTGTAAAATGTGAAGAGTCAAACCTTAAAATAAATATTCTGTTATTTTTGTACTATATATTTATATTAAATGCTTTTGATTGGTTAGAATGAAACTTAATTATAGTCAGTGCCTTTTCCTTTGTTAAAACACTTTATGACAGGGTTACTGTTTTTCCTCCTGAACCCCATAGCACCTCCAGCTGACCTCCCTCTCCACATAAGGCTGAAATGAGTATACTTTTTAAAAGTAAGCATTCATTTAAAATTTTTCTTTGTGCCTGACACTGTTCTAGTGCTGTGGTGGGATATAAAAAGTAGGAACAACCACTACCCTTAAGAATTTTGTGATGATGTAGAGAAAAAAATTTAAGAGCAAATCAAGGCTGTGACTAAAAATGTTAAATTTTATGATAGTATGTTGACAGCAGTGCAGGTGTTGAAAGAATGTATACATAATAGCTCCACATCTAGGAAACCATCTGAAAGGTTTATGTATGATGATCACTGCAGTGCTATGTGCAATGTCAGTGTATCATCTATATGTGTTTCTATAGAAGTGGGTAATAATCTGAATATCCAATAATTATGGATAATTAAATTATGCTGCATCTTTATAAAGGACTATTACACAGTTAATGAAAATTCTTTTAAAAATATATTTATTAGAAAAGATTATGTATTTAAGTGGAAAAGAAATTCTTTTTTTTTTTTTATTTTTTTTATTTATTTATTTATTTATTTATTTTTTTTTTAAGAAATTCTTAAGGTAGTGCCAAATTATATTTTATAAAGAGGGGGGGAAAGGAAACCTATGTGCACCAAATATGAACTATAGTTCTCTTTTAAAGTGGGATTATTAGGGGGCGCCTGGGTGGCCCAGTCGGTTGAGCTTGTGACTTCGGCTCAAGTCATGATCTTGCGGTTCATGAGTTTGAGCCCCACGCCAGGCTCTGTGCTGACAGCTCAGAGCCTGGAGCCTGCTTCAGATTCTGTGTCTCCCTTTCTCTCTCTCTCTCTCTCTCTCTCTCTCTCTCTGCCCCTTCTCTGCTCGTGCTGTGTCTCTCTCACTCTCAAAAGTAATTAAGCATAAAAAAAAATTTAGAGTGCGATTATTAGAAATTTTGGTTTTTCTTTTTATAATAGTTAAATACTTAATTTTATTGAGTGCTTACTATGTGCAAGGCACTGTTATAAACATTTTATATGTAACATTTGCAAAGTTTCAAGTGGATTATAGGTTTTGAGGATGATATCTTCCCCAAATAAATATACTAATATGAATGCACTCACTTGTTGTAAGATTAAGTTTCTGACTTATTTAGCCAAGGAAACAGGAACTTCTCAAAATCTAGGCTTTTTCGTTAAGAAACAGTTTTAATCTGCCCTGATACGGCTTTCCTTGGCCTCCATGGTTCCTAAGGGGGTGCAGCTGCTGGAGACATTCTCTGGGTCACACCAGATCTGCAAAACCCAAAGTTTGCTGTACTGTTGCCTTTTTATATTTGCAGTTTATACCCACATTCTGAAAGAATTTATACAAACTATTTATGCACTTTGTTTGAAGGCTCATTTCCCTATATTATCTAATATTATTTCTAATATAATATCTAAATATATATCTAAAATAATATCTAATAATTATTTGTAGGTATTTATACCTACAACAATCTGTGAGGTGAATTTTACATTTTATAGATGAGATGAGGAAACAGATTAAGTAACTTAGCTCAAGTAGTGAGAGCAGGAGGCATGTCTGACCCCTCCTGGAATGGAGGAGGCATGTCTCCCCACTACTGGGAGAGCAGGAGGCATGTCTGACCCCTGAGTGTCTATGTTCTTAAACATTAATCTGTCTTCCTATAGCTTTGGGTTTTTGTTTGTTTGCTTGTTTTTGTTTTTTTTTGCAATGAGTATATATTACTTTTATATTGAAAAGTGACTTAAAATAAGTATGTAAAAATTATATAGAGAGTGTTAATTCAGAGCAAGGAAAGATCAGGATAGGTTAGGATAATAAAGGCAGCTTATTGGAGCATATAAATTTTAATGTAATAATTAACTTTTCTCTTCAACTCCTCTGTTTGTTGACACAAGTATACATTCCTTCTATCCCCAACATGCCCAAACCAAACCTCCAATGACTGGCTGGAAATAATGAATGCTCTATTGTACTTTCCTGCAGACTAAGTTTTGGCCTCATTTTTGTTTCCTTTTGTGGCCCCCTTTTATTTTTCTTTTGCCATCTGTCAGTGCATGTATGAACATGTAACTATGACTTTTGTCAAAGCTCCTTCTCAGGACAGCATTGGGCATTATAAATAAAACCATTCCAGCTTGGCACTTTTCATGTGGTAATACCATTATAATTTAAAGATTGAGATGTTCAAAAGAAGTTGTAAAAATTACATTAATTAATTATATTTAAAAACAAATTGAAAGGAAGGAGAACTATGATCTTGAATCTTGTCTGGGGAATTAACCTTACAGCATAAACCAGGGTTGGTGTTCATCCAGGATGCATTGGCACCACAATACTTGTTAAAACACTGATGTATTTTCAGACCAGTTGGTAAATGGTGGAGAGAAACTTCAAAAAGCAGTAAAATTATAATACATAGTCAAGATGGGTGGTTTAGCTTAGAAGCCATGCATGCACTTAGATTCCAAGATGGTCTGGTCACGGAAGCATAGAGCTAGAAAGTTTGCTCAGATGTCCTATTATTTCCGATATTGAAGGTACAGAAGCCCTTGGGTGGGAGAGAGAGACTAAGCAGGTGAACTAAGGGGACCCTAATCTATAAACCCGCAAAAGAAGTGCCCACTTGTGCCAAAAAGAGAAACAAGGTCCAGGCCTTGGTGGTGACTAAGGAGACTGCCACAAGCAGTGGGCGGGGGGAGCAAGCAAAGACTGTCAGGGTGTGGTCAGTCAGGTGGGCTGGAGCAGCTTTTTTTTTTTGGTTTAATAATTGAATTAGTTATCTACTGCTTCATAACAAATTTGGTGGCTTAAAACCATACACATTTATTATCTCACAATTTCTGGGAGTCCAGAATCTGGCTACAGCTTAGCTAGGATGTCTGCTTTGTGGTCTCCCATGCTGCATTTAAGGTGTTAACCAGGGCTGTGGTCTTATCTGAAGGCTCAAATGGAGAAAGATGTGCCTCCAAGCTCACAGGATTCAATTCAGTTGATCAGATTCAGTTCTTCAAGGGCTTTTGGATTAAGAACTTCAGTTTCTTGCAGGCAGTTGACTGGAGGCTGCTTTTAGTTCTTTTCCATGTGGATTTCTCTACTTCCTCATGAAAAGCAACTGAGAGGAGCCTGAGAGAGAGAGAACCAGCAAGACAGAAGTCACTGTCTTACAACCTAATCTTGAAAGAGACATGCCATCACTTTTGCCTCAATCTGTTCATTAGAAGCAAGTCACTGGGTCCAGCCCATACTCAGAGGGAGCAGATTACACAATGGAGTGAATACCAGGAGACAGGGATCATTGAGAATCATTTTATAATCAGCCTTTCACAACAACATATCTCCTGAAGCTAGGAGTTGGGAAGAGTGGGGTTTCCTGTATACTGTGAAGAGAGTTGTGTGTTAAATCATATGCCCAAGAACCTATTTAATGCCTTGAAGAGAGTGTGGTCAAGCAAGTGATAATATGAGCCCAGAATCTGTCCTCTCCCCACTCTTGCAAACATTCTCCACTTAAAGGAGACTCATACCACCAGCCTGGCCATTGGATGCCCTTCCCTAGGCCTTGTCCCTTCAGTGGCTGGGACACCAAGGCCCACCTCCGCTAGCAGCTTTTTGATCTTTCTCTTTCATCCCCTCTGACCCCTATAACTCTTCTATGCCTCCCCCCCCCCCCCCGCCTTACTGCATTATTGTGTGCAATCTTAGGAAATTCCCTACTTCTCATTCTTTGTACTAAAAGTAAAAAGTACTAAAAGTAAAATAGCATTAGTCCAAAAAGTAGAAAGTGGCAAACAGCTTTCTTTTCATCATTCAGTGACTGTCTAATAAGCTGTGAATCAAATCTCAGCTGTGTCCGTGATTTGAGGGGGAAAAGGAATTAGAAATAAAGCCCCAAACTTATGAGCATTCTCTAATGAATAATGAATGAGATTAAACATAATTGTAAACCGGGGCGCCTGGGTGGCACAGTTGGTTAAGCGTCCGACTTCAGCCAGGTCACGATCTCGCGGTCGTGAGTTCGAGCCACGCGTCAGGCTCTGGGCTGATGGCTCAGAGCCTGGAGCCTGTTTCCGATTCTGTGTCTCCCTCTTTCTCTGCCCCTCCCCCGTTCATGCTCTGTCTCTCTCTGTCCCAAAAATAAATAAACGTTGAAAAAATAAATAAATAAATAAATAATAAAAAAAAACCCATAATTGTAAACCTAAATTTTTATTCAAATCTCTGAAACTCAAGTTGGTATACTTTATGTCAATTTAGTGGTGTCTGAAAGGAAACAGATGAAATAATTTATCTTTTTTTATTTTATAAGCTCCAGCTCCTTATGGATTTTGGCTGTTGCAGAACCATATCAAAATGATTACATAACTGATAGCAGTTTAAAAACAATTTTACCCCACTGAATATAATGTTTAGTTGAGGCTAGGTCTTTTCATTTGTAGGGAAAGCTCTTGGTTTCGGTTTTTAAAAATCATTGTCATTATGATTTTCTCTCATTCATCTTTAATATCTTGGCCAAAATTTGATTAAAATTAAAATATTTTCCCCATATATATTTTAAATCTAGGACATATATATATAAATCTAGGATCTATATATTTATATGTATAAAACATATAAAACATGTTTCCACATGATAACGGTGGCTACTTCTAGGCCATGGTTTATGCTTTTCTACATTTTCCAAAATGTTTATAATGAGTACTTCTATTTTTTCTAATAAGAACAAAAAATACATGTCATTAAAGAGAAAATAAGTTCAATAATACCACTTTCTATTCATAGGAGAATTACCTTTATGGTAAGTACGACTTCAGTATACTCTGAAATAAATTTTTTCTAATACGGCATATACTAATTTTAAAAGCTGTTGTTCTTTAATTTCCTTTAGAATTACCTTTCAGAGGATTTGGCTGTTGATAGAGCAGATTTTATCCTAATGGATTTTGTATTCCTGTTTTTTGTTTTTTTTTTTCCTCTCTGCCTGGATGAAAATTTACTCCAAATTTTCAGTTTATTATAGTTTTTATGAACACTAGATGGCACTCTTGCTCAACTGAAAACTAGTTTATTAATCATATTTTGGTGCTATGGGCCTTAGAAGAGTTGGGTGTGCAACTTAAGAATGCTTATATTTCCATTTTGTTTTAAAGAAGGGAGTTTGGGGAGAAAGGGAAAATTTCCAAGTTTAGACAGCTGAGCTTAACTGGTTTAGTTTTTCCATCTGTGCAAAAATCACCATGTTAATAAGAATGTTGAGCATTCCACAAATATTTATTGGACCTACTGGCTGTCATTAGGCACTACATACATTAGTGAGCAAAGAAGGTAAAAGTCTACCCTCCTAGAGCTTATATTCTAGTGCTTGGATTCCCGCCCCCCCCCCCCCCATACTTGCATTCACCCATTAACTCACCTATTTAATAAGAGGAAGCTGAGACAGGTTACCTAACTGTCCCTGTTTACCTAGCTCATCTACACAGCAGAGCTGGGATTCAAACTCCAGCATTTGGTTTCCAGAATTTGTTCTATTAATCTCAACCTCTACTGCCTTTCAAAACTTAAGAATATTTTATTACTTAATTTGTTAAATGCAAATAACATTTGCCTATTTCTTGCCTATTTCTTATTTTAAAAAACTTTTAATGTTTCTTTTTGAGAGAGAGTGTGCGCACACAAGTGGAGTGGGGACAGAGGATCCAAAGTGGGCTCTACACTGACAAAGCACCACCTCCCCACCCCCAGTTGTGAGGTTTGAACTCATGAACTATGAGATCATGACCTGAGACAGTTGGTGCTCAACCGACTGAGCCACTCAGGGGCCCCCAAATTTGCCTGTTTATTTATAATTGTTCCTAATCCATTCAGTTCAGATGTTTTTACAATTTTTTATTGAAAAAAAAACTAAATAAAATGCCTATTTTTTAAATTGAAGTATAATGTACAGTGTTATATTAGTTTCAGGTGTCAAATGCCTACTTTTTTTAAACGATTCTATTGTCAACTATCATAGCCTTCGTGCTCTTATGAGGTCATGTAGGTCAAGTCACAAACACAACTTGCATTGTTTAAGTATGTATTTAAACATCCTTATAGTCCTGTTTACCTTAAGCTCCTTTTATTAGCCATGTAAAAATTTGGATATGATGTATTAATGAGAGCTCTACCAGATTGTAATTCAGTTATTGTATAATGAGACATTGATTTAACAAGTATCAAAAGTTACTATTTTACTTGCCTGCTTGCTCCATTGTGTTGTTTTACATTTTAGTAATACTCTGTTTAAAAAATACAAAGTCAATGATACACTGTGAAACTTGAAAGTGATATAGAACCTTAAATCATTTAGTAGTCTAGAGATGCACTTCATGATTTGGGGGGGGCGGGGGGAATTATCTTCCTCTAAAATAAAAGCTATTATATGTAACTTAGGATAATTTACATTATACTTGTATTTTTCAACAACCAGAGTTGTATTGAACAACATTCTTATTGTAAGCTACTGAGTATAGAGGGAAAATCAGCTACCATAGAATAAAAATATTGATGACTAATTTATACCCAGGTAATAGATACGTAAAACTTGCCTTTAGAGAAGCTGAAATAAGTAGTTCTTAACAGCTAGCTAGACCCTTATTCTTTTTTGCTATAGAACTGTTTTAGATAACAGAACTATGTATTTGCTATGCTAATAATTAGAATTAACTGTCTTTTAATTAAATAAAATAATTAGTAAAAAAGAATCACTCTTGTTTACCAGAGAGTAGAAGGAAGTTTTCAGAGCAGAGATTTATTTTGGAAAATGCGACAACTTAAGGTTTCTCACA
The DNA here is from genome assembly GCF_016509475.1 of Prionailurus bengalensis. Taxonomy (NCBI): domain Eukaryota; kingdom Metazoa; phylum Chordata; class Mammalia; order Carnivora; family Felidae; genus Prionailurus; species Prionailurus bengalensis. The sequence continues at coordinate 98,266,240 of NC_057349.1, read as the reverse complement.
TTGAGGATTATAGCTTTTCTAGGAGCATATGTGCCCCTTAATTGAATGCAAAATTGTGTAAACTAATGAGCATTTTATTTTTCTTAGGAGAAAGCCCACATTTTATCAGATTATCAAAGAGATTGTGACCAAAAGACAGCCCCAAGACTAGAGTGACCTACTATATATTAAACTTATTTTCCTTAAACTTTAGAGAAAAATTAAATGATTGAAATTAGGGAGTTTTAAATCAACAAAGGGGAAAATCTTGCTGATTCAGTGTTGGCTTATCCCTTTTGGTCTGCTGATCCTCTTGTGGCATGCCTAGTGGTATTTGTACTTGAGTTACTTGTGATATTTGTCATGAACTGGTAGGCCCCTGACAATCTAGAGCTAACAAGTTCAAGCCTTGCTTCAAGAATGTTAGAAAACAAGGAGCCCAGCTGTGCATGCTAAAGCTTCAGCCCTCACATAGCACAAGCAAGAAATATATATGCAAGCCACAGATTTGGGGGTTGTGTTTTTCCTTAGCAAGCTAATTAATACAGAAATTGGTAATAGTCAGACTGCCAGGGTCCATATCCTAGTTCTGCCTAGCTGTCTAACCTTGGGTAAGTTACTTAGCATATCTAAGCTTCATTTTGTCATCTGCAAAATAAGATAATAGCACCTCATATCACTGAAGATTAATAGTGCCTTGATCTCTTTAAGGTACTTAACACAGTGCCTGCCTTAGTACTTAATGTGGCAAAACAAGCAAAAAAAAAACCTAAATTTATTCTTGTATATGCATTAGCTGTTTAAGATAACACCTGTTCTTCTAGCTTCTTGATTTTTCTTCTTAGTCCCAAACACTACCTGACCTTATTTATTTTCATGTTGATTCTGTCTACCTTATTAGGTTGTAAATTCCATGAAAATGGGCATTTTTTCTTGTTTACTACTGGGTTCTCTAGGCCAGTGGTAGTACATACAAGTAGACATCCAACAAGTATTTGTTCAGTGAATGAATAAATGTTAGCGATTATCGTTACTTGACAATTTCTGTCTACCCTCCCTCCCATCTGCCCGGACCAACTGCAGCTTCTTTTTAGGCAAGGTTGGTAGGCTGGAAAGAAAAGTCTCTTTCCCTAACTGGGTTAGCTGACATCACAACTTAAAAAGGAATATTAATCTCTTATAGGCTGTCTCTCCTCAAGGTGTGGCCTACAGATCAGCAGCATCTGTATCACCTAGGAGGTTGTTAGAAATGCAAAATCAGACTTGAATCCCCAGGTGACCATGATGAACATTATTACAGTTTGAGAAGCGCCATGTTGATCATTTTAAGGAATTTGGATTTTATCCTAATGGTAATGGAGAACCACTAAAATATCTTAGATTGGAAATTATATTATCAGACTTGTCATTCAAAATGATCACTCTTGTATCCGAAACAGTGGTTGTCTCTGGGAAAGGAACTTTTTTGGCTGGAGACATTAATAGGATTGAAGCTTTTTGCTGTGTACCTTTTCCCAGACCCATTCTGAGATGGTGGGCCCTGGCCAGCATGTGTGTGGCCTCTCCACCCTGTCCTCCCACTTCAACCCCACTCTCAGACCTTTACCATGAAGGATGGACACCTGACCTCACATCAGGACTGTGCCCATCACACATACAGCTACCACTTGCCTACTCCCAGGGCATTAGGGGTGTGCCAGTGGGCCCTTTGTTAGGCCATAGGGAGAACAACCCATGTGCAGGCCCTGGGAGTGGGCTTAGCCCATTTGGGTAGAGGCTCCCAGGGTTCAGGCACCTGGAGCATGGTCTGGGTGGTTATATGCCCTAGGCTCTATGGACTCTTTGCCTACTGGAAGAGTGCAGCTAGAAGTGGCCTATAGTGAGCCCTCTAAAGTCCATGGACCCCATGATCTGAGTCTTAGGGATGTATTGCCTTCTTGTACCTTCTGTTTTCAAATCATGTGAATGTATTTTGATCAATGTGAATACATTACCTACATTAAAAAATAAAATGGAACAGTAAAATAAAATGACATTGGTTCCTGTGGGAATGGATAGGAGGAGTACAACAATGGAGGCATAAAGACCAGTTAAAAGAATATGTCAGTGTTTCAGCAATAACTGATACAATGCTTGGTTGAGTATGAAAATGTAGTTTCAGCTAGTTTTTCATTTAAATACTCACTGCTACTAATTATTATTTCCTAGTGTGTGGGAGTTTTCTGGCCCTTGCATAGTTGAAAGTGTTTTTACCCTGTCCTCAGCTTTCATTATAGTTCATTAGAATTCTAGGTTAAAATCATTTTCTTTCAGAACTTGGAAGACACTGTTTCACTATTTTATCGCATCTGGAATTTATACTGAGAAATCTGTATAGGCAGTCTGAGTCTCATTCTTTGTTTATGAAACCTATTTTTGTTTATTTTACCTCTCTTTGAAAACCTTCTTTTTCTTTTTTCTCTAACTTTAAAAAAAAAAAAAACCTATTGAACAATTCAAAGAATAATACAGTTAAATACCACATACTATTCACCTAGATTCACATATTAACATTTTGCCATAGCCACTTTCTCTAATTTTTTTCTCTTTTGCTGTACCTCTTGAAAGTTACAAACATGTCAACTCTAAATACTTTATCATGTATCTCCTAAGAATAAGGACATTCTTGGAGCCTAAGATGTTTTTATGCTTTAAATCTTGAAATTTTATTTTATGAGTGTGTGTCTCTACCTATGTACCTTTTATCATTGATCCTTTGCACGTGGGCCCTTTCAGTACAAAGATTTGAATCTCAAAGTATTATTTCTTTTCTTCCATTATCTTTGTTATATCTGTCCTTTTTGACCTATTGTTAGTGTTATACCTTCATCTACCTTTTTTTGCCAAATGTTTATTTTGGGGGGGAGGGAGAGGGGAAGGGGCAGAGAGAGAGAGAGAGAGAGAGACAAAGAATCCCAAGCAGGCTCCACTCTGTCAGCACAGAGCACTATGCAAGGGCTCAGACTCATGAACTTGTGAGATCATGACCTGAGCTAAAACCAAGAGTCAAGACACTTAACCGACTGAGCCATCCAGGAGCCCTTCCATCTAACTTTTGCCATATGTCTGTTCTTTGTCTTTTCACTCTACACCTTGAAGAGTTCCTTGAATTTGTCTTCCAAATTACAAATTTGCTCTTCAGCCTGGTTCTGTTATTCAGTACTTCTATTGACATGTTTATTCAACAGTCATGTTTTTAATTTTCAAGAACTCTTTCATTCTCTGATCCTTTCTCAGAACAACCAGTTCTTGTATAATTGGCATTTTACTCTCTGTAATCTCTCTGAGGCTGTCAATATAACTTTTAGTTTCTTTTCCTCCATGCTAAGTCAGCCAGGATACTGGCAGGAAATAGATGACACACTCAAATGGGGTACCTGAAGAGTTCAATGAAGGTGTGGGCAGAGTTAAGGGAAACCAAAAAGGGATGATAAGCATTTTGGACTAGTAACAGCTGCAAACCTCAAGGGGCAAGAGTTGGGGGTTTTTACTGGAACCCTGTGAATTACAGTTATCTAAGAAGCTGCCTGCCTAACGGGATCTGTGACCTTCAGCAGAGGAGTATACCTATTGCTGACCATCAGCCTGGGAGAGACAGGGAAGTGGGGTGACAAGTACTCTGACCTTCTTCCTTCTGCAGAGGAGTATACCTTTTGTGACCTTCAGCAGAGGAATATACCTATTGCTGACCGTCCGCCTGGGAGAGAGGGAAGTGGGGTAACAAGTACTCTGACCTTCTTCCTTCTGCCCTTCAGTTTGTTTGTACCTTCCATTTGAAAGAACCTAATTATAAGCCAGATGGCAAGGGAACCCAATGATATAGTCCCTAGAGATGAGCGTTCCGAAACACGCAATGAAGTAGAGTAGGTCAGAGAGATGTTTTGGAGAAACAAATAGACAATATCTAGTATGCCTGTATTTAGGAAGACCTCTTGATGGGTGGTTTGGGGTTGTAAAAAGATTAGCACTTTGGGCTGATCTGGTAGAAGACAGCTGCAAAAATAAATTGCTCTTGTTGAGTAGTCAAGATGAGAGCATTGCAGGGGAGGGAGTTTTTTATGATGTAAGAACTAAGAAAGAAGGAAAGGGGGGGGAGAAAAGTCTGGAGAGAGGAAAAAGATAGGGATATAGCCATTGGAATGACTGGATCACCAAGGTGAAATGGATCACCTTGAAGTGTTTACATTCATTCTTGTTTTCTTTGAATTTGGAGGACAATCATATTTGGCATCCAATTTTAGAGGATTTATTCTATCCATATTTTAATTCTTTTACTTACAAAATGTCCATAATAGACATCTTCACTCAATGGCTACATATTAGTGATGCTTTGGGGAATGATGGTGCAGGGGCACTGTGTAGGGAGAGTGCCATGAGAGCTCAGGGAATTGGGTTACAGTGAGGAGGAGCCCACAGTGAAGGTGCAACAATCCCTTTGTACCCAGATAGACTAGATCTCTGTGGATGGGAAAGGGAAGTTGTGGAGAGTGGGGAGACATCGGGGTTCAAAGTATTTTGTTGAATAATAAGGGCTACAGGACAGTGGGACATCCAGACTGTAGGCTCTTGGGTTTATATGATCCTTTATTCATCAGAAAGGCAACTTAATGAAGTGGTAGTGGAATGAAGGGTTAAAAAAGAAGGCATTTTTAAAAAACTGTCTAAGGAAACAGAACTGATTTTGTTAATGCTGCACCAGAAATAACCATGTCCAAAGAGGTAATGAGATGATGATAGATTTTTACATTTATTTCCCCCAAATCTAAATGTTTCTTTTGTGTTCTGGGCATCTTTTTGCTACTTCAAATGTGATTCATGTCTACTGTACTACAAGTCTTCATTGACACTTGACCCAGGCAAATCAATTTTACTCTGCACAAATTCTTTAAAACATTTAACACTGTATTTCTGTGTTGTAATGTGTTCATTTTGGTGGTAGTAATTATTTCTTCTTTAATTTTTGAAAATAACTTATATCTGTTGGTTATTCAAGTGGTTTAGTCATTTGCACCGTTTTAGGTGTCTTTGTGGACCCCTTATAGTCTTCCTTCCTCTTTCTGGTTTTAATACTTGTTCATTAGACTTAAGTTAACTAATTTAGAGTTGTGTCATGTTTTTAACTTTATCTTGTTAGGTTTTTTATTTTGTTTTTCATTGATTCTGATAGTTCAGTTCTGTGGTAGATTTCCTAAGAATAATCATTTAGCTTATACCATCATCTTCCTAGAAATCCCATTAGCTTTTTTTTCCCTAAAGTTAAATAACCATTTGTTAAATTTATTGCGTTTCCACTCTGTCACTGGGTTAAACACTTTGCCATCATGTAGCTCTTCAAAGTCTCGTCCAACATGAGTTTCCTGTTCTTTGTTTCATATCACACATTACTGAAAATAGAAGACTATCTGCTTGACTTCTTTGGGTTTATCTTATATTTATTAAGTTTAAATGCCATCAGATAATTTCAGTACTATCATACTTGTCCAGATCTTAGTTGCTCAAATTGGTCAAAATTTCCTAAGGGAAATAGAATAAGCCCACATATGATTTCTGCTTACTTTCTTTTTCATCCTATCCTAAAAGGATTCACTGCCTCCCTTACCCTCACTATAGGGGAAAAAAGAAATAGACCCTCCACCCCCTGCCCCAACAAAAAAGAGAAAAAAACCCCATAGCAATTTAAATCTGTGATTCCTAAGCAGGCTTGTGTTTTCTTCTTATATTAGGAAGCTATAGCAAGGTTCTTGGAAAAAGGGGTATTAATAGAAATTGTCACTTTGTGTATTTTTGTTATTAGTTTACAGATATATTATTAAGCTAGAAATCAAGATACAGATCAAGCAAAAGATTCTTACTACCTATCAATATGATTTTTAGTTGGAGAGAATTAATTTGAATGCAAAACCAGGATTTAGACTATTATATTAGTTTTACAATTTTACTTTCCACTGTATGTATAGTAGTAATTCTTTTATCCATCCTAAATGTGCCTCTTTTAACATTTTAGGGTGGTCTCATTTTTTGCTATGTCAGGCTCTTCTTATCTTACATTAGACTAAAAGTTCTAATTGTTGTTGTAAAAAAAAACCAAAACTCCTTCAGTCTGTTGAAGTGTTTTGTATTATAATTAATTATAATATTGTATTTTAATTTTAGATAGTATTTTGTATTATAATAGAAAAAGGTATTACTGTATTTTAGAGAAAATTTATTTTTTATGTTTTGTATTTTTCTGTCCTTAATAAATGGACGATATTTTGTGGCACAAAAAACTATTGCTATGGCATATCACTCTGTCCACAAATGTCTGAAAGACAAATGTGTGATCCAGACCCTTTTCTACACCTGAATACACATGTAGTTTATTTTTTGGCTTGCAGCCTTGTCCCTGTTAGGCCCAATAATCTTGTTCTTTTTTTTGTTGTTATTTTTTGTTGTTTTTTGATCTTCCGGTCATGTCATTGCACCTTTGGAGCTACTTCAGAAAGAACGACCCTGCTTCAGAGTTTCCTCTTCATGTCTCCATGATCAGATAGAAGGGAATGTGTGAGAGGGACAGTTGAGTGATTTTAAAAACTAAATGAGTTTATATTTTTGTTATTTAAGGCACAGTAGATTATTATTTCTTTTAAAATTGAATAATAAAAAGAAACATCCCTGAAAATCGAATGAGTAAATGGAAATAGGAGAAGGAGAAACTAAATAACAACATTCTTATAAAGTCAAAAAGCATCATAATAAGTAATAACTGCATTAAGGGAAAGTAATATTTTTTATAAACCTATAAGAATACCAGTAATGATAATGATTCTCAAATCTGCTACTACTTAAATATAGAAATATATACTTAAATGTATACTTACAGAAAATATAAGCATATGAAAGTTAAGGTAATAGTTGTGAAAATAATAGGAAAACAGAATAAAAAGTTAATGAGTTTTAAATTTGGTGACTGAAGGAGAGAGATACCAAAAATAAGTATAAAATTGTAAGGTTGGCTAATTAGGAGTTTGGTCCAATAGCAAAAGTAGTTGGGGTAAAACTTAGGGTAAAAAATTACCCTAGTTATTTCATGTGTCTTATTCAGATAGTACAATTTCTTAGGTGAAAGGTAACCTATTTGATGTGCTTGATGAAAAAACTGAGGACACACTGGACTATGATTGGAAACTATTTCTTTATTTTTAAATTGTCACCATTTATTTGGTAATCTGAAGGTTTGCAGGCTGATGGATTGGTGTAGCAAGTGTAAAATAGGGCTGGCTGTTGTATTTATTTATTTATTTTTTTTGCCTTTCTACATATGTAGAGATTGTTGAAGTGTTACCACCTTATCACCACACAGATTTTGCCAACATTGTATCAGTGATGTAGACTTATTTACACTTGATAGCTCTCTGTGGGATTTTCTTTCCTTTTTTATCCTTTCTTTCTAATGTTTGATATTGTCTAAGATGGTTTAAAAAAAAAACCAACTGATTATGACCCATGTTTTGATTTGGTGATTGATAATGCCTTGTGGCTTTCAGATCTTGCCTGTTGTTCTCAACTACATATTGTCCTTAAATTATTTTCTGTTTTGGTGTCAGTACATCATGGGGCAGAGTATTGTCAGTATAGGTGAATCCATGATGCTTGGGAGGGTCAAGTATACTACCTCCCATTATAGCCTGATGGGTGGCCTGAGTCACCTTCAGGTTTATTGACTCTGAGCTAATTCTGCAGTCATCCATAAGCCATATTCTATCATATTGGTATATAATGCAAGAACATAAGAGTATGGCTGTTTGGGGATTTGGAATGATCATAACGTATAGGAAAAAAGCAGGGGCAAGTGGCGTAGGGGGAGGGTTAGAGGTTGACAGATAGCCAGTTTAGTGACAAGGCTAAATATTAGTTCACTAAGATTTTAAGACCATTTATTTTTATCATGATTTTACCATATATTGTTAATTTCCATGTACTTAATTTCAGTTAATTCTTTGGATCCAAAATTACACACATGGCTCAGTTTTATTTCTTCTGTTTAATTTAGCATTGATATGAGTAAAGTAAAAGGCCAAAAGTTGGGATGAAATGGGGGAAACCTAAAGTTTTTAGGTTTTCAAGGTTTTTTTTTTTTTTCCTCTTTAAAAGTGTCACTGTTATATATTTTTAGATACCAAATGACTTGTGGAAGTTCCCCCCCTGCCCCCATCCTTAAAATGCTTTATTAACTTAACAATATAAGATAAACATCTTTCTATGCAAATGGTAAAGCTCCCCTGCTGGGGATTTTGTACACTGGATAGAAAGATAATCAGATTAAAAGATACAGCAGAAGACTCACCTGATACAGAGTAAATCAGCAAATGTACTCCAGAAAAATGCAAAAGGAAAACAGTAATGGTCATGGTATTAATCTCAGAGAGGACTTTAGGATTCAACAATTAGGCAGATGTCATGATAGTGAGTTTAAGACCCATAATTCCTCAGCAGTATTTCTCCAAACTTTCTCTTGATTGCTGTCATCTCCTTTGTGAACATTTATTTCCATCTTACCTTCATCTCCTCCCATTGCATCTTTGTCATTCAACTGTCCACTGGGTAAGGCCCATGAGGAATTCGGGGCAAATTGTTGGTCTGTTACTTCCTGCAGCCTGCTGGCCTTCCCCCACCCTAGGCTTTGTCTCTTTTATATATTCTCTCTCCTTCCTTCCCCCCACTCTCCCCCACCCCCACCCCCACCCCCACCCCCACCCCAACAACTTGTTTCTATTTAAAAAATTACTCTTGAGCCTGTCCTGGCAGTCTTCTTCTCTGTTTCTTATAGATGTATATAGCGTCATCACTGCAGCTGACTGACATATTTGTATCCCTCATCTTCAGGCCATAAGCCCACACACCCTCTAAGGGCAGTGAGGAACTGGAACAGTCAGTGACTATGTACCTAAGGGCAGCTTCTCTTTGCTGGAAGGTTTTGTTGCCCATTCACTGGGCATAATTTCAGATTCTTGTTTTCCCTGAAACCAACTATGAAGTGCATTTCAGAGTTTACAGGTGGGAGGATCTATTTATTTTACAGAGAGAAAGAGAGAATATCCCAAGGAGGCTCTGTGCTGTGTGCACAGAGCCCAACATGGGGCTTGACGTCATGAACTGTGAGATCATGACCTGAAGCTGAAATCAAGAGTTGGACGCTTAACCGACTGAGCCACCTGGCGCCCCTTACTTTTATGTTTAAATTAATGTTGTAATATGGCTATTTTTCTGTGTCTCTATCTCTCTCACACACACAGAATTTTAAAGAATTTTAATGTTGCCTAGCTGGCTCAGTTCATAGAGTTTGCAACTCTTGATATTGGAGTTGTAGGTTCAAGCCCCAAATTGGGTGTAGAGATTACTTAAAAATAAAATCTTTAAAAAACATTCCTTTATATGATTTACAGTGGTGTTTTAGGCAAGAGCAAAATTCTGTATATGGCCTCACATAATTTGTCATTTAAACTGAGATATTCATGGGGTGCCTTGGGTGGCTCAGTTGGTTAAGCGTCCAACTTCAGCTCAGGTCATGATCTCACCGTTTGTGAGTTTGGGCCCCGTGTCAGGCTCTGAGCTGACAGCTTGGAGCCTGGAGCCTGCTTTGGATTCTATGTCTCCCTTTATCTCTGCCCCTCCCCTTTTCATGCTCTGTCTTTCTCTGTCTCTCAAAACTGAATAAAAGTTAAAAAAATTTTTTTTTTAACTGAGACCTTCATTTTGACAGTATGGATTATGATGCCAGGTCAACAAAAGTAAGCCAGAATGAATAGTCACTCTTCCTGTAAGGCCCTGTGTGGTTTGGCTGCCATTGACTTCTGTGCCTCATCTTGCAAAGTACTCTTCTTTGCTCCATGTGGCCCAGTCACAGGCCGGCTGGAGTTCCTTTTTCAGGTGTACTGTGCTTCTGAGTGCTTACTCTTACAAGAAAGCCTCTATACCTGCTTTTCCCTTCCCCTGGGAAGAGCTTCTCCTCTCTCTGTCTTTTTCACCTAAAGACTCCTCCTACTCATCTTTTAGATCTCACTCAGCTGTAATTTCCTCAGGTAAGCCCCTCAGACTTTCCTGACTAGATCCATTCTCTTTCTCATTCCTGAGAGCACCATACTTTTATACCTTTAGTTGGTTCTTGGATTAACCTCTGTCTTCCACTAGAGTAAAGTTGCATGTAGGTAGAGACCATGCCAGGTTTTCTCATCATTTATTTCTCCATCACTCAGGACGTGCCTAGTGAAAGCTAAATAAATATCTGTTAGATTAATTTAAAAGAGGAAGAGATCAAGTTTACCGTATAACCCAAAATATCTAGGTGAAATCAATTTGATATGTTCCATTTAATTTTTTAATAGTACATTTATATTTATAATTGAAAGTTCAAAATTAAAAATTTTTCGCTTTTACATGTTATAAATAAAAAGTTACAACACTCACTAAATTTGTTGAAAAAAAATTTTTTGGCCAAGCCTGCTTTTTCCTTATATAATATGCCTTTCTGTTATTTAGGTTCAATCTGTGGAATCAGATGTGGTTCACAAGTATCTGTATTAGTTCACTGTTCTGTTTTCCTAAGGGAACCTTAATTTAGAAAAAACTTGTTGCTTTTCTTTTTATTTAAGTTTATTTATTTTGAGAGAGAGTGAACATGAGGTGGGGGATGCAGAGAGAATGAGAGGGAGAGGGGGAGAGAGAGAGAGAGAGAGAGAGAGAGAGAGAGAATCCCAAGCAAGCTCCACGCTGAGCCCCATGCGGTGCTTGATCTCATGACTACGAGATCATGACCTGAGCAAAATCAAGAGTCAGACCCTTAACCTACTGAGCCACCTAGGTTCCCCCAAAACTTGTTGCTTTTAGATTATGCACATTTGAAAATCAGGTATACATCTGAGTTATGAATAATATGGGTAAAATATTTCCCAAGGGTTGAATGCATTTTTAAACAAAACGTTAACTTTCTGTTAATTTTAATCACAAATTAAATCAAGGCTTATACACATTTATTAAATTAACCATTTAAATTGATTGGATTTGAAGTCAGTCTATTCTGATGAAAACACCAGGAGGGAAAGTTAGCAAGTAGTATATACTTGCCCCTTGAGATATCGAAAGGTACTTGGCATAAATTTAACAAAGAGGAAGGGGAAATCTTGTGATTAGTCCTAATACTCTTGGTCACTTGTCTTAGGGAAAAAATTGCTATCTGCCAGTAACAAATTTTTCGGAGGCTTACTAATAGCTCAATGACATCATCAGTACTGATTTCATTTAATCATAATTTAAATATTAATTTATTCTGTGTAAAATAGAATGGAGCATCTTACAGATGCTGTACTCATTTTAGTCATTAATGACCTACTTTTTCTGATCCAAAAAGGTAAGTGAGGGAAGGAATTATCTTTACCTTTGAGGGATTTTCCCTTTAAAAGAGATCAGTTTACTGTCATTGCTATTTATTTTCACATGACGCTTTTCTAGAATCTTTATAAAACTCCACAGTACTGAAGTAGTCCATAGAAAAGGCAGTAAATATCTTCTCCCATTGGACAGATGACTTGGCAGGTTAGATCTCTCCCATCGTAATTAGAAATTGTAAAGTTTTGTAAACAGACTCTTTAGGCAAAAGATGGGCTATATGGATCGGGAATGCATATATGAAGCTTTTAGTTTAAAAATGCTATTACAGGGGCATCTGGGTGGTTCAGTTAAATATCTGACTTCGGCTCAGGTCATGATCTCATGGCTTGTGGGTTTGAGGCCCACATCAGGCTCTGTGCTGGAGCCTGGAGCTTGGAGCCTAGAGCCTGTTTCGGATTCTGTGTCTCCCTATCTCTCTGCCCCTTCCCTGCTGACTTTCTGTCTCTCTCTCACTCTCAAAGATAAACATTAAAAAAAATAAATAAATAATAAAAGTAAACAAAAATGCTGTTACAGCATTTCTTATAATACTTCTCTTAAAAGTCCCCTTTTAAGTGTTCTAGAATCTATTTCAGGAAAAACAACAAATTATCCTTTGTTAATGTTTTCTTTAGTGGTGTGGCTTTCTCTGCAGATTACACGATGCTTACTTCTTAATACAAATGTATGTGCATGTTGTTGTTATTGTTCGTGAATGCACAGTGCTCAACAGAGGCCTAGCGTTGGTGCTTTCAGGCTGAGAACGAAGGGAGTCATTTGTAAAGAACCAAAGTAGGTCAAAGAGGACCACAGTATAGCAAAGGGGAAGTCCCCGGGTTGACTCACATTGTCTTGCCTCTGGTGGAGTTCACTTTCATTGTTACAGTCTAGGCCTGTCTTCCTGTGAATGGAAGACACAGTCAAATACAGAAAAGTCTCAGGAATATTATCATAAGTAACATTTTAGAACAATATGTTATTGTCAGTTATTAGGAGGGTTGATGGGGGCAGTGAAAGAGAGAGAAAAATTAGAACTGAAGTTAATCCTAAATTCTACAGATTAAAAGCAAAACTGTGCATAAATATGATAGCTTCTCTAAGTATAAGGAGTGCTGTGTGGGTCTCTGTGAGATGGGAATAGTATTGTAAATTTTGCCTGCCTGGTCTGCTTTTTTATATGTAGCTATTGTGGAAGTGGCTATGTTTTAGAATCAAGTTGCTGTTCCAGATTTATCAATCCATGTCATATTGGTTCTGAACATATGCAATGAATACGCTTTAAAAGTAAATCTCCTCATCATTGGAACAGCAACTCTCACGTTTCTGCAAAATATCATTTTGTGCCTGCCTGACTGTTGACTAAGCTACCATTAGAATTTAGGAGTATGCTGCAGCTGCCTTCAAAGATCCTAGAATGTTTTTTATATCTCAAAGTTAAAATTCAGTTTTTCTAAAATTAAATTTTAAGAAATGGCTTCCTTGGGTTGGTTTAATGTTAAGATGTCATTATCTATAAATTTTATATATTTGAAGTTTACATAATTTTTTTGGAAAACCCTATCTTAATGTTTCCTCAAATATAATATGCCTGGTATCTTGGATCATGTTATCTCTTAGAGCAGAAGGTTTACTTTCTGACTAAATTTCCTTTCATGGATCCTTTCCTCACCCCCCCGCCCCTTTACTTTTTACTAAGGACAAGAGACCCATGAGAAAACTAAGCCTTTTAGAGCTCAGAGTTGCTAAAGTTACTTTCTATTCTTATATTTGCCAAGAATTGCTGACAACTTAAAAGCTATCATATGAGTGAATACCAGTTACCCAGATTGTTTGATGATTTTGGACAAACGTAGGTCAGGATTTCCTGTAATTTTTCTTCCTCTTCTGGGGCTGTGTTGCCTCTATCTCTGAGCAATTGTACACTTGGAATGAAAAAACAAAGCAAGGTCACTGGATCTAAATTACTTTTACTTCTATGCCAAATGAAACTTTCCTTCTGTTATGTGTTACAGTTCTGGCATCTTTTGGCATCTAGAGAGAGATTTGCAATTAAGGGGGGGGGGCGTGAAGATTGTAGGAGACATTTTTTTGGAACTGAAGCTTACTTTTTCTGCATTTCATTCAGGGTAGAGACAGCCAGTTTCTGTTTTTTGGCTGAAACATGTTCCAAGAATCCATATGATAAAGTATCATCAAGAGAAACCCATTTTCCTGTAGATCATATAATCCAGTTCATAATCCATTCCTGAATTCTTTTGTGTTTCATCATATAGCCAAATGCATTTTTTAAAAGGATACTCAAAGGGAAACCTCTTTTAAGAAGTAGGCTTTCTACTAAAAGAATTGTGATTACTTGCTGAATGAAAGGGATCATCTTAGCCCTTGCCTTTCAATACCAGGAATGCCTGCAGGACAACCTGGGTATTTTTTCTGTAGCAGGAAATGAACAGCTGGGTTCTAGAAGATAGGAGATATATGAACTTCTGAGCAGAGGCAGATCTTTGAATAAAAGAAATTTCAGTTTCTTTGGAAACTGAAATTGGGTTTTGGGAATTGAGTATGTCAGTTAGGAATGTGTTTGGCTGCAAATAACAGAAAACTTGATTACGTGGCTTAAAAAGATAGAAGTTTCCCATTACAAGAGAAATCCTACTGTAGGTAGTCCAGAACTGATGCTCAACTATGTCAGTAATGACCTCCACCATCCTTAGAATGTGGTTCTTATCCTGGAGATCACCAAATAGGTGTTATACCTTAAGGCATATATTGTTATCTATTATTGCATAACAATATGCAATAATTATCTTGTTATCTATTGCTGCATAATAAACTACCCCAAAACATATGAGCTTAAGACAACGAACATTTATTATCTTACATGCTTTCTGAGGGTTGAGAATTGAGAATAGTTTAGCAGGGAGGTTCTGGCTCAGGGTCTCTCATGATGCTGCATTCAAGATAACAACTGGGACTGTAGTCCAATGAAGGCTAGGGTGAGCTAGAGACCTGCTTCCAAGCTAAGTCACATGACTATTGGCAGGGGGCCTCAGTTCCTCACCACATGGATGTCTTCTTAGGGCTGCTTATGACCTGGCAGTGGGCTTTTCCCAGGGCAAATGGTCAGGGGGTGGAGGGCTGTTAGTCTTTTATAACCTAGTCTTGGAGGTGAGATATCATCACTTTTTCCATATTCTATTGGTCACACACACTGATGCAGTTGGGAGAGGACTTCACAAAGGTTTGAATAACAGCAGGCAAGGATCACCAGAGCCATCTTGGAGGTTCCTTATACACATCACAAATATGTTCCTGTCATTAAGAAGGAAAGGAAAAAGTGCTAATACACTCCTGCTTGTGTCTCATTGGCCAGAGCTGTGTAGTATGGCCTCTCAATTGAGAGGGAAGCTGGGAAATCAAGGGTTTACCTTTTACAGCTTCTGTTGTAGAGACAGGCAGGGGAGAAGAGGGTGAAAAATGGAGTTTGGGCAGGCCTGAAAAGGTCCTTCCTTTGTCTGCCACTACCAGGGAATTTGATGACTATAACTACTTTTAGTTTCCCTGTATTGCCTATTATTAGAGTTAACAATAACTTTCTAGAAGATTTCATCAATAAAAGTGTGAGTAAGAGGACTCTGAAAAATTTTTTTTAAAGTTTTAAATGTAGTGATTCCACTAGTTCAGGATAAGCTCTTACTGGTGGCTAGCTACCAGAAAAAACCTGAAGTTTACTTATTTATAAATCATAATATAGTTTATTATAAGGAAATTTTAGGTTATTTTCTCTGTATTCTTTTATATTTGCACAAAATATTCTGACCATAGGGGCGCCTGGGTGGCGCAGTCGGTTAAGCGTCCGACTTCAGCCAGGTCACGATCTCGCGGTCCGTGAGTTCGAGCCCCGCGTGGGGCTCTGGGCTGATGGCTCGGAGCCTGGAGCCTGTTTCCGATTCTGTGTCTCCCTCTCTCTCTGCCCCTCCCCCGTTCATGCTCTGTCTCTCTCTGTCCCAAAAATAAATTTAAAAAACGTTGAAAAAAAAAATTAAAAAAAAAAAATTCTGACCATAAAAATTCAGAAACTTGAAATTATGCTCAATGTCTATATTTTCAGACCTAAAAAGATATATTTTGCCTACAACCAACATTTACTGAGGGTCTACTATATATCACATGCAGTAACGTACAAAATTTTTGGAAAATTTGAAATAATCTCTTCCAGGCACAATTTCACTTGGTGATCTTTTCCTTTCTGATGATTATGAAATTTTTGAGAACCAGATTGTTATTTGGACTAACCATATTTTCTCCCATGTATTTTTTCAGTAGTTAATACATTTAAAACATTTTTATTTATTTTTATTTTTTAAATGTATTCACTTTTTATTGAAGTATAATTAAACACAGTGGCACACTAGCTTCAGGTATACAACCCATTGATTAAACAATTCCATACATTACTCAGTGCCATGATAGATTGCTCTTAATACCCTTTATTTCACCCATTCCCCACCACCACCACCCACTTCCTCTTTGGCAATCACCAGTTTGTTCTTTGTATTATTTTTATGGGGTTTTTTGGTATCTTTTTTCTTTTGTTCATTTCTTAAATTCTACATACAATATTTGTCTTTGACTTCTTTCACTTAGCATTATACTCTCCAGTCCCATCCATGTTGTTGCAAATGGCAGCATTTCATTCTTTTTTGTGGTTGAGTAATATTTCATTATATATATACATATATATAAATATAGATACATACATACACACACCACATCTTCTTTATCCATTTATCTGTGAATAGATATGGGTTGCTTCCATTATTATCATTATTATCATTATAAATAATACTCCAATAAACAGAGGGTTGCATGTATTTTTTTTCAAATTAGTGTTTTCATTTTCTTTGGGTAAATACCCAGTAGTGGAATTACTGGATCATATGGTAATTCTATTTTTAGTTTTTTGAGGGAACATCATACTGTTTTCCAGAGTGGTTATACCAATTGGTATCCCCACCAATAGTGCACAAAGGTTCCTTTCTCCACATCCTCACCAACACTTGTTATGTCTTGTCTTTTTGTTTTTAGCCATTATGACAGGGTGAAGTGATATCTCATTGTGGTTTTGATTTGCATTTCCCTAATGATGAGTGATGTTGAGCTTCTTTTCATGTGTCTGTTGGCCTTTTCCATGTCTTCTTTGGAAAAATGTCTGTTCAGGTCTTCTGCCCATTTTTAATTGGATTATTTGTGGGTTCTGTTTTTGTTTGTTTGTTTTTATTTTGGTGTTGTATTGTGCAAGTTCTTTGTATGTTTTGGATACTAACCCCTTACGGGATATTATCATTTGCAAATATTCTCCCATTCAGTACATTGCCTTGTTTTATTGATGGTTTCCTTTGTTATGCAAAAGATTTTTATTTTGGTGTAGTCCCAATAGTTTAATTTTGTTTTTGTTTCCCTTGCCTAAGGAGACATATCTAGAAAAATGTTTCTACATCTGAGATCAAAGAAATTACTGCCCATGTTTTCTTCTAAGAGTTGTATGGTTTCAGGGCTAGCATTTAGGTCTCTGATCCATTTTGAGTTTACTTTTGTTTATGGTGAAAGAAAGTGGTCCAGTTTCATTCTTTTGCTTGTTGCTGTCCTGTTTTCCCAGCGCTATTTGTTGAAGAAACTGTCTTTTCCCCATTGTATATATATTCTTGCCTTCTATCCTATAGATTAACTGACAATCAATTGACCATGACCATTAACTGACCAATAAACCATTGGATTTATTTCTGGGCTCTCTGTTCTGTTCCATGGATCTATGTGTCTGTCTTTATGCCAGTACCACATTTTTTTTATTTCTACAGCCTTGGAGTATACCTTAAAATCTGGGATTTGATACCTCCAGCTTTGTTGTTCTTTGTCAAGATTGCTCTGGCTGTTCAGGGTCTTTTGTGGTTCTATACGAACTTTGGTAGTATTTGTTCTAGTTCTGTGGGAAATGTTGGTATTTTGATGGGAATTGCATTAAATCTGTACATTGTTTTGGGTAATATCAACATTTTCACAATATTGGTTCTTCCAATGCTAATACATAGTTAATACTTTTTTAAAAAGTAAGCTCTATGCCCAACATGGGGCTTGAACTCACAACCCTGAGATCAACAGTTGCATGCTCTATAGACTGAGCCAGCCAGGTGGCCCCTATAGTCAATACATTTTAATTTAATTACATTTCTGAAAAATACTGTACAACTTGAAAACATGAGAGTAGAATCCAAGAAGGATTGGAGAGGAAGAGAGAGTTGGATGCAAAGAATAAATTAAAGGGAAATTAAGACCAGAATTATCCTACTCTCACTCTTTTCACCCAGAGACCAGGTTGGAAGGAGGTTTTTCTCTGCAGAAAATAAGCCTGAAGAGGAAATGCACCACTTAGCCATTGGCAGGTAGAAGTGAGGATCAGTACCTAAAGCATCAAAAACATATCCCGTTGGGAAAGGGGGTTTGTTCCATAAATGTGCTGGAAAAGCTCTTCTACTTCTTGGGGAAAATAATGCAGTTTACACTTGTGCCACACTAACAAATATAACTGGTATATAATCTGACCTCAAATTAGGGAGGGTCCTTTACACGTAAAGATAAGAGAAGAAATTTTTAACAGAAAGGATGATTTTAATTGCTTAAAAATTAAATACATCAAAAAACTAAAATTAAAATATAAACCACAAATTGGAAACAAAAGTTGAATTATGTATGAAAAAAATATATTCTTAATGCATTAAAAGCTCTTAAAAATCAGTAAGAAAAATCAAAAGACAAAAATAGATAAGTTATAAATAAAATTGCTACCAAACGTGCAAGGTCAACTTCATAATAGTAGAAGAATATTTTTAAGTGATAGTTCATGGATAGGTCAGGATATACTTCATGTAAATTGATGTAAAATCACTATTCTTCCAAATCTTTTTATTCAGTACTTCTGCTTAGAACAAAAATAGTATTTACCACAGATCTCTAACAGAATGCTTTAATTGTATTTTTAAAGGATTATAAAAATCAGATATAAAAAATATTTTAAAATTTGTATATGTTTGAAATTTAGACTGTACTCTATTAAACTGAGAAAATTAATGAACTACCTCTCAATTTCTTTTTAGTCAAATTATTTTATATTCTTAATATTTATGACATTTAAATTCTATTCCATGAGCAAAATTGCCAGAGTTAGTCTTAGTTCTATATTTAGGTGAACTTATGGTTCATCATTGATATAAATAATTAACAGAAAGGTAAATTGAGAATAACTTAGAATTGTGTTCATGGAGTTTTAGTCAGGACACACACCCCTCCCCACACATACCCCACCCCCCAAAAAACCTAAGAGAAAAGAAAAGAAAAGAAACATCTTGCTGGTAACATTAAAAATGGGAAAATTGACAAGGGAAAACTGGGACAAGAGATAATCCCAAAATAAAGATGAAAACTACTAAAACTGTACAAAGTAAGTTTACCAACAAAAGAAAAGCAGTGTTCTTGTCACATTTGAGAAAATTAGACTTGGCCACAAAATAATGGCCACAAAAGAAAACTCAATGTGGTAGAGTCTATAATTTGATATGAATGATAAAATTTGATATGGACAAAAACATGACAGATGAATCGAGTCTTCATTGTAAGATATATGGGCAAAGAATTTATTTCAGTGAAAGTAACTTAAGAAAAATGAAAATTGAAAGAAATTAGATATGATGTAATTATATTGTATAGATGATTGATTGTAGAATTCAGTTGCTTCAGAAAATACCTTCTAGGGGGGAGGGGCCAAGATGGCGGAGCAGCATGAAAGTTCTCTACTTCTTTCATCCCTGAACTGCAGCTAGATCAGCACCAAACCATTTTGCATACCTAGAAAATTGATCTGAGGATTAACCCAGCAATCTGTGTAACTTGAGCCACAGAACTCAGCAGGTACATGGTACATAGAGGTGAACCAGCGGAGAGAAAAGCTGTGGAAGGTAGGGAGCTGTTTTTGCAGAGAGGGACAGAGAAAGGGGGAAGGGTGCAGGAAAAGCACTCCCCCCAAAAGTAGCTGGAGAGAAAGAGTGGAAACACCCACAAGAGACCAAACAAGAAAGGGAGAAAGGAGAAAGGGTTTCAAGACCATTAGGACTCTATAAACAGGGGAGAGCAGAGTCGGAAATTCCACAGCTAAATACCTGGCGGTGCCCTGGTGGGAAGGGCGAATCCCCAGGAGCAGGCAGTGAGATCTGAGGGTTTCATGGCCACATGGGGAAAAGTGGTTCCCCTGCGAGGAGGGCATTTGGTAGAGGCCTCACAGCCTACCTACAGGCAAAGGTTTCAGTGGGCCTGGAGAACAGCCATGTTTGCTGGTATTGGAACAAAGATGCCAGGGTGCAGTGAAATCTGGTACCAGCTGTGTGTTATGTTTTGCCATAATCTCTGAACATCTGCTGCCACACGATTGCACCAACTTTTTCTGGGACAAACGGGCACCCAGCCACAACCTCTGAACCCCTGCAGCAGTGAGACTTCACAAATGTTCCTGGGGCAAGCCAGCATCCAGGCATTGCCTGGCAAGACCTCCCCTAGAGAGTCAGAGCAGGTCTAAGCTGAGGGGCTCTCAGAAGCAAGGGGTTTGGAAGCACAGTTCCATATGAGATATAATTCAGGAGGGAGGTGCCGCCCGGCAGGCTGACAACTTGGACACTGACAGTGTAGAAGTGGGGAGTCGATCGAAGCTGGAGACAAAGAAGGTGTGCTTAATTGCTGGTTGGTGAGAGCGCAGAGTTCTGGGGCCGGAGACTGGGAAGCTGGGTGATAACATTTTCACCCCTCCCCAGCATGCGCATAAACATGCCTGTGTGTCACAATGATCCATCCCAGTAAGCTAAGCAATGCCACCTAGTGGAGAATGGAGCCATTACACCAAGCCCTATCCAATTGCACCAACCACGCTCAGGCCCTAGAGGTCCACCAAAAGTCTCTCCACCTACTTAGTATATACTTAGTGCTTCATAATTGTTAGACTTCTAGGGAAATTGGATGTAATTTCATTTGGATTTCACTGTTTACTCTTCCACCTATTTTTTTTTCTTTTTTTCTTATTCTTGGATACAGAAAGAAAAAAATTATTTTTCTTTTGTTTTTTTAATTTTTACTGTATTTTTTACTTTTTGTAAATTTTTAATTCTATTTTACTGTCTTCAGTTTATTCTATTGTGTACATTTTTAAAATTTTTTACACATTTTCTTACTTTTTTTCCTTTTCGTTCCCATTTTCTCTATTCTATCAAGCTGCTTTCAAACACCAGACCAAAACACACCAAGGATCTAGCTTCCTTTATTTTATTTGTGTTGTTTTTAATTTTTTAATTTTAATTTTATTCTTTTTCTTCCCCCAAAATGACAAAATTAAGGAGTTCACCCCAAAGAAAGAACAGAAAAAATGACAGCCAGGGACTTAACACAGATAAAAGGAAGATGTCTGAACTAGAATTTAGAATCACAATAATAAGAATACTAGCTGGGGTTGAAAAAAAACATAGAATCCCTTTCTGCAGAGATAAAAGAAGTAAAATCTAATTAGGGCAAAATTAAAAATGCTATAACAGATGCAGTCTTGATTGAATGCCACGGCAGCAAGGATGGATGAAGGAAAGAAGTGAATCAGCAGAAGATAATCTAGATTTTAAAATAGAAGACAAAATTTTGGAGAATAATGAAGCAGAAAAAGGGAAACTAAGACAAAACAGCATATAAGCATTAGAGAACTCAGTGACTCATTAAAAAGGAATAACATCCAAATCATAGTACTCCCAGAAGATGAAGAGAGAAAAAGGGGGAGAAGGTTTATGTGAGCAAATCATAGCAGAAAACTTTCCTAACCTGGGGAAAGACACAGACATCAAAATCCAAGAAGCACAGAGAACTCCCATTAGATTCAACAAAAACCGACCATGAACATGGCATATCATAGTCAAATTTACAAAATACACAGCTAAGGAAAGAATGATGAAAGCAGCAAGGGAAAAAAGTCCTTAACATATAAGGAAAGACTGATCAGGTTCACAACAGACCTATCCACAGACACTTGGCAGACCAGAAAGGAGTGGCAGAATATATTCAACGTGATGAATCAGAAAAATATGCAGCCAAGAGTTCTTTATCCAGCAAGGCTGTCATTCAAAATAGAAGGAGAGATAAAGAGTTTCCCAGATAGACAAAAATTAAAGGAGTTTGTGACCACTAAACCAGTCCTGCAAGAAAATTTAAGGGGGACTCTCTGAGGGGAGAAAAGAAACAAAACAAAAAGAGACCAAAAGCAACAAAGACTAGAAAGGACCAGAGAACACCACCAGAAACTGTAACTCCACAGACAATACAGTGGCAATAAATTTTTATATTTCAGTACTCGCTCTAAACGTCAGTGGACTAAACGCTCCAATCAAAAGATACAGGGCAACAGAATGGATAAGAAAACAAGATCCATCTATATGCTGTTTATAAGAGACCCACTTTAGATCTAAAGACACCTTCAGATTGAAAGTAAGGGGATGGAGAACCATCTGTCATCCTAATGGTCAACAAAAGAAAGCTGGATTAGCCATACTTCTATCAGACAATCTAGACTTTAAAATAAAGACTGTATCAAGAGATGAAGAAGAGCATTCTATCATAATTAAGGGATATATCCACCAAGAAGATCTAACAATTATTAACATTCTGCTCCCAACGTGGAAGCACCCAAATATATAAATCAATTAATCACAAACATAAACTCATTGATAATAACACCATAATAGTAGGGGACTTCAACACCCCCACTTAGCAGCAACGGATAGATCATCTAAACAAAAAATCAACATGGAAACAATGGCTTTGAATGACACAGTGGATTGGATGGACTTAACAGTTATATTCAGAACATTTCATCCTAAGGCAGTGGAGTACACATTCTTCTTGAGTGCACATGGAACATTCTCCAGAATAGATCACATACTGGGACACAAATCAACCCTCAACAAGTACAAAAAGATCAAGATCTGCATATTTTCAGACCGCAACGTTGTGAAACTCAAAATCCACCACAGGAAAAAAATCTGGAAAGAAAACAAATACTTGGAGATTAAAGAACATCCTACTAAAGAATAAATGGGTTTAGCAAGAAGTTAAAGAGGAAATTAAAAATACATAGAAGCCTATGAAAATGATAACACGACAGCCCAAAACCTCTGGGATTCAGCAAAGGTGGTAATAAGAGGGAAGTATATAGGAATCCAGGCCTTCCTAAAGAATGATAAAAGGGCTCAAATACACAACCTAATCTTACACCGTGAAGAGCTGGAAAAAAGAACAGCAAATAAAACCCAAAGCCAGAAGAAGATGGGAAATAATAAAGATTGGAGCAGAAATCAATGCTATCAAAATTTAAAAAATAAAAATAAAAAATAAAAGAAATAGTAGAACAGATCAGTGAAAGCAGGAGCTGGTTCTTTGAAAGAATTAACAAAATTCATACACCCCTTAGACAGTTTGATCAAAAAGCAATAGGAAAGGACCCAAATAAATAAAATCAAAAATGAAAGAGGGGAGATCACAACCAATGCTGCAGAAATACAAACAACAATAAGAGAATATTCTGAGCAATTATATGCCAATAAATTGAGCAATCTGGAAGAAATGGACAATTTCCTGGAAACATATAAACTATCAAAACTGAAATAGGAAGAAATAGAAAATTTGAACAGACCCATAACCAGTAAAGAAATTGAATTAGTGATCAAAAATCTCCCAAAAAACAAGAGTCCAGAGCTTGATGGCTTTTGGGGGGAATTCTACCAAACATTTGAAGAAGAGTTAACACCCATTCTTTTGATGCTTTTCCAAAAAATAGAAATGGAAAGAAAACTTCCAAACTCTTCCTATGAAGCCAGCATTACCTTGATTCCAAAACCAGACAGAGACCCCACTAAAAAGAACTACAAACCAATTTCCCTGATGAACATGGATGCAAAAGTCCTCAACAAGATACTAGCCAACCGGATCCAACAATACATTAAAAGAATTATTCACCATGATAAAGTGTGATTTATACCTGGCATGCAGGGCTGTTTCAATATCCACAAATCAATATGATACATCATGTTAAAAGAAAGGACAAGAACCACATGATCCTCTCAATAGATGCAGAGAAAGCGGTTGACAAAATGCTTGATAAAAACCCTCAAGAAAGTAGGGATAGAAGGATCATACGTCAAGATCATAAAAGCCATATATGAAAGACCCACCACTATATCATCCTCCATGGGGAAAAACTGAGAGCTTTTCCCCCCTAAGGTCAGGGGATGTCCACTCTCACCACTGTTATTCAACATAGTGTTGGAAGTCCTAGCTTCAGCCATCAGACAACACAAAGATACAAAAGGCATCCAAATTGGCAAGGAGGAAGTCAGACTTTCACTCTGCAGACAACGTGATACTCTATCTGAAAAACCCAAAAGATTCCAGCAAAAAACTGCTAGAACTGATCCATGAATTCAGCAAAGTCACAGGATATAAAATCAACGCACAGAAATTGGTTGCCTTTCTATACAACAATAATGAAGCAGCAGAAAGAGAAATCAAGGAATTGATCCCATTTACAACTGCATGAAAATCCATGAAATACCTAGGAATAAACCTAACCAAAGAGGTGAAAAATCTATACACTGAAGACTATAGAAAGCTTATGAAAGAAATTGAAGAAGACACAAAGAAAAATGAAAAATATTCCATGCTCATGGATCAGAAGAACAAATATTGTTAAAATGTCAATACTACCCAAAGTAATCTACATATTCAATGCAATCCCTATCAAAATAACACCAGCATCCTTCACAGAGCTAGAACAAACCATCCTAAAATCTGTATGGAACCAGAAAAGACCCCGAATAGCCAAAGCAATCCTGAAAAAGAAAACCAAGGCTGGAGGCATCACAATTCTGGACTTCAAGATATATTACAAAGCTATAATCATCAAGACTGTATGGTACTGGCACACAAACAGACACTGAGATCAATGGAACAGAATAGAGCACCCAGAGATGGACCCACAAACATATGGCCAATGAATCTCTGACAAAGCAGGAAAGAATATCCAATGGAATAAAGACAGTCTCTTCAGCAAATGGTGTTGAGAAAACTGGACAGCGACATGCAGAAGAATGAACCTGGGCCATTTTCTTACCTTGTACACAAAAAATAAACTCAAAATGGATGAAAGACCTCCAGTGTAAGACAGGAAGCCATCAAAATCCTCAAGGATAAAGCAGGCAAAAAGATCATTGACCTCGGCCGCAGCAACTTCTTACTGAACATATCTCAGGAGGCAAGGGAAACAAAAGCAAAAATCTATCAAGATAAAAAGTTTCCGCGAGGCAAAGGTAACAATCAGCACAACTAAAAGGCAAAGATGGAGAAGATACTTGCAAATGACATATCAGATAAAGGGTTAGTATCCAAAATTTATAAAGAACTTATCAAACTCAACACCCAGAAAACAATCCAGTGAATAAATGGGCAAAAGACATGAATAGACACTTCTCCAAAGAAGACATCCAGATGACTAACAGACCATGAAAAAATGTTCAACATCATTCATCGTCAGGGAAATACAAATCAAAACCACAATGAGATACCACCTCACACCTGACGGAATGGCTAAACATTGACAGATGTTGGTGAGGATGCAGAGAAAGGAGAACCCTTTTGCACTGCTGGTGGGAATGCAAACTGGTGCAGCCACTCTGGAAAACAATATGGAGGTTCCTCAAAAATTAGAAATAGAACTACCTTACAACCCAGCAATTACCCTACCTAGGTATTTATCTGAAGGATACAGGTGTGCTGTTTTGAAGGGGCACATGCACCCCATGTTTATAGCAGTGCTATCAACAAGAGCCAAAGTATGGAAATGTCCATCGATGGATGAATGGATAAAGAAGATGTGGTATATAAATACAATGGAATATTACTCAGTGAATGAAAAGAATGAAATCTTGCTATTTACAACAACAGGGATGGAACTAGAGTGTATTATGGTAAGCGAAATTAGAGAAAGACAGCTATATGACTTACTCATATGTGGAATTTAAGATACAAAACAGATGAACATAAGAGAAGGGAAACAAAAGTAATATAAAAACAGGGAAGGGGACAAAACATAAGAGACTCTTAAATATAGAGAACAAAGAGGGTTTCTGGAGGGGTTATGGGGGGTGTGTGGGCTAAATGGGCAATGGGCATTAAGGAGGATACTTGTTGGGATGAGCACTGGGTGTTATATGTAGGGAATGAATCAGTGGCTTCTACTCCTGTAATCATTATTGTACTTATGCTAACTAACTTGGATATAAATTAAAAATAAATAAATAAATAGAAAAGGTTTAAAAATAAGTAAATATTATCAAATGAAGGTGCCATGTATATTCAGAATGAATGAATGAATAAATAAAGCTTTATCATTTATAAAAAATACCTTCTAGATGAAATGCATTTTTATTGCCATAATTCATAATAACTCAGAAAAATGGAAGTGAAAACATACTGAACCTATGGGATTGGAATGAATGCATAAATGCATATCACAACATCTGCATGTTAACAGAGATCACAAAAGATTTATTACTCAGCGGTCAAATCCATTGGAAGTAACAGTTTCTACACAACATACAATCTTGTTGTATTAGAATTGTTGGCCTATAGGGAGGATATTTTAAGACCATATCTTGGAGACTTCCCCTCTGGCCTCACCTCTCAAAGCCTGATGAATAGCCTAGTTTTTTTCAGCTTATTCTCTATGGTATGTTTACTGTTTTCATTTTCATAACTCTGTGATATCATCATTCATGGACTACTATGTGTGAAATTGCTGTCAATTTTCTCTGCTTCTAGCTTATCCCTGGGGCCTCCATATGCCTCTGCATTAAATATCAACTGATTAAATATCAGCTACATCTGTTGCAACCTAGCCCAAAGTCATTTTCTAGTACTCTCTCTTTATAGAATCCTCTTTTTAATTTATCTTCATTTGATTTCTTTTATTTTTTATTTTTTTGAGTGTATTTTAAAAGGTATTTAAAAGCCACCACTTTTGTTTCTGAAGTATTCAGACTTATTGATACAGATACAATAGATCCCAGGAAATATTTTCAAATGAGCAAATATTCATCTTTCTGTCCCTTCATTAAATCCAACTTTGTGAATTTTCTTCCCCTCAAAATTTTGAATTTCATATAAAAGCAGTGAAAGCATCTTGTGCCTTTTCATTACATTTAAGACTGAAGTCACCATCCTTGATGTGGCCCATGAGGGTTTTCATTGCCCAGGTGCTGTCTGTTCTTCGTCTCATCTCCATATTTCCCCTTATTCTGTGTTCCTGCTTAGTTCACTGGCTTTGAACTGTTTTTGTTCCCTCTTTGATTCACTGCAGTCCCTCCTATCTCAGAGCTTTACTCATGTCTCTCAGTTTGCAAGGAATGTTCTTCCCTTCTCCCCCACCCCCACCCCTCATGCTATATTAACTTAATCTACTAATCTTTACATCTCAGTATAAATGTCAATTATGCTGGAAAGTGGAATATATGACATATAATATGACTTTAAACCCTGCTGCCTTATTGTCTGGCTCACCCTCCCAGGCCATTATTTACTGGCAATATAATCCTAAATAACTTATTTGACTTCTCTCTGAGCCCCAATTTCTTTATCTGTAAAATGGGGGCAAATCACTCTGATTCATATGATACTGTGATTATTAAATGAGAAAATGAGATAAACTGTGTAAAGTATACAACATAGTACAAGGCCTGACTACCATTGGTGAGCTACTCAATAAATGTTAGATAAAATTACTTCCAGCCCACCACCTGCTCCCAATTCTCTGATACACACACACACACACACACACACACACACACACACACGCACACACCACTACCAAAATGTCTAGGCCAACTACTTTTATTATATAGAGACATCTGACCATATACCTCTTATTCCTGACATTTACAACTTATCACAATTGTGAGTTTAAATTAAATTGTTGATCAGTTAATGTCGGTCTCCCTTCCCTTCATTAGATTATAAACTCTATAACCCATAGTAAACCCATAATAAATATTTGTTGGGTGGCTAAACAAATGAATGAACTAGAAACATATCCTGTCTCCTCTCAAAACAGCATACATAATACTAATGTTTCCTATAGGATAGTCTTGCATTCAGCCTCTAGATCACAAATTCAGTACCAATGGCTAGAGAATAACCTAGTACAAGTACCTTATATAAAACTGATTTGTCCCTAAAAATTGTTTTCAAGTGTTTCAGAATATTTGAGTAAACATTTAAAAAGTATTAAAGAAGATCCTTGCTTTCAATAACATCGGAAAAGACTTACACTAAAAATATAATGTACAAATGCAATGTAAAATGCCCATTTGTACAATGAAGCTTAGCTAGACTATTTTAAGCAATTTTTTTTATTTCAACTATGTAAAAATAAGCATAAGAAAAAATTAGAAGTGTATCATATTAACAATGACTTTTTATCTCTGAGTGGTAGAATTGTGATCAATTAAAATTGATCTGTATCTATAAGGACATCTATGTTTATAAAATATTTTCTCACAGCAAAACTTTTATATTAACAAAACTTATCTTTAAAACTTTAAGTATTTCTAAACTTTATAGGGGGATACTGTACTTTTTGTTCATTGATTTATTCAACAAGTATATACGGAGCAGCTGCTAAGCCCCAAGCACTATCCTGGCCCAAAGGGATGAGGCAAAAATCAATAGCCAAAAATCCCTGTCTTAATGGAATTTCCATTTTGAGATATTACAGCTATTTGTGTGACTTTCTCTTCCACATCTTTCCTCAAAACTATTGATATCACATTAAAAAGAAATGTCACAGAAAAAAAGAAAACCAGTAGCTATGATTTCCAGACTGTGCAATTTTACCGTTCTTCTAATGTTTTTCATACCTTAGATTCCTATCTTCGACAATAGTCCAGCACAAAGGTGATAAGGGGGACCGGATTTAAACATTCTGTAAAGGGTTACATTTTTTTTCTTTCAGAGTCAGTTCACATGGTGTTACTCAATACACAATGTTGCCGCTTATCCTACTCCCTTAATGTTAAAATAATCAGCTGACTTGTTACATTATCACTAAAGTTGGCACCATTATAGTCTGACTCATTTCAAGTGTTCAGTAAATAACTTTTAAATGTTTCTAATTCTCTTTGAAACTTTGTGAAACCCTGATATTTTGTAAAACCAACTCTAAAGCTCCTCATCCAAAAGAATTGTTAAACCACTGTGAAACTAATCTCTAAAATGAGTTTTTCTGTGTTAAGACACAGGTTTCCTGTTTGTTCCAGAAGTTAGTTTGTATATCAGTTATTTAGGACTGCCGCTTATATGTCTGTGTATAAGCAGTATTAATACTTGGTGATTAGCTTCAAGGATCAGCTCACACAAAAAAACATTCAGCCCATTCTTATTTGCTGTTATGCTGATTGAACAATGTTTACCATAATAAACTACCGCTTCTAACAATATTCCTATGGTAATGTGTATTTTAAGCACCACATATCCCCTATCTAAGCAGTAGAAGATTGATGTTTTTTCCTTCTTGTCTCCTCATTCTCGACTGGGATCCAGAGACTGGAAAGGGAGGCTAGTAGTGAGTAATTATTTGTTGGCACTAGTACTTTATTAATTCTGCATGCTTACTAAGAGAAGATAGGTCTCTTGGAAAGTTGCCCTTCCTGTGGTCAAACTGGAAAACAGAACATTTGCCATTAGGCTTAGAGAAGTTGGTTAAGGATTGTGTAAGTCTGGTGTTATGATCTGGATAATGGGAGGTAACTTCTGCTTGTCCGTTTGTATAGATAGGTTTTGTGAAAGTTGGAGATTGATTGGGTGTTTATTTCTTTTAGGAAGCTAATTTCACCAAATTTTTAGACCATTCCAAATAACTTTATTCCTCTTGCAATAATTTTTATATATTTTGTCTGCTTTTAATGTATGTTTCTTTCCTTAGCCAAATAGTAACTCTGTAACTCACTGTAAGTTGAAATGTTTTTTTTTTTCAATGATAAAAAAAAATCCATGTCTTTTCTAAGCTTGGAATGTGTTTACTGCTACCTAGTAGGTGCTGTTGCAGATAGACACCACCTTTAAAGTTTTATGTAAGGGGTGCCTGGGTGGCTCAGTCGGTTGAGCATCCGACTTCGACTTAGGTCATGATCTCAATGTTCATGAGTTCGAGCCCTGCGTTGGGCTCTGTGCTGACAGCTCAGAGCCTGGAGTCTGTTTCAGATTCTGTGCCTCCCTTTCTCTCTGCTCTTCCCCTGCTTGCACTCTGTCTATCTCTCTCTCTCTCTCTCAAAAATAAATGAACATTAAAAAATGTTTTCAAAAAGTTTTACATAAGTTAACTTCCTTTCAGTTTTATGTTATTAAAGTATATACATTAACATAATATATAATTTACTTCAGTATGATAGATGTGATATATCAGTAGATACTGTTATGAAATATATTAATATAAATAATAAATATCTTCGCTCTTCTTTTTTGGATACCACTTTTCCCTCTTCTGATGTGCCAAGATATTTTCCAGGTCTTGTAGAGATTGAATGAATGATAGACATATATACATACATTCTACAAATGTTTGTTGAAAGTAAGCTTTGTGCAAAAAAGTATGCTAAGCAAAAGGAATAGAAATTCTATATCCCACCCCTGTCCTCAAGAGATAAGGGCTGTTTAGTAGAGGAAATAGAGAAGTAAACAGTTAAAATGTTTTGAGTACTCGCCCTTTCACTTTTTATAGGCTCAATTTCATAAATTGGAATATGATTACAGCCTGAGGTCAATGGCTATATATTAATGAAGTAAATATTTGACAAGCCATGACTTGAATCTGTTGCCTTGACTTTATTACATGTAAATTTTGAATTATGCAACCAGTGATTTGGGTTCTATTTTGTATTTGCAGAGTTTGTCATTCATAATAATTAATACCCCTCTTATAGAGCACTCCTGTTTGTATCTCAACAAATGCAAATTTCCTTCATTTGCCCTACAACCTTTTTGGTACACTTAGAAGTAGATTTCCTTTTCATTGATGGTACTACTTTTTAGTGTTTTAAATTAAAATATATCTTACCTTGTGAAGCTTTTAACTTTTAAGTTTCTCCCAGATGAAGTGCTGTTGTCTAACATGTTTGGAATCCTGCTACTGCCACTCTTATGCCAGCTGTGCTGTCCTTTCCAGTATGATTTTCTCTTGCACCTTGTAGTGAAATCTGTATATCCTCTTTTCACCTAGAATAAATACAACATACCTTCCTGGAATTTAGAATGGGATGGGCTTTGGAGGGAGAAAAGAAGGGCAGGTCTGGTGATGAGATAGGTAATTCAACTGGTAAGTAATTAAAAACATTATTTTGTGTTAAAAAATAAGCATGCCTATATTAAAGACTGAGATACAAAATTTGATATAAATAATTGTCCTACTTGTGGCCAGTTACTCTTGAGTCAATCACCACTTTATCGCCCGTGGAGGGAGCTCTCTCCCCTCAGAGATTAAGATGCTTCTGTGGAAAATTTTGACAGGCCCTTCCTACTGGATCTTACAAATATGTTTGTGTTAAAGGGAGAGACTAGAGAAGGTGGCCACCTTTCAGAGCATAACCTTATTTCCTTGGTAGTTGCTATATTGTAACAGCAGCTCTTGAGAAGTAGTCTTAACTGCTTTGGTGACTAAACCCAGTGAAGCAATACTGACGGTATAGATCTCAAGGTAAATAGGCAAGGTCATTGGAGGAATGTTTCAGGAAGGTGGATCCTCAAATCATTCATCTGTGATAAACTGCCTACAACACCTATTAGGAGAGCCATTTGGGGGTGGTTAATGTTTATTTAAGTCTTTATGATCTTAAAAGACAAAAGCTTACAGGGGGTTATTTATGAAGGACACTTTTCTTACCACTGTTTCACTGAATGTTAATAGGAGCAAAAATGTCACTTTAGAGTTTTTAAATCTTGTGAATGTAACATTTTCTACTTCCTGTGTTCCAGTGTGTGAATTATTGAATGTTTAGGAATTGGTCATTCTTTAAAAACAAATAATGGGATACATTTTTTTCAATCTATACAGATTCAAAAGCAAATTCTTATTTCTGTTGAGTTCTCTACATCATGCTTCACATTAACTTGTTTAAGGAACATTTTTCTTATCTACCCTGCGCACTGGGGGAACAGATAAGACAAAAGCCTAACCCTTGAGGAGCTCACAGAGGGCAAGATAGACAGGTAAATAGACAGTTGTAATACATAGCAATAAGTCCTCTGAAGGAATGTTCTACTGTGGGCTTTGAATGGTTGGAATAAGGGAACACAGAAAGTGAATGCCAGGAAAGACTGTAGGAGGGTAAAAGCCTCAACTGGCTCCTAAAGCCTGAGTGAGGAGTAGCCAGTTAAAGAGGTAGAAGATAAGGGGCTCCAGTCAGAGAGATCAGCATGCACAAAAGCACAGGATTGTGAGAGTTGCCATGTCTGAGAAACTGTAGGTTGTACTCAGTATGAATGGAGAGGCAGGCAGAGACAAGATCTAGATGGGAATTGTGTGCCATATGAAGAATCTGGATGTTATTTTGAAAGTTAAGGGGAGCCTATGAAGAACTGCAATATCATAGATCTGCAATTTAGAAAGATTGTGAAGAAAAGAGGCTGCTGTTATAATCCAGGAGAGACACAGACAGGGACCCCACTGATGGGGTTCAGGTTGAGGGTAAGAGAGTAGAGTTGACAGTTTTTCAGTTGTGGAGTATTTAGAACTTGGCAAGAGATTAGTAAAGGAGACCTCGAGGCCTAGATAAGGACTTGGAGGTTTTTGCAACTGGACAACCAGATGTACAATGACGCCTTCATGGAGAGAATAAAACAAATAATACTGTAGCGGCATGAGTGGGAGAAAGGTGATGAGTTTGGCATTTAATATGTTAGATTTCAGATGGCTGTGGGATAGCAAGGTGAAATAGAAAAAGTAGCTAGAAAAGTGGGTCTCAAATTCAGGAGAAAGGACTAAGATGTAATTATAGCCTTGATCAGCATTCATTGTTGAAGTTATGCAAAAGTGAGATCACCAGGGACAAGATACATAATAAAGCGGCTGAGGATAGATGTAACACATCTACTATAACATCTATGACAAGAAAACAGTGGAGGAAAAAGAACCCATAAAGGAGATTGATATTGAGTAGCAAGAAACAGAGGATGAAACTTGAAAGAGGATCTTTCAGGATAGTAAGGGAGGAGAGACTTTAGAAAAAATTGGTCAACATTGTCAATTGTGAAAGAAATGAAGACAAGACCTTTATGGTATCAGTTCTTGGGATGGAAGTAAAAGAAAGAAACAATGGGGCAGTATCTGAAAGACCCAAGAAGAGGAAAACCCTGAACTAGCCAACAGATATTTATTGGAAAATACAGCTGGCCAAGTTGCAAACACTGGCTGACACTGGGAGGAATTTTGCTCATTCCAAAAATAGGTAAGTGCAAAATATCCACCATAAGAACCAAAAAGGCTGGAGTGGTACAGCTTTTATGAACTCTTAAAACCCACATTTCTGTGGCCTCTTTCTAGGACAGGGTCTTATTATTAAGGAACAGTTGCTGGGGGTGGAATAGAAATGAGTAGAATAGGAGCAATATAGTTGAAAGGAAAATAAAGTCTATGGCAGAAGAGAATGGAGCCCAAACACTTGCTGAAAGCAAATTGCTTTAGTTTTGAACACTACACAAAAACAACAGAGGAGGGAATTCTGTGAAGTTAGAAAATCTATGCTGACCCAATCTCATTCAAAAAGTTCAAGAAAGCAAATTTCACATAAAAATGAGCAATATGCTATTATAAGAAAAAAATAAAAATTGAATAATACCTACAGAAAATGAAAGCATGTTTGAAAGACTAGTCAAATACTGTAACCTATTTTAAATAAGTTAAAATACATTAAGAAAATGATTTAACAAATGAACAACAAAAATCAGGATTAGAGAAATTCAGAAGTGAGGTAACATAACTCTGCAAACAATTGGAAGTAAAAGAAAAAATAACAAGAAATGAATTAAACTAGAAGGAACACAAGTCCAAATAAATAATGCCATAAGAAAAATTGAAGGAAGAAAAGAAGAAACCTTTAAGAATAGAAAAGAAGGGTGCCTGGGTGGCTCAGTTGGTTAAGTGTCTATCTGTCTCTTGATTTTGGCTCAGGTCATGATCTCATGGTTTGTGAGATCCAGCCCCGTGTCAGGCTCTGCACTGACAGCACGGAGCCTGCTTGGGATTCTGTCCCTCCTCCACTCGTTCTATCTCTCTCAAAATAAATAAATAAACTTTGTGTTTTTTTTAAAGGCTAGAGGGGCACCTAGGTGGCTCAGTTGGTTAAGTGTGCAGCTATGACGCAGGTCATGATCTCACAGTTGGTGAGTTCGAGCCCCACATCAGGCTCTGCATTGACAGCGAGGAGTCTGCTTCAGATTCTGTGTCTCCCTCTCTCTCTCTGCCCCTCCCTGGCTCACACTCTGTTTCAAAACATGAATAAAACATTAAAACTCTTTTTAAAATAATAAGAAAAGGATAGACAAGAAATGGCAAGGGGTGCCTGCGTGGCTCAGTCAGTTAGGCATCTGACGTCAGCTCAGGTCATGATCTCACCGTCTGTGGGTTCAAGCCTCATGTCAGGCTGTGTGCTGACAGCTCAGAGCCTGGAGCCTGCTTCAGATTCTGTGTCTCCCTCTCTCTCTGCCCCTCCCCGCCTCATGTTCTGTCTCTGTCTCTGAAAAATGAATAAACCTTAAAAAAAAATTTCTTGAAGAAAAATGGCAAAAAAAATGGAAAGGATTTGTGAGAAGTGACATATTAAGGATAGGCAGAGAATATCCAACATACAGATGAATAGAAAGCAATGAAGAAAAAATTAGAGCAAGTGAACAGAACGAATGCTAAAAAACCGCAGTTCAAGAAAACTTTGTAACATTAAAAAAACTATGTTTAAAGAATATACTGTGTGGCCTAAAAACGTTGACCCAGAACAACCATTACCAAGACATAGTCATACTAACTTATAAGGGAAAATTAGATCAGCTTTAGATTTTTCAACAGCAATACCAAAAGAAAACAGAGCAACATTTTTAAGATACTTGAAGTGTGAGCCAAGAATTTTCTAAGTTTAAGGTAAAAACAAGTTATCAATATGTATGAGCTCAGAGAATTTATTTCCTATGAACACTTCTGTAGAATCTACTTAAGAATGAGCTTTAGACTACCAAAATGACTAGAGAGACATCAGCTAGGTGTGCTTTTTTGCTAGTAGAGTGTCATTCATTGATTTGAGGCCCTCTTAGCAGACAAAGCAAGGAAATATATATATGTAGAAACCAATATATATGCATATATCTATAAATATTATATATGTAACCATCTCTATGTAAGCTAAGCGTGACTCTGAATGATATCTCTAACTCTATTACCACAAGGATCATTTTATATTCCTCCTCTTACTTATCTGTAAATTCCCACTCCAGCAGGAGATATCTGGCTCATATCATCCACCATCCACTTACTTGCTTTCATCATAAATGTATAGCAGTATAGAATTGTTAACCCATATGCCCATGAGAAACGACATCATCAATGAGAGCATAGTTCTTACATGCATTTCCTTTTGTTTTAGTCTTACAGACTCTACTCACTTTCAAAGTTGCTTAGGTCAACACATTTTTCCTCTACCCCTGTCAGTAAAATTGTTTCATGCATTTGTTAATTCAGTTAGGTTATCTTTTCACAGTCTGCATTGCTTCCTGGGATTCCCCCAACCTTCTAAATTTTTTTTTTTAATTTGTGTTAAGTTTTACTTCTGTGCTGTAAAGTTCTTTGAGTTTTCCCAAATGCATAATGTCATATATATCTGTCATTTCAGTACTGTACAGAATAATTTCACCACCTAAGAAATTCCCTGTACTTCAACCTATTAAACC
Organism: Prionailurus bengalensis; assembly: GCF_016509475.1. Taxonomy (NCBI): domain Eukaryota; kingdom Metazoa; phylum Chordata; class Mammalia; order Carnivora; family Felidae; genus Prionailurus; species Prionailurus bengalensis. The sequence goes on along the minus strand of NC_057349.1, from coordinate 98,230,711 downwards.
CTCCCATCTTCCTCCAAACTTGTGGCAGCCACTGATCTTTGTACTATCTCTATGGTTTTGCCTTTTCTAGAATGCCACATAAGTAGAATCATACATGTAGAAGGTAGCCATTTCATACTGGTTCTTTTCAGTTGGCAATTCACATTTAAGGTTCATCCATGCCCTTTTATGACTGGATAGCTTCTTTCTTTTTATCACTTAATATTCCATTGGTATTTGTATCATAGTTTGTTTATTCATTCACTATTGAAGGACATTTTGGTTGCTTCCAGTGTTTGGCAATTAAGGATAAAGCTGCTATAAACATTCATGCGCAGGTTTTCAGAATAGTTGCGTAAAAGCATATGAACATGATTACTGGATTGTATGGCCAGATTATTTTTAGCTTTGTAAGAAATTAGGAAACTGTCTTCCAAAGTAGCTGTACATTTTGCATTCCCCTAACAATGAATGAGAGTTCTTATTTCTACATCCTCACCAGCATTTGTCAATTTTTAAGATTTTTAGTTTTTCTAATAGATATTTGATGATACTTCATTGTCATTTTAATTTGTAATTCTCTAATGACAAATGATTTTTTTTCACGTGCTTTTTGCCATGTCTATATTTTCCTTGGTAAGGTATATGTTTATGTATTCTGTCCACTTTTTAATTGAGTTGTTTTCTTATTGTTGAGTGTTAAAAGGTTTTTTTAAATATATTTTACATACAAATCTTTTCTCAAATAAGTGATTTGCAAATATTTTCTACCATTCTGTGGCTTGTCTTTTCATTTCTTAAGTTTCTGCCACAAAACAGAAGGTTTTAATTTTAATAAAGACCAACTTATCAATTTTTTTAATACGTTATACTTTTGGTGTTGTATCTAAAAAGTCATCGCCAAACTAAAAGTCATCTAGATATTCTGTTTTCTTATAAAATTGTTTATGGCTGTCTGTGTTACATTTAGGTCTGTGATCCTAAATTTAAAAACAAGAATATTTTGAGTTAATTTTTGTGAGAGCTGTAAGGTCTGTGTCTAAGTTCTTTTTTCTTCTTTCTTTTTTTTTCTTTTTAGCATGCAGATGTCCAATTGTTCCAGCATCATTTGTTGAAAAGATTATCCTTATTACCTTTGATCCTTTGTCAATCAGTGATCAGTTGACTATTTGTATGGGTCTATTTCTGAGTTTTGTGCTGTGTTCCATGGAAATACGTGTCTATTCTTTTACTAATACCATGCTGTCTTGATTACTGTAGCTTTATAGTAAGTCTTAAACTCAGGTAGTGTGACTGTTCTTCACCATTCTTTTGGCTATTCTAGGTCTTTTGCCTTTTTATATAAACTTTAGAATCAGTTTATTTTTTTAATGTTTATTAATTTTTGACAGAGCATGAGCGGGGGAGGGGCAGAGAGAGAGGGAGACACAGAATCCGAAGCAGGCTCCAGGCTCTGAGTTGTCAGCACAGAGCCTGACACGGGGCTCGAACTCACAGACCGTGAGATTATGACCTGAGCCGAAGGCGGATGCTCAACCAGCTGAGCCACCCAGGTGCCCCAGAATCAGTTTGTTTGTATCTACAAAACAGCTTGCCAGGATTTTTATTGGATCCTATATTGAATCTTCTAATCCATGAACATGGAGTATTTCTCCATTTATTTAGATCTTTTTTTTTTTTAATCAGAATTTTGTAGTTTTAAGCGTATAGATCCCATATGTATTTTGTTAGATTTATACCTAAGTATTTTATTTTTTCCTGTGCTGGTGTAATTTTTTTTATTTCAAATTTCAGTAGTTTATTGCTGGTATATAGGAAAGCAATTGACTTTTGTATATTAACCTTATGTCCTGCAACCTTGCTGACCTTTAATGATGGAATGACCACTCCTTCTTGTGTAGCTCTAAAAGTGCTCCTTCGCCGGGCCACAGTGGCTATGGTCACTTTGGATCCCTGACTGCCTCTGTCGTCCCATCTCACACATGGGTCTGTGGGGTGGTAAAGCGAGCCTAGGGCCAGTAAAAGCCTAGAGCCCAGACATGACCTTCTACGAGGCCTGGCTGCTGGACTTTGCCATGAGAAGTGATACTTTCCTGCCTTGGCCCCTGAATCTGGAGCATTAAGCTCAACTGCCTCAGCACGGTGACTGGTCTCAGCAGCTGCATTTCTGTTTTGAGCTTAGCCATCCATATACCACCATGGGGGCAAGGACTGCGGATGCTTTCATTAAAGTTACCTGAGACTTAAAAATTATTCTAAGAGGATTTTTTTTGTAGATTCCTTGTGATTTTCTGTATAGACAATCATGGCATCTGCAAATAGGAACAGTTTTATTTTTTCCTTTATGATCTTTATGCCTTTTATTTCATTTATTTCTTACATTATCATATTGACTAGAATGTCTAGTACTATGCTAAGTAGGAGTGATGACAGTAGATACACTTGCCTTGTTTCCTGTCTTAGGGGAAAGACAGTCTTTCGTCACTAAGTATAAAACATCTGTAGGTTCATCTTGCTTAAATATCCCATTTTAGTTGGTTTTGTCTAAAATTTCTCCAGAAAGGGAAAGAGCAGGCACTGCTTCCCCTCCATGGTGGAAGTAGAAATCCAGGGTCCCCAGTTGGCCTCCATCAACACCCAAGCAGAGGGCCAAGGGGACCTCTTTCTTATTCGTGGGAAAAGGTACAAGTTCCAGCTCTCTACCAGATCTCCAATGATACCTTCCTGGCTGGAAACAGTAGGATTGCCTTGTTACTGCTCCCATGGCACAACAAGGTAGGGGTAACCTCATGACCAGTGGGCTATGTTGAGAGTCCTGACTTTCCTCTGGGCCTCCTCTGACCCTACCCTAGCAGAGAAGGAGGGATGTTCATTTCTTGTGGTGTGAATGGATATCTAGGTTCCCCATGAGGTCTCCTCTGCTGACATTGCCAGTTGTGGGATATAGTGAGGAACATTACTGTTCAGTGGGGATGAAAATTGCAGTTTTTTTTTTGAAAACTCGACATTCTCTGGCAGTATCCTGGCAGGGGATACCTTGTTACAGCCTGGTGAGGGTAAAAGATTAGTCTTTGCTGGTGTGAATAGGAGTTAGGCCATAGTTTTGTTACTGTTGTGGTGGTGGTGGTGGTGGTGGTGGTGGTGGTGGTGGTGGTGGTGGTGGTGTTAGTGTTTACAGTAGAGTGGCTATTGTTTAAAAGCCTTCTGTCTTGCTAGGGTGTCTGTTTCCTTATCCATTGGCTAGAGAGAATAGGCTTTTATATTTCTCATGTATAATAATTGATCTAAAACATTCTTAGTAAAAAAATAAATAAATAAAACATTCTTAGAAAAAAATCCTTTCCAGATGGGTCTAAATTTATAGTGTCTATATTGTTTCAACTTTTGTGGTAGGAAGACACAGGCATACTGAGTTCAAATACTTGCAAATATATAATTTGTGGTAGATTTCCTATCTGGTATGTGTATTTAATAAGATATACCTTATACACCAGAAATCATCCCATTTTTCTGTGGTACTTAAGCCAAATTAGATATATTTATGTATTTACCTTTCTAAGCATTCATATATTCGATCTTCAGTATGCTAAATGGTTTGCATAAGCTCTTGAGTATGAGGATTTTAAATATATGGAAAATTATATGCTAGATTCTATTAATTTGATTAGCTTTACTTGATCTAATGCCTTTTTCTTACTGCTGTTATTTAAAATATTATTTCTCAATGCTATGTTGGAATATTTTGCTATGAAAGTTTAAAACATTTCAGGAATTATGACATGGCTTAGGAAAGGAGAGATCCCAGGATTCTTAGCGACATAATCAATTCTAAGCTGATCATTGCTACATTATTAAAATGTATTATTCACATATTAATTATGGGCCCTATTGTTTTCTCATGATGTGAGGAATTTTTGTAATTGAACTTTGATTCTATGTTCTGGAAACTTCTATCACTTATTCATTGCCCTCAAAATCCCTCCTTCGGGGGGTGCCTGGGTGGCTCAGTCGGTTAAGTGTCCGACTTCAGCTCAGGTCATGATCTTGCGGTTTGTGAGTTCAAGCCCCGCGTCAGGCTCTGTGCTGACAGCTCAGAGCCTGGAGCCTGCTTCCAATTCTGTGTCTCCCTCTCTCTACCCCTCTCCTGTTCATGCTCTGTCTCTCGATAATAAATAAACGTTTAAAAAAAGTTAAAAAATCCCTCCTTTGGCTCAATGATTACTTGTTAATGGTCCAAGTATTTGTACAGGTTAATGCTGAGTTGCTCTTAGAAAGAAGAAATGGTAAAATGTTGTCTGCTATTTTTATGTTTTAGCTTAAAATGATGCACACTTTGCCAACTGAGGATATGTTATTTAAAAGTGTATATAGTTTATCTTATAAATGTTAAAATTTTGTTTTTAAGAAGTCAAAATCAAGGAAGTGATACCAAGGTCTCCTGTTTTAATTTAATCATAATAAGTTACACCTGATGTAATTTGCTACAGTTTCCCCATGAGTCCTTGGACAAATATTTACACAAAGAATAGAGTGGCATGACTAAATTGAAAAATTCCTAATAACTTTCCCACATTTAACAACTAAGCTGGTGGAGAAATCAAAAGCCTAAACATCAAGTACAACCCTTTCATCCTTTTTCAATACCCCTCACTGCCTTAAAAACCTTCAACCTGCTACTTTTGTGCCTAAAGAAGCATGTTTAAGTATAACAACAAGCGATATCCCATATGAATGAGAGGAGACCTGCCAAACTGAATTATTTCTTTTGTGAAAAAAAGAGGAAGTTGTTTGTTGTTATTGTTATTGCTTAAATAACTTTCATTAGTGCTATGGCTGAGGACCAGCAATTCAAATAATAATCTCTAATCCCATGACTGAAGTTTATACATGCTAAAGATAATACTTGGTATCAATAGGCCATGTGTTTCCAGTTAGTTGTTTTCCCAGTCATGGTTCCTAAGTGAGCTCAGCCATCCATATTCTCTCATAGTCCTCCTTCGGACTGATGGTATATACACACATTTGTGAAAACCCAGCTACAACTGTGGTGCAGTGTGTGGCCATGAAATAACCCCCTTCAACTGTGCCTTCTCTTCTCTCCCATCCCTGCTTTCTTTTCAGATTTGAACCCATAATAATTCACTTGACTTCTTTTCTTCATGAACAAGACCATAGTTAGGAAAAAAAAAATATCAACAGTTTTTGAAAAACTGAACTTGTAGCCAAAATATCTCTTAATAGAAACTTAGTTTGTAAATTTGTGAAAATACTTGTTCCCATTTCTAACTTTATTTTGCTTTATGGTCAACCAGTTTGGAATCTGTAAGTGTAAATTGTCTTTATATAATTTGGTGTCTGAGGATTTTTAAGACTAGACAAAGGACTATGTTCTCGCCACTTGAGGTACTCTAGCAGTACTGATCAAGATGAACATAGCTGGCATTTGCTGGCAGTACTGAATAAGAAAAGTTCATAAGATAGCTCTGTGGTTTGCAATTGGATGTTCTCGCTTCCAAGTTACTGTAAATTGGACCTCATCTTGAACTGAAATAAAATATAAAGATGACACTTTGACACTAATCGTTACTATTTGCAAAAGTGAAGGGAAATTACAGTAAACTTGGTTATCTGTCATGTTTGAGAATGTGGGATGTTAGGTTAATAAGCTATTAAGACGTATAGGTTTTATGCAACATACGCATATCTATACTCTAATTTGTGAAGTAGGCATCTTTGGCCATGGTTTTTCCCCACCCCCACTGTGGAATCCTTCCTTGCTCTCAGATTATATTCCTTTTCCTTCTGCCCTAATATGCCATCAAACCCTACCTTTTAGTAAACTTTTTAACTTTTTTTTTATTTTATTCACCCAACACTTATCATGACAAGTGCACTCCTTAATCCCCATCACCTATTTTACCAATCCCTCCACCCACCTCCCCTCTGGTAACATCTGCTTCTTCTCTATTAGTAAGAGTCTGTCTTGGTTTGCCTCTCTCTCTCCCCACTCCCTTTGCTTATTTGTTTTGTTTCTTAAATTCCATATATGAGTAAAATCATATGGTATTTGTCTTTGACTGATTTATTTCACTTAGCATAATACTCTCTAGCTTCATCCATGTCGTTGAGAATGGCAAGATTTTCTTCTGCTTTATGCCTGAGTAATATTCATTGTATGTATACACCACATCTTTTCTATCCATTCATCATTTGATAGATCCTTAGGCTGCTTCCTTTTCTTGGCTATTGTAGATAATGCTGGTCCATGATCCCTTTGAAGTAGTGTTTTTGTATTCTTTGGAAAAATAACCAGTAGTGTGATTGCTGGATCATACGGTATTTCTATTTCATATTTTTTGAGGACCCTGTATACTGTTCTCCAGAGTGGCTGCACCAGTTTGCATTCCCACCAACAGTGCAAGAGTGTTCCCCTTTCTCTACCTTTATTCACCAACACTTGTTGTTTCTTGTGTTACAGATCTTAGTCATTCTGACAGGTGTAAAGTGATACCTCACTGTGGTTTTGATTTGATTTGCATTTCCCTGATGATAAGTGATGATGAGCATCTTTGTGTGATGTTTCTTGGCCATCTGGATATCTTCTTTGGAGAAATATCTATTCATGTCTTCTGCCCATTTTTTAATTGGGTTTTGGGTTTTATAAAATTTTTATATATTATGGATACTAACCCTTTATCAGATATGTCACTTGCAAATAAATATCTTCTCCCATTCAATAGGTTGCCTTTTAGTTTTGTTGATTGTTGCTTTTGCTGTGCAGCAGCTTTTTATTTTGATGAAGTCCCAATAGTTTATTTTTGCTTTTGTTCAATTTCTTTCATCAATGTTTTATTGTTTTCAGAGTACAGGTCTTTCACCTCCTTAGTTAAGTTGAATCCTAGGTATTTTATTGTTTTTGGTGCAATTGTAAATGGGATTGTTTTCTTAATTTCTCTTTCTGCTGCCTCATTATTGGTGTATAGAAATACAACACATTTCTGTAGATTGTTTATATATCCTGCAACGTTACTGAATTCATGTATCAGTTCTGGCAGTTTTTTGATGGAATCTTTAGGGTTTTCTCTATATAGTATCATGTCATCTTCAAATAGTGAAAGTTTTAGTTTCTTTCTTACCAATTTGGATGCCTTTTATTTTGTTGTCTAATTGCTGTGGCTAGGACTTGCAGTACTATGTTGAATAAAAATGGTGAAAGTGGACATCCTTGTCTTGTTCCTCTCAGTTTTTCCCCATTGAGGATGGGTTTTTCATAGATTGATTTTATTATGTTGAGATATGTTCCCTCTAAACCTACTTTGTTGAAGGTTTTTATCATGAACAGGTATTGTACTTTGTCAAATGCTTTTTTTCCATCTGTTGAAATGATTACATGGTTCTTATCCTTTCTTAGTCATGTGATGTATCATGTTGATTGATTTGAGAAATATCGAACAATTTTGCAACCCAGGAATAAATCCCACTTGATGGGGTGAATGACTTTTTAAATGTATTGTTGGATTGGGTTTGCTGGTATTTTATTGAGGATTTTTGCATCTATGTTCATAAGAAATATTGGCCTGTAGTTCTGGTTTTTTGTGGTGTCTTTACCTGGTTTGGTATCAAGGTGATACTGGCTTCGTAGAATGAATTTGGAAGTTTTCCTTCCTTTTGTATTTTTTGGAATAGTTTGAGAAGAATAGGTATTAACTCTTCTTTAAATATTTGGTAGAATTTGCCTGTGAAGCCATCTGGTCCTGGACTTTTTTTTCTTGAGGTTTTTTGATTACTGATTCAATTTCTTTGCTGGTAATACGTCCGTTCAAATTTTTTATTTTTCCTGTTTCAGTTTTGGTAGGTTATATGTTTCTGGGATTTATCCATTTCCTCCAGGTTGTCCAATTTGTTGGGATATAGTTTTTCATAATAATCTGCTATAATTGTTTGTATTTCTGTGGTGTTTGCTGTTATTTCTCCTCACTTATGATTTGGTTTCTTTGGGTCCTTTCTCTTTTTTCTTGATAAGTCTGGCTAGAGGTTTGTCAATTTTATTAATTTTTTCAAAGAACCAACTCCTGGTTTTATTGATCTGTTGTATTGTTTTTTGTTTTGTTTTTGGGTTTTTTTGTTTGTTTGTTTCTATATCATTTATTTCTGCTCTAATCTTTATTCTTTCCTTCCTCCTTCTGATTTTAGCTTTTGTTTGTCATTCTTTATCTAACTCCTTTAGGTGCAAGGTTGGGTTGTTTGAGATTTTTCTTGTTTCTTTAGGTAGACCTGTATTGCTATAATCTTCCCTCTTAGAACTGCTTTTGCTATGTCCCAATGGTTTTGAACTATTGTGTTTTCATTTTCATTTGTTTCCATGTACTTTTTTATTTCTTCTTTTGTTTCCTGGTTGACCCACTTCCTGTATTTGTGGTCTTTCCAGATATTTTCTTGTTTTTGACTCCTCGTTTCATTGCATTGTGGTCAGAAAAGATGCACGTCAAAACCTACTTTTAAGGAAGGAACTGACCCTACAACGGAGTTAACATCACTCATACATTTAACTTACACAAATACAACTATTATTGCTCATCAAAAATTTTTAAATGTGAGGCAGAAAATATTTTTAATGTAAACATCATGGGCAATTCTGCCTGACATCCTACTCAATGAATATATACCAACTGAGTGTGAAATAAGAAACAGAAGCTGTAGTGTTCTCCATTGGTCTGAGTTACTCCTTGCTTCTCATAGAGTGAGCATCTCACCATTCTGAGGGTATTTCACATGTTAAAGACATGTGCTTTTTTACACAAGGCACCTAAATACAAGCCAATGACTCCAACTAGTGCTGAACCAAATAAACAGTCGTTTGTTCTAATACTGGAGGACTAAATGTCTACTTTGGACTTACTAAGAAATGGCTTATCAGCCTCCAGTCTGGTACCTTCCAAAGAGATTTTCAGGGATAATTTTATCTGCATGATTTTAGCCTCACATGCCTATGCGAGGTTTGAATCCATTATATATAGTTCAGTGAGCTTTCTCTTTTGCTGAGTGTTTGCATCTTAACAGGAAATAATAGAATTAATCAGATTATTAAATTATAGACCCTATTTACACCTCAAATATGTAAAAGAAATACAACTATGTATCTTTTTACCATTTTCATCTCTGAGGAAGAACTTGGATGACAAGTTTTTATATGTTTTTTTATAATAGCATTTCTAAATTTACATCAAATAAGCAGCCACTTACTCTACCAAATCCTGGAGGCAGCCCTGATTTTACACACAAATTTCCAAGTTTCTTAAAAACTATGGTAATATATAAAAAAAAAAACTATTTAACCTTTAGTTCTTAGTTTCTTCATCTATAGAATGAGAACATTGCCACTTAGACACTCTCCAAATTCCCATCCTAGCTTTACTCAGTTTATTTTATAATTATTTTAGCTCTGAAATTCTATGATTATTACATCAAGTATGAACTAGATGATGAATATAATTGCACTGTTTTATCTGAGGAGTTTTAACACTTTGCTGTATTTCAGGGTCATCCCCATGAATTAAGATTGCCATACTATTGCTATGAAAAGATACTAATTGGTAGAGAATTATAGTTTTAGGGCCTAGTGATTTTACTATGTGAAATAAAAACATACTTTTTTTTATGTGCCTTAAGTCCAATTTGAAAGAATAAGAGAAAAAAACCCTAGATTTTTAGGATTTTCTTGTACAACATTTGAGCTGAGATTTTGATTGAAAGAATATGTTTTTATAGAAAATAGTAGTTAAATATTGTTGCATCACAGAATCTTAAATAGCATGGTTCATAAATGAAGTAACTTGTTTTTCTGGACTTACGGTCCACTGGGGAGGGGAAGATTGTATTTACTGCCTAGAATGTTTTCATGCTTTTTTATGCCATATCAGGAATATAACAATTATTTACATTTTGGCTGCACGTTATGGTCAGGGACCTTGTTGAAAAAGAAAAGGGACTGTGATCAGTAAGAGTCTCTGGACTCAGGTGCTGAACAAAAACCAAAGAAAGTTTTTAAGCATCCTGTAAGCCTTTTTTCTAGTACTGATGGGGTAGTGTTCCTCTTTTTATCTGTCTTGTTACAAATAATTGTTACAAATAAATTACAATTTATTTGTAATTGTCTTATTATTTTACTATGATTTTTTTATTAAATAAACTCCACTCCAGCGTGGGGCTTGAACTCAACGACCCCAAAACAAAGAGTTGCATGCTCTACTGACTGATCCACCGGGGTGTCGCTTGCTATGATTATTTTTTAAGAGCATTTGTCTTTTGTTAGAAAGAGAACTGTAAGCAAACATATGATACTTCCCTACTGGAGAAAAGCTGAGAATAATATTGCTCAACTGGAAACAAGAAAGCTAAAATTGTGGTAGCACTTCCTCCAGGTATTTAGCTCAAGATTAAACAGAGTTGTCTGAAAGTTAACAGGAAAAGAAACTACTTGTGATGTGTTAAAACCACAATCTAAGAAAAAAAAATTCATAATGTCATATTATAGAGTATGAAGAACTAAAGGTCATAGTCAAACTGCTTTAGTAATATGTAATAAATACACTTTCCCTCACCTAAGAGAAAAACAACAATGACAAACAAAAAGCACCAAATCCCAAAATAAGATGCTGAGTTGCTTGTATTTTGTTTGTTTTTGTTTTCATTCTTCTGGGGCCATGTGTCTAACAGCAGTGGTACTGTCTTCATATTTGAGACAAAGAATGGTCTTCAGATTTTCTGTGTCTCACTAAGGGACTACAGTCCAAAGTTTAAATTAATCTTGATGGGAAACTTTGAACTTATTTTCTCACTCTGGTAAATCTTAGAGACAACCCATAAAAGCCAATTTTAACCACATAAGGTTGCTGAACTATAGATTTGGTAGCATAAATGATGTTTGCATTCTATTATAGCAGTGTTTCCATGAGATCATTAAACAACTCAAATTTTAACTGGGGATTTCAACTACACTCCTCCTCTCTTCCGAACCACCTCTTCCCTCAGGAGACACTGGTAGAAGATTCCAATGAGAGGTAGGATGGGGTAGAAGTCCTGAATGGGGGCTAAAATTGGGAAATAATAGGAGCCTTTTGAGGGTTTCTGAAGGTCTTTGCTTTTAGCGTTGCAAAAGGCAGATATAATAATGAGGGCAGTTGCTATGCCCTAGAAGTTCCAGACGTCTAACAATAAGCTTGTCCCTATTAATCATTAATACATGAAAGAGATTGTGATGGTATATGAAGCCCAGTAAAATTCAATGAATGTATGTTTCTTTCTGTTCTCCCTCCTTCTTCCTTTGCTAGTTATGCCTTTGCCTTTGTCTCTGAGAGTCCTTCTCCACACCTCCTGAGTCCCTGCTTCCTCTTCATATATCCAGCTTTCTCTCAATCTTTTACATTCATTTATCTTTCATTTTGATCTGTCAGGAAAATTTGGGACCACAGATGGGTAGTACACAAATAATAGAACATAATTCAATCTTCATTTAAAAATATTGCCTAACATAGTTCTCTGAAGTAAGGATCTGTTTTATTACCTAACAGAATGCCTAGCACACAGCACTCAAAAATCTGTTGAGGGAATAATAAACAAATGAATGCTATTTTTGAGGACAGTTACAGAGTTGAGCTTCTAGGATAAAGAGAAAAATGGACCCTAAAGGGGTAGATTAAAGGATAGATTAGGAGTATGATATGAATTATGACAGTGGTGAAGCAAGTGAATGAACTCACCCCTTCTGTCTCCCTCCTTTAGCACCATGGAAACGAATCAAAGGTAATGTCTACAGGAATCCAGAAGTCCACAGTGGGAATATGATCAAAAAGAGATATAAAAAGACTAGGCATGTATAAATTGAGAACAAACTTATTAAGAAAATAAGTGAACTTAAAATTTGGCTTTCATTTTGTCTATATTTTTAGGCTTGAATTAGATTAGGTTGCCAATGACAGAAAACCCAATAGATTTCTTATACAGGACAGGTTCTTTCTCTCTTATATAAAGGAAGGCAGTCTGATACTGATTTAGAAGCTCCATATAATCAGGTACCCAAAGTCCTTGGATATTTTTCCAGTAACTTCAAGATGAGGCTTCAATCTCTTAAGACCGATGCCCAAGATGGCTGGCTGTTCCAGTTCTGGAATCACATCCACATTCCACAGAGTGGAAGAATTTACAAGGAGAATGAACATATGCTTCCTCATTTTAGTGACATTTACTGTGCATACTCCATTTCCTTTTATAATTGCACTGGCCAAAGCTTACTAACTTGGTCACACCTAGATGCAAGGAAAACTGGATAATATTGCTTTATTCTTTTTTTAAAAAATATAATTTATTGTCAAATTGGCTTCCATACAACACTCAGTGTTCATCCCAACAAGTGCCCTCCTCAATGCCCATCACCCACTTTCTCCTCTGCCCCACCCCACATCAACCCTCAATTTGTTCTGTGTATTTAAGAGTCTCTTATGGTTTGCCTCCCTCCCTCTCTGTTTGTAACTTTTTCCCCCTTCCCTTCCCCCATGGTCTTATGTTAAGTTTCTCAAGATCCACATATGAGTGAAAACATACGGATCTGTCTTTCTCAGACTTATTTCACTTAGCATAATACCCTCCAGTTCCATCCATGTTGTTGCAAATGGCAGGATTTCATTCTCATTGCCAAGTAGTATTCCATTGTATATATAAACCACATCTTCTTTACCCATTCATCAGTTGATGGACATTTAGGCTCTTTCCATAATTTGCCTATTGTTGAAAGCTCTGCTTATGAACATTGGAGTACATGTGCCCCTATGCATCAGTACTCCTGTATCCCTTAGGTAAATTCCTAATAGTGCTTTTGCTGGGTCATGGGGTAATTTTATTTTTAATTTTTTGGGGAACCTCCACACTGTTTTCCAGAGCAGCTGTACCAGTTTGCATTCCCACCCACAGTGCAAGAGGGTTCCCGTTTCTCCACATCCTCGCCAGCATCTATAATCTCCTGATTTGTTCATTTTAGCCACTCTGGTGTGAGGTGGTATCTCAGTGTGGCTTTGATTGGTATTTCCCTGATGATGAGTGACATTGAGCATCATTTCGTGTGTCTGTTGGCCATCTGGATGTCTTCTTTAGAAAAGTGTCTATTCATGTCTTCTTCCCATTTTTTCACTGGATTGTTTTTTGGGTGTGGAGTTTGGGGAGTTCTTTATAGATTTGGATACTAGCCTTTTATCCAATTTGTCATTTGCAAATATCTTTTCCCATTCCGTCGGTTGCCTTTTAGTTTTGTTGATTGTTTCCTTCACAGTGCAGAAGCTTTTGTATCTTGATGAGGTCCGAATAGTTCATTTTTGTTTTTAATTCCCTTGCCTTTGGAGATGTGTAGAGTAAGAAATTGCTATGGCTGAGGTCAAAGAGGTTGTCAGACAATATAATGAAATAAAAGGCATCAAAATTGGCAAAGAAGAAGTCAGACTTTCACTTTTCACAGACAACATGATACTCTACATGGAAAACCTGGCAGACTCCACCAAAAGTCTGCTAGAACTGATACATGAATTCAGCAAAGTTGCAGGGTACAAAATCAATGTACAGAAATGGGTTGCATTTTTATACACCAATAATGAAGCAACAGAAATAGAATTAAAGAAACTGATCCCATTTACAATTGCACCAAGAACCATAAAATACCTAGGAATAAACCTAACGAAAGATGTAAAAGACCTGTATACTGAAAACTGTGGAAAGCTTATGAAGGAAATTGAGGAAGACACAAAGAAATGGAAAAACATTCCATGCTCATGGATTGGAAGAATAAATATTGTTAAAATGTCAATACTACTCAAAGCAATCTACACATTCAATGCAATCCCAATCAAAATTGCACTGGCATTCTTCTCAAAGCTAGAACAAACAATCCTAAAATTTGTATGGAACCAAAAAAGACCCCAAATAGTCAAAGTAACATTGAAGAAGGAAACCAAAGTGGGAGGCATCACAATCCTGGACTTTAGCCTCTATTACAAAGCTGTAATCATCAAGACAGTATGGTACTGGCACAAAAACACATAGACTAATGGAATAGAATAGAGAACCCAGAATTGGACCCACAAATGTATGGCGAACTAATCTTTGACAAAGCAGGAAAGAGTATCCAGTGGAAAAAAGACAGTCTCTCTAACAACAAATAGTGCTGGGAGAACTGGGCAGCAACATGGAGAAGAATGAAACTAGACCACTTTCTTACACCATATGCAAAAATAAACTCAAAATGGGTGAAAGACCTTAATGTGAGACAGGAAACCATCAAAACCCTAGAGGAGAAAGCTAGCTTTATTCTTAAAGTGGCAATATGCCCAGCTAAAGATTTAGAGCTTTATTAACCATGGAAGAAACAAAGAACAGACTCTAGGGACAACTAGCCTTCTCTAGCACATTGACAAATGGATATTCTTGGAAAAATATTAGTAATAAAAAGTTACCAAAGAATTGTTAGAGAAGATTTTCAATATCGTATTATTTTTTAATGTTTATTTTTGAGAGAGAGAGAGCGCGCGCACACGCACGTGAGCGGGGGAGGGGCAGAAAGAGACGGACACACAGAACTTGAAGTAGACTCCAGGCTCTGTGCTGTCGGCACAGAGCCCAATGCGGGACTCAAACTTCCAAAACATGAGATCATTACCTGAGCCGAAGTCAGACGCTCAACTGACTGAGCCACCCAGGTGCCCTGATATTGTATTTGTTTTTTCAAACTAATTGTGCCATTTTAAGTGTTTTTCAAAGTGATTGTGCCATTTTATATTTCTGCAAGCAAGTTATGAGTTCAATTGCTCTACATCCTCACCATTCTGATTTTATTTTTTTAGTTTTTTTAATGTTTAGTTTTGAGAGAGAGACACACACAGGGTGCTAGTGGGGGAGGGGCAGAGAGAGAAGGAGACACAGAATCTGAAGCAGGCTCCAGACTCTGAGCCTGTCAGCACAGAGCCCAAAGCGGGGCTAGAACCCATGAACCATGAGATCATGACCTGAGCCAGTCAGACGCTTAACCGACTGAGCCACCCAGGTGCCCCTTGTATTATTTTTAAAATATATATTCTACTTAATATGTAAAATCATTGAGGCTAGGTTATGCTTGACATTAAAATTATCTGCAGATACATGGTAAATATTATAACTAGAAGAGTTATACAAACACTAAATTTTATTTAAAAGAAAAAAATTTTTAATGTTTATTTTTTGAGAGAGCGCATGCAAGTGGGGGAGCAATAGAGTGAGGGAGACACAATCTGAAACAGGCTCCAGGTTCTGAGTTGCCAGCACAGAGCCCAGTGCAGGGCTCAAACTCACAAACTGAGATCATGACCTGAGCCGAAGTTGGACGCTTTACTGACTGAGACACCCAGGTGTCCCACACATACTAGAGTTTTAAAATTACATCAATACCTGGGGTGCCTGGGTGACTCAGTTGGTTAAGTGTCTGGCTCTTGATTTCAGCTCGGGTCATGATCTCACGGTTGTGAGCCTGGCATCAAGCCTGGCATCAGGCTCTGTGCTGCACAGAGCCTGCTCGGGATTCTCTCTCTCCCTCTTTCTCTGCCCCTCCCCTGCTCATACACATGCATGTGTGCGTGTGCTCTCTCTCTCAAAAATAAACATTAAAAAATAAAAATAAATAAAAAATTAAAATTACATCAATATCTAATAATTTTTATCCTAAATACACATTGTTCAAGCCCAAAACACCAAAAGAAAAAAAAATTGCATATTTCACAAATGCTGTGCTGAATAGTTGTTTACTTTATATTCTGAGTATGACAAGACTGCTGGTTCAATGTATTGTAACTCTTACTATGTAGTTCCCACTGCTACTATTTACTGATCATTTACTATTTACTGACCACTTATAGCCACTGTGCTTGATTTCATGTAATCCTGTGGCCCTCTAAAGTTGCTATACTATCATTCCCATTGTACAGGTCAGGACATCAAGGGTAAGAGAGATTTAATTTATCCTTGGACCCCAGGGTTGTTGGACTCTAATGACAAGGGTTTTTAGTCATTATACTTTACTTTTGCTTTATAAATGTTTAATAGTATAGTCTGAGTATCATTTTGTATCTGCATAGAAACACAGCTGGAATCAATTGTGAGAAGACCATGCTTACTAAATGCTTGTTTATGTATTATGAATGTTTCTCCTGTCCAGATGGCAACCTGATAGTATGAAGGTGTCAAAATATTGGCAGTCAATATTGTAAATTATTTATTTCTAGCAGTTTTCATTTTATCATATCTTGTTCTTATAGCAAACCCATCAAGTAAGTAACTCATTTTACAGATGAAAATTCTAAGACATGAGAAGATAAAATGTGCAGGGGTTGGAATCTAGATTTTTCATTTTAAGTTCAGATTCTGCTCATTTAATTGTGTGCTGCTTTAAGCTCTAGAGATAATTGCAGAAGGACATTTTGGAATGAAAACAAATAGAGGCATCCATCCACAAGTGCACAGTTACGAGTAAACTAATCTGTCTATAAGCATCTCCATCAAAACCATCTTTGACAACACCACCTTGCCTTGTATTTGTTTAGGTATAAAGTAGAAGGAAGCAATAGACTTCTTGAGAGTCTGCTGTCTTAGATCTACTGAATGTGTCTACTGCATTCCATTTCTACCGTCGTCTCTCTGGTTTATACCCCAGTTGCCTCCTGACTAGATCATTGCATTATCTTAAATTTAGCCTACCTGCCTTTAGCTTCCGCTCACAACTCAAACCATCTGGGCAAATTCTCCTAATCTTCTGAAATCAAATCTCAGTAACCTCATTTCCCTGCTTGAAACATTTTAATGATTCCTTGACTTCTTCCTTTCTTAATTCAAAGCCCTACTATACCTGTAACATAACTCCACTGTATGTATTTATTGGATTATAAGGCTCCTTAGGACTGGAATTGTGTTTCTTTAATCTTTGAATACTTTGAACTATTTTGTGTGGGTTCTTGCAAAGCACTGTGCTCTCTGTAGATAGTTGCTAAATGGAAATTATTAAATTATTTGATCCTGTTAAGGCCAAAATGTGGTTTTTAAAAAATTATAGGGCTGTTATCCTCAAACAGTGGTTATAAAAAGTTTATGTTCTTCCTACCTTTGCCATGACCCTAATCCAACTCTCCCCTTCATTAAGGGGCTTGGGTAGATAGAAGAAAAGGTTTGCAATATCTCTTCACTAAGATTGAGACCATCTTCCAAATAACATTCTTTTCTATTTTAGCATGCCTACATATGTATCTGTCTTCTCACCTGTTGATATAATTTTAGGGAAATGTTTACTGATCTTATACCCCTCCTTAATTCTTATAATTCACCCAAAGGGATGCAGTGCTGGAAAAGATGGGCCATTTCTTACCCCTAGAATTTTTGGTGTAATAAAGGAGACTGGCTAGCCCATTAGCTCTGACAGTGCAGAGATAAGTGCTGTGACAGAGGAAGTGCGTAAGGGGAACATCTAACCTGCAGAGAGGGGTTGAGGAAGGCTTCTCTAAAGCAATGACTTCTAACTTCAGACTGAAGGTGAGACATGGGCCGGGGTCAGAGGGAAGAGCATGTACAGAAGTCCAAGAATGATCCCTTTGGGTGACTGTCAAGTTAGGTAAACTTATGAGGCTGAAGAGGAAGGGGAGCGGTTAGCCTCACTACCTCTTCCTTAGATGTACAGTTTCCTTTGCTGTGTTCATCTCGCACACTTGTGAAAGTCCGTGCTTTCACCACTTTTGCCACTACTCAGAAATCTTTTAGGGTTCCATTATTGCCTCCTACTTTGTCCAGTCTCCTCCTTCACTGGTTTTCTGGGCTCCCTACAACCGACTCTAACTTATTTCCCACCGCTTACTAACTTACCCTCCTGCCAGAGCCAAAATAGTCTCCTTATAGTCTCTTGAGTTCCTGCAGCTTGTTTTCTCCTCAGTTCCATTCCCCTCTAGCTGCCTTTTAAGACTTTACTGATAGTTTCTACTCCTGAATATTTGCAGTTTGTGGCATGTCATTTAATGCATAATTATATGTTGCCCAGTATTGTCTTCTGTTTCTCAGTCTTTTATTATCAACTCGATTGTAAGTCCCTGAGGGCTGGCTCTGAAACTACATTTCATTTTATTTTATTTTTAATAACATTACTCAATTATATATGGAATGTTAAATGAGGAAGTACACTATGCTGAAATCAATAGCATCTTCACGCAAAAAGATTACAGAATTGCACTCAAATGATAGTGTAAGATAGTTTGAGCAAATAGAATAAATTCTAGAGTTCTCCTCACAATTTGAACACTCCCCTGAGAACTTCTGACAGTTTTTAAAACAGCATGATTACTACATGTTTTGTTTTCATTTTACAACCAATGAATGTAAATTTGAAAGTATGCTAAATGAATGTAAAACTTTAACAACACATATGTGTATATTTTCTGAATTTGAAAATTAAAGAAGTTTAAAAAACAGTAAATTAAAATCATTAGTGGCTTTGGTAAAAATTAAATATTTAAACTACATCTCTTCAGTTTTTAATACATTTTCAATTACATCATTGTCATGGGAAAAGAATCAATAAGGCAAGTGTTAAAATCATACATAAGGGAGCATCTGCCTTCCATGGTCAGACACTGGTTATACTTCAACTGGAAGGTCCCAGAACTGTATACCTATCTCCCCTGTCTGTAAATCTTCCTCGGGCCTCCTCCATGGAAACAATCTATTTTTTAAATGTCTAGTAGAAAGCTCATGACAGCCCCTTCCTCAGCTGTCAGGACTGTGAACAGGAAACCTTTTCCTTCTGCTGGTCTCAGCCCCAAGTTGTCGCAAAGTTCCAGCAGTGTCTCCGGAGTCCAGAGCAATATGTTCTCACTCTGGACAATGCACTAAAGTTCTGTAGTTGCATTTGTAACTGTTGAGAGATGGAAAGGAAAGGGCACTGGATCCGAAGGCACACAGACTTACTTTTGACCCATAGCTCTGCCACTTTTCAGTTTCATGACAAGTTTCTTCTTGGGTAACACAGGAGTGAGATCCATCTCACAAAGTTGTTGTGAGAAATTGCCAATCACTCTATGTGAAATTTGTGGACTGTAAAATTCTATACACGTTTTACTTTTTATTCCACAGTCCATATGTAGAGTCATATTCAGTATATAACATGAGATTTTATGGTTCTTTCCAAGACTTGAGGATCTTGAGAACTTCAGACATACATTTTTCCTGTGTGACTTATTGCTTTCTAATCCACGTTGGTTATTTTATTTTTTATCTCATTCACTTATTCTTACCTACCCTATCCTCAAACTCATGGATGAAATCATTTTAGGCAACTAAGAAAAGAATATTTTGAGACATGAAAAAAGTTCAGTTGCCTCATCTATAGAAACACTAAAGAATTCTCCCACTGTCTTTTTTCCCATTATACTCTGCATGCATAAGAACACATTATTAGCAGTCTGTATCTTTATATAAATGCTCTGGACATAGAGCACTGTTCATGCCTCTGTGGACATTTCATAGTCCTAAGTAGTTTTCTGATATCCTTGCTTCTCCAGAACCTATTCTTCTTCTTCTTGATTTTCATACCTCTCATTAGACCTGATTCTCCAATCACAGGGACCCTAGCAATGACTTCTTGTCAAGTACTAATGCTTAGATTCTGAGAGTTCCAGAGCTAGGGATCTTGTTCATGCTAATACAAGACCAAAGAATGGAGAATCAGAGGAAGCAGACATGTGAGTCTAAGTCCCAATTATCAGGAAGAGCTACAGCCAAGTTAAAAGGCCATTTTATTAATGTTTACCTGCCACCCGTGCTGGGGTGGGATGGGAAGGATGGCATGGGGGGAGGGGAGTCCAACATTCTGAGGGTAGTTAATGTCTAAGAACTTGTGTTATCTGTCACTCTTTGACTGTATCTAAGAATCTTACTTTTAGTCATCAGTGGCTAGGAAAAAGTCTTTCTAGGACACACAGCTCTATTATCCTTAGAAATAGTAGCTCTCTGAAATTCCTTGTAGCATTTAGGACCTTTCTTGCTACTTTAGTTCCCCCATTTACTGCTTATATTATTGCAGATGTTCTGTAGTAAACAATTTTCTTAAGCAGAGAAGACAGAAAAGTATCCTGAAATCATAATTTTTATACACTAAATCTCTGTTTTGGAGTAGGCATGAAATGGTAAGAATTTTAGACTATTAAGTGAACAATTTAGATCTAAATCTACATGAGATAGTTAATGTACATTTTTCAAAGTAATCTTCAAACTCCGCTCAAAGATGTCTTTTCTTTTTTTAAATGTTTGTTTATTTTTGAGAGAGAGTATGAGCAGGGAAGGGGCAGAGAGAAAGGGGGACAGAGGATCCGAGGTCGGCTCCTTGTGGACAACTGTGAGCCTGATGTGCAGCCCAAACTCACGAACTGTGAGAACATGACCTGAGCTGAAGTCACTGTCAACTGAGCCATACAGGCGGCCCCAAAGATACCTTCTCTAATGTCACCAATATGCACCATTGTGCAATTCCAGCATCATTTTTCATTTCTTCAACTGTAGATCTTTTGGAATGGTTGGGGGGTTATTTTTTGATACAAATAGCCATGGTTTAGGGGACTTTTTAAAAGGATCTCATTGTCCAACACACTGCTCCCATGGACTGTTCCTTTTCCTGTGTGAGGTCCTAGGACTGAGAAAATCATTTTTAGGTAGTGGACTCTCTGTTTCTGTGTTATGTGCTGCCCAGTTTTCCATGTGGCATCAATTAATACTGCTTTTAAGAAATGCCTTTTTATGACCCAAGGATACTGTAAGTAAAACTATGCTGTTTAACCCTGTTTTACTCCAGTATTTGCCTGCTCGAGTCTCTGGAAGAAAGACCATTTTACTTTTTGCTGTATGGTGTTTATGTAGTAGAACATCATCAGAGTACTTAATTTAACATGCATATGTACAGTGTACCAGCAGACTTCAGGGTCAGATCTGGTCCCTAGAACAGAAAAGTACAAATTAGCCCTGCTATTAGAGCTATGCTTCTCCACTCCCATTCTCCCCTCATCCCAAAAAGTTATCTGTACGTGGAATTTTTTATCATTATACAAGAAGATGAATACAATAGATATGTAAGAAAGTAAATACCACCCACCATAATCCCATTTCCTGGAGAGAAACACTTTATCAGTTTGATTTTCAGATGTAATAAAATTTATATAATCCAAAGGTATAACTTCTAGAAGAAAACAGGAAAAAAAAATCTTTGTGACCTTGGGGCAGGCAAAGGTTTCTTAGAATATACAAGCATAAAAAATTAAAGAAAAAAAATTGATAAATTGGATTACACCAAAATTAAAAACTTTAAAATCTATGCTCTTCAAAAGACACCATTAGGAAAATGAAATGACAAGCCATAGACTGGAAGAAAATATTCACAACCATATGTATCAAACAATTTGTATTCAAAATGTATAAAGAATACTTACAACTCTGTAACAAGAAGACAACAACCCAATTTTTAAAAATGGACAAATGAGGGGTGCCTGGATGGCTCAGTCAGTTAAGCATCTGACTTCAGCTCGGGTCATGATCTCGCGGTCTGTGAGTTTGAGCCCCACATCAGGCTCTGTGCTGACAGCTCAGAGCCTGGAGCCTGCTTCGGATTCTGTGTCTCCCTCTCTATGCACCTCCCCCGCTTGTGCTCTGTCTCTCAAAAATAAAACATTAAAATAAATTTTTTTAAATGGACAAATGATTTGAACTGAGACTTCATTAAGAAGATATATAAATGACTAATAAGCACATTGAAAGGTGATCACTATTTTTTTTTTTAATTTTTTTTTTTTCAACGTTTATTTATTTTTGGGACAGAGAGAGACAGAGCGTGAACCGGGGAGGGTCAGAGA
This sequence comes from Prionailurus bengalensis, assembly GCF_016509475.1. NCBI lineage: Eukaryota > Metazoa > Chordata > Mammalia > Carnivora > Felidae > Prionailurus > Prionailurus bengalensis. Next base: position 98,208,791 of record NC_057349.1, on the reverse strand, counting down.
GAGAGGGAGACACAGAATCGGAAACAGGCTCCAGGCTCTGAGCCATCAGCCCAGAGCCCGACGCGAGGCTCGAACTCACGGACCGCGAGATCGTGACCTGGCTGAAGTCGGACGCTTAACCGACTGCGCCACCCAGGTGCCCCGAAAGGTGATCACTATTAATAGTTACCCAAGATAGGCAAGTTAAATCCACAGTGAGATATTACTACACTAGGGCTTCTTAACCTCAGCACTTAAAGTTTGGGCCAGATAGTTCTCTGTTGTGAGGGGCTGCCCTATGTGTTGTAGGCTATTTGGTAGCATCCCTGGCCTCTACCAGCTACATGCCAGTAGCAAACCACCCACCCACCAGTTGTGAAAATGAAAAATGCAACCTGATGTCAAATGTTTCCTAGGGGGCCAAATCATCCCCAGGTAAGAACCACCACACTATACCACTAGATAGCCTAAAATAATATTTATCATGCTAACTGTTGGTGAAGGTGTATAACCACTGGAACTCTCAGACGGCTGGTAGTAATATTAAAATGGTACAACCACTGTAGAAAATGGTTTGGCAGTTACTTAAAAAGTTAAACCTATATTTATTATGGGAATCAGCCATTTCTCTCCAAGTCAAGAGAAATGAAAGCATATGTTCACATAAAGCTGTTCAGAATCCTTAGAGGATGTACTCTTTATTCTACATAGGTGAGAATTTTACCCATGAAATGAAAATCTCAAGTACAAGGAACCTTTTCTTTGTTGACTATATAGTATTTTACACACTTCCTTCTAGGATCATTTTGCTTTTTCCTGAAAGGAAGCTCCCTCAATGAAGACTTATTGGTGGTAAACTTACTTTTTATCTCTTAAAATGTGTTTCTTGCATTAGCTTTCTCAATAGACAGTTTCATATATTAATACAATTGAAGAGTGGCCATTTTCTCTCTCGGTGCTTTGAAGATACTATTCCATTGTCCTCTGACTTCCATTGTTAAAAAATAGTCCATTTAGTATCCCTTTGTAGATAATCTGACTTTTCTCTTGGATAACTTTTAAGGTCTTCCCTTTTTCTTGGAATTTTTCAGTTTTACTATATGTCAAGATATGAATTTCCTTTCTGTTATTCTGCATGGGATTCATTGTGCTTCCTGGAAAAAATGAGGATTGGTATCTTTAATCAGTTCTGGAAAATTCTCAGTCATCATCTCTTAGAATATTGCTTTTCTCCTTCTCAATATATGTATACAATATATCATTACTACATATATACTATGTAATTATATGTATACATTACACCTTCTATTTCATTCTCCATGTCTTTTTCTTTTATATTTTTGATCTCTTTGCATTGTATGCTACATTCTGAGTTATTTCTTCAGATTTACTTTCTAGTGTGCTAATAATTTTCTCTTTAGCTATGCTGAATATCAATTGAGTTTTAAATTTTAATAATTATAAAATCTGTATTTGATTCATTTTTAAATCTGCTTATTTTTTGATGGTTTCTTGTTCCTCACCCATACTTTCCACTTCCTTTAAAATAATAAAAGACATATAAAACTGGTATTCTGTATCTATAATTCTAACACCTCAAGTCTTACAGGTCTGAGTTAAGTGATTATTGTTTCTTCTGACCCTTACTAATGGTGCCTTTTTCATGGTATATTTTATTACTGTAAGCTCCTATTCATTAGAACTTTATCTCCTGGGATGATCTATATATCTGACTGGAGCCTGGGAAGATAACCAACCCCCTTTAACTGAATCCTTGCATTAGTTTTTGTTTAAGACCAGAAGGGTAATAGTAAGTTAAAGCCCCAACTTCTCATGTGCAAACCATTGTGTGTTTATGAATTTTCAGGGGATATTTCATCCCACCAAGAACAAAAGTTGAAACAGGCAAATTTTCTATCTCCTTTTATAGATGGGGTATTTTTCCTAGTTCATTTGTTCATTGGTAGTATAACTTCTTGGGGTTTGGCTTTATAATCGAGTCTCTGGTTTACCCCCCAGTTTCCCAAGTCCTAAGCTTTGTCTTCTCTTCCCATGCTATTGCTAGGTTACGGGATCCATAACTACCAGCCCCAGTAATTGTTACCTCTCTGGATTCCTCCTATTGGTCATTTTTTACTTCTAAGGATTTCTGTTATTTTGCCAGCTCAGCCACTATATTTTTTTATAGAAATACTGGTAGGTGTTTTGTTCAACATGAGTAAGAATCACTATTATGGAGGTTAGTTATTACCCTAATCTGTCAGAGAGTGGTGCTGTCAGAGCTCCTTAAGGCTTAGGACTAAGAATCTTTATAGTAAATGGCCTCCTACTATCATGCTGTCCAAGTTCTTATTTCTGCTTTTTAGAGTTTTTATGACTATTCCCTTGTGATTAAATGGTTGACCATCATACTTCCTCTGCTATCAATTGAAACAGTAGTCCCTACTCTCTTCTAAATTACTGTGGACTTAGAAACTAGATAAATAAGCTTGTTGTAATTTTGCACAAAGTAAAAGTTAACTGTCTTTAAGAGAGGTGGGCCAAAGGTTTTCCTCTGAGTATAGTACATACTCTTTAATGTATAAACTCTGTGGCATCTATTTTATGTCTTTTTTTGCTTGTTCTAGATTCTGTTCTTGAGATTGACCCCCAAAAAAGTCAGTTTGGTTATAATGAAGTATTTCTATATCAATAGTCTATAATCATCAGCTATTTTGGCCAAAGTTTTAAATGTGGGAGGAAACAGCGCGAGGGGTGTGTGTGTGTGTGTGTGTGTGTGTGTCTTAAGCAAGCATTGGATTTAATCCTACCACACAAATCACTGTGAATTCTTTCATTTTTTTTTTTTTTGAGTAGGCAATACAGTATTTAGCCAAAGAGAAAAACTGCAGTATTTTCTTATGTTTTAGGTCGATTAAAGTGACTATTCCTTTTTTACTTGAAAAAGTCTTTAAGTTTATATTTAAATTCTAGTTAATAAAGTGACTTTAATAATGATTATGGGCCAAATTGTCTTCACTTATGTTTTTGTTTTTTTCCTTTTACATAAAATGTTAAATTTATGCTAAAAGATAATTTTACTCATTTAACTATTTTGATGATATTTTAGTTAGACTCAAGCCTACAGCTTTCTCTTTGGTGTCATGTGTACAAATCTTACAATATAATGAAAATGTGTTTTCAAATACTTGTGTCATGTGCTGGTAGCTATAATTTCAAAGCATGATTAACATACTTCCACTCCCCAGACCTTTGCATCTAGAACAGAATGTACTCTCAACATAGCCCAAAAGGGGCATATAAATACTCTGAGGTTATACTTTAAAACAGTGAACACAACATAAGTACATCCACAAATAGTAATTATAAACTATATCCAAAACATAGTGCATGGTATTTTGTAGATTAAGAGACAGTATTAGTGTGGTAAACTGTCAAGTGGTAGAAGATATTCCTCATTCAGCATGACAAAATTTACAAAATTTTGTAAAGGTTCAGAGGGGACTGGAAGTAGGTAAGTGGAATAAAGGAAACTGGGATCTGATTTACATATATAAGAAAGGCAGTAGCCAGGGAGAAGGGATATTGAGAGATGCTATGGAGCATATCCTATTTTCGCAGTAGGCTCAGTCGGGAGCCAGTTCAGATTTCCTGGAGAAGAATGATGTTCTAAAGTTTTTTTGGGTGGGGGCAGTCCACAGAGGGTGGGATGAACAGTCAGTCATAGAGAAGAGATTACAGGTAAGGTAGGAAGGGATTAAGAGAAAAGTTTATGGTCCCTTGACCTCTTTCCTAATGGATACACAATCACTGGAATATTAACAGTGGAAAAAAAAAAAAAAACTAAAACCATTATCAGGCAGCATCATGGTATAGTAGAAAGAATATGCCTTCGGAGTCAGGCTTGAGTTCTAATCTTTACTTAAGCTGCTTGCTTGTTATGTGACCTTGGGTTAGGTACTTTCTCTGTTTCCTGTTTCAAAAATGAAAAGAGCATCTACCAAAAGTGTTATTATGAGGGTTGAATAAGTTAAAATGAATTAAATATTAAATGAGTTAAAACATATGTAAAATGCTTTAGAAGAGTACCTGATACATACTAATAACAATATGTGTTAGCTATTCTGTTAATATTATCAAATCTGAAACCACGAAGTATAGCATATATCTGCTTCTAGAACCAAATCTGGGACTAAAAATCTGAGTTATTGGTTTTAAAGCTCCTCATCAATTGGTACACAATTACCTAACTGCTAAATTAACTATCAAATGTTCACCATAATACACAATCCTGCTTTCCAAGCCTTTTGACCTCTTTGCGTTTGTAGTTTAAGGCATTCTTCAGTCCAGGTGCCCCTTTAGAAGCAAAAAGGCGTAGTGGGTCTAACTGTAAGCAATTACAAAAAGAAGAGGGAGGAAAAAGGAAGATGTGGATATTGTTCTCAAAGACCAACCGAGGGGGAAAAATACTTGTTTAATAATGCTTAATTAATATTGATTGAATGAATGTTGAATAAACTGGTCCAATATATTCATACATATAGAGGTTCATGAATTTAACCAAAAGATACACAACCAATCCCTGGTGTATAGAAATATGAGTGTTAAGTAATTGATGAAACTTTCAGTAACATTTGGGTGGGTACTGTTTAAAAATACTAAGATTTAAGAGTTCAAGGAAAATATGAGCTTGATGTAAAAGTGTGTCTTTCCCAAATGTATTGAAACTACCTTTTTCTTTCTTTCTTCTTTTTTTTTGCAGAAGGCATCTTTATTTTTTTTTTCTTCCAAATTTTTATGTAAATTCTAGTTAACATAGAGTATAATATTGGTTTCAGAAGTACAATTTAGTGATTTATCATTTACATATAACACTCAGTGCTCATCATAACAAGTGTCCTCCTTAATACCTATTACCCATTTAGTCCATCCCCCACCCATGAAACTACCTTTTTCTTGATTCAACATAGCTTTGTTATCTGTGACAATTGAGGATAGAGGAACAGAATGAAGTGAGGGTATCGCCAATAAACCCAGAACTAGTCTTCAAATATTATTTAACCCCCCCCCCCCACACCTTCCTTAAGTATACAGAATACAATGAACTGTTGAGGGGAAGTATACATACATACATTTTGGACAGCATCTTACAGTATTAGTAGCAAACCTCCTATGTCTTACAGTACAGGAAACAATTGATATGACAAGTCAAGCTGATCTACTTAAAATAATTATTTTTTAGGGAACTAAAACCAGCAAATGGTTTAAGCAGCACTTGAAGAAAAAACAAAAGGTGGTTCTTGAAGGTTTTTACAGAAAATATTGGTAACTGCTTTAGAATATAGATTTAGCAAGCCAAAAGCAAAATGAAGAAAACTATCAAGTATCGTTTTACAATGTTTATGTCTCTATTGCAAGTAACACTCTCAGTTTGAACAAATAACAGAGGTTAGCACTAAACATTACAGTGATGAAGTATGTAAGTCTTTGAAAATCTCTTCTAAATCCTCAGAAAATTTTCTTCTCAGGAGAATATGTATTGAGTGATAAAGAGGAAACATTGCATAGAATAGCACTATGGGGTCTGTTCAGTTTCCTTGCTTGCTTTGAAGGTTATATTTATTTGTGACTGTCATGCTCATATTTTTGGATTTGGACAATAACATTTCGTTGTTGGCTGTACCCCGCCCCATGAATTTTGGAAATTGAGTATTAGGGAATTTAAAAACAGAAGAATTTTTTCTTATGGATATTTCCACCCTTATCCTCTATCTACAAACAAGAAAGAAAATTTCCCAAAAAATTCTATATTTTATTACACTAATATTTTAAAGGTGACTTTAATGTATACAGTATCTGACACAGTAAGGATAAAAACAAAATTATCACTGTTATTAAAATCTATTTTTTTAAGGATTGGTGAAAAGATTTTAAATCTTTGTTACTTTTAACTCAGGACAGTATATCCTGTCTTATCACAGTGCTCTGCTCTGACACTATATAACTTTTTTAAAAAAACATTGAAGGTTGGACCTCATTGGTATCTGGAGTGGTTGAGTCCTGATCTGTCTGCTTTGTGGTTGGCTGACAGCTGTTGCTAAGCTTATTTTTTTTGTTTGTTTGTTCTTAGAGTTAAAAGTTGAGTGTGACCTATTTGAAATGCACCCTGCTTTTGACTCTGCTTTGCTCTTTTTCCTGGATCCACATACTTTTTTTTCTGATGTCTTTTGAAGTTTATATATTTTTCAAACCCACAAATTTGTAAATTTAATATACATTATTTTAGGGTTCTAAGGTTTTAATGTATATTTGTAATGTTCAAGTTAAAGTATTGTGTTTAGTTTTTTAAAATTTTGTTGAATACTTGAAAGTTGAAGTTTCTGACCTAAAAGTAAGTTCTTACTGTAAAGAACACATGTATTATTTAAGAACTTGCCTATTACAAACACAAAAGATGTAGTATCTTCATTGTTAATAAAAACCGTCTCAAAGTACTTCATTGTACTTTTGCTTCATTGGACATTTCTTAGGTCAAATTTTTGTGATTTAGGATAAAAGCTATTGGTCACACTGGCATGTGTGTCACTGAAGGATAAGATTGACTTTATTCATGTTTTTTTGGAGAAGGGCTAGAAGGATTGATAATCCTTTCACAGTTATAGACCAGATCCAGGACAGACTAAATGTAAGTTCTAATGGAAGGCAAGTTTGGTTTGTAATTCAGTGGACTGTCATAAACCATTGTGATTCTAAGAGCCTTTTCTCTTTAAGGCTCTATTTAACATTGGTGGGAATGAGACTTTGAGCGAACTCCCCCCTGCATTCTGCTGGAATCAGCAGAAATCCATGGATCATTCTCTGAACCTTAAAGCCTGACCCAAGCCTGGGGGAATAATGTAGGGAGCTACAGACTAGCATGGATCCTCCAAACCCACTATGAGTTCTAGTGGGCCGATCCAGAGATATGGTATATATATAAGGCAGTGATATTCAAATGCGTTACTAATTTTTTTTTGTCAGCGTAGTCTTCAGTCAAACAGTATTACCAGAATTATGATATATGCAATATATAAAACTGGCATGTTATTAATGACGTCTTTAAGTTCAAATAAATAAAGTTAAATTATTTATCAAGTCAGTGAGAACAGTGAGGCTATTTTATGTTTTAAACAAATTTGAAATTAAGGGCTATGGATTATGACTGCAGTATTATTTCTGTACTTTTTTTAATGTTTATTTTTGAGAGAAAGCATGAGTGGGGGGAGGGGCAGAGAGAGGGGGGGACAGAGGATCTGAAGCTGACTCCACGCTGACAGCAGCCAGCCTGATGTGGGGCTCGAACCCACAAACTGTATGATCATGACCTGAGCCACAGTCAGATGCTCAAACGACTGAGCCACCCAGGCGCCCCTCTGTATTTTCTTGTATGCATAATATCCAGGTAATCTGGATTCACACAGCAAAGCACCCTTACTGTACCTTCGCTGTCACTGCTAGTTTTACTCCAGCAGATGCAGAGACGCACGAATTTTTTTAAAGGCTGGAACACATTATACCCTTTCTAATCACACATTTACAAAAATGTTCAAACATATGCTCACAGAGACGGTGAAGGAAACTTTACTTAGTCCAGGAACTGAATTATTAAACAAATTACTATTAGGGTGGTTTCCAATGCATTTAATGTTGATTTACATTTGTAGTTTGCCTTGAAAAAGAAAGTTTAAGTTTAATATTTTATAATAACTCTAAAGAACTTGTAAGGAATGGATCCTAAGAAAAACAATTTGAAAACCACTGATAATGTAACAAACAAGCCTGGTGTAGGAGGAGGCCAGATTCTAGTTAGCTTAAAGCATATAACTCTTGATAAAATCAGGAATTATATTAACAGAGCTGAAATAAAAGTTTGAGAGAATATGAAGTTCACCTGCCCTTCATTTTAAATTTGAGGGGGCTCAAACTGGAAGGGCTGTTAAGAGATTTATAAACTGGGTTTCTGTTTTTTGTTAGTCTCTTTGTTTCAGGACTGGGCAGTAAACTAGATGACTCCCCATTGAATGCTCCCTAACAGAGTCCCAAGCTGTCTGCCAATCTGTGTGACTTATGTGAGAGGTGTAAGTCTAAATAAAATAGACACCCAAACTCAAATTAAGATATTTCTGCCTGTTCATAGGATTTAAGAAATTAAATGCATATAATTTGGCATTCAGTAAATATCTATAAATAATGATTGAATGCTAAGTGCTTACATAATATTAAGATTTCTGTTAATTGCTAAAATAATAGCCTTGACCTCTGTACATAAACCTATGCCAAAATGTACTTTTCAGATTAGAGTTACAACAAATTAAGAAAGAATACTACCTTCTCCAATTTGTAATATCTGAATAAAATCCTGTGTTAGTATTTCTCAATTGTTTGCCAAAAATTAGGAAAACCATATTTTTCTGTTATTACAAATGCTCTTGAATTATGTTCAAATTTAAGCTCATGTAAAAACAATTTTAAAATGGCATTCTCTCTGGGTTTTTTGTTTTTGTTTTTTAGTATTTTTAGCTATACACAAAGATAGTAGTGATAAGTAAAAATAAACATCTCTGTTGAACTACATTGGCCTGAACATATACGTATTCTGTGTACAAAGGGGAAAATGGCCCGGAGGTGCAGTGAGGATTCTGGAGGGCAGAAGAACAGATGGGAAAGTACAGTGAATGGCGTTTTATTTCTAAGATGCTTAATAACATGCAGGTAGTCTCTAGATGTGGCCTTGTACGTTGTGACCAGGTTTTACAATTTAACACCCTCTTGGAAAACTAGAGATCTCAGAAGAAGGCAAAGAAAGAAGGTAATTTAAAGGATTAAAGGACCCACAACTAGAGATTATTACAGGGATGGGGGGCCTGGGTGGCTCAGTCGGTTAAGCATCTGACTTTGGCTCAGGTCATGATCTCACGGTCCATGAGTCTGAGCCCCGTGCCCCACGTTGGGCTCTGTGCTGACAGCTCAGATCCTGGAGCCTGCTTCGGATTCTGTGTCATCCCCCCACGCCCCGCCCCTCCCCTGATCGTGCTGTATCTCACTCTTTCAAAATAAATAACTGTTAAAAAAAATTAAAGATTATTACAGAGGAACTGAGTGGGGGTCTTTGAGTTCTATAAGAAAAGCACATATGTAGATCCCTATTCACTACATGCTAGTAATAATCATGGTGGGGGTGGGCAGGAATAGGGAGGTCAGGATAGTTGTTACAAATAAAAAAATAAAAATAACCTGATAAAAAGATTTTAGGAGCACCTGGCTGGCTCAGTCAGAAGAGCATCTGACACGTGATTCTTGATCTCTTGGATGTAGAGACTAGTAAGAAAAAAAATTTTTTTTAAATTATAGGTTACATACTAAAACCAGTTCTTGCCTTGTGCCTACAAACAGAAGTACTTTGAGAATTAAAATATATATATTTTTTTTTCACATATGTTTTTAGGTAGAGTTGAAATCCAGCTCCTCAAAAAGCATTTTAAAAATTATACAATACAGTAGTATATGTGCACAGAGAAATATTTTCCACTTGAATATGTCATATATTTAGTATCATTGGTTACCTTTTTTTTTTTTTGAGTTTGTATCACTTCCTTTTTCTCTTTCTTTAAAGCTACAGTAGTAGTTCCTACATACATATGGGATAAAGTCCAAACTCTCAATTTCCCACCACACCTGAACCTCAACCTATTCCAAATTATACCAATTCCTTCTTATTTAACTCAACAATAATGCTGAAAAGTAATTCACCTGTAAAAATTGTAGCATTTTTGTATGAGTTCTCCCATTTAATTTTGAGATCTCAACAGACACTTTCTTTTCTGTCATTTCACCTTAGGCCTAAAGGTGTTTAAGCCAAATTTGGTTACAGAATGCTCATGAATCTTGTCAAACAATGGTATGTATTCAGGCAGCATCTGACTTGTAAGTACCTGCCTGACTTAACAAATGAACCAAATACTCCATTGCCCAAACCTATATAGCTAGCTTAGCAGTGCAAGCAAAGAAAAATCAAAGAAGCTTGGGAATATCTGTGGATTCCCAAGAAGAAGATGAGGAGAAACTATGAAAAACAGTAGTTGCTTTAGCAAAGCTGAACCCAAGGACAAGCTGATTCCCAAGCACAGCCTGCCTGCCTGGATAGTGGACCCCAAACCTCCAAAAATGTTTGTCTAGATGGCCCAAATCTTTCATAAACTTAATATCATTATTGAGGTAAGTTTTTTTTTTTAATAGAAAAATCTCTGTGAAGTTCATTCATTATATACTTATTGAGGGTCTACCATGTGCTAGGCACTTGGGCATTGGAAATACAGCAGTGAGCAAAAAAGACAAACATTCTGATTTTACAAAGCTTATATTCTGTTGAGTCAGACTAAATAAATTACTATGAGATATCAGTACCTCCTACAATGAATAGTATGAATTGGTTTAGGAAGACTGCTTTCTTCCTAGCACTTAACCAGTTATTCTAAGAGGAATAGGGTTGGTATGAGGACCTTTTAGTAGACTTAGGTAGAGTCTTAGGGTAGATTTAGGTGAGTTCTGTAGAGAAGGAGCTCTAGGTAACATGAGGTCACCAAAGGCCTGGGAAAAGACACCAGGAGGACAGGGATAGAGTAGAGGAGATAAGCTCTCAAAGACCAAGCTCACTCATTCCATGATTTTATTTTTTAACGAGATCTCATCCTGAATATAAGAAAGGAAGATAAATTTTTTCTTCTTCATTCCCTCTTTTCTTGTCCTCAGAATCAAGAACTGAGACTAATACTGGAACTAGAGTGTTTTATGCTAAGCAAAATTAATCAGTCAGAGAAAGATATCATATGGCTTCACTCATATGTGGAATTTAAGATACAAAACAGATGAACATAGGGGAAGGGAAGCAAAAATAATATAAAAACAGAGAGAGGGACAAACCATAAGAGACTCTTAAATACACAGAACAAACTGAGGAGCTGTGGGGGTGGGGTGGGCTAAATGGGCAATGGGCATTAAGGAGGACACTTGTTGGGATGAGTACTGGGTGTTATATATAGGTGATGAATCACTGGATTCTACTCCTAAAATCATTATTGCACTATATGGTTAACTAACTTGGATGTAAATTAAATTTTTTTTAACTTTTTTAAATAAATAAGAATGGTGAGAGCTTAAAAAAGAAAGAACTGAGACTAATACATAGTTATCAAAATTTGTAAATTATTCATTAAAAGAAGCAACCCAGCTTCTGCTGCTTTGGATTCAGATAGACCTGGGTTCTAATCCTTAAAGGCAATTTACTACTTTTATAATCTTGGATGATTTACCCATGCTTTATGAATTTCTGTTTTATAAATTTGAAAATAGGAATAATTATCTGCTTTATATATGTCAATTGCTTCAGTGTCTAATGGGTAGGAGTTAGTAAGTTACTGGTCTGATTAACCTGGAAAACCTGACCACAATTTAACATGCTTGTTCTTTAGGGGAAAGTGATTTTCTAATTTAAAGCTACTGACATTGTTTGGAACACTGCTTGTTTACAAATGTGGGTGATGGCCTATGTTTCTAAAACCCTATCAGAGATTTAAAATTGTGCATTTCTAAAAGAAGAAACCCTAAAGAAAAGAATAAGGCAAAGATCTGTCAACATTCTTGCTCCTTTATAAGTGATAAAATTCTAAAAATTAAATTGAAGAAGTGAGAAAAGTAGAGGACAAATAAGAGAACAATGTAAAATTAAAGTTCAGTGCTAAAAGGATCTCAATGTACTCAAAACATGTCGAAAGGAAAAAAAAGTGCTTAGCAGACAAGCTATATATATAAAAACAGGAAGATATGAGCTGGAGGAGAAAAATCTTGACAAAATTAGTAAGCAGAAGTAATCTTATAAACCAGCATTCATTCTAAATAAAATGTTTTAAATGACAATAGGACATTTTTCAATAATGCTTTAAGCCCACTCTTAAAGGAGTTCTTTGGCTTAATGGATGAAATCACTGCTATGTGTGTTTTCTAACCAATTACTAAATATAATTCCTTTCTACTGAATAGATCTACAAATCTGTGGTACTTTAATATAATTCCTTTGGTTAACAGGAAAATTCAAGGTTTAATATGTGGTCCATGGAAGTGTGATTATGCCTTTTGGCCTGATAAGTATTCATTCTACTAAAACGTATCTATTATTTTCCATGAATTAACTATATTTCAAAAGTCTAATGGATGTAAGGAAGTCACTTAGGAGAACAGCTAATTTGAAATTTATTTCCTCGGTTTCAAAAATAAGAGTATGAGGCATGATTTCCTTTCTCGAGAAATGTATTATGTTGGAGAGACAAAATCTACCTTCATCCCTACACTTTGCTTCATTCCCATTGTTTTTCAGACCTCCCTGTTGCCTTGCCAGAATTGCCTCAACAGCCTTCCTAACCATCTTTCTGCCTCTAATTTTGTCCCTTCCAATATATTTTTTTAAACCTTAGCTGAAATGCAAGTCTGATGTCTTTCTACTATTTAAAACTTGCAAGAACTCCACAGTACTCTTAACAATGAAATTTACATTCTTTAAAATAAAGCTTGAACAAGGTCCCTCCTTACTGTTGATTTTTTACTTGAACTCTATCACTGTCTTCTTCCAGACCCAATAAACTTCCTTTATTCTGCTTCCCTATTTGGACCATTGTCTCTCTCCCTGGCCTCTGGGCCTTTGCACATGCTGTTTCCTTTGTTTAGAACTCTGTCTCTATTCTCTCAAGTCCCCTCTCCTACCTCCCCCAACCCCCAATTTCTTGCCAAAGCCTCTCCACTAATCCTATAAGTCCCAGCTCAGATGTTCCTCCTTCAGAAAGCACAGCTTCAAGTCCAGACTCTCTAATACATCATAGTTCTTAGCTCAGATAAAGTCACTTAACACCACTCTGCTTTTACATAGTATATCAGCTTATTCTTGAGAAAATTAGAGTTGAGACCATTACTACTAATGACAAATGCAAAAACCTCACTTTGATACAACTGCATAAGTCTACCAAAAGATTTTTAGAGGAAAGGAAATATTTCAGAATTACTATTACTTCTTGGATTAAGTATCAGGTTTCTTCCTAGAAATAAATAATGTTAGAAATGTTTAAGTAGCAGACTTTGTAAAGTAACTGCTGGCCTATAATGATAACCTGTGGTAAATATCAAAAGTTTAGTCCTTTCCAGTTACTGTTCCATGCTCAGTTTTCATTTTTTTAGCAGATGTTTATTGCATGCCTATGACATGCCTAACACTAGGGGTTCATTAGGAGAAACACCTTCAGGACATCTGGCCTACTCAAGAAGTGACACAATGATATTTTCAGGTTAATACATTGGTTGGAATTCTTGGTTACTATAGATTTATTTGGAGGCAACCCTTTTATGTTGAGAATAAAGTGACTAATTCACCATGCTGCTCTATTGTAATAGAGCAGAAATTATTACTCTTTGAAGAAATTATGTCAGTCTTTTTAGAGACCATAAAGGAATCTTGACATTTAATGGCTTAAAGGTCCTCAGTAAACCATAGAATTATGAGTTAAAATTATCTTTCTTTTTTTTTTTTTTAAATTATCTTTCTTTTTATGTAAGGCAGCATCAAAGTACATAAACTGGAATTTTCTGGGGGGAAAAATTCTAATTGCGGCTTCCTATACAATTTCAGTGTATACCTCTTCAATAAATATTTATCAAGCTCTAAGTATCAAACACTATATATAGTTTGTAGTTTTGATTTGTATTTAATTATTTTGAACCATTTTTGGGTTAGCTAAATGCTAGTCTCTCATTAAAAAATAGAAAGGTAAGCATTCTCCATTTTGCAAATGACATAATTTTAATGTCATAAACAAGGTTATGCCCTACTAGACAACTCAGCCCCATTGTTGTATTCCTTCCAGAAAATAAAAATCACAGCTCAACTCTTCTAGAAGCAAAGTCATCATTTTCACTTATTTCTCATTATCTAGCATTATAGCTCACAACCTCATATATCAAGTCCATTTATGTTTCCAAGGTATTCATCTACAACCAGTTTATTTTAGAGGGTATGTCCTATTGCTGCAAACTGGATGATTTTCTGGGCTTATTTTTGCTGCTTGTTGGTTTGTGGCTGAGTGGGCATTTGATTATCCTGTTTGCTTTTGTGGCTGTGCTCAGAAGAAGAGAAAGCTTGGAAGCCTCTGTAGCCTTTTCTTTTATGTTATTATTAACCCAAAATTGCTTTTCTTGACAGCAAAGATATTTTGTGTGCTTTAGCAATTTATAAAAACAGTGTATGAGAATATACAGTATTTATCTTATTTATCTGGAGAAGATTTAAAAAATAACCATTTTAACTTGCTTTTAAAATACATTTTAAGAGCTCTAAGAGTAAATCTTCTCTGAGACATTGTAACCTCCACTCTTAAGACTGAAACTTATTTGCATTTAGGAGTCCTGGTTCTGTGTCTGTCAGTATTTATTGATTTAAACTCCGCTTTTTTCCTTTTGTCATGATGTTCCAACTTTTTTTTTTAAACCTGGACATGTAAGCTTTTGAAAACGCAAGAGCAAACATGCAAAAAGAGATCTAATTTAGGAGGTGATTTTTTAAAAGAAGTTAATGAATCCATTTAAGGAAATAGTGTTCACACAGGATTTGAGAGATTTGCGACCCAGGTCCAACAGTGTCAGTTATTTACGATCCTTTTTAACCTATATTGTCTCAAGTTCCCCATCGGATTTCAGAGAAATTCTTTCTTTAGAACCCAGGGCACTTATGGGAGAATATTAGAAATGTTAAAGCCTTGGAATATACTTGCGAGGAAAAGGGAAATGCAGACATTGGCTACCAAGCCTTATTATCTGTGTAGAAGAGTGTGATATTTATAGTTTCTACATAGCTTACCAAAAATAATTTTATATTGAATATAGGCCATGGTCCCATACTTGTTGCAGCATTCCGGGCCCATTCAGCGTTGTTTGCGCATTACTGGAAAGGCTGAAGGGGATTTCAACAGTTTATAAAATGTAAAGCGAACTTGGTTATTTATTCCTGGTGGTGCAGGGTCCGCTTAGAGGTGGGCTGCTCTTTGGCTCAAGGTAAATGAATCCGAGTGGGTGGGAAGAAGGGCAGTCTCTCCGCTGCTGAAGCTGGGGGCAGGGGCGCGTTCGCCTTTCCCAGACGCCCGAGTGCTCGCGCCCCACCCCAGCCTTAAGGCAAGCCCACCGAGCCAGTTCTGGACGCGAGAATTAGCTCCTGGCGGAGAGCTCCGCCGCTCGAGGTTGTTTTTCCCCGGCCGCGTCGGACCGCCCCCCAACGCCCGCCCCTCCGCGTCAAGGGGGCGGGGCTCCGCGGCGCCGCGGGCCGGCATTGGCGCGGGGAGCCGCTGGGCCGGCGGAGTGACGGCGGGGGCGGGGCCGCGCGGCTTGTTTGCTCGCGCCGCGCTGCCGCCGAGGTCCGCGCTGCCTGAGGCGCTGCAGCCCGGAGCCCGGCCGTCCGGTCAGCGCTCGCCTTTTCCGCGCCGCCGGGCTTCTCCTGCGCGTCCGCAGCCGGTCCCCGCGCCGACATGCGCCTGGCCACCACCGCGAACCAGGCGTACACGGCCTCGCTGGCCGTCTCGGAGCTGCTGGGCTGCAAGCAGTGCGGCGGGGGCCGCGGCCAGGACGAGGTATCCGGGCGAGGGGCCGGGCGGGCGGGTACCCGGCACAGCTGCCCGGGCTGCACGGAGGTCGCGATGCCTCCCCGCCTTCGTACCTAACAGCTGCGGAGAACGCTCCGCATTGGAGAGTGCCCCGGGAGCAACCGCCCGGCCGGCCGCCCTGCCCGGCGGGGGGCGTCTCGGGCCGGCCCGCGCCCCTCAGGTTGAAGGGGCGGCCTGTGGTGGGAGGGGAGACGGTTTCCACCGCGAGCCGGCCCCGGGAGAAAATGCTGAGGCTGGCAGACACAGCTGCCTCGGTCATTTAAATGGAAGTCTCCAAAACGTAAATAACGTCGTCCTGTGTGCAAGTCTCCACAAGTCAGAACCGAACAAAGCTCCAGTCTTAGGGTAGAACAGCCTGTGGATTTTTCTCCCCTCGGCGTCTTGTCAGAACATTATCGGTGACCCCCCCCCCTCCCTTGGCCTCCTACTCAAAAAAAGGGGGGGAAATAACATTTGAGTCGGTTAAAAGCTGCTGCCGCCTGGAACACGTATGTTCTGCCGGCTCTATGACGTTATGCACCGCGCTTACCCCTGGTTGTTAACCATCCCCGTTGCGCCTGAGACGGCCTTCAGGAGAAAGCGGTTCAGTTGTGACATTTTGTATTTTTCCCAAGGGCTTGTGAATAACGGCCCCATTTGAAAGTTGCTAGTACAGCTAACCGAAATCTGAGCCTTTAAAAGGCTTTCGTTCAAAAGGTGACAAAGGAGAAAGAGAAACAGTCATTAAAGTTTGAATTGAACTCAGAACGCTGGGTTGCCATCGGTCACGAAATCTAGGAATGTCTCCGCAGCGTTGCCCCCTTAGGGGACTCCGTTCTAGTGTTTCTGTTGTTTCGTAAGTGGAGACTGCGTGGCGAGTGGACTGCATGGATTCACGCAACTTGAAGAGAAGACCTCGTGGGGGCTGTAGGACGCACTTTCCTGGATTTTAACGTTAGTGGGTACATGATACGCTCCCCATTGTGTACACATCATGCAGCAACCTAAACACCAACAAAACTTGCTCTGCCTGTTGCTTTGGAAACTCTATCAAAGAAACAAAACCCTGTGGAAGTGTTGACATCCCATTTCTGGTTTCCGTTTGCAGGCCATAACAGATCTTTTCTCATTCTGACTAGAGGCGATCCCCAGTCGCGGAGCTTGAATAGCTGTCATTTCTGATGGTGTTTGGGTGCAGAATCCCGGTTCTCGCCCAGATCTAGAGTCTCTGAATATAGCCGCGAAAACTGGAAGATGAAGGGATACATTGTAGCTCGCTGGTTGGTTTCCGTGCCCGTGGGATTGTGTTTAGGAAACTAGGAAGCCTTGCGGAGTTGTATTTTATCACTTTTAACACATCCGACATGTGGGAAAATAAGTCAGGAAGTAGTGCTTTATAGGAAAACTATTCATTTTACAAAAGAATTAATAACACGAGTCTTTCAACTAGCATGCCTCCAAATAAAATGCTTTAAAATGAAACACTTTTCAGGGATGGAACTCCTGACTAAAATAAAGGGCACACACATGGCCTAAGTCAGCCTTACAAATCCAGTACTTTGAAGTCAGTGAGGTTTTTGTTTTGTTTTGGTTTTTTGTTTTATAGTTTTTTTTTTATTTTTTTTTTTAAATATGTTTTATAGAAGACCAGAGACTGGAAAAAGAGGTACCTGAACTTTCAGTATTTCCAAGTTCCCAAGCAGAGGTAATGACAATGTTAAAAGAAGCACCAGTACATTTGTTATAGCAGGAATATATTTTTGTTCCTTCTACATCTTTTCATTTCTGTTCAAAATTTTTGAATGTCAGAAGCCTAGCACCAGCTCTAGGAAATGATTCTCCTAAAGAAGGGAGAGTGGGGTGGGAGCTTTCACTTTTTACACAATTTATTGTTGCCTAGTTGAAACACATACTGCTTTTGTAGTTTGTTTTTTTTTTCAACCAAAATTAATATGAGCATCGTGGTTATTGGTATAAGACGTCTGGACAGTTTTTTAAAAGTGCCCCAAGCCCAGTGAGAAAAATGATTCAAATGACTTAATCATGTTTACTTTTCCACTTGTTTTGCAAGTGGGTAGACACTAGAAGCTAAGGAATGCTTTTATTTTGCATTTGTGGCACATCACTGTCTCACTTAAAGGAGGGTATTGCTGTAGATTCCTAAATGTATCTCTGACCAATTTGGAAATGATCAGAGCAGTACTTTTAGCATGCCAACACTGATTCCTTATGTGATACAATACAGATACAGTGTTTCTGTGGTACTGTCTACATTTGCTAAGAATTTTCATATTGTGAAAATGAGTGTCTTAGTATTACATGCTACTGAAGAAATAGATGTTATGTCAGAGATTTGCAGCGGTGTTGTCATGGCAGAGGCTGTTGCTGTCTTTTTCAAAATGCTGATTAGGAGAATTGTTGAGAGGAAAGAACTGTTAGTTCCCATGTTCGTTTTTCCAGCCACACCTTCACCAAAGGCCTGTGAGGTTTGTGCTGTGATTAGCATCTACATCTGCTTTTTAAACAAGGCCATTTGCTATCGGCAGTTCTGTGTCTTAGAATCTGGATTGGCCAAAACGTATTCAAAGTCTGTAATTAATTTTCTTCAACAGCAACAGATAAGGCATAATTGAAATAACGTTTAGGAAATTATGAAATGCAGTTAGTTTGGCTTATGATCACCCTATTGAAGACCTGTAGTAGCTTTTTAAAATCAATACCTGCTAGAAGATAGGGTAGTGGCTAATTTGTCATGTTGACTAGGAAAAGAAGTATTCAGAAAATGAGTTTTCCAGAAAATTAGCCTTTTAGAAACCAAGAATACTATTGCATAACAACAGTGATATCCAAAAGGACCTTTAAGGTGTCAAAAACTCTTACAGAGGCTCAAAAGAGTAATAATGACAACTCTAGAACCAGATTTCCTAGATTCAACCCCTGTCTGCACCACTCACTAATACTAACTGAGCTAGGTACTTGATTTCAAATTACATATATACGTATAATTTATAAATTATTATATGTGATTATTTTATGTTTATAATTATTGTATGTTACATAAACATTATATAGAATTTGATATATATAGAAATATATATCATTTATAAAATCATCTCCTTCCTGCCTGAATCTGGACTAGGATATGGTGGAATGGAGTCTTAGAGCTCATCAGTTGATATTCTTGTATCTCTCTCCTGTACCTAATCTATTAAGAAACAGAACAAAGGACATTGAGTAAGCCTTCAAATATGGAGAATAAGTTGATGTGAGTCTAGAATAGCACTCACTATATTTCCCATTAAATTAGTCGATCAGTCCTTTTTGGGAAAGACTTTATTTTTTTTAAGTATATCAGTGTCTCCCTTCCCCCAGTCTTTTCTTTCACTTCCTCTCCTTTTCCTTCCTGCCATTTCCCTTTCTGCCCTTAAGGAATGGCACAGACCTCTCACAACTTCTTCATCTTAATAGGAAATTGACCCTGGTAGTCTGGATGTGAGCTGGGTACAATTCTGTTTTATCCGGAACTAGACTTAGGTAAAATAATGAAATTGGAATCTTGAATGTCAGAGACTTCTTTCCACTCCTTTCCTTTCTTCAGTTTATCTTCTCTTCCATCTCCAGTTTTCTTGCCAGACTGGTACCTCATCAGGGAATTAATGTAACCTCAACAATAAGAGATTATTAGCATAATTGGTCTATAATCCATTCCCAAGAATGTTTACTTTTAGTTAACATCCTGCTTTAAAACACGTAGTTTTTCACTCTGAAAGAATGTTTGTCTAAAGGAACTGTGAAGGAAGGTTTTGCCCACTGAAGGGAAGGAATAGGGGAGACAGTGATACAAGTATGACCATTAAATTTGGCTGTCGGGGTAGACTTTCAAAGACATGAAAAGTATATAGGACCATTGGGAAAGGTCTTTGCTATACTTATAGGAAAATACTCCATTCTGAAACACTGATAGCCACTTTCTTTGAACTCTAAACTATTGTTTTATGATAGTTCAGTATGTAAAGTATATATTTGGTATAGAAACAAAACTAAAATAATATAATTCAACCTTTTTGTTTTGAGGTCCATGTGCTATCAGTCTTGTTATTAAAAATATGTATATGCCACCCACATGTTGCTAATTTAGTTAAAGTCCTATAAATGGAATTGCTAAGTTTTTTTTCTCTCCTTACAGATAGTAACAAAATACATGCATCTTACGCACTTTGCTCTCCCCTACCTCACCCCCCTGATGCACACTCAATATATATCTTGGGGGTCTTTTAAAGCCAACTCATACAGAATTGTTTCATTCTCCTTGTAAGGACTGCATGTAATTCTAGTCTGTGGTCATACTACATTAAAACAGTCCTGTTGATGAGAGCTCAGGTTGTTTTATATTTTGTACTATTACAAACAATGTTGCAGTGATTATCCTTTTACCTATGGCATGTCTATGAGTACAGGTCAGCATTTAAAATGAAATTGTTGACTCAAAGGATTTGTGACTTTTTCATTTCAATCATTATTACAAACTACCCTCTCTATAAGTAGTAGTGATTTACACTTCTTATGTATTCCTTGATCTTACTTCCTCACACTTCACAACACTCCCATGAGAAATGTATAAGTAACGAATATTTATCCACCTCCTCTTCACAGCCTACTATTAAACTTTTGATCTTCAGCAATCTTTTAGGTGAAAAATAGTATCTCAGTGTAGCTAACTTAAAGTTTTATTGTGAGGTTGACCATTTTTCAGCCATTTCTTTGAACTGTCCGTGTCCTTTGTACATTTTTCTATCAGGTTGTTGTAGGTTTTCTTACTGATTTGTAGGAGTTTTCATGTACTCAAGAAATTTAGCCCCTTTGATATAGAAACTGCAAATAGATTTCCCGATTTTCTGTTTGCTTTTTTTTTTTTTATTTTTTTTTTCAACGTTTATTTATTTTTGGGACAGAGAGAGACAGAGCATGAACGGTGGGGGGGGGGGGGGGCAGAGAGAGAGGGAGACAAGAATCGGAAACAGGCTCCAGGCTCCGAGCCATCAGCCCAGAACCCGACGCGGGGCTCGAACTCACGGACCGCGAGATCGTGACCTGGCTGAAGTCGGACGCTTAACCGACTGCGCCACCCAGGCGCCCCAGCTTTTGACTTTTTTATGTTTATTTTTTCCCATGTGAAAGTCTTTATTTTTATGTCATCAGATTTACTAGTTTTCTATTTTACGACTTCTGGGTTTTATGACATTCTTAGGCCTAACTTCATTCCATGAGTGTTTTCTTCCAGCACTTATGTTTTTTGGTTTGGGGTGTTTGTTTGTTTGTTTGTTTTTTTAATACTTACCTCTAATTTAAGTATGATTTATGGTTCTAACTTTACTTTTTTCTGAGTGGCTATCTAGTTGTATCAAGATCATTTGTTGAATAATCCATTTCTCCTCCATCTGAAATACTACATTTTAACACAGTACAGTCTCAAGAATAGTAGTGTCTCTCGGGTATAAAAAGAGTGATAAACTCTTGAAATGGGCATTTTCCTAAAATGCATTTTATTTAAATAATATTGTGAAGAAATGAAGAGGGGTAAATATTGAATGTAACCTTAACATTTTGCCCAATATTTCTTGATATCTATGTAATTGGATCAGAAATTCAGCAGTTAGAAAGGCTAATAGAGTCATTGTTTTATATAAATGGCTGCATTTGTGTTAAGATGATGTATTGAATAGAAGGAATGTGGAGGTTTTTTTCTTGCATTTATTACAGGCTAATAAAATTAAGACATGCCTGTGGCCAGACCAGTGAATTGAGTGCCTCCTCTAGTGAAGGGTATAGTTAGAGCATTGCTGTGTTCAGTGTAAGTGTATTGGCAAGTGTATTTGAATCGACATCTTAAGTTATCCCAATAAAGATTTTCTTCAGTTTTGTCCTGCCTGCTTAATTTTTAAAAATCCACTCTGCTCAAAAGGTTTTCATTCACTTGGACCAGATTTTTTGAATTGCTGCCACATATCCTTCTCTGTCTGCAAACCACCCCCCCCCTTTTTTTTTTCTTTAAAAGGAACATCCTGAAGGACTTTTGGAAGCAGTAGAGGGTACAAATAATATTTGTATGTAGTTATATAAGCAAGGGTTTAATATTTAGATGTGTAAACTTCAGGAATTTGGGGGGGGGGATTTTGTTGTTGTTGTTGTTTTTAGAAACCAGATTGATAGGACATGAGCCTAAAAAAAAAAAAAAGTTATTATTTTAGTTTTGTTTCTCTAATCACACAGTATTGGGGAAAAGATGGACCTTTAATACGTACTTGTCACTTTTTGTTAACCATACTACCCTGTCACATCAAATATAGGTTTCTAGTAGACTCTCAAGTACAGGGTTCTAGATTTACTATGTCAAAGGGCAGAAAACCTTTATTTGTTAATCAGTTGGGCTTCTCTAAAATATAAGCAAAATTGATAACATACTATAAATAAAAGATTTAAAGCAAACTCGCAAAGTTAGTTTCTCGAAGATTGTTTTACTCAGCCACAGAGAAAACATGCCCTGCAGTACTTTCTTTTATGGATTTAAGTAACTACTTTTTATTTTTCATAGTATTTCTTCTCCTATTGTGAAGTGTTATTGTAGATGTAATAATAATTAACACTCCTTTCGACTTAAGACATCTAGGCAGAGGTTAGTGAGTTTTCATTTCCTGACAAGATACACAGGGGTTGATGTTTTGGTTGGTTGAGTTTTGGATGTACAAACACATTGGTCTTATTTTGTATCAGTGACAGTCCACAGGGTTGGTTGCTGTGTGCTGAACTTTCTGTTCTAGACTTTCTGCCAAGTACTTTATGCAAAACTCTGGTTTTAGTGAAACAGGTTTTATTGTTTTTAGTCTGTGTCGTATTATAAGCTCTTGTCAGCCATATGATGCAAACAGAGGAGTTGGTATATATATATGGCCATGAAAACAAACCACTAAAACAAGCCTGTCTCTGTTCAACTGGTTGTTTTTCCTCCCATTCCTGTAGCCTCAGTTCATGTTGTTTACTGCTGAGAGGCCTGAGATGGTGTAATTTTCTTTTCTAGGAACTTGGAATTAGAATTCCTCGACCACTAGGACACGGACCAAGCAGATTCATCCCAGAAAAGGAGGTATGTTGTTTGTGAAAGTACATAGTGAACTGAATGCTTTTAAGGAAAAGCTCTCATGACCCACATCTTGGCATCTGAACAACTGTTGGACAACAACATGTTTTACGCAGAGTTGATCGCAGTTAATCATCATGCTTTGGCAGTGAATCTGTGGGATTAGAAAGCTGTTATAGTCATGTTGATTTCTAGTATTTCATGACGCTTTTCTAACACCCATATTTAATCTAGGAAAGGCAAGACTTGTTTTTGACCAATAATACTCCATCTCTTTATATTTAGATGTTTAGTTAAGTGCATGCTCATAAGCTGAGTTACTTGGTCTTGACCATCTCCACAGGCTGGTGTCAATGCTAGATTGGATGTTTAATTCTAAATATGTAAAACTCCTATGCTTTAGATCTCCTTAAATTTTGGTTCTCCTTAAATTGAGACTAGGCGTTATAAGGAAAGGGTAAAGTCTTTAGAGTCCGTTTGCAAGCTCTGCAAATTTGATAATCTAAATCTGCTTCTTTATCTGGATTCTGGCCAAGTCTGCAAGCAGCCTGTCTAGGTGGCCTTTAATGTTCGGCCTTTGTTGTTTATCTACTACCTACTACATAATATTCAACTGTTTATTCTTCTGTCTTGCTGCTAGTTGAGTTAAAGATTCAGAATTATAACCTTTCTCTCAAGCCAAATTTAACCTGCTTGTAGATGACACTTAAAAAAAATACGTATGCACTGCATTCTAACACCAATTTACAATTTATGTAACCATGGTTTTCCTCTCTTTCATACAGATTCTCCAAGTGGGAAGTGAAGACGCACAGATGCATGCTTTATTTGCAGATTCTTTTGCTGCTTTGGGTCGTTTGGATAACATTACATTAGTGATGGTTTTTCACCCACAGTATCTAGAAAGTTTCCTAAAGACTCAACACTATCTACTGCAAATGGATGGGCCATTGCCCCTACATTATCGGCACTACATTGGAATAATGGTTTGTAAACATTAAATGAAAAATTCCTTCTGCCTCCTTTATTAATCGTTTTAAGAGATGGTTAATGCTTTAAACACAGGGATGAATACTTATATTCTGACTTCTAATTGGATTCCTGTTAGGTAGTATGTGGTTTTCCTCTTACTAAATAAGTATACTCTCAGATGTATCTGTAAAAAGAAACAAGTGTTTATACATTATTAAGAACCATTTTCCATTAAATGAGAATAAAGAAGAACACAGGATCTATTCCACTGTTACAAATAGTTCACATTGACATAAGTGGTACTACTCCTGTTCGATTTGTAAATTATACTCCATTATTTTATGGTTGGCACCTTAATTGAAGTTTGTTAATCTTAGGATCTGAAAGTTATATAAATACAATTCCTAAGGCTCAAATACTTTTATCAGCTATTCAGTTTGTTTTGGGGATATTTCTGAGGTCTTTCTATGGTGTGTGTGATTTTTTTTAATGTTTATATGAAACTGCATTTCTGTGGTTTATGAAAAATTTGCAAACGGACTAATCAAACACTTGCTGTTTTACCCATTATAAAGGAAAAATATTCATAGTTTAAAATTTTAATATTTATAGTTAGATTGATCTTTTTGTTTTCTCTTAAGGCTGCAGCAAGACATCAGTGTTCCTACTTAGTGAACCTCCATGTAAATGATTTCCTTCATGTTGGTGGAGACCCCAAATGGCTTAATGGTTTAGAGAATGCTCCTCAAAAACTACAAAATTTAGGAGAACTTAATAAAGTGTTAGCCCATAGACCTTGGCTTATTACCAAAGAACATATTGAGGTAAGTAGAAGTGTAATGTATCTAAGGTGTCACTTAAAAAAAGATTTTTTTTAAAATAGACTTTAATCTTTAGAGCAATTTTAGGTTTACAGAAAAATGGCACAGAATATTCTCATATTCTACCCTCCTGAGACTCCCCCCAAGTCTCTTTTATTAACATCTAGCATTAGTATGATAACATTTGCTATAATTAAAGAATCAATATTGATCAATTAACTATTAACTAAAATCTGGGGCTTACCTTATGGTTCACTCTTTGTGTTGTATAGTTCTATGGGTTTTGACAAATGCTAATGTCATCTATCCACCATTACACTATCATACAAAGTCGTTTCACCGCTCTAAAAATCCTGTGGGCTCCACCTATTCATCTCCCTCCCCTTTTCCCTGAAACCCTGCAACTACTGATGTTTTTACTGTCTATAGTTTTGCCTTTTCCAGAATGTTACATAGTTGGAATCATACAGTATGTCATCTTTTCAGACGAGCTTCTTTTACTTATCAGTATGCATTTACGGTTCCTCCATGCATTTCCCATGGAAAATTTATTTTATTTATTACTGAATAATAATACACCAGTGTATGGAGTTACCATAGTTTGTTTGAAAGCCATCTTGGGTTACTTCTGGTTTTGAGCAGTTACAATATAGCTGCTATAAACATTCACATGCAGGGGTTTTTGGGTGAACATAAGTTTTCAAAACAGGTAAATAATTAGGAATGTGATTGTTGGATTGCATGGTAAGCCTGTGTTTAGCTTTGTAAGAAACTGGGAAAAGGTCTTCCAAAGTGACTGTACCAGTTTGCATTCCCAGAAGCAGTGGATGAGCATTCCTATTTCTCCATATCCTCACCAGCACTTGGTGTATCAGTGTTTTGGATTTTAGCCATTCTGATAGGTGTAAAGTGGCATCTTGTGTATCTTTTCAAAATGCCATTTAAATTAGTGCCTTCTGGTTCTAGGTAGATTGACATCCCCTAAAAGTATCTACTGTGCAGTAGACATACAACATATTTTTGGGCTTATCTTTCTATTTCATAAAACATTTTCAATACTATTATATAATTGAAGCATCTTATTAAGATATAAGATCTGAAATTGATCAATGTAGTATCTATTACATTGTCTGGTAATGCAAAATTACACAGGATTATAAAACAAATAATGAAGCAGAAGGGATATGATATGCAAGACTTTGAAGAATCATAGACTTTACCTTGAACATAATTTTTTAAATAATTTTGATGATTTAGGAATATGCAGAGTCAAGTTCAAACTACTGCCTTTAAAATTCCTTGAGACAGTTTGATAATAAAAACACAGGCATATTTTATACAGTAGCTTCCACTTTAAATACAGATTTATTACATTTAGATTGAGACTTTGAACTAACAGTGAAAGCATTCAGAATCCGGCATCTGAAATATGGCAACTGCTTTTAAACAAAAAGCATTCTATTACATTTTAAAATCAGGATTTCAGAAAATCAAAATAATAATGAATATGTCATTATCAGGTTATGTTAAGCTCTGTTTGTAAATACATAATTCATAAAAAATTATATTAGCAAACTCTGGGTTCTATGTGTCTCAAATTATAATTGTACCCTAGGTTTTATACAGTGACTACTCCTGTTTTTAAGTTTATTTATTTATTTTGAGAGAGAGCACATGCGTGCACCTGCACACATGAGCAGGGGAGGGGCAGGGAGAGAACCTCAAGCAGGCTCAACGCTGCAGGCTCAACACTGTCAGCTCAGAGCCTGATGTGGGGCTCAAACCCATGAACCGTGAGATCATGACTTACACCAAAATCAAGAGTCAGATGGATGCCTAACCTACTGAGCTACCCAGGTGCCTCCTAATCCTGTTTTAAATAGATTAAATACCAAGATGAACTATTTACTTTTACCAACACCATAACCAGTGTAAAAATATGTTCTTTTTTTTTTCTTAAGGGACTTTTAAAAGCTGAAGAGCACAGCTGGTCCCTTGCAGAACTGGTACATGCAGTGGTTCTCCTCACACACTATCATTCTCTTGCCTCATTCACATTTGGCTGTGGAATCAGTCCAGAAATTCATTGTGATGGTGGCCACACATTCAGACCTCCTTCTGTTAGTAACTACTGCATCTGTGACATTACAAATGGCAATCACAGTGTGGATGAGATGCAGGTCAACTCAGCAGGAAATGTTTCAGTAAGTATCTATTATTTGTTACAGGATTATCTTAAGACTAATCATAATGATTGCTGCTATATTATTTTTTCATGTGACTTCTTAGAAAACCTACCCTGTTAAGCCCCTCTACCTGTTCATTCAGCAAGTATTTACTGACTGCCTATAAATGCTCAGCAGTTTAGTGCTAAGGGACATATAAAATTTTAAGACCCTTTAGGAGGTTACACTCAAGTGTAATTTTAGGATCAGGAGCCACCAGCATATGCCCCATGAGAGCCAGCTAGTATTGAATGGGTGCTGCAGTAAGATGAGGGGAGGCTGAGACCATGCAAGTTAGTGGTGGAGACTCCCTGATGCTGATCACATTCTTTTCCTCTCTTTTGCATAAAAGAAACAGGCTGGTTTCTTAATTATCTTTTAGAAGAGTTAATCAGCCTTTATCTAGAAATTTCTCCTTTTAAAATTCTTTTTCATTTTTAACTTGGCACAAATATATATATATAAGTGAAAGTAAATTTATTAAAATGTTTTCTACTCCTTCTCTGGGTTTTATATTTTCTCAATTTTGTTATTCCCTTAAAACAGATTAGAACAAGTTGAATGTTCTATAAGCAGATTTTAATTTCTGAATACAATGAGTCAAAATCCCCTTTGCATTCTTTTGCTATAGTGAAAAGATTTCCAAAGAGAAATCACAGAAACAACATCACAGTCTTCTGAATACTTTGCATGCATACATTTTCTCGGTTATATTATTCCTTTGAAACAGATTTGAACAGGTCAAATTACCTTTAATGTATATATTTGACTGTGGGCAGGTTACCTCCCTGAGCCTCTGTTCTTTCATGTCTAAATAGAGGTCAGACATAAGGTTATTTGAGGTTTAAATGAAATGTCTCTAAAGAAATAAAAGGCCTAGTACAGCTGGTATTATTTATCAGGTGCTAAATAAAAAGTAGCATTTACATATGGTGAGATTAGCACACGAAGGAAAATAATTTTCCCAGGATTGATCACTTGTGAGCTGATCACAAGGCCCAAGACCATCAGTTTCACCCTGTTGAGCCACCTGGATTAATGTTATAGGCTGTAATATTGGCCACTGATCATTTATTAAAACTTATATGGGATGGTCTAAGGGAAAATATATGTATTAGTTGTTAGGAGGCTTGGAGTTGGATTGTGGTCCTTCCCCACCTTTGATTTAGGACAAGGCTGAAGAAAATAATGGGGTTGGGGGTAGTCTTACAGTGCCTTTGGAAGGGCCAGAACTTGCCTTAAATCTTCCTCAACCACATAAGTATTTCATGTATTAGTGCTTGAGAGAATTTGAATGTAGGATGGGTTCAACTACACAAAAGGAAAAGATATTTACCACTTCTTTTTAATATGAAGTGAAGAGGCCACCTCTTAGTGCTAAAATGGTATGTAGTACATGAACACGCCTTCTTTCATTACAGAAAATTCCAAAATTTGTACTTTTTGTGTGGGAGTGTAGAAAGGCAAGAATGCTTTCCTGAACAACGGATGAATTAGCAGTAGCTTTAGTTTGTTTGTATGTAGGTACAGTTGGAGCACTAGGTATGTATGTACTCTGGACTACTTAGAAGTAGGTTTTTGAATGTAACAAGTCAACTTGAGTTGTAATATATTTTGGGAAATCAGTTCAGTACACATTGTGACTGTAAACATTGTACTGTAAATGTTCTGTAGTTTTTCCCTAATAAAATTTTTGGGGTAAAGGGTAAAAAAAAAAATAGCACAAGGCTAAAAAAGTACTTGATTGTTTCTAGTTATTCCTCTGTTACATGAGGTTAGTAGTAAAATAATAGAAATTTTAAATTACTAGTCCCTGAGTTTGCTATTTAAAAGGTTTATGGCCCACACTGAGGGCACTTGTCAGTGAGCTAATATAGTTTATTCTTCAGGTACGTATCAGATGTCTGACTCAGTTCAATTCAGATACAAGTGGTTAAAAAACCAAAAGAATTTCCTCATACAATATTAACATTTTAATATCAAAATTAAATGCCTTTTTTTTTTTACACTAACAACTTTAATAGATTTTTTAAGGAGCAAAAGAAATGTACTTTATTTCCTTTACTTCTTCACTTTAAATCAATCAAGAATTGTCTTTCATAAGAATACTTAAAATTTGGGCTGTTTTAGGAGAAGGTAGCTACACAGAACAGGTAGTATAATGAAGGATAATGTGAGTTGACAAAAACCTTAATATATTTATATATTTTTTTTTTGGTAAACCTTGGGTCATTCTTTTCAGCCCTTTATTTGGCCACCGACTCTCTCTTAGGAGTAATTAAGGAGAACTATGTACCAGAAGAACCTTTAATACATCATAGAAACACTTTCTATCATGAAATTGTGAGAGGAAGTACTCACTATAGGGTGCTTCGGTATAACTGTTAGGATCATACGAAAGTATAAAGCACCAGTAGTATAGATTTTTTGTCTCTTAATGTAGAATTATCCTTACAAGCTTTCTGCAACAAATATTTTGCAAATATCCACTATGTGCCAGGTATTATGCTGGGCTCTGAATATATACTCGTAAATTAGACAGGTCCCCTGTCTTTATGAAGGTTTGGTTTGAGGGAGGCAGGCATTAAACCAGTATCATGCAGTAACTATTACAAATTGTATCTGGTGCTCTGAAGGAATGAGCAGAATGCTGTGTGAGAATAATTAGGGTGGCAAGGTTTGGGATGGGGGGACAGGACAGGAAAAGCAAGTAAGCTGACATGAGTAGGACCAATGGGTGTAAACCAGGAAAAGAGTATAAGAGTAGCGGAAGAACATTCCTAGCAAAAGATATGTATAATGAGGAAAACATTAATTTTGTGTTTGAACACTGAGATTTGAAATTGGAAGATTTCTTACTATTTTATAAGATAAATTCCACAGATTTGATCCCAGTTCCATAGTAAGGATGCAGCAGGGTATTGTTTGGCTAGTTCAAGTCCACTGGCCAGTCCTCCTGCGTCTGTCAGACCTATTAATACAGATGTCACTGCTCTAGTCATCCCAGCAAGTGACAGCTGCCAACCCCATTTGCAGAGGTCATGTGGAGAATTCCAGCCCTGTAAGGACACATTTCATTCTTAATTGGTAAATTCGAGCTGATTACTATAATTTGAAGATGATAGACACGTGTTGACAGTGTGCCCAAATGTGCATAGTTGAAGCAAAACCACTTAAACTTTGTATCTTATTTAAGCCGTTGTAAGTTGATGATTAGTGTTAAATTTTAATTCTTAAAACTTAGCATTAACAGTAATGACATTATTACTAATTTTTTAAGGTAAAAATATTGTGTTCTTAAAAAACTTACTTTAAAATCTGTAGACCTGTATATGTACACCAAAATATTTTCATTTTTTTATTCATTAATGTACATTAAAATTATAAGATCTATTTTTCCTATATTCTGTTGTCTCATAAGAATTTGTATCTTAATAAAAGAAAATTTTTAAATTTCATCCTTTGTCTGAAATATACAACATTAATTATATTTTCTCTTCAGGTAAGTGATTCGTTCTTTGAGGTTGAAGCCCTGATGGAAAAGATGAGGCAGTTACAGGAATGTCGAGATGAAGAAGAGGCAAGTCAGGAAGAGATGGCTTCACGTTTTGAAATAGAAAAAAGAGAGAGCATGTTTGTCTTCTCTTCAGGTAAAAGCAATCATTACATAGTCAAAAAAATTTCTATTGCTTACAAAAAAGATCCCCACTTTTTTTAACGTTTGTTTATTTTTGAGAAAGAGAATCCCAAGCAGGCTTCATGCTATCAGCACAAAGCCCAACTTGGGGCTTGATCTCAGGAACCATGGGATCATGACCTGAGCCAAACTTGAGTCAGATGCTTAACAGAGTGAGCCACCCAAGTGGGGGTGAGAATTTAGATAAGTTTTTATCTTTTTTTTTTTTTTTTACTTTTATCTTTTAATTTTATCAGAGAATTTAAATAATAGTTTTAAAACCTAAATCCAAATATGTTTTTCCTTTTAGATAAGCTATTATTGCATAGGTGTTCCTACCTATAAATAAAGCAGGCAACCTAGAAAAAGAAGTTATAGTATAAATAGCACTACACTAAAAGAGGACATTTGATTTGTTTTTTATACTAAAATCACTGCTAATAAACTTTGTGAATGTAAGGCACTTAACATATGAATGCTCTCTTTTTCCTCTTCTTTAAAATTAGGATATTGGGGGTGCCTGGGTAGCTCAGTTGGTTAAGCGTTTGACTCTTGAGTTTGGCTCAAGTCATGATCTCACAATTTGTGAGATCACGCCCCGAGTCAGGCTCTGCACAGCCTGCTGAGGATTCTCTCTCTCCCTTTTTTTCTCTGCCCCTCTCCCATTCACATACTCTCTATAAATAAATAAACATTAAAGATATTAAATAAAATTAGGAAATTTTATAAGCCCTGAGATTACTTTTTAGCTTTAAAATAAAATGATTTGTGAAATGATTTGTCAGTTGTTAGACAACTGATGACAAATGTAAATTCTTTATGTTTGGCCTTTATATACAGGCTATACAATTTAATATATAAATCAGGTAATTTACAGGAAATGTATTTTGATAACAGAGCGAAAGAGTGTATGTGTTAAATACCAAGTTTCCTAATAGCAAACAAAAAAAATCACATTTTTTCTTCAAGTTTATTTTGAGAAAGCAGGAGAGAGATCCCAAGCAGGCTCCTTGCTGTCAGCACAGAGCCTAGTTTCACAAACTGTGAGATCATGACCTGAGCCAAAATCAGGAGTCAGATGCTTAACTGACTGAGCCACTGAGGCGCCCCAGAAAAAGTTATATCAAATTTGTATAAATGAAGGTTGGATGTTATCTTGTTTCTCCTTGAGGAAAAGTTTTTGTTTCTATTTACTTCAAACGAACATGAAAGCAATCCAGAAAGGCTTTAGAGCATTTCAGGAAACACTGTAAAAATGATTCACCATTGCAGTATTGTTTCTAGGACCCTTTGAGGTGTTAGATCATATTATATATTGTAGGACATTAATATTTAACCAGAAATCATTCAAGTGCTAAAGTATAGAGCATAGATGATTTATCACCATAAAGATTATCCAAAAGGGTGTTCAGACTTTGAGTACATGCTTTTAAGTAGAACTGGGAACACAGAGGGTATAGGAAAGAGAAAAATGCAAGGCATAAAAAATTCAACCATGAATATTTTTATAACAATCTAATTACATTCCATTTATTGGTAAGTAAGCTACTTTATGGTTTTAAGACTTAAGTTGGTTACTCACTGTCAGAGGGCTATCCTGTTTTTACTTATTATAGGTAAAATGAATTTTAACTAGCATTCTGTTTTTAAAAAGCTTTAAGTGGCTTTTTTTTTTTTTTTAATTATTTCAGATGATGAAGAAGTTACACCAGCAAGAGATGTATCTCGTCACTTTGAGGATACTAGTTACGGCTATAAGGATTTCTCTAGACACGGGATGCATGTTCCAACATTTCGAGTACAGGTAAAATTGCACATGACTAGTTAGAAATAGTTCCGTCTGACTTAAAATAAGAAAAAGCCCCCTGGATTTGAGAATTCTAGAATGTTGAAGAAGTAACTTTTATCAGGCAATTCCTTTAAATATATTTATTTTATTGTTGAAGTTCATAAATCAGATATTAAAACACGTTCACCCATAAAACTAAATTACAGTAATGGGTTAGGTTCCCAGATGGTGTGCCAAAACTCAAGTTCATAATATATCTAAACAATGAATAATACTAGCATTTATAGCATTGGTTTTTCTTCTCCTCTCCTATTGAGCCCCAGCATTAAAGTGAGGCCCTGATATGCACCAGGCCTGAGTAACAAGAGAAATGTCCCCAGCATCCCAAGCATTATGTAAAAGTGAGTAGAGGGAAAGAGGATGAAAAATTCAAAAGTAAAAGATGTGCTTTATTTACTTTTTTAGGGAGAGTAAGCTTTTGCTTGGTTTGTTTTCTTTATAACTTGGATGAGTTCTTACAGATAGCACAGACAATAAACCAGGACAATTACAGTATCCTAATTCACTGTGAAATATGTACTGAATGTTATTTGGAGCAATGAACATTTTTGAGGGTTTTAAATTAAACTTTGAGAGGATTCACATAAATAGTGATGTGGGGAGTAGAATTATTTTTGGTAGACCCAGTTTCTTTAGCTCCAAAATCATGAACTCTGAAATATACATTAAAACTTCCTCTGTATAATTCTGTATCTATTGAGTCTATGGAAACTTAGGGACCTAGTGGTCCTCTAGGATACTACTAGGCTCCTTCTTTGTTCTTGCTTGGTAGGAGGCACTATGCTAAAAGTGCGTTGCAAATATATCTCAGGAGCAACAGTAGCTATATTCTCTGTTTCCACAGTAAAAGTTAAGAATCATCAGTTAATCAATTATTGATTGATTAATTCATCAGTTTATTCTGTTCTTTAAGCTTTGTAAGACTGCTCTCAGTCCAGTCCATTAATAGAAACATCAGCATAACTGTATTTCTTAAATAGCCTATTGTATAAAAATTTAGGTAAATATTTAATTCAGATGAGTTGTTATTCCCAACTTCCTCAGTTATTGTGAGGGTCCAGTGTAAAAACTAGAAAATTGTGTTTCTTTGCTCAAGGGATGAAGATGTTTAAAGGGACAAAAATTAGGCACAAGGAAGAGTTACAGAATATTTCTACTTGATAGTATAATTGTGTCATGAAATACAATAATTAGAATTGAAGACATCATGTGGGTTGGAAATGTTATGGTGTGAGTTAGGATTTGAGAGATTTGCATGATCCAAAAGCATGGGCATTGTAAAGCAGAGGAGACTATAAGCAATAATTGAGCTTAGATTGAGGGAAGCGATCATAAAGAAATTGGCTGGGCTGCTGAGTGCTTCAAGCAAAGGATTCCTACTTCTGATTACTGTGAAGCTAGTTTAAAATCGGTCAGGTTTGTAAGTTTTAACCAGAGTAATAACATGTCAGAGAGGTGTTTCAGGAAAATAAATATGAGAGCAACGTAGAAGTAGCATAGGGGCTTATTTTGCTTGAGGTAGAAAGAAAGGAAGCAGGGAGATTTAGTGTAAGAAAACTAATTAGAAGATTCAGTTAATTATGCTAAGAATTAGGAGGTAGGAGGAAAAGGAATGAGTGATGGTTGTATTGAATTAAAAATTTACAAACTTTGAGGACCATTTAAATAGCTGCAGCAATGGAAAGGGAGAGAGGACTTCCAAGATGGGTCATCTCTGGATGCTGAGTGAGGAGACGGTGAGAGAGAGAGAGAGCTGAAAATGGGTGGCCTGTGTTTAGGAGAGAAGAATTCCACTGGTTTTTAAGCTCACTGAATTACAAAAGGTTTGCATGCTGTAGAGAACATACTAGAAAGGCAGTGGATTCCAACTGCCAGTAATCTCACCTAGGTCTACTGCTTTGCCATATGAACTATACTTGGCCACACTTTAATTATTCACATTTGTTCTGTTCTCTGTATTTAGGACTACTGCTGGGAAGACCATGGTTATTCTTTGGTAAATCGCCTTTATCCAGATGTGGGACAGTTGATTGATGAAAAATTTCACATTGCTTACAATCTTACTTATAATACAATGGCAATGCACAAAGATGTTGATACCTCAATGCTTAGACGGGCTATTTGGAACTATATTCACTGCATGTTTGGAATAAGGTTAGTTTGTTTTCTTATGTTTACAAAGAAATATTTTCCTTTGAGCTAAATTATTCAAGTGCTTGGGACATATATACACAGATGCACTATATATATGTATATATATATTACATATATGTATAATATAATATTCATAAACCATCCCTTCCCCAATAGCTTATTTTTATGCCACTTATTAGTCAAAGAACCAATTTAATGCAGCTTGGTTTATTTCCTCTCTCCTAGCTAGGCAGAAGGGAAAGTTAGGGACATTGCCTCTGGCCCATAGAGGAAAAGTTTGTCACCAGACATCTTTGATATCTTTTCTCTTTGTATCATCTCCTGTCATCTTGGATCTAAGTACCCTTATAGTGCCCTCCTGGCTATTCTCAAGCTCCTTCTGAAGAGTACCTGCTCCCATGATACTTCATCAAAATGCAAAACTTCCATGTCCTGTTAGGTATTCAGCCATATTATGTTATACAGGAAATGCAGCCATTATATACCACCTTCTAACAGATGTACATAAACACTATGCTATAGGGTTTTCTGATTATTTCAGCTGTAAAATCAGGTTTTCTCTTGCTATTCATTTTATCAGTGACTGGACTATTAGCTTCCAGAATAGTAGTAGAACCAGCTTTGCAAGAGCTGAAACACAAGAGACTTGAGTCCCTGGATGTTCTAGAAACTATAACTCAGTGGAGCAGAGCAGACACTTGTGACTGTAACCATCTTGGCTTAAAGCAGAACAGCTTATCCTAAGTGTAGACACTGTGAGGCTGACTGTAAATCATCCTTCCCTCTGGAATAATCATCTGCCAATCCCCCACCATTTTTTTCCTCATCTGATCCCAGAAACTCCTGGAAACATGGGGAAAAAAAAATAATTATTGTTTTCATTTACACAAGTGGATTATGATCTATATATCATGCAGTAGTAACCAGAAATATTAATTTGTGGACTTCTTAATTTTAACAATACTCAAATTGTTTCCACAATTTCCTCAGTGTGATTGCTTCTTTGATCATAAATATATACTGTTGCTTGGGTACTGGCAAATTTTCTATTCATCTCCCTAACTTCTGTTTCTTATCCCCTTTATATTCACTCATTCACCTCCAATTAAACATTATAAAGCAGTTGTTTTTGAGAGATAGCTGCCTACACAGGGAGGGAAGAAGAATACAGCATTTATTAATGTCCATACTTTCAAAAGAAATCAAACTATAAATTGAAAATATATAATTCTCACTTTATCTTTTAACAGATATGATGACTATGACTATGGTGAAATTAACCAGTTATTGGATCGTAGCTTTAAAGTTTATATCAAGACTGTTGTTTGCACTCCTGAAAAGGTTACCAAAAGAATGTATGATAGCTTCTGGAGGCAGTTTAAGCACTCTGAGAAGGTATGTACCTATTGTGGTTTGCCCTGTAACTTAGCAGTGATTCTTACTCTCCTTCATCTAATCTAATGACTCTCAAATCTTTTCCAACCAAGAGAAGAACATTCCAGCACAGCTGTCTCTGGTGTCCCTTGGAAGGGAATCTCATTGTAGTGCTAGAGTAAAAGAATAAAGACAGGGCATCCAGGGCCCCACTTCAGAAGTGCTGGCGTGGCTGTCACTGCTTGGGAGAATTGTTTATAGATATAAATGGTCTGGTCGTTGAACCATCTTGGTTATTAAATTATTAAGTGATGATTTGGCAGGGGAGGTTGGTATTCTAATAAAGCAATGTCTAGATTTTCTGAAATATAACAAACCTCTAAGAAGAGATGTAATCAAATATAAGCTCCGTATCTCTCCAAAAAGAGCATCAGATGGCTTTCATTTTGAGACAAATTCAAGACTTCTAAGTTATTCAGTGGCACACAGAAAATGTACTTATTTTGGGGGGATACTAGCACTGAAAAGCTGGGAATGCTTACAACTGTACCTTAAATAATGTGTTTTATATTCAGGTTCATGTTAATCTGCTTCTTATAGAAGCTAGGATGCAAGCAGAACTCCTCTACGCTCTGAGAGCCATTACCCGCTATATGACCTGATGCCTTTCCTCCATTAAAGATAATGGAATGATCAGCAGATATAGTCTACAAGGGGAAGGTACTAAGCCCCAGGACCAATGGTAGATAAAAGAATTCAGAAATCCATTGTGCCATGATTCCTTTAGTTTCTGCTATGTTACTGTGGAAATACCACTGCTGGCACGAGCAGTGAATGCTTGGCAGCTTCAAGTGTAGAGCTGTGAAGAAGGGCTGCCATTCACAGTATTCACAGTATTTTGCTTTTTGACAGTACAAGATGCTGTATAACTGTTTTAATACAGCAAATAGTAACTCTCCAAATCCTGTTGCTTTTATGTTAAATAAGATAACAAGAATTGGAGCATGCAAAGAATGGGAGTTGGATAATGACATAAGCTTTTTATACATAAAGAATTTTATTTAGATCCTGGTGCTGCTATTTCTGCTGGTGGAATGAATAGAGTGGCTGTTCCAGTTAAGCTATTAGTAATAAAAGTGAACACTGCTACTATCTGAGCCTACATACATAATTTGCGTGGTTTCAAATTAAACTTGCATATGTGTTAATTTTTTTGCATCTAAAAAAGCCTAGAATTATTACAGCTCGGCAAAGACCATTTCGATGGTAACAGTTCATTTCTTTCATTATAGTTTTTTTTTTTAATTCAGCTATTGGATGACATTAAATTACAGTGGCATTCTTAAAGATTTTCTTCAAAAAGCAATCTTAAATGAAAGTGTATAAATTATAAGAAAAGCTAGCTATCTTTTGATATGCTGTTTCCCAAGATTCTCTGACACTGGAGGGCAGCTGTCTTGTGCAGTATTTTGTTTCCAGCACTGAAGTTGTGGGAAATGTTGCTGTAGACTGCTGCGCAGTCCCAGGTGCATTCTGCCCCTCTGCTCCTGCCCACCTCGTGGTCCCCACTTTAAAGATTGTGCAGCTCTTTAAAAATAAAGCTGGAAAATATTTTTAGTCAGGTTATCAAATTTGATTTACAAAAATGCTAACTTTGGGAAAAAATGTATTAAGTACTTTGTATTCTGGAAGTGTGAATTGCTTTTGAAGTCTGTCAGTATTATTGGTATTTTTCAATAAATCATTTTTTCTCCAATTTTATGTGCTGTCTCAATCTCATGAAAAATTATGACTTCACAATCAATTACCATTCTGAAGTTCCGTTTACTTTTAATAGCCAAGCAGATTCACAAATAATGCTGTAATCAGATGAGAGACTATTAAATGGCAAACTCTCAATGCCATTTTAAAGGTTACAAAGAGTGGCCTTTCATGATCTCATGTAAGACTTTTATGGCCCCATGCCTTGTCCCTTTTGAATGGAGATGTTTTAGAGTTCAAATAAGAATCATTAGAAACAGGGGCACCTGTTGGTGTATGTAACATGCAGCTCTTGATCTCAGGTCCAGGCCCCACACTGGGTGTACAGATTACTTAAAATCCTTTTTAAAAAAATTATAAACAAGGACTAGAGTGACAACAGGACAGAAAATGGCACTGTCAAGTAGAAATAGCTCTGGTTTTAGAACAAACTGAGGGTTGTTGGGTGGAGGGACAGGCTAAATGGACAAGGGACATAAAGGAGGACACTTGTTGAACACTGGATATTATATGTAAGTGATGAATCATTAAATTCTATTACTGAAATCAAAAAAAGGGGGGGGGGAGGTGCTAACATCTTGTTTGATGGTAATAAACACACGTTATTGCTTGAAAGGCCCTGCAAGTAGCATAGGTGGATTTAGCAAATTGTGACTTTGTCTTTACAATATTTGGTGGCAAATCTTTATTGTATAGTACATATACATAGCTACAGTTTAAATCCTGGAACTTTATTAATTTGTAGTACGTTTTAATTTTAACATATTTATAAACAATTTTATAGTCTTTTAATCTATATATCATTACATTTAGTAGACTTAGCTTAATTTACCGTTACTGGTTAGGAATGCATATTTAACTTCTTCAGGTGAATATTGTTGATATGCTTTTACTTCAGAGGACACTAAAAAAAAAATGTAGCAGGTAATAAAAATATTCATGTCCAGCAAGGGAAAAATCTAGATTTAATCAAATCTGTTATAATGTTACTCATCAAAACATTTTAGCTCAGTCTAGTACCTAGTAATTTATAATGTGTGGGTGAGAGTAGGGAGGCAAAATGGTTCCTACCTTCAAAGTTCTATATCCTGGTGAGAAGACAAGACTATTAAGTTTCTTTAAATATAAAATATATTGATAATAAGTCCGTTTCTTTTTTAAATATTTTTGAGAGGGCAGAGAGAGGGAGACACAGAATCCTAAGCAGGCTCCAGGCTCTGTCAGCACAGGGCCTGATGTGGATCTCAAACTCATGAACCGCAAGATCATGACCTGAACCAAAGTTGAACACCCAACTGATTGAGCCACCCAGGCACCCCACATAAGTTTATTTCTAATTAGCTTACAATAATATATACATGGTCCTACACATTGAATTTACATCATGCCTTTGCCCTTTTCTGTCTACTGTAGAGTTATAGCAATACAGGTGAACCCAACAAGTTTACATACACTGTACATAGTTAAAATTTTATTCATTTTGCTTAGTTCTTTGTACTTCTTAAAAATAGAAGATCAGGGCACCTGGGTGGCTCAGTTGGTTAAGCATCTGACTCTTGATTTCAGCTCAGGTCATGATATTGTGGTTATGTTAAGCTCTACAACTTCCTCATAAAGTCACAACTTTCAAGGGCAGAAGACACAGCTGACTTTCTTGACACATAGACACAGAGAGGCAAGACAAAATGAGGAGACAGAGAAATTTATCCCAAATGAAAGAACAAGCCAGGACCACAGTCAGAGATCTAAGCAAAACAGATATAAGTAACATGCCTTGTAGAGAATTTAACTTAATGGGCATAAGTATACTCACTGGACTTGAGAAAAGAGTAGAAGACATGAATGAAACCCTTAACACAGAGATAAGGAAAAACATAGCAAAGATAAAGGGCACAAGAAACAAAATAAACACACTTGAGGTAATGAACAGCAGGATGGAAGAAGCAGAGAAACGAATTAATGACATAGAAGACAGAGTAATGGGAACCTAAACAAAAGAGAGATAAAAGAATTATGAAAACAAGAACAGATAGGGAACTCAGTGATTGCACCAAATATAGCAACATTCATATTATAGAAGTCCCAGAAGAAGAGAGAGAAAAGGGGACAGAAAATTTATTTGAAGAAATAATAGCTGAAATTTTCCCTAAACTAAGTAAGGAAACAGATACCCAGATCCAGGAAGCATACAGTACCCACAACAAATCGACAAAAGCAGACCCACCAAGACATAATTAAATTTGCAAAATACAGCATTTAAAGAAAGTTTTTTTAAATTTAACACTTATTTTTGAGAGGGAGAGAGAGGGACAGAGTGTGAGCAGGGGAGGAGTAGAGAAAGAGGGAGAGACAGAATCTGAAGCAGACTCCAGGCTCTGAGCTATCAGCACGGAGCCCAATGTGGGGCTCAAACTCATGGACCGTGAGATCATGACCTGAGCTGAAGTCAGCTGCTTAACCAACTGAGCCACCCAGACATCCCAATAAAGAAAGAAAATTTTAAAGAAACAAATCATTAACTTACAAGGGAAAACCCGTAAGGCTACCAGATTTTTTTTTTTTAAACCAGGAGATTTTTCAACAGAAACTTTGTAAGCCAGAGGGAGTAGCATGGTATATTCAAAGTGCTAAATGGGAAAAATCTACAGCCAAGAATACTGTATCCAGCAAGGCTGTTA
Organism: Prionailurus bengalensis; assembly: GCF_016509475.1. NCBI lineage: Eukaryota > Metazoa > Chordata > Mammalia > Carnivora > Felidae > Prionailurus > Prionailurus bengalensis. Next base: position 98,168,460 of record NC_057349.1, on the reverse strand, counting down.
TTCAGAATAGAAGGAAACATAAAAAGTTACCCAAACAAAAACTAAAGAACTTCATGGCAACTAAACCAGCTCTACAAGAAATATTAAAAGGGACTCTTTGGAAGGGAGAGACAAGGGGCACCTGGGTAGCTTAGTCGTTTGAGCATCTGACTCTTGATTTTGGCTCAGGTCATGATCCCAGGGTGGCGGAACTGAGCTCTACATCAGGCTCTATGCTCCGGATAGAGCCTGCTTAAGATTCTCTCTCTCTCTCTCTCTCTCTCTCTCTCTCCCTCTCCCTCTCCCTCTCCTTCTGCCCCTCCCCACCACTTTTGGGCTCTTTCCAAAAAAAAAAAAAAAAGGGAGGGACAAAAAGTGACAGTGTAGAGGTGGGAAACACAAAAGCCATAAAAATGAATATTTCTGTAAAAAATCAGTCAAGGAACTAATGAAAAAAGGATATAACATATACCTAAAACATGGGGAGGAGAAAAGAATGAGTTCAAATGACCATCAACTTAATATATACTGCTATATGCAGAAGTTATATACAAACCCAATAGTAACTATGTATCAAAAAATACTAATGTGCAAAGAAAAAGGATGAAGAAATCCAAATATATCACTAAGGAAAAGCAGCAAAACATGAAAGGGAGAAAGACAAGAAAGGATCAGAGAAATCTTCAGAAGCAACCACAAAACAAGTAATGAAATGACAACAAATACATCAATAAATCAGTAGTTACTTTGAATGTAAATAAACAGTCCAATCAAAAGACACAGGATGACAGAATGGATAAAGAAAAAAAAAAAAAAAAGGCCCATCTATATGCTACATACAAGGGACTCATTTTAAACCTAAAGACACCTGCATATTGAAAGGATAGAGAAACATCTATCATGCCAAAGGATGTCAAAAGAAAGCTGGATAGCAATTCTTATATCCAACAAAGTAGATTTTGTTTTAAAACAAAGACTGTAACAGGGGTGCCTGGGTGGCTCAGTTAAGTGTCCAACTTTGGCTCAGGTCATGATCTCACAGCTTATGGGTCCGAGCCTCACATCAGGCTCTGTGCTGACAGTTCAGAGCCTGGAGTCTGCTTTGGGTTCTGTGTCTCCTTCTCTCTCTGCCCCTCCCTGGCTCACACTCTGTCTCTGTCTCTCAAAAAATAAATAAATGTTAAAAAAATTTTAGTAAAAATAAAACTAACAAAAGACAAAGAAGGACACTATATATCAATAAAGGGGGCAATCCAACAAGACGACATAACAATTGTAAATATTTATGTACCCAACATAGGAGTGCCCAAATACATAACACAGTTAATAAAAAACATAAAGGAACTAATCAATAGTAATACAATAGTAGGGGACTTTAACATCCCACATACAACAATGGACAGATCTAAACAGAAACTCAACAAGGAAATAATGGCTTTGAATGACACACTGGAACAAATGGATTTAACAGATATTTTCAGAATATTCCATCCTAAAACAGAATACACGTTCTTTTCAAGCGCACATGGAACATTCTCCAGAATAGATCACACATGTTAGCCCACAAAACAAACCTGAACAAATTTCAAGATTGAAAATTTTTTCTGACCACAACACTATGACACTAGAAATCAATCACAAGAAAAAATTGAGAACACACACGGAGGTTAAATAACATGCTACCAAACTACGAATGGGTCAACCAGGAAATAAAAGACAAAATGAAAAAGTACATGGAAACAAATGAAAATGAAAACAGAATGGTCCAAAACCTCTGAGATGCAGCAAAAGAAGTTTTTAAAGGAAGACTATAGCAATACAGGCCTACCTCAAGAAACAAGAAAAATCTCAAATAAACAACCTAACCTTGCACCTAAAGGAGCTAGAAAAAGAACAAAACATAAAACCAGGGGCACCTGGGTGGCTCAGTTGGTTAAGCGCCAACTTTGGCTCCAGTCATGACCTCACAGTTCATGGGTTCAAGCCCCATGTTGGGCTCTGTGCTGACAGCTCAAAGCCTGGAACCTGCTTCGGATTCTGTTGTCTCCCTTTCTCTCTGCTCCTCTCCCACTCATGCTCTGTCTCAAAAATAAAACATTAAAAAAAATTAAAAAATAACATATAACCAGCAGAATGAAAAAATAAAAACAGAGCAGCAATTGATGATATAAAAGCTAAAAAAACAATAGAACAATCAATGAAACCAGGAGATGATTCTTTGAAAAAAAAAACAATAAAATTGATAAACTTCTGGCCAGACTTAGCAAGGAAAAAGAGAAAGGACCCAAATAAAATCACAAATGAGAAAGGAGAAATAACACCACAGAAATACAATAACATCATAAGAGAATATTATGAAAAACTATGTGTCAACAAATGGGACAAACTGGAAAAAAATTGATAAATTCCTAGTAACATACAAACTACCAAACTGAAACAGAAAGAAATAGAAAATTTGAACAAACTGATAATCAGCAAAGAAATTGAATCAGTAATCAAAAAATAACCAAAAAACAAAAGTCCAGGACCAGACAGCTTTACAGATGAATTCTACCAAACAGAAGAGTTAATATCTATTCTGTTCAACCTATTCCATAGTCTTAGAAAAGAAAGGAAAACTTCCAAATTCATTCTATGAGGTCAGCATTACCCTAATACCAAAACCCGATAATGACACCGCAAAAAACCAGAACTACAGGCCAATATCTCTGATGAACATAGATGCAAAAATCCTCAACAAAATACTAGCAAACCCAGTCCAATAACACATTTAAAAAATAATTCACCACAATCAAGTGGGATTTATTCCTGGGTTGCAAAGATGATTCAATATTTGCAAATTAATGCAATATATCACATCAATAACGGAAAAGATAAGATCCACATGATCATTTCAACAAACGCAGGAAAAACATTTTTACAAGGTGCAACATCCTTTCATGATAAAAACCCTCAACAAAGTAGGTTTAAAGGGAATATATCTCAATAAAGGCCATCCATGAAAAACCCACAGCTAACATCATCCTCAGTGGGGAAAAACTGAGAGGCACCTGGGTGGTTCAGTTAAACGTCCAACTCTTGATTTCAGCCTAGGTCATGATTCCAGGGTCATAGGATCAAGCCCTGCATCAGGCTCCGTGCTGTCAGAACAAGAATCCTGCTTAGGATTCTCTCCCTTTCTCTCTGCTCCACCCCTCTCTCAAAAATAAACTTTTTAAAAAATGAGGAAAAACTGAGAGCCTTTTCCGTAAGGTCAAGAACAAGACAAGGATGTCCACTGTCACCACTTCATTCAACATAGTATTGAAGTATTAGCCACAGCAAACAGACAACAAAAGAAGTAAAAGACATCCAAATTGGTAAGGAAGAAGTACAATTTTCACTATTTGTAGATGACATGATACTAATATAGAAAACCCAAAGACTCCACCAAAAAATTGCTAGAACTGATAAATTCAGTAAAGTTGCAGGATACGAAATCAACCAACAGAAATCTATCACATTTCTATACAACAATAACAAAGCAGCAGAAAGATTAAGAAAACAATCCCATTTACGATTACACCAAAAATAATAAGATACCTAGGAATAAATCTAAACAAAGAGGTGAAAGACTTGTACTCTACAAACCATAAAACACTGATTAAATTGAACATAACACAAAGAAATGGAAAGATATTCCATGCTCATGGATTGGAAGAATATTGTTAAAATATCTATATTGTTAAGTATTGTTAAAATGTCTATACTACCCAAAGTAATCTACAGATTTAATGTAATCCCTATCAAAATACTAACAGCATTTTTTATAGTACTAGAACAAACAATCCTAAAATTTGTATGGAACCACAAAAGACCGCAAATAGCCAAAGCAATCTTGAAAAAGAAGAGCAAAGCTGGTGGCAAATACAGTGCACAAAAATAGACAAATAGATCAATGGAACAGGCCAGAAAATCCAGAAATAAACCCACAATTATATGGTCAATTAAATCTTTGACAAAGCAGGAAAGAATATCCAATGGGAAAAAGGTGGTCTCTTCAACAAATGGTGTTGGAAAAACTGGACAGCAACATGCAAAAGAATGACACTGAACCACTTTCTTACACCATACACAAAAATAAATTCAAAATGGATTAAAGACCTAAATGTGAGACAAGAAACCATTAAAATCCTAGAGAAAGAACACAGGTAGTAAATTCTTTGACATTAGATGTAGCAACTTCTTTTTGGTACATCTCCTGAGGCAAGGGAAACAAAAGCAAAAATAAACTATTGGGATTATATCAAAATAAAAAGCTTCTGCACAGCAAAGGTAACAATCAACAAAACTAAAAGGCAAACTACAGAATGGGAAAATACATTTGCAAATGACATATCTGATAAAGGGTTAGTATCCAAAATATATAAAGTACTTATACAACTCAACACCCAGAAAACAAATAATCCTACTTAAAAATAGGCAGAAAACATGAACAGATAGTTCTCCAAAGACATCCAGATGGCCACATGAAGAAGTGCTCATCATCACTTATCATCAGGGAAATGGAATCAAAACTACAAAGAGATATCACCTCACATCTGTCAGAATAGTTAAAATCAACAACATAAAAAAAATAACAGGTGTTGGTGAGGATGTGGAGAAAGGGGAACACTCTTACACTGTCAGTGGGAATGCAAGCTGGTGCAGTCACTCGAGGAAACAGTATGGAGTCTTCTCAAGAAGTTAAAAATAGAACTACCCTACAATCCAGCAATCATACTACTGGGTATTTACCCCAAGAATACAAAAACACTAATTCAAAGGGATACATGCACCGCTATATTTATAGCAGCATTATTTATAATAGCCAAATTAGGGAAAGAGCCCAAATGTCCATTGGCTGATGAGTGGATAAAGATGTGGTGTGTGTGTGTGTGTGTGTGTGTACATATATATGTATATACACATATACATATATATATACATACACATTATACACACACACACACACACACACACACACAATGTAATATTACTCGGCCATTAAAAAGAATGAAATCTTGACATTTGCATCAACATGGATGGAGCTAGAGAGTATAATGCTGATTGCAATAAGTCAGTTCACAGAAAGAAAAATACGATTTCACTCATGTGGACTTTAAGAAATGAAACAAGCAAAGAGAAAAAGTAAGAGAGAGAGAGAGACAAATCAAGAAACAGACTCCTTATGAGCAATTATATGCCAATAAAATGGGCAATCTGGAAGAAATGGACAAATTCCTAGAAACATATACACTACCAAAACTGAAACAGGAAGAAATAGAAAATTTGAACAGACCAATAACCAGTAAGGAAATCAAATTAGTAATAAAAAGTCTCCCAAAAAACAAGAGTCCAGGGCCAGGTGGCTTTCCAGGGGAATTCTACCAAACATTTAAGGAAGAGTTAACACCTATTCTTTTAAAGCTGTTCCAAAAAATAGAAATGGAAGGAAAACTTCCAAACTCTTTCTATGAAGCCAGCATTACCTTGATTTCAAAACCAGACAAGAGACTCCACTAAAAAGGAGAACTATAGACCAATTTCCCTGATGAACATGGATGAAAAGTCCTCAACAAGATACTACCTAACCAGATCCAACAATACATTAAAAAAATTATTCACCATGATAAAGTGGGATTTATACCTGGGATGCAGGGCTAGTTCAATATCTGCAAATCAATCAATATGATACACCATGTTAATAAAAGAAAGGACAAGAACCATATGATCCTCTCAATAGATGCAAAGAAAGCATTTCACAAAATACAGCATACTTTCTTGATAAAAACCCTCAAGAAAGTAGGAATAGAGCATACCTCAAGATCATAAAAGCCATATATGAAAGACCCACCGCTAATATCATCCTCCATGGGGAAAAACTGAGAGCTTTCCCCCTAAGGTCAGGAACAAGACAGGGATGTCCACTCTCGCCACTGTTATTCAACATAGTATTGGAAGTCTTAGCCTCTGCAATCAGACAACACAAAGATACAAAAGGCATCCAAATCGGCCAGGAGGAGGTCAACCTTTCACTCTTCGCAGATGACATGATACTCTATATGGGAAACCCAAAAGAATCCACCAAAACACTGGTATAATTGATTCATGAATTCAGCAAAGTTGCAGGATATAAAATCAACGCACAGAAATCTGTTGCATTCCTATACACCAACAATGAAGCGACAAAGAGAAATCAAGGAATTGATCCCATTTACAGTTGCACCAAAACCCATAAAATACCTAGGAATAAATCTAACCAAAGAGGTGAAAAATCTATACACTGAAAACTAGAAAGCTTATGAAATAATTGAAGAAGACACACACACACACACACACACACACACACAAAAAAAAAAAAAAAAAAGGAAAAAAATTCCATGCTCCTGGATAGGAAGAATATTGTTAAAATGTTGATACTACCCAAAGCAATCTACATATTCAATGCAATCCCTATCAAAATAACACCATCATTCTTCACAGAGCTAGAACAAACAATCCTAAAATTTGTATGGAACCAGAAAATACCCCGAATAGCCAAAGCAATCTTGAAAAAGAAAACCAAAGCAGGAGGCATCACAATCCCGGACTTCAAGCTATACTACAAAGCTGTAATCATCAAGACAGTATGGTACTGGCATAAGAACAGACACTCAGATCAATGGAATAGAATAGAGAACCCAGAAATGGACCCACAAATATATGGCCAGTTAATCTTTGACAAAGCAGGAAAGACTATCCAATGGAATAAAGACAGTCTCTTCAGCAAATGGTGCTGGGAAAACTGGACAGCGACATGCAGAAGAATGAACCTGGACCACTTTCTTACACCATACACAAGAATAAGCTTAAAATTAATGAAAGATCTAAAAGTAAGACAGGAAGCCATCAAAATCCTCGAGGAGAAAGCAAGCAAAAACCTCTTTGGCCTTGGCCACAGCAACTTCTTACTCAACATGTCTCCAGAGGCAAGGGAAACAAAAGCAAAAATGAACTACTGGGACCTCATCAAAATAAAAAGCTTCTGCACAGCGAAGGAAACAATCAGCAAAACTAAAAGGCAACTGACAGAATGGGAGAAGATATTTGCAAATGACATATCAGATAAAGGGTTAGTATCTAAAATCTATAAAGAACTTATCAAACTCAACACCCAAAAAACAAATAATCCAGTGAAGAAATGGGCAAAAGACATGAATAGACACTTCTCCAAAGAAGACATCCAGATGGCCAACCGACATGAAAAAATGCTCAACATCACTCATCATCAGGGAAATACAAATCAAAACCACAATGAGATACCACCTTACACCAGTCAAAATGGCTAACATTAACAACTCAGGTAACAACAGATGTTGGTGAGGGTGCGGAGAAAGAGGATCTCTTTTGCATTGTTGGTGGGAATGCAAGCTGCTGCAACCACTCTGGAAAACAGTATGGAGGTTCCTCAGAAAACTAAAAATAGAACTACCTTACAACTCAGCAATTGCACTAGTAGGCATTTATTCAGGTGATACAGGTGTGCTGTTTTGAAGAAACATATGCACCCCCATGTTTATAGCAGCACTATCAACAATAGCCAAAGTATGGAAAGAGCCCAAATGTCCATCAATGGATGAATGGATAAAGAAGAAGTGGTATACACACACACACACACACACACACACACACACACACACACACAAAATGGAGTATTGGCAATCAAAAAGAATGAAATCTTGCCATTTGCAACTATGTGGATGGAACTGGAGGGTATTCTGCTAAGTGAAATTAGTCAAAGAAAGACAAAAATCATATGACTTCATTCATATGAGGACTTCAAGAGACAAAACAGATGAACATAAGGGAAGGGAAACAAAAATAATATAAAAACAGGGAGGGGGACAAAACAGAAGAGACTAACAAATATGGAGAAAAACTGAGGGTTACTGGAGGAGTTGTGGGAGGGGGGATGGGCTAAATGGGTAAGGGGCACTAAGGAATCTACTCCTGAAATCATTGTTGCACTACATGCTAACTACTTTGGATGTATATTTAAAAAAAATAAATAATTAAATTTAAAAAAAAAAGAAAGAAAAGAAACAGACTCTTAATTATAGAGAACAAACCAGAAGGGAGATGGGTAGGCAGATGAGTTAAATAGGTGATGGGGATTAAGGAGTGCACTTCCTTGATGAGAACTGGGTGATGTATAGAAATGCTGAATCGCTATGTACACCTGAAACTAATATAAAATTGTATGTTAACTAACTGGAATTAAAAAAAAAAAGACATTACAGAGAACTATAGACCAATATCCCTGATGAATACTGGTGCAAAAATCCTGAACAAAATACTAGCAAAAAAATTCAACAGCACATCAAAAGTGTGAAATAGGATTTATTCCTGGAATGCAAAGATGGTTCAACATACAACAAATGATCAATGCAATCCACCACATTAACAGAATGAAGGAAGGACCAAAAAAAAATAAAAAGATTATTTTAATTCAGAAAAAGCATTTGACAAATTTAACACCCTTTCATGATTAAAAACACTCAACAAAGTAGAATTAGTAGGAAACTATCTGAATATAATAAAGCCCATATGTGAAAGGCCTATAACTAACATCACATTCAATGAAAAGACTGAAACTTTTCTTATAAGATCAGGAATACGACAAGGATCCCTACTTTCACCACTTCTATTCAACATTGTTTTCAAAGTCCTAGCCAGGACCATTAGTTAAGAAAAAGAAACAGTATTCAAATTGGAAAGGAAGAGTCAAATTATCTGTTTGTAAGTGACATGATCTTATATGCAGAAAACCCTAGAGATCACACACACACACACACACACACACACACACACACACACACCTATTAGAACTAGTAAATTCAGCAAAGTTGCAAGATACAAAATCAACATGCAAAAATCCGTTGCATTTTTATACACTAAAAATGAACAATCTGAAAAGGAAATTAAGAAAACAGTTCCATTACAATAGCAGCGAAAAGAATAAATAGAAGTTTCACCAAGATGAAAGATTTATACATGGAAAACTACAATAAACTTCTGTGAGAAATTAAAGAAGACACAAATAAGTGGAAAGACATCTTGTGTTCTTGGATTGAAAGACTTCAGGATATTGTTAAATCTAAAGATTTAATGTAATCTTTTCAAAAATGCCATTTTTTGCAAGAATAGAGAAATCCATCCTAAAATTCATATGAAGTCTCAGAAGACCCCCAAAAGCCAAAACACTCTTGAGAAAGAACAAAGTCGGTTTATTCCAGGAAGATGGCAGAGTGAAGGGGTCTAGAGCTTACCTCCTCCCGTGGACATATCATGGCAATAGCTACATATAATGCAACTCACCCTCAAAACAACCTGAAGAATGGCAGAATACATCTGTGACACTTAAACACATAAAGAAGAAACCACAGTAAGAAAGGTAGGAGAAGAGACGTGGTCAGGAATGAAACCTCCAAGACAGCCATCCATAGCAGGAGGGATATCACAGGTGCAGATGTCCTCCCTGAAGAGTAAAAGACTAAGCCCCACACTGGACATCCCGGCCCTGAAGACTTGCACTAAGGAAACAAGCACTCATAACAAATGGATTTGAAAATCAGTGAGGCTTAACTCCAGGAGAGCTGGAAGGCTATAGGAAACAGAGACTTGGCTCTTAAAGGGCCAGTGCTATATCACTCTTTCTAAAACCCAGCACAAAAACAGCAGTTTAAAATTGCTTGGATTATACATGAAGGAGATTAACTAATTTTATGGTATGTGCCAGAGAGGCAGGCATATGTAGGAGCTTTCTCCAGGAACAGAAATGCAAATTGGCACCATTTTTCTTGCCTACCTTCAGCCTAGCTGGCCAGAAGCTGGGAGGAGCCAGTTCTATTGTTTTCCATCTACCTTGCTAACACTGCTCATGGTGCCCTGGAGTTTCTCTGAGGACCCACCTCAAGTAGGCACCCCTCCGAAATTGGCTCCTGTCCCACCACACCTGAGTTGGGACCAGTATCCCCCCAGAGTCACTAGTGCCCCACCAAACCCCGTAGGTAGCCCTGGCAAGACTGGTACCCTTCCAAAGCAAATCCTTCCCTAAGAAATTGGAGAGCCTCACCCACCAGCATGCTCACAATGGTCATGCCAGTCATTGCAGCCAGTCACTCTGGTGGGGGGAGGTCTGTCCACCAGTGTACCTGTAAATAGTTATGCCAGTCATTGTAGTCACCCACCCCGGGAACCAACCCTGCCCACCAGTGTGCACACAGCAGTTGTGTCATAATGGGAGGGCACATGCAGCCCACACAGGGGACACCCAAGAGCACCTACTTCTGGTGACCAGGGAGGATTGTGCTACTGTGCCCCACAGGACACTCACTGTCTACATAAGGTCACTCTTTTCAAGACCAGGAGATGTAGCTAACCTACCTAATACATAGAAACAAACACAGAGAGTTAGACAAAATGAGGACACCGACGAATATGTTCTAAGTAAAAGAATAAGACAAAAAGCTCAGAAAAAGAACTAAGCAAAATGGAGGTAAGCAATCTATCTGATAAAGAAATCAAAGGAATGGTCATAAAGATACTTAACAGAATTAAGACAAGAGTAGATGAACTCAGTGAGAACTTCAACAAGGAGATAGAAAATATTAAAAAAAGAACCAATCAGAGCTGAAGAATATAATAACTGAAATGAAAAATACCCTAGAGGAAATCAACAGATAAAAGATAGAGAAGAACGGATCAGTGATCTGGAAGACAGAGTAACGGAAAGCATCCGTGCTGAACAGCAAGAAGAAAAAAAAATTTATAAATGAGGATATGCTAAGGGAACTCTGCAACAACATCAAAAATAATAACATTTGCATTATAGGGGTCCCAGAAGAAGAAGAGAGGAAATAAAGGAACAGAAAACTTGTTTGAAGAAATAATAGCTGAAAACTTCCCCAACATGAGGAAGGAGGCAGACGTCCAAGTCTAAGAATCACAGAGCACCTCAAAAAAGTTGAACCCCAGGAGGTCCATACCAGGACATATAAAAATTAAAATGTCAAAAATTAAAGATAAGGAGAGAATCTTAAAAGCAGCAAGAAAAAATAAAATAGTTATAAGGGAAATCCCATAAGGCTATCAGCTGGTTTTTCAACAGAAACTCGGCAGGCCAGAAAGGAGTGAGTGGCATGATATAGTCAGTGCTGAGAGGAAAAAATCCTACAGCCAAGAATACTCCACCTGGCGAAGTTATCATTCAGAATTGAAGGAGAGATAGAGTTTCCCAGACAAAAGTCAGAGTTCATCACCACTAAACATTAGAAGAAATGTTAAAAGGACATCTTAATTTTTTTAAATTTTATTTTGATTTTGTTTTTAATGTTTATTTATCTTTGAGAGAGAGACACACAGTGTGCGCAGGGTAGGGGCAGAGAGAGAGGGAGACACAGACTCTGAAGTAGGCTCCAGGCTCTGAGCTGTCAGCACAGAGCCCCATGCAAGGCTCAAACCCATGAACCGTGAGATCGTGACCTGAGCTGAAGTCGGATGGTCAACAAACTGAGCCACTGAAGCACCCCAGAAGGGCACATTTAAATGGAAATGAAAAGGTCATACCTAGAAATTAGAAAATTATGGAAGAAAAAAATTCACCAGTAAAAGCAAACATATAAAGATATAGATCAATCACTTATAAAACTAGCATATAGGTGAAAAGATAAAAAGTTGTACAATTATATCTATAAAAATTAGTTAAGGATACATGAAATAAAAATATGTAAAACATGATATCATACACACACATGGGGTAAAACGTGCATGGGGTAAAAATGTAGTGCTTTTATTTATTTATTTTTTATTATTTTTTTTAACGTTTATTTTTGAGAGAGAGAGAGAGAGAGACAGAGCATGAACAGGGGAGGGTCAGAGAGAGGGAGAGACAGAATCCGAAACAGGCTCCAGGCTCTGAGCTGTCAGCACAGAGCCTGACGCAGGGCTCGAACTCATGGACCGCGAGATCATGACCTGATCTCTTCAGCAGCAGCTGAAGTCGGCTGCTTAACTGACTGAGCCACCCAGGCGCCCCAGTGTAGTGCTTTTAAAATGTGTTTGAACTGGGGCACCTGGGTGGCTCAGTTGGTTGGGCATCCAACTTCAGCTCGGGTCGTGATCTCATGGTTTGTGGGTTTGATCCCCACATCAGGCTCTGTGCTGATAGTTCAGAGCCTAGAGCCTGCTTCAGATTCTCTCTCTCTCTCTCTCTCTCTCTCTCTGCCCCACCCCTGCTTGCACTCTTCTCTCAAAAATGAATGTTTAAAAATAAATAAAATAAAAAATAAAATGTGTTTGAACTTCAGCAACCATCAACTTAATATAGACTGCTATATATCTAGGATGGTAAATATGAACCTCATGATAACCACAAACTAAAAGCCTATAATAGATACACAAATAATAAAGAGAAAGGAATCCAACCATAACACTAAAGAAAGTCATCAAATTACAAGAGACAGGGGCGCCTGGGTGGCGCAGTCGGTTAAGCGTCCGACTTCAGCCAGGTCACGATCTCGCAGTCCGTGAGTTCGAGCCCCGCGTCGGGCTCTGGGCTGATGACTCAGAGCCTGGAGCCTGTTCCCGATTCTGTGTCTCCTTCTCTCTCTGCCCCTCCCCCGTTCATGCTCTGTCTCTCTCTGTCCCAAAAATAAATAAACGTTGAAAAAAAAAATTAAAAAAAAAAAATTACAAGAGACAAGTATAAAAGAAAAAAGGAACAGAGAACTATAAAAACCAGAAAACAATTAACAACATAGCAACAGGTACATACTTACCAATAATTAAATGAGCTAAATACTCCAATCAAAGTACTGAATGGATAAAAAAAAAGAAAATCCACTTATATGTTGCCTACAAGAGACTCATTTCACACCTAAGGACACACAGAAACTGAAAGTAAAGGGATAGAGAAAGATATTCCATGAAATTGAAGTGGAAAACAAGCAGGGGGAGCAATGCTTATATATCAAAATAGACTTTAGAAACAAAAACTGTAACAAAACACAAAGAAGGGCATTACAAAATGATGAAGGGATCAATCTAACAAGAAGATATAACAATTATAAATATCTATGCACGCCTACATAGGAGCACATAAATATGTAAAACGAATACAACAGACATAAAGAAATTGACAGCAAAACAATAACAGTAGAAGACTTTAATGTCCTGCTTACATCAAGAGATAGATCATCCAGACAGAAAAGTCAATAAGGAAACAGTGGCTTTGAATGACACAGAGCAGGTGAACTTAACAGATACATACAGAACATTCCATCCAAACAAAGCAGAATACACTTCTTTTCAAGTGCACATGGAACATTCTCCAGGACAGATCACATGTTAGGCCACAAAACAAGTTTCAGTAAATTTAACATTAAAAACCTATCAAGCATGTTTTCTGTACATAACAGTATGAAACTAGAAATCAATTACAAGGAAAAAAAACTAGAAGAAACACAAATAAGTGGAGGCTAAACCTGCTACTAAACATCCAATGAGTCAATGAAGAAATGAAAAAGGAAATAAAAAAAATACCTGGAACAAATGAAAATGGGAAACGATGGTTCAAAATCTTTTGGGATGCAGCAAAAGCATTTCTAAGAAGGAAGTTTATAGCAATTCAGGTCTACCTCAAGGAACATGAAAAACTTCAAATAAACAATATAACCTCTCACCTAAAGGAATCAGAAAAAGAACAAATCCCACTCTTAATAGAAGGAAGAAAAAAATAAAAAGATCAGAGTGGAAATAAGTAGAGACTTAAAAATAAATCAATTAAACTAAACGCTGGTTCTTTGAAAAGATAAAACTTTAGCCAGACTCATCAAGAAAAAAAGAGAGGACTCAAGAATAAAATTAGAAATAAAAGAGGAGAACTGACACCATAGATAGACAAAGGATAATTAGAGGCTACTATGCAAAACTATATGCCAACAAATTGGACAAACTAGTGGAAATGGATAAATCCTGGAAACACAATACTCCAAGACTAAATCAGGAAGAAACAGAAAATTTGAATAGACTGATTACTAGCAACAAAACTGAGTCAGTAATCAACTCCCAACAACAACAAAAAAGTCCAGGACCAGATGGCTTCACAGGTGAATTCTACCAAACATTTAAAGATGAGCTAATACCTTAAACTATTCCCCCAAAAATACAAGAATGCTTCCAGATTCATTCTATAAGGCCAGCATTACCCTTATACCAAAACCAGACAAAGACACTACAAAAAAAATATAAAATTACAGACCAATATCCCTGATGACATGAATGCAAATATCCTCAGCAAAATTATGGCAAACTGAATTCAAAAATACATTTATAAAGTCTCACTTATCACCATCAAGTGGAATTTATTTCAGGGATGCAAGGGTATTCAATATCTGCAAATCAGTCAACATGACACACCATATTAACAAAATGAACGATAAAAAATATATATATACAATCATCTCAATAGCTGCATAAAAAGCATTTGACAAAATTCAACACCTGTTCATGATTAAAAACTCTCAACAAAGAGGGTGTAGAGGGAACATCCCTCAAGATATTAAAAGCCATATATGACAAACCCACAGCTAACATACTCAATGGTGAAAAATTAAACCTTTTCCTCCAAGACTAGGAACAAGACAAAGATGTTCACTTTCATCACTTTCATTCAATATAGTACTGGAGGTCTCTAGCCACAGCAATCAGACAACAAATAAAAGGCACCTAAATTGGTAAGGAAAAAGTAAAACTATCACTATTTTCAGAGGATATGATACCATATATAGAAAAGCCTAAAGACTTCACCAAAAACCTAGTATAACTAATAAATGAGTTCAGTAAAGTTGCAAGATACAAAATTAATATGCAGAAATCTGTTGCAATGCTATACACTAATAACAAAATAGCAGAAAGAGAAATTAAGAAACAATCCTATTTACAATTGCATCAAAAAGAATAAAATAATCAAGACAGCATAGTATTGGCACAAAAACAGAGACATAGACCAATGGAATAGAATAGAAACCCCAGAACTAGACCCACAAACGTATGGCCAACTAATCTTTGACAAAGCAGGAAAGAACATCCAATGGAAAAAAGACAGTCTCTTTAACAAATGGTGCTGGGAGAACTGGACAGCAACATGCAGAAGGTTGAAACTAGACCACTTTCTCACACCATTCACAAAAATAAACTCAAAATGGATAAAGGACCTGAATGTGAGACAGGAAACCATCAAAACCCTAGAGGAGAAAGCAGGAAAAGACCTCTCTGACCTCAGCCGTAGCAATCTCTTACTCGACACATCCCCAAAGGCAAGGGAATTAAAAGCAAAAATGAATTACTGGGACCTTATGAAGATAAAAAGCTTCTGCACAGCAAAGGAAACAACCAACAAAACTAAAAGGCAACCAACGGAATGGGAAAAGATATTTGCAAATGACATATCAGACAAAGGGCTAGTATCCAAAATCTAGAAAGAGCTCACCAAACTCCACACCCGAAAAACAACCCAGTGAAGAAATGGGCAGAAAACATGAATAGACACTTCTCTAAAGAAGACATCTGGATGGCCAACAGGCACATGAAAAGATGTTCAGCGTCGCTCCTTATCAGGGAAATACAAATCAAAACCACACTCAGGTATCACCTCACGCCAGTCAGAGTGGCCAAAATGAACAAATCAGGAGACTATAGATGCTGGAGAGGATGTGGAGAATCGGGAACCCTCTTGCACTGTTGGTGGGAATGCAAATTGGTGCAGCTGCTCTGGAAAACAGTGTGGAGGTTCCTCAGAAAATTAAAAATAGACCTACCCTATGACCCAGCAATAGCACTGCTAGGAATTTACCCAAGGGATACAGGAGTGCTGATGCATAGGGGCACTTGTACCCCAATGTTTACAGCAGCACTCTCAACAATAGGCAAATTGTGGAAAGAGCCTAAATGTCCATCAACTGATGAATGGATAAAGAAATTGTGGTTTATATACACAATGGAATACTGCGTGGCAATGAGAAAGAATGAAATATGGCCTTTTGTAGCAACGTGGATGGAACTGGAGAGTGTGATGCTAAGTGAAATAAGCCATACAGAGAAAGACAGATACCATATGGTTTCACCCTTATGTGGATCTTGAGAAACTTAACAGAAACCCATGGGGGAGGGGAAGAAAAAAAAAAAAAAGAGGTGAGAATGGGAGAGGGCCAAAGCATAAGAGACTGTTAAAAACTGAGAACAAACTGAGGGTTGATGGGGGGTGGGAGGGAGAGGAGGGTGGGTGATGGGTATTGAGGAGGGCACCTTTTGGGATGAGCACTGGGTGTTGTATGGAAACCAATTTGACAATAAATTTCATATATTGAAAAAAAATAAATTAAAAAAAAGAATAAAATAACCTAGGTGAAAGATATGTACCTTGAAAACTATAAGATGTTAATGAAAAAAACTGAAGACAGTACAAATAAATAGAAAGACATACCATGCTCATGAACTGGAAGGATATTATTAGAATGTCCACATTACCAAAGCAATCTACAGATTCAATGCAATTTCTATCAAAATAACAATATTATTTTTCACAGAACTAGAAGAAAAAAAATCTTAAAATTTCTGTGCAACCACAAAAGATCCCAAATAGCCAAATCAATCTTGAGAAGAACAAAGCTAGAGGTATCACAACCTCAGATTCAAACTACACTACAAAGTAATCAAAACAATGTGGAACTGGCACAAAAACAGACACTTAGATCCTAATAGAACAGAATAGAGAGCCCAGAAATAAACCCACACTTATATGGTCAATTAACCCATGACAAAGGAGGCAAGAATATACAGTGGGGAAAAGATAGTCTCTTCAATAAATGGTGTTGTGAAAACTGGACAGCTACATGCAAAAGAATAAAACTGGACCACTTTCTCACACCATACACAAAAATAAACTCAAAATGGATTAAAGACCTAAATGTAAAATCTGAAACCATAAAACTCCTATAAGAAAATATAAGCAGTAAACTCATGGATGTCAGTCTTAGTAATAGTTTTCTGGATTGGTCTCTTTAGGTAAGGGAAACAAAAGCAAAAATAAACTGTTGGATTATATCAAACTAAAAAGCTTTTGCACAGTGAAGGAAACCATAAACACAAAACAACATACTGATTGGGGAAGACACTTGCAAATGCTATATCCAGTAAGGGGTTAATATCCAAAATATATAAAGAACTCCTACAACTCAACACCAAGCAAACAAACAAAAAAAACCAAAACACAAAGAATCTGATTCAATAATGGGCAGAGGACCTGAACAGACATCTTTCCAAAGACATACAAATGGCCAACAGACACATGAAAAGATGCTCAACACCACTAATCAGGAAAATCCAAATCAAAACAATGAGATAGCACCTCATACCACACAGAAAGGCTATTATCAAAAGGACGAGAACTAACAAGTGTTGGCAAAGATGGGGAGAAAAGGGGACCCTCATGCACTTTTGGGAATGTAAATTGGTGCAGTCACTATGTGAAGCAGTACGGAGGTTCCTTAAAAAATTAAAAATAGAAATGTCATATAATCAAGTAATTCCACTACTGGGTATTTACTCAAAGAAAAAGAAAACACTAATTTGAAAAGATATATGCACCCCTATGTTTATTGCAGCATTGTTTACACTAGCCAAGTTATGGAAGCAACCTAAGCATCCACTGATAGATGAATAAAGAAGATGTGGTATATATACACAATGGAATATTAGTGGGCAGTAAAAAAAAATGAAATCTTGCTATTTGCAGCAACATGGATGGACCTAAAGGGTATTATGCTAAGTGAAATAAATCAGACATAGAAAGACAAATACTGTATGATTTCACTTATATGTGGAATCTAAAAAACAAGTGAACAACCAAATAAAAAACAGAAACAGACTAATAAATACAGAGAACAATCTGGCAACTGCCAGAGATGAGGACATGGGAGTATGGGCAAGGTAGGTAAAAGGGATTAAGAGGTACAAACCTCCAGTTATAAAGAACTTATGGGGATGAAAAGTACAGCATAGGTAATATAGTCAATGATGTTATTAATAACTTTGTATGATGACAGATGGTAACTACATTTATTTTGGTGAGCATTTTGTAATGTAAATAATTGTTGAATCATTATGTTGTACACATGAAGCTAATATAATATGGTAGGTCAACTATACTTCCATTAAAAAAAAAAAAAGTTGGAGGTCTCACATGTCCTGATTTAAAAATACATTACAAAGCTATAGTAATCAAAGCAGTGTGGTACTGACATAAAGACAGACATACAGAGCAATGGAATAGAACAGAGAGCCCAGAAATAAACCCTCATGTGTATGTCAAATTAAGCACAAGCGTGCCAGGACTGTTCAATGAGGAAAAGACAATCACTTTAATAAATGGTGCTCAGAAAACTAGATATCCACATGCAAGAGAATGAAGTTGGACCCTTACTTTATACCATACACAAAAATTAATTAAATGTATTAAATACCTACATATAAGAACTATAAAACTCCTAGGAGAAAACATAGGGAAAAAGCTTCAGGACATTGGGTTTGTCAATGATTTATTGGATATAACACCAAAAGCAAAGGCAAAAGAAACAATAGACCAATGGAACTACATCAAACTTAAAAACTTCTGTGTATCAATGGGGCACCTGGCTTGTTCAGTCAGTAGAATATGTGACTCTTAATTTTGGGGTCATGAGTTTGAGCCCCATGACAGGCATACATAAAAACAAACAAAAAACTTCTGTGCATCAAAAGGCACAATCAACAGTGAAAAGACAACCTATGGAAGGAGAGAAAATATTTGCAAATCATATACTTGATAAGGGATTAATAGCCAGAATATATAAAGAACTCCTTCAATTCAACAACAAAAAACCCAAACAGACCGACTAAAAAATGGGCAAAGGACTTGAATGGACATTAATCCAGGAATGATATATAAACAGTCAACAAACAGATGAAAATACACTCAACATCACTGACTATTAGAGAAATGCAAATAAAAACCACAATGACATTATCACTTTACACCCATTATGATGATTACTATAAAAAACAAATCACAAGCATTGGCAAAGATATGAAGAAATTTGAACCTTTGTGCACTGTTGGTGGTAATGTAAAATGGTGGAGCCTCAATGGAAAACATTATAGATATTCCCCCCAAATTAAAAATAGAACTACTATACGATCCAGTAATTCCACTTCTGGGTATATACCCAAAAGAGTTGAAAGGAGGAGGATCTCAAAGAGCTATTTACACACCATGTTCACAGCAGAATTATTCACAATAGCTATGAGGTACAAGCAACCCAAATGTCCACTGATGGATGACTGGATAAACAAAATGTGGCATATACATACAAGGAAATATTATTCAGCTTTAAAAAGGAAGAACATCCTGTCACATGCTTTAACAAGAATCAACTTTGAGGACATTATGCTAAGTTAAATAAGCCAGTACAAAAAGACAAGTATCATATGATTCCACTTATGTGAGGTATCTAATCAAATTCATAGAAACAGAAAGTAGAAGGGTGGTTGCTAGGAGCTGGGGGGAAGAGGAAATGGGGATTTTTTTTTTAATGAACATAGTTTTAGTTTTGCAAGACGAAAAAGTTCTAGAGCTCTGTTGCAGAGCAATGTGAATATACCTAACACTACTAAACTGCACACTTAAAAATAATATGGTAAATTTTATGTGTTTTTTTAATCACTTAAAAAAAAAACCAAAAAAACAAGGGTGCCTGGCTCAGTCAGTAGAGCATGTGACTCTTGATCTCAGGGCTGTGATTTTGAGCGTCATGTACAGTGTAGAGATCCCTAAAAAAATATTTTTAAAAAGCGAAGGGGAAGGCAGATAGGTGGTTCCAAAAGGTCCAGCTTGCACATGAGTGTGAGGGTGAAGAGTTTATATGGAGAATAGGAATAATGGTATTCCACCATGAGTTATTATATTAGTTATAAATACTGAGGGGGCTATTTTGGGGGGAGAAATAGTTTGATCTTTTTCAGTGAAAGTAGAATATATGGCCTGCTATGGATTAAAAAAAAAGAAAAAAGAAAAAAAAAAAAGACTTAGACCCTTAAATGGTTTTGAGAGATCAGCCCCTCAGACTATACAATAAGGTATACAATAAGTGTCCCTGGGGGATTTTGCTGAGCCCTTGTCAGAGACTAGGCCCAGACTAGAAGGGCCCTTGGAAAGTCTATTTATTCCTGAAAATTTAGATATTATATTCTAATGGTCTTTGAGAGCCCATCCAGTCTGGAGTACATGCCCTCTTCCCATTAGTCTTGGTATTTTGTAGGGTGAGAGATGAGCCATTCATAACAGCTTTTCTCCAAGCAGAGTAGTGCATCTGCTTTTATTTCCAAATCTTCATTTGGCTAATATAGAATAATAATCTCAATTTCTTTGGTTTTTATCATTTTTTCAAAGGCCAAACTTACCCTGCAAAGAATAGTAAACTAAAAAATTACCATCACCATGCTATAATTTATTGAGCACCTACTTACACATCAGACACTATGCTAGGCAACTTGCCCATTTAATGTTTTTGTTATTTTCCCAAATTGCACTAGAATAAAACATTCCTATTTTACTATTCCCATTTTACAGTTGAAGTTAAAGAAATTAAGTTGCTTGCCCAAGGTCCACACAGGAGATAGCTAGGATTCAAGCTGAGATCTGCCATTTACCTAAGCCTATACCCTTTTGAGGATGTTCTATCACCTCCCTAATCACAGAGAGTTACAACTAGAAGGACTGTGTGGTCTAGTCATTTTATTTCAAATGAAAAGAAAGAGGTAAAATACTCCCTTTTTCATCTATTTTACTTATTTAATAGAGTAGATTGCCCAAAGCAGGTGTCTCTAAATTTTTCTGCTTACTCCCACTCTTAACATGAAAACAAGAAAAATACTGGTACCTGACCAGAAAATTATTATTAGAGGATAAAGAATTAGTACAGACGGTTATGTAGTGATGTGGTCCTCACAGTGTTGATCACCGTTCTGCCCAGATACAAAATCTAGGAGTCTTCATTGCACAGTTCACTTACTGAACTGACAAACACTTAAATTCCAAAGTTGTTAAATCCAGATTTTAAGACTGGAACCGAAGTATTTAATACAGAATAGAAGAAGAAGTCATGTACTTTGAAAAACTGTGAATATATTTTCATCTTACATTTCTCATAGCAGAGAGCACATTTATATTCATTTTTCCATAATACCTACCTAACGAGAAGAAATGCCTATTTCTTCTAAGATACTTAAACTACTCACTAAAATCAGTATCTGAAAAACTTTCACTACTTGTCCATACTGAAAAACAAATGTTCATGCATGTTACCACTCCGTAAGAATGAAGGAGACCTGACTTCTTGCTTCTGTTGTTAATCTACATCATGTTAGAAAGAAGGAATAGGCAGTGGTTCCAGGAAGGTATGATGACTCTGAATTCGGTTCAGGAGCTGCTGGGCCACAGGTTTGAATTCTGTTTCCCACTGGAGTTTGTGATAGTTTTTTAGGTCTTGATCAAAACTGCCATCCAGTGCTAGTTCTTCATCTGCACCCAAAAAATTAAAATTACAGCAATTATTTTGGCATGTAATCCTACTGGTTAAAGTTTACATTTTGATGGCATAAGTTAAATTCATCCTGGGTCATCTCTAATCTCAATATAACACAGATATGATTTGGGGGTTACATTTGTTTTTTATAGGAGTAATTCTTGGGCACCTGCATGGTCCAGTGCCCAACTCTTGATTTCGGCTCAGATCATGACATTCCGGTTTGTGAGATCGAGCCCAGAGTTGGGCTCCACACTGGTTGTGGAGCCTGCTGAAGATTCATGCTCTCCCTCTTGCCGTCCCCCACTCGCTCTCTCTTTCAAAATAAATAAATAAATTTAAAAATTTAAAAAAAAAGTATAGAAGTAGTTCTTCACTATAAAAAGGACAATAATCTTCTCAAAAGAAAAAAAAAATCCTGGATTAAGTTGAGCTCTTATTTCAACTAATCCCCAAGTGTTTATATCCACATCCAAAAGTCAGATCACAGTTTCTCAGGAGAAACAAAATATTAATAGATATTCCTTATCTGCACATTAGAAAAGTGAATTACTTCAGTGGTTGACAGATCTAAAAGGAGTCAGGAAATCTTTTCGGAAAGTAACACAGTTGAATTTGACAATTGATTTGAAAATCAATTTTGCTGGCTTTAAAGCAGCCTCAGTGTACTTCTTTGTAAAGGCCCCTATGCTCTCACCAATAACAGTGAAAAGTGGGAGACTTTGAGAATCTGAAGTAGTGAAGTAGTATTAGAATCCCAAGTGAGTCCACATATAATGTAGAAAAGCACTAGTAAAAAAAAAAAAAATTACAACCTTACTTTGCTTCTTATTCCAAGGGCACCCTGAATTCTGTAAACACTGAAAGTCTATCCAACCCAAATAGGAAGATAAATGGCCACTAAGCGTTCTGTGCCAATATTTTGCTTGTTTATATTGGGCCTCACACCCCGTATGTGAAGGATTTTAGGAAAATGGATTGGACTGCCGGTCAGAAGACTGGCTCTTCCACTTCCTAGGTCTGTGGCTGAGGCAGACATGGTAAGTGGTAACCACCAAGCCCTAAAATGACCACAAATATTGCTACTTACGTAACTTGCAAACTTTTTAATAGGGCCAATTAAAATCCCATTATCAAATGCTTCATTACTGTTTACATCAAATTGTCTGCACTGTGTATCTTCATATATCCTTTGTACCTTGGCACTGTTGGTGTTAGTGTCAGTACCCTGAGTAAGATGAGGCAGCCTGCAATCCCAGTTTGGACCTCCCCCACCTCTCCTCCAACCAAGAGGACAGCCGTGCCGCTCAGAGATAAGTTCTGGACAGACACAAACACTTCAGCAAGGCACTCCCTTTGAGGCACTCCCAGCTCCTGTAGGCAAACCTGGACGTCCCCACCCACAAGCTAACCAGGGCCTCGAGGGGAGGAGAATGCCTACGGCCTTCTGGGCCTTCAAAGCCAATGTTGAGCTACTTCCAGACATGAGAAGCCTGAGAGATTTCTCGATCCTCTTCCTGCTCACTCTTTTCCAGGTTTTCTGAGCACAAACTCATGTCAGACGATGAATTCTCTTATTTAATGCCCTTCTTTCCAAAGAGGCTTAGGGCTGCCGGCTGCCCAGGCACTTGGCAGTTTCTTCCTCTGCACAGGTTTTAGTTGGATTTAGTGGATTTAGCAAATCTCTATTTGAGTGTTTTGGGGCTTTTTTCAATCTAATGTCAAGACTGTGTTACCTTTCTTGAGGTCTGGCCTATGATTAGTTAATCCCCACTCGAACCCTATTAATTGTAAATTGGTTTAGACAAGGAAACAAAAGTGGCCCAACAGCTACAAGTAAAAGCAAAAAGCAGTCTGAAGTTTGAAAGTAAATACAGCAAATACATAAGAAAGTGCCCTACTACACTAGATATTATATTTTGGAATGTGTAGTCTTTGCAGTAAAGAATAGCAGAGGGGGCGCCTGGATGGCTCATTCGGTTGAGCGTCTGACTTTGGCTCAGGTCATGATCTTGCTGTTCTCGAGTTCAAACCCTTCATTGGGCTCTGTGCTGACAGCTCAGAGCCTGGCCGCTGCTTTGGATTCTGTGTCTCCCTCTCTCTCTGCCCCTCCCCCACTCATGCTCTCTCTCTCTCTCTCTCCATCAAAAATAAACATTAAAAAAAAATTTTTTAAGAAACAATAGCAGAGGCAAATTTAGGAACAATTTATATCTATGATTTTCAAACTCTTGACTGACCTAAAAGAAACATACACCAGGACTGTACATTATAACTTACATATTTATTTACAATTAACAACCATTTCACAATAGAATACTTAGTCTTACTGCATGTAATATATTCTGATATTTTCTTTCTTTGCTACCACCTCATTTTTTTAAAGATGTTGGACACAGGATGGAAAGCACTGATTTTGATAACCAATCATTCTTAAGCTTTCTGTGTGAACAGCATACTTCTAATACTAGAATTTAAAGGAAAGTTTTAGAAAGGTATAGAAAGGAGTAAAGAACCCAAAACAATAAATTCCTCAGTGATCATTGTATCACGATTTCTGTTGTAGTTTAAGTATCCTGCAGCATCAATTAATGCTTCTCTTACTTCACTATCTCCCAGTTTTCTGTTCAGCACCAGGTAGCTCTAAGAAGGTTTGATTATTTTCCTATTATAAGGCCCAGTCCTCACAGTCCATGCTCTTCAGTGTGGACTTGTTAATGTCATCCTTTATTTTCTTCTAATTTTTTTAGAAAAACATTTTTAAGTAATCTCTACTTAAAACATGGGGCTTGAACTCACAACCCTGAGATCAAGAGTCGGATGCTCCACTGACTGAGCCAGCCAGGAGCCCCTTTAATGTGATCCTTTAACTTGAACACCAGGCCTCACTCTACCCCTTGTCTCACAAGCTAGGTGCTAAGTTGAACATATGTTACGATGAACATAAAATAACCTGTGTTCTTTGTGTTAGTAAACTGCACACACTGATCACCAGTTACCAGCTCTCCTGAGAGAAGCTCACGGTAGAACAGTGTGCCAGACTTGTGTACATCACTTAAGATAAACATCAAGATAAACACACTACTGATGAGTTTATAAGAAGTGACTGCAATACATCAAGACGTTTCAGACAATTTTCTTTTTAAGCTACTTTCCAAAAAGAACATCAACATCCCAATGTCCCAACCATGTTAAGGACCCTTACTTTCTCCTTTTTTTGTCTTTCCTCGGTCACCCATAAAAAAAAAAAAAGTTGGCTAACTTCTATTACTGTATCAATTGCCTTGTTGTTACTTCTAAAAGCAGTGCACACTTCAGTGTGGGCTTTGTGATTTAACAGCTCATTCTGTTTTCAAAATGGCCAGCTTTTTAGCTATCTGTGTGAAACAACTGGAATTCCAGTACACTCTCACTCACCTATCCATACTAATTGCTGCATCCTGGCTGGTCCGACATACTACAGCCCTGTCAGAGGTAAGGGTCTGAGGCTGGCACCGCACAGGCAAACACCAGGAAAGAGCTCAGTCCTTAGAATTTGTAAGGAGGGCCTAGTGACCACGTGAGAAATCCCTCACACACTGTGGCTCCCTGATCAAATGTGTTTATTTTTGCTCTCCACACCACAGTTCCCTTCCATGGGTTTGGGTGAGGATTTACAAAGTTAGTCAATCAGAGCACCTGGGTGGCTCAGTCTGTTAAACATCTGACTCTTGATCTTGGCTCAAGTCATGATCTTATGGCTCCTGGGACCGAGCCCCGCCTCCGGCTCTGTACTGACAGAACAGAGCCTGCTCGGAATTCTCTCTCTCCTGCTCTCTCTGCCCCTCCCCTGCTCATGCTCTCTCCTTCTCTCTCACTCACAAAATAAAAAAACTTGAGAGAGAGAAAGAAAGAAAGAAAGAAAGAAAGAAAGAAAGAAAGAAAGAAAGAAAGAGAAAGAAAGAAAGCCAATCTACAGGCATCTATCAAGGACCTACTTCATATGAGGCAATATCATTTCCCTAAAGTGGTTCAGTTGGAGTGGGGAAACAAGATAAAAGTTACAAAACAATAACACAGGAGAAGTTACACAGTTCACGATTGCTATTTAAGAAGTACAGATTTCCTATGACTACACTGTGGGCTTGAAAAGCTGTGTGAGAAGGGTCTGCAGGGACGGGCAGCACCTGGCTGGGATAGGCACATGCAAAGGCTCAGAGGTTGGGGAAGCACAAGGAGAAGCCTGCCCTGGTTCTAAGGGAAGCCTGAGGGAGGGGCTACTAGAATGAAGTGCCTGCCGGGTACTGCATTCTGCTGAGAAGCTGCCCGTGCCCACACGGGGTTTAAAGGGGCCCTTATGCTTGGGGCGCAGTCGGTTAAGCGTCCGACTTCAGCCAGGTCACGATCTCGCGGTCCGTGAGTTCCAGCCCCGTGTCAGGCTCTGGGCTGATGGCTCGGAGCCTGGAGCCTCTTTCCGATTCTGTGTCTCCCTCTCTCTCTGCCCCTCCCCCGTTCATGCTCTGTCTCTCTCTGTCCCCAAAATAAATAAAAACGTTGAAAAAAAATTAAAAAAAAAAGGGGGCCCTTATGTGAGGCATCTGGGTTACTCGGTCACTTAAGCACCTGATTTCGGCTCAGGTCATGATCTCACGGTTAGTGAGTTAGAGCCCCACATCGGGCTCTGTGCTGACAGCTGGGAGCCTGGAGCCAGCTTCGAAGTCTGTGTCTCCCTGTCTCTCTGCCCCTCCCCCACTTGCACTCTGTCTCTCTCAAAAATGAATAAACTTCAGAACAAATTTTTTTTTAATTAAAAAAAAATTCAAAGGGGCCCATATGTAACATGTCCCCACCATTTTGTTATTTATGGTTGACCGCTCTGGACCTATGTGCCAGGGAAGGAAGCCACAGGTAGGCTGTGGTACAGACAGCTGCGGCCTTAGCCCTGAAAGCCCTACATCCCAAGTGAGTGATTCAGGAAAGCAACCACACCTCTTCCCCAAACAGGAGACACATAGAAAGACGTGCCAACAACAGAGAAGACACATGCTGAGGGCAGCACTAAGAAGCCTCGAGAGAGTTGAAGCGTGACCAAGCAGGAGCCTCTAGGGACTTTTTACATCACAGCGGAGACCGAGCAGAGTCTCAAGCAGGGTGGAGCAGATGATGGCCTGCCACTGAAGGGGTCACTCAGGGACTCTGGTTTCATCCGGAATGACCTTCTAGGTCCTGAGTGCCCCTCCAGCAGGCTTTGGGCAATGTGCTTATTTCCTGGCCTCCTTCTTCCCTGTGCACCCTTCCCTGAAACTCCTTCACTGAGCAGGTAGGGGTTCTCAAGCCTGGCTGCATAGCAAACTCACCTGTGGAACGTTGAAAAAAAACACAGACAATTGGCCTCACCCTGGAGTTCCTCAATCAGCATGCCTGGGGATGGGGCCAGGACAAGAGTGTGTGTTTTTTAAATTCCACACCCAATTCCAATGTTCTGCCCCACTTGAGAACTGAATTAAGGCAAGTTGAGCACGGACTTCTGCTCCTGGCAACCCGAGAAAGCTCAGTGTTACCAGAGCAGACTGTGAACCTCAGTGATTTAAAATCATGTTCATTTTTTTTTCTTACTCCTACACCCACAAAATTATATTTACCTGAAAAGAGCAAATTTCACATCCATCTAGCAATCCTGATTCTTTCAAGTAACTTCTGGTTCTGAGTTCCTGTTTAATAACATTGTTACAACACTTAGCATTTACAAAGCACTTTCACAGCCCTGTTTTGAGGACTCCTTGTGTGTCAGGTACTCTATCAGGCTCTCTGTACAATGTCTCCTCCTTTATATTCTAACAACTCCACAAAGTGGCCATCAATGGTCCCTAGCTTAGAGATGAAAAAATATAAATTCAGAGAGGTTAAGCCCAACATTAAAAGTTTATATGTGACAAAAGCAAGGGCTTAAACTCAGAACGGTGTGCTATGGGCCCTGTGGTCTTTCCATTATGCACTCAGATGCTTATTTGATCCTCACTACTCCCCAGAGCAGGGCTAGGGTTATCATGTCCCCATCTCAGAGATGAAAAGACAGGTTCTGAAATTCTCTGGTCAAATCACACCACAAGAAAACACCAGCATTGGAATCCACAGCTTCTGAGCCACACTGAGAGCTTCCACATGGCCTTGCAGATGCAACACGGTGGCTGGGCAATGGTACAGACATGGTCTCCATTTTGAGAAAAAGGATTATTGAAAACATTCACTTATTTAAATCATTGTTTTTAGACCTAACCCAGAATGAAAAAAATTCTCCTAAAAAAACTTTTTTTTTAACATAAGAAACTATCCTTTCCTTTGATTTGTATCAGTGATTGCTTCCCTTTCAATGGTCTGAACCCCACTGCAATGTCAAATAATTTCACAGACCCTCCTCCACATAACATAGTTGCTAATTAAAATGTATAGCTCCATTAAAACCATGACTTGAGAGTAACTTTTAGCCATATTTTATCAATTCCAACGTTATACATTTTTAAACAACACCAATAATTTATGCTCACATCTGGTATTTAGGCAGTTTATAAAAAAATTCAGAAAAGAAAAAAATGAGAAAAGCCACAGAAAAAAACCATGACAGAATCCAATGAGTTGGAGTCCTTGTGTCCCCATTGTAAATAACATTCTGCCTCTTCTCAGATATTTCCAAATTTACACAGCTACTCAAACACACACCAATCTTTACCCATGCTGGTCACAGAAAAGAACATTTCTCCTACTCTGATAAAACTCACAGACTCACAGTCTGGAGTCTTACCTAAAAATGATGGTAGCAGGACTAACAATGTGTTGGTGTCTTCATCTCCAAAACATGATGAAGCGTTGGTGATATTTTCACTGAAGTTCCATAAAGTTTTGCAAACCAAGCAGGCCAGCTGCCAATCGGTAGGACCAAAATGTCTTAAACAATCCACCAACCTAAGTCAATAAAAGTCAAATTAAGAAGTTGTTAGGGGGGAGCCTGAGTGGCTCAGTCACCTAAGCGTCCAACTCTCGGTTTCGGCTCAGGTCATGATCTCACGGTGCATAACTTGGCTTGGGATTCTCTCTCTCTCCCTCTCTCTCTGCCCCTCCCCCACTCAAGCTGTCTCTGTCTCTCTCAAAATAAATAAGCTTAAAAAGAAAAGTTAGGGGCGCCTGGGTGGCGCAGTCGGTTAAGCGTCCGACTTCAGCCAGGTCACGATCTCGCGGTCCGTGAGTTCGAGCCCCGCGTCGGGTTCTGGGCTGATGGCTCAGAGCCTGGAGCCTGTTTCCGATTCTGTGTCTCCCTCTCTCTCTGCCCCTCCCCCGTTCATGCTCTGTCTCTCTCTGTCCCAAAAATAAATAAAAAAAAAAAAGTTAAAAAAAAAAAAAGAAAAGTTATTGGTCAGAATCTCTTTAATTTTTGTATTTTTAGCATAATGACGATCATCCTGTATTATTTAATATGTATTATATGTAATTCAGTGGTTTTTTTAACATTTCACATGTATAAATTTAAGTAGCTACAAAGTAGCAATAACCTACTTCTGAACGGTTTTAAGAGTCCAGTGGCACCTAAATTTCCTCTTCAGCCCGTAGCTTGGCAGTTCCAAATGCTGAAATACCTCCACCCCAGAAGAGTGATGAGAGGGGCCCAGCTCCATGGGAAACCATTCCCTCTGACATCTGAGAGTCAGGACTCCATGCCTTGAAACTTACTTTTTAATGCCACCTCCTTCTTTTAGGATGACACGTTTGCTTTTATCCACAGTGAGATTTAGGAGAACGCCACAGGCAGAAAAGCAAATATCCTGATGCTTAGCATCGAGCAGTGCAATCATGAACTTGTGTACTGGGAGGACAGAGAACAAATGTGGACCAATAAGGCTCCGGGTTCCCAGCTGTACCTTAGATTATAAATGGCAAAGGGGGAAATGGGGAGTGGCTCGAAAAACCGGAAACTCTGCTAGGGGACTTAATCCATTCTACCTAAGGCTTTACTCATGCCCAGCTGTGGGTTTGCCAACATCCACTGCATCTAGAACTTGCTCCCCATCCCCCAAGTCCTTGGTCCCCCAGCAGTGCTGCATCTGACCCAGGCAGCAGCTCCCTCCCCAGGGCAATGATATAGTCCCTTCCAGTAGAAAGGGGGGGGGAAAAAATCACAAATTCCAACCACACAGGTGACATTCATCTCTAACATCTGATTCTTCTCAAGGGCCCCTTTGAACCTTTGCAGCAATTTTCTTTAAATACACAACCCCTGGGGGTGCCTGGGTAGCTCAGTCAGTTAACCATCTGCCTCGGGCTTAAGCCATGATCTTGTGGTTCGTAAGTCGAGCCCTGCAAAGGGCTGTCAGCACAGAGCCTGCTTCAGATCCTCTGTCCCATTCTCTCTCTGCCCCTCCCACCACTGGTCCTCTCTCTCTCTCTCTCTCTCTCTCTCTCAAAAAAAAATAAATAAACATTAAAAAAAAAATTAAATACAGAACCCCGGGGGGGAAGTAGGCTCCTGTTGAGATCTCTAAAGTCTTCCAGGGCTTGTAAAAGAACTGCTCAGATGGCTGGAAACTGGCCTGTAGCAAGGCAGGACTTCCAGGGTAGGGGGCAGCTCAGGGCAAGATAGGCTTCCCACCTCTAGGAACCATTTTCCTTTACACCTAGGAAATGGAACCATCTATCCTGGTTTCTTATACCCCCAGAAGGGGCTGGGCAAAAGATTGGGGGAGGTTGGATAAAGTGTGTTCTGCCTCCACCCTATCACCTAAGAGGTGGCCATCTTGTTCTGACTTTGGTCCCATTGATGGGTCAGACACATACATGTGTGTGTTTAAGAGTCTAAAGAATGCGCCAAAACGTTAACAGTTATCTCTGGGGGAGTGAGATTATGGGTGACAGTTTGCTGCTGCTGCTTTTTCCCCTTAATATCTGTATTACCTAAATTTGCTACCATGGATAATCAGGAAGTTTTAGGTATTATACTTACATGAAATATTTGAGATGTATAGAGGTGGTTATCTTGTGTACCTGCCACCCGGCTTAAGAAATAAAATGTTACAGGGGTGCCTGGGTGGCTCAGTCAGTTTAGCATTCGACTTTTTTTTCTTTAATTTTTTTTAATGTTTATTTATTTTTAAGAGCGAGAGAGAGAGGCAGAGTGTGAGTGGGGGAGGGGTAGAGAGAGAGGGAAACACAGAATCTGAAGCAGGCTCCAGGCTCTGAGCTGTCAGTACAGAGCCTGACACAGGGCTCGAACTCACAAACTACAAGACCATGACTTGAGCCAAAGCCAAAGCCTAACTGACTGAGACACCCAGGCACCCCTGGACTTTTTTTTTTTTTTAAGTTTATTTATTTATTTAGAGAGAGGGAAAGCATGAGTGGGGGGAAGGGCAGAGAGAGAGAGGGACAGAGAGAGGGGAGGGCAGAGAGAGAATCCCAGGCAGGCTCCATGCTGTCAGCACAGAGTTGGACTAGGGGCTCAATTCCACAAACCCGTGAGATCACGATCTGAGCCAAAATCAAGAGTCAGACGCTTTACTGACTGAGCCACCCAGGTGCCCCAAGTGACCAACTCTTGATTTCACCTCAGGTCATACTCTCATGGTTCTTGGAATTGAGCCGTGGATGACAGCACAGAGCCTGCTTTGGATTCTCTATCTCCTTTTCTCTGCCCCTCCTGACCTCAAAATAAAAAAAATAAACTTAAAAAAAAAATGTTACAGATCCAATTTCATATATTTGGGCATGCCTTCCCTTCCAACGGTGACTTCTGTCTTAAGTGTGGAGTTTACAATTTCCAAATGTAATTTGTACCTTTACATCATGACTATACATTACATAAACAATACTCAAAATCATTATGCATGTTCTAAAACCTATATTAATGGCATTATTCTGTATATACCCTCCAATCACTAGCTGTTTTGCTCCTATATTATGTTTGAGGCTGATCAATGTTGATCCACGAATCTCTAGTTCATTTATTTTAATTGATGTAGAACTTTTTGTTGCATGAACATATCATGATGTATGCACACTTAGGTTTTTTCCATTTGTTGCTATTACAAGTAGGGCTGTAATGGACATTCTAGTACGTGAAGGAGAATGTCAACTGAGTCCATTCTCATGGACAGTAATAATGACTATAGATTGTTTCCCTTACATACACACACACACACACACACACACACACACACACACACCATCTGAGAACTCGGAAGACCATGCGCAAGGGAAAGGGGAACCCTGAGAACACCTGCCAGATCTATCCTGGCATATCGAGTGGAGAGCCTTCCACACGCATGGAACGCATGTCAAGCACTACGCATCCCAAAGCAGAAACAAGCATCACATTGTCATGACCCAAGCTCTAGAACTGCTTAGCTGTTTATTGGCAAGAAGTACATGCTGAACACGGAGTATCATTAACTCACCATTTTTCTGCACAATGAAATCACAGATGTCATGGTCCTGGGAGAGATTTCCAAAAACACGCACAGCTTCAAGGATTCCATCCATGTTATTACTCACAAGAAGCTTTATGAGCACTGGGTTTGGGGACCAGAGAAATAAAACCAGTGAATTTAAGTTTTAATTTAAAGGCTATTAGGCTCCAGTATTATACTAAATACTGATAACTCAAAATCTTAAAGCAATAATAAAACACAAACTGTAAGAGACTTTAGCAAGAACTTGGGCACTAACTTTTCCCCATATTCCAGTTTCTTAGAATTGAATGAGGCTCTTTGATATCTGTACCAGAAATTGGAAAATAGGAATGCCACCAGGTCTGTGTTTAGCAAATAGAGTCAAAATGTTAAATATTCATCCACCCAAACCCAACACTGAACCTTACATTCAGCAATATATAGCTTTTTGTCTTGAATTATGGAATTCTTCACTTGGTAGTAAGATAAGTTGTTGATTGTGGCTGTAGTATTGATCACCAGCTCCTCGCAATCCTCAATTGACTTGTATTCTGAAACACAGTAAGGAAAAGGGTATCAAAGGCTCATTGCAGGGGCAGAAACAACGACATCCTAACTGCAGCAAGAGCAGCTCCCGGGACAAGCCACTGTCCCAGGCAACGTCTGTGCAAGGGCACTGTTTGCTGCTTTATTTCCCAGGACGCTTCCTGCGTGGAAGTGCATCCAAAGCAGAGGACCACTCCTGGCCAGGTTTTAGAACACTCTAAGCTCGGTCCCTCCAGCCAGGGGGTCTGGACAAATTGGGCTGATCTAGGCCCTGTGTTTGTAGTAAAGTGGAGGTGCCAACACACCAGCAAGCTGAGCTTCTCTCACCCCCACTGGTTTGCCGTGTTCCTGAGCTCTCTGGGGGCTCCACCCTGCGAGTCTGTTCCCCACACTTCCAGTCTGTTCCTCACCCTTCCACCTCGCAACAGAACGATCCTGGGGGCAAACTCTATCCATAACTCCTATCAGTGCTGCCCGCCAAACACGCAGACTCTGATCACTTCTCACCTCCTCTAGTACCACCTAGCCCATCCCTCACCTCTTAACTAGCTACTCTTCTTCCAGCTTCCTCCCTGAGCCCATCCTTAACACGATGATCCTTGAATAGTAAGTCAGCTAAGGTCACTTGTCTTACATGAGCATCAGGCCCTACCTGGGCAGCCCTAATCTTGACATCTCTGGCCTCATTTGGTGTTCTAGCCCCCAGGTCCCCAGTGCCAACCACACTGGTCTTCCTGCCCCCCCCCTTTTTTTTAACATATCAGCATGATCCTGACTGAACCTTTGTACTGCTGCTACTCCCTCTGTCTAGAATATACTGTTTCCAGTTATTCACTTGGTTCACTCCTCACATCCTCCAGGTTGTTGCTCAGACATCACCTTATTGCATACATTCCTTAATCACCCTATATAAAATAGCATCCATTATTCTCTTCCCCTTACCTTACTTTTTAAAAAATTGTTTACTGTTTATTTATTTTTGAGAGAGACAGACAGAGCATGAATGAGGGAGGGGCAGAGAGAGGGAGACACGGAATCCGAAACAGGCCCCAGGCTCCGAGCTGTCAGCACAGAGCCAGACAGGGGGCTCAAACACACGAACTGTGAGATCATGACCTGAGCCGAAGTCGGACACTCAACCGAATCTCCCAAGCACCCCTCCCCTTACCCTACTGTTATCTTCTCCATAGCACATATAATCACCTGACCTGTTCAGTGTTTAATGTTTGTCTTCTAGGACTAAAATGGAAGCTCCACAAGACTAGGGATGTATCTGTTTTAGTCACTGTTGCATTCCTAGCACCTAGAGCAGAGTCTGGCACATAGGGGTGCTCAATAAATAATTGCTGGATGCAAGAATGAGTGAAGGAATTAACTCTGTATTTAGCATATAAGGCCCTTAGTCATTTTGTCCCTGCCTTCTACTCAGCCTTCAGACTCATCTCTTGGTGGATGTAGCAATGCCAGTTAGGAGCCCTGGTTTCTGCTACCCCCCACTGATGGCGCTAGACCATGGGCAGTGTTTGGGAATCTGTTGTTTTTTGTCTCTTGCCTTGGTAGGACAATTCATTAGCTTGTCCAGAAAAAAAAAGGCGGGGGGGGGGGTACCTCTTCTGTATCACCACCTTCTGTAGGACTACACATTTGGCCAGAAGGAATAGTGACTGACATCAGGGGCAAGAGGGTAGGCATTCACAGCTATGAGGCATATATCATGAACAGCACCAAGCACTTTATGTGCATTTAGCCCCACAAAAGTAAATAGTTAATAATGCTTTAAATGTGCTTACAAGCATTTGAACCCACAATAATTAATACTCAAAAGGTGCATCTGTCTCAGTCAGCTCAGGCCACCATAATGACATACCACAGATTTGGGGCTAAAATAACAGAAATCTATTTTCTCACGGTTATGGAGGTTGGAAGTCTGGGATCAGGATGCCAGCATGATTGGGTTCTAGTGAGAACTCTTCCTGGCTGGCAGATGGCCGCCTTCTTGCTGTGTCCTCACATGGTGAAGAGACAGCAAGAGCAAGCTCTCTGGTGTCTCTTCTTATAAGGTACTAATCCTACTATGAGAACAGATTATGAATTTTGGGCAGGGGGCCAGGAGCAGAATACTATTGGCTGAAACGCAGCCCCTTCCCCAAATACACATGTTGAAGCTCTAACCTCCAATGTGATTGTGTGTGAGATAGGGGTTTTAGGAAGTAAAGTTAAATGAGGTCGTATGGGTGGACTACTTATCTCATAGGATTGGTGGTCTTATAAGGAGGGGGAGGAAGAGGGGGGTGGGGATTGCGATCATTCTCTCTTTCTTGAGTGCACACTCTGAGGAAATGCCATGTGAAGACAGGGTGAGAACGCAGCTGTCTGCGAGCCAGGAGGCGAGCTCTCATCTGGAACCCAACTGGCAGGCACCTTGACCTTGGGCTTTCAACCTCCAGAACCATGAGAAACAAATTTCTGTGGTTTAAGCTACTCAGTCTGTGGCATTTTGTTATGGAAGAGTGAGATGGCTAATAAAGGGGGGAAATGGGACACAAATGATTGGGGGCCATAATTATAGATACCATGAAAGCCTGAAAAATAAAAATATAAATAAACTTTAATTAAGGAAAAATTAAGGATTTTAAACTCTTTGTGGTTAGTTTGGCCAATCTTTGGTAATTTGATTGGTATACTTTATTATTATTATTTTAGAAAGAGAGAGAGAGAGAGAGAGCACGCAAGTGAGGAAGAGGGGCAGAGGGAGAGAGAGAGAGAGAGAGAGAGAGAGAGAGAGAGAATCCCAAGCAGACTACATGCTCAGAGCTGAGCTCGATGTGGGGCTCCATCCCACAACCCAGGGATCATGACCTGAGCAGAAATCAAGAGCTGGAAACTCAAAGAACTGAGCCACCCAGGCGCCTCCAGTATACTTAAAAAAAAAAAAAAGATAAAATTCACATACCATAAAATTCACCCTTTCCAGGTATACAATTAATTCAATGAGATTCAGTACAATTTTTTCTTTTTTTCTTTTCTTTTCGCAAATTTTAAAAAATATTACCTGTATTACCTTTGAGGAAGTTCTGCACAGTGGAGGAATTTTCCTTCCTGCAGCTGTGAAGGCTCATTAAAGCGAGCCAGTGGTGCCACTAAACCCCTAGGGGCACCGGAGCCACAGAACTGTCTCCCCTGCTGGGAGCAGCCTTACCTAGCGTGGCGAGGAGCAGGCCCACGGCGTGCGGGTTGGTGGCCAGGGCCGGGCCGATGCCAGGGTGGATGGCTAAGTTGGCCAGTACTCGGGTCAGCTTGATGAGCACGTCCTCTGCGGGGGCCCGCGGCCTCTGCACCTTGGGTTGCGGGGCTTCTCCCATCTGCTCCTCAGCACACAGGTCCAGTTTGTAGAATGTATGGAATAACGACAGCAAGGTCGGGATGCTCCCTTTCTCTTTGGAAAACTGTTCACGAGCCTGGTGATTTTTCGCTGTCAGGTTGCCAAGAATAAAGACAATACGGACAACTAAATCCTGCAATAAAGGGAAGACCATTACAAGTGCATAGGGGCTGGGACAAGTTGTTGGAAAGGGTACAGTATTTAATTTATTCACGACTTAATTAATAGCAAAATGGAACAACATCTGGCTTTTACTCACTTGTCTAGTATTTGAGTCCCAAGACTGGTGCAAATTGACAGAGGAGATTAAAAGCATTTGGCAACAACAAAAGAATACAAACCGATTGATACTATTAGCAAGGGCTATTAACTTCAGATCCTTCATCTGAAATTCTGGCCGGCTTTTTTTTTTTTTAAACCCCCTAGAGAACAATTAGTTGAGTGGCATAGGATTACTGATATTGTGTTATGTAAATCTAAGTATTGATACTAACAGGTTTCTTGAGCACCCAAATCTTTTCCTAAAAGTTCACCTCCTGCTGAAGCATTGTGTTTCTAAAAATCGGGTGTTCTACACAATGGCTAATCAGATAGTGTTACAGCAGGCTTTCCTGACTCAGACATCTGGGGCAGGATAATCTTTGCTGTTGGGGGGCTGTATTTAGTAGCAGTATTCCTGGCCCCTACTACTAGGTGCCAGGAGCACCTGCCCAGATACCACAACCAAAAAGGCTCAAATGTCCCCTGGGGGCAAAATCAGCCCCAGCTGAGAATCAAATCACTGTGTTATATAAAGCCACCACTTAGTGATGAGGGAACATAAGGCAAACTGAGGGCCACGCACAGTCTAGCATCACCCAGCCCTCCTAGGTGGGATGTGTGTGGCATTCCTCAGGCACTCCAGGCTGCCCAAGGACAAAGGAAAGGACCAAAAACAAATGGTTAAACTGATAAAGTCTCCATCAGGTCACAACTATCTTAGTAAATTAGAAGACAAAGGCAATCTTATCAACAGCCTAATCTCCAGAAACCTATAGACTGAGTTTCCTGGAGCCCCAGCATCAACCTCCCCTCCATAGTGATGTGGGAAACAAAGGCAAGAAGGAAATGGCAGATAAAATTAGATTTCCTTATAACCTGCAGCCCTTTGACACACACTTAAGGCAGGCAGAGTAAAACCTTTCTCCAGGAACTCCCTACTGTCTTAATGTTAATGCCTTAGCTTGACAATAGCTAGACCTCCAGTAATCTGTGAGTCCTTAGAATATGAAAATCTCTTTGGAAAGTTCCCTTTTGACTTTACCTCCCCCAGCCCCATAGCATATAAGGAGCCACTCTTCACAACCCCAGCGCCCCTCTTTCTGCTCGTGGGTCCTGTCCCCGTGCTCTAATAAAATCACCCTTTTGCACCAAAGACGTCGCCAAGAATTCTTTTTTGGCCATTGGCCCACTATCACCCCAAAATCTCATCACTTGTTTTTCTTGATCAGGGTAGTGGTTACTTGGGAGACACCTTTATCACTATTTGCTAAATTGCACATGTGTGTTTCATGTACTTTTCTGTGTATAAACTATATTTCACAATAAATAAATATTTCTTAAAGTCCCAAGCTGAGAACAATTTACAACTAAGCAGAATGCAAAAATAATTATGTTCTTAATTCGACAACGACAGACAGATGAGTACTCTTGGCCTCACCCATACCCACGGAGAGTGAGGAAACTCCTGTGGGAGGAAGAGACTTTACAGAGACACTCACTGAGGGGCTACCACTGACCTGGGTGCTAATTCTCATTGTGCCAGGCACTGTGCGATTTGACAGGCAAGAAACTGGGGTTCGTACAAGCTGTCTGGTCACACAGCTAGTGAGAGGTGAGTCAGGATTGGAAACCAGGATTCTCCTGATCCAGAGTCATTTCTGCAGCCAAGCCCTGCTTCCCACATGGCCTGTCATTTAAGGATCTCCTTTGCCTTGCCATATGCGGAGCAGTCAAGGAGTTATCTCCTTTTAAAACCCAAATATGCCACCAGGAGGGATTCCCTATAAACTGGACTTTGTTGATCAGATCTGTAGTAATTAGCAGACTTAAGGACTGGGGACAAAGGGCAGAGGCCCGGACCTGTTTTAATGGGGGAACCAGGTCTAGGTGGGTCTGGGGCTGGGGCTGGGGGCTGGGCAGCACAGGGACTGTCAGTGGCAGAGAGTGGAAGGTCACAGGCAAAGGACAAAATGGGATTTGCCTGGGGCTCCTCTGCCAATACCAACTTGTTGCTGCTTGTTCTTGAAAGAAAAGTTTTCCCTGGCACTGGCCGAGAAGAAGCGAGGCCACTGCTTGTGCAGCTGGGAACCATTTGTCAACATTAAGAAAGTCGGAGGCTGACACGCCAGCAAGAACTGGAGCGGGTCCAGGAGAGAGTTCACACTGGGAAAAACCTCAGCTCAGCCTGCAACCAATGGCACCCAGTCATCCCAGTCAGGAGAACCTGCTCCTGGCCCACCGCGCGCCTGAAGCCCTTAGGGAACTCTGAATGCTGGGAGCCTGGGAGAATACACTCGAAGAAACAGGGTGAGGCGCCATGCTCTGAAGAGCTCCGAATCTATTTGAGAAGACAAGGCTAACAAGCGTGGGGGAAGAGCAAAGACTAAAAGGGCCAAGCAGGAAGCTAGACACGGAAAGGGATTGTAATCTCCAGCTTGAAAGCCAGGCAGTCTGGTTCATACATGTGACTTTGCTTAGCCTCTCTATGCCTCTATTAACTCATTCGTAGAAAGGGGGAAATATTGTGTTGTAGTGTATTGTATCGTATTGTACTGTATCGAGGGTAAATGAGACAAAACAGGTAAAGCACAAATCATGAGGAATGATTCAGGCACTGCTCTGAACCGCTTTCATGTACCATCAGTAACATGTTAGTGGCATTTAACTGTGCAGGACGGACCCGACAGTCTCCGAGAAATTTAGATCAGAGGATGCCCAGAGAACAGTGGTGGGGGTTGGCAAAATGACCTCCAACGAATCTGAGTCTAACATTAAAAAATGTATAAAATCCAGATATATGGAGGGGAGGACGGAGTAGGTTAGCCAGGCGAAAAGGAGCGGGTCTTGAGAAAGTACCTGGGACAGTCCCCTTCCTGGGTACTGGGCTCACCTTGTCTGTCTCTGATCACCAGGAAGTCTGTGGCTCTCAAATCTTAAATAAGGACACACAATTTCATTATGACACTCATCATTTCACGTAAAGGTGCTGGTTACTTCACCTAATTCCCGATGGCAGAGGTTCCTCCCTGGGCTCTGGACGGAAAGCCCTCCTCCACCCTGGACACACCCACAGAGAAGAAGCAGAACCCTTTCCAACCAGGGCAGAGGGTATTTCTAAGAATTAGGCTCCTCGAAGGATATTCCACTTTATATTTTCTAAGCTGAGGAATATGAGCTTTTTGCATAAACTCTGATAATTTCTGATTAAAGACACTCTACATGACTCCTACCTCTGAAAAATTCTAATAATCAACCATAATAGCAGTAACAGCAGCAGCAGCAGCAGCAGGAATGAACACACAGTGTTTATGACGTGCCGGGCCCCGTCCCAAGCATTTCGATATGCAAATTCGTTAAAAGTCATAATGTGTAGCCCTTTAATCTGAACAAAGTGTTCCCAATCTCTACCCGTAGTCACCTCCCTCAGGCACTTAACAGTAGTCTCTTGATGTTGCTGGACCTCATGCTATTCCCCGGATTGAGCTCCTCCCTCATTTCCTCAGGAGCATGTGAAGCAAGACAGGAAAGATGTTATATGTGATTTTGAATGACTTCCTTAAAAACTTAAAAAGTGGTTGCATCCTCTTTGCTCATTCATATGAGGACTAATCAGTTTACCCTGTAAAACATCACAGCTGCCTTCTGAAGGATGCTACGCTATTCTCCCTTCTCCCTCTTCCTAGGCCTCTTCTTCCTATGTTTATTTTCCTCCTTAGCAGAACTCAGCAGGTGTCTCTGGCCCTGTACCATCTCTACCCATCACTGCTGGTCTGCCAGGTATGCAGACCAGATCCCAGGCTGGAGGCGAAGGCAGCTTTCCTTAGAGATCATCATTCTTCCAAACTCAAGTTTCCTCCCTCCACGGTCACATGTGGTCTAATCTGGGAAGACTGAGTGCTGCTTTTCTCAGAAAATTCCCTCAGCCCCTTCGACTTCCGCAGTTCTTTTATTCTAATACCTGTGTGGATCCTACCATGGCATACGCTGCACGAAGAAGAAACTCTAGGCTTTAGGGCAGGAAGAGTTAACACTGCCACAGTACCTCTCTCCCTGCCTTCAGATGGAAAAAGGAGGGGGTGGTTCCTGGCAGCAGCAGGGCCAACTGAAGGATGGCACGCGGGATCAACAAATGGGGGTGGCAGATTGCGCTGTTTGTAGCACCAAGCTTCCAGCAACTGCTACGCTCACTGTTTCTGTCCTCTTTCTCAGGGTTGGCTCGGGCGTCTTTTCGTTCCCCCCCACCCCCTTTCACAAATCTATTCTCTGCAAATCTAGGGAACGTGGAACAGGCCAAAATAGCAGCAGTCTCCCGGGAGGCTGGCAGAGGTGGTGCTTCCTTATCCCCACACCAGTGCCGATCTTAACTCATCTGGAGGCCCCAGGACACCGGCTGAGCAAGAGGGCTTTGCAAGGCCCCATGGCTCACCGTGGGCGGCCTGCGCCGTGCAGAGGACCGCCTTGGACAGTGTCATAGAGAGGTTTATTCACTGGTCCACAAAGAGAGATTAAGGATTGTTGCCAATCTTTTGCAAGTCTCCAAACGCCACTTAACTAAACATTCTATACAGACTTGAAAAAATTAGACAAAGGCCAACATCAGCGATTTGTAGAGACCACTGACTGACTCCATAGCAGAAATTATTTCATCGGTATACAATTCTCCATTGAGATACAGATACTCTCTTTTATTCTCTGACAGTATCTGACAGCCACCTATAAATCACCCCTGAACTTTTAGAGCATTTTTATCAAATTTAATACAATGTTGCATATATATATATATGCATACATATATATATATATGCAACAGCTTTTGTAGTTTGGAAACAGCAAAATGAAGATGAATCAGGAGACTTTTTTTTTTTTAAGAAGTCAGTCTAGTATAAGTAGTTCATACTGACTTTCAAATTTTGCATAAAAATGGAGTCAGCCTAGCAACAGTTACGGCCAACCAGAACTCAGACAAACAGGTACACCTATTGCAAGAAACCTGACCCCAACTGTACCCTCCAGTTATAGCCGGTGGGATATTCTCTTTAGTTTCAAATATATTGTGCCCTTGGGAGCCAGCACGTTACTCGGTCTCAATGGGCCCCTCACTGCTGTAAGTGAAATTGCTTTAACTGGAACAGAGCCAGGAACAGGACACTGCTGAGCGGCCGGGAAGCTCCCATAGCAGCAGTTGTCGATGTGACTGTCCATGTGAGAGAGACTGGCCTCAAGTCAGCGAAGGAGGCTCTCCTTCTACCCAGAGATGTGGAGACTCAGGCTTCACGGGGCTTGCTGACCCCAAAGTCCAACCCTGGTGAGGAAAAGAGGCAGGACCTTGGCCATCTGTGCTTACAGACGGATTCCGAAACTCCTCATTCACCATAACCCTCATCTGCCAGATCCCTCAGACTTGGTCCTATAGGCATCTTTGATTACTCACTCCCCTCACCAACCAGTCACTGAGTTCCCTTTGCTCTGCCATCTCAAAATCTCCCCCCACCACCTTCTTCCCATGTCTGTTCTGGTTAATCTGTCTGTAGCCTCCTGTCACAGACCCTTGGTGGGATCCTCCCTCTGTGATCAATGTTAATGTCACTTCTTTTTTTTTTTAATTTTTAAAAATTTGTTAAAGTTTATTTTTGAGAGAGAGATAGAGAGAGAGAGAGAGAGAGAGAGAGAGAGAAAGAGAAATGAGTGGGGCAGGGACAATGAAAGAGGGAGAGAGAGAATTCCAAGCAGTCTCTGTGCTGTCAGCACAGAGCCCGACATGGGGCTTGAACTCACAAACCTTGAGATCATGACCTGAGCCGAAATCAAGAGTCAGACACTTAACTGACTGAGCCACCCTGATGCCCCTGTCAATACCACTTCTTTTTAAAAAACAATTTTTTTAATGTTTATTAATTTTGAGAGACACAAAGCATGAACAGGGGAAGGGCAGAGAGAGAGACACACACACAGAATCTGAAGCAGGTTCCAGGCTCTGAGCTGTCAGCACAGAGCCCGACGCAGGGCTTGAACCCCTGAACCGTCAGATCATGACCTGAGCCGAAGTCAGACACTCAACTGACTGAGCCAACCAGGCGCCTCACTGTCAATACCACTTCTTGAAGCACAGCTCTTACATCATTTCCTTGCTCAAAAACATCCACTGCCTGTTAAATGTCAAAGCCAGTGTCCAATGCACCATCCAGCCCCATGTGACCAGTTCTGCATTACCTGACATTATTACTCCCCGCACATAGCCAGCCAAGGTGAACACATTCCTGCTCATTTCCCACACCCTTCCCACCTGGCCTGAAAATAACTGGTGTGTATAATGTTGACCATAGGGAAGGAACTACATCAAACTATCACAGAAAGAATAAACTATGTTCATCAGACTCCACTTACTTAGGAGAGAACTACTTCTACTAAGTAAAAGAAAACATTTTAGAAAGATTTTCAAGATGCCCCATTTAAAATGTGGTTAGGAACTTCTCATGCAATCTGGATCTGAGAGCTGAATCACGATTTGCAATTTTACATTTACCCAACTTCCCACCTTCGAACGAAACCTCAACATGAATTGAACATACAGGTGAGCTGAAGAACAGATAAACTTTACCAATCTGGAACACACACTGCACCACGGCAAAAACGCTAATTAACCCTGCGGTGCTGAAAGTGGGTCAGCAGTTTGCATAAGTGCTGAACCATACAAAATGGCAGGATCTGGGATGCTGGTGACTCAATACCCAGAATCTAAGTAGAGGAGCATTTAAAAACCTGCAGGGATTATACTTGATGCCTCCATTCATCTATCCATTCCATCAGCAGCCATTTCCTGAGCACCAACTATATGCTTCTGGACGTGGCTATCCCTCAAAAGCACCAGGCGAGGCTAGAATTTCACTGTGCTCTGTTCTGTTCTTAAGTCTGCAGACATAAGTCAGGCGTTTGGGTTCCGTGCTGAGCGGCGTAGAGCCAGTTCCACAAGGGCAAAGCAGCAGGAGCTGGAAAGAATGAACAAGCTAAGGGCTTACTGTGCTGCCGGCCCAGTCAGGGGTGCAGACCAAGGCCAAGGCTGAAAAAAGGAGCAAGCTCAGCCAAATGCTAGCAGTGGGAATGTGTCTGCAGAGGGGCTGGGAATACAGCCACAGGGCATGCTCCTGCCAGGCAGGAGGAAGAGGGTGAGCCAGGAGCCAAGTTACCATATAAAGGCTCCAGAGGAAGGGGTGGAGGCACCTCCCTAACAAATCCTCACTGGCCCCAAAAAAGATGGAGGGGAGAGAGAGGTCACGTTATCTCTGGACTGCCGCATGGCTGTGGCTGCATCACAGAGGAACAGCGAGAAAAATGGCAGATGTCTGTGCTCTCAGCCCATACCCTTCAGACATTCCAGGTCTCACTGTCAACACCACGATGCCTGAGCATTCCAAATCAGACAGTGTTCGCTGTGCGTACGTGGCCGAACATGATCGCTTACCCTAAAAGAAGTCTAAATGGAATGAGAGAGGCATGACTTTAAAAGCAGCACAAGCAAGGACATGTCGGGCAATTCCCAGACAGTGTTTTTGAAGGCTCTGATGAGGGTCCTACCTCTGGATGTTCTGTTAAAAACAAAAACAAAAACAAAAACAAAAACAACAATAAAAAAAAAAAACAAGAAATTGGCCATATCTCAAATGGAGAGAGTCAGATAGTCAGTTGCTCAATGGGCATGTGATGGGAATGTAGATAAAGGTTATTCTTTTTAGACCATGACCTCTGTAAAAAATTGCCCATCATACAAATCTCATTTGAGGCATTTTACTGGATCTCTTGCCCAGTAGATATTTACAGAA
The DNA here is from genome assembly GCF_016509475.1 of Prionailurus bengalensis. Taxonomy (NCBI): domain Eukaryota; kingdom Metazoa; phylum Chordata; class Mammalia; order Carnivora; family Felidae; genus Prionailurus; species Prionailurus bengalensis. The sequence continues at coordinate 98,124,383 of NC_057349.1, read as the reverse complement.
GAAATGGGGAAAATCCCTTCATGTTCTTCCAAAAAACAAACCCAAGCATATTTTGCGGAGATGCTAAATGCAGCAATGGTGATGTCAGAGGCACCTCCTAGGGCAGGCCCTGATTTGCAAGGCTGATACTGACCCTGCTCATCCCTGCGTTACTAGGCCCATCTGTTTGTACATTTGGTTTGTACCAAATGTAGTTTACACCAGAGAGCATACAATATGTGCACATTTCTTAAATGAGATTTGTCATTTAATTGAATTTGGGTTACCATTTTTAATAGAGGCTTTACCTAATGCTAAAGCTTAGCTTTCAAACTGCATCGAGCTGACCGAAACGTTGTGCTTCGCTCTCCGTTTTTGTGTGTATGGGAACTGGAGTGATTAGTCGTACCATGGATTTTGGACCAATTAACCTCCCAGACAGGAGCCAAAGAAGTTTCCCTTGTTCTCCCTGAGGAAGTCCTTTGTAAGAGCTGGGAGGGGTGGATTCCTTTTCTCTGAGACTGTTGATAAACCAGAAACCCTGGCTGGTAGCACAGCCTTCAGACACAGGCCCACGTCACAGAAGTGCAAAGAGGGGTGGAAAAAACTGGGCCATCATTTGATTGTATATGCACTAATCTTCCTCAAATTTATCTGTTGCAAACTTACAAAATTTCAATATGGGTATATACTGAACTTTCTCAAAGCAGGACATCGGTAGGAATATTTGGTGATTATTTTAACAATAAAATTTGGGGATTAATTCACCAATTACGAATCAGCAACTCATGGTCTGTCTAGCTAACTGAGGTTAATGAGCCCTGCCTTTTGCAAGCCATTCTGAGGGTCCTGCAGGAGAAGACCTGAACTCACCTGAATGAATCTAAGTGGTTCATTCTGACCAGTGCCTGAAGCTTCATCAGTGTGACTGGCTGTGTTATCAAAGCATTATCAATGTTATCACCGGGTTTGGTCCCAGGACTAGTTTTTTTGTTTGTCTTGTTTTTTCCAGGACTACTTGTTTTGACACAAGTCTGGCAGAAAAAATTCACGGAAGAGTCTAATAAACCATCTCATTTTCTCTAGCTAAGAAAGGCTCCAGCTATTGGCGCAAAAAGCAGAAGACATGAGGCTTGGTCACTTGAACGTCTGACTTTGGCTCAGGTCATGATCTCAAGGTTCATGAGTTACAGCCCCGTTCCAGGCTTGCTGATGTCAGCTCAGAGCCTGCTTGGGATCCTCTGTCCCCTCTCTCTCTCTGCCCCTCCACCACTTATGCTCACTCTCTTTCTCAAAAATAAATAAAAACAGACTTCTTTTTCTTAATGTTTTATTTATTTTTGAGAGTGAGAGACAGAGTGTGAGTGGGGAGGGGCAGAGAGAGGGGACACAGAATCCAAAGCAGGCTCCAGGCTCTGAGCTGTCAACACAGAGCCCAACGCAGGGCTTGAACCCATGAACTGTGAGATCATGACCTGAGCCGAAGTCTGACGCTTAACCGATGAGCCACCCAGGTGCCCCTTTTAGCTGATACTTTTAACAAGTTTTATTATGAGGTTCTCCTACTAATTGCAAGCAAATAATTGCAAAAGGAAAGTAAAGACAAGTAAAGACTACCAAGGACAGAGTTAACAATCAATAGAAAGGGAAGAGAGAGAAATCTACAGAAAGGACAAAAACATTTAAAGAATCTCATCAAGGATGCCTGGGTGGCTCAGTCGGTTGAGTGTCTGACTTGGGCTCAGGTCACGATCTCACAGTTTGTGAGCCCTGCGTGGGGCTCAGTGCTGACAGCTCAGAGCCTAGAACCTGCTTCGGAGTCTGTGCCTCTCTCTCTCTCTCTCTCTCTGTCTGCCCCTCCCCCGCTCACCCTCTGTATCCCTCTCAAAAAAAAAAAAAAAAAAAGAATCTCATCAACAGACTCATGCTCACACTATGGGACAAATAGCTTCTAGAGCAATAATTAATGTTTGTAATATTGACCTTTGGCATCAAGAAGAGATTAAATTATTCTTAGTGTCTTCTAAGAAAGCAAGGAAATATGTAATATATTTTAATATGATCTTCACTGCAATGATTAAAATAATTTAATAAATTATGCATTTCCTTGATGGTTCTGGAAACAACATGAACTGTACATAGTTTGCAAGGTGCTCTTCATTCTTCTTGTAACCAAAATAATTTTAATAGGAACACAAAATTGTCATATAGATCAATAGAGAAAAAAGATGGCTTTGAAACACCAATTTTGCTTTATGAGAACTTTTGGTCCAAGGTGAAAAGTAGTTTGCTAAGAGCCACAGTAAAATTTTATGCAGATTAAACTTTAAGATATATAGTCCCTTACACCAGCAAAAGCATACCCTTAGCTGTGTTGACATCTCAAATGTCTTATATTGGCAAGATACCAGGATTTTTGTCTGTTTATTAAACACGGCCATCATCCAAGCTATAATCAGAAAAACAAACGGTTATTTACTAGTAATGCTACAAAACAATAGGACTATTTATCAGTACTGAACTGATGTGTATTCTTCCTTTTTAAAAATTTACAGGTTATGACATAACTTGAATTCAAGTTGTTAAACCAAAATGCATTCTTTAACCCTCATTTGAAAATTCTAGTGCAAGCAAAGATGCCTTCTCTGGTTATAGTTATCTAAATCATCCAAAATCAAAACACCAAAGCAAAAAAGAATAATGATGGTAAAATAAAATTACAATGAAAATCATAAAAGCACATTTACAAACAAAATCCATAACTAAACTTTTAAAGTATAAGATCTAAAAGAATTCTTTTAATGTAAAATATATTTCTGCCATTTTATTCTTTTACTTAAAAAGAAAACCAGGAATAGGAGTGCCTAAGCTTTTCACCAGATTAATTCACTTGCCCTAAGATTACAGTTATGATAATACATTATGCCAAGATCTAGACAAATGCTTAATGGACACTTAACAGCAATGGAGAATCTTTCAGGTAGATTAATCAAATCATTCTTCACCTGACGTAGCAAATTCTTATACCTTGAAATCTTTCAAAGTATGTAATTTAGAAAAAATACAAAATATGTAGGTGAAAGCATTTGTAACCCAAATTCTCAGAATCAGAAACTCAAGTACGCATTTGTAAATCAGTGTTTAAAAGCCAAATAAAAATTACTAACACTTTAAGCAAGGTTTTACCATCTTTAAAATGTAGTAATAGTGTAATATTAGCATAGATACTTCTCTGTCATCTGTATAACCAAAAAGAGACTAGTAACATTTTAATAAATTAGCTAATAATAGCATAAAATCTGACAAACTTAGTTATTCTCAGCAGAAGTACTTGGCTGGGTAAAAATAAATTCAGCGCTATTTGTGGAAACATGGGTTATATTTTGAGGTGGTTTTGAGATGGCCAATATAAACAAACACAAAAGCTTTATATTAAAATGTTCTTAGTATACATATAAATTATTTGGTTTAAAGCTGATGAAACTTAGTGTGCGATTCTGAAAGTTTACCATATTTGAAATATATATTGTGTTCATGTATAAAATATGTCACTAAACAGTTGATGTAACTGTAATCATTTATAAATCTGAATAAACTGCATTTAATGAATATTCAAAGACTCATAATAAAACTTAATGTCTGTACTATTATGATTATATTAAGGTGGAGTCATTTGTGACATCTTCCCTTTTTTAAATAGCTCTATATACTGTTACCCAATTCATTAAAACCAAATTATTTTCTTTCTAAAACGTTTTTAAACGTTCATTTATTTATTTTGAGAGACAGAGTGAGAGAGAGTAAGCAGGGGAGGGGAAGGGAGAGGGGAGAGAATTCCAAGCAGGCTCTGGGCTGCTAGCACAGAGCCTGATGCAGAGTTCGATCTGACGAATTGTGAGATCATGACCTGCAATGAAATCAAGAACCAGACGCTCAACAACTAAGTCACCCAGGCGTCTCTGTTTTCTTTCTAATATTTACCTTTGTTTGGAATGATTCATCTTCTAAATACTAAAGTGTCAAAGAATTAGAGAATTTCCAGTCTAGAAGAATCTTTAGAGTATACCCGTGCAGGGATCCCAAACTGTGCTTTGCATCAGAAGTCCCCGTGGTTCTCAGTCAAGTGTGGATGGCCAGGCCCCTTCCCACCCACTCAGCAAGCCTGGGACTGGGCCTGCAAATAACCCCCATCCCACCCCAGGATGACTCTCGTCTAAGTGTCTAGGGATCACTGGCAGCAACAACACTGTGCATCCATCCTCTTCCCTAAACCAGGGATCCTACCGCATCAACATCCCATTGTAGCCATTTCTCCCTCCAACTAGTCTCTCCTCAACTCCTACAGATAACTCTGACTCCTGGGGCTGCCCATTACACATCAAATGGAAGCTTCTGATAGAAACCTGTACGTTCAAAACATAAGGTCATTTAACATGGGCTTATACAAATACCCCAATGCAAAGACAAACTGAAGAATTAAGTACATGAAGAACTGACCTGTTTCTTCTGGTATTTGTTTATCACTTTCAAAAACAAGGCATAACATCTGGAACAGTTGGCCAAGGCTGCACAGCAGTCATGGTAAGAAGTAAGTTTGCTGCAGAAATGCCAAATGGGAAAATAAAAATAAACTTTGGTTTTTTTGTTTTGTTTTGTTTTGGTTTCCAGAAAGCTCAAATACACATAGGGTTACTTTATTTTTTTTAAATATAGTTTATTGTGAAATTGGCTTTCATACAACACCCAGTGCTCATGCCAACAAGTGCCCTTCTCAAAGCCCATCACCCACTTTCCCCTCTCCCCCATCCCCATCAACCTTCAATTTGTTCTCTGTATTTAAGAGTCTCTTATGGTTTGCCTCCCTCCCTCTCTGTTTGTAACTATTTTTTTCCCCTTCCCTTCCCCCATGGTCTTCTGTTAAGTTTCTCAAGACCCACACATGAGTGAAAACATATGATATCTATCTTTCTCTGCTTAACTTATTTCACTTAGCATAATACCCTCCAGTTCCAACCATGTTGCTGCAAAATGGCAGGATTTCATTCTTTCTCACTGCCAATATTCCATTGTATATATAAACCACATCTTCTTTATCCATTCATCAGTTGATGAATATTTAGGCTCTTTCCATAATTTGGCTATTGTTCAAAGTGCTGCTATAAACATTGGGGTACATGTGCCCGATGCATCAGCACTCCGGTATCCCTTGGGTAAATTCCTAGTAGTGCTGTAGATTTTTACAGATTCCTATAAAAACATAACTTTTTGAAACTAACCCAAGAGGAAATATGCCTGGATATATAGCCACTAAAGAAAGTGAATCTCTGGTCAATGATACACACAAATCTTACACACACACCAGGATAAAATAACTTTCCAAGCAAGTCCTACAAACTTTTCAAGAAACAGATAAGTTCAATTTTCAGGAATTCTTTGATAATAGAGAAAAAGTGGGAACACTTCCCCACTCATTTTATGAGGCTGGTATAAACTTGCCACTAAAACCAAACAAGGACAATGCAAAAGGAAAAGTACAAGTTTCATCTAACGCATAGATGAAAAATCCTAAACAAGATATTAGTCAATTCAACCTAGCAGTGTATAGCAGCTTAACGTCAGACAACCTATTAATCTGTAATCTACTATATTAATGAATTTAGAAAAGAAAATCTACATAATCAAAATAGATGCTAGGTAAGCATTCAAGAAAATCTAACATCCATTAGTGCAAGAAAATTGTTCCTTAACCTTCTGAAGGGTATCTACAAAAACCTGCAGTAAATATTATTTTTAACTGGTAAAACCACAAAAGTATTTCTTTCAAATATTTTCTTTCAAATATTTCTCTGCAGGAGAAAGGCAGCAGGTCCAACACTCTTACAACTTTGTATGGGACATCCTGAGTGATACAATTAGAAAGAGGTGGGGACAGCAGGGAAGAGTTGTAATGATGGGGAAAAAAACCCGAAACTATTCTTATTTGCAGACAAATTGCATACAAAATCCAAGACAATCCATAGACTAATGCTTAGATGTAAATTTCATTAAGATTCCTGGATTAAAATTAATAAGCAAAAATTAAATACTATTTATGTACACCAGCAACAGCCTATTAGGAAATATTTTATATATATATATTTTATAGTCAGCATGTGCTATTACATTAGTTTCGGGTCTCCAACACAGTGATTTGACAATTCCATACATTATAACATATTCACCATGATAAGTGTAGTCACCATCTGTCACCATACAAAGTTATTACAATATTACTGACTGTATTCCCTATGCTGTATTTTCTTCCCCATGACTTATTTATTTTATAAGTAGAAGTTTGTACCTCTTAGTCCCCTTAAAAATATGTTTAGAGATTGCATTCATAATTGCAGCAAAAGCCATGAAAAAATAAATCTGACAAAAGATGTGCAAAATCTTTTTGGAGAAAATAATAAAATTTTATGGAAAAATATAAAAGAAGACATCATAAATGTTTATTGGTGGAAGACTCAGTATCATAAAGGTGTCAATTCTCCACTCTTGCATCCCAATTGCTCTACATACTCAGTGCTGTTCTCTGAAAAATGCTAAAGTTCCTATCCCAGACCTTAGCTGATTCTCCAATTCATGAGAAAGAGGGAAGAATTTGGACGTTAAAGGAGAAAAGAGGCAAAGGACTCATCTTACCTTATAGCAAGACTTAAATCTATTAACACTGGAAACTGTGTGGTACTGGTCTGAGGACGGACCGAACAAAGTGCCTAGAAACAGACCTACAAGTATAAGGAATCTTGCTTGTGTTTAACTAACTAGGCATTTAGAATCAGTGCAAAAACAAAATGCCATGTTCAATAAAAAGTGCTGGGACAACCGACTATCCACGTGGAAAAAAAATGAAAATTGGATCCCTACATGCCACCATGGATAAACACAAAACTTATGATTTTACAGTGCTTCAAAATGAGAGTGATAAGTACCCCAAATTAAATATCCAGGCAGGAAAGCACAGTGCTGAAAATCAAATCTGGACTCAACCTCATAGTGTGGTCAATTACCAATTCAGTGTTCGGGAACTCTTCTATTTTGCTAAATAATTACAGTGAAGTTCAAGAAATGCCCAGGTCTCTTGAGAAGGATAATTATGTTAAAACATTGGCTCAAGGAGCAGTGAGGGAGCAAATATAATAATTTAAAGACTGTTCTGAAATTAAACATCTTGCTTTAAAGCAACCTGGATTCAGATCGTCATCACTCCTGGAGTGAAGTGTGAACATGATTAGTGAATGTGTGAGCCAAAGTTCAGTCAAACAACTGAAATAAAATAACCTTCTCTTACAAATCAGGTCAGATGAGACTTTCTAAGCAATGTTCCCCTTAAGTACCGTTTCCAAGTGTACTAGAAAGTTTACCATGTTTTGTGATATAGTTATTTATCTCCAATAAGCTAAGAGGAATTTTTGTTTGTGTAAAAACCCTAGGATAACTCCTGACTCACCAAAGAACTAAGGTGACTTACAATGGATGAATTTAGAATCGCATTAGAAAACCACATGAAATGGAGTCATCAGTTTAAATTATTTTTTTTGAACTTAGGCCATTAGATTTACTTTTTTTTTTTTTTTAGGTGAAGTAAGAAGCAAAATAGGATTCCTTGCCAGCCACACACATGCAAATATTAAAGATACCCCCCCAAATTTAAGCCTTAGCATTTGTGTAAGGCTGCTTTGTTTTCCTAGTCCACCTACCTGAATATTCTGGCAATATTGGTGCAGACATCCTTGTCAGCCATGTACTGTCCCATCACCGCGCAGAGCTGGGGGAGGGCACTGATGCTTAGCAACTTACTTCTTGCTGGTGGTGAATCAACCAAGTTTCTCAGTGTAGCAGTCATCTGGGATAAAAGCACATTTGCGCCATTTTGTTTTTAATTGGAAAATACAGCAATACTAATCAGTACAACACGATTCATCCTACAAGCTTCATTAAATCAGTAGCAAAACCAAGCCCCTTTTAAGCATCTCCTACTAGAGAACATGGGCCTAAGGACAAGTAGCATGAAAAAAAACAAAAATGGATACAAAGAGAGCCTACTTTGGTTCAAAGGTGAAGAATGAGAAATTCATGTTAATAAGCAATTATTATACCAAAACCCTAGGGTTAAATAGATCATCATCCGGGTTTGTTAGCTGTCCATAATAAGACTTTCACTTCACACTGAGACATGTGACATCAGTTCCACAGATTAGAAATCTCATTTCCAGGGGCATTTGGGTGGTTCAGTCGGTTAAACGTCTGATTCCCACTCAGGTCATGATCCCACGGTGTGACTTTGAGCCCTGTATTGGACCCCACTAGCAGTGGGGAGCCTGCTTGGGATTCTTTGTCTCTCTCTCTCTCTGACCCTCCCCACTCACATGCACACACGTGCATGCACACTCTCTCTCAAAACAAACTTTTTGAAAAATATTAAAAAAAGAAACCTCTCAGTCCATAGTCTTTTTTTTTTTTAATGTTTATTTATTTCTGAGACAGAGACAGAGCATGAGTGGGGGAGGGGCAGAGAGAGAGGGAGACACAGAATCCAAATCAGACTCCAGGCTCTGAGCTGTCAGCACAGAGCCCGACGCGGGGCTTGAACTCACAGACCGCGAGATCACGACCTGAGGCAAAGTCGGACTCTCAACTGACTGAACCACCCAGGTGCCCCTCAGTCCATAGTCTTAAGAGTAGCATCAAATATTGCTGTGACCGAAGGATATTTAAGACTGTTAGTTCCATTCTCTTCCAAGAGACAAGTATTTATTTCTTGCATATTCGTCTTATTTTATAAAAAATGTTTAGGAGAGCTATCTTTGTCTAAAAGTGAAGAAGAGAATAATTTAGTAAATCCAATTTAGTAAAGTTTAGTAAAATTAATGCTGCTGTTACCTAATACGTTTATTTTTTAAGTCTCTCCTTTTCAATTTAAATTTTAGTTAGTTAATATACAGTGCAATATTGGTTTCAGAAGTAGAATTCAGTGCTTTTTCACTTACATACAACACCCAGTGCTCATCATAACAAGTGCCCTCCTTAATACCCATCACCCATCTAGCCCATCTCCCACAATCCTCCATCAACCCTCAGTTTGTTCTCTATCATTAAGAGTCTCTTGTGGTTTCCCCTTCTTCTCTCCCCCCCTTCCCATATGTTTACCTGTTTTGTTGCTTAAATTTCACACATGAGTAAAATCATGTGGCATTTGTCTTTCTCTGATTAATTTATTTTGCTTAGCATAATACATTCTAGCTCCATCCACGTCATTGCAAATGGCAAGATTTCATTCTTTTTTATGGCTAATATTCCATTGTATATATATGCCACATCTTCTTTATCCGTTCATCAGTCAATGAACATTTGGGCTCTCTCCACAGTTTGGCTACGGTTGAAAATGCTGCTGTAAGCACTGGGGTGCATGTACCCCTTCAAATCTGTATTTTTGTATTCTTTAGGTAAATACCTAATAGTACAAATGCTGGGTCATAGAGTAGTTCTATTTTTAGTTTTTTGAGGAAGTTCCATAATGTTTTCCAGAGTGGCTGCTCCAGTTTGCATTCCCACCAATAGTGCAAGAGGGTTCCCCTTTCTCCACATCCTCGCCAATACCTATTGTTTCTTGTGTTAATTTTAGCCATTCTGACAGGTGGGAGGTGGTATCTCATCAAGGTTTTGATTTGTATTTCCCTGATTATGAGTGATCTTGAGCATCTTTTCATGTGTCTGTTAGCCATCTGGATGTCTTCTTTGAAAACTGTCTATTCAGGGCTTCTGCTCATTTCTTAACTGGGTTGTTCGTCTTTTGGGTGTTGACTTTGATACTTTTTTATAGATTTTGGATATGAACCCATTATCAGATATGTTGTTTGCAAACATCTCCTCCTATTCCTTAGGCTGCCTTTTAGTTTTATTGATTGTTTCTTTCACTGTGCAGAAGCTTTGTATCTTAACGAGGTCCCAATAATGTTTGCTTTCATTTTCCCTTGATTTTGGTGATGTGTCTAGTAAGAAGATGCTGTGACCAAGATCAAAGAAGTTGTTGCCTGTGTTCTCCTCTAGGATTTTGATGCAGTGTGATCTTTCCTCATGGAACAGTACAGACAGGCTCTTGGTTAAGAAGAGTCAACTCAGGATTTGGATTCCTGGTCAAATCCCAGCCCCACCACTCACTAGCTTTGGTTAGTTTGTGAACCTTCTGGGGAACATTTTTCTCATCAATAAAGTGGGGATGGTGATAATTGCCCTAGAGTTGTGAGGATTCAATGAGACAAGATGTGTGAAGGGCATTACCAATGCCCATCACCAAACAGGAGTTCAAACATCGTGTGTCCCATTCCCACATTTTCTGTGGGACTTCACACCCAAAATACAGAAGAGAGATACCTGTCCTTAGAGTCAAATGGTAGAGACTCAAGTCCCAAATCTCTTTCTAGTTATGTGACTGAGGCACCCACTCATTGCACAACTTCCCCATCCTTTCATCTGTGAAAAGGGGTTCCAATCCCTGCTCACCTCTTGGGGTGGTTGTGTGTATAAAATGGAAACATGGGACAATGTTTTTGTGCATTGTAAAGCATTATGTAAATATAAGGCTTCATTATAGTCATAAATAAACTTTAAAAACAATTATTAAGGTACATATTTTGATTAGTTTTCCTTTGTAACAACAGAAACAAAAAGATTTAGTTAAAATATAACTACCTTGAAATCAGAGAAAATAAAAATAATGCTTCAAGTAAATGTGCTCAAGCCTTTTGAAGTCAATTCAATTACACAGCAATTCAGTAAAGTATTCCCTGAAAGCTTCAGCATCCAAAACATTGGAGGGGAAAACAAACCACTTGAGCATTCCACTTCACTGTGGCTCTATACAATATAGTCTCCTAAGCTAAGGAATGGTCTTGTGTGAAGGCTAATAAATCATTCTAGGCTTTCCGGGCCATCACCACCATAAAATGGAAAATTCTCATCATCAGACCCTGGCTCTATCTGTTCTCCTTCTCCAGAGACAGCCCAGGCACTCACTCAAGCACCGCTGTTTACATCAACCCGAGGAATGACTCACAAGCTTTCCCAACTCAGAGTCCAAAGAGCTCAGATGCCCATGTGAATCCTGACCTGAAGCCAGGCCATCAGACGCCAGGGAACATGCATTCTAATCATCATGCACAGAAACATGTCCTCTTCCCTGGTCCCTAAGGCTTCACGGATTGGGCACCTCGATCTACTGCCATCCTCTTGTTCCCCACATCCAGCCTCTGCTGTCAGCAAAAGGAACAGTTTTCTTAGGAGCTTTTATTTTCTTGTTTCGGCCTCAGTTTTTCCCTCTCTCGACCATTTTTCTTACCTCATTACAAAAAGTTAAAACAGCTCAAGGTTCTTCTCCTCCCAAACACAGCTTTGATTCAATGGCCCAAGTCAAGAGTGGAGGCACACGTTTACATGTGACATGGCCTCGCCATGTACTGTACGTGTCACATTGTGGGGAGTGTGCAGAGCTGAGTTGTGACATCAAGTATTGCCAGGTGTGTCAGCTGTGATGCTGGTAGAATAACTTAAGTGCAACATGAGCCACATACTTGAAAAATACACAGTAACACCTCAATCTATGCCACTACCGTCAACCTGGTTGTTCAAGCCCCAACCTCAGTGGCATCCCAGAACCATGTCTTTCTGCTTTCTGTCACCACAAGCCCTACTAGCTTTTTGTCCACTTCTCCTGGGATAAGATTCCATCTTCAGACCATGGTCTACAAGGCCCTGTATGATCTGACTCTCACCAACCCCTCAAACTTCATCTCCTACCTTACACCCCCCCACAAGCTGTTTAATGTTAGGTTATTTAGTATTATGTTTTATTGTCTGTCCACTCCTCTATACTCGAAGCTTTCGTGAGGGCCTATGCACGGTCTTTTCATCATTGTGCCCCTATGCCCAAAGCCAGTGCCTGGCACACAGTGGGTCCTCAATAAACATTTGTGGATGGAATGACTGAATGGGTGAATACCTATAAAGGAAAGACTGGGATAAATAGAAAGGTTAGGATAGCAGAAAGCCACGAATTAATCAGACAATATCTCTGAAGTAGATTCTAAGGTGATTTTAAAGGAGCAGAGGAATAAAAAATAACGGATGAAAGAAAAATGGACTTCCTGGAGGGGGCCCAGTTCTCTGTGCATTCTCTATTCCATCTTATTGATTATAGCAGCTCCTTTCTAGGAGCTAAACTCTTCCCCCTTCACACCTAAGGGTCACCTGTTCTTCCTCTTCTTTCCATCACCGGGATTGCTGGTTCCATTTAAGCCTGTGTCCCCTCCTTCCCAAACTCTACAGACCTCTCAACAGGCTCTTTCCAGCCTCTCCCCTGTCATCTCTCCACATGACTCCCTGTGGCCACAGGAAGCATCTCAAACTCTAACCTTCCCTGTTCAAAGGCCTCCTCTGACTTCTGCTGGCCTATCAGGCACAATGCATATCTTAAGGGTGCTCACTCTTCACAGTGTAGTTCACGCCTCCAAGCTCACCTCTTGTCCCCCTTCCTCTTTTCAAATGCTGCACCACACTCACATCCTTTGACAAGTCCAGAATGGCCTCTTCAATCCCTTTCCCACCTCTTCTCCAGCCTGCCCATCCCCTGCTCATTTCTCTGGACCAGCTCAGGCTTACTTTTCTGTGCAGACTTTTTGGCACCTGGTCACGATCTCCTCTAGGCTAACAGACCATCCTGTTCATGCCTGTACCATGCCCAGCACAGAAGCAAAGCCACGGTTTCATGCACCCTCTCTCCCACTGTGAGCTCCTTTGTATACAAATGGTTTCTTATTCTTCTTTCTACTATGAAGATGGTAAATAAAAAGCCCACAAAAAGCTGGCAGGATGAAGCACAGAAGAAGGGGATAAAAAGGAGATGAGGAGGAGAAAGAAGAAAAGGAGGACAAGGAGCTGAAGGGACAAGGGAGCAGAAAAGGAGGACCTTCCCCTTTAAGAAGAGTCTGGCAAAAAAGTGCAGGGGATTAACAGAGGCCTGGTGGTAAACCAGAGCTCAAAGCCCTGAGGGCTGCAGATCAGGAGGAGGTCACCAGGGGGAGGAAGCAATGCAGGCCCCCCATTTTGAGAGGCTGGCAGGGAGCCACCAATCTCACTGCTGGGTGGGGGTGGGGCTGACCACCGAGCACAGACAAGGGGCTGTTTCTGGGAAAAATGTAAAAGATCGGTGGGAGGAGAGTCTAGTTAAATACTGCCGTGACAGTAAAGGCAGATTTCTAGTCAACCCACTTAACTCTCAGCCTTGCTCCAACTTTTAACAGAGATATATTTGCAGAAATCACTAATGAGTTTTCCATCCCCCCTGGAAAGCCCACCCAATGGGCCTGTCCCTAAAACAGGAGTTCACCAAAATCCAAGCTTTATGCTCATGGAAGTGTATCCATCTCTTAACTTTCCATTGTAATTTATATTGTTCCTAACCCTAGTTATGTACTTTTCTGTTTTATTTTGGGACACAAAAAAGAAGCGCAAGTGACATGGTTACATAGATGCCTGTTGAGCTTCTAAAGGAGCAGTTCCCAGGTGTCATCTCACAAAGAAATAGCAAACCAAAGAACATGAGTTTCGATTCTTTTTTTCCTGTCTCCTAACAGTGCAACTGCATGGGGGCAGCGAGGCAAGCAGTGGGAAGAAGAAAAAGGAGAAGAATATAGAACTGATCGTCTCCCAAGATGATTAATAAGAATTTAGTCGTCCTTGCTTATTAGTAGTGGTTAGATGATGTCTGAGGCATCGCCCACATTTTTGGTATATATCAAGAAAGAAACATTCTGGTGTGATTCCCGTTACTAATTTACTCCTGAAAAATGACAGAGCTACACTCTACAACTTTATGGTGCTCATTTTTTCTGAGGCAGCTTCTTCTCTCCAGTTTCCCCAAATTTCTTGTTCATAAGAGGTACTGGGCCTCACCCTCCATCAGAATCTCCAAGAAAACGCCTGATGGCTTTGGCAAAGCTGTCCTATCTAGCACTGAACGTTCTCACTGTGTAGTCAACACTGGGAGATGCATTTTATTTTATTTTTTTAATTTAAAAAAAAATTTTTTTTTCAACGTTTATCTATTTTTGGGACAGAGAGAGACAGAGCATGAACGGGGGAGGGGCAGAGAGAGAGGGAGACACAGAATCGGAAACAGGCTCCAGGCTCTGAGCTGTCAGCCCAGAGCCCGACGCGGGGCCCGAACTCCTGGACCGCGAGACCGTGACCTGGCTGAAGTCGGACGCCCAACCGACTGCGCCACCCAGGCGCCCCTTTTTTTAATTTTTTAAAAATGTTTACTTATTTTTGAGACAGAGAGAGACAGAGCATGAGCAGGGGAGGGGCAGAGAGAGGGGGAGACACAGAATCCGAAGCAGGCTCCAGGCTTTCAGCTGTCAGCACAGAGCCCAACATGGGGCTCGAACTCACAGACCGTGAGATCATGACCTGAGCCGAAGCTGGACGCCTAACCAACTGAGCCACCCAGGTGCCCCATGGGAGATGCATTTTAAAGGGAAAGATTACATGGAGAAGTGATGAGATGATTCATGAAGCTTTTATAATTTATAAACAGCATTTTAGTACAGTAAAATTGGAATTCAACCGACTGAGCCACCCAGGCGCCCAGTAAAATTAGAATTCAAAAGCACCTATTTTTTTCAAATAGGCACTTTTTCATTATAGGCACTTAATTATCAATTTCAAATTATGTTCTTAACTATTAACTGAAATACTTCAGCAAATACAAGAAATCATTGTCTTAAAATATGAGGCCTTCCTGATTTACATCACAGGATTTAAGAATGACAGCACAGGGCACCTGGGTGGCTCAGTCGGTTCAGCATCCGACTTCGGCTCAGGTCATGATCTCACGGTTCATGGGTTCGAGCCCCACGTCAGGCTCTGTGCTGACAGCTCAGAGCCTGGAGCCTGCTTTGGATTCTGTGTCTCCCTCTCTCTCTGCCCCTCCCCTACTTACACTCTGTCTCTCTCTCTCAAAAATGAAAAAACATTAAAAAAAATATTTAAAAGAATGACAGCATAGGCCCAGCAGCTGGGGCCTCATTCCTGCAGCCTCTCCTGCAGGGGCAAGGGGCAGGGGGGCACATGGCAGGGTGGGCTGTTTGGTTGACTTGAGCCTCCACGCACTGTGCATTTCCAGAGAGGACAGCCTTCTCTCTTCCCTTTGGACCTTTGTCCATCAGAATCCTCAGCCCCCAGGGGACTAATCAGCCTCTGCTCTAGAAGACATTCCACCCTGAGGACTGCTCCAGAGCAGAAGGGCTTGCAGATCACAGTCCACCACAGAACTCCCGTTGCGGTGCAGCAGAAGTTCAACAGGCTTTTTGGCTGGCCCTGGAACTTCACCATCAATCATGGTATTGTTCCTTGGAGAAACACTTTTCCCTATTTCAAAAAAACCAGGTTTCAAAGAAACGGTTTGAACACAACACAACTGAAGACTGCACCATTAATTTGAAAATTATTATGTTTCCTCTACCAAAATCGGCATCAAGATTCAGTTTTAGTTATTTTTCTATATTGAATGCTATCATGGAAAGAATTTGAGCAGCTTACTTTATGGTTTTTAAATCTATCCTGTGAACGTGATCTCATTTGCTCCCTATACCAGCCCCCTAAGGCAGACAGGAAAGGTATTATGAGCCCCACTTTTCAGATGAGAAAACTGAGGCTCAGAAAGCCCACCGGCTGCTACCAGGTAGGTGAACATCCTAAGCTCTGACTCCTTGTTTGTTGTCTCCCCCTCACCTTTTGGCTATCTCTAAAAGCATTCATTTTATTTCTCAATCACCTGGAATATCCATAACCAAAATCCCTCGAGCTTTATCTCGACTTAACTGCCAACTGCAAAATGGTTCACTTCCCGCTGATGATGTGAAAGAATAAACACAGCCGCCAGAGACCACAGTGTAAAATGATTTAAGAGCCAAAGCCACACCATTTTCCAACCTCAGCAAAACCATCTCCCTCTATTAATAAAAGCACACTCATTTTTTGGATTCGTGCCCAATTGCGACCACAATATATGCCTAACCCAGAGCCTCTGTGGTAACCCAAGAAGTTTCATATTGTCTCATATATGATTAATACAGTTCTGGCTGAGATGAGAGAAATCAATGATGCCACCTACACATGAAACCACCAGCACCCAAATTCCTAAGCGTTTTATTGGAGTTAAGATATATGCACATGAAAGTGATAATAATTCATAATCCTTGATAATGCTTGGTGCCTGGCTATGGAGCCCACTTGGCACATTCCTATCATGGGTGTCCTACTTCAGCAGGAAGTGGTTCCGTCCTCCTCCAACACCCAATGCCGTGCTCAGAGACTAACACTCGCCTGTGTTCGTGATTGTTTCTCCACTTACTGTCTCTATGTCAGTTACTTTGGTAAAATGAGGAGGTAGCTGATTCCGCTAGTTGCAGCTATTACATGTATCAGCATGCTTGGAGTTTTGAGTGTTGTATAAACTATGTACTATGTCAATATGGTAAAATGAGGAAAGTGAATCGGAAAAAGATAATGTGATACCAAGAACGACCATAACACCAATTTTCCTAATTACATGTTGAAGTTAGTGACATTTCTTTATTGCCAGAACTGATATGTCTACAATGAAGAGATGAGGCTGAGCAGATATGACAGTAATTAAGAAGCAAATGTCAGATGCCTGGGTGGCTCAGTTGGTTAAGTACCGGACTTTGGTTCAGGTTATGATCTCACGGTTTGTGGGTTTGAGCCCCTCGTCAGGCTCTGTGCTGACAGCTCAGTGCCTGGAGCCTGTTTCGGATTCTGTGTCTCCCTCTCTCTGCCCCTCACTCACTCCCACTCTTTCTGTCTCAAAAGTAAATCATCATTAAAAAAAATTTTTTTTAGGGGTGCCTGGGTAGCTCAGTTGATTAAGTGACAGACTTAGGCTCAGGTCATAATCTCACAGCCCGTGGGTTCGAGCCCCAGGTTGGACTCTGTGCTGACAGCTTATAGCCTGAAGCCTGCTTTGGATTCTGTGTCTCCCTCTCTCTCTGCCCCTTCCCCACTGAAGCTCTTTCTCTGTCTTTCTCTCAAAAATAAGTAAACATAAAAAAAAATTTTTTTTTTAAAGAAGTAAATGTTTCTTCCCAGAAACAGTAGGCACAGGAATATTTATTTCCCACTCTTGATGTTCCTTCCTTGTGAAGAGATACTCTCTAGCATAATACTCCCGACCCATCTCCATCCCTTACTTCCTGACTAGGGAGCACAGGATGCTCTCCTCTGCTCCTTCTGAGGCAGATACAGCTTGTGATGGTCTAATTCAGGGATTCAGGTTGAGAATGTATGTCTGCCTCACCTATAAATTATAAGTTCCAACCATGATGATAACTTTCTCCCCATCCCCATCTGCCTTAGTTTTTCTCTTATTTCTAGGTTCAAACCCAAGACACTACATTACACATCTGGAGTCTCTGAGTCTCCTCAAATCTTTTTACTTGTTTTATTTATTTTTTTAATGTTTATTTATTTTTGAGAGACAGAGAGACAGAATATGAGTCAGGGAGGGGCAGAGAGAGGGAGACACAGAATCTGAAGCAGGCTCCAGGCTCTGAGCTGTCAGCACAGAGCCCGATGCGGGGCTCAAACTCACAAGCCGTGAGATCATGACCTGAGCCGAAGTCGGACACTTAACCGACTGAGCCACCCAGGCACCCCTCCCCAAATCTTTAGATATGCTATCCCTGGAGAATCTGAGGTGAGCAAGAGTTACCTATTCATAGGTCTTTCCCAAGAAAGGGAGGAGAAGTGAAGAGGAAGGGCCAGGGCTATGACTGCCACCCCCCCATGCCAGTTGGCTGATTAGGTTTTTTAGTTACACTGGGTATTCCTTATAGGAAAGAAGCCTCCTAAGTAGCAAATGCTGGTCCCCTCTCCACTAACAAATACATCATTACAAAATTAGCAAGCCTAGTGGCCAATACCAAAGATTGTGACAAAAAAAGTTTCATTTCATCTCAAAAACAATATACTGATAAGCAAATTGAGCCAGAAATAGTACTCTAGTTAACTGTACTATACAATTCAATTTCCTGGTTTTCATAATGTACGATAGTTATGTAAAATGTCACCACTGGGAGAAGCTGGGTGAGAGGTACACAGGACTCCTCTGTACTATTTTTGCAACATCTTGTGAACCTATATTTGGTTCGACATAAAAGTTAAAGAAAACAAGCCAGACACAAAAAAAGCACACACCATATATTCCATTTTTGTTAAATTCTAGAATAGGCAGAGCTCATCTATGGTGAAAGACATCAGAAAAATGGTTCCCTTTGTGGGTAGGAGAATGAGAATTAACTGGGAAGCGGTGGGAGGAAATTTCTGAGGTGATAGAAATCTTCTGAATTTTGACAGGGTGTGGATTACATGGCTGTATGCTTTTTTTTTTTCAATATATGAAGTTTATTGTCAAATTGGTTTCCATACAACACCCAGTGCTCATCCCAAAAGGTGCCCTCCTCAATACCCATCACCCACCCTCCCCTCCCTCCCACCCCCCTGTATGCTTTTGACTCATCAAACATTGGGGGAGGGGAAGGGGAAAAAGTTATAAACAGAGAGGGAAGGAGGCAAACCATAAGAGACTCTTAAAAACAGAGAATAAATTAAGGGTTGATGGGGGGTGGGGTAGAGGGGAAAGTGGGTGATGGGCATTAAGGAGGGCACTTGTTGGGATGAGCACTGGGTTGTATGGAAGCCAATTTGACAAGAAATCACATATAAAAAAACTCATCAAACATATAAGATCTGAGCATTTCATTGGATCATAAATTATATGCCTCAATTAAAACAATAAGAAAATAAATGACCTCATTTGCCTCTTCCTACTCAAACAAAACCTTTAAAAAAGATGCTTTAAAAATATTTCTGCTTAATCATCAAATCTCCAAGAAAATTATAAGAATTTAAGAAATATAAGCATGGGAATATTTGCTCTCCTTTTATAGGTATGCAGTTTATTTCCTCCAATAACCAGAACAAGGTTCCATCAGGTGGAAGTTATTGCCTTGGTTCTGATTTTATGGCCTGAGAGGTAGATTTCCCATAGGCAGGGTAAGCCACCGAAAGGGAGTTAACATACTTTCCTAGTTAAGTGTGCATACTCATAATAATTAACTACCTAAATACATCTTAAAATGACTAAATATAACTAACACGAGATTTAAAGGACCCCAAGCAAGATTTACAGGTACAGTTGTTAATTACTAACATAATGTAAATCACCGCTTCACTGAATCTCCAGCCTTCAGACAAAGGCATCACTTAAATTCCCTAAATCCTTGAAGCAGAGAATAGTTGACTCTGAGAATTTGGGGTCCGTGAAGTACCCAGAATCCTACGTTGCCAATATAGCACCCCCTTCCAGATTTTAGTTTCTATTCAGCACGGTTCTCCACAGAGCTTGTCAAAGACGGAAGAACATAAAAAGATCCAAGATTTGAAATCTACTTCTATCATCTTAATTTCTTGTGATTAATTTTTTTTTTTCTCACCAGAAGAAATTGCTATTCAATTAAAACTTCAGGTTTTGGAAACTCTGATTTTATTTTATTTAATAAATTTCTGCTGAGTACCAACTATGTGCCGTATTCTATTCTAGTGCTTTGATTAGCTCATTAATTTTCCCAACTACACGTTACGCTGGTCCTTTAAACATGAGGAAAGCGGGGCTCAGAGGCTGAGAAGCGCTGCTAGGGTCAGAGACGAAAGGCCAGCTCAGGCGTGTGCTCTCTTCACTAGACAGTCCTGTCCCAGCGCTGGGTACAAAGCCAAATGGACCTTCAGGCTTTTGAAGACAGGGTGGAGGAGGGCCACACACAGAATACAGCAGTGAACTCCAATGACTCAAAGCAGGGAGTCTACTCTGGGGCTTAGACATTTTTTTAAAAAAATCAATTACATCAAAACACCTTTTCATTAAAAAAAAACAAAAAACAAAAACAAAACAAAAAAAAAAACAGGGATAAAGAACTCCTACAAGCTTCCAAGACAGCACGGAGCACTGGAGCATGACTCCATCGCACCCACCTACTCCAACTTCCCCACACGAAGAACACGTGTCCTCTTCCCGTGGGTGCTCTCCACAGCATTTCCCGGAGCTGACCAACCCAGTCCGTGCTTTTAAGATCTCTACTCTCCTGTACATGGTCCTTTCTTAGTTTCCGGGCCTCTGCATTTTCTCTTTTCTTCCCCCATTCCATAAATGTGGCCATTTTATAGAATCTGTTCTCTGACCTCCTCTACTAACTTTCTATACTCTCCCCTTGGTCTTTCTTTTTTATTTTTTATTTATTTTTTTTAACGTTTATTTATTTTTGAGACAGAGAGAGACAGCATGAACGGGGGAGGGTCAGAGAGAGGGAGACACAGAATCTGAAACAGGCTCCAGGCTCTGACCTGTCAGCGCAGAGCCCGACGTGGGGCTCGAACTCACGGACCGTGAGATCATGACCTGAGCCAAAGTCGGCCGCTTAACCGTCTGAGCCACCCAGTCACCCCTCCCCTTGGTCTTTCTTGACTTCAACTATCACCTCCATGCAGACGGCCCTAAATCTGTTTTCTCAGCTTTACTTTCTCTGCTAAGCACCCGTTCATAACTGCAGTCGCTTACTGGACAGCCCCACTTGGCTATTCTGCTGGCACTTTAAATTTTTCAGTTAAGACTAATTACGTAATTAATTTCCTTCTCTCACCAAATGAGTTCCTTGTATAACTCTCTAATTTCTAATGATGATAGTATCATTTTCTGAACCATCCGGGCTCAAAATGTCTGAGTCATCTCTCTTGGTTTAATTCACTTTCCTTCTCCCAAACGCAAGCCAAAGTGAAGGAATGGAGCAGGGAATGACGAGGGCCATGAGGACTAACAATACTAAGAAATTTTCTCTGAGAAAAAGGAAGAAGATAACTCAGGAGATGCACTGGGCAAAGGAGGGAGGCAACTAGGGTGTGAAGGACCCTCTGGGGTGACCTTGAAGGCTTTGAGGCCAGAGAAGTGAGCGGACATGAGAAGAAGGGAAGGAAGCAAACCATGTTATCTGGATGTCACAAAACAGTAAAAAATGTTGTATCTGAAGCAGGGAAAGAATGTATTTCTCTATGGATTAAACTCAAAATCAAGTGGGTCAAGCTGTAAAGCAGAAAGGGTGGAAATACAAAGGAATAAGAAAAAGTAGGAATGTTAGTTCAAGACAATCTGGGTTTTAACAGTTACATTATAGGGGCTCCTGGGTGGCTCAGTCCATTAAGCAACTGACCCTTGGTTTCGGTTCAGGTCATGGTCTCACAGTTGGTGAGATCCAGCCCTGGTCGGGCTCTGCACTGACAGTGTGGAGCCTTCTTGGGATTTTTTTCTCTCCCTCTCTCTCTGCCCCTCCCTGGCTTGTGTTCTCTCTCTCTCAAAATAAATAAATAAACTTAAAAAAAAAGGTTAAAAAATAGTTACATTATATACCTATAAATTACCTAACTATAAATGTGATACCTTGAGATTTCTTCAATTACAGTAAAGCAGCTGTGTACATGATGTTCTCAAAATGCAAGAGGACAGACAAGACACCAGGGCAATCAGAGCTGGGTTGTGATTATGACATATATAGAAGACTCTTCCCCATTCCCTAGGAAGGGGGTATGATGGAGACCACAACAAACTTTATGATGGAGGTGATTCTAGCAGTCTACCTCCACTCCCATGTTATACCTTCCCAAATGCTAGGCTTTAGACGTCAGACATGAACCTAACACCTACTGATAATTCATTTAAGACCAACATTGACAAATCCCTATTTCTGTCTGTCACCTCCTTGGGTGATACAATTTACTACTGGCATTTAGGGGGCCTTGCCTTTTGTCTGGCCTATATTTGTCTTTTTCCAACTTTTGGAGGGCTCTCCTGAAATCCTAGCACTCTAGAATTCAGTAAACATACACAGTTTAAACTTCTTTACTCCTGCCATTTTACAAAGTCGTATCTCCAGTTCTGTATTAATACTTGTACTTGGCACACAGGCAGCGATGCCTCGGTTCCTCTGAGCAGCTACAGTCACCCTCTCAAAATGCTATTAAGTATATGGTAGGCAGAACTGAATGCAGCATTGAACGTGTGTAAATACCATGATTTCCATGGTAGAAGAATGCGGCATCAGAATACTATTATCTGGACATGGGGTATCTCCAGACGGTAGGCCCCTACTGGCAACTGTGTTCCTTACCCCACCCAGAACACGCCTGGCACAGAGCAACACCTGTGAAATCAACGTCTCTTGATTTCAGCCACACAGTGAACAACATAAACATATATATACATATATATATATATATATATATATATATACCCCTCTCCCTCTCCATATATATATACAAGTGAGAAACAACATAAAGAAAACCTTCAAGATCTCAGAACTTCGTGTTTTCCTGTAAGCAGCTTTAGCCCAGATGCTGTGGAGGAGTCTTCCTTCCACACCTACTCCTTGATCTCTTCCCGTTAGCTCTATTATAATCTGCCCCGACCCTAATAACTGCAGCAATGCCTCGTAACCGGGGCTGCTGTGTGTGAGAGCTCTGCCCTCCAACCAGTCTGTGCGACTGACACAGTCCCCTCCCATCGCTTGTCAGCTTCTTGGTCTTTTCCAATTTATTGTCTCGTGCATGTTCGTCTTTCTGCCACTCTGATCTCCCCTCCTCCTCCCCATGCCCCCCACCTCCAGCGGCTCCTCCAAGTCCACACTCGATAGCCTGGTGTTCGAGACTCAGGGCTGTGGCCTCTGAACCTCACAGAACCTCTCGGCTCTGGACAAGCTACCTGCTTGGCATTCCCCAAACACACCTTATCCCATTCCCTTCGTTCCAGTTTCCCAAATCCTACACAAGCTTCAGGCTCCAGCTTCTGGGTGCCCAAGAGGGCAGCTTTGGGGAAACAGAATGACTCCAGCATTTGGGCCACATGCTAGAACGTATAGTTCTATAACAGGAGGTGCCCAGAAAGTGTGCTGAAGCTACTGAGGTTCTCCGGGTTGAAAGTCATAGAAAAGAGGAAGTCACAACTGTGACTACCCTTGTAGTCACAGTTACCTACCCTTGTTGTTTTGGTCTTGCCAGGTTCTCTCTGGCTTACAGACATTTTATTGGTACAGCCACTGTAATCAACTTATTTTTTCTATTGAACAAAGTTGCTTTTTAAAAATGTCTCATGAGCTAGAGTTACCAAGTTCTGAAAACTAGTATGAACAAACAGTTCTGTGCATGGCCAGATCTGTTTGGTTGAATTTGCACATGGGCCGGCTAGTGAACAGCCAGTCAGTGTTACACATCCACAGGAGTAGAGATTTTCATCTGCTCCTATAATGAAGTCATGTTGCTTACATTTTATCAACTGTATGATACACAACAGCTTTTCTTCCTTTTAATTAAATATGAGGGAATGTCTAGTTCAGGGGGTCCCATGATAAAATAGCCTAAAACAAGATCTCCTTCCTCCCAGATCTGTAAACACACACACACACACACACACACACACACACACAGAGTGACACTGTACAGATGGTGCAAGTGGGGCCTGGTGCCCATCGCAGGAGTGCATTCTCAGGTGGTGGCACTTTCTCCTGCTGGATTGTGCTCCAGGGAGAAACCTCAGGCATGTAAGCCCTGGCTATGCCAGATCCTAGACAGGTTCAGAGGAGGGATCTGGGGACAATGACAGTGCCTGGTGAGCAGCGGCAGGCAGAGAGGAAGAAGTTACTAGAGTGCCCCTTGTTACACCACCTAGCAGGGTGCATGGATGCCAGGAAAGGAAAAAGACATCTAACCTAGTGAACCTAAGGATGTTGAGTGTAGGTGGAAGGGAAAGAAGGGGAACATGGGGATTACACTGTACTTACTGGTATACACTGGTCCTAGTTCGGGACTGGCGATCCAGGTTACAATAATACCCAGTGCTCCTTGGGGCACCTGGGTGGCTCATTTGGTTAAGTGTCCGACTACTGATTTTGGCTCAGGTCGTGATCTCACAGTTTGTGAGTTCCAGCCCCACATCAGGCTCTGCGCTAACAGCCTGGAGCCTGCTTGGGATTGTCTCTCTCCCTCCTTTCTGCCCCTCCCCCTCCTCAAAATAAATACATAAATATTTTGAAAAACGGTCAGTGTTCCTTTATACCAACTGATCCTACTTCTTTTTTTTTTTTTTTAGAGAGAATCCTTTTTTTTTTTTTAATTTTTTTTTCAACGTTTATTTATTTTTTGGGGGACAGAGAGAGACAGAGCATGAATGGGGGAGGGGCAGAGAGAGAGGGAGACACAGAATCAGAAACAGGCTCCAGGCTCTGAGCCATCAGCCCAGAGCCCGACGCGGGGCTCGAACTCACGGACCGCGAGATCGTGACCTGGCTGAAGTCGGACGCTTCACCGACTGCGCCACCCAGGCGCCCCATGATCCTACTTCTATATAGCATATATTTTAACATATATAAGTATATAAATATATAAATAAATATAAATATAAATAAACATATAAATTGTATATATTTTATTTTGTTGTATATTACAACATATATTATAGTACAGTATATTTACATATATATTTATAT
Organism: Prionailurus bengalensis; assembly: GCF_016509475.1. Lineage (NCBI taxonomy): Eukaryota > Metazoa > Chordata > Mammalia > Carnivora > Felidae > Prionailurus > Prionailurus bengalensis. The sequence continues at coordinate 98,099,703 of NC_057349.1, read as the reverse complement.
ATGTGTATATAAATGGGCTGGAAAGAGATTTTTTAATCAGACAAGAATTCTAAAAGCCATTGCATAAAAATTAAAAAGAGTGAATATCCCAAAAGGAGAACAGTTCAGAATCTGAGGTACATCCTTAACACAGAATATTGTGCAGTCATTAAAAAAAAAGTAAAATAAGTCTCCAAGGGGTTCTTACAATGTATTGTTAAATGAGAACAGAGAAGTGCATAGAATACCCCATTTTTGAAAACCTATGATTGCATTAAAAGGTGCTGAGCACATCAGTGTGGACAATAACTGGTTGGAACAGGAGAAATGAGGAAGGAAGAGGGTAATGGAAAATAAGGGAAAATAAGTGAGAATAGCTATTAAAAATAAGATGGTTCATGATAAAAACGTTAAGAATTATATAAAGTTATGCATATGTAAGTATATATACATAAAATGCATGGGAAAATGTTTGCTAAAATGCTGGAGGTGTATTATCTCAGGGTAAAAATATTTCAGGCAATTTTACACTCTTCCTTATAGTTTTTTTTGCATTTTAATAAGGAGATATAATAATTATATAACCAAAGTAATTATTTTCATTGAGGAAAACTTTTGAATAACTCAATAACACTGGCAGTAAGAAAATAATATTTCTAAGCCTCCCTAGACAAAAGATGGCTCATCCCATATAATTCTGAATCATTCACGACTAAAAGGGGTTTTCATAATCTTTTTTCAAAATGGAGACAGACCACAAAGTCCAAAATTAATGATCATCACAAACACTTTAAGCATCTTTAAGGCAGGGCTCAAATCTAATTTTTAACACACTTTCCCCAAAGCTGCCAGCACCCTGAGTGCTCAATCAATCCTCATTAATTGGCAGGCACATTTCAAATCTCATGAAGCATTACATCAAAGATGCTATTATCTGATATACAAATCCTATTAAAAAGTAAAATCTCATCTAAAAATGAACATGAGAGCTGAAGCAGCTCCAATGAAAATAATTTAACTATGAAATTTAATCTGCCACAAAAGAAGTAATAAAACTAACACGGACCAAATCTCTTTTTTCTTGCCCCTGGTCATGTTAAACAGATCTAGTTTTGCTAACCTTCATGCTTATAGTCTCAGGCCTGTGGGTCATCTCCACACCCCAGTATTGTTAACTTCTGCTTTTTACTGGAGGTACGAGATCCATGACATTAGCTACCATGAACAATCTTCAGTCTTTGAAGCTCTAAAAGTTAAAACTCTGCATGTTAAAATTCTGGTAATAGCATGCAATTGTTTTGCAGAGAGAGGTTACTTTTTATTGTCTCAGGCCTACTTTCTCTGCAGGGTAGCGGAAATGGATTTCAAAGCCACACAGAGAGCTGTTTGGTGAAAAGCCATGGAGTGGCCTTTCCTGGGAAAATGGGCACACACGGGGGCAGAGGTGGAGCAGTGGCTGCTGTTCTTGAACCCCAAGGCCAGGCACCCCCACCTGACTAGGTAACAGCCCCCTTGTTACCTGTTACACCTGGCAGGTAACTAGCGTTAGGTAACATAAAAACTAATTTTACACATATAACCTTTTCAAGTAAAATACTCACTTGGACTAACAAGTGGCCTGAGTTAGGCAGACATGTGCCACATTTCCTGGTGTTCTCATTGATTTGCTTTATCAAATTCACCAATATTTCCACAGCACCTTTGCTGATCATTTCATCGAGAAATCCTGGGTTTCCAGAGATGAATTTGATAGCCCCCATACAGTATAAAAAAGCTTCAGTGTTAGTGTGCAGGTCTTCATTTCTCAGGACCTCCAATAATGATTCTGTCAAGATGAATTATGACAAATGTATAACAGCTGGAGAGAGACATTTTAAAGCACTTGCATGTGAACACCAAACATAATTTCTAAAATGTTAGTGAGAACCTACACACAGATGCTCGTTAAGGGTTACTCATGTGATGTAAAGAGGAAAGCTTACGTGTAGCAAAGACAAATCTCTGTAATAACAGTGACAGCAAAAGGATGGGATAATTAATATATAAATAAGAACATGTTCTTGGGGCACCTGGGTGGCTCAGTCGGTTGAGCATCTGACTTAGGCTCAGGTCATGATCTCACAGCTCATGAGTTCGGGCCCCGCATCAGGCTCTGTGCTGACAGCTCGGAGCCTGGAACCTGCTTCGGATTCTGTGTCCCCCTCTCTCTCTGCCCCTAACCCACTCACATTCCGTCTCTGTCTCTCTCAAAAACTGTCTGCTGAGGTCAAAAAAAGAGGTCATTTATCCTATGTTGCAAAAAAAGAACTCCGCTGCCTTCCCTTCGATCAGCAATACTAATTCATAAAAGATTTCTATTTAGATAACTATTGAAGCATCTTAATTATTTAATGTTTAAGATTTAAACATTATTAGCTATTTAAACATTATGTAGCTAGCTACAGGGCAATAAAATTTCTCTACCTACATATTTGAAACACATTTGAGACACTTTGATGTCAAATGCCTACAACACCTGTCTTCCAGTTTGTCTTCCAAGTTTTTGTCATTTCTACTACATCAAAAGACCAAAAATTATGTTAAATGTCAATTATGTTAAATACCATTAAGTGTATTTTGTCTGACAGTCAATCCAAGACCAGGAGATGAATTTTTAAATAGGCAACACTTGATAGTCACATGATGTTAATACAGACATTGAAAACAAACAGCTAACGAGGATACATTCAAAGGAATGTGGAAAACACAGAGATGGACAGAGCAACAATAGGCATCGCATCACTTCTGGAATTAGTAGAAAATAAAGATATTCTAGCCACCATTAGTGAGAACTTTGCTCCCCAAACTTCTCATTCACACTCAAGTGCGACATTCACTCGGTGGTGGTGCTGATACTCACCCAGAATGCTGTCATTTTCAATCAGAGAGTCATTCTTCTCACTTCTGCTAATTTTGAATATAAGTTTGCAGACATTAAGGAGATTCTTTCTACTCACTTTAAGCTGCGGAGAAAGGAAACGCTTATGCTTTTATCGCACAGGGAAATAAAGACGCGCCGTAATTTTTTAACACGCACATCTATTTTAAAAGTGCTGTAGGAGTATTTTTAAAATGTAAAGAAGAATTCTAAGTTTAGGCTACAAACTTGCCAACTATAGTATTTCATTAACTCATTTATGGTAAATACAATATAAATGATCTTTAGCGTAAGCATGCTTTAATGATAAGCCTTTATTTCTCAGTTCATAAAGTCTCATCCTTACACGTGTGGTTATTAGTTACTTTTTAAAGAGTATGTGAGGATAACAGCGGGGAGGATGTTGAGAAACTTAACTAAATGGGGCGATTGCTTTAACGTACAAGAGTAAAGGAACACAGATACCAAAATTCAGATTGAATTAACTTAGAAAAGAATACCTAGACGGGAGAAAGTACAATTCTTATCATTTAAATAAAAGAAAACCAAAAAAGTAATACTCTTTAATTAGATAATACCTATATATTCATTGTTAAGGCTATTCCTGTAATGCTTTGAGATAATGGCGTGTAATGTTCAAAGCTTAAAATTACCTTCTAAATCATAGAAAAATATTCAAGTAAATTAAGCACAGGGGAAATAAAGTATACGTCAAATAAGCACAGTAGAGGGGGACTAACTACATCGAATGGTCTCAATCAGCTGTATGTCTCTCTAAAGTAGTGAAAATTAAAAATAAAAAACATCCTAAGTGATATTAGGAAATAGTTTAATAAACCGTGGAACATCAATACTACTCATATTGAGCAGTCATAAAAAGTGTAACTGTGAACACAATGTTAAAAAAAGACATTTATAACCTACTGCAAAATGGAAATATTATGTGCCCTCATGGCAAGAATGTAAAAGATGTTAGTAGGAATGAGGTCATCTAAATAAATATCTGTGTGAAAAAGATGGCATATGGGTCATTATTTTATCATTAAAAAGTATCCCTAAAATCATCTTCAACATCAGTTCGTTAAAAAAAAGATAATGGGATTTGTCAGACACGTTTTTAAAGATTCCTTGTGTGCTTGATCCGCAAATACTAATGGGCTCCTACCGTGTATCAAGCACAGTGCTGTTCACTGGACGAACATGGCCAGCACAAGGACGAACATGGCCAGCCCTGTGCCGGAGGGGCAGAGGGATGGAAGCATTTATCCAGAGAGTGGCCTCCATGCGCCTCCCTGCACTGGGCCCCTCCACATGTTACCTCAGAGCCACCTTGCACTTCAGGTGTTGTCATTTCCATCTGGCACCTGAGGAATCTGGGTGAGTATTAGAAGTGCAGACTCATAGTCCCCACCCAGCGGCTGCTGAATCAGAATCTGCATTTTAACAAGCTGCCCAGGGATCCAGTGCACATGCAAGTCTGAGAAGCTCCCTTGTGGAAGCCTCACAAACTGTTAACACATGGCAGCATGGGGATTCCTTCTGTTCTCAGGAGGAAAAAGGAAATGGAAATTAAACAAAAAAATTTGATGCTTAGGTGTTTAAAAAATTATTTAAAAACTGAGAAAATAAACTGATTAAAGAAAACAGAAAGAAATTCTAAATGAATGGAAATATATATTGTCCTTGATATTTGGGAATATATTTTAAGGTTTGAATTAAATTCTAGTTAACAAATTTGATAAAATTGGTTTCAGGTGTAGAAATTACCAAGTCATCACTTATATATAGCACCCAGTGCTCATCATAACAAGGGGAATATATTTTAATCAGTTAACAGTCCCCTATGACACTGTGATATGTAGCACGTGTTGTGTACTTAATAAAACTTGTTGAACAGGGGCGCCTCGGTGGCTTAGTTAAACGTCTGACTCTTGATTTCCGGTCAGGTCATGATCTCGTGGTTGGTGAGTTCGAGCCCTGCGCGGGGCCCCACACTAACAGTGCGGAGACTACTTGGGATTCTCTCTCTCCCTGCCCCTTCCCACCTCTCAAAATAAATAAATAATCTTAAAAATAACATAACATATGGGGCTCCTGGGTGGCGCAGTCGGTTAAGCGTCCGACTTCAGCCAGGTCACGATCTCGCGGTCCGGGAGTTCGAGCCCCACGTCGGGCTCTGGGCTGATGGCTCAGAGCCTGGAGCCTGTTTCCGATTCTGTGTCTCCCTCTCTCTCTGCCCCTCCCCCGTTCATGCTCTGTCTCTCTCTGTCCCCCAAAAAAACCCAAAAAACAAAAAAAACAAAAAACATAACATAAAACTTGATGAATGAATGAATGAATGAATGAATACAACTAACCTCAGCCCCCGCCCCCCACCCAAGTCTTACATTTTCAGTGAAAAGTGACAAAGGAAAAATGACAACAACTCATGTCAGGGTTTTCATTAAAAAAATCAATCAAACAGTCAGTCTACAATTTCCAAGTCTGCTCTAAGGTCAAATTACTTTCAAAGCGCATTCCTATACCTTCTCTTTTGATCACTGTAAAATTATGACTCTGGGGCATGAAAAAGTAATCTTAAGTTGCATGCAAGGAGCGCAGACAACCTCACATGAAACAGCTCTTTCCCCCACACTGTCCATCCCCTTTCCTGTGCAGTGCACTTGGCCCCCAGTACTCATCCTCCCCGTTGGGCATTTTCTGCGTTTAGCAGAATCTCTCCTGCCACAGTGCCAGCCAGGAAGGCAGAGGCTACTTCATTCACTTGTATCCCCAGGGTCAAGGGCCCCTGGCACAAAGTAAGTTCTTACAGTGGGTAGTTTATTTCTTACATTCAAGACTGCAGTCTTTTCTCTATAAAGCAAATTTGGAAAACTAAAGAGAAGTTTAAAAACACTTATAATTCTACTTACTATGCATAATCACTGTTGACATATTGGTGTTTTTTGGTTTTTGTTTTTTTTTTCTGTTTCTCCCTCCTGTACAGAGAACTAGATTTTCCCCCCTCCTGAATATAGCTGCATTCATTGTGTGTACATTTGTACTAAAAAATATCTTTTTTTTTAAAGTTTATTTATTTATTTTGGGGGTGGGGGGGCAGAGAGAGAGAGAGGGAGAGAGAGAGAGAATCCCAAGCAGGCTCCACACCATCAGTGAGGAGCCTGATGCGGGGCTCAAACCCATGAACCATGAGATCATGACCTGAGCCAAAGTCAAACACTTAACCAATTCACTTAACCTGAGCCACCCAGGTGCCCCTAAAAAATCTCTTAATGTAGACTGATAAATTTTTGAAAGATCTTTTTTTTTTTAATTTTTTTTAACGTTTATTTATTTTTGAGACAGAGAGAGACAGAGCATGAACAGGGGAGGGGCAGAGAGAGAGGGAGACACAGAGTCGGAAGCAGGCTCCAGGCTCTGAGCCGTCAGCCCTGAGCCCGACGCGGGGCTCGAACTCACGGACCGCAAGATCGTGACCTGAGTCAAAGTCAGACGTTTAACCGACTGAGCCACCCAGGCGCCCCAGAAAGATCTTTTGACACAAAGGTTAAAATTAAAATCGCTGTCTGGCAAACCCCCCAACTTACTTAACCAAAAAGAAAAACAAGGCAAGAAATCAGAAAAACTGACATTATGCTCACCAAGTTTTTTTTAACTATAAATAATTTTAAATGTCTGAATTGTAACACTACACTGGTAGGTAAAATATTGGCAGACACTAGAGAAGATATTAAAAACATCTTGGTTCCATATATCTTTATTATTACTATTATTTGCTTTTTCGACAGCTTTTTATGATGTGGCCTTTTTAAAACTTACATAGAATTCCAACACCAAGGCCCATGGAAAACAGTGTCTTGCTTGGAACATTAGGGGAGATTCAGGTAGCAGATGGGAAGTTGGGATTGATGGCCTTGGAAGTCCCTCCTGACCTGGTTCTATAGTTAATCAGAAGGAACAACCTGCCCATCTCTGCACTCTGGAGTGCAGCCTAGCCAGTCTTGACTCTGATTCAGCAAGGCAGTCAATGTCACAGAGAGAGCCTTATCTAATCAAATTTAGTTCAGAACGCGATCGATCGCTGCCTGGCAATCACTTAGCCCTTTACCCTAAAATAAATTGTGTCATGTGTATAATTAATTTGAATGGCACCTTTTATAACCAAAATGATATTTTCTCGGCAAAGCACTGATTAATTTGTGGCATTTTCCTCCTCCTCTCTCTAGTTTTTGGCTTGGTTTGGAGCAAAACGTCTAGGATCAGGATGAAAAACCAAAGGCAGTCAATCCCTCAGCAGCTGGCATCTTGGGGCAGCTACACTGTAGAGGCTTCCAGCTCACAGGGGCTCTCCTGGGCCAAGGGAGTACCCCAAACCCAGGGTCAGAGAGGAAACAGGGTGAGCAGGCAGATATCTTTTTGCCTCTACCTACAACTTTTTCTTTTCTTTTTCAAGCTTATGTTTAAATTCCAGTTAGCTAACATATATAGTCTACCTACAACTTTTGACTTGAATTATCTCTGTGGCTTATAAGCTCTTTTTGCTTCATTAAAACTGATTGACCAGTTATCCTCAATGAAGGGATTAAAATACTGCTGAAATCACTATTTCAAAGAAATGCTACTTTCTGAGTCACATATTACAGTTTGTTTGTTTTTTTTTTTTACAAGAGGGTGAATAGTTTTTGATGACAGCTGAATAAGAATGTAGCTTCTTCAAAAAATTACATAGAGTACGGGGCGCCTGGGTGGCGCAGTCGGTTAAGCGTCCGACTTCAGCCAGGTCACGATCTCACGCTCCTTGAGTTCGAGCCCCGCGTCAGGCTCTGGGCTGATGGCTCGGAGCCTGGAGCCTGTTTCTGATTCTGTGTCTCCCTCTCTCTCTGCCCCTCCCCCATTCATGCTCCGTCTCTCTCTGTCCCAAAAATAAATAAACGTTGAAAAAAAAATTAAAAAAAAAATTACATAGAGTACGTAGTCAGAATATTCTGCTTCATCAAAGACATCAAACTAAGGAACAGCGGGCACTCTTACTAAACTCTGAGTAAGTATGCCAATGCTTACCTTCCCTGTGTACTTTCAGATTTTAAATTATATGAATTATGGGTGTTAACATAATAGCTATCACTTTTCTGAAACTAGGTCAACAAAGCTTCATTCATTTGTTTTAGCGGCTCTTTTAGAACATTCTATAATAACTGTGTCTTATCTTTTGTTTCCAACTGTTTATGGCTGTGGCAACAAAGCGTTCCCCTCAAACAATGATATCATTTTGTTCGAGACAGAGTTTCTACAGACTTTTATTTGGTGTCTGGCCTTTTCTTCTAACACCTCACGGGAGCCTTCTGTTACCACCTTCCCATGACCACATGCAGCTGTTTCTCTGTTTCATACTGGTTCATAAAGCACCTGGCCATTGTGTCCATGGCCCACATTATCCTAAGTTATTTATTAAATCATGTAGCAGAATCAAGCACCGAGCAGAAACCATGGGGCAGAAACCACAGCCTGCATGCTCCGATACTGATCTCAAGTTACTTGACAAGCTGTTTTGCATGTATTTGCCTATTGTCACCTTTTTTTGAAGCTTAGCCACAGTCCAAATGTAAGCGTTTATTTGAGCATTTTCCACGTACTCAGCCTTAGTTCCTTAGATAGTACTTCCCAAATTCTGAGATGTCAATTTATTACCTTAATTTCTTTTCAAGCTTCTAAATGAACACACTGCATTTCTAATCTTCTTTGTAATATTTACAAACAAAGCGTTAGATAAAACTTTTAAGTGCTACAGTCTACTAGACCAGAGGAAAGAAAAACTTACTGCTAGAATAAGTTTTGCAAGTTTAAGGCTGAGCAAGTCTGAACCAATATCAACTAGTTTATATAGGGTCTTCAGGAGAATACTTCTTCTCTTAAACTTATTTCCAAGCATGTTTCCTTCTGCTAAAGCGTGATGAAGTTGTGTGCAAGCAGCACAAATTGTTTCAATGTTTTCTTCTGTCAGAGCAAAGAGAGTAAAGCGGCACTTACTAATTAAGGTCAAGCTTTCAAGTGTGTCAAACACAGTGTAAGTAAAACCCCGTTGTTATTTCCCAGAACATCTTCAAATCCCTGAATGTTTTTTTCCCCTTCTCTTGTAATTTCCATCGACCTGCTTTTGTTTTTCCTTTTTGTTGATCCACCCCCTATAATGTTGACTTATTTACGCATCGGTCAGCTTATCTAGAACACACAGTCTTTCAAAGAGTGCGGTAAAGAATGAATTGCACCTATTCCAGTTGGGTCTGCTTTGTTCCAAATGCTTTCCACCTCACAGTGCTTGGTTGGTTCAGTCTCAGTGAAGCACGGCACTGTGTCTCTGCCTCCAACCCTTTGTGGCATAGTTCCACTGGCCTAGAATGTTCTCCTCATCTTCATTCCTACTGATTTTGGTCCTTTAAGGCTCTGTTTATATTCTGGCTCCTCCAGAAAAGTCGCAGCCTTCTACATTCAACAAACATTACTCTGTAGCCTGTTTTTTTTTTTTTTTCACATACACACGAGTGTTGTGTTATATGCCCAGTGCTCTCAAACAGATGCCATGCTAAGTGAGTAGGAATTGTGTCTTTGTATCTTTGTATCAAACAGAGCATGGTACAATGAGAATACTGTACATATCTTTGCATCAACAGAGCATGGTACAATGAGAATACTGTACTGACAATCTATAACATAGTTTCATATATACTGGCTTTCTAATATATCTGTTGATGAAAACAATGATCAATGTTTTTCTCGGAGAACAATGCTCATTATCTGAGAAAAGAGGGCTCAAATGGAACAAAATCTCAAAATGTCACCTCACCCACCATTATTTACAGGTGGTTATTACAAGAGAGGGGAGAGTAAAAAAAAAAAAAAAAAAAGGCATTAGTTGGAAAATAGGAGAAACCTAGAACATCTTGTTTTATAGGTAGAAGTCTGAGGGCAACAATTTTTGAAAGTGGTATCCATACCAATAGGCATAAAGGAAGAAAATTACCACACAAAATGGAATATGAGGGGAAATATAAGAATCCAAGGTCTAAGATATTCAGTTGAAAAATATTATCTGGTAGATTCCATCACAGAATTTAAAATTAGGAAACCAATCTTAAATAAATACCATAATGTGCTCTTAAAAGCCCACATAGAGGAAGTGTGTGCCTGAAGAAGGAAATGACTCAGGCCATTTTTAGCTCTTTTCAACAATAACATCTAAGAAAAAATTTTAAACCTCAATAGCTCAGTAACCTTCAATGCCTTTCAGTTATGCACTTAAATAAATGAATTTTTGGGAAATGACTTAGACTAACTTTAAATAAAGGGGAAAACCTGAGCTCTATTGTAAGAACGCTTTTGTTTTGTTGTTTGATTCTTCTGTTACTGGCAGTTTCTTCACAAACCCCAAGTCCAGGCCGTGGACCACTCTCTGGTAGAGGGTAGACCTCAAGGCATTTGTCTAATACTTCCCTCTGCAAACTCTTCAGCATGGTGCATTCAACTAGGAGTAGCTGTTTTAGCTTAAAATAAGTTAAAAAGGAAAGGCTCACGGGTCAAATTTTAAACTGTTGATCAAATTAACTTTACACCAGTTGGTTTGTAATAAATGCCATATAGCCTCAAAAGACAACTTGAACTTAAGAGCTTTCAAGATTCTCAAAGGGCTGAAGCTAGTGGGTGAAAGTTTGATAAGTAACAGAAAGCAATGTAGCCTCAAAGTAACTTCTCCCCCATGAGATACTTATTAATTGCAAAGGAGAAAACAGTAACTTCACAGTGGAAAAACCTAGATACCACCTTCCCCAAGTGATCAAAGTTCATACCCCCAGTAATGGACCGGGTCAGCATCATGTGCCTTCTGCTATGATGCACTGGGAAGGACACAGCAGTACTCATGCCACACACCTTCCCCAGATGCCTAGTCTGGGTCTAACTGTGAGAAAATACCAGAGAAAACTAGCTTGTGGGGGCAGTCTATAACATAATTGGCAAATATGTCAAGATCATGAAAGAGCTATGACAAATAACATGAACTTATGATCCGGGATTTGCTTTTTCTATAGAGGAAATTATTAGGGTAACTGGCAAAATCTGAATATGGTTTGTATAGCGTTGTAGGATAATTTGCAGATATGTAACAGAATGTCCTTGTTTCTTAAAACGTGTGCCAGAGTCCTAGGGATATGGGGCATCGCGTTGGCAATTTGTTCTCAAATGGTTCAAAAAAGGAAAAAAAACAATGCCTATGTGTGTGTGGTGGGGGGGGGGATACTGAGAAAAAGAGAGCAAGAGGGGGGAAGAGAGAAAGAGAATAATGAAGTAAATGTGGTAAAACATTTATATTTGGGAAATCTGAGGTAAGGGCATACAGGATTTCTTTGTACTATTCTTGAAACTTTTCTATAACTCTGAAATTATGGAAAAATAAAAAGGAAAATAAGAATTAAAGGAAGGGAAGAGGAGGGGAGAGGAGGAAAGGGGAGGGAAAAAGAAAGAGAGAGAGGGGGAGGGAGGGAGGGGGAGAGGGCAAGGAGGAGAGGGAGGGAGGGAGGGAGGGAGGGAGGGAGGGAGGGAGGAAGGGAGGAAGGAAGGAAGGATGGAAGGGGAAAGAAGAAAGAAAGATGCTCAAAAGCTCAAGTAACCCAGTCCTTCCCCCATGTACTGTTCTTAAAGTTGCATCTGGGAGAGGGAGAGATGCCATACTTCAGGGCCAACAATCCTCCGAGAAGGCAGATTCACCCACATTTCAAATCCCAAACTCCAGTTCAATTTTCTCTGTTGGTGTTCTCAGAACTCTCGTAAAATCTTTCAGACTGAAGACTTCCTCTGAGACAGGCCTTCGTGCCCCAGACCACTCTTCCTACTGTGCTCTCCCTAGCATGTTCTCCTTTGTTAACCTTTGCCCAGACTGATTGCTCTTGTCACTAGTTTTTGCACACATCTCCTAAAATAAAGGGCCCAAAGTTAAGCTGGCTCGCTAATCTGAGGGTGAAAATTAGTAGCTGCAGAGGGAGGAAAGTCATCACTCAGTGGTTTTGAGCTGCAGTGGACAGAGATGATGGTCCAGTCTAAGCCACCATCACCTGGCATGAGAACACTGCCGTGCAGAGATTAGGTGGTTCCCCCACAGCCACAGGCTTAGTTAGTAGCAACACCGGAGCCAGAAACCCTGCCCAGGGCTCCCGCATGAACCACAAACACAGCCAAGTACAACAGGGAGCCAAGGAGCCGTGAGGCCATTCGAACCTTTTGGGAAGTAGGTCTTTTACATGACTTCGTTGCTTGCTGGGGAGGACTTACTTACCCTGCTTCTCTGAGGTCCTCTTCCCAAGGCTATCCTGCGGTTTGCTCCTCCATGGAGCACTCATTCCACAATGCCTGGTGAGGGCCTACTGTGTGTGTGTGCCAGTTGCTGAGCTTAGCCCGGAGCCGTGACTACAGCTCCAGAGGGAGCCCATTTTCACTACAGAAATGGAATCCCTAAGGAGCCGCGAAGGAGAGACGGCAGGGGTCATGCTCCTGACAACCTTTCCACAGGTCACCTTTTGCAGAGACCCACTGATCACCGGCCTTTACTGCTGGGACACTTCAGAGTGTGAGGGCTGGGCGCACTCCAGGTTGCTTCCAGCTCTGAGTGGCATTCCCAACAGGTGTGGGAGCCTTACAAGAGTAGGAAATACACCTTTGGATCTAGAAAACCATCGGCACACCTGCCACAGATGCCAGTCTATGAGAGTTAGTCAAAGTTTCAGGGGCCTGAAGTCTGTTTTAATCTTTCACTTTCATGTATTAACTGTCACCGTGGAGAGTTCAAACCAGCATTTCCTTGGGCGGATAGAAGGTGATGAATTCATTTATATTCCATGGGGGATTTTAGAAGTAAGCTCTCTCCCAGCATTTAAAGTGTAATTTTTAGTCACTAAAAATTAGGTTTGCATGTACTTCATATATACATTATTAGGTGAATAAAGAGATAACTCCATTTGTTTTTGAACATGTTCACAGAAATGGTAGTCAAAGCATACTAAAAATATCAGTGCAATGGGGAACATATAAATAACTACAGACATTCTCAATTTAAAACAAACTTTTTTTTTACCCTTTTCTAATTCATGCAAAATCGGTACGATCCTTGTATTCCAAAAGACTTCGTCTACTTCTATTTCTGTATCCTTTTCTTGCAAGTTGGCTTTTGAGACTGCAAAAGAAACCCAGATCAGGAGAAAGCTGTGAAAAAGGAGTTGTACCTAGAGCACCATCCCAGGTCTGCTATTCATCACTAAAATTAACCAACTCTGTAATTAAATTATACCTCGCCCCCTAAGCCCAACTAATTCTAATTAGAACTATGTGTCTCTTAATAAAATCACCTCAAATCAAACTCAAGATCATGTAAAGAAATTAGAACTTTAAACTCTGGCTGGGACATTGTGTAATGTCTTAAGCTTTGTCAATGTTGGAATTATTGTAAGGCAAACAGGTGGTTTTTGTTTTGTTTGTTTGTTTGTTTGTTTGTTTTTAAGTAAGCTCTACACCCAACACGGGGCATGAACTCATGACACTGAGATCAAGAGCTACGTGCTACACTGACTGAGCCAGCCAGGTGCCCAGGAAGGCAGATAGTTTTCAGTTATTTTTTATTTTAAATGTACCACTCTGTACTCTCCGTAATATGGAATAAATAGGAAACTATAGATATGTAAAGAATAAGGATTTTGAAAATGTTTGATGAAAATTTTTCTCAAAGGAAGAAGGCCTGCAGAAACTTTCTTTCCTATAGAAAATAAAATGTCCACATCATTGTGGCGCTGTTGAGATTTTGTGCGGCGTGGTGGGAAAAGCCTGTGCTTTGGGCATTGACAGATGTCAGTTCAGATCACAGCTTCATCACAGATGTACTGGGTGACCGGGGTCTGGTTTTTCACCCTTTCTGAGCCTCATCGGTGAAACAGAAGACGAAAATCTTTGCCTTCAGGGCTATGAGAATTAAAAGACATGATATAGGTAAAGCTCAGAGCCCAGTGCCTAACGTCTAGCAACAACAAATGTGAATTTCATTTTCCTAATTAAAAAGCAACAGGCCACTGCTGTCTGAAGTTTATCCAGCTGCATGATACCAACGAATTATCAAAAACAGATGCTGCCCGTGAATGAAGGCCGTAGAAGAGTAATAGCTACCATTGATTGGGTACTTTAAGATGCAGCGTGCCTCTATTTAATTTTTGTAACAACATTATGAGGAGGTGCCCAAATTGCCTCCATTTCCAGATGAAGAAAGTGGGGCTCAGGGGTATTAAGTTACCTGCCCACGGTCATATAGTTCCATAGCCCTTGCACTTGACCTCTCTCTATGCTATTCCACCCCTACAGCAAAAACGGTAAACTGAAAGGTAGGAGGGAAATGTGAATCATATTAGAAACTGCAAATCATGATTACATTTCACACAGGCTATAGCTCACTATCTAAAGCAAGACAGTGTAGTTGGAGGAGGCACTGCTGTGCGAACCCTCAGGAGCAGTGCTTAGCCTCCCTTCTCTGATGTCTGCCCCATAAGGCCTTCACACGGTGCCCAGTCTATACTGGTTTAGAGTCTGTGCCTGCTCAGAGTGGACCCGGTACCGATCAGTCAAGTGTCCACAGTGGGTGCCTAGATCCTACATATATCACATGAAGACTTAGAAATGATAGAGATGGGGTGGTTCATCTGGTTAAGTGTCAAACTTCAGCTCAGGTCATGATCTCTCAGTTCATGAGTTCAAGCCCCGCACCCGGCTCTGTGTTGACAGCTTAGAGCCTGAAGCCTGCTTCAGATTCTGCGTCTCCTTCCCTCCTTCCCAGGCCCCTTGCCTGCCTGTGCTCTGTCTCTCTCAAAAATAAATAAACACACAAAGAAAGAAAAGAAATGATAAGTACAACGAGGGTTTCATAGAGAGGAAGGAGAGAGAGAGAGAGAGCAATGAAAAGGTGTATGGCCTATTTACTTTTAGATTGTTTTAACTGGGCAACAAAACAAAAAACAAAACAAAACAAACAACCAGCTGACCAGGGAGGCCTGTTAAGAGCACAGGTTCTAGATTCACTGTCTGGGTTTGAATCCTAGCTCTCCCACCTACTAGCTGGTAGACTGTGGGCAAGTCGCATCACTTTGCTCTGTAAAATGAGGTAACAAGGGTCATTTCCAAGTTAGGATTAGGGGTTAATTTCTTTTGTGCTCCTGTATTTATATTACTCTTGAGAAGAAAAGAAATATACCATACAGTCTAAACTTCCCAGGTGCACGGTGACGATGTCACCCAGGAGAAGAAGCAGGGAGACTATGCAATTTACCCATGCCTCCCAGCGCATGGAGGCCCCCTCCAATCCGCTCCACCCTGGGAATAGCCATTCCAGCTGCAGTGAGTCCAGGCTTGCCTCTTATCAAGGCTTCCTGATACGAAGCGGGGATGACGTACACTGGGTCTGAAGAGCATTTGAGCAGAAAAAGTAGACAGAAAGGGGTTGTCAACGAAGCTATAATTAAACAGTGTAGGTGTGCTGTCAACAGTTTGCATAGCACAGCTTCACATAATCTGTCTAACCCATAAAGAAAAATTCACCATAATACACAAAGGTGCAATGTCTTTAGGACAAAATCGGTCCACGTTAG
This sequence comes from Prionailurus bengalensis, assembly GCF_016509475.1. Taxonomy (NCBI): domain Eukaryota; kingdom Metazoa; phylum Chordata; class Mammalia; order Carnivora; family Felidae; genus Prionailurus; species Prionailurus bengalensis. Next base: position 98,084,142 of record NC_057349.1, on the reverse strand, counting down.
TACGGGCTCACAGTCCCTTATCCAAAGCCTTTGGAGCAGACGTGGTTTGGGATTCAAAAAGTTTCGAACCTTAGTAAGGCAAAATGGTACACGCACCGCATATTACACACCACCCCCAGTAGGGTCTTCCGGCAGCACCCTGCAGCAAGATATGTGCATATTCACACCAATAAAAGAAAGACTAATCTTGGCCTACCATCAGTTCAGGTCAGGCACGGCCACTAAATGAGTCTGAAAAATACTTCAGCTTTCAGAGCATTCCCAAGCTGCAGCTTTGGGATTTCAGAACCGTAGGTAATGGATGCTAGACCACCATCTCAATCTTTTGGGTCATTACTTTTATGAGCCTACCCTAACCTGATAAATTACAGGTACGGAGTCTAAAAGTAAACCTGAATATTCAAGCAGAATACAAGGCTGCTCATAGTCCCAAGTATCTGACACAAAGTCCAAAGAATGTGAATAAAGTCAACATATATCAAGGCAAGTGAAAAGCCAGAAGATAATAACTCAGACAAATAATTTAATCACCAAATATTTATGACATACTTAAGTTTACTAGAAATACAGACTCCAAGTCCAGTAAGTCCAAATCAGCATTTTTACCTCCCATGCAATATGCTGTTAAATAAAACAGCTCTGTGAGAAACCATGATTATCAATCTGCTTCTCAGGACAAACAAAATCAATAACATGCTCACCCTGGGAAGAACTGAATTACAGGGGGGAGCCAGAAATCACAGAACAGTTTGTTTAACCTTGGGAAAGGAAAGGTTCTTGCAGGCCCTTCCGACTTGTCTCCTCTCAGAGAAGTGAACCAGACACTGTGGCGTAAGGGTTCAGCCCTCTCCCAAGAATCAGTGTGAGGAGTGGTGCCCAGCCCCAGCCTTTCCACGTCTTCCCCCCCTTGTGCCCCTCCCCCAACTCTGCTTTCTGCAGAAATCCCATTTTATATACTTGACCAGTCTCCATTCTAGCAACTGAAGCATGGAATCCTGTGATTACTCTTTAAGATTTACAAAAACTAAATAAATAAACTTTGCCTCAGTCTTGGGCAACAACCTAATATTTTAGAAAGCACTTTCCTCTAGGTTCACAGTTTGCTAAATATAAAAATTATGATTCAACAGGAAATTGGGTAAGTCAAGCAGAAATTTCAGCATGTTTTTGACGATTTTGCTGTCTCAGTGGTTATAGGTTTTAACCACAGCTTTGAGTTCTGGATACAAAAACTTGACACAATGTTTATTGGCTGATGTTTTTAGCAAGTAAGTGTAAAATCCTTAGCAACAATTCTGATGTGGAAATCAGTCTAAGATTTTCCTGAGTGTTACAGAAATTCCCATTGGCCACAAAAGTCATTTTATTGATAAGAAGTTAGTTGTGAAAGTAATAAAATACTTTTCTAGCCTGATAGTTTGGTTTCATAAAATTTCATGTGCATAAAAATAGTGCGAAGAATATAACAAACACCTGTGTACCCACAAATAGTTAGGTCAAATATGAATCGTATTTTTAGCCTCTCCCTTATTTCAAAGAAATAAACATTACAGATATAGGTGCCTCCCCCTGTCCATTCCCCCTCCTTCCTCTCCCTCCAACGGTCACTGCCATTCTAAATTTCTTTGTTTTTAGTGTTTATTTATTTTTGAGACAGAAAGAGAAAGAGTGTGAGTGGGGGAGGGGCGGAGAGAGAAGGAGACACAGAATCTGAAGCAAGCTCTAGGCTCTGAGCTGTCAGCACAGAGCCTGACGCAGGGGCTTAAACTCACGAACCATGAGATCATGACCTGAGCTGAAGTCAGACGCTTAATTGACTGAGCCACCCAGCATCCCGGGTCACTGCCATTTTAAATCAGGTGGTTATTTTTATCATGTTTGACTTCACATGTCACCACCTGGATCTGCATCCATAAACAGCATAATGTCATTGTTTCTGCAACTTAATGTTTTCATGTAATATTATGTGCACTCATTTCAGTCAATATTATAAGTGTAGTCTAATTCATGTTTCTAACCGCCATATTTCATTGCATGAATACATTTTGCATCATTTCTAGTCTGTGATTTATATTGTCATATATTTTTTTCTCAAACAGATTAAAGCCCCAAAAGGCTGAATTCACACAGTTAATAGTTTCCTTTAAGTGAGCAATGATTTTGAACTCAGGTTTTGAACTTAAGAACTATGTCAGTGTCAGGTTTTACAATTTTCCAAGTGCTTTTACAAAATAATTTCTCGTACAATCACTAATACTGTAATCTATAAATGTTTGGGGCACTAGAACTGGGTAATGGTAGGAATTTTAAGACTTGTAAAAATAATAAAAAATGTATAAAAACAAATGTTGATGTGAGACCAAGTTGGACGAAGTTACTAGAGTTTTCAAACAGAGAGCCGACAGCAGACATGTTCAGTGTAAATGTCTTTCCTACAAATGGAGATGCTGATGAGGAAGGAGCACTGGAGACCTTCAAGAACACAAGCACCTCACCTGCTCTGGCTTCCAGTCGGCTCACGTCTGAGCTGCTGGAATATGATGAGGCTCTCGAACACCTCTTCCCCTGCTCCCTAGGAGGAAGAGGAATACGCACACCATTCAGCACAAAAACCAAAGTATTTCTCTTTCTATAAGTGTAGAGCTGGTTATATGTAGCTTGTCAAGAAACCACAGAGAATTGTTTATAAGATGTGGTTTGATACTCTATACCCCTTTAATTATAACATCTGATTTCCAACTAAGATTTATTGATCGAAAAACAAGTCGGATTTGCTTAAAATATTAAATATAGTTACCAGAAACACCAAAAAGTAAATAAATAAATAAATACAGACATACAGACATACATCCTAAGTTTACTTTGCAAATCAAAAAACTGATAAGGATATATACCACAAGAGGTCACTGTTACAATAAGAAAGAACTCTGGTATGCAGGAATCACAAAAGACCAGCATTCAGGAGCTATAAGAGGCCCTTCCTCTCTCTCCCTGCACACAAGAAAATTATTCCCAAATTGGTCAGATGTGCCCAAGGTCAAAAAGCAGGGTCAGGTGTGGAGCCCAGGTCTCATAATTTCCAATTCACAGTTCCTTCTACTTCATCACAGAGTATCCTGTTTCCATTTTAAAAATTCATTAGTGTTCCTCAAAATGCTTTATTTTTAGAAACAGTCTAAATGTGAAAAAATTGAAGGTAAATTCAGGAAGCCCCCAGATGATAATATTTTGTGTTCCAAATAAAAGACTAGTGGCTGGCCAATAGCAGGATTATATTGCCCCCCCCCCCCCCCGCCTTTTTAAGGTTATAGTTAATGTAGAGACCATCTGGGAAGGATACAACTTTTCTTTAGCTACAGTGATACTTAAAAGCACTTATTTTAAACATCTGTACAAAATTCCAAGGTAAAAAACACTGAGAGCAAGTTTTACAACATTTTTTTTTTTTATCAAAAAATCACAAAGAATGGATATACTTGTGGCCAGGGTCACTGACAAGCATCCAAATGTGTGCCTGTGTAATAAGATTCCTAGGAAATGTTCAATGCTACGTCCTGGCCCTTGGCTTTTACTGCTGCCCTAAAGATTAGCTTCTCCAAATATCACTTTTTTTCCATAAAATGTCCTTTTTTTAAAAACATTTGACACTTCGTTTTATCATTTAGTAGACTAAAGATCAAGCTAATCTTCCTCAAAATGTCTAATTATTTCATACTCTGAGACTATTGCTTTATTTTTATTCAGTGGAAAAACATAGATCTGGTAGCAAGATCTCCCTGGCGAATCAAAGAAAGAGTGTGGGTTGAGATGGATCTTCTTTGTCAACACTCTAAGAGTTGAGATTCAAATGGAACAGATCTCAAAGAAGACAAAAATAAAGTAAACCTACCCTATGAGAAGGTAAAATACCAAGAGTGTGACAGGATGTGAGGCCAAGGAAGTTCTCACACTCATCACTCCTAGAAATAACAAGAAAGTCTGAGAACAATAGAGGCAAGTCCTTCTTTTCACTATTGTCCTAAGCAACTACTGAAATCAAGCAGGACAGTTTTCAACTAATAGCTTTCCAAAGTCACTGGTCCACTCCCTCTGAGTCATGGCCAGTGATGAGGTTGCCTCCCTAAATTATACCACATTTATGTATCCCCACTTCTGGGTGGGGGGGAAAAAAGAAGGGTCCTTTTTCTTATGATATACCAAAGTTCAACAGTGCTGGGTCTGACTAATTCTCAAAAAGAGCATGGATTGGGATTTACTAATACCCTCCGTGATCATCAGTATACAGTGATTGAGTTTGCAGGCTCTGAATCCAAACTCCCTGGGTCCTGGGTCCAACACTTATCAGCTATGTGGATTTGGGCCACTTACTTAAGCTTTTAGCCTCGGTTTTCTAATCTCAATATGAGGGCAATTCCTCTCCTTAGTACAGTGACTGGTACGTTTGAAGAACTTAACAGTCAATGTTAGTATTTTCTTTTGTTCTGGGTCAACAAGCACCTGTCTGAATAATCCAATGCTGGATGTTATTGTGATAAAGAATATATGAAGAGTTGCCCCGAAGAAGTCTAAAATCTACTTGAAGGAATTAAGCACCTTTTTTTTAATGGAAAATTCCAATGGAGTCTCTAATCAAGTACTAGACTGTGAAAGTCAGCAGTTTATAAGAACTGGAGGGATGCTGAGAAGGAAGTGATTAGTGAGAGGGAGATGTGGGCCACAAAGTGGGTCTTAAAGAATAAAAGTTGAACCAGCAAGTGATAACACTACTCTCAGGAGAGAAGCATGAGCAGCCTGGTACTCAGAGTAAGGGATAATTGCACAGGGCCAGCAAGGAAGGAATAGGAGGTTTCTGCTGGGACATACAGGGAACAGCTGCCTGAAACTCTGGGTGGAGGCAATGGGCTGGTCTGTTGTGCAGTAAGGAGCTGTCTTAGGTTCTATCACAAGGAAGTAATGGGATCTGGAGTGGTGCCAAGAACATTTAGGAGACTTGGAGACAGGTAACAAGAACTAATTCTTCGGGGGCGCCAGTGGGACTGGAGAAAACAACAAATTGAAGAGATTCTGTAAATGAAAAGCTGATAGGATTGGTGGTTGATTTCAGGTAGAAGAAAGGACAGAAAGTGCACTTGGAGAAGCAGGATAGCAGGGTTGCCATCAACAGAAATGGGAAGGTTAGGGGGTTTGAGGAGTAAAGCACACGTGAGGTTTGCCATATTGATTTCTGGTGAAAAATGGAGTATCGGCAAAGAAGATGTGGAAATCAGGAAAAGAGTTCTGTTAAAGCTCAGAGTGGTATATAGGGACTAGAGTCATCAGGTTTGTGGCTTGGAGACCAGAATCTCAGGACAAGGCCTTGTCAAATACTCATATAAAGGATCGCAAGGGGAAAAGGAGTGCAAAGGAAGAAGAGAAATAAAATATGTTCTCATGCATCTCAAGCATGCTGAGAAGACAGGCATGACTAACTCAGGTCAAACAAGACGAAAACTGAGGAAGAACTGTCTAGTCTGGCCAGGGTATGCCTTACAGGGCTTCTGGGGAGCAGTACAGAAGTCCCACAATAGGAGTGAGGTGGGGAGAGGGGCATCAAGAAAAGAAAATCCTCTCCCTGCCAGAGAAGAGAAGAATGGGTGGCCTTATAGTTAGTGGAAATCTGTTCTCCTGTAGCTTCCTGGTTCTATGTACTAAATGGAGCCATATGAAACACATCTTTATCCTTCTTCCTCTTGACAATCCTTCACATATTTAAAAATGTGGTGTGACCACTTAACATCATCTCCTATGGTTTAAATCCCATGGTTCAATTAGCTACATCATCAGCTAATTATCATCATACTAATTAGCTGTGTGACTCCAGGTCCGTTTTCCAAACCAGGAAAGCTTTGGTTTCCTCATCTATATATGAGGGGGTGGTAAATAATAGTAACCCTCTATATAAGGTTGTCATGAGAATTAAATGATCCAATGTGGGATTGCTAGCAGAATTCCAGGTACCTAGTAAGTACCCAGTAAATGTTTACTGTTATTACAGCTGCCATCACTGATGTCAGCAACGAATTTCTCCAGTCCCTCAATGCATCCTCATGGGATGTGGTTTCAAATCTCCTTGCCAGCCTATTCAGTTACTCTGAGTGAGTGGCAGTTTGTCGGGACCCATTTAGAGTCTGGAACCCGGCACTGAGATAAAGGTATGGCCTGAGGAACAAAGAAGAGAGATTCTAAATAATGCAGCCTAGAGCTACATTAGTGGTTTTGGTGGTCACATCACAGTGTTGGTCAATTCTTGTTTTTTTTCTCACATATGCAGCAAATGCAGATTTTCTCCATCCATGGTGGATTCATTAAATTTCACAGTTATATTTGGCAAAGGGTTCCTGTCTATCAGATGTTTCTGTATTTTGATTCAGTCATCCAGTATAATTGTTCTTCTTCCCAGTTTCCTGTCCCATGTTGTCAAAGACCATAATTAATTTTCGTGCAATGATTTTTGATGTCCAATAATAAAACAATTCCAAAAATCATTCTTTAAAGCTCTTTTGTGAAATTCTTCTAGGAGGCAGAATAACACCATTTAATTAGTTACGGTATCTTCATCTACAAATAACAATAACAACAACAAAAACCTAATTCTAACAGACTTACCTCAAAAATGGAATATACTGGCTCATATAATCTAAAAGTTGAACACTAGGGCGGGTTTTAGGTGTGGTGTGATCAGGGCTTTGGCTCCATCTTTCTGCAGTTCTATCGGTTCTGCCCTTCCTTTGTTTTGTAATCAGGCTGGAGTAGTGAAGAAGGTGAAACGGCTATATGGCATTCCCAGGCCTCTGATCGACTACCAATCAGAGCAAAAGTAAGGTGTTCTCTTCCCAGTCACTGACTGGAGTCCTACATTTCACTCTGAACACCAGAACCAAGTTCTGTCGTCAAGGCAATGCCACACACAGGCTGACTGCTCATCCACCAATCAGTCACAATAGCAACACCTACTTCTGGACCACATATGCACTGAAGAAATAAAGTATATTTCTTTAAAAATATTCTAAAACTCAGATTTCTCTATTATTTAGACAGGTTTTTCAATTATTTTGATTAAGTCAGAGTTCAGCAAACGTTTTCTTAAAGAGCCAGACAGTATATATTTTACACTTTGCAGGCCAAATGGCAAAATAGAAGCTATTATGTAAGTACTTTTGTAACCATTTAAGTGTAATGACTTAAAGATGTATAAACCATTCTTAGCTCAAGGGCTGTATAACAGAACAAAACAAAACAGGTGGCTGGCCAGATTTGGCTCCTGGGCTGTAGTTTGTTGACTCCTGCTTTAAAGCAGAACTATAAAGACATTAAGAAGGATTTGGAAGCGAGGGGAAAAAAAGCAATAAATTTATTTCCATTTGGAAAAAAATCACATGTAAGAAAATGGGAAAGAAAATTTTAAAGGTATGTTTAAAATTTTAAAGCCTATTTAAATTTTAAATGTGCTAATTATCATAAGCATACGATAAAAAGAAAATTTAGCAAATTTTGAGCTAAACTTTCCTTACCCTAAGAAAAAGACACTTCATTTTTAGAATTAGACTCAAGTTGTATAGATTCAAGTCAGGAAGTAAATATTTTAGGCTTTGCAGCCACACAGTCTCTACAGCTACCCAACTTGGCTGCTGAAGTGGGCAAGCAGCCACAGACAATAGGTGAATGAATGGGTGTGGCTGTGTTCCAATAAAACCTTACTTACAGAAACAGGTAATAGGCTGGATTTGGCTCACGGGGCTCAGTTTGCTTACCCCTGCTTTGTAATCTCTTTAGATTCTTTGACTGCAATTTGAGAAGGCCATCACCAAGGAGTTGCGGGGGGGGGGGGGGGGGGGCTTTAATCATGTTTTCATAGCCTGAAGCCCCAGACATATAGTTTCCAGACATATTAGCATTCTGTCTTTTTTTTTTTAATTTTTTTTTCAACATTTATTTATTTTTGGGACAGAGAGAGACAGAGCATGAACGGGGGAGGGGCAGAGAGAGAGGGAGACACAGAATCAGAAACAGGCTCCAGGCTCTGAACCATCAGCCCAGAGCCTGACGTGGGGCTCGAACTCACGGACCGTGAGATCGTGACCTGACTGAAGTCAGACGCTTAACTGACTGTGCCACCCAGGCGCCCCATTAGCATTCTGTCTTTAATAACTAATGTTAAAAATAGAATTCTACTTAAACAGCTACATACAAACATAACGAAATTGAAAAACATGATTTTAAAGAAATGCCCATACGATCAAAATTTTAAGTCTTCCAAGGTTTGTGGCCCAAGATTTAAAAAGCACATATTTAGAAATTCTACATATAATCTCAATACCCTGTTCGGTAATCACTAAGAGGTTACTCTTCGAGTGGTACTTGCATAAACTTGATTAGACATGGCTTCATAGCTAACCATGTTAGCTTAACTTAGTGAAGCTCAAATTCCCCTAGCTTACGCCCACCAACTCCAGTTACTGAAGACAGCAGAGGGGAAGTGCCCTGCAGGTCCGCACCATTCCAGGGACTATCCAAAATGACCAAATGGAAGAATTCCCCTCAAAGGAATCTCCAGGAAATAACAACAGCTAACAAACTGATCAAAAAGGATTTAAACAATATAACATAAAGTGAATTTAGAATAATAGTCATAAAATTAATCACTGGGCTTGAAAACAGTGTAGAGGACAGCAGAGAATCTATTGCTACAGAGATCAAGGGACTAAGGAATAGTCAGGAGGAGCTAAAAAATGCTATAAACAAGCTGCAAAATAAAATGGAAACGACCATGGCTCGGATTGAAGAGGCAGAAGAGAGAATAGGTGAACTAGAAGATAAAACTATGGAAAAAGAGGAAGCTGAGAAAAAGAGAGATAAAAAAAATCCAGGAGTATGAGGGGAAAATTAGAGAACTAAGTGATGCACTAAAGAGAAATAATCTACGCATAATTGGTATTCCAGAGGAGGAAGAGAGAGGGAAAGGTGCTGAAGGGGTACTTGAAGAAATAATAGCTGAGAACTTCCCTGATCTGGGGAAGGAAAAAGGCACTGAAATCCAAGAGGCACAGAGAACTCCCTTCAGACGTAACTTGAATCGATCTTCTGCATGACATATAGTGAAACTGGCAAAATACAAGGATAAAGAGAAAATTCTGAAAGCAGCGAGGGATAAACGTGCCCTAACATATAAAGGGAGATCTATAAGACTCAAATTCCCCTAGCTTAGAGTACAAGTCCATGGCTTCAAGACACCTCAGGCAAAAAGCCTGTGACTTCCCACGGTGGTAGCTATGGGGGCTCCCTCGTCCAGGAGAGGAGCTGTGGCTGCCCTCTTCCAGAGCAAGTCACTGCCTATGCTGGTTCTGGGCACCTGCACCTTCCGCTCTCTGTTTCCTCCCTCACGTCCTAGTGGGGTACTGACACACGGCCATCTTCCGCCAGAACTGCTGCAACCGATGTTTCTCAGTGGGCTCCTTTGTCCCAGGCTCTCCCCTCTCCCTGCCCTTCACTCTGCTGCCAGAGTCCGTCTTGTCTTCTGCTGAAAACCTGTCAGTGGCTCCCTGCAGTCTACAGCCTCCGGACCCATGCTCCTGCCGCACCGGGCCACCTGCCTTTCTTTGAACCTGCTGCCACCAAGTCAAACATCCTCAGCTTCTGCCGTTCTGTTAGCAAAAAGCACAATGTCCGACCCCGACGGAAAGTGAGCCACAAGAGGCATCCCAAAACCACGCACCCCAGGTCGCCTCCCCTGATCTTCAGGTCAGAATGAAGTGCTCTCACATCTAAACTCCCAGGGCACAGCTTCCAGCTCTGCTTCCGTTCCCCCAGCATCGGAGTTCATCACTGAACAGTGCTTCCAAAACTTTTGTGTGCATTCACATCATCTGGATATCTTCTAAAAATGCAGATTCCAATCCAACAGGTCTGGGATGGGGCCCGAGATTCTGCATTTGTAACTATCTCCCAGGTGATGCTGACGTTGCTCTTCCAGAGCCCACACCTGAGCAGCCAGCCTGCTGCCGTGCAAGCGCTTCATGGGCAGGGTCCATTTCTCTGTCTCCCACCACCGCCCCCCCAACCCCGACCCCTCAGCTTTGCTTACCGAGAAATGCTTATCAAATGGAAACGGTGGAGTAAGGTGGGACTCTACAAAATCCTCCTGGCCAGTGCTTGTTTTTTCCAAATGGAAACAGTTTTTCAGGCACATTACCCTTAATTTCTTAAAATAATAATGACTTCATTATTTTTGAAAACAAAAATGATTCATTTATTAAATTTTTAAGGCCAGGCAATATAAGAAAGTACAAAGAAGATTTTTCAAAAAACCATCCAGAACCCAACCACCCATAAGTATTAATATGTGGTAAACATCATTCCAGACATATTTTGCATATATTCAGATGAAAAGAGAAAAGAAAGAAGAGGGACTTGGAGGGAGGGCAGTAAAGGGCACATATAAATGGGATCATACCATACGTGTCATTGTAATTTTAAAGTATTAAGTATAAATTTTACTTGAATTTAACAGAGAAACAGAAACTGAGATGAAACTGAAGGAATTGTAGAACTTCAGATGGATGGGTCTTCCCAAGAGATATTAGTTTCTAAAAGATCTCTCTGAAGTTAAGAAAAAAAATAATGAAAAACATTAGGATGCTGAAGTATTCTTTTTTAAATTTATATTTCACTTCCAGACTGTAGCTACTGACAAATCTATTTCCTCTCATGAAGTGAAATAATTAGGACTCACACTTCTTCCCAAGTACTGGTTTCGGTTATTTACATGACTATTACATCATTAACGTTTCTGTTCCATAGCCATCATTTTCAGACTTTTAACTCACTATGAAAATAAAGTCAATACTCACCATGAATGCCTTTACCACAGCTTCTTCATTTCAGAATTTTGACTCATCATTTTGATGTCAAGACTTTCCTAGAAAGTGCATGTGTACTATAGTCCCCAAGTACATTCACATCTGGAAATGTCTATCTGTTGCCTTTGTACTCAAAAACGACTTGGCTGGCGATACAGTCTTGGGTTATCCTTCTTATACTTAGAACTTCATTGACACTACTTCACTGTCTTCTGACACTCAGAGGTGCTCTAATAAAGCCAGAGGCAGCCTGCCTCTTCCTCCTTCTATGTGACTCACTTGTGCAGCCTGAATGGTCATAGGATACCTTCTTCCATTTATCCACCCAATCAACAGTTACTAATTGAGTGTGTACTACGTCCCGGGTATTCTAGTGCCAAACACCGCCGGAAGTATCTCAGTGTGGAGTATTCCGCCTCAAACTTTGTTGGGACAGGATGTGTCCATTGAGGTTCAGATTCAAATTTTTATTGCAGAAAGTGGTCTCTTCCATTCTCAATTGGTTCTTGTGAGTACCAAAGGAGTTAATGTATGTAAATCACTTGGAAGAGTGGCTGGCACTTAGCTGAAAGTAAGATAGTACTAGGAGGGGGCGTGGAAGAGGACCCTCTCCTTCAGGGTCCATGCCATGCCATGCCATGCCTCCCGTATCAATTTCAATTGCTCCACTCATTTCATACCTTTTCATTCATTTCTTTTTGTGTGGTTCCTTCTAACCTGTACACCATGTCTCATTACATTTTCAACTGTTTTCATTCTCACTTTATTTCTAATATGACTTTATTCTCCATGTTTACACATTTTTCTTTCATTTCTTGAGAACTGAAAACATATTTTTCATCTCTTTAGGTTGGCTTAGAATCTCTAATTTGAATTCTTATAACCCAAAGAAGAGCTCCTTTTTCCTTTTTAAAAAAAATTTTTGACACTATGGAAAACTGTTCTAACTCTTGTTTTTAAAGGGCAGTTCCTTTTGTGATCCATTTTCTTCATCTGTCTTTTGTTATGTTTTTTACATATCTATGCTTGAGCCCTCTGTTAATGCTTGTCCTCATATTATTTATCTTTAAACAGAACAATTTATTTGTTGAAGAATGAACAGGATCCACCAAGGCAGAGAGTTAGGATGTTCTGTGACTTCAACTTCAGTTAGCTTTCTTGAACAATCCATTTTCTGTTTTTTTTTCTTAACCTGAAGCATGTGTTCCCTTGGTCTGTGTGTAGCAAGTTTCTGTGACTCACAGAAAAGCCCTGTTACATGATAGGCTGCTTGAGTTCTAATCTAGCAAACCCTCTTCCCCATGTATACAGACGCGCACCAGCTGGAGGAGACCATCACCCTCAGCACTGTTCTCCTGTCTTTTCACCATCTGGATCTTGAATGGGGTCTTAACAGGGGCATCCCCCCTTCTTCTGTGGCTGGCCCACATCCTTAGGTTTCATTTCTTTAATTAAAGACTATTGGATATGTACCTTTCTGAACTAAGAGACTCACTCTTGGGGAAATCTGTTTCTTGCTCTATGTCTGAGGAGGTCAATGTCTGCTCTCAAATTACCCCTTGTTTTCATCTACATTCCATAGACTCTGGCAGGTTAACTAGACTCTTCTGGTTGCAATATTCCAAGTGACAAAAACCTAAAGTACCGTAAGCCGTCCCTGTCAAAATAAATAAAGGAAAGAAGAGAAAGGAAAGAAGAGAGAGAGAGAGAAAGAGAGAAAGAAAGAAAGAGAGAGAGAAAGAAGGAAGGAAGAAGGGAGAAAGAAAGAAAGAAAGAAAGAAAGAAAGAAAGAAAGAAAGAACGAACGAACACATTGGTTCACAAAACAGAGCTATCTACAATGTGGATATGGTGGTCTCAGGCACAGCTAGATCTAGGGGTATATAAATATATCATCCTTAAACTTGATCAGTAGCTCCATTTCCTTGGCTCTGTTTACACATCACTTCCCCTCTCAGAGTTATCCTCCACGAGGCAATGAAATGGCCACTGTTGGCTCTAAGACCACATCATCTTTACCACTTATGAACTTGAAAGAGCACTTTCCTCAAAGGCTTTGGCAAAAGGCCCAGAGAGGAATTCAGCTGGCCTGTTTGGGATCATGTGCACACCCTGAGACCAACTGCTGTGACTGGTGGGCTGGAGAACTCTGATAGCCAGTCCGGGGCCTCATAATCACACCTGGGAAGGTATCTAGGGAACATAGAGTCCCTCTCTAAACACTGACTGAGCAGGACTTATTATACGACGCAAGGCGGCTCGCCCTCCAAAAAGAAGTATGCTAGGTAGACAAAAATAACCAAGCCCATATGCAGTGTAAAGTTTGCTCCATGTTTTGTAGTTTGGGGTTGGAACTATTTCTCTATTTCATTGATGGCATTTATTTCTGTGTTTTTCATTCTCTGCTGCTTTTGTTCAGTTTCTGCAGAATGCCTTTGCTTTACCATCTTTAACCAGAAGCCCTCATTTCTTATTTTTTTTAATGTCTATTTATTTATTTTGAGAGAAAGGGAGAGAGAGCATGCAAGCTGGGGAGGGGCAGACAGAGAGGGAGAGAGATAATCCCAAGCAGGCTGTGCACTGTTAATGCACAGCCCACACAGGGCTCGATCCCCAAACCATGAGATCGTGACTTGAGCCGAAATCAAGAGTTGGCCACTTAACCAAATAAGCCACTCCGATGCCCTCCTCTTTTCTTATTTTTGACTCCCAAAACACCACTGGCACTTGACAACTTACAAATAAGGCTTTTAAGCCTTAATAATCATTCTACCACCTACAGTGAAAACTGGGAGGAGATGGGAATGAAGGAGCACAGTTGTTTCCATTTTACAGATTAGAAAACTGAGCCCAGCATGCAGATAAATCAAATGGCTGAGAGAGAAGTGAACCTAAATCCAAGGATCACAGCTCCCAGCAAAGAGTTCTTGACTGCTCTTGGGCTTTCCTCCTGAAGACTGCATTTCCAAACCGCAATAGTTTGAATATTTACACAGAAAGCCTTAAAAGGTTTTTAAGCAGATATATGAAAGGGTTCATCAGACTGAACCACTGGATGGATGGATAGATGGATGGTTGGACAGATGGACAGAGATATATATATACATATGTATTTTAATGGAAGCTTTATTATTTTCAGTCCACATGCCAACTCAAAGTAAGAGACAGTGTAGTGTTGCTACGGGGCAGGCCTGCCAAACCTTAAATGGATTCTTAAATGGACACACAGAGAGTGGCGTAATTGCACCGCTGTTTGAAGATGACAGGTTGATAAGTGCTTGAGAGTATGTTCTCTTTTGGAACGTTAAATAGTCCCCCAAGATCTTGTTTATGATGATGCCTTGCTTAGCAAATCCTTTTTCCATCACGACCGGCATAAAGTGAAACTCCAGTCCATCCCAGGTCTGAGTTGTCCATATTCTAAGTGAATTCTCGTTCACTGGAACAAACTGACCCTTTACTCCCCAGCTGAGAAGCACTCAGCGGGAAGGGCCGCTCCCCCATTCACGGTGTAAGGACCGTGCACGGGCAGCAGGCGCTCACTTCCTCTGTCCCCTTGAAGAGATCTGCTGGTCTCCTCAAGCCGGAGTCATCTCATGCCTCCTCCTTTTCTACTTTGCATTCCCCTCCCTCCCTTCTCCTGCCAGCCCAGCTCACTGACAAGAGCCTTCATTTTCCACATTATGGTTTAAAGATGGAAAAATGTTAATTGAGTAAGGCTTTAGCATCAAAACTGGGAATACTCCACTGCATAGCAAAGATCATTTCTTGGAATTATTCACTTAAATGTTTACAAGAAACAATTATCAAGTGTCCCAGACTGATTCACAAATGCAATTAATGAAGGAATTGCTAATAGTTTCCATTTTCCGGTTTGTTTTAATCCTACTGTATAAACTGTCTTTTTGGCGCCACTCCACCAAAAACCCATCGATGATGAAAGGAGGTACAGATTCATAAAGCAGAAATGTTACTGGAAGTTAAACTTGCCAGGGTGCACTGCAAACCCAACTCAGACACAATCATTACACGACGCAAAAGCCATCCTAACAAAACAGAAAAAAAACAATTAGTGCCGCTGCCAACACCTCATAATTCTGGACAGTCAGGAAGAGGTGATTCCAGTCCCTAATTGATTTCTCCTTTGCCGTTTGTGGGATCAAATATGTAACTGAAAATGCCTTTGCTGTCCCTGACGGAAGACATAATGAACTCTGGCTTGCCAGATTATTCTGCAACATCTGAAGGTTTGCAAAATAAAATAAAGTACAATAAAATAAAACAGCTCTTGTCTGGTTTTTCCTCGTCAACTTTAATTACTATAAGGATGGGTGCAGCAAGAGAAATGTTTCCTTTTCGCTTCAGTGCTGGAGCAACACGAGCTCTCCCGCAGTCTTTCATGTGCAAGCTCTGAGGTCTGCAGCCTATTCTTACTCACCGACTGGAAAAGATTGGTTGCAATGGCCAGTTTGATGTTTTGTGCTCAGCTCCCAAAGTCCCAATTGGAAGTCATTCTCTTCCACTTAAGGAGACATTTCATTTTTCCTTTAATTTAAAAAATGTTCTGAACGCAAAGCAACATTACAAGGACCGCTGGGTTGCCTAATATAAATTCCACATGCGCGACACTCTTCAGGCTGTGTCAGCAGACAAGGTCAGTTTAGCTAAACTAACCAGCTGCCAAGCAGCCAGTTCCGGGAAAATTTTAAGCACGCTGCGTGTGTACAAGCCAAAGTCAGACCCAAAATCTAAAGTGAGGGCAACAAGCACTCGGTCTTAAAATGGCCCATGGAATTTAATCTTGTTAAGCAAATTTGAACCAGGCAATTGTCCATAATGACCCAATGGAAAGTCAAAGAAAAATATCTCTAACTGAATGACCCTGTCCAGTCCAGGACCTTCTGCCTATCTTGGCATCATTATTGGCTGGGACTGGAGAACAGAGGCTTCTCTCCCAACTCCACCCCTGACCCCCATCCCTAGTTATTCAAGGCTTCTTTAGGAAAACACCAGGGTGAGAATTCACATGGTCTGTACAGTGAACATTTCTCCACAAATCTTTAATATGATAAGAAAATTGTTCCTCAATTTTTTAGGGGAAGCCCTAGAAAGCCCTGCCTAGGAACGTGGTATGAAATAAAGTAATTCCCAATAATTCATTTTATGAGGTATTAGTAGACAGATACCATGGATGACAGAAATCTATAGGATTCTTCTGTTTTAACTGTTTACCCATTGACAAAACGAATGTTTAAATCCAAGTATCTACTGGAGAATAAAATAAGTGTCCACTCTTCAATGGAATTAACAACAGTGAACTAGTCCAAAGGGAGGGAACAAGAGATTCCAGGCCAGGCAAGAATCTCAAATAACGCACAAACAGAACAATCACTCATCACTCAAGGGCTGGCTGGAACAGTCTAAAGCAAAGACTATTGACAGTCCTATCAACGCAGCACTTGGCAGGTATGAATAAACGTTCTCCCAAGAATTAAATAGGGAATGATGTAAAATCAACTCCATCTAGCCATGAAGAAAAAAAGTCTTTCCTATTCATGCATCATTAACTGAAAAATTTGTTTATGTAAAAGGGAAAATGCAAATCAATCATCTCCATAAGATAAGGAAACAAACTGGTATTGACACTTATCCAGACCAGAAAATCAAATCAAAAGAATACTGACCCTCCACTTCTGAGGTGAGATGGCAAGGATGTTGTCCCTTTAAACATTTCTTGCTCCTGAATTTCACTGAAGCCTCCATCGTAAGTTAGCTGAAGTGGGTGACTCTTTAAGTGGCCCATGGCGTTTGATTCTGTTAAATAAATCCCATTTATTTTCACCATAGGGTCCCCCTTCACAACGGTTTCTTTGGATTCCACTGTCTTCTTTGCTGTAACAATCAAGGAAATGTTTCGTCAAAGTATTTCTTACTTTAAGAATCACTATTTCAATGTTTTTTTTTTTTTTCAGTCTGAGAATTGGTACAATGCAAAAGTTATATGTTACTTATAACCAAGTCTGGAATTGTACGGCCAAAGCCTACCTGGACACCTACAATACCTCACCACTATTTCAGGCTTGGTGGCACCAATTCATCAGAAACGAGTGGGATCTTCTCTTGACTCTCTGAGTCTACCAGAGGACAAACACTCAAATTAGGTTTATGAATAACTCCGTCCACATTTAAATACATCTGCATCCCAGAGTGATGACTCCTTTTCCTGAATTTGATCATGTTAATAATTTTTCACTCAAAAAATCTTGAGTGCCTCCATGATATCAGGCACTGGTCTACACATTCAAGATGTAGCAGTGACAGGGGCGCCTGGGTGGCGCAGTCGGTTAAGCGTCCGACTTCAGCCAGGTCATGATCTCGCGGTCCCGGAGTTCGAGCCCCGCGTCAGGCTCTGGGCTGATGGCTCAGAGCCTGGAGCCTGTTTCCGATTCTGTGTCTCCCTCTCTCTGCCCCTCCCCCGTTCATGCTCTGTCTCTCTCTGTCCCAAAAATAAATAAACGTTGAAAAAAAAAATTAAAAAAAAAAAAAGATGTAGCAGTGACAAAACAAAGATCCCTGACTTCTTAGGGCTTATATCCTAATAGGTATGAAGAGATAATAAATAATATACCATGATAAATGAGGTATATTATAGAATAACTGCTACGGAAAAAACAAAACAAAACAAAGCATAAGTAGAAAAATGGAGAAAACTAAAGAGGATTGGGGATGGGGGCAGGTAGCAGTTTTGAACAGGGTGGGTATGGTAGGCAAACCCTTAATGGAGGCAAGGCATCTGGTTATCAGTTGATGAGGGATAATCTTCCTTGCAGAGGGATTAGCAGGTATGGAGGTCTTAAGGCAGGAGTGTGCCTGGCATGCTTAAGGCACAATAGGAGTGGAGTATGTGAGGGAGAAGAAGAAGAGAGGTGATCAGAGGGGCAGCAGCCAGATGGTGGAGGCCTTACACACCACTGCTAGGTGGTAGGAAGACAGCTTTGGCTTATAAGGCTTTCTAAAGAGGAGTAAGATAATAAGAGTTGCAAAAAGTCCAGTCTCTAAACTGAAACGTCTATTGTGTCTATGACTGCAGATTCTTAAACTTGTGATACAACAGTGTTTATCAACAAATGGCCATTAGGCATAGTTCATCTGTGATGCTGCTACCATGCTTGAATCTCTGAGAGAATATTTTTTTCAAAAGGGCAGGGAGGGATGAGATTTTATAGAAAAACACTGTTTTGCAAACACCCAAAGTGTCTTTTTCTGCACTTGAACGAGCAAACCAATAAAAACCAACAAAACCACTTGGTCCACTCTGACCAAGCCCCCTGCTTTCAAAACAATGCATTTCAAAACTGCAAGAAACTTTAGAGATCAGCTAGCCCAAATTTCAATTTTCAGATGAGAAAACTGAAAACCCAAATGTTAAGTGACCAGTCTCAGTTCACAGAGCAAGTTTGGGGAGAGCTGGGACCATACGGTAGGAGGAGCGTAGGCTTTGCCCTTCCATCGGACTTGGGGTCAAGTACTGGCTGACCCACGCAGGCAGGTCACTCAACCTTTCTCTCACCTTTCTCAGTAGTCCCCGCCTCTTAGGGATGTGGTGAGAATTAAACAATGTGGCCTAGTAAAGTGATTTACTCAAAACCCAGAAGTTATTTCATCATCATTAAGGGAACCCAGGAATCCCGACTTCTGGTCCAGGGCACGCTCAGTAGCACCACTCTGCCTTAAATATCTTTCCTGCTGAATAACAAAGCACGTGTTTTGTTTTAGGTCACAAAGCATCTTTAGCCTATTCCTGTATTTTAACATCTGTTTCTTTCCTTCATTTACTCCATGGATATTTACTAGGCACTCACTGCTACATGCCAGGTGCTGCTCCAGGTGCTGGCGGTCTAACCAAGAAGTCCCAGCGGTCAGGGAGCTTCTCTTCTAGAGGGGAAACACACCCATACTCATAGGGGGAGTTGCTGCGGCCCCCTCTAACTTCACAATCTATTGGGGTGAGCTGTCACTTATTACTACAGCGAAGAGATGCCCTGGGGCTCAGTCTTCCAGGGTGGATGGTGGATGTCCACCATTAAACTGAGCATTCGTAACAATGCCCTGTGTGTCCCTGGTAAATACCTGTAGCACATTTTACTAATTTTGTAATGGATCATGGCTCAACTTCAAAAGTCTACAACAGGGGTGACTCAATCAGTTAAGTGGCCAACTTCAGCTCAGGTCATGTCCTCATGGCTCGAAGGCTCGTGAGTTTGAGCCCCACATCTGGCTCTGTGCTGACAGCTCAGAGCCTGGAGCCTGCTTCAGATTCTGTGTCTCCCTCTCTCTCTGCCCCTCCCCTGCTCGCACTCTGTCTCTGTCTCTCTCTCTCTCAAAAATAAATAAACATTAAAAAAAAGAAGTCTACAACAAATAGTATTACTATACAGGAATGGTTCCATTTCACAGATACTGCTTTGGCACCTACTATATATTAGACCCTGTTTTAGGTTCTCAGGCTCTTTTCCTACCGAAAGAAATAAAGAAAACCTCTCTTCCTACTGAAGCTGCTCAGTCTAGTAGGGGAGATAGAGAGGAGGACATGTAAAGAGAGAAATGCAGTACAGCATGGTCTGAGCCAGTAAGGGTGGTATAGAGAACAGGAGAGTCCTGAGGGGTGTGGAAGTTGGTCAGGGAAAGATTCATAGAGGAGGCAGAGCCTGAGAAGTATTCTTCAAGGATTAACAGGAGGCAAAAAGGAGTTCTGTGAAAAAGGAACAAAAGTCTGGAGTCAGAGTTAGCTTTATGTGCATACATGCTGTATAGTCAAGCAGGGCCCCACACAAAGAAGGGCCCTATGCTTGGCTGTCACCATCTTGAAATTCCCAATAATTTAATAAAGAGCTCCACATTCTCATTTTGCACTGGGTCCAGCAATTATAGAGCAGCTCCTGCAAGAGGCTTGAATCAGCAGGACCAGGATGGGAAACTGCAAGGAGTTCCAAACCGCTGGTGCACAGGCTGTGGAGGGTAGGGAAAGGAGAGTCAAAAGAAGGGCCTGGAATGTTAGGCTAGATCACTACGGAGCTGTGCGTGATGAGGAGCAGAGATTTTATCCCCTAGGCCGGGAGTCAGCAAACTAACCACCAAATCTAGTCTGCCTCCTGTTTTCGTACTGCCTACAAACTCAGAATGGTTTTTACATTTTTAAATGGTTGGGAAGAAATCAAAAAGAGAACACTATCTTGTGTCATGTGAAAATTACAGGAAATTCAAGTTTCAGTGGCCATAAATCAGTCTATGTGGCTTTCCCACTACAATAGCAGAGTTGAGTAGGTTGAGCAGAGACTATACGGCCCATGAGGTCTAAAATATTTACTCTCTGGCCCTTTACAGAAAAAGTCTGCCAACTTCTGTGCTAGGTCAGCATTTCCCAAACTGCATTTTTCAAAAGATAGATTCCACAGTCAAGTACATTTGTAAAATGCTGGGTTGAATTAAAATTAAATAGGCATCTTTACTGACCCTCAAATATGCCCATGTGCGCCAGGACTCTCCAAGAGGGAGAGGAAGCAGGCAGATTGATTTGAGTGCTGAACCACTTTTCCAAGGGAATGCTGGAACTCAGTTTGGCAAACACTCCTTTAAGGCACAGGGAGCCCTCCAAAGGGTTTTCAGCAAGAAGATGATGCAATTTGATTTTTATTTGCTTCCTGGCCCATATGGCACACACAGAAAATAATCATTTTCACGGTCCACTGGGATGAAGGGAGAAGGCGGCTGCTCACAGCCATGTGTGGTTGGCAGCTTGGTTTCTCCAGGCTCTTCTGGCTGCTCTAAGGGCTGAGGGTCATCAGTGAGCTGAGGGAGGATGAGAAAGGGGCCTAGAAGGCCAAGCACAAGGCAAGAGGTGAGAACAGAAGTGCAGCAGTGGTGAGAAAGGGAAATGCGGACCCAGAAGATGCTTAGGAAGCCCATTTAGGAAGCCTGTCGAGGGCTCTCCCTGTGAAGGCAAAGAGGGCAGGGAATGGGCGGAGGGGGGGATGGGGGGGGTTGGGGGGGTGGTGGGGAGACTGCCCTGAGGTCTCTGTCCAGCTAGAGTAACTGGGGCGGCCTTAGCATCACTGCCATGTCCAGCCGAAAAGCCTATTTCAACACAGAGCAATTAAACTGCTGGTCCTGTGAAGATCACTACACACCTGTCTTCCCCTTTCATTTTCTTAAATCAGGAATTCCAAGCCTGCCACCACACCCCCAGCCCTGCCCGAGGCAGAGTCGGCTACAGATGACTTCACATCAAAGGAAGGGGCACACCCTCTGTCTCCAAGCACGGCTGCCTTTACACCCCAGTCACCCACTGAAAGACACCTTTACTAAACAATAGAGTCTCTGACACAAAGCCCAGGGAGCTCCTGCACAAATGACAATAATTCCAAGGCTGCAGCATTAAAATATACATGTATACCATATATAATAATATATAACATATTTTTTTAATTGGGCAACGGTGCTTTTAAAATGACTCTGACTTTTTACTGCCATTGTTTCCTGAGTGCTGACACAGACCCCAGGGCTGATGAGCAGGGAGCACCTGCAGACAGGGTGGATAAAAGGACGGCAACAAAGACCTGTTTCTGACCGCTCGGAGGCGTGGGGACGGCCTCGGTGCTGGGAAATGACACCCGCAGATGGCACCTCCCAAGCACAGGTGTGCTGTGGGTGCACAGTCAAGGGCCAGGTGGCCTCGAAGGGAAGGCACAGAGCCACAAGGGAAGCAAAGAAGATGGGAATGGTGGGTGAAGCACTGTCTCTCCAGTCACTCCCCTGTAGACGTGAACAGCTCAGGAAGCAGCAAGGCTCCCACGGTGAGCAACCAGGAGTTAAACGCCGCGGAGGCGGCATTCAGGCTTGATAGCAAGACATCTAGCAAACAACAGTACCGGCCCACCAGCTCTACCACCCGTTTACAAGGAGAGACGCTGTTGCTCTCTAGGTCTGACCTCAACCCCTGACCCCGGACTCCAGATCCCATCCCCTCTCCTGCTGGCAGGGGCTTTGCTCCTGCAATTACCAATCCTTCCGGATCTAACTGGTCTAACTGGGGCCCTGGTGGGGGAACGGTTGAAAAGTTCCTCAGGTGATCCTAAGGTGCGGCTATAGCTGAGAAACTGAAGTCAGATGAGGTCTCTCCCTCACTTAAACCCTGCCCTGGCTCTTCAGTGCAAGCAGAGTAAAGTCTGGGCTGGTTTCCACAGCTTGGCCCTGCCGGGCTGTGGCCTCCGCTCCTTTCACGTTCCCATGGTTAACCACCTTCCCGCCACACTGGCCTTCCCAGCCTCCACCATCCGAGCCTCCCCCCGTCTCGGGCCTCGCTGTCCCTCAGTACGGGCACCTCATCCACAGGTTTCTATAGACCTGCCTTTTTCTCCCTAGTCACGTTTCAACCCAGGGGTCACCTCCTCAAGCACATTCCTGTGCCACCTGAGCTACTCCCGCCATGACATTCTCCATCCTGTCATCTTGCGTATCTTCTTCATAGCCCTCGTCGGACCCAAATTATCTTATTTCTTTGTTTTCCTGTTTACTGTCTATCCCCCCTCACAAGCTCTTTGAAGGCAGGACCCTGTGAACCTAGAATGGTATCTGGCACTTAGAAGGGGTTCAATAAATATCTGATTGACTGACTGTTAGAAGGAAACAAATTGGGACATCGAGGTAAAGCAAGTTGCCTAATTATATATCCCGTGACAGCATCTGTTACCGTGTGACATGAGTGCCCTGGATTGCCTATTTCCCTTTCTTCATGACTTCTTCATGAGTCTCTTTGGCCATGTCAGGGATTACAGGGATCAGAGGGACCAGAACATGAGTAAAGTGGGCTGGGGAGACATAGGGAACTGCAGCCCATACCCCGGGCTAATGGGAGTGGATGGGTGCCACACGGAACAAAGGCCCAGGACTGCCAGATCTTCTAATTTTTTCATAAGAAGTCATAAATCTGGATGCTTCCATGAGATCTTCTACCTTTAAGTGTTGGTGACTCATTAAAAGAAAACCCTTGAATATCAAACAAGTAGGATCCTCAGGCAGTGACTTGTAACTTTTGGGATCCATCTTCAGATAATCTCCTCTCTGTGACTGTACACCTACCCCTACTCATCTTATTGATTGAAGGAGGGCCCGTTCTGCAGCCCCTAGTAAAGTGGTTTTCCAACTTTTTGGACTACATGCAGTAAAAATAAGTTCATAATATAAATTAAGTGTAATATATAATAAATTAATAATATGACCCTGAACACACATGTACGTGACCACAGTAAGGTCTCCTTGAAGCAATACTTGCCCTACGATCTGTGATGTGCCCTGATGTCTTCCATTCTATTCTATTCTATTTCATTTTTTTTTTTTCTCTCAATACTGGTGTGATGCTCTAGACTCATTGTCATCCCACTGAAGAGACATTTCCTGCAGAATCTGAAAAACTCTTAGTGTACTCTGGACAGGGGTTGATTCCAATGTTTGGGGCACACATTAGAGCTTGAGGTTTGTAGCACCTCTGCCTCCAGGTGTAGATACCTGCCAGCAATTCTGTGGGAAAGAACTGGAAAAGCCTCCAACTTTAGCTTACTTTGTCACATGGGATTGGAAAGGTATCTTCAAAGACCTAAGCCTAGGGCACATTGTATGAATCTTTAAAGGTGCCTAATGAAACGAACAACTGTTTGAACTAATTTAAAAAAATCACTTGTTTCCAATACAGGTGAACTCCTTCATTAGAAAACACTTAACCCTAATACTCTTTTCCTACCAAGTAACTTTTTTAGAAAAACTGTGATATTTAGGTACTCTTCATGAATGCTCAGAAAAATATATGAACAATGTTTCTTCACCAGCTTTTGCATAATATTAACTAAGTGTTACTGTAAAAATCCTGTGGGGTTTGAAAAAAAGTCCTGTAAAAATAACTTGTATGTGCAAATTCAAATCACCTGCCCACCCCCCGGTTTAAAGGATGTCACCCAGCCTTACGCTCAGCGGGAGGAAGCGTCCTGTCAGGCAGAAGAGCCCCCTGGGAGGCCGCCCTGAATAAGCGCGCCCGGGCACTGCTTATTCTTCTCATCTTTGCAGCGTCCACTGGGGGTTTGGGAAAGGAAAAGCACAGGTCCTCCTCCGGGGCGGGAGATGCCGGAGCTTTCGGTCTCTGGAAAGAGATTTTTCAAATGATTGGCATGAGTTTCCGCGTCTCAAATAAGACCCCCACCCTGGCACTGGCACTGACACCTCCAGGGGGGGTTTCCAGCTTCGCTTCACCCCGCCACTCGATTCTACACCTCACGGGCCATTTTATCTCACGTATGTGTATGTATAGCAACTTCCCATTGCTTTTGTCAAATATATTGTATTAAATCCTCTATCGGGCTTAGCATATTCGAAAAAACAATTTATGCACGCTAGGAAACAGGTATCTGTATAAGAGACTGCAATATTGACAGAGTATACTCAAAATGCTTTGTAAATTTTTGTGTTCCTGCCAGCTCAGAAAACAGTTACTTGGCACCCATACATGTCAAGAATTATGGGGAATATAAATACTGCCTTAACATATTTTGGACTCCAGAAAAGTATTTTTTTAAGAGTATAAATATCCTTGAATAATTTAGATTATAAAGTCATAAAACCTAAGAGCAAGAAGTTGTCTTGGACTTATGATATAAAAATGTTTTATTTTCTACCTCTCAGAATTCTATGCTGATACCCCTTGAAAAGGAATATTATGGGCAACATTCCAATTCCTTACTTTTAAAAGTACTTTTAAAAGTACCAGCACAACGGGGTGCCTGGGTGGCTCAGTCAGTTGAGCGGCTGACGTGGGCTCAGGTCATGATGCGTTCAAGTCCCACACTGGGCTTGCTGCTGTCAACATGGAGCCTGCTTTGCATCTTCTGTCCCCTTGTCTCTCTGCCCCTCCCCTGCTCGTTCTCTCCCTCCCTCCCTCCCTCACTCCCAAAAATAAATCAAACATTTAAAAATAAATAAATAGAAATACCAGCACCAAGCACTGTGCCACCCAGAGCACCCTGCGGTCCCACTTTCAGGTGGTGGTGCCCTCCAGCCCAGCGCCCAGCCCAGCGCCAGAACCTCACGTGGGCCTCAACTCCCACTTCTGGTGTGGCTTGGTGATAGACCCTGCCTCCCTCCAACCTTAACAAGATCATGTGCTTATGAACGAGCAATTTTATGGCAGCAGGTGCTTTTAGCTCTCTAACCAAAAACAACTGAGTTAGAGTTCCTGAAGTTACTTACGTAATATGTGAAATGAGTGATTCTCAATCTGGTAGGTTAATCAACAAATTTCTTAAAAATCCAGTGTGAAATTTAAGTCAGATAATTTGGAAAAATGAGTGAGGTTATCTATCATATATGGCACATAATTCCCAACACTCATTTTCTCGTATACATTAATAGAGCCTCGACATCTATATTAGACTTCTCCTTCCAATAAGTTGCTTCTTTCAACACTGATGATATTTTTCAAAATATTTGTTTTGTATCATTTCATTCATTTGCAATTAGAATCAACCCATAAGCCAGATAGAAAAATATTAGCTTCATGACTTTAGAGAAGTGTGTCCTCTCTAAAGGTAAATAAAGCGGCTTTAAATAAAGAAGGTAAATAAACCTTCTCTAAAGGTAAATAAAATACTCAGCCTAATATAGGGGAAGAGTAAATGACTCTGAGATCAAACCCAAACTGGAGTGCAGTCGATTTACTAGTAGTGGAGTGAACTTGGGCAGGCCATTCCTTTCTCTGAACTTGCCCAGCTACCAAATGGAGATAGGAGGCCTCTTCTTTCAGGGACGCTGACATACATACAATTCCCTCTATGGAAACTCAAGAAATGAAGCTCCCTTCCCTATGTAAGTTGCTCACCCTTTATTAACCAGATTTGGTTCCAAGTTACTTTTAAGTCTCAAAAGTCAAGGCCCTAGCCTCTGACACAACTTGGCTGGAAAAAGAGATTTTGAATTCAGAGGGGTCTCTTCTGAAGGGGCAACACTCATTTGTCTGTATAAATTATGCTATATTTACGTAATAGTCCCTTTACTGTTTAGTCTAATTGTTACAAAATATTCATAAGAATGCCACTTAGGTCATGAAACTAATAGTAACAAAAAAAGCAAAAAATATAATACAGGAAAATAAGAGCTTTATGAAAGGTGAAGTATATAAGGATAATGTCAATATTGAATGTAGATAGGAGGTTTTCTTATCTCAGAATGCCAGTGCTCTGCAGGTACCCTGAATCTGAAACAAAGATTGAGAAGTCTGCCAATTAATAATAATGTAAATAAAGTAGATGACTTCTTTGATAGATGCCCTAACAGTTATAAATGTTTTGGGTACTAAGTAAAAGATCTTATAAAAAGGGAAAATATGCAAAGCTAATTTTTATCCAAAGGAAAATAACTCAATTATCTCTGCATGGCAAGATAAATCCCTTTAACTGCCCCTTGATAAAAGATACCATTTTCCTAGTGCAAAATTAGTCATTGTATAGTGAAAAATGAGTCCCATTTGACTATTGTCCTTAACTAAAATCATGTACCCCATTTAAACATATACCTCACTGGACTACTTAAAGTATAAGTAATACATGTAAGTGTTTTTAGTTCTTCAAGGGAAAACCACTGAACAAGACATCAATTTCTATCCTGCCAGGTTCTACAAAATGTTCTTCCACTTTGTAGAGCAAACTGGCTTTTATGAAGCAAAACAGTAAAAGAACTTTTTTTCTTATAAGATTCACTTTATTTTAGAATTTCAGAGAACAATGTAAGTAAGTTGAAATTTTCACTTGAGAACCTCACCTCAGTCACTTTGTGTGTCATGACACTAACCAGTGACGTGAATATAATCAAGGACACTGACAAAGTCAGATTTTAAGCTCTGTTCTGGCTGTTCAAACTGCTAGAGTTTGTTGAAGAAAGAAAGAATTTTCATAGAATAACCCAATCGAAAAAGACAGAATTCCTAGAACATTTAAGGAATCTGCCTGGCCTTGACTTTTCTCCCAGTATTGTGGGCCTTGACCAATTTTTGGCACGGCTCCTCTGGGCCACCAGATGGAAAGGCAGGGTCTCCCCTATTCTACAGGAAGGGGAATCTGCCATATCCCACCTCAGGAAGTTGCTATGATTTAATTTGCAGAGCAACAAAACACACACACACACACACACACACACACACACACACACACAAACACACACACACAAGACCTCTTGGAAGTTAGAAAGCAAATATTAAAAATTCCTGGAAATGAAGAAGGGTGTTTTTGCCCTCTCTGCTTCAGCAGGAACATCCATCTTTTTCCCCTTGGACACCAATACTTCCAGTTCTCGAGCCTTCACATTCGGATGGGGACTCAAACCACTGGCTACCTGCTACCCTCTCCCCCCAGCCCACCCCTCCCAGTTTTTCAGGCCTTTAGGCTTTGACTGGAATTAGGCCACTGGCTTTCCTGGGCCTCCAGCTTGCAGACAGCAGACCGAGGGGGACTTCTCAGGCTCCTTAATCATGTGAACCAATCCCTCAAAATAAATCTCTTTCTATATATCTATCTGTGTCTGTCTGTCTATCTATCTATCTATCTATCTATCTATCTATCTATCTATCTACTGGTCTTTTTCTCTGGAAAACTCCGAGTCTTGATACAATTGTAGATAAATTATACCTCGGTAAAGCTGTTAAAACAATTCCTTCAAGCCTATAACCCTTGGATGTGGTAACTGTATGTGCACCTCTATTACTATGATTTTCTCCACAGGTACGCTGGGCTCCTCTGTCACTCTCAGCATGTGATTCACTGTTGTAATGTTCCCATTCAGAAATGGTGACAGAAAGAACATTGCTTTGACATTCTCATTCTCATTCTTTTTCTTACCCTGGATCTCTCCTATCCCCAAGGTATATATGGGATTCCAAGTCCATTCTTTTTTTTTTGTTTAATTTTTTTTTTAACGTTTATTTTTGAGACAGAGAGAGAGCATGAACGGGGGAGGGGGCAGAGAGAGAGGGAGACACAGAATCTGAAACAGGCTCCAGGCTCTGAGCCATCAGCACAGAGCCCGATGCGGGGCTGGAACTCACGGACCGTGAGATCATGACCTGAGCCGAAGTCGGACGCCCAACCGACTGAGCCACCCAGGCACCCCCCAAGTCCTTTCTTTTAAAAATAAACCACATTGTTTTCCTTGTCAAATAATTGGAGCATGGTTCCTATAAAATATTTTAAAAATAGCTCAAGTTAATCTATGCTGTGATTAATCAAGACAATATTCACCCTAGGGAGGCAGTTTCTGGGATGCTGGTAATGATCTATTTTTCCTTTCTGAATGCTGGTTACAGAGTATGTTGAGTCTGTGTAAATTTATCAAGCTGCACTCATGATCTGTGTCTTTTTAGTGTGGCAATAAAAAGTTTAATAAAAAAACACTTGGGGTTTAAACAACTAGACTTTGTAAGTTTAGGAAACACAAGAGAATTCAGTTTTGACAATAATAATGATGAAAGACAAAACTTCCTATTTATGCACAGGCCCACATCTCTTTTCCTACTTTATACAATCCAAAGTAAGAGAGCAGCTGTTCCTGTATAAATATAAATCTGAACACCAGCTATAACCAGGGGAGCAGAATGAAAGCAGCCATAACAACCACCACCCAGCAGCCCCACATGTCGAGTTGTCGTGGGAACGTGGGGCGCTGCTACAAAAGAAAACAGGGGTACCAGGGCATACTGATATAGCAAGTAGGTATACATGTTTACTTCATGTCTTATAGGATTACAGGTGCTAATGGGCAGTCAAGGCCTGGGTGGTAAGGAGCCAGAGTGCCCCTGAGTAGAGACAGTCCACCACCTGCAGGAGGATGGGCAGTGGGAGGAGCACAGGCCAGATCCGGGGGGAGGGGTGGGGTGGGGGGGTAGAAACAGGGAGAAGGCGCTCAAAGAAGTACATTTACGCTCAAAGAAGTAGAGCTGATTTGTTAAATGTAGGAGCTGGAATGGGTTGCTTTCTTGGTCCCTCTTCCTCGACTGACTGATAGTCAAGGCATCATTAAAAGCCAAACTAGCCTGAGAAAGGAACCTAGAGCCAGAAAGTACTGAGGTTCTGTTGGTTAGGTATTCACAGATTCCTTCCACAAGTGAGCCCCTTATCTGTGAGCTACCCCAGCCCCAGCCTCCAGCTGCCTCCTTTTTCCCCACTCCTTCCTCCTCCATTCCTACTTCCCCACTTTGCCAGGATAGTAGTCCCCAGAGTAGAGGTTCTCTCAGGGGTGAGATGGAAAAGAGGAAAGAAGGCGGAGGGGCAATAGCATAAGTTCACTTTTAGGATTTTTTTGACTGGGGGCTCCAAACTTTAATTATGTTTAAAATGAAATATACTTAAGACCCTCACATAGTCTGCTATAACAAAAAGATTTCAAACTAAAAGAGCTATTTTACTTGACATGGGGACTTCTGAGTCCACTTTTACTTTGTACATAGCACCTAGACATTCTGCAGTAAAGAAATATAGTGACCCTAAACTTATAATGAAATTATAATGACCCTAAACAGAGGCAAATGTCCATATTATCTTTGTCTAACATCCAATCCTGCAGTCTAAAGACTGTACCAGTGTAACAAGGACCAGGTTAACTCTACAACTAGAAATTTTTAGAAAACAATAGGCCTATTGAGTGAATCACTCACAACTACAGAATGTTAAAAACAATTCATAGGAGTCCAATGACAGAATCATAAAATAGAGAGCCACTTTACGATAAGGTGGACCCACTGGGCTGCCAAACAGGGGTTCCCTCTTGTTGTAGCTGGCCCAGAACCCAAGTGTTCTCCAAGACTGTAAGTGTAAGAAACTACATATAAATAAATGGCTGGCAAAAGTATTTATTGCATATCGGTTCATGCTTACTATTTTGGAACCCTATTTTTGCCATCTGCAATATAAGAAGAAGCATAAGAATATAAGATACATTTTGAGACAGTTGGGGTCATTTGGACATGGACTGTGCATTAAATGATACTACCGAGTAATGTTAATTTTCTGAGCTGTGATGATAATGTGGTGGTGATGTAGGAGACTGTCCTTGTTCACATGACATGCAAATTAAACTTTTATGGATGAAGTCTTAAAAGATCTGCAACTTGCTTTCAAATAGTTCAGCAAAAAAACCCACAAATAGTTCATCAAAAACAAACACACACACACAAATATGCATACATGCATAGTAATAAAAATTGAGAAGCAGGGGCACCTGGGTGGTTCAGCTGGTTGAGCCTCCAACTCCCGATTTCGGCCCAGGTCATGATCTCAAGGTTCATGAGTTTGAGCCCCACATTGGTCTCCACGCTGATAGCACAGAGCCTGCTTGGGATTCTCTCTCTCCCTCTCTCTGCCTCTCCCCTATTCATTCTCTCTCAAAAATAAATAAAACTTTAGAAAAAATTGAAAAGTAGCTTGACTAACACCCCAATTCCATGAAAGTCTAAAGGACTGGTATCACCAGGTACTTATGCAGCAGGGCTATAAGGGGAGGTGACTGAAATAAGGACGAGTGGGTAAAAATCTGTGTAACTCCTTCCCTCCCAGTTCCATGAAGTCAGGCCACATGGATGGGAGATTTGTTCTGTAGAGAAGGTAAAACAGAGGGTCTCTTCATCAGGCTAATCATACAGAGTTGAGTGTCACAGCAGGCATTGGTGGTATAGTGCTAAGCATAGCTGCCTTCCAGAGTTGAGTGTCAGGGTACTTATTATAAACATAGATATTAATTGAATATTTACCTACTGAATGGTAGACATTCCTAACTTCATCCTCCAGCTGGTTCTTGTAAGTTAGCAACCAGCTTTTATCCTGTAGGCAAGAGCTTGGAAGATATTCTGAGATACTTCCAATAAACTAGTCACAGAAAATTCCTAAAGTTACCACCACTGGGACTTTCACAAACAACACAGCCCAGCTAAACTTCCCTGATATGAGTAGGTATCACCTACCGGTTGATCAACCCATTCCGCATGCTTCTACTTCCAAATAAGAGCAGCCAAACAAGCAGCATGAGCTATCAGGGGAGAGCCTCTGATATGAAAAACAGAGAGCAAAATAAACATAAAAATGCAACAGAGACACAGAGGGAAAACCATGTAAAGACACAGGGAGAAGATGGCCATCTACAAGCCAAGGAGAAAGGCCTCAGTAGAAATCAGCCCTACTGCCACCTTGATCTTGGACTTCTAATCTTCAGAACTGTGAGAAAATAAATTTCTCTTGTTTAAGATGCATGCACACACACAAACAGCAAAAATTTTAAAGGGAGAAGGAAACAATTCAAAAACCAAAATTATCACTAATATACTCAGACAAGATGATACAACCATGAAACACAAGAATACTATATACATGTATATATATATGTATACGTATATGTATATGTATGTGTGTGTGTGTGTGTGTATATACACACACATACATATATATATATATATATATATATATATATATATATACACACATACATACATATATACATATGAAAAGATAACCGGGGCACTTGGGTGGCTCAGTCAGGTAAACTTCCAACTTCAGCTCAGGTCATGATCTCGTAGTTTGTGAGTTCGAGCCCCACATTAGGCTCTGTGCTGACAGCTCAGAGCCTGGACCCCGCGTCGGTTTCTCAGTCTCCCTCTCTCTCTGCCCCTCCCCCCACTCATGCTCTGGCTCTCTCTCTCAAAAATGAATAAACATTAAAAAATTTTTTTTAAAAAAAGAAAAAACTTAAGAGTGGGGAAAAGCTTCTGGAAAATTAAAAATAAATATTTTTAAAATATGATAGCAGAAATGAAAAGAACTCAATAAAAGGATTAGAAGATAAAGTCTCTTCCAAAAAGAGAAGGGAAATAAAAATTTAAAAAAAGAAAAGAAAATTAAAGTACAAGTCCAGGGAATCCTATATTGGAATAATAAATTCCAGAAAGAGCAATCAGAACAAAAAAGAGGGGAAGAGACACCAAAATAATTTAAGGACCTTTCCCAGAGTTGAAGGGCATGAGATTCCATTGAGAATACCCATCATGACAGACAGACTAATACAAAGGTCCATTGTCATGGAATTTCAGAACACTGGAAACAAAGAGAAAAATCTTACAAACTTCTAGAGAGCAAAAACAGCCATCAAGATCTCAAATAATGTACTTCCCATACACTCTTTCTCTAGAAGCTACTGGAGCAAGTATTCCAAAAGCAAATCAAGACAGAGAAAAATCTGGGATACAGGAAACAAGAAAGCTTTCACAAGAAGGAGAACTACATGTGTGCCAGGTGCCCAGGGTAAATGGTCTGAGAGAAAGTGGGAAAAGTTCTCCAAAGAGATTAATCAATAAAATACCTTATGTACCTGGATATATGAAGGAGATTTAGATCTTGGAGAAGAGCTTAGGGTTGAAATGGTAATAATACAAAACTAAAAAAGCAAGGCAATTATTAATACCAGGGAAAACAAAAAGTGCTACAGGGAAGGAGAAGTAATCATCAATAGTTCAAGGCTCAGTTATAAACAGGGTTTATATAATCATAGAGAAAAGAGATTAACCAAAATTATGATGTATCTATATTGAGAGTAGCAGTGGGGACAGAAAAGATGAATGTGTTGTAATGATGTGTGGGAGGACAGACAAGAGTTAAATCCTCATCTTCCTTAGTGAGAAGTCATTAGATAATTCCTCAATCTCATAAGCCAGAGAGGAGCAAGACACTGTTATTTAAAATTTTGGATGTATATACCAAAGGAATGTGCTAAAAGAGTTTAAAGTGAGAACCAATGGGAAGGATAAAATGAAGAATAAGAGGACAGGAGACCACTGGAATGTTTTGGGTAACAAATCTTTGAAACTTTATGTACATATACATATAATTTATTTGTATACATAACTATTAAAAATAATATACATGCATAACTTTAAAAAACCCCCAAAATTGTGAAAAACAAAAAAATGTTGCAAAACATTCTGTTTGCCAGGTCACTGTATATTTCTAAATTCTTCTTTATTATGAAATTATAGATAAATAATAGAAGTGTTTCATTAGACATGAAATATATTTGAAAAAAAAATAAATTGCTTTCATATTAAATTATTAGTATACTTAGGTCTACGTGATCCTTTTCTTAGCATATATAGGTACTGATTCCAAGTATTTTGGGTCAATTCCATTTCACAGCACTTAAATATAAAGTACTCACAAGCTCTAGTGGACTGAGACGAGCACTGGAGATAGGCCTGGAATCAGATGACTCAAAACTGGATGCATGGAGGCTAGCAGAGGAGATGGAACAGAAATATTAGTTTGTGAAGAATCATTTATTTCTAGTATATGTTAGTTAACTTTAGCCCAAACCAAGTAAAAGCATTTAATGCATAAGCCTTGAGGAAGAAACAATTTTAAAAAATCACAGTACTTAGAACATTTTATTAGTAAGTCTTTTCATTACTTTTAGGGGGATTACAAGTTACCGAATAATGAAGAGAAGAAATGTATACAGTGATTTTTTAAAAAAGCTTTGTTCATATTGCTTTACAGATTTGCTATGACAACCACTATTTACCATTTTAAACCAAAGCAACTTCTGGGACCTGAGGTCTGGACTTAATATTTAGGAATCTTGAATAGATACAAGAGGTGCAATTAGCAGACATCCAACTTTAGAAAGCAACTATCCATAACTAGAATTAAGGGAAAATGTCATCTGGTAGCTACATATCCAAGTGTACAGGCAAGAGAAATGTCATTACCTAAAGGAGGAAGGAGGTCTATTTTCTGGTGTTCTTGAAGATGCCGGCCCAAATAGCTTTCTTTGGTCTTCCCGTGGTGTAAATGGTCGTTGGGTCCTAACTGTTCTTAATGCATTTCGTGCTTCACTTATGATCTCTGCGCTGGTCTTCTGCTTGGACATAGAAGGTCGATAAAATGGATCCAGCTTTTCTAACTTTTTATCATTTGGAGATAGCATCTTTCCTTTTAAAATAAAATGTTCTTCAGGTAGACACCCCACTCTGCAAACATATGGTACAAAATATTAACTGTTTTCATCCAGGACTTTAGAAAGGAGTGCTTACAAGAACAGACACTCAGATCAATGGAATAGAATAGAGAACCCAGAAATGGACCCACAAACATCTGGGAACTAATCTTTGACAAAGCAGGAAAGAATACCCAATGGAATAAAGACAGTCTCTTCAGCAAGTGGTGCTGGGAAAACTGGACAGCAACATGCAGAAGAATGAACCTGGACCACTTTCTTATACCATACACAAAAATAAACTCAAAATGGATGAAAGACCTCAATGTAAGACAGGAAGCCATCAAAATCCTAGAGAAGAAAGCAGGCAAAAACCTCTTTGATCTTGCCCGCAGCAATTTCTTACTCAACACGTCTCCAGAGGCAAGGGAAACAAAAGCAAAAATGAACTATTGGAACCTCATCAAAATAAAAAGCTTCTGCACAGCGAAGGAAACAATCAGCAAAACTAAAAGGCAACTGACAGAATGGGAGAAGATATTTGCAAATGACATATCAGATAAAGGGTTAGTATCCAAAATCTACAAAGAACTTACCAAACTCAACACCCAAAAAACAAATAATCCAGTGAAGAAATGGGCAAAAGACATGAATAGACACTTCTCCAAAGAAGACATCCAGATGGCCAACCAACACATGAAAAAATGCTCAACATCACTCATCATCAGGGAAATACAAATCAAAATCACAATGAGATACCACCTGACACCTGTCAGAATGGCTAACATTAACAACTCAGGCAACAACAGATGTTGGGGAGGATGCGGAGGAAGAGGATCTCTTTTGCATTGTTGGTGGGAATGCAAGCTGCTGCAGCCATTCTGGAAAACAGTATGGAGGTTCCTCAGAAAACTAAAAATAGAACTACCCTACAACTCAGCAACTGCACTACTAGGCATTTATCCAAGGGATACAGGTGTGCTGTTTTGAAGGGACACATGCACCCCCATGTTTACAGCAGCACTATTAACAATAGCCAAAGTATGGAAAGAGCCCAAATGTCCATCGATGGATGAATGGATAAAGAAGTGGTATATATATACAATGGAGTATTACTCGGCAATCAAAAAGAATGAAACCTTGCCATTTGCAACTACGTGGATGGAACTAGAGGGTATTATGCTAAGTGAAATTAGTCAGTCAGAGAAAGACAAAAATCCTATGACTTCACTCATATGAGGACTTTAAGAGACAAAACAGATGAACATAAGGGAAAGGAAACAAAAATAATATAAAAACAGGGAGGGGGACAAAACAAGAGACTCATAAATATGGAGAACAAACTGAGGGTTTCTGGAGGGGATGTGGGAGGGGGCATGGACTAAATGGGTAAGGGGCACTAAGGAATCTACTCCTGAAATCATTGTTTCACTATATACTAACTAATTTGGATGTAAATTTTAAAAAATAAAGTTAAAATATAAGAAAAAAAGAAAGAAAGGAGTACTTAAACTCATCCACACATGCTTAAGCCATTCCTCTATAACTAAACTAGAAAAAGTCACAAACATTTTTTAATTAAAAATCTACCAGACAGTTACAGTTACAAGATCAGGGTGGAAAAAAAGCTTTCAACAATATAGGTTGATGTGCACAGTTATGCCTATGGGAATATACTTACTCGAGGGAAATGATGTTCAAGGAAGAGAGTCAAGATGAAAGCTAAACCTGGAGAGAAAGACAATAGATCGTGAAAGAAGACAGACTAGGAAGAGAAAATCATCTCATATTCTCTAATATGTTAAAACAACAACAACAACAACAACACTGGGGGGATCTGTTAAAATTTTAACTAAAGTTTCCTTTCCCCCCCACTGTCCTCCACACAAATTGCTAGTATAAGGTTAGATTTAGGCAGATGAGTCCTATTTCCAAGCTATATTTGCTTTTCTAAATGTAGTCTGTAAACTCAGGTTAAGTTTCTGCCCCACCTTTGCCCATGATGTATTTGAATGAATTGATTCAAGTCCCCTTCAATTTGAGATAGTGTCTTAGATGAATAAATGCTAAATATCAATATCAAATATCCTTTTCCAGGCTCACTCTCTCAGTTAAGGAGTTAAAGTCATGTCCAAGGGCAATGAGAATGCAGATCCTTCTTTTTTTTTTTTTTTTTTTTTTTAAGTAGGCTCCATGCCCAGCATGGAGCCCAACACGGGGCTTGAACCCAAGACCCTAAGATCAAGACCTGAGCTGAGATTAAGATTTGGATGCTTGGGGTGTCTGGGTGCCTCAGTCGGTTAAGCATCCGACTCCAGCTCAGGTCATGATCTCACAGCTCGTGAGTTTGAGCCCTGTGTCAGGCTCTGTGCTAACAGCTGGGGACTGGAGCCTGCTTCAGATTCTGTGAGTTGGATGCTTAACTGACTGAGCCACCCAGACACCCTGAGAATGCAGATCCTTCTTAAATGCTGATGTGTCCCCATGGAGGTCTGGTTAACATGGCAAGACACCTCTACAGCTCTAAACTTTAAAAAGGGATTTTAAAAACATAACTCTAATTAGTATATGGTAATAGGTGTTCATTAAAAAAAAAAACAGTAACAACTCGGATGTCCTGAAAATGTTATATCTCTAAGGAGAAAGAGGACTGGAAATTATTCCTATATTTCAGTGCCCAATTTTAGAATAACTTCTGCAAAAAAGAAAAAATTTTTTGTGACATATGCCCAAGGAAACTAAAAAGACTTCATTTCCATAAGTAGAGTCAACAGATGATTCCTTAGACAAGTAAAGAGGATTTACTATATTATGATTGTATACATTAAGTTGTTATATAACAACAGACAACAAGAACATGTGTTTCATTCTACCCAGGCCCTACCCTAAAAGTTTTTGAGGAAAAGAGCATGATGAAAACCACAAACAATATGCCATTCCTTTCATATGGAAAGGCCCAGTGAGGTAAAACAGTAAAAAATTACTTTAAGCAGTCATATTCTAGGAATTTTTGATCTAGGATTTTGAATTTAAGCAAAGTCTCCAAAATCATGTAGATTAATACAACTAACAAAAACTATGACAGGCCAGGGGCGCCTGGATGGCTCAGTCAGTTGAGCATCCAACTCTTGATTTTGGCTCAGGTCATGATCCCAGGGTCATATGATTGAGCCCCACATGGGGCTCTGCCCTGATGGCACGGATCCTGCTTGGGATTCACACTCTCTCTCCCTCTGCCCCTCCCCCACTCATGCTCACTCTCTCTCTTAAATAAAAAAAGTTTAAAAATAAAACACAAAAAACCGACAGGCCAAGTACATTTTGCTTCTAATGCTTCTGATATGATTGCCTGTTTCTTTTTAAAATATTCAATGTTAATTATTAAAAATATGTATAAAGTGTTTTTTAATTTTTTAAATGTTTATTTATTTTTGAGAGACAGAAAGACAGAGCATGAGCAGGGGAGGGGCAGAGAGAGACAGCGACAGAATCCAAAGCAGGCCCCAGGCTCTGAGATGTCAGCACAGAGCCCGACGCGGGGCTCGAACCCACAAGTCATGAGATCATGACCTGAACCAAAGTCGGATGCTTATCTGATTGAGCCACCCAGGCACCGCTAAAGTGTTTTTTATAGAGCCATATATACATGTTTCCCCTGCTATCGAAAAGTAGAGCATTCCTATGAAAACTCTGGTAAGCCGAAATGGCGTAAAGCATACCGTATTCCCCACTTTCTGCCAGTTTGCTTTTACAAAAGACCTACATTAATAACCTGTTTTCACTCACCAGTGAAATAGATTTCACTGAAATAGATTTCAGTAGAAATCTGAAGAGGATTTTCACTTTTACAAAGAAAGCCCTAATGCAGGTCTTGCATAAAAGCAAAGTGATATAACATGAATCTTCAGAAGTAGGACATACCTGTATTCTTTCTGGATGCAAAATAATATAAATTCAGTCCCATCACATCTAATTCAAGTGGCCATATCACTTTTTAAAAGGCCCACTGCAGTAAAGAAAGTATACCACTCAGTGAGAAGAAGTTCTATATAATGAACAGGTGTCCCCCAGAGCCCAAATCAGGTTTGTGATTCCTTTGGCCCCACATAGCACTAATAAGTCTAGCAATATCAAAGGTAATCTGGCAAACAATAAAGATTAGAGAAAGTGCTTTGGATGAGTGATAATGGACCATCATTCCTGACTGAGGTTTTGTATTTTAGTTTGCATGGAAAACTATATTCTTTCATGGAGTAAGGAAGCAGGAATATTTACTCAGGTCAAATGCTAACAATTTTGTACTTTATTTGGGCACACAGTAATTTAAATTGATTAAATATTGGAGGAAATAATATAGATAATGGGCTTAAAAATATGTTTGTACATAAATTTTACCACTAATTCTAACACAACTTTCTCTCTCCCTCTTCCTTTCTCCTCCTCCCAAACCTTAACAGTTACATTGTGAGAAGCAGTTTCAATAATGTAAGATCTACACAGTTAATCTATTATTATATTAATGTTAATATGTCATTAAATCAAATATGGAAATGTTCAGTGATATAAGTGAACTGAGTTAGAAGTTTGTTTTGGGGGGGTAGGGAAGTATTTTTTTTCTTTATATTTGTTAAATTACAAATTCTTATCAAAGAGGATTTTTGCCAACTTCAACAATCACTCAGAGTTTGAAAGCTTGTCTGTTATAGTAAAGTACACCTGAACTAGAAGACAATAGTATCACAGAAATTTTAACTTTATAAAAATTCTCCTAACAATTGGAACAAATCCATTCAGTTAGTATGGATTAAATACCAAGCACTATGCTAAACAGTCTCGAGTACATCCTCTCAGTTAATCCCTACAGCAGTTCTGTGAGGGAGGGAGTCTTAGACAATAGTACAAAAGCTATGACATATGCCCAGAGATGATATTCAAACTGTTACTCATGAGATGGGGTGGGAGGAGCAGGGCAGTCAGAGGCCCTGGGGCTACAGCTATTTATGCACCAATATAGAGACATGCCAATATTTTCACATCAGGAGCAGCTTTCTTGGAGTGTACAAGTTAAATGTCAGCCTTGCTTCCAAATAATCTTAATACAATGTAGAAACTATGGGGTCAATGAAAAAAACTGAGATAACTCCCATGTTATTACAAAAAAAGGAAGGGATTTCTGACTGGGAGAAGGTGTCAGGGAGACTTCCTAGAGGAGCTGGTCCTTGAGCTGGGTTCTGAAAAATGCTGAATTTGAAGCATGCGGCAATGGCTGATATCAGGGCTGCAGTAGAGAAGGAATTTCCAGGAAAGTCAATGGGTGAGCCAAGGCAGAGTGCCAAGAACATATGGAGTGTGTGCTGGACAAGAATGAGCTCTGGAAATATAAACTGGAGTTGGACCAGAGAGAGAATGGAATAGCAGGTCAAGAAAATAAATAAAAGCTGCTGAGCAAATTAATTAATAGATTTTGAGGCATGTTGTGATCCGGCAGGGGTGGGTAGGACGAAAAGGAAAAAGACTAGAAGGGACAAAATCAGGTAGTTCTTGTGTAATCAGCCAACTAACTCTTAGAGGTCCTCAAGGAAGCATTCCTGGACATGCCTCTCCCCCTCCTCCAGCCTCAGTTAGGTGTTCCTCCTCCATACTCTGCAAGGTCACTGGTTGGCCTCTAGCAGTACACCCTCCCACTGTGCTCCTGGTGTTGCCTCACCAGACTCTGAGCCGCAATTCTTTATGTGAGGCACAGCTGAAGGTGTGGAGGTCAACACTCGTAGAATCGCTGAACTCCATATTCAAATATAGATCTAAGAAATATCCAGCTGAAGGCAATATGGCTTCTTTCATTGGAGACATTTGTTACAATGGGTTAGAAAGGCATATGGGACTTTATCTCAAATGGTATCTGATTCTTGAGCCATGTGGTGATATGAGATCAAATTCAGTCGCCTCTTCCTTCCTTGCCTTTACTTCAAGTTGCCTGGCATGGAGTAAGACTTGATCAACGGGGTGATCTGTGAATGCAGCATGGAAAGCCTGAGATAAAGGAGTAAAGGCAAAACAAAGGGAAGAAGAGAGATGAGAATAAGTGAGGGACAACAAGAACAGAAGAACTAATAGGATTTGGTGTCGGAGAGGACAGGAAGGAGCCAGAGGTGACACTTTATGCAAACCTGAAGGGGTGGGATCAGAGGGCAAGGGGATCTTTTTTAAAAGAAAACAGGAGTAGACTTTGAAGGGAAAGAAGAAAAAGGTTGCGTTCTGTCTTGCATCATTGTCCTGAGTTTACGACGTCCATAGGATCCCTAGAGGATGAACACCACCAGCAGTAGGATACTTGAAGCTGGAGACCTTCATTTTTAACAAAATATTTCTCACTCGTTGGGGGAACATTTCAGAGTCATTATTTGTAAAAATTCATAGTTCATTATAAAGACCTGTCTTTACCTTTGCTGCCAGTAGTCACCTGAACCAGAGCCTTCTTGCTAAACGCAGCACTGCACTATCAAGATGTCGGCGACAAGAGAAAGGCTGACCATCTCCACCCCTCTATTCCTTGCAAATCAAATGCAGATCATCCTCAATTTCTAATAGAGTGACATCCTGAAAAACCCGTCGTGAGTTGAAAATATCATTAAGTTGAAAATTCATTCAATACACCTAACCTACTGAACATCATAGGACAGCACAGCCTAAACATGCTCAGGAATACTTACATTAGCCCCCAGTTGGGCAAAATGGTCTAGCACAAAGCCTATTTTAGAATGAGTGTTGAAGGGCTCATGTAATTTATTGAATACTATGCTGAAAATAAAAACCAGAATGGCAGTATGAGTACAGGATGGTTGTAAGTGTATCAATCATTTACCCTCATGATTTCATGGCTGGCTGGAGGGCTACCACTGGCTGCCACTACCCAGCATCACAAGAGAGTATCGTAGAACATAGTGCAAGCCCGGGAAAAGATCAAAATTCAAAGTATGGTTTCTACTGAATATATATTGCTCTCACACCGTTGTAAAGCTGAAATTTTTTGAGTTGAACCACTGTGAGTCAGGGCCATCTGTACTCAAGACCTTCCATGATTTTGAAATACTTTTCTGTTGATCTGAGCACCCAGAGGGGTAGTGGTTAAAGTGCAGTGCTGGAACAGGGGCCCAAATACTCTCTGGCAATTCACAGCTAGGTGACCTTGGCAAGGATTGTAATGACTCTAAGCTTCCTTTTCCTC
Organism: Prionailurus bengalensis; assembly: GCF_016509475.1. Lineage (NCBI taxonomy): Eukaryota > Metazoa > Chordata > Mammalia > Carnivora > Felidae > Prionailurus > Prionailurus bengalensis. The sequence continues at coordinate 98,042,961 of NC_057349.1, read as the reverse complement.
ATCTGTAAAACGACGATGGTGACAATAATTGATTGCCTCATAGGATTGTTCTGATAACGAAATGACATAATTCATGTAAAGTGCTTTAGCATGGTGCCTGGCCCTTAAGGAAGAGTTAACTACTACCCAGGCACTATATCATAAAAGGATACAATAAGAATTCTCCCATGAATAAAAAAAAAAATGCATTTAAAATAAGAAATGGCAAAATGAAAGTAAATGATGTTTCTTCAGTGTTTCCATAAATTTCACAAGTTCAAGTTTAAATGAGGAGTGTTTTTTTATGAAAAGGGAGAATTTTTAATAGGTATTTTATCGAATATCAGGTAGGCCAAATCAACAACTAATCAGTTTTGTAGACTCACAAAATAGGATACAAACAGAGTGCTACTTGCTTTTCTACCAAGTTAAAACAATTCTAGGGATGGAAGGCCTGCTGTGATAGTCGTGGGAACTGATAATAAGAGGCATTATATGTACATACGATATAGTTTACTGTATATTGTTACACACACCTTTTTTTATTTATTGGGGCCCTCCTTATGTACAATCTGTGTGACGGTGGCGAGGTCGCTGTCTAGACAAAGCCCCTTGGTTTACCACTCTGGCATCCAACAAGTATTTCCAAGCTTCTGTTAAGCGCCATGCACTTAGCTAAATGAGCAGTGTACAGAAGAAATAAGGACAGCCGCGAACCGACCCCGAGAGCATACACAGGGCCTCTCTCCCCACATTGGGGGCAGAAAGGCGGACCAGGGCAGGAGAGGTCCCCGGTGAACCCACGAGGGACGCCTCACCTCCCGTGCGGACAGCAGCTTCCCCACTCCCGGCAATGCCCCCTCCTCCACGGGTTCAGGCCAGGGTACAGCGTGGTCACCCTGCCTGCCAGCCCACCCTCCTCCCGGCCTGCTAGCCCGCCCGCTCCACTAGGCCTGCCAGCGTCTCCATGGTAACCGTACACAAACTACCTACCCGGGGCGCCTGGGCCGCCTGCCTGCTGAGCCAGGTCGCTGCTGGGCGGGCGGAACGGGACAGGAAATGAACTGGGAGTGGGCGCAGGGAAGGGGGCTTCCGGCCAGCCCCAAAGTCCCTGTGATTAGCGCTGGTGACATTAACAGCTGCGGAGGTTCAGCTCATCCTCGAGCTCTCCCGAGGCAGCGTCTGCGGCGAAGGCGCGGGCAGGGTGGGGCGGGGCGGGGCGGGGCCCGGAGAGGCAAGACTGGGAGGTCTCCCGGCGTCGCTCGGCCACTGGGCCTGCGCGGGTCACCCACAACACCCACCCCCCCACCACCACCGCCCCCGCCCTTCCCCGCGCATGCGTAGAAATGCTGAGGCTCTGGCGGGTCAGTGCGTTGGCGGGAGGATCCTGGGCGAGAGCTGCGAGCCGTAGTGCGCTGCATCGCCCTGGAAGACGGGTGGCGAGGAGTTACCTTTTAAATTAGCAGCTTAGGAACCACATTTGTTGAGACCCTACGAGAACTCAGCACCACTATTAAGTAACAATATGCAGGATGGCAGCTTAGTGCTTTAGGGTTAAGAGTCAGGGTATACTCATTCAAGTTGCAGGGCTGTATAGACTTGAACTAGTTGCTTAACCTCTCAGTTTCCTCATGTGTAAAATGAAAGGAATTAGGAGTACCTACCTAGGTCTTGTGGCTGTGGCAAGACTGAATGAGAAAATAGATACAAAGCGCTATGCACGTGGCAAGGAATGAATGTTGAACTGTTAGCTATTTTTAAGCCCTTGCATGGGTGCAGCGCTTTAGAGTTTACAAAGGGTGTTTTACTGTATATTTTCTTTTGAAGCGTCCCTGCCACTCTGACCTAACAAGCCTGGTGTCCGCATTCACAGGAGACAAAATAGGGTTCCAGGGTGTAGTGAGTGACAGTGATAGATTCAAGTCTTGGCTTCCCATAGACAAACATTTTTTGTTCTTATTGCGCCCTTACCGTTGATTGGCAAAAAGTACCCCATTTATGTTTTTGGTTTAAATTCTGTTCTCTCCTATTTAGACTATTCAGCAACACTTTATTTACAGTGTTAAATACAAGTGAGACCATAATCACTCCATTCAGGTTTGCACTGCGTTTTATAAATATGGGGATTTTTCAGCTGAAGTGTTGTCAACATAAAAAATGCCACATGCCTTGGTGCTAAGTATCTTGTAAAGAATAATTAAATTGAAAATATTCTTGAGTGCATATTATGTGTAAGGCATCATGCTAGCTGGGAAATACTAACTGAAAACTAAAGGAATGTAAGTAGTCTTCAAAGTATCCAACAGGACTTTACACATAGCAGACAATACACACTTAGTTGGTTGGGTAATTTTAAGATCTGAAGCGAAGTATTTGTGTTCTTCCGGGTTGGAATTTTTTTTTCCGGTGAGTCAACATGACTTATCACATCATCAACTCCCTTTTACTGCCACTGGACTCCATTGTGCAAAGGGAACTTTGACTACTTAATATAAAACCATAACTAATGTTTTGAATTCACAACTTGTGACATGTAATTAAAATGCAACTATATTTTTGTGTCTCACAGCTGTTTTAAGATATATTCAGTGTTGGTTATCTTCCCCTGACCCCACATGGAAAGTTGGGTCAAGTCCTTGTATTTTCTGCTCATTTTTAGATACCTGATAGTTGCCCCCTTCATTCCCCTCTCCAGTAACAGGTCTCCAGATGACTTTCCCAGCAGGGATGCAATTGGCTTAGGCTCCACTCCCCCATTCACTAGAGGCTACTTTAAGACCCAACCTGGGTGGAGGTCCCTGGGTGGCTTATTCAGGTGATTGTCTGTCTTGCTCTTGATCTCGGCTCAGGTCACAATCTCACGACTGGCATCTGGCTTAGCACTAACAACGTGGAGCCTGCATGGGATTCTCTCTCTCCCTCTCTTTCTGCCCCTCCCCTGCTCTCTCTCTCTCTCTCTCTTAAAATAAATAAATAAATAAACATAAAGGAAAAAAAGACACCACCTGGACGGAGGTGAGCAGGAAGTGGGGAGAAGAGAAGCCAGGAGATGGAGCTCTTCTTCCGGGATTTGAATAGCCTTGAGCTTGCTGTGCCTGGGCTACGATTAAAGCAGCCCATGCAGGTCACTCCTGGGTTCTTCATAGTTTCCCATTAATGAAGATCTCTCTCCAAGGGAACTTTTCAGGTGGATGCAGAGATATCCACCGCTTGCTTACAACTCCTCCTCTGACCCTAGAAATCCAGGGTTTACTCCAGCCCCTTGAGATGGGTCCCAAGACAGCACCACATCTTGTCCAAGAAAAACAACAGACATCTCTTTCCCCGGTGACTCTGAGAGTGAGAGGGCAGGCACATCCTAATGCAGCCTCCTGTGGCCCCCCATGCTGTCATAGGGTGGAGCTTTAGCTTTCCCTGAGTAAGTCAGACTCCAGTCTTCTAGACTACCTAACTGCAGTCTCTTGTAGACCCCTCTGGGAAGTCCTCACACTGGGTTTGAGATGAAGGAGTTGGCACCCCACACTATTCTCCAAAGAAATCTCCTCACCCATCCTCCCCACACATACTCTAGCTTCTCACGTTTAGCTTCAGCCTGGACACTTGGGTCCAAGGAGTCTATATAATTCCCTATAACTTGCCCTATGGAGACTCTGTCTTACCTTTACTTTGGGACTGGTGATTATTCAATTACCATTTCAGCTGAAACTGCAGTTTAAAAATCTGTGGTGCAGCCAACTGCTAACTATGGTTTTGCACCCAGGGTCTTGGTCTAAAATACACAAGAAAGCTCACTCCTGGACCCTGAAGCCAGCCAACTCAGATAGCCAGGAAAATGTCTGCCAGACAGATTAGAACAATTGAAAAGAGTGACAAGGGAAGACTTTTAGGAAGAAATTATTTAAAGCAATAAAGCTGCCCAGATTATCTCACTGAAAGACATGACATGAGAAAATATTGAGGCTATCATAACAATGGACTGTTATACTGACCTGGCTATTCCTACATGGCTACCTGATGGCTATTTAACAGAATCTGACATAATTAAATTTGCAAGTGGAATTATTTTAGACACAAAATTGCTATTTTTTTTACACCTTAGAAAGATTAAAGGGGAAAACAAAATATTAATTGTAAGTACCTGACATTTATAAAGCATTTTATAATTTCCAAATTGCATCTATTTGAAGCATTTCATTTTCATTGCGTTATTTGGAGTTTACAATTAGCCTGAGAGGTGATTAGTTCTGGGATTCTTATCCCAATTTGAAACTGGCCAAAATTGAAGTTCAGAGAAGGTAAATGATCTGATCTGCCCACTTCCACAGAGCTAGTAAAGTGACCTAAGACCTGGTGTTTTTGATGCCCAGTCCCATGTGCCACCTGTCATTGTACACAGATAAATGCAATTTTTCAGGCTGATGCCTCTGAGAGGCACTGAGAGGTACTTCCTAGGCTGCTGAAACATTAAGATGTGCTGTTCATTTTCTCCTTTCACTTATCTCTGAGTACATCCTGTGTAGGGCTATAGGGATCAAGAGGAACTTAAGAATCTTTACATTCACTTGAAAATGCCTGTTGGACTTTTGGATTTTGAGTTAAGATGAGAATTACACAGGTGTTGGGATGGGTAATAATGTTATCTTACACACTCTACGATGCAAAAATGCAACAAGATATTGAACTCCTGCTTTTATCCACAGGCTACCAGTGGATTTTATAGTTTATATTATAGTTTCCATCACACACATCTCATATTTAATATCTGTAAGTTTGTCTTGGTTTATATATTAGGTATATTCTTGAAAAGATGCATGTTAAATAAATACTTCCCTGATGCTCACAATTCCCCCAGTGATTTTTATGACATAACAGAGATGGACTCCCGGGGTGGGGGTGGGGGGGTGGGGGAACTGCTTCTGGCATGGAATAAAAATCACCAATTTAGAACTCTAACATTCACTTCAAGACACTTTCTGCTGTTGTCAATATGGAATCTCGGTGCTTTAATTATATTTATCACATAATTTCTGTGAGGAGTTCATCAAATTGATAGCCTGTGCAATCTCTGCATACAAATTTCAAGGTACAAATACATTGAAATGCAACTTGGTGGAAATTTACAATGCAATGAAAATTAACTAACTTCAGTGGAACTGCATAACTACAAGACTGTGGAATGGTGCTAAAATTTATCAGCTGAAAAAAAACTACATGAAAATTCTCTATTTAATGGGGCTTAGCTTTTACCTGTGCATCTTAAGTGTTACTTTGCCTTTAAGCACATCATTCCCACCCGAGCAGCCCTACCCCCCTAGGCCATGTTCTCAGAAGTAGTCAAGTCAAATTGTTGCTGGGGATGCTAATGAATGAGGGTTCATTTAATTACCAGTTTATTACAAAGAATTTCTAACTACTTGGGATTTCATTGGAGGAGAGAGTGTTCTAGTTTTCAGGGATTGAGTCAGTAGGAGTCAGTCTTTTCTTAAGTTCATTTATTTATTTTGAGAGAGAGAAAGAAGGAAAGAGAGAGTGGACACACAGGGAGGAGGGGCAGAGAGGGAGGGAGAGAATCCCAAGCAGGCTCCATGCTCAGCGTGGAGCCCCACATGGGGCTTGATCCCATGACTGTGAGATCATGAACTGAGCCAATATCAAGATGCTCAATGGACCGAGCCGCTCAGGCGCCCCTGAGTCAGTAGGAGTCTTACGTCTGAATTGCTTCATCATAAATTGCCGACTGATATGTTGAAAGAGACCTACTAAGACCAGAAACCAGCTTTTTTTTTTTTTTTTTTTTTTTTTGTCATCCTCACCTGTGAGACTACTTAGATTACTAAGATTACTAAGTGAGCATGCCTGGGAGCTTGGGCCTGCAAATGACAGAATGCCCCATCCAAAGTAGCTTAAATACCAAGGACATTTATTATTTTAACAATAAATCTTAGGGATCCTGGGTGGCTCAATCGGTTAAGCATCCAACTTTGGCTCAGGTCAAGGTCTCATGGTTCATGAGTTCAAGCCCTGCATCTGGCTCTGTGCTAACAGCTTGGAGCCTGGAGCCTGCTTCAGACTTCTATCTCCCGCTCTTTCTCTGCCCCTCCCTCACTCTCACTCTGCTTCTCTCTGTCTGCCCCTCCCTCGCTCACACTCTCTCTCTCTCAAAAAATAAACATTAAAAAAAATTTTTTAATGAAAAAAAAAAAAACAATAAATCTCAAAGCAGGCTGCTTCAGTGTTGTTCCTGCAACTCAGGGATGGCATTAAAAACTATCAGTAATGCCTCCCCACATGGTCACAAGATGGCTGTGGCAGGACTAAGCTGTGCATTCTCACATGATAGCATCTCAAAACAGGGAAGACAGAGTAGGGGCAGGGCACGGCCCTCTCCGTGTACCTCTCTTTACATGGGGGAAGGGAAAATTTTCCCAGAAGCCTCTTAGCTGTGTTGTCCTTACATCTTGCTGTTCAGAACTGTGTCACATGCCCACAGTGCCAGTTCCTGCCAGAGACGAATGGATCACTATTACTATGATTGATTTACATCAGTCCATGTTCATCCCCTGGGGTTTGGGGCCTGCTGGGGGATTCCATCTTCTCTGCACACTTTGCTGCCACAACCTGAACCAAATGGGAGTTCTTTCCAGCATCTGTTGGGTTAGATGTTGACATCAGCTGCAATGGCCTGGGTGAACTTAACCTAGTGAAGAGTGTCTCCTTTTTTTTTTTTTTTAATTAATTTTTAAATTAACTTTATTATTTTTTTATTTATTATTTAGTATTTCGTGAGGGAGAGACAGAACACAAGCAAGGGAAGTGCTGAGAGAGAGGGAGGGAGAGAGAGAGAATCCCAAGCAGGCTCCTCACTGCCAGCGCAGAGCCCAACATGGGGCTTGAACTCATGAACCATGAGATCATGACCTGAGCCAAAATCAACAGTTGGAAGCTTAACCTGCTGAGCCACCCAGGTGCCCCAAGAGTATCTCCTGATAAGAGATTTTGAAGGCTACTCATTCTGATTGGAAGGAGAGAGCTGAAAGTAACACCAAGGCCGGATACCCTAGTCTGGTGTTAACTCCCAAAGTGAGGCCATGGTCCCTGGTCTCACCACTGCTCAATCTTAGCTGCCGTTTAAATTACCCTGGGAGCTTCCAAAGCCATCTCCGCCCAGCACCCCAGATTTTCTGATTCCATTGCAGGAGAAGGGAGCACAGGGGAATGGGTTTTGCAGTTTTTAGGGCCGTGGAAAATGCTGGAATGTGCAGCAGCCAGCATGGAGAAACCCAGCCTTAGGGAAGACCAGAGCTCTCCTACCTGAGGGCCTCAGCCAGGACCCAAGAAGAAGCAGGGATGTAAAAGGAATCCTTGGCTTTCAGAGCAAAAAGATTAGGACTCAGCATGCCCAGAGATGAAAGAATGGATCTCACTGACTCTCATGCTATCCTCGGTATCCCTCCCTTCTGTTTCACTGCCGTCTTGGGCACTTTTTAGATCTACTCTCCAACTAGGCCCCGTTGATCCCACTCTATTCTCCACCTGCTCCAAGGCCACCCTACATCTGGCTCTGTGCTAGCAGCTTGGAGCCTGGAGCCTGCTTCAGACTTCTGTCTCCCACTCTCTCTCTGCCCCTCTCTCACTCCACCACCAAAGTAACTGTCATGAACCACATTCCTGGATGTGCCTGTCTCTGCTCACAAGCTCTCAGTGTCTGCCTGCTGACCACCAAATTAAATCCCAGATCCTCTGAAATCTGTACTACAGCCTATACTTCTGCCTTATTATGATAACTAGGATTACTTTGACGGTTCTAACAGACCCTGTGCTAGGTGCTTTGATGACTTTAAACCAGTAAATCTTTCAAAACTAAAAGCACAAGTATTATCCTCACTTTACATGCAAGAGAATTGAGGTTTAGTGCCCTCACCTGCTCCGGTCACATGGGTAGTAAAAATGGTGGATCTAGGCGTCAAGCCCAGTTGGTCTGACTCTGAAGGCCATATCCCTACACACACCATGTGCTCAGCCAGACTGACTACTGCCACTGCCTGGACTCTCCCTGCATCTCCCCACCTTTGTGCCTTGGCTTTGGATGGTGCCTCTCTCTTCGAAACCCCAGGCACTCAGCCATGATGTTCATGGAACATCGGAAGTATTGCAAGGAGGCACTTACCCTGGAGTAGTCCATAGGAGAGACAAGAAGATGAAATATATCTGCCCATTCCCTCCTGCCTCCTGTTTTCCACCGGTCAAGTTCATGGTGGATCCGGTCAAGACACTTCTGTGGCTTTCTATACAACACCCCACAGCCCAGAAAGAAGAGCAGTACCTAGGACTGGGGATGGCTCAGAGGGTAAAGGCCGAAAGCCTGGGCTGCACGGGGAAGTAGAGTGAGAGGGGAGTATGCTGGTCTGTGAGGTCTGGGAGAGGGTGGAGGACTGAGGCCACACCAGGGCCCAGAGCAGATAAGGCGGTTTGAGGCGGGCAGTGAGAGGTGTGCTTTGGTAGAGAGAGCCCTGAGCTGAGAGTCAGGAGACCTTAATTCAACTGCTGCTTCTGCCGTCATTCAGCTGGGTGACTGTGGGCGCATCACCTAATAGCTGCAGTTTTCTCATCTGTGAGATACGGAGGTTGAACTAAACGACCCCCAAGAGACAGCCAAGCTCTAGAATTCTCCAGAATGCGACAGGCTATAGTCAGAGAGGGGACTGAGGGTGAGAGATTTGGGAGGTGGCTCAGTTGTGAGAGCCAAAGGAGGTCCAAGGTGTGGCCTGGCTGGCCGCTGCCCTGGAGAAAGTCAGGGTGATGGGAGGCACTGATGGAGAGGGAGCAGGGGAAGAGAAGAACCGGACCTGTCAGTAGTGTGCTCCTCAAGACTCTTGTGCTATGCTAACACCTGTGTACTGGGGCCACCCTACAGAGCCTTCAGCCCCCAGGGCTTGGGACTCCAGGAGAGATAGGCCTCCTGTTTCTCCTGGGTGATGACAGCAGTGGGTTGCCCTGAGAAGGAACCCTCTAACTAGTGTGGAGACCCTGTGGGCTTAGAGAGGGCCACCCAGGACACTGATTTTGCCGTTTCTTGGAGCTCGCAAATTTAGCTTTTTTTTTTTTTTCTTAAAACAATATGCTTACGGGGCGCCTGGGTGGCGCAGTCGGTTAAGCGTCCGACTTCAGCCAGGTCACGATCTCGCGGTCCCGGGCTCTGGGCTGATGGCTCGGAGCCTGGAGCCTGTTTCCGATTCTGTGTCTCCCTCTCTCTCTGCCCCTCCCCCGTTCATGCTCTGTCTCTCTCTGTCCCAAAAATAAATTAAAAAAACGTTGAAAAAAAACCAATATGCTTACACACTATTGAGTTATCAGCCCAAGAATATATTCTCTTGGCAATATGACAAGAAGGAACTTTAAATAGAGGAAAACAAAGTGTAATTTAACTGTGGGAATTCGGGTGGTCAAGGAAATATGGAGTCCAGCTTGAGGTTTAAATATTCAGACAGGAGGAATTCCAGAAGGTCCTAAATCTAACTGAAAGTATTTGGGCTTCTTTTTTTTTTTTCTTTAATGTTTATTAATTTTTGAGAAACAGAGACAGAGTGTGAATGGGGGAGGGGCAAAGAGAGAGGGAGACACAGAATCCAAAACAGGCTCCAGGCTCCAAGAGTCAGTCCAACGCTGGGCTCAAACTCATGAGTTTGAGATCATGACCTGAGCCGAAATCAGACACTTAACCGACTGAGCCACCCAGTCGCCTCAAAAGTGTTTGGACTTCTGATAGCAACATCTTTAAGAGCTAAAGATGTTAAGCACACATGTTCACTGGGAAGAGAATAGTCATGATTCTTTATGCTATTCAGCAGAAGGTATTAGATAAATAGGTATATAAATATTATCTACCAAGAATGCAAAAGTAATAGCCACAAAAAAATTAAAACCTCATAATAATCACTTGTGCACTCACAAAACGCTTTTCTTCATCAGAGCTCAAAACACATTTCATAGAACTAAATACACACACACATACGCACACACACGTGAAACAGAGGAAATCTGAATATGGTGATGGACTGAATCCATGTCAATATCCTGGCTGTGATATTGTGCTATGTAGTTCTGCAAAAGGGCACCTTTGGGGAAGCTGAGTAAAGCGTGTGTGGGACTTCTCAGCACCTCTCTGTATTATTTCTTACAACCGCATGTGAATCCACAGTGATCTCAAAAGAAAAAGTTTAAAATAAGCTGCTTCACTCTCACTTCCTATGTCATTTCCGCAAGGCTCCTAGATGCCAACGTAGAGGACATAGAAATCGGGAAATAAACAGGAGGATTATTCCACGATGAAGTCTGGATAAAACAATTTCTGTCTGGAACTTGGAAAGCGGTGGATTGGCCTCAACTGACCAAGAAAAGTGGATTTCAGCACTGAAAACCTCAGTGAAATTATCGTTTCTTGACGTTTTCAAAGTTCACACCCAGAGATTGTTAAAATGAACAGTGTGTCAATCACAGGGTTTTTTTTTAATTTTATTTTTAAAATTTTCAGCTTTATTGAGTTATAATTGGCTTATAATTTTTTTTTTTTAATATCAGTGTCACAGTTCTTATTAGGGTATAGAAAGAAACAAACTTTTCAATTTTTAAACCATGTTTGATTTGGGGAGTTCAGACTCAAACGAAGAGAAGGAATTTTTGGCATAGACAGCAGTGTTCAAAGCAACTCATTTTCTATCAGGAGTGGAGACCCCCTCCCTGGCTCCACCAGGCCCCCCGCTGCTCTCTGCCCATTGGCTGCAGCTGTTCCAGGCCCCACACTGGTCCTATGTCCCTCTTAAGCTGCTGGGACCACGCCCCCAGTCAACCCTGGCTCACCACTCCACGCACCACCTCCTGCCACGGCCTAGCACCCACATTAAAGCACTGCCAGGCTTTGCACTAAGTGGCTTAAGTTCTTAAGCCATGTGACTGCATCTTGTACCAGCTGGTCTCCTAGAGCAGCTCCAGACGGAGGGCACTGCGGTTCTCCAGCCAGAAGCCACCCTGAGGTCATGATTGGCTTCGAGGAAAGCTCATCCTGAAGGGAGCAGCATCATTTCATGCTCCCCAAGCACTCAGTACAGGAGTCCTATGCTGACACATAGTCCTTGCTTTCAAGCACCTTACCAAGAAGAAAGATCCATGCCTCTGCAGAATGTTTTAAGAGATGCTCCAAACCATGTCTTTTTGGTTACTGTGTTTTTCACCCTATATTATGCTTTTTGTGCATTTGGGTCACAGAGAGGAGAGCCCCGAGAAGAGTAGAAGAGGAATGCTAAGCTCGGGTAAGCACCTGAGAGCAGAGATCTTGTCCTCTTGCTCACTTTTGGGTATCCTCACTACAGGCATGGTGGCTGGAGCATGTGGATGGTCAATATTTTTTGAATAAGTGAACAAATGAATGTGGGCTTGAGAACATGATATTCAGGGTCAGAATATCATAATATGTAGCCCTTATGAGCCAGGATATCTTTCCATTGACAGTCACCCTTAGCCTCCTGCCAGTTATTTCTAGGCATGCCCATGGCTCTGCCGTCTCACCTGTGCTTAGGAACAAGCCTGCTCATGCTCCCCAACTCCCATCATCTCAAGGGCCCCTTGCTGCCCCAGCCACGGGAGCCCTTCCTTCAGGAAAGTATGGTTCTGCCATCTTCCCCACTGGTGCCACTCTGGGGTGGGGCAGGCTCCCCCGATTCTGTGCACACCTGTCACAGAGCCTTGGGGCAGCAATGCTTCTGCCCAGAGTCTGACACAGCCACTCACAGGCAGCACCCTCAGCTTCTCCCTTGCACCTCCCTCGAGGAGCTCAAAACCAGTCCACAGGCCTGGCTAAGGGTCAGACTCTCCTCCATCTCTCTCACTTCCCTCTCACTCCATTTTTTCCCCTCTCCACACCAAAAAACTCCTTCCTTTTACACCAGCCAGAGCCAGTGATGCTCCTGCAAATAAGTACCTGGCCACCAGCCTCCCAGATCTATACTCAGCAGAGTGCCGGTATGAACTATCCAGGAAAGAGCCCTGGGCTCAGGGCCTGGGGTCCAAGGGCAAGCCTCACATCTTTCTTTCTTTCAACCACTTGGTAATGTGGGAGAAAGCATGGGAGCTCTGTGGCCCTCAGTTCCTGGGTCTGCTAAATAAAATGGGTTTTATCAGTCTATGGTCCCATGGGATATATGAGAGAGAAGTGAAGACAAAAGCACAGAAAGGAGACTGAGTGGTGGGAAATCAACGGTTAGCCAAGAAAGGCATGTCAGGAGGGTTCGTTCCTCTGGGCACTGAGTGGAAACAGCCCACCCAGAAGCTAACCACAGCAGCTTACGTAGCCAAGAGCAGAGGTAGAAGTCAAAGTCACCTCTTAGGGGAGGTTCACCATTCAGCTTCCAGGAGCTTCTGCAGGTGCGAGAGCAGACGTGGCTCTTTGTGCAGTCATACAAGATGGCTGGCCACACTCCAGGTTGTTTTTTTTTTCTTCTTTTATTGCTTGTGCTTTCGGTGTCATACCTAAGAATCCATTGCCAAATCCAAGGTCATGACGATTTTCTCCTCTTTTCTTTTTTTTTAAATGTTTATTTTTGAGGGAGACGGAGTGTGTGTCTGTGAATGGGGGTGGGGCAGAGAAGGAGAGAGAGGATCTGAAGCAGGCTCTGTACTGACAGCAGACAGCCCAATGTGGGGCTCCAACTCACAAACCTTGAGATCATGATCTGAGCCAAAGTCAGATGCTTAACCGACTGAACCAGCTAGGCGCCCCTCTCCTATTTTCTTTTAAGAGTTTTCTAGTTTTAGCTCTTTTTTAGATGTCTTCGACCCATTCTGAGTTCATTCTTATATATAATGTAGGTAACGGTCACACTTCATTCTTTTACAGTGGTTATCCAGTTGTCCCAGCTGTTGAGGAAGGGGAAAGGCTTTGAGGCTATAAAACATTGTGCCACTTGAATGTCCTTTGATCCAGGGCCAGGGGAACCACCTGAGTAGAGCGTTTCAAGAAAAGGGGCTGTAAGATCCTCAGGGTGTGAGCTTATCAAAGAGGGCCTCCACTGGAGTTGCATAACACACTGAAGAAACAAAGCCTGCTCCTCCCTCAGCCAGAACAGCTTCAGCAAGACACCTGAGGCTGGCAGGAGGGTGGGGGCAGTGACAGAGAACTGGTGGCTTTTGCACAGCAACAAGGTCAAATTGAGTGGAAGCAGCAGCAATGGTAGCCTGAGGCCACCACGGGGTGGAGCTGAAGAGGATTCTAAGTGGAAGCATAATAAACAGCCAGGTCACCACTGTGCAGGTTTTACCCAGAGGGGCCTCTCCTAGGAGAAGGAAGGATTTTGAGGACGTGAGTTTCAGCATTTCCACTGGTGGACCCTCGGAGCCAAAAACTATTTTTGTTACTTTTTGCCTGTCCGCCCCCAAGAGGGCACAGCCTGGAAAAGCAAGAGTTACAATTAATTTCCCTTTTCAAAATGTGGTTCAAAAAAGAACATTCTGTTTCCAGGACCTGGGAAATTCTATACAAGCATTCAAAATTAAGCCACATTTGCCAGAATATAAATTTCTTTCAATGGCAATTTTTTTTTTAAGTGACTGCTAATGTCTATAGTGGAGAAAATAAGAGAAAAAAAAAGGAGGAGTAATTTATCTGGAAAAGAGCAGTTTTATTTTTGGGAAGGGATGTCCGAGAGAACCTATGTAGTTCTGTAATATTAATCTATTTTAAATGTTTCAAATGCCAAAAATACAGTTTGCGTTCACTCCTATGAATTCGGTGAATGTTTTCCATTATGTACTAAGCAGAAAATTTGAAATTAAATGTACAGCAATGTTCAGACAAATTGAAGAAATCCCCTCCCCCAGGCCATCCTTTGACATAAGTAGGACAATCCAATATAAAAACCCTCTAAAAGGATTAATTCTGCCTAAAACCAGCTCCTGAAAAAAACCACATGGCACTGTCTGAAACATTCTTGATAATGTGCACATCTTTATTATATTTGCAACCCACGAGCCTGGTGCTCACTCTGTCTTAGAACATTCTATGACAATATTGAATGAGGGACTCTACACTTGGAATCATAGGAAAACCTCAACAATAATTAAAACCTACAAAATAGAAGAGCAATAATGTTCCATTCTGCTTCTATTAAATTAGTGAAATATTTAAAACATACTCATTGCTGGAGATGGTGTAGTAAAACCGGTCCACACGTACATTTCTTTTTTTTTTTAATTTTTTTTTAATGTTTATTTATTTTTGAGAGAGAAAGACAGAGCATGAGTAGGGAAGGGGAAGAGAGAGAGAGGGAGGCACAAAATCTAAAGCCTCAGGGTTCCAGGCTCTGAGCTGTCAGCAGAGAGCCCTATGCGGGGCTCGAACTCGGAAACGGTGAGATCATGACCTGAGCTGACAGTGGTCGCTTAACCCACTGAGCCACCCAAGTGCCCCTCCACATGTACATTTCTGATGGCAATGCAAAACAGCAATTTTAGGCAAATGCATTCAAAATAGTCATGTGATTCAGTGACTTGCATTATCCGAAAGGAGGACAATGCTTTGTACCTATTTAATATCAAATTAAAATAAGAATGTTTATAAGCTGGCAGCCTCCTAAATATCTAGTAGGGGTAGTTGGTGGTTAGGTAAACTATGTTGAACTCAGTGAATATAAAGGCCCAGTGGGGATATGCAAATAATGCAATGTTAAGAGGCACAGGTGACCCTGTCAAGGCCAGGAGACAGAATCATAAAAGCGGTTCCTTCTGTTACTGGAAGTTGCATTCGCTTCCATGATTTTTTTTTTCTTAATAAAAATGTGAAATACATTGCAAGGGAGCTTCATTTCCTTTTAGTTATTTGCAAGAGGATACAAAATTGAGCATATACAGTACCTCAGTTTTTTAAATTGATGCTTGGCTTGACTTGGTTAGACTGGTCTGTGATCTCTTTGGGATTAAGTTACACCTACCCATTAGGCAAAGGGGAAAAATTCTCAGGGTGTGAAGCCATTCATCGGAAACACTTAAGGAGAGAAGTAGGAAGAGCAGATTTCCAGAGAAAGGTAAAAGTCCTCGGGTCATCCCAAAGGAAGCCAGGTTGGGCAGCAGGACACCACTTCTGGGGCGTTGTTTACCTTTCCTTCTCTGTAAGTGGGGTACCCCCAACAGAATACAGCCCGCTGGTATTTTATAATGCCAAGCACATATTGATCCCCTACTGCAGTAGACATGGTTTTGCCCACCCAACAGCATCCTTCACTTCTTCCTTGCAGAGTTCCTGGTAGCGAACAACAGAACCAACTCAAGCTAGTTTAAGCCGGAAAGGAATTTATTTAGGAACGTAGGGAGCTTATGAAATCCCAAGGAGGGCTGGAAACTCAGGCTTGAAAGCTATATAACCTGGAATAGTACCCAAATTAAACCACCAAACTGCTGCAGTGGAGACCAAGAGCCATTGCTGCCTATAACATGGATGCGATGCGCAGAATGTTCCCACGCAGTTGTCTCTGAAAAACACGCTGCCTTTCTGCAATGCTCCTTCACCTTCACTAGAAAAAGGATCCTGGCTGGCACCTAATTCCTTACTTTGTTCTGTTCTGAATTTAAGACTTATGTAGGTGTGTCTTATTAGTGGAGTTCAGGTAGCATACATGTAACCCAAACATACCTGCCTACCGGTGAGTTTTGCTTCCATCTTAGGTAGGCAGGACTCTTAATGGGGGAAATTTCTCAAATGCAGGAAGCCATAAATATGACAAGTGCCCATAAAGCTTTACCCAACTTTGTCTAGGTGGACAAAAAACTTTTTTAACTAAGCCAGTTGTGGAAATTCCATTCTCCTTGATGCAAAAGAGGCATATGACCCAATTCTGACCAATAAGGCATGGAGAGACATCTGTTGAGGGACTTCTGAAAAAGGTTTCTTAGCTTTTAAAAAGAGACACAAGGACATAATAATCCCCTTGTTCTGCCTCTGGATAGTGGTGTGTGAGGATTTGAAGCCTGGAGCTACTGTAGCCATCTAGTGACTGACATAATTAAAATGGCAGAACCGAAAGATGGAATTAATCTAAATCCTTAATAATGTTACTTAGCTACTGACTCAACCAACCCATCTTATCTCCAGATTACTTGTTATGTGAAATAATACTTTTCCGTATTATGGAATTGAGGCTTTCCTTGCAGCTCCAAGGACCCTGATCTACCCACTCTGTCCAGTGTTGCAAGGATGGCTGAGAGAAACAGGAACACAGTCATGACTATCTTTGGGGGCTGGCGGAGCCTGAGGATGTTACCAGTGAAAATGAAATGATAGGTAACATGTGGCCACATTAAAAGCGTTCCTTCTAAACAGCTTTCCCTCTCAGAAGTAGACTCAGTATCCACACCCCTTCTGCAACAGCACCGTATTTCCTTTTGTGAAATTTCATTTCCTCCATTATGTTCAGTAACTGGAGACAGCCTATCCTATCACGAAGAAGGCTGAAGGAGTTCCTGGAGGTTCTTTCTGGCAGAAACCTCCTGTTACTCTCCAGAGCAGCCAGGGGCGGACTCAAGACCTAAGTTCAGTCAATTATACTCTTTCCCTCAGGACTGTACATCTCCAGCCAAGTGACTCAAGGACAGAATATAGCAGTGGGTGTTTATTCATTTCAGAAAACTCCCACTCCAGTGCTACTATCCGGCCAGGTCTGCTGAGTTGTTCCTGATCCCTGGTTACCCAAAGCTGCCCTGGAGGAATATCTGTTCTGTTTCTAAAACCACCACGTTCCCAGGAAACAGAGATTTCAAAACCCCCAGCAGCCCAGCCAGAGACATTCCAGTGTGAAAGCTTACACACTTGAAGAAAATCTAAATTAGAGCCTTGTGAAAAGTCAGTTCGACAATTCTACCTCTTTCTCTAAGGATTGCTTCAGTGAATTTATATGGAAATATTCTTTATACATGGAATCCATCCTGTTTCTTCTTCTTGCTCCCACCCCAAAATTGGGACTTGTAAATTATGAAATAAAAAGACTGGTATAAAACAAACTGCTAAACTTAAAATCATCAAGAAGCATAAACAGACGAATCAACTATTCATGAAACATTTATGTTTATAAATTTCAAGGAATGTTGGTATCCCAGATCTTTTTTGGAAAGTTGACAATTATCTGAAATATTTTTTTAAGTATTTTATTTCCAGGAACTGTGACAGTGAGTCCCGTGTGACATCTAAGGGCACGAGAAATAAATATTTAGTATATGGAGGAAAAAGGAAAACATTTCATTTCTTCATTTGGAACTTTTACTTGCATAAATATTTTTAAATTGTGGCAAACATAACATAACATAACATAAAATTTAACATCCTAACCACTTTTAAGTGTTGTAGTTCAGTGGAATTTTTAAAATCAGAAAATTTAATGTTTTGGGTTTATTAAATACATTCTCATGCAGTTTGCTAACATAAAGACTTGTGAATTTTCTGATAAAATCAGATTCTGGAGTCTGCTCTCTGAGGAAATGTTAGTTATAAAGCTCAATACACTTTCTTGTAGAGTTCCAGCCTTCCTGTGATCCCTTCTATTTCTGAACATGGAAACAAATGAAGATGATGCAAGAAATAAAGAGAAATGCATTCCTGATGCAAGCCACTTAATTTCTTATTTTTAACCTCCAGCTAGTTAAAAATAATAGAGGGGCACCTGGGTGACTCAGTCGGTTAAGCAACTGACTCTTGATCTCAACTCAGGTCTTGATCTCAGGGGCGTGAGTTCAAGACCCATGTTGACCTCCATGCTGGGTGTAAAGCCTATTTAAAAAATAAGATAAAATAAAAAATTTAAAAAAATACTAGAGAATGTTCAGTGGGTATTGCTATAGCCAAAAGGAATTACACATTGACTATTATATTTTTTAAACTTTGTTATGGAAAATTTCCAATGTATACAAAGCAAACAGAACAGTATCATGAACCCCCAAGTTCTCAACCCACAGCTTCAACAATTATTAATATTCTGCCAAAATTGCTTCATGTATATCTTTATCCCCCACTCCACCAATTATTATAATTTTTGCTGTTCATTTTTGAAAGTAATTTCAGCACATTAAAATATACAAATGTTAACTGTACAATTTTGACAAATGAATACTCCCACATAACCTACATCTCTATCACAATGGAGAACATTTCATTTCCCCCAGAGAGCTCCCTCATGTCTCCTCCTTGGAGACAGCCACTGGTTTGGCTTTTCCACTTTGGGTTATTTTTGTCTGTTCTAGATCTTCACATAAATGGAACCATACTCTTTTGAATTTTCCTTCTTTCATTTACCATAATGTTTGGGAGATTCATCTATATTTTTTTACTCTTTTTTACTTATTTTGAGGGAGGGGGAGGGCAGAGAAAGAAGGAAAGAGAGAATCCCAAGTAGGCTTTGTGCTATCAGCTGGACTCGAACTAAGAACAGTGAGAGCATGACCTGAGTTGAAACCAAGAGTTGGACGCTTAACCAACTAAGCTTTCTAGGTGCCCTAGTTCATCCATATTTTTGAGTAAATCCTTCGTTATTATTGCTGAGCAGTATTTCAGGGTGAGAATATTGGTTCTTACAGTGGAAGAACCATAGTAAGATGGGTCTTACTATCTGATTGAGGGCACGGATTTGCTTCCAGCTTGACTGTTGAGGAAAAGGCTGCTGTGAACATTCTTGTACAAATGATGTATGTGTGTGTGTGTGTGTGTAAGTTTTCATTTCTCTTGGGTAAATAAATATGTAGGAATGGAATTGCTGAGTAAAAGCGTAGCTCACTGTCAAGCCATTTTCCAAGTGATTGTACTATTTTATAGTCCAACATATATATCCAACATTATACATCAACATATGAAGGTTCCAGTCACTCCACATCCTGGCTAACATTTAGCTTTATTGATCCTCTAAATTTTAGCCATTCTGATGGATATAGTGTGGTATCTCATTGTGGTTTTAGTTTCCATTTCCTTGGTGACTAACGAGGTTAAGTACTTTTTCACATGCTATTTGTTGTGTGTCTTCATTTTTGTGAAATGTCTGTTCAAGTATTTTGCCTTTTCTTTAATAAATTATGTTGTTCATTTTTTAAATTATGGAGTTGTAAGGATTCTTTATATATTCTAATGTAAGACCTTTGTCAGAACATATTTTATGAATATTTTCTAGTCTGTGCTTTGTCTATTCACTTTATTAATGATGTCTTTTGACAAGCAGAATATTTTAATTTTGATAAAGACTAATTTGTTAATTATTTTCTTTTATGGTTATTACTTTTATTTCCTATCTGAGCAATTTTTGCCAAATCCAAGGATGTAAAGATATTATCTTACATTTTCTTATAGGTATTTTTTATTTTAGCTCTTATTTTTTATCTATAGTCCATCTCAAAATAATTATTGTGTATTATGTGAAGTGAAGGTTCATTTTTCAAGTGTGCATATCCAGTTGTTCAGCACCATTTTGAAAATACTACCCTTTTTCCATTAAATTACCTTGGCACCTTTCTGAAAAATCAATAGACTGTATATGTGGGGCTCTATTTCTGGATTCTATTTTGTTTCATTAATTGTGATGACTATTTCTATGCTAATACCACACTGTCTTTATTATGTAGCTTTCTAATGTATATCTTTTAGAGTAGCTGTATTAGTTTCTAATGCTGCTGTAACAGATTGCCACAAACTTGGGGGCTAAACACACTAAATTTAGTCTCTTAAAGTTGTGGAGGTTAGAAGTCTGAGGTGAGTGCTAAGGGCTAAAATCAAGATGCTGTCCAGGCTGGTTCCTTCTGGAGCCTCCAGGGGAGAATTCATTGCTCGCCTCTTTCAGGTTCCAAAGGTTGCCAGCATTCTTTGGCTCATGACTATGGCATTCCCATCTCTGCTTCTGAAATGATATCACCTTCTCTGACTCTAATCCTATTGCCCTTCTTACACAAACCTTCAGATTCATCCTGCCAGAACCATCTACAATATTGTCCTATCTCACAATTCTTAATTCGTCTGCAAAGACTCTGGTCAAATAAGGTAGCATATTCACAGGTTCTGGAGATTAGGACATGAACATCTTTAGGGGGCTATTATTTAGCCCACCACAGTAGGTAAGTCCTTTGATCTTATTCAAGAACGTTTTGGTTATTTTAGGTCTTTTCAATTTTTTAAAAAAATTTTTGAATGTTTTTTATTTTTTGTGTGAGAGAGAGAGAGAGACAGAGAGCAAGTGGGGGAGGGGCAGAGAGAGAAGCAGACACAGAATCAGAAGCAGGCTCCAGGCTCTGAGTTGTCAGCTCTCTGACTGCAAGATCATGACCTGAGCTGAAGTCAGACACTTAACTGACTGAGACACCCAGGTGCCCCAGGTCTTTTGCATTTTTATATGCATTTTAGAACCATTTGTCAATTACTATCACAAAAATCATAATCCTGCTGGGATTACAGTTGGGATCCATTGGACCTATTCATTAATTTGGAGGAAATACTCACCTTAAAAACATCAAATCACCCAACATGTGGACATAATATACCTTTCTATTCATTTAAGTGTCCCTTAATTTCCCTCAGCAGTGTTACAGAGTTTGCAGTGCAGAGGTTTTGTACCCACATAAAGGGTCTTTTGCTAAATTTAATGTGAAACATTTTATAATTTGTTACCTTTATAAATTACATCATTTGAGGTTTTCATTGTCTCTTCCAATTATTTTCGGCTACTATATAGAAATACAAATTATCTTTGTTTATAGATTTTTATGAACATCTACAAATAGGGACAGTTTTGCTTCTTCTTTTCTAATGTTTATTAATTTGAATTTCACATCTTGCTTTATAACGATGACTAACAGCTCTAGTATAATGTCGAATAGAAATGATAAGAGCAGATATTCCCCAATATCCTAGAGAAAAGTATTCATCTTACAACAATAGGTATGGTATTAGTTGTAGGGTTTTCATAGGTGCCCTTCATCAGATTGAGGGTGTTCTGTTTCATTTCAAGTTTTCATGAATGAGTGTTGAATTCTGTCAACCGACTTTTCTATTGAACATCCGTTTGTTACTCTGTTATTACAACGGAATATATTTATTGGAATTTTAAATGGTAACCAATCTTGCATTCTTTGGATAAAATTTTCTTTGTGATAATGCATTATTTTATTAGGAATTTTTGTGTCTTGGGGCACCTGGGTGGCTCGGTCGGTTAAGCATCCAACATTCCATCTCAGGTCAGGTCTTGATCTCAGGGTCATGAGTTTGAACCCCACATTGAGCTCCACACTGGGTGTGAAGCCTACTTAAAAGAATTTTTGTGTCTTATATTCGCAAGATATGTTGATCTTTAATTTTCTTTTCTGTTAATGCCTTTGTCGGATTTTGGTTCCAGGATTATCGTGGCCTCTAAAGAGTATTTTTCTTCTTGTTTTCTAAAGGATTTTGTATAGAGTTGGTATTATTACTTCACTAAATGTCTGACAGAATTCAATAGTGAATGCGTTTATTTCTTTTTTCAGTTCTTTAAAAATTTTATTCCATTGTCTTCTAGCCTCTATTGTTTCTTAGAACAGGAAAAATGTAATTTGTATTGTTGATCCCCCGTATGAAATGTATTGTTTTACTCTGAAAACTTTCAAAACTTTCTTATGGTGCATGAGATTTTGTATAATATGCCTAGATCTGTTTTCTATCCCACTAGATGTATATTCATTTTACTTAAAGTTTGTTCAACTACCTCAACGTGTAAGTTTATATCTTTAACTACATTGGAAAGTTCTGACTTACTTCTTCAGACACTTTTTCTTATTGATTGTCTCTCCTTTCCTTCTTGGACTCCAATGATATGTTAGATGATTTGATATTATCCTACAAGTCTATGACTATTTATTTTTCTTCAATTTTTTTTTCTCTCTGTTCTTCAGATTGGATTGCTATTCAATTACCTTCCAGTTATTAACTCGTTTTTCTGCCGACTCCAATATAATGTTAAATCTATTGAGTGAATTTATTGTTTTAATTGTTACACTTTTCTCCTTTAGAATTTCTATGTGTTTTATTTGTATAGCTAATTTCTCTGCTGAGTTTCACCTTCGCCTGTTTATTATGTATTGTTCTCTTTCACTCCTTGAACATATTTATAATAGCTGCTTTACTTAAAGTCCTTTTCTACTATTGCAACTTCTCAGCATTAGAATTTATTAATTTTATTTTTCTTGAGTATGGGTTACATTTTCCTGTTTCTCTCACTTTTTAAAATGTGACTTTTTAAAAATGCACACTGGACATTATAAATGATTCAAAACAGGGTCTCTGGATTCTGTTGTGTTACTTTAAAGAGTGATTTTTGTTTTAGCAAATAGTTAACATTATTGGATCAAACTTCAAGCTTTGCTTTCCCTGTAATGGGAAGCAGCTGAGATTTAGGCTGTTAATTTTGTTTTATTTCCAGCTGCTGTTTTTCCATCAGGGCCCTAAGATTTCTTCACAAGTACATCATCTAATGGTCAGTCTAAGATTTTCTTTTTTTTTTTACAGATTTGGTATTCATTGCATCTAGGTCTCCTTCCCTTCCTAAATCTTTCCTCTCCCCCAAACCCAGCCATTTGACTCCTCAACTTAGTGAGACTGTGGTTGTCTGCTGCCCCTGGAAGAAAGCTGCGCACATATTGAAAAGTTATCAAATGACATGATACTCTGTGTGGAAAACCTGAAAGACCATCTAAAAATTGCTATTCATACATGATTTCAGCAAAGTTTCAGGGTATAAAATTAATGTACAGAAACCAGTTGCATTTCTATACACCAATAATGAAGCAGCAGAAAGAGAGTCAAGGAATTGATCTCATTCACAACTGCAACAAAAACCATAAGATACCTACGAATAAACCTAACCAAAGAGGTAAAAGATCTGAATGCTGAAAACTATATAACACTTACGAAAGAAATTGAAGAAGACACAAAGAAATGGAAAAAAATGTTTCATGCTCATGGATTGGAAAAACAAATATTGTTAAAATGTCCGTACTACTCAAAGCAATATACATATTTAATGCAATTCCTATCAAATAACACCAGCATTCTTCAGAGAGCTAGAACAATTTTAAAATTCAACCCTAAAATTGAACAAAAGACCCTGGATAGCCAAAGTAATGTTAAAAAAGAAAACCAAAGCTGGAGGTATCATGATTCTGGACTTCAAGCTGTATTACAAAGTTGTAATCAAGATAATATGGTACCAGCACAAATACAGACACATAGATCAAGGGAACAGAATAGAGAACCCAGAAATGGACCCACAAACCCATGGCCCACTAATCTTTGACAAAGCAGGAAAGAACATCCAGTGGAATAAAGACAGTCTCTTCAGCAAATGGTGCTGGGAAAACTGGACAGCAACATGCAGAAGAATGAACCTGGACCACTTTCTTACACCATACACAGAACAAACTCAAAACGGATGGAAGACCTAAATGTGAGAGAAGAAACCATTAAAATCCTATAGGAGAAAACAGACAGTGACTTCTTTGACCTTAGTAGCAGCAACTTCTTACTAGACATATCTCCAGAGGCAAGGGAAACAAAAGCAAAAATGAACTCTTGGGACCTTATCAAGATAAAAAAGATTCTGCACAGTGAAGCAAACAACAAAACTAAAAGGCAACCGATGGAATGGGAGAAGATATTTGCAAATGACATACCAGATAAAGGATTAGTATCCAAAATCTATAAAGAACTTACCAAACTCAACACCCAAAAGCCAAATAATCCAGTGAAGAAATGGGCAGAAGACATGAATAGATGCTTTCCCAAAGAAGACATCCAGATGGCTAACAGACACATGAAAAGATGCTCTCAACATCACTCATCATCAGGGAAATACAAATCAAAACCATAGTGAGATACCACCTCACACCTGTCAGAATGGCTGAACTGAACAAGTCAGGAAATAACAGATGTTGGTGAGGATGTGGAGAAAGGGGAAGACTTTTGCATTGTTGGTGGAAATGCAAACTGGTGCAGTCACTCTGGAAAACAGTGCGGAGGTTCCTCAAAAAATTAAAAATAGAGCCACCCTACAACCCAGAAAATTGTACTACTAGGAATTTATCCCAAGGATACAAAAAATGCTGACTTGAAGGTATGCATGTACCCCAATGTTTATAGCAGTGCTATCACAATAGTCAAGTTGTGGAAAGAGCCTAGATGTCCATTGACTAATGAATGCTAATGAATGGATAAAGAAGATGTGGTGTGTATCTGTGTGTGTGTGTGTGTATGTGTGTGTGTGCGTGCGTGCGTGTGTATACATATATACATACAATAGAATACTACTAGGCGATCAAAAAGAATGAAATCTTGCCATTTGCAACAATGTGAATGGAACTAGAGTGTATTGTACTAAGCACAGTCAGTCAGAGAAAGACAAATACCATATGATTTCACTCATATGTGGAATTTAAGAAACACAACAGTTGAACATAGGGGAAGGAAGGAAAAATAAGATAAAAACAGAAAAGGAGGCAAACCATAAGAGACTCTTTTTTAAATATAATTTATTGTCAAACTGGATAATATACAGTGTGTACAGAGTGCTCTTGGCTTTGGGAGTAGATTCCCATGATTCATTGCTTACATACAACACCCAGTGCTCATCCCCACAAGTGCCCTCCTCAATCCCCATCACCCATTTTCCCCTCTCTCCCAACCCCCCAGCAACCCTCAGTTTGTTCTCTGTATTTGTTCTCTTGTTCTCTGTATTTAAGAGTCTTCTCTGCTGGGGGGGTGGACTAAATGGGCACTTGTGGGGATGAGCACTGGGTGTCATATATAGGGAATGAATCACTGGGTTCTGCTCCTGAAACCAATACGACACTATATGTTAACTAGCTTTAATTTATATAAATAATTAAAAAAAAAAAGAAAAGTTATCAAAAGCAAAAATCTGCTGCAAATAGAGAATCTCACCAGGGTAGATTCTTGTCCAGTTTCTCTCAGCTTTGGTTATTCTTCAGTGCTTTCTAATAGTCATTTTTATAAAAAAAAATTTCTCCCAGATATCACTAGTATTTGAGAAGGCTTTTTTAACCAATGAACTCTGTCACTACTGGCTATTACTTTTAAATATGTTCAAAATAAAAAGAAGAACAAAACTGGAGTTATCACAATTCCAGATTTTGAGATATAGTACAAACTTGTAGTAATCAAGACAGTATGGTACTGGCACAAAAGTAGACCCATAGTTCAATGAAACAGAATAGAAGGCCCAGAAATACATCCACATTTATATGGTCAATTAATCATCAACAAAGAAAGCAAGACTATGCAATGAGAAAAAGAGTCTCTTCCACAAATTGCATTGGGAAAATAGACAACTAAGTGCAAAAGAATGAAACCACTCTCTCACACCATACATGAAAATAAACTCAAAATGATGAAAGACCTAAATGTGAGACCTGAAACCATAAAAATTCTAGAAGAGAGCACAGGAAGTAATTTCTCTGACATTGGCCCTAGCAACATTTTTCTAGCTACGTCTCCTAAGGCAAGGGAAACAAAAGCAAAAATAAACTGTTGAGACTACATCAAAATAAAAACCTTCTGCAGAGCAAAGAAATCAACAAAACTAAAAGACAGTCTACTGAATGGGAGAAGATATTTGCAAATGATAAATCCAAAAAGGGGTTAGTATCCAAAATATATAAATAACACATAATCCAATACCAAAAAACCCCAAATAACCCAATTAAAAAATGAGCAGAAGACATGAATGGACATTTCTCCAAAGAAGACATCCAGATGGCCAACAGACACATGAAAAGATGCTCCACATCACTAACCACCAGGGAAATGTAAATCAAAACCACAGTGAAATATCACCTCATACCTGTCAGAATGGCTAAAATAAAAAACACAGGAAACAACCAGTATTGGCAAGGATAGGGAGAAAAAGGAATCTTGTGCACTCTTGGTGGGAATGCACACTTGGTGGTACAGCCACTGTATAAGACAGTATGGAGGTTCCTCAAAAAATCAAAAATAGGATTAATCATATGATTCAGTAACTCCACCACCGGGTATTTACCCAAAGAATATGAAAACACTAATTTGAAAAGATATGTGCACCCATATGTTTATAGCAGTGTTATTTACAATAGCCAAATTATGGAAGGAGCCCACGTTTCCATCGATAGTTGAATCTAAAAAGAAGAGGGTATATGTATATATACAATGGAATATTATTCGGCCATAAAAAACAATGATATCTTGTCATTTGCAAAAACATGGGTGGACCTGGAGGGTATAATGCTAAGTGAAATAAGTCAGTCAGAGAAAGACAAATACCATATGATTTCACTTATATGTGGAATTTAAGAAACAAATGAACAAAGAAAAAGAGACAAAAAAAAAAAAAAAACAGACTCTAAATACAGACAACAAACTGTTGGTAACCAGAGGGGAGGTAGGTAGAGGGATAGGAGAAATAGGTAAGGAGATTAAGATTATACTTATTGTGATGAGCACTGAGTAATGTATAGAATTGTTGCATCAACTATATTGTATACCTAAAACAAATATAACACTGTACATCAATTATACTGGAATTTAAAAATAATAAATAGAGTGTGTTCAAAATATTGGAAATTGTTTATTGAGAAGTTCAAAATGACCCCAAATGCACATCTCTAGAACCTAGCTATATATAGGACAAACTATAGCAAAATTTGGGCCTCAGTACAAAAAATTGCATAGAATATATGTATCTCCACAAGGTACTGTCCCTTGATAATTGCTGCTGACAATTCCATTGGCAAGTGGTGCAGGACAGAGCAGTCTGGGGTAGGTGGCACGGGCCACCTTGAGTGGTAAGCAGTGAGTACCCCACATCTAACCCCTTGACACAAGTACCCTACCATCAGGATTATAGCCTTAATTGCAAGACAACACCAAATTGGAATGATTTATGTGGAAGTTGGACAGTGGAGTCATACATGAGCAGAAATGGTATACTCTCCAGAAGCAGAGCAACTTTAGGAATGGTATAAAGGAAAGTGCTTTGGGGTGCCTGGGTGGTCCAGTCAGTTAAGCCTTAGACTCTTGATTTTGGCTCAGGTCATGATCTCACCGTCATGAGATCGAGCCTCACAATGGGCTCCTTGCCCAGCTCGAAGCCTTAAGATTCTTTCTCTCTCCCTCTCTCTCTACCCCTGCCCTGCTCTCATGCAAACTCTCTCTCTCTCAAAAAACAAAAGTAGAAAAGAGAAAAGTGCTTTTAAGGCCATTCATTTCAAGCATGAATCCAGTTATTAATCAGGTTTACATTTAAACATTTTTAAACGTTTATTCGTTTTTGAGAGATGGAGAGAGACAGAACATGAGTGGGGGATGGGCAGAGAGAGAGGGAGACAAAGAATCCGAAGCAGGCTCCAGGCTCTGAGCTGTCAGCACAGAGCCTGATGCAGTGTTGGAAACCACAGACAACGAGATCATGACCTGAGGTGAAGTTAGACCCCCAACCAACTAAGCCACCTAGGCGCCCCAATTAGGTTTACATTTGACAACAGCATGAGGGAGGTAGGGTAAGTGATAGGAAGAGGGAAGAGACAGTATTCCTATTACTCTCATGTCCAAATTTCCTAAAATGATTCTATCATTATTCCCCTTTATAAATAAGATTAAAGCTTAGTGAGGTAACTGGCTTAGGTGACCCCAGTATATTTCATGTACCACTAGGGCAATAGCTATAAATTTTTAGACATTGGAGTTCAAGTTGCTGAATGCTTTGCCTTTGACGGATGACAAAATGGTCACTAAAATGTGTGAGAGATACAGAGAAGATGCCATTGTTCTACGGTCTCTAACTCTGCTCTACACGCTCACAATCTATTACTCAATCAACCTTCTAGTCAGTCAATTAGAGTTGTAAGTGGGTTAAAAAGCCACTCTTAAAAAATAAAATCTATTCCCGGGAGGCTTATGTATCAGTCATGCACATCATTGTATTAATTGTTTTTGCTTACATGGCTTTCCTCCTCCCAGCCATCTGACAGAGAATGTGTCATCTTTCCCCCCTTTGGAAAAGGAAGAGAGGCAGTCGTGGGGCCACGGGCACCTGGCAGAGGACTCTGAGAGAAGCCCACTGGGACTTTCAGCACCAGAGAATCTCCTAGTTTCTGAAAGGCAGAGAGAGGAAAGATGTCAAGTGCAAAGGATATGTTAAAGACTCTTGCCTCTTTCAACTTTTCTGGGTTTTTTTGGGAGTAACTCTCATGTCTGTGACCACTGGTGACAACCCTGTATGTGCTACCGTCATGGAGAATGAGTTCTTCTCTCGCCGACCTTTCTCAAAAAGCTAACCTCATTGGGGTGACTCATGAAAAGAATGGGCATGGTGCTTATACACAGGACAGCTGCTCCACAGACTGACCTGAGGGCTCCCCTCCACACTACAGTTTCAAACACTTGTGATCCACCATGGCAGGTATCAGATTAACTAACCCTAAGTGGAGAAAAACGCTGAGAAGCGGTATGCAGTATTTGGCATGCAAACACAGAAGAAGTAGGTTTGATTTTAAACACACTGTGAAATTCATTACCCACTGTGTTCCCTTCTTTGCTTTGGTCCCCAGGAAACTCCGATCCAAACTGAGAAGTTCAAGAATTTTTAGCATACATGTCTGCATACTAACTTTATCCTTGTCTTTATCTTACAATTCTGTATTCATTTTCCTTCATTTTCCTTTTCCCTATCTCTGTTCATTTTTAGTTTGCTACATTGTATATATTTATAGAAAGTCAACTGAGATCCTTAGGCGAGTGAGATGGCAGAAATATTTAAATAAGTCTTCTTTAGATTGTCTGACAATATCCTTAGTATGCATCATTATTTGGCACAAAAGGACTAGAGTTTTTTGGTATGCTTTTGTCAAATGAGTTATGGAGTAAGCCTTGCTTTTAAGTAGGAAAATAATTTTTTTTATTATTAAAAATGTTTAACATTTACTTATTTTTTTTGAGAGACAGAGAGAGAGAGCGAGTGGGGGAGGGGCAGAGAGAGAGGAGACACAGAATCAGAAGCAGGCTCTAGGCTCTGAGCTGTCAGCACAGAGCCCGATGCGGGGCTCAAACTCACAAACCATGAGATCATGACCTGAGCCGAAGTTGGTTAACCGCTTAACTAACTGAGCCACCCAGGTGCCCCAAAGTAGGAAAATAATTTTTAAATGTGCCCAATGGTCTCCTGCCCATCTCAAAGCCCAGTGTCCTTTAGGGTTTTTGATTCCTTCTTATTCAGACTAAATTGCTTTCCTAGCTTCTTAAAATTCTGATTTAATATCTTGCTCCAAGTTTATAAAGGGTCAACTAGCATCTAACTTTATGAAAGTTGAAAGGAGAGAAAATAAGAAAAATTGCAAAAACATCTTACTCCAGTTTGCCAAAACAATAAAAGCCTGTTGTGAAAAGTGATTAATGTAAAAAGTAGGCTTATCTAGTAGGCTGTGGAATTCTATCCCATGTGCCTTCCACAATTAGCACAGACAATTGCCATCAACAGTCGAGGTGCCACTTTCTTGACAATGTCCTTATAAAAAGTTGGACCCACCATCAATCAACATATATTTATCAAGAGTTAACTACGTTCAAGGTATTATTCTCAGCATCCAAAGGGATTGCGAAGATAAGGAACTTCAGTTCTTGCCCTCTGAGGGCCTACAATGTAGGGTTGGGAGGTGTTATAGGTGGAGAGGTAGACATAAAGAGAAGTAAATACATGCGTTGCAAGACAAAATCAGAAAGATGCTATGAAGAAAGACAAGCCTTTGTGAGTGTAGAAGAGGAGAAGGTCTGGTTTGGGAGCTGGGATGCACACGGGCTTCATGGAAGAAGGAGGTTGTTATTTCCAGTTGGGGAACAGGGAGAAAGGATCAAGGCTGAGACCTGCCATAGAGATCCTCGGATTTATGATAAAAGCATTTATTCTCAATTTTGCAGTAAGTAGTGGGGAGGGGACACTAAAGACTTTGCAACTGGAGAATTGTGTGTTTGACAGCAAAGAAATCATTTAATTTTATTTAGACACTATATACTTCCAGATTAGGTTTTGTGGTCGCTTATGACAAAACCATAAAGCTATTAAAAAAGAAAAAAGAAAAAGAAGAAATGGAATGAAAAGCCTAAGTCCCAGCTTACACTTCTGCCAACTGATAATGAACCAGTTTATTCCTGTGCTATCATGGTCTTGTTTTGATTCAACGCAGTATGTAAATAACTTGAATCATGGAGAAAAGTAACCAGAAGTCAAATAGCATGTTCGGGAGGGCAGTTTCCCTTAGCCAAGCAGCGTGACATTTTAACCTGCCTGCCTTCATTTGGATTGCTTCAGTCTACTTCCAAGAAGAGTGCTGACATTTTAATAGCATTGTTACACAACAAGCCTCCTTTGATTTTACCAAATTCTTCCTCTGATTTGCAGCTTTCCTGACACAACTGAATTCCCTGTCAGGAATTGCCCTTAGATTAAATTGCTTCCTTCACTTCTCTGCCCCCTAAAGTTAAGGACACAATATGTTTCTAATTTCTCTTTTGGGTTCTCATTCTCCAGCCAGACTTTCTGCTCTAGTATATATTTTATATATATATATATATATATATATATATATATATATGTTTATTTAGTTATTTTTGAGAGGGAGAGAGAGCACAAGTAGGGGAGGGACAGAGAGAGAGAGGGGGAGAAATTCCCAGGCAGGCTCTGTGCCGTCAGCACAGAACCCCACACAGGGCTCGATCTCACAGACCATGAGGTCATGACCTGACCTGAAGTTGGACGCTTAAGTGATTGAGCCACCCAGGCTCCCTGTTCTAGTTATATTATTGATGTGGCATTTTATGTACCCATAATGGTTCCATGATTTTCCTATAAAATAATACCGCTATTAAGAAAAATGATGATTTCAATGACATTCCCATCACAGACATTTTGTTAGCAGAAGAAAAATGAACATCGAAGGAGAGGAGAGGTAAGGTACAGGAAAAAAGGCCAGGAAGTTTGGTACAAAGAAGTTATTATATATGATCTAAAAAGCTGTCCCTTGTATGATAATGCATGTATCTAGGAGTCTCAGGGTCAAAGACAGCAAGGCAGGGACTGATGTGAAGAGACAGGAAGGAGGTGGGTCCGCCTTTAGGTCAAGAAGTGAATGTGAGAATTCTCTCATTGGCTCTTTTGGGGCCAGGCCCCATCCTTCCTGGGCCACCTGGTTGGAGGAAGCAGAGGACCCTTAGGCTCTGACTCCCTATGACAAGGTTCCCTACGGGCCAACCAATCACCACACAAGTGAGGGAAAATTCCAGGAGCACGCGTGGACCCAGGGCCATTGCCCTTAATATGGAACATCTCCCCTGCCTACTGAGACCTAAAACCCCATTAAGGAAAGAAAAGGCTTTCATTTCATTTAATGATAGAAGCCTTAACATGCAAAGCCTGCAGGGACAACACTTCTTATGAATAAGCAGGTTACCGTATCCTTCCCTGTAGCCAAAGGTGGCGGCAGGGAACTGGAGACTCACCGAGGGGTGGACTACCCACAGAGAGGAGGAACATTTGCAAAGTGAAGAATCTACCTCTGGAGGGGGACCTGGAAGGTATCATGACTCTGGGGAGTCCCCTGTTACCTTCAGTGGACCCAAGACAGAACACGCTGTGCCTGGGATTGGTCCAAAGAAGGCAGTGCTGGGTCACATGACCCCCCTTTCTTTGGTTACATAAATTCACCCATTTATTCTAGCCAGCCATGTTTCAGATGGGCGAGCTTCTACTGGTCTTTCCATTCCTTCAGTCACCTGATGGCAGACTTCACTGGGTTGGCAGAATTGGGAGTGTGGATCCAGGCCCCACTGGCTGCTGTTTCATGCAGGATTCTCATCTCTTCATTTTGATTTTGTTACAGAAGGAGCAAGTGTCCTTGGGTGTGCAGGTTGATTTCAATATTCTTCACCATTTTCCTGAGAGAGATGCCCTAACCAGTCCGGTGTCTGCTGACGATTTAGACCTTGGTGCATTCAGCCATGTCTCTGCAAGCTGTCTCAGAGTTCTGCGAAGAAATGACCCCTTTATTGTAGCATCAACCAATCACTGTATAAATTGACTTTGTCCCCAGAAGATTTAGTAATTGAGGTAGCATAAAATCTACTCTTTGAAGAAATGGTTTATTGGCCGATCACAGTAGGGTATTTCAGTCATTGAAACATTAACAAACAGATACAGAAAGAGCAGAAAATTAGGCACATGGCCCGTTCAGGGTGCTGCATGGGGATGGGGCAGGCTGGGGTGAGAACTCTTAGCGAGCAATGTGGCCACACCTGCTTCACTAGCAAAGGGTAGTTCTTTCTTCTCCACCCCGGCTTTCCTGCCTCCCGAAGGAGAGGAGATGCTTGCTTTGACAAAAGCCTTATGGACCATCACTGCATCCCTGTGAAGCATGTATTGTTCTGGTTAGGCAGTGGTCAAGATCCTGGCCTGAAGCCACACCACTGCTAAATACAAAGATGGGGATGAAGCCAGGCCTGTGAGAATGTGGAACCCATGGTCCTGACCACAGCACCCCCTCCCCACCGGCCAGGACCTCCACTGTTCTTCCAGAGCCTGAGGAAGCAGCACGGCCTCTCTGGGAGGACATTTGCGCCCTGTACCCCACCCCCAAGATGTTTAGCTCACAGGCAGAGAAAGAGTCTAGCTTGTATCTTGAACATCTTTTTCCTCCCCTGAGCCAGGAGCTTTGCCAGGGCCCCAATATGGCTGGGGCAAAGTCATTCTGGAGCCAATGCTGTGGTGGGCAGCCTGGCCAGGGCCCAGAGGGAGAGGGTGACAGAGACTCAGAGGTGTTTGTGGTGACAAAAAGAGGCAAGAAGAGCCCAGATCCACGGCAAGGGGCAGCAGGACCTCAAACTGGCTGAGAAAGAATGCGCCGGGAGTTCATGAGCAGCTGAGATCAAGAGAACACCAAAGCAGCCCAGCCACAGCCTGGGGGTCATGGAGAGTGTTCACACACACCAGGGGACCCTCCCTATTCCCAAGGCCATGACAGCTTATAAAGCCTCTCCTGCCACCCCCTCCACTAGACACCTTCCAGGAGAGGAGAAGAGGGAGAAGAGAAGTCTAGAAGACTGACCAACTGAACCATGGAGGTGAAGTAACCCCAAAGACAGTATTTAAATCATTGCATCTAAGTCTTAAACTGGTCAAACTCAATCAGCTTCTCTTTATCACCATCCAGTGAGTAGAGGCCTCAGGAGGACGAGGATAGACATTTTCTTTGCACATGTGAGTGTAGTAAGTAGATCAGAAGTCACTGCTATTGCTCCCTGGGCACTACCTAGGCTGTACTTGGCAACCTCATCCTGATTATTTTGTGTCACACGCCTCTCCTAGAGGAAGCCCGGATGCCATCTGGAATTTGGTGTGGGATGTCAGGTCTTCTTTGGTGCCGTCTTCAGGATCAGGGTAGATGCCAGGCTCTCTCAGTGTCCTTATGCTCCCCCCTTACTAAGTTATATTTTCAACACGTGGTCTCAACTTTTTAAAAAATTTTTTTGAATATTTATTTATTTTTGAAAGAGAGACAGAGCATGAGTCGGGGAGGGGCAGAGAGAGAGGGAGACACAGAATCTGAAGCAGGCTCCAGGCTCTGAGCTGTCAGCACAGGGCCCAATGCAGGGCTCAAACTCACAAGCTGCAAGATCGTGACCTGAGCCAAAGTCGGATGCTTAACCGACTGAGCCATCCAGGTGCCCCAACACATGGTCTCAACTTGAGGCACCAAGGCCTCTGGTTTGCTCAGCACTGGACGTTCCAGAGGGCTAGGGTAGAGGGTATAGAGCAATGCCAGATTGTGAGGTAGTTAGTTGTAGGACACAAAAGCATTAGAAATCCCAAACCTAGAGGTCTGAAGCTCAGAGCTCATCTCCAACCCTCTCACTTGAAAAGAACCAGGAAACTGAGGCTAACCAAATTGTAAAATCAAGACTTGAGCCCATGTTTGGGGGTTCCCAGTCCTTTGCAGCCCTCCCCTAGGATATGGGACACAGCATGAGTGGTGGCCTCCCAGGAGGGTCATATGGAGGAGACCAATTCTGTCCACCTTTTACTTCCCTTCAAGCCAGGGACCTACTTCCAGTTCCAGCTTGTTATTCTTCTTCTTCTTTTTTTTTTTTAATGTTTATTTTTTAGAGAGAGAGAGAGAGAGAGCAAGTGTGGGAGGGGGGGACAGAGAGAGGGAGACACAGAATCTGAAGCAGGCTCCAGGCACTGAGCTGTCAGCACAGAGCCTGATGCAGGGCTCGAACTCACAAACTGTGAGATCATGACCTGAGCCAAAGTCGGACACTTAACCAACTGACCCACAGCCAGGCGCCCCAGCTTTTCTTTTTTTTTTTTTTAATCAAAATTTAAAATGATCTTTCCAGGGGCACCTGGGTGGCTCAGTCGGTTAAGTGTCCAACTTCGGCTCAGGTCATGATAGAACGCCATATCGGGCTCTATGCTGAGAGCTCAGAGCCTGGAGCCTGCTTAGGATTCTGTGTCTCCCTCTCTCTCTCTGCCTCTTCCCTGCTTGCACTCTGTCTCTCTTTCAAAAATAAATAAACATTAAAAATTTTTTCAATGAACTTTACAATGTTAATTAACTTTTCCACTGTTTGGCATCCTCCTAGTCCTGTGCTCTCTATTCCCCAACAACAAATCACACTGTTTGCCTATTGATCAGCTGTAAATCAAAACTTTTGCAGCCTATTAAATCACACCAGATCGACTAGGTCGTTTTCACAAATCAGCGTTTTGGACAAACATGGCTCCTTTCTGACTACCAGCTCTAAAGAGGGGTAAGAGTTCTCCGTGTTGAGGCTACGGACATTCTAGAGCTGACCATATTTAAGGCTCCAAGCTAAATTTAGCCCTCCCAGCTGGTTGTTATTCCAGCAGCTAAGTGTGGGCTTGCCCAGCTGTATTTTAGGCTGAGCCCCAAATTTCCCTCTGTTTGGCTTTATTGTGTTCTGCAGGATTTGGGTTTAGCTATCAAAAATATGACAGGTTTCCTTGTGGGCTTTTAAGTGAATAAGTTCCATCAGAGAGAGTAAAAGTGGACTGTCTAGTGCTGACATGGGAATTTGTGATTTTAGGGGCCTGTCCAGCCAGTGGAGTACCTTCTCTGACCACCCAAGTTAAGACCAAGGAAGAAGGAAAGCTGTGACTACAAATGTTCACAACCAAAAAACTTACTTTTTGTATGTCAGTCAATTATACCTCAACAAACTGGATTAAAAAAAAAAAAAAAAGGCTTACGGTTGGGGCAACCTGGGTGGCTCGGTGTGTTAAGCATCTGACTTCGGCCCAAGTCATGATCCCACAGTTCGTGGGTTCAAGCCCCACATCAGGCTCCGTGCTGACAGCTCAGCGCCTGGTACCTACTTCAGATTCTGTGTTTCCCTCTCTCTGCCCCTCCCCTGCCTTTGCTCTCTCTCCCCAAAATAAATCAAGAAGCTTAAAAAAAAAAAGTTCACCATTAAGAAGCACTTGCCAAAATTTTAAAACCCCTATGCTTATGCACAAAACACTACATAGCATGGTACCAGCTGTGTAGGGAGATAGGAAATATAGGTTTGTATCTGCAAATAATATCTCTGGGAACATTCACAAGGGCCTGGCAATGCTGGTTGCCTCTGGAGAGAAAAATTGAAAAGACCGAAGGCCAGAAGGGTCGTGTTAAACTTTTTTCCTGTGTGTATGGATTATTTACAGTTTTCATGTTTTAAAAACGAATCATTTGGATAGTACATTCCTTCCATTGACATGTGAAGTCCTGGCTTCATTACTCCATTGTGGCCACAGCAGTTTGTAACACAGCACATTCCAATTCAGAAACTCTGGGGAATTACAAGCAAAAGCCACAAATGTGTGAGCACGAGTTTGTGAGTTCACACTGTGCACACATGTGTGCACACACACTGACACACTTTGTATTTTTCCGGCATCATGGCACTCCTGTAGCTTGTAAAAACAGAGTACTGAACGAAAATGCAGGAAACAAATACGTCCAGATGTTAATAGTACTTAATTCTGCATTAAGAATATGGGTCATTACTATTTTCGTCTCTATATCTGCGTGCCTTTAAAACATTTCAGGGGTGCCTGGGTGACGCAGTCCAAGAAGCGTCCGACTCTTGATTTCGGCTTAGGTCATGATCTCACAGTTCTTGAGTGTGAGCCCCTCTCCTCAGGCTTTGTGCTGACAGTGCAGAACCTGCTTGAGATTCTCGCTCCCTCTCTCTCTGCCCCTCCCTGCTCTCTCTCTCTCTCTCTCTCAAAATAAATAAATAATTAAACTTAAAAAATAACTCAACCCAGGGGCACCTGGGTGGCTCAGTCAGTTGAGCATCCAACTCTTGATTTGGGCTCAGGTCATGATCCCAGGGTCCTGGGATTGAGCCCCGCAAAAGGTGCCGCACTGAGTGTGGAACCTGCTCAAGATCCTCTCTCTCTCTTCCTCTGCCCCTCCCCTGCTCATTCACATGCATGCACCCCGTCTAAAAAATTTTTTTTTCAACCCAAAGTTTTCTCTTAAAAATAAAGCCTAACCCTGCGTCTTTAAAAAAAAGCGGTATCTTTTTAAAGCAGGAAGACAGTAAAGGAATCCACAGAGCAGCAAATCACCACATATTAATATTCAGTATGAGAAGCACCAGGATTTTCACTTATTCAACGTCATTCACGGATAACTCATATTTGCCAGTGTCTACCCTTAGATCATCTCATCAGTTCAGCAAATGCTCATTGAAGGAGTAATCAGGGCTTAGGGTGGGCTGGGTGCTAAGGGTACCAAGATGAATGAGACCCAGAGTAGCTCTCTTCATGTAGGAGATAATTATCCATTCCCTAAGAATTTTCTGAAGAAAACTTCTACATTGACTCTAAGTTTTAAATGAAACACTTCTCAACCATCAGAATTACATGTAGCCAGGGCTTACGTACTCCTCCTGAAGTCATCCCACACAGGATTATTATTTCTGCTACCATCCTTGCTCAAAGTTAATCCAGGAAACTGAGAAAGAAATTATTTGCCAAACTAATCACAGTATCTTCTACTTAACTTCCGCATTTTAATGTCCTTGACCGGTTGTGAACTCAAGGTCA
This sequence comes from Prionailurus bengalensis, assembly GCF_016509475.1. Taxonomy (NCBI): domain Eukaryota; kingdom Metazoa; phylum Chordata; class Mammalia; order Carnivora; family Felidae; genus Prionailurus; species Prionailurus bengalensis. The sequence goes on along the minus strand of NC_057349.1, from coordinate 98,005,789 downwards.
GTGAACTGTCAATAACTCACTTTAAACTGTGTCTGGAATGGGGCCAACCACCCAAAGGAGCTTGACACACTGGCTGAGGTAAAGGCTGAGGAAGAGGTCAAGGTGAGAGAGGTCTTGGTACTTGAGGAAGGGTTGGTGAGAGCCACTGGAAGCACCAGGAGGTTCTTAGAGGTAGGGAGGGGACTTCAGGGCCTCTAAGGGAGATCCTGGCTCCGCAGAAAAGCTTCTGTGTGGCAGTGTCCCCAGAGAGGCTGCCTGGAAGCCCCACAGCAACCTGATCCTGCATCATGGCGGACTGCTGGCCTTCCCAGAGCCAGGCCATCCCAGGAACCCCCAGACTTACTTTGGAATAGTTGGTGAAGTAGAAATGTGGAAGTAGGAAGCAAAAAAATGACTCTGAGTCACTTGAGTTTCTTTCTTAGCAACACCATAGAGACTCTTGACTCTGACCTTTTGACACACCCAACCCTGGGCCAATCCTTCCATCCATTAGTTTTCTGAAAATAGGGCACCATCTATTGCTAAAGCAAATAACTTAACTGCCAATTGGCCCTAAAGCAAATCCACACTTTCTTCTTCTTCTTTTTATGTTTATTTTTATATTGAGAGAGAGAGAGAGAGAGAGAAGGGGGCGGGGAGAGAGAGAATCCCAAGCAGGCTCCACGCTGCCAGCACAGAACTCGAGGTGGGGTTCGATTCCACAAACCCATGATATCATGACCTGAGCTGAAATCAAGAGTCAGATGCTTAACTGACTGAACCACCCAGGTGCCTCAGCAAATCCACACTTCCTCACCTGGCTGGCCCTGTGGTGCCTTTCAGGAGACACCTACTCACCTCGCCCTTTCCTTGTCACATACATTTTCCCCCATTCTTTTCCATTTTGACACTTTCCCTCTCAAGGGGTGACCTCATCTTTCTTCACTGGGAGAGAGGCCCTCTACTTTGTTTTAGCTTCCTCACTTTCCCTTCTTTGTATTCAAAAATACATTTCTTCATTTTTGCCTGTCACAGACAGACCCTATAATGGGTCCCAATAATCCCTTCCTCCTGGTAGTCAGACCCTTGTGAAATTGCCTTCCCTTTGGGTGTGGGTGGGACCTCTGACTTGTTTCCAACAGTAGAATATGGCAAAGGTGATGTTACTTCTATGATCACGTTACTTAACACTGCAACTTCCTTCTTGCTTGCTGACTCTATTGACTCTCCTTTACAGGAAATAATCCACTATATGGAGAGACCCACATGGCAAGGAAGTAAGGGAAGTCTCCAGCTGACAGCTAGCAGGGAAGGGAGGCCCTCAGTTTCATAGCCCACAAGGAACCAGATCTTGCCAACAGCCAGGGAGCTGGGAGGTGTACCCTTCCCCATTCAAGCCTCAGTGAGACCCCAAGCCTGCCTGACACCTCACTGCAGTCTTGTGAGAGACCCTGAAATAGAGGACCATGCCCAGATTCCTGACCCAAGGAAACAATGGGATAATAAATGTGCATTGTTTTAAGTTGCTACCTGTGTAGTAATGTGTTACATTGCAAAAAATAACTAATACACCCTTCCTTCCTTCCTTTCTCAAAATCATAAATGCCCCCCTCCAATTCCTCCCCAGCTCCCAAACCATCCACATCTGCCCTTGATCCTACTCCCTTCTCTCTCTCTCTCTTTCAGGTTATTTGTCCAGCTTCTGAGTTCTTTAAATCCACATCCCCACCCAGGCTGTACCTGCACACCCACTGTGGAGATTAACTTACAATCCTGATGATCATTTAAATTCACGGCCACTGGACTCAGGGTACGTGAGGGCTGGCCTGACACTTTGTCTCTTTCCCTAGTCCCCATGTATTCCTCCCCTCTCAAACCCCCAACACCCCTTCCTCCATTCTACCTTTCAGCTGGTGATCTTGCTTCTGACTTCCCAGAGGAAAAAAGAAACAATCGGTAGAGAATGCCACTGCTTCTGCCAACTTACTTGCACCTATGTCCACATGTGCTGCTCCTCATTTTGTTTCTCCCAGCTCTGGATGGAGACCTCATGTAAAAGCAGCCTCGTTCTCTGCAACAGATCCCACTTCTTTCCATCCATCCATGTCCATAACACTAACATCCCCGTTAGCTCTCCTGCATCACCACTTTGTCTCTCTTCAACGGATTCTTTCCATCAGTATACAAACCACTATGATTTCTCCTGTCTAGGAAGAAAGAAAGAAAGAAAGAAAGAAAGAAAGAAAGAAAGAAAGAAAGAAAGAAAGAAAGAAAGAAAGAAAGAAAGAAAGAAAGAAAGAAAGAAAGAAAGAGGAAAGGAAAAGAAAAGAAAAAAGAAAAGAGAAAAGAAAAGAAAAGAAAAGGAAAGGAAAGGAAAGGAAAGGAAAGAAATACTTTCTTGGTCTCGTCTCTCTTTTATGATTCTTCTCCTCCAATTCTCTTTTGAGCCTCCTTCAGAGTCAGGCTTCTCTACCCACCCACCCCATTTCCCTACATTGCTCTTGTCTGGTCATCGGTGACTTCCCTGTGGCTAAGCCAGTGGACAATTCTCTGTCTTCAGCACACTTGACCCTGTGGTAGCAGGTCCTCCTCTTTGAAACACTTTCTTCACTTATCTGGGGGACACTGCTCACCTCTGGTTCTCCTCTCACTCTCTGCCTACTCCCTTCCTCTCCCTTGCTGATTGATCTTTCTGTCCCCTGCTGTCAGTGTTGGGAGCTCCAGAGCTCAGAGCCCAGACTCCCTTTCTTGATTCACATATTCCCCAGGTGATCTTCTCCATGTTCACAACTTCAATACTACTCACCTGCAGGGAACTCTCAAATGTATGCACGCAGCCTGGATCACTCCCTTGAGCTCTAGGCTCACATTTCCAACAGCCCACTTCATATCTCTGCTTGGATGTCTCAGGGCATCTCCAAGTCATCCTGCCTAAAACAGAACTCCTAACTTCTGACCCCAAACTAGCTCCTCTTAAAGTTCTGCCATCTCAGCAACTCCATTGTTCCTGCTGCTAAGGCCAAACACCATAGAGTTATCCCTGATGCCTCGCTTTCTCTCATAGGCCACATGAAGTCCATGAATATATCATGTTGGCTGCACTTGCAAAATAGGTCCAGGATCCAATCTCTTCTCATCGTTTTTGCCACCTGTCAGCTCAAGCCATACCTCACCTAATTCTGCAACAACTTCCTTTATGTTCGCCCAGCTCCTACACTTGCTTTTTATCCATCTGTTTTCAATATGGTAACTACACTGGTCTGTTTCAAACACAAGTCAGATTACATTACCTCTCTCATCAAATTTCAGGAGCTTCCCGTAGCACTTAGAATAAAAGTCAAAATTCCTTCCAGATCTGCCAGTGAGGCCATATGTGATCTGTCCAGCATCCCTCTTCCACCTCTCATTTCTTCTCTGAACTTTTCTACCACTGACCTCCTTACTCATTCTGCTCCAGCCACTGACCTCCTTGCTGTTCCTCTAAATACAAGCATGTTTCCCCCTCAAGGCCTCTGCCTTTTCTGTTCCCTCTATCTGAACTGTTCCCCCAGCAGTCACAGATACCTTGCCCCTCTTTAAGGTCTTATGCTCACATGTCATGTCTTCAACAAGGCCTACTCTGTTGAAAATTGCAGCACCCCCAACCCAGTGATCGCATTCCCTTTTCATGTTTTGTTTTTGTCTTTATCGCTATAGGATAGACCCATATTTTACTTATTTATTTTGATATCGGTTAATGTCTGCCTCCTACCATCAAACATAAACTGCTTGAGGGTAGAGATAATTTATGTTCTTATTTACTCCTGTACCATGAGTACCTGGCCCCTAGTAGGTGCTCAATAAATAATTTTGGAATAAATGTTTGGACTTGGTCTTTCTAGGACAATTGGGGGCCGGGGGACTAGAGTGAAGCCCAAAGCCCATGCTATGCTTCTTCTCCTACACCCACATGTTCGACCAATCACCTCTATTTGAGTGGCCCTCACATCTATATCTCTGATCTCCAAACTCATATCTTCAATGCCCATTCAATGTATCAATGAAAAACTCAGAATGCCCATATTCTGAATTTGTACTCCATGTAGTACTGTCTTCAGACTTCTTATCTCAGAAACAGGGCCTCATTGCTTGCCATTCGCTCTGGTATCCAGATGAGAAACTGATCAGTTACACTTGTGTAAACAGGTGAGTACCTATCCTGTGCCATGCAGTAGGCCAGACCCTAGTACCACGGGCAATGCACATAGCCCCTTCCTTCAAGGAGCCAAGTTTGATGACTAAGCATTGTGATAGAGATGCTACTGTGTACAAGATGCTACTGCTCATTCCTCCAAAGTGGAAATATCCATTTTTATGATTAAGATAGCATATGTTCAAAAAATAGAGTATGTTCATTATAAACAATTTGATTAAAGAAATAAGTGAAATAGAAACTATAAGTCACACATAATCTCACATTCATGAAAAAACTGTCGTTAAGGAGTTGGAGTGTACTTCTTCAGACAGATTTCTGTGCATACTTAAAGATAACTAACACTTACTGAATTCTTCTTATGGACTAGACACCATACAACGTGCTTTAAAATTAACTCGTTTTGGGGCGCCTGGGTGGCTCAGTCGGTTAAGCGTCCGACTTCAGCTCAGGTCATGATCTCGCCGTCCGTAAGTTCGAGCCCCGCGTCGGGCTCTGTGCTGACCGCTCAGAGCCTGGAGCCTGTTTCGGATTCTGTGTCTCCCTCTCTCTGTGCCCCTCCCCTGTTCATGCTCTGTCTCTCTCTGTCTCAAAAATAAACAAATGTTTAAAAAAAATAAATAAAATAAAATTAACTCGTTTTAACCTCGCAATGATCCTCCAAGGTAGGTACTATTATCATCTCCATTTTATAAGGAAGCTGAGGTTTAAGAAGGTCAAATAAGATCCCATAGGTTGTAAGGTATCTAGCAGTCAATATAGACTGTTATACCATGGTAACAGCATCTTCAATATCTCAGTGGCTGACATTAACAAAGGTGTGTTTCTTGCTTATGCTCATGAACCGGGTCAATCACGACTCTGTTCCGTGTTGTCTTCATTCCAGGACACAGGGTGATGCCCAAAAGACACCTTCCATTGGGAACTCAGCCAATCGCCAGAATACAAAGAAAAGAGAACAGGATGGCTCTTAAAGTGCCTACTCACAAGGGGCATACGTCACCTCGCTTCTGATTTCATTAGCCTAAGCAGGTCACATGACCAGCCTGTTATCAATGAACAGAAAGAAATAACCTTCCCCCAGGGAGAGACAGTAAATATTTTCAATAATAACACAATTCATTGAAAGTACTGAGCTTACTTTTTAACACAGTCTGCCTCTGGAGCTTAAAAGCTCCACTAGTGTGTGTGTGTGTGTGTGTGTGTGTGTGTGTGTGTGTGTATTTTAACTCTAAAAGTAAGAATTCTACACACATTGCTGAGTAATCTCCTTTGATATGTCGTCTATATCAGAGGGCGTGCTCTACGTGTTGATATAGACTTAGAGTACCCTTTTTTTAAGGCTGCAGATTTTCATATGAGAAATCTTCCTTTCTGCCTGTTGAAACCCTCTTTATCTCTAAGGTCCAACTCAGAGGCCTCAGTCCTGGAGTGAATCATTGCGTCTTTAGAACTCTTATTGCATTTAGTTTATGCTTCACTTTTGTCATGTACATGCCTTGTCTTACAGTCATTTGTATATGTGTCTGTTTCCTTCACCGGATTTTGAGCACCTTGAAGCAGGAATTGTGTCGATCTAGAGATAAAGATTTTATCTTCCTGTGCCTGGGCATGCTTGACAGAGATGAGATACTGTCTGTTGATTTTGCAATATTGTGTACTCCTTGCTATCTCTGTCACTTCAGACAGAGTTCTGAGTATCCTAAACTGGTTCTTTTGTATCATTTAAATTTAGTGACCACTGAAGAATTCATGCAGAATTTGTTGGCTAGAAGGGTCCTTGGATAGTTCTGCCTTCCCACACTTGTTAAAATTACAGAAGCAATAACAACATTAAGGGAAACAAAATGGCAAATAGATACTAATGCCTCCCTTCTTAAAGAAAGAATAATGCTGGAGAAACAAAACATAATAATTGCTCTAAATTCATATCATCATCAAGTTTTCCCATCTCCTCTCTGCAGCAAAAGTTACCAAATGAATAGTAGCTCATCTTTAAGAATAGAGATGTTGGGGGTGAGGGCACGCCTGGGTGGCTTAGTTGGTTAAGTGTCCAACTTCGGCTCAGGTCATGATCTCACGGTCTGTGGGTTCGAGCTCCACATTGGGCTCTGTGCTGACAGCTCAGAGCCTGGAGCCTGCTTCAGATTCTGTGTCTCCCTCTCTCTGCCCCTCCCCCGCTCTCTTTCTCAAAATAAATAAAACACTAAAAATAAAAAAAAAAAAAGAATAGAGATGTGGGAACAGTGCTGGAGGAGGAAGCATGGAATAATGTGGAGAGCCAGGAGCACTTGCTAATTACCTAAGACGGGGTCTTGTCATATGTACCCAAATACACTCAACCCTCTCAGGGTTGCAAAGCTCCCATTCTTGTACCCAGCATGTTTATGTTTTAAGAGTGGCAAGTAAAAATGGATTCCTAATCTGCATCACAACCTGGAGCACCAGACCTTGAAGGAAAGCCCTTCTCTGACAAAAGGCCATGGCCATCTGGAAGAAGAGCTACCTTCCTAAGCAGATGGGTGGCAGGTTCCAGCACAGTGGGGCAGGTTTCCCCAGAAACAGATGTCTTGCCTCTATTAACTTACCCGGTGATTAAGAGTAACCAGTGTGTCCTCTCCACCTAATTCTTTTTGAGCACCTGTGTAAGTGGCATTGTGCAGCCTCTCCCAGAGGGACCCTAAGGACAAACACTGCATTCCCATCTCTTTTTGTTCCCGAGCCAGCTTTGTCTACAGCAGGTAATTTGGCAAAGTAGGTGTTAGCAGAGCCCCAAACAACCAAACCCGGAACAACTTTTGAAAGCGTGATGTGTGTACCGGTGGAAGATAGAGTCCTTATTGGTAAGAAGGTGCTCTCGGGGGCCTCAGCCTCCTTCCGGGGGCCTCAGCCTCCTTCCTTGTGGCCTGTCCCCTGCCTCAGCCCCCCAGGGGCATGGCCAGATTTCCGTTCTCACCCCGCAGTCCAATGAGGCTCCTGTTGTGGGGACTCGGGCTGGGTGTGAAACCAGCTCCCTGCCTGGCCCCAGGGGACCGTTATCTCCACTCACACGCTGCTTCCCGTCACATATCCTGTGCCAACGCCGTGTCAAGCCCATCTTACATTTTTCAAAATGTCTTTAGCATCATTTCCTGAGCCTGAACATTTGCTCGTGCTGCAAAACAACAGCCAAGCGGAGAACCCTTTTTGCAAGTTTCACACAAAGTTATTGGGACCACAGACTTCCAGAAGCAGGAGCAAATGCTTTTCTCTTATCAGAGTGAAAGTCAGCCCTGTTTTCCTGTGAAACCAAAGCAATTTGCAGACCAGAGACCCGCTCTTCCAGTTGACAAAAAATCATGTAAGAATTAAACCCTCCCCACACAATTTAGCATTGGATTATTTTGTACAGCCATCCCTCCTTTCTGGACGCTAGACGGAGGCAGCATGTAGGGCTAGGAGTTTGGCTCAGTGCACAGGTGGTGGGGTGCCTTAGTCTCTGCTTAGCCTCAGCACAGCTCTCTAAATCATGCAGCCTGATAAAATGTCTCCTTTCCCTTACCCTTTCTCCTATCCCCTTCAGCTCTGTTTGCTTATATCACCCCATTTGGGCGTAAATAGCCAACTGTGCCATGTTCTCCTGGATACAAGGGAGGCATTGGCCACCTCCCCAGCTGGCCTCTAGCTACTGAAATGCAGGAGGTAGAGCTTTGGGGCCAATGGCTGTCACGGCTCAGCTGCTGCTAGAGTCCAATGGGTTCTCTGTCACTAAGGGAGGGAAAAACATAAAGGCACAAGAGGTCTGTCTGTGCATGGCGATACTTGCATGCCTGGACAATGAACTGTGTTGTGTTAATCTTACTATATCCTGGGTATAAAAGGAGAGGATCATGCACATCCTTTGTTCCCTCCTGTTGAACTGCAAGCAGATAATACAATCAAACCTGGTAGTGAATGGATAGAATAATTTTAGCTCAAAAAAAGAAAAAAAAAAAGGAAAAGAAATAAAAGACGGATAGGAAATCTCTGGAAACTACAGCCTTTCTCTTTTCATTTTAAGGATAAGTTAGCTACCTCCTTGGAGCAGTAAGACACTGCATAAATATCAAGCTGAGTTTAACTTCACTGTACTCAACAACGAACACTTTTAATTATTTTAGTGTTTTTTTTGAAAGTAATGAATTATGAGTTAAGCAGTCTGCTAGGCTATCATCATCTTCAATAAGAATACTTGCACAGAAAAAGGCTGTAAGAGAAAACTGAGTGAAGAAGGTAAGAGAGAGACTAATGTAACCCACTGGAATCATATCATTCTAGAATTTTAATTAAGTAAATTTAAAAGCGCTGGAGTGCCATCTACACAAATAATAGGCTGAAAGTTAGCAGGCTGTGTTTAATACAGCAATCACCATTCAAAAGGAAACTGGAAAACCTTAACCCTATCCATTCAACCTGCCAGTAAAGTGAACAGAGTAGAAGGAGAGATGGGGACAGACAGAACCCCTAGTTTCCTATTTTCCTATTCAGAAAAGTATTATCAAAATCTTTGTAGAAGAAATGAGTTCTGCCATCAAGTATAATGGAAATTACATGCACACACACACACACACACACACCCCTTTACAAAGAGATTCAGCCACAATCAATTTAAAAGATAAGAATAAAATTGAAAACTCATTCATTTTATAAGGAATAAAACTAATTCCCATAAAGTCACTTACTGATATGGCTGAATTCTGGGGGTGGACTCTATGTGGCCCAAGTCACTTTTTAGCTAATTCAGGTCTCTTTGCAGCCTTACACATCGTCAGGCCAGGCCTAGATACTCCCACTGAGTAGGGCCAAGCACACCAAAGAATTATATTGAGGAACACACAGGTGATGATTTAGAAAAAAATAATCTACTTTGGACATCACTGAGGCCACATTTTCCTTGTTGAGATGAAATAATGCTGGGTAGATTAATCACAATCTTTACATCTTCTTGTATATTTCAACTATTTTACAGCTCTTGAAGTATACATACCATGGATCCAATAATTCCACTTAAAGTAATGTAGTCTATAGATATGCTTATATATATGGGCATTGTTTGAAATAAGGAAAGATTGCAAACAACCTAAAAGTTCTTTAAAACAAACTGGTATGGGGGGTGCCTGGGTGGCTCTGTCGGTTAAATGTCTGACTCTTGATCTCAGCTCAGGTCTTGATCTCAGAGTCATGTGTTCAAGCTTCTCATTGGGCTCTGTGCTAGGCTTGTATTCTTACTTTAAAAAAATAATAATGGGTATGGATGCTGTGTTATATCTATACAGGGAAAACAATGTCTTTGTCAAAAGAACGAGGCAGTACTGATCGTATGACAGGGAATCATATCAAGAATTCATTATTAAAAAGACAAAAGCGAGGAGAAGAGCATACAAAATACTGCCATGTATATTTTGTTGTTACAAAAGATTCTAAATGTGTGCAGGGAATATCTCTGAAAGGCTATTCCCCAGTCCCTACCCACCCTCCACCTCCCACCCCCAAATATGTAGCTGTGGCCTCCAGGGAGGCATAGGGTGTCTGGGTGACAGGAATGTGAGAGGAACTTGCTTTAATATCATAACCAGGGTTTTTTTTTTCCAGTTTAAGTCACCTTCATTGAGATACATTGGATGAGGTTTTACAAATGAATGTTATGCTCTTTTGTACTCTTTGACTTTGTGCATGTGTTACAAAAAATAATTTTGAGGAAAAATATCTGAGTTAGGTTCTTCGGAAGTTCTATGGAATAAAGTATTTACATAAGATACCTTCTTTGCTCTGTGAACTAGTAGCAGACGGGGGCCACTTTGGGAAGATCAGTTATTCTGATCTTCTAGGTAAGTGTCCCACATGATAGTAAACCACGTGAGAAAGCATGGAGGCCCTGACAGTGGGGAAGTGGTTGGCAGGTTTGGGGAGGTGACGAGGAGAAGCCAGAAGGCTGCTCTCACTTCTAAGAGTGAAAAGTACCTCCTCCTATGTTATGATCTAGATGGTTGTGTCTCTCAAACACGTATGTTGAAGCCCTAACCCCTGATATGATGGTATTGGGAGGTGGGGCTTTGGGGAAGTGTTAAGTTTTAGATGAAGTCACGAGAGTGGAGCCCCATGATGTCATTACTGCCCTTATGTAAAGAAGGAAAGACACCAGAGTTTTCTCTCTGTGCTCTGTGAGGACACAGCAGGAAGGTGGCTGTCTACAAACCAGGAGAGGGCTCTCACCAGAACCATGCTGGCGTCTCGATCTCAGACTTCCAGCCTCTATAACTGTGAGAAACAAATTTCTTTTAATATAATTTACTGTCAAGTTAGCTAACATACAGTGTAAACAGTGTGCTCTTGGCTTTGGGGGTAGATTTCCATAATTCACTGCTTACATACAACACCCAGCGCTCATCCCAACAAGTGCCCTCCTCAATGCCCATCACCCATCTTCCTCCTTCTCCCCCATCAACACTCAGTTTGTTCTCTGTATTTAAGAGGCTTTTATGGTTCACTTCCCTCTCTGAAACAAAAAAGTAAATTTCTGTTAAGACACACAGTCTATGGAATTTTGTTATGGCGGCCCCAGCTGACGAAATACAAACTAGAACAGAGGATGAGACCAGAAATCTCCTTATTTTATAATCAGCGTATCAAAATTTAAAGAGGTATTTTTGAGGCGCCTGGGTGGGGCAGTCAGTTAAGCATCTGACTTCAGCTCAGGTCATGGTCTTGCGGTTCACAAGTTTGAGCCCTGCATTGGGCTCTGTGCTGACAGCTCAGAGCCTGGAGCCTGCTTCAGATTCTGTGTCTCCCTCTCTCACTGCCCCTCCCCCACTGTGCTCTGTGTGTGTGTGTGTGTGTGTGTGTGTGTGTGTGTGTGTGTCAAAAATAAATAAACATTTAAACATTTTTTTATTTTTTTTAAATTTTTTTTCAACGTTTATTTATTTTTGGGAGAGAGACAGAGCATGAACGGGGGAGGGGCAGAGAGAGAGGGAGACACAGAATCGGAAACAGGCTCCAGGCTCTGAGCCATCAGCCCAGAGCCCGACGCGGGGCTTGAACTCCCGGACCGCGAGATCGTGACCTGGCTGAAGTCGGACGCTTAACCGACTGCGCCACCCAGGCGCCCCTAAACATTTTTTTTTAAAAAAAATAAAGAGGTCTTTTTGAAATGCTGCCTTATGGCCCAATGTTTTCGGATCCTTCTAAAGATATATGCAAATTAGTCTGTGTGCTAAAACCAATTTATTTTGTTTTATTTTATTTTTTTAACGTTTTTATTTATTTTTGAGACAAAGAGAGACAGAGTATGAACAGGGAAGGGGCAGAGAGAGAGGGAGACACAGAATCTGAAACGGGCTCTGGGCTCTGAGCTGTCAGCACAGAGCCCAACCCGGGGCTCGAACTCACGGGCTGTGAGATCATGACCTGAGCCGAAGTCGGATGCTTAACCGACTGAGCCACCCAGGTGCCCCGGCTAAAACCAATTTAATGTTCTTTATTTTTTAAAATCTTTTTTCAGCTTATTTATTTATTTATTTATTTATTTATTTATTTATTTTGAGAGAGAGAGAGAGAGAGAGAGAAAGAGCACAAGAGGGGCAGGAGCAGAGAGAGAGAGAATCCCAACCAGGCTCTGCACTCTGCACTGAACCCAACATGGGGCTCAATCTCATGGCCATAAGATCATGATCTTGAGCCAAAATCAAGTCATATGCTTAACTGACTGAGCCATCCAGGTGCCCCCCCAGTTTCATGTTCTTATTGTATCTCCTGTCAGCTTAGGAGGTAGAATTCCATTTCACTTCAAGTGGTTTGAAATTTATGATACCAGCTTGGTCAGGATACTTTGGCCTCTGCTCTATCAAGAAGACCCTATGAGGTCCAAGAAAAGGAAGGAGGATTCTGGCGAGTCAAGGCAATGGGGCTGGGAAGGTTACAGAGCGTGGACATGGTGCATTAACACCACCGGAGAGGGATGAGGCTAGAGGCCAAATTTGCATGCAGAAGAGGCTGGAGACGTTGAAATGGTCCTGCCCAAGCTACCTGACTCATGATCAGCTTGTGACCAAACACTGACATGTCATTCTCTAGTTGTTTCACATTCATGCAGCCTGTCTCCTAACCTACAATGCAAGCTTCCCAAATGAAAAGTTTTTTCCTCCTCCTCCTCCTCCTCCTCCTCCTCCTCCTCTTTCTTCCCTTTTTATCCATAAGCACTCAGCAAACATGAAGAAAGGAAAAGGAAGGAAGGAGGGAGAGAGGAAGGGAAGGGAAGGGAAGGGAAGGGCAGGGCAAGAAGGTAGGAAGGAAGGATGGAGGGAGAAGAACTATTGCCTAAGTGCCAGTGGAGTTGTTAAGTGTAAGGTAAGGTAAGTACAAAATTGAAATTAAGCAGAGCTAAAATTTCTGAATTTCAGCTTTTGGAACAATATATCTAGAGGTATTATACACTAGACTAATAGGTAGAAGCATGGAGGTGGCTGCAGGAATCACTGAACATGGAGAGGCCAGCCCTCCGCACTGTTGAGTCTCCCCACATCCACATGGAAAAGGTAAGGCAAATTTCCTGGTGGATCCAGCTTCACCACGGCTTAGTTGTGCAACCTTGAGCACTTAATCAAAGCACTTGACTTGAGTGCTTCGTTTTCCTCATCTGTAAAATGGGGCTAATAATAGTACCTCCCTCACAGAGTGACTATGAAGACTAAATTTAATATTTATTATATACATATAAATACATATTAATATGCTTAGCACATTAATATGCCTAGCATAATATCAGATACATAGAGACCATACGATAAGTATTAACTCTTATGATTACTAATATCACTAAATTATTTAAAGTTTCCCCACTTTAAATAGCTTAGTAATATGAACAATGGGATCACCCTTTTGCCAATGGCAAAAGGTCAAGCATTCTCTGGGTTCCAGGTAGCAATGACATGTGCAATAGTGGGTTGCAGATAATAGGCTAATTGATCTTGTTTAATAAAAATGGGATTTATTCTATGTTCTGGTGGCTGTACAATCAAGAATCCCATCCATAAAAAGACCTGAATACACTACACATATAGGGATGTTAGTCACTAAAATGTGCTAGCAGGAAAAATCCCATTTCCTGTCATAATTATCACTAGAGAAAGAATTCATGAGAGCAGCCTAGTAAAGGCAATATCTGCCGTCACACCCTGAGCAGAAAGCAGCCTCAGCTTTTGGAGATACTGAGGGCCCCCGCCAAAGGCAGAGTGATTCCTGCATCAATATATTATATTCTTCCAATGGATTCATCCATCTAATGTGAATTCAATTTAGAGGACGCTGCCAGACAGAATTAAATACATTAGTTTGAAAAATTACAAAGAAAGCGTGTTTATAGCAGTTCCATTTTGATGGAATCAATTTTCTAAGCGTTTATCTTTTAGGAGTCCTAGAGGTCTTGCTTATAGGGTGTGCCTCCCAGATAGGCTTTGCATGACACCATCTGCTGCAAGAAAGGACCCACAATGTTTTATCCTGGGCCTTCAATAGCTATCCAAGGGGGCTGCTCCAGGAGAAAAGTGCGTGAAACATCACTTAACCACAGACATTCCCACAAGCAATTATTCTACCCCTCACCTAGATTAATTATTAATCTGTGTATTTTAGGGAGATCAGAGTTATAGCAAAAGAGTTATGATGGGACATGACTAATGAGATGATCTCAAATACTAAATGGGGATAACCCACATAATGGCACCAGTTCTGATTAAGATTCTCATGCAAGAAATAATAATAACCCTTTATGAAGAACTCGCCATTAGCTGGACTTTGCACGAGGCATTTTGTACATACCTTATCATTGGCTTCTCGTGTTGATGCTGATGGGTTTATTTTACAGATAATGAAATTAAGATTCAGAGAGACTCAGTGAGGTTAAAATGAATTGTCCAACTCCCATACCTGGTTAATGGCAAAATAATGAAACCCAAGTCCAGCTGACCCCAAAGTGTATGTATGCCTTTTTAGCATTCTACCGATCTCTCAGGTTCAACAGCTATAAGTATAAAACATGTGGTCTTTTCCCCCAACCATTTTCAGAGATATTCTCCTAGCATAGATCTAATAATTAACAAATATTTATGTTAAAAAATTATAGCCACTGTAGGACCACTCTATTTTTAAAAGGTATAACTGGAGAAGGTATAGTGTTGTTAATGGATTTCCCCCCCCCGGATTTTAGTTCTCCTTTTCAGATTTAATATTCTTTTTTAGGAGAGTGAGTTCCCCTACTTTGTATTAAGTCAAAAATCACAAGAAAGAACTAGAATATTCAAAGTACAATTCAGAATGAGATTTTTTAATGACAAAAATAAAGGCAATGAGAGAATAAAATGGAGAAGTATAATATTTACATGAGTTTTAGAAGGAGACTAGAGAGAATGGCAATATTCAAATGCTAGTAGCTGAGAATAAGAAATAATAAGAAAAAAATCCTCAGATTGAAAAAGCATAACAAATATTGACTAGAATAAATAAAATAAACCTTCCTGGGGCGTCGGGGTGGCTCAGTTGGTGTCCAGCTCTTGATTTTGGCTCAGGTCATGATCTCAGTTTGTGATTTCGAGCCCTGTATTGGGCTCTGTGCTGTCAGTATGGAGCCTGCTTGAGATTCTCTCTCTCTCTCTCTCTCTCTCTGTCCCTCACCCCACTTGTTCTCTCTCTCTCTGTCTCAAAATAAGTAAACTATAAAGGAAATTAAAAAAAATAAACCTTACTTAGGTATATCTGGTGAAACTATGGAATATCAAAAATAAACCTTAGAGATCTGTGCTGACAGCACAAGAGCATGCTTAGGATTCTTTCTCTCCCTCTCTCTCTACCCCTCCCCTGGTCACTCGCTTACTCTCTCCCTCTCAAATAAATAAACTTTAAAAAATTAAAAAAATAAATCTTAGGAAAATGTAAAAACAGCTGGTAAAAAAGACACAATGTCTACAAAGGAACAACAATTAAACAGAGAGTTGACATTTCAGCAGCAAAAACTGAGGTCAAAATAAAATAGGAAAACATTTTAAGAACTGCTGACCTAGAATTCTATCTTGAGACAAGAGAGACAGAACATGAGCCAGGGAGGGGCACGGAGAGAGGGAGACACAAAATCCAAAGCAGGCTCCAGGTTCTGAGCTATCAGCACAGAACCTGATGTGGGACTTGAACCCATGAACCATGAGACCATGACATGAACTGAAGTTAGACACTTAACTCATTGAGCCACCTAGGGACTCAAAAATAAAGATATTTTCAAACAAGGACTAAGAGAATTTTCCACTCACAGAATCTATATGAAAGAACGACATAAAGTTATACTTCAGGGAATAGGAAAAATGAACCCATAAAAAAAGGGATTTAATAAGCAATAAATTAGCAGTGAACAATCCAAAAATAAAATTAAGAAAACAATTCTATTTATACTAGTATCAAAAAGAATAAAATACTTAGGAATAAATTTAACAAAAGTATAAAAAAGTATAAAAGTACAAAACCTGTACTCTGAAAACTGAAGACATTTTGAAAGGAAATTAAAGAATTCCTAAATAAATGGAAGGACATCCCATGTTCATGGATTGAAAGAGTTACTATTGGGGCGCCTGGGTGGCGCAGTCGGTTAAGCGTCCGACTTCAGCCAGGTCACGATCTCGCGGCCCGTGAGTTTGAGCCCCGCGTCGGGCTCTGGGCTGATGGCTCAGAGCCTGGAGCCTGTTTCCGATTCTGTGTCTCCCTCTCTCTCTGCCCCTCCCCCGTTCATGCTCTGTCTCTCTCTGTCCCAAAAATAAATAAACGTTGAAAAAAAAAAAAAAAGTTACTATTGTCAAGATGGCAATACTCCTGCATTCATCTACAGATTCAATACAATGCTATCAAAATCCCACCTGAATTTTTGTGCAGAAATTAAGATGATATTAAAATTCATACTTAAGTACAAGAGACTCAGAATAGCACTCTGAACAAGAAGAACAAAGTTGGAAAACTGGATTTCAAAACTTATTACAAACTTAAAGTAATGAATATAATGTGATACTAGATTAAGAATAGACATATAGATCAATGAAATAGTCCAAAAATGAACCCTATAGTTATGGTCAATTGATTTTCAACAAGGGTACAAAATATTCAATGAAGAAAGAATAATCTTTTCCAACAAATGGCACTGGATAACCACATGTAAAAGAATGAAGTTATACTTCTTCCTCACTCTATACACAAAAATTAACTCAAAATTAATCATAGATGCAAATGTAAGAGCTAAAACTATAAAATCCCTAGAAGAAACATAGGGATATATTTTCATGACATTGGATTAGGCAAAACATTCTTAGATATGATACCAAAAGCACAAGCAAAAAAGAAAAAATATGTAAATTGGGTTTCATCAAAATTAAAAACTACTGTTCTTCAAAGAACACTATTAAGGCAATGAAAAAACCCCACAGAATGGGAAAAAATATTTGTTAATCATATATCAGATAAGTGGTTTGTATCTAGAGCATACAAAAACTCTTACAGCTCAACAATAGAAAGACAAGTAACCTAATTTAAAAATGGGCAATGGGTATGAATTCCAAAGAAAAATATACAAACAGCCAATAAATGCATGAAAAGATGCTTACCATCTTTAGTCATTAGGGAAATACAAGTCAAAACAACAATGAGATACTATTTTATACAAACTAAGAAAGGTTATAATAAAAAGACTGATAGTAACAAGTATTGGTAAAGATATGGAGAAATTAGAACTCTCATACATTGCTGGTGAGAATGTAAAATAATACAGCCTCTTTAGAGAACAGCCTGGCAGTTTGTCAAGAGACTAAACTGAAGGTTACCATTTGACCCAGTAATTCCACTTTTAGATATATATCCAAGGGAAATTAAAGTATGTGTCCACACAAAAACTTGTCCACATATTCATAGCTGCATTATGTATAGTAGCTAAAAAGTGGAAACAACCCAAATGTCCATCAGTTGATGAATGGATACATAAAAGGTCATATATCCAAACACTATTATTCAGCCATAAAAAGGAATGAAGCACTAATGCATTGTATAACATGGATAAACCTTAAAGACATTATGGTAAACAAAAGAAGCCAGACACAAAAGACCATGTATTTAATAATGTCACTTCTATGAATGTTTAGAATAGACAAATCTGTGGATATAGAAAGCAGATTAGTGGGTGCCTAGGACTGGGAGGAAAATGGGGAGTGACTCCTGATGGATATGAGGTCTCTTTTTGGGGTCATGAAAATATTCTCAAGTTGATTCTGCTGGTAGGTGCACAACTCTGTGAATACACTAAAAACCATTGGGTTGTAAACTTTAAATGGGTGAATTGTATAGAATGTTGACCTTTGAACAACTTGGATTTGAACTGTGTGAGTCCTCTTCTACACAGATTTTTTTCATATAAATAAAGGACAGTACTGTAAGTGTATTTTCTCTTCCTTAGGATTTTCTTAACATTTTCTTTTCTCTAGCTTACTTTAAGAATACAGTAAATAAAATAACATACACAACATGTGTTAATTGACTATTTATATTACTGACTAGTCTTCTAGTCAACAGTAGGCTGTTCATAGTGAAGTTTTGGACAGTCAAAAATTATATGTGAATTTTTGAGTGTGTGGGGGGTTGGTGTCCCTAACCCCTATGTTGTTCAAGAGTCAACTTATATATTTCAGTAAAGATAATTTTTAAAAAGCAACAGAGAGTAAAGAAATTGGTAAGTATGTAGTCAAATCTAAATAAGCATTGAATGGATGAAATAGTAATAAAAGCACTAACAGAAGTTATTAAAAAAGATGGAACTAAAATACTGAAACAATAATATGTGAGAACAGATGAAGGATTAGAGATAAAGCATTCCAACGTCCTTATTTTGTTTACAAAGAAAGCAAGAGCTACTGATCCACCTACAACATTGTAGAACAGTGCACTTGCTAAACTTAAAAGTAAACAGGAAAAAATAGCAATAGAATCACTTGAAAAAAAAAATAAGATCAGTTCTACAGCAGAAAAGGAGAAAAAAAACCCAACATGGTGAACAGAAAGCACACAAAAAAGAATAAATCCATCACAGTATGTAATCACAATAAATAAATGGACTAAATATGCCAGTAAAGAGACTGAGACTCCAATTTAATTTAAATAAGTCCAGCTGTATGTAGTGGGTTTTTAAAGGAAATGCCAATTTATTTATTTTGAGGGGAGTGGGGAGAAAATGAGCAGGGGAGGGGCAGAGAGAGAGGGAGAGAGAGAGAATCCTAAGCAGGCTCTGTGCTGTAGCTTGATCTCAGGAACCATGAAATCATGATGACCTGAGCCAAAACCAAGAGTCAGACACTTAGCCAACTGAGCCACCCAGGTGCCCCTGTAGCAGGTTTTTAAAAATTACATTTTCTAGGGGCGCCTGGGTGGCGCAGTCGGTTAAGCGTCCGACTTCAGCCAGGTCACGATCTCACGGTCCGTGAGTTCGAGCCCCGCGTCGGGCTCTGGGCTGATGGCTCAGAGCCTGGAGCCTGTTTCCGATTCTGTGTCTCCCTCTCTCTCTGCCCCTCCCCCGTTCATGCTCTGTCTCTCTCTGTCCCAAAAACAAATAAATGTTGAAAAAAAAATTTAAAAAAAAAAAAAAATTACATTTTCTAACCATCTGTTCCAGGTAATTAGGATGAAATTGCATTTGAATATTTTTCCTTGTCTTGTTCTTGACTTTAAATGGGATGCTCTTAGCATTTCACCATTAAGAATAATATTTGTTTATGGTTTTGGTAGATGCTCTTTTTTCAGGTTAAGGAGTTTTCCTTCAATTCTTAGTTCACTAAGAGAAATTATATTCAGAATGTTGAGACAAAATAACTGTCAACTTAGAATTCTATACACAGTTAAACTGTCACTCGAGAATGAGGCTGAAGTCAAAAGAATGCAACACTATAAAAGAACTAGATGGTACCTAGATGTAAATATAACAAAAGATGTGAAAGCTTTTGTGAAGAAAACTCTAAAAGCTTATTGAGAGACATAAAGGATAACCTGAATAAATGGAGATAGGACATATTCATGTATGGGAAGACAAGAGCTTAACAGCAAGTGTTCTCCTAGGTTTACACTATAAATTTAATAAATTCTATTAAAAATCCCTGGGGAGGTTTTTTTCACTGACCTGGATAAGCAGATCATAAAGTTCATGCAGAAGAATAGCCAAAACAATTTTGAAACAGAGAAAGGATTCACCCTAACAAGTATCAAGCCTCATCATAAATTAATAGTAATTAAAATACTCTAGTATCAGTATCTGAATAAACAGATCAATGGGACAGATTTTCTGGAAAACCCAGAAACATTACCATATAAATAGAACTTGGAATATGACAGAGGTGACATTACAATCAGTAGGGAAGGCTGACTAATAAATGGCATGGAGACTATTTGCTAACAATATTCTTAAGGGGAAAAATTATATTCACACCTCACATCATGCACAAAAGTCAATTTCAGATATGTCAAGGGAAAGTTGTAAACATTTAGACAAAATGTAGGAAAATACATGTGATATCCTAGAAGGGCAAAAAGCAAAAAATCATGGAAAAGGGATAAATTGAACTGCATAATCTTCAAAAACCTCTCAATGACAGTTGACAACAATCACAAGGTAAAAAGGCAAGCACTTAGAGAAGCTATCTGCAACCTCCATTTCCAACCAAAGATAGGTACCCAAAATCTATATTAAGTTCCTAAAAATAAGCAAGAAGAAGAGAAATAATGAAACACCAAAAAGGCAAAGACATGAAGAAGCAATTAGCAGAGGAGGACATTTAATGGTCAAGAGACACACGGAAGTGTGCTCGACTTCACTAGCAGTCGAGGAGACAGATCGACGTTATTTCACAACCATTAGAGTGGGGGGAAATGTTTAACACTGATATGACCAACAATACAGGTTGGTGAGAACAGAGAAATAAAAACTTTCATCTGCTGCTAGTGGGAGTATAAAATTATATAACCGCTGCAGAGAGCAATCTGGCAATGCCTGGTAAAGTTAATGTATAACCTATGAACAATGGCTCCACTTTTATGTATCTAGAAGTTCCTGAGAGATACACGGGCCCAAGGAGATACAAACAAAAAAACGTTCTTTTCAGCACTCCAGGCAATAGCTTAAAAAGTGGAAACAAGTACCTGACCTTCCCAGGTAAGATAGGGGAATAAAGTGTGCATTATTTACAATGGCATTATATTAATGCCATACTGCACGGCAGCTGATATGAGTGAACTAGTTCTATGTCATACGCATGGATAAACCCAAAGTGTATAACGATAAGCTAAAAAGATGCAAGATAAGTATTTATATGTGATGTCATTTACATAAAATGGAAAATAAGTAAAAATAATAGTACCTATTATTTACAAATACATTGAAGATACCCAACTCTTGCTGGTTGTTATTCACACCTCTGAGGTGGAGAGAGAGGAGCCTCTAAATCCAGGTGTCCTGCGACTACAACACCTAGAGAGGTCCTTGAATTTACCATAAAAGATAAGAGGAATTTTTTTTTAGAACTGAGCCACTAATGAGCACTATTTATGTGCTCATGTACAAAGAACCGTAAAGACATTTGGTGGGTTCTAGTATCAATGGCTAGTTCCTCTTCACTAAGGAATCAAGGATAATAACCCTCCATGAGCAGGGCTAAGAGAATGGCTCTAGCCTAGCTCCTGTCTTCTCCTGCAGACTCCAGGTTGTTCTCTGGCACCCAGCCTGGTTTGCCCTGGGAACTCTCCTTCTTGTGTTTCCTTAGACATCCACCAGAAGTACAGCCTGACACTCCAAGTTTTACGTGCTGACTTCTACAGAAGATTCCATAGCTTAGCTCTACCTCTGACCCATGCCCAGGGGCTATGCTTGAGCTTTTCAGGGGAGGTGTTGCTTCCCTGGGTTGGCCAACCTTTCCTGAGCTACAACGATCAGCAGAGGGCCTTTAAACTCCCTTTGGCTTGGAGTTGCAGAGCCGTGATCCTTCCTGAGTTCCTCCATTAAACATGTGCACACACATACTTTCATATTCACACAAACACATTTCTATACATATACACACCCATACACAAACTTGCATGTACAAAGAAACACACACATACATACCTACACCACTCCTTTCTCTGCAACAGGAGTTGGGCTTGCTTAATCACTCAAATTCAATCTTGTGTAGGTATTGTGTGGCAGATCTGATTTTATAATGGAACACAATGGGAATAATAGAATTTACTATTCGCGAACGCATAGATCTCAAATATCAATGATACCATTGAAACCATTATGACACAATAGACCCATCCTCTTATACAAGCTCAAATCCTGTGAATTTTCTTTTCTTTTTCACTTTGGGAGCAGACTCGATTCAATTATATTCTTCAATTCTTACCCCATTACCATGACCGTTATGTGAGGCCCCTCTGTAGTTCTATTTTACTTTATTTTTCCCCTTTGTGCCTGATTCCACTTTTCCATCCCTCCCGTCCCTCACATGCATCCTCTGTAATGTGTTTGATGTCTGCTCGATCGTTACTTATCCTATTGCTTGTCTACTAGGATGGCACAGCAAGATGATGTTTATCTCTGACTCATTACTGATTCATTTTTATTAAGCAGCCATAAAATTTTAGGTGTTGTGCTGGAGTGGCATCTGCTGGGGCATCTAGAAGCCAAATGATGTGAACATCTGCGCAATTTGACAGCGGGTCGAGAGGTATCTGTTATCTTATTTTCTTTATACACAGAACTCAACTCACAAGATCATACTCTTGCAGGAAAAGAATTTTCCTTAACTCGGGAAAATGCTCCTTTGTCACAAATGAGTGTTTTTGTCTGCAGAGAGGGTGCGGTGACTGTGCCACGAAGAAGACCCACTTCTAAGGGGAAATCGCCCCTGGCCGAGCCCCATGTGCGGGCTGCTCCAGGACTTGGCCCATAGGTGGCAGTCTCCCTTCATCGTTCCTGGACCACAAACCTCAGAAGGGCGGACTGCAATCTAGGTTTCCTTTGCTCTTTTCTTCCGTTTTCCTAATATTTAATGTTCCCCCCGCCCCCACCAACCCCCCCTCCTCCCCACAGCGGGTAGAGCCCACAGCTGGGGAGTGCAGCAGTGACAAAAGAAACTTCATCTGGATCCCGCCAAAGACAGAAGGAACCGGTTGTGCCCTCCTCTTTGGGATTGGTTTAGAACTCGAGCGGAGCCCTCTCGCAGAATTGCTCTGTAAATGGCAAGGAGTGTCTTTCACTCCAAACAGAAAATAAAGCCTTCTCAAAAGGTCATAATTTTTAAAAAGCAATCATGCCAATACAAGTCTTTATCCTCCCTGTTTTGTCTTGTCCCTCACCTCTCTGCCAACACCCACCCACAGATTTGGGATTAATCTTTGTGAATGGGTTGTGACCAGACAGTCTTCCCCAAATATGCCGGAGCCCTCACCTAGCCTATCTGACAAAATAGAGAAGAGTCAGAAGCAGAGATGAAGGGAGTGTGTGTGTGTGTTAAGAATCCTCCTACCCCTCTTTGCAGAGAATTCTAGCAGATAGGGAGTCCAAGGGAAACCGGGAGATCAAGAAAGGGCACCACCTTTTCACCTTCATTCTACCCCACTCACTCCACACCCAAGAAGAGAAGACAGCTGGGATACTAAACCAGCCCTAGGCCTTTCTAGGAGAGCCTGCCCAGTGGGCTTCTAATCAGCAAGCACCAATTGTCTGCCCCCCACCCCCACTGTTTATGGAGCCAAAGGGAGTTTCAATCATTAGCAAGCAGTCAAATTGCCTGAGGATTGTGCTTGTCTAAGATGCCAAATGGAGTGGTTCATTAGCATTTGTAAAACTCGCCTCAACAAAAATCAGAACCTAGTGCTGGGGTGGGTTTTGTGTATTCCACTTGAATTAACAAACAGAATATCTTTTTAATCTTATTAACACCTGGGTTCTGAAAAAGACACTGCTAACGAAAGGACCTCCTTGTCTATGCTGGAAGGAGGATTTCTCTCCTTCTAGGTGCTTCTTCTCCCCAGACTAGAAACCTAATTAGATACCCTGTCTCCTCCTACTTCTCCAGGGGTGGGTAGGCTCAGAGATTGTTGGTTAGGTTTGGAGGAAGGAAGTTACACTTGGAAGTCCTGAGTGTTAGAGAGAGCATCCCTGAATCGGAGGTAGCTGGTGGTCAGCCTCTTCTAAAGGGGAGCAAATTCATATTTCTCCAGAGGACTAGAGCCTGGGTTGGTGGGGTGTCAATGGTGGTGGAGGTGGAGGAGCTGGTGGAGAAGTGAAGGTAGAAGGGATAGACATGGAGGGGTAGTGGAGGTGGAAATGGTTGAGGTGGAGGGGTCAAGATAGAAAGGGGCAGGGGGTAAAAGAGAGAGTGGAAGAGGCCTGGCAGAAACCTGGTTCAAGTTGGAACGTGACAGAGCAGTGGCCATGACGGGGAAGCCTCTGCCACCACCAGGAGTCTTCTTTTAGGATAGTGTCTGAGATACTTGGCCAGTCTATGGCATGACTTGGACTCAATGGGTATGGTTCTGAGGAACCAAAGCCAATCTCTTCTTGCTAGGCTGACTTCAGGGGAGAAGGTCCCCATAGTCCAGCTGGTGGTGTTGGCTGCAAGCCTGTGAGAGGGGCAGCCAGTCAGGAGTGCTGCCCTCTAGACACAAGATCCACAGGGCTGCGGTGACTTCATTTTCAACCATAGTTGAGAATTTCTGAGATGGAAAGATCTGGTTATTTACAAGAGAGATTCTATCAGGGAGGTCCATTGTCTCAGTGGCTATATTCGTTTAGGATGTAGGAAATCATTGGATGAAACCAATATTGCACAGATGCTGTAGATGAAAATGTTGTCCAAACAAAACGAAACAAAACAGGATTTCAGATTAATTTCTTCTCTCTGAAATCAGACCCTGGTTGATTATACCTCCATGATGATTTACCATTCTGCATTTTCCATTGACCTTGGGGGTGCGTGTCAACATGCGGAACGAATGCGGAAGATCTAAGAGCATACGATCTCCCCTCCCTTTAGACCCGTTCCTTTGAAAAGCTCTGTGAATTCAGATTTTCTTTCTCATGTGCAAAAAGAAGTGCTTAAAAGCACCTCCAATCCTCCAAGTCTATAAAATAAAGCCTTAGCTGGGTATTCATATTCTGCTGGAACATGAGCCCAGCAGCATTCCCACTTCATCTCCTACCACTGACCTTTTGTCAGAGTCTTCCCAGTTCTTGAAATACCAGGAGCATTTCCACACCTATACGTATCTGCTGGGCCCTCTCACCCTACTTCACTTGCCAAGATCCTACTTCTTCCCCAAGGCCTGTCTCAAATTTCACTTCCTTCCTGAAGCCCGATCCCTCTGGAGTAAGTTACCCAGCCCTATTCTGTGCTCTCCAGGGCCCTTGGAATCTTTTGTGCACACAGCCGGGCGGGTGAGCAGGCTGTGCACGTGGCATTTCTCCTTCACAATCTTAAGCTCTTGGAGAGGGTCGTCCATGTCTCAGTGTATCTCCTCTAATACCCAGTCCAATGTTGTCCAGTTAGAAAAGCTCAACAATTGTTGGTGGAATTTGCAGTCAAACCACGTTAGCTTATAAAAATAAACACAAATGTCAGGCCTAATCCTTCCCTATTCAATGTAAGAGGCACCACTAATTCACTTTTAGCGGAAGAAAATCAGTAATTTAAAGCTAAAAATGAATTAGCTAATGAAGAGAAAGACAAAGAATGTTCAGTCCCCCTGAAATTCAAAGACTTGTCCGTGAAAATAAGGAAATACCAAATTTGGCAAATCAAATTAACAAATTTAGAAGAAATTACAGTGGTCATTGTTGCCAGAGTCACAGTGAGACCCACACTGTCAGGGCTGCTGGCGGTGCAGCGAGGGCAGCCTTTCTCAAAGTAATTTTACGAAACGTCGCAAGAGCCTTAAAAATCTCCATTCACTTTGATCCAGTAACTCCAAGGAGAATGTTTTGTACGGTAGCAAGCTGGGATGCAAATGAAGATTTGTGTTTATTATTATGTTCATTGCAACCAGCATGATTTATAGTACTGAAAAGTTGAAAATAACCAAAATCCCCAACACTATGGAAAAGGTTCAATAAATGATGGCGAATCTGTACCATAGAATGCTGCTGTACATTATGACGCTTTTTAAAAACACTTAGTATCATGGGAAAATGCATGTGATGTAGTGTTAACTGAAAAAATAAGACAGAAAACTGAATATACTTAAGATCTCAGCTATGATGTTACATATTTATGCAGACGTATATTTATGTATCTATATATGTGCATATAACCTGTATTATCTAATATGATCGCCACTAGTCACATGTCGCTATTGAGTGCTTTAACTTTGGCTACTACAAAGTAAGAGATGCTGTAAGTGTAAAATACATATCGGATTTCAAAGATTTCGTATGAACAAATAATATACAGTACCTTATTAATAATCTTTATGCTGATTATGCAATGAATGATAGTATTTTAGACACATTGGGTTAAATAAACTCTATTGTTAATCTCACCTGTTTCTTTTTACTTTTTCTAAAATGTGGCTGCTAGAAAAATTTTAAATTACACATACAGTTCAGATTCTATTTCTTTTGGACCGCGCTGTATTAGACAATTGCATTTTTTAAAATGAACAAAGTTACTGGTTGAGGTTACCTCTGGGTTTTAGAATTACAGGTGATTTTACTTTGGTTTTTTAGACTCTTGTCCTCCATTTTCTGAATAAGCCTATGTTTCTAGTGTTTCGCTTCTTTTGGGGAGCTTTCTCCATCCTCCCAAATTGGTGTTAGATGCATGCACGACTTACTCCACTTCTTCCGTACGGCACTGACTAGAGTTTGAAATTACATGCTGTCTGATCATCTGATTCACGTCAGCCTGCTCAGACCATAAGGTCCAGGCGTCTGGACCCATGTCTGTTTTGCTCACCTTTGTGTCCCCAGCATTTAGCAAAATGCATAATATATAGTAAGTACTTAATAACTACTGGTTGGGGTTGCCTGGATGGCTCAGTCGGTTAAGCCTCCAACTTCAGCTTAGGTCATGGTCTTACGGTTTATGAATCCTAGCACAACATCAGGCTGTCAGTGCAGAGCCTGCTTTGGATCCTCTGTCCCCTTCTCTCTCTGCCCCTCCCCCACTCATTCTCTCTCTCTCTCTCTCTCTCTCTCTCTCTCTCTCTCTCTCTCTGTCTCTATCTCAAAAATAAACATTGAAAAAAATTTAAATAAATACTATTGAGTGGATGGATTAATGAATTAATGAACACATGAACGAGTGAATGATTAAAGAAAAAAGCATTCAACGCCAGAAAAGCCCAAATCACACAACTATAAAATCAAAGTAACTCATCATATAAGAGAAGTATTTGCAAACATGGGCAGGAATGGTTAGAACGGAGTTTGGAGCCGCTGTGGCCACCGGATCTGCTGCAAGGAGTGCGGTGATCAAGAACTCCAGTTGCTGTCTCTGAATCCACCGCAAGTTCTGAGGCTGCTTTTCCAGGGGCTTCTGGCCAATGACCAAGTGCAGTGGGTAGACTAAGGCACACCCATTCCTGCACGAAGTGGGACTCTTCTGACTGGGGTTTTAGCTCAAGGACTCCCATTGGCCTTGCCAGAAATTAACTAACTTCCTCCCTTCCTCCCTCCCTCCCTTCTTCCCTTCCTTCCCTCGCTTTTTCTCAGGGGTCAGAACTTCATCAGCATCTGAGGGCTCTCCTTGATGCCTCTGGCTCCCTCCCCATTTTTCCCAGTAAATCACCTGAGCATCTTATCTCATTTGGAGTTTGCTTCTCAGAGGACCCAAATAACACATTTGCTTCCAAATTTTAAAAACATATATTATTTACTTATTTGAATGGGCAACCCATACCCACTTTACAAAATTCAAACAACACAAAATTTACGAGGGTGTATTAGAAAAGGAAAGTCGCGAGGCATCTTGGTGGCTCAGTAGGTTGAGCATCTGACTTCCACTCAGGTCATGACCTCGCAGTGAGTTTGAGCCCCGCATGGGGCTCTCTGCCGTTAGCACAGAGCCTGCTTCAGATCCTCTGTCCCCTTCTCTCTCTGCCCCTCCCCTTTTCTTGCTGTCTCTTTCAAAAATAAAAAGGAGAAAAGAGAAGGAAGGAAGGAAAGAAGGAAGAAAAGGAAAGTTGCTTTCACATCCCTTTCCTTTTTTTTTTTTTTCACATCCCTTTCCTTAAGCCACCTAATTACCTTCTCGCTTCCCATTCCTCTCCCAGAAGTCAGTCTCTGTTCTACTTTTCCACACTATATATACACTATTCTTACATTGCCTTAGTCACTTGAGAGTGTATATTAACTAATGCTCTATGACTAAAATATTTTACACCTCATTCTTGTTATCGTTTTACCTGATTCCATTGTATTTACCTGTTACCACATTGATGAACATTTAAATGTTTCCAATCTTTCACCATGATTATTGTACTGTTGTAGTTTGTCTTTTCATTTATGTACAAGTTTATCTGTATGTAAATTCTTATAGAAAATGTCTAGAAATGGGCTTACTGGATCAAAAGATAAGGATATGTTAATTTTTACTGCTGACTTGCTCTCTGCAGAGCTTAGACCAATTTATACCTTCACCAGCATGACCTCACACTCTTGCCAGCACGTTATCAAATTTTTCCTCTTTGCCAGTATGACAGGTTAAAAATGTAGTTTTACATTTCTCTTCTCATAAGTGAAGTCAAGAATCTCTTCCTACCTTTAAGAACCATTGCATTCCTTTTCTGCGAACTGTAGGTTTCTATCCTTTGCTCAGTACTCTACTGAGTGTTTTGCCTTTTCTAAAATTGATTTGTAAGCATTCTTTATACTTTAGGAAATTTACACTTTGGTTACGATTTCAACACGCTAGGTTTTTCCCAGTTGGAATTTTACCTGTCTTTACTTTGTTTATGGTGTTGTGTTTTGTTTGGGAAGGAAGAATATTTTAAAATTAGTTATATTTATCATTCTTTGGGGTGCCTGCGTGGCTCAGTCAGTTAAGGTCCAACTCTTGATCTCAGCTCAGGTCATGATCTCATGGTTCTTGAGTTCGAGCCCCGGCATGGGAGTCTGTGCTGACAGTGCAGAGCCTGCTTGGGATTCTGTCTCCCTCTCTCTTTCAAAATAAACATGTAAACTTAAAAAAAATGTCACTCTTTTTAAGACTTCTACATTTGGAGGCATACTTAGAAAGGCTGTCTTCATTCTCAGATTTTTACAATAATTCCAAAAAATATTTCTGAAGCTTATTTTTTGATTTTTTTTAATTAGAAAAATTCTTCCATGTTTTCTTCTTCTTCCCTTCCTTCCTCCCTCCTTCTCTCTCCTTTCCTTTTAAATATTGTACCCTTTCATCATAATTAATGTTGGTATAAGGTATGAGTTAGGGATTTGTGCAAGAAACTGACTCGTTATTAACCAAATCCATCTTCCCTTCTTGGCTACAAGGCTAGACTACATTTCCCCTGTTGTCTTGAAGTTAGGTGTGGACATGTGACCGAGTCCTGGCTAACGGAATGTGAAGGGAGTCATGAGACCCCCTCATCCTCTCTCTTTCTCTATCTGCCATGTCCACTCACCGTGGTGAAGACTGGGGATCCAGAACAGTGCTGTCCAGTAGAAATAAATGTGAGCCATAAGAGCAAAACATATTTATCATTGTACATTTTCTTAGTACCATATTAAGTAAACAGAAACAGGCAAAGTTAATTATAATAATCTATTTTGTTTAACCGAATATGTATCTAAAATACACTCATTTGAACAAGTGATCATTATAAAATGTATTAATGAGAAGTTCTTCCTTTTTTTTTCGTACTATGTCTTTGAAATATGATGTGTATTTTATACTTACTTCACATCTCACTTTACAATGGTCACATTCCAGGTGCTCAACAGTCTTATGAGCTTAAGGGTCAATATATTGGGCACCTCAGCTCTAGAGAATATCCACATGAATAGAACGTGGGTCCCTGAATGACCATGTGGAAAACTGTAGAACAGCCAATTTTATTTTATATACACAAGAACAAACCTTAATCGTGTTAAGTCACTGAGAATTTGGGGTTTGTTATAGCAGGTAGGATGACTTTATGTAACTACTATAGGATCCTAATCTACTTTTTCCGGTTGGCTTCCAATTTGTTCCAATACGACTTATAGAATAATCTATTATTCTCATCAGTTATTTGAAAATCACCTTTCTCATGTCCTATGTATTCATATTTTAGGGTTTATTCCTGGACTTTCAACTCAGATTTATTCATCAATCAATCAGTATTGACCTATATTTCCACTAGTATCACACTGTTTTAACTATTACTGATTTCTTACTCCCTGTGGTAGGCAGAATTCTAAATTGACTCCCAAGATTCCTGCTCCCTATATATATCCTTTATAATCCCTAGGATTTGTGAATGATGGGCTAGTCACCCCCATAATTAAGTTACATTGTTTGGTATAAGTTTAGTTTAAGCAAGGGGGATTATCCTGGGTGGGCCTGACCTAATCAGGTGAAACCTTAAGTGGGACTTGGCTGTTCCTGTAAACAGAGTCAGAACATGAAAGGAAATCACTATCAGGGAGATTCCCCACTGCTTGCTTTGAAGATGGAAGGAGCTCTGTGGCCAGTAAAAGGGAGGTCTGTAGGAGCTAAGAGCTCTTGGCTAATAGCCAGTGAGGAAATGGGGTCTTCAATCTTACAACCACAAGGAACTAAAATCTCACAACAATCTGAAGGAAACTGGAAACAGATTCTTCCCCAGTCCATACGCCAGAAGGAAATGCAGCCTGGTGGACATCTGAATTTTAGTCTCACTAGATCCTGATCTGAGAACCCTGTTATGCCATGCCTGGACTTCTGACCTACAGAACTGTGAGCTAATAAGTAGGTGTTGTTTTAAGCTACTAAATTTGTAGTAATTTGTTATGCAGCAATAGAAAACTAATACACCTATTACATCTATTCTTTAGAATTTTTTTCTGGTTACTAATTTTTTCAGATAAACTATATAATCCAGCTAATCTAACTGTAAAAGATTATTCTGATAGTATTTTTATTGTCATTGTTTGACATTTACAGATTAACTCAGGGAGAATTGACATCTCTATGATGTCAAATATTCCTATCCATGAACATAATACATTTTTCCATTTTTTCAAGGTCTTCATTTGCATTCAAAGTTTTCTCTACATAGTCCTTGCACAATTTCCTTTAAAATTTATTCAATTTATGTTTTTGTTTCTATTGCACTTGAGGTCTTTTTTCCATCACATATTTAACTGGTTATTGCTCCTACATAATCAGATTACTAATATCCCAATGTTAACTCTGTACCAAGCTTCCTAAATAAAATTTCTTATTACTTATAATAGATTTTTAAATGGATCTCTTGGATTCTTTAGGTAAACAACATTATTTTCAAAGTGATAATGTTACCTCCTACTTTCAAGTTTTTACACCCCTAATTTTTTTCATCTTGTTCAATTATGTTGGCTAATGCTTCCAATCAATTGTGAAATAATGATAACAATACACATTTTTAGCTATTTCCTGGCTTTAATAGAATTGTTTCTTTTATTCTGAATTTTTACATCAATATTCATAGGTAAGATTGGGCTATAATTTTATTTATTTGGGGCCATCATTGTTGTTGAGTTTTAATACCAATGTTCCATGGGTCTCATAAGAATATACACCTTTGGCTCTTTTCCTTTTTTTTGAAACAGTTTAGCTTGCATTGAAGTTACCAGTTCCTTAAGCATTTCATAGAACTTGCCTAAGAAAGTATATGGGCCTGTTGCTATTTGTGGGCTAGTTCATTAACAATTTTGTAATTCCTTCGTGTTAATTGCTTTGTTTAGATTTTCTTTCTGGCCTGACCAATTTTGACAATTGATATTTCCTAGGAAAACATCCACGTATCCATTTTATTTGCATAGAGTTCAGCAAACTTATCACTTATGATTCCATTTCTTCTAAAAATGTTGTATGTTTGTGTTTTCTTGATTAGATTACCTGACATCTATATATATTTTATTTTTTTCCACTGAAGAAACAGTTCTAGATTTCACTTATTCATTGGTATTACAATGTTTCTGTTTTTTAATGTAAAACATTAGGCTTTGATCTTTAGTGTTTTTCCATCTGCTTGCCTTGGTTTTACTGCTCTTTTATTAACATCTAGTACTGGATCTTTCATTTATTTTTATTCTTTCTTGTTTACTGATATGAATATTTAGGACTTTTAATTTCTTTCTGAAATTCACTGATTTAGCTATACTCCATACTTCTGACATGTAATATATAGCATTATCATTACTTTGTAGATTTCCTATGCTTCAATTTCCTCCTAGATCAAAGGGTTGATGGAGAGTTTAAAATCTCCAAGTGGTAAGGTTTTTAGATTTGTAATTACTTAAAAATGGATTTAATTGAAATGCTGTTAGAGAATATATGTTTTTCAAGTAAATGAAATATTCTTTCAGTTTAATATTGAGTCACATTTTTGTGACTATTGCATGGGTTCTTTAAAGAATATGTATTCTCTAATACATGAATATATATTCATGAGCTCTATCTTATTAATTATGTTATATAGGACTTTACTATTTTTATTTTTATTTATTTAAAAAATTTTTAAAAATGTTTATTTGGGGCGCCTGGGTGGCTCAGTCGGTTAAGCGTCTGACTTCAGCTCAGGTCACGATCTTGCGGTCCATGAGTTCGAGCCCCGTGTCGGGCTCTGGGCTGATGGCTCAGAGCCTGGAGCCTGCTTCTGATTCTGTGTCTCCCTCTCTCTCTGCCCCTCCCCCGTTCATACTCTGTCTCTCTCTGTCTCAAAAAGAAATAAACGTTATTAAAAAAAAATGTTTATTTATTTTGAAGGAGAGAGACAGAGCACAAGTGGGGGAGGGGCAGAGAGAGAGAGAGAGAGAGAGAGAGAGAGAGAGACAGAATCCAAAGCAGGCTCCAGGCTCTGAGCTGTCAACACAGAGCCCAACATGGGGCTGGAACTCAAGGAGCCTTGAGATCATGACCTGAGCCAAAGTCATACGCTTAACCGACTGAGCTACTCAGGGACCCCTACTATTTTATTTTTATGTATCTGTCTGGGCTCAGATTTTTAAAAATTGAAATCTCTTACCATTAATATTTTTCTTTCTCTTCTCTTTATGTTCTGTAGCCTTTGCTTCATGAATTTGTTGCTATATTATTAACTACATATTTATAATTGTTAGATCTCTATTGTGATTTACAACTTTAACATTCTAAAACAGCATGCTCTGCTTTAATGCTTACTTTAATGCTGAACTTAATGCTTCTTGCCTTAAATTCAACCTTGTTTGATTTGGGGTATATGAAGCCTATTTTCCTGTTATTTGTCTTTGTCTGATTTTACCTGTCTTTCTGCTTTCAAGTTTTCAAAGACACACTTTAAGTTTCAAAGACATGTGTGTTTCATATATATACATATACATATCCCATAGGGGCATTTGACTTTAATATTTAGTTCAGCCTGGCCATTTCTAGCCACTGGGATGTTCTCCTCCCAGCTTTCTGCCCCTTGCCTCCAACACCAGTTCCCCTATATTCCTTTCTTAATGTATTTCTATCCTGCTACCTTGTGAACTAGCATGTCAGCCCCGCTCGCTATGGGTTTCATACTAGACCACCATAAACACCCTCTGAGCCTAAGTCAAAATGCAGAACACTTACTTGAAAATTGAGAATGAATGTGTTATGTGTATGCTCCTATTTCAGTCTCATGAGTAATGTTTACATAAACAATACAATACAAATGTACACATATTTGGCTATTTTGGGTAGAAACCCTGGAAGGGATGTTGTATTTAGGAGATTTCCATTTGAGAAGCCACTGAAATTGACATCACTTTACCTAGGGTAAATAAAACTATTAGATACTAAATAGACACGTATTTGAAGCATAAAAGCAAATGTTTGTTCATGGTGAGAGTAGTTACTGAAAACTATGCTCTGATAAAAGTTCTAGGACTGTTTTCAAGTATCTACTTTTGTGTAACAAACTATCCCAAAACTCAGCAGTAAAAGACAGCCATTGTAGTATGTTCAAAGATTCTGTGGATCGGGAATTTGGAAAAGGCCGGGGAAGAACAGCTTGTTTCCACTTCAAAATGTCTGTGGTCTCAGCTGGAAAGACTGGGAAGTGGAGCGACTCAGCAACTAGAGATAGAAATCATCTGCAGGCATCGTCACTCGTTTGTCTGGTGGGCCTTCAATTGGGTCTGTTAGCCAGAACACCTACGCTTGGGCTCTCAGTGTGGCTGGGACTGCCTCACAGCTTGATGACCTTGGACTTCCTCATGGCAGCTCAGGGCTCCAAAAGCAAGAATCCCAAGGGAACCAGGCAGGCGCTTCATTGATTTTTATGACCCAGCACCAGAAGACACAGAGTATAATTCTAGCCTTATCCTATTAGCCAACCAGCCACGAAAGTTGATCAACAAGTCACAAAGGCCCAGATTCAAGGGGAGGGGATACTCACCCTACCTCTCAATGGGATAAGCATCAAAAAATTTTCAGATATGTTTTTTTTGTTGTTGTTTAATGTTTATTCCTTTTTTTTTTTTTTTTTTTTTTTTTTTTGAGAGACAGAGAGAGACAGAGCGTGAGTGGGGGAGGGACAGAGAGGGAGGGAGACACAGAATCTGAAGCGGGCTCCAGGCTCTGAGCTGTCAGCACAGAGTCTGATGCGGGGCTTGAGCTCACGAACTGCGAGATCATGACCTGAGCCGAAGTTGGCCACTTAACAGACTCAGCCACCCAGGCGCCCCTTCAGACATGTTTTAAATCCACTACACTCACACTGCTCATCGCTGGGCTCTGTCCCTCTGTCTGTCTCTCTCTCATTCTCTCTCTCAGTCACACACAATCACACCCATACGCACAAACTTACACAGTTGCTTATTAGCACTAGCTATCGGTATACGTAACTAAACAGTAGTGGTTGTTGTGGTACTTTGTAAGCAAAAACACCAAAAAATGGAATATATTGGTTATTCACTAATAACAAATATAATATTATTCCCATTCCCAAAATACCTACAAAATACAAGGACAGAAATTCTAAATGAAGTTACACAAGATAAAAGGCCAGAGTCATCACAAGAGTTTTATAATAAGCCTCCTTTTTAATTTTCCATGTGCTGGGCTGGCTTCAGAGCCTCCTTGGCTTCACCCCCATTAACTTTTTCCTCAAACGTACCAGGACTTTTTCTTCCTTGAGGAACTTGTGTATCTTTTGCTAAAATGTACTCGAGACGGACGTGGTATTTTCTCTCTGTTATTCCATGATTGCTACCCTTGCTGTACCCACACCAACTTACCATCCATTATTATTACGTTGCTTCTCCCACTCGATGCTTCATTCAATGGACATTTATCAAGCACTGACCACGTGCCAATCTCCGCAATAGATACCGAATGACAGGTAGACAGAGCCCGGCTATACTAGAGTACTGGATATCTGTAGGCAGCTGGTGTTGGGGTTCTGCTAGTGGAAGACACCCCCAAATGGTAGATAAGGAAGAGTTAGCAAGGCATGGAGGTCGATGGGGCAGGTGGGCATCAATAGAGCAACCAAAAGGATGGAAGCAATGGCTATGAAGCAAAGGGAAGGCTTCAGCTAGAGCAGAGGAATGGTTGGGACCCTACAAGTGGCAGAAGTTTAATGTGATCCACTCCTCTTCTTGCTTGCGGGTTCTTGGAGCCATACAAGGGAAGGAGGGACTTTGCCATTTGGTTGATGGAGGCTGTTGATCCCAAAGACATCAAAACACACTATTAATATGATCCACTTTAATAAGGATGCTCGAGCTTATGGGGTCTTATAGTAATACCTATTTGAGACAAATGTAGCTTTCTGTCTCAAAAAGAATTAAGTTAAACAACCAAAAATAGATATATGACAATGAAAAAAAAATACAGAAGATAAGCATGGAGCAGTTTGAGCAGTTTGTCCTTAACTTCCCTATTACCATTTACAGTGTCCAGGACCCATGTCCTTAGATTTTGAATTGCATCCAGTGAGAAAGAGCCTATCATCCCTGAATATGGGATCTTCATGTGTGTTTGACTTTTATGTGTTTGTCTTTCTCTCTGTTTCCTCTTTTTCCATCATCCCTTCCCTAGTGGTATTTTTTATGGTTCTTGTGAGGCTCACCTCTCTTCATATTCTGCTCATTCATCAATAGCCTTAGCCTCAACTACTACCTATCATCTGCTGTCTTTGATCAGGTTTCTTCAAAACAGAGCCTGAGGCAAGGATTAAGTACCGATACTTTATTTGGGAAGTGAGACAGGGAAGGATGTGAAGCAAATGCAAGATGATGCATCACCACACCAGTCATTGCTTCACAATGAACTGTGAAGAGACACACAGGTTCTTAGCAAGTATGTCTGCTTGACCACGTGGATATTTCCAAACAAGCTATCTAGACACACTATGCCTTGTATTAGTTCACAGGACCAAAGAATTTCCTTTGCTCTCCTATTACCCCTTGGTCATCATTTACTCCATGGGGAGTTAGCTCCCCCATATTTTCAGATTATATCATTGACCTCTTTGGTGGCCATTTGGAATGCCAGGACCCATGAGCTATGATGAGCCATTTCATCCAAGTCTGGAAGTGTTGGGGGGAAGCCATAAGCTATAGTATAAGTATGTTGTTGTTTAGCATTACTGTACAATGGCAGCCAAGGAGAAGGGCCTGGCATAATTGCCTAAGTGTGAGCAGATTCAGTCAACTGGTGATGACCCCATTTGGAGCAGAACAAGTGGTTGAGGGTCCTAAATAGGCAGTGGTACCAAGAGAATCTGAGGAGGTACATAATATGCATGTCCCATATACATGGTAACTCCCAAATCTACATCTCTGCTTTGATTTCTCTCCCTATCCCTAGACCTACATTTCCAATAAGAGGTCCCAATAGCAGTTCAAAACCGATGTGCCCCAAAATAAAATTCATTATTTTACCCTTCCACCAAAACATGCTTCCTACCATGTTCCTTAACTCAATGAAGAATTTCACCATCCACTCATAATTCTTAGAATTGTATCTAGAATTGTACTTTATTCTCTCGGAGATCCAATCCCCTCCAGTCCTGGTTGCCTTGACATTTCTCTTTGCTGACAGACAGCTGTATTTTCAAGGACAGCTTTTATGGTTGTTCTTGACAGGAAGGTAGTCTGTTAGGAGCCACTCCCTTATAGCCAGAAGCAGAAGCCCTTTGCAAATCTTCCTAACACAATTCCATTTAAAACAGAAGTTTATTATAAGAAATCTATATGACAAACACTTACTGTGCAGAGTATATGTAAAGTGAAAATCTTACTTCATGAAGCAGAATCCATTTGACTGTAGTTGAGAGAAGACATGACCCAAATTGGGTCAAACAAGCAAACAAATAATTTTTTGCTCATATAACTGAAAATTTCAGGAGGAAGATAATTGTATACAAGATTTCAAATGAAGTTTATCAGGATTCACTTTTATCTTCATCTCTGCTCTGCTTCATGTAGAATAATGATAAAGCCATTTTTAAACAAATTTATGACCATAAGATGGCTGGAGTTATGACCATAAGAGTCAGCAACTCCCTGAACTCCCTGAACTACACGATTCCAGGTCAACACTCAGCAGAAAAAGGAATGTCTTTGTCTTGGCATACCTAGGAAAATCTCATTGGCTCTAGTTGGGTCACTGCCCATTTCTAAACCAATCACTTTGCCCAGGGAAATTTGATAGTGATTAATCTAGGCCCAGGTCACTTCCTTGATTCCCAGGACAGGGCTAAATTCAGTTCCTCCAGAAATCCATAGACTGAGGATGGAGTTAGTGGTAGTTCCCAAGCAGGAAGTTAGAATGTGGTTCCCAGGAGAAAATTGAACTGATATTGGACAACTGAAATAACAATTGTCCACTTTCCTGGCCAGATCCAGTCTCTAAGTCCACATTGCCTAAAGCTACTTGGAAGAACATAGTCTTCCTGCTTTGGTCCTCTAACGCCATTTCCATGATCCTGGCTCTGGATCTGTGACCCCACTCCCTTTACACTGCCGCGTTCTTTACACCCATCCTCTCCAGGACACACACACAGCTCTTCCAATGGTAGCATGTCCCTAACCTGTGTGATCCCTTCTTCCTGGTTACTCTGAAGTCTTAGCAAGAATTGAGATAGGGGTATTAGGATGATGACATGGTTTTATTACCTCGTTGTCACCATTTTCCTTTTCTCTCACTATCTTCTCAACAGAACAAGAGTCAGATGACCAGATTTAGCTCCACAATTCTGCCATTTACTGCTGTAATTCCAAAAACCTCACTTCGCCACTCTGAATCTCAATGTCTACAACTGCAAATGGGGTTGGTGATGTTTGCTTTACCTCTTTTGAGGCAGTTTCTCTAAAAAAAAGTTGCCTAAAAGAGGAAGAGGAAGAGGAAGAGGAAGAGAGTGACAGGTCTGGAGACTTCATCCTTTTGAATGGCTGTTGAGGTTCCTGGTGATAGTTCTGATAGAAACTTCTTAAAATGTGGGATTTTTCAAGCATGTCAATGACTGTGAAATGAAATATTTTGAAAATGTTTATAGACTCTAAAGCTCTTAAGAGATGCTCAATTGTATGATGTGCCCCAGATAGGTCATTGAAAAGCTCTTGTTCCACCTTAAGTGTTGTTTGTATGTAACACTTGTCAAGGGTTTTCATTCTATGAAACAAAAGCACAAAAGTTTCACTGAAGTCCTCTGGCCTAATCCTCTTAAGAGTCATTGAAGCCTCTCTGAATTGATCCAAAGGTAGTCAAGTGCCTTCTGAAAACAGGAGGCCCTTTCAAATTTTCTTGCTGTTCCTACTTCTGACAAATTCACTCAAGTGTTCCTTGCTACCCATCACCATTGTTCACACACAACACTTGGAGCCAGACATTTTGATGAATGTGACGGTGCCATGAAATGGCTGGACAGGGATCTTTCCAGTATCTGCCCTAACTCCACATGGCCACGGGAAGCTAAGACTGCATAACCACAATGGATGCAGGCTGTGGGGCAACTGAAAAACACAGATTTTGACCCACAACTTGTGGGAAGATGGGGAAGAAATGTCTGACTAAGGGTTGCATGCACAAGGAGTGGCAGGTCTGAAGGTAAAAACAGGAAGATTAGCTCCTCAGCTGGTGTGAGTGCATAACCCAGAACTGAAGTCCTGCAACTAAGTGCCTTAATGATCTTTGCATACACAGAGCCTAGCACAGTGCCTTACTTAGTGGATGTCAAATTGGACTGATGGCTGGGGTGGAAAGAAACAGATAGATCTAAGAGATACTCTGGATAGTAGGCAGATAACATTAAGGAGTGGTTTAACATGAAAAATAAAAGGTAAGAAAGAGAAAACTATGGCTTTTAGTCTGGAGAACTGGCAGACACAGGGATGTCTGGATGGGACGATTAAGAATCTAATGCATGGTTTTAATTCGAAATGACAGTAAGTCAGCTGTGGAAACCCTATCAGAGATTTTACAATATTATGTGAAAATTTTATATGAAATTCTCATAGGTTTTGACTATAAAATGTTAAGCCAATAGAATGCTTCCCACAGAAATATTTCTTTAGACACAGAGCACAGACTGCTGGATAACCCCTCCCCGCTTCTTTTTTGCTAATAGAACTCTAATTTTGTCTGAGGCAGCAATGAGCCAGGCTGAGTATTTCTATATTCTTGCCTCTCTTGCCAGATGACCTTGGAACTAAATCTAGCCAATGAGATATAAGTAGAAGCTACTGGGTGGGACCCAACTAACTGGCATGCATAGTTTGCTCTTGGCCCTTCCCCTTTTTCCATTTGCAATGTGGCCCTGATGGCTAGAGTTCCAGTAGCCATCTGATGTCCACGAGGATGGGAACCACATGCTAAGGATGGCAGATGGAAGGAAACTGGGCCGTGAAGCTACCATACCAAGCCCTGGATGCCACCCTAAGGTTTCTGTTTAATGTGAGAAATAAAGCCTCTAATTTTGTAGGTCTGTTTTTCATGTCTTTGTTACTCACAGCCAAGTACAATTTCTCGTTGATATACCATTATCTTAAAAATGATGAAAACCCTTTAATCTCAGAATGAGTTTTCATGTTTTGTGAAAGTAATAACAAGAATAAGGCATTAGTACCTGATTCAAAGTAATAAGCATCAGCCCTGTTAGCAAGCCTATCACTTAAAAAACCTGAATAGAAGCCTTTGGGGAGCCCTGTGAGATTAGTCACTAACACAGCCCCTGGCCTACTTGTACCTCTCTTCTAAAAGGCTGAGGAAGCAGCCTGTCTCAAACAAAATTCGAGGTTATAACACCTGTTCGTGACTATCAGCTTGAACTCAAAACCGCCTACATGTACTTCTAGTGACAGGGAGTCTAATAAATTCCAATAGCATCCAGGTTCTTATTGTGGTAGAATTCAGTTGTTAGCAGTCACACCCTAGGGAAATCACAATTACTGAGCGGAAGAAGGAAGGCATCCTGGTCCATATCAGGTTCTCTCTTAGCTCTTATAACTGAGAGGGAGATTTTTGTTTGATTGAAGGTACAGGTAGAAATGTCTGGTTCAACCCTGGCTCCATTTCATGCCTGGCTCCAGCCAGCCACTGACCACCTGACTGGCCAGGCCCAACACCATTCTCCAGGAGACATTCTCTGCTTGGTCCAGCCCAATTTGAAGATGGCTTCCCCAGTCAAGAGTGGGGCAGGCCCTTTTGATGTAAGCCTGCCTCAGAAGCACACCTCTGTGGGTTTGGGCAGGGGCAGTAGCAATTCTTAGAGCAAGAGACGATGGGCTAGAGGTGGGGGGGCGGGGGGGAATCCAGATGAAACCCAACTGTGGGTTATGAGGAACAAACAGCAGGGGTGTGCATACCACAGATATTTTCCTGCCAAAATGCAAATACACGCTCCGGAAGGTCCCACAGTCAGAAGCCTATCTGGTTTCATCCCTGAAGCTTCGGGCATGATTTCCACACTGTTCTCAGCCTAAGAGGTAAGCTTCATTGTGCCAATAGCATTTAGTTCATTACTCATGCACCTAAATACTTCTGTTTGAAAGATAAATTTCTTTTCTCTAGATTCATTAGGCTGATCTATTAGGTAACCAAAAAACCTCTAAAAAGAAAAACAGAAAAATCTCAACCCTTAATTATATCACTCCCTTAAAAAAAAGATACCCCAAGGGGCGCCTGGGTGGCTCAGTCGGTTGAGCGTCTGACTTCGCTCAGGTCACGATCTCACGGTCCGTGAGTTCGAGCCCCGCATCAGGCTCTGTGCTGACAGCTCAGAGCCTGGAGCCTGCTTCAGATTCTGTGTCTCCCTCTCTCTCTGGCCCTCCCCCCGTTCATGCTCTGTCTCTCTCTGTCTCAAAAATAAATAAATGTTTTAAAAAAATTAAAAAAAAAAAAGATACCCCAATAAATTCATGTTCACAAAGCTTCCAACCCACCTGACTTACTTAGAACGGACTCACACTCAAGGGTGAGCTCTTTTAGGAGCTGCCTCTGAATTCTTCCCCATCATGAAGGTTTTAGAACTTCAGTATCCTCAGTTGTTAAATGGAAATAAAACATGATCAAAAGTCTGGTCTGGACGACATTATTGTCTCCAGGCACGTTCAGAGGGGTGGGCAGAGCATAGAGACTGACTCTAAGACTAGTGATGAGTAAGTGTAGACAGATACTTCTCTCTTGCCTTGAGAATAATGTGTGTTGATGAAGGCAGGCATGGGCAGCCTCTACGGCTCCTCTCTCAGACAGTACAACCTGGGCAGAGCATTTATATGTCGTGTCACACACATTCTCTCATTTCCTAGATTGCTAGTGCCAGTCAAGTGACCTCCCTTAGCTCCAACCCCACACAGGATAGTCCTTGCCGGGAAGGCTGCACATGTGCTGGGAAGGAGCTCACTGCCTCCTCCCAGGGCCTCCTGCCCCCAATTTTACCGCTAAACCCTGAAACCTTCTAGTTTCCATTCACTGGCCTAGCTCTGATCCGGCAGCTTTCTGCATAGACTCTGTTTTTTTCATTTTCATGATCATTTAATTATATAAAGACCACCATCAAGTCACCCCATTGAGTATTCCCCTTTACAGGCCATATAACCCTTGACATAGACTTTGATTACCCCACCATTTGCCCCATCTCCAATCTGTCAAAGACTTTCTCAAAGGGCATTCTTTTGGAGCCCAATGCCCACATGGCTGTGCATGCAAGCTCAAGGTGAGTCCTCCTAGGCTCTGCACCTCTGTCATAGAGCCTATGGTTGCACTAACTTTGTCAACCCCAGTCATATTGAGCTTCCAGTCATCAACCGAAACTCATCAATATTCTCCAGCCCAAGCATGTGACTT
The DNA here is from genome assembly GCF_016509475.1 of Prionailurus bengalensis. NCBI lineage: Eukaryota > Metazoa > Chordata > Mammalia > Carnivora > Felidae > Prionailurus > Prionailurus bengalensis. The sequence continues at coordinate 97,964,095 of NC_057349.1, read as the reverse complement.
TTGCTTTCCCAAATCCTTTTTGTTTTGTTTTGTTTTACTTTAAGTAGGCTCCTTCCCAACACAGGGCTTGAACACACAGCCCTGAGATCAAGAGTTGCATGTTCTATTGACTGAGCCAGCCAGGTGCCCCTCCCAAATCCTTTCTAAGAGTAAGAAAGGTGTGGATCAATAACAAATGCTCCCTCTGGTGCAGTTATTGTTAAACTTGAGTGTGGTTCTGCCCATTTACCTTAGGGTTTCATCCTAATGTTCCAACCAGTCTCAAGATCATCTAGAAACCTGATCTTTCATGTGTCATTCATTATAAGCTACACTCTCCAGCTGTGTGGCATTCACAAACTTGATGGGTCGGTTTTTATTTCTTTATTCCAGCCACGGATACATTGCAATAAAAGTTGGCTGAATAAACCAGGGGAATGAGCAGATGTGATCAAATTTCTCTCATGCAGGGTCTGCTCAAGGTCACACAACTGACCTACACACTGTGGAGCTGGCACTGGAATTCCAGTCTCCTGAAGCCCAGGGCAGAAAATTTCCCACAGTGCCATGGGGCTACCATGGGGATGCTTACTTCCCACAGGCCCTGCTATACCTGAGTGGATGCCCATTATCCATTCAGCAGGTGGGGTCTCCACATAGATTTCAGGACAAGAATCTGTATCTATTACCTCGTGTTGGCTGACACAGAGCTCTAATGGTCAATAACAAAGTTTCTTTCTACTCACTATTGCTTCTAGACTTCAAGAGTTTCTGACCAAACCCAGCCAGATCCTTCCCCTCCATGGACCCCCCTATACCTGCCCAGGTCACCACATGGAATAGACACGATTTGACCTAGGTATTAAGAGACTCAGGCCCTAATGCTCATTGCACCATATCGAATTCCTTGACCTTGTTCAATATAAGCCATTTAATTTCTAATCGTCTCAGTTTTCTCACCTAAAATAGGGGGCCACTCCTCCCTACCTTACAGGGTTGATTTGAACACGAGAGGAAGAGAACGAATATAAATTTTTTTTGAAAGCTATCCAATGCTTTGCAAAGTTTATTATTATCAAATGAGCACAGAGAACTCCAAAATGAGTCAGTACCTCTTAAAGTTCCTTTTTAAAGCAGTGCATTGTATCCTAACCTATTTATTCATTTCTTTCTCCTTTTTCTCTTAAAGTCCCAACAAAAACTGAATATTAAGAATGCATGCAGGGAGAGCACCGAATACAAATTAGCTATGCAATGTTCTGTAGTCACTTTGGCAGGGAAATGATACACCTATTAAAATACCCCAGTCAGAGCTGGCACGTACTCTGCTGATAACCCCAGCAGGCAACGACCTTGGCACCATTACAAGGGCAATATTTTCAAATGGATGAACTATTCCTGAACAAAGTGTCCAGTGTACTAGGAATAAACAGGCTTTTCATCAACGAAGCCTGTGTGTTTTCTGGTTCCAACAACCTTTCCCAGAGACAGAGCAGGGAGGACCAGGAAGCAGCACCTAGAAACCTGCCCAGTCTTGCTCAGCTGTGACTGAATTGGCCTCCAAACCTCCATCCTCTCTTCTGAAAGTTTCATGATTTCTTGTCCGCATTTTTTCAAAAGTTAGAACCCAGTGCCACGCATTGGTCTTCCGGTCAGATCTTAAGGTACTCCCGGCAGGAGAACAGCTTGGGGAATCAGCATCTCCCCCACCACCACCACACCCGGTGTAAAATGGAGCCCTGGAGCCTCGTGAGCAAGAATCTGTGCTGGAGGCTCACACAGGATGTCACAAATGTCTGTGAGTCCTACTCTGGGAGAAGGTGGACACGTCTCCCAGGACAACTCAAAGTAGAATACCCAAGAGGCTATGAAGACAAGATTCTTAAGATGAAAATTTTGGGGAGAGCAAGAAAGGGTTCCAGATTCTCCAGGGATAAAGCACACATGCAAAACTCAATTAGTAAAGCTTGTTTCCTCACCTGTGCCAATGAGGCTATAGCTGGCCATTTAGCTATTCGTCCTTTCCTTTATTCTACAATTGTTTACTAAGCATCTACTATATGTCTAACATGGTTCTATGTCCTGGGACACAGAATAAACAAAGTTCCTGTTCTCCTTAGATTCTGGTGGGAGCAGGCAAACAATAAACAGATAAATAAGTGAATATAGAGTGTGCCAGCTGGTGGTAAGTGCTAAGAGGTACAAGGAGAGTAGGTGTGGGTGACCTTGAGTTTATATCAGGGAAGGTGACACCATTAAGGTAGGTCTGAAGGAAGTGAGACAGTGAACTATGACTATCTGGAGGAGTGTGTTCCTGGCAAGAGCATGCCTGAAAGAGCAGAGAAGATGGTGTTATGGGAATGGAGCGAGCCAAGGAGAGAGTCAGAGGAGATTAAGTCAGAGAGGTAATCGGGAACCAGTTCACATAGGGCCTGAGAGCCATTTTAAGAACTTTGGTTTTAATACTGAGTGATCTGGGAAAACACTGAGTAGGAAGGGGAGAGGTTGGAACAGAAGAGTGAGATAATTTATATGTACAAAGCTCTTCCTGGCTGTTCTGCTGAGAACAGAATGTAGGCAGGAAAGAATGTGAACAGGGAGAACATTAGGAAGATAACGCAAAATGTAAGCAAGAGAAGATGGTGGTGGCTTGGACTATGGCAGAGCATAGGGAGATGGAGGGGAGGATCTGGATTTTTTAGGTAGGCTCTATATCCAGCATGGAGATCAACACAGGGCTTGAACTCATGATCCTGAGATCAAGACCTGAGCTGAGATCAACGGTCAGACGCTAAACCAACTAAGCCACCCAGGTGCTCCCGATCTGGATATTTTTAAAGCAAGACCTATAGGAATTGAGAGTAATAGGATGTGGGAAATGACAGAATCAAGGATTTGCCCATGACTTTGGGTCAAGCAGTTGGAAGAATGGCATTAACATTTTTCTGAGAAGAGGAAGATTGTGGGTGAAGCAGGATGAAAGGCATCAGGAGTATGGTCTCATATACGCTAAGTCTCAAGTGTCTGTTAGATGCCAAGTGGACATGTCTGGCAGGCAGTTGGACAAGCAAGTCTTGGGTCCTAGCAAGAGATGTGAACTTGGGAGTATCTTTGTAGAGATGGTATTTAGAGCCAAGAGCAAGGATATTACTAGAAAAGTGAGTACTAATAAAGAAGAGGTATAAGGGCTGAGCTCTGGGGTAAGCTAACACAAAGGAAGATTAGCAAAGGAAATTAAATGGAGTTAAGAATTAGAAAAAAAAAAAAGGCCTAAAGTATGTGAAGAAAATTTCTCAAAAAGAAACCACTGATTAACTTTGCTGATCACTGCTATTTGGTCACATGTGAAAAAAACTGAGAATTCACTATTAGATTTAGAAATTTCAAGGTCACTGGTAATTTTATTAGGATAGGCTTACTTCTTTAACAAATAACCCCCAAATCACTGACTTCACACAATAAAAACTTATTTCTTGCTCATGTTGTAGTCCAACCAAGTGTTTGGTGGATGGCTTTCTGTGTGGTAACTTGGGTACTCAACCTCTTTCCATCTTCAGCGTGTGGCTCCCAGCTCACCTTGGAAAGGGAAGAGGTGGTCCATACTGGAGCACTCCCATACTCAAATGTCTCAGCCTGAAGCTGGCACATTACCCCCACTCATGTTTCTATGGCAAGAACTTGTCACATGGCCTCATTGAGATGCAAAGAAATTAGGAAACATCATTTATTTGTGTGCCCAGGGAGAGGATACAGTTTTGTGACCATCTGGCCAATTTCTATCATAATGTCCTTAGCAAGATCAGTTTTGGGGTCTGGTGGGAGCAGAAGACTGATTGAGGGGAGTTCAAGGAAAAAAGAAACGTCGAGAAATGGGGTGGTGGCTAAACTGGGATTTAGGGTCGAGGGTTTTTTTTTTTTTCCGGGATATTTATATGATAATAGAAAATGATCCAGAAAAGAGGGGCAAAGTGTTATGATGTTGCAGAGAGGTGGCAACCTCTGGAGGGATATCCTTGAGCAGGTGTGAGAGAAAGGGATCTAGCTCAGTGCTTCTTAAACCTCATCATGCACAAGAATCACCTGGAGAAACAGTTGAAACACAGATTCCCAGACTCCACCCTAGAGAGGCTGATCCAGCAGGTCTGGAGTGGGGTTGATACATCTACATTTCAGACAATCTCCCAGGTAATGCTGATGTTGCCAGTCAGGACTGTGGACCACATTGTACCACTGAAAGAAGCTTGGGAAATTCATCCTATCCTAGGAGGGAAGGCAGAATGGGCAGGCAGAGATGAAGGTGAGCAGGTGGGTATGTTGGTGGAAACATGGAATTTCTCAGTTCATTGTTCTATTATCTCAGTGGATCAGAAAACAAGGCCATTCTTTCTGGATGAAGAAACAAGGCTGAAAATGAAGATGGGGAGGAAGACTGAGGGCTTAAAGAGGGAAGAGAAAATATGAAATCATCGTCTTGAAGAATGGGGGAATAGCGGTGTAGGGAAGTGAATAGAAGTGCAGTTGAGCGCCAAGGACCCACCTGCCGCTGTGATACTGACTTTAAAGTAAGAACAGGGGGGCACCTGGGTGTCTCAGTCAGTTAAGCATCTGACTCCTAATTTCAGCTCAGGTCATGATCTCACTGTTTGTGAATTTGAACCCTGCATCAGGCTCTGCACTGGTGGCATGGAGTCTGCTTGGGATTCTCTCTCTCTTTCTGCTCCTCTCCTGCTTGTGTGCTCTCTTTCTCTCTCAAAATAAGTAAATAAACTTTAAAATTAAAAAAAAAAAAGACCAAGCAGCCATACCCAGTTGTGCAGGTACACTCATATTGGGCAGAGTGTAGATTCAGCCAAGGCCATGGTTTTGCCAGGAAGGTACAATTAAGGGTCAAAGGATATTGACTATATATTAATGGGCGTGAGGGTAATGAGGGACCACAGAATCCAAGTGGTAAGGAAGACAGGGAGGACTTGAGGCCAGTGGTGGGAAAGTAAGGAACAGTGAAAATGTGGGAAATCAATCAATTGTGGATCTCAGTGAGGTTGAAGAATGATCAGAGAGAGCAGAGGATTGAGGGATTGTGACAAGAGAGCAGGATACTTGAAACTGAGATGATGAAGGGAGCACAATTGTTGGCAATGATAAGGTCAAGGGCATGGCCATGGGTGTGAGTGGCCACAATGCCATAAAGGGCAAGATTGTTGGAGAGGAAGTCAAAGAACAGGGAGGCCTGAGAAGGACTGTGCTTGTGGATACTGAAACCACTAAAGATTGGTACCAACTCTTGTTGGAAAGAGTACTGAGAGCTATTGTTTTCAAACCCTCCTACAGAATCTGGTGATCTAAGGAGGGGGAAGAGTTCTAAAATATAAATTCTGGGCCCCCAAGCAAAAATTTCCCCATGAGTCTCCTTCTAGCACTAATTGCAAAATAAACACATAAACCAGCAGGGGCTGCCTGGAGAGAGACGGTGAGCCAGCAGAGGAGCCTCACTCTAGCTGACTGGTCTTGGCCTTAAAAGAGCCCAGCTTTCCTCAGCTCTTTCTCTGCTTCATTTGAAGAATGAAGAGTGATGGTGGCATCCTGAGAACCTGCAGTGACTCATCACTCCCCGGGAACGCTCATGTCCTCCACACGTTTTCTATGGAGTAGTAGGCTGCTAGTTTGTGACGTCTTAGATTTCATATTTAACTACTATGTGTGTTCTAGTGCAGAAAAGACTAAATATAGACGCTGAATTAAGAAATCTAAAAGGAATACCAAAGTAGCGTCCGTGATGAGCACTGGAGGAACCGTGAGTTGCCGTGGCAGGCACGTGGCCAAGAGGGTGGTGTCCCCACCTGAGGACCTGCTCCATGACCCTGCTGTGCCAAGACAGAAAAGAGCAGCTTCAAATATTACGGAGAATGAACATCCTCCCTCCCTTTATTTGTCGGAGAGGAGCTGTAGTTTGGGTCCTCACTGGAAGGGAGCCACAGTGAATTCCACCCAGAACTGAGGAGCGCATTCCCCTCTCCTCCAGGGTCAGACACACCCCTCAGGCCTCAGGGGGCCAGACTCCACGCTGTCCACTCCATTTACCCTCCAGGCCTGAGAATCCAAACACAAAACCTGGCCTCTTCCCTATGTAGACCACTGCTGCAAATCAGTGCAGGGGGTGGGGGTGGGGGTAGTGGCCAATTATACTCTGGACACATATGGATCCCATCTGGGACCTTCACGCGGGTATGCAGCTGGGTATGAAGTCAGAGCTAGAAACAGAAAGGACAGGCAGGGAGGATTTAGAGCTAAAATCAGCTATGGCTATCTGGGTAATAAGGTTATGGAAGACTTTTCCATTTTCTTACGTGTAATTTCTAAATTTTCTAAAAGGAATGTATGTTATTTACGTGTGTATTAACGTATGTGGAAAAACTAATAAACTTGTTTCGTTGTTTATAAAGCATTTAGTTGGATGAGTTTACCTTGATAAGGACCACACCATACAACACGAGACAAAACGGCAAAGGACTCCCCTCACACACAGCCGGAGCTTAAAGCCAGCAAATGGTGCACAACAATGGCAAGTGTAAAAGAGTTTGGTGACTCAGAGTTAGCATTGCCTTGCAGGCACGCCCTCTCATGCACCAGTTACAGACAGAGCCCCAAAACCTAAGAGGATGGGAAAGGCAAAGAAGCGTGGAAAGCAGCGGTGGTGTTCCCAGGTGGGAGAGGACACTTAGTGTCCCCTCTAGTCTGTGATTCTCCGTCTGGCCCAGATTGTGTGGACCAGAACATCCTCCCGCGATTTACCTGCCTTGTGAGCATAGGGCAATGTTACATTGCTGCAGGCCAGTATAACAAAGGGAGATCCTGGCACACCCAGCCTAAGCAGATTTCATTTTTCCCACCTGGAAAAATGGGTTGTCAAATTTGACTGCAGTACCCAAAATGCCATAGTAGCTTTGACCTGAGCTTTGAGATCGGGTTCAAAGACCTCTGGTCTTAGATAAACACACAGTGACCTCCGATCAAGGACAGGCCCTAGATAAAATTGTTAAATGAACAAAATGTATCTTTGGACATCTTCCTAAAAAGGAAAGAGAAGTTACTTCTTACCAGGGAACCTCATTTTCCAGGGTTGCATGCAGCTACTCACTGCAGTGCTTCCCCAACCAGACTCCCTGTCCCTGAGGATTCTCTCCCTGGATGGGCTCCTTAATCTGAGGGACTTACGCACATGCTGAGCAGGTAGCAGCCCAACACGTTCACACCTCTCACCATATTGAAATTGTATCTGAGCTCAGGCCTCTTTCTAGAAAGATGTGACTTACCCAAATAAACAAAATGCTAATGATAGAATTTTAGGTTGACCAATAGGGTGCTAGTTAAGAAGAATTTAGGGGGTAGAGTGGAAGGTCAGGAGTCTCCCTAAAACAATAACACTTTGCTTAAATATGTCAACGAGAATATTGACTTACTGGAAGAGTCAGCTACCTTAAATCCTATGAGACAGCAAGGAATTTTTATATGACAAGAAGAAACAAGGGAAGAGAAGAAAGAAAAAAGGACAATAAATAAGGAATGAGTAGAATGAGTGATTCTTAAACACACATCTATATTCTTTTGTTTGCTTTTCTCTTTTGTCCCTTGCAAGGGGCAAGATGCTATTTAGCTCCATGATAATGTGCTTCAAGTCTTATTTTTTAAGTCTTATTTTTCTAGGAGAGCAGTTCTCAAAGTGTGTTCCAGGGAACTCTGAGTGGGAGAGGTCTTAGTCCCTTTTAGGACATCTTTGAGGTCAAAACTATCTTCATAATAATAAGACACAATTTGTGTGTTTCACTCAGTTGAGGTTTCCAGAGGCCACGTGATGTGTGATGAACATCATCTCATCAGAAGGGATTCTGTGGTCCCAAAAGTTTAGCAAGTGCCTTTAGATACTCTTAGAGAATTCACAACGTCCACTAGCATATTAAAGGCTCTGAGAAGTTCGGTAGCAAGACAAACAAAAACAAAAACAAAACCCTGTATGACATGGTTTAATACAGCATTGCAAATGTATTCGACCATGGAATTTATTCCTGTTTTTGTTTTGAGAAGTGCTCCTCCAGGGTTAAGACAGTAAACCAGTCATCCTCTGGCCGAGGAACTTATTAAAGACAACTCATCCAGACTTGGAGTGAATACTCAAAGACTGGACATTAGTATGTCAGTATAATATACTGGTAGAGAACAGAGTCAGGTTGCCTGAGTTTGGATCCTGACCCTACGACTTCCTAGCTGTGATTTTGGACACGTTACTAACCCCTTTCTGCTTTATAATCTTCATGCACAAAATGGGAAAGACTAAATATGCCTGTGTGTGTACACACGTCTTACAACGGACCTTACCCATTTTAAACATTATAGAAGACTTAGTTATCATTTGTTACTGGGCCAAACATGTGGGCCAGGACCTAACGCGAGGCCACCAACTGGTGATGTGCCCTGAGGTCATCTCTCTGGCACAGACTTCAGTTTATCCAAGTGTCAAATTAGAAGGCAAGATGAGGCAATCTCTGAGGCCCCCTGTACAGTGGATATTCTCTGGTTCCACCCATTTTTGCGGAAGGTGGCACTAACCTGGAGCATGACAAGAAAAAGAATGTCGGGGGGCGAAGGGTGGTCTAAGAGCCCCTCGGCCCTGGGCTGCATCCATGGGGGCTGAAAGGATTTGCATAATTATGGCTGGTCTTTGAGGATGGAGTTCATCTGCTCCAGAGCTCTGCCTCTCTCTGACCCGGGTCCTCAGCCCACCCAGGTATGAAGCAGAAAGAAGGTGGGGTTTCCTATTTCTGCCACCACCACCTCCATGGTACCACTATCATGGAAACTGGCTGCTGGAGACGAGGGCCTGGCTACAGAGAGGAGTAGTCTCTTTAAAGGGGGCTAACAGCAAATGGGGCTTCTGGTTTCATGGGCAACCTTTTCTTCCTTCTTCTGAGGACCTTCCCACCGCCTCAGAGAAAGCTTTTGGACACCTGATCCTGGTGAGACACAACAGACTGCCTCTGTAAAAATTCCTCCAATGTGACTTCACCAACCACTCTCTTTACTTGGGGGTGAAGAGAATGCACAGTGTTTAAAAACACTAAAAATGTCTGTAGAAGGGAGAGCTTTGAATTGCTGGCAGCTGTGGGCCAAGGTAGAGGCGCCCAACATTATGCTTAACAGGCTAAACTGGGAACATTTGAATGCTTGGTTTTACTTGTGCTTAAAAAAGCAAGTAGCATCTCAGCTGCCAGATGTTGGCGAACTTCAGCGTGTAGCGCGTGAGCATGGTACCAGCAATGCTTTCGCAGGTGACTACGTGTCAAAGGGAGACGACTTGCTTTCCTAAAACTGCCTCTCGGGAGGGCGCCCAGTGGCTTTCATGTTTCACTTTCACTGAAGAAGTTAAATTTGGGAACACCGAAAAGGATGTCACTTCACCCAGAGAAGATTGACGCTGGGACTTGTCAGCAAAGGAAAAAATTCTGAGAACTGTGGCTTCGTAAGAGCTCGATTCCCTGTAGCTAAGGCCTTTGAGTATCACTGAACTACCTTCTCTCTAATTTGGCGTATTGATTAGGAGTCGCTTTTGGTCGCTAGTAACAGAAAACTGACTGTAGTGGCTCAGACAAATAAGTGTTGTTTTTTTTTTTCTCCTCAGTCGTGAGAAATGCAGACATGGGTAATTTCTGGTCAATCAAAAAAAAATCAGGAAAATCAGGGCCGAGTCTTTGTGATTCTTCCAGTCTTTCCTTCATGCTCAATGTGGCTGTTGCAGTTCTAGCCATCATAGCCACATCCCAAACAACAGGAAGCAGGTAGGATAGAATGGCAATAAAAGCTTTCCCAGAAGTCCCATCCAATGATTTCTGCTTTCATCTTCTACAAGAGAGGCAGAGAAACAGTCTTTTCGCTGGAGGCATCCAGCGAAGGTACTAGGGCTCTGTTACTCAGAAAGAAAGAGTGGAAATCACATAAGAAACTAGCACTCTCTGTGTGGGACTTCCTAGGGAGGTGTGCTTAGACAAGAAACTGTTGCCTGGACTGATCCCTTTGGGATGGTTTGTTATGTGAAAGGGTAGGTGTCTGGGGAGCCTTAGTTTATCCACGATACTGACTTTCAGGCCCCTCTCCCTCTGACAGGGGCAAAACTGGCTTCCATTCTAGAAGTGCCCCTAGTTCCCAAGGCCACCTATATAGGAAAAAAGTATTCAGAAACCAGGGAAGTCTCTGAAAAGTGGTGGATTCATTCCCTGATCAGAGACAGTGTGCTCAGCACAGAGCATACAAAGATGAATGTGTTCACAGACACGGTAGGCACTACTTGCTGATGGAGTGGGGCAGGCAGCGGATGAACAGAACATGGTTCTGAACCTCCATCATCTTACAATTTAGAAGAGAGAGACAAAACATGTAGATTCATAAGTTGAAATGTATTCCTCCAGTATGATGGTATTAGGAGGTGGTGGGGAGGGCTCTGGAAGGTGATGAGGTCATGGACATGAGAATGAAGCCCTCATGAATGGAATTAGTGCATGTACATATATGTGTGCATATAACACAGAGCTCCCTCGGCCCTTCTGCCATGTGAGATCACAGCGATAAGACAGCTGTCTGTGAACCAGGAAGCAGGCTCTCACTGGACATGGAATCTGCCAGCACCTTGATCTTGGACTTCCCAGCCCCCAGAACCATGAGAAATAAGTTTCTGTTGTTTATAAGTCACCCAGTCTCCGGGATTTTTGTTATAGAAGCCTGAACAGACTAAGACAGACGCTAAATGGAGTCAGCCGCAGGCACAGAGAAGGGAGTGGTTATCATCACCAGGATGCTCCCGAAGGTGTCCGAGAGGAGCAGGAAGATGCAGGGTTTGCTGGCTGAACAGAGTGGGAGGGGACCAGGAGCGAAGGCTGTTGCCTAGCACACAGTAGGGCTCCCTCAACTGGCAAGAGAAACAGTGCTTATCCTGAATTCCCAAGGGCCACCATAGATTCTAGACAAAGTGCCATCCCTACATTTCCAACTCCCCATCCAGCCACGTGAGGCAAACAAGTGGCCTTAACAAGATTGAACAAAATCCAGGGAAGGGCACAGTACATTAGAAACACCATAGCTGAGAACCAAAACACCAACTTTTTCTGCAGGAGCGGGGAAGCCCTTACACTGATGCATAGGGTGTTGAGAAAAAGGGGATATTTTGTCCTGTACTTTCTTCCTGGGCTTCCTTCAGATTTGGGAGCATTCTGTGGCTTGTGGGAGAGGCAGCGGCCAAGTGGGGAAGGGGGAGTGTCTGGTTTTGTCCTCCAGTCTACACATTTCCAACTGCTGTTCTGTGCTTCCAGCAGTTACCATATGTTCACAGATTTTTAAGTCACAATAAACGTCAGTGAGCTGCTAGGGAATAATTCCCACCTTTGTTCATGTTCCAGCACCTCCCCTCAGATCACATTGCTCAAATAACGACCCGGCCTTCCTCCCCCTCTTGTACATCAAGGTCACAGCCCTTCTCCGTTACTGGCAGTGAGAGCGGCCAGTTGTACCCTGGTGGGAAGTTAGCAGAATGGCAAACTAACTGCCAAGCTTTGGATAGGTCATGAAATGTTCAGCCACTAAAAGTACTTTTTCCAATGGTTAGATTTTTAAAATAATTTTCCTCTCTAGTGGCAACTAAAAAAAAATTTTTTTTTAAATGTTTATTTATCTTTGATAGGAAGAGAGAGAGAGACAGAGCATGAGTGGGGGAGGGGCAGAGAGAGAGGGAAACACAGATTCCAAAGCAGGCTCCAGGCTCCGAGCTGTCAGCACAGAGCCCGACGCAGGGCTCGAACCCACAAACTACAAGATCATGACCTGAGCCAAGTCACTTAACTGACCGAGCCACCCAGGTACCCCTCTAGTAGCAACTTTTAATCAAGCAAATTATCACAGGCCCACAAGAGCAAAGATTGATTCCATCCTGTCCTGTCCGCAGTGTTCTTTTTGCATCCTGGGAGGCTGATAATGTGGGAGGGAGTTTGTGTAGGACTCTGGAGGTGGGCTCTCTGGGTTCAGACCCTGGCTCTGCCACCTATTTGCTGGGTGAAATTAGGCATGTTATATAATCAACCTCTGCCTCCAGTTTCTCATTTGTAAAATGGACTGATAAAAGTGTCTACCTCAAAGCACTATGAGGATTAAATGAACCGATCAATGTAAACTGACTGGTGCAAGGACCAGACATCAGTTACTATTCTTAAGTAACTAGCCATGAATGTAATCATTTACTTGTTTAACTTTGTGGCTTCTTTTAAAAAAAAATTTTTTTTAAGTTTATTTATTTGAGAGAGAATGAGAGAAAGAGAGGAGCGCGAACAGGAGAGGCGCAGAGGGAAAGAGAGAATCCCAAGCAGGCTCTGCACTGTCAGTGCGGAGACTGATGCGGGGCTCGAGTTCACAAACTGCAAGATTGTGACCTGAGCTGAAACCAAGACCTGCGAGATCATGACCTGAGTAGAAAAACCAAGAGTTGGATGCTTAACAAACTGAGCCACCCAGGCGCCCCCTACCTTTGTGGCTTCTTAAGGGTTAAGTCTTGCAGGGAACTTTGCCCAGTTTGATCCTGGGCAAGGAAAAGTCTTCTGCTTGGCCTCACTCTTCCACTTGGCCTTCCCGTCACCAACATCTTTGACAGTAGCCGGAGCAGGTCTCCTGGCTAGGGTTAAGTCACTGGCTCACCTGTGCTCAACAGGAGAGGAGGATAGAAGAGACTGAGGGCTAGCATAGAACTGAGTGGGATAAAAGAAGGGTCCTCAGCTGAGATTTTCTTTTTTCCTTTTCTGCAAGCCTCCTAGAGTCGCTACCTCACACCACTGCAGTCTATCCGGGCCATCCAATTATTTGTGCATCTGTTTGAAAAGCAGCCTGCTCTGGGGGGCAGGGACACCAACCAGGCTAGCACTGCTCTTGGGAGCCCTGCCCAGTGGTCTGGCCTTGGAGGAGCTGCCAGCTACCCAGAGAGAGTTGGATCTTTTCCATGTAATGAGATTGACTCAAAAAGAACAAAGTTGCTCTCAACACCTGCTCACCCTCTCACAGCTATGAAGGCCAAGAGGGGAATGGGTAATTGCAGACCACAGACAACGAAAGAAAAAGAAGGGGAAAAAAAGAATCAGTGGCCCTTGGTTTAGCATCTTCCCACTGTCCTTTCATGGGAGATCAATGCAGAGCCTGCCGTGTCTGTCTTTGGTGGAGAGCTGGAAAATAGGATGGCTCAGAAGACAGCAGTCAGGAAGAGATAGAGGGATCTGGAAGAGGAGCCCCTGAATAATCTCCTTTTTTGTTTAAGCTAACTTGAGATGAGTTTCTCAGACTTGTGCCCACTCTCCTTTGTAATACGTTTTGTGAGAAATGCAACACAGACCCCTTGGCACGAGCAGAATAGCCTGATCACATTGAGGGAGCTTCAGGACCCATCGAGGTGGCTGCAGGACCCCAAAGGCACCCCGTGGGCCCTCCAACCTCACCTTTGTTCAGTTTGGCCTCAATGCCCAGCTGTGGCCAGCCTCTACAGAGCTCATATGCTAGAACTCACAGAAGACAGCAGAGACCGGGACACTATGAAAGGAGTTTCTCAAAACCGAATCTTACTCTTCTAGTGACTGTTGGAATCATATCACTAGGTATTGTCATAATGTTTGTAGACAGTACCTCTCCTGATACCTGCCCAGCTCATCCCCACAGTGATGGACAAAGGATGGCTGAGTTTATCCTATGTGACTCCTGCCCACACTTACAACTCATCAGACAAGGAGCAAACCCCCAGCCCAGGCTGAACCAATCTGAATTAGGACCTGATATAAATGGATGGGCTCATGGCTTCAATGTAGGGTGTGTAATCATAGTGCCATGGGGTGACTACATTCGGCCCTACAAGCTAGAAGAATAAAAGCCAGTCTGCACAGAAAGAGAGAGAGAGAGAGAGAGAGAGAGAGAGAGAGAGAGAGAGAAAGAGAGAAATGAAAACCAGAGGACCCAAAGGGGGTGGGATGCTTGTGGTCCCGGCTCTCCAGACTCCTTTTCTGGATCCAGCCTCACTTCCTGCCCATGGTTTCTGAGAGGTTTTCCAGTATCCTTCAACTCAGTGCCTTCCTTTTTGCTTATTTATTGGGTTTCTCTTACATGCATCCAGAAAAACTTCCACGAAGGCAGTGCGTGATTCACAGTTTACTGAACACTTTCACATGTTATCTTGTTTGGATTTTGTTTCTCATGCTACTCCAGGGAGAAGGCAAGGGAAGTATCATCATCTGCATTTTATGGCCAAAGAATCCCAGGTGAGGACAGTTCAAGGTCTCCCAGGTAGGGAGGTAGGTCTTTGACCCAGACCCAGCATCACCTCTACCTTGAGCCCTTGACATTTGGTGGTGTGCTTCCAAGAACAGGAACTCTGGCCCCAAGGTATAATCAAAGGTGATATGCTGCATTTCTAAGCACAATCAGATATTTCAAAAAGAACTAGGAGCTTCGGCTTGGTCACCACCACATGACCATTACTACATCTTCATGAGCCTATGCAGGCACAGCTGGCCATGCCTCTGACTTTGAAGACAAAGTACATACAGAAAGAAGAACTGAGCATGGACTTTGGGTGTGGAATCCTCCCTCTTATAAAAATATGTGGAGCCTGTACTATTATGATATCACTTTAGCATTTATTGTATTTTACTTCTTTCCTCCTCTAGAGCGCCTGTAAACAATGGGCAGACAGGTTACATTTCTCCTCCCTGCCTTTGTCTGGTCCTCACTGACATTTTCTACCCAAGGTAGACTAATTCAGAAATTGGCAGTTGGCACATGTGTGTGCACACAAACACACGCGCACGCACACACACACACTGGTTGTGGATGCCATTTTTTTAAAAGGCCTTTTTGATATATAAATTCAGAGACCATATAATTCACCCACTTAAAATGTACAATTCACTCAAACTCTTCCAAAAATAATAAAAGAGGAAGGAAAACTTCCAAACTCATTCTATGAGGCCAGCATTACCTTCATCCCAAAACCAGATAAAGAGAAACTACAAACAAGAGAACTACAGGCCCATATCTCTGATGAATATAGATGCAAAAATCCTCTGCAAAATATTAGCAAACTGAATCTAACAGCACATTAAAAAAATAATTCACCACAATCAAGTGGGATTTATTCCTGGTATGCAAGGGTGCTTCAATATTTGCAAATCAATCAATGTGATATATCATATCAATAATAGAAAGGATAAGAACTATATGATCATTTCAAACCAAATGCAGAAAAAGCGTTTGACAAAGTAGAACATCCATTCATGATAAAAATGCTCAACAAAGTAGGTTTAGAGGGAACATACTCAACAGAATAAAGGCCATATATGAAAACCCCATGGCTAACATACACTCAATGGTGAGAAACTGAAAACTTTCCCGTAAAGTCAGGAACAAGACAAGGATGTCCATTCTCACCACTTTTATTCAACAAAGTACTGGAGTTCCTAGCCTCAGCAATCAGACAACAAACTGAAAGAGATAAAAGGGATCCAAATTGGTAAGGAAGAACTAAAACATTCATTATTCGCAGATGACATGATACCACATGTAGAAAAACTGAAAGACTCCACTAAAAAACTGCTAGCAGTGATAAATGAATTCAGTAAGGTCGCAAGACACAAAATCAATGTAAAGAAATCCCTTGCATTTCTATACATTAATAATTAAGAAGCAGAAAGAGAATTGAGAAAACAACCCCATTTACAATTACACCCAAAATAATAAAACACCTAGGAATAAACTTAACTAAGGAGGTGAAAGACCTATACTCTGAAAACGATAGAATGTTGATGAAAGAAATTGAAGACACAAACAAATGGAGATATTTCATGCTCATGGATTGGAAGAACAAATATGGTTAAAATGTCCATACTACCCAAAGCTGTCTATAGTTTTAATGTAATCCCTATCAATATACAAACAGCATTTTTCACAGAACTAGAACAAACAATTCTAAAATTTGTATGGAACCACAAAAGACCCCAAACAGCCAAAGCAATCTTGAAAAAGAAAGCCCAAACCAGAGACAATGGTATCACAATTACAGATTTCAAGTTATACTACAAAGCTGTAGTAATCAAAAGAGTATGGTACTGGCACAAAAATAGACCTGTAGATCAATGAAACAGAATAGAAAGCCCAGAAATAAACCCATGACTATATGGTCAATTAATCCTCGACAAAGGAGGTAAGACTATGCAGTGGGAAAAAGTCCACTCAACAAACTGTCTTGGGAAATTAGACAGCTGCATGCAAAAGGATAAAACTGGACCACTTTCTTACGTTATACACAAAAACAAATTCAAAATGGATTAAAGACTTAAAAATCCTAGAAGAGAGCACAGGAAGTAATTTCTCTGACATCAACTATAGCAACGTTTTTGTAGATATGTCACCTGAGGCAAGGGAAACAAAAGCAAAAATAAACTATTGAGACTATATCAAAATAGCAAGCTTCTGCCAGCAAAGGAAATAATCAACAAAACTAACAACCTACTGAATAAGAGAAGATATTTGCAAATGACATATTCAATAAAGGTTTAGTATCCAAAAAATATAAAGAACTTACACAACTCAACACCCAAAAAACAAATAATCCAATTAAAAAATGGGCAGAAGACGTGAACAGACGTTTCTCCGAAAAGATATCCAGATGGCCAACAGACACATGAAAAGATACTCAACATGACTCATCATCAGGGAAATGCAAATCAAAACTACAATGATATATCACCTCATACCTGTCAGAATGGCTAAAACTAAAAACACAAGACACAACAAGTGTTGACAAGGATGTGGAGAAAAAAGAACCCTTGTGCACTGTTGGTGAGAATGCAAATTGGCATAGCCATTGTGGAGAGCAGTATGGAATCTCCTTTAAAAATTAAGTATAGGGGCGCCTGGGTGGCACAGTCGGTTAAGCGTCCGACTTCAGCCAGGTCACGATCTCACAGTCCGTGAGTTCGAGCCCCGCGTCGGGCTCTGGGCTGATGGCTCAGAGCCTGGAGCCTGTTTCCGATTCTGTGTCTCCCTCTCTCTCTGCCCCTCCCCCATTCATGCTCTGTCTCTCTCTGTCCCAAAAATAAATAAACGTTGAAAAAAAAATTTAAAAAAAAAAAAGAATAAAAATTAAGTATAGAACTACCCTGGGTCGCATGGGTGTCTCAGTCAATTAAGTGTCCAACTCTTGATTTCAGCTCAGGTCATGATCTCATGGTTGTGAGTCCAAGCCACGTTGTGTGTGGAGCCTGCTTAAGATTCTCTCTCTCCCTCTCTTTTTCTCTCCCTCTCCCTCTTTCCCAGGCACATGTGTGGCAGTCTCTCAAAAAAATAAAAAATAAAAAAAAAATAGAACTATCCTATGATCCTGGGTATTTACCCAAAGAATATGAAAACACTAATTTGAAAAGACATATTCACTCCTATGTTTATTGTACATTATTTACAATAGTTGAATAATGGAAGTATCCCAGGTGTCCATTGATGGATGAATGGATAAAGAAGATGTGATATATATATATTGCATATATATATATATGCAATGAAATATTATTCAGCCATAAGAAGAATAAAATCTTGTCATTTGCAACATGGATGGAGCTAGAATGTATAATGCAAAGCAAAATAAGCAGTCAGAGAAAGACAAATATCATATGAATTTACTCATATCTGGAATTTAAGAAACAAAACAAATGAACAAAAGAAAAAGAGAGAGAAAGAGATAACAAAGCACTCTTAACAACAGAAAACAAACAGATGGTTAGCAGAGGGGATGTGGGTGGGGAGATGGGTGAAATAGATGATGGAGATTATGGAGTGCACTTATTGTAATAAGCACAGGATGATGTATGGAAGTGTTGAATCACTATATTGTGCACCTGAAATTAATAGAACACTGTATGTTAACTATACTGGAATAAAAATAAAAGTTTTTAAAAATTAAAATAAACATGTACAATTCAAAGAGTTTTTGTATATTACAGTATTTTTTAAATTGTGGTAAACTATATATAACAAAGTTTTCCATTTTAACAAAAAAAATTTTTTTAACGTTTATTTATTATTGAGAGACAGAGAGTCACAGAGCGTGAGCAGGGGAGGGGACAGAGAGAGGGGGAGACACAGAATCCGAAGCAGGCTCCAGGCTCTGAGCTGTCAGCACAGAGCCTGACGCAGGGCTCGAACTCACAAACCGTGAGATCATGACCTGAGCCGAAGTCGGTCGCCTAACCGACTGAGCCACCCAGGTGCCCCATTTTAACAATTTTTAAGTTTACAGTCCAGTGGCATTAATTACATTCACAATGTTGGGCAACCATCACCAGTGTCTACTTCTAAAGGGTACCATTTTTTGCTCTTGCACTCTTTTCTCCCTCTCTCTCTCTCCCTTTCTTCTTTCCTTTTTTGTCTTTAAGTAGAGAAGGAAGTGCATCTCCCCCAAGCTCTGGCTTCTCCATGCATGTGAATCTCCACTGCACTGCTTCACTTTCCATTCTTCTACTGAACCAACAAAGGCCAAGACTTGAAGGCAAGATGCTGACTTGATCATATGTGAATTTCTGCAGCTCCCAAGTCTCCATGATGCAGAGAGAACATACTGCTTCTGGGACATTTCTGATGCCGAGCTCCTCTGTCCAAAAGGGAACTGCTTGAGGGCAGGGCTATGTATCTTCAGTCTGAACCCCTAAATTTATTAATGCCTGCTGAATGGCCTTTGGGGCCCTGAAGCTCTCCCCTCTACTGTGTGGCACAGATACAAGCATCTACAGAGATTCCTGAAGGAATTTCTTCCCAGCTGAATGTCAGATTTTGACCTTTCTTCTCTTCAACATCTTTACTTGCCTCCTGTTACTTCTTACCTGTCCTAACTGGTATGAGAAGAGAACATTCCGGAAATATAGTCTAGTTGGATGTTAATGTGGGCTCAGCATTTTGATGCTCTGCTCTGTGGCTGATGGGGGAAGGTGGGTCTTTGGTGCTGGATCCTTATTTCTGGGTTCTGGGTTGGGGGGGGTGGTGCACTCCCTCCTGTCAATCTACTCGGAGGGGGAGAGAGGGAAGAAGGATGGTGGCTTTCCAGAAGGGAAAGCACCGTTCTCAAGCAGAGCCTCGAAGTCTCTCTGCACAGAACTCACTTGTGAACCTGTCTGGAAGCCTCCCAATAAGCCCCCTGCCTGCCAAAAGCCATCCTTTGGGGGATGTCATTACTGCCATTCACCGTGCATACGGACAATCAACAGCCGAGTCTCTTGTGAGGATCTTTTGTGTAATTAAATGTACTAGCCTGACAGCCCCCAAAAGAGGGGGTAATATCTCCTAGATGTAAAATGGCTTTTCTCTAATCCTGAATGATGGCATGCTGTTGCTAGGTGCCTATTTTTCTGCCTTTCAAATATAAAGTGACTAATGGGGTATATTTCATAACACATCTGCAAGTATGTAGTTATTCTTATACTTCGATGCCCTTTAAAATATTATTATCTGCCAACACTTGGACTATGTGCTGGTATGCAAATTAGACATAATAAAGGAAGAAAGGAGAAGTTCCTTGCTTTTGAAAAGTCATATTTATAAGGTTAACAAGATTTATATATTACATCAGGGAACCGGGGTTAGAAAGCAAGACTTTTTAAAATGTAATGGTTGGCGACAATAAAGATTCTCTGGTGTTTTTCCCTGTACGAGATCAAAACTTTTCATCTCTGCTGAGGCTTAATGAGATGAAAAAAAAAAAAAATCCCACAAAATCAAAACACATAGAATCTAACTTCAGGAACAAGGCAGACATTCTAAGTTGAATGTTTTTGAGTGGCAGGCCCAGGAACAGAAGCAGTGTTTTAAAAACATAGGACTTTGCCTTTAAAAAATCAAGTTAAATTAATTATTTCAATGAGTTACCCATTTTTTTTTTGATAAAAGGGAAAATTTCAACCAGGAAAACTCAATCTAATAAAAGAAAATACACCAAACAGTGGGAACAATTTACAAATATATATATATATATATATATATATATATATATATATATATATGTCTTTTGTTGAATTACAAACTACTTTATAAATAAACAGGAAAACTGAACTCAGTCTCTCAAATAATGGGGTATTAGGATTTTGCATATATTCTGATTATAGGGAACCACCTCTGCCTTGGAGCATGCATCTATTTAGTATTAAGACAGAAGCACAGGGAAGTTTATACTTGCTAAAGAATCAGATATCAACAACATATACTCAACACCAATGATTAAGTTATTAGCAATGACTCCAAAGGCACTTTGGGATCTTGCAGCAATTGGGACCATTATTACAAACATGAAGATCTCTCTGTCTTTGTAGTCACACACCCATGAAGAATAATAGAGTTCCAGTTGGTAGGATGTTGCGATAATCAAATTTAGATGTTTCAAGAGGTTTCAAGAGGCCAGCATTTGGTATATCCACCTAGCATACCCAGAAGAGTGTCAAGGCCAGACCAGTTTTGCTCCTTCCCGGGTATACCTGGGCACATGGTACATGCTGGGTAAGTGTTCGATGAATAAATATTATGAATGAATGGATTAATGAATAACAGAAAGTTAAATTGGAATGCTTCTGTGGTTTGAGAATTTCTGCTGATACCCAAAGCTGAGATGGATAATAGGTGACCCCATATTCTAAAGAGAGATGCAGCCTTCATCCCTGCAAGACTTGTTAAGAGCTGGCCGAAACTGGGGCAGGGCACCTGGTTGGCTCAGTCGGTTGAGCATCTGACTCTTAATTTTAGCTTAGGTCATGATCTAGTGCATGGGATAAACCCCCACGTCGAGCTCTACACTTACAGCTTAGTCCCTGCTTGCTCTCTCTCTCTCTCAAATAAATAAATAAACTTAAAAAAAAAAAAAAGAGTTGACCAAAACAATAGATGTGAACCTAGATGTAGTTTTGGATTGAATGTAAGGGAGTTCTAGTAAGAAGTATCATGGCTTTATTTCCTTTTCGTCTCATTGGAGGAGGGGAGGGAGTGCTTGTCCTATCATTGAGTCAAGTAAAGATGGCCCTAAAAGGACCATTCAGAGAATGGGGAGTGTGCCAGGAGCAGAGATTAAAATCTCTGGTGGATGCTTGCTGAACTGCATGGCCTTGTAGGCCTGCCCTGGCTGCCACCATCTTTGGGAACAAAAAGTTCTCAGACGAGGCCTGCACTTCCAGAATTTGCTGGGACAACAGGTGAAAAACTTCTCTGTGGACGACGTGGACCCTGTCATTGGTAGCTAGGCTTAAATCCTCTTAGTAGGACCAGCCAGTGGCCTTACTGCCAGAGAGAGGTGAACCTGGCATTAGATGGCCATGTGGAGTATCCCACTGGCACTGGAACCGGGGTGGAGTCATAAGAGTCAGCCAGAGGGGCATCATTCCGGGTCCAGACACTTCAAGACATAGGCCCTGGGTTGGGTGGGACAGGTCCATGGGGCCCATTAAGGTGCCTTTCGAGAGAGAAAAGCAGTATCTGAGCATCTGTATTTAGAGGACACCAACGGCTAGATTACAGCAGGCCCAGCTAAGTAAAAAGACCATTTGCTTCTTTTCCTATTCTCCCCACTCTCTCCCCTGCCTTGGGGAGTCAGGAGCAGCTAATGAATGGCGAGAGATAACACAAAGATTAAAGACCGGCTGTGCAAGCTTTCTGAGGTTGGGTCAGGCCTGAGCTGGGAGAGAGCAAGGGACTGAAAAGTATGGGATCTGCCTGGGATGCTGACCAGTGGAAGATCAGACAGAGCAGTTTGGAAGGACAGTGATGAAAGAAAAAAAAAGAAGAAGCTGTTTCCCGTTAACCCCATCAAGTCCAGCCCATTTGATATAATAGTTATAAGCAAATGGAAGGATGCATGCATGCATGAACGAAAGAAAGCATCTCTAACTTGGTTGACTCTATGGCCACCATCAAGTGCCCTGCTCAACCTATATCCAGACAGCATCCTCCCCTCAGCTTCAGGCAAAGGACAGGAGATGACCTCTCCACAAACTTTGAGATGTGGCCAGGAAAAGTCACCAAGTCAGTGACTCAGGGAAGGCTGACTGACTTCTCCCAGGTGCACTGTGGGTTGATCATTCACCACCACCTTATCAAACACTGTAACTGCTTAGTGTGACTTTGGCCCCAGTGAGAAACGACTTTCAGCAGGTAAGTTAGCAAAGTGCCCATGTGTGACATCGCCTTACGTCGGGTGCACTTTGCTCAGGACAGTCTCTGTACAATAGGCCTGACAACCCTATAAGAAGTGTAGTAACCTCCTCCCTGGGGCTCTGCGTGTTGTGGAGACCAATCCCATGTGAGAAGGGCAAATGGTTCCCGCTTTCACCATTGCTCCTTAACGAGCACGGCACAGGTTCTTTTGCAGAGGGGTCAGTGAAATTAAGCAGGCAAGAAGGTCCCTTCTAAGGCCGCTATTTAAGTGCAGGGCTCACGGTGGCCTCCATGGCATCATCCCCACGTTTCTTTGTAACCTAACTGCCTTGCCCTGGAGCTGACCCATCATTCTGGCTCTTCTTCTAGGACAGAAGTTTTCTTTTATTCATAACCCTACCCTAAGCGCCAGGCACAAAGTAGACCCTCAATAAGTGCTAGCTCAGCGAATGAACGGGATTCGTTCTGATAGGTCTCCCCTAAGACAGGTGGAGTTACAGAGCACACCCATATTCCAGGGGGAGTAGCTGAGGCACAGACAGACAGGTGGGGTGTTTTGGCCAAGGCCCCAGATGAAGCAGGAGGGCAGGGGAGACTAGAATATGTGGATGGGCCTTGAAAAATAACTATGAAGATAAGTGTCTCAGTAAACACAAGCCAAAAGCTTGTTGCCTGGAGGCCAGGGCCCTCTACCAGAGCACAGATTCTTAGCACAGAGCCCCCAGACAGTTATAATGGCACGCCACCTCTGTTTAATGACATTTCACAAATTACCAAATGCTTTCCTAGCCACAGACTGTCTTACTCTTCCCAGCAATCTGGAGGGAGGTAGAGCTGACATTATTATCCACATTTCACGGGCCCAGAGAGGTTTAAATGGTGTCTTTAAGGACACACAGCTAGTAAAGGAGGAAGTCTGATGACCTCGTGGGTCAGCTTCTCACCAGACCTGGTCAGACCCAACAGGACGAGAGCATAGGGCACATCGCAGGCCCCACTGGTTGCCCTTTCCGGTTACAGGCCAGTGTTGGGTCTCCCCCATTTTAGGAGCCCTTCGAGTCTGCCCCTTCAGGAGCACAGCCAGGCAGTGCCCCCCTTCCCAGCGAGAGCTGCACTTGGTCCCTCCTCCTGGCTCCCTGTCGTAGCCCAGGAGCCTGTTTGCAGAAACTGGTTCCAAGCCGGGCCTCCACAGCTTGCGCTGTGCCTGGGCAGGACAGATTGCTGGGACGCGGAAGTGGCTCTGGAGCCAACACACTTGCCGTATGGGAGAGGCTACTGTGCCAACACTGTCATTTTCCACTCCAAAATGTCAGGTGAGGAGTGACACGGGCAGCATTCTCCCCTTGGTGCCTCAGATGCACATGCTTTTGTTTCTCCCCGCAACAGCCCATAGGATCGCCTTCTCTTCGGAGGAGCGTCTCAGCATAAAAACAGTTCCCGAAATTTGGCATAGTCAGGGGTCTCATTTGCAAAGCTGGGACGGCTTTCGAGGTTTTGTTCAGACTGTTTAAAAAAGATGCCAAAAGATGTCTTTTTTATGTTCAGTTGGCTTCATCTTTTAATGTCAATACCAGCTTAATGCTGAAGGTAACAAATGGCAGGCCCGGTTAATTTTTAAAAGGAAATTTAGGGGGAGGCCTGAAATTACTTTGTGCTTGTTTGTTTTTTAATGACCACGCATATTTAGACAGACGGAATGTGGCAAAATAAACAAATAAGTAAATACAAGTTCAGAGACTTTGATTTACTGAAACTCATTTTGAAAGCAAGAGGAGCCGTGAAAGGCAAAACTTGCACTCAAATTCAAACAGTTTCCAAGGAAAATTCCCGTAACCTTGAAGAATAATAAAGGCTCACGGATATATTTGGAATTTCTGAATGGTAGGACTGTTTCCCGAGAGCATTTTAAACATCCCAAGTGAAAAATGAGAACAAGGCCTAAATTGTTTGGTAAAGAGCAAAGAACCCTTTGGTTTAAGAAAAAGAGAGGGAGATTGTAAGTCAAAAATGCTGTAAAGGCCTGGAGCTTCGCATGAAATATGGACGACGGTAGTTTTGTTTTTTGGTGGGTTTTTTTTTTTTTTTTTTTTTTTTTTTTGCCAGAAAACTTTTTACTCAATGCAATATGCAAAGAATGTATATTACGATCTTTAAAAAAAAGCAAAATCCATTTCATGCCATCTTGCATCCTGTGAGTTTTCCCTTTGCTTTTTAGTCCCGCACAGGGTGTCAGGATCTGGGGCTCTGCTGGCCATGGTGGGGGTGGGGGGTCCTGCCAGCACACACAGCCACGCCCCCTCTTGCATCTTTGTAGGACTCCAGGCATCTGTAGTTAACAGGCTCATCCCTGCCCACAGCCCTGCCAATCTTGAGGTAGCTAAGATTTTTCTGCCATTATCATTTATTCTCTCCGATCTCCTAAGCCCCTCAAACCTTAAAGTTGGCCATTACCCTGGACCCTAAGTACCATTCACACGGGGAACACATGATAGCCTGAGGACACTGCCTGCCCTCAAGCGGCTCATCCTCCACTGGCATGGATAGATGTCATATGATGCACCTAGACAGTGAAGTAATAGCCAACATCATATGACAAATATACTAAAGTCCGAGCACGCAGAGATTGTTAAGAAGAGAGCAAGTACTTCCTTCTGAAAGGGCTGGGGAAGACCTCATTTAAACAGCGGGTAGCAAAGGAAAACTGAGAGGTGGCTGGGGCTCTGACGGGGAGAGCAGGTATTAGGAACAGCAGCCCAGAGCCTGAGGGTGGCCATAACAAATGAGCTACGGGAGGGGCTGGGGAGGGAGGTTGGGGCCCTGCCATGGGAGGTTTTGAACACTACGATGAAGACTCAAGAGTTGATTCTGGAGGTGAAGGGAGGCCAAATTTGGGGGAGCAGAAGAATTATGAAGTGCTCAGGGCCCTTGGGTGGGCTCAGGGGAGCCAGGAGAGCCTCTGTCTACGGTATGTGTGGGTGAACACAAAGGCAAGTCTATAGCTTTCCCTGGCTTCTCAAAAGGCCTCCCTGTTCTGAGGCCACATTCCAGGGCCAGGCTTCAGAAGAGTCTCACTACCACCCTCTTCCCCCGCTCCCCATCCTCAGCCCAGATGAGGGGCACAAAAGTCACTTCATGCCCTCCCTCCTTGGACATGTATTAGCCATGAAAATAAAGACCTGGGGGCATTCCAGATGCAGGTGGCCCCATTGGGCCTCTGGGACTTCCTGGGTTTCCAGACTACCCAAGGGTGTTTATTTACACCACATTTTAATGCCAAACGAATGGAGAATTGCCGAATAACTTCTGCCACAAGGTTCAGATTTCAAACTTTCCCCCTTTGGCAACATCATCCTAATTGTTTAAAACGAAGCAACAGACTCCACCATGATTTCCAGTTCCTCCAGCAGCTCCGAACCAGACCCTAGCCTCTCCTCCTGCCCTTGCCCTCACCACCACTAGCTTGCAACCGACAGAAGTCCATCAGGCCTTTTGGATTTTTCTTTTCCTGAGAGTAAATGGGCCTCCTCCCCTTCACCCTGCTCCTCTCAAGCTCTTCCTCAGCTGGCCAGGCTGTAAATCCTGTCTGCAGATCCCCTTGCTCTATAGACCCACAGTAGTGATGGACTTCTCCAGAACAAAGCCCACGCCCCACCTGAGATTAATTTTGGCTGTTTTACTACAACCGCTACCCATTGTTGCAAACAGCATACACATTTGTTCTTTAGAAGACCTCTGCCTCTAGAGCTGTGGGCTAAGTATCCCCGGGCAAGGGCCACCGGAAATGGGAAAGAGGTGCCACAGAATCTAGGGGAGGATAAAAGGGGCATGTTTTAGATTCAAGCCAAAGACCCCACAAAGACTGGAAAGAGAAGGGACTCATCAAAGTGCAGCTTCCAGAGTGACTTGGCTGATTTTAGGAGTATGGAGGTTAGAAGGCTGAAACACCATTCAGAAATCTTGGGTTTAAAACATGCCAACTTAACCAACAAGCATCTTATTACTATGTGCATGTGTATGTGCACCTGTCGGCAGGTGCCATTTCTGCCTTGAGAGCCACAGTAGATGCCTTTCCTCTCCCTCACTTGACTATGACCTTGCAAGGTGTGGGTGCCAAGTCACCAGGGCACTTCTCTCCCCGACACACACAGGCCTGAGTATGGGCCTTGCATACAGTTGAGGACAGTAACCATGTGCTAAAGAGAATTTGCTCGTTCAAATATTTGTTGAATCCTCGTTATGTACTGGACGCTGCCTCAAACCCTGAAGACAGACTTAGGTAAATCAAGCCCAGTCCCTGCACTCCAGATGGCTCTCTAATCATGTCAGAGATGAAGAGGAGAGCTAACGTTGAGATAAAATGACCTAAGATCTTCCACAAAGGAGGAAGTAAACAAATGAGCAGGCATAGAATGCATCTGGAAAATTTTGATTGGCAGGGCAAAAAAACTGCTCATGCTACCTGGGACTGGGGGCAAGGACCTATTCTACTTACTTCCCCCTTTTGGTAGAGCCAAAGGGAAAAGAGAACCACATTCTAGCCCCAACAGGAGAATGTTTCTGGACAACAGCCCCTTCCTCTCTCCCATATCATCTCTGTGGCTCTGGCAGTCGGGACACTCACCATCATGGTTTTGCTCAGAAGCACAGAAAGGTCAGGACAGTCCAGTGTCCTGGAGATAGGTGCACTAGGATGAAGAAGACAGGAGGAAGTTCATTGGCAGAGAAAATTCAGAGGCCCAATGGCAAATTTTTAGAACGTTCCCAAGGTTAAATACACACACACACACACACACACACACACACCTATCTGTCTGCCTGTCCGTCCGTCCATCCATCACTTTTTGCTTTTAGAAGTAAAAATAAAAAGAAACTAGAGAACTAGAGTATTTGACAGGTAGGAAGAATTGGGGCAGGGGGTAGAGCTTCCTACTTTAATATAAACTAAATTAAGGACCACAGTTCTCTTCTCATACTCTCCCTGGAAGCACATCTCCCCCCACCCCCACCCCACTTTACTCTTCTTACAAAAGTCCCTGGCCTTTATGAGAATAATAAAACAAAACACACATTACACAAATCTGTACAATCCCATCTAATTTGAGTTTCTGAGTAACTACCATCAGTCCTACACTCGTCACCACACCCCCCTTCCCTGAAATACTTTCTAATTTTAGCGCTAAGAGCTTGGAACTTGACACTGGATATGTTTCCATTTACCATGAAAGGCATGTTTCTCCACAAACAACTGGAGGGCAGGCTTGGAAAACAGGTTTAAAGAC
Organism: Prionailurus bengalensis; assembly: GCF_016509475.1. Lineage (NCBI taxonomy): Eukaryota > Metazoa > Chordata > Mammalia > Carnivora > Felidae > Prionailurus > Prionailurus bengalensis. The sequence goes on along the minus strand of NC_057349.1, from coordinate 97,936,595 downwards.
CAGACTTGTGGAACTCTGGCATGGCAATTTTCTGGAAACGTCTACCATCTCACCAGGAGGCAGGAAGCATCAAGACTGAATATGAGTTCTGGCTTCTTTCAAGTGAAATGATTTAATTTTAAGAATTTCAATTCATAAAATAGCCCCAGCTAATTTCCCAAGGAAAATGAACATACTTTGTTTCCCATTCGTTCTTTAAGCAATATTTGAGCCATGCAAAGAATTCATACTGAGTTACCTTAGAAGACTTAATTGGGCAATGCCCCCAGTGTCTTTGAAAGAATATAGAATGGTGAAAAAAAAAAAGCAAGTTTGATAGGGATATAAACTTTTGTGATTTAGAAATTAGAAATCAGTTTCGCCGCCCTGATATTCACAAACAAAAAACAAACAGGAAGAAAATTCTTTAGCATGCGATAGTTCATTTCCATAGTTGTATAAATTTATAGAATTAGCTATTTCTACAGAAGGAAAAGCAAAGTCTTCATTTGTGAAGCTGATATTTTCATACCTACATGGATGTCCTCTTTGCCCAAAATGTAAGTCAGCTCTTTTTATTGCCACAGACATACCCAAACTATCAATATTTCCTGTTAACCATCACCTTATAAAAGTCAGAAAGCATGATGATTGTAATTAAAAAAAAAAAATCACACAAGACTCCTACCTGTTCAGTCTCCCTGTCACCCTCTTCTCACCTGCCCACCCCCTTCATCATCACCTGTCTGCCCAGGTGGGCAGCACGTCTCCTGGGACACAGGCCCCAGGCACTTGAGCTGCTTTTCTTTCCATTCCAGAGCTGCTACCGGACAAAGAGCACTTTTCTTCCTCCATGACCAGCTTCTGGGCAAGGCACAGTCTCCCTAGCAACTCCTTTCTGCCTCATTCCTCAAAACAAGCAAATCAGCAATAAATTCCCCATTAAAGAACTTACAGCTAATCCCGCTGTGGAAATTGATGGTGGGCGCCCAAAGTAACAAGCATGAGGAAGCCACAACAGCTTAAGGAATCTCCTCAGCTCTCCAAGGCATGTCCCTGATTGGAGCCTGACTTTTTCCTTTTTATGCAGCCTCCAGGAGTTTCTTTCAGGTGGTGTTGGGTGTTGGGCAAACCTGTGGAATTGGAAGCCAAGTTAAATTTGATCTGGCTTCCCTGCTGGAAAAATTGAGCAGGAGAATTCTTGGCCATTGTCTAAGGCACACCTACCCAGGATGCTAGATACTTCTGCACCTTCATCTGGAGCCCACAGCAGACCCAAAGAAACAATCACAGATCTGTTTCCTACGGAGTCTGGACAATGCCCCAGAATCCCTCTTAACAAGTGCTATAAGTGGCCACGAGCAGCTCTTTAGATTTGGCACATAAGGGGCACCTGGGTGGCTCAGTCATCTAAGCGTCTGGCTCTTGATTTCAGCTCAGGTCATGATCTCATGGTTCATGGGTTCGAGCCCCTCACCAGGCTCCGTGCTAACAGTGTGAGTCTGCTTAGGATTCTCTCTCTCCCTCTCTCTCTCTCAATAAATAAATGAACTTTAAAAAAAAGTATAAGGCATATGAGTTAAACTTCTTTTTCCTTCCTGTCCCACCCTCTCACATACCCTAGGTGTTCCGAGTGAGAAACATTCATCAGCCAGTTACAAAGACTGCATCCACCTTGCAGTAAAAGCTTGGCTTCTTTGCCTCTTATCTTAAGGGTCCGACAGATAGGCATTTGTCTTTCTTGTCCCTACTCCTCTGCCAGGGTGCATCCGGCCTGAGGTTCTTAGCAAATCTTAACATTTACCAAGTTAGTGCATATGAATTAGTCGGGGACTAACTACCTGCCTATAAGATGGGTATTGAGGAGGGCACCTTTTGGGATGAGCACTGGGTGTTGTATGGAAACCAATTTGACAATAAATTTCATATATTGAAAAAAAAAAGAACTTTGAGACATTTGGTCTCAACGTGAAAAGGGAGCCCACCTGATGCAGAAGGAACGGTTTATTCAAATTCAAGGAGAAGACAGCTGTGCCCACTTCCTGTTGGAGTCTCATCAGAAGACCTGGAGACCTGGTGAGTCAGGCTCCTTGCTGGTATGAAGGGTTAAGGAAGTGATTAAGGTGGTGAGTTTCCTTCACACTCCTGGCCTCCAGTGCAGCCGGTTGTGGGACACTTGGAAGAAGTTAAAGCAGAGTATGCACATTCAGTTTATTTTATTACAGGCAAATGGCTGGGTTGCAGAAACTTGGAGAGATCTACAAAGCGGCTTCCTCAGATCCAGGTCTTGTTAGCATTAACGTGCTCTGATGTGGCTCACAGGGTTGTACCTGCCTACAATGATATAAATTAGCTGAGCACGTGGAATTGACACCGCCAGGGGAAAGCGAGCATTTCTAATGTGAATGTGGGAGTATATAGGTTTCCACATTCACGTGGGCATGTGGTTTGGAAAGCAAACAGAAACAGCCTTTCTTTCCCATTCCTGAACTGTTTTGGGTGCCACAAAGTGACAGGTTCGAACCACTGCAGAGCTATTTGGTAGAAATGAAGTCACAATTTAAGAAGAGAGTCAAAGATTAAGTGATGTGAATCATGCGTAAGTTTCTCTCCCCGCCTCTGGAGTTTAAACTTGGGGGTGTGGCTGAATTATCAAGCATCTGCCCCATGAGGATGACTCAGTTTCATTGGATTGACCACCTAGAGGAGAGGATAGTTCCAGAAGCTTGGAGATACATCGGAGAATAAACAGTACTTGAATTGTCTGCTATGAGCCAAACTCTAAGCCTCACGTATACCATAAATCAGAATGAAGTTAAAAGTCACCACTAGTAATAGAAATCTACCTTCAGAATTGAGACTGAAGGTATTTTTATTGTATTTTTACAATACAATGTATGTATGTATTTTTCAAAAAATACAATGAATGTATTTTTACTGAATACATCCCATAGTTCTTGAGGATAGTTTAGTCTTCTAAATACCAATAATCTCTTGGCCACATCTGATTCAAGACTAATTCTAGGCTTCTAACTGTATAATATGACCTGAAAAAGTGCTTTGGACAGTTTTTGTGTTTCTGATAAATATCTACATCTTTGAATAGCTAAAACCATTTACTATTGAAACATTTCAGGGGCGCCTGGGTGGCTCAGTCGGTTGAGTGTCCGACTTCGGCTCCGGGCATGATCTCACAGTCCGTGAGTTTGAGCCCCGCGTCGGGCTCTGTGCTGACAGCTCAGAGCCTGGAGCCTGCTTCACATTCTGTGTCTCCCTCTCTCTCTGCCCCTTCCCTGCTCATGCTCTGTTTCTGTCTCAAAAATAAATAAACATTAAAAAAAATTAAAAAAAAAAAGAAACATTTCATTCAGCAGCATCTTCCACATATGAATTTCTGATAGAATGGTTTACAAATTAAAAAAAAAAAAAAGAAAGAAAACATTTCCCTCGTAAGGTATTGCCTAGCCTAACTTCTCTGGATTCTACATATTCTAAATGTGTTTATCCTTTTAACTCACTTTTCTTTCAACTTCCAGCCAAATAATTTTTATTTAAATTCACTCTGTCCTAAAGTCTTAGGTTCCTGATTTCAGCGTGAAAGAAAAGACCTTGTAAGTTCACTTCCATGTGCCAAGCTGAAATGATTGACACATCCTGTAACTAAGGAGGGCCTGACCTTTCTGGTTTCAGATCCTTAGCCTCTCCCCCCATCCCGGGGGCCCTCAGGTTTTCTGGAATGACTCACTCTCCTGCTCCTCACAGGCCCTCCTCCTCCCCTCCCCACAAGTGATCCTTTGAAATTACCATTTTAATGGATATAAATAGAAGGAAAAAAATGAACTTTTCTACCAAAACAGGGAGAGTCTTCTCAGCATATCCTTAACAGAAATACCTCAGCCTTCATTCTGAAGCCTCTAAGGACTTGGAACAGTTCCAGGGGCTCATTCCATGTCTACTCTCTGCCATCTTGCCCTCTATTCCTGGACACAACAGGAGTCCTGACTGGCATCTTCCATCCTGCCAGGCAGGGTTCTCTGGTTTTTCTGTGTACTTCAACCTCTGACAAAGGGATCTTGAACCTTCAGAAAATTTGGCACCTTTTTCCATTCTTGTGTATAACAGGAAGAATGGGGAAAAGAATTTATTGAAAAAGAATCCCAGAGAGTACATTCTTGGCTTGCCACTAACTCCCTTGTGGCATTTAGAAGGTCACGTCCAGTGTCTCTGGTTTCACTTCCTCATCTCTCACAAGGAGGTATTGGACCAGAAGACCTCCAAGGCCCCGCCCAGGTCTAGCAAGATAGAATCTACCCTCCCTTGAGAGTTCTGGAAAGTGGCCTCCATAAAACTGACCCCTCATGGCTGTAGGGACTGAGTGGCTGGTCCTACTCTCTGAATGTGGCAGAGGGGCAGTGAGGGGGAAGGGCAGAATTACAGAAGTCGGTGGGTCAGCCAATAAGAACTTTAAAAATGGACCTATAAAACAGTACAGAGGGAGAAAGACAAATACTGGATGATCTCACTTATATGTGGAAACTAAAAAAATCAAACTCATAGAAACAGAGAACAGATTGGTGGTTGCCAAGGGTGGGGGTGGGGAAAATGGATGAAGCCGGTCAAAAGGTACAAACTTCCAGCTACAAGATGAGTAAGTTCTGGGGATGTAATGTACAGTGTGGTGACTATAGTTAATAATACCTTATTATATACTTGAAAGTTGCTAAAAGAGAGTAGATTTTATTTTTTATTTTTTAAAAAAAATATTTAAACATTTATTTATTTTTGAGACAGAGAGAGACAGAGCATGAATGGGGGAGGGTCAGAGAGAGAGGGAGACACAGAATCGGAAACAGGCTCCAGGCTCTGAGCTGTCAGCACAGAGCCCAACACGGGGCTTGAACTCACAGATCGTGAGACCATGACCTGGCTGAAGTCGGCCACTCAACCGACTGAACCACCCAGGTGCCCCGAGAGTAGATTTTAAAAGTTCTCACCACACATGCAAAAAATTGTAACTATGTGATGTGTTAGATGTTTTCACTAGCCTCGTTGTGGTAATCATTTTGCAATATAAGTGTGTGTGTGTGTGTGTGTGTGTGTGTATAAAATTACCACTGTGTTGTACACCTTAAACTCATACAGTGTTATACATCAATTATATCTCAAAGCTGGGAGAAAACAGTAAGGATGAACATTTGTATGACCTTTCCCAGTTAAGTCAGGCTTTCATTTACATTATTTCATTTAAAAGTAGAGAAGCACTTTGAGTACAATCCCCATTTTATAGATCATAAAACTGAGGCTCAGAAACTATGTGAGCTATTCTAAGTCATGCGACTAGAAAATGGTAGGGCAGAGTCTACAATCCAAACCTGCGGTTAGATCTGATGTCCTTTTTCACTGGGCCAGGAAGACTTGCTAAGTTACTCTTTGACTCTCCAGACATAAAACCCCTCACCCTGGTCCCTGGGGAGCCAGTAACCTTGCACCGTGCCAGGCCACAGGGTGCTTTGTGGAAACACTTCTCTCTCTTTCTTTCTTTTCTTTCTTTCTTTCTTTCTTTCTTCCTTTCTTTCTTTCTTCTTTCTTTCTTTCATACTTTCTTTTTAAGTGTTTATTTATTTTTGAGAGAGAGACAGAATGAGTGGGGGAGGGACAGAGAGAGAGGGGAGCAGAGGATCCAACGTTGGCTCTGTGCTGATAGCAGCGAGCCTGGTGCAGGGCTCGAACACAAGAACTGGAAAATCATGACCTAAGCCAAAGTCGGACACTTAACCAATTGAGCCACCCAGGCGCCCCCTTCTTTCTTTTTCAATGCCTTTTTACCCCAGTTTATTATAATTTATGTTCTTTGATTCCGTTCATCAAAGCTTCCCATTGTGTTCTTGTAGCTCAATTTCACCTCTGTAAGATGAGTCGTTGCACTTTGGATTTGCCTTCTCCATCCCTAGAGATCCTACTATATAGACTTAAAGGGGGAAGCATGAATAGAGAATTTCTTAAACTTAGAAAAAAGTGTGTATCTCTGTTTAATAAACAACAGCGGCAAACCCTCAAGCCCCTCAGTATTGATTTCAATGATTTTCACTATGTTTCTTGACTGTGTCCAAACTAAACGGAAGCTAAATTCGAAATGTCATAAGAAACTTCTTAAACTTCACGGCTCTTAGGTTAGCGTCTGGCTTTGCCGAAACTAAACTGCCAATGCTAGGTTAAATGTGTGGGTCCGCATCTGTTTCTGCATTTGGCCTTCGCGCCACTTTTATTTAGCTCTTGGTGCTGTGCTCTGGACACGTTGTGGGGAAACAGCATTATGAATAACCTCAGGGCTCTTTGGCCACTTCTGGGTCTTCAGACTCATGCCTAGCCAAAGCTCTGCCAGGAGCAAGCCGTGAGAGCCTTGAAGCCAGTTCTAACCGCGACCATCTGAAACCTCTGCCTTTTCCACTTGAAGATAAGGTTCGGTTCACATCCTGCTGGCCAGAACTTGCTGCAACCCGTTAGATAAAAAACAAGGTAAAGATACAGATGTGTGAGACGTGTCTGCAGGCATGTGAATGTGGACTTTTGAGTCTGGCAAGCTTTTCCTGCCACATGCTCTGGGTAGGCCCAGGTGTCCCTCACCAGGGGCAATGCCTTCACAGACACAAACACAGAGCCGGCGGCACCCAGGCCTCGGTGGTCACCCAGATGACCCAGAAAAGACACCTATCGTTTGGAGGGATCGTAACTGCAGAAATCTCAGTACTGCACAGACCTGTTGAGAAGTAGTGTACATCTTGGGTTCAAGTTCCTCCTATGCTTTTCGAAAACTCTGTCACCCAATCACGAGTCGCCTAACCTCCCTGCAAGTCAATGTATTCATCTAAAGGATGAATTGGGGCGCCTGGGTGGCTCAGTCGGTTAAGCGTCCGACTTCAGCTCAGGTCACAATCTCGAGGTCCGTGAGTTCTAGCCCCGCGTCGGGCTCTCTGGGCTGATGGCTCAGAGCCTGGAGCCTGCTTCCGATTCTGTGTCTCCCTCTCTCTCTCTGCCCCTCCCCCATTCGTGCTCTGTCTCTCTCTGTCTCAAAAATAAATAAACGTTAAAAAAATTAAAAAAAAAATAAAGGATGGAAACAATAATCCCTGCGCTTCTAATCCTACAGGATTGCTACAAGGCAGTGATTTGCCAAGCGTGGTTCCCGGAACAGCAGCAGCAGCACCTGGGAGATTGTTTGAAATGCAAATCCTCAGGCCCCACCCAGACCTCCAGAATCAGAAACTCTGGGTTGTGGTCAAGCTAATCTGTGTTTGAACAGGTCCCCCAGGTGATTCCAACGCCCTGTGGAGTCAGAGAAGCACTGCTATTGAGCAAGGAGATAATGATTGTGAAAGGGGTCTGCAAACTGCACATGCCAACATCCTCACTTTGAGAACCACAGCTCTACAGAGATGCTGGTCGCTGCTGTATCACCCAGGCTCCTAAAAAACGCGCTGTTACGCTTTAACAGGTGTCAGTCATCTGCAACAGGTGTAGCAGGCAGTTAGTTAAGAATAAACCCTTTCCAGAAGAAAAAGCTGGAAAAGTTGAGAGTTTCTGTGTGGTGGATAAGGAGCCAGGAGGGAGAAGGAAGAAAGGGCTTGGAGCCACACAGACGTCAGTCATGTTCCAGCTCTTACCAGCTACATGACCTTAGGCGAGTTACTTGAAGGACATCATAATTAGGACAATGACCTCCATAGTGTTATTGGATTGAAGGACACAATACATGCAGGGTTCTCAGCGCAACGCACCGTCCCTGTAGGCATTCCATAAGTGATGGCGGCCATGATTAGTAGCAGGGCATCCAGGCTACCTGAGGCTCCACCCAGGACCCCTTTTCTCTCCCTTGTTGCTCACTGCCTCTCCCAACCATCCTATTATTGCTATTACTGTCATTATCACCATCAACATCCTCACCCCTTCCGCCCCACAGGCCCATGACCTTAGACTTAAGACTGCCACCCTAAGATATCCTGGAAAGGTTAACTGCCAAGGAAGGGAAGAGGCAGGAGGTATTTCCCAGAGTGGCCTGGCTGCCTCAAAGGGAGACTGAGCCACGCGCTGGTCTCCAGAGGTGGCACTGCTGTGTGCCACACTTTGAAGCCAGAAAGATGGCAGGCTACCAGGGGAACAGAGTTCTTCCTCTATGTCCATCCCCTTTCCTGGTCTGGAGGTGTGGCAGGTACAGCCTGAGGTGGGCAAAGTGGACAGGAGACGAACCACAGCCTTTGTCCATTGTTAACCACTGGCGGATCCGGCCAGCCCAGATTTTATCTCTTGGGTGGCTCCAGGCACCTGTCTGCCCAGGTTCAGGCCTCTAAGATGGGTCATGTGGGCTTGGCTTGTCTTCCCTGAGATGACTCAGGGCCAGCAGGCCAAGAGTCGCCCTCAGCTCCCCTCCCGATAATGAGAGGTCAGATTCCTTTGGATTTAGTAAGGACACTCCTTGAGGCTGTCTTTTGTCACTCATCCACAATGGGAATTCTCCTTTAATTACCAGTGAGCCACACCCTTCCCCCATCCAGAAATGGGGGGTGGGTGGCCTTTCCAGGTGGCACGTGAGCAGGGCTGATTTCACAATGGCCAGCCCAAAGGTGAGGGACTAAAGACAGGCCTGGCCAGAGTAGTCTCAGAGGGACATGCCTCCTGGGCCTGCTTGGTCAGCCCTCCCCGCCTTCCTGCCCAGGCAGTAACTCCTACACACCCCACCTGCCCAAATAGCTACAGGGAGACACTGTTGCATTTGTGGGAGGCAGAAGAATGGTGGAAGAGCTGGGGTGCTGAGTGCTCGGTGATACTTGATCGGAAACCAAAAAATGCCAAGGCCTTGCTGGAACGTCCACGCTCCATCCATCACTCCACTTGGAGCCCCGGGGAGGCCTGACCTTCAGCTAGTGCCCTATGTGTACACGTTCACAAACTGTCTCACCTTGATTCCTCCCAACTGCAGGAAACTAGAACGAACACTTCTCTGCAGCTCAGGACAGATAAGGGACACACTGGGTCACACGCTGGTCAGGAAAAGAATTTGGATTCAGTCCCATGAGGCCTGGCTCCAAAACCCATCCGTTTTCTTCTACTACGCCATTGGCTTTTAAACTTCTTTTAAAAAAAAAAAGATTTTTGAACATCTGAAAAGAATGCCTCTCTGTATTCTCTTTGTAACTTCCTGGGAATCTGTAATTATTTTAAAATAAAAAGTAAAAAAATAATAATATCTATGTGGGGCCCCGATATATAAAATACATCGATGTGATGCTACTAGAAGTCGGGAGAACGAGTGGCTCCCTTTCAGGGGCAGTGTTGAAAAGGAGCCTGTGTGTTCCAGGGGACCAGGAAATGTTCTATTTCTGGAGCTGGGCTGGTGCCACAGGTAGGTGCAGTTTGTAAAGCCTCATTGAGCTCTACATTTATGACCCGTGCAGTTTTCTTAATATATGCTAAACTTGAAAAATTACAAATCAAAGTGGAGATGCTCTGGTTGGACAGGAAGAGGGGGCTGGGATTTGCTCAGCCTTTCCCACCGCCACCCTCCCCTTCACTCCCTAGGGACCCCAGGGTTCTGCAGAACCCCACTTAGAATCTGGGTCCTGGGGCGCCTGAGTGGCTCAGTTGGTTGAGCATCTGATTTTTGGCTCAGGTCATGATCTCTCAGTCTGTGAGTTCGAGCCCCGTGTCGGGCTCTGTGCTTATGGCTCTGGGCCTGGAGCCTGCTTTGGATTCTGTGTCTCCCTCTCTCTCTGCCCCTCCCCCACTCATGCTCTGTCTCTCTCTCTCTCTTTCTGTCAAAGGTAAATAAACATTAAAAAAAAAAAAAAGAATCTGGGTCCTGATTCCTCCACATTATAGAAGGTGAATGGCTGGGTCAGAGGCCTTCAGCCCTCCAGGCCCTGTGCCCACGGTTCTATTGTGACTTCTCATTAGCAAGTTATAAACCGTAGCCCTCAAGTTAAAAACCACCATTCAGATGTGTGCAAAGAAGACCTTCACCCTGGATGTGGAGGAGACCACAAAGGATGCTGAGTGAGAAAGGAAACAACAGACTCTGGGTCTCCCACAGAAAAGCTGTGGGCCCTGCTTGGGTGGGGCAGCCTTACACAGAATGCCTAAGCTTAGAGTGAAGGATACCCAAAGAAAACTGGGTTTTTAGAAAAAGGCTTTTGGGGCGCCTGGGTGGCGCAGTCGGTTAAGCGTCCGACTTCAGCCAGGTCACGATCTCGCGGTCCGGGAGTTCGAGCCCCGCGTCGGGCTCTGGGCTGATGGCTCAGAGCCTGGAGCCTGTTTCCGACTCTGTGTCTCCCTCTCTCTCTGCCCCTCCCCCGTTCATGCTCTGTCTCTCTCTGTCGCAAAAATAAATAAACGTTGAAAAAAAAATTTTTTTTAAATAAAAAAAGAAAAAGGCTTTTTTTTTTTTTTTTTTTTTAAGCAAAAGAAATTGGTTCAGACTTTCCTTAATCACAGAGAGCTGGAAATAATAGCCAATCAACATATTCTAAGTAAAAGACGACTGACAATATGAAACAAACAAATCTCGCTCATGTTTGAAGTTGGCCATGTACTTCATTTCCACTTGATTTGGCTTTTGTGAAGATTTCTGGATGGATTGTGCACTTCTGATCAGCCTGCCTCAGCCAGGTTGTTTGTTCTCTTGTGCTTGGAGACATGGTTAGTATTTTTTCCTGTGATACACTAAGTTTCCATTGTTCCCTGCCCACTACTGTACCTGGAATCAGCAGTAGCTGCCAACACACAGCTAAAGGCAGAAGTTAGCTCAGTGTGAGGTTAATTGGACCAAATTGAAGCCATTACAGCTTAACAGACCCTCTCAGAAGCCTACGGGAGGAATGCTTAAGTGGGTTCCCCCAAGACTTCAGAAAGTTTGGAAGTGAACTTGCTCTTGCTATTTACAGTAGCAGAGTCTATTTTTTGGGTCAAACAGCCACTCTCCAGGATGCTGTAGGATAAAGCTGTTAGACAAAGGAAAATCTTTTATGAGCTCCTGCTCTAGAAGAGGCTATTCTCTGAGGTGTTAGGAAATGATAAAAACAGTAAATCAGAGCAATGAACCAACCTAGGAGGCAATGGTGGGGGACCAACAAGGCATGCAGGTGTCAGGGTCTCCTTCCTGGTGATATGCCTTTTCCATGAGGTTCTTTCCAGTTCAACAACACTGCACTTAACCTCAAGGAAAGCAGAGTTTTGTTTTACTGAATTTTCAGGCGAGGTGGGAAATTCTTTTTAGGTACAGCATTTGTCATGAGAGAGCCATGTTCTCTGCGATTTCTGCCCAGAACACTCTCTACCTTGGGACTCCTCCTCTGCAGAAAAATGGCATGGAAACCCCAGCTGGTCAAAGTTTAAGTAGCCAATTGCAGCACTTAGCTCTGATAGTAAAAGCCAACCCCACTTAGACACATCCATCAAAGGGTTCATCTAACAGAGTGAGGTAATAGCGTGGTCCCTCTGTACTTTCAGGAGATCAGGTTTGTTGGGTACAATTGTGGGAGGCTTATTATAACCCTGACACATTAGAATCCTTCCAGAAAAGAGGCCAGCATGGTAAAATACCTAGGAGCTGAGTCATTTGAAGAGAAGGGACATGTACAGCCCAGAGAAGAGAGGACTTATCTGGGGATGGGGTAGTTCCTGGGGGAAGAGCTAGGACTCTTCCGGGTCACGATCATCCATGTGATTCTAATGAGGGATGGTTCAGTACAAACTCCGAGATGGGGCTTCCACGTGGCCCAGTCACTGATCTGAACACTGTACGTGCTAGAACTCATTTAATGCTCACAACAGCCTTATGGGGTACTAACCACTATCATCCTCATTGTGGAAACAAGCCCAGAAAAGTAACTGACCTGCCCAGTGTCACACAGCTATAAATGACAGATCTGGAATTTGTACCCAGTTTTCTCACTAGCCCAGGGTTTCTCAACCTTGGCGTTACTACCATTTGGGGCTGGGGAATTCTTTGTTGTGGGAGGATGTCCTGTGTATTGGAGGATACTTAGTGGCATCTCTGGCCTCTATCCACCGGATGCCAGTAGCACCCCTAGTCATAGCCATGAAATGTCTCCAGAGATTGGCAAGCGTTTCTCAGAGGGCAAATTTGCCCTCGGTCGCAAACCACTAAGTGAGAGTCTCTTGGAATGGGACAGCTGTCCTCCTGCAGGACAGAGGATCTATACTTCTGCTTTCCTCCTCCACTTGTGGGGGCCATGAGGACCTCTCTACCTGGAGGCTCTATCGTGCTCATCCTAACTGAACAGTGTGATTGCACGCGGCCCTACAACTGCCCCGAGAATCCTGGCAACAGAGGTAGTTTGATTTTTAACAGGTCCAATATTGTCTAGTCTTCCTATCATTTGCCTCTGTGTCCCAAAAGTCCAAGGCCAGAAAGCAATTCCAACTCAATGGGGCAAAAGCTGAGGAAAGGCCAAAACCAAAACCCACACATGTTTTTAAGGGGCGCAGGTTGAGGCTCTCAGAGATCAGCTCAGACGGACAATGCTCATGGCAATACAGAACGCCTGAGCGGGAGGCGTGGGTGTGGAGACAAAGGGTAGGAGACCTACCGTTTCCATCCTCCTGGGAGACCGCTTAGTGTCACAGGCTACTGTGATAGGGGCCAAGGACAGGATTGAGAACACATTGTCCAACACAGGCCCCATCCTCTCTCTTCTGGACCACCGGCCTCCTCTGCCTTCACTATCTCCCCTCCAGAGTCCAGGGAAGGCTATTAAAACTCCCCACCTATGTCACTCCCCTGCTCTAAATCCCCCATTGCTGCTCTGCTCTCAGAGTCAAAGTCCAAATTGTCCAAGGCTAGCTCCCTGAGTCCTCCCTATACTCACTCTTTCTCGCTGTTCCTAGAATTCCATGCTTTTTCTCTTATGTGTACCTGTCAAATCAAGCTTTTGAATAGAGTGTTGGTGAGTATATCAGTCTCACTTCCTTTCTTTATTGCTCAAGCTCAAGGTGGCTGGGTCATCTCCTCCCATGACCTCTCAGGTAGAGTAAGTGCTCCAACTCAGCTCTCTTTAAAGTTAGCTTTGGTTGTCCTATGTGTGTTACATGTCCACACACATTTTAATTTTTTTTTTTTAGTTTTTTTTTTTTCAACGTTTTATTTATTTTTGAGACAGAGAGAGACAGAGCATGAACAGGGGAGGGGCAGAGAGAGAGGGAGACACAGAATCGGAAACAGGCTCCAGGTTCTGAGCCATCAGCCCAGAGCCCGACGCGGGGCTCGAACTCACGGACCGCGAGATCGTGACCTGGCTGAAATCGGACGCCCAACCGACTGAGCCACCCAGGCGCCCCTAATTTTTTTTTAACGTTTATTTATTATTGAGAAACAGAGGGACACAGAGCGTGAGCAGGGGAGGGGTAGAGAGAGGTAGAATCCGAAGCAGGCTCCAGGCTCTGAGCAATCAGCACAGAGCCCGACCCGGGGCTCGAACTCACAAACTGTGAGATCATGACCTGAGCCGAAGTCGGTCACCCAACCAACTGAGCCACCCAGGCTCCCCGTGTCCACACACATTTTAGAATAAGCTTGTCAATCTTTAGAAAAGAGCCTCCTAAGATTTTGATTGAAAATATGTGGAATCTGTAGACCAGTTCAGGAAAAATACTGGATCTTCTGATCAATGAACACAGTATAGCTTTCCATGTAATTATATCTTCTTTAATTTCTCTCAGCAATGATTTATAGCTCTCAGCATGGAAGACTTGGACATTTCTATTAGATTCATTTCTAACTTCTAACAATTTTATGTGTTGTGGTGCTGTTATAAATGGAATTGCTTTTTAAAAATTTCATTTTCAGGGGCACCTGGGTGGCTCAGTCGGTTAAGCGTCCGACTTCAGCTCAGGTCACGATCTTGCGGTCCGTGAGTTCGAGCCCCGCGTCGGGCTCTGGGCTGATGGCTCAGAGCCTGGAGCCTGCTTCCGATTCTGTGTCTCCCTCTCTCTCTGCCCCTCCCCCGTTCATGCTCTGTCTCTCTCTGTCCCAAAAATAAATAAAAAACGTTGAAAAAAAAATTTTTTTTAAAAATAAATAAATAAACGTTAAAAAAATTTTTTTTGAAGTTTCATTTTCAAATTCTTTGCTGCTAGTACTTAAGAATATAATTGATTTTCCTATAATAACTTTGTATCCTGTGACCTTACTAAATTCAATTATTAGTTCCTCTAGTTATTTTGTAGATTCCTTGGGATTTTATATATAAACAATCACAACATTTGCAAAAAGGTAAAATTTTATATTTTCCTTTTTTTTTTTTTTTAAGTAAGCTTCACACCCAGCATGGAGCCCAATGCGGGACTTGAACTCACCACCTTGAAATCAAGACCTGAGCGGAGATCAAGGGTTAGATGCTCAACCAACTGAGCCACCCAGGTGTCCCTTATGTGTTCATTCTGGATCTTTATGCCTTTCATGTCTTTTTCTTGCCTGATTGCAATGTTTAGAGCCACCAGTACAATATTAAATAAAAGTGAAAACAGTTATCCTCGCCTTGTTTCTGATCTGAGGGAGAAAGCACTTAATCTTTTACCATTAAGTATGACGTTAAGTATTGGTTTTCTGTAAATACTCGTTATCAACTTGAGGAGGTTTCTAGTTGCTGAGAGGTTTTTTTTTTAAATGTTTAATGTTTATTTATTCTTTTTGAGAGAGAGAGAGAGAGAGAGAGAGAGAGCACAAGCAGGGAAAGGGCAGACAGAGAAGGAGACCCAGAATCCAAAGCAGGCTCCAGGCTCTGAGCTGTCAGCACAGAGCCCGCTGTGGGGCTCTAGGTCATGAACTGTGAGATCATGACCTGAGCTGAAGTCAGATGCTCGATGGACTGATCCACCCAGGTGCCCTGCTGAGAGTTTCTGTCATAAATGGGTGCTGCCTCTTATTAAATGCTTTTTCTGTATTGATTGAAATGGTGAAATGGTTTTCCTCCTTTACTAAGTGTCTTAGTCCATTCAGGTTGCTATAACAAAATACCAGATTGGCTTATAAACAACAGAAAGTAATTTCTCAAAGTTCTGTGGGCTGGGAAATTCAAGGTCAAGGCACCAGCAGATTTGATGTCTGCTGAGGTCTCACTTCTGGGGTCACAGATGGCTGTCTTTTTGTTGTGTCCTCACATGGCAGAAAGGACGAGGGAGTTCTCTAAGGGCCTCTTTTAGAAGGCCACCAATCCCATTCATGAGGGCTCCACCTTCACGACCTCATCACCTCCCAGAGACCCCACGTCCTAATCCCATCACACTGGGGATGAGACTCCAACATCCGAATTGGGGGAGTGGCGCCGGGGGACACATACAGTCTGTGGCCCTAAGAGAGATGTAGTTTCATGGAGGTAAGAAAAAGTGTGGCATATGAGATCCTGCCATCACGGAAGGCTCCAGACTTCTCGGGGGAAGAGGTGTCAAAGTATCCTAAGGACTAGAAAGAGCACAGGCTTTTCAGTCAGCAGATGTGGCCTTTGAGACCTAGTTATACATCCGACCATCAGCAAGGTGACAGAACCCTTCCGGGCCTCCGTCTTCTCAGATGTAAGATAGAGGGAATGATACCCACGTGGGACAGTTGTGGTGAGGGTCAAAGTGCACCATGTCGTGTCTAGCAAGTACGAACGGTGGACACCATTGCACACACTGCTAGACCTGAAGCTCTGGTGTGGGACCTCGAGAGTGAAGACAAAGTGCTCACCACGGTGATGACAAACACCCCAATGCCACTTCTACTCAGGGCGGAGAAAAATAACTCATGTGAATATCTGGATGAAGGCCTCTCTACTTCTTTCCTGTGTGCCTTGATGATCCCGAGTAGCAGACCAATTAGATAGAAAGGCATATACATCCCCAAATGGCATTTTTTAAATGTTTCCTTATTTTTGAGAGAGTGCATGAGAGGGGAGGGGCGGGGTGGGGGGCGGGGCAGAGAACCCCAAGCAGGCTCTGTGCTGACAGCAGAGAGCCCGATCGATGTAGGGCTTGAACTCACAAACTGTGAGATCATGACCTGAGCCGAAGTCAGGCACTTAACCAATTGAGCCACTCAGGCGCCCCCATTGCTTTTTGATTGAACAAAATGCTCAGACGCTGGCGTATCTGAATCCAGAAGGTATAAAACCCATCTTTTGTAAGAAGACCGTCTTTCAAAATCATAGTTAACAAAAATTCCTGATGACTAAATATACAGTCACAGAACACCCCCGTTTTGGATTTCCAATTCAATTTAAGATCTATCTTTAAAATTATCACAGCAATTAGTGTCATCCAATCCTCGGAATAGCTTACACTGGGAGTGGGGTAATTTAGCATATCTCAAAGCGCTGCATCAAATCAGGGACATGAACAGTGTGACACGAATAAAAGGGTCCTTTTTATTAAGTGGTCAAATCAATGTGCAAACACTGAGTTAATCATAGTTAAACATTCTTTTTAAATCACAGGACTTTAAGATACTAGTGCACAATGTGAACTTTCAAGAGGAATACATAGGCTATAGAGTCTCCCAAATGCCACATTTGATTTCAGAACTCTTTCACAATCACGGTCTCTTCGGTTCCAAAGGTACGAGCTTTAGGGAGGCAATTTTACATATGTCTTAGTGACATTATACTTCAAAAGTTTCAACCTCCAAGTCAAACATTTTTAGAAAAACTCAGTCATGTTCACTCCTTGCAGCTTTCCACAGAACCCAACCCTTCGTAGGCTATTAATACATAGGATGATATTATTGTCAAGTATTATCATCCCGACTCTACAAATGAGAAGAAACCTAACATAGAATGCTAACCACTTGATACATTTCATGCAAGTTAATCACCTCAGCACCCCAGTAATGTAGGCATCATTACTGCCATTTGACAGTAGTGGAAGGAAATTAAGTGACTTGTCCAGGGTCACACAACTAGTGGCAGAGAGAAAGAAAGGGAGTCATCATTACCTCCATCCACCCAAGGTGAGCCGGCCACTGGGACAAAAACGGACACAGACACAGGTGGAAGTCCCTCAGGAGGACAGCACCGTGCAGGTGATAATGACCCACCCCCACTCGGCATCCCTCCCAGGTGGGGCTTTGAGGGGAAGAGGGAATGAACAGGTTGGTGTTAAAGAGCTTTGAGCTACCTGAACAAGGGGGCTTTGTTTTCCGGAGACACCAGAGAGTAGCAAGAAAACCGTCACTCTGATCCGCAATTCAAGGCTCACAAACCCGACCCAGCTCTCAGATTTGTGAGGCTTTTTATGCAGCCCTTGTTGACCTCACTGCCTATGCCTCTATGACTACTACACGGCGGAAGGAAGTAGGCAGAAGTCCTTTGCCCAGATGTTCGCATGAACATTCCTCACTACCCCAGCCCTGCCCGGTTTTCAGCTGAATATGAAGAGGAGAGAGAGGAAAGCCCAGGCCTTGAAAATTCAGGAAATTGTGGGTGGAAGAGAGTGAAGAAAATGTACAACCTGATATTCAAAATTAAAAGTTGTTCATGCAGTGGTTACTGGATTGTATTAATTGGCAAGTGATTGCCAGGGTGTGGGAAGGAAAGACCTCATCAGAGGGAGCTAAGCGTAATTTAGTAATCCCACTGAGACACGAAACAGACACTGTCCTCAGATGTTTGGAAATCTGACTTTAAATGTAATTTGTGGGTGGAGGGGGGAGCTCGGGTTTGCCTCTATTTTGAAGACGCTGAACATTACCACACTATTCCAGGTTTAGATGTGAACATTTTAATGTTGGGCAGGGGAAGGGAGGAACAGGCAGTGAGGTGTTAGCTTCCCAAACAAGTGATGCAGTTTCTTACTTAGCTGCAAAAACAGTTTGATAAATCATCCGGCAGTTTTCTTGGGTCCATCTACAAAAGCCACCCAGGGTAAGCGGATAAAAGCAGAGATCAACATGGAAAATTAATCAGAGCTTGTAGAAATGGTTCTGTAAAATGAATGATACCAAAGCCCCAGGTAGGCAGTTTTATCCTCTGTAGGGTCGTGGATCCGGTGGGAATCTGATGATGATTGATACAAATGCACAGAACTTTATGTAAACCCAAGGCACTGTCTGTCTGTGGCCTCACCATGGACCTTCTGGGCATGTAGATACCAAATTAAGAAGCCCTATTCTTGGCAGAAACCAAATTTAACTGGCAAGTGGCATTATGACTCTCTCCTTTAGTTTTGAGATAATTAGCCAAGACAACTTTTAGAGCTATCTCTGGGACCACTCCAAGAAATCATTTCACTTAATCATCCGAGGTAGTCTATTAAATATTGGCTGTTCTGAAAAACTGTCCTGCCATCTGCCAATTCTTGTGACTTATTAGGAATGATAAAAGACAATCGCCTGCAGGATAGATTTAAGTCCCATTGACCCCTACCTGGATGTGGTGCAAATATTGAACAGAGTGCCCTGGTTTGCTGAGATGGGGTTTGGGATAGGCTCTTCAAACACCACCAACTATTGATTGGTGGGAATTGATTTTGTCCTTGGCGAAGCACACAGCAAAATAAGCTGTGAATTCCTTGTGTTTAATTTGACAAGAGTCTTCTTCCCTCACACAGGGGGCCATCAGCAAACATCTGGGGGAGGGAGAAGTTCAGGCTCCAAAGGAAATGTTCAGGGATTCTCCAGGCCATGGACCTGACACAGACTCACCAGGCTCAAAAGGTGAAACTGAAGCTTTACCAATCCACTCATAGGTCGTGGCCACCTTTTGGGTCAGTGCAAGGAGTGATGGAGAGAAAGACATTGACCAACAACAGAGCCTCTTTCCCCATACCTCAGCAAGGAAGGCATTTCCTAAGTCCTTTCAATGCTTCTAGGTCACTCCAGAACAATGCCCTCCAAGATGTGTGTGGGTCATCCTACCTGGAGCAGGTTCCTCTACCTGGGACTGCGATATTTTCTGAACCAAAATGGGGGCTGGGAGGACTCCCGGTCTGGTGTGCAACAGTAGATTCGGAGGGTCACATGAGTTGGGGCCGGGCTAGTCCGGGAAGCTGGGAGACACCATAACTGTACCTCACAATGTCTTCCCTCCTAAAATGGAATCCGAATAGTGCATGCAGGCAGGCGGCCATATTGGCGTGCCTTTGAACGCAGTGGTTTGTGAGGTTGTTTTTAGGGCAGCGTGACTGCGGCCCTGCCACTCTGAGGCATATTTGCATACTTGCATATGGCATTATTCCCAAGTACACTCCTGATAAATCAAATGGCACCTCACACTAGAGTCTAGATTTTGGCTTGCATAAGCATCTCAGGTCGTTTTTAAGAAAAATTAAATAAGGAAATTCTTCAAATTGAAGAAAATTATACCAGGAATTGAATTTCCCACTTTCTCCTCCCCCTCTCACCCCCTCCAGCCCCCCATGAATTAGGAAAAGACCCAGGTTCTTTGCCTCAGGAAAAAATCACCCCAATCTGGCTTGTGATGCACCAGCATCAGCTGGGAGCCATTGGTTTGAAGGAAAAAAAACAAGAGAGAGAGAAAGGGGAGGGGGGAGAATTATTTCCATGTGTATTAAATGGATGAAATCTAAAACTGTCTAATGATAGCAGGCATTTCCTTTCAGCCAGGCTTCTTGTTTCTCAAAAAATCATAGTGTTTCACCCAGCTTTCCATTCAGCTTAACAATTTACATCTATTTCCAGCAGTCTGAATGGAAGTCTGGGGTGGACTCCGTGGGATTTCTTGCTATTCAAATATCCTGAAAATACTTAAAATGAGAATTTTTTAAAAACTTTTTAAAAAATATTTATTTTTGAGAGAGAGAGAGAACAAGTTGGGGGTGCAGAGAGAGGGGGCCAGAGGATCTGAAGTGGGCTCTATGCTGGGAGCAGACAGCCTGATGCAGGGCTCAAACTCATGAACCATGAGATAAAGACCTAAGCTGGAGTCGGATGCTCAGCCAACTGAGCCACCTGGGGGACTTAAAATGAGAATTTTTAAAGTTATACTTGTTTATGCTTTCCCTAACATCAAAGAGGTGTCTGCTGGAGTAATTTGGGGAGTTCAAAAGCCATCCTCACCCCAAAACTCTCCTTCTACTGGCTTCCCACACTGCCTCAAATATTTCCCGACACGTTGTCCAAGAAAGCAGTAAGGCCTACTGCAAAGAGAATAGACTTGGGGGTGAAGCAAACTTATATTCAAATCCTAGCTGTTCTACCACTTATTAGCTGGTAATCTTAGACATGTATGTAGCTTAGACATGTATGTTGTATCTTTCAAACTCAGTTTTCTCTCTCTATATATAAATGCTACATGCATTCATTTGAGTCTGAATATTAAAACTGATGATATATGAAATCAGCTGATACATAATAGTGCTCAGTGCATGGTTTCAGGAAAACAGAAACTGACTTTTGAGCATATGAAACTGGAGGAATTTAATGCAAGGAATTGATTTCGAGATGATTGGAAAGGTTAGGAAGTCAACCAGGGGACAGTGAGGCAACCCAGGGAGCAGCAACAGTTGGAAGCCACCACTGCCTGAGGCTGGAGTGTCACAGGAAGCACGCACTCTCCAAGCACAAGCACGAAGGTCACTAGAAAGAAAGTGGGGCCACAGGGGAGCCAGGAGCATTCGAGAAGACAGCTGCCACCAGAGATGACACCCAAGGCAGAGGGGGAGGGGGAGGAAATGCCCTGCCTCCTCCCATCCCTAGCTCTCTCTCACCTCTTGCCACACAGAGGCCTCTCCGGGCTCAGGGCTGCCATCTCCCTGGCTGTCTCCAAGGCCTCAGGCATTGCCCCTGCTGTCCCTCTCTCCAAAGTGTCACCACCTTATATCCTTCTCTAAACTGACCCCACAGTAAATAGATTTATCTTCCTCTTTCTAAGCAATGCTCCCTGGAGGCAAACATGTGGCCGCACTCTAAACCCATCATGTTGGGCAGGATGGGCAGGGTGCAGCTAGACTGGAAGCACACAGGCTTTTGAGGATTCATAGGCACAGTGCTGCTCTCGGACTTGGGCTGGGGTGCCCCCACTCTGATTCTTGGGGCGCCTGAGTCGCTCAGTTGGTTGAGCCTCCAATTCTTGGTGTCAGCTCAGGTCATGATTTCATGGTTGTTGGATCAAGCCCCACATGGAGCTCCGTGCTGGCAGTGCAGAGCCTACTGGGGATTCTCTCTCTCCCTCTCTCTCTCTGCCCCACCCTCTCTCACACATGTGCACATGCGCTCTCTCACTCTCTCTCAAAATAAATAAACATTTAAAAATAATAATAAAACGCCATGGTTCTAAGAGCCAAGGGGAACTGGCAACTCCCATCCCCCACCTTGCTCTCAGTGATCAAGACATCAAATTCCCTACCCAAGGAGGCTGGAGCACATTTACAGGGCCTCATTGGTCTTTCCTCCTGCTCTGCCCCACCTGAGGGAGGGCCATGCCTACAGTGTTAGTGAGGGGCAACCATTCATGGAGGAGTGAGGAGGGAAAGAAGGATTATGGTTAAAAACACGGCTTACACACCACACTCCTGGTGTGTCCACACACCTGCATGTGAAGCTCCTCATGCTGAGGGATATAACTGGGGGTGTACAAAGAAGGGGTACACGCTGCCTTCCAGGGGTTGGGTGTTGGGGTCAGCTCTCCACGTGCCATGACACTCTGGCACAGAATTTCAAGGAGTTCTCAGTTTGAGCCTGTAACTGTTGAGTTGTAAGGATAGAACATATTTTATTTAGTGGTTGTTAGCTTGACTTGTAACTTTCATATATTAGGGGCTGCCATACTTGTTAAGTGCAGACCTGGGCCAGAAGTGGGCTAGTTCTTTAACCAGAGGCTGGGCTCTGGAGAGTATGGGGCTCAGGCAAAGCGGGGAGAAAAGATACTCATAGGCCCGGGATGCACAAGAGCTCTATACCCACACAGGCAGTGGGTCCGGGGCTTCTGAATCTGGTATCTACAGCACTCTTGAGCAAACTCCTTTAGACTTTGCAGGACAGCACACCCTTTGATATTTCTGAGCTAACATTTATGGAATTTTGGCATATTTGGTTCTAAACACATTTGACGTATTGTCACATGTAATCCTCCTATGAGGTGATCAATATCATTATCTCCATTTCACAGATAAAGAAACAGACAAGGAGGTTAAGCAATTTGCCCAAGGCACAACCAGGATTCAGATCCACAAGTCTGAGTCTCAAGCTGGGCCCTTAACCACACCTTAAACTGCTTCCCATTCCATGAAAGCACGTGTGTGTGTGTGTGTGTGTGCGCGCGCGCGTGCACGCACGCGTGTCCAGAGCTTCACTGAGTGCTTAAAGAAGTCTCTGACACACCCACCTGCCAAGACAGTGAGGGGCCATTCTGTCATTCTCCCAAACATTGAAAGAAAGACATTCCTGTGTCCTTGGCCAAGAGCTTCTCTTTTCCTGGCTGAACATTCCCATCTTTTTGCTTTTCCTCATGTGATAGATCATCTAAATCCTTTACCCCTCAGCCTGGGGTCACTCCATCCCATCTCATTGTCTTTTTTGAACAGTGGGACCCAGAACTGAAACCCATATTCAAGTTGTCTGATCTTCTATGTGTGAGCAGAATTAGGAAATCATTTCTGCCCATCATTCTTGTTTTGTATACAGCAAAAGATAGGATTAGCCCTTAGCGAGACCCTGTCCATAAACACTTGTTGAACACTCACTCTGTGAATGAGAAAGCCCTTGTCCTCAAGGAGTAGATAGTCCAGTGAAGCAGACAGACAGGGGAATGGGTCATTGGAACAAAATGAATGTGAGTGCCATGAGGGAGCCCAGAGGAGCAAGTGCTCTGTGGCAGGTGTGGTTGGGATATGGACATTAAAGAGTGAACAGGGAACCCATCAGGTGAGCTAGAGAAGGAAGTGGGAACAATGTGTGCAGAGGTAGGGAGGTGGGCAAGGCCACGGCCCATTCCAGAATCTGTTGAATAAATGGTAGTCAGAACCCATCTCAATCTGATCCTATGGAGGTCTCTGACACCCTGAAGGCAGAGGGGAGCCTCACGCCTTTTCCTATGGCTTGATTTCTATTAACTCATAGAGTTTTTAGTCCACTAAAATCCTTAAGTCCTTTCACCCTGTGTCATTGATTACTTAAACCAAACTCCAAAACTTTTCGTTTATTCCAATTCACTGTCATCCTATTAGATCCTGCCCATGATTTCAGGAGGTCTGGATCCTACTTCTGCATCCAGGCTGTTAATTATCCTTGCCGATGCTGCATCACCTTCCCTTTCTGTTCTTGATAAAATTATCCAAAACCACAGCCTTGGGCAGAGACTCGTGGCCCACCACGACAGACTTCCTCTGAGTTACATTAGTCAGCGTTCGTCAGGCTACATAGTCAACTGGCTATGAGTTCTTCTAAATAAAAGCACATCTAGCTCACAATATCCCAATTTTGCCTACAAGAAAGTCATGAGAGATATTACCAGCTGTCCTGCTTAACTCTGGATATACCATCATTCACTTCTCCTTGACCTACCAGCCCAACAACCCCATCAGAGCAGGAAATGAAGTGAGGCCAGCATGATTTGTTTCGAGTGGACCCCCACAGCTTCTTCTTTTTTTTTTTGGCACTCCCCCTCAAGCCTGTAGGTATCTAGTGTGCGGAATCCAAGTACTGTCCCTTTTGAAAACAAGGACTTTTGCCCACCCCAGTCTTTGGATCGCTTTCACATTTGCTACAATCTATGAAAGATTAACAATAGCCACAGAGCAAGCGGGGCTCCCGTCTCCACCTTGCGCTGGGGCTGACGAGCAGTGGGAGGGAATCTGGACTCTCTTCCAACCCTGTCTTGGGCATCTTCGCACCAACCTCAGGCTCCAAATCCAACTCAGTAGGCTTATTTTTCCCTTTCCAGACCGAAGATCGTTCTTGAAAGTGAAAAGAGCAACAGGAGTTCATGGTCTCTTTACTGCTTTGTACTGCAGGCCAAAGAGTTTGGGCTTGATCTGGTAAGTAGTCGTTGAAGAGTTTTGAAAACAGGACTAATGTGATCCTACCTTAGGTGAAGAGCTTTAAAGTTTAAAATTTTGACTGTTTTACATCCTGAGTGCACTGCTCTCAGCATTAACATTTAACACTAGAATTGCCTATAAGCATATGACAGGAAGGGCAAAACATACTAGCCAAGTGTATAGCATCAGATCATTTTACCTTCAGGGAGAGGCAGAAAGAGGAAGCAGCTATGAGTGGAATTTGCAGTCTGACAGACCTGGGTTTAAAGTACCAACTCCATCATTTACAGGCTGGGAGCCTTGACCAAGCACCCTGCCATCCCCGAGCCTCAGTGTTCTCATGTGTATAATGGGCATAATCATTGTACCCACCAATTGGAGCCAATTGTAAAGTGCCTGGCTCCAGAGGCAAAGTGCTCAAGGTGTGGTCCTTTATCCAAATCCTTCATCCTTAGGTGTTAACGATTACACGGTGGTCTCCTTGCAGGATTCTGAAGCTCCCCCAAACCAGGGAGCATCCCCCTGAGGTAGCCTGAGGAGGCCGTGGGCTCTGTGAAAGGAGCTGCCTCCCAGACACAGAGGTGGGGCCTGCTTGTTGTGTGGCAAGGCCCCAACCCCTGAGTGACCTGCGGGGAAGCTGGCACCAAACCCCTAGGAGTCCTGATGGCCCATCTCACCCTAATTAGCTCCACCTGGGTGTGTGTTTTGTCAGGAGTTGCAGGGTGAATAGCTGGGAGAACCGGTTTTAAGATGCGCCCTCAGGAGCTGGTCTGGGTGATTCTTCAGAGGAGACTGGAGCTTGGATGGGAGGCGCCAAGCCCCAGAAATGGCATGTGTCCCGCCCCCGCCTGAGGGGCTGGCAGCTTCCTGCACGTGTGGCCTATCACCTCCCACACACCTGGGCCGCCTCCTCTGAGCCGAGACGGGGAATGAAATATGCCCAGGGGAGGCACGGTTGGGGAGGGCACCGGCCGCCTCTCCCTCCTGCCCTCATTCCAACCTGCCCTTAGGTTGGCCTCCCAAGACTGAACAAAGTGGCTTTGGACAGTGCATGCCTTCCAACCTGGGAAGTAGCCACACTTTCTTCCCACTGAACCCATGTCCATCCACCCAGAGGCCCACTTCTTCAGATGCAACGTGAATTCTCCCATACATGCTTTAACCTGGTCAAGAATCCCTGACCTTTCTAAGCAGTAACATAACACACTAGGCAAAAGTTGAAGGGTTTTCATAGGATGACTATTTAGTCCTCACTCTTTGCTTATGATGTATTATTACTGCCCCCATTTTACAGATGAAGAAACTGAGGCACTTGAGAGCTTAGGTACTGTGCTGAAGGCCACGTAGCCGTAAATGGCAGAGGCGGGATGTGGACTCTTGAAAGCTTGCTCTGCACTGTATTCTATTTCTTCTCTTATGATAGAAAGCTGGGGACCTTGAGACCTGGCAGGGACAACCACCAGGCAGTGGGCCCTGATTCACTCCCTCTGGGGGCCTACTCCGAGTAAAAATAACCCCAGACTCTCTAGTGACCAAGTTAATTTCAACATCTAGGACCTCTGGAACAGGATGGAAGCAGAGCAGAACCCACTCCCACCCCTCCCCCCGCACCGACCCCCTGCACACACACACACACACACACACACACACACACACATACACACACCCTCGCTCCTCCATTTGGGTCCAGGCAGCAGCCACAGCCTTTGGCCACTAGAGCCTTAACTCTTTTTCTTTAATTGTGATAAATATGTATGTGTATAATAAAATCTAACATCAACCATTTTCTATTTTTTTTAAGTTTATTTATTTTGAGAGAGAGTACGCGTGCACGTGCAAGTGGGGGAGGGGCAGAGAGAGAGGGAGAGAGAGAACCCCAAGCAGGCTCCTCCCTCCCAGCACAGTGCCCAACATGGGGCTTGAACTCACAAACCATGAGATCATGACCTGAACCAAAATCAAGAGTCAGACGCTTAACCAACTGAGCCACCCAGGCACCCCTAACATCAATCATTTTTAAGACTATGGTTCAGTAGTGTTAAGTATATTCACAATGTTGTGAAACATATCTCCAGAACTTTTTCAACTTGCAAATCTGAAACCACACACATTAAATAGCAGCTCTTTTTCATTCTCCCACTCCCCAACGTGTAGAAACTACCATTCTCCTTTCTGTGTCTATGAGTTTGACTATTTTAGAAAGCTCATAGAAGTGGAATCATACAATATTTATCTTTTTGTGACTGGCTTATTCCACTTAGCATAATGTCCTCAAGGTTCATTCATGTGAGAGCATGTGATAGGATTTCCTTCCTTTTTAAAGGCTGAATTATATTTCATGGCCTGTATATACTACCTTTTGTTTATCCATTCATCTCTTGGTGGACATTTGGTGACTTCTGTCTCTTGGCTATTGTTAATAATGCTGCTATGAACATGGGTGTGTAAATATCCCTTTGAGATCCTGTTTTCAATTCTTCTGGTTGTATACCCAAAAGTGGGGATTGTTGTAATCATATGGTAATTCTATTTTTAATTCTTTGAGAATCTCCATACTGCTTTCCATAGCCGTGATACTATTTTATATTCCCACAGATCGTGCACAAAGATTCCAATTTCTCCACATCTGCATTTGCTATTTTCTGTTATTGTTTTTGATTTTGCTTTTTATTGTGATCATCCTGATGGGTGTGAAGTATGGAGCCCTAACTTACGAGCATGGAGTCCTACACAGACTGACAGGAGTCTTGGGCCTCCCAATGCCAGGATTGAGACTCACACATGGTAACAATAGTTCCTGTCACATTTTCTCCACGACCAAAGAAGCCAAGTGATTCTTGCTGACTTGCTTAAAATCCCTGGACATGTTACAACTTAGTCTCAGAGAGAATCCCTGAGGATCTGCTATGGTTCCACGAACCATTCCCCCGCGAGCAGTGTTTTCAGTAGGTATTGAATCCATAGGCGTGAATATCTACTGATCATAGAATGTAAGCTCCCTGTAGGCTGAGACATTTATCTTGGTCACCTCTCCATCCCCAGCACTTGGCACACAGTAAGCGCTTAGAAGATTTAGAAGATTTGTTGAGTGAACAAAGAAAAGAACAACAAAGAAATAAACAAAGAGCAAACAAAACAAAGAAAGGAATGCTAGCTTTCTAAGCACGTGTAAAGCAGTCCCTCTGAGCTCAATTGGCCCACCATGGTAGCCATTAGCAGACTGCCGATTCCTACCTCTGGCAGCTTGCAGACTCTTGTGCACCGTAGTCACAGCTGTCCCTCCCTCCTCACCGAAGCACGATGCACCTGGCTTCAGGCCGCCAATCCAACCCTGTCAACTCCTTTCTCTCAAAGGACTCTGGGCCCTGTTGTTCTGGTGGGGCTGTCAGGGAGAGGGTTTACAAAGTTTGAGAAGTGATGGCTTAGCAGAAGATTTTGGCAGGCAGTGATAAACTGTCAGCTTTGCTTCAGGAAAAACAGAATGTATCTCTTCTCGATCCTCTCCGGGGAGATTTTTAAGGATCTCAGCACTTTTTTGTGCAAACAGTGAGATCTAGCAGCCCACCAACCCCACCTCCAGCTACAAAGACACTTTAGCGGAGAATGAGAATGAGGGGGTTTCACGCTAATGCAGACACGACAAAACTTTAGGTTTTTTTCTAGTTTTGTTTCCTCTAGTGTGGTGTAAGGGGAGGGCAACAATCGTGAGGAGGGTATCCCAACCCCAGTGCCACACTCTGATGTCACAGCCTGTAAGAAATTCAATGAAATAATACTTACTGTGTGGCTGGTACTGTTGTGGGTACTTTACTGACTCATTTAATACTAACTCATTTAATCCTCTCATCGATCTTGAGGGATGTTGCACCCATCGTACAGATGGAAAAAGCGAGCTCCTGAGAAGTTAAGTCACCTGCCTGTGGTCACACAGGTCCTGGGATTTGGATCCAGGCTTGTGGTTCCAGAATCTGAGCTTTTAACCCTGAACTATACGGGATCTCTTTTGTCATTTATCAATCTGTTTGTTAAGTCAACACCATTTATAAAGAGCCTACTATGTGGCAGGGCTCCATCCCAGGAAGTGAATAAAACACAACCCTCACCACCAAGGCTTTTAGTCTAACAAGGATGTTCATTCCATATGTGTCTTGTCGGGGAGAGCAGACCAGGATGAGTGGGAACTAAGACTCACAAACTGCCAAACCAAATTCAAATTCACTTGGTGGTCAAGATTCCTGACAAACTACTTCTCAGGAGCCAAAATTTAATCTTCTTTGAAGAAAACAGCTCTAAGCATAGGTGTGTTTTATTGGTGACTCTGGACTCTGGAAGAGATTTTGGCACATTCAAAACGATGCGGAAGCCGGAAGCCCTTAACGTCACTGCAGTGCTCCTCAGGAGGGGCCCACCTATTGACCCAAGAACTAAGGAAAGCCATTAGTAAAATCAAGTGATACTATTATCAGCCAAATTCTTGCACTGGAGTAGAATCGGTGGAGCTTCTGGGGCCGCCCTGTGGCTTCCCTGGAGGGCCTAGCCAAGTAGCATTTTCTTGTCAATTCAAATAACCCATGGATTCTGTGTGTGCAAACTTAAAAACCAGAATGGCAGAAACCCTGCACCCCACAGATATACTGGGGGAGAGATGGAACATTTATGTGTCTCTGCTTATGGTATAGTAGGCAGGTCAGAGCACAGGCCTGGATGTAACCCCGGCCTTCAGCTCCTGCAGCCAAATTACCCTCTATCCCTCAGTATCCACATCTGTCAATGGGACTAATAAACAGTAATCATACCTTCTGCATGGGCTGGATGTAAGGATCACAGGAGGGGCTCTTGTGGAGTATGCAGCACAGTGCATAGCCAGAGAAATACACTGATATTTTTTGTTATGTTATATTATATTGTTATGTTACTGTTGAGCCTCGAGCAACATGGGTTTGAACTGGACAGGTCCACTTACATGTGGGTTTTTTTAAATAAACACAATGTAGTACTATAAATGTATTTTCTCTTCTTTACAATTTTCTTAATAACATTTCCTTTTCTTTCGTGTACCTTATTGTAAGAACACAGTATATAATCCATACAACGTGCAAAATATGTATCAGTCGATGGTTTATGTTATTGGTAAGGCTTCCAGTCATCAGTAGGCTATTGGTAGTTAAGTTTTGGGAGAGTCAAAAGTTATACATGAATATTCCCCCATGAGGGTGGGATGTCCTTAAGGGATGTTCACATTGTTCAAGGGTCCACTGTATATTATTAAATATTATTATCTGCAAACGATTAAATGCTTAAAATTCATGACATTTAAATAAATGTGCCATGAGTACTTTATGAGAATAGTTTTTCTGTATTGCTCAAAGTTAAACATGATCCCTGTCAGGCATAGGATAAGGCTGAGGCCCCATTTTTTGGGTTTTCACTGAGGTGACAATAGTGGTGTGACCCCCACCTTCCAGTATGAGGCTCTACCCAGTAGCTCAAACTTCCTTCCTTTCGCCCTGACTTCACTCCACTTTGTCTTTTCAAAATGGGGGTGCTTTGTCCACTCCCACTTTGTCATGACCTCCAGGCCTGTCTTAGGTTGGCTTCCCCAGAAAGCAGACTTTAAGTGCAAATAACTCATCAAGTCGGTGCTCCCAGAGGTAACCTTAAGGGAGTAGGGGCATCAGAACAGGGGAAATAAGGGGGCCACACAAGGGTGAGGTCTCAGCAGTTCCACAGAGGCCAGCTTTAGACTGACCCTGCAGGGGGACCTGGAGCATATGATTTGTCCCCACCTGAGGGGAAGGGAGCCTGGGGTACAGACAGGTAAGTGGGCATGGCTCTGTTCACCATCATTCCTGGTGATCTACTTGGGAGAAGTTGTGTTTCCCATTGGCCACAATTCCCCCGGATCTGTGGGTCTGGAGACACTAATTTCCAGAAGAGAGACCACACTTTCAGCAAGAAACATGGAAAGAGTTCCACTAAACCAAAATCTATGTAACCACTTGGTCATTTGGGGGCCTCGCATACTGGGAAACCATTGGGAAAAGAAAGGAGCTCCCATCCTGGCAGGAATAATTAAGGGAAGTCTCTGTCCCTCTACCACGGGCCAGGCAGGAGTAGGTGTGGAACTCTGGGCAGCTCCAGGTTACTTCCATGCCCAGTGTAACTATGACCTGACAATTCTAGCAAGCACCGCCATGGTAACCAGGGACTCAGACTCCTCGAGGATGAAGGGCCGGGTCACCCTGCCAGGGAACAACCAGTACCAGTGCCACCTAGCCAAAGGTGAGGGGTAGAAGAGGGCTATGAGAAGATCAATTTCTTCTCCAAACCAGCTGCAGCAGGTGAGGACCGTAACTTGTCCAACCAACCCTCCTCTTGTAAGTTTTCCCATAAACTGTGGTCAATCTCCATCATGGAGACTCTGAATTTGAATGTGGGATGCTAGCGGGCAATGTCTATGCTCCGCCAGGTCCTCTTGGAGTCCTTTTTGTGGTTTTTGTTCACTCCTGGCTTCAGTGTGCTTTTGCTTCCCAGTTCCATTCCTGACACCAACCGTCTTAGGTTAGGCCCTCGAAGCAGGCCCCAGGTGAGGATTTGTGTGCACGCAATACAAGGATACTGGCAGGGAATGGCGGGTGCAAGGCAGGACTGGGGAGGAATGCAGGCCAAGGCTCCCAGAGGGTGGCCTCAGCCTGACCCCATGGGCTGTAAGTGTGCTCTGGGCCCTCCCTCCACGCAGCTAAGGCAGCTCCAGAGCCCTGAGGACCATGTCAGAAGGAACCACAGGGTTCGCTTTGAAGCAAAAGCGTACCAAGGCCTGGGTGCACAAGACATGGTAAGAAGGATCGGGGGGGGGGGGGGGTGAGTGTGGGTGGGGCACTGGCATTTTCTGCTACCAGCTTTACTACAGAAATGCTTTTGGAGTCGCTTTGCTCTCACAGTAAGAATGAATTCAGGCCCCAAACAGAGAACCAAGAGGGTACAAGTCTGTTTCTACAAAACAGAAGGCACACGTACCCAGCCTTGCCTCTGAGGGCCAGGGTGCACGGGAAGGGGGATACCCAGTCCTGCCTTCCAGAACATCCCCTTTGGCTGTGGAGAGAAGCCACCTGTGGACTTTTTAAACCCCAGGCCAGTAAGCCCCCAGGCGGCCTATTAGTACAGGGCAGAAGGGAAGTACGTGACCCCGGAGATTACACACTGGCAAGGTCCCTCGGAACCCAAGAGGTGAAAAAAATAAATCAAAATAGAAAACTGGCATTGACAAGTTCAAGACACAATTTGCTTCTTCAAATTACACTTCCTTCAGTTTTGCTTGGGCTCGAAGTTGTTTTCAAGCCAGGCAGATTTCCAAGGGTCAAAAGCTGTTTTGAGAGCAACTACATTCATTGGTTAATTTGTTGTCTTTCTTTCAGCACACATTTAGGGAAGGTCTGCTCTATAAACAGACATTGGGCTGAGCACAGGGTTCGTGAAAAATAGGCACTGGCCCTGCCTTTATGGGGTTGATGATGGTTTAGCAGGGAGATAACTGCTAAATTAATAAATACATACACGGTATGGAAGTACAAACGGGGATGAGCGTCTTGAAGGAAAAGTGTGGAATGCCACGAGAGGGAATAGCGGGGTGACCTAAAACTGATTTGTCAGCAAGGACCACCCTGAAGAAGCCGCATGTAAGTTGAGGCCTGAAGGATGAGTGGGAGTTCAACCATAGCAAGAAAGGAGGTTAGGTGTTGGGTGGGGTGGCCCTCCCAGAAAGAAACAGCCTGCACTAAGGCCTGAAGTTGGGAAAGATAGGGGCTGACCTGAGGATCAAACCAACCAGAGCAAGCAGGAGAAAAAGAAAACACCCCAATTCCCCCAAAGGACCCAAGCAAAAGCTTGAGTGGATTTCTGTGCGAGTGCAGTGGGGGTGGGGTTTCGGGACAGGAATGGGAGCCCCTAAACCCCAAGCTCTGGGTCAGACTTAAATCAGACAGAAATAAAGACAAGGCCGAATAGTCTTGGCTCACAGGGCCCTGCCCGGCCCAGGGGTGCCATGCACACTGCAGTCTCTGTGAAAAGGGCCTCGTAGGATGCGTGTTGTGCCCCAGTCATAATGTCAGTTTGGAAACGGAGCTCATGGGAAAGAGGCTCTTTGGAAATCACTGGGGAGAAAAGAAGGGAGAGCTTACCAGTTGAATTTTTATTTTCTGAAGAAGCTGGAGGCAAGTGAGGCAGGACAGCAGAAATCACACACGTGAGATGTGTTGAGAAGAAGAGATTTTTTTTTCCTACAACGAAAAATATTTGTGAAACTTTCTGCTAGATAGATAATATGGAGTCAAATAGGCAAGGCCCTACCCTCATAAAGCTTGTGGTCTAGTGAGGGAGAAGAGACATTCATTTCTTTTTTTTTTTTTTTAATTTTTTTTAATGTTTATTTATTTTTGAGAGACAGAGACAGAGAAGAAGCAGGGGAGGGGCAGAGAGAGAGGGAGACACAGAATCAGAAGCAGGCTCCAGGCTCTGAGCTGTCCGCACAGAGCCCAATATGGGTCTCCAAATCACGAGCTGCAAGATCATGACCTGAGCCAAACTCAAATGCTTAACGAACTGAGCCACCCAGGTGCCCCTAATTTCAATAATATAAGAACAAATATGGAATTGTCATTTGAGCAGCTGCACGAAGGAGAGGCCCATGGCAGATGGGGTGGTTGGGTGTATGTCAGGACAGCTTCCCTGAGGATGTCGGATTCAGGTGAAGATCTAAAGGTTGAGCAAAGGTTATTTCAGTGAAAGGAGTGGAGTAGGGGCAGGGTGAGAACATTCTAGACATTGGAAAGGACATAAGCGAAGGCACTGCTGTGGGACATCTGAGAAAATAGAAGAAACCTGGTGACCGGGGCACCGAGAACATAAGAACAAGGAGAAATAATAACAGGGTTTAAGGTAGGAATTAGACTTGGATTCTAAAAACGTATCCTACATGTTCCTGGAAGATGGAATTGAGAGGGCAGGAGAGCAAGCAGGGAGACCAGGTAGAGAGCTCTCAGAGGGGTGCACGTGACAGCTCAAGGGGGGGCTGGGCCAGGGCGATGGACACAGGGGTACAGAGAATGGGATAGGTTCAAAACATATTTAGATGTATATTGGGCAGGAATTTGTGATAGGGTGGATGTGGGGGCTTTATAAGGGATGATAGGGAAAGAGGTGTGAGGTTTCTACCTGGGGAATTGGGGGGATGCTGGGGCCTTTCACCAAGTTAGGGAGCCCTCGAAAAGATCCAGGTATGGGATGGAAGGTCTGATTTTAGACATTTTAGACAGATAAAGTTGGAGGCGCCCTTGAGACCGCCAGGTGGAAGCCACAGGATGAATAGATCTGAACCTCATGGGAGAGGCCTGGAATAGTAATATCAGTTCGGAAGTGACTGGTGTTATGAGGGTTATTGAGGACTTGGGTATGAATGAGGCCACATAGGCAGAATATGAAAGTATGAATGTGTACAGAGATGTGGCTTTGTTGGTCAAATATGTTTGAATGTTGAGTTAAATATAATTAAACTGATTTCTTTCCTGCAGGAACTCTTGGGGCAGTGGGGCGCGGCGGCGGGGTGGGGGGACTTTAAAAGGCTAATGAGTGTTTGTATTTCTGGAAGGGATAAAAAGGACTAATGAACACTGGGAATCTCTAAATGCAGAGACACCTTGGAGCACCTGGGTGGCTCAGTTGGTTAAGTATCTGACTTCGGCTCAGGTCATGATCTCATAGCTTGTGAGTTCGAGCCCCACCTCAGGCTCTGTGCTGACACTCAGAGCCTGGAGCCTGCTTCAGATCCTGTGTCTCTCCCTCTCTCTCTGACCCTCCCCCGCTCATGCTCTGTCTCTGTCTCTCTCAAAAATAAATAAAAACATTTAAAAAAATTAAATGCAGAGATACCTTAATTCAGAGATCCCTGAACTTTTTTGGCCACAGAATCCTCCTATCACAGGGCATCTTACTGATAGAAAGAAAAATCTTTCTGACAGTAGAGTATGGTAACCAGAGCACTATCTTTTTTTTCCTTTGTGAATAAAACCAATAGCAATACCTCACATTTAAATAGTGTGTCACGCTTGACTAAGTGCTTTCATATCACTTCTTATTCAACTCCCAAAATAAGCTTCTTGGGGTGGTCTCAGGATCCCTACTCACAGATGAGGTTCAGCTACGTTAAATGGCATGCCCAATGCCCAGTGTCTCACAGTTGGTCGGGGGAAGACCTGGAACCAAAGCTGGGACAACCAGGTCACTGAGTCCAACATCATGTTCAGTTTTATGACCTTCGCTGCTCCCACATGAAAACACATGGTCTTTAACAATATTATTAATTTAATAGTTGTGAGGCTGATGCTTGGATCCTCTGAGACGTCATCTGGTAGCTGCAAAGCCTATGCTTCTGATCAGGTTGCTGGCCTGCTTCCTCTTAATAACCTAAGAATGGCTACACTGAGTCAGACCTAAGGTCCGTTGTCAGTGGAAGCACATGATTGTCCTCATGAGGTCAAGTTTAAAGGCCAGAGCCATACCCCAAGCATCCTGGCTTCTCTTTAATAGTCAAGTATGGATCTAACACCCACGAATTTATCTAAAACTTACAAAAGCCTATTTATTGTCTTAATCTTGTATCACCACTTGAGATAATGAGGTCTCTAAGTTCATCCTTCCTGCTATAAAACCTTTTGTTAATCTTTTATACGTTGATTGAATATTAGGCTGCTGGAAGAAATAAATTTCTCAAAGAGGGAGGATTATACTTGTCTTAGAGATAAGACAAGCCAAGACTACTTTCTAACATGAGCACAGGACTCCTCTTTTCATAACATGAAATATATGTTCCTATTAGTGATGTCCTTAAGTGACATCTGGGAATTACTCTTCTGCTCAGCTATTCTCTCAACAGAGAGAATTCTCTCAACTCCTCTTCCTGGCAAAGGTCTGTGCCGGCTATAGTGGGGGAACATAGAACATATTCCCCAATAAGGAATTTTTGCTTTCTTTAATATATAAATTTTTATTGAATTATATATTCAGAAAGATACGCAAATCATACATTTCACAAAATATGCTCATGTAACCACCACCTACATCAGGAAATAGAACATTATCAGCTCCCCATACCTGGGGCCCCTCCCCTCCTTCCTATCGATAACCAGGGTTCCAACCATGTATCAGTTTCCTATTACTGCTGTAACAAATTAGCACAAACTTAGTGGCTTGAAACAATATTCTCTTATAGCCCTGGAGAACAGAAATCCCAAATCAGTCTCACTGAGCTAAAATCAAGATGTTGGCAGGGCTGATTCCTTCCAGAGGCTCTCTGGAGAGAACATCCTTGTCTTTTCCAGCTTCTGGAGGCCTCCTCTACATGGCCTGACTTATGGCCCTCTTCCTACATTTTCAAAGCCAGCATCATAGCATTTCTTCTCTGACTCTGATCCTTCTGCTTTCCTCTTATTAGGATCCTTATCATTAGATTAGGTCTACTTGGATAATCAAGGTAAATCTCCCTATCTTGAAACCTTTAATTTAATCACAGCTACAAAATCTCTTTTACTATATACACAGTAATATATCCCAGGGTTCAGGGGATTAGGACAAAGATATGTTGGGGGGGCACTATTTAGCCTACCTTAGACCATAAAACCATAGATTCATTTTTCCTATTTTGAACTTTAAGTAAATAGAATCATATACCCTTTTAATGATGTCTTTTTTTTTTTTTTTTTAGTTTATTTGTTTTGAGAGAGAGAGGGCGAGAGAGTGCAAGAGAGGGGAGAGGCAGAGAGAGAGAAGGAGAGAGAGAATCTCAAGCAGGCTCCACACTGCCAGCATGGAGCCCAATGCAGGGCTCAAACCCATGAACCGTGAGACCATGACCTGAGCCAAAATCAAGATGCTTAACCAACTGAGCCACACAGGCGCCCCTTTAATGATGTCTTTTGATTTCAAAAAGTTTTAAGTTTTAGAGTAGTCTAATTTATCAGTCTTAGTGCTTTTGTGTCTCTTGAAAGAAATATTTGCCTACCTACCCCAAATAATGAAGATACTCTATGTTTCCTCTAGTTGCTATATTATTTTACCTATGGCATTAAAACCTACAGTCCATCTAGAATTGTTTTTTGTGAATGGTGTGAGCTCATTATTGAGGTTCATTTTGCCTCATATGAATCTATATGGATTCTCATATAATCCAGTATGATTTTGAAAAGACTGCCTTCCCCTCCTGGTCTGAATTACCATTTTTATCTTAAACATCTGTTTAGCACCATACCACACTATCTCAATCACTGTAGCTTTTAAATAAAACTAGATAACCACTGGTACAAGTTATCCAACTTTGTCATTCAATATTATCTTGGCCCTTCCTGGCCTTCTGCACTGTCATATACATTTTAAAATCAGTTTATCAATTTCTGGGAATTTGACTGGGGCTGCACTGAATCTGTAAATTATGTGGGAGAGCATGTTTATAATACCTAGTCCCCTAGTCCTTGAACATTTATTTGGGTCTTCTTTAACTTAGTTCAATGACATGTTATTCTTTTTGCACGAAGGTGGTTGTACATCTTCCACTGATTTTTAGGTGTTTAATATTTTTTTTATTTTTTTAGTGTTTCTTTATTTTTGAAGTGAGAGAGACAGAGCACAAGCAGGGGAGGGGAAGAGACAGAGGGAGACACAGAATCCAAAGCAGGCTTCAGGCCCTGAACTATCAGCACAGAGCCCAACACGGGACTTGAACCCACAGACTGTGAGATCATGACCAGAGCCGAAGTGGGATGCACAACCAACTGAGCCACCCAGGCACCCCTGTTGTTATTATAATGATGTATTATCATTTAAAATTTTTTATTTTTCTGATTTATTTTTAGTACATAGAATATAATTGATTTTTTATATTGATCTTGCATTCAGCTACCTGGCTAAGTTCATCTGCTAATTTATTTAGTATGTAGGTTCTTTTGGATCTCCTCTCTATAGCTATGTCTATATAAATAATATGTTTTACATACATACTCATATATATATATATCTGTATATTATCCATGATGCTGATGAATAATGGCAGTTTTCTTTCTTTCTTTCTCTTTCTCACACCAATTTCTTTTTCTTGCCTTATTGCATTAGCTGTGAGCCTCCAGTCTAATTCTGAATAGGTGTGATAACAGACATCTTTGTCTCATTTCCAAATTAGGGGGATTATGATGTTTGCTGTAGGATTATTTAGAGATGCCCTTTATAGGAGGCAGGAAATTCTTTATATTTCTAGTTTGCTAAGAATTTATTTTTAATCATAAATGAATATTGAATTTTTTAAATGTTTTTTTCTGTATCTTTTTGAGACAATCATAAGGTTTTCCCTCCTATTCTGTTCATGTGATTAATTACATTGAGCTATCTTGACTTTTTATTTTGAAATAATTTTACACTTATGGAAGAGTTGCAAAAATAATAGAGTTTCCATATATCCTTTACCCAACTTCCCTAATGCTCATTTTATATAACCATAGGACAATTGTCAAAACTTAAATAACATTGGTACAATACTTTTAATTTTGTTATATACTTAGTTGGATTTTACTTGTTTTTCCACTAATGTTCTTTTTCTATTTCACAATGCCATGTTGCATTTTGTGGCATCTCATTAGTCTGCTCTAATCTTTGACAGTTCCTCAGTCCTTCCTTGACTTTCACAACTTTGACACTGTTGAAGAGAATTGGTCAGGTATTTTGTTAGACTATCCTTTATTTTTATTATTTTTTTAATTTTTTAATGTTTATTTTTGACACCGAGAGAGAGACAGAGCATGAGCCGGGGAGAGGACAGAGAGAGAGAAGGAGACACAGAACCAGAAGCAGGCTCCAGGCTCTGCGCGGTCAGCACAGAGCCCGACGCAGGGCTCGAACTCACAGACCGTGAGATCATGACCTGAGCTGAATGGATGCTCAACCGACCGAGCCACCCAGGCGCCCATGGTTAGACTATCCTTTAATTTAGGTTTGTCTGATGTCTTCTCAGGGTTAGATTGAATACTTTCATTTTTCAGCAATATACAACAGAGGTGATATGCTCTTCCCAGTGCACGACCCCAGGGGATGCATGATATGTCTTCTTACTGGCGATGGTAACCTCGATCACTTGGTTAAAGTGGTATCTGCCAGCGTTGATTGAATTTTAAATGTTAAACCTTCCTTATATTTTCAGAATAAACTCAAATTGGTTACATTTTTTCATATATTTTAGGCTAATATTTTGAAAGAATGTTTGTTTCTATGCTTATAACAAAGTTTGGACTGTAATTTTCCTTTTCTGAAGATCTTTGTCAGGATTTAAGGTTAAGTTGGCTTCATAAAACAAGGTAGTAATTGTTACCTCTTTATTCTCTAGGAGAGTTTATGGTTTATGTAAGATTGTTGCTATTTCTTCCTTAAATTCTTGAAGAAATCACTAATGAAGTTATGTGGGGGCTGGAGTTTTCCTTGAGGAAGGAAAGGTTTTAAATTATAGATTTGATATATATAGGACTAGTTAGATTTCTATTTACCCTTGTCTCAGGTTTACTAGTGTCCTTTTTCACATTTATTTATTGTTGAGAGACAAAGAGAGACAGAGCGCAAGCAGGGGAGGGGCAGAGAGCGAGGGAGACACAGAATCCGAAGCAGGCTCCAAGCTCTGAGCTGTCAGCACAGAGCCTGACATGGGGCTCAAACCCACAAAGCATGAGATCATGACCTGAGCCGAAGCTGGACACTCAACTGACTGAGCCACCCAGGCACCCTAAAGTGTCCTTTTTGAAGAATTTATTTCCTATTTTCAAATGTGTTGACAGAAAACTTTTCATAATATCCTCATAGTCTTTTTTTTTTTTTTGGCGGGCTCCATGCCCAACATGGGGCTCAAACTCAGGACTCCCGAGATCAAGAGTTGGCATGCTCCACCAAATGAGACTGCCGTGTGCCCCTCCTCGGATTCTCTTGTAAATGTATTACTGTGGCGAGGTGCTCTTTTTCATTCCTGATATTGATACTTTGTTTCCCATTTTTTTCTCAACTATTCTTGGTAGAGGTTTATCAATATTAATTGATCTTTTTGTAGAACCAACTTTTGGGTTTGTTGATTCTCTCATTGTACATTTGTTTACTATTGCATTAATTTTCTGCTTTTATCTTTCTTATGTTTCTACTTCCTTGGGTTTAATTAGCTGGGTTCCCCCTTCCCCCTCCATTTCTTGAGATAGATTCTTATATAACTGATTTTTAGCTTTTCTTCACCATTTGCGTTTAAAGCTACAAATTGCCGTCTCTACCCAAGCACAGCTTGAACCGGGTCCCACCTGTTTTGATATATTTTTATTATCATTTAGTCAAAATGTTTTCTCTCCTTTTTCTTTGACCCACGGATTATTTAGAAGTTTATTTTCTGAAATTGTGAGGATCTTTCTAGGTATTTCTTGCTATTGATTTCTAGCTGACTTTTACTCTGGTCATAGATACATAAATTGTCCCAAAGAAAACAAATGGAAAAAACACTTACCATTCATTTCATGAGGGCAGTTTAACCTTAATACCAAAACCTGACAAAGATATTATAAGGGGGGGTGGGGAGGGAAGGAAAGGAAAAGATTATTTAAATCTTCTGAGATGTGTTGAGATTTGTTTATGGATCAGCATACAGCCAATTTCGGTAAATGTACCATGTGTAATCAAAACTTTAAAACTGTATCCTGCAGTTGTGTGCAGCATTCTATACATAATAAGTAGATCACATATGCATTTGTTAATTGTATTATTCAAATTCTTTGTATCCCTATAGTTGGTTTTTGTTTTCTGCTGCTTCTTCCAAAAGTTAATGAGAGAAGTGAAAGGTGTATTAAAATGTGCCATTTTGGGGGCGCCTGGCTGGCTCAGTCAGTAGAGCATGTGACTCTTGATCTCAGGGTCATGGTTTTGAGCCCCACAGTGGGCATGGACATTACTTTAAAAAAAAACACTTTTGGGGCGCCTGGGTGGCGCAGTCGGTTAAGCGTCCGACTTCAGCCAGGTCACGATCTCGCGGTCCGTGAGTTCGAGCCCCGCGTCGGGCTCTGGGCTGATGGCTCGGAGCCTGGAGCCTGTTTCCGATTCTGTGTCTCCCTCTCTCTCTGCCCCTCCCCTGTTCATGCTCTGTCTCTCTCTGTCCCAAAAATAAATAAACGTTGAAAAAAAAAATTAAAAAAAAAAAAAAACAAAACTTTTATTTAAAAAGTTCCATTTTTCCTTTTAGTTCTGTCAATTATTACATTATAAAATTTGAGGATGTGTTATTAGGTACAATGAAGAATTGCTATATCCTTCAGATGGACTGACATTTTTATCCTTATGAAATGTACTACTTTATTTCTTGTAAAGCTTCTTGCCTTAAACAGTATCTGATATTAGTATAAACATACCAGTTTTCTTTTAGTTAGAAATATATTTCTTACTCCTTTCACTTGTATTCTTTCTGTGTGCTTATATTTGGGTGTAGGGGTATGTTTATTTTTAATCCAGTCTCACAATGTTGATCTTTTAATTAGAACTCTTAGTTTACATTTAATACACTTACTGACATATTTGGATATAAATCTTTGACGTTTTTTCTCAAAAAAATTTTTTTTAATGTTTATTTATTTTTGAGAGGGGGAAGGGCAGAGAGAAAGGGAGACACAGAATCTGAAACAGGCTCCAGGCTCTGTGCTGCTAGAACTCAGGAATGAGGAGATCATGACCTGAGCCGAAGTCGGGTGCTTAACCAACTGAGCCACTCAGGTGTCCCAAGTCTACCATGTTTTAATTTTTTAGTTGTTACAATTGTTCTGTTTTCTTTTCCCCTTTCTTAACTTCTTTGGAATAAAATATTTATTATTATTGTTTCATTTCCCTCTTCTATGAACTAGTCATTGATTCTTTTATCATGTTTATTGGTTAGCCTAGACCTAAAGATTACAACATGCATCCTTGACTTATTAAAGTCCAATTAGTATTTTTTTTCAATTCATGGATAAGGACATTGGAATACTTTAACTCCTTTTTCCACTTACATTTTGTGTATTGTTACATACTTTAATTCAGCATATATTCTATACATATATATATTAAACAGTCAATACTAATTTAAATTCCCTCATGTGTCTACTCTTTACAGTGCTCTTCGTCCCCTTCTTCATCTTCTTGCTTCCATTTGGACTCCTTTCCTTCTACCTGAAAAACTAGTTTTCCCACTAGTGTCTGTCAGCAAGCTCTAAATCATTTCAGTTGTGTGGCTGGAAATGTCTTTTTTTCGCTTTCATTTTTGAACGATTTGCTTTCATTTTTGAACGATACTTTCTCTGGGTATAGAATTTTTAGGTTAGTAGATATTTTCCTTTAGCCTTTGATTTTTGTTTATCCTTTTGAATATAAACTATTGACCACTATTTACCAATATTTACAATAAAGTAAACAATATATAGTTGGATAACATTCTGATGATTGTTTTTCCCGGTTTCTGCTGAACCAGGAACTCAAATACTGAGAAGATTGGGCCCGCATGTAAGGAATGAGCTGGGGTAAAGAAAACACATGCAGGTCAAGAATTTACAATACGGAAGTTTGTCCCCCCATTTATTCCAGCAGGTGCTAAACTGTCAACATTTCTAACCATCTGATTATGATTACGTTTCCATGAACAAAGCCTTAGACATTCCATAAATTGTGACCTTTTAGTCAATATCGCAGAGATTTCAACCTCTTACAAAGGAATGATTCACCAGAAGGAAACTTTAAATGTCCACGTAACTAAGTTTTGCTTACCTAATTTAAACACACCAGGACTTGTCTAGTTTTCTCATGTGGGTGGGGAGGTTGTTGGTAATGCTAAAATTTTTCTTTCAGGGATCTTGCAAATAAACTTGCATTTATATGACTATAGATATGGATATGGATTCTGATATGGCTACTTTTAAATTGCCCAATTTAAATTGTTTATGGTATATTTAAATTGTCCAATTAATTATGAAATTTTAAAAGTTAAGGCCTGTTCAGGGAAAATTTCAATTTACTTTAAGTGATTTATATCTTAGGTTGCTGAAAACGACAGCATCCCAGAAACATGGGCTTATCCATGGTCATGAAATTCTGCTTTTGTTTGGGTGAATGTTTTTTTTTTTTACAAAGAAAACCATTTATGTATGTATTTTTATGTATACACTCACACACACACACAAAAACCAAATAAACAAAAAGCCCAGAATGGTCCTTAGGTATGTAGGAATTAAACACAAATTCTGGTTGAGTACCAACTATGAAGATTTCCCCCAGCATTAAGAAAAGGTGCTCTCTAATGCAGGGGAATAATATACCATGGTCTCAAATATTCTTTTCTGATAAAGGAAGCAACTATAGAAAGCTTTTATTTATTCAAAGTAACCAGTGCTAGAGATGCAAAAAATCCCTAACAACTCCCCCAAATGATATATCATTGAGCTTCATCTTCTAGACAAGAATGACAAGTTAATCTCTCTTCATAAAAAAGAATTACAATTTGGGGTGCCTGGGTGGCTCATAAAAAAGAATTACAATTTGGGGTGCCTGGGTGGCTCAGTCGGTTAAGCGTGGACTCTTGATTTTGACTTGGGTCATGATCCCACGGTTCGTGAGATCAAGCCCTGCGTTGGGCTCTGCACTGATAGTGAGGGGCCTGCTTGGGATTCTCTCTCTGCTCTTCCCCCACTTGTTCTCTCTCTCTGTCTCAAAAGAAATGAACTTTAAAATAAAGAAAATGCAATTATAATTTGAAGACGCTTCACATTTGCCTCCTTTGCCAACGCCGACTCTGCCTCTTCTGAATTTTTCCATTTCATGAGAA
The DNA here is from genome assembly GCF_016509475.1 of Prionailurus bengalensis. Lineage (NCBI taxonomy): Eukaryota > Metazoa > Chordata > Mammalia > Carnivora > Felidae > Prionailurus > Prionailurus bengalensis. The sequence continues at coordinate 97,893,742 of NC_057349.1, read as the reverse complement.
ATGTGAATTCTCCACTGCTGTCTGCAGCACCAATTATTTGTTCAGGATCAAGACCTCTGGCAAAGTCTGTTGGTTTATCAGCAGCATCTCTTTTCTTCTTGGATTTGCCATCATCAGATTCACTGTCGGATAAAGAGTCTTTTTTTGTACCGTCTTTTTCTTTACCAGCTTTTTGAGAATTAGGAAATGCTTCCATTAACTCTGGACAATCTAAATTTTCTTCAAGCTCCCAAGTATTGTCAACATCTGTAAATCCCTTCCACTTCAGGAAATATTCCATCTTCCCATTTACTACTTTCTCCACCACAAATTCTTCCGGCTCTGCCTCTTCTACTTTACTCTTTCCTTTCTGTTTCTTTCCCACTTTTTGCAATGTAGTTTTATTAGAGGCCATTTTTTTTTATTGCAGGCGTTCAGGGCTATTTTTCACTGCCTCTAGGCTGCTTCAGGTCTCAGGTCTGCAGCGTCACTGGCCCTGTGCACCTCAAACTCCAGCCACATCCTTTCTTTTGGCCTTTTAAAGATATCATTTCATTATTTTTTGGCTTCCATTGTTTTTATTGAAAATTTGGCTGTCTTATTTTGTGCCCCTGAACAAAATGTGTTTTATTATTTTTTTATACTAACTTCATTTACAGTTTTTGTCTTTAGTTGTTTTTTACCTATTTTACAACGATGGGTCTAGTTGTAACTTTCTTTGTATTTATCTGTGCCTCTATGTCTTTTATCAGTTTTTAAATCCTTAGATTATTTGCTCTTCAAATATTGTTTATGCTACACACTCTCTCTCCTTTTCTTCTAGGACTGTAATTACACAAATGTCTACACCGAATCCCATATATCTCCCAGTCTTTCTTTTTGGTATTTCCTTTTTTTTTTTTTTTAATTTTTTTTTCAACGTTTATTTATTTTTGGGACAGAGAGAGACAGAGCATGAACGGGGGAGGGGCAGAGAGAGAGGGAGACACAGAATCAGAAACAGGCTCCAGGCTCTGAGCCATCAGCCCAGAGCCTGACGCGGGGCTCGAACTCCCGCACCGCGAGATCGTGACCTGGCTGAAGTCGGACGCCTAACCGACTGCACCACCCAGGTGCCCCACTTTTTGGTATTTCTTAAAAATCTTATCCTGCTGTAATTGTAGTGAAGTCCACATATTTTTTTCTAGTCTATATTCAAGTTCATGAATCATCTCTTCAGTTGAGTCTAATCTGCTTTGAAATCTTTCCTCTGAGTTCTTAATTTCAATCCTGGAAGTTTTATTAGATTATTCTTAAAATATATTCAACATATCTGTTTAAATTACAACATTTTTTTTCTTTTGGTGTTCAGTCATTTGTTCCTAGCTCCTGTTATGCCTGGTGTTGTTGTTATTGTTATCATCTATTTGTTTAATGCCAGACACCATATGAAAAATGTAGCGATAATTTGAGAGCCTGGATGATGTCGTATTTCTCCGAAGAGGATTTGCTTTGCTTCTGGCAGGCAGCTAGCAAGGAGTATAACTTCTTAGTCTAATCGGAGATTGGTTTGATTCAGATCTGAGTTACAGTTTCTGTGAGTGCTCGTCTATTTTCGGGCTAGCTTTATTACCAGGGTGTAGTCCCTCAAGGTTCCCAGCTGAAGACTGGGCTGTTTACCAGATCCCCTCCTTTTGGAAAGCTCTGAATCCCAATTTTTATCTCCTTACCCCTGTAAGACTGCCAACAGTCCTGTCCAGCTGCTCAGCTTCTCTGTACTTAACTTACTCAGAATCATCAAATGTCTCTTGGGAGAAAGTAGCTGCATATATTAAGCTGCTCACCTCTCTTTATTTCCTTTTTCTCCAATACCTTAGACTCTGTCTTATATGTCTCCAATGCTTTCAAATAGATGTTTCTCACTTTTAATAAAATCTAAGGGTGCCTTGGTGGCTCAGTTGGTTAATCTTAAGTCCAATGTCAGCTCAGGTCATGATCTCCTGGTTTGTCAGTTCGAGCCTTGCATCAGGGTCTCTGCTGTCAGTGCAGAGCCCACTTCAGATCCTCTGTCCCCCTCTCTCTGCGCCCCCCCCCCCCGCAACTCGTGCTCTCTCTCTCAAAAATGAATAAACATTTAAAAACAAAATCTAGGTTTTTCTAGTTGTTCTCATGTGGAGCATTGATCTGATACAAGCTAGTCCATAATAACTAGGAGCAGAAGTCTTCCCCTAATGGGTTTATAACTCGTAATGCTCCATATTATCATCCTTGGTTCCTGTCCTTGAGGAACTTTGCTTCAGTCCTGGTTGCTATAATGAAAAATATCAGGACAACAAGAAAAAAAAAATTGATGCCTTCAATTTTGAATATTATTTTTTCAAGCACATCTTATAACAACAACAATAATAACTGACAATTATTGGGTGTTTGTTTTGGGCCAGGAAATGTCCTAGTATGTTACATGTATGAGTTCATTTAATGGGATACAGTGAGAGTCCAGTGCTATCCATATTCATCAATCATAGAATTTGACCAAGGGGGGACCTGGGTAAAAGATGACATATAATCACAAACACAACACAACAATTCAACAAACACAGCCAAGGACCAACTAAGAAAAAAGTTGAGATGTTATCTAGGCTATCAGATAACCAGGAATGCACACACAAAAAGGTAAGGTACAAGCCTCAAACTATTTCCCCACTAGTCTTTTTCTAGTGGGAAATACTAACAAAGTTAGTTTATAGCAAAAGACTAATAATGAACAAGGATATTTTCCACTTGTGTGCTCCCTGGTGGAGGTGATAGGGAAGAAGTAACAGGAGAAGAGAGAACAACCAAGATCTTATGTCAACTGTCCCTGGGTGTCAAGAATCAGTTTTATTTGCATTCAATAGACATCAAGTAATTGCAGGTTTAGGTCACAGAAATGAGTTGGGTGACCAATATAAGAATGGGATGGTGGTGATAGGGTATTAATGGCCCAAGACCCTGCCAAGGAGAAGTGAAAGGGATATTTAGGCTATTTGCCCAAAAACCAGAAATGTACACCCAACACCGTGTTCTGGCATGGCAGAACATGGCAACCTCACTCCCAACTTCAGCTCTCAGCCAGACACCCTCCAGGGCCTAGCACTCCTCACCCTTTTGTATCCTTGAGCCTAGGTGATAAACAATATGGGCCTCCTTCCTGCTGTTGGATGAAATTCTATTTAGCGTCCTCTGCACTCCAAAGAATTTTATTTCCACCATTGGAAGCAGTCTGAGGTGGGTAACACAGAAGTTACAGAATAAGTCTCCCTTGGTTCAAGTTGTGGCTCTTACTGTCACTTAGGTGACTTTGGGAAAATTATTTAACCTCTCTGAGCCTCAATGTCCTCATTGTGAAATGGAGATGATAATAATAATCAAGATGATATGGGATAATGCTAGTGAAGTGCTTGGCCAAAACCAGGCCAAACCAAAACAAAACAAAACAAAAGCAAAATAAAGGTTAGGTATGGCCATTATTTAACTTAATTTAGGGTCCTGGAGTGGGTAGGAAGGTCTTAGACTATTGTCATAAGGATTCCTCATTTGAGAGGCAGCCTCGGAGTGTTGTGGGAGGGGAAGAAGTGGAAAACAGGAGGTTCCTTGGTTCTATGGGGGAGCAGGAGTTTACTCCAACAGCGATGGTGCTCCTAAGGCTGGTTTCCAGACTTTTGTGGGGAAATGTTGCCCAAATGTATGAATATGGGAAGCCATTAGCCAGGTTTCCTATTTTCACTTCTCCCCCAGAAGAAACTGGTTCTATTTTAGACATCACAGGTCTCATCTTCCCTTCACGGCCACCCCGCCCCCCCCCCCCCCAGGAACACTGAGGCTCCCATGGTCTTAGGTTGATCATAAATAGATGATGCCTCCTACCCTTGTGATCAGAAATGCTGCTTCATGGAGCTCAGGGGTCTCTCACTCACCAAAATCTCTCCTCAGAAAAGTATTAAACATCAATTATTTAGTTCTTAATGTGAACTGAATTAACGTGTCATTTACCCAAGCGTATTTGCATTTTATGCCTACTCTTGCTCTGGAATGAAAGCCCAGAAACAGCAGTAAGAAAAGGAGATCTAGAACAGCCATCTTACAGATGTCAGAAGACGCCACCCCCCTTCCCATCCCCAGTTTCGGTTCTCATTAGCTGTGTGGCTTTAGGTCATTTCTTTTTTCTCTATTGTCCTTGACATCCTCATTAAAGAGTCTCAAAGTTCCTTCCAGCTCTAAAAACCGTATTTGTTTGAGTGGTATTATTTGGAGGACCTAAAGCCAGCCCAGAAATCACCCACAGGCATATACACTCACCCTATACCCAGCCTGACCCAGGAAGCTTTGAACACAGTCAGTGTGCCCTCTCACCCACCATGCCCCAGCCCCATGTGAGTCTTCCCCACTCCCCTTACCTTCCCCTGGGGACAGGGCCTCGCCTAAGCTGGGCTCTGAGGGTGGTGGTAACCAGCCCCCACTCCAGCCTGGCTATGCAGTCCCCTCCCCCTCCCAATCCCCATTTCCTGTCTAGCAGATTTACAACACAGTTCAAAGAAGGAAGGATGATATAACAGCTTTCCTGCTATGCTCCCTCTCCCAACTGACTTAGTCTAACTGGCACAGGGCCAAGTGGTTTTGTTCTCCACAGCCTCCCATAAGTAAAAATACTCCAGGCCCCAGCCCTCCTGCCTGTGACATGGCATCAGCTCCCAAACCCACTGGTCAGGCTTTCGTTCGTGGGCGGGAAGGAGGCAGCCCTGTGCAGTGCTGGAGTCTAATTAAGTGCTGAGGAAATAAACCATGGGCTTCAATTTTAGTTCTGAAAATAGCTATGGCCTAGGACTCCTCTCTCTGGCCTGAGCTGAGAGACTTCTCCCGCTGCTTATCCTCCTGTGGCTGGGCTTCAGGGTTTGCAAAGGGAACCTAGGTGCTAGAGGAGAGGACAAGGGTCCGAGGAGCAGAGGCAGCCCTTGGAGGCCCAGGGGTTTAGAAGTCAGTGGGAGAAGCACACGTCAGGGAAAAGGGGATTCGAGCCCAGGGGCATAGGACTATTTATTCCATACCCTCCATCCCTACTTTGCATCCTAGTCCCTGCCTCTAGAATGTGCTGATGCTCAGGCTGCAGGGAATCCAGAAGGTCTGGGTCCCACTGTATGTACCTCCGGAGCCCCATGTGGCTAAGAATGCTAAGCTCTGGCCAATGTTGAGGTAATTCTCTAGGCAGATCATAGAATACACATCACAATTTCGCGTATAATCAATCCTCTTGGGCAATGAGAATGAGGAAAAACATCAACAAATGGATATGTGGAAATAAAAGCTTCTGCAAATCAACTGAATGTCCAACTGGCTCAGTTAGCCTGGATCCTGAGCATCTTCCTGTCTGCCTCTCTGCCTGGGAGGAGAGAATCAGCCTGCTGAGGGAGACAGGCCACCCACATGAGTCCAGATGAAGAGGGGCAGGCCATGTGAACTAATGCAAAGTCCAGAGGGGTCACCAGCTTTGCCATTTGGTCATTCACCACATCCTAGCTCTTCTCACACTATATGGTCATTAGCTGTCGTCTCCACATTAGACCATGGACATGGGCTCTGTATTCTTTCCTTCCTTCCCCCACTACCCAGCGCACAGTAGGTATCTCATTTAAGATGCTTTTGTTCATCTTCAGCCTCCCCTTTTCAATGGTCAGGACTGAGCTCACTCCATATTGTCATGAATACTGTTACTTCAGCACCGAAAGGGCAGGGCACGAAGCCACGGTCAAGAACAAGGTAAATGAGTTCAGTGAACAAGTTTACCTCATCTGCCTGGCTGACCAGAGGGGACCGCAGAACTGGGGGGAGGTCTCTAACATCAGTGGTGGCTTTGAAGAGAAACATCACATGTGCCTGAAACCAAGCCAGTACTCACTGCTTCTAGAAAATAGTTGGAATAAAAAGGAAGGAGAATTTCAAAGGAAATCGAACTCAGAGGGCAGGAGTGAGGGCTCTTAGCTGCCACTCTTTTGTGAGAGGATTTCCATCAGGGCAAAAAATGCAGAGCAAGTGGTTCCCTGTCCAGAAGCCCCTTCAGCTCCTTCTGGGAGCTATCTTCAGATTTCTTTTGTCTCTTCAGATCCATTCAGTCACTCCATCAATGTGTTCTGAGCAGCTGGCATGGCTGCGTGTGGTAGGTGCGGTGGGGGCACCGCCAGCCCCACGAGTAATTACAATACACTGACAAGGGCTGCATAGAGGAGGGGACACAGGGCTGCGGGAGGTCAGGGCAGAAGGCGCCTCTGGCTGTCTGGAGGACATAAAAGGCTTCCCAGAGAGGGTGGAGTGTACTTCTCCAGGCCCACCGCCTTTCCACCTCTTGGCCCGGGTCTTGGACAGGGCCCTGGGCTGTGGGAGACAGGCAGGCAGCGCACACGGTTCATCCTTCAGAGAGCTGGCACCTTGGTCTCCTGCTTTTCACTCTCAGGAGCCTCCTCAGGGTCCAGTCGTTCCCACACAGCCCCTTCTCTTGGTGGAGTCTGAGCCCACGATATGGCCACACAGGGCCGTGGTAATGCTGCTGAGAAGGGGGAAGGAGTGCAGCGGCGGAGAAACACCACTTCACCCTCAAGCCCCACCCTGTGGGTAACTGTCTCAACCCCCAACTGTGCTTGTGGAGGCACAGCTCGGTGTGGCCAAACCACAAAGTCCCCATTTGGAAGATCCCGTTTCCTAACCACCCTGGCCCGACATCAATAGCAATATTGCCTCACAAAGAATGGCGGGCCATTGACTGCGGGAACCACCAGCGCCAGGGCTCAAACACCAAGCTCAGACGTGAAGAACTCCCCTCCGGAGTGTAAAGCCAAGTTCAGAAATAAGAAACACAAAGCTTTCAGCCCAGTGTCCTCCACGGAGACACCCTCAGCGTCCCTGAGCACAGCTGCCTCAGCTGTGTCCCTCAGCCCCTCCTCAGAAACTTAGAAACGAATGGTCCGCAGCTGTGCCAGCTTCCAGGCCTCCTCCTTAACCCCTTGGTTTCCTCTGTCAGTGCCAGAAAAATCAGGCCTCGGATATCCTGCTCGGGGCAGAGTGCACCCACCACACGGAGTTCATGGTGTACACATTCTATAGTTTCTCCTAAGGAACCACGTTGATAATAATTGCGGCCACTTATGGAGTACCTTGTATGCCTTACCCACTTGCATTAGCTCTTCTGAGACCTCTCAGCTTTGAACACTAAGTAGGAGGTAGTAACAGTGTCACCTGTCTTGTGAGAACATTGAGGCCACGCAGCCAGCAAGCAAAGGCAGGATTTGAACTCGGCTTGGTTCTCTTTCTGCCCACCCCATCACTTACTCTGAGAAGAGTTGATTCTCAAATGTGCAGATTCAAGAGATAAATCACCATTCTAAAAAAAACTTTAAAACCGGAAACTGCCGGATTGAGGATTGGAGTTAGGGTTTCTTCCTCACCAAAGGGACTCATTGACTTTGGACAAGTACCAGCTTCCTTGAGCTCCTACAAACTCATCTTCAAAATAGTGCAAGTAAAAATATCTTCCTTTCTTCCTTCTTGGGTCTGTTGGAAGACCAGATAGATCCAGTTGGGCAAAAGCATCATAAACTGTAGAGAAGGATGATGGTGCTTGATGACTCTCACTCTGCCACAGGACACAACATATTCCAAGACAAGAGAGGCTCACCCAGGTGGTTTCAGGGGGAATTCTGGGGTCTGACATGCCAAGAGCCTTTCATTTCATTTGTCAGAAATAGGCTCTGAGGCACTCTGTAAGACCCTGTTATTTTTATGGTTTTGGAAGACCAGAAGGTTTATCATAATGACAAATTTAAGTCCTGAACCTGTCCCATTAAACAGATGACCCACTGGCAGGAACCATATGTGAGCTATTGCCTTCATTCTACCTACTACCCTCCCTTATCACTGGTACTATATGAGATTGCTATTCTTCCATGGAAAAGAATCAGTGTAATTAAATTTGGATCATTGAGTTTATCATCAAAGCCCAGAAACAACCCAAATGTCCTTCAGTTGGGGGAAAAGATAAACAATCATGGTACATTCACACAACAGAATATTACTCAGCAACAAAGGAATGAAATACTGTTACGTGCAACAAATGCTTTATGCTAAATGGAAAGAGCCAGATTCAAAAGGCTATGTATTCTATGATTCCATTTATATGACATTCGGGAAGAGGCGAAACTACAGGACTAGGAAGAGATCAGTGGTTACCAGAGGTAAGTTTCGGGAAGGATCTGACTAGAAAGGAGTGACTCAAAGGAGTTTGGGGGGATTATGACCTGTTCTGTTATCTGATTGTGGTTGGGGTTACAGGGTTACATTTGTTAAAACTCCTAGAACCGTATATCAAAAAGAGTGAATTTTATGGTAGGTAAATTAAGAAAAAACTTTTAAAAGTTAAAAAATAAACTACTCAGAATTTTTACAAATGGGTCATTGAGAAAGCAGAGCGATTTGGCAGGGAGTCCCATAGTATCGTATAATGCTGCAGTAGGTAGAATAGTGTACCTAGTGTGGTGTCATAGTCTGGGAATTTAGCCACTGGTTCTCTGGCTTGGGTTAGGAACAATCACCTGGGTAAGGTGTTAAGAGGGGCCCATCCCTTGGTGACCTGATTCCCTGGTAAACCCCAGAGTCTACATTTTATTTATTTTTTATTATGTATGTATGTATTTATTATTTTTGAGAGAGAGAGCATGTATGAGAGGGGCAGAGAGAGAGACATAATCCCACACAGGCTCCATGCCATCAGTGCAGAGCCCAACACAGGGCTCGAACCCACAAACTGAGATCATGACCTGAGCTGAAACTAAGAGTCAGACGCTTAACCAACTGAGCCACCCAGGCGCTCCAGGAGTCTATATTTTAAACAAGCTTTCCAGGTTGTTTGGGTTCAAGTGGCTAATGGTCCACATTTTGAGACCCACCATTCAGCATTTCTTCATTATTTGGGAATAATGTGCACGCCCCTGTATGCATTGCAATTTCTACCAGTGAAATGAGGACAATTAGCCTGTCTCCTGCTTCATGGTGACTTGGGGCTTGAACTTATGTCCAGGATCAAGAGTCACATGCTCTTCCCACAGAGCCAGCCAGGCCCCCTTCCCTTTAAATTTTGTATTTTATTGAACACATCTATGTTTCACCATTTCTGAAATATAAAGCTAAAATAGGACATTAAGGGGGGGGCACCTGGCTGGTTCTGTCTGAAGCCCCACATTGGGTATAGAGATTACTTAAAAATAAAATCTTAAAAAAAATTTTTTTAAGGTTTATTTATTTTGGACAGAGAAAGACAGTGTGCAAGACGGGGAGGGGCAGAGGTAGAGGGAGACGGAATCTGAAGTGGGCTCCAGGCTCTGAGCTGTCAGCACAGAGCCCGACGTGGGACTCGAACCCATGAACTGAGAGAGAGATCATGACCTGAGTCGAAATCATATGCTTAACTGACTGAGCACCCAGGCGCTCAAAAATAAAATCTTTTATTTTTTTTTTTATTTAAAAAAAATTTTTTTTTTCAACGTTTATTTATTTTTGGGACAGAGAGAGAGCATGAACGGGGGAGGGGCAGAGAGAGAGAGGGAGACACAGAATCGGAAACAGGCTCCAGGCTCTGAGCCATCAGCTCAGAGCCTGACGCAGGGCTCAAACTCCCGCACCGCGAGATCGTGACCTGGCTGAAATCGGACGCTTAACCGACTGCGCCACCCAGGCGCCCCTAAAATCTTTTAAAAATAAAGTAAAATAAGACTTTAAGAGTGTCGAATAGTCAAAGGGGATGAAGTCCTATTCACACATTTAGTGAGTAGTGAACTAGGAAAATTTCACGGCGATTTGGGATGGGAGAACATTCAGGTACATGATGGGGTGCTCCAAAGCGTTACCTCATTCCAGCAGCAGTAGTCTTGCATCTCTAACGATCTGTTCCTCTGGGGCCTGCACCTTGAACATCTTTTCCAGTAACCTGGCATCTCGGAAAATACCCAACCTCTTGGAAAGTGGTAGCTCTGACCTTAAGGATCTATTCTTAAGATGAAATTTTGTCTCTCCGAAATGCTTTGAGCTTTTTCACAGAAACTCAAAGCCAGAGGCTTGCCTTCTGCAATGACCATAATTCCGAGCTCTAGAACCATTCAACTAGAAGACAGGATGAGAGCCTGGCTTCAAACCTCAGTTCTGTTGCTCACTGTCTGCGTGATTCTGGGCAAGAAAGTCCATTTCTTAGAATCTCAAACTCTTACATTCAAATCTTGCAGGTGTCAACTGGGGCCAATACCTGTACTGACTTTGCAGGGATCCTACGGGGTTTGAAAGATGAATGCCGAGGTGTTTAAAGGTATTATGATGGCTGAGCTGTCAAAAGATTTGGCAAAAACAAAACCATACACACCTGTGTTATATATGTGTTAACCTGGCAAATGTTAAGGATTGTTGAATCTAGGGGCACCTGGGTGGCTTGGTTGGTTGAGTGTCTGTCTCTTGATTTTGGCTCAGGTCATAATTTCATAACTCGTGAGATTAAGTAGCACTGCACAGCACTGCACTGACAGCCAGGAGCCCGTTTAGGATTCTCTCTCTCCCTCCTTCTGCCCTGCTCACATGCACGCGCTCTCTCTCTCCCTCAAAATAAGTAAAGAATGTTGACTTGAGGTGACAGGTAATATGGGTCATCACTCTTCCAACTTTTCTGTATGTTTGAAGATTTTCATAATAAAATCAGGAGAAAAAAAAAGATGCATGTAAAACCATCAGCACAGTGCCTGCCACTCAGTGGGTGTCAGCAGGTCAGAGAGCAGGGGAAGCACGAGGTGGCAGGGAAGGGAGTGGCAGGGGGAGAGGAGAAGAAGGGCTACAGGCTAGCCCAGTGCCAGAGGAGCCCCTGGAGAGCAAAGAACCAAGGGATGTGGAAGTCCTTGCAAGGCCCACTCTTGGGAGGGTGTGGGCGTGAGAACTGCTTTTCATCTTCCCATCTCCAGAGAATCTGGGTGTGGGGAAGGAGTATTCCACTCCATTTGGGAGGTTCCTGGAATGTTCTTTTCCCTTTCCTCAGGGTTCTGGGCCATTTGCAGGTGCTTCAGGCCCTCTTGGTTGAGGTGGAAAACATGATAGAGATCCCCTGGGCCTCCAGATTGTTTGCAGTTTGTAGACACTCTGAGCCTCCCTGATGTATATGAGTCCTGTTCAACAGCCGTCCTGAATATCAGAGAGTAAATGAACAAGGACAAAATAACAAAAAGAGCGTCAGCAAATCCATGAGGGCAGCCCTCAGCTGGGCAGCTGGGCTCCTTCCCTTGTCGCTCCCCTCATTCAAGGCTCCCATCCTAGCCCAAGGCTGGGCCTCATGGGTCTTCCAGATCTGGCGACACGAATCCAACGTGCTTGAAGAGGACATTTTCCTTTCCTGTTGCTGCTGTAACAAATCACCACAAACTTAGTGGCTTAAAACAACAAAAATTTATCATGATTCTAGAGGTCAGAGGTCCAGAATGGGTCTCATGGGACTCAAATCAAGCAGGGCTGTGTTCCTTCTGGAGGGTCTATGAGAGAATCCATTTTCTTGCCTTTTCTGGTTTCTAGAGGCTGCCCACATCCCTCACCCTAGGGGCCGTTCCTTCATCTTCAAGGCCAGTGGAGTCTTCCTCCCAATGCCATTCCGCCGATTCTAACTCTTCCATCTTCCTCTACTCCATTTAAGGACACATGTATTACATTGGGTAGATAATCTCCTTATTGTAAAGTTTACTATTAACTGAATTCCCCCTTGTAACCTAACATAGTCACAGGTTCCAGGGATCAGAACATGAACATCTTTGGGGGAGCCATTATTCTGCACACCACAGAGAATCCCCCTCAATGGCGGAGCATTTTTACCTCTTACTCCCAGGAATTTTCACACTTTAGTGTACTTCAGAATCATGAAAAACAATGTTTGAAAAGGCAGAATTTCAGGCCCCGTTGGATGCGGATTCAGCACTTCTGAAATGGACCCAAGGAATCCGAGTTTTTAGCAAGCTCCCTTCATCCCCACAGGGGCTCATCTGCTTTCCTTTGTCACTGGAAGGTAGAGCGACTACATTTTAGAAACCCAGTTACAAAATCTACGCTCTTTGATTTATTGAGCAATTCCAAAGTACTGATAAATACAGCTAAAGTTCATCAAGCACTTGCCCTGTACCAGACACTGAGTGCTGTGGCATAGCATCTCATTTAACGCTCACACTAACACTGGCCAGGTAGGGGGCATTACTGTCCTCTCCATTCATCAGATGAGAAAAGGGTGGTGCAGGGGGCTAGGTAACCTGACTAAGGTTACTTTTCTGTTTCTAAAGGCTGGTGAGCTCTTTTCTTCTTCTTTCTTTTTTTCTTTTTTAATGAAGTATCCTCTTGAGCAGAAGCTCCATAGAGGTGAATCTCTAAAATGAAAGACCTGAGCTCTTAACCACTAACTAGACCAGTGCCGGCACACAGTAGGCCCTCAGGAAGTGTGCGTTGAATTCTAGGGTAAATAAGTAAGTAGGTGTTTGTATGCATTAGCTCTAATCCTCATAAGAATCCTAAAGGAAGGTATTATTACCCCCAGGAAACCACAAGGGCCCGAGGTCACAGGGAGGATAGAGGCCGGCCCCATCACGGTGTCTGAGTCTGAGATCCACGTGGTGCCACTCACCACGGGCTTCTGAAGAAGGAGGTCCACAGGCTCGCACATAGGAGTGTTTTCCAACCGTGCATTTTTTATTATAGAAACGTCTCGCTGCTGTCCAAGTTACATTTGCTTTCAGTTCTGTAGTTAACAAGTGGCTTCTCTTAACAAGAACCTAAATGTACAGAATCAGGCCCCAGTGGAAAGTTTTTTGACTGTCCCAGAGTGGAGCTAACCCTGGGCAGGGCCAAGCCGGAGAGAGGCGGCCTGAGAGGTACACATAGGGCAATTAAAAGCTTTAAACCGCCCAGGGAAGTTCGCTTTCATTCTGTTCTCCAAGCACCCAGCAGGGCCACGAGAGTGCCTTGGGCAGGAAGGGGTCTACGGAGGAAATGCCATCCAGGCACATCCGGGAGAGGGCAACTCAGAGGCCTCTTTCTCCGCCTGCCTGCCTGTCCCCCTGCCCCTCCCCCACACACGGGTGGCGGTGGCGGGAGGACAGGGGCGGAGAGCCAGGGGTAGGGGAGTGGGGGGCCGACAGCTTCCCTTCGATACACCAGTGGCTCCCAGCCTGCTGCCATTCCTGGTACCCTTCAAAGGAGCAGGGGATCGCCCTGTGTCTGTCGGAGAGCCCTTCCTGCGGCGCTGCCTGTGTCATTCCACTTGTTTAGGACACAAATTAGAGAGTCTCACTGTAATGCCAGCAGGCCGGTTATAGGGCTAACATTTGTGTACGGCGCGCGCAGCTCCTTCCCCCCACCCCCTCCCCTGCCGGTCCCTGCCGCAGGTCCCCTTCCCCCTGGGTCTCCTCCATCTCTGCCTCCTTTTCTGCCATCCTTTTCCTGCCTCCTTAGGGTGCGCTGTACCCCAACCCTCTCTCCAGGGTCTCACAGCCTAAAGTGTGTGGCTTTGAAGGCAGAGGGTTGGGGAGTAGCAAGAAACCACGAACCTTTAAACCCACTTTGGACTCTGCCTCAGTTTCCCTTCTGGAAAACGAATGTATTAACATTTGCCGACTTCCTAACTCAAAGAAGCATCTGTGGTCCTGGTACTTGCTTTGTGGCTTGTGAAATGTGTGCTCCATATCTGGGCCCATAATGACAGCCTTATGAAGTGTGGAATGTTCCTGAAGTAGACTTTTGCAGATGGGGAAACCCGAGGCCCCAAGGAGGGAAATAACTCCCTCAAGACCACACAGTATTAAATGGCAGAGCTAGGACCAGAAACAAGCCTCCCAACAGCCCCCCCCCCCCGTGACATTTGAGTTCTTTGTGATCATGATGATGATTCTATTGCACACAGCATGGACCATGCACACGGGTACTGCTAACAGATCCCAAAGAACATCAAAGAAAATGAGAGCAGGAAAACTTTACAAGTTGGTTACCTTTCATGCTTAATTACTGCGCAGTCTAATTATACTGATGGGGCTCATTAATATGTCAAAGTTTGTTTTATATGTTTACATGATAAAAACCAACACCCCAGAGCAAATGAACAAACAAACAAAAAGCAGAGCCAGACCTTTAAATACAGAGAACAAACTGATGGTTTGCCAAAGGGGAGAGGGTGGGAAGACAGGCAAATGGGTGAAGAGGAGCAGGAGATACAGGCTTCCATTTATGGAGTAAGTCACAGGGATGAGAGGCTCAGCACAGGGAATGCAGTTCAGGGTGTTGTAAGAGTGATGCGTAGTGACAGGCGGTAACTACACTTGCAGCGAGTACAGCATAACTTACAAACTTGTCAAATCGCTGTGTTGTACATCTGCAACCACTGTTCCAACTATTGTGTGTCAGCTATACTTCAACTAAAAAAAAAAAAAAATCCAACATTCCACAGTGTGTGGGCCCATGGGCTGTGTGTAAACAGAGAGGACTCTGATGAAGGTCTCCTGCTGATGGGGAAGCACGCTGCAATCCTTCACAGGCATGTTCTCAGGTGATCCTCGCAATTCACAACACAGGCAGCCTTGTTCCCATTTCACACGAGAAAAAACAGAGGCCCAGAGAAGTTAATTGACCCACCTAATCATCATTCAGCTAGGGAACAGGTAGGGCTGGGTTCAAATCAACATCTGTCCCATTTCAGAGTTGAGTTTCCCTCCCCTACTCCATGACACTGGCTCCCCACAGAGACATGAAGGGCTTAGTCATTAAGTGACTCAGTTTCCTCTTGTGTAAAAGCTGGCCTCCTGGTTTCTGTGCTAAGAAGAGGCTCCCCCTCCTACCTGCACGGTAGGGCAGAAGGAGAGCTCGTGGGGCACCAGCTCACAGGAGAGTGTTAGAGCTTTTCCTTTGGAGGGACAGGTTTCCCCCACTTAGGAGGAGAAGCCAGCCAGAACTTTGAGGCCGCATAACCCCCCCCTCCCCCGCCCCCAGGGACAGCCCTGCTCTGAGAGCTGAAAGGCCTGCGGGGGGCACCGATGGGTCATGGCCTGGCCCACAAGTGGCCCTGTTCTCCCCATGCCCAGCCAGCTGGGCTGCTCTCCAGCTGCTTGTGCAATCTTGCCATGAATAGGTCTAGGTGTGTGGTTTGGTGCCAAAGAGACCAGACTGGTTTCCTTCGGGTGACAGCTCCCCTCTGGAATTCTGGGAGGTAAGGGAGCGCAGCTGTGAGGTCAGGCTGCTGACCCTGAGGCTGGGCGGTCCAAGCTGGTGGCGTGAGGGGTGGGGCCTGTGGCCAGACTGGATGGACAGGTTGGCACCACGATCCTCAGCGTGCTGGCACAAGGATGGGTGTTTAACTGAGCGCCAGCAGCTCCTCCTCTGTCCCCAGCCATTGCCAGGCTGCCCTGACTCTGCCTCCTGAGCCCCTCCTACCTTGCATCCCTCCCTCGCACCGGGCCCTCATTACCTTAGGTAGTACTAAAAGAAGTTTGGAGGGGGAGAGGGAAAGACAGACTTGCAATGTAATTTTTTAAAACAGGGGCGCCTGAGTGGCTCAGTCGGTTAAGCGGCTGACTTCGGCTCAGGTCACGATCTCGCGGTCCGTGAGTTCGAGCCCCGCGTCGGGCTCTGTGCTGACAACTCAGAGCCTGGAGCCTGTTTCAGATTCTGTCTCCCTCTCTCTGAAACCTCCCCCATTCATGCTCTGTCTCTCTTTGTCTCAAAAATAAATAAAAGTTACAAAAAAAAAATTTAAAACATTAAAAATACGAGGCTGTGGGAAAACAGAGGTTCTCCTATATTGTTGGTGAGGTGAATTGGTACCTTGGAGGGCAGTTTGGTCAATCTCTGTTAAAATCACAAATGTACATGTACGCTTTGGCCCAGCAAGTCCAAATTTGGGTATTAATTGTACAAAGATACTTACGTGCATATGTAATATATGTATAAGGTTATTCACTGCAGTGTTGTTGATAATAACATTTAGAAACAATTATTTGTTGTCTATCAATAGGGGACTGCTGGTTATATGAGCTATGATATAATAATACAATGGGATGCTATGGTACTATAAAATGAGGAGGCTTTCTATGTACTGATATTTTCTCTCTATGTGTGAGAAAGTAGTTAACAAAGTAAGATGCCTGACAGTGTGTATAATGTACTTTTTGGGTAATAAAAAGGGGGAAATAAGAATTTGTGTTTTTATTGCTTATGGGTGCAGAAGAAATCCTGGAAGCATGCACAATAAATTCTGAGGTGAGAGGAACAATGCGGACAACTACACCAGGGAAGAAAAGAAAACATTCTTGCGTGTATCTACATGCTTTCTGGTTTTTGGATCTTGTGCATGAATTAACTTTCAAAGTATTTAAAAATACAGTGCAACAAAATGAAGATAATTTTAACCAAAAATTCCATAACCCCAAAGACACTTGTCTTGTGGGGACAGGTTCCAGCATGAGCATCCCCTCCTACTTGAGGGAGTCATCCAATAGGAATATCCCGGCAGGAGGAAGAGCCCCTCCTCCCCTACTGGAGCAGAACATGGTTTGTGGTTCCTGATGCCACTGCCAGTGGGGGCTCCAGCAGGTGCCCTTTGACTTTGAATTTGGAGGAGGGACTGAGGAATACTTCATGGCGGCAACAGTTGAGGTCCAAGGTCCAGTGTTGAGGCCAAAAGTGTCACAAGAATTATTTCAATTTTTGCATTTTTCCTTTTTAGGACCTCTCCCCAGCCATAGTTTACACTGGCGGTACTATTTCTGTTCTTTTTTTCTAATATTAATACATAAGGTTATAATAGGACAGCAATAATTACATTTCTAAGAGCATATCTGATATGAGCATTTTCTAAATATATGAAGAGCTTTCATAATTATTATTTTAATTGATGCGTAATACTCCTTTGTTCTGGCTAGGTATTCCCTATACTGATATTTAAGATGTTAATAGGATGAAATTATGGAAATCCAAAGTTATGAAGACATAACTTTGCAGTGATACTATTCGTTTATCAGATTCCTTTTATTTATGTTTTATTTTTTAATGTTTATTTATTTTTGAGAGACAGAGCATGAGTTGGTGGGGGGGGGGGGTGCAGTGCAGAGAGAGAGGGAGACACAGAATCTGAAGCAGGCTCCAGGCTTTGAGCTGTCAGCACAGAGCCCAACGTGGGGCTTGAATTCACAAACCATGAGATCATGACCTGAGCCGAAGTTGGATGCCCAATCTACTGAGCCACCCAGGCGCCCCTATCAGATTCCTTTTAAACAGTACAGTCACCTCATTATCTCCACTTTTACACCCTAATACCCTTCTCCCACCTTATTGCTTATTTCTTGCAGTCTTAGGAGTCAAAGCCAGGCTTTCCACCTTGGCTCATGCAAATGCATTACCTTTCAAATTTTTTTTTTTTAAATACACTGCAACAAAATGAAGATAATTTTGACAAAAAATTCTGTAACCCAATTGCCAGGTAAAATGGACATTTGTCTCCTAGGGATAGGTCCCAGCATGAAACTGTAGGTGTCTTTATAAAAGTAATACACTCCCACTTTGATAAATTAAAATTGCACACAAGGTAAAGAGTTGAAAGCCAAAATCTTCTGGACTTAACTAAGTTTTCTGTGGTTTCCGCTAGATCAGGACTCTTACCTGGGTTGCAAAGTCACAAGGATGCTGAGAACTATTAACCTGTCAGCCTTGGGGCAGCTTCTAGGGCCCGGGACCTGGAGCAGCTTTCTCTGTCATCCCAATGAGCAATACACTCATCATTTTCTGTGGGTAGCATGTTGTGAAAATAGTTCCAGAAAAACCATGACTTCTCATTTCCTCAACATCCTCCTCCTAGGATCCACCTCCCACGGTGTGCCCTTTCTAAAGGCTCACTCAAAATAGGTCCCTGCCCTCTTCCCATTCCACTATCAGAGTCCAAGCCACAGTTCTAGAATTTTCTAGCAGCCCACTTTCCTTGTCTGACTTCTCATTGGTCTTCCTTGAGCTCTTTAAGCCCCAAACAAGCCCACTACTCACTATTTCCCAAATACGGTCCAATCTTTCCTGCCTCCTCTGTCCTTGAGATTCATCACTTGAACCAGAAAACTCAACCCATTTTTGCCTTTCTGTTCAAATGTTCCCCTCCTTTGGGTCACCTTGGCTTTACGTCCTCTGCCCCTCCATCATATTCTTAGTATATCATTCGTAGGATTCACCCACGTAAGAACTCGTGCCAGCAGCCCTACATTTCACTCCAGCTCCTTTAGGCCCATCTCTCTGGGACAAAGACTGTGCCTGGCACTGTAGGTGCAGATGGGTGAGGTAGGATTCAGAGGAGGCCCTGTGCCAATACAAGAAGGGAATCAACATTTTTCTTACCTGAGTGGGAGTGGGGATGTTTGTAGTGTTTCTAGGAAGTCCTCAGAGAAGACATGCAACAATGCAGTTTTGAGCCATTATTATAGGACAGTCACTTGGCAGAACTACACACACACACACACACACACACACACACACACACACACACACCTTCAGGTCTTACATATTGCTGATAGTTTTCCTCATTCAAATTTGGAAGGAAGTCCTCCTCTTCCTCCAGTTCCAAAGGTGTCTAGTCCTCAGAGCCCAGCACCATTGCTTCTCTCAGCTGGAGATAAAAGCAGAGCTAAGGTAAGTCCCCTTCTGAACGCTCTTTTCTTTACCTCCACGCTACCAATATGCTCCCCTACCCATTGCCAACCCTTCCCTGGTAGCCATCTCCCTTCTTTTCCATGTCCCAGGGGACAGGCTGTGTGGGGATGGGGTGGAGCATCTGGCAGATAGCAGCCAGGAATTCCACCTTCCTCTACCTTCGACCCCTGTATTCCAGCCATTGTGTGTGTGACTGGCTTAATGCAGGTCACATTTGCTAGCTTAAAGGTTTGCCCTCATTACTTGAACTTGATTTGCAAAACTGAATCCCTAAAGTGTTGTAGAGATTAATCCAAATTCTTCCTTTTTTAACCCAGAAGCTGAAGCAGAGAGTCAGCAAGAATTAGCCCTTTATTCATCAAGGTGGAGCAAATACCTCTAAACTCATGGGGGCAGGGCCCAGGTCCTGGTTCTCCTGGTGCTCATCAGAGTCTGGGCCACTGCCACACTTAACTTGGTAATTGTTGATCATTAACTTTAATTGGTTTTTGGTTGAATTTTTACCTGGTTTAGGAGAACTCCCTACTGAGAATCTTAGGATAGCTAGTATTAGATTTCTATCTTTAATCTTTTAGGAGACAAAATCAAATTAAATACGTTTTCCCAGTTGGCTTTGGTATTAGAAGATGTTGAGGTTTTACCTTCATAGGTAATTAAAACAATGATAAGGACAAACTTCTGAAAGCATGACTCTCAACCAATAGAAAATTTATCCCAAAGGGCAAACTTATTTACCTACTTGATCTGAAATAAGAGTCCATCATATTCCTTGGGACTTTGAACCCAATCCTAGGGAGTTTCTAAAAGATGAAACATTTTTATGTCTTTTAAAATGAAAAATGCCACTCAGGCTATGAGGGATAGTTTTACGATGGGGTGGGGTTCCCGCTCACTTGTCTGAGAAGCCCTAAACGTACATACCAAGGAAATATTTGTGCTGTTGCCACCAGAAGTTTGAAATATTGTGTGTGTGTGATTTTCAATATGCAGGAAGGCTCTGTTGATGACCGGTGCTCATCTGCTGCTCTCACACAAGGAGGACCTTATTAGGTCAAAATCTCCGACACTCAGTAAAGGCAGAGAGTCTAAATCCTGCCTTCCTACTTTAAAGCTCCTCCAGGGCAACATGATTCTGTGCACACCCAAATGACGATCAGCCACCATGAATGATGCCATAAATCTGCTTTTATTAAATTGTCTGGTTGTCTGTGGAGCTTGAAAGTTGGCTGAAGAAAAAGCTTGCTAGATTATTCAGTTTAGAGAGTTGACAACAGAGTCTTTCAAGCTTTGGGCCTCTCCCAGCCTGTGAAGGAATTCCAAAGGAAGACCTTGACATAAACGCAGCTAGTTCATGTCTGGAGGTAAAGGATGGGGAAGAGAGAACAAAAGACGTCTTGGAATGAGACAGAGTGTCACTGATGCTTTATTTACATGCGTCACCATCTCGTTTACAAACTAGATTACGGCTGTAAATGGAATACACAAGGCAATATCTACAAACACCGAGGAAAGTTAAGTACTGCATCTCTATTTCATTTGGAAAGGGGAGATTCCCAAATCAAACTGGTTTTGATTTTTGGGAAGAAAGGTGGTAGAGTTAATTCATGGCAACATATGGTTAGACAAAATCCTCAGTAAGAATGCAATATGATAGTGTTCGCTTGGAAAGAAAGAATGAGGTGCTTCAAACCAAAGTATCAGCTGCTTGACTCTTAGGTGTTTGAATATGGCCATGCACCATATTTAATTCTAGTCTGAATGGGGAATGAGCAAGAAATTGAAACAGGTAAGACAATTTTACAGATACTGTATACAGATTTTTTTTCCATTCATGCAACTTTTTTTTCTTAAAAAAGTTAAACATGTGAAGCCAAAACGCACAATACATTTTTTTTTTTTTTAGTATTAACTCATTTTTCTGGTCCTCCTTCACATCTGTTTACATTTCCCATGTATGTAATGTGCTAGGACAAGTATACGAGAGAAGACTGATTGCCAGGCAATGAGATAATTTTAGAGAAATAAGTGACCAGACATTCAATTTTTTAAAGCAGCCACAAAAGTAATTCTGGAGTGTGGCAGAGGCCTCAGAACCAATCATTCATCAAAGAAAAGCGCACACAAATAAAACTAAAGAGGAAAATAGTTCATTCATTTAAACTGCATAAAATGTTATCTACTGATGATTTAGATCAAATAGAATATACTCTTCAGTTACTTGGGCAGCTGCATGAAGATCTTGTTTGGCAGACATGATTTCACAAGGGCTTCGCTTTACCCTCATCGTGCCTGCTGCCCCCAGTCTTTAGGAGAGGCTGGCTTTTTCGTACCTCTTTGCCAGTGATTGCATTTCTACAAAAAAACTTTGCTAAATTAAAAAATACAATGGTATGCCTAGTCTTACAATGTTCCCCAACTACAGCAAGAAAAAGGAAATCAGAGTTAGAGCTATCAGGGTTTGCTTCTGCTTTCAGAGAGAAAGGGTAACATTTGTATTTCCCTTTGCCAGCCCATGGCATGAGCACGCAAAATAGGACTGGCTGAATGACCGCTTTACTCTTGAAGGTCTTTCCAAGAGATTCAAATGTTCCTTCTTCTTCAGGCGGGGTCCACTGGGTATAGATGAAGTCTGTCCCTACCATCTTTAACAAGATCAGAAGCCACCTGAAATGATACCCTGAGACCTGGCAGAGCTGTCCTGAGCTAGGAGTCATGAGGATCTGACCTCAGGGTGGTGAAGTGACACACGCACACAATACCCAAACTCAATACCAAACACACACACACACACAAAGTCCACCTCGTACTACACATGTGTGTGTAATCCTCCCATTAACAGGAAAGACAAACTTGTGAAATTTTTAGAAAACACGTGTTTCAGCAATCATTATATTGAAGAGGATGCAATAAAGGAAATCGACCTCAGATTCATTCACAGTTAATGGGTACGCTGAACCTGGCAGTCTGTTCTCACACCAGGACAGTGAAGGCTTACGATAAAGCTCTTTTCTGACTTTGGTAAAAGGTATCTGGTTCTGGAGACCTGAAGGGAGAACAGAACCCCAGAGTACATGTCATGTTTTCAACATTAGTTACTCTTCTAATTTCCCATCAGAAAGTGGAAGGCTCCCTAGAGCAGCTTATTTAGAGGCTGAGGACAGCCTGGAATAGTTCTCATCAGGATGCAAACATTACAGCTGCTGGGCCCCCGGAGCCTACTAAGTATTCCACTGAGAGGCTCCAGGTCAGAAAGCTTACTGAGAAGGACCCATGACACCCAGAACGCCACATGGTGGGCCTTCCTGAAAGCAGTCTCAGTATAAGAAATGGAGGTCAGGTCGCACCTCTGCCCCGTCTGACCACCTAAGAACCCAGTGAGTCTCAGGGAGCCTGGCCTCCAGGTGGAGGGCCAGCTGGCAGTGGCCATGGCTAAAAGTGCTGCTGTGATCCTGGATAGGCCTAACTGTTCCGCTCTTGCCTGACTCCCACCTGGAACTCATGCTGGCACTGGACTTTGTCCTGATCTCAACTCTCCACAATGCTCGACACGTAGATGCTATTTGCATTAAAAAACAAACAAAAAAACACACAAATTCAAAGCACCCCTTCCCCTCCATATTCTTGACGTGTTCTGTGGCAGCCCTGTTCTCATACCTCCTGTCCCTCCCTCAGCTGTTTTAGATTAAATTATAATCTGGCTCTAGGACATTCTGTCAGACATTCTGCCTAAAATCTAACAAACATTGAGAAAAAAGGAGAATAAATGAGATGCCACATGTCTGAAAGGAATTCAACATTTTAAAGTTGAAACATATTTGAGGGTTGCTCTTCTTACTGCCAAGGTGGCAATCAGGGTCTATAAAACTGCAAAGGCAAATAGATATTTTTGTTAGTTTACTTTTTTTTTTAATTTGAGTTCAGGAGAGAAATTCTCTGGGCTCTACTCCTGTAAGCCCTCTGGATTTTCCTAGTACCTGATACCCCTATACCCTTCGGTCCCCACAGCTGCTGTGGCTGCCTCTAAACTGTATCCCCACCCAGGGCAGCATTTCTTAGAAACCCAGAGAGGTAGCCTTCTTTCACGGATGCTCAACAGTTCCTGCATATAGTAGACTACCAAGGAATCAAGGAAGCGGCTAGCATTATTATAAAGGAATACAGTAAGCAAAAGTCTGTCTCACTGACAAGCAGACCACGTGAATAGAATACATATTTTTAAAAATTATACATACTTTTAAAATGAAGATTACAAACGTGTAGCAGTTTAGAAAAGGCAATATTGCTACAAGTCTACTATAACCACAATTGCACGACAATTTACAGATTCAGTAAAAGGCAGGGTGAAATCAACAGGGCCATCACTCAAACATGACAACCCACGCGAGGCGGGAAAGACGTGTGACAATACGTCAAATGGAACTTTCATTATGCTAGGAGCTGTTATCACCACCAATATCACCCCCAGAGGAATCATAAAGCAAAGGTGCACAAAGGGGCCCCTGGCGGCCGGTGGTAGGTGCAGGGGTGGGGTGGCACGTCTGTGTTGGTGGAAGGGAGTCGGTGCCCACTGCACAGTGCAAGTGTCAGCGAGAACTCATGCAGGGAGGTCTGTGCTGAAATACTAGCCTGTATTCCTAACGTCCATGCAGAATGTTCCATTTTTGTACTGTACATGATAAAATTTATTTATACATTTATATGCCTAATGCTTTTATGCAAAGAAAAGAGTCTTCATATATCACTTTGGAGAAGTATGCATATGCTGTGCTAATCAGAGCTTCATTACACAGTTTCATATGTACCAAAGGTGTTCCCAACTATTCTGTCTACCAAAGAGGGTAACTAATATCATCACACTTTCCAGGTTAAACAGAAAGCACCTATACAGCACCATAACTTTTTGAAAACAAAACAAAATGAAATCCATAGAAGCAGAAAAGTGGGGCAAAATAAAGTCAAAACCGCCCTATCTTGTACTTTCATTGTGTCACTTGTACAATTACAGTCTAAGCTTTTATATATATATGTGCACGCGTGTGTGTGTATGTATATATATATGTATATATATATATACGCACGTATATATATATAAATCAGTTTGTATGCTATTGCCTCTCACTCATACACGTCTAGTAGATCAGATTATACACAGCAAGGCTGAAAATATTCAAGGGTGTATATTTTAGGAAAATAGTGACTCCGGTTTGTACTTTTCATGCAATCTTTGCTGTGAGTTCATTTCTTCTGCAAAGCAAACCAGGACTACTTTTTTTTTTCCTTTTCTCCTTAAAACTAAATCCTCTAGTGGTATTTGGCAACGAGTGGGCAGCTGAGCTGATTTCATTCTTGAAAACATCCTAATTTCTAACCCACATACCATCACTGTTCACTGCATTAGCTGAGGATCATGCCAGGAGACCAAGAGACCCACTGACCTGGCAACTGTAGACTAGGTACTGGGGGTCTCACCCCCTGAGCACCTCAGAACTAAAACACACTGGGTCGAGTGCCACACTCCACTTGTTTTGCCTGTGCAGGATTCAGTCCTGAACTGGTGTGCACAGCAAACAGTTGTGCCATCGTTTGGTTTTTAGAAAAGGATAGTTTTCTACCAAACAAAGGAAGAAAGAAAATCCCCCTCTGGTTTACGTAATTTGTTAGTTTATGGAGTTCCAAGGGTTCAAATGCTTGTGATGACCAAAGCCAGAACAGTAATTGGTACAACATTTTCCTTCTGGTTTTAAATTTGCCAGGGGAAGGATGATTAACATTTTAACATAAAAATACTGCAAGTTAACGCATGTGAAAAACTCAGAAAGTCAAAGGAAAACAAACACAAAAACAACACTTAAAACATCCCATAAACCATCGTGATATGAATACACCACAGAATTGCCAACAGGAGCTCACGGTGTGCTCTGAACGAGGGTGGGTGGTGCTGACAGGATGCTGTCCTTTGCTGGCAGGTGGCTCATCACCCCGTACAAGGAAGATTTTGCATACTTTATATATAGAGAGTTCTGTTCCAAGAGTAAGTGCTTCACCCGGGGTAAGGGGCCATTAACAGTCTCTGCTGGGTTAGGAAAATGGTGCGGGATTCACAAAGGTGTTAAGCTGTAAACGGTATCACTGTCCACTTGCTGAGAGCAGATTTGGCAAAGGGTTTTCTCTGTAGGTCTTGTGTCAGTTTGAGGGTCTGCAGAAGGAGAAAAGAAAACCAGAGGTGATTAGGAACATGCAAACAGCAATCGTAGGCACCTCAGGGTCACACTTCACCAGCCTCCTATCCCCTCACCTCACCTCCAAGCTAACAGTACTCATAGTAAAGCTGTTTTGCTACACTAGGTTCAGAGGTCTGAAAACCCAGGATAAAGCATGGAGACTACTTACCTCACTTCTGGGCTTCATTACAAGATGCTCTCAAGTTGAAAAAGCCTAGAGGAAACGAGGTCATCCATTTCGGGAGGTTAACAAAGAAAGGTGGTGTTTCAATAGGCCTTTTTAAGATAGGTAAGTCCAGGGTACAGATGGGGTTTTGCTCTCGACTTCAGATTGAGAGATGTCCTGGGACATGGACCTTTCATGCTAAAATCATAAAAAGTGGTCACCCTAAGCAGACCAGCGGTGCTTTTCTGGTTCTCTCTCACTGGCTATATGGACTCACTGGCCTTGTTTACCATCCAGTATCAGGGGGAGTTGAAATGGCCACTTTCCACAAAGGTTTAATCAGTCTGTACTGCTGGACAGAGATTATCTTGACTTCGCTCACCATGAAAGGAGTAAGTGATCTCTAAGTGGGCTGTCTTAGGAATTTTTTTTTATATTAAGAATCTGCAGAGAAAACAATTATAGAACACACACATATACGGCCAAAAAGCCCTCTCACAAAACATCCCTTTAGCAGTTAACAACTTATTATTATTTTGCCTCCAACAGTCTTCAATGGTGATGCACAAGAGAGGTCCTCTCAGAGCATCTGAATTTACAGTCTTATCAGACTTCATGTGACCCCTGAGCCCAGAAAAGTTAAAGGATTAAAAAAAAAGTACTCATAGAGATGTAGCTAAAGGAATCGACAAGGCTGACCTCAAGACCTAAGACCTTTTGTTTATGGAGACAGCGTCAGCTGTCGTGGTAGGGAAAAATGGCTCTCAGCTGAGAAATGGATAGAAAAGTGGTAGTGAAGCAACAGGAACTCACGATCTTCTCATCCGAGAAGGCAAGCAAGTCACGAAATATGCACCAGTATGCTCACGCATTGCAGACATCTACTTCTCCCCTCTTTAGAACAGATATTATACTAGGTTCATTTGGAATTTTCACAAATGTACTTATGACTTCAGTCTCTTCTGTGGCTGGACTGGCTGGCAATCTTACCTTTCACTACCAATATTCAGAAAGACAGCAGGGCCTAGTGTTTATGATGTTACATACCTATGGTCACAATTACCCTTGTTATAGCTCCAAACAGAAGTACTTAGGTTGTTTTATCGGAGGCAGTGACAAGAACGAAGGGAAAAAAGGGCCCCTTTCCCCACCCAGCCAGCTTCCCTGGCTGATGGATTTTTTTGCTTTGTAAAGGTACTAGACAATATTATCCCGGACTTGTTGATTTCACAACATTAAAAAAAACTAAAAGAGGGGCACCTGGCTGGCTCAGTCAGTAGAGCATGTGACTCTAGATCTTGGGGTTGTGAGTTCGAGTCCCATGTTGGGTGTAGAGATTACTTAAAAAAAAAAGAAAAAGCTAAAAACAGATACCAGATCTAAGTATCTGTGAGGAATTTAGCCATCTAGGGTGAGCCAGTGCTATTCTAGCTACTCTGCCTGGGACCACTGAGGCGTGAATGGACAGAGGTACAGACAATATTCTTCGGAAGGGTATTTGGTTTCTTCCTTCAAATAACACTTAATAAACCACAGTCTAACATCACTATGCAATTAGTTGTCAGGGGACTACGGTCCCCAGGTGCCAAGGGAGAAGCTGTAAAGCATTACCTAATTCAGACCCCATCCTGGTTCCCTTCGGTGTTAATTATTCAGCCATGGAAACCAGTGCATACTGGGAAGGTGACATAATTCATTCCCCAAGTACAGAGGCAGAGCATGCAGCTTGCTCTCATGCTGGAGCTGGGTCAGTGTAGGAGGGAAGAGGGCAGAGGGCACCTATAACCTTCAACATGGCATCATGCTAAGCAGAACAGGGCATCAGCCCTGAAACCAGGGGCAGGAGGCCCACACTGGGCAGTCTAGAGCAACAACCCACAACAATCCCCAGGCCAAATACACATTCCGTCATCACAAAGCCCAGAATCTTCTGGGAACAGTTATCATTAAAAAGGCAATGCACTGATCAGAACTCTTTCCATTTCTACAGAATGGGTTGGGGCCCCCAGTGGCACTAAGTGCTGGTGCTCCCTGGGGGTCTCTCAGGCAATGCCTCCCAATCTGCTCAGGAAACCCCCTGTGCTTAAAAGAGAAGCCAGGAGAGGAGAGGCCCAGGTTTAGAAGAAGTTCTCACAAGGACAAATGTAATAAAGAAATTTCACTCCACAGGACATAAAGGTGACTCTTCTCTGCAATAGAAAGCAAAGAGATTGTAAAATATTTTGAAAACATAAAGAAATCAGATAAATGTTGAACAGAATACAAGCATTCTTCTAAAAGGGACACCAAATCACCATTCACTAGGAAGACTCTATGATTAAAAATAGTCACAAAGAACACAGCTCCTTATCTGCCTTAGATTTTTAGCTGTTCTTTAGTGGCTCACTGTTTGCACACGTTTATCTGACTCTATCAATGACCGAAAAAATAGATGAAGCACTTTAAATGATGACACCAGCTCCCGAGCTGGGAATTTAATGATGCACAGGTTGGGTACAAGTTTGGTAGGTTTCAATGAAGCTCCCCCATTCTTACATTGTTTAAAGTAAGACGTTTAAGTGAACTAAGGTTTAAGTATGCTGATGCTAAGTTTAAAAACACATCAGATTAAGCAAAACTTTTGGAAGGAAAAGGAAGCATACAGCTGAAGAGAACTGCAGCTATCATTTTGCAGTTACTAGGCAAAGGGCCAACTAAGAATAAATATGAAAATGTTGTCCTAAAAGAAAAGAAAATGTTGCTCTGTCCCATCAGTGACTTTAATAAGGAGAAGGTCCCCTCTCTCCCCTCTCCCTGCCCAGTTAAGTTTGAAATCAGGCTGTTAATGCAAGGAAAATGAAATGGAGAAGCCAAATGATGAGACCGGTTCTAAAAATATCTATGGATGCTGTCATCTGGTCTCTGGTGAGAGTAAGTCCCTCTATAATCTTGGCATCTGTAGGGAAGACAAGTTTCTGCCTAATTATCACCACTAAATCACATGATGTTCTAAGAAAGGGCAACGCCTCCAAAAAACTCTACACAAAACATAACAACCCCAATCAACTTTAATCTGGAAATAAAACATAAAAGTCCCTACTGCTGTCCTCCCACAACATAACTCCACTGTGACAAATTTGGATTTCTCAGTAGTGTTTTCATGTTTTTGGCAGAGAGGAAAGGAATAGGACCCCAATACCAAATCCGACATGGAAGGAAAACGAGCCAGTAGCATGCAGCTCACACACCCACAAATCCGGGAAGGTTATCCACTGCTTTCCTAGCTAAAACGCAAGATGTTTGGAGCAAGTCTGCCTGGAAAACACAAAGTGAAACACCACTCTCCCCACTCTTTAAACATAAACTTAATTTAAGCCAAACCTGCAACCCCAGGATAAGCTGGGGATTAAATATGGAATATTTAGGACAGAGAAAGAAATGAATCAATGCTCACTCGATCTGACAAGGAAACCTCATGTGGAGTTCAGAGAACAGGTGAGGGCTTCAGACTATCTGAATGTTTCCACTTGTGAGGAGGGAACAAAGAAATGCCTGCCTGTCACCATCTCTGCTTTGTCCCCAGAGGGATCTCCGGGATACCAAATCCATCATGAGCCACAACCATCTGCCACCATCCACTGAGGCTTTTGTAGCTCGTGTCACCCCTGGAAAAACAGCATTTCTCTGCATCTTGGGTTAGGCAGCCACGTCTCATTTGGGAGTGCCAAAATGGCAGCAGATCCCTTGGAGCCCATCCTCACAGCCCAAACGTGGAGCAGCTCAAGAACACACTTGATGGACCCAACACTCTGGTTTAATTTGGTAATTTTTCAGTATCTTCCAGGTTCGAGTGGGAGATAAAGATGACTTATGGAAGCACCTGAGAACCAGCCTGGTGGTCACCTGTGATAGCAGGGATCTGGCAGATTACAACCCAGCCGTCTGCCTGTGATGCTGGCCAAATCATGCCATCCTCCATGACTGCCAGGGAAGAGGAATTAGGAGGTGCAGCTCTACAAAAATACATTTTGACAAATGCCGTCAACTTGCCACTTTTGACATTGAATAATTTATGAGAGAAACAGAACAGGTATGGAAGTTTGGTCAGGCTAGAGGCCAAATTTGTATTGTTTGAGGAGCCTCACTTAAGGAAAGTCAAGTTCCTAGGAAATACGGCCTATAGGCTCTGATGCTTTTTTTTTTATTATTATTTTTTAACATTTATTTATTTTTGAGACAGAGAGAGACAGAGCATGAACGGGGGGAGGGGCAGAGAGAGAGGGAGACACAGAATTGGAAGCAGGCTCCAGGCTCCGAGCCATCAGCCCAGAGCCCGACGCGGGGCTCGAACTCACGGACCGCGAGATCGTGACCTGAGCCGAAGTCGGACGCTTAACCGACTGAGCCACCCAGGCGCCCCTCTGATGCTTTTTAATGGGCAAGTAAATATTTATAGAGAAGGTGGGGATGTCATAGGAAAGGTTACTATAAGAAGCTTTTTATGGCAAAGGTAACACTGGAAAGACACTCAGCTACCCATGCTATTCCCCAAAAAAAAAAAAAAAAAAAAGTTCAGTTTGTGTAAAAGCTTGACCTGTGTGAGCACTCCTTTCTGCTACATCCCAGTAATTCCTGGGTTCTTCAAGGGGGCAGGTGAAGCCTGTCTGTGAAGGCTGGTGAGAGTCCGCTGACAAGCCTTTCCCTCCAGGACACTTCAAAATCTGGACCTAGTGTGGACTGCCCTCCACGCAGCCTTTATGCTGTACTAATAAACCACTGAAGAAACAGGAGAAGGAACCACAATCCTAGTGTGTCACAGCTGAGGGATGAAGGCAGGGCTGACCTGCAGAGAGGCACTGACTGTCCTGTGGCTTAAACTGCAGGGATTGTTGATGGTTAATATACGTTTCACTGAAGAATGTCCTATCTCTGTCTTTATATTGGGCAGAGGTTATGTTAGCCAATAGCCTTTATGCCTCCAGGGTCGAATATGGTGATTACCATGGCAGAAATAGGATACATATTAATTTACCATTGACAGTAAAGTTGTAGAGATTTCATATTTTCTTAAGAGTCTTAGATTTTCAAACCACATAGCATAGCATGTAAAATTTGTATTACATCTTTTAAAGAATCGTTTTAAAGGCAAAAGCCTATAAGTGATGTTTAGGTCTTTTGGGACTCATGGTTATGTAACCTTAATTATAATATCCCCAAAACTTAGCTGGCAGAGACCTGTGGGCTCAGGCTCCACTGTCCTCACCTAGGCTCTGTTTCCCACTACTGCTGATGGGTTCAAACCCTCCTCACCCGATGGTCAGGTTCAATCACACTTTGCCTGGTTTGCTTCCCCCACACAGGTGAATCAACCCATGTGTCGAGAGGAGTCCTCCAGCCCCACCTTCCCCAGGCTGTTCACTACTAAACTCCTAAGCCACTCACCTGGCACTTAATCACATAGTGCTCAGATGGTTACTTTTTTAGACCTTGAACTCCCAATATGCTGAACTCCTTGAAAGCAGAGCAAAACCCCCAAATCGAACACTTATGGAGCACCTATTATTTTAAAAGCAGTATCTTAGACATGGTATTTGCCCTAAAGAAGCATAATATATAAAATTTTCTTGATGTCCTAAGTAGACTGGAAAGTTGAAATATAGAATAGGCACAAAATAAATGTTGGCTGAAGAAATGAATGAACATCCTCCTGGAATAGCCCTCTCTTCCCCTCTGCCAATTCAAATACTTAGCAGCCTTTAAATGCTACAAGCTTCCATGAAGCATTTTAAACCTACTCACATTTGCTCAGACTTAATCTTATTTCAGGCAGAACCTACTGCTTGTGGGACAAAACATAGAATTTTAATGTCCTTTTCTGGGGAGGATGACTTCTGATTAACTTTCTAAACCCTGTGTTTCTTATGAAACCACCTAAGGATCAATACAAGGCACACTTTTAACATTCAACTAATTTAACAACAATTAAAAAACCTAAAATAATAGGGGTGCCTGGGTGGCTTAGTCAGTTAAGCGTCTGACTTTGGCTCAGGTTATGATCTCACGGTTCATGAGTTCGAGCCCTGCGTCAGGCTCTTTGCTTACAGTTCAGAGTCTGGAGCCTGCTTCGGAACCTGTGTCTCCCTCTCTCTCTGCCCCTTCTCCCCCTCACTCTTTCTCTCAAAAATAAATATTAAAAAAATTTTTTTAATTTAAAATAGTATTTAATATTTACCTCCTCCCATCTTTTCTGTACATCCTACCATACACATCCTTTATTACCAGCCTCCAAATTAACATCTTCCTACTCTCTCAACTTGCTATCAGTGCTTTAGTGATTCACCACTTACAAACAAGAGGGAACTGTCATCCAGGAAGAAACGCGTAGAGCCATAAACCATGAGCTGAACACCACGTGTTTATGTTTGCCTGTGTGACTTCACTGCATTTAGTCGCTGGGGGTGGGGATAGTTGCAGGGGGACGGGTGCAGCCATCCCTTCAGTCTGGGGCACACTAGATCCCTGGGACTTGGGACTGCAAATGTAGGTCTAGTGTGCCAGCCCATCTAAGGGTTCCACAACTAGGTACTGAAGAGAGCAGACTCCAAAGTCCTCTTTTCCTGCTTTAGATATACAAGGTTTTTAAGATAATCTAATTTTTCCAAAAGTGATTCTGAAACTGAAAACACAAAACGAGCTATTTTAGTTCCACAAATAGTCCACCTGTAAGGTATGACAGGACATGCAGGTGACACAGGTGGTGGCCAAGAAGCAACAATTATACCAGCACAACAGAAGAAGGAAACCAAGAAGGGAACTGAAAGGAAGGTCTCAAGGGTGGCTCCGAGATTAATAGAGACAAAGGACCATCCTAAGGTCAACAGTCTGGCCAGGAGTGTAGACTCCAGGAGTGAGGCAAATCCACACGTTGTGCGGCATGGGTGGCCCTCCTCTCCCTATGCAGCCTACTAAGTGCCTGCAGCTCCCTTCCACGGGGCCCCCCCGCCAGCAGGCAACCTGGATTGAGTGGGGCTGGACACAGAGTGCTTTGGCTTGAGGCATTCAGGCAGTGGGAAAGGGCTGACTTATAACAGGTCTACCAGTCAACACATATTTTCTGATCACTTACAGATATGTTGGGCTGTACTGCTTTGTGATCATTTCTGAACATAAAATGACCAATGGAAGTCCCAAATAATTACAATGGCACATATACATGGAAACCCACTGGAAATTAATTTAAAATTTCAACCTCAGAACCTCTGGCCTTCTCTTCTTGGCCGTTAAATTCCCTTAGGGAGTCAAATCAAACACTCCACACAGACATGAATACTTTAAAAAAAAAAGAAAATCTTAACTCTCCAGACTTTTCTTTCATCAGAGAGAAATACACAGAGGAGGGAGGGGAGGGGGGAGAGAGGGAGAGATAAGACATACTGATATACAAACCTTCAATCAAACCAACACTGACAATTAACGTTTTATCCTTCAGAAACAGTGGAATTACTTTCTGAGGCTTCCATGACCAAATAATTCTCATCGTTTAATAAATGAATGTTATAGATTTTTAGCAAAAAAGAGGTTATTAAAAAAACAGAAAACCTCGAATTACAGAGTGCAGTCCCATCTATTACTGGGAAGAGAAACAAAACACAGCACCTGCACCCAAAGTGCACAGCGGTTCTTTAGGGAGTAGTGTGCTTCAGTTCCAGTCTTGGTCCTGCTTCTTTGGGAGGAAAGCTCCCGGATAAGAACAGTCCATTTCCTCTGGGTTTTCACTGGAAGAGATGGTAAGGGCACAGCGACCACATTTTCGGAATCCCAAATTGTGTCACATTAGCCAATAAGGGGTAAACCGCCAGCCCCAGGGGGTGGGGGTGTCTATGGCCAGACCTCTGCCAGCACCAAGTTATTTATTGTGGGGCAACCTTGGGGATTTCGGCCCTCAAGACAGCCCTAGGAGGGCTGGAACAGCTCGTTATTTCTCTGCATGGCTTGGGATGGGCTGGCAGTGGGAGGGGGATGATCAGATTTCTAGGCTCCCTACCAGCAGGAATAGGCCACACTGAGGGAGCAGAGAAGGGGGAAGGCGAGGCTTCTCCCTCAGCAGAGCGCTACCAGCCCTTTGGATACTGATTGGCACCCAAGGAAAGCCAGGATTTCTCAGACAATCCTTTAAAGTTGTTAAGGGAGCATTTTAGGTACCACATACAAACCTTCTCATTCCATCTGCATCAGAAGTTCCCTAACAGAGGGCTGTTAGTGAAACAATAGTTTCTCTCACAGGCACCTCCATATTGGTAGGTGGGACTTCTAGGGAAAAATCACCAAAAAGGTTCACCCAACAGGCAACTGCTATACCTTTTTAATAAGAAAATGGACTGGTTCTAGTTTATTGAGGAATGTACTCATTCTTTCTGCCAACAGTGTAACACTGGCTTGCTTGGCTGGCTCCTTTATTCTGTATTAACCTCTGGAGCCATTTTAAGTAACAATAAATATTAAATAACTTTTTAAAAAGTTGCCAAAGGACATTAGCCCATGCAAGAGCTCTGTGGGATAGGTTTCCATTTTAACCTCGGGTCACAGATAAGCAGAGGGGGGACTTGACTCAATGACATATAGCCATGAAAATGGAAGCCTGCTACAAATCCCACAGCCCCTCTGCCGTACCACACAGACAATACTTAACTTGGACTGGGTTGTAGGGAGGCTTTTTAAATCCACAGTTCCCATCACAACAGAACCCCAGGGACAGTGAGTTGAAGTGGGTAGCTGGCTCATGTCTTTAGGGGTTTTCTTAGAACACTGGTCCTGGTTTCCTGAAGAAAAAGGATTTGACTCAAAATATCAAATGAATTTATGAAACCCTGCAATCCTATCTACAAGGCTCATAACATATATTAAAAAGTCTCTGAGAGAAGAACAGATATCATATGTTTTCACTCATATGTGGATCTTGAGAAACTTAACAGAAGTCTGTGGGGGAAGGGAAGGGGAAAAAATAGTTACAAACAGAGAGGGAGGGAGGCAAACCACAAGAGAATCTTAAATAGGGAGAACAGAGGTTGATGGGGAGTTGGGGGAGAAGGGAAAATGGGTGATGGGCATTGAGGAGGGCACTTGTTGGCATGAGCACTGTACATAAGTCAATTTGACAATAAATTATATTTTTTAAAAAAGGCTCTGAGAAACCCTGCTGGAAACATCGAAACATCCCTATTTCACTGTTTAACATGGTAGTCCTCAAATTTGACCACAGAATGCATTTTCTACATAATACCCAGGAATACCTTGAGGATCTGTATTCTGTGAAACACTTTGAGAAACACTCATTTACAGGATCTCTAAATATCAGAAGTATTACTAGTTTTCATACCAAAAAATGTTTTTAAACAAATTTTATTTTTTTTACCATTTTTAAAAGCTTATTTATTTTATTTGGGGGGTGGGGAGGGAAGGGCCAGAGGATCTGAAGCGGGCTCCGTGCTGACAGCAGAGAGCCCGATGCAGGGCTCAAACTCATGAACCACAAAATTATGACCTGAGCCAAAGTTGGACACTTAACCAAATGAGCCACCCAGGCTCCCTTCAAAACAAAATTTTAACTCATTTTAGTTTTTGGAACTTCAAAACAATTTGGAAGATGGGGGAAAGCAATGTTTTTTAAATCAAATGAACACATTAATAAAACCAGGGTGAAGTGGGGGATGCCTCTTACAAACTGGGGATTCTCCACCTTGGAATGAAAATCTAGCATTAAAGCATGCATCTCCAAGTCGGAAAGAGCAAGCAGTCAGCAAACATCCTTCTCCCCGCCCCAGGAACAAGGCAGCCCCCTGGCCAATCTCTCCAGTGATAGCACAGAAGTAGATCCCGTCAAGGTCCTTTCTCCAGTTTCCATACAGAAAGGGAAGCCTTATGAGAAGCATATGTGGCACCTGGGGGAAGACTGTACTTGAGAAGATGTTATTTTTTTAATTTATGTATTTTGAGAGAGAGAGACAGAAAGAGAGAGAGAATATGAATCTCAAGCAAGTTCTGTGCTGTCAGCGTAGAGTCCAACGTAGGACTCAATCCCACAAACCATGAGATCATGACCTGAGCCGAAATCAAGAGACAGATATTAAACCAACTGATTCACCCAGGCATCCTGAAACTTTATTTATAAGATGTTAAGTATTGAGCATTATGAACCCTAGAAAAAGAAGCATTTAGTGGGAGCTTAAAGTTTACAAGAATTTCCAGTAGTAATTCAGGTGATTTTCACCCCATTTATTCATGCTCCACATAAGCTCTGTGGCCAAAGAGACTGTCCAGAAAGCCATTTATAAATGCAACTGCTTAAAGTGAGAGTCATTCAGGCTCTGTCCCTTTGCCCAGGAAGAGCAGCCTCAGTGCTGGGTATCACAGCTTGCCAGAGAAAAGAATGTATGTAAGGAGTATACCAGCCTCTGCACAGAAAACCCCTTTTCACAGCTATGTCAATTTTCCTTTACTGTTGTCAACGCTAAAAGGATCCAGACAGCCATTCTCTCAATGAATGACAGTTCAGACTGCAGGCTCTTTTAAAGGTAAGAATAAAGATCCCTGCAGACGAAGAATTCTTGAGGCTGGCATATTGTAACCAAAGAGTAGACTACAGTCACAAGTGCAAGTAACAGGGTATATTCTCCATGCAATACCTACAGATTCATATTTATCATACATTATACTGCCTAACACAGAAATATCTACATCAAGAAAAAGATCATGACATAAATAGCCTACATTGTCTGTATTTGGTCAGAATTAGTTCTATTCCCCAACATGAATATGTAACAGATCACAGCATTCAAATATTAGTTCAACAAGTATCAAAGATTTGCTCCTTTTGGAAAGCAGCCTAAATATAAATTCTAAATGGCCTCCAGCACTAGATCCTGCTGTTTTCACACTAGTATACCACTGTTTCTTTTTAGTTCTGGATCATCACGTATCTCTTACTAGGGCCACTTTGTGGAAAGAATATTAGAATGCGGAAAAATTCTTTCTTGATGTTTTCCATTCTTTATCTCCAAGTAGTTTAAAACTAAATACTGGGCTGTTCCCTAATGGGGTCTCCAAATGTCAAAAGGTGAAGATGAATGAAGGAGCTTGTGAACTTAGGCATCTTTTGACCTCAAAACTACAGTGAGGTCAAGGCTGCTTTCCCACTGAGAGGAGACCCACGTCAGATACAGGAGGGCTCCATGGAAGCTCAGCGTTGCAACCACCACACTAGCTCACAGACAACTCCACTGCCAATTTCAAAGTATGTGCACCACGCTTTATAGAGAAGAAAGTGCCCTTCACATCCCAGTAGCTGGCACTCGTAAAAAGGTATTGTTCTCTTTTCTTTTCCAGATAGACCCACAGATCAAAGGATTTTACACATAGTCTAAGATGAATGACGTGTGTGTGAAACACCCAGCCCTCCAAAGAAGCACCTCTCCACGGCTCTCCAGAAGGACTGTCAACTGGACAGAGCCGTTCCGTTTACTCCACAACTACACAACTGCAATTTAGGGCCACGTGACACTCAGTTTAGGCAGGAAAGGAGTTTGGAGAACACCATGGCGACTTGTTTTAAAAAAAAAAAAAAAAAAAAGCCAAACCAAGAAAGCTATTCTAGAACAACTCTTGGGAAGCTGGGGTACTTCATTTGGGAGAAGAGAGGTCTGAGGTTGTGACTTCAGGCCTGTTCTGTGAATTTAAGAGTCTTCAATAAAGTGATAGACACAAGATAAGTTTAAAGGTAAATATACTTCAGGTCACATGTGCTCCTGGCAGTTTAGAAGAACAATTCATTCCAAAGCAATATGGAAATCCTACACCTAGAAACCAGATTCCCTCAAAGACCCCATCGTCTTTAGGATGCTTTTTCTCTTGCTCTGATCACATTGAGCTAGTTTACTTTCAGGACATTTTTGGTGGCTTTTCATTTTTAAATGAAGAAATATCTTCTCAAAAGAAACTCCCCAAAATGTTGTGAGAAAAAGGTGACTAAACGATCCTAAAGCTCCATTAGGGCGTAACAATAAAATGCATTATCCCAAAAGTGGTTATTTATTATTCAAATAATAATTCATTAAACATGTTTTTAAAATGTAAGTATTTAAATCTCCCTTAAAATATTTTTATACAATCTTTTAGAATTATACATATACAAGAAAGGTCTGCTATTCAACTAAAAAGAAAACCTACACTTGAAAAATTACACAAAAATTGATACTACATTTTCTCCTGAACTCTTTTCAACAAATTAGAATGTGGGTCTCCTTTACAACTCTACCAAAATTAAAATTTACTTGTGTCATTAGAAGCCACAATCACATTCCACTTCTTAAAGGAAAACAAACTATCTATTCTTCTAAAAGCCAAATGTCTCTATTTCTCAAGGCAAAATCTTCACAGTCTGATTCTGGTACTGAACTGGCTGGCATGCAAGTGTGTCACCCTATTTAGCTTCCATTACAGTCTTTTTACCATCTCAAGGGCTATTAAATGACTGAAAACAGATGTCTGAGTCCCATTAGGGGCCCGCTTATGCCTGGGAAAGCTGAGAAGCTGCAGCACCGCAACACTCTTGACACTCCCCTTTCTACAACTACCTCGTGAGCTGCAGTGAGTTCACCATAGGGGACCCTTGTAATTCCTTCACCAGGGCAGAGGGTTAAACAAGGCTCCGGGTTTTTATGGCTTTGAATCGCATTTCCCTTTTACACCATTTAAAGAAGGGTGTAAGGAGCTTACTGAGGTTTTTTAAAAAGAGGAGCTGGGGCACAGAACAGACAGAGCTCTTGAACATGGGTAGGGTCTGGAGGCACAAACCTGTCAGCAGAATACCCCAGTGCTCATGTTACTTAAGGAGAGTTTTGGGGCAAGCTTGTGTATTTCTGCTATGCTGGCTTCAGTTCAGAGCACTTCCTATTTTTTTCTACTTAGAGAAAATTAGGGAAAACTATCACGGTTCAAGCCATTCAGGAAATATGGATTTTGGGTCCAGCTGTGTGACCTTCAGCAAACTACTTAGCCTTTCTGGGCTCTGTGCTTACTCTTCTATCAATCAGTATGTTTACCTAATTACACCATACATATTTCAGCCCACTGCAGTTTTACAAGCACTTCCATATACTTCGGTGCATTTGATACTTAGAATAACCCTGTGATAGGTAACAAAGGGGCTATTCTACTCATTTTTATAAGAGTGGAAATTGAGGCTCAGAAGCTAAGTGGCACACCCCTGACAGTGGCCAGAAACTAGCAGAAGTGAAACTGAACCCTTGATTTCTGATTTTAATAAAATGCTTTTCTTACCACATCATGTTATATGATCCTTCTGGTTCCAACAGTATTAAAATGCCACAATTCAAAAAAATCTCTTCCCCCTTTTGCAACTCACGTCACTGTTAGGAACCTGACCTCACTTACGCGTTGAGGAACAAGAAGCACATGACCAAGTGCTCTCTTTCTCATTCACATAAAAACGGTTTCCAATGTAATCTTTTGCTCTCTAAATGCTTGTATGCTGAACGCTAACTCATAAACATGATTAGTCCTATGGTGAAGAATCTAACAGATCTTGTTTTGTTTTTTTTTTTTTTTTTTTTAATGTTTATTTTTGAGAGAGACAGAGTGCAAACAGGGGAGGGGCAGAGAGAGAGAGGGAGACACAGAATCCGAAGCAGGCTCCAGGCTCTGAGTTGTCAGCACAGAGCCCGACACGGGGCTCGAACTCACAGACCTCAGTGAGATCATGACCTGAGCTGAAGTCAGATGCTTAACTGACTGAGCCACCCAGGCGCCCCTAACAGATCTTGCTTTTGGTGGAAATACTTATGCATGAAAGATTCCAGAATATATATTCTACAGTTAAATTAGAAGTACCTGTGAATTGTTGCTTCACTGGAAAAAGATGAAGAAACCATAACATGGAAGATCGACAAAGGTGGTGTTGGACCTGAGCATCTAAGAATGTCTTCTGGCTGGGTCCTTAACCTTGAAGTTTGTGTGACCAAAGGTCTCCCTTCCTCCCCCCTTTCCATTCTATCCTCATCCATCCATCAAGTAGGGAGACCTGTGTCATAGGTAAGTGAGGATGACTAGATACAAAAAAAGAAAAAAAGAATAGAATGAAATATCTGAATATGTGTATGTTCTTTTTACTGGCAGTAAAATTCCTGAGCTGTCAGCAAACTGCGGAGAGGGGCACCTGATGGCCCTGTCTGACTTGGAGATGAACAGGTTGGGAGCCATGTACCGTGTACCACTGCTCCATGGTTCTCGATTTCTCAATGTGGAGTAAAGTTCAAAGTAAATAAAAGTCAGCCTCCCCCCAATTAACCACACTTTGTTATTAAATGCCATAGCATTGGGCACTGACCTGCTTTGCCCACTTCCCCTTTCCTCAGTGATCCTTCAGCCTGGCACCCAGCTCTGAGATGAGGCCTGCTTAGCACCAGTGAAGTTCCCCACGTTCAAACCAACAACATTCTGTGTGGAGATGAGGGAATCAAAATTAAAATCCAACCCATCGGCATCCATGAGTTCACTACGGATAATGGACTCCATGTCGCACTCCAAGCTCCCATTGAACATGTCCAGGTCCAAGTCGCTGGGGAACTTCTCGTGGCCCACGACGGGAAGGTTTGCACTAGCTGAGTACAAGGAGGAGCCTGAGAGAGAGTCCGAGAGGGTTTGCATAGACTGGCTGACAGGAGATTGTTGCTGGTGTTTGACTGACCCAAGGCTGCTGGAGTCGCTCAAGCCCATGTTGCTGACAGAATTCGACAAGGCACGGCTGCCACCGAGAGCGCCCTGGGTTTGGTGCTGGTGGTGGAGCAAGTTCTGATTGACCAAACTCCCCTGGTTAGGCTGGGCAGCAAAGGACATCATTGGGTCATTTCGAAGCATCACGTTCCGGCGGGAGTTCTGGGCAGACACAGCGGTGCTGGCC
Organism: Prionailurus bengalensis; assembly: GCF_016509475.1. Taxonomy (NCBI): domain Eukaryota; kingdom Metazoa; phylum Chordata; class Mammalia; order Carnivora; family Felidae; genus Prionailurus; species Prionailurus bengalensis. The sequence continues at coordinate 97,853,685 of NC_057349.1, read as the reverse complement.
TGAGACATCAAGGGGTCTGACTGGGTCATCATGACATCGCTGTGGCTGAGTGAGTCTGAAGTGAGCAGGTCCTGGAGTGTCTGGTTGCCATAGTGTGACATGGAAGAGAAGGTAGCTGGCTTGTTCTCTTGGATGGTCTGCATGGGAGACTGGCGCAGGGAATTCAGAGACGAGGGTCCAAACACCGTGCTATTGAAGGAGCTGGTTGGAGAGCCCAGGCCGGAGCCCTTGGCGGTGTATGGGAAGCTAGAGCTCCGCTGCATGAGCCCTCCGGTGGGCGATGGCTGGGACGATGGGAGTGTGATGTTATCCAGCAGGTCATCCATGAGGTTGTCAGAGAGCCCATCATTCAGATTCATGGTGCCCGCCATGTCAGTCAGCCGTGGTAGTTCCACGGTGCATGGCTTACTTACAGAGGGTGACAGGCTAGCTGAGCTGCTGTAGAGCATGGGGGAGAGCGGTGCATCATCATCCTGGACGTCATCCAACTCCGTGCTTGCCAAGATGGGTGACAGGCGGCCACTGACCGTGCTGGCATTGGAATTGGTGCGTGAGCGGAAGTCGGTCCACGCATCCAGCTCGTCACTGCTGCGTGACGTGGGGCTGCCAGGCCACTTGGAGAGCTGGGAGGGACTGTCATCTGCTGACTCGGGGGCTGTCTGCAGGGCTGCCTTCTTCTTGGCTGCACGGCCACGACTCTTGGTATACTTGTTGCTGTTGTCCATGGAGACAGCCCGCCGCCGGGGTGCCTTCCCGCTCTTCCCCCCATCAGGGTTGATGATCCACCAAGAGCTCTTGCCAGTCCCCTCATTCTGGACCCGCATGAAACGGCTGTGCAGTGACAGGTTGTGCCGAATAGAATTCTGTGGAGAGAATGGAAAATGCAGAATATGAGACAAAATGGACCAAAACTAAGCAGCCAGAAGTAATCAGACTTATTTTTAAAAGCCTCCTTAGTTTTTGGAGGATTAAAAAGAAAAAAAAAAAGATAAACATTTGTATGATATGCTCCCCACCCAGCTCGGAACAATGACAACATTGTAAATGGCCAATTGTGGTATTTAGGAGGTGGGAGATGGTTTCATATCCAGGAGATGCTGGAAATGTATATGCTCAATGACATTGTTTTCCCCAAATTCCTAAGTTTTGTTGTCCTTTTCTAGAATACTATTTCCTACACTGAAGTTCACACTTGTATAATTTTATTACCACAGCACTCTTCCATTTTGCAACAAACCTCCCTGGCTCTCTAAGGGTAATTAATCACTCAAGGGGCTACTCTATTTTCTTATGGTTCCCTCCTCCACTAGTATAAAGGCAGCATCTACCTTTTCTTAATCACTACTATAAACTCAACTGGTGTGAATTGTTACCTATCCTTTCTATAACTCCCATCTCTTCCTGCCATAATTTCATACCTGTCTGCCAGGTATAAAAAAAAAAATGGTGGGGTGTTTATGTGGCTCCGTGGGTTAAGCATCCAACTCTTGATTTCAGCTCAGGTCATGATCTCATGGTTCATGAGATCGAGCTCCATGTCGGGCTCTGAGCTGATGGTGTGGAGCCTGCTTGGGATATTTTCTCTCTCTCTCTCTCTCTCTCTCTCTCTCTCTCTCTCTCTCTCTTCCTCTTCCTCTTCCTCTCCCTCTGCCCCTTCTGTGCTCACACTCTTGTTCTCTCTCAAAATAAACATTAAAAAAAAAAAAAGAAGAAGAAAATGGTAGAGTAAAATTTGCTGAGTTGACAGAAATAGGCAAGTTGCCCATTCAGAACAATTTCAAGTAATTTATATAGATATTTCCCTTCCAGGCAATGCAGTCTGAGCATAGTAACTTCCTTCCAAAGAGTTCAGTCTGGAAAGGAGGGAAAAAGTAACTTGACAGTAGAGAAACAAACACTATCTCAGGTTATCGAGGTCAACATCAATAGGGCTAAGTCATGTTGATATGTACTCTTGATATGATACGATGAAAATGGTACCCTCTTTTGTAGTCTTCCTTCTAAAAACCGTCACCCCAGTCTAACTATGAGAAAAACATCAGACAAATACCAATTAAGGGACATTTAAAAAATGTCTGTTGCATACTCTTCCCAACTGTCAGACCCACAAGGAATCTAAGGAAGAACGATGATTAAATGTAACGTAGCAACCTGGACAGGATGCTGGAACAGAAAAAGGACATTAGGTAAAAATGAGGGAGATCTGAATAACGTATGGACTTCAGTTCATAATAAGGTATTAATATTAGTTCATTAGTTGTGGCAAATGTACTAAACTTTAAGGTAAGATGTTAACAACGGGAAACTTGATGTTGCGATATGAGAACTCTGCAGTTTTCCAACTTTTCTGTACATTTAAAACTATTTCATATTAAAGGATTAAAAAAAAGAGCAAAATATCTTTAAAATCCTAACAACTGCAGCCATCTTGCAAGATCTTCCTCTCAGCTTGGTAGATAAGCTTGGTTGGCTGGGATGACCTAGATCCAGTCCTATCTCTGCAATGATCAACCATGTGACCTTGAGCAAATCATTTAATCCGTCTGCAACAACTTCACTTCTCTATCTTCATTATAGCCATAACAACATCCAAACCATCCTTCCCTGACAGGGATGATGTAAGAATGATATATGGTAATATGCTTTAGGAACTGATCACTCTACCAAGTCAGGGTGTTCTTATTGCTATTATAAAACACAGAGTCCATGGTGGGGAGAGCTCATCACCTGATGCGGGCTCATTCTAATCTATAAAATGCCTCATGTGCAGTAAAAGAGAGGAGTTGATGGTCTTCTCCACATCTGGAACAGAAACTACAGGACAGATGAGTTTTTACTCACAAGTTAAAGACAAAAAGTATTGCCTTGTGCAGTATATGAAATACAAACAATCCTAGAAGTTCCCATAGTTTTTAAAAAATTGGCAATCATCACTGTATTTATGTAGAAGATACAAATACATGTGTTCTACCAGAATGTTTTTAGAACGCAGAAAGTGGGCAGGATTTTACCATAAGTAACTCAAAATACTCAGTGATTCCCATGTATGTGTTCCTATGTAAGGAGGGCCTGCAGTTCAGGTTGGGCAATGAACATGAACAACCACGGGTCATAAGTTGGCATTTCTATGATATGCCCATAAAGACATAGTTGAGAGAAAAAAACAGGCAACATAGTGAGTATAAGACGAATGTTGCCCAGGAGACTATATACTCTGATTCCCGTTTACTCTTCTGGTTTTTAAAAGAATAATGGAAACCAATTTGACAATAAATTTCATATTAAAAAAAAAAATAATAAATAAATAAATAAATAAATAAATAACTAAAATAATGGCATGTCTACTAATGGTTCAGAAATTGTTTCTTTAAAAAGTAAAACCCTTTATAAAACAGATTCAAAGCACGTTCTTAAAATTCACTCTGTAGGGTTCAAAAAGCAGGCAGGTGCAAGGTGGTTCTACAATCTGAGTACTCAAATGACTAGATATATTAAATGAAAAACTTAAACTTCTTGGTGAAAACAGGAAGGTTCTGAAGCTATATGGGAGCAATGTGGAACCCTGGCCAGGCCCCTTTGCTCTAGGTTTTGGAATGAGTTCATATAACACCTAGGATTAATAATGACCAATCTTAAGTATCCTGTTATCCCCTCTTTAAAAAGCACTTGAGGGGGAGGGAGTGTGCCTGGATGGCTTAGTCTGTAACATCAGACTCTTGATTTCGACTGAGGTCATGATCTCATGGTTCCGGAGTTTGACCCCGACATGGGCTGCTATCAGCACAGAGTCTGCTTGGGATTCTTTCTTTCTCCCTCTCTCTCTGCCCCTTCGCCATTCATGGGTGCATTCTCTCTGAAAATAAATAAACTTAAAAAAAAAAAAAAAGCACTTAGAGAATAGTATTTTTTAAATGTATTTTTATTTTCACCAATTCCAAACCAACTACAAAAAAAAAAAAGGAACACTTTACAGAATTCCAAAATGCCCTACATGAACTTTCTAATAGTCATCTATTACTACAACTCTAAACTTCAACAATGTATATGTATAATTTAACAAAATTTCAAGCTACAGTTGGCTAAAATTTGGAGACAGAAATTAAGCTTCTGTAAGGACATGTGGTAAAGGGGCTGGAATACCCACATTTAGGACCAGAAGCACAGGACAAGATGTCAGGGCCCAGAGCCCTGATCTCAAGGGTGAAGAAATGAGAACCTGCCTAATTAGAGCACTGCCAGTTACTGAGCCATAGCTTTTAAATTCATGGTCTCTAATCCTTATAATAAACCTGCAAAGTTGGTATCAGTGCTCTCATCATCTATATGAGGGCTCAGGCTGAGAGATATTAAATAACTTACACCAGGGTCACACTGCCTATATAACCCAAAGTGAAATTTGTTTTCCGTACTCAAATCCAATGCTTTTACTATATAACCTTTCACAGGTTTGTCACCAAATTATTTAGAAGTCATCGTTTAACCTATTTCTGTTAACATTTTAAAGAAACATTTAATAAAGAACAAGGATATAAAAGCACAACTTTATTACTGTAATTCTGTTTATGAAATAGGGATAATAATTTGATGGGTCTTTCCTAAATTAAAAATAAACCTTTTTTTAAAGAAAGTCTTTCAGAAGAACTGACAAGAAAGTGAAGGCTCACACAGCCCATGTTTGTGTTTCTTTACTAAGGAGGCCATGATAGCATTCCTTCTAGGGAGAGGGCAATGGTCACCATACCAACCAATGTTAACTGTCCTTAGGTTCTGAAACAAAACCTGACTTATTAAATCGGTGACTAGCTTCAGTTTCCACTCTTTGCTCTACTCTTGTTTTAGAGATTATTACTAGCAGAATGCATGCCCTTAGGCATATTACCTACACAACACTCAGACAGGTTTTTCAGGTTATATGACCAAGACAACACAATGCCACCACCAATGTGACAGTCCCCTATCTCAGGAGCCTCTACACATATAGGCTGGCCAGCTTCCCATTTATAAAATCCAAAGGCCAATAAATATGGTCCTTCTGTCCATTTCCAGTTCAAATGCTCCCTCATCCTAACAAGGTGGATTCCAGAAATAGATTCTGGTTTTCTTACAGGTCATGATTCTAATCAGTAGTTTCTCTACCTACATTTTGGGAAAGCAGGAAAAGGTAAATAAATAAATAAATAAATGCCAGATAAAATGTCAGGAGTATGATGTTTCCCCACACCTTCCCTGATAACAAAAGTTAATGGTGATATGACTTCTGTAAGATTTCAAAGGGATGATACTCCTTCAAGTCAGTCCCAGAAATGAGAAGTGGGATTTCTAAAAACAGGCCAACTGTAAAATCTCATGATCTATCATTTAAGTTCTCTAAAGACCTCTATATTATGGTCTGTAAATTAGTTTCCGGTGTACTGTATTTTATTTATTTATTTTTTAAAGTTTATTTATCCTTTTTATAATCTCCTCACCCAACGTGGGGCTCAAACTCACAACCTGGAAATCAAGAGTCGCGTGCTCTTCCAACTGAGCCAGCCAGGTGCCTCCCTACTTGTGTGTATTTTAAACTATAAAAACCGCCATTAAAAATATTCTATAGTTTTCCACTAATTCATATACCATACAAAACAGTTTATATTTCTAGGATTTTACATTAGTTTGTGGATTGGGAGCTGACGTAAAGGAAGAATGGCTGGGGTGCCTGGGTGGCTCGGTCGGTTGAGCGTCTGACTTTGGCTCAGGTCATGATCTCACAGCTCTGTGAGTTTGAGCCCTGCATCGGGCTCTGTGCTGACAGCTTGGAGCCTCCTTCGGATTCTGTGTCTCCCTCTCTCTCTGCCCCTAACCTACTTGCATTCTGTCTCTGTCTCTCTCAAAAATAAAATAAAACATTAAAAAAAAAAAAAAAAAGAAGAATGGTGTGACAAGACTAGAATTAACTTTTCTAATACTTTGTAAGGCAAGCCATTGTTAATTGGCTGAAGTACTAAGGATGTGTTTTCCTTAATGTTAACTTGATAAGGTAAATATTAATAACCAAAAGTCCTATTGCTAGAGCACAGGCCATTCTATCATCACACTTACTAAAGGAGCCACGAAGCTACACTACAACCTCAACCCCAAATCATGTGAATAGTTCTGGTTATTTAAGTTCACTACTAAGAAATCCAGATACTGGAAATTATAGGAAAGCAAACATTTTCTAGGAAGAAACTTTAGTGTCAGGGACAAATATACCAGTTTTTTTTCCAACCTGCCCAAAGATTTAGAGAATCCTTAAAGCATCTCTAACACAATGTGTCTGAAGAGAGAGCAGAGAGAAGAATACTCTTCATCCCATTTTATGTCAATGCTCTCTTTTACAAAATGATTTACACCCAAGCAAGCTTGGGACAGAAATGCTTTAGATGCTTTCGATGGAGTTAAATAGGAAGAGATCTGGAAAACCTGTGTCCTGTGTGATTGCAGCTGTATTTAGTGGCCTAATCCTTCAAGGAGGTATGTGCAGAAGGTGTGTGAAGGAGGTAGTATGAAGGAACTCGATTTCACACTCTGGGCTGTGGCCCACAGTCAGCATGAGATTTCTTTGCTTGGTTCTCCTTGAAGAAATTAGCATAAAGATGACTGTACTTATCAGAATCTGGTAATTATTTTTCTTGCTCTCCTGAAAGGCAGTTTCCTACTGTAAGATACATTTATTACTAATATTAAAGTGCACATGGTCACTACATATATGCCAACTGATTGTGAAGACACATGGACCCAGAACAGATTAGGTTAGGTGTCCAAGAGAAGCTGCCTGAAATGACCAAGTATTCCCCACTGGAACTTTACAAAGTGGATAATTCACACACACAATTTAAGGTGGCTAATGGAGGTGGGGCAGCATGATGTTGAAGGAGGAGTACAGACTCTGATGTCAGTCAGGTCCGAGCTAGAATCCTGGCTCTGACATTCGTCCAATGACCTTGGGCAACTGAGTGAACCTCAGATGCCCCTTTCACAAAATGAGGATAAAATTACCCTCTCTGCCTAACTCTAGGATCTTCGGGAAGGTTAAATGAAATTGCGCATGCAAAGTACTCACTGAAGTGCCAAGCACAAAAGAGGCTCTCAACTGTCAAATCCCACATACGGAAGCAGTGACATCAGAAACGTTCACTTACTGTTTTCCGAGCATCGTATAATTTAAGCCAAAAGGTGAGAGGGCGGCTCCTTCCAGGAAGATTTCAGACTCTTAAAAGTATTTCAAAGGTGCTGTGTCAGTCAGGAGTGACTGGTAATTTCCTAACTGTTGCTACCCTATGTCCACTCCAGCCCCTTCCAACCCATGTTTACCTTGTGGAGACTGTCCACTAACCCAGACACCAGCTGCATGTGCTCCCCCTGGAACACAGAGAGGGTTTTGTCTGGAAGCAACATGTGGTATCAATTTATCTTTCTCAGCAACGGCAACAAGGAATCCACTGACTTTAAAAATAAAAAGGGAGTTGTGTAATTTAACTCTTAAAGGCCCCTGCCTACCTTCCATTTTATTTATTTATTTATTTTTTGAAGACAACCCCTCCCTCTCTTTTTTTGTGCTGTCTCAAAAGTAGCAAAATGAGAGCTATGGCTGTCAACCTCTAAGCCAGACCCATTGCTCCCCACCAGGCAGATTGCAGGCATCCACCTGGTCCTTCTAAGGGATTTCAGTGGGGACAATCTGCAAAAGATTGCTTTTAGACACAATATTCATCTACCTTACACATAGGACCAGCATTTCAAGTAGGTCTCACTGCTTTGACTTGTGGGCAATGACAATTCAGAATGAGGCTGCCAAATGCCTGAATTCTAATATATGCATCTCCTGAGCAGTCGATGATAAAGGTCACGTGAAAAGCCCAATGAAAACCACAAGTCACGAGGAGACCCAGGGGGCTGGGTGCCACTGCAGAGTAATGCAAAGATACAGCTTTAGGAGAGGGCCTGGGAAGTGGCCTTTGATTTATAATGACAGGCTCTTTCAAAGGCAGTTCTCTGGACAAGGCCCTGACTTCTCTTAAGTATTCATTCTTTCCCCTGGCTGCCCATTAGAATCACCTGGGGAGGCTTTACATACTCCTGCCCTACTCCCAGGGATTCTGATTCAATTGGTGTGGGTAAGGCTAAGGTAGAGGTGCATTTTTAAAGCTCCCCAGATTGTTCTGTGCAAGGAGAGCTGAGAATCACTGGAATTTCCCCCTTGCCTTTCCAGTGACTGAGACTCTGAGTCTAACCTAACCGTCCCTAGTCTTCCCAGGTTTGGGAAGCAGAATCAGTGTTTTCTAAGTTCAAGTTCCCACCACTTAGAAAATAAGGATGAGAACTGGGGCTATAGAATCAAGCTGTGATTATATGTGCAGAGTAAAACAGAGTAATTTTTCAGGCCACTGGGATCCAGATTATCTTTTTTCTTAGAAAGAAAAAAAAAAAAAAAGGCAAGGGAGACAGGGAAGAAGGGTCCTTGACCTTGTACAGCCTGTGGATGGTCATCTCATTCTGTCCTGTGCCACTTCTCCACCCAGCATGGATAGGCATGGACAGAAAAGAGGACATGTGGGCATTCACAAAACTAAGAATTGATAATAGGCTGAAGACAGGATGAGCTGGGACAGTAGCTAATCCCTATAATTTTCAGGAGCCTCCCTGAATTAGCATGCAATCTCATACAATCCCTTTCATAGACTATCCTTCAAGCAAAATGCCAAAAAGACAGACTGGGTAAAAATAACTACTGAAAAAGCCATACCCCAATCCTGAGGTACTTATCAGCTCCCATTGTTAAGACAGCAAAATATCACTTGATGAACTTCCTGAGGACATATTCAGTCTCAAAAATAATAATCACATATTCCATTTCTCATTCCTTCTCATTCCTCAACTGTGCAAAACACTACATCATTACACTCAGGGCAAAGATCCTTGAGTGGACATGGCAAAGAGCCAAGTAGTGCCGCCATCTGAGGGGCAAGTGAGGCTGGTCCTTCTTATTAGAAACTGGTAGAGTCTAGGTTTTAGCTAGCTTCCACTAGGTTTTCCACTAGATTTTATCTTCTTTGGGGCTAACCTGTTGTTCAAAAGCAAGTACACAAAGCATGATAGCATGAAACAGACTTGAAATCAGAAACAGTTATTATTTCTGACTATATGGAATACCAGCTGTAATAAGCAAGCAAGCCTTTTAGACAGAGAAGAAAACTTAAATAAACATTCACATAAAGCATTGCACAATCAACCCTGATGTGTAAGACAAGTCCCAGGCTAGCTCTACTCTTACTCTTGTTTAAAACACTAAGTTTAAACCATTAAGGGACTTATTTTAAAAAGACAATGTTCTAAAATAAATATTGTCAGGAACTTGGCTGAAGGATTAAATTTCCAGCTTGAAACAAGATTTCTGTTAAATTTGCTAACAATAATCCTCTACCCACAGAGACCTCCTTTGAAAATTAACGTTTGCTTCAAGTTTTCATGCAGTAAGTGACAGGTTCTGGTCTCTCACTAAACCGAATAAAATAATAGCAATCATCTGATAATCAGCATAATGAACCCATTCTTTACCCAAGCAAAATGAGACACATGAGGCTTTCTTAGAAGAGGAAGGGCTGGGCAGACAATCTGCCCTGCCTTCAAATGAAAAAAAGGAATCCTAGATAGGAAGAAAGTTCTCTCGAAGAGCATGAAAAAGACGGCTACTACTCTACTGCAGTCTTGTTGGATTTTCTATGTGGCTTTTATTTTCATATTAATTTTTTTTTTCATTTAGTAATCTTTTCAAGCTCTTCCACAGCTGTTTCTGTTCTTGGAGGGCAAGAGGGAACATTCCATTCCTTACAGCCAAACCTGCACTTCCGGCACAAAGAGAACCCTGGCAGCCTTGCAACCTCTGCCCACACCCACTGTCGGCAGCACCCTGCCCCTCCCCATGAGCCCTCCTGCTTCCAATCCCCTGCCCATCCTTCTCCCCAGACTGAGGGAGAAGCAGTTAAAGGCATGCAGTCAATAGAATTACAATCCCCAGAAAGCAGGTTAAAGTTATAGCCTTTGGCAGCTCCTGCTCTCTTTCTCCAAGCTTCTTCCCTGATGTTGTTACTGAATCCATTTCCCTTTCCCACACGGGCACACACTATGTCAATTCCCTGTGGAGACCATGCACAGCTAGCTACACGAAATGGATGCCTCAAAGGGTTAAACACCATGAAGTTACAGAACATTCTTGAAATGGACTCCACAGAGTAGAACAAAGCAGAACAGAAATAGTTTTACTATTAACATAATTTTCACTTAGATTAAAAAACAATAAAGCTACAAGTTTTTCCAGTTTGAAAATTTATTGTGGGTGGAAACAGAATAAAAAGGCATTGGAAATACATGACCAGAATTCAGGAATACATCAGAGTTTAATAATCACTTTCATGGCATTATATAAGTGATCAGAGCAGAAGTTCAGTAAAAAGTAAACTGGGGAAAATGGAGAGGGCTGTGAAACCCATCTAGTAACACGCAGCCTTAACTTTATAGTGAAAGAAACAAAGGGCCAAAGAGATACAAGGGAGTACCTGAAGTCAATCAGCTAGTAAGTGGACGCCACGCTGAGACAAACTCTGATCTCCTGGCCTTAAGGTAGAACAGTAATACCCAGAAACAACATCGGTTCCAATGTCTGGATTACCACACCGGTTAAAGGGATGAAGTGCAGGGAGCACAAAGCATGGGTAGGTAGTATCTTCTACCCACCCATCCAGCCAGCCACCAAGCCATCCAACTTCAGTCTGCCTTGTTTTATAATTTGAGGAGAACGTGTCTCCCCAAACACATATAGAACTCTTCACAACCAGACACCATGTCTTATTATAGCTTTAGCACCCAGCATGAGGCCTGGTACATAGTAGGTGTTCAAAAAAATATTTGTTTCATCAGTGAATTGGTGAAAAGGGGCAACAGCCACAAAACAAACCTGAATTATACTTGGCAATGTTATAAAACATGAGCTCAATGACCAATCCTCACGTGAGTGAAGATGGAAATAAGCATCCACTGTAAAATGTGAAGTAGCAAGTCTCCCCTTTGAGTATTAACTTCAATTATACAATCCAATTTCCAAAAACAAGATGACAGCCTAATTAGTAGATTTACGGTTCTCTGTAATAAGAGATGCTAAGAAGGGCAACATGACAGTGTGTGAGCTACTTGGAGGAGCAAGGGCTTGGCACAAAGGTGTCATGTCCATCTAGGGAGAAGAGCTGACTCCTTACCTGCCTTGAGATGCTACAGGGCCTCATTCTTGGTAATGAGGTTGGCCCAGAGCCCTCAGAGGCAGACTCAAAATCATAGATAACACACTCTGGTACTAAGTCTCCTCCAAGGCACATCCAAAGAAAAACAAGAACAGAAAAATCCAAAAGAAGAGTCTACTTCACCTGCAATCTGAAAGAACTTAATGTATTTGACATCTACCAAGGCCAAGTCTCTGTGCTTGACAAACCTAATCTCACTTATTTTCACGACAAGCCTGTCAGGAGGAAACTGAGGTACAGAAAATTTAAGTAGCTTGTCTGGTGGTGCTAGTAATCAAGCCCAAGGCTAACTCCAGAGTGCAGCTCTCACCACGTCCATATATGTTTCCCTCTGACATCACCAAACTGCCTAAGGAGAGAGGCACCACTAACAGGTGACCAAGGAACATGAAGGAACAAGAACAAAAATCTATGTTACTGAATGACATGTTCCCATCTCTAAGTTTCTGCACATGGTCCCTAGGATTATGAAAAGAAGGGAAAGAGTGGAAGAATGACTAGCTATGAAGTCAGCCTTGTTGAAACCAGATCATGTTTAGAAATGACACCTTTTTTCTCATATATACCCCAAAACAGACACTACTGGCATGTCCTAACCTGACCTGGGATCACCTCTTTTAGGGAACCAAACAAGATTACTGCCATAAACTATTAAGTATCCAGGTCTTCCTCGGTGGCACGTCTGGTGGCTTCTGTGCTCAGAGAGCATTAACCCATTAGTGAGTCAAGTCAGTATTACCTGGCCGTCCTTGGCAGACCTATTCAGGCTCTGAAACAGCTGGCACTGTGCTGTGGATCCTCAAGCCAGAGACATCAGGCAAAGCCAGAGCAAATGTCTGCTTTGTCCTGACCTTGCCATTACGAGGCTTAATCTGAAACAGGGACTCAGCTCTATACTATTTTAAACATGTAATTAGTTTATTATAGAGCCAGAAAAGATTAGCTTTCTTTAAATCTATGTGAGTTTTAAAATATGCCTTTGCCTGCCAACTGACAGCATGATCAGGATGCTTCTGTTTAACCTCAATCAAACACTGGTAGAAAACTGCTTTAAGTTTGTATATGCATGCTATTTTATTATTTGTCTTCTGGCAACAAAAGCTGCAGAAACAGAAATCACTGACAATGCCTGCAAGCACATTAAAGGGATGGCTGTGGAGGTGCTGAGTGGGTGAGTTAAACAGCTTGAGTTTGTCATCTGAAATCCAGGAAAACTGCTTTTCTGTTCTTGGTTTACAATCCCTTCCTTCACATGAAATTCACTGGCTTTAGCGGCACACATACAAACACAACTGTTTCCAGCTCTTCAGATGTTATGGCTCAGAAAAACAATTCTTTTTCATCTTGTTATTTCAAGGCCAACGGATTACTTTTAGGTAGCACCGAAATATATGCCAACGTGTGGGCACAGTCACACAGCTAAGCACAGGCCCACACCCTGGAAAGACCAGGAGGGGTAGAGGCACATTTTTCAGCTAGGGAAGGAAAAAGTTTGGGCTAGGGTTTACAGAACAGACAAGTGTATATGTATGTGGAAGCAGGCTATCTTCCAAATGTCAATGTTAGTTTTTCTGATAGTCATCAAAAATCAAGACGATACTGGTAAAAAGCAGAAGACAAAAAAAGTAAATGCCACCCGACAGAATATCTCATGTCGGCTACTGCAAAGAAAACAACTGATGGACTTTCTCTTTACAGGAATAAAGAACGCAGCAGACAATTCTGCAAAGTGACTCAGGTCTACAGTACCCTTCTCTTTCCTTTCCACAGCCCAATGACATTCAGCTAAAAAGGAGCCTCCTGAGGAACTGCTTTCTCTACCCTGTAACCTTACCTGCATGTGCAGCATTTCACTGCACTGATTTTGCAAGATTTCTTCTTGTTTAAAACCATAGGATGCAAAAGTGGCTGATGACCAATGTAATGATATTGCTAAATGCCAACCAAGTGAATCAACTGTTCATTCCAGGACACTTCTGGGTGCCAATCACACGTACAGATGAGCACCACACAGCTCAAAAGTCCACAGAAAATGATCAACTAAGGAACCAGACACCCATTCCACTGTTCGTGGGGAGTGGTAGTGGTGGTGGACATTTAGATACCAGCACATTTTAACTTAAAATCTAGGATGTTCCTAAATGTACACGTTAATTAGCACTGTTCTCCAAACTATGATGAAAAAGGCTGAATGTGCACGGGATAAGTCAGTTTTTCAAAAGGCCGTGAAAGGAATGCAGTACTGTAGTATTAATATGTGCTAGGCTCTAATCTACTTGATGTGTGGGGTAAGCTTGAAAGCACTTAAAAACCTGGAAACACCAGTAGTATAGTACCTATCACCCAAAGGGTAGGAGGGATAATATTAACTGGCAAGGATAGGCACATAAGACACTCTTAGTATGGTGAAGTTAGGGGGTGAGCCCACGCCTCACTTAGCAGGTGTCATAGTGCTCCAGGGCTCACTGGTCCCTGCATACCAACTGTCTGTGACTCCAAGGCCATTCTTTTTTTCTTTTTTTTAATGTTTATTTATTTGTTGAGAGACAGAGAAAGACTGAGCATGAGCCGGGAGTGGGGGGGGGGGGCAGCGAGAGAGAGAGAGAGAGAGAGAGAGAGAGAGAGAGAAAGACATAGAATCCAAAGCAGGCTCCAGGCTCTGAGCTGTCAGCACAGAGTCCAACGTGGGGCTCAAACTCACGAACCGTGAGATCATGGCCTGAGCTGAAGTCAGATGCCTAACTGACTGAGCCACCCAGGTGCCCCTCCAAGGCCATTCTTGAGGACAGGGGACCTCTGGCCTTATAACTGCCTCCTTGGTTGAGTCTGTCTTGGCAGATTTATCCCACAGATTTTCTCAACTTCCTTGGGCCTATCACCAGGGCTCCTCAGCTGAAGTTTCCAACTCTTTTCCCTTAGTCAAATTGTACATTTGCTAAGAGGAAATGTGTGTGTGCACTCAGAGCATGACCAGGTACTAGGTCTTCCCCTAAAGCATAACAAATCACTGTATATACAGGGGCCATGGAAATTAATCCCTTCAAATCAAGACAAGGGAAGAAAAATACACAGGGACAGATGTTGCTGAGCTATTTTCAGGTTCAAAGGTAGCTTCAAATAATACACTTCCAACTCTCTGAGGCATTATACAGAACCATATTACCCTGTGTTAGCTTTCTCCAGAAACAAGTTCATTAAGGTTCTTTTGAACAGCCATGATCTCCGTTGTCTTCCCAAGAAAGGCAGCTGAGTCCTGATGTTAATTTGTGGACAGAAACAGAAGTCACGCAAGCTTCCTAAAGGGTTAATAAATCCAAGTTGAGACAGAACTCTCCATGGGTTGCTGGAGTTTCTGCATGTCTTGCAAGCAAGCACTAATGGCCCTCTGTTCTGAACTATCTTTCTTGAATGTTTGCATTTGCATAGTGAACAGACTTGAAAGATAGTGGTAGTGTCTCGCTCCAGAGCAACGTACAGATATACTTACTGCCCATCATAAAAGATAAAGGATCCCTAAACCTAGGGTTCCCCTCCTATTAACAGCACCCACTGCATGTGTAGGCATCAACCTGGGCCCATCTGCGTCACTCCTGTGGGACTTGGGAGCAAAGTGGAAACTGATGCAAAATACGTTGCTGCTTGTGCAGCTTGCTGTGCTATGCGTAATACATTCCTTTGCCTCTGACCTACGAGTCTCATGGCTAGTGGGGTCAAATGCAAAAGATGTAATGTGGCAATTCATCTCTAGCTAATTTTCTTCTCTACTCCTACATAAATGAGCAAGAACAGAAGACAAGGGGATGAAGGAGGAAATTGAAGTCACAAGTAAAAGAGCAGACGTGTGGCTCCAGCAATCTGAATAGTCTGATCTGGCTTTGCTGAGGACCTGTAAGGCCTTATGAAAATAAACCATTCATAGAAGAGCAGCTCCCCAGGTATAGTCTCTGTGCAGTGTTTCATCTGCATCAGTCACCATCTTTCCCAGCTGTTGCTCAATGCTGCTGTTTGCCTGTGATGAGCAGAGCTGAGCAGGCAGCAGGTTTCTCGCTCTTTGCCTCCCTTGACCAGACGTAAGAGCAGATCACATTATGTCCACACTCCCCATCTCCCTGACAACCAACTGCCCCATTGCATGGAAGTCCTCTAGGTTACATTGGTTGAGTTTCCACAGGATCCAGATCTCGATTTTGGAGCGCTGGGCCATTCTCAGAGGGAAGAGCTTCTCCTCAGTCCCCTACACTTGTCTACTGACAGCCCCAAATTTAACCCTTATGGAAATGCTTTCAGGCCTTTCTCCTTGCCACAGTGACTCTGTCGTTGTAACAGGTCACACGTGTAGAAACCCAGGATTCCCTCCTCTTGCCACTTTAGCTCTTCCACATCCATTTTCTTCATTCCTCTACAGTATTTAGCAGCATTAGACCTGCAAAAAGGATGGACTGGGGAGTTCCCATGAACCAAAAGCAAACACCTGCACATAAACATTTACAGTAAAAGCCTGGATTGCAAGTAAGTTGTTCTGAGTGTTCCACAAGACGAGCAAACATTTCTAATAAATTTTAACTTGATTAACAAGCAATATCTTGCAACATGAGTAGTACATGATGCCGAATGCCACATGATCACAACTGAGCCAATGGTTCTTTTCTCTCTCTCTCCCTCTCTCTCTGAGGGATTGTGCGCAATCGTCTCCCATATGCTCTCAGATGCTTGGTCTCAGGCCGTGGCGTCTGGCAGAAATCAGTGATTTTTCAGAACGTTGGAATGTGCCCACAACTGGCACTGGTATATTTTTTGTCACTTCAAAGCACCTGTGTACAGTCCTTTGCTTTTCCATACAAGAGTAAGCTTAGGGACGCTTTGCTTCATTCTAGGCCAGGCTGTCTGCAGATTTAGAAACTTTCCTCTGCTGTCTTATTGCCAGTGACATTAAATACAGTATATGACAAGAGTTTACTAATACTGTACCGTAGTCAACACCTGTGTGAGCGTATACAATGGTCCCCATGCAGAAAAAAGATTCCATTGAGCCAAGAGATAGCAGTGATTCCGTTGTGATAGTCAAAGTCGTCCTACATAATAATCCCCCCCTTCTCTTGTCTCCCTCATACCAGCCACGAAGGTTTTCAAAGGTAAGTGTAGGTTCATTTATTTTTCTTTATATTTTTTATTTTCTTTATTATCTTGTATTATATTACAATATTTCTAATCATTTTCATATGAATATTTTTGGGTTGTGGAACAAATCCTCTGAGTTTCCATTATTTCTTATGGGGAAATTTGCTTTGATATACAAAGTGCTTTGCGTTACAAGCATTTCTGAAACAAATTATGCTCGCAAACCAAGGTTTTTACTGTATATACTTTCTCCAAGTTTCCAGAAGAGAGTTAATTTTCTTTTTAAAAAAAATTTTTTTTTTTCAACGTTTATTTATTTTTGGGACAGAGAGAGACAGAGCATGAACGGGGGAGGGGCAGAGAGAGAGGGAGACACAGAATCGGAAACAGGCTCCAGGCTCCGAGCCATCAGCCCAGAGCCCGACGCGGGGCTCGAACTCACGGACCGCGAGATCGTGACCTGGCTGAAGTCGGACGCTTAACCGACTGCGCCACCCAGGCGCCCCGAATTTTCTAGGTTATTAAATATAAACCAGAAGCCTCTACTACAAAATAAAATAAAAAAAAAAACTTTACAAGATTTCACACTCTACAGTTTTTTAACTAACTGATTTAAGCCAGGCCTGTTCTGGTACATAGGAAATTGATATTTTCTTTTCCCTCCCCTTTCTTCTTGGATAACCTACTTCCATTCTTGGCAAAAGGAAGCATTTATTTACTGCAGTGTTCACATGCACCTACACGTCTAATGCCTCTGGAATAATACTGAATTGTTGCCACACGGCCAAATAATGTGCTCTTTGAGAAATAATTATCAATTAGAGTGCTATAAAATGGGCCAGCAGTTCTACTTTGCTCACACTGTGTGGTATTTTGGCCACCAAACACAACAAGCTTTCTTTGGTTACTCTTTGCATCAATCAGAAAATTACATTAATTTGCTGTGACGCTATTTGTGGACAGTTGTAGAAAAGAATGCAGATCCAGGAGTAAATTAGAGTTAACTCACTCCACTTGGGCAACAGGTCCCCCACATAGTCACCGCAGATACTAACATTTTACAGGGACCCCAGCCTGGGCTGGGTGGCAATGGCTGCATAAAAAAGGAACTATTAGTAACAGCTTGCAAGTAATCAATTTTTAGTACTTTCTTTCAGTCTAGAGTAGCTGCCAAAAGAACTTGGCAAAAGCCATCATTTAAAAACACGCCAATTCAAGCTACAATGAGGTAGTCTTACTATAGTAAAATAGGTTTTACTTTGTCTATCTAGGTCTATATATGAGGTCTAGAAATAGAAAAAAATAAAGGTTTAAAATTTAGATACCACTTGGACATTTAAAAAGCCGTATGGCTTTTCTTTCTTCCTGACAGCTTTTATGTAGTACTATGTTTAGTGATGATTACTAAAATATTTCTTAGAAGGAAAAGGTGCATTAAAATATAGACAAGTTGGGGGGTCCTGGGTGGCTCAGTCAGTTGAGTGTCTGACTTCAGTTCAGGTCTTGATCTCACAGTTCATGAGTTTGAGCCCCGCATTGGGCTCTGTGCTGACAGCTCAGAGCCTAGAACCTGTGTCTCCCTCTCTCTCTCTGTCCTTCTTCTGCTCACGTTCTTTCTCTCTCAAAAATAAACATTTAAAAAAAATATATGGACACGTCATATACATTCATATAAGAAAACAACTAGGAAGTGTCAAACACCAAAAGAAAGGGGTGCTTGGGCGGCTCAGGTGGTTGAGTACCCAACTCTTGATTTTGGCTCAGGTCATGATCGCAGGGTCATGGGATCAAGACCCGCATAAGGCTCTGTGCTAAGTGTGGAGCCTGCTTAGGATTCTCTCTCTGTCCCTCTGCCCCTCTCCCCTACTTACACTTTCTAATTAAAAAACAACAACAACAACATTAAAAAAATAAATGACAAAAGAAAGCACAACTACTTCTTGTCAATGCTAGAGATGACTGACACAAAAGACTCTCATTTTCTTGAAATAAACTCTTGTTTTCCCTTTTGAACTAAACTATGCTGAATAAAGTTAGCACCTGCAATACAATCCAGGAAGTCCAGTGTTAAAGAAATAGACTCTCTTTTCTCAGGTTCTCCATCTCTAAGGAAATCTACTTTTAGCGCTGAAAGTCATAGCAAATACACAGTAAATAAAGTATCAGATTTTTAAAAATTAAGTTATCTGCCTTAAACTTCAGAAGCACTTAGAAGTTCAAAATGTGGATGTTATTTGTTTTCTTGGAGATCATACTCATGCCTCTAGCGGACTATACAATTCCAATACAGAGGAGAACATTTTATCAAGATTCAGAATTTTTTTTTGTTTGTTCACCTGTGGGGAAATAAACATTTCAATTAACTGGAAAAAGTATTAATTGAATGCAAACTTTAAAAAATATATTAATACCTACTGATATTAAAAATGTACATAACCTTTAACTTAGTGGAATAGACGATTCCAGTCTCTTCTTCTTTCTTACTAACAGAAGGTTGATTTTATTCTGGGCACATGACTGCCCAGAAAAAAAAAGACACTAAATTTCCCAGCCTTCCTTGAAAAATTAGATGTGGCCATATGACAAGTATGATATGTAACTGGGAGTCCCACAGAACTTTCTGGAATACTGTTTAAAGCTAACTAACTCAGATGAGAGTTCCTTTTGTTCTGCATTTATTCAGTCCATCTATATCTAGATGAACCATGAGAGGACCTTGATGATGAAAACCACCTGCAATGGTGGAAGAGAATCTCAGAGACAGGTCGTCAATCACTTCTTAGAATGATCATATCAGCCCTAGACTTCATTTTTTTTTTAAATGTTTATTTTTTTTGAAAGACAGAGAGAGAGCACAAGCAGGGGTGGGGTGGACAGAGAGGGGACACAGAATCTGAAACAGACTCCAGGCTCTGAGCTGGCAGCACAGAGCTCAATGCAGGGCTTGAATTCAAGAGCTGTGAGATCATGACCTGAGCTGAAGTTGGATGCTTAACAGACTGAGTCACCCAGGCACCCCAGTTCTAGACTTCCTTTACATGAAAATAATTCAGTATTAAATCTGGGTTTTCTGTTAAACAAGGCCAAATCTAATCCTGATTGATAAACCCAGAAACTCTGTTTTTAGGAATTATTTTACTGATACACCCCTCTGCGTGTGTTATCCGTATATGTTTTCTCTCTCCACTTTTGCACATATTGATAATAAAAAAATAGTTGATTACAGAATTCCAAGTATTAATGATGGTAATTAGAGGTTTCAAATCACAGCAAGTAAATAATGCAACAGACACACCTAGCAAGAAAGGTTTTTCTGTGCCTATTTCCCACCTACCTTCATGTATGTGTTATCAGGCACTTTGAAAGTGCTTTTCAGGGAATGATTGTGTATGTGCTGGACACCATCATCCGCCAATGTTACAAGGCTGGTAGGATGAGCAGTGATCCTCCTGGTCCCAAAGTTTTAGAAGTTCTGATATGGAGACACTAAGGATAGGGACGCAACACATTTCCAAGTGAACAGGCTGTATTATCATGAGGCTTTTAAAACTTCTTGTTTTGGGGAGTACCTGGGGGGCTCAGTCGGTTAAGTGTTCAACTTCGGCTCAGGTCATGATCTCACAGTTTAGGAATTCAAGCCCCACACTGGGCTCTGTGCTGACAGCTCAGAGCCTGGAGCCTGCTTCGGATCCTGTGTTTCCCTTTCTCTGCCACTCCCCCACTCGTGCTCTCTCTCGCTCTCAAAAATAAATAAACGTGAATAAATAAATAAATATACATTAAAAATAAATAAATAAAACTTATTTTGGGTCAACCTGGATTTTAATAAAAAGAGTATTTTGGGGGCTTCAAGACATAAAAATGAATTTTGGGAAAGACAGCTCTGAGACGTATGGTTTCCATAAGGCTATTTCTACCAATCATGAGAATATACCTGGGCCACTGTCTTAGCAACACTTTTCACAAAACGATCAGAAATAACATCAACAGCCAGTGAGCTAAGAACATCTAGAATATACCACAATGTCATCACTCGGACAAAAATTTATACTCTTCTGACTTTGGAGCAACAAGAAATGAGCAGAAAGAAAGTAAGGCAGAATAGTGACATACTAGTTTCCAACAAGCCCAAAGCATCAAACCCAAAAGATACAAATTCTATCCAATAAGGAAACCAATGGTCTCATATCTGGACAATGTGGGATAGCATCCAGTAAGAGTTTTAAAAATAATTCTATATTCCCACTGAACAAAACTGTGGTCAGTTATCCTTCTCTAAAATGAATTTTCAAAAATCAGGAAATGAGCAAATGAAGAAATCTGTCGGAAACCCATTCCAATATTCTGAATAATCAATGTTATATGAGAGTAAAACTATATCTCATTAGGATACCAATTGACTATCTCTCTTTTTCATATCTAAAGTCTAGATACTGAAAAATCAGTCTGTGAAGGCCTAGTAAACAGGAAAGCATTATGAATATTTAACTACACTGCCCAATTCTATCAATATGTAAGAAAGAACATGCCAGGGAAACAGTTCTGAATATTCCTAGTTAGGTATATATTTACTGGGTTGTAGTCACTGACTGTTAATGAACAGGGCCATTCCCAGGAGAAGAACAAAAGATGGGCCACTTACTCAGAGGAAAGGTGGTCACTTAGTAACTGATATATTCATTTCACTGATAAATACTACATAGTTGCTCCTAAAGCCTGTAACTGAGGGAAAGGGTTTATTTCAGAGCCTAACTGTCCCTTTCAACATCTTTTAACTCCTTCTTGTCATGCTGTTGAGTCTACTCCTGGCACTTCATAAATAAATCTGTAAAGTCTTGGTTTTTAAATGGCCCCTATAGCACCAACTTCCTTGCCAGAGCATAAGGCCATGGGGCCAGGAGTGCCAACTTCTTTGGTGTCTCCCATGAAACTCCTCCCACAGAGCTGAGCACTCTACAAACATGCTCTCATTAAACCTATAACCACACTAAAGGAAACATTAAAAAGGAGACCCTCCAAGTCACCAATGTTTGATGAATGAATAGTTGTTTTGGAGAGTGATTTTAGTTTGTTACCATTTTGTCGTCAGGTATAAATGCTCTACATCAAAACCTGATTTCCTTTTGCTTAGGGATTTGAGCTGAACAATCCAGGATGTTTCATCCTAACTGCTTCCCAGGAACTAGCACCTGGTGCCTCCTTTAGTCTTCTGATCATTAACTTTGAGGCTTCTACGTTTCAAAGGTGAAAGAGAAATGGCACAACTCCATAAGACTTCCCCTGACATAGAGAACAGATTTAGGTTGGCAGGGAGTAGAAGGAATAAGAACAAAGGTTCAGCCTCCCCAGAACTGCCGGGGCTGGAGCAGTAGAGGAAGAAGTGGAGGGGCTTCACATACATCAAGTCATTCAAACAGGTGTTTACTAAGGTCCCTCCATGCACCAGGTATACAAACATGAGTGAACAGACAGACATAGTCCCTCCCTGGTCTCATTACAATTTTGTGGGATAAAGGGAGAAGTGAGGGACAGACATTAATTACAATGAATAAATGCACACATAATTATAAACTGAAAAGTGTTCTGAAGGGAAACAACAGGGTGCCATGAGAGAAAATAATGGGTGGGTTGGAGAGACTTAAGAGTTAGACTGGAAAGACAAGAAAGACCTAAGACTTGAAGAATGAGCAACCAAGTAACAAAAGTCATTGGAGTGGATGAATTTACCTACAGAGAAAAGGGAGAAGAGAAACATGACTTTTCCTTGAAACCTTGCAACATGAGGTCAGGTAGAGAATAAGGACCCAACAAAACAGAATGAACAGGAGCAACCAGACAAGAGAAGAGTGTGGTGATCATGGCCATGAGAATATAGCACTTCAAGAAGGAGACAGCACTCACCACTGAAAACTGTAGAATGAGGAAGAGATGAGGAGTGTCCACGAGCTTTGGCAACAAAGAGGTTATCACTGGTGATTGAGTGCTAGTGGCAGAAACCAGGGACGATGCCAATAAGGAATCACTAATCATAACAAAAAAGTTAACATTTATTGAGTGCTTATTACATACTAAGCACTATTCTAACAATAGGGGTAACATTATCCCCCATTTTACAGATGAGGAAACTGAAGCTTGAGGAAACCTGCGCAAGACTCCATGATGTGAGCAGAGGATCCAAGATTAGAACTCAAGGGGTCTGGCTCCAGAGTCCAAATACTATGCGGTGAAGGCCTCAGGGGGTGAGGGAGTATGACCCAGGCCCTACAGGCAGGGCCTGGCAGTGTCCTGGTCCATGAGTCACATACGGGCCTTTCCTAGCTGAGGTCATGAGATGGGGTAAGAAGATTCTACAGGCTGTAACTGGTGCAACGGCCATAGGATCATCCTTCCATCTGGGGAAAATAATTACTAAGGGCTGGTACATCCCAGAATACATACTTGGACAATTTCCAACTTGCTTTTCCACCATTCATCAGTGAAAGACCTCTAAGAATAATTTCAACCTCGAGATGACCTAAGGGACAAACAAAGCTGTGACACTGAAGTCAGGTGTATGGCTCCTGCCCCATGGCCTCAATTCTCTACAGTTCAGCTCCGGGCAATATTACTTTTAGTTCAGGGGCTCCCCGCCTGCCACAGGCTGGGCAGGGACAAAGCAAAGCAAAACACACAGGATCGTTCTGGCTGTGTCCTCTCCTCACATGGTTTAGGCAGGAGGGAAAGTGGAGCAATGAGAAGAAACTGAGGGATTGCTGTTGAAGAGTCCTTTCATTCCATAATCGACAAACAAACACAAAACAAAACAGAGCAGTTGTGCCTATCTTCTGAGGTCCCTTCCTCTTGTTTTCAAAATCCAGCCGTTCCAATTGCCTTCACTTCCACCTGGGAATCGTTTTTAGGTACTTGAGGGGTGTATGCTTAGTTTCTGAGGTGACCTCAGAATGGTGCGAACCAGTAGGGCAAGTAAACCTTCCCATTCCCCTGCCCCTTCCTGTCCTTTCTGCCTTTAGCCAGTTTAATGTACACTAAGCCCAAAAAGGTCAAGCTGGCCCTGGGTAAAGAATTTATTTATTGTTTACACAGTAAAATTACAAGAATGAACAAAAAAATGAAATCCTCCTCTTCAGAACAGCACTACACAAGAACCGGGATGAAATCCAATTTCTCCTCAAGTGAAGCATCCCATAGAGATTTCCAAAAAGGGGGGAAAAGAGAATTTGCAAACATATTTAACATTTTATGAGTTAGTCTCTTTGGATTAGGAAGTAGAGAGCACATAGAAATTCTTTGGCTAGGAAGCTTAGCTGTACTTACCAGATCATGTGAAATACACATTATGTTAGATCCTTAGAAACTATGAGCTCAATCTGTATTCAAAGGACTAGAAACAAACTGCAACAATAACAAACTGAAATTGTAGTAGCTGGGGATGAACTAGCTTTATGGGACCACTAATTACAATGGCTTCATGCTTTAGCACAGGGGTCACACAATCCTACCTGTGACTCTTCCAGCCAATTGTCAAAAACAATGCAAGACTTAAAATTCTCATCTCAGTGAGAACAGTAATTTAGACTGCAGGTACTGCCATTCACAAATCATTCTAATTTTCCACAGTTTTTGTTATTTACTAGCCTTGAATTGGGTAAATGTTGCTGAACTTTTCTTTACAGTCTTTACCTTTTCTTTGATTACCAAAGTAATACATATTTATTCTAAAAATCTAAGCAAAATCAGAATAATGTGGAGACAAAAAGACAAAAACCAAGGGTTTCTGGTCTTCTGACATTCTTCTTAAATTCCATGCAGAATTCTCTTCCAGCTAATCCACCTGTATAGACAGGTCTAATACAATGAATAGCAACTGTACTCAAAGTACAAAGTTTTTCTTTTTCTTTTCTTTTTTTTTTTCTTCACTAAAAAGTTTATCCTTTACAAGACAAAACACAAGAGGTACATCTATAGGGTAACTGCTCTGGTTTTTAGGGGGACAGCTGTAGTCTTACTGCACATATCACACTTGAAGTTTTCCCTCTCATACTTAATACTTGGATTTTAATGGTGCCTCCTGTGCTCTCCAGTTCTCGTGTTCCATCCTGCTTGTGGTAGGGGCAACCAACCCACTGAAGGGGAAAAAAGACCTTTTTTAGATTAAAGAGAATTGCACCTTAAATCTGTATCAAGTGATCATCATAAATCTGGTTGGTAAGTTAAATGTTATTACCCTACTTAATGCAGAAGAAAAATGGCACAGAGAAGGCGAGGCAGAATTTCAGAATGGGAAGAGACATCAGTGATCAACTAAACCAGTGGTGTTCCAACTGCTTAGTGGAGCAGTGGAGGTTTTTCAGGGCCTTAGGTGGAGGAAGCCGACCAACTCACTAAAATTCAATGTGCAAAATTCACCAAAATTCATTGCTTTCAAAAGCATTTACAGAAATGTTTTAATACCATTAGTAAGAATGTTTGGTTTTTGCTAATGATGATAAAATGTTTTGAAATAAATTAAATCCATAACTTAAATTCAAAGGCATCATAGGGAAACCAAAATTAGCTAAAACAATCCCATCCCACTGAAATGCTGAATTTTGTTTCTGATCAGTAACAGCAAAATAGGGCCAATAGGTATTTGCTAAATGAACTTATAAATGAATGGGATCCATCATTTGTAGAAAAACCTAATGTGAAATGGTAAAATAATCCAAAGTGGTAGAAAGGAAGTCTGGAAGGCATTAATAAGCTGTATGATTAATATCCCAAATTTCATATCTACTAATTATATGTATGAAATTGTGAAGGATCAAAAACCCAAATTAATTAAGTGTCCTAAACATGCTATATAATGGATGCTAAATAATCCACACAACTGAAAATGGATTAAAAAAAAGTTTAAAACATAGAATAAATGGAACAACAGTACATGAAATACTGACATTTTTGTTACTGATGAAGCATATATTTTTAATTTATTTAATATGTGCTTAGTGTTCATAGAAGTATGTATGCTGCTGGTAAAACACTTCGTGTCCTAACATAGAAGCATATGGCTAACCTTGAGGAGTGGGGGTGAGGAGGGGTATATCCATTTCAATGCAGCCCATATATATATATATATATATATATATATGTATTTATATATATATATTTATATATATTTATATATATATTTATATATATTTATATATATATATATTGCTGCCTGAAAAATTCTCCTATATGAATGCCTACTGTGCTGTAGCTAAGCTTTTCAGTGATCTTATGTGTATTTTAAAGTCTCAATCTGTCTTATTACACAACAGCATCTCTACCTTTCTTCTCCAATGAAAACTGCTTGCTTCTTTCCATGAGCCTCTCTGGGGCTGGCTCTCCTCCTCATGCCCATCACTTCCTCAACACTCCAACTTAAAACTCACTACTTGCAAGACTGGCTCCTTGGTTTGATTCAAATCACAGTCGTGCTCTTCAGTATCTGGAAGCAGGTACCCCATCTTTAAACGCAGGGCTGTCTTACACTCAGTGCTTTGCAGTTTTGAACTAATTTCACAGGTATCTGTTTTTCTATTTAATGCTACCTTTCCAAATAGATTGTAAACTCAGAGACCAACAAGCAAGTTTTCTACTGGTGTTCAATAATTATCCAGAAAGTAAAATCTACAGTTTTATGCTATAGGACCAAGACCTCAATACATCTATCATCTAGGTTTTGTCCTCTTAAAATTGATTGCACTTTTCAGGGAGAGTTAGTCCACACTTAATTTATTCAGGTTTACAGAAAAGGAAGGTGCCTAAGTAGCTGGCAGTAACCGGATTCTGGAAAGGGGGGGTGGAGGAGGGAATGTTAAGCCCAACCTGCTAGCAAACACAAACCTGCCCAAGACAGGGTACAACCCCATTTGCTCCTTTCTGAGGAGCCCCTGTTGTTGCTGTCACCTGGGGTCGCTGCACCCATTCTTAAGCAGGGTTCTCTGTCCCAGGAAATGCTTTCGGAAAGCAGAATACAATAAGAAATAAGACAGTCTCATCTCGCTTTCTCTCATTTCAGTCCAATGCACTTGTGACCAACAAGCTGAGCTTTCTGATTTTATTTACAACGCTGTATACTTTATGTACACAGAGATGAAAGCTTTGTCGAAAATCAAAAAGCTAATGACTGAATTAGTGTATCAACCAATGGAGTTCTTGTTTCCTTCCCCAGAGGCGGTCTGGTGTAGAGTCCATACTTTGCATACGAAAGGGAGCAGGATCCAGGCCTCATGGATGTGGCTGCGTGGCTGCGAAAGGCACGGTATGAAGGAGAATGCCCTATCATCAGGTCAGAAGAGCTATGGGGCTCTGGATGCCAGGGCTCCAAGCATCTCCAGTGAGAAAGGACAGATCCTGAGGTTACCTTTCCTCTTGGTTCATTAATGGGAAAAATCTCCTGTCATAGACCTGGATATCAGAACAGCCTCCTCACACCCATCTAAAACGATCTAGACAGTGCTGACACAGCAGTGGGCAAAGATTCCAGAAATGGACACCCAAGACCTGTTAGCCAGGACAAGGTGCCACTGTTCTGGCCCCTTTCCTACTGTCAATTTGGAATCATTTTAGGATGAAAGAAATTACTGTCCATTTCTTCCAAACAGCCTGGGCCTCTAATCTAAACCAGTAAGTCATCTTTAAAAACAGCAATGTACATCATATACTGGCTGCTATTTCTCCTCGCCCCAACCACACACTCCTATTAGAAACAGACCGCAAGTCAAAAACCGCCAGGTGGGGGCGGCAGGAGGAGGGTCGGTAGCAGCCTTCTTTTCCTGGAGTTATTTTTTAACATCACCTGAATTTAACCCTAAAATGTCAGAGCTATAGGGGACCTTCAGACATCACTTCACCTTAACGCATCACTTCAGACACAGAGTCTAGAGAACGGAAGCAACTTGCACGGTTACACGCTGCTAGTTAAAAAGGGCGGGCCAGGGCCCACACCCAGGTGTCCTGGCTCTGATGCCAAGATTCACTCTTTTCTCTATACTATCTTAGTCAGACCTTGATGTGTAGAACAAATCATAGAAAAACTGCTCTGGTTAAAGGGGGTGGGGAGAAGGAGGCCCAGAGAGCTCTCTTTCCCTAACCTCCACCTTCCCTTCCCTCAGGGACCTGCAGCCCTGCTCTGAGGATTTCTGGGGTCTTTTAGGTCTGCATTTGAGAACAACTGCTCTTACACCACACTCCTTTACACTCCATTGTGCCACATACCTAAAAATGCCACACGGATGGGGGGGGGAGGGATAAATATAAGCACAAATATAATGACATTACTGATAATTTGGAAAGTGGGGTAAAAAGTTACTCATATTCCAAGTACCCTGCCTTAACCATTGTTGGCAGTTTGATATACTGTTTTCATTTTTTTCTTCTAAGTATATTTGTTTCAAAAATTTGAAAACATAATTTTCTGTCCTGCTTCACTGACTTGACACTGGACATATATTTGCTTAACAAATTAAATTTTTATTAACACTCATGAGGATTTCAGGATTTTTTTTTTTTTTTGATAAATGGCTATCTTAGGAAATACATCAGAAGACTTGGACATTATAATCATGCAACAGAAGTGAGAGGAAAATTTTTAATAGAGATAGTATTAGCTATAGGGGAAGACAACCAGAAAGCTACTGGGGACAGAAAAGCTCAGGACAAGAGGGAAGGATGTGCAGTGCCAATAGTCACATGGGGAGAAAGACTTGGGTTAAAAAAGGGATACTAAGAAAATTCTTGGTGGAAATACAGTCTAATTGAACCACAAATCTTAGGAAAAGGAACTATTTCTATCTTTACCAAGAGTCTGATATGTAGAGTAAACCCATACAGACCTAACTCATCTATCTTAGTCTTTTTTTTTTTTAATTTACTTATTTTGAGAAATAGAGAGAGAGAGACAGCACGCGTGCTCTCACACATGCAAGTGGGAGAGGGGTGGAGGGAGAGAATCCCAAGCAGGCTCAGTGCTATCAGCACAGAGCCCAATGCAGGGCTCAAACCCATGGACCATGAGATCACAATCTGAGCCGAAGTTGGACGCTTAACCAACTGAGCCACCCAGGTGCTCCGTCATCTATCTTACTTTTTATATATCCATGGAAACATTCTGAGACTAATTACATCATTCTGTTATTAACCAATGTTGCCACCCCTATTTTGGAGGAGAACCAAGGGCTGGATTTAGACACTTTTAAATCTGTAACAAGGTCCAAGTATAAAGTAGGACTTTAGGACAAAGCTCTCTGCCAACTTCCTCAGCTGGTTTCTGGCTTTCTAATTTCTATATTGTGTCACTGAACCCGGCAGATTCACATGCTCGTATGGAACTAATTAAGCTTAAATAAAAAAATTTTTGAGGTGGTGCTAAACTAGCCAAACAATTAAGGAAGACAAAAAAAAAAATAAACAGAAAAACAACCCCTCAGTCATGTATGTGTGTGCTTTTAATGCTTCAATTTATTTTATTCCTTGCCAGTTTGGGAGGAAACCATGATAAAAAGGAAGACATAAAGTTGAGAACTAAAGACCAAAGGCAATGTAACCAAACCCTGCCCAGGACCTAGAAACCCCCTCACTCCACAGAAATCTGTACCTCGCCCCAGTTCATTCCTGCGTGTCAGAACATCTTCCAATCCATTTACAGGGCTGATCACTCAGAAGAGTTGGGATTTAAATAGACGTAGTTTCATGGGATTGCCTGGGAGGAGGCTGCAGAACTGCTTGGGTCTGGTAGCCTCTCAAATTCTTCCAGGAAATGCAAATAAGCCCAGATAGGTACAGAACAGGAAGTGAGTGCCCCCCCCCCTCCCCCCCCCCCCCCCCCCCCCCCCCCCCCCCCCCCCCCCCCCCCCCCCCCCCCCCCCCCCGAAACAGAGCTCTCCTCAGGGGCTGCCAGTCTGGGCAGTCTTTGCTTCCTGTGGTTTTTCATCTGGCATACACCAAAGGTCCTTTCCCAGGTGGTGAGTTCACGCCAATCCTCATCCTCACAAACTTCTAGAACATACCCCTAGAGACCTCCATCCCCACTTCAAGGAAGAGGCCATTTCTAGGACACACAGTGGTGAAGGGCTGGTCTGGACTTCAAGTCACTGCCTTCCTCAGATTCTAGGACACTAAAAAGCAGGGTCTCTGGATGCTTGGTCTCCTGCCCCATGCATCCCTTTTCCCCAACTGCATATGGGCTCTACATCGGGTGTGTTCTATTAGCAGAACGTTTAACTTGTAAGGCATGCGGGCTTTATGCTTTCTCTCTGTTAAATGAGTTCTCTTGAGCATAGGAAACAGTGATCTCTGGCTGAGAGGTTTCAAGTGAATAAAAATACCAAAGATGTGAGTATCTTACATCTGTATTCCCCAAGAGACCACAATAACATTTTATGTGTGCATACTGCACATGCTCACTACCTCAACATCTACAAATACATTAAGTCACACAGAGCGGGACCTGGGCACAAGGATCACTCCAACCTCTCAGTCTTCAGACACGGAGGTGCTAGCCACATGCTGGAAGCAGGCCATGAAGCCCGGCCTCAGAACAATCGGTCTTCTTACTCCCCAAACTGAGGGCTTTGCTTCTCTAGTTGAGGGGTGACACAGCTTAATCTCACTTTGTGTGGGAAGGCTGATGAGATTATTACCACAGGGACAACCAATCAGCAGTACAAACTGCTTTCTTGTTTCTGATTAAGTCTTATCAAGGGAACCAATTATTACATTTTACTCAAAAACTATGCTTTTAAAAAATCTCCCTTTTTCTTGTTGTCTCTAAACACTGGAGTCATTATAACTAACTCATCCCCCATGACTTAGCCCAAACTTTCTGATAAAGGCAATAGGTCAACATGTTCCAGAAAACCCTAACTCTGCCATAACTAACTTGCCTTTAATTCTGACTCCCCTACCACCATTGCTCCTGACCCACGAGGGCTTCTCTACCATTATGCAACTGTATGAGTGACTGGCCATTGCATCACCCCTGCCAAGTGAAATGCCCTGACAGGACATGATCTCTAACAGCAGGGGAAGGCACCCCTCATACCTCCTATAGCTTGGTGGTTCCTGCCATATCCAAAAACACATGGCATTTTATTATTCTTTTTATTGGGATATATTTTAAACAGACAAAACAAATTACACAGAATGTAACAAACACCCATGTACCCACTGCTCACTCAACTTTAACACATCCTAGAATCTGCCATATTTGCTTCAAATAACTTTTTTTTTTTTAATTTTTTTTTCAACATTTTTATTTATTTTTGGGACAGAGAGAGACAGAGCATGAACGGGGGAGGGGCAGAGAGAGAGGGAGACACAGAATCGGAAACAGGCTCCAGGCTCCGAGCCATCAGCGCAGAGCCTGACGCGGGGCTCGAACTCACGGACCGTGAGATCGTGACCTGGCTGAAGTCGGACGCTTAACCGACTGCGCCACCCAGGCACCCCTCAAATAACTTTTTAAAAAGGAAATAAAATATTACAGAAACGCCCTGTGTATCCCCTGCTCGTTCCACTTGTCTTCCATTCTCCTCACAGGCAACCACTAAAGTTAGTAGTTATTATTTTTATAAGATTTAGAATTTTTACTACATAAGTATATATGCATAAACAATATATATTCTTTGCATAGCTCAAAACGTTATATAAATGGTATCACACTATAGTTAAGCAACTTGCATTTCCTGCTCAATTTTTTTCTTTTTCTTATGAAAGTTTCAAACTTATGCAAAAGTAAAAAGGTTATAATAAACTCCCATGTACTTATCATCCAGCCTTATGACCAATCTTATTATATCTATATACATAAATTACATTCATCCCCTTCCCTCTCATCCCCCTCTTGGCCCCCCAATTACTCTGAAACAAATCCCATATGTGTGAAACTTTTAAAGATCTATTTTCTCCTGGAGCTAGCCCTTCCTTCCTTCCTTCCTTCCTTCCTTCCTTCCTTCCTTCCTTCCTTCCTTCCTCTCTTTTTTTAAAGAGAAGCCAAAGCAGAAGGGGGCCAAAAGAAAAAAAAAAAAAGGCAAACATATAACCTGGTTTCAACCACCCTAGGAATCACAGCTCAAATCGTTAAGCAAATGGCTCCAATAAGGCAATGAAATGCCAGCTTTGGTTAGGACTCAGGAGTCTAAGCATGAGTTTCTCCCTTCTCAGCGGCTTTGAAGCAGGGAGATCATCTATGAAC
This sequence comes from Prionailurus bengalensis, assembly GCF_016509475.1. Classification (NCBI taxonomy): domain Eukaryota; kingdom Metazoa; phylum Chordata; class Mammalia; order Carnivora; family Felidae; genus Prionailurus; species Prionailurus bengalensis. The sequence goes on along the minus strand of NC_057349.1, from coordinate 97,822,035 downwards.
CTTTCCACTGTGCACAGCTCCAACTCCAGCTCAGTCTTCTCTCTAAATACGTGAATTTCTCAAGATACCTTCTTGATGCCTAGAGAAAAAACTCCATCCTCCTTCAATACTCAATACTTGAACTACAGCTCCAAATGCATTTACACATACAGATGAAACGGTTAGTTGCTAACGTTTATCGTGTGCTCTCTTTGTGCTAGGCATTTTTTTTCATGACTCAGGTTGCACTATTAACTCATTTTACAGATGAGGCAAATGCACAAAAGAATTAAATAATTTCCTCAAGGTGGCTAATAAGTGGAGCCCTGTATTGAAGTGGACGGCTCCAGGGCCCACATAACAAGCCACACTACCTCCTTAGCAAAAGGGCCAGTTCCCAGTGGAACTCAAAGAAGCCACATACTCGAATGTTTGGAGGCCATCAAAACACCACTAGCAAATATGTGATAAAAATCTGAGTAAATGAGCCAGACTGAAGGCTGGCTGTGGATGCTCTGGGCAATTGGTTCTCAGCTCTATGATATTTAACTTTTCCTTTTAAGAGGTCACAATCAAACTGACTTCTGTGTAAGCAAAAAATAGTACAAAGGTAGACAAAAGCCATTCATTAGTCTAGCTTCCCCTCTCAATAGCCACTTACAACAAGGAACAGAAAAAGAGTAGATCATGCTCTTAATGCCCGAAAACACGTGACCTTCCTTCATCTTGAGAATGTGGTATCTCCACATCAAAGAGCTCATTGTATTGCATGCACAAAAAAGGGGCAGAATTATAATGACCTAAGTATTTGACCTTCATGCAGTAGTAAATGTATCAAAGCTTAGTCTCTAACAATTTTTGGTTATTTATAATAAAAATTGGTTCCTAAGTTAGAAATGTGATTTTTCTTTTAAGAAAATTCACAATTTTACTCAGCAGTTTTTTAGGTTGCATATCTTAAATGCTATTTCTTTATAAACATACAATCTCAAGAAAAAAAAATCAACAGATAAGATAAATCCTCTTCTATTTGTCAATGTGCCACACACACACACACACACCACACACACTCTCCTTCTCCCTCCTCCCCCGCCCCCCCAACCTTCTAAGCACCCCGGAGTGCTTGGGCCAAAGTTCCTTATCCAAGGTAGGCTAAGGATTTTTTTTTTATGATCATAATATTTACTTGCAATATCTAAACAAGAGTGCATACTATAGCCCCAACGTCCCATTTTATTTACTCAATCAGTATTTATTGAGCACTGAGTACCCAGCACTGCATTAAATGTTTAAATACATCAGTGAACAAGATACTCCTCAGGGAGCCTTTATTTGGAATATATAGAGGAATTTCCTCTTTTGCCTAAGTTCTTGACTTATGAACCCTCAATTGAGAAGACATCTTCTAGTTGAAATTTTACTTTCTTATGGGAAATAAAAACTTACAAGGGGTGGGGATTGGGTAGAGAAGAGACTGGTAAAAAGACTATATAATGGTAATAGATATTATTTTGTAGGTTCTTAAAACAGTTTTATAAAGTCCACATAAACAATTTTAAAGCTTCAGCTTTGGTAGTATAAACCTCTCCATAATATAACTCCAAAAGAAAGGAAAGAGGGAAAAGAAATATTAAGGTGTTCACTAGAAAGTTGAAGTTTTTACACTGTACTATTTGCATGCTCTAAATTAACATAGGTCAGGCAGGATGAGACAGAGAAACAGAGCCAGCTGATACCGATGGATCACCAGTTCAAACATGGTGCCAGCTTTCTCTTATACCATGAACTTCACTTCCCTTTTGTGTTTCACTGACTACATATGGGAAGTTATAGAAATGCCTGCAGGTCTTATCCTGACCTAGGTGCACTATAAAGCATCTATAACAATGTTATAATACCTTGAATAATGCAATGCACAATGAGTTAGAGAAGAGATTAAAAAAAAAACCAAAACTTCAAGAAGGAATTATATAAAATGGTTGTAGGAAGAGCATAGCTGCTATTGTAGATGGAGAGTACTTCTTTTCTGTATTAACTTTTTTGGAGTGCTAAAATTTCAAAAGCTTCTTAGGCAATCTCTCTTGATAAGAACTATTTACTGACTGGTTAACTCTTGACTTCCTGGTCCCTGGCTACACTTTACTTACCCTCTGTCAGCTGCTGGTCATGGTCTGCTTCCAAAGAGAAATTTGAGGCAGCTGACACTATACTTTGTTCATTTCTGTAGTCCCTAGAGTATCTAGCACCATGTCTAAACCAAACTCTTCTGCTCACCAATAAAATTTTTTTATTTAATTAAATTAAGGAGGCTTTCCCTGGTGTGAAGCAATGTAAAGGACACAGCACTCTGCAACTAAAAAGGCTAAACCTAAATCTAATTGAGCCTCTAGAGCTAATTTCCAGTTTTAGGAAATTCAGGCAACAGAAGAACAAGATAATGACACCACAAGAAAACAGATATATCCAGAATGTGGGACATTCTACAGGACAACTGACCCAGTTTCTACAACAAGTAAAAGCATGAAAAAAGAAGGGGGGGGCAGGAATTGGGGACTACTCTTAACTAAAAGATGTAAGATCCAAGCCCCACGTGTGGACCTTAATCAGATTGTGGTTCTAGCAAAACACTGTAAAATACACACACATAAATATTTTTACACAATTGGGAAAAACTTTTTTATTATAAACTGGGCATTAGATGCTACCAACAAAATATGGCAAGTATAGTTATGATAACAGCATTGTGGTTATGTAAAACTAAGTCTATGTCTTTTGAAGGGGCACCCTGAAGTATACAGAAGTGAAATAACAAGCCTAGGAGTTGCTTTAAAATTCTCAAGGAAGGGGGCGCCTGGGTTGGTCAGTTGGTTAAGCGTCTGACTCTTGGTTTCAGCTCAGGTCATGATCTCATGGTTTTTGAGTTTGACCTTTGCTTGGGGGAGTCTACTTGGGATTCTCTCTCTCCCCCTCTTTCTTTGTCTCTCCCCTGCTTGCACACTCTCTCTCAAAATAAATAAACTTAAAAAAAACAAAAACAAAAACAACTTCTCAAGGAAAGAAAAAAAAACCCAAAAAGTAGACCCTGTTTGAATTTTTTAATAATTTTTAAACTAAGCTCAAAAGCAGTAATTCAAAATTATTGTATACAGAAACTAAGCAAATATATTCAAATCTAGAAATGAGACCTCTGTACTTCAATAATTGGTTCATTAAATGAACAAAATAAGTTTTCTTTTCTGATTACCTGTACCAGATATTGTTTACAAGAGTGTGACATTTTACATGCTATCAGATGATTAATAAATAGTAATGCTACAGGCAGCATCCATCCGTACACATGGTCCCTTCAGCAGACCACTGGCATGCTTCCTACGCCAGGAAGGACAGCATCTACACCCAGGCCTCAGGGACAACTCACAGAGAAATGCAAAGTACAAAGCAGAAGAAACTTAGAGTAAGACAGCGTCACAGAAAGTACTTTTTAAAATTTTAATTGAAATATAATTGACATAGAATGTTATATTAGTTTCAGCCAAATGTACTTTATCAAAGGTGATTAAAGACAAGTGTTACTCTATTCATAAAAAAAAAGCCTTGGAAAACCAAATAAAAAGACGTTGATTCCATACTTAATGTCTTCTGTACGAAAACGAAGTATGTTTTTAAAAGATTACAGAATAATCATTTACAGAATACACAATACTATCCTGTTTTCTTACAAATCAACATATACCCTTTTCCTTGCCCTCTTTCTTTCCTTAACACCCAAGAAAATAAAATCCCAAACTCCATGTTGATTGAGGGGCTATGTGTTTGTAGACCAGAGGTGGAAATGACCGTGTGTGTAAGATCCCTAAAGAGAGGGATATCCCCATTTATCTGGAGGCAGCTCAACAAAACTGGCACTTTCCATACTGAGCTGTCTGCATCATCATTCAGACTTACAGACTTAAACTCCAACGATGCGGGGATGTGTCTGCCTTGTTCACCACTATCCCCAGGTGCCCAGCAGAGAATACACACTCTGATGAATGTAACTGTATCCACAATCCTAACTAACTCAGCCTTCTCTCTTCTCAAAACCAGGAGACTTAGAAAATACCGATGGCCACGATGATAAACTAAGTTCCATAGATTCAGTATGAAAAAGCAGGGGGTACATGGGGGGTGCTTGAGTGGCTCAGTAAGTATCTGACTCTTGGTTTCAGCTCAGATCATGATCTCACAGTTCTGTGAGTTTGAGCCCGCATCAGGCTCCACAATGACAGTGCAGAGCCTGCTTGGGATTCTCTGTCTCCCTCTCTCTTTCCCCTGCCCCTCCCCTGCTTGTGCTCGCCCTCTCTCTCTCTCAAAATAAATAAAAAATAAAGTAAAAATAAAAGGCAGTACAATTTAATGCATTTTAGAAAACTACTATTAAAATGTCTAAATTTTATAAAAGGGCTTGAGCATTTACCTATGATTAAATACAAAAACAACCCCCAAACTTTTATTGAATGAAAAGCAATGATCCTAAGGTTCATGATTATTTTATGCATTCTAGTGATTTAATTAACAAACCCAGTCTTTTTGTAATGGCCCCCTGAGAAGGAGGACAATGACTCTTGGTGGCAATATGAAGAAAGCAAGGGAAGAAAGGGTAGCAGAACTTGGGAGTCTGTCAGAGTTTCTTCTTCTTCTTTCAAATGAAACAAGTCACAAAGAGTTAGTTATAGAGAGAAGTGACAAGACTTATGCATGATTTGATCCAACTTAAAGAAAGGAGGTGGAAATGTAGAAAAGCTGACCCAACAAAGACAGGCCTTAGTCACAAGATCACACGAAAACTAACATAAAAAGACAAGCAAAAGTTGCCTTCTACGATTTCCTCCCCACACCAAAGCACAAAAGTTCAGGTGATCCCCTTAGACACTAATGCCCAATAGCTCCCCAAATCAACCAGGTTCTGAATATCACCCTGGACATTCCAAATGTTTAAATTCCCTTGAAAGCCTCATGACCATGAAGGTATCCCTTGGGCACTGTTCCCCACCACCATCATATTTAATGTGTTTTCTTTTCTTTTTTTTTTTTTTTTAGGTTTATTTACCTTGAAAGAGAGAGAGAGAGAGAGAGAGAGAGAGAGCGAGCACATGGGAGAGGGACAGAGAGAGAGAGAGAAAATCCCAAGAACCATGGGATAATGACTTGAGCCAAAATCAAGAATCCCTTGAACCCACAAACCGTGAGATCATGACCTGAGCTGAAATCAAGAATCGGATGCCTAACCCATGGAGCTACCCAGGTGTCCCTATGTTCTCTTTTCCAAACTCACCCACCTCTACCTTTTTTCTCTGAACTTCACTTCTACCATTCCTGCCTAGTACCTTCTCTTCCTCTCTGGATTATTCGTTTTCCCCTATTTTCACCATCGTACCCCTCTTTCTCCCTTTCTGTTCCAACCTGCTCTTTCCTCTCTCCCCTCTTCTTTGTCCCCTCCTCTTGAAATCTTTCTTTGACAATGGCTCCCATTCTTAGTTGTATTGCCTAAAACTTTCTGTACCTCCCCTCTCCTCCCCTCTACATTCTACACCTATAAGCTATTTCCTAAAGCCCCTCATGTCTATGACCAAAGCAAAAAAAACCCAAAATCTTAGAAAAGGTGAACATGGAGTTTAAATCAATAAAATACATATTTTAAAAAATTGGTCATGCTACAAAATTTTTTAAACAACTTCAAGGTTGACCTGGAAAGTAGTAAGGAGGCCAACAAAACTTCAAATGGGCCTTTCCTATTTCAGGGCCAGAAGTTCAGAATTTCTATAACACGAAAATGTATCTAAATCAGTCTCCTCATCTGTATTTCTAATCCTTTTATCATGGGTTCACCATCAAAGCCACAGGGACTTATGGATGAAAAAGATACCTTTCCCTGGTTCATTATTTAAACTCCTATTTAAAGGTACCTAAAGACAAGTGCTAGTATGTTCAAAAAAAGCCTGAGGAAAGACATAAATAGCAGATATCTTAATTATTTACTGTCTCCGGTCATTTAAAAAAGGGGGGTGGGGTTTGTTTTTAGATTACAGAATAAAACTGTTGAAAGCTTTTACTATGAAACAAAAATACTAACTAAAGCTTCAACTTCCTCCTAAATCCCTTCTGAAAAGATTATTGCTTATAACATTATTATCCTTTGACTTTTCAATGGCATCAAAGTATGTCATGCTGGATAAGACAGTAAGATGAGAGAAATAACAAAGGACGTCCCTCTAAAGTGATACCACAAACTACCAAACCTCTCTCTGCTGGCAGTTCTCCCCCTACTCCACTTGATTCCACTGTGTCTCATATCTTAAGAGACTGATAGAAGGTACCAGGAAATTATACAATCCTCATCTTCAACCTTACTTGCCTTTCTTACTGAACTGAACAGAGAGGTTTTAGAAGGGTCCTTCATAATTTAGAAGGCAATTCTGATCTCTCACCCTTGAGAATGCTGCCTGTTTCTTCTGTCTATCTCCCTTGGCACTTTTGATTATTACTGGTGATTACTAGTATTACCAACAACAGTAATAGATAACTTTTCATTTTTGCTAGAAATTATGACAATAAGCCCTTAATATGTATAATCTCAATGTAATCCTCAATTGGGATTTTTACCTATGAGAAACAGGGGGACAGAAAACTTACAGAACTTGCTCCTCAAGGTCCTCAGCCAGTAAGTCAAGGAGTTCAGACTGAAACCTAGGTCTGAGTCTGAAGCCCAAATTCTTAACCATAACACAACCTTACCCAAAAAGGACCCTCTATGCCTCCATCCCAACTCTAGAAGTTCAAAGGCCCCCAGAGACCAGAAGACCACCAACACCAGGATGTAAAAACCTGGACATCCACCCAAGGTTCTTCCTATCTTTTGTGTCTTTGCCTCACAGGGGAAGAAGGAGGTGGCCTCCCCATATTATCCCAGGGTAGAGTGCTAATCTGCTTCTTCCTAATTATATCTGGCTGAGAATATGGGTTTAAACTCTAGCACCGTGGAACTTGCTTAAAGCCTTGAGGGAGTCTGCTTCCTCTTTCTCCATCTCCACCTCACATCCTAGGTGAAGCCAATGGACCTAGAGGAGAATCACACACCAAGCCACAAAGCTCCAAGGTGAAACACAGCTCTTCCTCTCTGTGTCTCCAAACCCTGTGGGTGACATTCCTTTCAAAGGACCACCAAAATATCCTGTCACCGCTAGGTCTTCTCTTGTGTGGGAGAAAAAGACTGAAAAAATGAGTTACTGTGGATTAGCCATTAGAAAGCTCCTAATGAGCTCCTGCTTTATCTTAGTTAAGACTTAATTAAATATGCATGCCTGGGACCCCTGGGTAGCTCAGTCAGTTAAGCTTCTGAATCTTGATTTTCGGCTCAGGTCACGAGCTCAGGGTTCCTGAGATCAAGCCTGGTGTAGGGCACCGTGCTGACGATGTGGAACCTGCTTGGGATTCTCTCTCTCCCTTTCTCTCTGCCCCTACCCTGCTCATGCTCTCTCTCAAAATAAATAAACACTGAAAAATAAATAATTATGCATGCCAGAGACTTCAAGCTCATACAGTGCTTTAGGAGGAGGAGAGAAGAATACCCAGAGGTAATCTTGTCATTTTTCTTAGCATGAAGCAGCCCAATAACAAATGCATATTTTGTACTAAAAAGTAGATTCTGAAACTGAAAGCAAAAACAGATGACTAAAATACATTTTATCTTTCCATAGAGGGAGAATCAAACTTATACCAAGGGGCAAGTATCAAATACAAAGAACAATAATGATTACAATTGATTGAGCAGTTGGTCTCTGTTCGGCTCTGTGCTAGATGCTTTACATACATTATTTCACCTAATCTTCATAATCGTGTAAAGTTCTTATTATAAGAGGAAATGGAGACTTAGGGACTCTACCACCAAAGCAATTATACAGCACTTACTGTGTGCCACACTCTGTTCTAAGCACCTTAAATATGCACATCTTGACTCATTTAATCCTCACAACAGCCCTATGCAGTAGGTGATACTAACAGATGAACAAACTGAGGGACAGAATCAAGTCACTTGCCCAAGGTCATACAGCAGATAAGTAAAAGTAAAGATTTAAACCTAGGCTGAGGCTCCAACATCTGTGCTCTTATAGTCACTTTGTTTCACTATTTTGGGGGGCGTTTTTTTCTCCAACAAGAATGCAAACTCTTTGAGGACAGGGATCACTTTTCACACCCCACTTCGCAATCAGTACTGTGAACCAACTTAGGCAGGGACATCAGTATATAACTGAGCCTGGTGCAATACATGGAGGGGAGCTGACTGTTGGGAGCTCTTGCTGTCAGCTCCACTGCCCTGGCCCAGGCTCAGGTCCCCAGTTCCTCCCACATCAGCAGCCTTCAAAGTCTCCTAGCCAGCCCCTGTGGGTCCACTCTGGGCATATGTGAAGGCAGATGGTATAGATTGACAATGGTATAGGTTAGATTCCTCTACTCCTCATCTCCAAACCATGGGAGAGCAAGCTCAGCAACAGGACTGCCATACCCCACTCCATTCCCTCCTTGCCCAATGTCCACACCAGCTCAAAGCCCTCCCTCCTGTGAGTGACCTCAGAAGCCACCACTAACCAGAAGGTCAGCTTGCAACAGGGCACCTACCAACCTCCCTTGCCTACAGCAGAAAGAATACAGCCTCTGATCTGACATCAAGGCCTCTTACAGGCTCCAGTTTACCGTTGGTTGATTTGTCTCCTATCTCCCCACCATCTACTCTTACCTGGGAGCCCCACCACATAGTCATTTACTCTTTTGACAGCTACATAGGGAGTAATCACCATATACCAGGGTCTCCGTTAGGAGTTGGAAATACGGGTGAACTAGAGACACACAGTCTTGCCTCATGGAGCTCATCCATCCTGTTCCACCTTAAAAAACCCCAGTTGTGATTCAAGGTTCAGCTCAAATGCCACCTCCTATGTCAAATCTTTGAAGATACCCCTCGTTTTAAGTATCTGGTGGACAGTGAGTTATGTCAAGTTTATAGTGGATTTAAAAATCACCTAAAATCCAAGTAAAAATACTGGCATAGCCAGGTGAGGAACATAAAATTCCAGATTAAAGATTAATAAGATTATCCTCATAGGACATTTCACTCTGAAATATGCAGAACGGTAAAGTTTAAAATAAAAATCCATGAAATCAATGATTCCTGGGGGGTAAAAAATCTGAGAAGGCAGAGCACCCTGAACCACTGTAACTGATAAACTGATTTTATCTTTCCCTCCCTGGCTATAGAGCTGTTCATCTCAAAAAAAAAAAAAAATCAATGGCCTGCCTGTCTGTTTATCTCTGATATATGTGCTCAAGTCATCAAGTAACCTAGGAACACGGATTAAAAATAATGTGGCTTGCCTTAAGGTAGTGACACATATTCCAGAAACAGTGACCACTTGCTGGGAAGACAACGTGCCACAGGTGTCTGAGCTGACAGCACAGCCAATGAGTTCTGACACCTCAGGAAAGAACACCAGCATCTTTGGAGATCACACGGGTAGTGTGATTCAAACTCTACCCAGGCCAACTGATACACCTCCTGATGATCTTGTACCACAGGAAAATAAGGGGATTACACCCAAGTGAAATTTTCAAATAACTAACACTTACTTTTAAATGCCAAAACATTAAAACATTAGCCATTTTACAAGACATACTGGACAAAATTTAACATTTTCTGGATGTCTAGGGTCATACTAAAGTGTGCTTGATACCAAACAGCCTCAGACGACTTCCTCTCCCCAGCACCTGCTATAAGCAGCTTCCTCTCCTCAGCCTCAGCCCCACCTCCCCCCTAACCAGCTGTATACCTAGGAAGAACTGAAAGGAAAAGTAGATAACTAAGCTTATGCAACACACCAGCTGAATTGAGACACAATTCTAAGCAAACACACTCTGGTCCCCTTTACAAGGGGGGTGGAGGCAGGAAAAGAACCCTAACACACTAAGCGCCTGTGGTGGGGAAGGCACCACCTCAATATTCCATCACCTCATTGAAACAAACCCAGAACATAGTCACACTGTCTCTACTTTAAGATAAGGTCCTGGCAAAGTTGCTGGCTCACCCAAGGTCTCACAGATGGTGGTGGCAGGGTGGGGCAGGGTCCCAGCCTTCTGACTCCAAGGAGTGCCATCCTTCCACTACACCAAAGCTGAGTCATGGAGGAGTTAAGGCCTCGTCTGAAGACCCCAGTGCAGCTTAGAGGGCTCACCACAGTCCCCCAGAGTAAGGATTTCTTTAGTTCTAGAGAAATTCATTTCACCATTATACCATTTCACCTTCATCTGATCTTTTAGAAGGTAAAATTTATCAGGGCACCTGGGTGGCTCAGTCAGTTAAGCGTCCAACTCTTGATTTTGGCTCAGGTCAAGACCTCATGGTTCGTGAGTTTAAGCCCCACATTGGACTCTGTGCTGGTGGTGTGGAGCCTGCTTGGGATTCTCTCTTTCCTTCTCTCTCTGCCCCTCCCCCACTCATGCTTGCTCTCTCTCTCTCTCTCTCTCTCCCTCTCCCTCTCTTTCTCTCTCTCCCCGACCACCTCGTTCCTTCTCTCAAAATAAACACATAAACTTAAAAAAAAAAGAAGGTAAGATTTATTGGTTAAATGCAAATAATTACTAGTGTGAAGACAAATATCTCATACCAGACACAAGGATGCACCTTTAACTATAGTCCTATGAGCAACTTAGATCTTCACTAGTTTTCATCAATAAACCTTAAGAATGAAGTCAACTGTTATGACTACACAAAAGAGGAGGCCATCCACCTAATGATCTAACAGAATCAGTACTTCAATCATTATTTTAAGATTAAACAGTTGAACAAACTTGCCAAAGAGCATAGAAGTGTCAAGAAATGGAATTTTTCACAGGAAACTAAATAACAATTGTAAGAAAACCATAACCGCAAGTTATGTTCATTACATGAAGTTTTATCAAATCTCCGGATAAAACAGATAACAAATACCAGATCAAATGTTTAATCTTATGCACAGTGGATAAAGTTTTTTCTTTTTTTTATAATATCTACCTTTTTTTCTTTAGAAAGAGCAAGCAGGGAAGAGGAGCAGAGGGAGAGAGAGAATCCCCAGCAGGCTCCATGCTTAGTATGGATCCCATAACCCCATGACTTCAGAGAATAAACTTTTTAATCTGAATCTTTAAAAATGTTGAATAACTGCAAAAAAACATATATACATATGAGAAACACCAGCATCCAGTCCCATTCAGTTGAAGATGCTCTTATGATTTCTTTGACCTCTGCTTTTATTCACAGAAAAAAAGTTTAAGAAATAAACATCCAGGGGCACCTGGGTGGCGTAGTCGGCTAAGCGTCCGACTTCAGCCAGGTCATGATCTCGCGGTCCGTGAGTTCGAGCCCCGCGTCGGGCTCTGGGCTGATGGCTCGGAGCCTGGAGCCTGTTTCCGATTCTGTGTCTCCCTCTCTCTCTCTGCCCCTCCCCCGTTCATGCTCTGTCTCTCTCTGTCCCAAAAATAAATAAAAAACATTGAAAAAAAATTAAAAAAAAAAAAGAAATAAACATCCAAAGTTTTACCAAAATGCAATACTAATTTTCACTTTTATATTTTAATTATTCCCTGCAAAAATAAAGTGGCAACCTAAGTTCTTTCCAAGCCCACATACAGGATATACCCTAACACTACAAAATAATCTTTTCTAAAAAGTGCACTCATTTTGGACCCATAGCTTTATTCTTTGCCACTATTTATTAAGCAAGCAACCTACTAGTCTGATAAGCTTGATAATTTCCCCCTTATCATCTTGAAACAGAATGAAATAGTTATAAAACCTAATCTTCCCCTGTATTTCCTTGGATTTGTGCCCAAAGAGCTATATCTGTCTAGAGTAAAAGTCTAGAGTGTTTCATTTTTGTTATTACCATTAGGCTATCTTAAGAAATATCTTATCCAAACAAAGAAGGGAGATATACCCTAAATTCCATCATCCATGGGCTTCCAATCTTTGGCTCAACATAACTCCTTGAGAAGCCCCAGGTACAAACTAATCTGGACCTTGCTCACCAAGTAAGTAAAAGAATCTCTCTCAGAACATTCCCAAAATATCAAATAGGTTCATGGAAGAATGAAATTCCCTGGCCCCAACACTATCTTACAACGTTTTTGTCACAGTCTGTATAAAATCCAGGTGTCCAAATCTTCGTGGCACGATGAGTCCTACCTACCCATTAATTTGATACATATTTTTATTAAGAACTTCTCCATTCCTTTTAAATCCATTTAATGAAGGAAACAACACAACTTGCAGGAGGTTGTCTATTTTTTAGCTGAAAGGTAAAAACTCTTGTCTCAACTGTTCATAAGGGAAACATTAAGAAAGTTAGCATCATGAAAGGAGGAAAACTTTAACTGTTAAGTCTAGTTTAGGTCCAAGACCCACAGCCCAAGACCTGAATTTCTTTCCTTCCCACATCATTTTAATAGTTGAAATTCTTTCCTCCTTAATCAAACAGTACAAACTGGTTTGTACTTTGTTACCACTGTGCTTTCTACAAAGGTTGGAAGCTTGAGAGGGATAGATTCCTTTGCCTTCCTGAAAAGACTGTGATTTTTGTATGATAATAACATTTAAAAAAAAAAAGTACCCAGAAGCAAAAAGTCTGACAAGGCCTGCCCAGGTTAAAAAAGAAGCTTCTACTGAAGGCCAGGCCCAGCAGCCCACAATGGGGCTGAACCAGCATCTGTAGTTCTGAACCTGTCATAGTAATTTGTTGTCCTTGGGGAGGGAACCTGGAGGTAGGGAGCTTCTCCTCCCAAACCGAGGAGGTAAGACATTAAGGGAAGGTTTACATGTGCCGGTGGTTTCACTAAAACCTGCCTGCCATCTTCTACTCCACCAAATATCCTACAATGACAATGACAACTCACACTCACCAAGGACCCAGAAATCATGAAAGGCCAGTTTGTAAGCTCATCAGAGAAGGCTCCCTAGGCATCCAGGGCTCATGATGTCTGTTCTAACCCTTGCTGGGAGCTAGCCCTTGGAGCACCCCAGAATCTTTCCCCAAATCAGATGCTAGAAGCCATGTGCAGAATCCAGTAGGTTTCTGAGACATGCTTTTGGTCCTATGACATAGCCAATATGAGAAAGGGAACCATGTCACAAAGCAGAGACAGACACACAGCATTTGCCCAGGCTCAGACCTCCTTCTGTGTCCTCTTCTGTGCCTCTCTCACTGTCCTGGAAGTGGCTGACCCTCCTGCTGTTTCCACTGCAACTCAGGAAGAGGAACATTTCCAACTTTTTTAAAAAAGGCCCTCTTACACACAATTCTAGAACTACAGAGAAGCAAGTTCCTGAAAGAATGCCTGAATGGGAGACACAGCACAAAGGAGGCCCCGGCTCTCTCACAGACATCATGCAAAATGAGTCATTTCATCTCCGTTTGCTATTGCTGGTGCTGCTGCTGTCCTTGTTCAGAGTAAATGAGTAAGGCAGATGGATCCACATGGATTTGTGGACACTGGACGTGTAAGACTATCACAGCAACAGAAAAGGTGCAGTCCAGTGCAAATGCCTGCTGCTTCCATACACACTGACTCCTTCCGTAGAAGAGCAAGAAAGGCTCCTCCCAACGTCTATGTAGTTGCAGGGGAGAAGGGGGTCAGGGGAAATACTGGGAAGGGAAGAAAACAGAGCTATTGAAAACAAAAAATGACAAGTGTGTGTGTATGTGAAAATTCTCAACTCAACCAGCTCCTCAATCGTTCCCCAAGGGGCAGGGACTCTGCCCTATGATTTGATCCCAAAGAGAAATTACTCAGGACAAGATCTATCTTCCTTCCCTCTAGTTCCTTCTTCTGGCTGATTCAAGTGGATTCTCAGGTACAAAGCAAATCTCAGGAGAGAAAGCTTCCACTCTCTCCCTGATTCTCTTGCTCTCTAAGAGGAACTTAAGGAGAAATGCCCCAACCACTCCTCAAAGTTTCAGATGCCTCTGCTTCTTTCTTCCCAACTCTCCAGACAGAGCATGGCAATTTACTCCTCGGCATCAGGTCCAGATCATCCCTAATGTCACATAAACATGACTCCATGAGGCCAAATTCAGGACTCTTTCTAGCATATCCTGCCATTAGGTATTGCCTACCTGGCAAGTACTGAAGTGGCCTCACTTAGGACAGCTAAATACCTCTTACCTCCCATTTTCTCCCCCAACAAATTGTCAGATGACTTATACCCCTGTCAGGCTAAAGGCAATGTTTCTCAGCCTTGGCAATACTTGACATTTTGAGCTGGATAATTTTCTATTGTGGGGGACTATCCTGTGTGGTGTACTATATGTTTAGAACATCCCTGATCTCTACCTACTAGATTGATTCCAGCAGCAGCCACTGCCCCCACCCCACCTTGTGACAATCAAAAGTATCTAAATGTCACCTGGGGGCAAAACCACACACACCTGCCCCACCCATGTTAAGAACCACTGGCTTAAGATATCACCTCTGCATACTCACTTTATAAAGCCTCATATTCTTAGAGGGAGAAGTAAGACATGAATAGCACTACTAAGGACTAAGACTTTGGTATGAGTTAATCTATGTTCTGAGAGGAGTACAGACTGATAAGGGTATGACCACACTGAGAGGGCTCAGCCTTAGGCGGGGCTGAGGTCGGGGATGGGAATGGAGGATGCTGCCAACAGGAAATGGTACAAAAAGGAAGAGCTGACCCACCATTCACAGTATAGGACTTGAAGCTGCCCTTTCCCCTATTTATGAGGGAATGGAACTTAAGTCTCTGTCTTATCCAAGCAGTATAGACTTGACACTGTAAGAAGTTACAAAACCTCAAAGACTGAAACTCACCAAACACCATGACCAAAGAGTCAAACTCAACCTGGCCAATAAAATGAAGCCAAAAATCCCACCATTTCTGCCTGAGGAATGTCTCTA